>NW_022681454.1:130459280-132951780 GCF_009764315.1 Trachypithecus francoisi | reverse complement strand
CAATGAATGAAATATTTAAGGATAAAGTTAAAATAATAGCATCTATTACACTAAATTCCACAGACCATGACTGAAAAAACAGGCTTGTTTATAAGGTAGAGAAATGTAAGGAAATTCTTATTATCAAGAAAAGAGCAGGAGTTTAGACTTATACAATTACTACCTACATGTAGGTTTTTAAACAATATTTTTAAAATTATGTTTCCATTTTAAAGGTACATTCATTTTCAGCCAATGGTTCTAAATAGTTCACACATAAAAAAGTAAAAGTGAGTTTCATCATTTAGATCCAACATTAGGATGGCCATCATGTGTGAAATTTTTCCATTCAACTTCTCTTTTAATCAAATAAAGTTTTGCATCAAGTCGGATTGATGGGATATCATATTTCTATAATGTTTTAGCTACTACTATGGTTTAGTTCAAAGAAAAGATTTTGAGGTCAAATAGACATGAATTTGACTCTTTATATTACCTACTGTTTGTGTGACCTTAGGTAATTTTTTTTTTTTTTTTTTTTTTTTTCTGAGCCTCCATCTCTTCCTTTGGAAAATAATAAAATACTTAATATAATTGTTATTATTAAAATATAATGTATAAATATACCTAACACATAGAAGCAACTTTTTAAATGTTAACCTGTTATCAGTAAGTTTCCATTTGAGTTCCATTGTGATTTTTGAATTCAGCAATTAAATCTCTTTAATTTGCATATGTTAACTTTAGATTGATGAGTTGTATTCAGACAGAGATAAATCACAATAAAACACAAAGTGTGATGATGAAAACCAAAAGCTTAGGAATCATCGTCCTTGGGAAAAGTGATTGAGTGATTTAAGATAGTGATTTGAAGATTGATTATCATATTACGGTGAAATCGTTAGAACATACATTAGATTTTTTTGGTTCTTAGTTTCCTCACCTATATATGGTTGCCAAAAATATTTTTTTAAAGAGTCCTATAATATGTTAATGTGAATTGCATAAGTAAATAAAAACAAGTAAATAAAACACACATAAATTTTTGTTTACAGATTTATTTGAATTTAATTAAAGTAATGGCAAAGTGATTTCAAAAACACTCAATGCAAATGTATTTTCATTGAGATGAGTTACACTATCACTTAAAAGCATTTAATGGGCACCTAAATCCTGAGAGTTGAATTTACTTGAGAAAAATTATGGTTGAATTTCTTTCTAGGCTAGAACCTCATTTTTATCTTTACCCTTCATTATTGGTATACTTTTCACATTATTATAAAGGTCAGCAGAACCCACAGAGTAAAAAGGAAATTAATGGATTTTGAATTAGGAAATTAAAAAAAAAAAACTGAACTTTACTTAGAATTCTATAGTGGCCCTTTTCAGTAATGTTTCAGGGAAGAACTTACCAGTGAAATTTGCAGAAGAACTTATGTAAATAGGGTAAAGCACTTTTATGAAGTGGGTTTTAAACATTAGCTTTCTCTTCTATCCAGTTCAGTATATTGAGATAATAGCTATTAACTCTCACTTTCTCTCCACATATTCATTCATAAACAGACACCCTCAGATACACACATATACACAAATATACCCATATATAATGCTCATATAATGTAATGCATGTACATAATGTATACTATATATGAATATACATTACTATTTTTAATGTTTTATTTTCTTAGGATAAATGATAATTTGCATTCATACAACATGTTGCAGTGTTCAATGAAAGTTAAGTATATTTTCAACCACTATCTCTACTATTTTGGAAAATAGCATCAATTAATTATAAAATGCTGATCAATTTTGATTTATCTTTTTTGATTTGCCCAGTTTGACTCTTTTAATATTCTTAGATACATTGTATTACCCATTTGCTCCTCTTTTTATATTTTCTATTTTAATATTAGTATTATTTTTAAAGCTCACTCTATGGTCAATATTGTTTTCTTCTACGTGTCATTTGGTTTTGTATCATAACCACATTTCTAGAGGAGACACATTTATAGAAAAATGCAATTTAAAATGTATATATACCCTTTTTCCTTCTAAAAATATGTTGAAAAGTACCAAAATGAAAATGTAGAATATGTGACTAAATACAAACATAACATTTATTTTCTACAAAAGAGCTACAGAATTTTCAATATTTTATTGTTATAAACCTCAGTGTATACAGTATAAATCTGAAGATAATCTTATGCTTAAAGCTCCTATGTACTATTTAGTTGTGAAAAAGTAGAAAATCCTGTTATTTGTGACAACACTGACAAACTTGGTGGACACTCTTAAGTAAAATAAACCAAGCACAAAAAGACAAAAACTGCATGATCAAACCTTTATGGGGAATCTCAAAGTCAAACTTGAAGTAGAGAGCAGAATGCTGATTCCCAGGGGCTGGTGACACTGATTGTCAAGTGGGGAGATTGTGGAGATGTTGGGCAAAGAATATAAAATTTCAGTCAGACAAGAAAGGAAACAATCAGTTCTATTGCGAAGCATAGTAAAAAATCGTTAATAAAAATATATTGTGTACCAGAAAATTGCTAAGAGTAGATTTTAAGTGTTCATACCACAGATAAATATGTGAGGTAATGCATGTGTTAATTAGCTTGTTGTAGCCATTTCACAATGTGTACGTTTCAAAACATTCTGTTGTATATCATAAGTACATGCAATTTGTATTCATCATTTTAAAACCCTCTACATTACATTTAGAAAACAACCTCCAGTATAAATATATCATTAAACTAGTTTTAAAAATACCTGAAATTATAGTTCAAAAAGTAAATACTAATTTTCTACTTTTTATTTTAGAGTTTCAAAAATAAACTATTTCCATCAACACAAATATGTCTGAATGTTGATTCCACAAAAATATTTCAATTAAGATATAACATCAGTTAGGTTTAACCGGACATCTTACATTTATTTTAAGTAAACCGACACATAAATTCACCCATACTGTTTGTGTAATAGACTTGTTACCGGTGATAGAGATCCAAGTTACTGGCAGCATATCCCTACCGGGTCCATAGCAACTTTCGTCCTTGCTTCCTCAGACGAAAGAATTCAACTGAGGGGCATAAAGCAGAAAAAGAGACTGAGGCAAGTTTAAGAGCAGGAGTAGGAGCTTATTATAAAGGCTTTAGAACAGGAAAGGAAAAAGAAAAGAAAAGAACGATTGTAAGAGATCCAAGTGGGTGCCTGAAGGCCAAAGAGAGAAAAAAGGGTCTTTGATTTTGATCCCAGGACTTTATAGGTTCGCCCCTTTCCCATGATTCTTCCCTTATGGTGGGCTTTCTGTATGCAGGTGCTCTCCTTCTCCTTGGAAAATGAGCAGGACAGTGTATTTAGGGAGTTATACACATGCCCATCTGAGGCTTTTTTCCCTTTTACGGTGGCGTGTGCCCCTGGAATGTCATGCGTGGCCATTTTGTCTCTTAACACACATGCCCAAGAAGCTACTTCTCCCTGGGGTCTGCATTCAGTTAACACTTTTAATGTTAACAGGTGTGGACTATCAGGAGATTGTCTCTCCATGGCTGCCAAATTATCACTTTTTCGATAATTGCTGAACCATAACCCGACATTTCTGGTGGGTTGGAGGAGAGGTCCCTCCTGTCCCCCTCATGCCTATCTATCTACCTATTACAGATCATTATTGCAAAAATAGAGATGCAAAAGGTACGTTGAATATTCTAAGGTCTTAAAGCTTAAATGTTTACTGCTACTTGTTTATTTTTCAAAAGTGCAAAATATGAATTCCATGGATATAATTAGTGTAAATGAAATGAAAATTTAAACTTACCCCCATGGCCTCTTATAAAAATTATTTCTGTGCTTATGCTAATTCAGAGTATATATTGCAATGCCAATTTCTCCATCAATAGCAATTAATATCAAAATAAAACCATAGTATTTTTCTGTGATATAGATGAAAAACTTTAAATATGTACTTGATTTACTTTCTAAGTTTTAATAACTTAGAAAGTTATTAAAGGCACGTATAAATAAACATGCTTTTGATCTTCGTGTATCAAGTTAGAGGAGAGAATACATGATTTTTCTCCTGAAAATGTTTAAGAATATCTCATAGTTACTAAGCTTGGCAGAATATTTACAAGAACTACTCAATAACATTGTGTAGCCAAGATTTTAAGAGGGATAATCTTATAAATACTATATATATGTCAAAATATCACCTACAGAGATTCATGACTATGGAACAAAAAGATAAATTGAATTCACATTATTCCAGATTTCCTTTAAGCTCTCAAACTAGCTTTACATGATATTATTTTGTCACCAACATTTACAACTCCAGGATCACTTTTCTTTCTCAAACCACAGTTCTTAAGATAAGCTAAGCATTTTGACATGGGTATGGTTCTTCTTCAGATAATCATTATAGCTTTTGATTTGCTTAAGATCCTTCAGTTGAATTATATAATTTGGGGGATAAGTTGGCATGATGGTCTCCTCATTACCAGTTGCTAAATGATGTGATCAGTAAGCTTCATCTCAGTCTTTATGTCACATTCATTATACTATTAACTCATGATTGGGCCTAATTTATTTATGCTCACAAATTGGCATTGCTATCATGTTGGAATGGGCAAGAGCTTACAATGAGAACCACTAATATTAAGTATACTGCAGAGACAATATTCTTTAGAACTTTGGGATTAAAGATTAATTTAATAATCATTTACATTTCATTAAAGGAAACAGAGAATTGCAATTAATTTGTCCACTTTCCAAATAATAGCCTTAATCTATTTTATTTTATTTTATATTTTAATTATTTGATGTTACCTATATTATATTTCCCTTCAAATCATCTAAATTTTATTTTAGTGTCTTCTAAATTTATAAAATCTGGAAGAAATAATTAGATTAACTAAGTGTTTACAATTGTTAACATAAAATAATATATTTTAAACTAGCATAGGCCTTTATATTTTAGAGATTTTTCACATTTTAAATTTATCCTTTTTGGTTTTAGTAAGTTTTCCAAGAACAAAATACTGTTTCAGCAGACAGTTTTAATCTTCATTCTAGCAACCTCATGAAGATCACGGTATATCGCTGATAGATTTTAACAAATACACAAATTTATTTTCATCCCTAATCAAACAAAATAGCAAAATGTCATAAAAGAATGAGAAGTTAATATCACTATTAAATTTTCCATTTTCAAGCAGTCTAAACCACAAATACATACTCATTTTTATTTGTTTTTATACTGATTTTGCTCCCTCCAGTACAACTCTGCTCCAATTATGCACAAAGTTTTAAATATAAATGGGAGCATAATAAAGAAGTAGTTCATATAATTCTATGGACTCTAAAGTCTTAATATATGTGCTGATTTATATTTATAAAAAAATTCTATTTTTTTATAAATCAAGGTGACATTGACATTAAATCTATTTCTAAAATTAATTCTTTAAAATTAAAAAAAATCTAAACATGCAGTGAAGACAAAATGAATAACAAAACAAACCTTTAAAAACAGAAGAAAAATTAGAGAGGTGAGACTAGTATTTAGAGCCCCTGTACCCTTGCTGCTGACTGCACAGAAGAAATTTTTTGGAAGTTGAGTATCTAAACAGCAGTGTTCATGGGGCAAAAATAACACCTTAAAGAACAGAAGCAGACATAATCTTAAATACATGAAATGTATCACATTTAAATTCAGAACTCAACAAAACTAGTTAGTCATGACTGAGAATAAAATAACATAATTACAAAACAAGTAGCAATAGACAATAGAGCCAGAGCCAAAGGATATTCATGTAACAGCATTACCAGGCACAGATTTTAATAAGCTTACAACACTTGAGGTGAAACATGATATTCAAAATTTCACATTAAAACTGAAAACTATAAATGTAAACAAATAGAAGTTTCAAAGTTAAGATACAGTGAATAAAGTAAAATTCTGAATAATGGGTTAATGGCAGATTGAACAGGTTAAGAGAGAATTAGTGATTTGAAATGTATGTTAGAAGAAAATATTCAGAGTGAATCAGACAAAGCAGGATATATAATACAAAAGAAAGTATGAAAAACAGATACAGTTGTTAGGTAGGTAGGTGGGCATTAGCAGCTGGGAGGGAATGAGAAAGGAAAATAGAAAGGCTGTCACTAAGACAGCCCCTGGCCTGCTGAAGTTTAGCCCTAAGACCCTCCTATTTCCACCTTTATGGATGGAGTTTTTGATAAAGTCTGTGGCCAGCACAGCTGGTAGAAGAAGAAACTAGGGCACAGGTGGAGATGTCCTAAAATGAAACATGCTCGGTAACCTAAAACTGTATCTTTGAGTTAAGCCTAAACTCATTACACCTTCATTATAGTAAAATTTACATGTGGTTTTGCCCCAAAGAGGGCTTTTCTTAATGAATTATGGTTTTAAACATGTACATTTTGTACAACCATAAACTGACAATCAACTAACATCATCCTGTCACTCAGAGCTTAAACCTCGACTCCCCACGACAAACTGCATGAAAGCACTTTCAGCTCTGTAAAGCGGTGCTGATTTCACTTCGCAGAAATCAGTCTACTCTCCCTCTGCGAGTGTATTATTGTGCTTCAACAAACTTTGCTTTGAGCTTACAATTTGGTGTTAGTCTGCAATTCTTTGCTTACTATCACAAGAACTGAGATTGCCGGTCCAGAGCCCTGGATCTGTTAATTTCCTTCATTAAAGAATCCATTCCAATGCAGAATTCCTGGTAGCATATTTCATATATCTTTGGTATCTAAAATAGAGAAAAGAGGAGTGGAGGTAAAAAGCAATATTTGAATAGATAATGGTTGATAAATATCTAAAGTTAGAAATAGACAATAAGCAACAGATTGATGAAACCCTTATAACCCCTAAACAAAAACAGAATTTTATATTTAAGCATCTATATTGAAAGTAAAATTTAAAATTCAAATTTAAAAACAAGATATCTGAAACAGCAGATGGAAAATTATTATCTTCAAAACAATTAAAGGTAATGTTAAATATCACTCTTTAACCAAGCAATGAAAAGCACTTAAATAAAATAAGTTGATTCTAGCTTAAGGTTCAAAGAATATGAAAAACAATTATAGAGAACAAGCAAACAAAAATGGTTAGGGAGTAGCAGGAAAGGAGTTCTATAAAGGTGATATTGTTTCTTAACTCCCTGTTTCCCCCATTGATAATCTTATGTTTCCTTTACTCTGAGGCAGGGAATTTATGAGAACTCATTCTCTATGAGTAACTACTAATGTAGTTTCCCATTGCCTGCTTTCATCCCCCATGTAAATTAACAGAAGGAAATTTCCGAAAACAAAAAATTATATAGTATATAAGTGGTGTATGCTGAGACAAGATGGTGTAAATGTCACAAAGTGTGTTCTCAGATTGTATGACAAAGTATACTTTATATCACATATGTAAATTCATATTGTAGTGCTCTGGGAGTGATAGAAGCAAGAGGCAGAGAAATTCTAGGCAGACAGCGCCTGGTCTCCAGCAAAACCCCACCTTTGAGCTGAAAAGCCTGAAACCTGCAGCCAGAAGTAAAACTTCAATCCCTGTTTGCCTGCTCTCTCCTGATTGTTTCTTCCTGAATTAATGTCTTTCTACCGACTGAATGTTGTCTTTTCCAAAACTACCTACAGTCCACCCGCCCCTATCCTGCGCCTATAAATACCCGAGACTCTATTGTTCGCAAGAAGCAGCTTGACTGGAGAGAGATGACTGGATTTTGGAGGGATGACTAGGCTTTAGAGGGAAGATGGCTTAACTTCGGAGAAGAGCTGGCCAGGGACGGCCAGACTTCAGGGGAAATGACGTGACTGTGCCGCCTACTCTCCAGCTCCCATCTCCATTGAGAGCGATTTCCATCACTAAATACAATTCTCTGCCTCCACTATCCTTCAAGTGTCCATGCAACCTAATTCTTCTTGGATGCCAGGCAAGAGCCCAGGGCCCACCGAGTGTGTTTACCCAAAAAGGCTGTCACACTGGCCCTTTGCTGTCACTGATGGAGGGCAGCCGTCCCACACAATGAGGCAAGGGGCCCATTGAGTTGATAATGCACTGCTGTCCATGGACGGCAGGGCTAAAAGAGCATTGTAACACGCTTTCTGGTGCTTCGGGGGGTCAGAGGCACCCCCACCTGGGCACTTCCATGGGGCCCACATGGAGCCTGCTTCTGCCAGTGCCCAAAACTGCTGGCTGGATCCCACACTCGTTTGCCCATGCTCGGTGTGGCTGTGGGGACTACATGAAGCCTGCTCCTTAAGGCACCCAAAGCAGCAGGCTGGATTCTGCACTCGCTTACTCACATGCTCCCTCCCTCAAGAGGTTGGGTGCGGCTGTCTGAGTAAACAGGGCACCCTGTCATAGGTCCAAAGAAGGAGTCGAGAAAAAAATCCTGTATCAGGAGCATTTCAAAATATATAATGAAAAAGGAATTGTATTACTGAGGTGTATGTGAAGATATGATGAAGAGTTTTAAGACTGTGGATTGAGTCCCAGTTTTTAAATGTGAGCTTCCCATCTGAAATCACAAAGACAGAAACATGATGTTGCTGTTTAAAAGTGAAAATAGTATCAAAACATCTTATGTATCCCATAAATATATACACCTAGTATGTATCCACAAATTTTTTTAATTGAGTTAAAAAAATTCCCATGGAAGAAAAAAATAAAGGTTAAAAAATGTAAGTAAGTGTGAAAATAAGAGTATCTCATGTGGCAATAGTGCCATTATCTACTTTGGTTTATAGAATTAATGCTAGCAGAAATGTGAAATCTAATGATGATTCCAAACAAATGTGAAAGGCCAGCTAGTTGAAAGTATAGATTTAAAAAGTTATAGTTGAAAAAGTTTATACAGCAAGGATATCGTAATATAGAAACAACACTATGCACAATCACAAATTTATCAAAAGTCAAAGCTGTCAAATACATAAGTCCATACCACTTCCAGTTACCATGACTATTGTGGCTTTGTTTAAGAAAGTTACTATTTATCTGTTTGCTCACATAATATTATATACATTTTCTTTCTTTTATTCACATACTACATATAGTAGGTTGATAGATTTTGAAGGTGCCCACTTTCATCCATTTAAACAACAAGTAAGGCCCTGTCATGGCAAAAAGTGTTAGGAATTGTTAATCAACCCAGCTGTGTGGATTATGTCATTAATTTTTTTGAACCTACTACCCAGTCCTTAGGAAATGGGACAAATACAGGTAGTGTATGCTGAAATCGACTGGTGGAAATTTGAGAATGGGGGTGGGGTGGGGATAAATATCAAGTGAAATAGCCTAGAACAGTTCAGAGTGTGGAGTCTTCCCTAGGTGAACTACTAAAGCTGAACAGTCAGAGGACATGATATAAATCAGGATGTAAATTACATGAGAGAAAACAAAACAAAACAGAAGACTGGGTAATGGCATAAATAGATAAGCTTGACCAGCGCTGTGATGTTTTGCTCTATTGGACCATATTTTAAATGTAGACTACTACATTTAGTCTACATTTTAAATGTAGACTACTACTACTTGAATATTGAATCTAGTATACGTTTAGACATTGTTCAATGTAGAGAAGACTCACTAACTTTTAAAATAACTTTGTAATTATAAAATTGTATCCTTGGAGTGAATTATATTTAGATTGAAGGTATAATTTTATAGAAGACTAGTGTGACTCCAAAAATGCAAAGACACTAAATAAGTCAACAATTTCAATCATAGACTACATAGTAAAATATTAGAATAAGATGTTTTAATTGGAAAGTAAAATAAGGACTTGAAATGATATTGAAAACAATTCTAGCTAGACTGTCAAAAAAACCTTACACTGCTCTTATCTCAAAGACCCTGCCAGAAGCCACTGTCCTCACACTGCCTAAGGACAGACCAATTAAGAAAATGCAAAAGTGTTTTATAAGTTAGATAAAGAAAATGATACTTCAGATCTATGATAAACTTATTTCAAGATAATGCATTCAGATTTGAGGTCTCCGAAAAAGGAAACATTTGTTCCAGGGACACTATCATAAAAACATTTTCTGTCAATGAGTTAATCTCAGAAGAGAAGGTTTTGTCCCTGGTGATCCACTCTGCCCTTCTCTACTTGTCAATTTACCTGTCAAAAGGGAAATAGTATGGAGATTGGCCCTTATCTCAACATATATCATAGAAGTGTAGGGGAGAAGCTGAATGCAAAGTGAAAATTGCAGAACAAAATCATCAATCTTATGTGCAAGTAGATTAGTGTAGATGGCAGTTTATCACATCTGGATGAAGAGGGTTGCAGGTGGCCTTCAAAGAAGCAGCTTTAGGAAGGAAAAATCAAAGTTCAGACTAGAGATCTGAGTGGTAGGAAAAAAATGTAATTACTGGTAGACCATTAATTATCTGAGAATTTCTGTTTAACTAACTTAAGAAGACAGTGATTTGAAACCATATATAATATATATATGTATTGAATTTTTTTTTTACCGATTAACACACAAATTCCAATTTAATAATAGTAAAACCTAATGTTCATGGAGTGATTGCTTTGTGTCAACCAATGCTATATAGAACACTTAACATTACTCATTTAATAATTATGACAAATTTGTGATGGAAGTATACTACTATTAATTATAATCGCATCATTATTTCACAAGTGAGAAAACTGAGTCACCAGGAGATTAAAGTATTTTCCCAATATTGCACAGCAAATAAAGGAAAACCTAGAATTCTATCCCAGATATTCAGGGTCTAAAAATCATGCAGCTATAAACTGCATTATAATGATGCAATTATGGAAAATATCAAAATTTTGTATGAGAAGTTTAGGTTAACTCATAAATTACAATTTTACTACAAGAAATCAGAAAAATAGGTCAAAATATTAATTTATGGTTACATATTACAATATCAACATCCTTAATAAAATCATTAAAAATATTTGAGAGTTGTGACTAAGGATAATTTAATTAAATACATAATAAAATATATCTTAGCCATGACCTTAAATTGAATGAGAAAGTTCTACATTTAATAAGTAACAAAAATATAAAATACACGTGCCACTGCACTCCAGCCTGGGCAACAGAGAGAGACTCCATCTCAAACAAACAAATAAACAAACAAAAAAGACAAAATGTTTTTCATAAAGGTGACTCACTAGGTTTGGCAGTTAAAACTTGAGTTCAGAGCTTCCAAGAAAGTCAAATCTAAAGGGTCAAAATGTCAGGGAAAAGGAAATTTTAAAAGAAAGAGTTTTGTTTAAAAGTTCCCCTGTATATATTTATAATACATATATCTTCTGTATTATACGAAAATAGGTATGTATGTGTAGGATATATGTATGAAGAGATACATATGTGTAGATACAGTATGCATATATACGAACACATATCCATACACACACACACATATTATTTACATGGGATCATTTTGGTGCTGCTTCACTAGCTCGAAATTGTGGCTGTGGCAACCCTGCTAGGGCTTTTCTCAGCTCTGGGCTCACCACTGGGCTCGCTCCACCCGCTCAGCCCAGTGAGGCTGTGGTCGACTCAGGCTACCAGCCCAGATCCTGCGCGTGCACGGGAAATCCACATTCAGCCCCTTGCTGAGCCAAGAGTGCTGTGGGCGGTTTTCACTTTTGGTGCTGTCGTTTAGATATGGGGAATGTGGTGGTGCTTAAAAACAGATGACAGCAACTGTGGAGCCCTAAGGGATGTTATGGCTCTTGCCTGGGGTGACCCAAGGTTTGAGTGCCCCAAAAATGTCTCAGCTCTCCTTCGTTCCCACCACCCTCATCATGGCAATATGCCCCCTCATCATGGGGGGCATATTATAGCTAGTTTGTGTTATAACTTGTTCATTTCTGCCACCTGCAACTTGGCAATCAGGAGCGTGTTACAGCTCTGCCTGTGGAAGTCCTGAGGTCTGGGCCCCAAGAAGGGTTACAGCTCTTCACTACTATAGTCTTATGAATGGGTATGTGTGGCTCCCAGCAGCTTTTTCTCTCCTGTTGCTAAGTGAGTGGGAGAGAGGATTACAGTGTTACAGCTTTTTTGCACCTGTCATTTGGCAAGTTCCAGGCTCTTGTTCCATGACCAAGAAGAATGAGGTTACACAGACACTGGAGAGTGAGAAAGACAAGGAGGATTTTTACTGATAGAAAAGCTCTCGACAGTGAGAGAGGACCTGAGGTTGGTAGCCCAACGTGTGACTGAATCCAGGTTTTCATGGGCTCAGAATGAGGGACAGCATACCGATAGGCCCATAGGCGGGCCTGGGAAAAGCACCATTTGATTGACTAAAAGGCATTGAAGAAGTTTTCACTTCCATCGTGGACTCTACCTGGAACTGGAATCTCAGTTTTCAGGCTTTAAGCTGTCTTTGGATTGAAGGTTGGGTTGCACCAGTAACCTGACCCTGTCTGCCCAGGAATTTGTCCATCTCCTGCTGCTATCATTATTAGTAGAACACCCAGGACTTGTTATAAAATATGTAAGCTCAAGAAAAAATGAATGGAAGGATGAGCACTAGTACATCCTTTTATTGTGTTTTTACTTCCTTGATTACTCCTGAGATTGAATCAGTTTTTTGATTAGCCATTTGTGTTCTATAACTTGCTTAATTTTTTTGCACTTTTTTACGTTGAGATTTGTTTTTATTTATATGGTCTCAAAATATTATAAATAACAACTGTTTTTATATCCATTTTAAATATTTTCCTCTGTTATTGATCTTACAGCCTTTTTCTTTTTTGTGTTTTTTTTTTTTTTCTATTTATAAAAGTAATACATAGTTGTTTGGTGTAGAAAATCGGGAAATTGCATAAAGCACAAAATTAAGTAAATAAACTTTGTCCAAATGTATAAATAAATAAACATTGTCCTAACTGCATCCAATTACATCAAGTGGGAAAAAAAAGGAGCCCTGAAAAATAACTTAATGTGCTATCTTACCTTATTAGGAACCATAACTGTGAAGAATTAAGTCTTTAGCAATATATTCTCTCCAATTTTTACCTTTCTATTCTATTTGTCCAGTGCTATAAGTTACGTTATTTATTTTTAACTTTTCCTCTTCTTCAAAGAATTAGTGAGTTCATGTGGCATGAACCCTACAGGTCATAAAAAACAACCAGGAAATCATTTGTGTGGTTACCTACACATTTAGCATGAAACAGATATGAAAGGCAAAAATGGAAGCTTGAAATGAACTAGAATTATGCAGGGTCCCTTTATAGATGCTGCACCGTTAGAATTTATTGGTTTCCTGCTTCAATTCCGCCCTTCTATACCCTGTTTTATGATGCTGGGTCTGCTCCTCTGAAATTGACTTTTCTCCATTGCCAGCTGCTCTGTTAGGCTTTGCTAGCAGGCAGTGATAAAGGAAAGCTGCAAATAAGGAGTTATAAGAAAAAGACCTGCCCCTTCCTGTTGACCTCCTATTGGCTCTATTTCTGCTTGCCGTTTCTCTGAGTGCCACACCTGCCACACATCACTCCAGAAGAAGCATGTCCTTCCCACAGCAGGAAGAGACTACAGTTGTCAATTTTTCTACTACTTGCAGAACTAGATTCAGTGTTCTTTCTGAGATGACATCTCAGTCTCAAAGGGCCCTGCTTCCTGATCAGTACAATACCTCCAGATAAACAGTGCCTCTTCCTGAGAAGTTAAAGCCAACCTCCACAGGCCTTTTCTTTAATAATTTCGGCTACTTCTGTTTTTTTTTTTTTTTTTTCCTCAATCCTAGAGATGACTCTGCCAGCAGTATGATCTCCATAATACTTTATTGTTTACTTTTTAATCTTACTGTCACAATTTCCTTAACAATACATTTGTATTATACAATATTTTTTTTTTTCCTTTCAAATAAGTAGTGTGATTTACTCACCTATCAAACTGATAAAGATATGGTCCTCCTTTCTCTTCAGTTCTCTTCATATCTCTTGAGTTCCCTTGCTGTTTCTCATTTACCATTCTTATATGTGTTGGCCAGTCTTTGTTGTGATTGTCAGTGAACAAAGGACTCTACGGATGCTTAATCAATCGCGTATTCTCATCCTCTGTTTCTTTAACCATATTCTTCAGGGTAGGTAAAGCCACAGTAAAACCTGCATTCTGTCATACATAGGTGTGATTTTCTTTTCTTCTTTTTTTCAATGTCAGCACTGTTTTTGCAATAACTTCTGTTATCATTATGAAAGAAAACTCTTCAAGCAATCAAAATGCATTGCAAGAAAAAAGGCTGCAGCGAAATAAGCAGGATATACGATAGAACACAGGACTCACAAGGGAATATATGTGATATAACTATTATGTAAGGCGATAAAATCACTTCAGATAATGATGAATTCAAGAATAACTTTAGCAAGTTGGTGGGCACCAGCGTCAAGCATAAAGAAGAAAAGAGATTGGTCAGCGGTTTGCCATTATATACACTTAGCATGGCATTACTACCTTGGTTTTAGGTGCAATGAAAGTAGGTCTTTATAACCAAGAAAATTACAAGTTTTGTTTGAAACTGTTCTGTGTGAGAGACATATTGGGCCTTTAAGCAGAGATGTTAATTTGACACTTAAACATAGGGTTCTGTGGCATAGGACAAGCAAGGGTCAAAATTGAAGGTAAACCTATATACACATTTCATCAAGTAGCTAAGCATAGTTATACAAAATGACAGTAAATAATATATAATGTGCCTCTGATATTGATTTCCAATACCTTGCTAACAGAGAACTATTAGAATCGTTCTGCACTAGCACAGCCTGTATGTGTCTTTTCACTGTGCATGCTTGGCTCCTTTCCTCCAAGGCATTCCATGCTATTTTCATCTGTAACATCCTGTTCTGATTTTTGTTTCCTTGAGACAAAACACCTATTTTTCTTACATTAAAAATATATTATAATTTCTGAAAGTAGAACAATAACCAAAAAGTATTTCTCTCTTCTGATAATACATGATTTAAGCTTTTACTATTTGAGTTTTAGAATCTATTTTGTTAGGAACAGCTTGGCTATATAACAACATCTCCCTTTTGTTTCTGGATTTTCCACATCCTGAATAAAGACTATGAGCATCCCTAGTATAGGAGAATCCAACTTCTCGACTAAATTTTCACTGAAAAGTGATTTTTGTTCTTGACTAGGAACATGAAAGTTATGATATATTATCTGTTTTATTATCTAAACTCCATGGAAGCATCAATTCTATATTTTGCAGTGTAATTACTTCACATAATAAAGTGTGTGCACTGTTCTCCACAAATCCAAGGCAAACAAGTCTCAGCAGTAGTTAAGCAAATTTAATTGGTGATGGTAAACTTGTGGAACTCAGCATTAATAGTGATCACTGTTTAAACACTTATATAGCCTTAGCCAGTTTTCCTTCCAGGAATGAAAGAGGCAAGTCAAAAAAAAAAAAAAAAAAAAAAAAAAAAAAAAAAAAAAAAAATTCTGAGAACATTAAAGAGTTAATAGGCTCTCTGATTAAAAAAAAAAGAAAGAAAGAAAAAAAAAAGGTGTGTTTTTTTTCTTTATAACAATTTCCTTCAAAACGATAGTAGCTTTCCTTTATTCACTCTTTATTCGTTAAAATTCCTTTGTTATTAAAAATGTTAAATCATTTACCTAATTAGGAAATAAAACATACACACACTTCAACTACCCACCTGCCCACAGACATACTATTGTAGATGTTGGTTTAATTGTAATCAGATTTAAAGGACTCTCTTCCCACTTTTATGAATTGGGATTTTTAAAAAGCAATAATACAGTATTTTTTTTTAAGACAGTTTCTCTCTTATTGCCCAGGCTGGAATGCAGTGGTGTGATGTTGGTTCACTGCAACCTCTGCTTTCCGGGTTCAATCGATTCTCCTGCCTCAGTTTCCCGAGTAGCTGGGATTACAGGTACTGTTACCATGCCCCGCTAATTTTGTATTTTTAGTAGAGACAGGGTTTCACCATGTTGGCCAGACTGGTCTCAAACTCCTGATTTCAGGTGATCCACCCACATCGGTCTCCCAAAGTGCTGGGATCACAGGCATAAGCTACCATGCCTGGCCACAGTAGACAATAATTTTTATCATGTCTAGACAAACATTCCTTGAAAAGTGAGATCATTTTTTCCCAAGACACACTGCATTCTAAAAGTTGATTTGCATTTATAAATATGATATATTTGTCAAAATAAAACAAGAAAAACAATATGAAATGTTCTGTTCTTGCAGTTGTTCTTATTGTAGCTCATTTAAAATAAATTCAATAGCCATTCTAACAGGTGTGAGGTAATATGTCTTTATGGTTTTAATTTGCATTCCCCTAATGATTAGTGATGTGGAGCATTTTTCACATATACCTGTTGGCCTTTTTTGTGTCTTCTGTTGAGAAACATCTATTCAGATCCTTTGCCCATTTTTATATCAGGTTGTTTTCTTGCTATTGAGTTGTTTAAATTCTTATATTTTTGGATATTAACTCTTTTTCAGGCATATAGTTTGCAAGTATCAGATGTATGATTCTTCCATTCTGTAGGCTGTCTTTTCACTTTACTGAGTGTTTCCTTGGCTGTGCAGAAACATTTTCTTTAATGTCATCTCATTTGTCTGTTTTTGCTTTTGCTGCCTGTGCCTTTGTGTTCCTGTTCAGAAAATCATTGCCTAAACCAATGCTGTGGAGTTTTCCCTAGTGTTTCCTGCTAGTAATTTTACAATTTCAGGTCTTGGGTTTAAATTTTTGATTTATTTTAGAATGGTTATTACTAAAAGACAAAAAAAAACAAGTGTTGATGAGGATATGAAGAAAAATAAACTCTTACATACTATTCATGGAAATGTAAATAGTTATAGCCACTATAGAAACCAACATGAAGTTTCTTCAAAAAATTTACAAAGGAAATAAAACCAATACGTTGAAGAGATATCTGCACTCTTGTATTTATTGCAGCACTATTCACAACAGCCAAGATATGGAATTAACCTAAGTGTCCATCAATAGATAAATGGATAAAGAAAATGTGCTGTATACACATGAGGAAATACTATTCAGCCTTAGGAAAAAAGTCCTCTCTTTATGACAACTTAGAGAACACTATGTGAGGTAACATAAGTCAGGCACATAAACACAAATACAGCACCGTCTCATCTATGAATAGAACCTAAAAACGTTCAAATCAGAAGCAGGGTGTAGAATAGCAGTTACCAGAGTCTGGGGAGTAGAAAGATTGGTCAAAAGATACAAAACTTTATTTAGAAGAATAAGTTCAGAAGATGTATTGTACAGCATAGTGACTATAGTTAACAGCAATATCTTGTATACTAGAAAATGGCTATGAGAATAGATTTTCAGGGTCCTCACCACAAGAAATGAGAAGTATGTGAGAAAATATAAGTGTTAAATTTCTTGATTTAGCTATTCACAATGTATACATAAAACATCGTGTTGTATATCACAAATATATACAATTTTAGTTTGTAAATAAAAATAATTTATGTATATACTATTAATTAGGGTATCTTTTATTTTAATAGCAAATAAGTATGAATTGAGTAGTTTAACAAAACATTATAATTTTCAAGCAATGACACATTTTACAGTGGGGACAATAAGAATCGTAAATGGAACACTATTAGCATACATGCATGTGTGTTTGTGTGTGTGCATGTGAATAAAAATAAAAACATATTTATACATTTCATTGTGACAGGTATAGAAGCTCCAATATTTATTGGCTAAAATAGACAAAGCATATTTTGTATCTGCAAGGCTTGTTAAGACTTTTGCTTTTGAATATAAATTGTTTTGCAATATCTTGTATTTCTTTCAGGTTGTGAATGGCTGGTTATTGTAATATTTTATTGAAAATAAGAAACTTTCAAATTCACAGACCATCTTTATTGCAAAATGATAACCTTTCTTTCCTCTTAATTTACTATTCACTATTATTTGATATCATTTGTCTGCTCTCTTCGGTGTTCTGACATTTCTGGCATTCTTCCATGTTCATTTCACTTTTCACTAAGGTAGAGTGTTGGAGAAAAATGTAAGGTACTATTTTCTGGCTTTACATCATACAAAAAAGAAGAGAGTATTATCATGTCTAAAACGTTTAAAGGGTATATTTTAAATTATAGGATGTGTTTAGAGTGAGGAAATGAACAGAGGGTCAATAATTGTAAGTCAATTATAAATAGAAGATGTCTGGTATTATTTAGAAGATAATTTAGTTCAAAAATGTTAAACTAAAATCCTTTAGAATTAGACAAACAAATATTAGTTAAGTTTTCTTTAAATATGAGTTTTTTTCTGATAGGCTTTTAACGAATGTAAAAATATTTAAAAATACATTTTTCAAAATGTTTGTTGTAATAAATATATCTTGATAAAATGAGACAGCAAATTATCCTCCCTAACTCACCAAATAATCATGTTTCTTTGTTTCATCTTTACAGGCTACTATAACCTCCTTTAAATTTTTTTAAATTAATTTTGGCAAAAGTGTCAATTATCTTCCATGTTTATAAAAACCAGTTACAGCAACAGATGCTAAATTGTTGAGCTCTCAGTAGCGGCCAAGGCAAAGAAAACACTACCATATGAGCTTACTAAGGATTAATCAGGGAGTGTATATGGGAGGGCCACACAATTACAGAACAGTGATTTACTCAAAAAAGTTTCTATAAACTATAATAGAATATTTTCGTTTTTATTATTAAAAACAACATAAGCGTATTATATAAATCTTGAAAAATAAAAGGACGGATGTGCAGGGGAAGTCTCTGTAACTCCCGTACCGCAGCAATAATAAATGGGTTAATATATTAAAGATAAATCATAAAACGTATTCCAATGATTGAGCTTGAAAAATGCTTAAAATGTCATGACTCAAATGGCCTTGTCTCATGCAGCATGGGACTTTGTTGTAAAAGTTTAGACACAGGTAGAGAACACACTTATTTCACACAAAGCCTATTTATCAAGGCATACATTATCTGCATTATAAATTATCTATGGATGTAAACTCTCATTCAGTGGACACACACCCAATTACATACATCTTACAATGTTGAAACATGTAGCTAAAGGTGACTGAGATATGAATGATTCTAAAATAATCCCACAATGAATCTGAACCTTGTAAAGTCACCTCAGTTTTGAGTGTCGGTGGAACCTATGAATATCACTATCAGCTATCACTGAAGTGATTATATTACATTATATAGAAAATTGGCTCTAAGAAAAGGGGGAGGCCGAGGCAAGTGAATCACGAGGTCGAGAGATTCAGACCATCCTAGCTAACACGGTGAAACCCCACCTCTACTTAAAAAAAAAAAAAAAAATTGGCCGGGCATGGTGGCGGGCGCCTATAGTCTCAGCTACTCCGGAGGCTGAGGCAGAAGAATGGCGTGAACCCGGGAGGCGGAGCTTTCAATGAGCCGAGATCGCGCCACCGCACTCCAGCCTGGGCGACAGAGCGAGACTCCGTCTCAAAAACTAAACTAAACTAAACTAAACTAAACTAAAATAAAATAAAATAAGAAAAGGAGTTCCTATAGATGCTCCTAACATTATAATTTTGAGTCTTTAAAAGCAGAGTGTTTACTTCAGCTGGTGGCAATTAAAAAAAATATATATCTTTTGGGAAAGAAGATATTTTAAAGCCACTTGATTAATTTTACATTCTTCAACTATTGTAAGTTATGTTATCTATGTAGAACATTCTGTCGTTTATAGTATGTAATCACATTACTGTAGCTAATAAATGTTAATGACATCTAATTTGTATTCCCAGAGGGTGTAATAAAATATTTACAAAATAACTGATGATTGTAAGACATGTCTATGGTTTATATGACTTTTACATGATGATTTTAAGATCAAACTATTATGAATGAGATATGAAAAATCTTTCCAGTGTGAATATTCATATACAGTTTAGAATTCATAATCTCGATAACAATCTTTCAACTAAGTTTGCATTATTTAGTGTTAAATAACATAGAATAAACATAACCATATGACACGTGTTTGTGTGTTGAAACATATATGTACATATTTATACATATATTAAATGCAAATATATATGACTTTAATTAACTTTACCAACTTTCATGTCTAAAGTTTCCTATTGGGAATTTATGTTCCTGTTGCTCAGTAAATATTGCTAGTTTGACAGCCACCTGTTCTGCTGTCTTTCTGTTGATATGATATACAGCAGTATTCAGTAGCCCTTAGCAGCAAGATTGATGACATTGTTATTCAGCATGTGTTGGAAGTTTTTAGGATATAAGCTAGATGGGATGGACAAATCTACCCAGTCTATTACCTCAGTACGTGTTTTTTATAACTGAGAAAGTCATCGTGCCCTCCAAGAGACCATGTTCTTTTATAGAGGCTGAACTGACAAACTGCAGAGAATTCTCTATTGTGTTTGTGTTCCTATTTTTAAGTACTGAAGTAGACTTTTAATCGTTTTAGTATATATATTTTTTCTATTCCTCAGTATAGGTAAGACCAATATACTCTTAAAGTGTTTTTATTTTGTAAGGATATTCCACTATGAGCATTACTTTGAGAGATACCTAATATCTTGTGTGTGTGTATATATGAACATATATATATGAACATATATACACACACAATTATAACCATGTTACTCTTTCTTTCCAATAAAACTTGCTTTGATATTGATATTAATATTGAGAACATTGGACTTGAGATTTTCTAAGGTACTATTTTTCATCTGTTTCCTCCTTTATTGAGAAAGAAACAGTCTGAAACGTTAGATGAGTACAAATAGTGCTAGAAAATCTAGTTTTACACAATTGTTGAATAAAATGTATGTTTGTAAATAAATGCATTGCATTTTTACTTGCTTTTATATATCTGCCACAAAATGCTTTTCTTCTTGGATCCCATTTTATTTGTATTAAACTTTCATTTCTTTTGATTTTCTTTTACTGTTTGTCTATTGTTTCATTATCTAAATTAGATTTTACATTATCTTCTCCTTTTGTGACCAATGCCACAATACTATAAACTTTCTTTATACCCTGATTACCCCAATACTGCAATCATCTTTCCCAAATCATCAAATGTTATTTCTCTTATTAATTATATACGTATTGAGTATTGGTTCAAAAATCTTTGGTCTATATGGCATCAACACAGAACAAGGGCCAACTTTATTGTTCTTATGGTTATTATTTTTGACATCAAGAGTTCTTAACAAATTCTCCTGCCTGATTGATGTAATCTCATTTTCTTCTATAATTCATGTAGAAAAAAATTCTCTTCTAGTCATGATGTCTTATCTGCCTCTTAAACCAACCAAATTTATGTCTTCGTGTTTTTGTGATTCACAGTATTGCCTTCCCTTCTCGTTGTGTCCTTTCATGCTCTATCCATCCGGCCACCTAGGTAGCCTGCAAACAAGAATTACAAATGAAATGAAATATAAATGAAATATTTTTTTTCAGGAATTTTCAGTAATATATTAATTCCTGCTCCAAAGTGTCTCTCTTCTCATTTCCACAGTTAAATTATTAAATGTCAAATTTTAATATTTAAAATCATAGGGAACATTGATATGCATTATATAGTTATTCCATGTTCTAGATTTCACCTCTTGTCCCTACTCTCCCCTTGTTTTCACTCCAATAAGTTTGAACTCATAAAAATTATCTGTATTTTACCTGTGTATAAGCACGTATGTGTGTGCATGTGTATGTATGTTTGTGTTTCCAGAACAAAACAGGGGACACATCCATTCATTCTGAAATAAGTATTTAAGTAGATTTGACCAAATAGTGATGTTCTTAATGACATACTGATTTTTTTTTCAACTAAGACCTTTTCTGATTTCAAACTTGACATTTAGACCAATATGGTGAAACCCCATCTCTACGAAAAATACAAAAATTAGCTAGGCATAGTGGTCTGCACCTGTAGTCCCAGCTACTTGGAGGCTGAAACAGGAGAATTGCTTGAACTGGGGAGGCGGAGGTTGCAGTGAGCTGAGATCGCACCACTTCACTCCAACCTGTGTGATAGACTGAGACTCCCTCTCAAAAACAAAACAAAACAAAGCAGAAAATCTTGTGGTATGTCCCATGTCTTTCATACTATAGTAGAAGTAACTTTGCTAAAACTATGTAAGTAAAAAAAAAAACCGTTTAAAATATTTTTTCTACACATTTGAAGATTTGGTATTAAAACTCAGATTGCTTTTGAAGTGAGATTAATCATTAGTTTAAAAAAAAAAAAACACTTTTCATATAAAGGTTTTGACATGTTTGCTAAAAGGAAGGAGCTAAGAACTCTTTAAAAACTCTTACATATTTACATGTGATTGAAATTTTATAAAGTCTAACCTGTGATAGAATTTTAAAGTGTTTATTAGAAATGATAAAAATCATATTTGTTAGAAAAATCAAAGTTATAAACACAGGAGTAGTTAACTTGGTCACAGCATATAAATAACTTTACGGAAGATAATATAAGGTATCCAGTTCCACTAACTTTCAGAAAATTAATTGCTCATAAATGTTCATGAATTTATGTGTCACATTAATGGACTTGTTTGAACATGCACAAATTATTCATTATTCAACTGCCAGTAATTATGCTGCAGATTTTTCATTTCATACTTCTGCACATAATGTAAACTAACCAATTTGGGTCTTGTCATTGATTCAGAATTCAGCATATAAATATCAGGAAAGTAGTTACTATAATAATTGTAATTCACCCATTTCTTTATTTTCAAAGACAAGGAGAGTGGAAGATGTATTAGAAAATTTGTATACAGTGATAAATATGAATCTATTTCTCCTGTGTGTATAAAAACTGTAAAATTTGTATGGTTGTGCATCCAATAAAATTGTAGGTATTCAAACGATTATCATAAATGTTAAAGGACAGATTTTGAAAATAAATTGTGTTAATTTAAATCTATAAGAAAAAACAATACACTGATTTGCTAATTAGAATATTTGTTACTATATATTTTGCTTTCATATACCAAATATGTCAAAATTATCCTATTTTAAAAACCTCATATATATCATTAAATGTTTAAATAAAAAGGAGAACGCTAGGTAACAATTTTAAAAAGTGTGTTAATATTTATATTTCGTTTTAAGTTTCAGTCATATGTTGATAAAAGCTAAAGCATTAAGAATGGTTGGTGTTACTATGGCATTATTTTTAAAAGTGAATTATGCATACCGTATAAACTCCCTAAAAGGCTTTCTTTAGGTTATGGTGGTGGTAGTATTGCTTATATTTTCTTTTTTTTTTGGGGTGGGGGGAGGGGACGGAGTCTTTGTCGCCCAGGCTGGAGTGCAGTGGCGCGATCTGGGCTCACTGCAAGCTCCTCCTCCCGGGTTCACGCCATCCTCCTGCCTCAGTCTCCCGAGGTGCTGGGACTACAGGCGCCCGCCACCACGCCCGGCTAATTTTTTTGTATTTTTAGTAGAGAAGGGGTTTCACCGTGTGAGCCAGGATGGTCTCAATCTCCTGACCTCATGATCCGCCCGCCTTGGCCTCCCAAAGTGCTGGGATTACAGGTGTGAGCCACCGCGCCAGGCCTATTGCTTATATTTTCAAAGACAATCAGTCTTTGAAAATCTGAATTTGCAGTATTCTGATAGTCACAGAACTGAAGGAATGAAGACCAATCTTATGACCTCTATTCAGAAGAATCCTACTTAACAGAATAGTGCTATTCTGTAACATTATATTATAACCACATGCTCAGACAGCTTTCATTCTCTATGCCTTGAAACAGTGGAGTTGGCTACCATATTGCTAAGATATGTATTTAATCGGTATCTTATATTTTTTAATCTAGTCTCCTGTTCTCCATACCTCCTGAGACGCAGACCTGGGAACTCCTGGCCCACTCCATTATAATTAGTATTTAAATAAAAGCAAAGGCAATATATTATCAAGGAAATTGTCTGATTCAGGTTCCCATATTTTTATAACAACAGTGAATAATAATATGCCATACAATTTTATTTCTGAACAAGTTTCATGTACTGCATATATCTTATTTGTGTTGTTAAACTTGTTTGAGGAACATTTTTTTTTTTTTTTTGGTTTTTCTTTGCCACTCCATTTTAAAAACCTAAAAGTATCTAAACTGCTTAGAGAATTTTGTTTTAAAATATGATTCCATGTAGAGTATGTGATGTCTAGAAATTTATATTTATTAACTTTACATTTTCCCAATTAAAATAAAAGTTCCTTGAAGGCAAAGAATATTTCTCCTGCTTTCCACAGTATCTCAAGTACTTTGTAAGCAAACTATAAATATTTCTGAATTAAATAATCAATTAAGTTATGTTAATATCTGGTCTGATAGTTATATGAGAGTTTGACCCAGAGTAAGTAAACCCTTACTTTATCAACCTTAGATTTTGTTTAGAAAAAATGTTTTTTATTTGTGAATCCAACTGCTGAACATAAATTATGTTTGGCTTCCCAGGATGTATTTGTAATTTAAATATAAATACTACACAGTATTCCCTATGATTCATTCTTCTTTTGCAATGTCCAAAGTAGTTAACTATAAAATTGAGGATATGGTAAAAATCATTGCTCTTGCACAAAGTCTTGGATTGTGACACCCTGATTTCTATAATTCTTCTTGGGATGTTATATTTCTTTTCTGCTTACCCTTCTTGCTTGAGGTAGAAGGAGCAAGAATTAATATTCTTCCACTTAACACATCATTTTAAAATAATCATTTAGGAGACTAAGATAGGATTCCTGCCAATTATTGTTCATTACTATTTCTACATAAGTTATAAGATTTGGAAAAGCAATCAAGGACGGGTCTCTAATCTCTCTGTTTTCAGCTGAGTTTGAAAGGTGCGGTCTCTGTTGTTTCTGCTATGGTTTGAACGTACGTGTCTCGCCAGGATTCATAGGTTGAATTAACTCCAATATGATAGTATTCAGAAATGGGGCGTTAGGAGGTGATTAAGTCTTGAGGGCAGAGTCTTCATGAATGGAACTGGGTGCCTTATAAAAGGGCTGGAGGGAACTAACTAGGTCTTCTTGGCCTTTTTGCTCTTCCTACTTCCACCATGTGAGGACACAGCAGGAAGTGGCATATTGGAAGCAGAGAACAGTCCTCATCAGACACTGAATCTGCTGGAAGCTTGATCTTGGACTTCCCATCCTATAGAACTAGGAGAAAATAAGTTTCTATTCTTTAAAATTATCCAGTCTGTGATATTTTGTTATCAGAGCAGGAACAAACTAAGATATCTTCTTAAAGTATCTTATATTGAACATACCTACCATACTGTGAGGAAGCCCAATTAATACTGTGGAGAGATTCATATGAGGAAGAATGCAGGCTCATGGGGAACTGCTCAGTCTAAGCTCCTGGTTGATAGCCAATATCAGCTTTCCATTCATGTGTGAGACCTATATTCAAAGTGGCTATTCCAACTCAAGTTCAGCTCTTTCAGGTGACAAAGCTGATGCTGGCTGAAGGAGAGACAAGATATCTTGCTGATCCAGGTCCAAATTGATTTTTTGTGACCAAAATAAATTATCATTGTTGTTTTAGACTACCATGTATTAGAGTTACACAGCATTAGATTACCAGATTCCCAGAACATCTTCATCATTTCTTCTTCATAGTCTTCTACTAGTACACTGTGGTGACATGTTGGTCACCAGAGATTAGTATCACTGCAGGACCAGTACCTATTAATTTCAATAAAAGATAAAATCACATTTTACCCAACGTGGTCATCTTACGAATGGTGGCAATACTTTGGAGAAAGCCTTGAGTAAAGAGTCTGAGTGTAGACCAATGGATGTATTGCAAAAGAGGCTAGGATTTTCCTTTAATTGAAGGGCTCTGGGAAAGTAAACAGGCTTGCATTTGGAATAGATTAATAAACTATAAGTCCCTTCTATGTCAATTCTGATTGTTTCCTGGCTTATCAGGCCTATATTTCCTCCATCAATACATTTCAAGAATTTATCCTTCAATGTTTCTCAACAGTTTGCACATCTATAAAAACACCCTGTATACTCATTGTCCATTAGTTTGCCACGGTAGTGAATTCACTTTATGTTTGAGAGTTAATATCACTCCAAACCTCTCTTGTAATTGAATCCCATTAAGTCCCCTGGGGCAAGAGAGCCCATTTCCATGTCATCCTCCCCTGCATAATCTCCTGCCTACAGAAGATAGCCCACATACAGCTTTCCAAGGATAGTCAACCACGCATCTATTAATGCCCAAATGGAAGTATTCATCTCTATCATACAGAAGTATGGTTAAGAGATGATTAAACACTTTGAACATTTTACATTATCATCTCCTTGAATCTTTGGACTCTTTCCTTTAAATTATTTCCAGAATGTCCTGACATTTCAGCCTCATATATGGTAGTCAAATATTGAATTCAACCTTCATAGCCAAACTGGTAGAACATTAATACCACTTCAAAGTATACAAGGAAATGCACTAAAATTAATCCTGAATGAATAAATATATATAGTGTTAAATATTTTTGTGCTGCAAATCAAACTACTAAAAACTCAGTGGCTTTGAAAAAAAGTACATTTGCTATCTCAGCATTTCCACAAGTCAAGAGTTCAACTCTAATTTAACTGGGTCTTCTGATTATCCAGTCCTTGTAGGCTATGACTGGACCTGCTCTCAGGTTCTAGATATAGACCATAATCTTGTATTCTGTAGTCTTCACCACCTTCTCCAGAGTTAGCTCATCACATGGCAATTTGCTTTTGTAAAGCCAGCAAGGAGAATCTGTTTTGTTCTAGACTGCTAACATGGACTTTCATGTAACACAACCTAATTAAGGGAATGACCACTCATTAATTTTGCCATATTCTGTTTGTTAGAAACAAGTCACAGCAACCACATATATTTAAAGGGAGGGTGTTTTACAAAAACATGAGTCATTAGGGTTCATCTTAGGGTGTATCTGGCATGATATTCACCAATGAAAGGCTTTCTTCTTTACTAGAATACAAGCCTTATGAAAGAAGGAAATTAATTATAGAATAAATAATGAATTCAGCAAAATGCTAGCATATTGTATTGCATATATATAAAATGTGTTTGTGTTTTATATTCATTTGGACCTTAAAATTGTTGCTGTGTGAAAACATTTTAGGGAAACCAAAAGTGTTTAATTTTATGGTAGAATAATCTTGTGGAGTGTTACGTTTTTCTTATTTTTTGTCACATATAATTATAACATATAAAATACAAGAACAAAAATGAAAATTTGATTACATAAGCAGTCACTGGTTTCTGTTTGAATTTCTCTGGTATACTTCGACAGTATATTTCTCTCTGGCTCCTGACATATAATTTCTTTCAATCCTAAAACATCACATATTTTAGCAGGAGTTTAAAATAGTTATCTTCCAGTTAGAATGCAGGCAGTGATGGATGCAAGCTGGTTCCCTGGAGACCTTGTTAGAGAAAATCACTCATATGTTCAGTGAGCATTTGAACAAATGGACCTGCTGTTCTACCTAATGCTAGTGTAATTCCTTGATATACGGTCACTGTGTGTGACAATTGATACTGTCACTTAGTTCATAAGCATAACATTTCTAAACACAAGTCACAAAAGCTGCATACTAATGCTTCTCTAAGCAGTTATCATAAATAGGACAAATAAATACATTCTGGTCCAGGTTGTCACTCAATTAAAAAGATAAATCCCGTAGTTTAGGAAATTTAAATACAACTCTCATACGTATATATTATATATATAACATATAAACACACACATACACACACACACACACTAAGCATGGACTGTATATATTCTACTTTTCAGTCCACAGGTGTTTCATTAGATGACTTGGCTGCTATAGGTAGATCTCTCTAATCATAGGACAGAATGAATCCATTTACGAGTTATGTAAAACTGCCAAAGATTGCTTCAATCTGGCCTTCATGACCTAAAAATAGAACATTTAGATGATTTTCATAAACAAAATTATACTAAATATTACAAGAGACATCTTTATGGTTTAAGCCTAGTGGTTGCTTCAATGTTTAATACAAAAGCTGAAAATAAATACTAACATAAATTTATAATAATACAGTTTATTTAAATGGAACAAAGTAACAGCTAATCTGATTCCAAAAGTGAATGGTTTTCTAAAACATATTTCCAGGACATTATCTAGCTATTTAATCCTACATTTAATATTCAAAGAAGGAATCATAGAATAATAAAAGTTTATCTATACAAATAAAAGAGAACAGTAACTGAATAAACCAGAAATTTAAATAATCAGAAAAAAAAATCCGATGACGTTGAAACATGATTTATTCACTTAATTTAAATAAGTGAACTCTTGAATTCTAGGAGTTATGTACATTAACACAGATTGAAGTCAAAGTCTAATGAAAGTCTGTCTCTCTATTAATTTTTATCAGCTGATTTTCTTTCCACAATAAATACATTATATTTATCATAAACATAGACACTCCAGTGGGTTTAATCTAGTTTTAAAAGTCATCTCCAGTAAAGATTGGGAAATTTAATATACTCACCCCAAAAATTTCAGTAACTTGAAATATTAAAATAGAGTTCATATATATATAGATATATATGTGTGTGTGTGTGTATACATGTTGATAAATGTAATATATTTAATAAAATTCATATGTAAAATATAAAATAATCATGAAGCAAATATACAAATGTGGCCAATCTCATATTCTAAAACTGAATTTTCTAGACTCCCAATTTGTAAAAATAAACACGATTATTGAATAATAAAACTAAATACTATTTGAATATTTCCTATGCAGATATTTGTGAGATTGTATATATTTAAATTATGTATGTGGATATACAAGAATATAAATATGTAAATTAGTTACACATAGTTGAAATACAATCACACACAAAATAACAACATTTTGTTCGACAACGAACCACATTAAGATAGTGGTCCTGTAGGAGTGTAATACTGTATTCTATCTGACTTTTTCTGTGTTTAAATACACAAATCTTTAATTGTGTTACAATTGCCTATGGTAACATGCTGCACAGATTTTTATAGCCTAAGAGCAATAGGCTATACCTTATAGCCAGGGTGTGTGGTAGGCCATACCATCTACATTTATACCCTTTATAATGTTTGAACAATGATGAAATCACTTGATGTATTTCACAGAACATATTCCTCTCATTAAGTAAATCATGACTGTATATCAAAATAGTATAAGCAGTATTCTGTGAACTTTAACTGCATTTTTCTTGTGTAATTATTATTGCTGTGTTCTAATATTAACATTCATTTTAATTTTGCCATGGTGCAATGAGGTCAGATATGTGCTTTTTTGATGTATTATATTTATTTCTTATTCAATATATATGCATTTTATTTTTTTAAGTTTGATGCAGTTATAAAAATATCTCAGGGGAAGTACAGTACCGGACATATTTATGTTTCCTTTTCAATATAAAACTATGGCATTTCAAGGACTAGATGGGTGAGTAAGGCTTAAAATTGGAAAAATTAAATTACTAACATTACAAATTAATAGAAAGTTTAAAAAATAAACAACAGACATATATGGAAAATGAGCTAAGAAGACAGGATTCTGATAAGAGGGGAGTGGACTCAGAAATATGGTGGGTGGTTGAGGCTAGGAAGAAATGAAGCCAGTGAGAATTTACTGAAAGATGAAAGAGCCCAAGAAGTTTTCAAGGAAAGCAGAGGTAGAGCATAAAATGTAGTGGACCTTTCATGCCTCATGGAAGCAAAGATTCTGTTCATGTGAATTAAGTACATGGTAAGGAAAATGGTTGTCATATAAGTTGTTATTTCAAACATTGAAGTTACAGAATTTCAACATTATCTTTAATGAAATCATGTAGGATATATAAATTAGAACATTAAACTTTAAATATAGCTACTCCCACTTCTTCTGAAGTAAATAATGTAATAGTATGGTATACATGTATTTACAGAATTACCTATTTTCATATCTATGTACAAAAAATTTGAAATATATTTATTCGATTGTTGGTTATCTTCTGAAAATAGAGCCATGTTTCTTGTCCACAGTCACATATCTGAAAACCTTGGCACTGGATATGTTTCAGAATTAAGGATTTTATTCAGACTTCAGAAGAGTGATGTGATACAAGTATATCATTAGAACTTGTGCAGTGCCCCTTTATCCAACACATCAATATGTCTGCAGTGCAGTATATGAAATTTTACACCTAGTAAACAGATGGTATGAAGAACCTTACATCAGTTCAGGCTACAGTTACCAGCAAATGAGTTTACAGCAAATTGCATTATTGAAAAAAATTCAACAACTCACAGGACAGATTTTGAAGTACAAGTAATGCATTGAGAACCTATAGATATATCACTCTGCAACTTACTTTTCTTACTTAATAATATATTATGGGAAGTCTTTCAGCTGTGGAATATAGATACAACTTGTTTTAGAGATAATTTTTGTAGTATTATAAATTTTAATCAAAGCATTATTTATTTAGCATTTATTTGTTGATGGGCATTTAGGACATTTGTTGTTCTTTTTGGATTGTAGACAAAGATGAAATATAGTTTAATTAAAAATAATACTTATTTTGAATGTATTGATTAGGGTTTACATCATTAGGAAAACAATTTGGCCAATTTTGCATTTTAAGTAACTAAAAGTGATTCAATAAAATTCATACTCTATATATACCTTTATCTCAGCTTAAAGATTGAAGTGATTTGAAACTATATTTTAGTCTCTGTGACAGCTGTTCCATTTCCAGTCCAACTTTAGTTATGTAGTGAGGAGTTTTGCGCTTTCAGCTCCCATTGTGTAAAGTCCAGGGACCCTCTTCTTGAAAGTTCAGGATACCAACTTTGACCACTCAGACTCAACTGAGTTGGCATAAAGGGAACTTCTGTGATGATGGCAATGATGTATTTTGAAATAGTAGTATACAGGTGTTCACTTTTAGATAATTTATTTAGATGTGCATTTGTAATTTTAACCTTTTTTGAATGTGTAGAATTTAAGAAAAAAACTTAAAAATCATTTACCAGTGGAAGTTATTAACTCAAGATATATATAAGAGGATTTAATTTAGTTTTAATTATATTTGTGCAATAAAATATTTAAATATGTTAATGAATGTGTTAGATTTTGTATAAATTATAATTTGCATTTCTAATTGAGTCATCTTAAGTAGGCAAAACTTGAGAGTATTTTTGTTCAGCATTCTTATATTAAAATTAATAAGTAAGCCAATACAGTGTTTTACAAGTTACTCTTTACAAATTTATATATTATACATGTATTATATGAAATGTGTCATATATAATGTAGACAATGATAAAATATCACATCAAGCTCATAAAGTAGCTCTATGTGTAAATCCATTTCAAAAAACAATGCTCCAATTAAAGCATTCCCAGCTACTGGGAAATGTGAGTGAAACTTTTATGTTATTATTCCAGTATTTTATTAAAGAAAAAAAATCCTCTTTAAAGAGGACATCAAACTAAATATAAAGTTTTTCAATAAGTCATTTAAAGGAGGAACTTACATTGCTAAGCTACAAACATTTTTGAATGCTACTATTGAATAGTATATGTAAAAGATATATTTTCTCTTCCATTTCATTACTTTAAGAATGTTCTGTGGTAACAATCACTACAGTTGGATTTTTTAATGATGAAGGACCATTCTTTTTTTTTTTTTTTTTTTTTTTGTTGAGACGGAGTCTCGCTCTGTCTCCCAGGCTGGAGTGCAGTGGCCGATCTCAGCTCACTGCAAGCTCCGCCTCCCGGGTTTACGCCATTCTCTCGCCTCAGCCTCCCGAGTAGCTGGGACTACAGGCGCCCGCCATCTCGCCCGGCTAATTTTTTGTATTTTTTTAGTAGAGACGGGGTTTCACCGTGTTAGCCAGGATGGTCTCGATCTCCTGACCTCGTGATCCGCCCGTCTCGGCCTCCCAAAGTGCTGGGATTACAGGCTTGAGCCACCGCGCCCGGCATTCTTAATAGCATATTTTTGCTACTTAAATAGCGTTCAGTGTATTAGGAGGGTGAGCAAACAATATACATATACACTGAAGAACAAACAGAATTTTTACAGATAGTTTTTCCAGAGTAAAGTAGTCAATGACACATTTCAACTCATGACCAAATAAGTTTTTAAACTATTATAGTGTCTTGTTTCAAATGCAACAAATTTCAAAGAAAGGCTGTTTAAGAATTTCCTTTAAAAAACAATTTTCTTTACCCAAATCTCTGCATAATAAAGTTGAGGAATATGGGTTGTTTTTAGTTCAATTTCTGATTATATTATACAATTATACTCCAGTATTTTCACTGGGATATTAACTAAAGGAGATCCTGTTCACTATAATAAACAAGTAAATTTATTCCATTTTAATGGCAAAAAGTTAAACTTGTATAATGATAAAATAATGCTGTCAATGCTCACCATTTTCAGTGAATCACCTGGCCCAGTGCATGGAGGTGTTAGAAAGATATACTAAAGCACATTGCACTTATTCCATATAACAGCCTTCTAATTAGGTGGGGTATAGATACCTTTTTATATTATTAATATCATAGATATAATTTATATTCAGTATATTATGTTAAAATATATTTTTATTCAGTATATTATAAATATATTTAATGCTGAGTATATTATTTTAATAATTCTTAATAACACTGATGAGTCACTACATAATAAGGATATTTTTTGGAATTTTAACAACTTCCTATTATGCACAAAGATTTGTAAGTTCCCTTTTCAAAACGTTCAACTCTAGGCCAGGCACAGTGGCTTATGTCTGTGATCCCAGCACTTTGGGAGGCCAAGGCAGGAGGATTGCTTGAGCACAGGAACTCAAGATCAGCCTGGGCAACATGGCAAGACCTTCTCTCTACAAATAATAATGAAAAAAATATTAGCTGGGCATGGTGATGCACACCCATAGTCTCAGCTATTCAGGAGGCTGAGGTGGGAGAATTACTTGAGCCCAGGAGGTTGAGGCTGCAGTGAGATGTGATCACCCCACTGCACTCCAGCCTAGGCAACAGAGCAAGACCCTGTCTCAAAAAAAAAAAAAAAAAAAAAATCAACTCTAAAACTCAGCAAAATAAATTAAATTATCTCCTTGTTTGTCTGCGTTGCTTTCTTAGGTAAAATACATTTATGATGAAATGCAAATATATGACTTATGAAAGAAGCCACCATTATTAAATCTTATATGATAAGTTAACATAAAGTTTTGAAATTGTAATTTTATGTATGACTGGGGAACTGCTGGGAAATTCTGGGTCTTTTGTTTTTTACTCAAATGAATGCATCTGAGATATTAAATGCTCTTTCTTGTCCTTTAATGAAAAATCAACAACTTTTCTCTGTTTCTCCTGTATTTATCTATCAAACACTGTAAGCTGATGTCACAGATTCTTAATGAGGAGGCAGAACATACTTTCCTTTTCCTTTGATTTTCAAACTGTATCATCTGGAATTTTTCCTTCCCCTGTCCTGTTTCAATCCACTACACACAAAGAATGGAAATATGGATAACTGACCTTTTCTCTAGAACACTTTTTCAATCCTTTAGAAGAAAGGCTTTAAATTCTAAGTTCTTTCAAATCAGGAATTTTTGTCTGCATCCCTCCTCTCTTTCCCACATCATGGTTGATGTTAACCTTTTCACTCAAACCTTCACACTTTGCTCTTTTGGTATAACTAAACCTAAATTCTAAGACCCTTGACTCTCTATGGACTCAGGAAATCAACTTTGAGACTCAAACTTCTTTTTCTTTTCTTTTTTTTTTTTGACAGAGTTTTGCTCTTGTTGCCCAGGTGGAGTCCAGTGGCGCAATCTTGGCTCACTGCAACCTCCGCCTCCCGGGTTCAGGTGATTCTCCTACCTCAGCCTCTTGGGTAGCTGGGATTATAGGCATGCGCCACCATGCCCAGCTAATTTTGTACTCTTAGTAGAGACAGGGTTTCTTCATGTTGGCCAGGCTGGTCTCGAACTCCTGAACTCAGGTGATCTGCCCACTTCGGCCTCCCAAAGTGTTGGGATTACAGGCATGAACCACCACACCTGTGATCACTGTTATAAGTGGTTGTCCTCCATGCCAAGGGGTAATACTGCTAATTCAACAATGTTAAACAACAAGACTCTCAAATAATCCAAAATAATTTAAAAATTATCAGAATTTAGCCTTTATTCTAGAGGAGGACTAAAAGAGCAGTGCAGAGAAAGGAGAGTCATCAATATCAATATTCCCATCCTCTGTGTTGAGTGGTTTGAAACATGTAGGAAAATGGAAGGGAAATTCCCAGGTGATACAATTGAACATCAAAGGAAGCTTACAGTAGACCAACTTTATGTAGAAGAAACATAATAAAGTTGTTGATTTGTCATTTAAGGACTAGAAAGAGCATTTCCTTTAATATCTCAGATGAATTCATTCTAGTATAAAACAAAAGGACCTAGAATCTCCCAGTGGTTTCCCAGTGACACATACAAAATATAGCTGAGTTATAAAAATCAATGGTCCTGCAATGGGGTTTCTATAGCAAGAAGAGAATGATTATGCGGCACAAATTATGGGATATATAGTCCAGACTTGGGATCAAAGGAAGGATATTATTGAAGTTGGTAGTGAATATCTTGGCTTCAGCTGAGTACTCCTTGGGTCATATCAGCTAAAAGGGACCATCAGGCTTGATAGTGCTACACAAGACGGAATATGACTTACAGTAGCCTCAGACCTTCAGTAATAGACTTACTGAGGAAAGAGATTACTTCCTAGTCATCAAGTGAAATGATTTAGACTTAACTGGAAGATATTTACATAGTACATATATGCATGCATACATACAAACACGTACATATACCAGCATCCACATGAGGACAGATCAACCAAATGTACTTTGGAAATTTATCCTTTTTACCATTAGTTTAGTTTTTATATATTATACATGTCACCATTTGTAGTTTACTCATATAATTTCAATATACAGTAATTATTTAATTGCTTTTTGAAAAATGCACTCCCTATGTAATTTTCACATATGGATGTAGCATTGATTTTACAGCTCGTATCTCATTAAATGAAAAATAACTATGTTTAAGGTTTATATCATTAATAGAGATGAATAATATTAGACAGTTTTGTGCTAAGAAATCCTTCATATAACATGTCTAAAATTATTATAAATATGCTAATTATTCAGATATATAAAGTGCCAATTTTTTCTGTGCTCTTAAATAACATACATATTTGTGGAAATTTTCCAAATAAGCTAAACCACACAGATATATATTTAAACAAAATTTTATAAATGTCATTAAGTATAAGCAATGATTAAATTCCTTATTCCTTCATTTATATAAACCTTGAAGTTTTGGGTTGCAATGTTGAAAGGCAATTCTCTCTGTTCCTCTCTCATTTCTGCATATCTTACACTGAGATTCATGATGCACTGACAACTTCTGTTCTGGACTGTCATTTCAAGGATGTTTGTAAAGCAAGAATCCTTGGAAGCTAGAAAATGTGTCTCCCTTTGGAACAGAGGGCAGGTTTGTTTGTGTCTTATGTAATAGAGACAGTGTCTCTCTTTGAGGAAAAAAGTAAGGTGTGGTTGTAAACATTATGAAAAATTATGGTTTCTTAAACTTAAATTTCTTCAGCTGGGGCACAAAGCCACTATTTCAATAGCATTCTTCTAGGTCCACCTGCATCATCCCCATAGAAATCCCATGGAAAACCACGTTGAGCAAGAAGCTCATGCAGCCTTCCATGGATAAGTGATAAAGTTTTTGGTCTGTACTCAGGATTCTCATGTCTTCTGTCTGCATCCATAAAATGTGGGCTGGTTAACTTGTTAATATGAAAGTAAAGTATAAACTCAGACTCCACAGTTATTGACTGACCACAGTGCTAGAAACTGAAGGACATAATTTGAGCCAGCAAAAATTTGAGCCTAATACCGATAAGTTACCAATCAGTGAAAAAAGACAAGTGCATATGTTATAGGGGGTCATACATGAGAGACACATTTACACAATCACTGAGAAATTGGGATGCTGCGTGTCTGGTTGTCTACACTGTACTCCACATAAATTTCTCCTACTAGAATTTCTTTCTAAAGAGACTCTAGTAGAAGAAAATTTTAAAGCTGGGATTGCCAATGATGATGCTGGGATTGCCAATGATGAGATAACAGGACATAAATATTCAGACTCAAACAAAAATGGGATAGAGGTCATTATCTAACCCTTCAGCCTATTTTAGTGTACATAGGATTCATTTTGTGGTATGAGAGCTTTGCTGGGTTTACCTTTTTCTATATGGGAGACACTGATTGTTTTTTGCTGGGAAGGAAAATGTGAGTTTCAGCATATTACTTGATTATATTGTTTTTAACTCATACCTAATAAACCTGCCACATCTTACATGACCAAAGGGGTACAAAACAAAGTATCCTAGGAAAGGGCATTGTGTCAGGATGGAAGATTAGGTATAATACCTGCCTCCCCTACAGCCTCCTTTTCTGACCACATATGCATAGAAATGAAGGCCATGTGTACTTAAAAATAATTCTTAATTCAAGAGAACATACATATTAGATATGAAATTATGAAAAATTTTTGAAAGACTGAAAGCAGAAATAATTTGATTAGCAACAAAACCCAATGGGTTTAACAAGCTGTAAGGTCAAAAAGTAGAATAGCTCTGTTGATGATATAACTTGGGAGAAAATAAATTGTACCTAGCAGTAGTCAACAACAATCCTTTCCTTAGGCAAGAACAAGAAACACTGGCCTTGACTTAAAATGGCAGAGCAATGCCTCCAGTTGACTAGCCCATAAATGAAAAGACTCTACAACTTAAAAAAATGAGAACAATCTATCCCAGAGGCCATGAAAATGGAGAAAGGCTAGAAGAAACATAAAATAAATATATGCAAACCTGAAATCTACAATAATATGAACAATTACCCTCTCAAAGTAGCACCATTGCCTGTAACTGACTAGCTCATCAGGCTGTTTATTTAATGTACATATAAAAGTAAAGTTGGAAGTTTATTTGAAGACTTGTTTTCATCTGGTTTTACTACTTCCCGCTTCACTCTAGTATATTACCATGACACAGAAACTTTAATGGCCATTCCTAGTAGTATCTGGTGGCACATAAAGTAGTCAGGCCCTGTTACTAAATGGGTAGGTAGCTAAATACTTTATTAAATGCAAACACAATAGACAACAGAAAAATTAAAAATTTAAAGTAAATGAACACAATGATAAAGAGGCACCAAACTCAAGAAATAAGAAAATAGAGCTAGTATAAGGGAACTAACAGTACAACAGAAGACAATATTTAAAGGAAATAATTTTCTCGAAAATTGGAGGGGAGATCATGTCCTTGAGACAAGTAAAAGCTGTTATGTAAAATACCAGTACCAGCAACACAGATGAGCACACCTGGAAGTAAAAACATATTACAAAATTTAAAATGTATTAATCTGGCTAAAAATAATTTAAAATTCTAATACTTTGGTAGAAGATCAAATCTAAGAAAGTCTGAGAGTCCACTGACAAAAATCAGGGTGGAGAAATATAAAAGAAAGTGTATAAAACAAACACATTCTTCCAAACTGGTAAATGTTTCAGAATTCTTTGAAGTAAGAGTTCTAGGCTGAGAAAACAAAGCACTTAAAGAACATAGTATATAAAATACAAATAATAAAACACATCTTAAGTATTAAAAAATAAATTATATGTCTTTAAAATAACTTACAGAATATTAACCGAGATTGCTTGAAATAATAGTTAAAAATAACAAGTAATTCCTTTCAACAAAATAGACACATTGGGAGACTCTACTTATCACAGAGTAATACCCATAATAAAAAATCAGTGATTGTCTTTGTATTAGTCTGTTTGCATTGCTGTAAAGGAATTCCTGAGTTGAATAATTTATAATGACACATGGTTTATTTGGTTCACGGCTTTGCATGGTTGTACTAGCAACATGATACCGGCATCTGCTTCTGGTGAGAGCCTCAGTAAGCTTCCAATCGTGGGAGAAGGAAGAAGGGGAGCCAGTATATCACATGGTAAGAGAAGAAGCAAGAGAGACAGAGGAGGTGCCAGGCTCCTTTTAAACAAACAGAACAGGAACTCATATAGTGAGGACTCACTCATTACTGCAACGGCAACAACTAGCCCATTCATGAGGGATCTACCCCTGTGACCTAAGTATCTCCCACTAGGTCCATCTTCAACACTGGGGGTCACATCTAAACATGAGATTTGGAGGACACAAAACATCCAAACCACACCAATCTCGTTTAGCATATACCTCATGCACTAAAATAAACATTGTCTTGTTTTTATTTACTGCAACAATTAGTCTAATCTTCATATAAACCGTAGAATTTTTTAGACTTTTTTGTTCTAAATAAGTAATAATTTCACTTTGAATTTGCTTTTAAGATGAAAGAAGAGAATAAGACATAAGAGAAAAAAAAACTTGATATTTCTCATGATTGTCGTTAAAATGTTATGTGGGTAATTGTCTTTTCTAATGCCTTTAGCTTCTGCAAAACTTCTGTGTCAGTCTAACAGTGTTTCTTACTTTTAGCCTGAGTAGTAAAGTAGTAACTGCTTTTTCACAATCTATGCTATTTAATATATTTTCTACATACTTACAAAAAAGAAACATGTATACATTTTAGAGCATATGTGAAAAAGTACACAAAATTAAATGAAGAAAAACATGTAATCCCTTTTCCAGAAGCAAATATGGCTGCTATGTTGAATTTCTGTCGTTTGGTTTTTAAATTTTTACATAATATGAAAAAATGTATGCTATGCCTTGATATTATCTTACAACCATAAAAACAAGCAATTTCCACCTAATGTAAAATAAATTATAAGTATTGTTTTTAGTTGCTATAATATTATTTTAATAGGACATTTTGGAATTTGTTTAATTAATATTATTGAAATCTGTTTTTCATTGTTATACATGCTCCAGTAAATGTCTATGTAATACTATATCTTTTCAAAATGTTATTTAAAATATTACATGCAGCATAATTAGTAGATAAAAATAAGACAATCTATTATAGACTTCTGATAAACATTAAGTCATTTTCAAAGGAAATGTAGTAATTTACAATGCTCCAAATATTTTATAGGCATTCTTGTTTATGCATATAATGCCTAACATTGAATATTCTTTTATTATAAAACATCTTTTAAGTATATAGATGAAAATGCATCTCCTTGTTTAAAATTGTATTTCTCTGACTATCAGTAAGTTTGCTTTATTACAAATATGTGTTGGCAATTTGCATATTCTTTTGTACATTTTTCTGTTTACCAGAGTGGTTTACAGTTTGATTTGGGAGCCAAATAGATTTAGATACTGTGCAGCTACTTAGGCAGCTTACTTAGCTTTTATAAATCTCATCTATATAATGGGAGCATAAAGGAGAATGGTTTGTAATACTGAATTTATAGGGCTTTTGTAATGATTATTTTATACAATAAATATATATCTGACTCTTGAATAGAACTTTTACTGTTCTACCATGGGTACAGGGACTGTATTAGCCCGGTTTCATGCTGCTTGATAAAGACATACCCTAGACTGGGCAATTTACAAAAGAAAGAGGTTTATTGGACTTACAGTTCCACATGACTGGAGAGGCCTCACAATCATGGTGGAAGGCAAGGAAGAGAAAGTCACATCTTACGAATGGATGGTGGCAGACGAAGAGAGAACTTGTGCAGGGAGACTCCTGTTTTTAAAACCATCAGATCTCGTGATACCCATTCATGATCACGAGAGCATCATGGGAAAAACCTGCCCGCATGATTCAGTCATCTCCTACGGGCTCCCTCCTACAGCACATGGGAATCATGGGAGCTGTACAATATGAGATTTGGGTGGGGACACAGAGTCAAAGCATATCAGGAGCCATAACCGATTCAACAATATAGGATTTTGAAGAGATGCCAGAATTTTTACCAAGACTCCCCTACCCTGAAGAGCCACCAGAATGGAAGACAGACAGGGCTTGCTGGTAAACACCTATCTTTCATAACATCCGTAGTCAAAACAGGGAGATGATTGTGAGAAAGAGATGAAAGTCATTGGGGAGAATATTTCGCCCTCCTGTTTTGTGGCATAGAAGATAATTTCTTATATTTCACTCCCACTTCTGGCACAATGAGTAGAAATCTAAGCACAGCATTCCTGGAGATTGGCAATGACTGGTGTGATGGTTAATACTGAGTGTTAACCTGATTGGATTGAAGGATACAAGTCATGGTCTTGGTCTGTGTCTGTGAGGGTGCTGTCAAAGGAGATTAACATTTGAGTCAGTGGACTGAGAGAGGCAGACCCACCCTCAATCTGGGTAGGCACCATCTAATCAGCTGCCAGCACAGCTAGGAGAAGAGCAGGCAGAGGAACCTGGAAGGACTAGGCTGCCTGAGTCTTCTGGCCTCCATCTCCTGTGCTGGATGCTTCCTGCCCTGGAACACAGACTCCAAGTTCTTCAGCTTTGGACTCTTGGACTTACAGCAGTGATTTGTCAGGGGCTCTCAGACCTTCAGTCACAGGCTGAAGGCTGCACTGCAGGCTTCCCTACTTTTGAAGTTTTGGGACTCGGACTGGCTTCCTGGCTCCTCTGGTTGTAGATGGCCTATTGTGAGACCTCACCTTGTGATTGTGTGAGTCAGTTCTCCTAATAAATTCCCCTTCATATATCTATCTGTCCTATTAGTTATGTCCCTTTAGAGAACCTTGACTAATACACCTGATATCTTACTCTTAAGCTGAAATCTTGAACTCTTAAACTAGATGGGTCTGTTATTTTCTTTCCTTAGAGCAGAGTGCATTGTGGGAGTTATTGAGAGAATCTGGAGTTCATCCCTGGGATTTTGTGGTTTATGAAGAAAGAGAGAATGCTATCTCTGTGTTATAGGATTTCTGAAGATCACAGAGGCCTTTACACAGCCAGTAGGAAATAAGGAAAATTTGTATATCACTACCAAGGAGAGAACTGATTGAAACCCATCTCAATTTCCTGTAGCCCTTAAAGAGCACTGGGATGACCTCAGTAATGACTGCCACACCTCATGAGGAGGCAACTGCCATGAGGCTATTGGGTGAGCTTCAGATAAGTGGAGCTTAAGGAAAGGTATTAAGTCGCAGAGTATTCTTAATGGATGAAAGAGCCAGGATAAATAATAAGCCAAGGCAACCACACTCACCACATTGGCAGACAGAAGATGGCAATAGGTAGAAGCAGAGCAAGTTAGACATTTTACTTCATTCATATATAACAATGGGCCACTTACAGCTGCCTCTCTCTGCCCACTGACTTTGTTCAGCCTCATAATGCCAACAGAGTCAGACCTGTAAGTGGAAAGGTAAAGAGATATTTTTTTAACCAAACTTCCTTCTCACACTCCATTTCAAGATGTTAGAAATGAAGAATGAAAGAAGAGGCCAGCCTCAGATCTGTGGGGTTGAAATTTAAGCCTACTCTTGGAGAGAGGGTAAAATAAGATTCAAACAAGTATAAGATTTTATATCTAAACTCAATTGAGGCTTAATAACTAAAAGTGACCAGAAATCACAGAAACATTTTAAAGATATAAAATTAAGGGTTTTGAAAGGGAGCTGTTAGAAAATATTTAAGGTAATGTTTGAAGAAAAATGCATTATTTAGAATTTATTCTTCATGGAATTTAGATTGCTGAAAAAATCAATTTTATATTTAATGTTCTAAGTTTCCAAATATATTATACACACACACACACACACACACAATATTTGTGAAATAAATGACTATATATATATATATGCAGGGTTTTTTTTGTTTTACTGGTTTATATCTTTTTAAGAATGTGTTCATTTAAGTTATGCAATGGGTTGGCATAATTTTATCAACGTTTCCTTATATTTATTTTAATTTCTGTAGAATCTGTGAGCATTTTACGTTTGAGTAGTAAACAATTCCAAGAGTATGCATGAGAATGGGAAGAAATTGAGTTTTGAGTTGAGTAGAATGGACCCTAGGACTTTAGCAGAAACTTGAATATTTAATGATTACAGGGTAAGTTGTCAAATCAGATTGAGGAAGAATGCCTAGAGAGGTTTAGTAAAAACCGGGAAGCTAGATGTGGTAGGCAGAATCTTAGCAGACCTCTGTGATCTCTGCTCTGCTGTTACTCCTGGAATTAAGCTGGGTTATTTGGCAGAAGTAACAGATGACACCTGCTCACATACCAATATGGAAGGGATCTTTCACATGGAATAGAGACTCATAATTAGTTAATGCTATGTTAGTCAAAAGAGAGATTATCCTGAGTAACCTTTACCTAATCAGGTTAATTATTTCAAAGGAAAATGCTTTACTGATGGCCTCAAAGAAGCAAGTAGTAATTTAGTGAATTGCTTATGGAGAAGGGCTGCTCTCTAGGAACTAAAGGCTGTTACAACTAGAAAGAAATGTTAGACCAACAACTATAAAGTTTACGTAGAGCTTCATAAAGAAACCTGAGCTCCAAATGATGGCACAGCCTGGCCAATACCTTGATTGATTGCAACATTTTAATATCCTCTGGGGAGGATCCAGATTCTACCAGATTCCTGACCTATAGAAACCATGAGACAAAAAATATATAGATTATATAGATACATAGATACAGATATATATTGCCTTAAGCTGCTAAATTTGTGGTAGTTTGTTTTACAGCATAGAAAACAAATACATTGTATTATCACAAAAGCTGAAGGATGTCTTAAAGAAAAAAGTGATAAATATAGTCTTTCAAATTGCTTAGAAAACAAAAATGGCTGGGATTAACAGATAATCTTTGTTTAATGAGGTGGAGATATTTATTCCGCTCAATAAATTTGGGTAAATTTATCTAGAGTTGGCTTGGTGGCTTATGGGAGTACAAATATGTTGAAGGAAACTGGGAAGGAAGTAGAAAAATAGTTAATGTTAATTATGAGTTAACCTTGAATCAAGAGTTGAGCTCTTAACAGAAGGTGAGATCTAAGAAGATTGCTCACAGGGAAGGCAGTTGGAGAGAGTTGTGTCGTTTTAAAGTTGTCAATACATTTTTAAAACAACAAGAAACTTGGAAATTTGTAAAGGCTCTTTAAAAATTTAATAGAGGAATGACTAGGGAAGAGTGAGGTGATCCAGGTAATAGCTTTTCTTTCTTGTTAAATGTTTTATTACTAGATCTAATATTGTCAGGCTTTATTCATTTGTCTATAAACCTCTGGTAATTTATTTGTAAAAATCCAATAAATCTATTTTTCTGATAGAAAATATATTATTTATATAGATTTGCTTTTTATATGCTTATAGAAATATAATTTTGTTGACTTATCTATTAGCATGAATTTAACTTTTTAGGCTTTAAATGTAGCTATTAGAAAATTACGGCATCACAAAAATGTTGTGTGTACTTGTGCCCAGCCATACTGAAATATTCTTTTAGGAATTCAGATATATTAATGAATATGTAACTTTTTTTTCTCAGGTATTAGTCATTTTGCTAAAACAAGAATACCTTACCTGTGTCAATTACATACTTTTCAAAATAGAAATGCATAAAAGTGTAATTCCTGAGGAATTTATCATTATTTTCAATAGCAAGCGTATGGGAATTAGTAATGTAACAAGGTTATTACCTATACGTTAAGGGTTATTTAAGGGTGTATGAGGTTAGAATACAGTTTTTACGCCAAACCTATAAGATTCAAGTGTTTTAACTCCACTGATATTGATAAATGTATATGAAACCTTCAAACATATGTTTCTCACTGGTAGTATTTCTGTAAAAAATAGTCATTTGCAGGGCAGAAATTTTTGTATCATGTAATGAGTAGAGATTTTTAATTGTTCAGAAGCTTATGGTAGCTATAAGAGCAAAATAACATTATTTGGTATTCTCTTCATAATATAGATCTGTGTTAATAGAAAAGGAAATATAAGAAAGACAATTGTTATATATAGAAGAAGGAATGTGGATGATCTTTAAAGATATGTTCTATATGTGTACATTGAGTAACTAGGGAAAACATTATGAAATCAATGTTATTTAAAACTTCTATTTACAAACAAAATATAGAAAATATGTAGCGCTGATATGTTTGCTTACAAGGCTCTGAGATAGAATGGACAATGACTTTTGTTTTAATGTCTTTTTTCATAAAAACTTCAAGTTTCAGGTAATGTCACTAGAAATCTGACATGTTCTTTCAGCCTAATTGTTACATGTCATGTATCTTGCTTATTAATATTTTTAGCATTTTCCATATCAGCAGAATATCAAAATAGTTATGCTTCAATGCCCTTCTTAATGTTATGTGCCAGGAACTATGAAAGAATGGTTAAAATGTACCCTTATCATGATATTTGTTCAAATGAGAAATGCTATGAAATCAGTTCCAACAAGGGACATGTCACAGTTTGATGTCATTAATATTCAGACAAATGTAAGCAGGAATGTTCTTGGAACTGAATGAAGATGCTTACTCCACACAGATGGCATAGCTTACTCCAGCATTTGGAGCTTTCACAGATATGTTCCTAAAGTGTGTGTTCCTTTATTTTGATAAAATGAATGCTGAAGGGTACCTCAAGGTCTGTGATATCCAGAATTAGATTGACCTATGTGTAATTGTTAATACTTCTCTAATACACACACACACGAACACACACACAGTTCACTTGGCTCAATTGGTTTCTGCAGAGAGTTTTATCCAATCTTTTGGCTCTCTAGTATGAAAGTCGAATCCAATTTATTATAACCCCTAGAAACAGATAATATTTTAAATTCCAACCCATTGTAATTTATGAGTGACAGCAGAATGACCACTAGAAACATAGAAAATGATTTTTTAAAATTTCAGGCATTTTAATGACAAAACTATAGTTATTAATAGTAAAATAAAGTTAAAATTATTACATATATACTATTTGCTAATTGATTGAGTGAACATACTTTTTGTTTGCCAATATAAATACTAGATGCTATTTTTTGGTTAGGTTATGTGTTTACATTTGGTGTTCGAAGTTTACAAAATGTTCCTCGTATTTAGCTTACTGTATTATACCTTGATAGTGAAGGGCGTGGACTGTCAGCCCCACTGCCTCTGTCTAAGTCATGCCTCTTACCTAACAGGTGACCTTGAAATAGATACTCAAGCTCTTAGTGCCTTAGTTTTTCAAGGTTAAATTGAAGGTAATGATAGCATATGCGTAACAGGATTGTTGTGAAGATTGAAGACTTTAATACATGTGAGGTACTTAGAACTGTGCCTGGCAGATACTAAGTGCTAAAGATATTAGCTATAGATATTTAGTCTAGTGAAGGCACTTATGCCTTTCTTCATGCAATATGAATTCTAAAATTATTTGTCTATAAAATGATCATTTAATTATTTTTATTTCTTGGCTCTAGATTCACGAGTTGACAAATATTCAATAAGCAACTATTGCATGACAGATTCAGGATTCATATTTGCATCAGTGATTTATTTTATCATATCTGCTAATGTTTTGGATCCATGAATCATGACTTCCTTATATCTACTCAATATTAGTCATGTGGTACATCATTTCGGAAGAATGGTTCAACAACATTTAGTGGATTTATTTAAGTACATTTTCACATTTTTATAAACTGTTCAGTATGTGAATGCTATTCCAAATTAAAAACAACTAGCTATCCATGTTTCATAAATTCGTATATATGGGAATATATAAAACTTTAAAAGGTTTTTTATTTATCAATATTGGTAAAATTAATAGACTGGTCTTTTAATTTGGTGCAATTCCACTTTACTTCAAGCATAGGCTTTTTAGTCAATGTTCTAAGTTGTACCAAATTGAAATTTGTCATTGAACTAATATTTAGTGTTAATATGACTGTACATTTTAAAGGATTTACTCTTAAAAGCCTAAATGGTAATCATAGGTAGAGTTGAATAAGAAAATTCAATAGATATTTGATAAAGAGTATATCAGTTTTATGTACTTTTTCAACCATTAATAGATTGAATTAATTTGGGTTTTAAATAGAAAAGTACTTAAATGTATTTATAAGGGAAGATTTGATCTCCTTAGACATATCTAGTATGGAGTAGCCCACTTTCAGTGTAACAGCAGTCACTTGCTATGTAAGCATAGCAACTCAACCCATTTTTAATACCTTTTTCTTCAAAATGTCAAATATATAGGTTAATGTAGGATTTTGTTTTGTTTTCTTTCTTGTTTTGTTTTGCTGCGTATTGTTTCATGCTGATGTCAATAAGAAAAACACAACGTCAATGCAATACTTGCGCATAGGGTAGTCTGGAGACTGTTTTGCTATAACTACTATAATAAATCATTGTGTGGGTGTGTTGATTTGTTTTTATTATTTAGAAAACCCACATTTTGAAATTTGAAACCATTTGGGATACAATCGCATGTTTTATTGGCATGAAATTTGTGTTACTTTTTTAAAAGACGAAATCTGTTTATTGTAGAAATTTGCCCTTAGGCAGAATAAACTAAATATCAATACATGAAAAAGAAAAAAAAAAAAAAAAACAGTCTTTCCTGCTGCCTACAAATGTATATTTCTTCTTGTTACACTTTTTTCAGTTTTCTTTTAGGGAAAACACATTCTTCTACAATCAGTACATGGGGTGTGAACTGATTCAAGGTTCCCTTGGTCACAGTGATTGTTCTTGGCTGAACATGTTAACATTGGAAAGAAAATGTTTTCTTCTGGCGTTACGAAGCTGGAACTCTCGGTAGTCATAACCTGAAGAGGGGTTGTTTCAAAATGAAACCACTTCAGAGCAAAGCAGGGCTGAAAGTTGGAGAGAGTAAAGGGAAACCGTTCTAATTTCATCCTCCATCTGGATCCATTCATATCCAATGTTAGAACACACCTTTTCAGTTGGTAAACCTTTACAGTTATGTAAACCAATAAATTTTCCTTGGATTTTAGCCAGTTTGAGTAAGGGTTATAAAACCTAAAATCAAATTAACCTAATATATAGTTTACAGTGAGTTTTAAACTTTCCTTAGGATGAAACAAAACTTCCAGAAAACCTTAAAACCTTATTTAAAGATGTTCAGACTGGCCGGGCGCGGTGGCTCAAGCCTGTAATCCCAGCACTTTGGGAGGCCGAGACGGGTGGATCACGAGGTCAGGAGATCGAGACCATCCTGGCTAACACAGTGAAACCCCGTCTCTACTAAAAATACAAAAACTAGCCGGGCGAGGTGGCGGGCGCCTGTAGTCCCAGCTACTCGGGAGCCTGAGGCAGGAGAATGGCGTAAACCCGGGAGGCGGAGCTTGCAGTGAGCTGAGATCCGACCACTGCACTCCAGTCCGGGCGACAGAGCGAGACTCCGCCTCAAAAAAAAAAAAAAAAAAAAAAAAAAAAAAAAAGATGTTCAGACTGTATATTAATTAGATGGACAAATCAATATAATATACTTTTCTTCTCTCTATATAAAAATTTATCATAATCTAAATAGTAGAACAAAATTGATACATTATCCATACTTTATAGCTTCTTCATTTTCTTTTTTTTTTTTTTTTTTTTTTGAGAGTCAAAGTAACTATTTTTTTATTCAAACTTGATTTTACAATCAAACATATCTCCACTTTAAAGAAAGTACCTACTACGCATTTATGACATGCAAGAAACTCCCAATCAATTATTTCATACATGCAGGACAACTATTAGTTATAACCATCAAAGCTTTTATCCTGTCTTCCACGTGGCTTCATCAGCCAAGAAGACTGTGCGCATCTTTACTTTCTGTAGTTTGTCCTAGAAAAAAAAATTTTTTTTTTTTTTTTTGCTTTCCAAATAGAAAATTTCATTATAAATATGAAAGCACTAGGTAGACAGGATTTCTCAAACTTTCTCTGCGACCATATCTCCAGTTTCTAACCTCCAGGTTTCTTTGCTAGAACTCAGAGTTAGGAAGTGAGTGCTGAATCTGAGTACGAGGAAAAGATCTGGGTACATGTCATGACACTGTACTCCTATGAATCTTTTATGGCTCTGTCCCCGTGGATTCCAGGTATTGAAAGCTCTTATCTACTAAGATGCATTAATTCAAAATGATTCATCTTCTCATTTTAAAATTAAAACCTTATTAAATATCCATCAGAGCCTTACAGCAAGAATGAGTTACTACTACAGCCACTGAAAATAGCTCATGATCCCAATAACTACCTCCAAAGACAAGTAGAGACTCAGGAGTCCAGTCCAGGAACCACTACTCCACTCCAGCAACAACGCTTCAGAGAAGCTTCCAGCACTGACCTTCCTATAGGCTTTGATCCTCTTCCCAGGAGTACAATACTGAAAACATGGCTATCACCTTGAAAAAGCTCATTTGCACACTTGATTCAGCTTTTCCATAATGCCCGTATTAATTGAGCCTACATAGAGAACTGAGTTGCTATCGATTTTTTAAAGATACTAGTTAAAAGAAAAAATACAAAAAAACCCTAATTATTTTGGTACAGATATAATCTGCTGTAGATAAACTGTGAACTAAATCTGCCCTGTCAGTCCCTTTAACCGTATCAACACCTTCAAAACAGAGATTACAGAGGGTAATATCCTAGTAAAATGGAAACAAAAAGATTACTTCTTCTTAAGATGAAAAAGCAGTTTTACCAAGTAATTCTATTAAAAGTAATAAAAGCAATTGAAAATAAAAATTCAGAAAGTATAGAAGAGTTTCAAATAAAAAGTATAACCCATCCTTAGTGCACCAAATCCCCAGAAAGGATCGCTTTTGACTGATGCCTCTCTGATGCGTTCATGCTTCTAGTTCATTATTTATCAACATTAAGCAATGGCTACTGACACCCTGATAGGAAAGTTGATGAATTCAGATCTTTTTTACCTCCCCGATTCTGTCCCTACTCAGTATTTTCTTTGAACTCTTTTAGTGGAGGCAACCACATTTTAAATTTTCATTAATTCTTTGTTTTTCTGATTGCTCCCCTGTCATGACCTATTCTTGTGTTGCAGACAAAATATTCTCACTTTGAAGAGCTAATTTAAAGTATGTTCATTCTTTTCCTTGAATTGTTTCTTCTTATGACAGTTGTTCTTTCATTCTTCCTTTTCCTGCTTTATGCTGCTCGTTTTCCTCTATGGTCTTGTGCTCTTCAGTAGACTGTTCCTATTGAAAATCAACTAGGTTGGTACTACAGGTGCCTGGTGAGGCTCTCCTCTGCTTCCGAGTAAACTGCTTCCTCTATAAGCCTCGCCCCTGAATATGAAGCCTGGCCTAGAACTCTGCACACATGGCAAGACTTGTCAAGTGGCTGTCCCTCCCTCCACTTTTTAGGGTATGGGCAGGGAAGGGCAGAGAAGTTAGTGCTCTGTGCCCCTTTCTTGTGGGTGTCATTCCTTATATGGAGCCCTAGCCCCTTCCCCAGGGCAAACTGCCTAATATCCGTAGAGTAATTGCCTGAGTTCATCCTAGAGCTGACAAACCACACAGCCGCTCTGCAGACAGTCCCTTAATCAGCCACCTCCACTTCTGGCCTGCCTCCAATCGCTCCTCCAGAGCTGCCTGCTCCATTGCAAGGAGAGAGCACTTCTATCTCTGCTGCAAACATAGTGCCTGCATGAGCTCTAAGCTGGGACTCCCTCCATACCATTTATCCACCAGTATGATACCAGTGGACTTCTTTGTCCAGAAATTCAGTAATAGCTCTCATCTTTGAAAAATTTCCTCCCCTCTGTTCTTCCTATCATTTCAGTAAGATTTGGAGAAGTGAAAATGAAAGCAGGTTGCATGTACCATCTTAAAATCTGGAAGCCCCTAAAAAGAACATTTGTTTAAGTGTCTTTTGGTCCTTTTGCTTTAAGTCTTTTCTCATCTATAAATTTCTTTAACAACTGGCTCAATACTTGTCTCTTCCAAGGGACTCCTCAGACCAGAAATGACATACTCTTTATCTTCTAAATCCTTTCAGCTACTCTGTAAGCAGTTATAGCAGGTTTTTCATTTGTTTATATTTCTGCTTGTTTCTTGAACACTTGTCAAGGTTGCTTCTTGTGAAAAGTACCTCAAACTCATAAAGGTACCTCAATGACTGGGCTCACAGATACTTCTGACACCTTGCTTCCTTCACTATTGCATTCCCTGGCCTTCCTGGACTTCGTCCTGGCTACAGAGTCAGCGCAGCTCCTCTTCTCTTTGGCCTCCTTGGTGCCTGAGGCCTCCCGGGGCTTCCGTGCCTTCTTTACCTCATCTTTTTGCTTCGGCTCCTTGTGCTCCTTGGCCTTCTTCGGCTCCTTGGCCTTCCTGGGTTCCTTTGGCTCTTTCGGTTCTCGTTTCCTCTTTGGCTTGGGCTCTCTGTCCTTGCTTCCCTTTGCTGCACCCTCTTGGTCTCCTGGCTCCTTTTTCTTCCGTTTCTTCTTCACTCCAGTACCTCCTCCTCCACTGTCCTCCATCCCATTATGGGATGTCATTTTCCTAGGAAAAAGGGTAGCAGCTTCCTCTTCAGCAGTATATAGGTCCTTCTGGGGCAGACAGTGACTAGCAACATCTTCAATTTTCTCTTCTTGATCAGTGCTGCAGTCAAATGGGGATGGAGATTTGTAGTCAAAATTGACAGAGGCATCAGACATTGGGGAGTGATTCAAAACTTTTAAATTTGACAACTGCTTCTCTTTCTTCTGTATTTTCATTTTCATCTATTGAGGAAGATATTTCTAAAATGGCTCCTGCAGCAGCCAAAATCAGCTTCTTCATTTTCTTCAGAAATTACCTGAAGTGAATTATCTTATAACAACTACAAAACAGGTTGGGTGGAAAACATTGAAATAGCAATTTTTGTTAAATCCTAAAACACTTAGTTGGAAGTAAATCTCATAAATTAATCATTGATAATTAAAATGCATTTTCCAAAATATACGTAAAATCGTGTCACCCACACTGCTCATGTATTATTCACACTATTTGAAACTTTAACATTCTTTCCAGTTTCAAATTTTACTTCAAATAGAAATTTAGTTTTCCATATATTATATCTGACTATGAGTAAGTTCTAAATTTCATTCAAATGGAATGTTTGTGGTGGCAATAGCATTAAAAATATGCACTAGTTATGAAACTACAAATATGAAATTTTACATTTATCAAATAGAACAAAAGATAAATTTTAAAAGACTATTTCATATCTTGGCTAGCTGCAGGGGCTCAGGTCTGTTATTTCAACAATTTGAGAGGTTGAGGTGGAAGCATTGCTTAAAGCTAGAGGTTTGAGCCTGAACAACATAGCAAGACCCCATCTTTACAATTTTTTTTTTTTTTTTTTAATTAGCCAAGACTAATGGCAAGTGCTCAGGAGGCTGAAGCAGGAGAATTACTTGGGCTCAGGAATTTGAGACTGCAGTAAGCCAAATGGAACCACTGTACTCAAGTCTGGGTGACAGAACAAGACACAGTCTCAAAAATGAAAAGAATAACCCATATCTTGAGATTGTGGGTTATTATAAAATTAAATATTTTGGTCAAAACTTCACTTGGTAGCAAGTGATCAGGCAAGCTGAATTATTTTTAAAAAGACGAAAACTAAAGAAAATAAAATTCTGAAAAATGTTGGCATTTTTTTGTGAAAATGTAATCAATCCTTTGCAATTTTTGTATCTGGTCTATGTTTCATAACTTGGCAGGGAGAGCCTTCTAAAAAGTCTATTTTTTGTTTCTTTCTAATCTCTTTGCCCAAGACATACTTATGCAATGTGCTTACTTTATAAATTCCCAATTGTTTCACAAAACAAATCTCAAATGTGTATTTCCCTGTAAAGTATTAGAAAAACATCACTAGATTTCATTTCCCACCTTAGCCTGCAGCACTAAATTCACACTTTGTTGCAGTTAGCAATACACCTGTAGTTTTCTTCCTAGATTTCAATTATTTGCAGAGAATATATAAGATTGATTCTTAAATCTTGATCACTCAGCACAGCAACTGCTATATACTGTCATATCAGAAGCCTGGTCTTTGCAGAGGACACAAACAGGGTGACCAGCTGTCTCAGTTTTCCTGAGATTGCTCTGACTTCAACACTGCAAGTCCCAAATCCTGGGAAATTCCTCAGTCCCAGGCAAACTGAGTTCATTGGTCTTCTTAGGCAAAAGGTTTAGTTTGGCTACTTTCATTCCCAAACAATTTACAGACTTAAAAATAGCATGTGTGTGTGTATATATATGTGTGTGTGTGTGTGTGTGTGTATTTCCAATATTTTTTAAGTTATAAAAATGTTTCCTTCAATAATATGAAATTGTGACCCCTATTTAAAAACCAGGTATATACAAAGTATTTAATAGTTACATTACATTAAAGTTTATTGAAATGATTTGGCTGTGCTTCCAATATTAAACAAACTCTTCACTCCCCATGGATCTCAATAAACAATATTTCCCTTTTCTCAAGTCCCAAACATTTTATAAACTTCACTATAATAATTTACATTGGATTTTCCATCTTAACACCATTGATAATTACACAACATTAATTTATCAGGAATAGTTACTTCAGAGCACATCAGATATTGCCTTCAATTGCTATTGTGTTTTTCATTTAATGTTTACCTGCTTAAAACTTTCAAAATAAGATTTACAGTGATTTCACCATTTGTCAGAGCTGTTGTTGGCATCATGGACAACCTCCTGGCGGTGTTTAATTGGAGGAGTAAAGGCTGCGAGTTACTCTTCTGGTACAGTAACTGCTGATGGCAATTGAGAATATGTATCTGAACAAAGAAAAAAATGACTTGACTCTACTTGTAAAAATACACTCCAGGTAAAATGCAGAGTTATAACAATTTTTTCTCTGTGACATGGGTTAGTTATGACTCCCTTCTCATCCCCTCACACTATGGGCCGACTATACTTACCGGCTCGTTGATATTCACTTGGCAAAGGGATTTGAATAGTCCACTATAATATAACCAGTTGTAATTTGAGAAGGTTTAAAGCTATTTGCACAGTTTTGTTTGTTCTTACAATTCTGGTGTCATGGGAATATCATGCTTCAGTAACTGCTTCCCTTTAAACGTAAGTACAAAATAGAGCAGATGTGAACTTAATTCTTCAGCTTTGAAGAAAGCAAAAACAACTGCAACCTAAAGCACAGCCATCTAACTACTAAATATGCTAAACTGTAGTCACCTGCACTTAAGAACCCTCATGGGGATAAACGTTTTGTCATAAGCTAGTGAAATTTGGGATGACTTTTTACATGGTACTATTATGACAAAACTGAATTATATAGATATTGGTACCAAGAGCTTAAATCTAAAATACATAGCAGTATCTTAGAAGGGCAGCAGGTCAAAAGGAAACTCTCATAGGAAAGGCAGTGGCTTGTATTATCCTACAATTCAGAAAACATATCTGAGGGATTTCTAAAATTGAGCAAGGTGATTTCAAGGCAAAGTATTGACGATGTTTCTTAGTTACTCTTAGCTGCATCACTGAGGAACACAAGAAAGAGATGTGCTCAAAATAGAATGAGCTGATATGCAAATCGAACTAAAGTGGAAGAGACAGTTTACAAATTCCAAGGTTTGAATAATTAAACTGTTTTTCTCCAAATCAAGGGCATGACCATAATACACTCGTAGGAAGGAGATAGACTAAAACTGGGGGACTTCCAATACACATGTGATTATCATTCAAAATTTAAGAATTCTGAAAGGATAAGGAACTGTTCTAGATTCTTTTAGCTTGTCAGAAGGCTTCTAGAAAGATTAAAGCCGTGGACACAAAGAAACTTGTAACCCCAACGTATCTGTATCAATTCGTATTTCTCCAGAGAAACACAACCAATATGACACAGATATGAATATAGATAATATGAGGATATATATGTATAATATGGCAGATTAGATAGATTATAAATGGATGGATGGATAGATAGATAGATAGATAGATAGATAGATAGATAGATAGATAGATAAAGATAGATAGATTTTAAGGAATTGACTTATGAGATTGTGCCAGGTGACAAGTATGAAATGCCTAGGGCAAACTAGCAGACTGGAAACTCCAACAAGAATTACCGTTTTAGTACTGAATCTAAAGTTTATAAGGACTACAATTTCAAAGCAGAATTTCTGCTGCAGATGATCTGTTTTTAGACTTTAGTTTTTCAGTTGATTGGATGTGGCTTATGTATATTAGAAAGGTTGACCTCTTTTACTTAAAGGCAAATGATTATAAATGCTTATCACATCTATAATATACTTTCATGGCGTTATCTAGATTACTGTTGACCAATCTGTTAGACCAATCACAAGAGCCTAAATACTCATAGAGAAAGTGGCAAGTCTTAGAAAAAAAGTGCAATCAGAACTTTTAGCTCATAGAGTTGACTGGCATAAAAAAAAAAAGTTTTAACTTCCAAAAATAATTCTCAACTGAATAAAAAAGAACTAGGTGATAGGTAATGCCAATATTTGCAGAAATAAAATTGAGGAAATTAGTTTCTTACTGTCCAATAAAATAATTTCCATTTGCTAATTACTTTAAAGTTTTGAATGTCGATTTGCACTACCCTTTCGTCTAATATTCTTGTCGGCTTTTGGTATCACAGAAGTGAACTGTTGATATTTTCACTCTTTCCATTTTCTCAAAACATTTTTGTGTTTTGAAATCACTCCTCTAACTAGATTACTGTTACAATTGTCTAGCGAAGCCATCAGTGCCTGTAGTTTTGATTGCAGAAATGGTTTTGTTTAAGGTTTCTAGGTCGGGCATGGCGGCTCACGCGTGTACTTCCAGCACCTTGGGAGGCCAAGACTGGTGGATCACAAAGTCAGGAGTTTGAAACCAGCATGACCAACATGTTGAAACCACCCTTTCTCTACTAAAAATATCAAAATATTAGCCGGGTATGGTGGCACACACCTGTAATCTCAGCTGCTCAGGAGGCTGAGGCAGAAGAATCGCTTGAACCAAGAAGGCGTAGGTTGCAGCGAGCTGAGATTGCACCACTGCACTACAGCCTGGGCGGCAGAGTGAGATTCCATCTCAAAAGAAAAAAAAAAAAAAAAAAAGATTTCTGATTTTTAAATAGTAATATAATATTCAGATATTGTATTTATATTTTTTCAGTTTTTTAAGATGTATTTTTCTAGTAATTTCTCTATGAAATCTAAAAGTTCTTATTTTGGTACTATGCTTTTCATAGTATTAATTTATTGCCTATTGATTGTCCACAGGATTATAGTAGTGACCTACCTATTCTTTATTGTGTCAATAATTATTGCATCTTAATTTTTAATTTTTAGTAGTATTACCAAAGAGTTAAAATTTTTATCATTTTATAGAGTACCAATTTGTTCTTTGATAATATATATTTTATGCTTTTATTTTATTAATTTTGCTTTTTATGTTTATTTTTTTTTCTACTATCCGTAGGCTTAATTAGGTGTTATTTTTCTGCCTTCTTTAAATATACCCTCAAGTTTTAGTCTCTTTTTCTAGGTGTATAATACATTTAGGACTATGTAAAGTTCTGTAAAGACTTTTGTAAAACTGTAAAGACTTCTGTAAAAACTATGTAAAGACTAAGTTCTGTCTGAAAATGGCTTTAATTACTTAATACTGTTTTGATTTGTAGTATTTCCCATATCACACAGTCAAAAATATAATCTAATTTCTAGAGTGTTTTTGTCACTGGCCAATAATATAGCATTATTTATATATTACTTATATTACATATACAATATATATTTGTCATCCAAAAGACCACCAGTGTGGTTAAATAATAGATAGTTTTATTGATGATAATCAGTTTGAAAATCAGGAAGACAGAGTCTCCAGCATGGATTGAAGGTTCTCTTTATTTGAAGAGGGGAAAGGCGTTGGGTTTTATGCCTCACAGGGTCCATATTATAAAGGAGAGTCATACATATTCATCAGGCTTAGGGGAAAATCTATGCATATTTGTGAGAGCCGAGCACATACACAATGGGTAAACATATATGTAACATACGTTTCATGTTCACTTTGGAGCAAGGTTTTAGCATTGAAGTAAGGTGGAATTTTTCTTTGTTTTGGATAGGGAACTATAGGACGTAAAGACAGTTTGTGTGCAGCCCCTACAAACTGGCTGAAACTGGCTTAAGGTCTTCCGTTGCTTATAAAAAACAAAAAATAAGGTTTGAAAGACTGGTCCTTTGTGCAGTCAGAGTTGTAGTGGTCTGAGCTGTAAATCAGAGTTATGAAGGGTCTGATAATTTGCCTGATAGCTCCAATGGTTATGAAATTTATCCAACGTTGTGTTTTTTCTTGTAGCTATAGGAACTTAGGGAGTTTTCCTGCTAGCTACCCTGAACCTTCTACTCATAGGTAACTTGTTTATTTAACCTTAGGGTCCATCTTAGTTGATAAAGGAATGTCTATTTTGGTCTCTCAGATCTCTTATTATATATTATTTTTTAAATATGTAGGCATTTTGCAGGTAATGTTTAGTTGTGAATATGTAGCTTTATTGGATTGAGAGGCAGTTATCCCTTTGCTTTACCAATAAACTCTATTATTGTGAGCACAGATATTTAGAATTTGTATATATTCTTGGTGAGTAGATCCTGTAATTATTATGGCATGCCCCTATTTATCTCTAGTAATGGTTTTTGGCTAAAAGACTTTTATTGGTTATCAATATAGATGTACTTATCGTTTCATTGTAGGTTGTTGCTGTTTGTTTACATGGTAAATCATTTATCTATTGCTGTGTAACAATACATCCCAAAACTAAGTGGCTTAAAAAAAGCAATAACCACTTATTATTTCCACAATTTGTGTGAGTGAGCAGCTTAGCTGGACTTTTCCAACTTCAGCATCTCTCAGGAGTTTGGAATCAAGATATTAGTTGGGGCTACAGTTATCTGAAGGTTTGACAGTGGCTAGAGAATGAGTTTCAAAATTGACTCTCAACATGGTTAGAATTAGTGTGCTGAATCTTGGCATGCAGTGTTAATGTCTTCTCAATTTTCCTCTCTCCAGGTTACTTGGGTGTTCGTGACATGAAGGCTGCCTTCCTCCAGAGTAAGCAATCCAAAAGAGCACAGTGTAAAAATCACAATATATTTTATAATATAGACTATGAAACACTGGCATTGCCTCAAAATTCTACAGGTAACACAGGTCAACTGTAATAAATATGATAGTATAATTCTGTCCTACACATGAGATATCATGTGAACAGGAGGTGAGAATCATTGTCAGCCATCTCAGAGGTTGTCTATTATTCCTGACATATCTTGGTCTATCATTCAACTTCCAAGCATTCTGCGTCTTTACATTTTATACAGGTTTCTTATACATAGCACATAGTTTTTAACAATCTGTCAATTATTTTTCTTTATATTTGAGCAGTTAATTTACACTTAGCCTGATTTCTAATCTATATTAGTTTGAATATACTAACTTATTGTATAGTGACTTATTTGCAGTACTTATTCAATGTTCATTTTCTTCTGTCTTTTTGATGGATTGATATGCTTTATTATTCTATGTTCCTTCTATAATTAGCTTGGCAGTTTTGTGGTATACATGTGTCTGTATGTCCAATATTTTTCAATGGTAGTGTACAGACTACATCATAATTTTTTGGCTAAGAAAATCCTAATATTACTTTGCTCTTTTGTCTTCTTCTTAGATAACACAAAGTCTTTAACAGATTTTTAAAAATTCCATTTTCTCTAAAGCCTAACTTATATGCAATTATTTTAGTGCTTTAAATTCTAACACCTCTTATTTTATAAGGTTAACATTCTCTTAGATTTACACTCTTCAAATGTCTTTCTACATTTCTGTGCTATCGTCTGGACATTATTCTTTCTTCTTGAAAAATACAATTTCCTGTTTCCTTTTCTGTGTGCCAATTGGTGACAAATTCTAAAATTTTTGTTTCTCTAAAGCTGACTTTATTTCACTTGTGTTATAAAATATTTTGGCTGGGTTGATAACTTTTTCTTTACACTTTGAATGCATCCTTTCACTGTCTTCTCTTTCCCATATTTATTTTATTTCTGTTATTTGTGTGGAGGCTGATATAATTGTTGCTCCCATGAGTGTAATTCATCTTTATTCCTGGTTACTTACGAGATTTTTTCAATATTTTTACTTTTCAGCAGTTTTATTCTGATGTGCCTTGTTATTGCATTTTTATTACTTTGTGGTTTGTGAGCCTTCTTTTAGAGTTTGCATTTAAAAAGTCAAATTTTTAGAAACTTCTATGGATTTATTTCTGTTTCCTCTTTTAACTCTTGGTTTGGATCATTGTATAGTTGCTTGGTTTATTTCATTGAACGACTGAAACTATATTTAAGAAAATGTAGAAATAATGAGAAGCTTAGGATAATATACACTTTTTTCAAAATAAGGATTTATATTTTCTCTCTGGGATTATCTTAAATTAGGGCGATTAAAAGTTAAACTTAATTTCCTTTAAGAACTATTTTAATTATAGGAACAGTTGATTTCTGAGTGTAGACTCCAAAAGTCCAAATCTAAAATAAAACAGATTTACAAGGACTTACCTTGACATAACCTGATCTGCAATTTTTGTGTTGTTAGGCTTATGACTCTCTCAAAGACCCTTTTCTCCTTGTTATCCTTAACAGATATCTCTGAGAATTAGCAGACTGATTTAAGGAATCTGAGGCTCCAAAATGCTTGGTTAACTTCCATATTTCCATCATCCCCCTAAATCTTTGTCCCATAATCCTTTTGTTTTATCCTTTCATTAGGTCTTTGATATTTTGAATGAATATCAGTAAATAGATATATTGTGGCAGATTTTCTTTTTGGCTTTACAGGTTTGTTGTCAGAATTACCTAGCCCAATATTACTCCATGTTATTTTAATCAAAAAATAATTAGAGGCCTCATCTAGGTTGTTGGACATTACTGATTTATTATCTTTAAATAGTTGTGCTTACTTTTTTCTATTTAATATATATGTTAAATATTGTCAAAATAAATGTTATTTCCTAATGTTTTCCAAATGAAATCAGAAATATGAATTGAAAAGTTTTAGATTCAGAAACATACTTCTACTTTTTAAAGTAAAAATATTATCATTGGCCGGGCACGGTGGCTCAAGCCTGTAATCCCAGCACTTTGGGAGGCCGAGACGGGCGGATCACGAGGTCAGGAGATCGAGACCGTCCTGGCTAACACCGTGAAACCCCGTCTCTACTAAAAATACAAAAAAAAAACTAGCCGGGCGAGGTGGCGGGCGCCTGTAGTCCCAGCTACTCGGGAGGCTGAGGCAGGAGAATGGCGTAAAACCCGGGAGGCGGAGCTTGCAGTGAGCTGAGATCTGGCCACTGCACTCCAGTCCGGGAGACAGAGCGAGACTCCGCCTCAAAAAAAAAAAAAGAAAAAAAAATTATCATTTAGTTCATTTTGTTACATACTTTAGTAATTTTGAAAGTTGACTTTAAGTATCTGCGTATTGTTGTCGATAATTTGCATGGTTGTACTGGGAGCCAGTATGAGCCCAATATTATGAAACATTTTGTACTATTATACTAAAATATCATTAAAATTAAAAGTTATAATTTTTCATGATATAATGAGCCTGCTATCAAGTATCATATTTACCATTACCAAATTAAATAATCTACAAATACAAATAAACAGTAATCAATAAAAATAATCAACACAGTATCTGAATATAGATAAAACAATTATATTCTACCTAAAATTAATTTTTTCTCACAGGTTTTGTTTACAAACCTAATTATTAAGGAATCATAGACATATACACAAGAAAAATTTTGCAGACATAAATTCATCTACAAATTACAGTATATTTATTAATACTTTTTCCCACAAAACTGTGCAGTTAATGCTTTATAAAAATCTTAAATTTGGCCTGGTGAGGTGGCTCACTCTTGTAACCCTAGCACTTTAGGAGGACGAAACTGTGTATCACCTGAGGCCAGGAGTTGTAGACCTGCTTTGCCAACATGTTGAAAGCCAGACTCCTCTAAAAAATATAGAAATCAGCCGAGCATGGTGGCATATGCCTGTAATCCCAGCTACTCAGGGGGGACTGAGGCAGGAGAATCACTTGATCCTGGGAGGTGGAGGTTGCAGTGAGCCAAGAGATTGTGCCACTACACTCCAGCCTAGGTGACAGAGCAAGACTCTTGTCTCAAACAAAAAAGGTATATATGTGTGTGTATATATATACATACACACACACATATATGTGATATATATGATATATATATGTATATAAAACCTTAAATTTAAGTACTGTGGCTTACCTTTAAGTAGTATCTAGTAGAGTTTAAATTGTTTTATAGTCATCAGCTTTTCTTCAAAAATCCTAGAGGGATTTTTTTTTCTTCCTTTTTTTTTTTTTTTTTTTTTTTTTTGAGACAGAGTCTCGCTCTGTCGCCCAGGCTGGAGTGCTGTGGCCGGATCTCAGCTCACTGCAAGCTCCGCCTCCCGGGTTTACGCCATTCTCCTGCCTCAGCCTCCCGAGTAGCTGGGACTACAGGCGCCCGCCACCTCGCCCGGCTAGATTTTTTTGTATTTTTTTAGTAGAGACGGGGTTTCACCGTGTTAGCCGGGATGATCTCGATCTCCTGACCTCGTGATCCGCCCGTCTCGGCCTCCCAAAGTGCTGGGATTACAGGCTTGAGCCACCGCGCCCGGCCTTTTCTTCCTTTTATTTCCTCTTTTTTTCCCCTTATGACAGTAAACTGTGGATATGTTTAAAAAAAAAAAAAAAGAAAGAAAAAAAATTTGCTAACCAAGGGATTGCAACACTACACATCAGTTTTTAAATCCCCAGTTAATCCAATCTAATCCACATAGGACACTGACAAAAAATCACTAAAAATAAAAGTGGAAATTGAGGATCTTCTCTTGGTCAAAAAAAAATTTTTTTTTTTTTTTTGCTTCCTTAGTGTGACTTAACAGAATTGGTGAAAGCGTTGAATAATCATGTCAGGTGAATACAATTCAAATGGTTGACATACAAATTCTGACACATAAAATTAAGCATTTTAGGTACTTTGTGAAGCTTCTATTATTTTACTTGTTTTCTTTTTTGAAATATATATTTTATTCAAGTGTGATTATCAGTTTCTTCATTATCATTCAGTGTCAAAGTGCATGTGATCAGTGTAAGATGATATTTTTACTAATGAGTATTCTTGGCTGGATGCAGTGGATCACGCCTGTAATCCCAGCACTTTGGGAGGCGGAGGTAGGAGGATCACCAGAGATCAGGAGTTTGAGATCAGCCTGGCCAATGTGGTGAAATCCCTTCTCTACTAAAAATGCGAAAATTAGCTGGGCGTGGTGATGTACACCTGTAATCCCACCTACTCGGGAGGCTGAGGCAGGAGAATCGCTTGAACTCGGGAGGCAGAGGTTGCAGTGAGCTGAGATTGTGCCACTACATGCCTGCCTGGGTGAGAGTTTGTCTGTGTCTGAAAAAATAAAAATAAAAAAGAATATTCTTGTTTGACATTCCTGCCAGAAATTGCTAAAAGGAAATATCTGGGAAAGAAGGTCAATGCAATGAAATTGCCATGCATTTTATTATACCCTCCCATCGAATATAGAGATGTATAGCTAACAAATAGTTTTATCTCTTTTCCCCTATTTGCTTTCATATAATTGGGTTGCTGCAGAAACAATAATTTTTCTAAACATGGAAAGTAAGAATGAATTCATCGATCAAGTCCAGGTGTTTGATTATTACTATGCTTGCAATCTTCATTTCAGAGAGGCAAACTCAATTTGTACGTGCAACCTAATATAATAATATCTTGAAGCAAAGAGGTATTTTCATAGCACATTACATAATAGACTAGGTGTGAAACTACTTTAATGGTGAATGAATACCTTGAAGGTTGTTAGCTTTTTATTATGTACAGCATTTTGTACACCAATGCATTAGTATTTCTTCCTGCAGATAAAATTAATGTGTTTAAATTAATAACTAACTCTTAAAGTGCACTCAACTTTTCCTACATACCCACTTAGTCCATTTTTATCTTGTAACAATCACTTAGGAAGAGTTTTGTTCTGGGTTTTAGTCACATACTTACTTTGCATAATTTAAAAAATAAAGTGAAAGAAGAAAAGACTACATTTTCCAAGTGAAATATTGTGAGAAAAACAAATTTGCATATGTAAAATTACATAGTTATAAATATTTTGTGCTTTGAGTCTGGTTAAATTTTTAAAGAATCTGAAGATATATATAAAATTATATGTGATCAGCTGTAAAATGAAATGAACCAGAAACACCTGTACAAAGGAATTTAGTTGCAAGCAACAGAGGGCCAAGTGTGTTTCTCTTTTCTTCAAACTGAACTATTTGTATCATGCATGGCAATGGTAACCAAAAAGTAACCATAGATTCAAAATTACACATCTCTTATTCTTAGATCTTTTTGGGTTCATGGAACTTGTTTTTGTTTGTTTATTTGTTTTTATTCAAAGATGACAACAGAAACTTTGAAAAACGTAACATTTTTGTTCTTTTACCATGGGATTTGTATCAAAGAATTAATGTTATATATAAAATTATAGATAGCCAATGTAATATCTCCTACTTGATAATTTTGTAAAAAAACTAACATATAGTATAATAATTAGATATTTTTAATTTTAAAATTACTTTTATATTATACTAAAAAATGCTATTAAATTCCTAAATTTTATTTTTAAAGCAATTCAATCATATGAGAAAAAATAAAACTCTGATTGGAAAGAGTTTTGTGAATTGATTACTTATTGTACCATCATGACTACATTTGCTATTTAAAAATTATGGCACAAATTAGACTCAGTTCTTGTATCTCCTGAAGACAATTCAGGCAAAATGTCCTGTAAAAAGTCACATAGATGGTTAAGGAAAAAAAAATGTATTTTCTTAAGCAGATTTTCCAATGTAGTAAATAAACTTTACTATCTTTTCAATCACTTTAGAGAGAGATTTTTAAAAGTTTTGAGCACTCAAAATATATTTTACCTCACCCCAGATAACCAGATAATTATTCCAATCCATTCTCAATTAGTTCTGTTTTCATTCATTTAAATACATCACTTACTATATCAGTTGGCATCAACTAAAAATTCTACCTAAGAGAATTAACTATTGAATTCTTAATTTGCATCAGTCACATTGTGGATAAATTGTCTAAGCATTTTAGATAAATTTTCTAATTTTATCATCAAAAATTAGAAATGGATATTATACACACACACACACACACAAAGCAACTGAGGCTTAGTGAGATTAAACAACTTGCCAAAAATTGCATGATGGGTATGTCATAAAACAAAGATATGAAAGCTCCTACATACGGCATTGTACTGATATGAGTATAAAGTTAAACTGGAAAGCCCAAGAGAGAAAACAGCATTAAAGGAATACATTAAAAGGTTACCTAATGGTCAAAAGTAAGATTCCGTGTACTTCTTTGAATGGAATTTTACATCTACTTGAAATAATTTTTTTTAGAATATTGTACAATCAAAGGATAAGTAGAACAAATATAATATTCACAAATTTATAAAAAAGGTCAATTTAACACTACACTTATGACCAAATTTTGCTTATACGAGAGCAATGTCAATAAACCTCCAAAGAATAACTTTAATTATTTGTATTTCTATGAAATCTATTTTTTGTATACACAATAGTCACCAAAGTCATATGTCAGAATTATCATGAAATGCTGTAAACTGTCATCATGTGAATAATTTATCTTTATTTTGAAAATGGTGTAAAGATAATATTAGTATCAGGAGAAAACCTGATCACTTTTTAATTTGCTTTTACAACTTCAAAGTGCACCTATCATCAGTGAAATAAGCTACAAAAGTAAGTAGTCATTTAAAATTGATAAAGATTATAGAACTTGTTCTCAATCCATTTTTCTAACTATCAGTGGAATCAGTTAATTAACTTTCTTGCGAGCCACAGAAACCAGCTTTGGCCAAAGGGGATTAATTGGAAATGTATGGGAAACATCTTAAGAAAACAACAGACTCTAACAGAGGACCATTTATTTAAGCAGCAAATGCTCAGCAAATCTTTCTATGAGTGCATCTGATAGAACTGATGCTCTCCAGCGGGGGAAGAAAACTTCAAAAACACTGAGCACCATAGGAAACAGGTGTTTCAGAAAATGAAAATGAGTAATATTTAGAAAGGAAGGATTAGTATAGGTACCGATCACGTATAAGTTAGGCAATGAGTCTATTTATCTAACAATAGTTGTTTTCAAAATAGTTTTCCTACTTACAATCAGCACAGATAGATTATAATTAGGCATTTGTCATTATACATTTGACAAGGAGAAAATTACTTTTACAATGAATAGCTATGAAGTATATAAAAATATGTCCTTTAAAAAAATTTTTTGAAGACACAGGATCTCACTATGTTGCTCAGGCTAGTCACAATAAAAATATCTTATCAGTTAAAGAGTAAAAATGTGTTAAACGAGTATATCTAGTAAATAAGTGTATCTGTTATATCTATGTCAGCAAAATAATAATGCATACTGAGATTTTCAATCATATATAATAATAAATACACTGTGTAATACATTGAATTTCAAAGCTGTAAACTCTGAGATCTAGTTTTATTTTTATGAATTGGATAGCATATATTTTACTATTGTATCCATGAGCACACACTGGAAGTAGACCTGTTTCTTTCTTTTTCTTGTTTTTTATTCTCTAATATATTCTTAATATGCTTATCATTTCCTTCCCTGATGTCATATATTTTGGTAATTAAAATTGTATGTGTAATATATAATATATAATGCCAAAATTAATGTTATATATTTAATTAAGATGAAATATATATATCACATCTGTAAGTATTAAATCAACTCACTAATAAGAGAATGTGATCCACTTGCATGGCATATTTATTGAATTGTAGTATAAATTAGATGTAAAGGCCAAAGCTAGGTTCTAGGTTTCACTTAAGGTCTCAGGCTGGTGCAAACATAATTGCAGTTTTTACTGTTAAAAGTAATGACAAAAACTGCGACTACATTTGTAGCAACCTAATACATCTTCATGAATATCAAACAAGTATATAAAGATAAAATTTAAGTATATTATTCTTTACAATACATTAAAAATTGCAAATCATATAACTCAAAATTGTAATAACTTATAGAGCATAGTTCTAGAGAATAGTTTGAAAGTTCTAGAGAATAGAACTTTCTAGAGAATAGTTGTTTGAAAATAGAGAATAGTTGTTTGAAAATAGAGAATAGTTGTTTGAAAATATTTAATTATATTTAGGAAATTTCTATAAAGGTTTATTGTATAAAAATAAACTTAAAATTATGTATTATTTCTAGCAGAGGATTTGGCAGTAACGTGATGTTTAGGGTATATTACATTTCAGGACTACAGAAATGACAAAATAGTTGGAAGTTATCATCTCAGGGATGACATATTTTAAATAATGTCAAGTTCAGTGTCTGTTGTATTTATTTAATCATATATTATTAATAGATACCATATTAATACCATATTTATTTTAACTTCCAGTATTACAAGAGAAACAGAGTGAACAAAGTGTAAAGCCTTGATACTAAAACAGAAAAATAGGAACAACTGTCAGCGTTTATTATTAAGTTGAGCATATTTGTCTGAAATTAATATAGTAATTCTGCTTTCTTTATCTGGCGTCATTGGCAAATGGGCTATTTCACAAACATGCATTGTCAGATGATTGCAATTCTCCCAGCAACTAACTGAAAAAATTCTGTTAGAAATCTTCCAAAAACTTATGACACACTTTTCTATAGTAAAGCAAATGTAATTTAGTTTTTTCTTGTTGGTTTAATCAGTCATTTAAAATGGTATTCATTTATTAAACATTTACTTAATGCCCGCCCACTCATTCAAAATCTGCAAAGTGCTATGGCTGTCATGATGAATCTCAAACATTAATTGTCTATTGATAGCCATTGAATTAGTAGGTGGCTTAAAGGATTTTGTTTTTCTTTCGAAAGCAAGCCCTTTTTTAAAGAGTTTTTTTTTTTTTTTCTTCCGGTTCCTTCAAGAATCTAGAGAACTGCTCCTAACACTTAACATTACCAAAAGCACCGTCTTTTAAAAATCTATGTTGCAATGTCTTTTCCCTGAGTAATGAAGTCCCCTTTTGACCCGAAACATAGGAATCGGTTGCAGTTTCCTTGACTGCCTTGATTTCACAAATACTATTTTATAAAGTTGTCATGGAATGATAATATTAAAATTAATGTGATGAGTAGGTCTGTTCCCTTTTTAATATTTCACATTACCTTTGAATTTAGAGATTTCATGCTTGTAAGGAATCCTTTGTTACATTACTTAAATGAGTCATTATTCTTTATCTTCTACTAAATAATGTAAATAATCTTCCTTTTAAATATTAGATAGGATGAGATAATTAAGCACTTGGCCTTATGTCACATGTTCTCATGAGCCTTTCTATAATCGAATGACCTGACTCAGCACATTTCTGTGACTCTCTTGAAGATAGCGCTGTGGATAAGGGTCAAGTTCAGACAATTGCAGGCACCAGACCAAGCTGTGGATACATTGCTTTGATCTTTGTTTTTGTAATTTTTTTTTCCTTAAGTCAACACACAGTAACTCTCTTCTGACTTTCTCCATTATTGAGAGAGCCAGTTGCAGTCATGATGACAGCTCTATTGTAGGCAGGAACAATGGCAGCATTTTTCTGACTCCGGCATCCTGAGTGTTATATCTCAAGTAAGATGTTTTTGGTTATCTGTATTTCATGGGTATCTCGTGTTGCAGAACTGAATGAGTTCCACCACATGCTGAGAGTAACTCAGGAATGCCTAGCTCAGAGTCAGTTTCTCTGTCTCCCGCTATAGTTTTTTCTAATAATAAAATCACTTTCTGTTTAAAACCACTCTTGTTCCATTTCCTGTGCTAAACCCTGATTAATATTTGTGAAATTCCAGGTATCCAAGTAATCTGATTAAAATATATGCAATATGGATGCATGACTTTTATGGCAACTGATTTCTTTGTAAACTTAGTAGATTTATTCTTATTTACTTATATATTTATTTATTTGATTAGAGTTAGTTCATTACTATACTGTAGGTGGATAAAGTAAGTAGAATTGCAACTTTAATTCCAAAGTAATAGATCCTAAAAATGAAAGAAAACATTGGGGAAGAAATGCCTGGGAAAGAAATAGCTTTTTGGTGCTGATAGTTAGATAAGAGGTAAAGAAGTGAGATTTTGAAATACAAAATAAAAAAATTTCAGAATAAATGTCAAATCACTAGTACATCTACAGTTCTGAAGTGCTCAGGCAGAGTTCTCCCTGAAAACTGGAAATGCTATTCTAGTAAAAGGGAAAAGAAAATTTATAAACCAAAACCAGAAAAGAAGTTTAGGAAATGAGAAGAAACAAAGAAATACTGTACCAACTAAACAGGATGTCTGACGTATAAATAGATTTAAGCCATATGTAAGTTTAAAAGCATATGTAAGTTTTCTTACCATTATGGCAAAAAAGTAAAAAAAAAAGAAAAAAAAAAGGAAAGAAAGAAAAAAAACTGATTTTTTTTTCTCCAATTGAAACTTGATTACAATTGACATCACACCCATTCCCTGTGTGCTTTAGTATCTGCGAGCAGGAATTAAATCTTGATCCCACAAGAGAACTGCATTCATGAGAAGAATCAATTGTAACCATACTAGGTTAATCAAAATCTGTGGTAAATGTCCCTGAAAATTAACCAGTTTGAAGTTGAGAGGAAAAAAAAAAAAAAAGATGCTTGCAAACTGCTCAGCGGTAACTAATTATCTGAATGGAAGCTGAAGGAGACTGGAGTTTATTGAGAAATCTCCTGACTGGGGAAGTCTGAGGCTTCCTGAGAACCTTCCATCTTGAATTGTGAGGATGAAATCACGAAAGTATAGCCATCTTACGGATTTCATTTGTTTAGTCAGATTTGTAATTCTCTATAGTATCTGAAAGCAATGTGTTAAGTAGCCTATGACATTTTGTTTCTTTTCATTGTGTCTTTATACACTTAATGAAACAATGGCAAATGTGATAGGTGGGGGAAAATGTAGATATACACAGAGAGTGCTAAATTTACCTATGTTCCAAGGTTCAATTTCATATCAAATATTTTTCTCTGTTTAATTTATCTTAGTTTTCTGCTAACTGAAGCTTAACATACAGGTCTTCAGTTAATACATTTGTATTTCAATATTCTTGTCAGAGACCCAACTCTTGCCATTTTTTTCCCATAATACTTTCAATTAAATGGTATAAATGAGAAAAAGCTTTGTACAATTCATTCTTGGGGAATAATATCTAATACAAGACTCCGAAATCGGTATTCCATGGTTTGCACTGACTCATTGCTTTTGCTTATAATTCTTCTAGTTATTTTACTGGGACAGAACCTTGGTTTGAATTCACGAAGATAACATTGAAAATGTATACCTGGAAATAAAAGCACAGAGTTTAATTAAACTCATGGATTAGAGATGAGGATGAGGTTATTAAACAAATGTGAATGTTTTACTGAATGTCTCTTTGAATTTGGCTCAATCAGTGAGCTTATTTTCAAAGATGTTTTGCCATAATTGATGATACAGACTTGGAAGGAGCAATGTTAGAGATATAATTGAGACAAAATCCAAAAAGACTCAGAAACCATAGCCAATCCTGCTGTTCAGAATGAAAGAAAAAATAAAAGTAACTATACAAACTTACATTTAAAAGAGGGCTACGTTGCCTGTACAGAAAGAACATTTCCATTTTGCTCAAAGTTACTTATTAGTATGCAGAAAAGCTGAAGGGCAAGATTTAATTTCAATGTCTTGGGATTTATCCATAGATGAAGTGTAGGTTATGGAGTATTGCCAGAAATTAAAGGAATATGAAGCATCCACATATAAAGCAGATAACCAAACACAGATTATTACTGATGTTTATGCAGTGTGTAAGACACAGTAGAAGATAAAGAAAATTACAGAGTAGTTATGAACAAGGTAAATAATGTAAATTATCCTACCCAAATATTTTTGTGCATGTTACTAAACAATTTGATATCTATATTTTTCCTGTGGAGAAACATTTTAAAAAGCTTTTATAAATATTTGAGTATTCATTAGAATTTAAATTATAAAACAACAGGTTAATCAAATTAAAAATATTTAGTGAAGGCTCTACATTGAAAAAATAGTATTTTGTAAAAGTAATACATTTGCATTATCCAACATTAATGTGATAAACCTTATAAATTGTACTTCAGTAGAGACTATTATGACCCACTTTTGTGATAACTGGTTTTCAGAAACTGTGCAAATTATTTTCCTTATATGTCCTAGAGCTGCAAATATTCTGAATATCCTCAAAATTCATCTACTGATATTCTCTAATGTTCCCTAAAAAACATACAACCCAAATCTACACAAAGATGTAATGGTTGATTCTAGGAGTTACTAGATTAATTCAAGTTTAGGCTTAAGAAATCTCCTGACTGGGGAGTGCTCACACAAGGCTGACCTTGGTCATATGGAAATTCTAAATATGCTTAAATCATTATTGTAGTTTTAAACATCAGTGTTATTTTATCTATTAATTTAGAGTTTTCCAAAAGGAGTTAGATTTTCTAGGAAATCTGCTTATACATTTTTTTAAAATAGTGGTAGATTGACTCACATCCACTTTCATTTAGTGGATTTATATTTAACCATTTAGTTGGTTAGAGATAATACAAATTTAGTAATTAAAGCATGTATGGCAAGTATGTATTGGCCTGGATGTATAAATAAGTAAATCAATCTTTTAAATAAGGTCTTTATTTTGATGCCTCTCTTACAATTGAAACGATGGGAACACTAACAAATTATATCTAGATTGCTAAATTTTACATGTACTTTGACGTTCTTTAAGCTATATCATATTCTCTCAGTGAGTAATACTGTGTGGTAAATATGTGGTCTAGAAGATAAATTTCCATTCTTTGTCATCAATTAAACTAAGGGGTATGTGTGCATGTGTCCATTCAACACGAATTAATTGCATGATTCTTCCATGCTAAGCACCATCTCTTCCGTTAAGGAACTTATAGTTTAGCAAAAATGGCAAATAAAAAAAAAAACAGGCAAATTTATGTGAGTGTGATAAAAAACTATTAATATATGAGTGGAAACAGGAAATATTAGAAAACATAAGGGCAGGAAAATTTGACTGGAGCAATAATTGCTGTGTTGAACACTCGACAGGTAAGTACCCAGGTGAAGGATGCTGGAGAGGCATTTTTGAAAATCAGTGTCTTTTAGAAAACCTTTACAAAGAAAATTTTTAACAAAGACAAACTGACAGTAACTTTATTAAATAAAAATGTCAGTTTTCATATACCAATAAGCTATTATTTTTTTTACATTTATTTTGTCCTATATATTGATTATATATTTATTTTAATTTCTACCAATTAACATGCTAGACGAAGTTTCTTACTTTGTTTAGCAACACATTTTTAAGGTTTTCATTTTATTTCATAGCTTAGGAGCATCACTACAAGAGTAGGAAATGAACTATCTTGAAAGTCACACATTTTATTTTTTGTTTCTTTCATTTTGTTGGGTCAGATAAGTAGAATTCAGTTTCATTGGATGTTTTACATTTTACCCTCTGATGTAAGCATTTTCAACTTTTTTGATTTTTTGAGTTTCTTTGTTTCACACAATTTAATCTTTGCACATAACTAGGGTATTTTATAATTTGTCATTAAAACCAGTATATTTTGGAGAGAAAAAAAAGGTAGCATTAACAATTACACTGTGGTGACTGGTATAATCTCAGACTGTCCAAAGGAAAACTATACCATGGTACATGCCAACTATAACTAATACTTTGCTTGAAATATATAATCCTCACCTTATAAAGTTGAAATAATCTCTTAAAGAAGGTCTAGTTATAATGTTAGATAATTGAATGATTGCCTTCAAATTCAATTGGTCAAAGGAAATTTTATTTTTAATTCTATAAAGGATGCTCTGAAAACAAACAGATGTTTGTATAGTTAAATATAATTACTAGGGCGGAGCAAGATGGCCGAATAGGAACAGCTCCAGTCTCCAACTCCCAGCGCGAGCGACACAGAAGACCGGTGATTTCTGCATTTTCAACTGAGACTCCACCTCTGGGGACAGGACACAGCTAAAAAAACAACAGGGGAAGCAGCAGAGGCCTGTGCAGATGCGAACGACTCTATCTGACAGCTTTGAAGAGAGCAGTGGATCTCCCAACACAGAGGTTGAGATCTGAGCATGGACAGACTGCCTGCTCAAGTGGGTCCCTGAGCCCTGAGTAGCCTAACTGGGAGACATCCCCCACTAGGGGCAGTCTGACACCCCACACCTCACAGGGTGGAGTACACCCCTGAGAGGAAGCTTCCAAAGTAAGAATCAGACAGGTACACTTGCTGTTCAGCAATATTCTATCTTCTGCAACCTCTGCTGCTGATACCCAGGCAAACAGGGTCTGGAGTGGACCTCAAGCAATCTCCAACAGACCTATAGCTGAGGGCCCTGACTGTCAGAAGGAAAACTATCAAACAGGAAGGACACCTATACCAAAACCCCATCAGTACGTCACCATCATCAAAGACCAGAGACAGATAAAACCACAAAGATGGGGAAAAAGCAGGGTAGAAAAGCTGGAAATTCAAAAAATAAGAGTGCATCTCCCCCTGAAAAGGAGCGCAGCCCATCACCAGCAATGGATCAAAGCTGGTCAGAAAATGACTTTGACGAGATGAGAGAAGAAGGCTTGAGTCCATCAAACTTCTCAGAGCTAAAGAAGGAATTACGTACCCAGCACAAAGAAACTAAAAATCTTGAAAAAAGAGTGGAAGAATTGACAGCTAGACTAATTAATGCAGAGAAGATCATAAACAAAATGACAGAGATGAAAACCATGACACGAGAAATACGTGACAAATGCACAAGCTTCAGTAACCGACTCGATCAACTGGAAGAAAGAGTATCAGCGATTGAGGATCAAATGAATGAAATGAAGCGAGAAGAGGAACCAAAAGAAAAAAGAAGAAAAAGAAATGAACAAAGCCTGCAAGAAGTATGGGATTATGTAAAAAGACCACATCTACGTCTGATTGGGGTGCCTGAAAGTGAGGGGGAAAATGGAACCAAGTTGGAAAACACTCTTCAGGATATCATCCAGGAGAACTTCCCCAACCTAGTAGGGCAGGCCAACATTCAAATTCAGGAAATACAGAGAACGCCACAAAGATACTCCTCCAGAAGAGCAACTCCAAGACACATAATTGCCAGATTCACCAAAGTTGAAATGAAGGAAAAACTCTTAAGGGCAGCCAGAGAGAAAGGTCGGGTTACCCACAAAGGGAAGCCCATCAGACTAACAGCAGATCTCTCGGCAGAAACTCTACAAGCCAGAAGAGAGTGGGGGCCAATATTCAACGTTCTTAAAGAAAAGAATTTTCAACCCAGAATTTCATATCCAGCCAAACTAAGCTTCATCAGTGAAGGAGAAATAAAATCCTTTACAGATAAGCAAATGCTTAGAGATTTTGTCACCACCAGGCCTGCCTTACAAGAGACCCTGAAGGAAGCCCTAAACATGGAAAGGAACAACCAGTACCAGCCGTTGCAAAAACATGTCAAAATGTAAAGACCATCGAGGCTAGGAAGAAACTGCATCAACTAACGAGCAAAATAACCAGTTAATATCATAATGGCAGGATCAAGTTCACACATAACAATATTACCTTAAATGTTAATGGACTAAATGCTCCAACTAAAAGACACAGACTGGCAAACTGGATAAAGAGTCAAGACCCATCAGTCTGCTGTATTCAGGAGACCCATCTCACATACAGAGACATACATAGGCTCAAAATAAAGGGATGGAGGAAGATCTACCAAGCAAATGGAGAACAAAAAAAAGCAGGGGTTGCAATCCTAGTCTCTGATAAAACAGACTTTAAACCATCAAAGATCAAAAGAGAAAAAGAAGGCCATTACATAATGGTAAAGGGATCAATTCAACAGGAAGAGCTAACTATCCCAAATATATATGCACCTGATACAGGAGTACCCAGATTCATAAAACAAGTCCTTAGAGACTTACAAAGAGACTTAGACTCCCATACAATAATAATGGGAGACTTCAACACTCCACTGTCAACATTAGACAGATCAACGAGACAGAAAGTTAACAAGGATATCCAGGAATTGCACTCATCTCTGCACCAAGTGGACCTAATAGACATCTATAGAACTCTCCACCCCAAATCAACAGAATATACATTCTTCTCAGCACCACATCGCACTTATTCCAAAATTGACCACATAATTGGAAGTAAAGCACTCCTCAGCAAATGTAAAAGAACAGAAATTATAACAAACTGTCTCTCAGACCACAGTGCAATCAAACTAGAACTCAGGACTAAGAAACTCAATCAAAACCGCTCAACTACATGGAAACTGAACAACCTGCTCCTGAATGACTACTGGGTACATAACGAAATGAAAGCAGAAATAAAGATGTTCTTTGAAACCAATGAGAACAAAGATACAACATACCAGAATCTCTGGGACACATTTAAAGCAGTGTGTAGAGGGAAATTTATAGCACTAAATGCCCACAAGAGAAAGCAGGAAAGATCTAAAATGGACACTCTAACATCACAATTAAAAGAACTAGAGAGGCAAGAGCAAACACATTCAAAAGCTAGCAGAAGGCAAGAAATGACTAAGATCAGAGCAGAACTGAAGGAGATAGAGACACAAAAAACCCTCCAAAAAATCAATGAATCCAGGAGTTGGTTTTTCGAAAAGATCAACAAAATTGGCAGACCGCTAGCAAGACTAATAAAGAAGAAAAGAGAGAGGAATCAAATAGATGCAATAAAAAATGATAAAGGGGATATCACCACCGACCCCACAGAAATACGAACTACCATCAGAGAATACTATAAAACCTCTACGCAAGTCAACTAGAAAATCTAGAAGAAATGAATAATTTCCTGAACACTTACACTCTCCCAAGACTGAACCAGGAAGAAGTTGAATCCCTGAATAGACCAATAGCAGGCTCTGAAATTGAGGCAACAATCAATAGCCTACCCACGAAAAAAAGTCCAGGACCAGATGGATTCACAGCTGAATTCTACCAGAGGTACAAGGATGAGCTGGTACCATTCCTTCTGAAACTATTCCAATCTATAGAAAAAGAGGGAATCCTCCCTAACTCATTTTATGAGGCCAACATCATCCTGATAGCAAAGCCTGGCAGAAACACAACAAAAGAAGAGAATTTTAGACCAATATCCCTGATGAACATCGATGCAAAAATCCTCAATAAAATACTGGCGAACTGGATTCAGCAGCACACCAAAAGCTTATCCACCATGATCAAGTGGGCTTCATCCCTGGGATGCAAGGCTGGTTCAACATTCGCAAATCAATAAACATAATCCAGCATATAAACAGAACCAAAGACAAGAACCACATGATTATCTCAATAGATGCAGAAAAGACTTTTGACAAAATTCAACAGCCCTTCATGCTAAAAACGCTCAATAAATTCGATATTGATGGAACATATCTCAAAATAATAAGAGCTATTTATGACAAACCCACAGCTAATATCATACTGAATGGGCAAAAACTGGAAAAATTCCCTTTGAAAACTGGCACAAGACAGGGATGCCCTCTCTCACCACTCCTATTCAACATAGTGTTGGAAGTTCTGGCTAGGGCAATCAGGCAAGAGAAAGAAATCAAGGGTATTCAGTTAGGAAAAGAAGAAGTCAAATTGTCCCTGTTTGCAGATGACATGATTGTATATTTAGAAAACCCCATCATCTCAGCCCAGAATCTCCTTAAGCTGATAAGCAACTTCAGCAAAGTCTCAGGATACAAAATCAATGTGCAAAAATCACAAGCATTCTTATACACCAGTAACAGACAAGCAGAGAGCCAAATCAGGAATGAACTTCCATTCACAATTGCTTCAAAGAGAATAAAATACCCAGGAATCCAAATTACAAGGGATGTCAAGGACCTCTTCAAGGAGAACTACAAACCACTGCTCAGTGAAATCAAAGAGGACACAAACAAATGGAAGAACATACCATGCTTATGGATAGGAATAATCAATATCGTGAAAATGGCCATACTGCCCAAGGTTATTTTTAGATTCAATGCCATCCCCATCAAGCTACCAATGACTTTCTTCACAGAATTGGAAAAAACTGCTTTAAAGTTCATATGGAATGAAAAAAGAGCCCGCATTGCCAAGACAATCCTAAGTCAAAAGGACAAAGCTGAGGGCATCACGTTACCTGACTTGAAACTATACTACAAGGATACAGTAACCAAAACAGCATGGTACTGGTACCAAAACAGAGATATAGACCAATGGAACAGAACAGAGTCCTGAGAAATAATACCACACATCTACAACCATCTGATCTTTGACAAACCTGAGAGAAGCAAGAAATGGGGAAAGGGTTCCCTATTTAATAAATGGTACTGGGAAAATTGGCTAGCCATAAGTAGAAAGCTGAAACTGGATCCTTTCCTTACTCCTTATACGAAGATTTATTCAAGATGGATTAGAGACTTAAATGTTAGACCTAATACCATAAAAACCCTAGAAGAAAATCTAGGTAGTACCATTCAGGACATAGGCATGGGCAAGGACTTCATGTCTAAAACACCAAAAGCAATGGCAGCAAAAGCCAAAATTGACAAATGGGATCTCTAATTAACTAAAGAGCTTTTGCACAGCAAAAGAAACTACCATCAGAGTGAACAGGCAACCTACAGAATGGGAGAAAATTTTTGCAATCTACTCATCTGACAAAGGGCTAATATCCAGAATCTACAAAGAACTCAAACAAATATACAAGAAAAAAACAAGCAACCACATCAAAAAGTGGGCAAAGGATATGAACAGACATTTCTGAAAAGAAGACCTTCATACAGCCAACAGACACATGAAAAAATGCTCATCATCACTCGCCATCAGAGAAATGCAAATCAAAACCACAATGAGATACCATCTCACACCAGTTAGAATGGCAATCATTAAAAAATCAGGAAACAACAGGTGTTGGAGAGGATGTGGAGAAATAGGAACACTTTTACACTGTTGGTGGGATTGTAAACTATTTCAACCATTATGGAAAACAGTATGGCAATTCCTCAAGGATCTAGAACTAGATGTACCATATGACCCAGGCATCCCACTACTGGGTATATACCCAAAGGATTATAAATTATTCTACTACAAAGACACATGCACACGTATGTTTATTGCGGCACTATTCACAATAGCAAAGACTTGGAATCAAACCAAATGTCCATCTGTGACAGACTGGATTAAGAAAATGTGGCACATATACACCATGGAATACTATGCAGCCATAAAAAAGGATGAGTTTGCGTCCTTTGTAGGGACATGGATGCAGCTGGAAACCATCATTCTTAGCAAAGTATCACAAGAAGAGAAACCAAACACCGCATGTTCTCACTCATAGGTGGGAACTGAACAATGAGATCACTTGGACTCGAGAAGGGGAACATCACACACTGGGGCCTATTCTGGGGAGGGGGGAGGGGGGAGGGATTGCATTGGGGAGTTATACATGATATAAATGATGAATTGATGGGTGCTGATGAGTTGATGGGTGCAGCACACCAACATGGCACAAGTATACATATGTAACAAACCTGCACATTATGCACATGTACCCTAGAACTTGAAGTATAATAAAAATAAATAAATAAATAAATATATAATTACTATGGCCTTTAATATGAACATGGTAAAGCTAAAGCTGCTGGTGTTTATTTGGCCTTTAGAGAATGTTTCTTATACAGACTGCTGTTTGAATCTTAGATCCACTACTGCTTTGCTATGTGCCCTTTAGAAAGTGCTTAGACTCTGTGACACTAAACTTCATCATTCATATAACAAACAAGAATATCAGAGTCTGTCATATTATTTCCATGAAGATTTATTAAAATATTACCAAACATAAAATAATTTTCATACCTTATAGACTCTGAATGCTTAGTATTATTTTATTTCTTTTAATCATAAATATTAAATTGAAAGAAATTTGAAGTCCAACATGTTGATAAGTTGCATAAGATAATTTTGGCCTTCTGGTTTCGCATACTTTTCATGTAGGTATTTTATAGATATGCATAAAAAATATTATATATTTTTTATAATTTGAAAAGATATTTAAAACTGCATTTTACTGTTTCTGGCTTTTCTTTTTTTTCTTGAACACCAAGGTCAATTGCTTTTTACTTTCATTTCTCAACTTGTTTGAACAAATTTTGCAAAGATATTCTTACCCTTTACCATTCCCTACAAATTCCTCTCATAAGTAAATCTTATCCTGAGAATATGTAGAGTCTTTTGTAGAAAAAGAACAACATAAACTCAATTTTTATTAAAGAAAACATGAGATTACAAATGAGCATTTTTTAAAAGGGAATCAAATTTCATTTCGGAAAATTTGCTAGAAAAAAAAACTTACGAACCACCTAAACTAGTGTAAGTGTGTTATTCTGTGAAAACAGTAATTCCTTATTTAAAAAAATAGTTTCTAATAAAAGAACCTGGATTATATAGCTACTCACGTTGAACAGATGCTCACAAACAACCTTAACTCTAACCATATTTAACTATCAAAAATGGAAATTAAATTTTGGTTATAGTTTTCCCACATTCAATGTAAAAGAATAATGGCTACTTGTTATCAAATTATTTTTATATATTTCTTACGTCTGCCCATCTAAAATGAAAACTTTATTTTCATGAAGTTTTGTACAATATTCCTTAAATGAATGTGCAAAGTCATAACTGCATTCGACTACTGAAAGGAAGAATAATTGATAAATTGCACTTATTTGGATGTTACTGACATTAAAAAGAGATGTTTTGTCATGTTAATAATGATTGTCATGTATATAATGATACATGTTTATAACGATGACATGATGATCATTATAAGGTGAGCTAAAGTAAACTCTTTGTTCTTCAGTGTAAAAATTAAAGCCAATATATTATTTTTTCATTGTGTCTATATTGCTTTCCTTTGTAGTGTTTAAAAAAAATGGTTCATGAATATTTATTGCCATTAAACTGATACATCTTTTCATTCTTTTTAATTTTTTTTTGAATCCTATAGCTGTTTTATATTCTTTAATTATATTCATTTGGTCACTCTTTCATCTTTCCTTCTTAGGCACAGTGTCAAAATTCCTTATTTATCTGGTGATGTTATGCAGTTTAACTATTCACTGGGAAATTAAATTTTATTATACTATATCTAATATAGGTTTTTCTCATCATCCTGATCCTAACAATGTAACTGGTACTTTGTTTCTCTTTCCTTAGGGACATCTACTTTACAGGAGCAGAGACAGAATTTCCTAGAAACTAGAGGCCAGTTCTGCAATTACCTTTTACTTTTGGTTGGGTAAATCTGAGATGATTTAAGTAGTACAGTGGACTAAAAATGTTGACAGATTTATGACAATGCTTAGGTGTGAAAAGGAGAATTAATCCTGAGGGGAGGAAGTCTGAAGAATTTCTTATAAGATGGCAATATAGATAGGATTTTGCAGATCACGTGTAAAAATGTCCAGAAACTTTCGCATTCATAAGAGAACCAAAGACTTGGAAGGGTCTTCATGGAGAACAGCTCTTATGTGCACACAAGGAAGCAGACACAACATGTTTTGTCCCTCAAATAAGACCAGTACTGTTATATGTAAGCCTAGAATTAAACCTCAAAGCAACCACAGTCAGTAGGAAAGAAGGCCGTATACAGGACCAGCTTCATGAGTGTACATCCTATACACTTGCAGAGGATCAGCCCTCAGAAGGGCACCACGCTTGTTTGAAAGCAGTCATATTATCTTGAATTCTCAATAATTTTATCTTTGACCTTGTGTTTTGTGAATGAAGTCTGACAAAACAATGGAGCATGTTCTTTGCACCCCATTCACATACAGCATTTGTGAGGCCCCATGAACACAGATTTCCTATGGACCCACGAATGGGGGAGTTCAATTAAGGCTCAAAATGACTTTAAGGCAAACTACTATGTCTACGACTCAGTAAATAAAGCATTGACAGCCGTTAGAGATCATGTTTGTTTTTTCAAATCAGAAATTTATTTAAATATGGAAATAAGTCAACAGTGTTCTGTGAAACAACCAGGAAAACTGCTCACATACTTTTAAAACTATGTAACTTTGGGTGTTAGTCAACTTCTTAAGATAAAAATGAAGAAGGAAAGAAGAAAGATCTCTTTTTAACTTTCATTCTTTATTCTTCAATAATAGAGTACAGAAATTCTAGGTAGAATTTACATGTCTCAAGAAGTGAAATATAAACAGTTTAGTTTTGTGCAGTGTTTTTATTCTTCTGGTCAGACCAAAATACATATGGATGCACTATCTCTGAAATATAAATTGTGTAATTTCAGTGATTCCATATATGAGTTAAATGCTCTTATATTTGCATTTAAAACTGGCATTTCACTATACATATAAAGATAAATGGTGAAATTCAGGATGAAAATTTAAAATTTTAATTTTTCTTTTTTAGAACATTAAATAACAAATTAAAAAAAAAAAACACCATGAGAAGTTAAGAAAAAGATGGTGGGAAGAAAAAGTTTCATTTTTAGTACTTTAACAATACAGTTTCCTGCATTTTGAACAAAGGGTTCTACACTTTTATTTGCACAGGGTACAGTAAATGATGTAGCTTGACATGCCATGACAATAAGCATAGCACTAATAGCATTAAAATCAGTACACTAACCATCAGGAACCATTTCTTATAAGTTGAGAAATATGTAAGTTCCTCATAACCAACACAAGGCACTGTGGTGGGAAGGTTTTAACACTACTTGCAGAAATTTAATTTCCTCCTAACTAGGTGTGACTGGATCTCAAGGCAGGTTTCATTTAACCTGTGGAGAAATATTTGTTCCAAGCAGCTGTGGTTTTATGTACTTTCCCCAGCAGCCTTTAAGCTCCTTGAATGCTAAAATTATATTTCACACAACTTAAACTATATTCAAAACACACCAGTGCTCCAGGCATATGCCCTCAGACTCTTTTCTATTTGTGTTAGGTGCTAGCTCTCAGCACGTTTTCATTACCAACCATCAGTTAAAGGATGCCTTTTCTGTGCTTGTGAATAAGTGGAGTATCCAGGAATATATTTATTCAATGGGTAGAATGTAATCAATCACTGAGAGGTGGGGAGCTTTTAACACTCTGCTTCCTTTGTAACTGATTGAGATAATTTCAGATATTACCCAAATTGCCTTCAGAGATTCCCTGTGGAATTGAGCCAAAGTTACTCTCTTTGTGATGTTTAATCTCCCACACTTGCTTGACTGTTTTCTTTGTCCTTACCACTTTCCCATCACCTTACTGGTTCCTTCTAGAAAGCAGCCTCATAAATTTCCTTTAAGCAAAATTTTGTCTCAGAGGCTTCTTAAGAGGAAACCCAATCAAACTAAGGCACTAAAAGAAATTAAAATATTTAATGAGAGTAACAGGCAACTGATAAATGTTTATTGAATTCAATTGAGAATTGTGTATGAAAAGGTAGAATTTCTTATGTAATTAAATAGTCCATTACTGTAAGTCTTCTTGATAATACTGATGAACACCATGACATCTAAGCATTTAAGTATCTCATTTTGTCAGGGTTCATTGTGAATGCACTGGCTGCTCTAAAAAAAAAACAAAATAGGCCTCGTTTTGAATTCCATATCCCATATGCTTACCCTTACTTCATGTTCGTGTTACAACTGAATATTAGTGAGATTTTTATATAGTTATGAATAAAATGTAGGCTTATATTGATCCAAAAACTTAATATATTTACCCATATTTAGCCATAAACAGAATAATTTTACATTTTCTTCCCTTTAAAAATGTTTATTCTATATAGCATGAGTTTGCAATATATTTGAAGTAAAAAACATATTTAGATTAGCGAGCCTGTGAGCATCATGTCAAAAAATAAATGTGGTCATGAATGAGGAAATAAAATGATCACAATTAATGGAAATTATTTTAAAAATCAGTAGTATGAATAAAGTTGACTCAGGAGTTTTGTTCAAGTGAAGTACACCAACCATTTAAAACAGTTTTATTTTAAGAAACTCTAGCACTTACAGACTGAATATGAGTCAAATAATCAAGATATTTTTCAGAAATCCAGGTTGTGAACTTTAAGTAATCTATATTAATTTTAAAGAATATTCGTTTTTATCATAGGTCATTTTAAAAGAATAAAAGCGAAATGTTTTGCCACCTTTACACAGCATTCATTCTTCTCATTTTTCTCCCATCAAGTAACAGTCATTGTTGAGTATTTTACATGAGTGTTTGTGTGTGTTTATTACATATATAATACATATTATATATACATGATATATATGGCATATATTATATTATATATATTTATGAGAGGGGAGAAACTGAAGAATTGAGAGAGTACACACAAGGAACAGTTTTGAAAAGTCACAAAGAATCTCCACTTGTATAAGTGAGTTTCTCCATATTCTCCTAACTCAAAGAGACGGAAGATACAATGTTGTCACATACTCAACATCACTAATCATCAGAGAAATGCAAATCAAAACCACAATGAGATACCATCTTACACCAGTCAGAATGGCTGTTATTAGAAATTTTAAAAACAATGGATGCTAGCTAGGCTATGGAGGAAGGAAATGCTATATACTACTGGTAGGAATGTAAACTAGGTCAGCCAGTATGGAAAGCAGCACTTTGAAGATTTCTTAAAGAACTTAAAACAGAACTACCATTCAACCCAACAATCTCATTATCTGATATATACCCAAACGAAAACCAAACATTCTACCAAGAAGACACATGCACTCTCGTGTTCATTACAACTCTATTCACAATAGGAAAGACATGGAATCAACCTAGGTGCCCATCAACGGTGGATTGGATAAAGAAAAGGTGGCACATATGCACCATGGAATACTGTATATGCAGCCCTAAATGAGAACAAAATCATGTCCTTTGCAGCAAAATGGATGCAACTGAAGACCATTATCTTGAGAGAATTAAAGCGGGAACAGAAATGCTGCATGTTTTCACTTGTAAGTGGGAACTAAACTTTCAGTACTCAGGGACATAAAAATGGCTATGATAGAAACTGGGGACTACCGGAGTTAGGGAGGGAGGATGAGGGGGAAGTGTTGAACAACTAACTAAAGAGTACTATGCTCAGTTCCTCAGTGACAAAATTATTCATACCACAAACCTCAGCATCACACAATATACCCAGGTAACAAATGTAAACACGTAGTTCCTGATTCTAAAATATATGTTGATAAATAAATAAATAATTATATGACCCTACTGAAAATAAATAAATAAATGCTCCTCATAAAGCATTTTCAGGATAAAATATTTGGGGACATTATAATCACTCATTTTGCCAACATATCAATTCTGATGTGGATTTATTTTAAGAGCAACATGAGGTCATAGATCATTTTTTTTCTAAGTCAATCTTCAAGTTTAGGAAAGTGTCTAAATTATTGGTTTACTTAATGAATTAAGAACGATTTGGCCTTTGTTCGAATGTTGGAGTCATCCCAGTGATGTTTAAAGATAGAATTGCTAATAATTTTACTAATTCACTCATTAAACACATTTTTTATTATACATCCATTATGTTTCAGAAACATATTCTATTGCTCTAATAAAAAATAACTAATTCTCCTAAATAATGAGAAATGAAAGGAAGAAATTTCACACATGGTATGATTAATGAAGGGTTATGCAATTCTTCCTAATCTCCCAAATTTCTCACTAATTCACAATGGAACCTAATTACATTTTATATCCTTTGCTCTAAATCTTCACAATTTTTAAAAGTAGTCACTTTACTATAAATCCTTTAGAAAATAAAATATAAAGCATACATCAGTTATAAAATGCACCATTAATTTAGGACTAGAAGGTGGAAAGGTTTACCAGGAGATAAGTGGCATTAAAAGGGAGGCAAGAGGGCCGGGCACGGTGGCTCATGCCTGTAATGCCAGCACTTTGGGAGGCCAAAGTGAGTGGATCACCTGAGATTGGGAGTTCAAGACCATCCCGACTAACATAGTGAAACCCCGTCTCTACTAAAAATACAAAACAATTAGCTGGCCATGGTGGTGGATGCCTGTAATCCCAGCCACTCGTGAGACTGAGGCAGGAGAATCGCTTGAACCTGGGAGGTGGAAGTTGCACTGAGCTGAGATGATGCTGTTGCACTCTAGCCTGGGCAACAAGAGTGAAATTTCTTCTCAAAAAAAAAAAAAAAAAAAAAAAAAGGAAAAGAAAAAGAAAAAGGGAGGCAACAGGTCACAATGGTAAACTTTAGAAACTTCCCATTTGGCCCTTGAGCATTTCTTTTAGAAGATGACAAAGTGTACGGTTGTGTGTGTAGGCATATGTAAGGTGAGATAACTTCATTCAACCCTAGCTTAAAATGTATATTTTATAAATGTAACTTTTGTTGATGCCAGTCCTTATTTGATCATTTACTGATGCGAAAATTAGAATTCAAGAATATTAATCTTAATATTAAATCACATATACTATCTTGTCCATATATACCTTAATGTTTTTGCCAATCTGTGAAGCGTATCTTATAGTTCTCTGATAAATAATGTGACTAATAAACAAGTAAAAGCATACAGAAAGGTGACCTTTAAGAGCCTTCAACAGCTTTAATTCAGTGGCAGTACAATCTATTTAACCTTTTGGAAAATACTCAGTTTTGACAATGATTTTGCTTTTCAAAGTTATACAATCATATGTTAGAAAACGTACTTTATATTTATTCATAACCTTTTCTATGTAGTGCAAGTTATTAAGTAGCATAGCTTATTTAAATTTCTGGTATAAATTAAAGTTTATGTACAGACTATTTGTTTAAATTATATATGCATTTATATTGCCTGATTATTGTATTTCTGTTATATATGTGTGTATACACACAGCACATTTATGTATACAGTCATAAATGGCTATATATTTATATAAATATAAGTATAAAGATATGTATCTTTTTCAGCCTCTCAGACTCTGGAATCCTCAAGGTCAAAGACATGTCTTGTTTATAAGTTTACCTCCAAAATCTAGTTTATTGAGTTTAAAAACTCAATAAATATTCATAGAATGAGTAAAATTTGAGACAGGCCACAGTAATCATCTTATATGTTCTTATATAAAGAGTAATAAAAGCAGCAACTTGAAGTGATTTAGGATGAGAAAAATAAAGTTTTAAAATTCCACAGTAAAAAAGTTGACAGCAATGAACCTCAGGTTTTAAGAAAACAATGACACATTTGGAATATTACTCTGGTATATATATATAGAACATATTGTACCTCAAAGTAGCAATATAAACTTCATTGCTACATGTATATGTGTGCAATATTTATATGGTCCAAAAAACTCTCATATTAGGTATGCCATTTACCTATGCCTGGCAATTTGGTAGCTGTTAAGATATTTCTAAATTTGAATAAAATTTATAAAATGATCAGAATATTACAGAAATTTGTGTAAATGCTTTACCTATAATTTTCAATAGTTACTTTGATGTGCTTGGATGATCCTTTTTTTGGCTTTTTGCCCCCATATTTAATGTAATTTTTAGTAGATTTCCGAAATAGTGGAAATGTGGCATGTTGTATCTTCCCCGTAACTCTCTCTAAATGATAATAGACGTTTTAGATTATTAAAATCTTACATTAAATATCCTTGTTAAAATAGTTGTATTTTACTTGATGTTTTGCTTTTCTAATGAGAACTATTATAAGCAGTAGGGATGACTGAACTTTTTTATATGCTTAGATGACCTTTATTGCTGTTTGTTTCTCAGATTATACTTTTAGGTTTTCATTAATTGTATCTGAATGTCTTCACTACTTGGAAAACATTGACTATTGATTTTTTAATGCAGAAAATTGTTATTATATTCACGAGGAGGGAAAAAAAGATGGATCTACAATGTACAGACTCTTTAAATAAACGTTCCAAGGTCCCCCCCCGAATACCACAGTATAATCAAAATGAGTACTTTAGAATAGTGTGCTGTTCTCTTTCTTTATTGTTCTAACTGAAATTTTTTAGAGCACAAATGTCATCAGCTTTTAAAATTATTCTGAAGCATACAGAAAAAAACGCTACTATTAACATTATTCTTAATATTTAAAATACCATTACAGTTATCAATGAACATGTTTTGTTACATTTGCTACTTTTAAAAAATATAAATCTAAAAAAGAGTAATTTTAAAATAATGCCCTTGGAAATTACTGCAGAATACGATATTAGATAAGTAAAATGCTTTTAAACACAGTAAACACAGAAGGTATATACCCATTATATATCACTCTTACCTTTTTCTCCTCCACACTGGTCAGGTGTTCTAGGTTAACCTTTCCTCCAGCATCACCCAATGATCACCTGGTGTTTGAAATGTTAATTGGACTTAATCAGGCTTAGTCATTACCTCCCTAGACTTCAAATAGTTTTTGTAAAAATTCCTCTTGGGTTTAGGTGTGCTATATCTAAACAGTGTTATTGTATATAAGATTTTGCTTTACCTTTGAGAAGCATTATGTCCAAAATTTTCATTCATTTCACAATATAGCAGCCATTTTTCCTCAATTAACTCTTATCTCTCAAAGTCATGTTGTCGCAATAATTATATAATTTACATGGGATTCCTAAAATCAAGGAAAAGAAACTCAGTGTCAGATCAAATCTTGACTCTTCTTATGTCTTGTTATTTATCTTGTTTTCCCAAGGGTGAGTCTATAAGGATTAAAGAGGCAGACACTGATGATGGGTTGGACTATAAAATTAGAAATGGAAAACTAAAGTGGATCGAAAGTGCCAAAGTAAATTATTTCATCACATGCAAATACACACACACACATGCACAGACACCTGCATTCACCAACACATGCACACGTAACGGGAATATGCAAAGAGCAGGCATGTACAATAATATGATTTCATAAGGAATTACCATCAACATTTACAATGAGAAAGCCAGGAGCCCAAATTCTAATTCTTTTAAACTATACAATGATACTTATTCCCAAAATTATGTCTTAATTTTTTGACAATAAAATGACAAATTAAAAAATCTGTTACTTTTTATTATACAAGTTTACCCTTGATTTGATCAGAACACTGAAATAATTGTAGAAGTTATTTCCAAAGTGATCATGAAACAATATGAAAACGAAGTTATTGCATCTCATATTTTTGCCTTTATTCAATTATAATTTATTTAATCATATCTTGTCATGTTAAGTAATTATTGATTAAGAGCCTGCTAAGTACCAAGAGTTGTATGCTAAATCTGTGCATGCAATGACAAAAGATATGTAACCTTTCTTACAGTGTAGTGCAAGATACACACACCCAAACAGGCACAGAGAAAGAAACATGTTTATTAAACAAAACATGCAACACATACATAAATGCACTTAAACGTGTATACACAGATACATTTAGGTGGACTACACCATGGAACCCAAGAAAGGACACTGTGAAAATGCTATATTTAAGCTGAGAATAAAAAGAAAACTAAATGGGACTCAGTCAGACACATATTTAAAAGCTGGGGAGAGAGCTAGTCTACTTGCTGTCTCAACAAAACTTTAAAATTATAATACTCACAAGTTTCAAGAGCTGGAAACCAATTCAGGCAACTATAGTGATCTCTTTCCAAATGAATGAAGACATTATTAAAGAAAATAGTGCTCATAAATGCTGTCAGAATAACATTAGAAACCTTAGCTTTATGTCAAGTATAAATCAATCCTTTCAACACTTTTATCTTTCAAAAATCTCCAAGGCAACAAAAATCCATCAAAAGTAATAGTGCCAGTGAATGCCTGGAGGGCAGCCATCTTATTTTGTAGTTCCAAAGAGGAAACTGCAAGTGTGCAAGAGAAGTCTAACTTACTCAGCATTGACAAAATGAGACCAATAAAAGTTGTGCATCTTCATGCTCTATTTCAGATGACTAAATTTCTCAGGTTTTAAGCTCTTAGTAGGTTTAACCAGATGTGTCACTGTTCTCATGGCCTATTGTTTCTGGCATACAGTTTATTACTGCTCCAGATGTTCAGTTTTGCTGGCTGTGCCCATCATACACATCTTGTGTCTCAAAACTCTGAATTATTTCTGACCAAGGATTACAATTTATTTGTTTATTTGAATCTGAGGCAGTTAATCTATTTGTTTAAGAAATATATAAACATTATTTGTGAATAGAAGAGAGTGTTGGAAGGTGCAAGAGATGGAATTATATAAACAAGTTGTAATAAATAAATACTAGTCCACAATCATAAAATGTTAGTGCTGGAGAAAATTTAGAGATGCTCTGATAGAAATATTCTTACATAAATATAAATAAACATTTCATGCCAGATTAGCCAAGATGCTAGATAGTAGAGATAAGATTAAACTAAGGTTTCTTAAGAGGAAGTTTTGAAGAATTTGCACCATACTGCAGCAATTGTCTCACTCAAGAGTCAGCAAAATATAGCCCATGGAACCAAAGCCAGTAGGCTGCCTGTGTTTATATGTGTAGTTTTATTGGAGCACAACCATGCCTATTTATGCTCATTCCTTTACCTATTTTCTATGGTTCCTTTCCAATGCCAGTTTGAGCACTAGTGACAGAAACTGTATGGCCTGCAAAACCTAATATGTGTACTCTTAGTCCTTTAGAGAAAAAGTTTGTTGACCTGACCCCTGTTCTAACTCATAATTATTTATAATCCTATAAATAATTGTGCTGAATTTCAGCTTCTGAAAGATAGTTTGAAATACGTTGTGGTAATAGTAATTATTTTGGATTTGGATGATTATCATAAAATCACAAATTGTTATGGCTGAAAAGGGCCATATAGAACATTAAATTCAATTCCCAGTTGATGAAATATGTGTTTTATTCTCTGTCTTACAGATGTCCATTTAGACTTTGCTTGAATACTGCTGAAGGGAAATAGAATACTTCCTGTAACAGGGCATTGCATGGATGGACGACATTACTAGTTGGAATACAACTTTTAGGTTTTGAAATATATCTGATTTTTAAATCTTTACTCATTACAGTCCAATATGCACAGACATCAGAGAACAAATACACAGCCTCTACATGCTAGTCCTTCAAGTGATTTAACTTTCTAACATAGCAAATTGCACCAATCCTCCTATTCTCTGGATAAACATATGCCATATATTCTCATTCTCAGACCACTAAACATCCTCTTTATTGTTCTCTGGATGCTGTCTTAATTTGTAAATTTTGTACTATAAATGTGGCACCCAGAACTATAAAAAATAAAAAATAAAAATGTTCTGTGCAAAGTATATCCTTTCAATAATATTGGACAAATTACGTAATGTCTCTATATTATGGTGATAACAACATTGTAGCATAGTAGTACTGTAAAAATAAAGTGAGTTACTATCTTGTGTGTTCAGTACACTGGAGAAACAGATTATATTCAGCAAATATTAGTCTTTCATTTTTTCCCCAGCCTTTTCCTCTCTTTATAGGAATTTATTTGCATATAAAAAATAATTAGGACATATGTCTTACTCCAACATAGTTTGTATTTTATTAGAGAAGACTGACAACTAACCAAATAATTGCAATGCAGCTAAGTAAGTTCTCAATTATAATGTCCTAGATAACATAGGAAATAAATTTCAAATGTATGAATAACTCAGAAGAGATTTATAAAGACTTAGTTTTAATAGTCTATTATATTTTAGTTTCCCCAACTAGGTAGCTTAAATATTCATTTTGCAAAATATTTTAGATAAAAATCAGTTTTTAATGTCATGTTCAACACATCTTTTGTTGCCTCTGGGACCTAATGAAAATTATATATTATAATCATTTGTTTGATGACAGCATAAGCACAGCTTAAGACATTGAATGACTTTCTTATGTGACTTCCAGCAGTTTGTGAACTCATTTCTACAATAATTAAAGACCTTTTAAAGTGATTATCTCTCTTTCAGATTATAGTTATTCTTTAGACCAGTAGAATTATTTGCTAAGTATCCAGTATCTTCAAAAAGTTAATGAATTTTTAAAATTTATTAAATGTACTTTAAGAGTTTTGTTGTGCAGTGAAAGAGATTGCCCCAGTGGCAAATCACCTTATTGTTATTTAACAATTAACATTTCTTCACTTCAGTGGTTTTTTTTTTTTTCTTTTAGATTTTTAACAGTTTTGGATAATTTAAAAATATGCTAAAGGCTACATGTGTAGGTAAGAGCTAATCTATTCACTGAGGGCGTTTTTTTTGTTTTGTTTTGTTTTTGCCAGTTGTGTTCGGCAAACAAGAAAAAGTGTTTAGGAAGAAAGGTAAGTGATCATCATAGTAAGTAGCTGGAGATTTCCAATTTTCTTTCAAAAAATGTTGATTATTTTGTGTATGAAACAATACCTTACCAAGTCAGTGCATCATTTAAATTTATCTTTAGAAACTTAGACAATTATTACTATGGCATAGACATTTCTTCAATTCAAATAGTAATATTGGTTAAGTGTGTAGAAAAAAATAGAATCCTGTAAGTTATTGTTATGTCACAAAAATAGCATGTAGAATCAAAAATCAATTGTATAATTTTGAGGATTTTTTTTGCCAAAGTACTAGTCTTATTTTATGAATTATATCATCAAGTTCTGTATAATAAGAAAGAGATTAAACTAAAATGGTTGCATAAATATGCTAGGCAGCACTTATCTCTTGTGGTCCAAAACTGTTTCTAAATGTACAGATTATAAGTAAGAAAGACAATGCTGTTATTTTCTAGAAGGTGTTAGAAACTAAGATTTAATGTATATTAAAGAAAGGATTATAACAGAAATGACAATGTTTGTTCTTTTTGTAATCAATTTAGTGAACTCACAAGACAGGAAAATTATTTTAAAGAATAATTTACTGCAGATGGTGATTGTAGATGACCAGTGGGCACCATGAAGTTAGAGTATTAGTTGCAGAGAAACTTTTTGAATTTTTGTCCTCACTATTGAGTGAATTTCTCTTCATTCCAGCTCTCTTGCATTGAAAAAAAATAATAATAATAAGCTTGCCTGTTGTGGTCCTCGTGTTTCCTAAACAAAGGAATGAACACACAAGACAACACAGGACGAGACAAACATGGTGGCCGCCCCAAACGGCACACTCTGCTTTATTTTATACAGTCATTTGTGGAATGTTGCCAAGTCACAAGACACATTATTGTTTTTCTGACCTTTCCCTGACTTTCTGGATTTTCAAGATTTTTATACATAAACCAGCCCCCAGGGTCTGCTGTTTGCAGCTGGCTCCTTTGTCCTCCCTGTTTGCAGGGAAGGAACACCCTGCTTCGTTTGCAAGAGCAGGACTTATCAGGAACTACTCGTTTGCGAGCACGTAGTCCTCTACACTTGCCATTGAAACAGTAAAATTAATTTGCTCCTCTGAAATTTCAGGAAAAAAAAAGACAATTTTGAACTGTGGAATTTCTAAGACAGTAAAGAATGTGGTTGCTTCAAGAGCTGAAAACAAAAGATTATAAGGCTCATGGAGGTGGATTTTTGATGTACTGAATACAATGAACTGTTAATGAGTATTCACATTACTCCTATGTAACTGTGTTCTCAAAGGGTTTGTGGAAGACAGTCAAATGGTGATAATAGTAATTCTTACAATAGACAGCATTTGGACTTAGAATATTTTTATTTAAATAAATAAAATTATACTCTTATTTTTGTGGATTTTTTGTATGTATTACAGTTAAACATCTACATGCTCTTGTAAAATCAACAGAAATATTAACGAATAAATAAGTAGAAACAAGGATATGAATTAATTAATATTCAATAAGTAGATCTACCCTTAGATTTCATTCTATCAGCAGAAAAAATCATTAGAAAAATTACAGTCACAATCTAGATAACATATGTTTATGTTGAGATGTACAAATATATTTTCAAGTGCCATTTTTTTCTGGATCTCAAAATTGAACAGAAGAAACTGAAAATGTACGTTCATTTATTTCTTTGAAAACCAAATTATGTCTTCAGCTTCGAAATATTACAGTGAGGAGAAATTGATTTATTCTCTAAAATAATTGAACACTTTCCCTAGAAATGGGAGCAGATTTAAAGTCACAATTATAATTTTTTTCCCTCCTACTCTTTTTAATATGGAATAATTTATACATCTTTGCTATGCACAAGAATCGCAGAAGGATATGTTAAAAATATCCTCTCACGTCCATACAAAAGAGTTGGATTGCATAGGTGCAGGAATCTGTAACTTGTATTGCATTGCCTTCCTTTAATTTTCTGTATTAACTGGATATGTGCTGTCGTTTTTTTTTTTTTGGAGACGGCGAATTGCTCTGTCCCCTAGTCTGGAGTGCAGTGGTACGATCTCTGCTCACTGCAACTTCCGCCTCCCGGGTTCAAACGATTCTCCTGCCTCAGCTTCCCAAGTAGGTGGAACTACAGGCATGTGCCACCACACCGATCTAATTTTTTGTATTTTTAGTAGAGACAAGGTTTCACCAAATTAGCCAGGATGATCTTGATCTCCTGACCTCATGATCCACCTGCCTCGGTCTCCCAAAGTGCTGGGATTACAGGTATAAGCCACCTCATGTGCTGTCTTTCTTCTTCTTATACGCGCTCTTACTCACTCACATACTCCTTCATAAAAAAAAAAAGTTAATATTTGAAATATATTCTGAAATATATTTTTCAACATTTTATTCATGAGTGTACAATATAAAAAAGTGCACATATATGAATAAACACAGATATACATATGTAAGAAAATTGAGGTTATTGTTTTCTCAAACCAATATTTTAATAAGCACATTTCACTGCATTTGATCTTCTTAGCCATCAATACCTATTGAAAATAACTTTAAGTCAAAAAATCACAAGCATTCCTCTACACCAATAACAGACAGCGATCCAAATGATGAGTGAACTTCCATTCACAATTGCTTCAAAGAGAATAAAATACATAGGAATCCAATGTGCAAGGGATGTGAAGGACCTCTTCAAGGAGAACTGCAAATCGCTGCTCAATGAAATAAAAAAGGACACAAACAAATGGAAGAACATTTGATGCTCATGGATAGGAAGAATTAGTACCATGAAAATGGCCATACTGCCCAAGGTAATTTATAGATTCAATGCCATCCCCATCAAGCTACTAATGATTTTCTTCACAGAATTGGAAAAAAAAAAAAAAACTACTTTACAGTTCACATGGAACCAAAAAAGAGCCCACATTGCCAAGACAATCCTAAGCAAAAAGAATAAAGTGGAGACATCACGCTACCTGACTTGAAACTATACTACAAGGCTACAGTAACCAAAACAGCATGGTACTGGTACTGAAGCAATTTAGACCAATAGAACAGAACAGAGCCCTCAGAAATAATACCACACATCTACAATCATCTGATCTTTGACAAACCTGACAAAAACAAGAAATGGGGAAAGGATTTCCTATTTAATAGATGGTGCTGGGAAAACTGGCTAGCCATATGTAGAAAGCTGAAACTGGATCCCTTCCTTACACCTTATACAAAAATTAATTCAAGGTGGATTAAAGAATTAAATGTTAGACCTAAAACCATAAAAACCCTAGAAGAAAACCTAGGCAATATCATTCAGGACATAGGCATGGGCAAGGACTTCATAACTAAAACACCAAAAGCAATGGCAACAAAAACCAAAATTGACAAATGGGATCTAATTAAACTAAAGAGATTCTGCACAGCAAAAGAAACTACCATCAGAGCAAACAGGCAACCTACAGAATGGGAGAAAATTTTTACAATCTACCCATCTGATGGAGGGGTAATATCCAGAATCTACAAATAACTTAAACAAATTTACAAGAAAAAAAAACAACCCCATCAAAAAGTGGGCAAAGTATATGAACAGACACTTCTGAAAAAAGAAGACATTTATGCAGCCAACAGACACATGAAAAAATGCTCATCATCACTGGCCATCAGAGAGATGCAAATCAAAACCATTATGAGATACAATCTCACACCAGTTTGAATGACGATCATTAAAAAGTCAGGAAACAACAGGTGCTGGAGAGGACGTGGAGAAATAGGAACACTTTTATATTGTTGGTGGGACGGTAAACTAGTTCAACCATTGTGGAAGACAGTGTGGTGATACCTCACGAGAACTAGAAATACCATTTGACCCAGCCATCCCGTTATTGAGTATATACCCAAAGGATTATAAATCATGCTGCTATAAAGACACATGCACACTTATGTTTATTGTGGCACTATTCACAATAGGAAAGACTTGGAACCACCCTAAATGTCCATCAATGTTTGACTGGATTAAGAAAACGTGGCACACATACACCATGGAATACTATTCAACCATTAAAAAGGATGAGTTCATGTCCTTTGTAAGGACATGGATGAAGCTGGAAACCATCATTCTCAGTAAACTATCACAAGGACAAAAACCAAACACCATATGTTCTCACTCATAGGTGGGAATTGAACAATAAGAACACTTGGACACAGGAAGGGGAACATAATACACCGGGGCCTGTTGTGAGGTAGGGGAAGCGGGGAAGGATAGCATTAGGAGATACACCTAATATAAATGATGAGTTAATGGATGCAGCGCACCAACATGGCACATGTATACATATGTAACAAACCTGCATGTTGTGCACATGTACCCTAGAACTTAAAGTATAATTAAAAAAAAAAAAAACTTCAACTGTCAGGGTTTTTATTTTAGTAGCTCTATAGAATTTTATAGTTCATTTTCATCATAATTTCTTCTGCCATTCCACAAATCTTTAGCTTCAGAGATTGAAGAAATTGAAATCACCTTTTCACCTTTATTTCATAGCTTTGTGAAGGCCAAGAACATACACAGTCAAGTGGTCACATGATCATTCTACCAAGAGGACCCAGATATCTCGTGTCTGATCTCTGTTTTCCTTCACGCAGGTATTTACACAGTCCATATTGTACAAAAATCACATCAGATCTATTTTTCATGACTAAATAAAGCCCAATATATCATTTACACTCTGTCCCCCATAAAATCCAACTTGATTCAGGAGAAGCATAGAGATTTCCATTTTCAGAGAAAAAAATGAAAACTGATTTTTATTTGCCAACTTTCCGGAATCCTTTATCTAATAATAAATAATTTATCAAGAATGTTTGATGTTCATATTTCAAATGCTCGACATTTTTCGTTGCATCATAGCTAGCAACAAAATATATATGATGCTGGAGGAAAGTTGGAGGTACTAGCCCAAACATCCAAACTCCAACTTCCAAAGTTGGAGGAACTTTGGAAATCTCTCATGGCTATTCCACCAAGTATTTACTGTCTGCTTTTCCACTTACACTGTATTTTTGTTAGTTAGTTTGTTTGTTTGTGTCATAGATTAGCATGAAGACCTTTTATTTCAGGAAAATATAAGCTTTTTTCTTGTAAAAATATCTTCCATCAAACTACAATTTTCTCCTGCCTGAATGAAATCTAGGCTTAGATATGCATAAAATGTTAGAATATCTTTTTTGTTGTTGTTCCTACACTACCAACACTTATTACATAGCATAAGCTTGAGTTAGCAAGAAGAATGGTTCTTTTTCATATCCACCCATTAAATCTTGATTTCAGTAAGCTTTCTTCATCTCTGCCTCCAAGATGGCAGTTTTCTTCTAAACACATTAGGTGAGGGGAGGTAATTATCCATGCGAATGTAATATACTTATTAAATATTTCCCCCAGCACACAGAAGAGTTTAATCTAATGTTTATAATAATAGAAGCTTTAGAAATAAGAAATAAAGCATAGATTTGAAAGGACAACTTGTAGGATTTATATTACTTATAAAAGGAAATAGTTATGAACTAATGAACCAACACTTTTTTGTTTCCTATAGAGAAAACTGAACAAGTTTGTGTTTACGTATATGAGGTACAATTTGTTTCATTAACTTTCACAAATTACCTGGAAAATTTATCTCTTGCATGCAAAATAATTTTTCTCTACTAATATAGGAATAATCACCTGATTTTAGTTGATTGAGCTATGCTATTTTGTATTTATGAGATAATTAGCTGTTTTTGCAATTGTCTGCTTTGACTTTGAGGAAGTGCCCTGTTAGGAAGTACAGACAGGTTTTGAATCTATTTCGTGGGACTCACAAATATGCTTGATGTATTAAATAGACAAGCAGACCAGAAATCATAATTCTATTTAATGTCAATAAAAGAAGCAGTTAAAATTAGCACTTCCAAAACATGATAAAATATTGTATGTTCCATTAAATATTTGGTTTTTATCAACTGAATTTTTAAAAAATGTATGATGTGTTATCTCTAGTTCACCTTTTTTTTTAATATTCATTAAGCAATAGACCAGCGTTGAGTCGTACATTAAGATAACTAAATTTTTGCTACTTTCACATTCAATTTTTTTCATTATTGTTACTATATGTTATAGTTTTTATAAATCAAAGGAATATTACCTCTAAGTGTAAAACCATTTGCTTCTTCTTGGAATGTGAGTTACTGCTTTCTTCCATTTCCTAGTTTTCTGACCTCAAACCCAGCTTATAATACATTTTACAAAAGACACTCTTTTTAATCTGCTAGAATTCAGGGACACATCATGGTCAATTTTTGCAAGCAGGGATTTAGTTGCATGTTTCAATACCACTTGCAGAAATGATAAGCTATCTTCTATGGTACACTTGTGGGTTCTCCAATCAGATGTGGCACTGAAGGAACAACAGCCTTTTGCTACAGATATGGAAGGCCTCTCAGGGTATAGTGTTAACTCCTTCAGGTTATTTAGTAGTGAAGCATTTCAAAGTCAGAGGAGAGAAGAGAAAGTGAAGAAAATATTACGTCATACTTACATATACTGTAAAATAAAGTATGTCGAGAGTTTATATAAGAATCAATATAAAACTAATATTATTAAATGAGTATTTTAAAATTTGATTTGTTAATATGGGAAATAAAAATATTGAAAGTTTGAACATATTGTTGACCACTAGAGAATTTTCAGCTTATTCTGAGAAGACTTATATTGCTTTATGCATCCTTGCATATCTGGGCCCTGTTGTGGGCCTTGTCATGTGGAACATGAGAAAAGGTCCCTAAGCCTTTGTAAATAGGATCATGCCTACAACATAATACATGACAAAAATTTTCCTTAGTTTCATCATTTCCAAATAAATCTGGGAGATATTAGGTAGAAAGAAAGAACTAGCACACTATTTGATATTTAAAGTAGTCCTGAGTTGAGTAAGCATGTAAACAAGTCCTCAAAATTCAAATTCCACTTTTCATACCCTCATACCTCAAGTTGTATGCTGCATTTTGGTTCTTTCTTTTTCTATTCGTATCTGTCAAGTAAAACAATTTCACCAGGAATCTTTAATTCTCTAGATTAACATCTAAGATTTGTAGAGGGACTTCTATTTTATCTATTTCAACTTTCCTTTAAAGAAAATATGTCATATATTTGTCCAAAGTGATTGACCTTGATGTTAGAGGTAGTTATTAATTTTAGTATCAGTGGATTTAAAATTTCAAATATCTATAATTCTATTTCTATACATGATATGATTTGACTGTGTCCCCATCCAAATCTTATCTCGAATTGTAATCCAAATTGTAATTCCCACACGTGTTGAGGGAGGGACCTAGTGGGAGGTGATTGAACCATGGGGGCAGTTTCACCCATGCTATTCTCATGATAGTAAGTGAGTTCTCTCAAGATATGATGGTTTTATAGTGGCAGATTTCTCTGCTCTGTTTCTCTCTCCTGCTGCCCTGTGAAAACTCTGCCTGCTTCTCCTTTACCTTCTGCCACAATTGTAAGTTTCCTAAGCCTCTAAAGCCATGTGGAATTGTGAGTCAATTCAACCTCTTTCTTTTATAAATTACCCAGTCTCAGGTGGTACCTTTATAGCAGTGTAAGAATGGAATAATACAATATATCTGTTAACTAAATCTATGTTTACATTGCTATAAGATCTAAGAATTTCTTGTGTTTCCACGGAAGAAACCAATCTCTCTTTCATATGACATGTTACCTATATTTGATTATATTTAAAGCTAAGGTCACCATATATCCTTGATATTTTTTCCCCATAAATAATTGAGAATTCCAATACCTTTTCTACTTCTGTGATGATTTTAAGGCTGTTTATCCTGCTGTGCTCACTTGTAGGCTTTGAGTCATTGTTATATACCCTTCTATTAAAAATGTTAAAAATACAAAGTAATAAGCTTAGAAGAGAAAGTAACTACCATTTTGTTATTCTCTTAGGCTTCTTATATTTTATAAACCTACAGTTTGGGTGTTCTCAAAAATGTACTAGAAAATCAAGCATATATGAAACAGGGAAATGGTTAGAAGGAAAGTAAGCAAGATAAGCCAATAGGTATGTAAATAAGAAAATCACTTAAAGAAGTTCAAAAGAGCAAAATAAAATGATCTCATCAGCACGACAACAGCTATATTTTTGAATGAATATAAATTATAAAAGAAAAATAAAAACTTGGGACCCAAATTTTCTATGCCAAAAAGGAAAACAAATTAAGCTGAAAGCCAAGTCATGAAAGAAACTCCCTTTCCTTTTTGTTCATAAACAGATAGCTACAGATAAAAGGGTAAATATATCCGCAGGTAGCTACTCTATGCTCACCTCACGTTAATGTAAAGTTTCAGTTTACTGAGCTCCAGACAAGGAATGCAAAATTAACTACATCCCTACTAGCAACATGTGGATTACCATATCTTCTCTGTTTCCGTTCCAGCCGGTCTCTTCCCCTTTAAATAGTGAAGCCTTAAAATTTTTCTTTGAACTTTTGACTTAGGATTGTCTTGGCAATGTGGGCTCTTTTTTGGTTTCATGTGAAGTTTAAAGTGTTTTTTTTCCAATTCTCTGAAGAAAGTCATTGGTAGCTTAATGGGGATGGCATTGAATCTATAAGTTACCTTAGGCAGTATGGTCATTTTCACGATATTGATTCTTCCTATCTATGAGCATGGAATAGTCTTCCACTTGTTTGTGTTCTCTTTTATTTCACTGAGCAGTGTTTTGTAGTTCTCCTTGAAGAGGTCCTTCACATCCCTTGTAAGTTGGATTCCTATGTATTTTATTCTCTTTGAAGCAATTGTGAATGGGAGTTCATTCATGATTTGGCTCTCTGTTTGTCTGTTACTGGTGTATAAGAATGCTTGTGATTTTTGCACATTGATTTTGTATCGTGAGGGTTTGCCAGAGTTGCTTATCAGCTTAAGGAGATTTGGGGCTGAGACGGTGGAGTCTTCAAAATAGACAATCATGTCATCTGCAAACAGGGACAATTTGACTTCTTCTTTTCCTGATTGAATACCGTTTATTTCTTTCTCTTGCCTGATTGCCCTGGCCAGAACTTCCAACACTATGTTGAATAGGAATGATGAGAGAGGGTATCCCTGTCTTGTGCCAGTTTTTAAGGGGAATGCTTCCAGTTTTTGCCCATTCAGTATGATATTGGCTGTGGTTTGTCATAAATAGCTCTTATGATTTTGAGATACATTCCATCAATACCAAATTTATTGAGTTTTTAGCATGAAGGGCTGTTGAATTTTGTCAAAGGCCTCTTCTGCATCTATTGAGATAATCATGTGGTTTTTGTCTTTGGTTCTGTTTATATGCTGGATTACATTTATTGATTTGCATATGTGGAACCAGCCTTGAATCCCAGGGATGAAGCCCACTTGATCATGGTGGATAACCTTTTTGATATGCTGCTGGATTCGGTTTGCCAGCATTTTATTGAGGATTTTTGCATCGATGTTCATCAGGGATATTGGTCTAAAATTCTCTTTTTTTGTTGTGTCTCTGCCAGGCTTTGGTATCAGGATGATGTTGGCCTCATAAAATGAGTTAGGGAGGATTCCCTCTTTTTCTATTGATTGGAATAGTTTCAGAAGGAATGGTACCAGCTCCTCCTTGTACCTCTGGTAGAATTCAGCTGTGAATCCATCTGGTCCTGGACTTTTTTTGATTGGTAGGTTGTTAATTATTACCTCAATTTCAGAGCCTGTTATTGGTCTATTCAGGTATTCAACTTCTTCCTGGTTTAGTCTTGGGAGAGTGTATATTTCCAGGTATTTATCCATTTCTTCTAGATTTTCTACTTTATTTGCATAGGGGTGTTTATAGTATTCTCTGATGGTAGTTTGTATTTCTGTGGGGGTCGGTGGTGATATCCCCTTTATCATTTTTTATTGTGTCTATTTGATTCTTCTCTCTTTTCTTCTTTATTACTCTTGCTAGTGGTCTATCAATTTTGATGATCTTTGCAAAAAATCAGCTCCTATGTAGGGACATGGATGCAGCTGGAAACCATCATCCTCAACAAACTATCGCAAGAACAGAAAACGAAACACCGCATGTTCTCACTCATAGGTGGGAGTTGGACAATGAGAACACTTGGACACAGGAAGGGGAACATCACACACCGGGGCCTGTTGTAGGGTAGGGAGATGGGGTAGGGATTGCATTAGGAGATATACCTAATGTAAATGATGAGTTAATGGGTGCAGTACACCAACATGGCACATGTATACATATGTAACAAACCTGCACGTTGTGCACATGTACCCTAGAACATAAAGTATAATAATAAAAAAAAATTTTCTTTGTAGAAGAGCACAGATCACAGACTGTTTTTGTGATCTCATTTTTTTTTTTTTCCTTCTGGGCATGTCTTTAACCTTGACAAAGTGAACTTTTGAATTGATTGAGGCCTGTCTCAGTACCTTTAGGTTTACAAAATGAAGCAAAACAATTCTTCTTCATAATACCCATGTTAGATTCAAGAAAAACCCAAAAGATTAATAGAATATGAAATGAATGAATTGGTGAGGTGAAGGGTGGGAAGGCTTACAAACCAAATATTTTATGCTGCAACTAAAGATTATTTATATGCAAATTCACAAATTCAGAAATTATTGGCATTATTTACCTTTTGTAAAATGTTTTAATTAACAGAGTAAGATTCAAATGTCCCCTTTAAAAAGCACATTCATAGTTAAAAAGTTTTTTACATAATTAGAAAACAATGCAGAAATAAATAGCTCAGTATGCCCTGAATACTTGTAGTAATGACTCCGTCTGTGGTTTTTACTGAGTAAGAGAAAGAGGCATGATCTCAGAGTAGTTCAGGGAACTTTTCTACTAAGAGGAGGTGATATGGTTTGGCTGTGTCCCCACCCAAATCTTATCTGGAATTATAATTCCCATAATTCCCACATGTTGTGGGAGAAACCTCGTGAAAGGTCATTGAATCATGGGGGATGGGTCTTTCCCGTGATGTTCTCATGATAGTGAATAAGTCTCAGGAGATCTGATGGTTTTATAAAAGGGATTTCCCTACACCAGCTCTCTTTGCCTGCTGCCATGTACAATGTAACTTTGCTCTTAATTAATCTTCCACCATGACTGTGAGGCCTCTCTATCCATATAGAACTATGAGTCAATTAAGCCTCATTCCTTTATAAATTACCTAGTCTCATGTATGTCTTTATTAGCTGCGTGAGAACAGACTAATACAAGATGTATCTCCTGGGTCTCAGGCAGCCTGAAAAGATGGGGTTTATTATTATCATTTTCTTTCCTCCAGCTCCAGATAGACCCTATAATAAGGACACTCCATGATGAAGAAAGAGTTGGTGGCTTGATTTTCGAAGTTGTCATGTAATTTTCCTGAAATTTAAATAGAACTTACTGAATACCTTCTCATATTAAACTTGAGATTATATGCTTAATTATTAAAAATATAAAACATTCTATTTTTTTAAAGTATAGGTAGAACAGTACAAATTTTTAGCAACTAAGAAAATAATTGCTTAAAAATCAACTTCAACTACATTGACTAGTGAAGCAAATAATTGTAAAGTGTTTAGAAAATGGATTGACATAACAGGTAGGCAATACTTTTTTATCTTGTATTCCTCTCACACAGGAATCATTAAATGCAATGAATTAAGGTAAAAAATTAAGTAATTTTCTGGCTTTGCATCCTGTAATTTATCATAAGTGAGTAATTGGGCTTCTTACGCCATTCAAATTTTGACAATAATAAGATTTGGCAAGCAGACAAAAGATTATTATTATTATTATTATTTTACCCTGAGGCTGTTGTCTTTAAACACATGCTATTTCCAGTGGTTTCACAGACATATTCTAATTTAAAATTTTACTAAGTCTTTAATTTAAAAACTAGCATCAGATAAACATTACAATTTTCAACACATGCTTTTCAGTCAAGTCAATACCAAAAATCACAAAAGATTTATACAGAAGTTGAAATAGATCATATTTCTGGTGCAATTGGTGTCCAGTTTTCAGGCTACGCCCTGATCACAATTAGTTTACCAAGCATGAAAGTTCACATTCTGCTTGTTTCAGGGCCATGGTTATACATTATGTATGTAGTATTAAATACAAAATAACAATTCTTCAGATGAGTGAAAAATTTTTATCACACATTTTTAATTTTATAAACCAAATGTTAAAAATAAATTCTAGATTATTTCACATGAATGCCCAAGATTTTATATATATATATATATATATTTTTTTTTAATAAGTGCCTTATTGAACTATCTTAATGGAGAATAAAATATGTCAATATGTTATGATAAAAGTCAGCAATAGTTTTTTTGGGAAAGATGTGTGTCATATTTCAGCAATTCATACAAACTTTTATCTGTTATAATTCACTACTTCTTGTTGGTCAAGATCTTGACCAAGGTTTTTGAAGTGCAAATGTATTAGGCAACTATTTACATTTTTGCAGTGCTGCCTGAATATTCCTTTTCAATTAAGAGTTGATGAGTGCTTTTAGACAAATATATATACATATTTTCTAAAACTGAATTGTCACAAGAGGCAAGTCTCATCAAAAATGCTATTTATTAAGATTCAGGTTTCATTACCTCTCTTTGTGTTGGTTATGTTCAGAGACTTTACGGAGAGAAGTAAAATTATGAGGAGACAACAGCCTATTAGCTGGCATCTGGTATCTTCACAAGATTTAAGACAATTATGATTATCTATTCAGATAGGCCTGTCAAAGCCTTTCTTTACCTCTGAAAGGTGCATTGCTCCTCATTTTCCCAGAGTATTTTTATTTTTCTCATTGTACACTAAAGAGGAATGAATAATTTGCCTAGACCTTTCTAGGACAGTATTTTCAATGTGCACATTGTGACTTATTAATGATTGTATAATCCATTTAGTGAAGATTTTGGAGAGTATGGAAACCAGAGCTATCTTCAAATTAAAGTAAAAAAGACTAGGCTAGGATAGAAAATTAAATATTAGAGGGCATCACCCAAGTAAGTTTTGAAAGGTTATTTTGTGAATAATGATATTTTATGTATATATATGATGTAATTATATATATGTGTGTGTGTGTGTGTGTGTGTGTGTGTGTGTGTCTGCTTACTGTGGTCATTTAAAAACAAAGGAAAAGAAATATAAAGCCCCCAATCTAGAACATGCACTGAAAAGTACTGCTCACCACAATCAAAGGCACAGATACACACACACACATGCACACACACACGTGCGCACACACACACACAGAGAAACACAAAAAGATACAGAAATACTTTTAAACATAAATATTTAATTGAAGGAATGAAATTAACTTTCAGTAGCATCTAATGTGCTACGAATTATGCTAGATGCTTTCATATATTTAATCATCCCAGTTATCCAAAATGTATTATGCTTCCAATGTTTAAAAATGAAGCAGAGCGATTCAGTCTATGTAACTTCAGCAAGTCACAGACTTACTTTTCATTGTTGGGATTTATACCCAGGTCTGGCTCCACTACTGTTACTCCTCATGTTTGACGTCCAAAGCATTTATTTGTCTGCCAAAAGCTCAATCTCCTTTGTGGTCTCAAGTCCACCAACACTGTCTGCAATCACTGCCTAAGCAGTTGGAGGCTACTAGGTTCACTATAGGTACAATGCCTTGTTCTCACAACAAATGAGTCTGTTTTAGTGAAGCAACATTTACATTTATTACTTTTATATTTAAGAAATCAGACATGATTTTTCAGTATTAGTGATTAACAAAATGTAACTGTTAAAAAAATCTAACTTTACATTATAAGCCAGTGAAGTAAGTAATGATAAAGTGTTTAGAAAATTTCCTGGCACATAAGAAGTTAACAATAAAATTTATCTTGCTATGTTATTTGAGAGGAATCTTTTATATGTAATAATCTCAGCTAAAAAATAAGTACTTTTCTGCCTTTTAACTATAATCAGTAAACAGACTTATCACCCCTTTCAAAATGAAAATTTGACAATGGTAATATTTTAAGGGTAGGCAAAATGTACATTTTTTTTTGTTTTTAGGTCAAAGGCTATTGTCTGCACACTTCCCATTTTATAATAGCTTATCATGAGTATTTAAAATTGGTGTTGTAATTAGTCTTTAAGAAAAGTCTGAATCAAGTCTAAAGAAAAACACAAAGCTTCACATTAAACTCAGAATTTTCCCTTCTCATAAATTAGGACATTATTCTTTAGCCAGATTTTTAGATTATGTCTTATCAACCATGTAACCCATATCTATGTACCAGGAAGAAATTGTTGCCTCAAGTAAATAGACACATTTCCAGACCTAAGACTCATCCCAGGGTGGCCTCAAACTGATGGATATCTTAACTACAAATATGGTTAGTATATATACTATATAATATCTCTTAATATTCCCCAAATCCTTCAAAATAAAACTCACACTAGTAAATAATGCAAGTTCCCTTCTTGCTTACTTCTAATTAGCTCTCTACCATCATCTATGACCTTTATTTTTGTTTTGCATTATACTGAGCTAATATTCACTGTCTTATAATCTTACCTTGCCTCCCATCTTCACCACACATCACCTTATTTCCACTCCTATGTATATGTATATGTACGATTATTTTCCATCCTTCATTATTCATTTCAGTTATTATTTCTTCCAGAAAACACTCAGGAAGTTTTTTAACAGTAAGATTGGTAAGCACTTATTTTAGCCCTAAAATCTTCATACCGCTATTGTACAGTATCTCTGCCTAAATTTTATCTAAACTTGAGGCTCCTTAAGGACTGTTCCTTATCATCTATGTATATTAAAGACCTAAATTGCATTCTAACAAATTGATAAACTAGATGATAATTAATTTTCTAGTTTATTCACTACAAAACTTCTTCAATCCTAATCTATATGTCCTGCAAATTCAATGTTTTAAACATAGCTATAGTGAAATCAATAGAGTATTTTAGATACATCACCTTAAAAAGTCACATATGTGTATGTCTATATATACATATCTTTGCAATCTGATTTAATTTTATCTAGACTCAACTGTAATCAAAGTGCAGCTTCAGTTTAAATTATCAGTGTCTTCACTACAGATGGGCACATCAGGATGATTGCTCTGACTCTGTGCTATTAAGGGAAAGGCACCTGATCTAACTAATTCAAAGAAGTAGCAGGTAGGCGGAGAAGAAAGGGGATCCACAACGTGGTAGTAATTAAAAGTTAAGAAAGAGGATCATCCACTCCACTAAATATAGGCTGTCTTCTAGCCATAGAAAGACTGAGTTAGGGCAACGTTGCTGAACTCCCACTTCTACATTTGACTCCCCCATGTTCCTGATTCTTTCTATGTACACACTTTCTTCTAATTTCCTTTTAATCAATTCTCTCATTTATAGAAAGAGAACATGTAAAGAACAACTCAGACCATCCTTTATATACTAGACAAATTCTTGCCAATGAAACAGAGTTTTTAAAATCAGTTCAATTTGGTCCCCTAAATGTGGCTCTCCTGTTATTTGTTCTTCATGACTCTTCTTGGAGATTCATTTCCCTCATCTTCTCTGACAACTTCGATGAAGATGTCAGGGAAAATGACTGTCTTGAGGGTTGAGCAGTTTGTTCGGTTTACTTCTTGTCCACAGAAAGGTAGGCATAAGGGTAATTTTATGTCTCAAATATTCATAATCTCTTACTCTCCAGTGTGTGGGTATTTTGACTTAATTCTCACAAAAAGGTTGTCAACTTCTTATCAATTTTGTTATGACCAACTCATGTGCTGATGGTTCTATTTATACTTTCTGTATAGACCTAATTCTCATATATGTTATATTTCTTTAGTTCCACTGTGTACCTCAATAAAACTATAGGTAACTTAAGCATATTATGATTTTATTGAAAAGCTAAATCATTTAATCATTTCTCCATGCATATTTTTAAATTAAAATATTTACTGTCCGTCCCTAACAGGGTATTTAAACTGTTCATAGTTAACTATATGTCTGACTCCCTGTTTAACAGACTGGAAAGCTCTGATATTTGCATTCAGGATTTTGAAGAACAAGGACCAACATCATTAAAGAATGTTGTAAAGTTAGGTTACTATACTCCTAACTACATTCCCAGACACCACTGCCATTTCTAAAACGTCATTCATCATCATGATCAATGCTTTCTCTTTCATGAGTCATGATATTGCGATATGCCATCATCTTTCCTTTCCTTCTTGTTGTAATCTGTTATTGTCCTGCGTTGAATCAAATATTTTGACCATTGGTCTAATGTCTTACTGTTCATCTCATACTTGGCACCAGTGTCTGTAATGTGTGTATAATTTGGTTTATCCAAAAACTTTGGCCTTCTGGTTGAATTCCTCTGTTCCACGCCACATCATTCGTTTTCTCCCTTGGTCAAATCTTTCTATAAATTTCCTAATCTCAGTAAGTTTGTTGCGTATTATCTGTATAAAAGAGAGAATAGAAACCATCATACAGTATGTTCTCCAGCTTTCCTCTACCAGACAATGAAAGCTGTGTGATATGCGCCTATCTTTTCCTTGCTCCCTTCTGTTTGAAAAGAGGAATTGCTGCTCAGCTAAGACAAATACAAAATTTGCTTCTGTACCATCTATCTTTGTTCTGTAATCAAATTTGAATACACATACACACACATACCACTTCAATTTTTTTTTTTTTTTCTATTCTTTGGCCAATAGTCTCAGTATCACTAAAGCCAAGGTATATTCCTATTCCTAAATTTATTTTAAATCAAAATTGCATTTAAAACTGATATTCACTTTTTTTTAAAATACTATCTCTTCTAGAATTTTGTGTTACTGTATTCTACTGCATCTCATCTACCTTCTTAATCTACTTTTGTTTCTCTCACTTACCTATCCATTAAATATTGGGATAATTTAATGATTGGGACTAGACCCTTTCTCAGCTTCCACATTTGTTCCCTAAATAAAATATCAAATATGCTGGAACTTTAGTATTTACCTATATCAAATTGCTAATATTCATTTTTTTAATCTGTAGTCAAGACTTGGTTTCTGAGTTTCAGTTGTATAAATCTAACTGCATTCTTAATATATCTATTAAAGTATTGCTCAATCCCTTCGTTTATAATCCTACCCCCATCCAATATTGGTTCTCTACCAAAGTTTTCTGTAGAATGAATTTCATTACCATGCATGCATCCATGTTTTGCCACACATCTAGGATAATCTTTACATCAATGCTATTTATCACTTTACATTTTTTATTTTCTGCCCCATTCCCCAATCTTTTACTCTTTTAATATTCCAAGTACAATGTAATCTTGCACACGACATGCTACATAAGCCCTTTACATGTATGTTTTTCTCCTTTTGAAATGCTAACTTCTACCTTTCTCTCCAGCTTCCTTCACGAGCACTTAAAACCAGTCTGAAAATTCAATACCATTCAATATTTCCTAGAAGTTTTATCTGACCCCACCCAGACTTTCTTAATTACTCTCTTTCAAAGTGGTGTGTGTTTATTGTGATAAGTATAAAATTGTATATTGATCATTTAATTACTTCCAAATCACAGTGTAAGAATTAGGATTCATTCACTAGATTTTACTAAAACCTCTGTACTTGTTATCTTTTACATGCTTGGAACATACTACAAGAACAAAATAAATAAATACATGCTTTAAGGCAAGAATACTGGAATAAATGGATGAATAAATTTTCTAAGGCAAAACGTTCAAATGCTTTTGGAATACATGAATAAAAAAATCCTCCTAAGGCAAAAAATGATTACAATGTAGTCAGAAAATAGAGGGTATTAAGTAGGGCTACAGCATGTATTTTGAAAAGGTTATAGATGTCATTGGAGTAAGCCAGGTACCAGGAATGAAGAGTTTTTACGGCCTGTTAAGTGATTTGAACTTTATCCTGGTAGCAATGGAGAAATACACAGGAATTTTAAATACCAGAAGTTGCAAAAAGAATAGCTTTCTCAAAAGCGTAATGTAAAATTTAGGAAAAAATAATATAATAAATTGTTTTACTATTTCAGATCATAGGTGATCATGTCCTGAAAATTACAATAGAAATGGGATAGACTATAGTGGCTAGATTAGAGAACTATTGAGAAAGGAGAATCCACTATATACACTATCCTTGATTTATGTAGTCTTATAGCATCATAAAAATGACTATGAAAGTTAAAACCATATGTAGCAATTTAACAATCAATGGGAAGAAGTGTGATTACTTCATGACCTTTAAAACTTTTGTTAAAACATAAAAGTAATACTGTCAGTTAAAAATGTACAGGGACATGGAAAAATGCAAAACTAATATTTATATAGTATACTGTATAACAGAAACATTCAGAATTAAAGTGTATTATTTATTTTTAAAAACTTATCAAGGGTAGTTTGGGCAGTTCCTGCTTTCTCCCTCTTCTACACAATATCAAGCAAACCACCTTTTTATTTCTTGGAGAATTTTAATATTCCTTTCTAAATTTGGAACCACTTCCAAATTTATACTTTGTGCATTCACTGTCTTAAAATATCTCTGAAAATTCCTTTAATGCAAACTTTTAATGGACATCATTTCTTCGGGAATATCTTCATCCCTTTTACTACATTTTTCTCTGGTCTATCCATAAGTCCACCTTCACTAAGAGTCTGTGACTCTTAGTCAGAGACTGGTGCCACATCAACATTTCCATTGTGAGCAACTACTGCATAACTTCCTTTACATTGGATTTGATTTGACTTTAAGTGGTATTATTTTTAAAAACTTGTGCTGAATGTTCATCTTTGTTGATCAATTCTCTCTTTAGAGTATTCTTTGTTTTAATTTTCATGAAGGTTTATCACTGGGAATCAAGGAAGCAACACAGCATGCTTCGTTGCCTGCATTTGTCCTGAGTAACAGATTGGCAGTGACCAATCAGCAACAGACTTTGAAAGAAATGGCATATCAGTCATTGATATTGAAATGCAGCTGTTATTTACATAGTGTTTTGTGGACTAAATAGATACCAGCAAAATGTGTTATTGATTTAATTTTCATAGTTCATACAAGGTAATAACTAAAATTTAAACTGCCTTTTTAAGGGACAGGTATTATTTAGCTAGAATGTGATAAGTAAAATTTATAATTGTTGGATCCATGCATAGGAGAACCTCCTTAAGTGATTGAATTACAGGAGTAAGGAAGAAGATGGAATATAGAAAAATGCCAAATGTATTTGCTGATGGATGGTGTCTTTTGCTGAGATGTGAAATGCAAGGGAAATTATATGATTTTAATTTTTGAAAACGTTACATTTATTGTATCTATCTTCAGCCAGATTAGAAATGTCCAGGATCAATAGGTCTGGAGATGAAGAGAGCAATCTGTGATGAAAATAGGAATTGTTAAGCTATCTATTTAAAGATGGTACATATTAGTATAAGAAGACAAGCCTGGAAAGTATATTAACAAAAGTTGCCAGAGAATTAAAGGAAACTTGAGTATCTTATAAATCTAAGAAAGAGCTTAAAACAAACAAACAATAGAATGTAGCATCACATGGTGCTAAGGGTTAAGATAGAGGTAAATACCCTGCTTGATTTAACAACAAGGAGATCATTATTGATAGTGAAGAGAAAAATTTCAGAAAATTTGTGAAGAAAATGTGAGATAATGCAATGATAAGGAGAGTGAATATAAAGTGTGAGAGTGAGGATAATAGTCGAATTCTGAATTCTGAAAAATAAAACATATTCTAATTTAATTAGATACAATAATATTATATACAATACTAGCTAATTAAATAAATTTAATGATAGAAGTTCAATGAAACACAAATTAATAAATTTAGATTTTAGTAATATAAGTAATTTTCTTTTCCTAGAGTGTGTTCCATATGCAGATGAGAAGTATGTATATTCTGTGGTTGATAAGTAGAGTGTTCTATAGATTTTTATTAGGTCCTCTTGTTTTAAGTGTCAAATTTAAGTCAAGGATTTCTATGTTAGTTTTCTACCCTGATAATCTAACACTGTCAGTGCAGTGGTGAAGTCCCACACAATTATTGTGTGGCTAAACCTTTTCATAGGTCTAAAAGTGTTTTTTTAATGAATCCAGGTACTCCAATGTTGGGTGTGTATGTGTTTAGAATAGTTAACTCATCTTGTTATATTGAACCCATTATCATCATGTAGTACACTTCTTTATCCTTTTTTTAATGTTGTTGATTTAAAGTCTATTTATCTGATATAATAATACTTACTGACCTCTGATCGTTTTTGTTTTCCATTTGTGTGACAGATCTTTCTTCAACTCTTTGACTTGTGTCTATGGGTGTTGCGACATGTGAGACTGGTCTCTCAAAGAGTGCAGATGGATGGGTCTTGTTTTTTCATCCAATTTGTCATACATTCTGTGCCTTTTAAGTGGGGTGTTAAGACCACTCACACTCAAAGTTAATATTAAAGTGAGGTTTTGATCCTACCGTGAAGTTGTTAGTTGGTGGTTTTGTAGTTTCTATCATGTAGTTTCTTTAAAGGGTCTCTGTGTTATGTATGTAGGTGTGGCTTTCTGTTAGCAGATTTTATTCTTTCATCTCCATGTATAAAACTTCCTTAAAGGGGCCGGGCGCGGTGGCTCAAGCCTGTAATCCCAGCACCTTGGGAGGCCGAGACGGGCGGATCACGAGGTCAGGAGATCGAGACCATCCTGGCGAACACGGTGAAACCTCGTCTCTACTAAAAAATACAAAAAACTAGCCGGGCGAGGTGGCGGGCGCCTGTAGTCCCAGCTCCTCAGGAGGCTGAGGCAGGAGAATGGCGTAAACCCGGGAGGCGGAGCTTGCAGTGAGCTGAGATCCGGCCACTGCACTCCAGCCTGGGCGACAGAGCGAGACTCCGTCTCAAAAAAAAAAAAAAAAAAAAAAAAAACTTCCTTAAAGGATCTTTTGTAAGGCTAGTCTGGTGATAATTTTCTTAATGATTCTTTGCCTGGAAATGATTTTATCTCTTCTTTGGTGCTTGTGAAGCTTAATTTGGTAGAGTATGAAGTTTCTCTACTTTGAGAATGTTGAAAACATGTCCCCAGTCTCTTCTGGCTTGTAGGGTTTCTGCTGAGAAGTCTTCTGTTAACTTGATGGGGTTCCTTTTGCATGTGATCTGACATTTTCCTCTAGCTGCCTTTAAGATTTTTCTTTTAGTGTTGGCCTTACACAGTCTTGTAACTGCATGCCTTAGTAATGTTTCATTTTGTGTAGTTTCTGGCAGATGTTCTCTGGATTTCTTGTATCTAGATGTCTACCTCTCTAGAAAAGTTAAGTAAATTTTTTACGAATTATTGCCTTGAATGTGTTTTATAGGTTGTTAATTTTTTTTTTTTTTCCTCTCTCTAAGGAATACCAAGAATTCATAGGTTTGGTTATTTTACATAATCCCAAATTTCTCATTGACTTCATTTGATGATGTGATTTTGGTCTTTAATTCTGTTTATGTGATGTATTACATTTATTGACTTGCATATGTTAAACCATCCCTGCATTTCTTGAATGAAACCCACTTGATCATGATGTATTATCTTTTTGATGTGCTATTAGATTCAGTTAGCTGGGATGAAGGGCTGCTTCATCATATGAATATCAATAAATGTGATTCATCACAGAAGCAGAATTGAAAACAAACAAGAAAATCCACACATGATCATCTCAAAAGATTTAAAAAAAAAGAGCCTTTGATAAAATCCGATAATAAAACCCTCCACAAAATAGGCATCAAAGAAACATATCTCAAAATAGAAAGAGCCATCTATGACAACCCATAGCCAACATTATCCTGAATGGGCAAAAGCTAAAAGCATCTCTCTTAAGACCTGGAAGAAGACGGCTGGGCATGGTGACTCATGCCTGTAATCCCAGCACTTTGGGAGACAGAGGTGGGTAGATCACCTGAGGTCGGGAGTTTGAGACCAGCCTTAACAATGTGGTGAAATCCTTTTTCTACTAAATTACAAAAAAAATTAGTCGGGCGTGTTGGCAAGCACCTGGAATCCCAGCTACTTGGGAGGCTGAGGCAGGAGAATCACTTGAACGCAAAAAGCGGAGGTTGCAGTGAGCCAAGATCACCTGCTGCACTCCAGCCTGGGTGACAAGATCAAAACTCCATCTAGATAAAAAATAAAATAAAATAAAATAAAATAACTGGAAGAAGATAAAGAGGTCTACTCTCACCACTCCTATTCAGCATAGTACTAGAAGTCCTATTCAGAGTAATCAGGCAAGAGAGAAAAATAAAAGGCATCCAAACAGTAAAATAAGAAATCAAATTATCTTTATTTCCTGATGATAGAATTCTACACCTAGGAAACCCCAAAGACTACACCAAAGACTAGTAATAGAGCTGATAAGCAACTTCAGTAAAGTTTCAGGATTCAAAATAAATGTGAAAAAAATCAGTAGCATTTATATACACCAATAATATTCAAGCTGAAAACAAAATTGACAACATAATCCCATTTACAATAGCCATAAAAATAATAAAATACCTTGTAATTTATGTAACCAAAGAAGAGAAAGATCTCTACAAGAACAACTACAATATCTTGCTGAAAGAAATAATAGGTAATCCCCAAAAAAAGAAAAATACACCATTCTTAAGAAACAGAAGAATCAATATCAGTAAAATTGCTATGCTGCCCAAAGCAGTGTACAGATTCGAGCCATTTCTCTCAAACTACCAACATCATTTTTCACCGAATTAGAATATATTCTAAAACATATGCAAGCACAAAAGAGATTGACTATTTGAAGCAATCTTAAGCAAAATGTACAAAGATGGAACTATCACACTACCTGACTTCCAACTGTACTACAAGGCTACAGTAAACAAAACAGCATGGTACTGGTACAAAAACAGACACATAAATCAATAGAACAAAATATAGAACCCAGAAATAAAGCCGCACACCTATAACCATCCAATCTTCAACAAAGTTGACAATAACAAGCAATGAGGAAAGGACACCCTATTTAATAAATGGTTTGGGGATAAATGACTAGCAATGTGCAGAAGAATGAATCTGGCCCCTACATTCCACAATATACAAAAACTCAAGATGGATTAAAAGGACATAAATGTAACATTTAATACTATGCAAATTCTAGAAGAAAACAGGAAATACCATTCTGAGCATTGGTGTTGGCAAAGAAGTTATGGCTAAGCCCACAAAAGCAATTGCAGCAATAACAAAAATTGCCGATTGGGAACTAATTAAACTAAAAAGCTTCATATCTGACAAAGCTCTCATATCCAGAATCTATAAGGAACTTAAACAATTCAACAAACAAAAAGGAAATAACCCAATTTAAAAAGATGGGCACAGGCTATGAATAAACACTTCTCAAAAGATAGCATTTGTGTGATCAATTAATATGTGAAAAAATGTTCAACATCACTAATAATTTGAGAAATGCAAATCAAAGTCACAGAGATACCATCTAACATCTGTTGGAATATTTAATATTAAAAAGACCAAAAAATAACAGATGTTGGCAAGACTGCTGAGAATAGGAAACGCATATACACTCTTTGTGGGAATGTAAATTATTTCAGCAACTGTGAAAAATGGCTTGGAGATTTTTCAATGAAATTAAACAGAACTACCATTCAACCTAGAAATCCCATTACCAGGTGTATACCAAAGGAAAATAAATTATTCTACCGAAAAGTCACATGTACTTGCATGTTTGTTGCAGCATTATTCACTGTTGCAACGACATGGAATATCAACCCTGGTGTCCATCAATTGTGGATTGAATAAAGAAAATATGGTACCATGGTACAGCATATCATGGAATACAGGAAATCCATAAAGCGATAGAAATTATGTCCTTTGCAGCAATATAAATATAGCTAGAGGCCATTGTTCTACACAAATTAGTGTAAGAACTGAAAACCAAAGACTACATATTTTCAGTTACAAGTGAGAGCAAAATATGGAGTATACGTGGACATAAAGATGAGAGCAATAGACACTGGGGAGTACTAGAGGTGAGAGGTGGAAGAGGGGTGAGGGTTGACAAACTACCTATTATGTATTATGCTCACTACCTAGGTGGCAGGATCCTTTGTACACCAAACCTCAGTGACAACTTTTACCTATCAAACAAACTTGCACATACACCTGTTGAACCTAAAAGTTGAAAAATTATTTTTCTAAATGAATCTCTTTTGTATTTTATAATTAGATTTTTGTTTTGCAATGGATTATAATATCAAGATGATTGGGGAGAAATAACATAGTGAAGCAAGTATATTAAAATTTTAAATTTTATAAAACAACCTTGACAAATACTCTGAAAAGTAGAAATAATGGCATTTTATGGTTAAAAATAGTTTAAAACAAAAATAAGAGAAAAAATTATTTTCAATAACATATACCTGTTTATTAAAAATGATTAGAGATTCACATTATCACCAGTATAATTTAAAACTGTTTGGAAAGATCTAGCCAACACAATACGAAAGGACAAATAAAATACAAAGTTATAGGGCAAAAGATAATTTCTTATTAATTTCTATGTAACACTTTTTAAGGTACAAGTCAAATGAAATTTATTAAAATGTCAATTCAGCAATGTGGTTATATAATTTATAGATTACCTTTCCTCTATTTTCTTGTAAATGTACAATTAAAATTTAGAAGATATGATGAGACTTCATTCATATCAAAACATTTAAAATATGAAAGCTTGCAAATAACCTTAACAAAAAATATAAAAGTCAGTGTGGACCGCTATACAAGTTATGCTCATTGTCTGGACAGGTGATGGCCTTTTTTTCTAATTTATCTATTATAGATGATTTGGTATTCTCACAACTAAATTGATAAGTCACATAATTATATAAACATGTAAAAACATGTTTTTATTGAATGCTACATTTTATTGCATAGAAGAATTTGGTCATCAGCCTGACATTTTTTTTTTCAGCAAGCTTTTTTTGTTTATATTTTTCCTTGCTTGGGATGTTGATGACTTCTATATCTGTTAAAAAGTTATGCTAGTAATTTGGATTCTTTAATTTTTCTTTAGAATGGAATTATATTCATCCGAATCTGTGTCAGCATGTATTTATTTATGTCAGAGAAGGTAGCTTTTCCCATCTATGAATAATTGCCTTTTCATGTTTTCTGTACCTCTTCCGGGAACATTATATACCTGTATGTTAACCTTTTTTTTGTTTGTTCACTCTATCTTTCAGTATTTAATTCATAAACAGGCTTAGTATCTCTTATCCAAAACGTTTAGGCCCAAAAGTGTTTTGGATTTCAAATTTTGAAATATTTGCATATACATAATAAAAAAATGGGGGGATGGGACCCAAGTTGAAAATCAACATTTATTTAGATTTTATATCTCCTGAAAATAATTATATACAACATTTTAAATAATTGTGTTCACAGAACGTTTTGACTGCTACCTATCATATAAAGTCAGGATTGGAATTCTTCACATGTGGTATCACTCAGAAACATTCAGATTTTGAAGCACTTTGGATTTCAATTTTTTGGATTAGGGCTGTATTTCATCTTATATTTTACTTTGTCAGTTTTTTTTTTCTTTTTTTGGGGGGTGGCTATCTATTAAGTTCACCTTCCACAATTATGACTCAATTATCTATGACCATGTTACTGAAACTGCTGCCAAACTGAATTTTAATTCCTCTACTAACTCCTTACTTTAATTTCATTCTACTATTTTCTTCAATTTTATTTCAAATCCATTCAAACCTTGTATTTTTTTTCTTTTTCTTTATGTATAAAAAGTGTCAAAAATTTTTCTGACACTTTTTATTTATTTCATTCCTTGTTGTCAAAAGATATGTGCTTATCATCTGAGTTTCTCAAACATAATTACAATTCACTTATGGTTTCAAGCTATACATATATTTGCAGAAAGAATTTTCTTCTCTAAATTTCAGACCAATTTTATGGTGATTTAAAATTCTTCTCAAATCTATATTCAGATTTTAATTTCAAACATAGCCCTCTCCTATTGAGTGTATATTCCATTTTACCAGACTGACTGGCTCTCTGTTGTTAAGCATATGCTTATTAATAATAATTCCCACACATAATGCAACTAGGTTCATTTCTTTTGCTATTTATGTCTAAAATGACATATATGAGCAACTGCTTTCATAATAGAACTATAACTTTTGAAAGGCAAAATTTCTTAATATAATTAGTGAGTTCAACTACTGGTATGTGAGGGAAGCTACAGCCAGACTACTTTCTTTTAGAAAACATGAATCTTTGTTGTATCTTTGACAAAAATAGGTTTTGTGTTCTGGAAATATAATTTCTGCCAACATGATTTTTTGGAGTTTGGAAACTGGCTTCATATCTAAACGTGTTGGGTGAGGTGATAACCCGCCTGTCCTATTAACACTACAGACACTGGTACATGATATAGCATAGTGGTTAATGATATCTTTGGAGCTGAAAGATCATGTTTCAAACCCTAGCTCTACTACCAAGTATATGATAATAAGCATATCTGTTTTGATGGTATGGTAGAGGTAAATGTAATACTGTCTTACTATGATAGCTTTCACCAGTTTCCTTTTAGAATTAGCAAGCATACACTATGAGGAGAAGAATTATTCACATTAATTATTGAAAGTTGAGAGGAACAGTTTTATTACTTTGAAATGAGCAGTGATCTGTCCTATCTCTATATAAAGTGCCTCCATTTGATTATTTCAAACAATTAAACCTGAGATGATGAAGCAGATAAAAATATAAGATGTAGTAGACTGGAACTCTCTGGCCCTTTTAAAACTAAATAATAATGACGTTTTGTTTTGTTATGTATACATGATTAAAATATACCCATTAAGAACTGTGCACATAAACAAATTTTGTATATAAAGCTCTTACACTACTAATGAAGCTAGAGAATGACTGCAGAAGAGATCATGGTTACATAAGCGCAAATTTGCTAAGACATTGGTTTAAATACAAGATTTGGGTCTCATCTAAAATAATATCATTTTGTCATGTAGATCACATCAGAAAAACACAGATACAAAAGATCAATCATATTCCATGGCATATTCAGTTTAATTTTCTGTTCACTTGAAACTACCCAACATCTTGTTACAGATCATTTTCCTTTGCAATATACTCTAAGTTGAACATACAATTAAGTTTGATATAAATTATAGTTTATATGAAACTAGAAAATATTGCAAATTTCTAACATATGGGTCTTAGAGCACAAATAATATAAAAAGCTTATATAAATAGCAAGATAAATACCCTCTCTTAACACTTGAGTAAAATTTAACACTAGGTGAGAAAAATGAGTGTGAACAATTTTACCTAGCATTCTAATATTCATACAGCATTACTGTATGTGAAATAGATATTTTTTCTAGATTTAAGATAGCACAGCAGAAATCAATGAGAGACGTTTATTTATTTTTGCATTTTTGAAGTAGTCTTGTTAATAAACAATTTTGTTAGAGAAACTATTCTCTGTTATTTTATTGACTTTGAAGGATTTACTCTGAAGATTTACTCTGGATTTTTTTCTCCATATTTAGTGAAGAATGAATTCTCTGATGGGTACGACTGAAAAAGAAAAAAAAAAAAAAGAGAGAGAGTATATGGTCCAAATCTGGTTCCTCTGTCTTTTTTTTTTTGCCAGGGTGGGAATATTTATACCAAGGAAACAAGCCAATACACTGCCAGTCAGCATACCACTGCCTGTATCCCCACTCTAGACCTATTCAATTAGTTTCTGCCTTTTGACAAGATTCTTGGGTGATTCCTTTGCATGTTACATTTTGAAAAGCATATGGATAGAATTTGCATTTTCCATTTTGCCATGCACTTGTCCTCTATCTTGAAACCAAACAGCAGCAACAAAAGCGTCTACTGCCCAGTCCAGCTGTTGTCTCCACCTTCCTCCTTTTGTTTGCTTCTGGAACAAAGTTTCTAACCCCACCTGTTTCATTTCTAAAACATTTTTCCAGTGACAATGTATTCAGACTCAATATACAAAACTTGGAAAATACAGACCTGAGCAAGACTAACTCTTAGCTGACAGGAGATTGAGGGAGGTTGGTTCCCAGATTCTGCTACAGAACTTAAGGTGGCAATAACAGCTTCCTCAAAAGCCCAATAATTAGATGGCTGTGTGGACCAGTCTGGGCTCCAGCAAGTGGCCGAGTGTTCAGAAGCCTGCAGAGGGAGTGACTAGGCAGCAGCAGGTTAGGTTGAAAGGCAGTGAGTGGTTTTATGTAATCAGAATCTGCTCAGCAGCCTACTTTGCCAAGGCAAGATCTCTCCCTCTGTCACCCAACTGGAGTGCAGCGATGTGATTGTAGCTCACTGTGGCCTTGACCTCCCGGGCTCAAGCGATCCTCCCACCTCAGCCTCCCGAGTAGCTGGAACCACAGGCGTGCACCACCGCACTTGGCTGCTTTTTTATTCTTTTTGTAGAGACGAGGTCTTACTATGTTGCCCAGGCTGGTCTTGAACTCCTGGGCTCAAGCAGTCCTCCTGCCTTGGCCTCCCAAAGTGGTGGTGCATACCTGTGCTCCCAGCTACTCAAGAGTCTGAGGATTGCCTGGGTCTAGGAGGTCAAGGCTGCAGTGAGCCTTGATGGTGTCACCACACTCCAGCCTGGGTGACAGAGTGAAACCCTATCTCAAAAAACAAACAAGACATCTCAGTTTCCTTATCAGTAATAAGATAATAGTTTACACCTCGCTGGGTTTTTGTAAACAAAAATGTACGGAAAAGTGCTTAGGGTGGCATATAGCATATGGCAGACACTAGTAATACAAGTGTACATTCCCATGCCTAGTATAACAACCCTGGGAAAATAAGTATGCAGCAAATGTTTATAGCCAAGGAGGTTGATATTCAAGCAGAACTGTTCAAAAAGCACGAGGAAACACAATATAGAAGTCATATGCAACTCGGGATTAGAAATACAGACTTGGAGCCAGGCACGGTGGCTCATGAGTGTAATCCCAGCACTTTGGGAGGCTGAGGCGGGCAGATCACCTGGGGTCAGGAGTTGGAGACCAACCTGACAAACATGGAGAAACCCTGTCTCTACTAAAAATACAAAATTAGCTGGGAGTGGTGGTGCATGCCTGTAATTCCAGCCACTCAGGAGGCTGAAGCAAGAGAGTAGCTTGAACCCAGGAGGCGGAGGTTGTGGTGAGCCAAGATCGCGCCAATGCATTCCTCTGTCTTTTAAATGTCTTTGATTGGAGAATGACTGTGTGCCATACTCAGACCAAGAACCAAGATTACCTGCTGAGGCAGGTGTGAGTTCCCATCTTCCTCTGTACTTAACAATGAGGCTCAATTGCTTTGTGGCAGTAAGTACGGGTTAATATGACTCCTTTACAGAACCAAACTTCCCCTCTTTGGATCTTTCAAGATGAAGAATAGGTGAAAGAGCTAGGAGGTTTAGTTGTGTTCATAAACTTAAGTCATCTTATCTAATCTGACTTAATAAGAAATAATGCTAACATTTTAGTTATAACATATCTGAAAATGTTGTCAACTAATCAGTTGGTTCAGGTATTAAAGGTATAATCCCTAGCGAGGAATTTATACTATGCTGGTAATGTTCAAAATTCCCCTTGAGGCTCTTCCTACTAGCTTATCTATATTGTTTACAGAGGTATAGATAGATGGTTTAAGCACAGTGTAAAAAGTTATACACACTGGCGTTAAGCAATGTGACTAGTGAGATATAATAACACCACTCAGTAAACTTGTGCCTGGACTCCCCTGAAACTAAGACATATAGCACATATTCCAGTGCTTGATTGTCCAAAAGACAAAGTAATTTCTTTGCCACTGTACAAGAACCCTGGGGCTACGCCTGGAAATTTTTACATCTCTGTAATGTATTTTGTCTCCTTGACTGTACCTATCACATTCACTGAAGTTATACTTGAGTACATACTGTGATGTCCTAAGTATTATTTTTTAAATTCAACCTGTGTAATCAATACAAAATTGTATCTTAAAGTTTGAGATAATAGTTCGTGTAAAATTGAGCAAAATATTCCTTTATGTTGGTAGATCAATAATTAACTAAAAAGTGGTATCTGTTAAAAATAGAAAAGCAATTACTACTAAAAGCTCATCTTATTGATTACAAATGGTTATTTTAATATTATGTGTAAATTTCTATGTAAAAAATCTTTGTACTAGACAGATATTATTTTTGCAAAGTGAAAAATATTATTTTAAAACATGCAATAAAAATAACAACATGTAAAAATATCTTTTATATAAAGAACAAAATTTGTAGCTTTCAAAATGTATACTTAGGTAGAGCTAAGCTTAAGTTTAGTAAGTAATTTTATCTGCAATATACCTTCATAATCTAATAACATACCATATAAAGCAAACAAAAAATTTGTGAGGTAATCCCTGACCTTGTAGGAGATTAAACTCATTATAGGCCTCACAAATGATCTATACTTTCCTATTATTTATTTATTTTTTTTAATATTTACTTTTTATTTTATTATTATTATTATTTTTTGACATGGGGTTTCACTTTGTCACCACATGTTGGAGTGCAGTAGCAAAATCTTGTCTCACTGCAGCCTCAACCTCCTGGGCTCAGATGCTACTCTCACCTCAGCCTCCCAAGTAGCTGGGACAACAGGACTTTGCCACCACCCCTGGCACATTTTTTATGTTTTTGGTAGAGATGGGGTTTTGCAGTGTTTCCCAGGTTGGTCTCCAACTCCTGAGCTCAGGGGATCCATGACATCCAGACTGCTCTCCTATTATATTCCAGTATTGATATACACTGAGGATTCAATGATGTGAAAGAGAGACACAATCTCTTTCATCTAAAATATTTTACAGTAACCCAATTAATTGATACAATATAATAGTAAGAACATATATTATTGGTTTTCTGCAAGTATCATTACTTATTATAGAAGTATATGCACACACATATCTGTCCTAATTTTGTGATATAAAATAGACAGAAGATTTCTAAACCATTCAGCCTTCAGGTGCTCATAATTTTACTTCATTCTATTTATAATAAGAAAATAACCAGAGGGGTAAGTAAAGATGTATGAATAAGGATATTCAGCATAGCTTTACTAAAGTAAAAGCATCTACGCACAGAATGAAAATCAACTTGTTGATTTCCACAGTGTATTTCTATAAAATAATAATCAGCTACTTAAAATAATGACATAGAAAATTAATGATATAGAGAGTTTCTATAAGAGATGAAACAGTGAAACAGGGAAATTGAAGAAATACAAATAATTTCAGACATTTAAAAATGTAAATATATTCCATTTTAAAAGCCTAAATAATCATATGAAAATATTTATAATAGTATATATTGTTGGGATTATGTTATTTTAATACTATATGTGAATTTCTGAGTAAGAATCTCATGTAGTAGTCACATATTACTATTATTTTTTCAAATTGAAAAATAGGATTTTAAAATATACAATAAAAGTAACACGCAAGATATTTTTGGTAAAGAACAAAATTTGTAGCTTTCAAAATGTATACTCAGGGAGAACTAAGCTTAGGTTTAGCATGTAATTTTATCTGCAACATACCTTCCAGATATTAAAAAAATTTTCTTTAAAGATTTTTCAATATTTAAAAGTTTAATTATAATAAACTTATAATAGGAAATTTTTGGGTAAAAAAGAAGTACATTATTATTTTACTTGATATTTAAGATCATATTATAGTTTATGTAAAATATTGATTAGATGGCCATATTTTTGCATGAGTGATTATCTCTTTAGTGTGTGGAATGGAACATTTTATGACTCACTACATTTTTCAGAACTACAGTATATATACATAGATGCTTAATTGCTCTACTGACTCATGATTCCTCTTCTCTTAGCCTTATGGAGAGATATTTTTGCTAATTAAAAAATTAATCACTCCAAGTAACTCAAAAATTATTCAGGAAATATTTGAAAAACTTTAAAATATAAAGGTGAAATTGTTAGTAGTGTATAGTCTCTGCACTTGATCTTCTGTCTACATCAACACTTAAACATTAAATGTTTTATCCTACTCTGTGTTCACTCAGAGGTAAAAAATTAGTTCTTCCAAGAAAAAAAACCCACTTTCTTTGGACCCTTCTTATTTCCCCTATGTCAGTGAAATATCTTCTGAAAATCTAAAACAGTGTTTTATTTAAAAATGAAATACAAATGTTATTTTGATTGCTTAATATGATGACTCTAGAGAGAGATCACTAAACTATCAATAGTACTCTGTATTATGAGACTCAAGGATAAACTAGAAATACACATTTTGTATACTTTTTTCCTTTTTGAGGCTAAAAAATGTGTTTAACCTATTAACTCAAAAAAAGACTTTTCTTTGCCAATATTTATTCTTTTAGAAATACTTTTAATGTTACCTTTTCAGGGTTTATAATTTTTCAATCTAATAATTATTAAGTATACTGCATTAAGTATTAAATGAGAATGTGTAATATTGCCTCCTGTAGTCTGCTAACAAAATAGTCTATTACTTTTTCCCAAACCAAGATGTGATTTTCAACAATTGGAAGGAATAGAATGCAATTAAATAATAAATGTAATAAATTAACATTGTAAAGTATATAATTAACAATTATTTTGGGAGAAAATTTTTACTTGTTCAATCTGTCAAATTATTAGAAAAACAAAAACAATAAGCATATTTGGATTTATGTATGCTCAGTTTGTTACATGAAACTTTTCAAAAGCTGAAAAGCTTTTCCAGGTAGTTTTATGCAAGGTATATTTCTAAAGTATGGATGCATACACATACACACACACACCGCACACACGTTTAAGGCTATGAATTATATAATATTAATGATTTCTGATTGAATTATATCAATCAATAGCAAGTACTTGCAATTTGTATTTTTAAATAGGAGTATATTAGGCCTTTATTTTATTTCATTTATTTTTTTGAGACCGAGTCTTGCTCTATCACCCAGGCTGGAGTCTAGTGGCGCAATCTCAACTCACTGCAACTTCTGCTTCCCTGGTTCAAGTGATTCTCCTGCCTCAGCCTCCCAAGTAGCTGGGATTAAGGCACCTGCCACCAGGCTCAGCTAATTTGTGTGTTTTTAATGGAGATAGGGTTTCACTATGTTGGCCAGGCTGGTCTCAAACTCCTGACCTCAAGTGATCCACCACCTCAACCTCCCAAAGTGCTGAGATTGCAGGAGTGAACCACCACTCCTGGCCTAGATTAGGCCTTTAAATCAGTGAATTGCAAAATGTATGGCTTAAAATTTATGTAGTCTTAGTGTACACACTATTTTTCAGTATAAAAACCTTATCATGTCTTAAAAGCTTAAACACCAGCAAATATAACTGCCATGAATTAATGGTATATATAAATGAGCCATTTATGTATTTATGTATATGGCATATATAAATGCAAATACACACACACACACACACACACACACATACATGTGATTTTCATTAATTCAAGATGAGCCCCTAAGTGGCCTTGATGACCCATCTCTTCCTCCCTTTCTCACTTGTAATTTCAGAATAACGGTAGAATATTCTGAGAATGAAACCTCCTGAGATAAGGAGGAACTGATAAGAACAGCTCAAAGTCCTCATCCCTCTTAGAACAGGATGTCCTGCAGTGCTTTAGCCCAGCTTGCCCAATGGATCCCCAAGTAGAAAACCCCGAGTGGAGTGCTTTTGGAGTTCCTCAGCTGTAGTATGTTGTGGGGTACTTAGAGATGAGACTCCATCCTCCCTTGTCAGCTTTTCTCAGCCTCGAGAGACTGTTCATCATCATGAATTCTATAATTCTATTGCCCCTCGTTTCCTGTCTATGAGTAATAAAATTGATTCTTTTAATTCGCACGTGTTCTGTTTAAACGAATTTGTGCAAGTCAGTTGATAGTGATGCATGTTATTGGAGAGGTGTTTAGAGTTTTTCCCTGGGGTGGATACCTGTGCCTGGTGAACCTACTTCACAATATGTTTGTGCTATTAAGGTAATTATATATATATATATTTTAAAATATCTTTATTATAAACATAGAGTTAGAAAGCACTGCAAGACTGACAGTAGGAAAATAAAGCTTACTTCCTAATTGAATATAGTGAAACTTTTAGAACAACAGCACCCAAAGTATGTTTGGCAAAACACAAATTCCCCGAGATGGTCTAGGAAAAATAGACGTGTAACATCAAATTCTTTGGGGACGTGTGGCATGGACTATAAATGGAGACCATCACATTAAAAATATATCAGATACTTAGGAGATGTGATCTTTGTGGTTTTGGGTCTGATTGGTTGTCGATGGCAGTTCCCAGATGACTGGCTTGTGTAAGAAAACCTTGACTTTGAGTAGAGAAGAGTTCAGCGCTAGAGTGGAGGTAGGGTGGATAGCTCGGAGGATAGTATAAAATGAATTATCTAGAATATTGTTAAAATTTACTTCATATCAAATCAAGGAGTAAGTAACCATATCAGACATTTTGGCATTATTCACAACATTAAATCTCAAACATTGATCGAATACTAGATATTAATATTAATATTAAGAATTTACATTATAACAGCTCCTAATCTAGATTAGTAAAACTGAAATTTATATTATCAAACTAAATTTACTTTGTGATTAAATCATTAGCCACAAAAATAATGGATAAAACAGGGATGCTTACTGTATCTAGACTTTATTCGATTTACTCTATTTAAATATTTATGACAGCAATAATTGTTTTAGCAAGTCTTATTCGATTATAATACACATAGACCAATACCTCCCAAGTCTACATTTTCTATCCCATTTGTGCTTCTCATCACATTTTTCCTGGCCTACTTGTATGAACCTTAAGTTTCCTCTATTTTGGGTTCCTTTTGTTTTGCCTTCCCTTTGCTTTTGTTTTTCTATTTTGTTTGAAACAGTGTCTTTCTAAAATTTGCATTAGATTTCATTTCACATCAGTTTTGAGCTCTTTTAGCTATGTACCTTGTTAAGGAATTATTTCGCCCAAGTTTGTTTACATTCAAATATTGCTGAACTAAACAATGTTTTAACAACTATAAAACCTGTGCATACTTTAGGTTTTCGATGGTATGAAATATTTACTACATTTCAGTTATCATAGTGCATTACTTTCTTTTTTTTTTTTTTTTTTTTTTTTTTTTTTTTTTGAGACGGAGTCTCACTCTGTCGCCGGGACTGGAGTGCAGTGGCCAGATCTCAGCTCACTGCAAGCTCCGCCTCCTGGGTTTACGCCATTCTCCTGCCTCAGCCTCCCGAGTAGCTGGGACTACAGGCGCCCGCCACCTCGCCCGGCTAGTTTTTTGTATTTTTTAGTAGAGACGGGGTGTCACAGTGTTAGCCAGGATGGTCTCGATCTCCTGACCTCGTGATCCGCCCGTCTCGGCCTCCCAAAGTGCTGGGATTACAGGCTTGAGCCACCGCGCCCGGCCTAGTGCATTACTTTCAAACCCTTTTATTTTAATCAATATGTTGAGTACTCCCTTAAAAATGTAAAAAAAAAAAAATACTATGAGAAAGATGGGTTGGTGTTTGAACGTAAGAATTTATTTGTTCTCTAATGTTGTATGATATTTTTAATACAATTATATAGGCCTGATGTAAAATATTATTCAACAGAGAAAATGCAAACAAAATTGTTTCACTGCGAATTTGGCTCAATTATTTTAAAGGTGGGAAGTATTTTATTCAGTTTTGGGTTTTAAGCCTTTTGTTTAAACTTTGAAACATTTCTATATAGTTTCAAGTAAACCAATAAGTGAATACAACATTTAGCAGAAAATGTAAAAGCAGGTGACAAAAATACTGATATAAGCATTTTACATGTGTTAAATATAGTATTTTTAACATAGATACACATTAAAATGTTTTGAGTAAGAAAAATCACCGATTAGTAAGCTCATTAATAGTTAATATTAATTCAAAAATTCTTTTACTTAATTATTTCATATAAAGTGTCTTTTAAAAAGTACCTGAAACTAATTTTTTCATTGGTAAACAGGGGTAACATAGTCTGAGGACACCAATGTGCACATATATTAATATACATAAAAACCTGCAGAGCTGGAACCAAGAAACAAGATATAACTAAGCTTTTATTTGATAATTAAATCTAATCATTATTTTTACAAACAGGACATACACTTCACACTATATAGTTTAAGGAAATTATGCATTAATTTTGATGTATAGTCATTAGGATAACTCTGGAAAAGCACATATTAAGACAGTGATAAATTGTGTTTTTAGGAATATCACTTAAATTTTCTTCATTCAAGAAATTTACTACTCATAGAACATGATTTGGAGCTTCTGTGATATTTATAAAATAGTTGGCATATATTTGAAGTAAGTTGCCAAATTTCTTACTCTAATTCTGATAAACAAGGCTGATAGAAATAAACATACACACACACTGTGTGTGTTACGTGAACTTCCCCATAGCATTCTGCTAATCAGAAATTAATTTATGCTAATTAGATTTCTAAGACAACTGAATGCAGTCAGAGGGGAGATTAGGTCTATCAATCATTGAAATGATAATGTGAAAGCAATTAATTAATAAAAAAAATTCTTATCTGCTGGGTGCCAAAAGTTCTAAATAATGATGCCTGTTCATCATAGGAGGCATAGTAAATAATTCCCAGGAATATTTCCTTTTCATTTGTGTTAAACAATTGTTTTATCAATGAAAAGCTTCTTCAAGTTGCTTTCCACAGTGGAATAATTGAGGACAGGATAAATTGGTACTCAACATCCATTTCAAATATGGTATAATGAACATCCCATAGTCATTGAAGACTCATAGGCTTTGGATACAAATTCAATTTTGCCAATAAGACACACCTGCAAATGTTTTGAAGGTGTAAGTGAGTCATTGGCATCCTCCTTTGGTTTTGGTTGTTTCTTGCTGGCAGGCCAGGTTCTAGAGTTATTGGGGTTTTCTGCAGTGGTGTTTTTGTGTGCTGTTGTTAGTTTTGAGGTTCTGAAAGCCAGTTCAGTACATAGCAGCTTCTAGATCTTGGGATCACGGCTGCTGTAACAGGCTCTCCAAGTCAGCAGTTCCAGGCTTGCACATCCCCTGTGGAGCTGGCTCTCCTGGACGGACAGTTTGTTAGTGCAGTTGTGGGAGCAATTGTTGAGATCCACCAAATTTCCATTTCTTCTGATGATTTTGTACAGTCCTAAATGCATTTGTGTTTCAAATAGCTAGAGTTGTTTTTGTTTCCTGAAAATAATTACTGATGGTTCAGAGTTATGTTTTAGTTGATAGACGGAGCTAGAGTGTAAGTTGGCGTGACATTGCAGCAAAAGTGTTGAAGCAGTGAGCAGAGTTTAATCAATGTGTGGAAGATTTTTGTGCTTTCTCTGTCCCACCTACTTCTGTATATCCTACCTTGGATCTTCCTGGCTTCATTATTATTCTATCGTATATTTCAGTGTCCTCACACTTGTATTATAACAGAAGCAAACAATAAAACTACACTTTGTAGAGCTAAATCATCATCATAATAATGATGGCCAAATTATTATTTTAATTAGATTGAGTTTTTAATTTATTTTTAATAAGGTGTAACTGGCACAATTGAAACAACCATAGAGTCAGTCACTTGCTAAGTTATTGAGGTAGGTTGGGCATTTCAGACATTCAGATACACTATAAAACAAATCAGCTTAAATGATGGATAAAACACATATATTAGAATGTGAATTCCCTCAGTGAAGAGCATCTTTTCTCTTCTTTTGTTCACTTTTCTGTACTTAGGGCCCAGAATTAAGTGTGGCACAAAATAAGTACTCAGATATTAGCTGAGCAAAAGAATATATGAATGACAATTTGGTATATTCTCTTTGAGCACTTTTATTCACTAGAACGATGTCTAAGTGTGTCACTAGCTGGAGGATACATACAGCTGTTGATGCTGAACAATAGAGAATTCTAGTTGCTGCTTGAGATCCTATGAAATCAGAATGCTTGGATGTAGGCCTTACAAATATACATTTTAACAACAATAAAGTCTGAATGTTAATTATTATAGTAAAACTTAAGACATGCTGGCCCTTTCATCACCTGTCTCTGCTTTTGCATTCTTTAAAAAATAAAATTTTGAAATAATCCATTTTCTGTGTTTCCCAATGATTTTGTAAAAACCTAAATTCATTGGTGTTTCAAGTAGCTAGAGTGAGAGAGTTGGCATTCTTATTTTCTCTATTAATAGACCACTTCAGACTTGGCTTTAGATTCTTCTTTTCCCATGAAATTTTTAACTTTATAGCCATCTGTGGGACAAATATATCATTGGTTCTCATATTCCTAGGCTTATGCCAGCATATTCTCATTTTTTTTTGTCACCTGTAATTTCTTCCTCACGTTTAAAAATTACCTATTCTGCTTAGTTATGGACTGTAATATTCATAAAAGCACTATAACTATCAGCAGATTTGGTAAAAAAAAAATACATGCTTCAAATCTGTAGCACTTTTACATTTTATGTATCTTCTAGAAGACTACCTCTCCCAATGTAGGGATATTTAATCTAACATAAAGGAAAAACACTACTTAATACAAACTCCTATTATTTCCAGAGATTGAGAGCTAACCTGTTTATGACACCTGGTCATTTCCTATTCTTGATGTTTTCTTCTTCAGGTAAAAATACAAACAAACTGCAGTGAAGAAATGACACTAAAGTCAATCACCATGTAACCTTGATTTACTCATAATAAAATGTAGTTTCTGACCAGGCGCGGTGGCTCATACCTGTAATCCCACCACTTTGGGAGGCCAAGGCGGGCGGATCACGAGGTCAGGAGATCGAGACTATCCTGGCTAACACAGTGAAACCCCGTCTCTACCAAAATATAGAAAAAATTACCCAGGCGTGGTGGTGGGCGCCTCGCAGTCCCAGCTACTACTCAGGAGGCTGAGGCAGGAGAATGGCGTGAACCCGGTGTGGGGGGAGCTTGCAGTGAGCCGAGTTCGCGCCACTGCACTCCAGCCTGGGTGACAGCGTGAGACTCCGTCTCAAAAAAAATAAAAAAGAGTAGTTTCTTCATTTCCCTACATTACCCTTTGTAAAACGTTTCGTAAGTGGTCATTAAATCAGCTTCTAACTCGGGGTCTAAGTAATGATACAAAATTCCAGGATTCCAGTTCTAGTCTCCTTTTTTACTAGGTGTGTCTCCTCAGAGTGGCTATTTTTTTCTGTGTACCTCAGTTTTGTCATGGTAAATGGGGCAAACCTACCTGATAGGACTTTAAGGACTGTAAGTTAGTAAATGAAAGCTGGTTAGGAGTGTGCTTAACATACAGTAAGAATTCTTCAGATATGTTTATGTTAATAAGCACACTATCACCCAATGTCATCTATACCATATAGCTATTTATTTACTTTCTCTGATAAAAATTCTAGTTATATTCACTTCATCAGCCTTTACCCCAAAACATCACATACTTTCTCTCATCTCTCTAAGCCATTTCAATGTCAAATTGAATCCTGCATTCTTTGTGATTAAGATCATAATTGATTTTACTGAATTAAAAGATAATTTATTATATAGTAAAACTTACATTTAAAATTGAATTTGACACGTATTTTCAAGAATGTGCAATTCTTGAAATTTGGGGATTCAAAGGTCTGTGACTACATTTGTTTATTATGTTCTTCATATACAGTTGTTCTCACTTATTTATAGTTTGCTTTCAAGGTTTCAGTTACCCATAGTCAATTGCAGATCAAAAATGTGACATAAAATAAGATATTTGAAAGAAAGGGAGAGAGACCACATTCACATAACTTTTATTGCAATATATTGTTTGTTGGTTGGTTTGTTTGTGTATTAGTCCATTCTCATCCTGCTATAAAGAATTGCCCAAGACTGGGTAATTTATAAAGAAAAGAGGTTTAATTGCCTCACTGTTCTGCATTGCTTGGTAGGCTACAGCAAACCTACAATAATGGTGGAAGGCAATGGAGCAGCAGACACCTTCTTCACAGGGCAGCAGGACAGAGTGAGTGCAAGCAGGGGAAATGTCAGATGATTATGAAACCATCAGACCTCATGAGACTCACTCATTGTCATGAGAACAGCATGGGGGAAACCGCCCCCATGATCCAATTACCTCCCCCTGGTACAGCCGTTGACACATAGGTATTACGGGAATTACAATTCAAGGTGAGATTTGGAAGGGAACACAGAGCCAAACATTTGAGCTTGTTTGTTTTTTGAGACAGGGTCTTTCTCAGATTGAAGTGCAGTGATATGATCAAAACTCACTGCAGCCTGGATCTCCTAGCTCAAGCAATCCTGCCACCTCAGCCTGCCTACTATCCGGGAATACAGGCATGCACAGCTGTGCCTGGTTAATCTATTAACATTTTGTTGTTGTTGTTGTTGTTGTTGTTGTTAGAGTCTGGGATTTCTATATGTTGCCCAGGCTGGTTTTGAACTCCTGGACTCAAGGGATCCTCCTGCCTTGGCCTCCCAAAATGCTGAGATTACAGGCCTGCCCTGGCCAATATATTGCTGTAAATTGTTCTAGTTTGCTATTAGTTTTTGTGGTTAATCTTGTACTATGCCTAACTTAAAAATGAAATTTTATCATAGTTATGTATATACAGGCAAAAACATAGTATATATAGCACTAGGTACTGTTCGTGGCTTTAAGTATCCGCCAGAAGTCTTGGAATGCATCTCTTGTGAATCACAAGGGGACTAATGTATTCTATGTACTCAATTTTTTTGTGTGTTTGCCTGTTTTGTATATATGTTTCTGACAAAAATAGTTTCCAGTGCAGTTGTAGATTTGTCGCCTTTCTTTGTAATTCTGTTCATTTTTACTTCATGTTGTAACTTTCTGTGGAATATTCCTTTTAATGTAATTTCAGAGCACATTTATCTCCAATATCTATTTATTTTTAGTCTATTATCATACTATTAAAACTATACTGGCTTCCTTTTTTTTAATATTTTCTTTTTTTGGTTAATCATTTTTAATTATATTTTTAATTTATCTGTCACATTTTTGTCATTAAAAGGTAGGAATTCTAAAAATTATCATCTGAAAATTCCTCTTTTAATCAACTAGTTAAATCTGTATTTATTCATAGTGATTACTGAACATTTAGATTTGTTACTGTTGACTTTTTTTATACTTATCATGTATTTTGTGTGTGGTGTGGAATAGTCTCTTATTTCCTTCTTTCCTGCTTCTTGTTACTTTGATAACTTTTTAATTTTTACTGTCAGATAATATTTCCTGTGTTTTATAACTCTGGAAGTTAACTACTTTAATATAATACTTAATCTTCTTTCTTATATTTTTAACATGTATGTTTAACTAAAAATATCATGAAGTCAATCAACCTGTCTATGCTCCTCCAGTACTTTGAAATTCTACTATAATTTTTAATTCTCATATCCCCTTTTAGTCTGTCATGTTATTTATTTCTAATATATGTTATTATTTCTTTGAAGATAACAACATTTTAACTGATTTTTATTTACATTTATCTAAACATTAAGTTTTAGTCTTCCTCTTCTGTATATTTTTTGGTATCTCAATTTTTCCTGGAGTTAGATTTCTGTATTGTGAAGCTCCTGCTTTAGTTTTTTCAGCAGTGATCTGGTAATGTTAAACTCTTTTTGCTGAGAATAAACTGCTTATTCTACAATGACAATTTAAGTGGAACACTGGTTACATTTACATGTTTGTTTTTTATATTTTCAAGTTCTGTACAGCATAACCAGCTGTGGATTCTGTTGTTTTTGTTTGTTTGCTAGTTTTTATTATTTTGCTCAAAAGTTATTTATCCTTTAACGTAGGAGTAAAGACTTATCTATAACATTCCATTTATACAGCAATTCTGGAAATTTCTCACATACTATCTAGTGTATTTAGTCTTAATAGCCTATAAAATTGCAATGATTGCTATCATAGTAAGTATATATTAGACCTTCACAATCTAGTCCATCTTTTTATTAATATTTTTCCACATTTTATTTCTTTCACTTTGCAGCAATTTGATTAAGGGCCTCAGCTCTATTTTCTAGGTCACTATTTCTTTGGTGGTTAATCAATCTAATTTTAGTTCTGAAGACTAAGTTATCCCCGCCCTGAAGTTCTATATGTTTTTCTTTTTTAAGTCTGGCAGGTAGTTTTAACCAAACTTGGTATTTCTGGTTAGCCTCTATCACTTTCCATACTGTCTATCTTCATTATAATTTAGAACATTTTCATTTTAAACGTTACCTTCCATCTCTCTCCCTCCTTACCCTTTAAAGTCAATTTTAGAACTATCACTAGTCTTTACAAAAATACATCTTTTGGTTTGATAACACTTTACATTGTAACTTTGTTGTACATATTTCTATGCTTACATAGATTGTTTCATCCTCTATTCTTCAGAACTTCTTAACATAAATGTATGTCTTGTTAATTCTCAATATTCTTCATTCAATATAAGCATTTCAGGTAATTGCAAGCTCTCTAATTTCTATTTTAGTGGTATTTTACTCATTTTTATATGTACCCTTTTCCATGTCAAGTAATATATATTTCATTTTTGTTATGACTTCTTTGTTAACAGGAGTTTTGTGATGTCTTTTTTAAGTGGTTTAAAAAATCATTTTTTTTCTTATTTCAAGCTTAGACAATTGCATTTTGATAAGTCACTCAAGATACTAATTCCGTGAAATTTGTTGGTATTTTATGGTCAGAATTTTTATTTATTTATTTATTTATTTTTGAGACAAAATTTCTCTGTCGCTCAGGCTGGAGCGATCTCAGCTCACTGCAACTTCCACCTCCCAGGTTCAAGAGATTCTCCTGCTTCAGTCTCCTGGGTAGCTGGGATAACAGGTGCCCACCACCACACTGGGCTAATTTTTTTGTATTTGTAGTAGAGATGGGTCTTCACCATGTTGGCCAGGCTGGTCTCAAATGCCTGGCCTCAAATGATCTGCCCACCTAGGCCTCCCAAAGTGCTGGGATTACTAGAGCGAGCACCGTGCCTGGCCTCAATATTTGTTGGTCAGGTTTTCAAAATAAATCCCCCAAGATGACTTGACATCACCTGCTGTTATGTGTAACCAGATGCAATTTGATATACAATTTGATAACGATTGCAAAAATAGCAAAAAATGTATAACCTGCTTTTATCAAATTGATTAGCTCAGTAGTGTTAACTAACGTTGTTCAAAGTTTAATACATCATTGTTTTTGTTTTGTTTTATTACCCGTCAATTCCTAAGAAGTATGTTAAATCTACTCTTTATGAAAATACATTTATTTTCTATCCTATTTTCTAAGAGACTTTTATTTTAGCTTGAATTACTAGGTAGATATAGGTACATTTTGTATACATTTGTAGTAAATTGAAATTTTAATTGTTACTTCGTGGCACTCTCTCTACTCACATAGTAATACTCTTTTTAAAAAGCTCTTGCTGATATATAAAACAGCACAGAAAATTGCACAAGTCAAAAATAAAGAGTTCAATAAATTTCTACAAAGTAAATGTATGATTGTAACCAATACCTAAATGAAAAAGTAGAAAAATATTAGAGTCCCAGGGAACCCCTAGTGTACCACCCATCAGATAAGAACTGTGAAGAGTTTTAGATTTTACCTTTTTTATAAGTTGACAAGTAAACATTTTTTCATGTTACTTGTGCTTTAAGATATGTATTAATATCACATTCTAATTTAAATCTTCGTTCTACAAGCAGCTATTGACACTGAGCACTTTTTTGTCTATTAGTAGTTCTTTTGCTTTTAAAGCTTTTCACATATCTTGTGCGAATGCCCTGGATTTATGGATCAGCTTAGGGACCACTGACATTTTTATAATATTGACTATTTGCAATCCATAGGTATAATAATTCATTACTTTTTCCATTAATTTTTTTACCTTCCATTAATTTTATAATCTTCCATTATTTTTTAATCTTTATATTATTTTCATTGATAATTTCTAATATTTTGTATAGGTCTTATGAATTTTTGTTTATTTAATTTATTTTTAAGTATTCGATGCTTTGATGTTATTAAAATGTATTGACATTAAATAGTAGTTTATTTTTATTTGTTAATGGTATGGAAAAACACAATAAATTGTACAGGTAACCTTGAATCCATCAACCTTCCTAAAAGTACTTATCTATTCAAATAAGTCATTTGTAGATTAATTGGAATTTTACATACACAAGTATGTCATCTATAAAAGTTTTTTCTGTCAAATCTTATGTGTTTTGCTTCTTTTCCTTCCTTATTGTACTACCTAGAACCTTAGTATACTATTGAATAGAAGTAGAAATACCACTTGTGAAGTTCACATCTAGTTCTTAGTGGTAAACATATTAATGAATTAGTAACATATTAATAAATCCTACAAATTATACTGTTCTCCCCAAAATTTTTGTAGACAATGTATTAGGTTAAGAGAATGATTTATTTCCAGTATACTAGTAATAATGACATTGACCAGGTTCTTAAATTTTAGCAAATAATCATTCTGCATGTCTTTTGTTATGGTAAATTAGGTTGATCGACTTTCCAAAGTTTACAGAACCTTGAGTTTCTTGAATAAATCCAAATTTTGTCCTGATGTTTAATCTTTGTTTTAATTCACAATTCTAATATTTTTTACAGATTTTTGCTTTTTGAAGGATTGCCTTGCAATTTTTTTTTTCTTCCTTATAATGTTCCTGTCAAGTGTTGGCTGCAATGTTACGTTGGCTTTACAAAACAAGTTGCAAAATTATCCCTACTGTTCTATTTTCTGGAAAGTGTTTATGACAATTACTTTTTAAATGCTTGGAAAAAATACACTTCGTTCTTTTCTCATTTCATTTTCCATATCCCTGTTTTTCTCAGAGATTATGTTTATGAAATCAAATTACTCCATTTAGTATTCATTTTTAAATAAATCTGGCTATACATTGTCTGTTTTCAGTTGTCCAAAATTATTTGCTGTTATTTATAAAGGCTAAGTTTTGCTTGGGTATAAACTTATTTCAAGACATTAAAAAGATCATCCCATTGAAGTCTGGCTTCTATGCTTATTTTGAAAACCCATTGCAAGTGCTACTGTTGTTCTGTTGTTCATTTAATGGCAATGTGCCATTTCTTTCCCTGTGGATAATTTTAATATTCGCTCTTATCTTTGCTTTTGATCTATTTTACTATAATAAGGCTGGGTTTGGTTGTATTTAAACCTACTCTTCTTAGGGTTTTCTTATCATCCTGAATATGTGGCTTGACTTTTTCTCATAAGTTTGTGATGATTATTTCCTTGAGTATTGTTCCTTTCCCACAGTCTATTCTCTTTTCCTACAATTCCACTAATACCAACATGAGAACATTTGAGCATGCTCCAAATCGGTTTCTTTTTCATTTATTTCTCTCAGTATTTGAGGTTCTGCATTTTCTAATTTCTTATCTTCCTCTATCTGATTCCATGTCCAATTTCTAATATTTAATTGAACTCATCCATTAAGTTCTAAGTATTAGCTAGTATGTTTTAAGAGTCTTTTAATATATTCATATTCTCTTGTGAAACTCCCAGTAGTGCCAACTATTTTTTAATTATTTTTAAAGACTTTCATCAGACTTACATGAATTCCATATACTTTTCTTGTATTTGCTAGCCATCTGGATCATTCCTAACACTTTATATTATGATTTTTTCTGCATTTTATTTGTAATATGTTAGATACGAGATATATGTTCTTGCTTAGGTAAATATCTAATATTTCTTTTTTTTAAATTTTGCCCTCAGAGTTGTGTACATAAAAATAATGGAAGTTCTAGACAATTGTTTCTTTTCTCCATAAAGGGCCTATTTTCTTCACTTCCATCTGCAATTGAGCTAGGTTGGGGATGTTTTGACATTTGAGTAGACTAAAGTGATCTCTGCTTTGCTTCTGCTTCTCAAGCAAGCATCTGAAAAACAGGGGAAAATCCAATTTTGCCATAAAAATATTCCACCTTAGCTCTTAAACATTCAGCCCCATTCAGGTTCAAATCTTACAAGTATCTTAAGGGGGAAAGTCATGAGTCTGCCGCAGGTATTAAAAATGTTTATTACATAAACAATAAAAGTTTTTACTTGTGTGTGTACATGTTACAATTGCTGACACTAGCCTATGCTCTGTGCTTATACTGCATCCTTTTCTCACACTTTCAGCAATATATAGCTAAATTACACTAGTTCTGGAAAAAGAGAGACTCTGTGAAAAACTATGTCCTAAAAAATTAAGAAATGTTGTTTATGAACAGCAGCCTTCTACCTAGAAATAGAAAATTAAATTAAAATCTTGGTTTTAAAATAATATGTGTGAAAATTCTATCTTTCTGTCTTCCATAGCCCAACATAAGATACTCTGACCCCCCGAATGTAACCTACATTTTGTGCTGTAATGTTGCACTTACGAATAAGTCTAAGAATATGTATACCCTCAAATTTCCTAGCTAATTTGACGAAACTTATTTCAACATAATTTTTCAAACAAAGTGTTATTTTTAAAGTGACATTATTATTTGCCTCCCTAGAGTAAGCAACATTTTAATAGTTTGGTATTATATCTATAATGTTTAATCCTAACATGTTAGATGAAAGATACAACTTGTTAATATAAACTACAAACTCAGTGGTGGATTTGAATGTGAATTCAATATCTGATTTTATACTCAAAATCATTGTGAAACGCTGCTTTGGTTTAAAATCCTACTGCATTTTTATTACCCCCTTTCTCATTCTCGGTATGGAACCTGATGTTGTATCATGGTGACACTTCCTTTTTTTTCTTCTTCTTCTTTTTTTTTTTTTTTGAGACGGAGTCTTGCTTTGTCACCTGGGCTGGAGTGCAGTGGCCGGATCTCAGCTCACTGCAACCTCCGCTTCCCAGGTTCACGCAATTCTCCTGCCTCAGCCTCCCGAGTAGCTGGGACCACAGGCGCCCGCCACCTCGCCCGGCTAATTTTTTGTATTTTTAGTAGAGATGGGGTTTCACCGTGTTAGCCAGGATGGTCTCGATCTCCTGACCTCGTGATCCGCTCGTCTCGGCCTCCCAAAGTGCTGGGATTACAGGCTTGAGCCACCGCGCCCGGCCTTTTTTATTTTATTTTATTTATTTATTTTTTTTTTTTTTTGAGACGGAGTCTCGCTCTGTTGCCCGGGCTGGAGTGCAGTGGCCGGATCTCAGCTCACTGCAAGCTCCGCCTCCCGGGTTTACGCCATTCTCCTGCCTCAGCCTCCCGAGTAGCTGGGACCACAGGCGCCGCCACCTCGCCCGGCAATTTTTTTTTTTTTTTTTTTTTTGTATTTTTAGTAGAGACGGGGTTTAACCGTGTTAGCCAGGATGGTCTCGATCTCCTGACCTCGTGATCCGCCCGTCTCGGCCTCCCAAAGTGCTGGGATTACAGGCTTGAGCCACCGCGCCCGGCCTTTTTGTGTTTTTTTTTTTTTCTTAAGACAGAGTCTCGCTCTATCGCCCAAGCTGGAGTACAGTGGTGTGATCTCAACTCATTGCAACCTCCTCCTCCCGTGTTCAAGGGATTCTCCTGCCGCAGCCTGCCGGGTAGCTGGGACTACAGGCACGTGCCACCACGCCCGGCTAATTTTTTTGTCATTTTAGTAGAGATGGGATTTCACCCATCTCTACTAAATTTAACCGTGTTAACCAGGATGGTCTTGATCTCCTGATCTCGTGATCCACCTGCCTTGGCCTCCAAAAGTGCTGGGATTACGCGCGTGAGCCACGGTGCACGGCGGACACTTCCGTTCTTTAGTAATAATAAAGGATATGTGAACACATACAACTACTGACTTTGACATATTAAGTAATACACCTAATGTATTCCATGTATTTTATAAACATATTAAGAATTAAACAAAAAAAGTAAGGTATTCTTTTACCTGCATGTTTATAGTTTAAAGATTTTGTATGTATCATTTCATTTCAATACTATTAATATTTGCTAAATACAAATTTCTCTAATACACAAGTACTGTTAGTAGAGTTTTAGTTATCAGATAAATGAGAAAATTAAACTATTTACATTATATAACAATTAAATTTAGAACAACCAGTTCATTATTATATCTAGCTGAATTTATATTTGGAATAAACCTTCAGCAGAATCTTTAAATAATAGTAAAAATGAGGTGGATCTGATTAGGTGACAGCCCAGTAGAGAAATAATAAAATTCTCTATTACATGCTTGAAAAAAAATCAAATCTTAAGCACCTTTCTCATTTTGTGGCTAAACCTATGAATATGTTTATAGAGAAAAAATGTATTATTTTGATTAATTCTTAAAATACAGAATATGATTCTGTAAGTTCTTTTAAAAATGTTTAACCATACTAGAAATGCATAATATATTTTCATTCAAAATATTCAAACTGTCACTCAAAATGTATTATTTACATCCCAGCGTTCTTTAAAAACTAATTATCGATGTTCTGTGTATTTTTACAAAAAATACCTGAAAAAAAGTATTTAACATAAATTGCAATATAACATACCTATAATTCTGCAAGACTTCTCTTTACACTAATTGGTTATTTGTTAATTTCTCTAGTTAGCTTATTATCTTATCTCTTACATATTAGTCCATAGTATGTCTATACTGTGATCATCATTGTTATTTTCCACTCTCCAGATATTTAGGGAGGATCTACTTTTTTGTTATTATAAATAATCTTAAATTAACATCCTAGAATATACACTTCTGTGTTAATACAATTACACTTACCCAGAATAGATTCTAAAACATTAATATATCAATGTATTTATTTATTTTAATGTGTATTGGCAGGTTTCCCTTCAAACTAAATGCTCCAGTGCAAAGCATTACCTAAGAAATTATCTCACACGAGTAAGAATGGCTATTATTAAAAACTCAAAAAATAACAGATGCTGGCAAGGTTGTAGAGGAAAAGGAACACTTTTACGCTGCTGGTGTGGAAGACAATGTGGTAATTCTCCAAAGGCCTAGAAACAAAGATACCATTTGACACAGCAATCCCATTACTGGATATATATCCAAGGGAATGTAAATCATTGTATTATAAAGACACATGGATGCATATATTCATTGCAGCACTGTTTCAATAGAAAAGACATAGAATCAACACAAATGCCCATCAGTGATAGACTGGATAAAGAAAATGTGCTACATATACACCATGGAATACTATGCAACCATAAAAATGTATGATATGATATTGTTTACAGGAACATGGATGGAGCTGGAGGTCATTATCCTTAGCAAACTTGAACAGGAACACAAACCCAAATACTGCATATTCTCACTTATAAGGGAGCTAAATAATGAGAATACCTGGGCATACTGAGGGAAACAACACACATTGGGGTTTATTGGAGGGTGGAAGGTGGAGGGTGGAAGGGAGAGGATATGGAAAAATAATGAGTACTAGGCTTCAAACCTGTGTGACGAGATAATCTGTACAACAAACCTCCATGACACTAGTTTGTGTGTGTAAAAAAAAAAAAAAAAAAAACCTGCATATGTAACCCTGGACTTCAAAGTTAAATTTAAAAAATGAAATTAAAAAAAAAATTTACCAGTGTGCAAAACCACATTTGAATGGTCCTTGTCTTAAAATAATATGCTAATGCTTAGATAAGCCAGTGAGTCCGAATCATTAATGAACAGGTAGTAATAATAGTAACCAGAGATTATGTATTAAAATGTTCTTTTTTTAAAGACTATGTATCCTTTTCAAAATACCTGAAGAAAAATAGTAAAGATATATACTGTTTAAACACAGATTCAATCTCTCCTAATAAAACATAAAAATAAAGACATAGATTTGACTGTTTCCAAAGAACTTAACAGCATTTTACATGTAGTATTTTTTCGCACATAAAACTATCTTGCATCTAACAAGGTAAATTTTACAGTTAGTAGCATCTAATAAAAAATCACCTCATAATAAAAAGTGAATCAATAAAAACTATTTGAAGAAATTGTTTAGATGAAAGCATTCCTAGACATTAAAATATATGACTGTATTATATATATTCAGAAACTACATGAATCATTGAACTTATTAAATAGAAGCATAGAAGATATAAAATAAAAATATGAAGAATAAAGTTACAGTGCCTGAAAAAATCCACCTGGTGGGATTTATGGAAGAGTAGACATTTTAGAAAAATAAGTAAGTAAACTTGAGGACATAGAAATAGAAACAATGCAAATAAAAGGAATAAAACAATTAAAAATAGCAAAGCATCAGTGAACTGCAGGATAATTGCAACCAGTCAATATCACATTGTTTTCCCAAAAAAATGAGTAGAGAAAGGAAAGAAGAGATATTGAAGATATAATATCCAACATTTCTCAAATTTGATAACTGTAAACTCATGTTTTCAAGTAGCTCCCCAATACCCCAGAATCCTCCATTCAAAAAAAAAAATGGATAAAATGATACTATGTCCCATCATGATCAGATTGCTTTCAATAAACCATGAAAACAGAAAATTTAAAAATTAAAAAGAGAAAATAACACATTATACATTCAGGAAGCAGATTTCTCATTAGAAATAGCACAAGTTGTAACACAATGGAGCAATATCTTAAAACACTGAAAAAAAAAAAAAACCTAACCCAGAAAAATATTTTTCAAACACAAAGTTAAAACACATTTTTTCAGAAATGCAAAATTTGAAATCATTCATTGCTAGTAGATCTCCACTGAAAAAATAACAAAGAATTGGTAAAAAAAAAAAAAAAAAAAAAATAGAAATAATGAATAAGACCTGCTACTTGATAGCAGAACAGGGTAAATATAGTTGATAATTACTTAATTGCACATTTTAAAATAACTTTAAAAAGGGTAATTGAATTGTTTGTAACTCAAAGGACAAATACTTGAGGGGATAGATACCCTATTCTCTATGATGTGTTTATTTCACATTACATGCCTGTATCAAAATATCTCATGTACCCCATAAATATATGCACCTACTACGTGACTGCAGAAGTTAAAACTAGAAAAATAAAAATAAATAAATAAATAAACTCTTGCAAACAAAAGAAAAACACCAGATGGAAACCTGTATCTAAAATAAGGAGTGACAAATTCTTGAAATGGTAAACATCATACAAAGTATGAAGATTTGTTTTCTTAATTCTTATTTTCTTATTTTTTTTAATATCAGCTTTTTAAAGCAAAACAATATATGGCAAGGCATTTTTCCATATTATTTAAACTGGTTTAAAAGTAATAACAAAGGTGTGGAGGGAAAACAACTGAGCACAGTTGTATGTATAGGGCGTGTTGTAAGGTTCTCACACAAAATCTCTCTTCTTGTTTCATCTTTTCTTTCCTGTTTGGACTCTAAATTTTGAAATGCATATGTAATATATGTACAAAGAAGGCATTAATTACCTACTTTATGAAGTATTTCATATACAGAAAATTTATATAACATAAAAGATTCACTCTTGTAACAGTATACATCTGAATAAAATTTCTGTTAAGTTTATAAAGAAAATTCTAGGCCAACATCCTAATACAGTTTTGTTTTAAGGATTAACTGAAAGAGAAGCTTATCCTAATTTAGGATAGAGAAAATTCATATATTCTATATGAATAAGAATAGACCATTAGAAAAATAAAATTCAAGTTACATATAAGTGGTTTCAAGGATAACTGCTACCATGGGCTGAAAATCTTATTACTTATACCACATAAAAAGGTTTTAATGAAAAACAGTAACCTATCATCATGCCAAAATTGATATCAAAATTTGCATAATCAAATTCCTCAAAATCAAGGCAGAATATCTATGAAAAATAGAAAATGTTTGCCATACTTATTCATTCAGATTTCCTTTGATTTTAATTCTAATCATTTATCTGGTAATGATAGTCCATTTGATGTCTAAAATCCATGGGTAAAATTAAGAAAATTTCAAACTGAGAAAAATGGCATAAGCTAAAAACCTTATGGTGTAATGTAAAGTTAAGTGGATTTGAAGCTAGACCGACTTCGGTTCAGATCTTAACTTTTTAAAATCATAGTCATCACGTCTAGATAAGTCCCAAAACCATTTTGACTTTAAAAGTTCCTAACTAAAAATTGACATATAAATTTAGTTTGATTATTACATTAATGAATATATGTGAGATATCTAATACATAACCTTCCTTGTAAATAAATCAATCTGTATTTATTTTCAATTTACTACAGAGTTTCAAAGCATCTTTGAAATTAAAATAAATATTGTTATTGATATATGAAGTAGAGAATAGTGAGTTAGTGAATATAACATTAAACAAGGAGCATGATAAGAAATTAAATAAGTAGCATCTCTTTTATTGCTTTTGCAATTTTTTATAAGGATGTACACTTAGAGAGACTCAAGTTTAACAATTTTGAAAAGCAGAGAAAGTTCAAGATTTTTATTATAATGTGGGGAAGGCAAAGTTAACATTGATAAATATAGAATTTTAAAAATTATTTTCTATAGTGTTATGTCCACAAATAGTATTTTAAAATGATTTTGTAAATAAGCAAGCATTGTCTTTTGTGTAACTTTCAGCTAACTATAAAAACATGGTTACCTACTGACTTTGACTTCCAGAAAAAGGCAAATATGGAAAAACAGACTTGATTTATTGTAAGAAGAATTAAATTTGAAGTGAGGGTTTTGAATAATAGCTACAGCTGAAATATTACTATAGGATAGTACTTACATGAGTACAGATGGGTAAAACTTTTTCCGTGGGGATCCTAACTACTTAGCCGGAATGTTAAAACACATGGTTAATGGAAAACCTGGAATAGTTGCCTTGTCTTACTAGATTCAGTTTTTCTAAGAGACTCTCCCTGTTCACTTGGACTGTGAGATGAAGACGGAGAAAGTAGTTCGTAAGGAAGGTCAGTTATCTAAAGATTCACTTGATTATGTACATAATTATCAGAAAAAATTATCAGAATCATAAATTGTCTACCTGAAGTTTTGCCTGTAATTCTAAGGTTGAATTTCTAAATTCTGTAGCTACCCTTTCTACTTGGAAAGATTAAAGAAGCTGTATATTGGAGATTTTTCACATTTCCTGATTTATCACAACTTACTTATAAAATTTGTGAATCTCTTAAACTCAAATATGTGACCATAATGCTAGTACATTGCAATTTTAAACTTATAGTAAAATGTAAGTTATCCTTATTTTTCAATTTTAATTGTAGAAATATATTAGGTGTAAAGGTCACTAGAACAGAATACAATAACTCTGAAAATCAAAAGCATATTGATTTATTGAAAAAAATTAAGAGTCTTTAAAATGGGGGAGAAGGCGGTTAATCATCCAATAACTAGATACTGAGCCAATGATTACAAAACTTATTTTAATATTTGGAAAACATGCATTATTTAATTTGATGCCATAAATCAAAATGGTTTTATTATAGAATAAATAATCAAAATGAAAAATAAGAGGAGAAAAGTAAGAGAATAATATACTTCAATAATTTTATATTCTCAGAATGGCAAGGTAATTCTAAAATTCTAAAAATTGGTAAAAGTGAATATTACTAATAATATTATTAAGTTTGGCTCTGCAGGTTCCAAAACTGTCTAAATGCAAATATATATATATATATATATATATATATTTAAATAAAATATAAAAAAATAAACCAAATTTAAAGAGAACAACCTCCTTGAGAAATATTCACATTATATAACAAAAAATTAGATAAGGAGATCTTCTGAATTAATTCAAGCCAATAGTTTATTCTATAATATCTATTAAACTATCAATCAGCAGAGTGCACTTCAAATAAACACTGTAGTGAGAGCCAGATTTCTGGTTATAATGCTAATGCTCATTATTTTTGCATTAGTGATGTGTCTTAAGTCAGTCACTTAATAGCTATGTTCTTAATTTCATTATTTGTAAAATGAAATTTTAGACTGAATAATTGACAACTTTTTTTTTTTTTTTTTTTTTTTTTGAGGCGGAGTCTCCCTCTGTTGCCCAGGCAGGAGTGCAGCGGGGCAATCTGCGCTCACTGCAAGCTCTGCCTCCTGAGTTCAGGCCACTGTCCTGCCTCAGCCTCTGGGGTAGCTGGGACTACAGGCGCCCTGCTAATTTTCTGTATTTTTAGTAGAGACGGGGTTTCACCGTGTTAGCCAGGACGGTCTTGATCTCCTGACCTCGTTATCCACCCACCTCGGCCTCCCAAAGTGCTGGGATTATAGGCGTGAGTCACTGTGCCAGGCAGACAGTCTTTTTCTTGTGATAATACTATATAATTCATAGTAGTGGATAACTCCATAGCTGTTGAAATAGAAGCCATGCTTCTCACCCTTAGGACTTTACATTTCAGCTGAGGTTATATAATAATGTATGTGCACACTATTACTGCTAGTTGTAAATAAATTCCAAATATGTGTAATTGTTAACATCTGCTCTAAGAATTCAGAAAGAATAAATATATTGGCTTTGTTATTTGTTTAAGATGATCAGGAAAGGATTTACAAAAGTTCCGATAAATTAGGAAGGCATTTCAGGATATTGCATAACCCAAGAGATCTTGAGGAGGCAAGCTGAGTCGTGTTCCAGGACACAGAATGGATGTGGTTGACTGAGGGTGGCCTCAGATCTCCTTCCCAATCCTGAAGTCACATTGTTTATAGCTATAACATACTAGCATTACTCAGAAAAAATAGCTTAGTTACCATGGAAAAAGATGAGGTAGAAAGCAACTCATATTCTAAGGAATCAAGACATTGCTGGTCGTTAATACACTGTCATTTAAATGCCTTTGACATATCAAAATGTTAACCTGTGTGTGTGTGTGTGTGTGTGTGTGTGTATTATATATAGTATATATGAAAAAAGATGAGGTAGAAACCAACTCATATTCTAAGGTATCATGACATGGCTGGTTGTTAATACACTTTCGTTAAATATCTTTAAATATCAAAATTTTAACCTGTGTGTATATATATGCATGGCTAATATGTGAAAACTGTTGAGAGCAAATTCTAATGTTTTTGAGAAATACAAACAAGATCACATTAATTATACTATATTTCATAGGTTTCTTCACCTGTCTTATTCAATTAGTAAAATGATTTTGCTTTTTAATCTATGTCTGATGGTCATGGAGCTCAATAATCTCATGTAGACTCATATGGCTTCAAAATACAGAGTCAAGTCAAACAGTAATATTCTGTTCTGTCTCTACTTAAAAAAAAAACAAAAGATATGACAAAAATAAAATAATGTATCATAGGTAAATTTTTTTTTTTTTTTTTTTTTTTTTGAGACGGAGTCTCGCTCTGTCGCCCAGGCTGGAGTGCAGTGGCTGGATCTCAGCTCACTGCAAGTTCCGCCTCCCGGGTTTACGCCATTCTCCTGCCTCAGCCTTCCGAGTAGCTGGGACTACAGACGCCCGCCACCTCGCCCGGCTAGTTTTTTGTATTTTTTAGTAGAGACGGGGTTTCACCTTGTTAGCCAGGATGGTCTGGATCTCCTGACCTCGTGATCCGCCGGTCTCGGCCTCCCAAAGTGCTGGGATTACAGGCTTGAGCCACCGCGCCCGGCCGGTAAATATGTTTTTAATTAAAATCATTTGGAATATTACATATTTTTATTTTAAGGTTTTATTACAAGTACAGATAAAATGTTACCATTTAAAACAAAGAAAACCAAGATTTTCTCTCAAATATTGAAATTTTGAAAGTAATTGATAAAAGATTATAAATGCTAATTTTTATTTAAAGTAACTGGAATTGCAAAGAGTATTAGTTATATTTAATTCTCTTTACATATCTGAAAAGAAAAATTTGGTACTAAAGAATGTCAAACAATTGAATTGTATCCTTTTATGTTTCAATAAGATAAAACTCAAGAGTACTTGCCATGGTCTTCTAATTGCATTTCAGTTTATATATAGGGTGTGTTTTAGTCTATTCTCATACTGCTAATAAAGACATACCTGAGACTGGGTAATTTACAAAGGAAAGAAGTTTAATGGACCCACAGTTCAGCATGGCTGGGGAGGCCTCACAATCATGGTGGAAGAGAAACAAAAAGCAAAGGCACATTTTGCATGGTGGCAGGCAAGAGAGCTTGTGTAGGAGAACTCCACTTTATAAAACTCTCAGATCTCATGAGACTTATTTACTATCACAAGCACAGCACAGGAACGACGTGCTCGCATGGTTCAATTACTGCCCACCAGTTTCTGCCCATGACACATGGGAATTATGGGAGTTATAATTCAAGATGAGATTTGGGTGGGGACACAGCCAAACAATATGAGGGTGGCAGTAAAACCATGGAAAAAATGATATTACTTTTCCATATAAAATAATACCAATAAGCTATTATGTGTTTGCCTATGTTTTCAGATTGAATGTCATGTAATACCAAACATAGTGCCCGAAAATATGATCATTAGTTGAGAGCTGATTAAGGAAAACATATGCAACATTAGTGCTCATATAACTTTTATAAAATTATACAGAAGACATTATGATGATTAGTGTTGTCTCCGTGTGTTGTTTTCTCTACCTACAGGCCATTCTCTCCTTTCACCTAGCCAGTGCTCATCAGCCTTAAAATCTCAACTTAAGCTGCACTAGGAAAGATTTCCAGGCCTCCTCTGACTAGACTCAACCATCTATTTTTCATCTATTGTAAAGTCGTACCCTTCTCATCATATCATTAAACATAGTTATATTTAAATAACAATCTGGACAATTATTTAATGGCTATCTTGGAAAGACTGTTACCTTAATGAGTTCAATGAGTCTTTCCTACCCCTGCCCCTACCCCATTCTCTATTATATAGCTCAGATCTTGTTAACATGATCCATATTTGATGCACATTGATGAATAAGTACAACTATTTTTGAACTTATTTTATTTTATTTATTAATTTCAACTTTTATTTTATACTCAGGGGTTACATGTTGTAAAATTCTTATGTTTTTCCCACACCTGTATTGAAAAATACTGCATAATTCCCATGTAGATTCCTATCTTATCTGTATTAATTCAGTTTGGATTGGATGTAAATATTTTGAATTTTCTCCCAGGTTGTAGTCATTATAAGTTTGTTACACTGGATAGCCATTTTACTTGTACTATTCCTTAGTCTTATCAAAATTGGGGTAAACATAATAAAGATAACAAAGTTTCATATATTTTGCCAAGTGAACACACTTTGTAAGTAGCAGAGCCAGACTTCTGCCACAAGCTAACTTACTCCAGAGCTCGTATCTTTATATTATCTTAGTTCATCAAGAATATATTGTTTTTACTTTGCTATGGAGACACAAGAAATTTTCACGGATTACTATATTTAGCACACATTTGCTTATTGCATATGGATTAGCAGGCTCAACACAACATAAACAACAAAAAATAGTACCATGTACCCAGTGGTTAGAAAATTCATTCTGGTGGTGAAGATAAACCAGTAAATAGATTATTATAAAACATTATAAAAGCAACAAGAGAAATATCCAGAGAATGATTTGCAATTACAAGGAGAAGTGACCTAACTTAACCTTACCTTATGAGAAATTAAAGGCAATATGTAATCTATGCCTTGAAAGACGAGCAAGATCTAGACTTGTGGACAAAAATTATACCAGGAAAAATGCAGAATGGAAAAATAAAAATGCATATAATTAAAGAAAGAACGGAATACCAATATGCAAATATGATTATATGTTCTTCTAATAGAAACAAATGACTGCCATGCTCATAAAAGACCTGATTAATGGAAAGCATGAATGTTAACCTGAACCTTGAAGTTTAAGATGAGTTTGCTTAAAAGGATGAGCAGGGATAGAGGGATGTGCTTATAGAGAGCATACAGAAAGTCTATGTAGAAAAGTTTTGACAAAAGTCAACATGGATGAGTTGAATTGCTTCAAAATGATTTAATGAAAGAAATGCATTAGAAATATTATTTACACTTACATTGTACTAAGTAGTTTTGGTGAAATAAATTGGTTAATGATACTGCAAAAATTATTAGTTAATTGAACTTGAAAACAAGTAAGGTTGAGACAAACAAATGTTATTCAGTGCAGAGTCTTCAATTCATACATGAATAAACACTGAGAACTATAGCAGCTGACTTGGAGATGTGGAGAGAATAGTCGATGTTAAATTCCAGAGTTAATAAACTGATAGGAATAGAAATATGGAAATCATCTTCTTTTAAATGAATTAAGGTTATAACTTCTCTTTGTATAATTGTCGACAATTTATGTGAAACAATTTATACAATGATTATATCCCGCACATTAAATTTTTGAAATATTGTATAAAGATTAAATCAAATTGAAATATACAATATGCATTAGTGTGAAAGAAGTTTTCGAGTTCTATAGAAACTAACTACCAAAAGACATTTCCCAGAGTAATTTGGTTCTAAAGTAGAAGATGACTAAATATTCATAAATCAGGTTCTTCAGATATTAGAAAAAATAAGTTTGAGAAATTATAGTATTTGCTATATAAAAGCAGAAGAACTCCTCATTTGAATCAAAATTAAATTTAGGATAGGTGCAGTGGCTTATGCTTGTAATTCCAGCACTTCGGGGGACAAGGTGGGCGGATCACTTGAGTCCAGGAGTTTGAGAGCAGCCTGGCCAACACTGAGAAACCCCTTTTCTACTAAAAATGCAGAAATTAGCTGGGCATGGTAGTTTGTGCCTTTCTCCATTTTATGCTTTTGTTTGTTTTGTCAAAAATCAGTTAGTGGTAAGTATTTAGCTTTATGTCTGAGTTCTCTATTCTGTTCCATTGGTCTATATGCCTATTTTTATAACAGTACCATGCAGTATACATGCTCATGTGTATGCTGCCAGAGATCATGCCGCTTTAGCCGGGAATTGACTGCTGGAGTTAGCTGTTCTCAAGACTTTAAAGAGAAATGTATCCAAAGAACTCTGTTGCACATTTCTAAGAGAGCAGTAGAAAGCATTTCATTTGTCTCTAGAGTAAATGCTGTTGTCCAGAACAAAAGAAAGACCAGATTACTGCAATGTCTGCTTTCAGGTAATAGAATCTCAACTGATTCTTCAGTGTCAGCTGCCATTATTTTAGGCCAGATTGCTCAAATTGCCATACTCCTGGCTTTTTTTTTCTTTTTATACCCAGTTCCAACCTAAGGAGCCAAAGTGTAGGCAAATCAGTGTGAATAATCACTTTCAAAAGTAAAGGAAAACAATTACTACTTTTTAAATTGTAAAAGTAAACCTCCAAATTTTGTGAGGTTTCCATGAGATGATTAATGTACTGCCCAGTATATCAATCAGTAGTTTCATGTCCGAAACCAAGCAGAGAAATACAGATGCATTTTGAAATGTAAGAAAATGTAGCATTTTTCACACTTCTGTCAGTTCAGTTTAGATTCATGATGTAGTCTTAAATATGATTTAAACTCAATAAAATACAAAGACAAATCAGTGGATGCTTCTTTTTCACAAAACTTTACTGTACTCGCTAATGAAAATTTTACTTGTAAAATGGTGTTAAATTCACCGTTCTTTCTTTTTCTGCTCTCTTTCCAATATACAGAGCTAATAACCTTTTCCAAGACTTTCAACTTATTGCTTAGTTTGAAAGTATTTTAACTTCTGTTTGCCACTCTGAAATTGTAATAAATGATCTATGAACTGTCATCTCTTCTGAGAACCAAGTAGTTCATTTGGTTCACGTTTAAATGCTTAGATAGGTACAGTCACATAAGGGAATATAATTTCAGTATAACCATTAAAAATGATAATACAGCTCTTCTATAAATCTCATTACTTCAATAGATACCACATTAAATTGAAACTCACTGAAATCTATAAGACTAAAACTGAGATAAATTTAAAAGGAAATTAAAACTTTAATGATTTGCAAACTTTTGCTCATTTTCCTTTCAATTGTGAATTTAAACTCTTCTGCCTTAATTTTCTACCTGTGACTTCGACATTGTAGTCTATTAGTAGTAGTAGTAAATTGCTATTCAGCAACATTGATATAGTGTTAAAATTGACTTAATGAATACAAATAAAACAAACTTGTTTATTTGATTTTATATTGAAATTACAAATCCAAGAATAAATCATTGATCATTGGCTCAAAAGATATTCAAGGTAGATAAAATCTAGTAAAAAGGCAACAAATTTGAATATTTTCTTAAAATTGATTTTTCTTATTAACAAAGATTATACCTACACTCTTTTGAAGGTAAACTATTTTTTTCAAGTCACAAGGTTATCAATTAATGATAAACTACTAGTTGCTCACCTTAGCAATACTCTTTTCTATGTGTAATTAATAATATTCATTATAGGCATCAAAGATCAATTTTACTAAAAATATTTCTAGCAGTATATAATAGATTGTATATGAATTTTATTAGATATACTACTGGGTCTTGTAATATGGTGCAGGGAAATATAATTCACAGGGGATATTCATAGAGGCTATTTACTGAATCTATTGATAATAACTTCCTACTCAAATGAAAAAGTTAACTGAAATCTAGGAATTATAATTTGTTAAGCTCCAAATACTTGACTCTTAGTAATTGTAGGGAATGATTACAGTATCATTTTACATTTCTGTGCTGGGTCATTGCTGTAACAAACTTTATTCTATTTTTCTGTGTCCACAGTATTACTGCTAAAGTGGGTATTATATTTCCAAAATGCAATGCTCTACTGTCTGATTAAAGATGTTTCCCTAATTCAGGACTTAATCATGAAGTACTTGTTGTTTATCCTTTCCTTCATCCTCATTTTTTCCGAAAACATGGGCCTGGCTCTAGAATTTCTCCTATTTATTGTGGTTGTCCAAGTTGATTCTTTCTGAATTTGGGTGAGAAGCAATGTGGACTTTCATTCATTGTTAGTGGGAATGCAAAGTTGAACAACAACTTTGGAAGACTGGCAGTTTCCTTTCTCTCTCTCTCTCTCTCTCTCTCTCTCTCCCCCCCCTTCTTTCTTTCTTTCTCTTTTTTTTTTTTTTCCCCCTGGAGTCTTGCACTGCTGTCCAGGCTGGAGTGGAATGTTACGATCTCAGCTTACTGCAAGCTCCCCCTCCTGGGTTCACGCCGTTCTCCTGTTTCAGCCTCCTGAGTAGCCAGGACTACAGGAACCTGCCACCACGCCCTGCTAACTTTTTTGTACTTTTAGTAGAGATGGCGTTTCACCATGTTAGCTAGGATGGTCTTGATCTCCTGACCTCGTGATCTGCCTGCCTCAGCCTCCCAAAGTGCTGGATTACAGGCGTGAGCCACCTCGCCCAGCCAACAGTTTCTTACAAAGCTGAACACAAGCTTTCAATACAGGATTCACATTTCTAGGTATTTACACAAATAAGTTGAAAATTAGTATCTGTACAAAAACCTGCAAGTGAATGTTTATTGCAGTTATATTCATAATTGCCAAAACAGAAAGTAACCAAAATATTCTTCGTAGGGAGTAGATAAACATTTCCAAAATGGAGTATTGTTCACAGTTAAACAGAAATAAACTATCAGACCATGAGAAGAAATGGAGGAACCTTAAGTACACGTTGCTAAGTGAAAGAAGCCAGTCTAAAAAGGCTCCATACTCTATGATTAAAGCTATATGACATCCTTAAAAAGGATAACACTATAGAGAAAGTACAATATATATCAATGGTTACCAGGGTTTAAGGGGTAGGAGAGAGCAATATGTAGGGGGAGCACAGGTTTTTTTAGGGCAGTGAAACTAATCAGTATGATACTGTTATGGACTTTTCATGATATTATACATTTGTCAAAACCCATAGAATTGTACAGCATAGAGAATAAACCCTAATGTAAGGTATGGACTTTAATTAATGTTAATGTATTAATAGTGGTACAAATTATCACACTAATGTATCACACTAACACAAAATGTTAATAATAATGGTAACTGTGTGAGTAGAAGAGGATGCATATGGGAATATAGTACCATATGCACATTTTTTTCTGTATTTCTGAAATTGCTGTAAAAATATAATGCTCATAAAATTGTTATTGTGTTGTATTTAATATGTTAAACATAGATGTATCAATCCAGTAATATTGTGTCATCTTAGAGAACAAAACCATAAGCATAGATACATCTTAATATAGGACTTACTTTTAGGGAATAGATGGATTAGTGGTTTTGTGAATACCTTTTAGTTAATACTCATAAAGAGTCTTGGCCTTAGCTTTTGTCTGCCCAGAGTATATCTTGTACAAATTTGGAGATATAGTTACTACTGTTTGCAAAAAGTCTTATGTACAGCTGAAGATAAAAATGTTCCTGGAGATACTCAAGGAAGGGACTTCCACACAGGAAAGACATTGGGCCAGGATCTTTGAGATTTTTCTTTATCAGAAGTTGAATGGGTATTGACACATAGCTTTGGGTGTACGACATGTAGTAGATAACTTGCTCCCAAAGGGTGAACATCCTGTCATTTGTCCAGGGAGATATCTGAATCTATCCTTTCAAAATTTAATATTGCAGTCAATATCACCTCTAAGAATTAAGCATTAATAAATGAAATCAGTAGTCCGATTCATAGAGGCATGGTGCCTGAACTTAGTGGTGTGTCTGACTTATGACTTTAGCTATAGTGGGTAGTCTTCAAGTGACAGAAATTGTCATCTTTATTCATTGCTGTTAGGAGAAGAGTGAATAGCAGTGGCCATAAGGAAATTTAGTGAGTCATCCGACACACTGAAACCTTGAGATTAAAGATTTGTATAGAAAATATGAGCAATTTCATTGCTTAAGTCATTTAATTACATGTCTTTCCCCTTCCTCCTCTCTCTTATGTATAATCTGCAGTACCTCTAGTTATAGAGACTGATATTTCTGCCCATGATTCAAGAAGATTTTATTAGTTTCTTTGTATGGAGTAATTCACTTCATCTTAAAGTTATTATAATTATATTTCTGCTGCTGTTACTAATAGAAGAATTTATGTCACTTCCTTTTATACGTTCCTACAGATAGAATTGAGAACATCTATTAATATTTTTAAATTTAAATTTTATATATCAAACACAGTTAATTTTCTTATTAGTTCTAAAAGTTATATTTTTAAATTTAAGCCTCTTGGTTTCCTGAATATACGATTATACTATCTGCAGCATAGCTTTTCTGTTTTACCCAAGCAACAATTTATGTTTTTAGAAATTCCAAAACACTTTCAAATACAAATTGTAGTAGTAGGCAGCCCTGTCTAGTTTCTGACTTGCTGGAAATGGTTTTATTGTTTCAATATTCAGAATATTACATGCAGTTATTTAGTAGTACAGAATCATTCAATTACGTTCCATCTATTCCATTTTACTTAGAGTTTATGTAAGAATACAGTCTATATTTATAAAAATATGCATTACTATCTATCTATTGGTGGTATCAATAATTCTGTCTGTGAATCTATTGAGAGAAAATATTATATTGATACTATTTCTACCTCTTGATATTTGATAGTGAACACATTTTGTGTGTGTATATATATATACCTATATATATATGATTTAGCTAAAATTTGCCATTAATATGTTTAACAATTTTTTTTGCATGTATGTTCTTAAGTGAGATTAGTCTGTACTAATTAACATGCACTATTTCTTGGAGTTAGGTTTTAGACTCATCTGAGCTCCATAAAATGTTGGTGAGAATTCCATCACTTACTTTGGTGTGAAGAGACATTTGAATTATTAATTAATCCAGTTTAAAATAGCTTGACTAATTTTATCCACGTTGATTTTTTAGAGTAGATATTTCATCACCATTCAATATCTTCTCTTCTAATTAGTGTTTTCAATATACTATCCCTGTATGAGTCAATTTTTAGAATGAAGTCTTCGCTAGGCTTCCTGATTTGAAGATTTCTGTATTTTCTTATTAAAATAAAAAATAATATTTAATATTTCGTGTTAAAATAAGAAAAGAAGTATTAAATAATTCTTACTGCTTTTATTCTCACAAAATTTAGATGTTTGGTTTTTCTTCCAGTTTCCTTTATCTGAAGTCGGCTCTTGAACAGTTTATCTTTTAAAAATTATTTTCAAAGAGCAAACAAATTTAAATTGCTTTCCTGCTATTGTTTTATTATGTACCCTTTTGTTATTTTTTACTTTATTCATTTTATATTACATTACTCTTACTGTTACATTTGTCTCTCTTACTAGATTATTCAGTTATTTTACTGTGGCTTTTTAAATTTTTGGGGACTAATTTATTTTATTTATGTATTTATTATTAAATAGAGAAGTCATAAAAATATTATACATATTTTATGAAGTTATAAATTTTTTATGATGGGATTTTTCTGTACACCATGTTTTTTGTATGTATTATTCTATTTATTATTGGTTCTAGAAAGCTTATTATTTCCTTTTAAATTTTCACTTCTATACAAAATATGTGTTGGAATATATCTTACTTTTAGAAGGAGTTTAAACATTTTGGTCAATTTAGAATTATGTAATTTTATTTGTAAACAATAATAATCTGAATTAGTTTCTATATAAAAATCTCTATTTAAAAGTAGTGTTAACATTTCTTTTTTACTCTAAGTATATAATAAATTTTGTTTATATATCATGGTCATTTAAAAAGATGCATTTGCATATATAAATTTTAGGATGTAGCATTTACCACCTCTAAATCTTTTTCTTCTTTTGTCTTCAAAATCTCTCCAATATTTGAAGAGAAATAATTAATTTTAGCACATAATTGTACTTTTTTTAACTTCTTCACACTTTTGTAGTATGTTAGCTTTGCACATTTAATTGAAAGTACTTTGATGTATTATAATTAAAAACTAAAACTAATTTTGTAGGAAAAACACCTACATTTCTCAACTGGAAATCAAATACAAAACCTGAAAAGCATGTGTAATATACATTGACCTCTCTTATTTATTTCAGGTTTTGTTTTGATTATTTGTACTATGATGTACAATTGTATTATTATGTACAATACTTCAAGTAACTTGTAAATCGCGGTACACTATCTCAAGTTACTTTGTCTAAACATGTAAAATACTGATTAGACATCATAGTACAATATCTTTCAAAAATTGAGATTATAGCTGGGAATAAATAAAACTTGGAAGATAGGAGACCTATGTGTTCCAAAAATTGGAAAAAAGAACAGATGAGAAGAATTTAAGTAGTTCAGTTGAATATGCCTAATAGGTCACAGACATGATTATTAAGAACGCATACATTAAGAAAACTTAAAAAAAAAAAACACTGTGAAATTTGGTTTTACTAAAGTTTCTATCAAAATTCCATCGAGATTTTTTTTTGTAGATACAAAGAAGATTATTCTGAAGTGTAAATGAAAAATACAAAGAAACTAAAACACATAAAACAATTTTGGAAAATAATAAAAAAGTGGAAAAAATCAGTTCACCCAGTTTTAAAATTCATAGTACATCTACATTACTCAAGATACTGTAGTATTATCAGAGATATATACACAAAGATCAGTGTAACACAATGGAGAATCCAGAAGTAGATGCACAGGAATATGCCTAACTAAATTTTTGACAAAGTTGCAAAAGCAACTCAATGAAAGAAAGATATTCTTTCCAATAAAAGGTGTTAGAGAAATTGGACATCCTTAAGTCAAAATAACAACAATGACAAGAGAACCCCAAAAAAAGAGAAGAAAAACTAATAACTAGAAAGAAATAAACAGAAAAACCCTCAACTTAAATCAACTATAACAAAACCAATTCAAAATGGATTATTTTGAAAAAATACAAAACGTAAATATCAAACTTTATTAATGAATTGGAAAAAAATACTCAGAGCACAGGACTATTTGACAAGTTCTTAACAGCAAAACCATAACCTATGAAAGAAAAAAATCATACATTTCAATGTATCAACATTGAAATAATTTTGGTTCATAAAAACCCTGTTAAGATGAAAGAAATACAGCCTACAGAGTGATGGAAAATATTTTCAAACCACATATCTGATACATAGTTATATCTAGAATATATAAAGGAGTCTCGGACTTTAGAGTCAAGCATGTAATTAGATAATGAGTACATGAAATGAAAAGATATTTCACTGAAGAGTACATACAGATGGCAATTTACCACATGAAAAAAATGTTGAACGTAATTAGACATTAGAGAAACACAAATTACAAACACAATGAGATTTCACCTTTTAACATACCTATTAGAAAGCCTAAAAATGGAAAACACAGGTAACCAATGAGGTTATCCATGATAACTAATGATAACCAAGTTATATCTTATGAGGATATGGAGAAACTGATTATTCATGTTGGTGACGGGAATATAACGTGACTAAAAATTTTTACCAGTTTCTTGTAAAATTAAAATGCAATTATCATATAACCCAGGAATTGCACTCCTGCATCTTCATGCCAGAGAAATGAAAATTTATATTTACCACAAAATCTATACAGATATATTCATAGCAGTTTTATTTATAATAGACTAAAATAGAAAATAATGTGACTAGCCTCCAAAACTGTGGTAGATCCACACCATGAAATACTACTCAGCAGTATGTGGTGCCAACTATTTATACACAGAACTACTTGTTTAAGTGCCCATATAATTATGCTGTATGAACAAAGTCAATTATAAAAGACTGGATTCTGTATGATTTCATTATGTAACATTCTTGAAATGACAAAATTTTAAAAATGGAGAAGAGGTTGGTGGTTGTTAAAAGTCAGCACCTAAGGTTAAAAGAGGGAGGTGTATGTGGCTCTAAAAGGGCTACACAAAGGATTCTTGTAATGACGGAAATGTTCTCTATTTTGCCTGCATCGTTGTGGATATACTGGTTGTAATAGTGCTACAGTTTTACCAGTTTGTTACCACTGGAGGAGACTGAGTTAAGTATACGTGAGATCTCTGTATTGTTATAATTGTATGTGAATATGTCCTTATCTCTATATAAAATTTAATTAAATAAAGCAAAAAGAAATTCCAATATTTAGTGTCTTAATAGAAAAATCATTTATTTGCTTGAAATTTGAAAGCTGGTAGGGCTCAATAGGGACAGCTTTTCTGTGCTCCAAGTGTTGTTAGCTGGAACAGTCAAACTGGTATCAGTAATACTGTGCAGAAGCCAGTCCAAGTGGCTTATTCACAGGCTAACAAGAGAGTGTTGGCTGCATCTGCCTATTGTCTGAGAGCTTATTTGAGGCTGCATGCCTCAGTTCTCTTTCATATAAATAGATTTCTATTGCTGATCAGGTGACATAACTTAAAATTAGTATGCACCTGCAAATGTTGTGGTGTGCATTACTTACCTGGCACCCAAGATTAAGTGCCTAGGACTTTTTGAGCAAGCAGGAAACACACTCATAAACAGCAAACAACCCAGCCCAGTCACTTTTACCAACTTCCACCTTCATAAAGTAAGCATGGCAGTCATGTACTGTATTTGCCTTGACCTACTTATTTGTCAGTGTAGCTACACAAACTGCTCAATATAGGGAAACATATAAGCCATGCAATCTGGAGCACTCAAGGATGTGCAGGTACATGCAGGCCTTTTGCAGATTTTCTCCCCCAGCAAGTTCATGTCTGTTAATTTCATATTTGCTTGATTTATGGCTATGTTTCTGGTGAACAGCCTTCAAACAGGTTTTAGACTTGCTCAAATCCAAAGACGTTTTGCTTCAAAAGGATTTTGCATTTTTCTGGGAAAAGCCAATCATTTATATTAATATTGGGATACATTCATTGAAGATTTTGTTAAACATTTTTAGTGATTAGAGTTATTGCAAGGGTAATACAAATGATTTAAAACAATACTCTGCAAGTTACTTGGTGCTGAACATGTAGATTCAGGTTACTTGGTCTGAAAATGTGGATTCAGGGTTAACAGAATGGAGTCAGAGCATTGGAATGAATGGCTGCCTTGGAATTACAGTGCTGAATGATTTACTATCTCTTCCCTTTGGAAAGCTTTACATGTCTAACATTGAGCACCCACAAAGTTAAGAATTCTTGACAATGAATTGAGAAATAGCTCAATAGATCAGACAGCTGTTCTTAATCTAGTGCTTCTCCTACACATGAAGAAAATAAGAACTTTACCCACTTTTAAGCACAAAGATTTAGCAAAGGGCACTCACTAATTCCATTTATGAGGGCTCTACCCTCATGACCTAATTTCCTCCCCAAAGTCCCACCTCAACATATCATCATGGAATTAAGGTTTCAACACATAAAATTTGGGGAAACACAGATATTCAGTCTGTTGCACTATCCTAAATCAGGGATGATAGATTAAGATTATCAAAAATACATCATAACATATATAAAACAGCAAAAATCAAAAGTAACTGAAATGTAAAATTTAAAATCATTTTAAATAAAAAGAATAGCATGTAAGGGAGAAAGAAAAAACAGTTCAGATGCCTTATAAAAAAAATGAGGGAATTGAAAAGCATCAGAGAAAAGATCACAGCTGGTGGATACATTATTATCAATCCTGGAAGACTAGAGGCTGATTGAAAAGGTATTTTCTCTCTCGTAAAAGAAGTGCTGCATGAAATAACATCCCTTCGCTGCTGTCTTTCTTCCGTCTTCGGATCTCTTTTGTAATAATAAATTGTCTAGCTTTCTCAGGTCCAGAACATGAAGACTGATGGAATTATAGAACAATTAAGTGTTTTTATTTAAGCAAGCAAAAGGATGTTTTAAATATATTGTTTTATTTTATGAAAAATTCTTTATAGTTCATGGATTTGTATTTCAAAAGCATATCTTGGAACATGGCTAATTTTGTAAAAATAATTGCAGCTATAAAAAGAAAGTAATGAATCAAAAATTATTTTCTCATATTTAAGTAATATTAACATATTATCTTTTAATATTTTATTCCTTAATTTCATTTTGTAGTCACATAAAAGAATCAATTGATTTTATGTTTTTATGAAACTATGCTTAAGCACCATATGTGGATTGAGGTATATTAGCTCCAACTCTGTAACTGTCAAGCTGTTCAGCCTTGAGCAAGACAATTAACCTGATTTTCTTCAAAAGCACAGTGTTTAGTGTGGGGTGCTTTGCATCCAAATATGAAGAGTTTGGAATATTTGATTCATGCCCTACCATTGAACTAGCATCAAAAACAATGAAAACTCTTTGAAGCAGTGTTTTCTACCCTTAAAATGTAAAAAAAATAAAAATAAAAAATAAAGTATCTAACTGGTTTTTTGGTTTGTTGTAAGGATATTGTATAATAATACAAAAGTACTTAGTGAAGTCTGACACAGTAAGTAATCAGTAAATAGTAGTTGAGATACACAATTTTAATATTACAATTATCATTATCTAACAGAGATTTTGAAAGAGCAAATTAAATATATTATTAAAAGTATGTTTCATTTTTCCTAGAAAAGTTTAGTTCTCCTTCCTTCTGTTGTCTAATTTGGCTAAATTTATCGGCAAGGATACATCACCCTCTTCATTGAGCAAAAAACTGTTTTGACTTATATTAGAAAGAAAACATTTAAATAAATGTAGTTGATTTCTTTTCAAACTGAATTTTAAATTATTGCATTAGGACTTACTTTATTGGTCCATTTTATGAGGCACAGAAAATCTAGGTAACTTGTATATAAGCACACACTTAATATGTGAAAGATATGTAATATAAACCTGGGAGGTCTTCTTAGAGAGCTTGTGCTATTAAACAAAATAGTTTAGCACCCTTGGCTTAAGAGAATCCAAATTGAGGATTCAAATTATAATAACATCTCTAGAAATCAGGACACAGTCATTAGTATGTTCATGTTAATCTGGCTTAAAAGAACCCCAGATTTTTCTAATTTATTTGCATAGCCTTGCTTGGTCCAGAAATTTGCCAGTTCTTTTAATTGTTCCTGTATAAATTGTTTATATGGAAAAGCAAATTTGTGTTGTTTTAATGTCATATTTTTAAAGCGTGATTTTACAAAATATGTATTTCTCAATTCCTTGAGATGCAATGCATAGTTGTTATTACAAGATAATTCCAGGTGAGATATTTAGAATCATATCATTAATTGTTCTCTATATCACTTATGGAAAATAACTCAATATGCCATTCATTCATCAAATGGTTAAGTTGCCTTTGGTATAGAGACCACAAAGAAAATTGCTTTTCTGTGAATAGCATCTTTGGGAGCTATTATTTAAAAAAAAAACTAATAGCTGTTACATATACAATATATATAAATAAAACATTCATTATTCATTAAGTAATATTAATATGATTACATTTTAGACATATGTTTATCAGAAATTAATAGAAACTAATTCTTGATAGGTTATTTTGTTTTTAGCTTCTTTGTTATTATGTATAATCTTAATTTTACTGTTTGATCATTATTGTTGAGTTTTTCAAAGTAAATTTAAACCGGTATTATTTTCAGGGTTTTGAAAGCAATTCAGTAGGCCATGGTATGCTAAGATTAGTGTACTGGTCATTAAAAAAAAAAAAAAGCAGTACTTACTGCATGAAACTTTGTGGTGTTCTCTTATCACCAACATGTAGGAGATCCTTATATACTACATCAATGATACTGATGAGTTGGGGATCCAAGGGTAGTAAGGGTAAATTTAAGATTTCAGGAAAACTTACCATTCTTTCCAACATTCCAGTAGCTAATTTGTTTTTCATATAAAGTATCTTGTGACATTTACTTTCAACAGACAGTTGCTAACTGTTTGAATCATTCTGTCTTGGGATTCTTGGGATGATGCTTTTCTGACCGGAAACCTCTGTGGCCAGTGGTGCCTTTGCCTGAGTTATACTTGGGCCCTTGGGCTCATTGGCTCTACTCAGCCTGGCAGGCTACATTTGGCACATGCTACCGCCTGGATCTCATGCCTGCCATGGGTGAGAAGAGCAGCAAGGGGTTTGTGAAAAAGCAAGCAAGGTGTCTGGCTACTGTGCACAGCCAGACACTCTGGTTGTGGTGTTGTGGGCAGCCAGCATGGGTGCTGGCTCCCTGTGAGGCCACAGTTGGACAAGGCATACCACAAGAAGCTTCCACGGCCAGTACCAGAGAACATGGTGATGCCCGGAAACTTGGAGACACCAGGAACCCAAAAGAGGGTGTCACAGCCTGGCTTGGGGAACTTCTAGTTTTGGGCTTGCCCAGAAGCTTAAACACACCAGAGCCCAAAAGAGGGTGACACAGTACTACCTCAGGGAGCTTCTAGGTTTGGGGTCCCTGAAGGGCTGCAGCTCTTTTCTCCTTTTTCTCTCCTTCTTGTCACCTTCAATGTGGCGAGCAAGGGGCATATTTCAGCCCCGTCTGTGCTATCACTCTTTTAGCTCCACCATTCAGTAGGTCCCAAGTTCTTGTCCTGTGTCAAGGAAGAATGAGGTATGCAGACAATTGGATGGTGAGCAAGGTGAAGAGCAGCTTTATTGAGTGACAGAACAGCTCAGAGGAGATCCATATTGAGTAGCTCCTCTCCACAAGCAGGGTGTCCTGACAAGTGTTCAGCATTCAGCAGAGAGAAGACCCTGGGGTGGGTAGCTCCTCTCTGCAGACATTTCATCCTGTCATCTCCTTGAGTCTGGCAGACTCTGGGGTTTTTATGGTTTTCAGAGGGGAGGAAGTGTGTTCTGATTGGTCCATGGGTGGCCATGGGCAGGCTGGGAAAAAGCACCAAGTTCCCACTGAGGTCAGAGGGACTGGCAAGCCTGGGTGCCAGGCCTCAGGACTTTCCCAGCTTGAAAGAGGGGCTTCACTGGCGATCCACCACTTTCCATCCCAAAGCCTGTCCTCCTCCTGTTCATGGCACCTAGACTGTTTATGCTGAGGAGCACCTGCAGGCCAGTGCTGGGCTGCCCCCAGCATCCCATTTGCCTCCCTCCTATGCTTGTTGGTGCCCAGAGTACGGAGGGGGTCGAGGCAGCAGGGGGCTGGCGTGTCAGTGCTGCTCTGAGCACATGCACACCAAGCTGGGCTGAGACAGTACCCATGCTTGCCCTTAACCTTGCTCCAAAATTGGAACAGGCACTGGAACCAGGGAGAGATGAGGAAGTGGGAGTAGACACCTCCAAGCCTATGGGGGCAGGGGGGACCTTCCCAGGCCCCCAATGGTTCAGAGATGCACAGGTCTACAGACATGCCTGGGGGGCTGAACCTGCATCCGAGAGGGTTAGGGGCTGCTGCCTGCTCCTGGGTCTCATTTGACTCTGTGGAGCATGTACCAGCCGCACCTCCCTTGCTGCAGCAGGTGTCTTGGCAGTGACTGCCCCAGGCAGGCTACCACTGCCATGAATTCCAGGACGGTCCTGATTAGATTCTATTTAGGAACACAAAATATCTCTAATCTCTTATTTTGATGTACATTCCAAAAACAAATGAGTATTTATTTGATTTTTGTTATTTGGCTTTTGAAAAATATTTATCTATTTGTGTACTTGTCTCATTTATTCTCAAAATTTTATTTTTTTGTATGCAAGCACTGAGATAGCCCTTTGGCAGTCAGAAATGTAATGTCTATGTTTGATAAGGTTGCTTCAGATTTTAAGCCAGGGGACTTGCTTCCTAATTTACTTAGAAAAGGAAATAAACAAAAATTTTCAAAGGATAATTCAGCCTAGAAGAAAAATACAAGTTTAGAAAAAATCTGGCAGGTAACACAAAAGAAATATCTTTTTGTTGAATCTACCTGGACAGTAGTTATTATGCTTTTGTGGGGTTTTCTCTAGAATTTTTTTCTTCTCTAAAGAGGTGATTTTTTTTTAAAATGCAAATTCGAGGAATTTCTAAGTTAATGGTAGGATATTACTCCAAATTTATAACATCCTCTAATGTAAAGTTTTCAGGAATTACTTGATTTTTAAAATTAGTTTGAGTGAATGGTGATTAACATGTTTAATTTTATGCCATATAAACTAAGTAGAATATTATCAATAAAAATTAAATTCATTTTATCTTCATATACATCACATTCAAATAACACAAAATAACTCAGTTTATGCTATAGCTATAAAGCACATAGAGTTATTCTGGGATTAATTCTCTTGGGTGAAATAAATATAGAATGAATCTATAAAGAATACTTTAATGACTACAGACAGACCGTTTGGTTGAAGACACAAGTGAGTTAACTGTCAAGTTCTTTTTTGGTTCTCTCAGTTGCTGGGTAGCTATCAAAAGCACAGGAAATTTCCATCTGTGAATAGGTATAATTTATTAATATATGCACCCTCATCAGACAGAATTACAGAAGGGAAAACTGAGACATTACAGATTTAGATAGCCTCACCTTGAAGTGGAAGTATTAGTAAGCTACAAACTATCTGACAGTATACAGAAAAATACAATATTCTATATTTGATATTTTTTTAAAAATAGGAAGCTACTTCATTCTAATATATAACATAATATGGCAACTTGATAAAGATATATATATATCACTCCATTCTCCTGCCTCAGCCTCCCAAGTAGCTGAGACTACAGGTGCCTGACACCACAACCGGCTAAGTTTTTGTGTGTTTAGTAGAGACGGGGTTTCACTGTGTTAGCCAGGATGGTCTCGATTTCCTGACCTCGTGATCCGCCCGCCTCGGCCTCCCAAAGTGCTGGGATTACAGGCGTGAGCCACTGCACCTGACTGATAAATATATTTTTAATGACATACTAATATTGCAAACATGTTTTTAAGTTTTCAAACACAGAAAATCCTAATTTTAGAAGGTAACATGATTTATTTTTTAAGTTAATTTGAATGAAACTCTTTTAAGACATTCTAAATTAATCTTGATTTCAATGACTACCCATTCGACCTACCAGGGAATCTAGAAAAGCAGAAATATGGCTTCAGCTTTCAGAAGCAAAACATTTCTATAGAGAAACAGTAATAGCAAACAGAGTAAGAAAAAAATCAGAAATAAAATATATGTTACTATGTATCTTTATTGTGATTTCAGTAAAAGGAATATTTTAGAACCAAATTTGATATCAAAATATTGCTATAACAACTCTAATTGCTTTAGAAAAAATAGAATTAAGTGGAGATGATCCCCAGAAAATCAATACTAAATCTTACATTTTGAACTGTATTATATTGACTGACAAATAATACTTAGGAACAAAATGTACAAAGCATCCCTACTCAAATTTTTTCTTTGTTCAAAGCTCAGTAATCAATTTGGTAGCACAGAATCAGGCAAAGGACAAAAATATGGTTACATCTATCTTTTATATGTTAAATTTATTTTTTAAAATACATTTTTATACTCTAATCTTTTTGAAATAGCATATACTTAATGCTTTGCCTATAAAACATATACTTTGTATGTAAAACATGATAAAAAACCATGTTTTCCATGTTTACCTATTATTTAAAAATGTATTAAATGACAATTTTACTCTGTTGTTTCTAGGAACATAAATTTAACTTTGTAATACAGATTCATTCCATGCAATGTACTACAAATTAAATTTCATTTGTTCATTGCTAAGAATAAAGACCCAGATTAGTTAAGTTTTACAAGGCTTAACCAAAACATATGTACAGCAAATATATTGATCACAGGCTACATTTTGTAAATTAGTTGATTATATAACTCGGCAGGGTAGATGCATGTGGGGGGCAAGAGCATACGTGATGCAGAGGGAACATGAAAGGGTTACTGAAAACTGCTATTTCAAAAAGTTATTGGAAATCTGTATTAAAATCTTATTTTAAAATCTAGCTTAGCTTTAAAATGTAGCTAGGTATGAGATGGCACCCAAATATGTAACCTTTTTGTGTCAAATTCTTAACCAGTAAACCAAAGGACTGTGCTGGTCCCATGCTTCAAAAAACCTTAAGGCTTCCAAAAAATTCTAGTTGTAAGGGTAGTGAAAATAAATGTATGCTCCCTGAACATTCTTATTTTCTTAAAAGAGTGCAATTCCTCTTTTGATTCTTCCTTTCAAGAAAGATTTAACCGTCTTGGACTCTTTGATATATTCCTCACTAGATGTGCTTGCTTATTTTTTGCAGTTTTCTAATTATATGTCTCTCAATATATGTTGTTTAATTAAGCAAGAATAAAAAAAGAGTAGTTGAAATATGATAATATTAATACTATCGACAGGAGTGTCAATATTGAGTACATTTTAAGTAAAAACAATATTTGTTATGGCAAATTTTAAGTCTGTTAACTGTAGAATCATTCATGAAGAATGTATTACCATACTAAGTGACCATTCTTCATCACTAGTTACTGCCAGATGTTGGTTTTCAAAGTTGTATTTATTATTCTCTAAGGGAGAAAAATAACAAAACATTTTTGAAACACTGTACTTAATTTTCTCAAGTAAGTTACAGAAATGATTAAAAATAATATCAAAACTTCTAAACACACTGACAAAGCTTTATTATGCAAATATTGTCTCATCAGAAAATATAAAAAATACTTTCTTCTTATTTTAACCTCATAGTGAAGTGCTTTTTTAAAAAAATTGTTATACTTTAAGTTCTGGGGTACATGTGCAGAATGTGCAGGTTTGTTACATAGGTATATATGTGTCATTGTGGTTTGCTGCACCCATCAACCCATCATCTAAATTAGGTATTTCTCCTAATGCTCTTCCTCCCCCCATCCCCGCCACATCCCCTTTCAGGGGCTCTTTTAAAGTTGGAAGTAAACTAGAAGATTAGAAACATGGGATGTATAGGTGGTGATAAACCAATACAAATCCAAATACAATGTGATAAGATCTTCATCTCCAATACAATAAAGAGGAAAAAAGTAACGTCTATTAAATCTCAGAACAAAAGAAGGATAAATTTCATTTCATGGTCAAAGGCAGGGCTTACAGTAGAAAAAAGAGGATGAATGAGAGCTTCCCCAAATAGAATGGTTTGATAAATATTATTAAAAAACTGGATCTAACTTAAAATTTTTATGGATAAGTTTCAAAGATGATTGTAGTTTGTGAATGGATTTGGACTAATTGGAGGGATATTGAAGTTCTGAGTGGATTAACAGAGAATGGGATACCAAGGGAGAGATGAAAAATATTTTGACCTGGATCACTACTAGATAATCAAACTGGGTCAGGTACAACACCCCTCATTCCTCAAGCATCAAACAAAGTTAAAAAATCGTGGTGGAATGAAAATAAATTTCTCACTTACACTTAGAACATTCCCAAAAATAGATTAATCGGTATTGGCTATTGAAAACAAATACAAACATGACCAACTAAACCAATTTGACCAAAACATTCATTAGTTCACAATACCGTCAAAGCAATACCTAAAAACAAGTTTCCAAATACAATTATAGATCAATTAAATGGATTCATTTTTACATGAGTGAAATTGACTGATCTTGTATTTGATCAAAGTGAACAAATAAACAAACATGTTTGATGTTTACACACAGACACCAAGGTTATCAGTTGTAAACCTTCAGCAGTTAATTGAATATAGATATTTTGTTCCTAATTTTGATGGTGAAATATAAATTGCACTATTTTACAACGACCTATTTTGTGACAATACCAGATATGATGGCAAAAAAAAAAAAATGCATATGGTGAATTTGGGGGAGGTGAATGTCAGGGAGAAAAATCTATCCTCGAAATTGCAACTTAGAGATTTACATTCTGTCAAATAGCGTTTTAGCACATCTAGAGAGATTTATATAATTTTAATTCTAGATGAATAAATATAATAAATTATACAAATGTGCTCTATAATTGTTAACTTTCCAGTAAGAAAACTGATGTTAATGATATGTCATTCATCGCAATTATTTTTGGATACTATTTGCTATTATTTTATTTAAAATTTTGTCTGTTCATAATTGATATTGGTCTGTAAATTTTTGGTGCAATTTTTGTCACACTTTTGGCATCAATGTTTTATAGAGTTATTAAGTAATATTTGAAAAATTATCCATTTTGCTGTATGCTTTGAAATGTCTTAAGTAGTGCTGGCATTTTCTGTTCTTAATGATTCTGTTAGAATACTTTTACAAAGCTGTCTGAGGCTGACTAGCATTTTGTAGAGGATAATTCACAATCATATTTTTCTGGTTCTTCTGTGTACACCAACATGTATATTATTTCTCAACTCCAGGATAGATTTTAGGCAATTATATTTTCATGGAAAATAATGTGTTTGATTGCATTTTAAAAATATATTTATATATAATTAGAAAAATCAGTTTATTAAAGATTTTCTTGTAGTTCTTTTTCTGCATTTCATTTTCTGATCTTATTATATTTTCTTTCTTGCATCATAATGAGAAAATAGTATATGAATCATTTCTACTTTTTTATCATGTGTTTTAAAATTTCTTTTTGGCGAAATTTTAACTCTGTTTAATAGATCCTAAACAGAAAGTTATCCTTTAACTTCAGGATCCAAAATTCATATGGGAGTAATAACCTCTGTTATTATTTTTATAGATCTTCTCTATTTTCTTTTTGTTGTTGTTTTTTATGGTGACCTTTTCATTATCTGAGAGAAGTGAATTAAAATATTCTACCATTATCATGTGTGTATTTATTGCTTTTTGTATTTTGTCAGATAATTATGCTTTCTTATCATAGGTACTTGGATATTTGGTTGGTAGATATTCACAATCTAATGTCTGCTTACAAAATGCTTATTAGCCTTGTTGCATTTTTAATCCTAAATTTCACCTCATTTAATAAACTGTAGATTAGCTAATAGAGTTGTATAAATATTAATTTGCTGATTTTAATTGTTCTGTGATTATATTTAAGAATATCTTTGAAAATACACGTTGAAGTATTTCACATTAAGCAGTCATGTTACCTTCACCTTACTCAATGTTCATAAATAATAATTTTTTTAATAGTTAAGATAGGGCCAGGCGCGGTGGCTCAAGCCTGTAATCCCAGCACTTTGGGAGGCCGAGGCGGGCGGATCACGAGGTCAGGAGATGGAGACCATCCTGGCTAACATGGTGAAACCTCGTCTCTACTAAAAAATACAAAAAACTAGCCGGGCGAGGTGGTGGGCGCCTGTAGTCCCAGCTACTCGGGAGGCTGAGGCAGGAGAATGGCGTGAACCCGGGAGGCGGAGCTTGCAGTGAGCTGAGATCCGGCCACTGCACTCCAGCCTGGGTGACAGAGCGAGACTCCGTCTCAAAAAAAAAAAAAAAAAATAGTTAAGATAAATGTAAATATTGATAAATACATAAGATAGAATGATAAAGCAACTGAGTTAAAATGTAAATAATCTGTGAATCTGTATAAAGAGCATAGGAAAACTTTTTGTAATACAGTCATGCGGTGCACAACGATGTTTCAGTCAATAACTAACCACATATATGAAGCTGGTCTCATGAAAGAGAATGGAGCTGAAAAGTTTCTATGACCTAGTGATGTTATAGCTGCCACAAATTGTCGCATAATTTTATGGCACTACTCACATGTTTGTGATGAAGCTGGGGTAAACAATCTTTGGTGCTGTGAGTCATATACAAGTATACAGTGTATCATACAAGATAATGAGAATTAACAATTATGTTATTGGTTTATTATTTACTATGAAATACTTTGTGTTGTTATTTTAGAGTGTACACCTTCCACTAATACAAAAAATGTTTACTCTGCAAGGGTATGGCTGGCAGCAGCCTCATACAGCTAGGGTTCCCCACATCTCTTGATTGCAGCACTTTATCTTGTGCTTGATTTAGTCTCTTGTTTTGTTCATCATGGACCCAAGGCGATTATGATACCTAACCATGGTCTTGCAATTTTTCTGTAACTTTGAAATTATATCAGAATAAAACATGATGGAAAAAACAGAAACAAACAAACACAAGTCTCTGAGCCATCAGATAGAGTTTGGCATTTGCCGTGGTTTACTTATGCCCTCAAATAAACTCAAGCTTTGTTGATGTTGCTGAAATCTGATGCTTTTCTTTTCTCACCAGCTCTCTGAATATCTATCTGGTCATACTCCTAGAATATAAAATTAAAAGTTTTATTTATAATAGTGACAGCAGAAACTAGTACCTAATAGAAGTGTTGAAAATATAATTTAATAATTAAATAATAGTCAATACCCAGTCTTTACATATTAGTCAACACAGATCGTTTGATTTTACATTGAGTGAACTTTTTCATTACCCTCATAAGCTAAAGTACCCTTTATGAGATTTTTACCATAAAAGCTATACATGTTAGTATGAAACTAGGCTATCTTATAGAAAAGTAAGATGTGCATATTAATGTGCTATTATTTTCATTTCTTACTGAGTGGCAAGATATGATTTATTATCATTTTATCGTACCATTTGAAACTCTATTTTATTTCCATATAAACATTTTGATTATTACTTTCCCTTAGTGATCTTCACTGCAAGCAAGCAAAATTAGCTAGGTTTACTAAATACTGACCTAATGCTCTCTGGATTCATCTATGTAGTCACAAATGACAGACGTTCTATCGTTTTATGCCTGAATAGTATTCCATTGTGCATATATTCCAGGCCTGTTTTCCCAACCTGAGCCTCTAGATCTTCTCTGGCACCAATGGGATCACACAGCTCCAAGCTTTAGGCTTGTGTGACAGACTACCGTTTGCTTACATGTTTAGAAACAGATCAATTGACTCTGTCGAAAGGGTCTTGTTGTCATCTGTCCATTTTCAGTCAGTCAGTTTATCTCTACATACAAATTTATGAAGTTATAAATTGTATGCAGAGGTAATGAATAGATGTACTTAAACATATATGAGCATTTTAACCTTTATTATGCATTTTCTGCATATTGGAAACATGTTTGCCTACAAATTATAATTTGTATTTCATATACATATAATATATAATAAATCCCATAAATACATGCCTTAACAGATAATATGTCTACATAATCGAATAAACGCAGTCTTGAAAAGTCTCACACCTTAAAATCTTAGTCAAATCATCAAGAGCAACAACAACAACAATAATAATGAAGGAGGAAACATAGTATGACTAACTTTTTGTTAAAAAACCAACCTTGTGCTAGAAATCCAGAACTCTCTACAAACAGGAAAGCTCGTACAAAATTGAGAAGCATTCACTTTAAATCTCCTGCCTTCAAAGAAACAGCTGAAGTTAGAATAACCTCACTGATGCCAGCTGGATTAGCATGTCAGGATGTATTCTATTAAGAAGTCAGATCTCAAACTGTTCATAGGGGGACCAGAAAATATTATAGTGAAACGCAAATAGAGATTATCATATAAATAATACCAATGCATTACAAAATTGAAAAGGGATACAGAATAGAACCAACATCACATGAATTTCAGGGTTAATATTCAGAAAATAGATTTTAGAATTTCAGTCAGAATTCACAGAAAAGTATAAAAAAGATGAAAACAAAGTTTAAAAGACAGAAATCAAGTATGGATAACAGAATTTCCATTTGTAGATAACTGAATTCCTGTATTTATAAGTAAAATAAGTGGATCATAAAAAAATAAAAAAAAAACTATAACAAAAAAGTGAAGAGCCTGTAAAAGTTAATTCTGACACAAAGGCAAATTATGAATTATCAAAATATCAAGATTTACAGATAATATTATTGTGGAATCAGGAAACTTAGAAATACTCTGAATGCCATTTATACTTAAGGATAAAGACATAGTTGTTTCCGTATTCGGGATCAGGTGAAAATATTGAGTTATTCTTAAGCTAAAATGATCTGGATTGTATTTAGACTATTTCATAACTATATATTAGTCCACAATAATACAATAGGATAATCACCATGAAACTTTGAAGAAAGTAGATCCAATAAGTTATATTTCAAATATAAAGCCAAAATGTATTCTCATATATCTATGGGCTCAGTAACTATAAAATTTATGAAAATCTTAAAACATATATTCAACAATTTAACACAAGTAAGCAACATTTACCTGAATAATTCAAGAACAGTGAATATATTAGAAAAAAACCCTATTTTTTAATAGGCACTGGAGTAAACTCAGTGTAAAAGTTAGTTTACATGACTGATAATTTTGACTAAAATATAACTGGCACCCCTATATTAATACAGCTACATAATAAACATAAATCCTAAAACGTTACTGTGAGTAGGGAAGAAAAACAAATTCCAAATATGTATGTTATGACATTGTTGAGGATTTGTACATACCATTGAAAGTTTAACAATTTGGCATAAGTAGAAACAAAAATATATTATTTCAAAATTACTACTGATGAATATGAATAAACAAAGCAAAACAGAATAAGACACACTAAGACAGGTACGCAAATATATGCAGAGAATAGACAAAAAAGCAACAATGCAAAAGCTTTAAAAATGATAAAAATAATAATGAAAACATATTTACATGTGACTTTAACATACACTTAGGGAAAATATAAATTATATAATATAATTATTAAAGAAAATGTTTAATATTTGTACGTAGAATTTGAGTCTACAATTTCTCAAAAAAAATTTAATTAAGAAAATACAAACTAAATTGCTACAACTACTCATAAAACTAAACATTCAACTCCCATACAAACTGGTAATTACACCCTTGGTCATTTATTCCAGAAAAATAAAACATATGTTTATGCTGAAAACTGCATATGAATGCTCACAGCAGGCTCCTATATAATAATCCCAAATTGGTTTTCCAGTCCAGGTATCTATCCTTCAACATGTGGATGGCGAAAGGGTGGTACATCCACACCATGGATTCCTACTTAGCAATAAATAGAAAAGTTATAGATAGATGAAACAACTTCAATGCATATATTGCTAAGGGGCAAAAACTAAGCATCAAATATTACAAACTTTATCGTTCTTTTTATGCAATATTTTTGAAATGGTGAATTTTAGAAATGGAAAACAGATTAATAGCTGCTATTAATAGATGGGGATAGAATGGGTATGGTGAGAGACAGACAGATATGTTAATAAATGGGCAACACAAGGGATTTTTGTGGTGGAGGGATTGTTCAGCATTTTGATTTTGGTCTTAAGTACATGCATCTACACATGAGATAAAATTACATTGAGTAAAATGTGCACATAAATACACAAACACAAATAAGTAAACTAGACAATCTGAATACATTGTTGAATGTCATCAATATCAATTGTCCGGTTTGGTATTGTACTATAGTTTTCAAAGTTGTTCCATTGGGAGAAACTGGGTAAAGTGTATATAGAATTTCTCTGTATGTTTTTCTCTTTTATTTTAGATTCATGAAGTATATGTTCAGGTTTTTTACAAGGATATGTTGTGTCATGCTGAGGTCTGGAATACAAATGATGCAGTGACCTGGGTAACGAGCACAGTACATGATAGGCAGGTTTTCACTTCTCATCCCTCTCCTACCCTCTCCCCTCCAGTAGTCATTACTGTTGACTGTTCCCATCCTTATGTTCACGTGTATTCAATGTTTAACTCCACCTATAAGTGATAATATGCTGCATTCTGTTTTCTGTTCCTGTCACAATTTAGTTAGGATAATAGCCTCCAAGTGCATTCATGTGACTGCAAAGAACATGATTTTGTTCTTTCTTATGGCTGTCTAGCATTTAATGTTGCATATATACCACATTTTCTATATCCAGCTCATTGTTGATTGGCAACTAGGTTGATTCCATGTCTTTGCTTTTGTGAATAGTGCTGCAATAAACATAGTACCGCATGTGTCTTTTTGGAAGAACAGTTTATTTCCCTTCAGGTAGATACCCAGCAGGGGGGTTGTTGGGTCAAATGATAGTTCTGTTTTAATTTCTTTGAGAAATCTCCAAACTGCTTTTCATAGGGCTGAACTAATTTGCTTTCTCACTAAAAGTGTATAAGTGCTCCCTTTCCTCTGGAATCTCCCAAATATCTGTTGTTTTTTGATTTTTTAATAATAATCCTGCTGACTGATACATATGAGATGGTGTCTCATACTGGCTTTGATTTGCATTTCTCTAAAGATTATTGATGTTGAGCACTTTTCCTATATTTGTTGGCTGCATGTATGTCTTCTTTTGGGACGTGTCTGTTCATGTCCTTTTACCATTTTGTAATGGGATGATTTTATTTTATTTTAATTTTGTTTATTGAATTAAGTTCCTTATAGATTCTGGATATTAAATCTTTATTGCAAGCAGAGTTTGTGAATATTTTCTCCCATTCTCTAGGTTTTCTGTCTACTCCATTGGCAGTCCTGTTTGCTCTACAGAAGCTCTTTAATGAGATCACACCAGTTTTTGTTTTTGTTGCAATTGCTTTAGGGGAATTCTCATGAAATTTTGCCAAATTCATGTCCAGAATCATATTTCCTAGGTATTTCTCAAGTATTTTCATAGTTTTAGGACTTACATTAAAATCTTTTGTCTATGTTCAGTTAACGTTTCTATATGGAAAAACTTAGAGGTCCAGTTTTATTTTTCTGCATATGGCTAGCTAGTTATCTTAGCATCATTTTTTAGATCTGTCTATGAATCTACAAGTATCTTAACTGTTGATTAAAAAAGAAATCTCTCAAATAAAGTTAATGTAACAAAGATTAAAATACCAAAGAAAAACCAAATAAAAGTTTTTGAAAAAATACCACACAAAAGTGTTTATATGGATTGAGCATGGTGACTCACGCCTGTAATTCCAGTAGTTTGGGAGGTCAAGGTGGGCAGATCACAAGGTCAAGAGATCGAGACCATCCTGGTCAACATGGTGAAACCCTGTCTCTACTAAAATACAAAAATTAGCTGGGCAAGGTGGCATGCACCTGTAGTCCCAGCCACTTAGGAGACTGAGGCAGGAGAATTGCTTGAAGCAGAGAGGCAGAGGTTGCAGTGAGTGGAGTTTGAGACGGAGCAAGACTCCGTCTCAAAAAAAAAAAAAAAAAAGTGTTTATATGTTCCTGAATGAGAAAGAGAGAGACAGAGGAGGGAAAAAAAACGACAGAAAAAAATAGGAGGAAGGAAAGGAGAAAGGGAGGGATAAAGGAAGGAGAAAGGAAGGAGATAAAGAAGAAAAGGAAAGATAAAGAAAGAAGAACACATTAAAAATGTGTTTGTACATTTTCTTTGCAAAGCCCAAAATATGAAAGGCAAATTTGCAATACCTAAATAAAAAATAAAAAGAAAGAAAGAGGAGAGACAGGGTTATGAGAGATATTAAGATTCCTTAAAAGAAAAATGTTCTATTAACCTCATTTGATATATGAAACAAAAAAAGAGTAAAACTTAGTAAAGAAAGTGAAGAAAAATTGTAACTTCTCAAAGTGCTAATTATAGGTACAATGACATGAAAAGCCTACTGTATAAATTTAATTTGCATAAGTACAAAGAGCTGAATGTACCAAGAGCTGAATCACCAAGACAATGGGAAAAATGTCTCCAGAGACCTTTGCAGCAGCCCCTCCTATTACAGGCCCAGAGGCCTCTGAGGAAAAAATGATTTTGTGGGACGGACCCAGGGGCCCCCTGCTGTATGCACCCTAGGGACTTGGTGCCCTGCATGCCAGTTGCTCTAGCCATGTCTACAAGGGTCAAGGTATAGCTCAGGTCATCGCTTCAAAGGGTACAAGAACTAGCCTTGGCAGTTTCCATGTAGTATTGAGCCTGCAGGTGTGCAGAAGTCAAGAATTGAGGTTTGGTAACCTCCATCTAGATTTCAGAGAATGTATGGAAATGCCTGGATATGCAGACAGAAGTTTGCTTCAGGGGCAGAACCCTCCTGGGAAACCTCTGCTAAAGCAGTGAAGAAGGGAAATGTAGGGTTGGAGCCCCTACAAAGAGTCCCCACCTAAGTACTGCATAGTGGAGCTGTGAGAAAGAAGAAGGCCATTGTCCTACAGACCCCAGAATGGTAGATTGAATGACAGCTCGCACCATGCACCTGGAAAAGTTGCAGACACTCAACACCAGCCCATGAGTGCAGTTGGGAGGGGGGCTGTACCTTGCAAAGGAGCAGAGCTGCCCAAGGCAGTGAGAGTCCACCTCTTGCATCAGTGTGATGTGGATGTGAGACACGGAGTAAAAGGGGATCATTTTGGAACCTTAAGGTTTACTTACTGACCTTTTAAATTTCAGACATGTATGAGGCCTGTAGCCAGTTTGTGTTGGCCAATTACTCCCATTTGGAATGGGTGTTATTTACCCAATACCTATATCCCCATTGTATCTAAAAGAAACTAATTTACCTTTGATTTTACAGTCATAGGCAGAAGAAACTTGACTTGTCTCAGATGAGACTTTGGACTTGGAGTTTTGTGTTAATGCTGGAATGAAATAAGGCTTTGGGGGACTGTTGGGAAGGCATAATTTTGTTTTGAAGTGTGAGGACATGAGATTTGGGAGGAGCCAGGGGTGGAATGATATGATTTGACTGTGTTTCCACCAAATCTCATCTTGAATTGTAGCTCCCATAATCCCCATATGTTATGGGAGGTACTCAGTGGGAGGTCATTGAATAAGGAGGACAGTTCCCTTCATGTGGTTCTTGTAATAGAGAGTGAGTTCTCATGAGATCTGATGGTTTTATAAGGGGCTTTTCTCCCTGGTTGTCATGCACTTCTTCTTGCTGCCATCATGTGAAGAAGGATATATTTGCTTCCCCATTCGCTATGATTGTACCTTTCCTGTGGCCTCCCTGCTGAACTGTGATTCAATTAAAACTCTTTCCTTTATAAATTACTCAGTCTTGGGTATTTCTTCATAGCAGTGTCAGAATGAACTAATACATTAGGGGTCCACTTTTATTCTTCTGCATATGGCTAGCCAGTAATCACAGCACCATCTTCTAGAACTGTTAGTGAATCCATAATTATTTTAAATTTTAATTTAAAAAGAAACTCTAAAAGTTAATGTAACAAAACGTTAAAATACTTAAGAAAAACTGAGCACAAGTTTTTGAAAATAAGTTCTATATAAAAGTGTTCATATGTTCTTGAATGAGAGAGAGATACAGGATGGAAAAATAAAGAAAGAAAGAAAGAAAAGAGGAAGAAAGAAAGAAAGGAAGGAAGGAAGAAGGAAGGAAGGAAAGAAAGAAAAAGAAAGAAAAAGAAAGAAAGAGAAAGAAAGAAAAGAGGAAGAAAGAAAGAAAGAAAGAAAGAAAGAAAGAAAGAAAGAAAAGGAAAGTAAAGAAAAGAAAAGATGTTAAACGTTTGTGTGCACATTATCTTTGCAAAACCTAAAATAACAAAGAAAGGTTTGAAATACCTAAAATAAGAAAGAAAGAAGGAAAGAAAGAATGAGAGAAAGAAAAAGAAAGAAAGAAAGAAAGAAAGAAAGGAAGGAAGGAAGGAAGGAAGGAAGGAAGGAAGGAAGGAAGGAAAGAAAGAAAAAAAAAGAAAGAAAGAAAAGAGGAAAAGAAAGGGTTATGATAGATACTAAGATTGCCTAAAAGAAAAATGTTCTGTTAACCTCATTTGAAAATAAAACAGGAAAAGAAATAAGTAAAACGTACAAGAAGGAAGGAAAACTCTAACTTCTTAAAGTGCTGATTGCAGGCACAATGGGATGAAAAATGTAGTATAAGAATTCATAAATGGTCTTATGAAAAGTGGAAGAAATGAGGACCATAGCAGCTGTGCATATTTTTCTCAATTTGTTATAGTTAACCAATTTCTACTTTCCTTCTTCATTTTTCTATACTATTATATTTTATGATGTAAGGTTTGGGTGGTTAATCTCATAATTTATTCTTTATTGCATAGGATATCACCGGTGTATCAGTACCAAACTGAAAAACAAGAATATATTTTAGAAATAAATAAAGAAATTTGGGTTTTTATTTGCAGATAGAAAGGGTGAGTACCTCAGTATTTTTACAGGCGATATTCCTGTTATGTTAGATAGAAGCATCTATTTGACTACTATTTCTGAAAAGTTTATAAATGTAGAAGGACTATACAGACACAGAGTAGCCAAAAGTTTGGACAGTGCTAGCCTCTGTCCTAGCAACTTGGCCTCTTTTCACCCTGTGTGTCTTCCCTGTGTAACAGAGGCTAAGCCTGGAAATTACATGTTTCAGGTTCGGTTCTCATTTTCACTTCTCCTAATGGGACACATTTTGTGAGATGGGAATGGAGGAAGACAACATGGGGCCATTTTTATTTATTTCAGTCCTGGTGGGAAGCAGACCTGGTTTTCACAGGTGGTTAATGACACATTGTCCTAGTATCTTTTTACTTTCCTTCTGAGAGACAACCTTTGAGGTGCTGCAGAAAGTCATTGTTATCATCACTAGTTTTTGTGATTCCTACTTACTGATTTATTAAACACTCATAACCACCTCTCTATCTCCTGCTTCCCCAGCTCCCCCAATGGAGTTGTAAACTTCCAATACTTAAAATAAAATTCCTTCCTTCTTGTGATTCCTGAAGTGTTTCTATTGTTCTGGCCAAACTCTAACTGGTATAGAAATTGTATTACAAGTCCTGACATTCTCATTGAACTTATTGGATTGGATCAATACACTTCACAGTTTCAAAAGCAGAGGTGAAGAATATTTGATGCCTTGTCAAATATTGTGGGTTTCCTGAAATAAAAACTTTTTAATAAATGAATTTAGTTGCAAATTTAATGGCAAACAAAAAAGTATTCTCTTGTGTAAATATTTTCTTTATATTAGCAAAGAAATGTTTCAAGTTCCTGTATCAATACATTTATGTATGAAGTACTGGAACTATTAAAATGTGTTTGCACAAAATAGGAAAATACATGTATTTGACAAATTATTGTTTTTTTGTTTCAAGTGACTTAAGGTTACTTAATTATGAAAAGTATTTCATTAACTATTTAATTGAATTTTGAAAACATCACCATAAAAGTGTTTAAATTTTTCATAGTAATGCCTGTACTTTGAACATGTTATCAATTTATTTTAAATGGAAAATTAAAAACAAAACATGCATAATTTGAAATACACTGTCAGCAAATAAACACTGCTCTTTTTTAGGCATGCAATACTTTTTTTTTTTTAAATTTCTGGAGAGAATACTGATGATGGAAAAATGTTTATTGTAGTGGATGATTTTTCACAATAAATTGAATTTTGAAATAAAGGTATAAATTAAATAGGTATCATTTAATTATTCAAAAGCAAAAATTGAGTCCATTGAAAAATGATTAAAAAGTATAGGTACATAATGTAATGAAAAGTAAAAATGTGTTTGTACTATACCTAACATATATGTATACACACACGTATACATACCATATATAATATATGTATACTTTTGTCTAGGGGAAAGAATATGCATCAAATATATACCAAGCATGGGATTTTGAACAATTGAATTACTGAGCAATCCCAGTAGAAGTGGTTGATGTATTTCCAAGCCTTGGAAGGAGATATGCAATGAGGGATTATAAAGTTGAGTAAAAAAGTCATGAACATGGAAGATATGAGAATCATATTGCTGAACAAAAAGGGGAAGCAATATATGGAGTACTGAAAAATAATACCCCAAATAATTTGGATAAAATAAAGTTATTTGGGGGATTGAACATCCAAAAGAAAAGGAGAACAGTTTTGTACTCTGCAGGCTCTCTTCTTTATAACCTTATATTTATAGGTAATTGGGAATATTTGCACATCCACCTATATACACTGTGTACCTTCCAATCGTTGCTACAAGCATTAAAAATATGGAAATATACATATACATATATGAAGGTATATGTGAAACATAATTCTACTAATCAATATAAATGGTTTACTTAAATTTACAAATTCACTATTACTTTAGAAAGATTGAGAGAATATTCAATTAGGTTTAATTCCAATGCTAACTACTTTTTGATGTTTGGAATACCTGATGTTTCATCTGATATACATGACATTGCTCTTGGAGATGATTAAATTATATATTCAAAAGAAAGAAAATTAGGATATTGAAGCGATATCTGCATTCTCATGTTAGTTGCAGCACTATTCAAAATAGCAAAGATTTGGAAGCAACCTAAGTGTCCATCAACATTTGGAAGCAAACTAAGTGCCCATTAACATATTGAGGGATAAATAAAATATGGTATTTATACACAATGAATTACTATTCAGCCATGAGACAGAATGAGATCCTGTTACTTGCAACAACATGAATGGAACTGAAGGTCATTATGTTAAGTGAAATAAGCCAGGCACGGAAAGACGAATGTCACATGTTCCCACATATTTGTGAGAACTAATAATTAAAATAATTGAACTCACAAAGACAGAGAGTAGAATATGGTTTCCAGAGTCTGGGAAGGGTAGTAGAGGGTAAGAAGGTAAGTGGGGATGGTTAATTTGTACAAAAAATGGAAAGAATGATTAATATTGAGTATGTGATAGCACAACAGAGTAACTATAGTCAATCAAATATAATTTAATCGCATATTTTTAAATAATCAAAAGAATGTGATAGAATTATTTGTAATACAAGGTGTAAATGCTTGAGGTTATGGATACCCAATTTACCCTGATGTGATTATTACAGATTCTATGCCTATATCAAAATATTCAATATACCCCATAAATATATACACCTACTATGTACCCACAAAACTTAAAAATAAACATGGATTTATCTAAATTTTCATATACATTTATATTATTCTTCCTTTTCCATAAACATTTAGTAAATTTCTGTAGGGTAAATTAATACAAACATTTTAACCAATTAAGAAGTAAAATTTGAAATCTAAATTCGTTTACCTTTGATAAATTTATGGGCCAACTTTCTTAATAGCTCCCAAGCAATTTGAAAGTGTAAAATTTCTTAAGGCAAAATTTGCTTTATGGCAAAAAGAGTGAATGCATCTCAGATGAAGCTCCATAACAAGAAGTTATGCCAAAATATTATAGTTTCATGATTGATACCTTCCATAAAACATTACATGAATGTCCAATATTTTATTATAATTAGACTACAATGATCATTTTTTATACAGAGTTGTGAAATGAAAACATTTACTGATGTTTAGTATTATATTACAAGTTAGCATATATATGTCTTTATGCTTTTTATCTATAATTATAATTTAATATAAATACAATAAATAACTATATGCAATTATGATTTTTATATTCCCAATTATAGTATTTATTTAAAATAGTGTAACTTTAATATATTATAGTACATCATTTACAAAAGTGCTTATAAATGTAAAGAAATAGCAGTGGGTATATAATAAGTGCTCAAATAATATTATCAAACTCAAAAGATTGCTTTTACAACAATATTATTTTTGAAATAGAGTAGAAAGACCTCTTAATATCTAAAATAGAAATAATACAGATACTATTAATTATAATATTGCTCACATTTTACTTCGATTATGCCTAAAATATATTTACTATTAATTTAACCAGCATTATTAAAATGTGTCTACTTTCTCGTAATAAAAATATTGCATTAAGAATATACAATTAAGTCGTTCACTGTTGGGGATTATACTAAGTGATACTCTACTAGGTGATTGTCTTTGAGTAAGGAAGTTACCATAATGAAAGTTTTTAAAGTAATAAGAATTTAAGCAGTAAGACAACCTGAAATGTCTGTCTGAGACAAATCAAATTTTGCCTCATGTAAGTGCTACATAGCACTACACAGTGCAGTGGTTCCTTTGGCCTTATCATATAACTGATAGAAGAATTTAAAAAGATATGCTGTTGAATTACCTACCATGGTTTCCAAAGTGTGGCATCTGGACCAGCAGCATATGTACGACCTGAACTAGGAACTTGTTAATAATTGAAAATCAGGGTCTTTCACAGACTACTGAATCAGAAGCTCTAAATGGGTTCCAGCAATCCATTTTTTTTGTTAGCTCTGTGAAAACATTCTTATATAATTTTTATTTAATTAATTATTTATTTTTTACAGTATAATAGCTGTTTGTTTATTTTTTATTTGGTTTGTTTATTTTTTAACTTTAGCTTGGGTTACATGGGCAGGTTTGTTTTATAGGTAATTTACGTGTGTCATGGTGATTTGGTGTACAGATTATTTTGTCACCTGGGTAATAAGCATAGTACCCAATTTGGTTTTTTTCAGTCCTCTCCCGTCTCCCACCCTCCACCCTCAAGTAGGCCCCAGTGTTTGTTGTTCTCCTCTTTGTGTCCGTGTGTTCTCAATGTTTAACTCCTCCTTGTAAGTAAACATATGTGGCATTTGGTTTTCTGTTTCTGTGTCAGTTTGTGTGGGATTATGGTCTCTAACTCTACCTTTGTTGCTGCAAAGGACATGATCTCATTCTTTTTTATGGCTGTGTAGTATTCCATGGTATATATGTACCACATTTTCTTTATCCAGTCTACTGTTCATGGGCACATGGCTTGATTCCACGAATAGTGCTGCGATGAAGATACACATGCGTATTTCTTTATGTTAATGCGTATTTCTTTATGTTAGAATAATTTATATTATTTGGGCTCTGTTTTAACCAAGTCCTCCTGGCGATTCTAATGTAGACTAAATGTTGAGACTCGGTGGTCTGGATTAAAGAAGAAGGACCTAAGAGAATTTTATTCCTTTTTTCTCTAGAAAATTGTTCTCATGCTACAGCATGAAGCAGTAGAAGAAAGGAAGTCTCCAACAAACACAAGTGTACATCTATCACACCCCCAGATGGTGCTATTTACCCAGTATTGTGGACAGTAGAAGTGAGGGAAAATATTTTTGAATCCTATTTGAGGAAAATGAAAATGAGTCTGATTCCTTTGGTATGTATGTCTTACTCATCTTTTAATCCAATACCTATTTATTGACAGCCTACTAAGTGATAGGTACTTTTTTAGAAGCCTAGGAACAGCACAAATTAAATCTCTGCTCTTCTGAAATTCACATGAAACTGCTGAAAGTCACATAATACCCAATAATCACAATAAATTATTGAATTGTATAGTGTTTTAGAAGGTGAAAAATTTTATGAAAAGAACAACATCAGTTTGATAGAAGACTCAACAGAGAGGTAAGCCTCTGTAAGCAGGGCATAGCAAGGGAAATTTTCAGTACATTTAAAAAACTCTATAATAGTAGAGCAGAAGAAAAACTAACGTAATATGCAGGTAGTACACTAACAGAAGATAAGAGAGAAACCAATTTGATGAATCCAAGGGCAGTGTTATAAAACTCAGCATGGCATGAGATAAGCAGTCTAGAATCCACGATCCCCAACATGCTCCATTTTTAAGAAATACTGAGTGTTGTTGAATAGAGAAAGGTCTGCCATTGGAATGAAAAGATAGCAGCATGTGTATGTCACAACCAGAGATTAAAGCAGTGCCTATGGGCCTCTGCCAGGCACGGGTTTGTATGGCTTCTTAAAACCAGGCAGGACAAGCACCATGATTTGGATGTGTTCCCTAAATTTTATGGGTTGGAAACTTAATCCCCAATATAATAGTGTTGAGAGGTAGGACCTTTAAAAGATGATTAGGTCATGAGGGCTCCAGCCTCATAAATAGACTAATGCTGTTATCATCTGAGTGGCTAGAAGGTGGCAGAAGTGGGTATTTTGGTATTTTGTAGAAGGATTAGTCTAACTACCTTCTCCTCTTTCTCAAGCACTTGTGCTCTTGCTTTTCTGCCTGCATCCCTGGAATGATGTTGCAAGAAAGTCCTCACTAAAAGCAGGCTGTTAGATGTTGAACTCCCCAGCCTCCAGAACTGTAAGAAATAAATCATGGTTCTGTAAAACGTACCCAGTCGTTGTTATTCTATTATTTTAGCACGAAGTGGACTAAGATAACTAGTTCAACACACGACCAGAGGCTAGGAAGAAGTGACAGTCATCTGCTGATGCCACCTTATGTTTAAGCCACCTAGACCTTAGAAAAGAGTACAAGAAGAATAAAGAGGGATGAATACAAGCCTAATTTCAGAAAACATTTTAAAATAGTACTTTGCATATATAATTGGAAGAAAAATGTTATAAAGAGCAATGAAAATGTTTAAATGATCTGAGACAGAAGATAGACAAGAAAGGGCATATAAATTTCAGAAGATAAATTTTTTAACAGAGAATTATTTCTGCATTTTTTTTTTATAATCTCAGTTCTACTTTTTATCTGCTTTGGTCTTTTAAAACCAAAATTCTCCATTTAAAGCAGCTTTTACAGCCATCAATCTAACTACTCAAGGAGATATTACATTACCATTTTAATCAAGTATGTTTATTTTTTAGAATTGATATAGAAATACTTTAATAGTGGTACACATGCATGTATGCCCTTAAAGAAGAGTACTATACTTATGAGATATTTGTGAATTTGTTAGCCTAATGGAAACGTAAGTGGTACATACATATTTATAAATTACACGTATACATATGACTAGTGGGGGAATATATATTTGGCATTTTGAATTATGATAGAAAAATGAAGAAAGTAGGGGTAGTGTTTATCTTTTTCTCAACAGTGATAATTTCTCTTTGAAGATCATTCTTGAAAGTTAAGTATATTGATAAATTTTTTCATTGTGATTGAATTCTTCATCACAAACTGTATAAAATGAATTTATTTGCAATGTTCAGAAAATTTCAAAACACTTTCCAATCTCTTTCCTTTGAGATATACTTCTTATTTTTCATGCATATTTCTAGCATTTCTTGGATAATCCAATTCAGCATATTCTGAGCCTGGAAGAGTTGTCTTATTTTCATATTAGATTTGTTTAATCCATCACCGATATATGTATATAAAGGCTCACCCACATGTCTTGCATTTTTATAGCAATTCATCTTACTTTTATAGGACATCAAAAATGGAAATTAATTGAGAATATCCTGCAGGCAACTTTCTAGTGAACAGAGAGAAGAATTTATATCCATATATTATTCCTTCAATACCTTTCTGAGCAAGTTGTTTAATGAAATATAAATTATCTACAAAAGTTCTTTTTACTTTTGTGCTCTAAATGACTTTATTCTCTGTGGCAAATATTTCTTTTAAAAGACTTTTGTTCATTTTTTAAGTTCTAATATGTGAAGTTTCAAATGTATTAAAAAGGTTTGACCTGCTTGTGAAATGCTCGTAATAAGAGGACTTGTTGAAGCATAATTTAAGTCTTGTGTTGTTACCTTAAACTTTAAAAAAAGGAATATGAACATGTTAAGTGCACAGCAGCTAGTGACTTTGGGAACAAATGTTTTACAGGAAACATTAATCTAATAGGCAGATTCCTCCTCTTCTTCCTCCTCCTCCTCCTCCTCCTTCTTCTCCTCCTTCTCCTCCTCCTCCTTCTTCTTAATCTGTTTCGTGGAAGAAAGGAAGTCTGCATTTAACAAGCAACACATGAGAGCAAAACAGAGTGTGTATAGTATGAAAAATGTCCTTCTGCGAAATAGGTAAAATGCTAGGTAATATGAATCATATATCAGCCATGTAATCCAAGCTACTTGGGAGGATCACTTGAGGACAGGGGTTGGAGACCAGCCTGGCCAACATAGTAAGGCCCCATCTCTATTTTTATTTTATTTTTTTTAAGATGCAATGCACATCATAATTACTATATGCTTGAGCTAAAAATACTGTTGAGGAAAACCACAGGAAGCAGCTCTAAAGAGAAAACAGAAATCAGAGTGTTGCATAGGTTTTAATTTTTGCTTTGTACAGCTAGAGGAAGACAAATAAGACCTTGGCCTGTTCAAGATAGAGAATTAGAAATGAGATCCTTGCATGAAGTCAGGGCTGTAAAAATGATACATCTTAGGGAGAAGCCTCAATTAGAAAAAAGATCCAGTTACCTAACAAGGGAAATCAGAATGAAACTCTTCTGCCTGAATTCCAATTCTGGGTGGGGAAAACATCCATGAAAATTTAAATTCATTGTTCTATACTCACAGAGGATTGTGACAGGAATTTCATTATTTTATCATCCAGGAATTCACAAGCAGATTAATTAATATAAAAGACATTTGAAATGGTAGTGTTCCAGAGTAAACAGCTAAAGCATGTATACATCCTCTAAAGAAAATTCCCAGCTGGGTGGCATGGCTCACCTCTGTAATCCCAGCATTTTGGGAGGCTGAAGCAGGCGGATCACCTGAGGTCAGGAGTTTGAGACCAGCCTGGCAAACATGGCGAAACCCCATCTCTATTAAAAATTAAAAAAAAAAATAAAAAATTAACATAGCGAAGCGTGGTGGCGCATGCCTGTCGAGATACTCCGGAGGCTGAGGTAGGAGAATCGCTTGAATCTGGGAGGCGGAGGCTGTGGTTGCAGTGAGCTGAGATCAGCCAGGGCACTTCAGCCTGGGTGGCAGAGCGAAATTCAGTCTCAAAAAAAGAAAAAAGAAAAAGAAAGAAAATTCCCTCAACGAAGATTCATCAGAGTTCCAGAAAAAAACAAGTAGATATAGGAGACAAACTTAAAACTACAAACCCCATAATGACAATTAAATATCTTGTAAAGGGAACCTTGGACCAGAAATGTCAAAAGAAACTTTATTGGATACTTGAATGAAGTATGGGAAAGAAGGGTAAGGCAATATCAATGTTGACTTACGATCTTGGGGAAATATAGAGTTGTTGCATTGGAGAATATCCTTGTTTTTGGGAAGTACATACTGGGAGCAGGAAACATGGTACTGAAAATGATAAATGCGTATGTGTGGCTTGTCACAAAAGTTTGAGACAAACAGAAAGAGCGAGAATGAGAGACAGGTGTTGCGGGGAGCGGAAAGACGAGGAGCAACAGCAAAGATGGCAAAATGGGAAACCTTAGTGAAGAATATATGACAGTCCTTTTCATTGTAATTGAGGCTATTCTAAAACTTTGAAATTACTTCAAAACAAATTATTTTATAATAAAATAAATTTCATAGATGGTGGTAAATCTCAAAATAGTTATCCTTAGATTGTGACGCAAAAGGCTATGAGCAGTACTTTGGGGATGCTGGTGTTTTTTAATTTCTTGATCTCCATTGGTTAAAGAATTATATTTAATGTGTAAAAAAATTCATCAAGTTGTATGTTTATGATTAGTACTATTCTCTGTAGATGTAATAGAATAGCAAAAGGAAAAATAATTCTTACTATATATGTACATATATACACACATGTTTATATATACATATGTATATATATGTGTACATATATATAGTTACTAATTTTTTTGCATAGTAAAATACGATATAAGACTAGGAATCTTTTTTTCATTAATCCTTTTAATGATTTAATCTTAGGCTGCTCTGTATTATTCTCAGTCTTACATGTTCACTACTAATGTTGCCTAACATATGTAAGAAAACATTAGTTAGCCGTTTTGAGAATTATTTAGCACTCTTGTTGAGCTGTTTCAGCATTTTAAGGATGTATCAATCAGGTAATTGCTCTCAGCATCTCTGAGTTGACTTTGTTTTAATTGGTCCTGATGCTTTGATTTAATTGGCATATATGAGATGAAAGCATAAGATGGGACATATATGACCCTATTTGTATTGCTTGGCTCATTTGATTAACTTTCTAGGTAGCTGTGAACACCTTTCATTCTTCAGCACTGATTGCATAACCCTAAGGCTGGCAGCCCACTCAAAAATGGAGATTTTCACTAGGAATTGTGGGAGCTATACTAGGTTCAGTTATCTCATGCCCAACATATATGTATAACTGGGGTCATCATATTGACACTTCTTGAAGCTTACTGATACTTATTCCAAAACCAACTAAAAAAGTAAAAACAAACAAACAAAAAATTCAGGAAATTATGTCTTTTATCGAGGCTATTCAGTCTAGTACAGTAATCATCTGTGTACTTTTTTGTGCTGTACTTGTAGAGGCAACCTCTATCCAAGGAATGACCTGCTGCTCAACTTTGGCATAATGTTGATTCCTAAGAAATACTGTGTTCCCAAAACACTGGCTGATGATTGCTTCTGTAGAAGCCAACCTAGTACAATTCATACACATACTTTAAACTTTCCTAAATTAACATTCATTTAAAAATATATCAATATTAGGATACACACAGACGATACATGACGCAGAATGAAAATACAGCACTGTTAAAAGATATAAATATTACTTATTGATTACACATTATAAAGTTTGGAACTAGGTGGGGCACAGTGGTTGATGCCTGTAATCCCAGCACTTTGGGAGGCTGAGACGGGCGGAATGATTGAGACCAAGGGTTGGAGACCAACCTGGGCAATATGGCCAAACCCCATCTACAAAAATATTCAAAAAATAGCTGGCACGGTGTTGCATAACTGTAGTTCCAGCTACTCGAGAGGTTGAGGTGGGAGGATTGCTTGAGCTCATGAGGTCAAGGCTGTAGTGAGCTGAGATCACTCCACTGCACTCCAGCCTGGGTACAGAGTAAGACTCTGTCTCAAAAACAACAACAAACAAACCAAAACCTTTGGGAAAAAAAGTGAATTGAAGTGGTTGGGTAAGGTTTCATGGAGTTGGTGAGACAAGCTGGTGTTTCAAAAATAGGAGCATTCTGTATAAGATTAAAGGATGGAAAATACATTTTAGGCAGGGAAAGTTACTTGTGGAAAAACAGGAAAATATACAAGTGAAACAACCAGAAGCCCCGGTGCAGAAATGAAAAATGCCACAAAGTATGGGCATAGAAAAGTGAGTACATCAATTATTTAGCAGCTGATAGTTGTCTTAATGTTTTTACTATCTCATAAAATGACACATTTTTTCAAATGTTTGATATTCAGTTGCAAGACATGGTACAGCACTAAGTTTAACAAGTTTGATATTTTTTAACATCATAATTTTTATAATGATTAATTCATATTTTAAATTGACATTTATTTTGGTCACCTAAAGATTTCTAAGATTCAAGTTATTATTTATTTAAGTTTAAATAAATCAACAAGACTCATATAAATATATCTTCACATCTTAGAAGTGCAATCTTTAAACATCTTTTTATATTATAAAACAAAATGGTTACTACTGAATAAGTGGATTGTGGAGGTTTTTCTATTCATTGAGGCAGTGATATAAAATAATGAGAATGGAGCTTCACCAGTGTGTTAGTGCTACCAATGCTTTGTGATAAGCATGTATTTGATGAAATTAAACCTGTCAATTGCAGATACAAACTCCTGTTCTGTTTTCTCCAATTACTTCTCAGAAAACTCTACTTTTTAAAAAATTCTGCCACTAATAAGTATTTTCTAGTTTACTTGGAAGTAGATAAAGTTCCTGGATAACCAGAGACCTTAGGATGGGCAATGTAACTGGGACTTTCCCCGATGTATGCATCCATGAGTGAACTGTTCTAATGGAGTTGCCACTCTTTATGTTCAAAATATGTTTTATATTGCTGGTGAAGTGAACTAATTATTTTTAGTGAATTTGTTTCTATTAACATCTAGAAATAATATAATAAAATACTGATGTATTAAAACTTTAATGCAAATAAAAATTGTAAAACTTATTTTCACATTTTTTGTAAAGGCAAAGGCTATGATAGAAAGCTTTTTTTAATACAACACAATTATCCTTATTATACAAAAATCCTTTTTTGTAAATTAATATTTTGTTCTTGCACTCTAAATTGTCCCTATGACTTAGAAATGAAGCACAGTTTTAATAGTCTCATCAAAAATGATTTCAAAAAAATTAAAACACTTATGCCCAGATGCTATTAAGATCTAAAACATTATCAGACATAAGCATGCCTTTTTTATTTATGGAAGCTATTATGGCTTATAGTTATCATGTCTGGATGAATATCTTTGTTACACTAATGCTGGATATTTTGCATTGCTTTTTTTTGCTTTGTTTTATAGAGTTTATGTGTGTATTTGTGTAAAAAGGTGCCCTTAGGAAAATAAACGAGACTTTATATTTAAAATGCTATGTTTTATTGATGATGATGTCAGTAATAATTTTAATAATTTGAATCATGTTAATAATAATTAACATCATCAAGCTGAAGTTTTAATGTGAATATTTTATAGATCCTCAACACCCTCTACACTTTTACCCTGAAGACAGATGCAAATCACATACATCTATGAAGAGTCAAAGCTATCCATGAAATGTCTAATGATGTGCTTTTAGAGCTTTTGAGTTAGTTGGGCTTGGCAAGACCTATGCAATTAGAGCAAGTTTCATGTGTAATTGATAAACTTGGATAACCTTGTTAAGAGAACACTAGCTATGAAGTGGTTAAAAATCCTAGAAGCCAATGTTAACAATAATTCACATCCTATGGTTAAACTAGTGTATGAAAATATTTTTCAGATTAAACATATAGCTAAGAATATGATGCAGGGAAAAATAATTGACATGCTTTATGGACAGGATTTATCTATTAAGTACGGTGATGTGACCAGTAATAAAATACTATGACATTTTCTATTTCTTACAGATTTGTCTAAAAATTACATGTGTTTAATCTGTAATACTAATTTGGTGGAATTTGCAATTCTATATTATTTTAGATATTTAAATTTACTGATTATTTTTAACTAATCTTTGATGTTAAGAATAACAGCCACCTAATGGTTTGAATCGTTTTCTTGATAAAACTAATTTGCATTGTTCTATTTTTCGTTTGGGAAAGTGTAAAATGATATTTTAAAAATAATTACCATATAGATGTGTAAATGAATTATGATTCATTAGAATAATTGAAAAGAAAATTTGGGTCAAGATAATTGCTATAAACATCCTTTGAAAATGTCCTTGGGAAATTAATTCCTTTACTTCTCCATTGGAATAAAAATTTTTAAAAGCTCTTAGAAGTTTAACTGAAGTCTTCCCAATAATAATGTTCTGTCATTATGACAGACAGCTATCATTTGGTCCTTTCTAGTACGTGTAGATGTTTTCAGTGGATGCACCTGTCTTTTAAGTGTTTTCTAAAGAAAATGAAAATGACATGACTTCAGGGATCTATTGGTTAAAATATTCTTTCCAATTATCTTTGTCAGCACAGAGGGATAATGTTAATTCTGACCTAAAGATATGGTTCAAGGATCTTTTCTTCATGCACTCTCACTTATGATTCTTATTGATCTTTTTAAGTGAAGACCACTTAGTGAAGATTTTAGCCAGTAAATCCATATTTTTTTATGTTTTCAAAGTCTTGCTACATTTTTCTGTTAGTGATATTGCAAATACCAGGTAATTGGTATTGTTGCACTTGTCCTCATTATCAATGTCGATTTTGAAAAACTTTCTAGCATAAGTGCAAGATTCCAAGCTAACTGTCAATTATATTCTTACTGAACAGAAAGAGCATCTGGCTTTCGAAACTTCTGATTACAACCTTAAACCTGAGATGAATGTTTTAAAATACAGTTTGCATTAACAATCTTGAGCACGTGTATTATATGTAGATACTGCATCAATTTGTAATTTCTCTTACAAAAAGTTTTTTGTGGGAAGAGAAAAATGTTTTATTTATCAAAAACCATTGCTACATGAAAATGTATAGAAATACTAACTTTAGAATGGCGAGTAGCATATGCTTTAAGATTTTTCAGATATAATAGAATTTACAAATGCCATTTATTGTACATCTGTGAACATGAAGCCATATGTTGAAGCTGACTATTCTAGTAAATTTAAATATACAAAGCCCAGAGGGTAACTCCAAAATCTGTATCAAGAGTCATAAAAACCAGGATACCCTCTGATCCTGGACATGAAATACTTAGAAACAGAATATTCAACAAATTATTGTATATGAATTTAAATAAATTTATATGATATAATTTATCTTTTGTTGGTTTAACATTACATTACTCAAAGAAGGACAATTGTGGGCATAAAATATTAACATATATTATGTTTTAAAAGTCACAAAATAACATGTAAAGCGTATTTATATCTGGATTTCTCAATATGTGCTTATTAATAACTCTCAAGGATTACATGCAAAATATGTTTTAAGAAGTAACTCATTATTGATTATACATGTGTTTATGAAAATGGAATAGCTAAAAAAGTTACAGTGATGAAGATGATTATTACACTAATGATAATATATAGTGTCAGTGAGCTTCATCTTTCTAGTGATTTCTGATCAATTTTATAAAATCCACACAGAGAGAAAAGAATAGTAATTTTGTAGCAGCTTTAAACTATAAAGAAATCCAGGCAACAATATCATGCAATGTGAAAATGTCTTGTACATTTTTGTAATACAGTTCTGTTCTGATTATATAAATATGTATTTGAGGAAATCTATTAAATATTAAGTTTTGTATATATACATCAAGATAAAATATTTTTAAATCAGTTGATGAGATGGTTGATCTTGCTACTACAAACATAATTTTATATTAATATATAATGCTTAACAATACTCTCACTCAACTGCTGATTAAGGCTTTAAAAGATTGTCTGTTCACATTCTGAGAGTCTCAATTGATGAGAAGCTTTGTACACATGGGAGGTAGCAAATGACAGAACAATATTAATTTGTTTTTCTCTAACTGACAGAAACAATTTATTTCTGTTAACTAAAATTTTTCCATGTCAATTATTGAAAATTTGTTTAAAGGATAAAATTTTTCCATAGTTCTATCAGTCTTTTCTTTTCTTTAATTGAACAATATAATGATGAAATTAACTATGATAATGCTAAATCAATATGAACACAAGTCATTTTCTGTACTGAAAATTGCATAAGCCTCACTCTAATGCAGCCTTTTCTTAAGTCTACACGGATGTAGTTCTGCTAGTTTAAATAATTCCGCTGTAGAAATGAAATTATAACAGCATTCAGTCGATAAAACTGAAGCACTTTGGAACTCAAAGTTGACTTCTGCTCTAAATCTACAAAATGTCTCAGAACATATTTAACACAGTAGGTGCAATTTTCTTTTTTTTTTTTTTTTTTTTTTTTTGAGACGGAGTCTCACTCTGTCGCCCAGGCTGGAGTGCAGTGGCCGGATCTCAGCTCACTGCAAGCTCCGCCTCCCGGGTTTACGCCATTCTCCTGCCTCAGCCTCCCGAGTAGCTGGGACTACAAGCGCCCGCCACCTCGCCTGGCTAGTTTTTTTTTTTTGTATTTTTTTTTTTTTTCTTTTTTTTTTTCTTTTTTTATTTTTTATTATACTTTAAGTTCTAGGGTACATGTGCATACGTTTATATCATGTATAACTCCCCAATGCAATCCCTCCCTCCTCCCCCCTCCCCATGATAGGCCCCAGTGTGTGATGTTCCCCTTCCCGAGTCCAAGTGATCTCATTGTTCAGTTCCCACCTATGAGTGAGAACATGTCGTGTTTGGTTTTCTCTTCTTGTGATAGTTTGCTAAGAATGATGGTTTCCAGCTGCATCCATGTCCCTACAAAGGACGCAAACTCATCCTTTTTGATGGCTGCATAGTATTCCATGGTGTATATGTGCCACATTTTCTTAATCCAGTCTGTCACAGATGGACATTTGGGTTGATTCCAAGTCTTGCTATTGTGAATAGTGCCGCAATAAACATACGTGTGCATGTGTCTTTGTAGTAGAGTAATTTATAATCCTTTGGGTATATACCCAGTAGTGGGATGGCTGGGTCATATGGTACATCTAGTTCTAGATCCTTGAGGAATCGCCATACTGTTTTCCATAATGGTTGAACTAGTTTACAATCCCACCAACAGTGTAAAAGTGTTCCTATTTCTCCACATCCTCTCCAACATCTATTGTTTCCTGACTTCTTAATGATTGCCATTCTAACTGGTGTTTTTGTATTTTTTAGTAGAGACGGGGTTTCACCATGTTAGCCAGGATGGTCTCGATCTCCTGACCTCGTGATCCGCCCGTCTCGGCCTCCCAAAGTGCTGGGATTACAGGCTTGAGCCACCGCGCCCGGCCCGGTGCAATTTTCAACTGCACTTGTTAAAGTACTCAAAATACCTAATTTATAAATTATTTTTGGAGGCAAAAATATTGTTCCAGAAACCTGCAAATTAGGGTCATTGCCAACATATTTTCAAATATTTTGCCTATAAACTCTTGATAGAGTCTTTCTTCCAGTTACCAACTAACTTTAGCATAAAATAGCAGAAAGTAATATGCCGTTTCTTCTTGTAAACTTGAAAACTGTACACGTTGTATAAATTTAAATGTTATTATATTTAACACTCATAATTTAATTCACCTTGGAGGTAACATTATTTAATTACATGTGAGAGTTTCTCTATGAATAAAACTGCTTATTGCTTGAACATGTATTTCAGTTTTTTCAAGATGAGTATTTTCAGAGAGAATGACTTCTGCTCACACACCATGCCATGTATGCATAGGGTTACAGTAATAGGTGTTAAATAAAACCTAGTTTCTATAAATAATAATTACAGTATCAGGGCTTTTTAGGCTTTCTGAGAAATACTAGGGAGAGTGCATGTAGGGAAACAGGTTCTGCATCCCAAGGACACTGGGAACAGCCTTGCATGGTGGCTTCAGTTCACGTGAGCTCACTGTGTACTAGACTTGGTTACTCAAAGAGGAAAACAAATGACGCGAGGGTGTCCATATTTGTATTTTATCAGATTTTCCATAGTCTTTGAGGGCTTATAACATATAAGTGACTTCATAGGCTATGACCAATATCAACTTACAGTGTGGTATCAATGAGATCTCATACCACTGGGTCAGATGAAAGTTAAATATTAACATTTGCTAGAAATTCACACTATGAGACATTGCTAAAAGTAGCTGTGAAACACTATTTGGGGTTATTTACCCATATGTTTAATAGAAAATAAAATAATCACTCACTTCCCAGCATAGAGCATGTTCATAAACAATCAATGAAACTACATCATCCACTTTTGGAAGAACTTGAATGTTTGTCCTTTTCTTCTGCGATGATGTATTTGATAAAGACCCAGGAGGCACCATGGTTACATTATAACTTATCTTTGAGGACAGAAGTATAGAATGACCCAAGGCAAACTCAGTGTTCAAGTAAATGTCTGGCCAGATGTTCTTGGTCTGAGCAGTGTTGATCTCCCCCCACCAGCTTCTGATGTCAAAAGCAGACACTTCATGAACTGCTAATCCATTTTGAGAAGACGCTAGTCTTGAAGAAAAGTATATTGTTTTGAAAATGTAGGGAAGTATACAGCACCTTCTCAAATTCCTGTTTCCTACTATCTGACTCTGATGCCTAGACACACAGCTGAGGGAGAGAGGATGTGGCACATGTAACTTGTAAGTGGTTAATGACAGGATCAGCTAATCTTATAGGGGTTTACCTGGAGAAGATGGTATGGTTGGCATAGAGTGAACACTATGGAGGTAACAGTGGTCCCTATCATATCATAAAATATTATACGTGTGCACCCTATTTCTTTGGAAAAGTTTCAGTATTACGGCAGTTTTTGAGCACAATTTATTTGGGCCATAGGAAAGGTGATATCTGAACATATTTAATTGGCTTTGAAAGTCCAGTTATTTCTCCTAAGATATGGTTGCTTTATTTTGGCATGTGCAACTGATAAAAGATTCAGTTAGGAAATATGATATACTTATTAAAATATCTCACTCTATATGTATGTGTCTTTAGTAATATAGTACTAAAACTGTGACCATAGAATTAGACTATTATTGTTGGCTCATCAATCTGTACAGGTAGATTTCTATGAGTACTCTACCGATATGCTCTATGTCCAGCAATAACATCTGAGTTTTAGCTTATTGTGTAGAACATCCAAAAACACAGGCATTAGGAATTCATCATCACTGTGGTGGATCATTCCTGTATTTTATAGGACATGGCCACCTTGAATGCTGGCTGTTTCTCCCAGTAAGCCACACTATAAGGACCAAGCCTTGTGAGAAGTTTGTGTCATGTCCTAAGTAAGAATGTATATCTAATGAATGAGCAGCTGCTTGTGGGTGAGAGGACTAAGAGCTCAGAGGCTGGTATTATCCATTAATCAGAGGATCCATTTTAGTATGAGAATATTAGGTATAAGATTTAAGACTTTTTTTTTTTTTTTTAGTGAGACATTCTTTCTCTGTTAGGAGCCAGCCTAACCACAATTTCTTAATACCAAGGAATGCTGGTGGAATATTTTTGCCAGAGGCTCCAGTCATTTATGAGAATGGTAGAAGATGTACAAAAACATAGGTGCAATGGGATCTGTAGGAGAGATGGGGATACATGACAATGTGTGTTACTTTTGTTTAAACTGTCTTTTAAGGCATCTTGGACAGGCATTTCCACTCAAGTGTGACTGACTTTGGAAGTTGAAGTAAAATACCTCAAGTGAAAGATGCGCTGCCTTCAATATCCAAATAGCTCAATAAGTAGGTAGGCCTCCTCTTTTTTTGTATTTGATGGATGCAGAAATAGTAGATCTTTTTTTAATTTCTTGGGATTATAGTCCATTTAATTCCCAATGAAATCACTAGATAGTGTAGCCTTGGACTTTGTTTTCATTTGGGGTGCAGCAGTTTTTTCATAGAGGATTGCTATGGTTTGAATGTCTGTCACCCAAACCTCATGTTGAAATAAGGTCCTATTGTTGTAAATGGGACCATATGGGAAATGTTTGGATTATGGGCAAGGATCTCTCAGGAATAGATTAGTTCCGTCCCAGGGTTCCAGGAAAGTGGTGAATGAGTTCTCACTCTACTAGTTCCTACAAAAAGCGGTTGCTAAAAAGAACCTGGCATCTCCACCACTTTTTCTGTGTTCCCTCTCTTGCTTCCCTTCTCACCACGTCGTCTCTGCACATGCCAGCATCACTTTGTCATTCACAATAAGTGGAAGCAACCTGAGGTGCTCACCAAAAGCAGATGCTGATGCCATGCAGGAGCGTAAGCCAAACAAACTTTTAATTTTATATAAATTATCAGCATCAGGTATTCTTTTATTGTGATATTAAACAAACTATGATGAGGTCCTTATCAAAAACTCATTGTAACAGAATATTTGTGCATTCAGCAGAAATCCATATTATACTAGAGTTTGTCCAATCCAGCAATGATCTGATCTGTCATTGGCATGCTTTGCCAGGCAGGAAAGGCAAATTGTTTTGATTTTCTTTCCAAAATGATACAAAAAAAAAAAAATCAGCAATACCTAAGGCTGCATGCCAAGAGCAAATAATGACAGTAAAAATACATCAGAGTTACTCTTGTGATGTCAGATAGTGTTGGAACAACAGTAGCTTCCTTTTCTTTAAGACTATATCGTTAACAGTAAGGCTCTAGGAATAGTCATTTCCAGTGTCTAGTCAGAGCCATTAACCTTGAAGGATGCATTGCATAGTAACTCTGACTCTGCTAATTTTTCTGTGAGTAAATCAAATACTTTTCTTCTTCTAACCAGAGGCAGTAGATCAATTTTACCTGGATATATCCGTTCTTGGCAATGCAATTTCCTGGTTTTGAAAAAGTCAAAAACTGGGGATGCAATGACTTTAACCAATTATTGGAGTGTCCAAAACATCCACATTATACATAAAAGATGGCAAAAGACACAGGAGCCAGCATAAGTAATTTAAAAGTGATCTAAACTAATGAATTTCACAATATTCTGGGTCTCTCCTTAGAAAGAAAGAGGGGGATCGTGTTCCAAATCTAGTCCTTGCTACTGTACATTACATTGCCATAGTTTTTTGAATGTCACTTCAGATTTCAGTATTATCCAGAATTTTCTATGTGCATGTTTGCATTTGAGCAGCCAATACAACACCATCTCAGGAGTTCTCTTGGGATTTATAAAATATATGCATTTTTGCAGGTTCTTCTACCACAACCACCTCCACCTCTAACTCTGAAATTCTTGAAATCCTATCTTCATCCAGTAAAAAAGCAGGGACTTTACAGCATTTTTCTGTAGAAGAAAATACACCTTTCTTTCAAATAACCAACACTTTTTATTGTTATTTACTCCTTTGGGGGATTGCGGTGGGGCAGGCATCTTTTTACCCTTAGAAGGTTCTGAGAGGATTCCTTGGTAGACCTACCCATTCATGGGTTACTGTACACTCAGCATCAGCTGTTATCGAAAACTTCTAACATGCATATTCTCCAGTTAAACCCCGTAGTTTCCCAGAACATGTACCACCAGGATTTGTAATGTTTGCTGCAGGGTGATCACCAACTGACTTGCAAAAAAGATCCCAGGAACCCACCAGTAGTGCTAGATGGGGCATATGCAGCATAGGCATATTAGGGATAAACTTCCACAAAAAGAAGTAGTAAAGTGCAAGCTGTTCCCCATAATATTTACAAACATGATTCCATAGCATAGGGCAGGAAATAGATACTCTGAGCATGTTCTAGGGCCAAAGTTCCAAAACAGAGGTGTTTGCCTAGACAAGAAAGCTAGAGATGTGCGTGATTACCACATTAGCAGATCGATAATAAATAATCATGCCCCCCAAAAATGTTATATATATACAGGATGGCCTAAGTGGAATGAAGTATCACCTAGCTCCCTAAGTAGCAATAACAATAACAAAAATGTATTAAAGACTCTCCTAACTCAGGAACAGTGTCCAGAACCTGAAAGTGTACATATCAAGGATCAATATCTACACACTGAGGGCCCTATGAGAACATTACTTGCCTGTAATGCTGACATAAGCCAAAGTCCATATATCTCCACAGACTGACTTAGTCTACCTGAGTCAGTTTCTGATTAAGCTATGTAAAAGGGGAAGAAAAATGAGCTTCCAAGGCCAACAGGGTATTTTCACTCCTTACATAAATTTAGTATGAGGACAAAAACTACTAAGACTCACAAATCTAAATTTGGATAATTGACATTTTAGTGCCTAATTATGGTTCAGTTTTTCACTTTTGTTTGGTGAAACTGAAAACTTTTTGAAATTACTAGAATTTGATTCATATCAGTAGAAATATTTATTATTATCTGTAAAAATTAAAATATTTGCATATAAAATATTTAAATCTTCAGAAAATAAGTTTTTCAGTGTTTTAAACACTTTATGATTGGGTCCTTAGAAATGTTTATTATAAGCCAGGCACGGTGGTTCAGACCTGTAATCACAGTACTTTGGGAGGGCGAGGAGGTTGGATCACTAGGTCAGGAGTTCAAGACCAGTCTGACCACGATGGTGAAACCCCGTCTATACTAAAAATACAAAAATTAGCCAGGTGCAGTGGCAGGTGCCTGTAACCCCAGCTACTCAGGAAGCTGAGGCAGGAGAATCACTTGAACCCAGGTAACGGAGTTTGCACTGAGTCAAGATCATGCCACTGCATTCCAGCCTGGGCGAAAGAGTGAGACTCCATCTCAAAAAAAAAAATAAATAAATAAAAATATTGTGGTTAAATATTCCAAAAACAGGTATTTACAGGTAGCATAAAAATTTAAAAAGTATTCATATTTCTGAGAGTCACAATTAAAATTCTAAAACCCTCACAAAGTATTCATATTACACATGTATGCAATACAATATTAAGTTAATTTTCTTGATCTCTAAGGCTACAGAAAATATTTAGTAAAATAACTGGTTTAAAATTTATAGAATGATTTACTTGTTTTAAAACATTTTTCCTTTGTTAAATGAAAGTAAATAATAAACACAAGTAGATTTTAGCTACTTGTTATAATAAAATATCGATAAACAAATTTGTAAATATATGTAGCACTTGAGAAAAAATATCGACTATTTCTCTTCATAGAAACTAAGTATCAGATGCTACTATTGCTGGTAATAACAACAATAATGCTAGTAACAAAAGCATCAAGAGGCCCTTCTATGTTTTATACGCTATGATGACTTTACAAACAATTTTCTAGGGGTAAACAAATCAATATTACATATTAATTACATTAACTGGAATAATTTAATTCCATGATTTAGGAGTGAAAGATCATGACACATAGTTAATTTAAGCATGCCCACTAGTGAGAATGGCATTCTTAAGGGTTACATTACAATGTAAAGTTTGCATTCAGGAAGTAAAAACAATGTAGTTAAAATTAAATTCTAAGCATTTTAAATGTATTTATGGCTGTAAATTATAGGTTTGAGATTTTATCACTATAGAGTTTTATCACCCAACAATACCCCACAGAACACACTTGTTGGGAATTCTTGCTTCAGGGCACCCTACTGAGGACAAATATTTTATAAGTGGAAAACATAGTTTTAATAACTTGATATGAATATATTTTGTTGCATAGGGACACAGCTAAATTAAGCTCTTACAGTCTAGTTGTAAGGAAGGGGTTCCATGTTTAAGACCCCTGGCTCTGGAGTATGATTCCCTGAGGGTCCTATCTGGGTTTTATCACTTACACACTGGATATGATGGGTTATTGAGAGAAAAATCACAGAAATAAAGAATCTTCTCATCACGTCTTAACAGGAGCCAAGCTATCAACATGGTTTACCACTGGTTACACTAAGCTTATCACATGGCCAACTTTTTGCCAAGTTCCTCCTTCCTAAATTATTTTTCTTTTTGCCTGTATTCAAGAATAAGTTCCACCTCTTGATGAAAGAAGTATCTGCATAAATTAGTTGGAATTTTCCTATAAGAAATAATTGTATCTCCCCAACCACTCATTTATTTATTCAGTTGTTTATATTAGTATGGACCTTATTTATTTATTTATTCAATTATTTATAATAGTATGGGCCTTATTTATTTATCTATTCATTGATTTATATTTGTGTGGACATGGAGTGTGGAGTTTCTACTAATATAAATAATTGAATAAGCAATAAATAGTATTTTTTTCTTCTGGTTATTGTTTGATATTACATTATTTATTTAATTCCTCAAATTGTTCCAGTTTTAGTCCTTAAGAACTCTTTCAGTTTTTCTCCTATATCCTTTGATGTACTCTTACAATTTCTTAAGCAATTTTATTTATTTATTTTTTAGCATCTATCTTCTGATATTACAAAATCCTACAGGCTTATCTTATATTTTGTACCCAGCATTGGAACAGCTACTTCTCCAAAGAAACTTGGTTTATTTTACTGTAGATTGCTGTAGGTCATCACGATGTGAATGCTAGATATCCTAAAAGCAGTAACTGGATGCCCTTTTTTAAAATCTCTCAGCAGAAGTTTTCGTTTTCATGAATGAAATCAAATTTCCCTTCAAACTGATTGAAACTACTTGCCCTTCTACCAAAAATTTATGAAAGTAACTGCTTTCCAATTTCTCTAAGACTGAACTTAACTAATATTTTACTAATTTAGTAGGTGAAAAGCATTATTTGAATTTGTCTTGTTTTGTATTGATTACCTTCTCTATTAAAAAAATTGTTTTTAGCCCAGTTTCCTATTTAGCTTTTGCTGTTTCATTATCATTTTTTAAAAACCTTTTCTTTTTGCACTATAGTTTATTCAATTATTTTTCAATTCTAGTATCAGAAAGTTAGGAATTTTTGGGCTCGGGTAATCTGCCAAGTACTTTTCCTATGTACTGTATTATATCTGTCTTTAAGTATTGCATTTGATCATTGAAATAACTAAATACATACATCTTCTATTAATCTAATTCTAATTTTTATTAAAGTATATTTAATTAAAAATACTAATTATTTCATTTCATTTTTTTGAGACAGCATCTCACTCTGTCACCCAGGCTGGAGCGCAGTGGCACCATCATTATTGACTGCAACTTCAGTCTCCCGGGCTCAAGGGATCCTCCCTCCAATGTAGCTGGGATTACAAATGTGTGCCACAGCACCTGACTAATTTTTGTGTTGTTTGTAGAGATGAGGCTTTAGCATGTAGCCCAGACGGGTCTCAAACTCCTGAGCTCAAACAATTTGCCCTCCTTGGCCTCTCACAAGTACTGGGATTATAGGCATGAGTTACTGCATCCAGCCTCAATAACACATTTTAATATCGTTTAGTGATAGTCTACCAGAACAAGGATTCTTAATGTGGAGCATATGTGGTTTGCAGATATATAGATGTGTTCTATTATGTTCATATGCACCCTGAGCTTCTATGTAAAATGTTGGATCTATATGGGTACAGAAAATTTGCAGGAGTATGTTTATAGCATTCTTAAGATTAAAAAAAATAAAAATCTAGAAAATAAGGAATGAGACAAAAATATGTCCTTCTCAACACTCCTTTCCAACACTGTATTAGAAGTTCTAGCTAATGCAATAAGACAAGAAAAGGAAATAAAACATATACAGATTGGAAAGGAAGAAATATATATTGTCTTTGTTTGCAGATTATATGATTATTTGCATAAAACTCTTTAAACATTAACCAAAATCTCCTAGAACTAATAAGAAATTATAATAAATTTACAAGATTCAAGGTTAATATAAAAAGGTAAATCATTTCCCATGTATTACCCAAGAACAAGAGAAATTTGAAATTAAAAACACAATACCATTTACATTAGCACCTCTCAAAATGAAATAGGTATAAATCTAATAGAATATGTATAAGGAAATATATATGAAAGAAAACTATAAAACTGATAAAATAAATTTAAAATAATTAAATGAATATAATGTGATGAATATATTATGTTCATGGGTAGAAGAGCTCAATATTGTCAAGATGTTAGTTCCTCCCAAACTGATATTGATTACAATAAAAAGCCAAGCAAGTTATTTTGTGAATATAAATGAGCTGATGTTTAAAGCTTATATGGAGAGGCAAAAGAGTAAAAAGGGCTAACATAATAATGAAGGCAAATAACAAAATTGGGAGACTGATATTATATAACATCAAGACTCACTATAAAACTGCAGTAATCAAGTCAATGTGGTTTTAGTGAAAGAACAGACAAATAAATCAGTGGTACAAAATTAAGAGCTCAGAAGATTCACCTAAATATATAGTTAATTGTTGTTTGACATTGGAGCAAAGGCAATCCAATGGAGAAAAGATAGTTGTTTCAATAAATGATGCTGAAAAGACTGAACATTTGCATGCCAAAAAAAAAAAAAAAGAATACAAGCATATACCTTATATCTTTTACAAAAATTCACTCAAAATGGATCATAGATCTAAATGTAATAGTAAAATATAGAATTATAAAATTGCTTGAACATAACATAGAAGAAAATATAGATAATCTTGGGTATGAAAATGACCTTTTAGTCACAATACCAAAGACATGATACCTGAAATAAATAATCGATAAGCTGGACTTCATTAACATGAAAAACTACTGCTGTGAAAAAGACAGTGTGAGGAGAATGAGAATACAAACCATAAACTGGGAGAAAATATTTACAAAAACTTATGTGGTAAAAGACTTTTATTCACAATTCATACATTTAAAAATGGTCAAAGGACCTGAAAATAGACCTAACGAAAGAAGATATGAAAATGACACGTAAGTGTACTAAAATATTCAACATCATATGGCATTAGAGAACTGCATATTCAATGTATAAGATGCCACTACACACCTATTAGAATGGTGAAAATCTGAAACATTGACACCACCAAATGCCTGCAAAGATGTGGGACAACAGAAACTCTCCTTCATTGCTGGTGAGTGTGCATAATGGTGAAGCCACTTGGAAAAGCAATTTGGCAATTTCTTACAAAACTGAACATACTATATGGTTCAGCAATCATGCTCTTTGCTGTTTACACTCAGATGTTTATAGCAGTTTTCTTCATAATTACCAAAACTTGGAAGCAACCAAGATATCCCTCAGTAGGTGAATGAATATATAAACTAATACAGCAGACAATGGAATATCATTTCGTGTCAGAAAGAAATGAGTTATAAAGCCTTAAGAAACATGGAAGAAACTTAAATGCACATTATTGAGAGAAAGAGACCAATATGAAAAGGGTACATACTGTATAGTTCCACTGATAGGAACTGCTGAAAAAGGCAAAACTATAAAGTCAATAAAACATCCGTGGTTGCCTGAGGTTAGAAGAAGAAGAGGGATAAATAGGCAGCACAGAGGATTTTTAGGGCAGTGAAACTATTCAGTTTAATACTATAATGGTGAATACATGCCATTACACATTTGACAAAATCCATACAATGTTGAGCACCAACAGTGAATCCCAATATAAACGATTGACTTTGAGTGATAATGATGTGACAATGGAAGATCATCCATTGTAACAAATGCACCAATCTAGTGTGGGAGTTTGATAGTGGCGGAGACTGTGCATGTTGGGGGAAAATCGATATATGAGAACTCTTGGTACTTTTCTCTCAATTTGACTGTGAATCTAAAACTTCTCTACAAAATAAGTTTTATATATATATAAATTTACACACCCTCATGCATATATACACAGGTATGTACTGTACTAAAGTCTCCTCATATTGAAAATAGAGAATCGTATTTCTGCATATGAAACATCTAATCCAAAGTATGGCACATAGTCCTTAACATATTAGGAAAAATATATTATCCCATTTAACTTGTGACAGGTATACCAGCATTGTCATAGAGAACGATTTTGTTCAGCACACTTCCCTAGAAAGTTAATTATCATTATCATCATTCTCTAGCCACTTTCTAATCTTGTGTGAGCATGGCCATCAATCATTGCTGCTAATCCCTCAGTTATATCTTCTAGTACTGGAAAACAGTGATGGTCAAATCTTTGCATGTTTAATCTGTAAATTGTGGTCTATGAATTAGATAATCCAGTAATGACATAAGTGAATATATTTAAATATTGAACAATACAAACAACACAAACATCTAGCTTTAAAACTTCAACTTTTATTAAAATGTGTAGAATTATATACTTATATATAAAAGATACTTCATCCAACCTTAATATTCTGTGTCTGACCATTGTAGAATATTAAAACTGTATGGATTTTAGAATTATTCTTTCTAAATGCCTCATTTGTATAGATGTAAAGCCAATAAGATTAAGTGAGTTCATCAAGGTCACACAGCTTATTAGAATCTGGTCTTTGACTCAGAGCTCCTGTCTCTTTAACGAATAATCTTTTACCAGCAATCCTCCTTTGTGACATTAAGTGATGCATTGTTCTGATTTCATTTTCTATAATTAAATGGCACCATGGCCATTGCTAATTCACCATAAATAAATTGAATTTGTAAAATAAAGTACTCATATAAAATTACAATAAAATATAATAGTGGATATCTATAAATAAAATTTTATTTTATGTATTTGAATTGTATTATTTTTGTCCCTATGCCATTCTGGGACCTTGCTATATCACTGTATCATAAAAAGTTAAAAGTATAAAATTGAAGATAATTTAACAAGAAACTACGTATCTCTGTTACACCTATCATTCTCTAAAATTAGTTGGGTTAGACAGCGATTCTTTAAACCTTAAAATAATCTGTGTTGCCCATGTTAAAATCTAGTACGATTATTAGATTTCTGGTTTATTTCAATATGATAGCTTATAGTTCCGATTTATATAAAAATAATACCCAACATAACCAATATGTTATCTAATTTAAAACTTGAGAATACCTGATTCATTACAGAAATAACTTTCTTCTCATGGCAGAGGAAAGCAAATTAAAAGGGAAAAATTTTTTTAAAAAGTTTCTATTAGTGCACGAGTTTGCTAGAACTGCCTAATAAAATACCACAATCTGGGTGGCTTAAATGTCAGACCTTTGTTTTTTCACAGTTCAGGAGGCTAAATGTTTAGATCAAGGTTTTGGTCGGGTTTGGGTTCTCCTGCGACTTCTCACTTTGGCTTGCAAATAGATAGACGATTTCTAGCTATGTTCTCAAGTAGTCTTTTCTAGTGTCTCTCTCTCTCTCTCTGTGTCCTAATCTGGTCTTCTTACAGTTATATTATAAGGTTTTGGGTGTTAGGGCTTCAACACATAAATTTGGGGAAAGCAATTCAATTGAAAACAAATGGGTAAAGTTGTTAGTTACAATTTGTATGAGAAAAAAAGATACCTTGTACAGTAAAAATAAATGTTACAAGAAGTTAGCTAATTTTATCCAGGTTATTTTAAATCTAAGTTAACCTTATTTTATATTCTTTATGTTAAAAAAACAGCAGGTATGTATGTATGGAAAAAAGTAGGATAGTATAGAAATAAAAAAGCTTGTAGCACTGACCTGTTTTCTAAAACTTTTAACCTGAAAATGCTGGTATATCATCAATTACATTCAGTTCAGTGCCAGAAATATAAAGGCTGTAGAAAATGATAAGAGCTTTGGAATGTTCCACCACTACTTGTGATATAAATTAAACTGTTAAAAAAAAGAAAGCACTTCAACATTATATTTTTTCTAAACAAATAAAAGAAATGATGAATATTTGTCTTGCCCCTGACATTTTCAAACAGAAAACAAATGACCCAGAAACTGGAAAAAAAAGAAGTTCCGGAATAACTTTTATCTTATTTCTTTTTACACATTTTTCAATGTGGCGTTGCAAAGATACATTTGTTGTCTGTTACACAGCTTGACCTAACCTAGATCATAATGCATAAGGATGTTAGTATTTCAAAAGCACATTTGTCATTTCAGATAATATATTGGAAAAGAAATATAATTTTTAAAAGTTGGCTGCCTTTTGATATATTTCAGTAGTAATCCTGTGTTTAATCAATAGGCTGAACATTATTAAAATGGGTTCATACTTGAATGCTTCATGTTCCTTGAACTGTTATGATTATTCATAAATGTAAAATAATAGAAACATTTTGAATTGCAGCTGAAAAACAGTTGCTCATTTTCTAGTTAATATGAAAATAGGAGGTTGCCATTTAATATTTTAAATAAATATAATTTAATTTTAATTAATATATAATTGCTAGCTTTTATTACAGTATTGATTAGCTTGTACCTTAAAAGATAGTAAATGCCTCTATATAGTTTTCTGAATATTATTGGGTTATCATTTTAAACGTTGGATTACTCATCAGATTCTTTAGAAAAATCATAGTAAAATTATCTTTATCAAAACCTATTTCTTGAAACACTTTAATGACTTTTATATGACTTCAATTCTCACAAAAACACAATGAGAAATTACTGCCTTGTCTTAATAAAAGACATTTTGGTGAAATTATCTATTCAGTTATAAAGTATCAATAAGAGCAATTATTACTTTGCTTACATTGTAGTCCCTTCACTCATAGATGATTATTCTGGGATTATTTTTAAGCTTTAATATTTTGTCAAAATTTAGTGTCATTATTTTGGAAGTGCAATTCTATCTACAAATTTACATTTTTTAAGTGTTAGATATTAAAGTGACTTCATTATAATTTTCCCATGCTATTATAATTTGGGGATGTTTCATTTTTTCGTAAGTATACTTTTGTTTCTATAGTTTGCCTTTAAAGTAGTAGAATGGCTTGCTTAAAAAAAAAAAAAGAAAAACTGATCTCATAATACTCATAATATTGCAACCATATTCTTTACACAAGAAGTACATTGTAACATTCTAGTCACTACTGGAAACTTATGTTGCTACTAACTGAATCGTAACTCTAATGCAGATTTGTGATTAATAATAAACACTTTGTTACATTCCTCATCAATAATTCATTATATAATAAGATAATAAAGCTGTATGCATGAATAGTTAAATTTTTCTTGTTAACAATATTATTTTGGAAGAAAAATCATTATCATATGTATTCAGATAAAAACAAATATCTGCAAATGAATGGAACCTCATCTTTTATCTCCTCTGTGTCTTATGCTGATTATCTTTTGTCTCCTTACTGCTTCAGATTTTATTTTCAGTTATTTCTCCAATTTCAATTTGATTTTCCTCTCAGACTCTATTTCCCTCAGAGAAAATATGTTATCTTGGCATATTTCCCTTGTGTGTTTCTGGCAGGTTTTCTTGCTGTCTCATTTGGGGAAGCTGAGTTTTTCCCTGGGCACCCATTTCCACATTTTACATTTTGCCAAGATGTTCCTTGCTCTTTCTTTATTTCTTCCCTTCTCTCTGAGGACAGACTGATTTTTAGCCTATTTTCCTTTATTTAACTCTTAGCAACTATGAACTAAATGTTTTTAGCCACGTTAAAATACACAAATAAGAATATCACCATAGGGATTATAGGAGTTGAATTGCAACAGTCCATACCAACATTTGACATATTACTTGTTGTCTCCTTAGAGAATTCTCCACCAGTTTGAGGTAATGAAATGCTCCCTCATCCTTTCTTCCATATTCTAGTGTCTTCTCAGGAGAACTCACAAACAAAATCTTCCTTTCATTTGTATGTGTCTGTCTGTATAAAAATGCACACATATCCCAAAGGTAAAGATTAAATCTCAGAGGCAATACAATTCAATACAAAGAATAGACAAGAAACTCACATCATTAGGCAAAGGTGTTACAATTGATTCTGTCACTTGCTGACATAGGATAGTTAAAAAAAAGAGGAAAGGAAAGTAACTATTAGAATGTTCTTTAAATTAGGCTTCTTTTGGTTGCAAGGAACAGATTTCAACTTTAGTTATCTTTAGCAAAATAGTACAGAGAGTTTACATCTATGGAAATATGAAAACCCACCTTGAAATTTTGTCAAAACCAAAAAAGCATCACAAGGGCCAAAAACAGGAAACTATAGGATCCTGTCTTATAAAGTGTAAAGTCACTTTCTGAATTTCCAGCCTCTTTTATCATTTTGTTGAAGATTTATATTATGGGGAGAAATCTTCTAATTGACCAATGTTGAGCAAAATATTTGCCTTTCGTAGCCGAGAAAGAGTAACTTAATGTATACCACCAAATTCCACTGGATAACAATGAAGTAATTCCAATAAGTCAATCAAGAAGTGGAGGTTGGCCAAGGCAAAAATAACATGTCTGTTATAATAAAGTCATTGCATTGCCTAGGTTACTTCTTTATTGCCTAATATAATTCTTGAAATCTCAAGATTAACATAAGAAAAATATTCCGGGAACCAAACTATATGTCTCCTTCAGGTATTATAGAATATCCAAAGTTGTATTGGTTATTTTAGTATCCTACTTTAAGTTTAGCTTCTCAGAATAAAAACCCTCATTAATCTCATTGCAATTGATTTTCAATATTTTAAAAAGTGAATAATTTATGGTATATTTAACCATCATACATATGTTGCTAGTGGTAGGGATAAGTGGTGGGAATATTTGTTAAATAGATACAGATTTATACATTGCAATCCAAGGATATAAATACAAAGAGAAGCTATATAATCTTTATTTTTACAAACAGTTACAAATCCTTAACTTCCAATAAACATTTCATCTTCCCTCAGATTCTGTATTCTAGCTAGAAATAATTATCTTCTTGTTGGAGTGATACAATCCTTTATTCTTGAGTGACTGAGGGTTTTAGTGGTTCTACCAATATAGGATTGCAGTTTTGTCTACTAATCATTGCCACCAGGCATGGTAATGGATCCAATAAATCAGCCTATCATCAATTTCATGAATCAGTATCACATCATGTGCAATGGAGAAGCAATCAAGGGTCCTTTAACACAGGACATGAAAATTAACATACTACTGAGTAGTATAGTAAAGATTTATTTCTGCCAAGCTAGAAGAAGGAAAACTGCTTCTCATAATCTTTATAAACAGGTTTTGGGGAGAAAAGCATTTGTCAGATTAATACCTACATATCAGGTGCCAGATGTGCTAATTTGGTCCAATACTGCAACTACATTTAGAACATAATCTGCAATAAGTATAACCAATTAAGTTTTCTGTAATCCACTCTCATTTTGTAAGTTTCATCTGTCTTCTGCACAGGTGAAAAAGGCGAGTTGAGTGAACATATGAAGGAATTCACCTCCGCTACATCATGATGGTAGCATCAATCTCTGAAATTTTTTAAGTAAAATGGTATTACATTTGATTGACTATTTTGGCTGATAGAGGCAGTTATAATGGCTTCCAATTCACCTGTATTGCCATAATAGTCTTAACTCTATGGATCAGGGTATCAATGTAGAAATGTGAGTTACTGGTTATGAATATTTTTAATTACAAAACTGAGGAAATAATCAGAGATTGTCTTCAGGTTCCCACTGGTTTCACAGCAAGTTAGACCCAAACCAAACTTTTTGTGAACAGGCCCCCAAATCTAGCCATAGACAGGTCCCAAAACTGGCCATAAACAAAATCTCTGCAGCACTGTGACCCGTTCACGATGGCTATGGTGCCCATGCTGAAGGTTGTTGGTTTACTGGAATGAGGGCAAGGGACACCTGGTCCACCCAGGGCGGAAAGCCACTTAAGGCGTTCAGGAACCACAGACAATAGCATGAGTGATTTGTGCCTTCAGGACGTGTTCCTGCTGAAGATAACTAGCCAGAGCCCATCCCTTTGTTTCCCGTTTTAGTTAATCTACAATCTATAGAAACAATGCTTATCACTGGCTTGCTGTCAGTAAATATGTGGGTAAAACTCTGTTTGTGACTCTCAGCTCTGAAGGCTATCAGCCCCCTGATTCCCACTCTGCACTCTATATTTCTGTGTGTTTGTGTCTGTATGTGTGTGTGTCTTTAATTTCTCTGGTGCCACTGGGTTAGGGTCTCCATGACTGAGCTGGTCTTGGCAAGTGGTGCCCATACATGGGGCTTGAACCCGGGTCAAAGGATCACCAGAACAATGGTTGGAAAATGTGGGACTATGCTGGAGGATACCAGAGTACTCTTAATCAATCCCCATGGTGAAAAAGAAGGGGAGCTCAGAAGCATCAGGGTAACAATGGGACAAGTGTGGGCTCTGGTTTGTTCCACCTTGGAACCTTTTCATACTGATGATGAGGAGGAAGGACAGTATAACAAAGTAATAAAAGAAGTGACAGAGCAGGTTTGTTTGCCAGCTAAAACTAAAGCGTCAAAGTAGGGAGAGGTTTGCCCCTACCTTTCTGTACCCCCTCATTATTTTGAAGAAAAAGAGTGGCTGACCTTCCAGATCTTTCTTTTCCAGAGGACGCTGAGCAGAAGTAGTTGCTCCAGTGATGGTTTGGACAGTGCTGCAAGCGACCACTCTCAGTTCTATTCAAACAGGAATTCAGCAAGCTACAAAAGAGGGTGATATAGAGGCTTGGCAGTTCCCTGTTAGGATACACCCCCCAGATCAACAGGGAAATATTATAGCTACATTTGAGATTTTCCTTTTAAATTACTCAAAGAATTTAAACAAGCTATTAACCAATATGGACCGGGTTCTCCTTTTGTAATGGGACTGTTAAAGAATGTTGCTGTCTCCAGTCAGATGATGCCAGCGGGGACGGTAGGATTACTTCTAAGTAGATCTAGTTTAAATTTAAAAGGAGTGCAAGTACATACAAGAATCATTGGTTCAGATTATAATGGGGAAATTCAAATTGTTATATCTACTTCTGTTCCCTGGAAAGTACAGCCAGGAGAGTGTATAGCACAGCTCCTGATTGTTCCATATGTGGAAATGGGGAAAAGTGAAACTAAATGAACAGGAGGATTTGGAAGCACAAATAAACAAGGCAAAGCAGATTATTGAGTGAATCAAATTACTGATAAATATCCTGCCTGTGAAATAACTATTCAGGGGAAGAAATTTAAAGGTTTGGTAGATACAGGAGTAGACATTTCAGTCATTTCTCTACAGCACTGGCCATCCATGTGACCAATTCAACTCACTCAACTTAGCATAGCTGGAGTTGGTAAAGCCCCTGAAGTATATCAAAGTAGTTACATTTTGCATTGTGAAGGGCCCAATAGACAACCTTGGACTATTCAACCAATTGTAACTTCTGTACCTATAAATATATGGGGAAGAGATTTATTGCAACAATGAAGAGCACAAGTTTTAATTCCAGAGCAATTATACAGCCCTCAAAGTCCCATATGATGCGTGAAATGGGATATGTCCCTGGTATGGGACTAGGAAAAAAAATTTGCAAGGTTTGAAGGAACCACTTCAAGCGGAAAGACAAAGTTCCCACCAAGGTTTAGGATATCATTTTTGACGGTGGCCGTTGTTAAGACTCCAGAATCTATACCTTTAAAATGGTTAAAGGATAAGCCAATTTGGATAGAACAATGGCTGCTAAGTAAAGAGAAACTCGAGGCTTTAGAGGACTTAGTTACCGAACAATTAGAAAAAGGGCACATAGCTCCAACATTTTCCCCCTGGAATTCTCCAGTCTTTGCTATTAAGAAAAAAATCAGGTAAATGGAGAATGTTGATAGATCTTAGAGCCATTAATGCAGTTATACAACCTATGGGGGCATTATAGCCAGGACTGCCTTCTCTTTCTATGATTCCAAACAATTGGCCTTTAATAGTCATAGATTTAAAAGACTGTTTCTTTACTATCCCCTTAGCTGAGCAGGACTATGAACAGTTTGCATTTACAATTCCTGCAGTAAACAACCTGCAACCTGCTAAGCATTTTCATTGGATAGTGTTGCCACAAGGCATGTTAAACAGTCCAATAATTTGCCAGACATATGTAGGGCAAGCAATTGAATCTACTCTTAAAAATTTTTCACAATGTTGCATTGTTTATTATACGGATGATATACTTTGTTCTGCCCCCGCTCAAGAAATATTACTCCAATATTATCATCACTTGCAAAATTAGATTTCTCATGCTGGTTTAATTATAGCTGCTGACAAAATTCAGACTGCTACTTTGTACTCCTAGTTGGGGACCTTAATAAATGACACTACAGTAGTGCCACAGAAAGTAACCAGACATAGGCATCAATTGAAAACATTAAATGACTTTCAAAAATTACTAGGGGACATTAATTGGATATGACCTGCTCTAGGCATTCCTACCTATGCCATGAGTAATCTATTTTCTATCCTTAGAGGAGATCCTAGTCTCAATAGCCCTCGGCAATTAACAAAGGAGGCTGAAGCAGAGTTACAGCTAATTGAGAAGCAAGTGCATAAGGCTCAAGTAAATACAATAGAACTAGAGAAGACTCTAGATTTGCTATTTTTTCCAACTCAGCATTCACCTACTGATGTTACTGTTCAAGAGCAAGATCTTCTAGAGTGACTTTCCTTCCACATACTAATTCACAGACTCTAATTCCTTATTTGTATCAAATCACTACTATGATAGGAAATGGGAGAACTTGGATTATTAAATTACATGGATATGATCCTGGAAAAAGTATAGTCCTTCTCATGAAGGCATAAATACAGCAAGCCTTTGTAAATAGTCTTGCTTGGCAAACCCATTTAGCTGACTTTGTGGGTATTCTCAATAACCATTTTTCTAAAACAAAACTGTTTCAATTTTTGAAATTATCACATTGGATTATCCCTAAAATAACTAAATTTAGAACAAGTGAAGGTGCTGAAAATGTCTTCACAGATGAGTGTAGTAATGGTAAAGCTTGTTATTCTGGCTTGAAAGGTAAAGGTTTTCAGAGGCCCTATACTTCAGCTTAAAAAGTGGAGTTTGTAGCTGTAATTGAGGTATTGACTGCTTTTAATATGCCTATTAATGTGATTTCTGGTTCTTCATACGTGGTTCATTCCACACAATTAATTGAAAATGCTCAGTTATGATTTCATACAGATGAACAACTGATGACGTTATTTACCCAATTGCAAACAACAGTTAGGAGTAGAATGCCTCCTTTTCACATCACTCACATTAGGGCATATACGCCTCTCCAAGGACTTTTGACTGCAAGGAGTCAAATGGCTGATCACCTAGTTGCTACTGCAATAGCTAAAGCTAGACACTTGCACAATTTTACCTACATTAATGCCTTTGGTCTCAAACACAGATACAGCATTACCTGGCAAGAAACTAAAGCTATTATCCAGCGATGCCCAATTTGCCAAATGGTGCATTGGAACCTAATTCCCTTTGGCAAATGGATGTCACCCATGTTCCCTCGTTTGGGGGACTAGCTTATGTACATGTATGTGTGGACACATTTTCTCAATTTGTCTGGGCTACATGCCAATCAGGAGAGTCTTCTGCCTGTGTTAAATGTCACCTTTTGCAGTGTTTTGCAGTGATGGGCATTCCAGCTTCTATTAAAATGGACAATGTCCCAGGCTATACTAGCCAAGCTCTAGCTACATTTTTCTCTATATGGAATATTAAACACATAACTGGTATACCAATTCTCAAGGACAAACTTTAGTGGAAAGAATGAATCTCTCTCTGAAACAGCAGTTGTAAAAGCAAAAAGGGGGAAACAGGGATATTGGAAACCACATATGCACTATTGACTTTAAATTTTTTGAGCCTGTCTAAAGGCCAGATGCTATCAGCAGCTGAACAACATCTACAGAAACTAGCTGCAAAAACAGAAACAGAACAACTGGTTTGGTGGAAAGATCAGATAATAAAAAGTTGAGAAATAGGTAAAATAATAACTTGGGGAAGAGGTTATGCTTGTATTTCTCCAGGCCAGAACCAGCAGCCAATTTGGATACCATCAAGACACCTGAAACATTATCATGAGCCAGATACACAGGAAGAGGTTTTGGGAGGATCCCAAAGATCACCTAGTTGCAGCCATGTCGAGACTGAAGCTGAGGAAGACCCCAACTGTCATGAGCAACACCCATCGAACACAACCACCTACCTGGGGACAGATCATGAAGCTGTCACAGAACCTGAGGAAAGTGGGACAACCAGTCACGGTGAGTAATTTAATGATAGCTATGATAGTGGTGATCACCATTGCCATGAGTATTCCTTTAGCAAGGGCTGACACAGAGAACAATTATACTTATTGGACATATTTACCTTTTCCACCATTTCTATGGCCTATAACTTGGCTAGACCCCCCAGTGGAGGTATACACTAATGATAGCTCTTGGATGCTCAGTCCTACAGATGATGGAGGCCCATCTCACTCACATGAGGAAGGAACTGTTAATGATATTTCTTTAGGATTTGAACATCTGTCTATCTGTTTGGGAAAGTCCACTAGTTGCCTACGCCATAGCTATCAATCTTAACTGGCAATAATGCCTGGATATAATCATTCTATGACGCAGTTACAAATACTTTCTGGTCTCAGTATTTACCATAATAAATCTTCTCCTATAATTGAGGCATACTGCCCTCAAAAACCTATTTGTAAACAGGACTGGACATGGTCAGAAAAAAATGAATGCACTTGTTTGGGAAGATTGCATTGCAGAACAGGCAGAGGTGGAGTGCAACGATTCCTATGGAATCATTATTAGCTGATCTCCTGAGGGAATGTTTAGCTTGAATTGAACCTCTTAGTCTGTGTGCCATGACCACACTGTGTTCAGTTGGTCTGAACAAAATGGTCAGATGGTAGAAATGGTAAGAAGCATGACAAGAGTTCCTATTATCTGGAAACATGGCAGTATAGTGGCACCTCAGCCTCAAATGATATGGCCCACTCTAGGAGCTAAACAAGGATTTGTGGAAACTATTAATGGCTGTTAACAAGATCAAAATTTGGGAAAGAATAAAAAAGCATCTAGAAGGACACTCTACAAACTTGTCTTAGGATATTACAAAATTAAAAGAACAAATATTTAAAACATCCCAGGCACACCTGAACTTAATGCCAGGAACTGGAGTGCTTAAAGGAGCTGCAGACAAATTAGCAGCTAGTAACCCATTAAAATGGATAAAAACACTTGGAGACTCTGTGACTGCAATGATGACTGTGCTTTTAGTCTGTGTTGTTTGTCTCTGTATAGTCTGTAGATGTGGATCCCAACTCCTGCAAGAAGTCGCTCACTGTGATAAAGCCACCTTTGCTTTTAACATCTTGCAAAAACAAAAAAAAAGAGGGAAATGTTGGGAACAGACCCCCAGATCTGGCCATAGACAGACCCCCAAACTGGCTATAAACAAAATCTCTGCAGCACTGTGACATGCTTGTGACGGCTATGACACCCACACTGAAGGTTGTTCATTTACTAGAATGAGGGCAAGGAACACCTGGCCCACCCAGGGTGGAAAACCGCTTAAGGCATTCTTGAACCACAAACAATAGCATGAGCAATCTGTGCCTTAAGGACCTGTTCCTGTTGAAGATAACTAGCCAGAGCTCATCCCTTTATATCCTATTTTAGTTAGTCTATAATCTATAGAAACAATGCTTATCACTGGCTTGCTGTCGATAAATAAGTGGGTAAAACTCTGTTCATGGCTTTCAGCTCTGAAGACTGTCAACCCCGATTCCCACTCTGCACTCCATATTTCTGTATGTGTGTCTTTAATTTCTCTATTGCCGCTGGGTTAGGGTCTCCACGACTGAGCTGGTCTCAACAAGACTCTTTTGAATGACTGACTTCTATTAACTTCTCTTCTGACTAGTACACTATAGAGATATTTAGGGCCTCAATTTAAAACCAGTGTTAGGTAACCTCTAATATTCTGATTATTTTCTTTCTTCAGTGTACAGCCATTTTGGTGAATAATGTGAGGTTGTTTTAGGGGAAGGCTGAAAGAGGACTTACATTATAAATTTCTGTCAGTGTAGGATGATACTTCCTCAAGAGGAGGAAGCCACTTCTTCATTTAATCATCTCTGTGCTGGTCGGGTGCGGTGGCTCATGCCTGTAATCCCAGCACTTTAGGAGGCAGAGGTGAGTGGAACACCTAGGTCAGGAGTTTGAGAACAGCCTGGCCAACATAATGAAACCCATCACTACTAAAAATAGAAGAAAAAAAATAGCTATGCATGGTGGTGGGTGCCTGTAATCCCAGCTAGCTACTTGAGAGGCGGAAATAGGAGAATCTCTTGAATCTGAGAGGTGGAGGTTGCAGTGAGCGAAGATCACAGCATTGCCGTCCAACCTGGGCAACAAGAGCAAGACTGGCTTAAAAAATAATAATCTCTGTGCTGTGAATTGCCTTAAATCTGAAAATATTTTGAGGGTTTGTGACTCTTTATTGTAGTAATTTGCTCATATTTGTGTTCACCAGATCAAGAGCTTTTCTATTTATATAACTCAAGAAAGATGTAAGGTGACTATTTATTTCAATTCTAGGCTCACCATGATTAGTTAGTCAATGTTAAATATTTCTGTAGGGCAAATCATTATGGTTATGGTGTATATGTGATTTCTATTAAAGTAGCTACAACTACTTTATCTTTGACAATTACACACTACCACTTGGCCCTGGTCACTCAGGGGACCATCATCTGAATTAAATTTAAGGAGTTAGGTATTTCAAATGCAAATTTTTGCACCATAATTTTTGGACTAAAGAGAAGAGATAATAAATTTTGGACTATAGAGAAGAGATAATTTGGAGTTTGAGAATGTTTGGATTCTTATCAAGACCAGGAGTAGTGGTTTGTGCCTGTAAGTCCCAGAACATCGGGAGGCCTAGGTAGGCAGATCACTTCAGGTTGGGAGTTCTAGAACAACCTGACCAATATGGAGGAACGAACCCCTGTCTCTATTGAAAATACAAAACTTAGCCAAAACTCATATGTGTGTGTGTGTGTGTGTGTGTGTGTATGTGTATCTCAAAACCTATATATATCTCAAAACCTATATATATATATCTCAAAACATATATGTATATATACACACACATATATATATATATATATATATATCAAAGCCTTTAGAAAGCAGTATTCTCTGAACTTTTCCAAAGGACATCGTTTGTGGTTATTGCATGGTAAATCTACTCTAACATTCTAGTGTCCCCAGTCTTCTGGGGACTTTCTTTACCATATGCTAAGAAATATTTAGCATTTTACTTTTATTTACTATAGGTAATCTTTGGGTCTAGGTTTTTTTCAGCATATTAAACTGTGAGAGTCACTCCCATTCACTCTAGCTAACATGATAAACCTAGAATACCTTATCAGCATATCCCTATCAATGAATTCAACCTGATAAAACACTGCACTGATTTTACTCTAACACAATACCCTTAGGATTTCTTTCCGAACATTTCTCCACATTTTTATTGAGGTAACTTGCCATAATACTCCTGATGGGTTACACGTTTTACTTTTCCCTTTGGGATATGCTGGCACTTGAATCTGGTGAAAGGTACTAGAGGCAGTAAAAGCCTATATGGATGGGTCCTGAAGATGATCAGAAGCCTTCCAGTAGGCCTCTTCCTCATGGAAGGAATTTAATGATTATTTAGACAATGGCAGACTAAATCTCTCAAGAAAAGGAAAAAGTCTGATTTTATTGACCAAGAAAATCAGAAGGAATTTGTGAGTTTAATATCTACAATTTGATAAGAATCTGCCATATACTCTCATTCCAATTTTCAGGGTTCCATTCCTTCCCAATATCCTACTTTTATAATAATAGACTTAGCAAGGTTGTAAATTCAATTTGTATTGTAACTCAGCCATCCACAGGATTACACTCTAACTACGGATTTGAGCAATATCAGTCCTGCAGCCACAGCCAATAATGACTGTTAAGCACAATCATAGACTTTTGTTGTTCTTCACTCAAATATTTTATCTTAAAAATTAAAGCATTGAGCATATTACTTTATTTCCCCACATTCCCCAGTGAACATAGAAGCAATCAGTTGCATTATATTCATTATTTTAGCAAAAGTATTAGAAGAGTGACTATTTTTTAACCTAAGCTTCATTTTTTAATGATAATTTCATTATAAGTATCCACATGTAATATTTTAAGTAATGATTTTCCAATACAGCGTCCATTTTTCCTCTGGAAATGAGGGCATCAATGATCTACAAAGATCAAAATTTAATACAATTTGTAGTCAAATTAAATCAGAGAAATCATTCCATATAATCCAAAACCTATTCAGTGAACGAATTTATATGATTCTGTTTTCCTGGAAAAATCTATCTTATTTTTACTTATTTATTTACTGTTAAGAGAGAATTTCATTCTGTTGTCCAGGCTAAAGTACAGTGGTGAGAATCACAGCTCACTGCAACATTGACCTCCTAAGCCCAAGCAGTCCTCCTGCCTCAGCCTCCCAACTATTTTTTTTTTTGATGTTTTTGTAGAGATGGGGTCTCCCTATGTTGCCCAGGCTGGTCTCCAATTATTGGGCTCAAGTGGTCCCTCTGCTTCATTTTCTCAAAGTGTTAGTATTACAGGCATGAACCACCATGCCCAGCCTGAAATAATGTTTTGTTTCAAATTCTGTATCAGACTTTGATCAGAAAGCGGAAAGCTGGGTAAAGTGGTCACTCCTGTAAACTCAGGACTTCTGGAGTCCGAAGCAGGAGAATCACATCAGGCCAGGAGTTTTTGACCAGCTTGGGCACCATAGCAAGGTCCTGTCTCTACAAAAATAAAGTGAAATTCACTGAATGTGGTGACATGTACCTGTAGTCCCAGTTACTCTGGAGGCTGAGGTGAGAGTGCCACTTGAGCCTAGATTTGGAAGCTGCAGTGAACTATGATCTTGGCACTGCACTCCAGTTTGGGAAATAGAATAAGATTAAACAGGAAGAAAGCAGAATATGATTTAATACATAATTGATTATAAGTATTACACTTTACACAATCCTGAAAGCTAACTAAGCAGCATATGGAAACCTGTGACTTCTGTGTCTGGTGTTTTATCTGAAATGAACAGAGCCTTCAGTGCTCTTATTTATTTATTTAACTTGAGAAGAAAATAACTTCTACCTAATTTTAACCATTATTACTTTTGAATTTTGTCAATAGCAGGCAAATGTATTTCTTAACTTACCACTGTGGTAAAATTCTACTTGCCCTATTTTCTAGAGTATCTAATCTATGGATTGACTATTTCTACATATGTCAAATTTCCATTAGGTCTTAGTTCTCACAAAATATTTTCTGATTATTTCTATCAATGTGGTGTCTCTCTATGCTGAGATTCCCTCGTCTCATGTATTGAGAAGCTATGTATCACAATTACAATTAATTTTTTCTAAGCTTTACCTTTTGCATATTTGGTCACCTTCCTTCACAACTGACACATTACTTGAGCACAGGATTGACATATTTCATACCTCACACTTCTTAAAACATGAGAGGTGAATGAAAAAATGGCAGAAGCGAATTTCCATTTAATCTGTTTCTGGCAGCAAAAACCTCATTGATAAAAAGGATATGTTACCAAAACAGCAAACAAATAAACTAACGAAAATATAAACTCACAGTTCTATTTTTCACATGTTCATATTTAAATCATTTAACTACTTAAGATTTCAAAGTTTGAAAATAAAATAAACTGCTTAAAATCATTATTTGATACTTAAACATGAATAATTGAAATCTGACAACCTGGCTCTACCTAATGTTTAAAATTTGACAGAATTAAATATCTTGAACTTTTCCCCCAAAATGATTATAGTATTTACAGGGCCAGTAAAATGTAGAAAGTAATTTTAAAAATGTTTCTGGGCAACATAGTAATTGGATATATCATAGATACTTAGATGATGTTGGGTGACAAGTGACAATTGGTTATGCCTTTCTACATCCACAGTGTAACATTTTAGCTAATTGCTAGTTAATAGCTTTGGTGATGTCATTACAATTATCCATCAGTGTTTTACATACACACACACACACATTAAGCAGATAGAGAGGGTTTGTGATTTAATGGACATCAAAATAACCTCTTCAATAATATGAAATCAGAGAAGTTATGATTTAGAAAGAGAACCAGTTGAAATGCTTAAACCCTTTTGAATTTATAGTATAAATATTTCTAGAATGTATCCACTTGTTCTCTGTGTTACTTCACACTCCATTTGAGAGTTATGTTGGAAATTAATCCTTAGTCAGTTTCTGCAGTTCAATTAATTAGTTATTAAATTCAGTCATTGTCGTTTTCTCCAATGAATCACCAGATTTTTGAAGACCATCCAAATGGCTAAATGTATAATAAAATCTATAGTCAAACACATTTCTTGTGGTTAATTAGACTGCTTTATAGAGTGTGTTCTTTCCTAAACGAAAGAATTTTTCAGGTTATTCTCATAGTTAGTGATTATAGTCCTGAGTTTTAAAGAGCATATAACATTACTGCTGTTGAGGGTCCAATTCTAATCTTTTTAGATAGTAGAATTTTTCACAGGGGGAACTTTGGATAAAAATCTTCAGTTACTTTCAACAACATAAAAACTGTGAATATACAGATTATTTTAACATGCAAGCTTTGCCTTCTGTTGTTTCAGTAATATAGCCTAGGTTGTGGTTATTATCAATGAGACACTTGTTTTCTAGAATGAAAAATAATGCATATTTCCTAAATTGTCATACAATGTAAGAAGGCTGCAAAAATAAAACATCAAAATACTAGTAAGTGAATTGTTTCTGTGATCTAACTGTCCTATCTGCAAGCTGTGAATATAGATTGTGTTATTTAACTATACAGCCAGTAGACATCCAACCTTTTGCTGTCACATTAAAAATTATGCAGTTCAATGTGCAGCGGTACAGCTGGAGGAGTACATTCATCTGTCCCTTGAATTATGTTTACCTTTAAGCCTCAAAATCAAATAATCCAGGATGCCTCTGTTATTGATATTTCCTCTCTTAAAATGTTTCTTTTGGACGTTAGTTAAACATACATATTCTTAAATTCTTTTAAAATAGTCATATACACAAAAATTCCTCTGACGAGTTCTTTAATGTGTGCAACATCCAGTACTTGTCACTTGAAACTAGGACAAAATTGCATTGATTCTTGTTTGTTTTAAATTTTTATGCAAGCAATTGGATGTTACAGAATATTTTACATACAAATGAGTCCACTCCTAATAGAAATCAGGAATTCTGTCAATCAAGAGAAGGGGTGAAAGGGAGAGCTTTCAAATGTGTTGGTTACCCTCCACTGAATTATATAATAAGTGGCTGCAGAAATGTGAGAGTAAGTAATAACAGCCTGAATGGAAGCCAGTGGTAGGTAACAGAGTGATTTGTGACATTATCAGTGAATGGCAGTGAACATATTGGATAATGTCATGAATAAAATGTTGATGGAGACTTTCTGCTACTTACTTCCAAGTCACTCAAACAAGCTATATGCAATTACATTAGAAAATTATCTCATTGCATTGTTTAAAAACCAGTTTTTCTGAGGAAAAGGCAAACTATTTAATTTTCTCAAACCTATAAAGTAAAGGGATGTTACAAATGAATACAAATATATTCTTATATTACTAAATACACATCACTAATAGAAATTTGACAAAAAATACACAATAATATGTAATATGTTACTAAATTTGGTAGTAATGTAAAATAGTGAAATTCACTTTTAAATAAGTACCGATATTAAGAAATTGATGTTTTATAAAAACAATTCATTTACATAATTGAACTAAATATGTCATTAATTGAAAATAAGATTAAGAAGTCTTTCAAAAATGTTATTATATAAAAGACTAATAAATGCTATTAGAGAAAATTAGCAAAAATTTTTCATTCTTTTAATTTTAACCTAGAATAGAGACTTTGTGAGAGCAATGCCATTTAAAAGAGCACAGAGAGAACAACAGAGACTAGAGTAAAAACTACATATAGGGGAAATAAAAGCTGATTAGTAAGGTGCCAGGTATAAAGAAGCAGGGAGTCATCAGTCGCAATATATAATGTGGTTCCAAAATGATGACAGCAGTTTTAGTGTTCCATTGTGGAGCATCACCAGAAGAAACTTAATTTATTTGCTATACGTTATTCTATTGTTTCCATGCTCTTTGCCTTTTTTCATTGTATGATAGCCTCTGAATAGCAGGAATTTTGTAAAAAGGAAGAGAGATTGCTATCTTAGGAAACAGAGGAGGAAGTGGGATCTCATCCTTCAGCCCCTTCTATAAAAGCTGTCTGTGGATCTAGATTGGGCTCTTCATTGTTATTGTACTATATAAAGGGTCATTCAATTAATTGTTTTCCATTAAAGCTATTGAGATATGGCAGATGAAATTAAATTAATATTCTTGGATGAGATTTTAATTATTGTCAAACAGGGGCATGGATTCAAACATTGAAAGCCTACTACATTTCACTATTACTGAGCTGTAAGAATAAGTTACCAGTGTCCACAATGAATCAGTAAATCATGAATTTCAAAAGCATGCTAACAAATACAATTTTAATAATCATGTTTTTCTTATAAACTGGATCTGGATAATCCTTTTTCATGCTGTCAAAATAGTAGTACGGTTTTTAGCTACTTAAAATGAAAGATTTGCAAGATATATAGAATTGAATCAAACACTGTCCCTGCTCTTAGTTCAACAATGTATAATATTGGAGGCAAAGTGTTCAAAAAGGAGAGATGCTGTGTAATAAACTTCACAAGAGTATACAATAAAACTATAAACTAGATAAAGTGAGATGAACAAGAGGGAATGCCCCGCTTCAGGGCAGGTCTGAGGTCTGACGTTCAGTGGAATAGCATTATCTAGGGAAGATTTGAAAAAGGAGTTTTGCAGGATAAGTTTTCAAGCAACGTGGTGAGGGTAGCTGGGAGCAAAGAATCTGAATTTGGGACTCCCTAATATTTCATTTTCATCAGTGTTGATTAGTGATTCATAGGTACTATATATTTTCACTCACACTATGAATCCTGATGGCATAAGAGCCACATCTTCTAAGAGAAGTCAAATTTTAAACCAAAAAGTCCAGAGAATATTTATGGCAGCTTTTTTTTTAATTTAATTTTATTTTTTTGTTTATTTATTTTTTTATTATACTTTAAGTTCTAGGGTACATGTGCATAACGTGCAGGTTTGTTACATATGGCAGCTTTTTAATTATGGTTGGCAATAAAACCTGATTCAAGTAAGCTGAAAATAGTTGAAATGATGGTTTTTAAATATACATATGGCCATCAATGTTTTATATAATTTATAAATAGATATATACATAATCTATCAAAACCAGAATTATAAACTATTGAAATAAAATAATTCTATTTAAAATTTGTGTTACTTAGTGAATGTTTAGTCATAGATTCAGAGCTAGAAAAGGTTAAAGAAATCCCTGATATCATGAGCCTTTACAGTCATAGTAGGAAAATAACAGAAATTTAATATAATACAAATTAATAAAATATATTTTATTTTATAAGTGTCACCAATAATAATCAAAGTCATGATGCTTAGAGAGTGTATAATAGAGGGACTAAACTAATCCTGAGAAAGTGGAAATAGATGCTTAGGGAAATCTTCAGCAAGGAAGTGATACTTACTTTAGCCCCTGATGGATCAGTCATGAAGAGAAGTGATAAAATCGAATACAATGATGACACAATATTTATGTGAAGGCCTTGAGGTAGAAAGAAGATTAAGGTTGTTTGAAGATCCAATTAGGTCTGTTCTTTTTAGGAAGACTATACGTAATGTTAAAACTCAGTCAGAAATAATATTTTCTTAAGAGGGCCCAGAGTGCTTTGCAATTCTAAATCACTCAATATTATTTATCTTACCAGCATTACCTAAAATTCCCATACTACGGCTCAACTGTTATGATCAGATATGAACTTAAAACAATGATCTCTTAAATTTAGCTTCTCAAAGAAAACCATTTTTACATAAACAACTATGTTTTATGTTATTTTGAATGACTAATTTATTACTTATTAATTAACTTTTACAATAAAAATGTCATAAATTTTGCATGTAAATCCAAACTGTGCATGAATATTTTTGTGCTCAAAGTAAATATTGAAATTGATTTATCCTCTTGCTCTCTCTATTAAATATTCAAATTTTCCTTTGAAAATGGGGAAATAATATATTTTACAGATTGAATATAATTTTACATAAAAAGTAACATTTCAATAACTTTTTATTCTTAATTCTCATTTATATTGATCTTTAAGCTATGGAATTGATGTCTTCTAATAGAAGTAGCTTTAAAACCCATCAATGAAAATTGTACATTAATATCTTGAAAAAATGTATTTTTAAGATATAGAGTACTGTTTTTACTTTCTGAGTTCTGTCTTTACAGTTAAATTTCAGTGTTTTTTTCTGAAACTATGATTCAATTGATTTAATGCTAGTATTCCCAAACTAGATAGACTTTTTTTTTTTAAAAAAAAACATTAACTGCATGAGTTTAGTGCTTTTGAGAAAACATATGAGCTTAGCTAGGCATGTTTAAAGTTCTAGAAAAATGGCCGGGCGCGGTGGCTCAAGCCTGTAATCCCAGCACTTTGGGAGGCCGAGACGGGCGGATCACGAGGTCAGGAGATCGAGACCATCCTGGCTAACACGGTGAAATCCCGTCTCTACTAAAAAATACAAAAAACTAGCCGGGCGAGGTGGCGGGCGCCTGTAGTCCCAGCTACTCGGGAGGCTGAGGCAGGAGAATGGCGTAAACCCGGGAGGCGGAGCTTGCAGTGAGCTGAGATCTGGCCAGTGCACTCCAGCTTGTGTGACAGAGCGAGACTCCGTCTTAAAAAAAAAAAAAAAATTCTAGAAAAATGAATAATGATTAGTATTTTTTACCTGAAGAAAAATGCACTAAGCTACCTCAAATAAATGGAGGGTAGAACTTTAATATAGTCAGAAGGTCATTTAGCCTTTATAGTATAGCCAACATTATTCAGTCTTTGCTTTGTAAGAAATGTTCTTTGGATAGATTAAATATGCAAAGCTCATTAAGACCAATTTTATTACAATACCTTTTATTTGCTACTTTAGGTTAAATTTCTCACTTGTAAATTAAATGATTATAAGTTGATGTACATTTTGCTTTTCTAGTTCAACCCCCATCACCTAATAATATTGAAGAAAAGGAAATCACTACATGATATAAATTAGTTTGCAGCATGATTATGTCTTAGATAATAAAAGTAAATAGATTTTACTTTTAGACCTTAGATTTTAAAAGTCAAATGCAGGGTAGATTGCAGGGAGCTGCAAAGGATCAGTCACCATTGATGGTAAAATATGCATGAATAGGATGCTGCGAAATGTTATGGCCTTGTAAAATCATTTCATTCAACAATGCAACTTAATTTTTTTTGGTATTGTTGTATGTTAATGAGTTTTTAACATGATAGATGAAACAAAATAGGACTTCTGACCTTCTACATACCTTATGGAATAATGAAAATGTCACACATAATTATTCTGGAGATAAAACTGACTACTATTTTAAAAATAGAACACCAAATACTTAAAATTATTGCCTTTATAATCTATATCTTCATACAATACCTTCTTTCAGACTGCAACAATTTTGACCCAAACTAATAATTTCTGTGAAATAAAGTGAACACCAAATTAGAGCTTTAGTTATATTTCATGTTCCTGATTTCTTTTGGGCACTCCAGTTTTATTGTAAGTGAAGAAAGCCAACCAAAGATTTCAATCAAATAAGTATATTTAGTAAAAGATACATAAGCAACACAAATTAATTCATTTGTCATATTTTTCCCTTGGTGTTTAGGTTATAAACAGAGATCATCCATCAGCTGTTAATAACCATCTGCTGTTTCTTAGTATGTTTAGTGAATTTACATAGCAAGGATAATTACATGTTTATATGTCAGGTGTGTGTTTGTATATGTGTGTGTGTGTGCGAGTGCTTCCTTGTGTGTCTCTTGATGCACACAAGACTTATTTATAAACTGTCCCAAATCAAATAAGCATCAATAACTGTTTCAATGTACATAAAATGTAATATATTCCATCAGCTAATCATATCCTCATGTTCAAATAGTTTTACTCTATCTAAAAAAAATGATCAATTTAAAGAATAAAGTTAAGTATGGTGGCTACCAAATTCTTTTCTATTCTGAAGCATACAATTATTTGCTAACTCAAAAAAATTAAGAAAAAAGCATTTGCCGTCTAATTCTCTGAATTTACACATTCCTTTGAAGAGAAAACATAAAGAGAACTAAAAGTAATACACAAAAATACTTATTTTTAGCCAGATTTCACTTAAGCCAACATAGCACCATTAACAACAGTACATTTCTTAGAAGCTTTAACATATATACCGTGAATCATATGTAACCAGTGAACACAAAGACAATCCTCGGTATATCACATATAAACAAGGAGTCCTAAAATACATGAAAATAACATTTATAAATCAATTAAAATACAAACAAGCAAGACAACTGGACACATTTGAATAGATAACTCACAGTTTTTTGTTTTGTTTTGTTTTTTATTGTAGCTTATAGATAAACTAGGTTTTACTTTATTCAATTCCAGATAAATAAAATTAAAGTGGAATGAATCAAAGAAGGAGAGATTCTCAGGATTTGGGGGAAAGAGATAAACTGAAGACTTGTAGTTACCTCTATTTAATTTCTCTGTTGTGTTCTTACTTGGTAACTTGCTGTAATTTTATACTAATATTCTATAGTTTCAAGCTACCACTGTCATCATTGTATATTTGACACAGTAGATGGTCTGTGTTTAAGTATGCTAATGTAAACACAGAGAAGAATAAGAAATATGAGCATAGACTGAAGGTGCTCAGGGGAAAGAAAGTTACACTCACACATCTCAGCTTCTAACGTGGGGTTAGTCATTTTTCTGTAATTACATTCTTAAACTATTATCTGATCTTTTTTTAAGTAAATAATTGATACTAAAATACTACTAACAGGTACTACAAATATGTAGCATTATGTACCTTGGTCACAATATTTGTTTTCCATTAATGAAAAAAATTGTTTTATGAAAAATAATGAGAGCATTTTTTTTTATCATTACATGAGTCTGTACTTTATGAAGTCCTAATAAACAATTTTATTCCTTATTTATGCTAATAAGCAATGTGTTTATTAGTAAAATACATATTACTATAATATACTTAACTACTGAGATGTACAACTTATATTAATTATTATTATATAAATGTACATGCATTCAGTAAAGATCATATGTGGCATTTAATCTCCAAAAAACACAAAATGTAGCTCCAATATTCTTACCATATTATTATAAAAATAACTTTAAAAAATGGCATTTATTACTCCCAAATACATTTTATAGTTCCATTTAAACATCTCGTATATATGCTGTTAGGAAAGCTTACCTTCCTAATACCTTACCACAGATCTAGTAGGGAAAATGAGTAGTATTAACTGTAAAGAAAAATACTGATTTGTACAATGAGTATATAATTGCTTTATAAAGTTTAAAATTTTAAGAAATAATACTTGTATAGATTCAGGTAACTGAAAAATAGGCCTTGTCACAAAATGCTTTTTAATTGCTTTAGAAGTTAACCGTGAATATCAATTATGACATGAAGATTTAGCTTTTGGAAATTCCAAGTGAAAGATGAAAGTACCTTTAGACGCTACATAAATTGATATTATGAAATGTTAGTGTTAATTTTATTAATTAAAATACAGTGACAATAACAAAATACAAGACAGGTGTTGAAAAAGCTATTGGAACAATATTGACATGGAATAGAAAAATATTGGGTTCTCCCTAGTGTCTAATTCATTGCATATAAAACTGGAATGATGAGGATATCAGATTTCCCAAGAGTAGTAATTAAGGAATGCATTTCAAATTTATCAGAGACTGATTAGAACGATTTACTATTCCTTCAAACATACAAATCAAAATTAAATGTACCCATAAATATAAATTTAAATTAAATATATACATTACAAATGTATGTAATTAAATAGTAATAACAACAAAATATATGCTTTAGAAAGCGTACAAATTTTGAATTTTCTTAAATAAGTTAGTACAAAAAATTACAAGGATCTTCTAAAGAAAATGCAAACATGAAAAATAAGAACTGTCTAGATTTGAGCCATAGGCTCACCATTGCTTGATGTCAAGGCACACTGGTAAGGAGATATTTAATAACATTAAACATTAAAATATTACACAAAGCCTCCCAAAAATACACTGTCAAACGATGCAACACAGGTGAAATTAATAATAAGAAATCATCATGTATTTCAGCAAGAATGACATAACTACAACCACCTTCAGAAATTATTTCCTTTGAAAATTCAAATGTTAGGTGATAAAGTGCTTAATTTTGTAATTTTTCCAGATTGCTTTGGAGTTGAATATTGGCTTATATTTAGTAACCAAAAATCAAAAGTTAGGCCAAAAGGTAGGATTATTGACTTTTACACAGGGCTCATCTTAAAGCTTCACTTTTTCTACATAATCTTATATTTAATCAGTTTTAGACCTTTTATTTATTTTAAATTTATTGATGTTCTATTGTCAAAATATAATTTATTAAAGGACTAAAAAGGAATAATTTATGTCAGAATCTCTCCTAATATTCTTAATTCCATTAAGAATAACCAACATAAATTTACAATTAATGTCTCCAAATATATTTTCAGATTTTTTAATTTTAGTTCATTTATAGAGTAAATCTAACACTCTAGTATTCACCTAATGTTAGACTATGGCACAAATTTCAGTATTTATAAACCAAAGCTAAGTTTTATTTTCTTTTCAGTATCTCTAAATGCAATGTAAGCAATATCTTAGATGAATTTCTATTAGCCCATAAATAGAATATTGTAGTTAACACTAACGGAAGATTTTGCTATCATTTTTAAATTACAATATATGAATAAATGATATTGGTAATACAAAAAAATCACATTGTATTATAAATACATATTTGAATTCAGCATACATGATGGCTCTGTATTATGCCATGCTTGCATTGCTATAAAGAAATACCTGAAACTGAATAATTTATAAGAAGTTTAATTGGCTCACAGTTCTTCAGGCTATAGAGGGAGGACAGTACCAGCATCTGCTTCTTGGGAGTCCTCAGGAATCTTACAATCATGGAAGAAGGCAAAGTAGAGAAGGCACTTTACATGGCAAAAACAGTAGCAAAAGAGAGAGAGAGGACATACACTTTAGCCAGATTTCATGAGAACTCAGTCTCTATCACCAAATCAGCATGAAGAGGATGGTGCTAATCGATTATTTTATACACTGATTTTGATGCATTAAACTTTTCATTCGTATTCAATTTGCAAATGATTCAAAATGATTAAAGTTTGTATCTGCTTTTCAAAATGTAATGCAATACAATTATTTAAAAATTTAAAATTATTTTTAAGGTTTAAATTAAAAATTACATCACTTGAAACATAATTTTATTTTTTTCAATTAAGCATTTTATATTAGTGTTTATTTATCCTGAAAATGTAAAGGTACATTATCAGCAACATTGATTTTCTGCAGTAGAAAATGGTAATAAACCTCAAATGTACACAATTCTTTCATCTTTTCTGCTGCAGGCATTCTCCCCTAATTCTGATAAATATATAAAACATTGGTTAACTTTAAACTTTCACTTTATTTAGGGCAATATATCTCCTTATATCATTTAGCACTACATACTTGTGATATGTCTGTGTGTGTGTGTGCATGTGTGTGTGCATGTGTGCATAAGCATGAAATATGTAGGGAAGCATATGTGTGGTTTTACACATTCACACACACACACCCCCATACATGTATATAAATATTCCAGACTGTAATGTTTTCTAATGTATATTATTTACAATTTACATCTATAGCTTCCAATACATTAAAGCAAAGATAAATATTGTTATGATTTTTTGATAACTGTTCAAATTTGAAACCCTTGTATGTTATGCTCATTTTGTATTGTAGCATAACAAGTCAGTCCAAACTCAGCACTTAAAAACAATACACATTTATCTCACTGTACCAGTAGGTAAGAAAACCTAACCTGGGTTACCTGGGTTCTTTGCTCAAAAGACTGATATGGAAGTGTTTGCTGAAGCTGCAATCTTTTCTAAGGTTTGGATTCCTCAAGCTTACATGAGTGGTCGGCAGAACTCATGAATAATGGTTGTAGCTTGAGGTCTTTATTGTTTTCTGACTGTCTGCTGGGGGTTGCTCTTAGGCCCCAGAGGCCACCCTCAGATCCTAGCTACTTGGCTGTCTCACAACATGACAGTTTACTTTTTCAAAGACAGCAGAAGAATGTCTCTGCTATTTAGTGTGATGAACAGGAGTCTTTGTGTCATTATCATGGTGGTGATTATATCATCATTTTTGCCATATGAAGGGACAATCAAGGGAGGTGCTGTCATATTATATAACAGCTTCCCCCATATTCAAAAAGAGGAAATTTAACACATACAAGGTTTGTATACAAATTTATACATATAGGGCATGTATAACAGTGCAGGAGTCTCAGGGATTACCTTAGAAGTTTGCTCATTTATGTGGCTAGAGATAAAATGAGTCTTTTTGCATAGGGGCTAAGGGAAATGGCAAAGCATGCTAATGAGATCAATTTTAATAAATCTAAGATCCTTATACAGCTATGATTTTATTTTATACTATATTTGGCTATTTTAATATAATATATATTAGTTTAATAATTATCTACACAAAAGAAGTGAGTGATTGTGTGGTAGTTTGGGCTATCTGAAGTTGCCCTTTTCTGATGCTGCTACCCTAATGGCTGCTACAGTTTAGATCAAGCGAATTAAAGAGAATAAATGAATAGGATTGTATTTCCTTGATTTTTATAAAAATGAAAATGCTTTACAAAATCCTCTTGACAGACTCTGACTGTGTCTTTTTCTAAGCCCTCTGCAATGGAATACATTTAAAATTCTTTTGTGGCGTCAAATCCCAGCTGCCTGAAATCACCTGCCTTTATAAAATAAGAGAGCTAAGGTGAATGGGAGGATACCTAAAAGGGATGTTTTGTTATGAAAATGCCAGTAATTTTAATGTGAAATGATTCAAAGCTATCAAAATCAATGGTATCATATACATTTTTTTAAAAGACATGTGCAAAGTACTTATTAATATGTAGATGCTAATAATTCATGGTTTTTCATGTGTAAAACATCACACATTTCAATTTTATATTTCTTTGGTTTAATGGGATGGCTGCTATAGTTTTACTATGTCTAAAGTTGTCTAAAAATATGCTGCTATGCAAGGTTCAGTTCATTAAGTATGTGTATTATAATTAAATATAGGATAATATATGTAAAGTACAACACATAATAACTTGAATTACTATTGCTGCTATTTCTAATCATAGAAAGTTTTTTTTTTTTTTAAATTTAAGAACTACTGTCTTGATTCACTAAGAAATAACCTGAAAACATCAAAATTCTTTGAGGCATAAATATCACTAAATATAGGACAAATTCAACAGGTTAGTAAAATGTAACAGCTACATGACAGTGCATGGTTTTAAAAAGTAAATAAGTCTAATAATCCAAAAAGCCACTTGGTCTTGTCCAGTTATTTTTGTGTTATGAAGATGTGTCATGTGAATGGGTGACAAAGGAAAAGTTCGAGAATAATGTATTTATGTGCATACACTTGAAATTAAGACAATTTGGGATAGTATACACTTATCATTTCCAGTAAATTAGCAAAAGTTTAAGTTGAAATTTTCTGGATATTTTAATATATCATATACCCCATACACAAAATATTGTTTGTATTTATTATCCAGTTCCTCCAACAGTGTTCTGTTATACATGATCAAAAAGTATCTCATTAAAAAGTGACAGTATTTTGCATTAGTTGGACTCAAAGCCTCCTTGGGCATTATACCAAAGAAAAAGTAAATGACAGTTTGTGTCAACACTAAACAGCTTAGAGCAAACTATTTTTTCAAAACCTATGTAATTTAATTGAAATGCAATATTTCATGAATATTAGAAAACTAGGCTTTATTAAAAATGGCAAGGAAAAGGGAATGCATGACTGTTTAGAGTAACAAGCAATACAAATTTATTCATTCAATACATCACTGAATTATTTAAAACTCAGCCTAAGCACAAGGTCATGGAATAATTTTGGCAAGTAGGCATTTTGCATGATGCATTTCCATAATTCCCCTGAATCTATAAAGTTAATCACAACTTTGGCATGGAGACCTTTTTCACGTGCTCACAGGACCAGATAAAGGTTTTGAATCAAAGTTAGAACTAGATCAAACTATTAACACTTCACATAGAAAATAAGTACATACATGTATGAAGAGAAATAATGTTAACTAGTCACTTTATAACTTACAAATCAAATACAAAAATATTAAAATCTCTAGAACTCTTAATTTTAATTTTCGTCCAAAATCCAAGTGATGTTTAGAAGTATTCTCAGACATTCACAACCTTTCACACAAAAGGCTTCAGACAAAGCCTGCTATTTTTGTAACTGAAGTAGTAATTATAATTTTTTGTTTCTGTTACAGTGTTTTTTATTTATAGCATTTTCTTCTTTTTTTTAGAGTTCGCATTCATTATCCATCTGTTCTTGCATGATGTCTACTTTTCCTATTAGAGCCCTTAGCATATTAACTATAGTTATGTTCAAAGTCAGGGTTGATGATAATAACATCTTCCATGTCACAGTCTTGGTTCTGATGCTTTCTGTGTCTCTTCAAAATGTGTTGTTGTTGTTTTGGCTTTTAGTATGCCTTCTAAGTTTTTGTTGAAAATTGGATATGATTTAGTGGGTGAAAAGAACACAGGTCAATGGGCCTCTAATGAAGTTTTATGTTTATCTCGCTAGAGATTACGCTGTGCTCACTGCTGTAGCTGTACATGTCATATGCTATATGTTCCTCTTGGGTCCTTATTTTTGTCTCTCCCATTGTCTTTCCCTAGAAACTTTTTTGGGGAGTTGAAATATGTAATTCTCAGATTTTCACATCAATAAAACACATTGTTTGAATTTATTGTATTGGTTGCACTAAAGCTGGATGTTGAAGTGTTATCTGATCAATTACATTAGAATGTGAGATGGCCTTTAGAGAGAAAATGAATTTTCCCATCTCTCTGTTTCATTGGCTCAGTTCCAAATCAGAGGGGTCATAGCAGGCATGATTTCTACTATGATCAAAATGACAGTACATAAGAAATTCTACATATATACATTTCTAAAGTAAAATATTATTACAATTTCCAGGTGAAAACATTAAAAATAACAAAACATCCTTCAACACTCTAATAAAACAGTTATTAGTACTTTGTAGTTTTCAGGTGTGTTTTGCAAGGAGACAGAAAAATCTTTGCCTTGCCATTTGTGAGCTGTGAGACCTTATCAAAGTAACTTACCTTCCTTGTGCCTCCAATTTTTAAAAATAATTCCAACTTTTATTTTAGATTCTGAAGGTACATGTCCTGGATTGTTACATGAGTATTTCTCATGATGCTGAGGTTTGGGGTATGATTCATTTTGTCACTCGGTTACTGAAAATAGCACCCAAGAGGCCATTTATCAGTCCTCTCTCCACTTTTTCTCTCCCACTTCTAGTAGTCCCCAGTGTTCTCACCTTTATGTCTGTGTGTACCCAATGTTTAGCTCCTATTTATAAGTAAGAACGTGGTATTTGTTTTTCCGTTCCTGTATTAATTTGCTTAAGATTAATGGGCTTCAGCGGCATCCATGTTGCCGAAAAAAAATCTGATTTTAAAGTTGCATAGTATGCCATGGTGTATATGTACCAAAGTTTTAAAATTCAGTCTACCTTTAATGGGCACCTAGATCGATTCCATGTTTTTGGCATTGTGAATAGTGCTTCGATGAACATATGAGTGCATGTGTCTTTTTGGAGAAACAATTTATTTTTCTTTGGATAGATACCCCATAGTGGGATTTTTGGATCTAATGGTAATTCTGTTTTTTATTTTTAATATTTGTTTTAGTTTCAAGGCTACATGTACAGATTTTTTATTAAGGTAAATTTGTGTCATTGATGCAGGAGTGGGGCAGGGAAGTGCTAGGAGGAGACGGGCAGGGTTTCTGGCGATGGTTCCACCGTCGGGACTGTACCTTTTTCTTGTTTATTTTATTCAGCATAATTATTTTAATATCTATCCGTGATTATCCATGTATCAACAGTTAATATTTTTTCGATTGTTGCCAAGCACCATTCATTTTAATATTGCAGTGTATATTGCTAGATAATTGGGTTATTTCCAGTTTGAAGCTCTTATAGATGAAGCTGTTATAAACATTTGTTTAAAAATCTTAATAGAGACATATGCTTTTATTTCTCTAGAATTGACAAATAGAGGAATGGCTAGGTTATAAGGTAGGAAGATATTTATCTGTTTAAGGATCTGCCAAACTATTTTTTAAAGTGGTTCTTCCCTTTCAGGTTCAACCTGCAAGTTATGACAGTTCCAGTTATACTTCATCAGCAGCAGCATTTTCTATTATGAATTTTTTTAATTTGGGTATTTTAATAGAATTCTAATGCTTTTCAGTGTGAATTTAATTTGCATTTCCACAATGATTACTAATGTTGAACATCTATAGAGGTGCTTATTTACTAAATGCTTTAACTTCTTTTGTGAATTGTATGCTCACATGTTTTGTAAACTTTAAAAAATTGGATTGTGGTATCACTATTATTGAGTTCTTTATATGTGCTAGATACCAGACTTTTGATTTTTTGGTTTTTTTAAATCATATATTTGTACTGCAAAATTTTTTTCCCACTCTATGACTTGCCTTTTCATTCTTTCAGAGTTTCTGTCAAAGAGCAAAAGTTCCTACTTTTGATGAAGTGGCGTTTATCATATTTTTCTGATAAATCATGCTTTGGTGTTGTAGCTTGAGATTTTGTCTGTGTTAAATTAATACAGATTTTCTCATTATGCTTTCTTCTAAAAGTTTCATAGAGTTAGATTTTCCATTTAGATTTATGAACAATTTGCTTTGATTTTTGTACGTTTTACAAGTTATAGATTGAAGCTTAATTATTTGCATATGTGTAACTAAATATTGTAGCACTGATTATTAAAAAGACTTTCCTTTATCTGCTGAAATGACTATGCAACTTTGTTAAAAATCAGTTGCATTTTTTTAAAGTTTATTTATGGTTTTATTTGATTTATTTGAATTTTATTTGATTATTTTTATTTGGAAGATTGTAGAAGGTGGAAGATTAATAATAGACAGTCTTGTGAGATACAAGTTCCCAATATAATTTAATTTTATTATTTATAAAATAATTGTATATTATACAATATATTACATAAATATATGAAATATTGATTATAGTAGCATTTACTAATGCTGATTTTCTAGGTACTTTTTCTAAATGCTCCATCTGTATTATATCATGTAATCCAAAAGCACTCTATGAATTTGACAAAATTATTGCCCTTTTTCACAGATGATGGAACTAATGCATGGAGAGATTAAATAATTTTACAATTTTATAGTATAAATAACTTCATTGCATAAAATGATTGCAGAAAAAGGCTTAATAAATAAATAAATACATTTATCTTGTTGCTTAAAAAAGCATCTTTTTCTGTTCAATTCTTATGAAGATACCTCATCACCAGTGATACCACCTAAATAAGTTGAGAATCCCATTGGTCCTTGAATGCCTCCCTTCCACTCAAACAAGACTTTTTATATCATTGGGTTTATAACATCAGTTATAGTGTACTTGCCAAGCAGACACAAGTAATTTTTTAATCCTCTAGCTAATGTTTAACTGTCCACTTCCACTGATTCCATTAATGGCTAGTTTCCCCGAGATGTTTTCCTCAACAGAGCATCTGCAGAAAGGAGGATGAGGCTTAGGCATGGTGGAATCTATTTTTGGTCTATTTTTATTATTTTTTATATTTTAAATTATATATTCAAATTATGTTTATAACATGTCTCATCTTTAAATTACATAGTCAATTATTATTATTTTACTAAGTACTTTTCAAAAAGGCATACTTAAAGATTGCACAGCATTATTTTTATATAGCTTTTACAAAGTTATTTTTTCAAAGTAAATGTGTTTGTTAATACAGCATGCTATGCATTTATTTGTTTTACACACGTATATTTAAAAAGAAAAATAAAATTAAGATAGTCTTTTAAATTAAGACAAAACAACATGATCCTAAATTACTAATAAATTGAAATTTAATTTTTTAATGAGTGTACACAGTGAAGATATATAAAGACACAGACATATATATGCATATGTATTGATGTATAAACTTATACTTTTATACAGATGCCAGTTAATGTATAGAGTCAACAAGTAGGGAGAAGCTCTTCAATTGTGTAAGTTTATGTTATATTTTTTACTACAAGCTATTTCTTTATAAATTGTATCTTTTAAAATATATATATAATTTATATTTTTTTGAAAGAAAGAATGTTCATGAAATTAACTAAAATGTTTGAACTACACACTTCATAAGTTCCCTACCTTAGCTGTGCCCAAGAGTCAAACCACTCCTTCATTTTTTTTTACTTTGTCAGTTCTGTTGAATCTATGGAATTTTTATTACCTTACAATTATCTTCAATAATAGTACTATGGTCTTTAGCCTAATTAACAGATTTGTCAATTGTATTTTTATGTTTACAAACATTAGAATAAACTTGATTTTTAACCTATTGCAAAAGTATGTTTAAATGAGTAAAACATTATTGTTTTCTCTCAGTTTTAATACTAGGGTGCAAATTGCTTTTTTCTACTTATTTAACTAAACATGTATCTTCATTTATTATTTTTTACATGGTAACTATTTAACATATCCCATATAAACTAGCACTAATCTTCATTTTTCTTTGGCAAAAGATATTCCATAATAATTGCAAGGGAACTGCTACAAATAATCCCATATGCCTAAAGCACCAAAATGGATTAATCCCACAATATCTGGAAGCCACAGCCTAGAAATTCAGCTACCTATATGCAGCTATTGCCAGAAAATGAGATTTCTTTCTCTCTCATCTTTTAGATTTTTAATTGTCACCTCCTATTCTATAAACATATTGTGAAGAGACTTAGGGAAATTCATTTTCAAACTTCTTTCCATATGACATAGGAGAGAAGGTAAAAGGTTACAGAAATGACAGAGTCTCCAACGTTTTATGTGTTTGTTCCATTTTTAACCTATACAAACTTCTGTCTATATTAGAGCTGTTAAACATCAACTACTCTGTCAGTCTTCTACTTAATACTATCAACAACTATAGTACAAATTAAAACTTGCTTATCATCTCTATAAAATTGTAGGCAAGTAGTCCCATTAGTCTCTTTTTGCTTATCTAGATGTCATTTTAACTTACTCAACTTAGTATCTATGTCCTTTGATAACTTATATAAAGACACAAATGCGAAGTTAACTATCCCAGATAAAATCAAATAAAATGACAGCATAGAGGAGAGGAACCACTTAACATGTACAAACATGTATTTGTTTTGTTTTTGTTTCTTTATTAAGATGCTGAGAGGGAACTTGATGAGATCACAAGAGACAGCTGAAAAGAGAAAGAATCAAATTAGTAGCTTTATAGGAACCATAACCACTTACTTAAGCAAATACTGGTTCCTTCAGGATCATTAGAAATCCAATTGTCCTTCTAAAGACAGGATTCTGCTACATGCTATACACTTGGTGTAATCTAGGGATTATATACATAGCGGTTAAGTAGCTCAGGTTCATAAGTTTTGTATCCAACAACAAAGCATTCTGTTTCCATAAGAACCCATTCATAAGCTGATTTCTGTCTTTAAAAGGTGGAGTAGTTTTCTCAAGAAAAGTACATGGAGTCTTCTCCAGAGCTTTCTCATAGCCCTAAGTGTCTGTACCATGATATTTCCATCAGTAATTGACAGTTTCCATAAAGCTTTCTTATCTGCCAAGGAAACTTGAAATTGTATAAGATACACTAGATCATTTGGCCAAAGAAGCGGAAGAGCTGACACTTTTGCTCATACTTGACAGGAAACCTTCTCTTTCTTTGCCTGCCATTCAGAGCTGAAAGCTTAACAAGCCACTTGGTAAATGGATTATTCTGGGAGAATGACATTCGAGGCAGATGACACAGCACATGCAGAAGTGGTTGTGTTACTTCTATTATCAAATTTGGCCAATAAAGAATTGTGCCTCTTTCTTTATAGTACAGAGTACAAGGTACAACAATTGGCCCTTTATTTGGGAGTGAAACACTTAAAAAAGCTCAAGTTCATCCTCTGTCAGTCTAAGTTTCTGTTTATGATGGCAGAATTTCCCATAGACCTGTATTGAGTATTTATTGTGGGCATAATAATTATCATATGCTAATCAATTCAGAGTTTGTTTGTGAATGCAGTAAAACCTAGCTTATCCTGAGTGATATAAATGCAACAATTATATCAATAATTAAAATTAATTCAGAGTTTTCTATCTTTTATATTTATCTAAGCCAATTTATTCATTCGTATGCTAGATTTATCTGAGGGCTTAGGTTCTTTTCCAGATACTGTGATTAGGGCAGTTAGAGAAAGAGAGCAAGAGAGAGAAAGAGAGAGATGCTTGAAACCTTGCCTTCCAGAAATAGAAGACAAATAGAAAAATAAATTATGTATTAATGGTAATAAATTTGAGAAGAAAAAATAAAGAAGCAAAATAGAGTGTTGGAATAGAAGTTTACAATTTTTGACAAGATGCCCTTACTGGAAAACTTAGAAGAAAATACTTGAAGGAGTTATTCAAGAGGAAATGCAGTTATTTGCAACTCCAGTTAGAGGGTACAGAAAATCTATATAAAAATCTACAGAAAATCTACATTAAAAAGATTTACATACCAAAAAATATATACCTAAAAAAGAAGAGTGCCTGATCTTTTTCAAAGGAGAGTAGAAAGTATGGCCCCTTGTAAATTTGTTTGAGTTCCTTGTAGTTTCTGGATGTTAGAGCTCTGTCAGGTGGATAAATTGCAAAATGCTTTTCCTTTTCCGTAGGTTGCCTGTTGATTTGATAATAGTTTCTTCTGCCTTGCAGAAGCTTTTTAGTTTAATTAGATCCCACTTGTTAATTTCTAATTTTGTTGCAATTGCTTTTTGTTATTTTATCATAAAATCTTTGCCCATGCCTAGGTCCTGAATGGTATTGCCTAGATTTTCTTCTAGAGTTTTTATAGTTTTGGGTTTTATGTTTAAGTCTTTAATCTATCTTGAGTTAATTTTTGTATAAGGTATAAGAAAGGAATCCATTTTCAATTTTCTGCATATGGCTAGTCCGTTCTTCCAGCACCATTTATTAAATAGGGAAACCTTCCTCCATTGCTTGTTTTTGTCAGATTTGTTAAAGATCAGATGGTGGTAGGTGTGTGGTTTTATTTCTGAGTTCTCTATTCTGTTCCATTGGTCGATGGGCCTGTTTTTGTACTAGTACCATGCTGTTTTGGTTACTGTAACATTGTAGTATAGTTTGAAGTTGGATAACATGATGTCTCCAGCTTTGTTCTTTTTGCTTCAAATTGTCTTGGCTATACAAGCTCCTTTTTGGTTCCATATTAATTTAAAAATAGGTATCTTTCTAATTCTGTGAAAAATGTAAATGGTAGTTTAATGGGAATGGGATTGAACCTATAACTTTCTTTGTGCAGTATGGCCATTTTCATGGTATTGATTCATCCTATCTATAAGCATGAAATGTTTCTCCATCTGTTTGTGTCCTCTCTGATTTCCTTGAGAAGTGTTTTGTAGTTCTCCTTGAAGTGTTCTTCACTTTTCTTGTTAGTTATATTCCTAGGCATTTTATTCACTTTGTGGCAATTGTGAATGGGAGTTTATTCATGATTTGGAACTCTGCTTATCTGTTTTTGGTATGTAGAATGCGTGTGATTTCTGCACATCGATTTTGTATCCTGAGACTTGACTGAAGTTTCTTATCAGCTTGGCAAGTTTTGGGGCTCAATGGATTTGGGTTTTCTAGATATAGGATTATGTCATCTGTAAACAAAGACAATTTGCCTTCCTCACATCCTCCCTGAATACCCTTTATTTCTTTCTCTTACCTGATTGCCCTGGACAGAACTTCCAACACCATGTTGAATAAGAGTGGTGAGAGAGGACATTCTTGCCTTATGCCAGTTTTCAAGGGGAAAAACCGGGCAAAGAGTATGAGCAGATACTTCTCAATAAAAGACATACATGTGGCTAAACATATGAAAAAACTCAACAGCACTGATCTTTGAGAAATTAAAATCAAAACCACAATAAGCTACCATCTCACGCCAGCCAGAATGGTGATTATTAAAAAGTTAAGAAACAATAGATGCTGGAGAGGTTGTGGAGAAATAAGAATGCTGTTACGCTGTTGGTAGGACCATAAATTAGTTCAACCATTGTGGAAGACAGTGTGGTACTTCCTCAAGGATCTAGAACCAGAAGTATCATTTGACCCAGCAATTCTATTATTGGGTATATACTCAAAAGAATATAAATTATTCTATTATAAACAAATATGCATATGCATGCTCATTGCAGCACTATTCACAACAGCAAAGACATGGAATCAACCCAAATGTCCATTAATGATAGACTGGCTAAAGAGAATGTGGTATGTATAGATCATGGAATACTATGGAGCCATTAAAAATGATTAGATCATGTCAGGAACATAGATGAAGGTGGAAGCTATTATCCTCAGCAAACTAGCGCAGGGACAGAAAATCAAATGTAGAACATTCTCACTTATAAGTGGGAGCCGAACAATGAGAACACATGGACACAGGGAGGGAAACAACACTCACTGACATCCATTGGGAGAGGGTGGGACATGCAGGAGAGCATCAGGGAACAGAGCTAATACATGCTGGGCTTAACACCTAGGTGATAGGTTGATAGATGCAGAAAACCACCGTGACACATCTTTACCTATGTTACAAGCCTGCACATCCTGCACATGTACCCCAGAGCTTAAAAATATAATAATAATAATTGTTAAAAAAAAGAAGTTTAGCCCCAACTGAGGATAATTTTTCTCAACTTCGAATATTCTCTACATGATGAACTAATCATTCAAGATTAGAAAAACTCCTTTGGAAATCTTATCACTTGTCCATTGTTTCAGTAAATATTTATTTTCTCCTCTATATCAAGTATCACTTAGTATCCCCACCACCCAGAAAAACTGCAGATAAATCTGCTTATGATAATTCACAAGTGTGATGAAAGTATGCTTCCAAGGGAAAATGGAAAACCAGTTTCATGGTAATGGAATATATTTAGCTATTGGTCAAAAGGTAAAACCTGAAGCTGAAAAGATAGTTTTTAGGGACTCTGTATGTCAACTCATTTTTACCTACTGTTGGCTTCATATGGAAATATCCTCTGCTACACATTTTGAGATGAGAAGCCAATTTCAAATTTGTCTCTCTCCCTACTTTTCATCTGTTAGTGCTGATTCGGTGAGTACATTTTAAATTGTAAATAAACTCAAGTATTCAACAAATTGTACCACATTTTAATTTCTTAATATAGTCCTCAAATTTTATCATGGTAACACAAAATTATACTTTGTGGTGGTCATAACTGTCAAATAAATTTTCATAATAACATGAATTCATTGTCCCAGAAGCAAAGTCCTTTTATCTTATCCTTTTTCCTTCCCGTCTCCCTTTCTTCTCTACTTTTTCTGTTTATCCTTCCTTGTTTAATTTTGTTATTTTTGAAGAGAAGGTATGTTCCTGAGACCTATTGCTAAACAACTGGATTTATCTATTAGCATATTTTTAAAAAATTATATGTGAAACAAACACTAAAGGTAGACTATTGTATCTTTTAAATGGTGTAACCTAAATAAATAAAACATTTGTCCCTACTGGGAAAACAACATTTAGGATTAATTTTGGCATTGACAGATAAACATCCAAAGGAGTTCAATTTCTCAGTAGTTTCTCTATTACACTTTAAAGCCCAGGAATATAGAGGGTAGACTTTACTTATGGACTGATAACTTTTACTGAGGAAAAGATTTTGAAATATGATGAAAATTGTAAAAGAAATAAATGTTCACTATGAAAAAAACTGAACAAATAGACAAGTGGTTTGTAGCTAATACTGCAAACAGAGTGACTTTTATTTCGTGTTTATACAGTTCCTTTGAAGCTAGCCTGATATGATTGATCCGGAATCATTGCTAAAAGCACATACACATTTCAGTTTTCTAGTCACGTGGAGATTCAACTCTGTTGTGTTTTCTAGAATAAATTTAGTAGATTGACTGTTTTCATGGGCCATTACATTTTAAAGATAGAATTTCTTTTAATAATAAAAGAAATCTTTAAAAGTAGGGTTATATGAGACATTTCTGAATGTCATCCCAATGAATATATCATGATTTATTCTTATGAGTACATTGTAGCAATAAAAATCTATTATTTCTCAACATTGGAAAGGAAAAAAATGAAATTGTTACAAAGTAAATACCCTAAGTCCTAATTCAAGAAACATTCATTTAAAATATAGCTGTTATGTAAAATACTAGGGATCTCTGAAAAGATTTGCTTATAATTTACAATCAACGTTTTTATTTCAGTTCCTATTATAGTATTATCATGTGTAATAAGTATTCAGAATAGTAATTTTGGCAAATTTATTATTTTTTTTATAAGTTGAAATTACCACTCCTATGTATGTGTACACTTTTCCATATGTATACACAGATGCATCCATACATATACATATATACATACATACATACATACATATATATTAAATACAATTTTCAGAACATTTGTGCATTATACATTCTGGAAAGTGGGTATTGAAACCATGTATTGTATGCTAAATCTCATTTATCGGAAAATAATATCAGTGTGGTACTGGGGTTGTTCTTTCCAATGTATAGCTGTCTAGGTATGTCTTCATGCATTAAAAAAAAAAAAAAAAAAAAACTTAGCCAGATATACTAGGGTAAAAAGAGCAAGTTAAATTACTTTAAGAAGAAAGATATATATTTATCAGTAAAGACATTAAAAACTTTTCATGATAGTTATTTACTCAGCTAAAGTCTTAGAGAAAACTAGAACCCATAGAGATAAGCAGAGAACCAGAGATTATTTGCTTTGGGGTCATTTACAGAACCTGGTTTGGGCTTTAGTTTCCTTTTTAGGTTGCTGGGAATAAAAGGCAAAGCCCAAAACCAAAGGGAGAGTTAAATAGGAGACAAATTCTTTTTGTGTAGGGATCCCACAGTTTCATCCCTTCTGGAAGCAAACAAATTAGACTTCACAACCTTAGCTGACTGCAGTGAAAATACTATCACACTGTCAAGAAATTAAAATAATTATCCATGCAAAGTTATCATCATAAACATGCCCTCATGTGGATTTGCAGCACAAATTCATAATATCTGTACTATGCAAATAAATAAATAAATAAATAAATAAATAAATAAATAAATAAAACTAAAAACATCAAGTCATCAAGTCATGAATTTATTTAAAATGGTCATGGACTAATAGTTGCCCAGTTGACTGACTGAAAGATGTAAACCCCTATATGCATTCTGGAGGAATACTTTGTTATCCAAGTCTTGAAATAATTTTCAGATATTTTTCCAATGAAAATCAGAAACACATCAAGAAAGTCTTTGTAAATGTGTGACTATTTCAGTTGTCTATGTGTGTGGATGGGAATAGAGAGAGAAAATAATGCCTTTCTATTGCCCCAGCATGGATCATGTTACACAGTGAAGAGGCAGTAGGTAATATTTAAAATGGAAAATCAGAAATAATGAAATGGAAAATCAGAAATAATAAAATGGCATGCATAAATAACCTACAGAATGAGCTGAATTTAATGTGGTACAGCTTAGAAAAAAAAAAAAACTTTATATTTTCTTTCTCATTCTCTTTCTGAATACTCTATGGATTCTTTCTTCTTCTCCATTTTAGAAAGAAATCTCCAACTGACCTTTAAATTTTGGTGTAAAATAACATCACTTTCAGCCACAAGAAGAATCTCTACTCAGTTAACAAAATGTCCAAGTCAGTATCTTTAAAGGGAACTCCGTTCACTTTGTCTCCTCTCTCTTCTAAGCAATCTTAAACCCATAAATCTTTGCAGCAGGAGCCAAGGGGTGTAGTGATTGACTTTTAAGTTCATGGCTGTGTCTCCTTAATTTCCTTGAATTCTGTCTACTTCTCTGAAACTCCACCCTAGTGCCTAACCCTAACTATTGTCTTCTCTGGCCTGAAAATGAAAACTATTTTTCTTTTTCTTTTCTTTTTTTTTTTCTTTTGAGACGGAGTCTCGCTCTGTCGCCCAGGCTAGAGTGCAGTGGCGCGATCTTGGCTCACTGCAATCTCTGCTTCCCAGGTTCAAGCAATTCTTCTATCTCAGCCTCCCAAGTAGCTGGGACTACAGGCATCCACCACCACACCCAGCTAATTTTTGTATTCGTAGTAGAAGCAGGATTTCACCATATTGGTCAGGCTGGTCTCAAACTCCTGACCTCAGGTGATCCACCTGCCTCGGCCTCCCAAAGTATTGGGATTACCTGTGTGAGCCACCGCACCCAGCCTGAACCATGTTTCTTATCTTTAGTTTAACTCCCTTGCAACCCATTCCCTATAACACAGCCAGGTAAAATTATTACCTGAAGACAGAAAATTATTATCTGAACACAGATAATAATTACTGTATTTCCTTTGGGAAAAGGGAGAGCATCTTATGAGTAAATCCAGGACAAATTTTATCGAAACAAAGTTAGGTTTATTTAGTTTGTTATAAGATGAAACACACCCCAGGGAACAGCCAGGACCATTTTAATATGGAGCAGTTGGGAGGAACTTTATAATATTAAAGAAGTAATTCAAAAGATGGGCCATTTTCTGAATTTGAAGTGATGTTAATTTGGTGATTGGATACCTCAATAATCTTTATCCGGAGGCTGGAATATTAAAGCTTGGTGAGGTTTGTCACTGGTAAGGAAGTAGTGATAATTCAAAAACAGTAGTGCTATGCATAGGAAGAGGAGAGAGTTTTTTGATTGCTGTGTTTCACATTTGGTTGCCCATAGGGACAATTTCTATTTCCTTGGAAAGAAAAATAGAAATAATTGACTGGGAGTATTGATTATCTAATTGGTCTTTGAGATCATAAATTCTTCAGGTCATAATTCTCTCTGCTTTAAAGATAGAGGCAAGACTTTGCTAAATATTTGAATAATCTGAAATAGGCATTTTGTCACCTGAGGATACTGAAATGAATTAAGTAAACACACTTAAAGTGTTGAAAAGCTTTAGGTAGAGTGATATACTGTAAAATATTCACTGAACAAAGAGGAAAATGAAGACAGGAGGAATCCAATGAGAAAGACAAGAGAGATTTGAGTTTTGGGAGAAGCAGTTGATAATCACTCTCAATAGCAAGAATGTTGTCACACAGGAAAGAAATTACAGCATTAGCATTTTAGATGTGAGGAAACTTCTGGGTATCGACTAAGGCTATGATGTAGCCGTGAATAGTATTCGAGATAATGTCAGGTTCTGTTTAAGTTACCCAGCTTGATGTCAGCATGGAAAAGGCAAATGTAAGGCCAGTGCTCACTAATTTACTGAATGAGAAAGAGTTAAGGAGATGTCAGTAAAAATATCAAGGTTGGGGGGCAGGGCAAGATGGCCGAATAAGAACAGCTCCAGTCTCCAGCTCCCAGCACGAGCGACACAGAAGACAGGTGATTTCTACATTTTCAACTGAGGTACTGGGTTCATCTCAGTAGGGAGTGCCGGATAATCAGTGCTGGTCAGCTGCTGCAGCCTGACCAGTGGGAGCTGAAGCAGGGTGAGGCATCGCCTCACCTGGGAAGCACAAGGGGGAAGGGAATCCCTTTTCCTAGCCAGCAGAACTGGGACACACAACACCTGGAATATCGGGTAACTCTCACCCCAATACTGCACTTTACCAAGGATCTCAGCAAACGGGCACACCAGGAGATTATAGCCCACACATGGCCGGGAGGGTCCAGCGCCCATGGAGCCTCCCTCATTGCTAGCACAGCAGTTTGCGATCTAACAGCAAGGCAGCAGCAAGGCTGGGGGAGGGGCGCCCACCATTGCTGAGGCTTAAGTAGGTAAACAAAGCTGCTGGAAAGCTCCAACTGGATGGAGCTCGCAGCAGCTCAAGGAGGCCTGACTGTCTCTGTAGACTCCACCTCTGGGGACAAGGCACAGCTAAACAACAACAACACAACAACAACAACAACAAAAGCAGCAGAAACCTCTGCAGATGCAAATGACTCTGTCTGACAGCTTTGAAGAGAGCAGTGGATCTCCCAACATGGAGGCTGAGATCTGAGAACAGACAGACTGCCTGCTCAAGTGGGTCCTTGACCCCTGAGTAGCCTAACTGGGAGACATCCCCCAAGAGGGGTAGACTGACACCCCACACATCACATGGTGGAGTACACCCCTGAGAGGAAGCTTCCAAAGCAAGAATCAGACAGGTACACTTGCTGTTCAGCAATATTCTATCTTCTGCAGCCTCTGCTGCTGATACCCAGGCAAACAGTGTCTGGAGTGGACCTCAAGCAATCTCCAACAGACCTACAGCTGAGGGTCCTGACTGTTAGAAGGGAAACTAACAAACAGGAAGGACACCCACACCAAAACCCCATCAGTAAGTCACCATCAGCAAAGACCAGAGGCAGATAAAACCACAAAGATGAGGAAAAAGCAGGGCAGAAAAGCTAGAAATTCAAAAAATAAGAGCACATCTCCTCCTCCAAATGAATGCAGATCATCGCCAGCAGCAGATCAAAGCTGAACAGAGAATGACTTTGACAAGATGAGAGAAGAAGGCTTCAGGCCATCAAACTTCTCAGAGCTAAAGGAGGAATTACGTACCCAGTGCAAAGGAACTAAAAATCTTGAAAAAAGAGTGGAAGAATGGATAACCAGAATAATTAATGCAGAGAAGGCCATAAATGAACTGACAGAGATGAAAACCATGACACAAGAAATACATGACAAATGCACCAGCTTCAGTAACCGACTCGATCAACTGGAAGAAAGAGTATCAGCGATTGAGGATCAATTGAATGAAATGAAGTGAGAAGAGAAATCTAAAGAAAAAAGAAGAAAAAGAAATGAACAAAGCCTGCAAGAAGTATGGGATTATGTAAAAAGACCAAATCTACGTCCGATTGGGGTGCCTGAAAGTGAGGTGGAAGATGGAACAAAGTTGAAAAACACTCTTCAGGATATCATCCAGAACAACTTCCCCAACTTAGTAGGGCAGGCTAACATTCAAATTCAGGAAATACAGAGAATGCCATAAAGATACTCCTCGAGAAGAGCAACTCCAAGACACATAATTGCCAGATTCACCAAAGTTGAAATGAAGGAAAAACTCTTAAGGGCAGCCAGAGAGAAAGGTCGGGTTACCCACAAAGGGAAGCCCATCAGACTAACAACAGACATTTCAGCAGAAACTCTACAAGCCAGAAGAGAGTGGGGGCCAATATTCAACATTCTTAAAGAAAAGAATTTTAAGCCCAGAATTTCATATCCAGCCAAACTAAGTTTCATAAGTAAAGGAGAAATAAAATCCTTTACAGATAAGCAAATGCTTCGAGATTTTGTCACCATCAGGCCTGCCTTAAAAGAGACTCTGAAGGAAGCACTAAATATGGAAAGGAACAACCGGTACCAGCCATTGCAAAAACATGCCAAAATATAAAGACCATCGAGGCTAGGAAGAAACTGCATCAACTAACGAGCAAAACAACCAGTTAATATCATAATGGCAGGATCAAGTTCACACATAACAATATTAACCTTAAATGTAAATGGACTAAATGCTCGAATTAAAAGACACAGACTGACAAACTGCATAAAGAGTCAAGACCCATCAGTTTACTGTATTCAGGAGACCCATCTCACATGCAGAGACATACATAGGCTCAAAATAAAGGGATGGAGGAAGATCTACCAAGCAAATGGAGAACAAAAAAAAGCAAGGGTTGCAATCCTAGTCTCTGATAAAACAGACTTTAAACCATCAAAGACCAAAAGAGACAAAGAAGGCCATTACATAATGGTAAAGGGATCAATTCAACAGGAAGAGCTTACTATCCTAAATATATATGCACCCAATACAGGAGCACCCAGATTTATAAAGCAAGTCCTTAGAGACTTAAAAAGAGACTTAGACTCTCATACAATAATAATGGGAGACTTCAACACCCTACTGTCAACATTAGACAGATCAACGAGACAGAAAATTGACAAGGATATCCAGGAATTGAACTCATCTCTGCACCAAGCGGACCTCATAGACATCTACAGAACTCTCCACCCCAAATCAACAGAATATACATTCTTCTCAGCACCACATCGCACTTATTCCAAAATTGACCACATAATTGGAAGTAAAGCACTCCTCAGCAAATGTACAAGAACAGAAATTATAACAAACTGTCTCTCAGACCACAGTGCAATCAAACTAGAACTCAGGACTAAGAAACTCAATCAAGACCGCTCAACTACATGGAAACTGAATAACTTGCTCCTGAATGACTACTGGGTACATAACGAAATGAAGGCAGAAATAAAGATGTTATTTGAAACCAATGAGAACAAAGATACAATATACCAGAATCTCTGGGACACATTTGAAGTAGTGTGTAGAGGGAAATTTATAGCACTAAATGCCGACAAGAGAAAGCTGGAAAGATCTAAAATTGATACCCTAACATCACAATCAAAAGAACTAGAGAAGCAAGAGCAAACACATTCAAAAGCTAGCAGAAGGCAAGAAATAACTAAGTTCAGAGCAGAACTGAAGGAGATAGAGACACAAAAAATCCTCCAAAAAATCAATGAATCCAGGAGTTGGTTTTTTGAAACGATCAACAGAATTGATAGACTGCTAGCAAGACTAATAAAGAAGAAAAGAGAGAAGAATGAAATAGTCACAATAAAAAATGATAAAGTGGATATCACCACCGACCCCGCAGAAATACAAACTACTATCAGAGAATACTATAAACACCTCTACGCAAATAAGCTAGAATACCTAGAAGAAATAGATAATTTCCTGGACACTTACAATTGCCCAAGACTAAACCAGGAAGAAGTTGAATCCCTGAATAGACCAATAGTAGGCTCTGAAATTGAGGCAATAATTAATAGCCTACCAACCAAAAAAAGTCCAGGACCAGATGGATTCACAGCTGAATTCTACCAGAGGTAGAAGGAGGAGCTGGTACCATTCCTTCTGAAACTATTCCAATCAATAGAAAAAGATGGAATCCTCCCTGAGTCATTTTATGGGGCCAACGTCATCCTGATATCAAAGCCTGGCAGAGACACAACAAAAAAAGAGAATTTTAGACCAATATCCCTGATGAACATCGATACAAAAATCCTCAATAAAATACTGGCAAACTGAATCCAGCAGCACATCAAAAAGGTTATCCACCATGATCAAGTGGGCTTCATCCCTGGAATGCAAGGCTGGTTCAACATATGCAACTCAATAAGCGCAATTCAGCATATAAACAGAACCAAAGACAAAAACCACATGATTATCTCAATAGATACAGAAAAGGCTTTTGACAAAATTTAACAGCCCTTAATGCTAAAAATGCTCAATAAATTCGGTATTGATGGAACATATCTCAAAATAATAAGAGCTATTTATGACAAACCCACAGCCAATATCATACTGAATGGGCAAAAACTGGAAAAATTCCCTTTGAAAACTGGCACAAGACAGGGATGCCCTCTCTCACCACTCTTACTCAACATAGTGTTGGAAGTTCTGGCTAGGGCAATCAGGCAAGAGAAAGAAATCGAGGGTATTCAATTAGGAAAAGAATAAGTCAAATTGTTCCTGTTTGCAAATGACATGATTGAATATTTAGAAAACCCCATTGTCTCAGCCCAAAATCTCCTTAAGCTGATAAGCAACTTCAGCAAAGTCTCAGGATACAAAATTAATGTGCAAAAATCACACACATTCTTATACACCAGTAACAGAAAAACAGAGAGCCAAATCATGAATGAACTTCCATTCACAATTGCTTCAAAGAGAATAAAATACCTAGGAATCCAAATTACAAGGGATGTAAAGGACCTCTTCAAGGAGAACTACAAACCACTGCTCAGTGAAATAAAAGAGGGCACAAACAAATGGAAGAACATACCATGCTCATGGATAGGAAGAATCAATATTGTGAAAATGGCCATACTGCCCAAGTCTGAATCATTTATAGAATGAATGCCATCCCCATCAAGCTACCAATGAATTTCTTCACAGAATTGGAAAAAACTGCTTTAAAGTTCATATGATATGGAACCAAAGAAGAGCCCACATTGCCAAGACAATCCTAAGTCAAAAGAACAAAGCTGTAGGCATCACGCTACCTGACTTCAAACTATACTACAAGGCTGCAGTAACCAAAATAGCATGGTACTGGTACCAAAACAGAGATATAGACCAGTGGAACAGAACAGAGTCCTCAGAAATAATACCACACATCTACAGCCACCTGATCTTTGACAAACCTGAGAAAAACAAGAAATGGGGAAAGGATTCCCTATTTAATAAATGGTACTGGGAAAATTGGCTAGCCATAAGTAGAAAGCTGAAACTGGATCTTTTCCTTACTCCTTATATGAAAATTAATTCAAGATGGATTAGAGACTTAAATGTTAGACCTAATACCATAAAAACCCTAGAAGAAAACCTAGGGAATACCACTCAGGACATAGACATGGGCAAAGACTTCATGTCTAAAACACCAAAAGCAACGGCAACAAAAGCCAAAATTGACAAATGGGATCTAATTAAACTAAAGAGCTTCTGCACAGCAAAAGAAACTACCATCAGAGTGAACAGGCAACCTACAGAATGGGAGAAAATTTTTGCAATCTACTCATCTGACAAAGGGCTAATATCCAGAACCTACAAAGAACTCAAACAAATTTACAAGAAAAAAAAAACAACTCCATCAAAAAGTGGGGAAAGGATATGAACAGACATTTCTCAAAAGAAGACATGCATACAGCCAACAGGCACATGAAAAAATGTTCATCATCACTGACCATCAGAGAAATGCAAATCAAAACCACAATGAGATAACATCTCACATCAGTTAGAATGGCAATCATTAAAAAGTCAGGAAACAACAGGTGCTGGAGAGGATGTGGAGAAATGGGAACACTTTTACACTGTTGGTGGGATTGTAAACTAGTTCAACCATTATGGAAAACAGTATGGCGATTCCTCAAGGATCTAGAACTAGAAGTACCACATGACCCAACCATCCCATCACTGAGTATATACCCAAAGGATTATAAATCATGCTGCTATAAAGACACATGCACACGTATGTTTATTGTGGCACTATTCACAATAGCAAAGACTTGGAATCAACCCAAATGTCCATCAGTGACAGACTGGATTAAGAAAATGTGGCACATATACACCATGGAACACTATGCAGCCATATAAAAGGATGAGTTTGTGTCCTTTATAGGGACATGGATGCAGCTGGAAGCCATCATTCTTAGCAAACTATCACAAGAACAGAAAACCAAACACCGCATGTTCTCACTCATAGGTGGGAACTGAACAATGAGATCACTTGGACTCGGGAAGGGGAACATCACACACCGGGGCCTATCATGGGGAGGGGGGAGTGGGGAGGGATTGCACTGGGAGTTATACCTGCTGTAAATGACGAGTTGATGGGTGCAGCACACCAACATGGCACAAGTATACATATGTAACAAACCTGCACGTTATGCATATGTACCCTGGAACTTAAGGTATAATAAGAATAAAAAAAAAAAAAGAAAAAATATCAAGGTCATGAAAAAACAAAGATTGAAAAATTATATCACCTTAAAGAGGCCTTAAAAGAATGACAAATGACAACCTGAATTGAAATCTAGACTAGGTCAAAAAAAAAAAAAAAAAAGCACCAATGGGACGTACTGATAAAATTTAAAAATAATCTATGCATTATATAAATAATACCTTATCAATTTGATTTTGTGATATCTGTCATTAAACTGTGCTTATTTGAAAGAATGTCCTTTTAAGAAACACACACACAATTATATACAAAGTCATTCACAGTTAAAGGAGCAACTCACTTAGAATTTATCCTCGAATGTGTGTATGTGTGTGTGAGACAGAAAATACACAGAAATTGAACAGAAGTTTGGTAAAATAAATAGGATACAAGTAAAACTTTATACACGTTCTTTTTAATGTTTTAAATTTTTTTTATAAATTGAATGTTTCAAAATTCACTGTTAAAAATTGAAAAGAATATGATATATAACACGATGCTAAGAGCCTCTAATTCACAGATGATTTCACATAAAAGTGAAGAACTTATAATTTGGAAATAGAATCATAGCAGCAGGGATCATGGAGGTTCCTATATAATCTCCTGACTCCCAATTCTGTGAGATATGGAAAATGAACACCTTCTACTAGAGAGAGCTTAAGATGAAGTGCTGTATTCAGGAAACGGTAAGCTAAAATGCTTTATCAGTAGTAGCAGTATTAATATTATTATTATTTTATTTAATACTGAAGTAGAGACTATTTCTTCAAGCAAAAATATGAAAGTAAGCTTGCATATGAATAATTTGATTTTTTCTAGTTAGTATTGCGTTTAAAGATACATTATGTAGTTACTGTTCCTATGTGAAACAAAGTGGCTTCTATTGGGACTGGGCATAGATCTTTGGCTTCATTAGAGAAATGCACCCACCAATTGAGCCAAACGCTCAGATCTTGTAAACCTACACTCCACACACTGAGTGATTAACAATGTGGAACTGGAGAGGGAAATTGATAAATTAGTACTTAGGTCCCAGTTTAGAAAACATAACTAAATGAAAAGGAAAGGAAATAACATACTCAAATTTCAACTGAAATAGCTAGTATTTTTGTATTTAATTCAGTTTTCCATCCAGGTTTTATTAATTCAATTTTATTATGACTGTGACATATTTCATGAAGATGAAATAAAATGTATTTTAAACATTTATTTTTAAAATTCTTTTCATGCTGATCTATCACTTGAAATAACATCTAAATCTAATCTTATTATTTAAAAAGCAATTAAACAGAAATTTTGAAGTAGTACAACCTCATTATTTCTTTGAACATAAGGAACACAGTAATTAATCAAAGTACTTAATTTTATACTGATTTTTAAATGCATTTATATGGGCTTAAATAGAAATCTTGACAACAGAAGATGCTCTTCTAACATTTGATAAATTATTCCATAATATAAATTACATAATTAGTTTTTAAGTAATCATTTTTAAAAAATTTTGTCTATTAGTAATATATTCAAATTATTTTCACAGCATTCTGTACTTTGCCCTGTGAATTCTCCTGAAAAATAAATAACTATATTACAGTAGGTGTTAACACATTATCATCTGTCTGTTTTAACAAACTTATTAGATCACCATTAATATTGTCTTAGATTTCAAGCAAACTGATGTATCCTCATGGACATACTATATAAAGTATGTATTATATGACTGAAAATGTATCAATCTACATCCCAAATGGAGACACATAGCACATTTCAGTTAAGATAATTTGAAGAGGTTTTATTTGTATAAGAATAAATTATGAAGGTGTGAATGAGGTGTAAGAAAACTCAAGTGTTAGTGCAGATGCCTGCACTAGCTGAATTTTTTTAACAATAAAAGGAGGGTGAGGTTATAGGAACAAGAAAAAAATATAGCTTTGAGGATTAGTTATCTTCAGTAAAGGAACACAGCCAACTGTTGTGATCTTAGTAAGAGGGAGCCTGAGGATAATTTTCCTGAACTATCTCTCCTTCACCCTTTAGATTTCCTACTGGGGCTAATCATTGGTGGAACTCAACTAGAAGTAAGAGGGCCTTGAAGTCCTGTTGATACAGCCCACATATGTCAGTGTCCTGAGTCTAAAACAGGGTTGGCAGAGTTCAAAGAGGATGTGGAGGCCAAGCAAGAGAGAACTATATTTAGAAGACTTTGACTGAGTTGCAACATACATTGACTAATAACTCAAAAAAAAATGGAGTTTTAAATTAATTCAGGGAAAATTATGCAAATAAGGAATGGTTCATAAGAATAGTTCACCTACCTGTTTCTATTTAGACCTTAATGATAATGAAAGAGCTAACTAATTCAAAAAGAGAAAATTTACAATAGACAATTTCAAGTTTTAAAATATATGGACTAGAGCATGGTGGGTCTGAGTGAAATCTATATGGTATTTCTTATATTTTCCTAGGTACATATGCTATATATTTACATACACACAGTGTGTGTGCAAGTACACACAGCATATATATTACACAATGAATATTTTCACTGTTAGCACACAACACCCCAGAACAGAACTTCTGAACAGGGCTTTAGCACCACAGTAATAAATCCTCTTCAATAAGGCCATTATTGGAAGTGCTCCAGTTAGTGCTAGTTGTATTTTTTATCTTGTGTCTGTGACTATAAATGTTAGCAGTCTGATTTAAGACACAGTCAGTCACGCTTGACTGTAACTAAAGTCTAGAATTCACACATATGTAAGTTAAAGCCCAAGAAAATATTCTTATTACATATGTTACCATGTTTGGTACTATGTTAACTACAGATACTTTAGTTTAGATTACCAAGACAGAAAATAATTGTAAAACATTCGATTTTTAGTATCACTTTTATGAAACCCAACTTACTGAAATCATAGACTTCTTCAAAAGATTATTTATCTCCAAATTATGTAACGGTTACTACTGAAACTCTATTCTGATTATATAATAAACAAGTGCTGACTAGAAACAGTAATAGTAACTATGACAAATTATGAAATATAAATACCAAAATGTCACTAAAATACTGATAAAAGTTGGCGATCTCATTACCGTTTGCAAGGAAGAAGATATTCATAAATTTTAGATGTTTTAAAATTTTTTAAGTGACAAGAGTTTAGTTATATTGAGTCTTTAATATTGCAGCTTTTCATACGTAGATGTTACTAGATGTGTTTTAGTTGACAAATAATTCATTACTTACACCAGTAACTGTTAAGGCACAATAAGTTATAATTGCGAGTTTCTTAAATAACTATCACATTTTAAATATAATTGTTAATTTTACTTATGTTGAATTAGTATTGTGACTAGTTTTCAACCTCCACAAATTATATCTCTCAAAGCTTTCCATATAACCTATTTTCAACAAATTCCTACTAAATTTTGTACTCTTAATTTATAAATGAATAAACAAAAAATAGTCCATTATATATTATTTTTCTATAAAGCATCAGCAAAAATACTCAACTCAATTTTTTAATTATGTTTTTAAACGTTCAATGCATGATATTTCAAATAATTATTTAAAAATCATTGTAGTAATTTTATTAACCCCATTCATTGATTGTTCTTAGTCTTGCATCAATAATTTGAAGAAAAAAATCAAATTATGTTTGCCACGTTTTCTTTAAAAATACATCGGCCAGGCGCAGTGGCTCATGCCTGTGATCCCAGGACTTTGGGAGGCCGAGGCGGGTGGAACACGAGGTCAGGAGATAGAGACCAGCCTGGCTAACACTGTGAAACCCCATCTCTACTAAAAATACAAAAAAATTAGCTGGGCGTGGTGGCGGGCGGCTGTAGTCCCAGCTGCTGGGGAGGTTGAGGCAGGAGAATGGAGCGAACCCAGAGGCGGAGCTTGCAGTGAGCTGAGATAGCACCACTGCACTCCAGCCTGGGAGACAGAGCAAGACTCCGTCTCAACAACAAAAATGCATCAAAGGTCAGATTAAAAAATAATTTCAAAAGCAATTATGGAAGTAAAAATCATCCCACAGCCTACAGATAAAAAATATAAAATAATTCAGGCCAAGACATAGTAAAGAGCACTTGTATGTAATATAAGAAAGTTGGTTAAAAATCCTGATAGTGTGTATTCTACAATTTATAATTTTCATAAAACTTCTGATGTAAGAAAAACAGATTATTAATTTTTTTAGATTATGAATTTAAAATACTCTAAAACATAGTGGAGAATAATAATAAGGGGAGCTAAGCATATTTTGAATATTTGCAATATATTACCATATATACTTTTATTACCTAAGCTAAATTATATATAATAGTTACTATATATGCCATTCTAATATTGGCACTAATTCTAATTTACAATATTTATTTGTAGCATTTGGTTTTCCAAGAAAGTATTACTACAATTAATTAATTATTAGGGACATAGTTCACATAATACATTGAACACACCCTAAACCAAATACTAATTTCTATGTTTTTAAATGGATTCTGCTAAAGAGAGATTTATGATTCAACCATATTCTCATGGAGTCCAATTGTGCTCTCCATTCACTATGTTCTTATCAAACCACAGAGGAAATAAAGAGCATATGAGAGAGATTTCCAGAAATGGGTGTGAAAATAAGTAGTGACCGAAATGCAAAAGTTAATGTCAATTTTCAGATGAACATTGAGAAGAGTTTATTCAGTACTTTGGGAAATCTTTGTCTATATTTTGCATTATCCATTTATAGTTATCTGTTGTTCTATATTGTTTAAGATGATAGTTTACTTTAGAAAAGTATATATAAGATAAATTTTTATTATTTTATACTTTAAATAACCAAGATGAGAAATAAATTCACACTAAACAAAATTCAATTTTCAAATTCTCATTTGTTCAACTTCATCATAGCATATGAAGAGTCTAATGCCATAGATACAAAGTTTTTAAAAGAAAAAATAGTAAATAAATAAATATTAATATCTAATAGACTTCTCAAAAAAAGCTTATAAATTCAAGTGCATAAAATTAAGAATGATGTCTGGATGTAGGAATCAGAGCATTAGAAGTTGTTCCATATTTGGGGAGTGAGAAACATTACATACGTATCATGAGTTTATAAAGATCATTGAAATCATCTGCCTGAAGCAAATCTTTTTTTTTTTTTTTTTTTTTTTTTTTGAGACGGAGTCTTGCTCTGCCGCCCAGGCTGGAGTGCAGTGGCCGGGTCTCAGCTCACTGCAAGCTCCGCCTCCTGGGTTTACGCCATTCTCCTGCCTCAGCCTCCCAAGCAGCTGGGACTACAGGCGCCCGCCATGTCGCCCGGCTAGTTTTTTTTGTATTTTTTAGTAGAGACGGGGTTTCACCATGTTAGCCAGGATGGTCTCGATCTCCTGACCTCGTGATCCGCCCGTCTCGGCCTCCCAAAGTGCTGGGATTACAGGCTTGAGCCACCGCGCCCGGCCAGCAAATCTTAATAGACTTTATTAATTGGCTTTGGTTGGTTAGTTTGTTTTAATTTCATGAGCTGGTAAATTTCTTTTAGAAATTGGTGATTTGCCTAACTTTTCAGCTTTTTATTGTTTTATTCATCAATAATTTGATGGGGAGTTTCTTTCATAAAACACTTGCTTACATCAATCTGATTACTAATTATCTTCATTACTATTATTATATTTAATGTTTGTGATTATTTATTTGTGTTTGTTATTGTTACACAGCTTTCTTTACTTTTTTAAAAAATCTGAAATATCTTGCTTCTGTGGATTTTAAAATAGAGTGTATCTTCTCTGGGTACCTTGAAATTTTATTTTTTTAAATTATTTTCTTTATCTTAAGCCAGAACATAACAAAAATGAACATTATAAATACTTTAAAATATAAAAGTGAATTAGTTTCAACTCATGTTTTCTGGATTACCTATGGGCAGCATTAAGCTACTTCTGTACACATAGGAGCCAGCAGAACAAAAGGTGACAGTGAATCCTTTACTTTCAGGTCTTTCAGTGGTTTGGATTTCACATCTCATTACTCTGTCTTTTTTCATCTCTTTCTATTTTGCCTTACTCTATCTCATAGCAAACAACCTTTAGAGAAACTCAAAATAATTTCACACTTATTTTAGAGGTAAAAAAGCAAAAAAAAAAAAAAAGAAAGAAAGTAGATTAACGTTCATAAACATAAATTAATTTAACAGCAGAAGGGACAACACATTATTTAAGGAAATGTGAAGAAAAATAGGAAAGAGATCTCGTATGAAAAAGGAGCTTATAATTTTTGTTAACAAGTAAAACTCCACAACACTTTATTTCTTCTTTAAAAATGATCTGCACAAATCATAGAGATCCCAATGAATATCATAAAGGTGAAGGGACCACCCCTTCGCATTACCATGGTTGCAGAAATGTGTTCAAGGTTCTGTAGTTTAGAGGTCTAAATGGGACTTTCCCGGGAAGCTTACCAGGTTTTATGAGAATAAATACTAACATCGAATTATAGGTAGAAGAAAATAATATGCCTTCATCTTAGACTATGGGAAGAGTAAATACTGTGGCATTTAACATTTTTTAATTGATGTGTAATAATTGTTCATATTAATAGAGTATACGTTTTGATTTTAATAGAAGAACTAATTACTATTAGTAATTTTATATTACTAAATGTATAGTGACTAGACCACTAACAGCAATTACTGATGTAGGCTATTATCAGGGTAATTAGCATAGCCAGCATCTCCAGCATTTATCATTTCTTTGTCTTGTTATCTGAAACTTCCTTCTAGTTATCTGAAACTGTATCAAACATTGTCAACTATAGTCATCCTAAAGTAGCATAGAACACTAGAAAATTTCCCTTCATCTAGCTAAAATTATATACCCCTTAATAAATCTCTCCCTATTCCTCCCTTCCCACACCCTTCCTGTGTTCTACTTTTTAATTTCTGTGAGACCAACGTTTTTAGCTTCCACATAGGAGTGAGAATATGCAGTGTTTAACTTTTTGTTCCTGGCTTATTTCACTCTAGTTACATCCATGTTGTTATTAATGACAGATTTTCATTCTTTTAATCTTTTATGGCCAAATAGTATCCCATTGTGTATATCACGCAATATGATATTGTGTATATATCACATTCTCCTCATCAATTTATCTGTTTTTGGACACTTATAGGTTAATTCACTAAGGTGAATAGTGCTGCAGTGAACATGGTGATGAAGATGTTCAACACACTGATCTTATTTTTCATTTGGATAAATGCCCAGTAGTTGGAATTGCTGGCTCATATGGTCATTCTTTTTTTAGTTTTTTGAGGAATCTTCATACTGTTTTCCATAGTGGCTGTACTAGTTTACATTCAAACTAATAGTATTTAAGAGTTCCTTTTTAGCTGCATCCTCTCCAGTACTTTATATTATTGTCTTTTGGATAATGCCCACAATACTTTTGTTTCCTTCTTTTGATTATTGTCTGTTTAGATAACTTGTCCACTTTTTAATCAGAATTTTTTTTTTCGTGTTGAGATGTTTGAGTTCATTGGATATTGTGAATATTAAACACGTGTTGAATGAATAGTTTGTAAATATTTCTCCCATTCTCTGAACTGTCTTCTTACTCTGTTGTTTCTTTTTTATACAGAAGCTTTTGAGTTTGATATAAAGTCCTATTTTTTTTCTTTTTTTTGCTTTTGTTGCCTGTGCTTTTGTAGTCTTATAAAATCTTTTCCTATATGAATGCCTGAAAAACTCCCATATGTTTTATTCTAATTTTTTAAAATTATACTTTAAATTATGGGGTACATGTGCAGAACGTTCAGGTTTGTTGGTATACATGTGCAATGGTGGCTTACTGCACCCATCAACCTGTCATCTACATTAGGTATTTCTCCTAATGCTATCCCTCCCCATCCCCCATCCCTGACAGGCCCTGGTGTGTGATATTCCCCTCTCTGTGTTTATGTGTTCTTATTGTTCAACTCCCTTGAGTCTTACATTTGTGTATTTCATCTCCTTTAAGTTGGTTTTTGTATAGGATGATAGGTGGGGGTATAATCTTATTCTTCTACACACGGATATCCAGTTTTCCCAGCACACTTATAAGTAATTTTATACAAAAATAAAAAAGAATTACATTTCAGGGATTGATTTTATTCAAGTATTGTTACCATGATCAACATTGAACATAATGCTATAAAATATTAATTACTATAAAGGTTATATATGTGTAAATATATGCATATATACTTACATGTATATAAGCATTTTCTGTATTTAAAGAAGAAAATTTCATGAAATTCTTGTAACAGAATTTCTTGAAAACCATATTTCAAAGTCTAATCAACCTTATTTTTAACATATTAGTTCAAAAAATTAATGAAAGATATCCATACCTAGGTATAACCTTTTCTCAAAGTCTTGACTAATCTGGGATGAGAACCTGAACAGTATACCATCCGAAGTGTCTAGTAATACATAAAAATGACTAAATATGTGATGGACTAGGAAAATATGACTGAAGGAAAATTAATAAGTAAATAATCCAAGATAAACCAGAGATAGAAATTAGCAGGCAGGAATTTTAAACCAGTTGTTTGAAATATGTGCAAACACTTTAAGAAAAGCAAATCTTAATAAGTAAACCTAAAAATAGAACTACTACAAAAACAAAATGAAAGTTCTAAGAAGTTAAAGTAAAAATTTATTGGATGTAACTAACAAAATATTAAAGATGGCAAAGAAAGATTCAGCGACCTAGTAGACAAAGCAATAGAATGTATACAATCGGGTGAAGTGGCTCACACCTGTAATATCAGTGTTTTGGACAGCTGAGGAGAGAGGATTTCTTGAGCCCAGGAACTTGAGATGAATCTGGGCAACATTGTGAGACTCTAATCTCTACAAAAATTTAAAGAAATTAGCTGGCTGTGTTGGTGCATACTGATAGTTCTAGCTACTTGAGAGGCTGAGGTGGGAGAACCACTTGGGCCCAGGAGTCAGAAGCTGCAGTGAACTATGATTATGTTGCTGCACTCGAGCTTGGGAGACAGAGCAAAACTTTGTTTCTAAAAATCAATTAATCAATCAATAAAAACTGTAAAATATGAAGTACAGGCAACAAAACAGGCAGCAAAACAGATTGAAAAATAAGTAAAGTTGATGCTTGTACCCAGTGGGTCCAGAATATGCTAATTAGATTCTTAGGATAGACAGAATGTGAGAGGGGAATATGTGTGTGTGTGTGTGTGTGTATGCGCATGTGTGTGCATGTGTATTTGAGGACGTAATGGCAAAGATATCCCAAAGAAGAAGAAAAATACAAATTCACAGACTCGAGATGTACAGGAACCCTTTAGCAGGCCAAATGCAAGAGAATCACACCTAGACATATTGTAATTAAATTGCTGACAACTAAATATAAATCTTGAAAGTAGTCAGAGTAAAATAAAAATGAAACAAATAATGGTGGAATTCCCAAGAATCAGAAAATATCAATGCGAGCACACAATGAATGGGCCAATATCTTTGAGGTGTTTATAGGAAAAGTGAAAAAGGAAACATATGGATGACAAAAAACAAAAATTCTATATCCAGTCAAACTGTCTCGATAAAGCAAGGTGAATTAAAAATCGTTTCAGTAAATGAAAGCTAAAACAAGTTATCATCAAAAGATCTGTGCCACAAAAGCTGCTATGAGAAATTTTCAGACTCCAAATGGAGCTGACCAAAATAGAGGCTGAGACTAGATAAATACTTTGAACAAATGCAAAAGACTTACTTTTTTATTCTTCTCTTAATTGCCTTAATATACAAGTTATAATTTAATACAAAAATGTAACCTTGTATGGTTATGTTTATAACATATGTAGATGCAAAAATGTATGTCCATGTATAACAAATTTGAGGCAAATTAAATACGAATATTATAAAATTCATACATTTTGCATAAAGTGTTAAAATATTAACCCTATACTGAGATAAACAAACATAAAATAATCCCAACAGCAGCCATACAATAGACACAGAGTAATATGGCAGAAAGTCCATTAATGGAATTTAAGTGGAATATTAAAAAAAAAAGTTGATCAATTCAAGAAAAAGAATAAAAACACGAAAGACAAATGGGAAAATAAAAAAAGAATCACTAGATATGGATGGAAAATTATAAATATAAATACAACTACATTACATCAAATATAAATTGAATTTACAATTCAATTAAAATGTACAGATTGTTCCAAATTGCCAGCCTAAACTCTAAAAACAAAAAATGGTAAATCATGCAAAATTATTTCTTTCAATAAGATGCACTTCAAATGTAAAGACATGAATGACTCACAAGTAAAATATTAAATGTATCCCATGCAAATATTAAACATAAGCAAGCTAGTGTTGCTATATTAATATCAGATAAAATGAACTTCAAGACAAGCCATTGTACAAGAAATAAAGAGGGTCATTTAACATAAATCCTAAAAAACTGTATCTTGAAGACTAATTTTTAATTGAGCCTAATCAATAATTCCCACTCATATCTCACATATTGAGAGTTTTATTATTATTCCATACCAGAAATTGTTTACTGACCTAGGATTTGTATATATTCAACATTTTAATGTATCTGATGGTTAGACTGTCATTACATAAAATATACTTTTGATCTTGTGCTGTGTAGTCTTTAACTCCCATTTATTTATAGGTCAATGTCATAAGAGATAAGAGGCATTATTAATGCTGCACGACAGAGACTAAAGAATTCTTGTTCTGTTCTGTACAGGCTCTTGTGGAGCAATGAGAAATCAGAGAAAGAACAAGACGTCATCTGCAGCCAAACCGGGTCAGAAGGATTATAGAACCTTTTATCTTTCTTTTGTTCCCTCAATCCTATTGTCATCATTCAATTAGAAGTATTATTTTGAACAGCTTTAATAGAAAATAAATGGACTTAACTTTTTTTCTGATTTGTTGTGCCCTGCATTTCAAAATAAATATTAGTCACTGAGCTAAGATATATCAGACAACATCAGGGATACTAAGTTATTAATCAAATGAATTTTAAAGTGAAAATGCTGATATCATATGCTGGATGTAGGCTCTTACCTAGTGAGGATCTGTTAGATAACTAGTGCCTTGTTACTGCTAAAGCTAAACAAATATAAAAAGAAAGCAGAGATGGGTTCCCTTGCTCAGCTTAAGCCATGACAGACACAATCTATTCCTGTTACTACTAATCCTATAATACTTAAGAGTTCTTACCTTTAAAAAAATTGCTTTTCACAGAATATATAACTATAAAAATGATGGCATGCTATTAGCATCGTCTTTGTAGTCACCTCTTTCATACTTGGTAGTATAAATCTATTAGTTAGGATGATCCTGCAACACAAGAAAAAAGAACATATTCCCCCAAATGAAAAGGAAACCAGAGTAACAGATAATGAGCGTTGGCTGTTTAAATATAAGCTCAAATATTTGCCAGAACATGGGGAAATCATGTCAACAAGATTTACAATTACTGTCGCATTTCCAAATCAAAAGATTGATAAAAATTAGGGATTGAATTTTCCTGTTTTACCTGAAGAAATGCAGTTGTATACTTTTTAAATGTTAGCAAATATCTAACTAATAAAAAATTAGTTTCTTTTCATTGATATTTTGAACATAATTTTAAATTTATAATTTAGATACCTATTCTGATTTTTTAAAATAATATTTGAAACCATTTAAAATGCTTAGTTACAAGTAGATAATAGTCGTTTAAAATCAATTTTGAAAATCAGATTCCAAATTCAGTATGAGTTTACAATTTTTTTATTCAAAGAATTTAAACATTGTCTTGACATTATGTCACATGTTTAATTCAAACTAGGATTTCTTTCCATTGAAAAATGATTTTAATTGATGGCTTAATCTAAAGAATGGCTCATTTACTGAATTATTTGAATTTTACATACAGATTGAAATAGTTCACATTAAGTAAGCAATATACCATTTAACAGAATTTTCTTTCTTGACTGGGGTTTACTATTATCAAAAATATTACATATGTTGTGAACATCTTCTGTATGAAGCATATGACACAGGACTTACTCTCTGGTGAAACCATGGTAGGAACAACTGCCATGGAGGCACTCATGGGTATGCCAGCAGAGAAAACAGGTGACCCAAACCAAATATCTCCAAGAGCTGGAACATGAAGAAGCCTCCACTTATAATGGTTTTGAGGTGTTGTCTCAGTTTGAGTTGTAACATTGCCCATGCTCCTACTTTTATCCATGAAAGGAAATTTGGGTGAATTTTTTTGGAATAAGTGTGGATAATACCTTTTAGAATGTGCTATGGAGCATAAAAATACAAAGTCCATTCTGAAAAGAAGGACACCGACAAGAGATCAAGTCATATCTTATGATTACTAGCTTTGTGATATTTGCATAAGACATCATTTCTTTCAACTTCACTTTCTTCAATACCTTATACAGGTCTTGAGAGGATTAATGGAATAATAAACATAAAGTGATTAGCAAAAGACCCTTAGAAAAAGACATCAGTTAGTTGTTATTATCATATTTTACTATGCAAAGTAGTAGTGATATTAGATGTTGCTGATGAAAATAGGAATAAAATACATATATAAATACATATATGAACAAGCTAAATGTTAGACCATTCATTCTCAATCATTTCAAACCAACTTCTCATATATTGTAGTGAATTTGTTATCATGCAATAATAAACAGAGAAACTGTAACCCAACTTCATAGGCAGCTACAAAAAAATAATATAATGCCCTAACTGTATTAGGAAACATAAAAGCAAATTTAAGTTAAAAAAGAATATGTCCTTTAATAATCACACCTTTGGGAGAAGACACAAGCCTTTGCATCATATTAAACAGACAATTGCCACTGATAGTGGTAGGTGAATATCAAGAGTGGCATTGCCTTTGCTGATATAAGTTTGGGGAAATACTGAACAGTTTTTTATTATATGCCCCTCCAGAAACATTTTATTTATATACAAAATATTAGTTCTAGGTTTTATCATATATAAATACATATCATATCATTCAAAATATGTACATGACAAAGGTCTATTTTTGCACAGTGCAGAATATCTAACAGTCCTCATCCATATACATTCAATGCCATTCACATGTGACAACAAAATGCTCATACAAATTTCCAGATGCCTCACTGAATGGCATTTTCCTTACTACGATACTCCCTTTTGCATAACACTTCCTATGACAACTGAGCAAAGAAGACATCTTTTTTGTTGTTCCAGCTTTGTCAAAGAAGGATATTAAAATTGCGTGGCATTTAAAAAATTATCATACCTTGGGATTCAGATTTTACAATGCCTTTCTTCTTTTTTCCCTTCCATTCTTCTCTCACTTCATATTTTCTTCTTTCTTTCAAACAGTATTTATTAAACAGCTATCATATTAAGAAGAATTCTATTTAGGCACTGATGATAGAATAGTGAACAAGAAAACAGATCTTCCCATAGTCATAAAGTTATGAGATGGAGAGGCTAGAAATGAATAGAAGTAATTACAATAAAGTGTGTGGGGGGGTGTGGGGGTGGGTGGGTGTGGGTGTGTTACATTGAAGATGAGATAAAAAATCTGTACATCTAGATATAAATATGAGATCTTTTGGTTAAGTGTGGATTAGAAAAAAAGGAAGGGACAAAAGGCAGAAGGAAGTGAGAGAGGCTGACAAGGTTGATGACTATTTTACAGAGGAAAGTTACTAATGACATCTCTCAGGAAGTACTACTTGAAAAATACTGATGTGACACTGTGATAAGATCTGAGGGAACATTTGTCTGGTGATGAAAATCTAAGAGTAAAGTTCCTAGGTAAGGCAGAACTGGCTTAACATGCTTAAGGAGTGAAAAGTAGCAAGCCTATCTAACATGAAGTGTGTGATAATGGGAAGATAAATGAGAGATTAATTTGGAAAGGTCATGAGAAGACAGTTTGTACAGGGCATTATAGGAGCTTAAACCGCTTTGTAAAGGAGATGAGAATCTGTAAGAGAGTTTGATATTTAAAAGCATAACTCCAGATAAGGAATTGAGTAGAACTCTGTGAAATGGGAGATTGTATTGTTGAGGCTGTATGAAAGTAGAACAGACAGTATTTGATGATGTATTGGTGAGGTAGACAGAGTAAAATCAAACATCATGTTTGAGAATGAACATCTAGGTGAATAAAGTTACAATCTACTGCAATACAAAAGACATGGGGAGTAGGTTATGACAGGGACATGGTAGAGTTGAAACAAGATATTTGGAGACATTATGCTTGAATTTCCTATTCAATATACAAGTGAAAAATCAAGAAGGAAGTAAAACTAAGTAAAATATATACATTTTGAGCTTAGGGTTGAGTCATTACTAGAGAAATACATCTATTTCTCATCAGTAGTTTATGTGGATCTTTGGGAAATAAAAATGGAATCTAATAAAGGGATTTAACTACAAAAAATACAAATATTTTCAAAAATATTAAACCATAAAATGGTTAAAATATTTTAGTTGGGCAATATAAAATAAATATTTTATGATTGTTAACTAACAGTTATTGCTACTTAAAGACTATTAAGGCTGGGCGCGGTGGCTCAAGCCTGTAATCCCAGCACTTTGGGAGGCCGAGACGGGTGGATCACGAGGTCAGGAGATCGAGACCATCCTGGCTAACCCGGTGAAACCCCGTCTCTACTAAAAAATACAAAAAAACTAGCCGGGCGAGGTGGCGGGCGCCTGTAGTCCCAGCTACTCGGGAGGCTGAGGCAGGAGAATGGCATGAACCTGAAAGGCAGAGCTTGCAGTGAGCTGAGATCCAGCCACTGCACTCCAGTTTGGGTGACAGAGCGAGACTCTGTCTCAAAAAAAATAAAAAATAAAAAAAAAGAATATTAAAATATTTTCTGTCACTGAAACATAATAATTTCCACAACATTATCAGAAAAAATGCAAAAAGGAGGTTAATTGGTTTTCTCTAAGGTTAAGAGTAATAAACAAAGTTTTTACATTATTTTGTGATTTCTCACAAAGGAGACATGCATAGTTTTGTAATTACAAAATATATTATTTGTGAAATAGGGTATCATAAAGATTAATCTGTTGGCAATGTGTAGAATAAATTAATATCAACTAGAGGCACATTGAGACATATAAGGTAGACCATCATTTGGAAAGCTACTGCATCACTGAATCTTTCAATAAGGTGATAAAACCTCCCTGGTAAGCAGAAAGTTTATGTGTGTGTGTCAGGCAAATGTAAAGAAATGATACCTTGGATATGATCACTATGAAGTCTTGGATTCTTAATGTTTAATAAATATAACACTGACCCTTGATCATCTGTGTTTTGTCTTACTTATTAGCGAAACTAAAACTCAAATGAAACACATCACCTATTCCACACATGCAAATTTATGAACGAAAGTGACTAGAAAAAAAACACATAGTTATGTCTATCGGTTACAATTTAATTCAGGGAAACAATGTCCAAAATGATTCAGAGATCCTTTTCAGAGAAGTAAATACCGAGATAATTTGTTACCACCAGAGCTTCTGAAGAAAGCACTAAATATGGAAAGGAAAGACGATTACCAGTCACTACAAAAATACACTGAAATACACAAACCAGTAACATTATAGAGCAATGACATAAATAAGTCTGCAATATAACTAGCTAACATCACGATGAGAAGATTAAATCTACACATATCAATACTAACCTTAAATGTAAATGAGTAAAAGGCCCCAGTAAAAAATCACAGAGGGGCAACCTGGATAAAGAACTAAAACCCATTGGTATGCTGTCTTCAAGAGCCCCATCTCACTTGCAATGACATACATAGGTTGAAAATAAAGTGATAGAGGAAAATCTACCATGCAAACGAAAAGCAGAAAAAAGCAAAGGTTGCAACCCTAGTTTCTGACATAACAGACTTTAAACTAACAAAGATCAAATAAGACAAAAAAGGGCATTAAAGAGGTTCAACTCAACCAGAAGAGCTGACTATCCTAAATATATATGCACTCAACACAGGAGCAACCAGATTAATAAAACAAGTTTTTAGAGACCTTCAAAGAGACAGACTCCCACACAATAATAGTGGGAGACTTTAACCCACAGACAATATTAGATCTATCATCAACACAGAAAATTAACAAAGATATTCAGGACCTGTATTCAGTACTGGATCAAATGAACCTTATAGATATCTGCAGAACTCTTCACCCCAAAGCAATAGAATACACATTCTTTTCATTGTCAAATGGCACTTACTCTAAAATCAATCAAATAATCAGAAGTAAAACACTCCTCAGCAAATGCAAAATAACTGAAATAACAGTCTCCCAAACCTCAGCATAATCAAATTAGAACTCAAGACTAAGACACTAATTCAAAACCATGCAATTACATGGAAATTAAATAACCTGCTTCTGAATGACTTTTGGGAAAATAATGAAATTGAGGCAAAAATCAAGAAGTTTTTTGAAACTAATGAGGACAAAGATATAACATACCAGAATCCCTGAGACACAGTTAATCCAGTGTTAAGATGAAAATTTACAGCACTAAACACCCACATCCAAAAGTTAGAAAGATCTCAATTTAACAACCTAACATCACAACTAAAAGAACTAGAGAATCAAGAGCAAACATATCCTAAAGCTAGCAGAAGACAATAAATAACCAAAATCAGAGCTAAACTCAAGGAGATGGATATAGGAAAAAACATACAAAAGGTCAACAAATTCAGGAGCCGTTTTGTTTTGAAAAATAAAATAAAATAAAATAGATAGACCACTACCTAGACTAATAAAGAAGACAAGAGACAAGATTCATATAAGCACAATCAGAAACCATAAGGGGGATATTACCACAATCCCACAGAAATACAAACAACTATCAGAGGATATTATAAACAACTCTATGCACATAAAGTAGAAGAGCTAGAAGAAATAGATACATTCCTGGACACATACACTCTCCCAAGACTGAACCAGGAAGAAATTCAATAACTGAACAGACCAATAAAGAGTTATGAAGTTGAGGCAGTAATAAATAGCCTACCAATTAGAAAATGACAGGACTGGACAGATTCATGGCTGACTTTTACCAGATGCACAAAAAAGAGCTGGTACAATTCTTACAGAAACAAATCCAAAAATGTGAAAAGGAGAGGTTCATCCCTAACTAATTATATGAAGCCAACATCATCCTGATACTAAAAACTGGCAGAGATACAACAAACAAAACTTCAGGCCAATGTCCTTGATGAACATTGATGCAAAAATCCTCAACAAACTACTGACAAACTGAATCCAGGAGCACATCAAAAAGCTTATCCACCACGATCAAGTAGGCTTCATTTCCAGGAAGCAAACTTGGTTCAATATTTGCAAATCAATAATTGTGATTCATCACATAAACAGAACTAAAAACAAAAGCCACATGATTATCTGAATAGATGCACTAAAGGCTTTTGATAAAATTCAATATCCCTTCATGCTAAAAACTCTCAATAAACCAGGTATTGAAGGAACATAACTCAAAATATTAAGAGACATATCTGATAAACCCACAGCCAATATGATACTGAATGAGCAAAACCTGGAAGCATTCCCCTTGAAAACTGGCACTAGACAAGAATGCCCTGTCTCAACAAGCCTATTCAACATAGTATTGGAAGTTGTGGCCACAGCAATCAGGCAAAAGAAAAACAGAGGCATTTCAATAGGAAGAGAAGAAGCCAAACTATCCCTGTTTGCAGATGACATAAACCTATATCAAGAAAAGCCCATCATCTCAGCCAAAAAGCTTCTTAATCTGATAAGCAACTTCAGCAATGTCTTAGGATAAAAAAATCAATGTGCAAAAGTTGCTAGCATTCCTATACACCAACAATAGTCAAGCCAAGAGTCAAATCACAAATAAACTCTCATTCAAATTTCCACAAAAAGAAACAAAATACCTAGGAACACATTTAACCAGGAAGGTGAAAGATCTCTACAAGGAGAGATACAAACCACTCCTCAAAGAAATCAGAAATGACACAAACAAATGGAAAAACATTGCATACTCATGAAAAATAAAGAATCAATATCAACAAAAAGGCTGTAAAGTCCAAAGCAATTCATAGATTCAATATTACTCCCATTAAACTATCATTGACATTCTTCACATAAGTAGAAAAACTATTTTAAAATTCATGTGGAATCAAGAAAGTGTCCAAATAGCCAAGGAAATCCTAAGGAAAAATAATACAGCTAGAGACATCACATTACCTGACTTCAAACTATACTACAAGGCTACAGTAACCAAAACAGCATGGTACAAGTACAAGAACAGACACATAGACCAAGGGAACAGAATAGAGAACTCAGAAATAAGACCATACACCTACAACCATCTGATCTTTGACAAACGTGACAAAAACAAGCAATTGGAAAACAATTCCCTATTTAATAAATGGTGCTGGGATAACTGTTTTACCATATGCAGAAGATGAAAACTGAATGACTTCCTTACACCATATACAAAATTTAACTCAATATGGATTAAAGACTTAAATGGAAAACCGAAAACTATAAAAACCCTGGAAGACAACCTAGGCAATTCCATTCAGAACATAGCCATGAGCAAAGATTTTATGACAAAGATGCCAAAAGCAATTTCAGCAAAAGCAAAAATGGACAATCGAGATCTAATTTAACTAAAAAAGATTCTGCACAGCAAAAGAAACTACTAAAATAGTAAACAGATAATCTACTGATGAGATAATTTTTCACAAAATAGGCATCCAACAAATGTCTAATATCCAGCATCTATGAGGAACTTAGACAAACAAGAAGAAAAAACCCCGTTAAAATGTGAGCAAAAGAAAGAAACAGATACTTCTCAAAAGAAGACCATGGAAAACTATGCATTAATTAAGAAAAATGAATTTTTGTTTTTGTTTTCGTTTTCGTTTTTTGGCAGGGACACAGGGACATGGATGGATCTGGAGGTCATTATCCTTGGCAAAATAACACAGGAACAGAAAACCAAATATGATATTTTCTCACTTACAAGTGAAAGATAAATGGTGAGAACACATGGACTCATAGAGGGGTACAATACATACTGGGGCCTTTTGATGGGTGGAGGGTGGGAAGAGAAAGAGCAGGAAAAACAACGAATGAGTACTAGGCCTAATACCTGGGTGATGAACTGATCTGTACAACAAAATCCCATGACACACGTTTACCTATGTAAGAAACCTGTACTTGTACCTTTGAACTTAAAAGTTTTTTTTAAAAAGTATCTACGTATTCTCACAAGCACATTTTTCTTACTTGCTAGTATTTGCAAATACTGACTGTGTTTTTGATGTTACTATAGATGTAATGCTATCACAATTCTGCCTAAATTCAATAATTTCTTTTATTTGAGCTTACCTTCTCTTCTTTCATCTTTTGACTATTTATGTACATGGCCTGGGAATGTACATTTTGGCTCTCTCCCACATAAAAAAAGTGATTTTTCATCATCATAAAAACATAATGTTATTTTCCTGTCTTACAATTTTTAAACACATTTTTTTTCTTGAATTGCTATATACCAAAGCTGTTTCAATTTTTTGAAAATCCCTTAAGAAATAATTTAGGCTAACCATCTTCAAATTCTCACTTTCCATTCTCTCTTAAATCGAATTCAATCAAGATTTCCCTCCTAGAGTTCCCATAAATACTACAATAATTTCTAGGCTGTCAAATCAAGTGTCAAATTGCTCCCTTCTCAATATAATTTATTTATTAGTAGCCTTTGACAAAGCTTAACATGCTCAATCTTGATCCACTACTTCTTTTGGGTACTAAACACCACTCTCTCCTCAATTTTTTTCTACCTCACTATTAGTCCTTCTCAGTCACCTTAACTGGTTCCTCTTCTTTTCCTATTCTTTTTAATTTCTTTTCTCATGTCCTACATTCAATACTTTAAAACTGTATTTGGAGCATTACTAGTTCTCAACACTTTCACTGATATGAATATGAATATGAATATGATCTCTTGCAGCTACTCTCCACACACCACAAAGAATGCCTAATGTATACAGGTTTTCTTGCTTTTTTCCTTTGGCCCTCATCCCTCCCTTCTCCCCTTGTCTTTTCACAACAGAACACCGAGAGAGGTTGATTTAAAATGTAAATCAGTCCTTGTGCAATGACTTCTTGTTGCATTTAACATATAAGCAGAAATCTTTAGTGGGGCCCAAAAAGCCCACAGGAACTGATTCTTCATATTACTTCTCTGACCTTCTCTGCAATTCTTTCTCTCTCTCTCTCCCTCCCTCTCTCTTTCTGACCTTCCAGGCACTATGCCCTCCTTGCTCTTGGCCTAATATTTCAGGAATGTTTCTAGCTTCGCACATTGGCTATTTTTACTCATTTTGTTTGGAGTGTTACACACCAGCAAACAAATACCTACCCTCCTTACCTGCTCCAGGCCTTTACTGAAATTTTGTTTTCTCTAGGATGCCCTGATTTACCCTTTTAAAATAACAGCTGCACTTTTCCTGGGAATTCATGAACTCCCTCATTGTACTCTGCTTTCAAAAGAAGAAAAACCTCCATTATTTACGATGTTCTAATATTATATTGTCAATCCTCATTATTTGCAGAGTCCCTATTTGCTAATTCTCCTAGTTGGGATTACAGGCGCATGCCACCATTCCTGGCTAATTTTGTATTTGTAGTAGAGACGGGATTTCATCATATTGGTCAGGCTGGTCTCAAACTCCTGACCTCGTGATCCGCCCACCTCGGCCTCCCAAAGTGCTGGCATGACAGGCGTGAGCCACCAGGCCTGGCCTATATATGTTTATTCTAAGAAAATAATAGATTCGTTACACCTCAACCTCACGAAGGCAGCAGTAAAGAACGCTTAATTTCATGAAAAAAATCTGCATTATTTTGTTATCCTTTTATAAATTCAAAACATTCCAAAAGAAAGAGTAACAATAAAATGAAATTATTGTCTTATCACTTGTCTTTCCAAACAAACTTCAACGTATCTAATCAAAATGTTTCTCTTTTCTTAGCATTAACAAATAGTGTTCTAAAGTAATCCAATAACTGTTCCAAAACGTTAGACGTGCTACAAAGAAAACATCTCTATATCTTTATAGAGTATTGGAAAATTAATCAAAAAATTCTAAGCTGTTTCAATGACAAGTACATTAATCTCTAAGCAACTGTATTGATATTTCAAATAGTATATTTTACAAATATTTTTCATGACATTATAAAATTAACCTTTTAAAACTTCTTCTTTGTTGCTGTTAAGCAAAGAAGAAATCAACGGTTTTAATGGATTACCTAGACTGACAAACAGCATGCAGGGAAATACCACAGGAACTCTGCCACAGGGACCTCAAACACATGTTGTCAAAGACCACATCTCTGGTCAACAAATATAATGCAAAACAAAATGTGTAATTGATTGTTAGCTAGCCACTATTTTCCTCTAAAATCGAAATAGTGTTTAAATATTGCAGCTTATAAACCAGAGTATAGTAACAGAATACATAAGAGCTTAACAGATTCAGTCTATGGTACAGTGTCAATTAATCAATTATGAACTTTCACATCACTCTTGTAATACAATGTGTCCTAAAATTATATACTACTGTTTCTCATTCTTTTCTGCTTATTTCTACTAGGAGCTTTGCTATTATTTGCCTTATGGAATTATTCAGCAAATATTTTATGTTAATTTGTGTTGATGCCCTAAGAAATTAAGTCAGAATGTTTTGATTAATTTTTCAGAGTTCTTCTATTCTATATTAACAGGAAATCATATATTTACACTTTTAAATGAAGGTTAAATGTGATTGTATTTCACAGTGCATTTAAAATGCAATAATTTTTCCAAGTTTCTTTAATAATGAGACTGTGGAATTTCATTAACTATTCACATATAAAAATACAATATGTTTGGAGAGAGATGAGGTAGAAATTGTGTTGCATATTAACCATTGGATTGAATTAGAATCTTGGATTAATTCACCTTCACTTGATCCAAAGCAGAGATTTTATTTTTATTTGGTAAATGTATCTGTTCTTTACATTTATGTTCTAAACAAGACTCATAACTGACCAAATGGGTGGTAGTTATTTCACGACTACACAGGTTTATGATAGAGTTAGCTATGTGTCTTCATTAAACACAGTATGTTTATTGATACTATTACTACATACAAAACCCATGTAGAATTTAACTTCTACTCTATCTGGTTCAAGAAAAACATTGTATATTGCTTTTCAGAATTATCGTAGTTCTTACTCATTTAAAAGATATTATTACTCCTTAGGGCCTGGGACAAAGATGGCATAAAGTAAATCACTTTATGATGATTCAGACCAAAACAATTTTGCTAACCATAGGCAAAAATATGAAAAATAATGGTATAATTTAAGATAAATTTCTGTTCACTGAATGATTTACTCTATTGTGAATCTATCATTTGTCACAAAATTTCATTTAAAAATAGCTAAATGTTTGCTTTCTATTTGCAGTACATTTTTTTTAACTTCTCTTCTTTATAACTCATTATTGAAAGAATAAACATTTAAACAAACAGTAAATAATGGCAGGAAAGCCAATGAATGTCGTCCATGATTTTTTGTTTAAGCAATTATAATGCAGGAAAACAGCTAACATGATAGATAAGTACATAAAAGGATAAACAGATAGATAAACAAATTGATAGAAGGATAAATGGTAAATGAATGGGTATAAACATATAGATATTTAGAAAGCTATACCTCCCAAATACTTAACTATGTTGGCTTATAGACATAAGTTTCATTAAAATTTTATGTTTCTGCATGTATAGTTTTCAAATTCTTAAGTCAATTAATTTCTTTGACAAATGTATATATGGATATATATACATATGTATCAGATAATATGATTATACAAATTATATATGTACACAAATGCCACTATGGTACCTGTGATAAGAAGTTGGAAGGGGTGGATCCATTGTTACTTGCAGTGGTTTATAAACAAGGTCTCAGGTTGATGCTTGTTTGTGATAAGTTTCGAAACTGGATAGAAAGCGCTGCCTATACTTAGGGGATTTTTTTTTTTTTTTTTTCAAATATCACAAATCATCTGAAGTAGGGTATCATGAAAACATTTGTCTGTCACCATGGACCCCAACACATTCTGCAGAGGCAATCTGAACTAAGTCAAGCTTTCCCCTTAGGCATTTCTCTCAAAGATTTACACAATATATTCCTTTTAACTTGACTTGGAAGTTTCTATTTCCTCTGGAAGATTAAATCTAGTGGCAATGCCAGAAAACTGAAGTAAATAAAATAGCCACAGTAGAATCCCTAGCTTCAGTGTCAAATCCAGAAGAATGTATTTCTTGAAATTGCAATGTGTGTCTGATTTCTATAACCATGTGGAGGTAATTAATATTAATAAATATAATAGTATTTTTATGAGTGGACATGGAAATATTTCAATATTTTAGTAGAAAATAAACTGGCATTTTAATATGCTGATATAAAATAATATTTTCTCTCTGTCCTGGGAACATTTGTGCATAGTATGCTTTTGTTTTTTGAAAGTTTAACCAATTCCACATGGGGAAAAATATCTATCATTTATTCACTTTTCAAAGTAAATTAATTATATTTCAATTTATCCATATCTGTCATTTTATGAATTTGAATATTTGCTTATGTTTTCAGTCAAGGCTTAGGCCATAAGCATTTGTCGGAGTTGGTAAGTCTGTTTTTTTGTGTGTGTGTCTGATGCTGGACTTAAGAGTCCACAGGGCCAGCAGTTATGAGGAGATGGTGGGTGTAAATTTGTATTAGTCTGCATTGCTCTAAAGAAAAACCGTAGGCTGGGTAATGTATAAAGAAAAGAGATTTACAGGGCTCATAGTTTTTCAGATTGTACAAGAAGCATGGCACTGGCTTCTGTTTCTGGTGAGGACCTCAGGAAGCTTCCACCCATGATGGAAGGTGAAGAGGAGCTGACATCACATAGTGAGAGCAGAATGAAGCAAGAGACAGAAGGGAGGTGCCAGACTCTTTAATAATCAGTTCTTGCAGGAATAAATAGTGAGAACTTGTTATAGAGAGGACGACACAAGGCTATTCATGAGGGATCCACCCTGAGGACCCAAACACTTCCCACCAGATTCTACCTCTGATCTTGGTGATCCAATTTCTACATGAGGTTTTGAGGAGACACAAATCCAAACTATATCATTTCACCTTGGGCCGCCCCCAAATCTTGCATCCGTCTTACATTGCAGAATACAAGCACCTTTCCTTAATCGTCCCCAAAAGTCTTATTTCAGCACCAACTCAAAAGTCTTGACTCTCAAGGCTTTAGACTTGTTTACTGCAAGTTCCTTCCAGCTCTGTGTCTATAAGTTCAAAAACAAGTTATTTACTTCCAACATACAATGGTGGTAGAGGCAGAGAGTAAACATTCCCATTCAAAAGGGAGAAATCAAACAAACAAAAAGGGTAACTGGACACATGCAAAACCTAGCAGGGCAGACATTAAATATAAGTTCCAAAATGATCTCCCTTCACTCCATGTCAGGCATCCTGGGCACACTGGTGTAAGAAGTGGGCTCCCAAGACCTCAGGCAATTCTGTTCCCAAAACTTTGCTGTGTGTAGGCCATGTGGCTATTCTCAGGGTTTGAGGCAATTGCCTGCAGCTTTTTCAGGCTAACGTGTGCATGCTGCTGGTGGCTCTAACTTTCTGGGGTCCATTCTCACAACTCTTGTAGGCAGTCTCCCAGTGGGAACTGTCTGGGGGGCCACCAACCCCACATTTCACCTCAGAACTGCCTTAGTAAAGCCTCTGCAGAAGTTCTGTCCCTATGGCAGGCTTCTGTTTTTGCACCCAGGTTTTTCCGTACATCCTCTGAAATCTAGGTGGAAATGGCCAAGCTTCTACCATTCTTGCATTCTAGGCACCTAAAACTTAATCCCACATGGAAGCTGCCAAGGCTTATGGCTTGTGCCCCCACAAAGCAGTTGTCCAAGCAGTGCCTAGGACCCTTTGAGCCTAGATCCAGAGCAGCCTGTTCAGTGGTTGGTGGGGAGCAGCAATCTGAGTTAGCACAGGCAACTTGGGCTTGCCACTTCCCCATACCATCCTAGGCCTCTGCTCAGTGTTGAGAGGGGCTGCCTTAAACATTTCTGACGTGCCCTCAGGGATTTTTACCAATTACCTTGACTATTAGCACCTGACTTGCTTTTAGTCATAATAATTTCTCTAGCAAGTTGTTGCTTCCTAGTCCCCTTGGATTCCTGTCCTGAAGATGCTTTTTCCTTCTTTACCACATGACCAGGTTTCAGATTTCCCTGATTTATACATTCTGTTTTCTTTGTAATTACAAGATCCAACTTTGTATCATTCCTTTGTTCCCATGTCTGATCATAGATTGTTGGAAGTAGCCAGGCCACATTTTGTATGCTTTAGCATTTAGAAATTTCTTCCATCAGGTAACCTAAATCATCATTCTTAAGTGTGGCCTTTCACAAAGCCTTAGGACATGCAAACAAAGCAGCCACATTCTTTGCGGAGGCAGAACAAGGAAGACTTATTTTTTTCAGTTCCCTATACGTTTCTCGTTTCCATTTGACACTTCATCAGCATGGCTTTTACTATCTATATATCTATCAGCATTTTGGTCACAACCACTTAACCAGCCTCAAAAAATTCCAAACTTGCCATTATCTTCCTGTCTTCTTCTGAGCCTTCTGAATTCTTCTAACTTCTGTCCTTTACTTAGTTCCAAATGTCTTTATACATTTTCTGGTATCTGTCTGGTATTTTCAGGAAATACATTTTTCTGGATTTGACACTGATGCTAGGGATAGTAATGCCCCATTCATAAGTACCAATTTGTTATTTTAGTCTGTGTTGCTATAAATAAAACACCGAGGCTGGATAATTTATAAAGAGAAGAACTTTGTCTTGTTCCCAGTGCTGCAGACTGTGTGAGAAGCATAGTGTCAGCATCTGATTCTGGTGAGGGCTTCAGAAAGCTTCCCACTCGTGGTGGAAGACAAAGGGGAGCAGGGATCACATGGCAAGAGAAGAAGAAAGTGAGACAGAGAGAAATGACGTACCAGCGTTTTTTAAATAACCAGCTCTCCCAGGAACTAACAGACTAATAACTCACTTCTTTCAGTGAGGATGGCACTTCACTCCTCAAAATCTCCCAAAAGAACACTTCTTGTGGAATACAGTCTCTGAAAACATGTATATTAGTTAGTTGCCCCCGTTGAAAGGATGAAAACCAGCAGATCACACACCACTGCACTAGCATAAACGGAAGACAGGACCAAAATACTAAGCGATGTAGACCTGCAAGAGATAGTGTTCCTACAAAAGAAGAAGAATTCAGAATTTCGCTTACAATATAAATTATATTTTATTGGTATCAAAATAAAGTTTATTTCAACCTCTACAAAAGGACAATTCAGAATAAAATCTTAGCGTTTCTTGCCCAGTTTTTCCCTCCCTCCCTCCCTTACCTTCTCTCCCTTACTTCACTCATTGCACTCCACTTCTGTTATGCTTGCCTCTTTGCTATTCCTGTAGCAATTCTCACAGTGAGCAATGTGTGCTGGTCCTTCTGACAGGAACATTCTTACAGCAGAAATATCCACATTTATTATTTGTGTCCTTGGGGTCTTTTTTAAGAAGGCCCTGCCATCACTTCCAACTTCCATTTGTAATACAATTCTTTTCATAACATTAATATCCATGTAATGTACTATGTATTTTACTTATTTATCTTGTCTAGAGTCTGTCTCCACTCATTGAAGAATGTGCTCAGTGAAAATAATGTGTTTGCCTGCTTTTATTCATGGATCGATTCCAACCTTTATGAGAGTATGAGGGCACCCATGACATGGTGTGTCGGAATATATATATATATATATATTATATATATATATATATATATATAGCTGGATGGATGTATGGCTTGACTGTATGCAAAACACTATACATAACAAAATTAATGAATACCAGAAATATTTTTACAAATTTACTTTGATAAATAATTTTCAATGCAAACAGGAATTGCGGCATTGCGAATGCATTGATGAAAATAGGAATTGTGAATGCATAGCTCCAGTCACTTTGCTTTATTGCTATGAATAAAGTAGCTAAAACAAACTGACTTGATTTTCCTGTTTACTTAGAGTTATAAGGTTAGTCGTGTGTGCATGTGCATATATGTATGCCCAGTGAAATTTAGTGTCTCAAATAATTAAATATAATTAAGGTCCATGTAATAGGACATTTAAAATAATTTTCTGTTATTAGTGCATAAATGTAAACTTGCAGTTTCTTTATTATGATTTTCATTTTTTGAAGAAGTAGTGACAGGATCATCCTCTGTTGCTCAGGCTCACTTCAGCCTCAAACTTCTGGGCTCAAACAATTCTCCCACTTCAGCCTCCTGAGTAGCCTCCTGAGTGCACAGGCATGCACCACCACACCTGGCTATTTGTTTTACTTTTGTAGAAACAGGATCTCACCACTTTTCTCAAGCTAGTCTTGAAATCCCACGCTCAAGCGATCCTCCCACCTTGGTTTCCCAAAGTACTAGGATCATAGGCATGAGTCATTGTGCCTGGCCTATTTTCTTATTTAACTAATGTTAAATTTTTACTGTGAATAATATAAATATTTGTTGATGTCACAATTTATACCTACTTTAAAATGAAGGTTTTTGTACACCACAGTAAGGCATTTTAAAACCAATACAATATGATTTACTCTGTTTAATTATATGTTATGCAGAATTTAACTATTTGATAATAAGCATAGTAGATTAAAAACCAGGTCAACCTTGTTTAGCCTTGTCTATTTGGTTGGTGCAAAGGTAATTGTGGTTTTTGCAATTACTTTTAATGTCAAGAACCACAATGACTTTTCACCAACCTATAATAAATTATTATAAAATACACATCTGTCTATCTTATTGTAAACATTTTGCTGAAAATGTGTATGTGCACATGCATGTAAAGTCCAGGATAAACTGACGTCTGTACTGTACTGATTCCTTAAGTACATATTTTACCACCTATAAATTCCATAATTTATCTTTGAACTAATTCTCCAAAATATAGTGTTTGGTTCTTCAGATGCAATCTGAAAAATTATTTTATCTTTGAACTAATTGCATTATTTATATTTGAACTAGTTCTCCAAAATATAGTATCTGATTCTTCAGATGCAATCTTGACTCTAATATGGGAAAATATTCTTAAAGAAATAATATGCATTTGTCTACCTACCTACCTACCTATTAAGAATATGAAACATTTTGATTAATATATATGTTACATTTTTCTTTCCAAAATTGGATACTGGGAATTAAACTGTGTTCATAAGTATGCCTAAATTTGCATTCACCCATGATTATTTTTAGTGAGGGATAGAGGAAATCCTGTTTAATTTACATAAATAATAGAAGTGGCAAGTGGAACAGATGTGTGATCTTATCCTTTGGCTTGTGCAGTATTCCATTAAAATTTTATTGTTATAAACAATAACTTGACTTCTATCCTCAACCTGTCTTTTCTCGTTTTATCATTAAGGAAACAAATACCTAACCAACAACACTGGGAAGAAAAAGTTGTGAACTGAATATGTACTAGGGTGTTTTTCTATATTTCCTACAGAGACATATACAATGAAAACAAAATTAATTGTGAACTATTAAAGTATTGTTCTGCAACTATTAAAGGAATGTCCACAGATTTGTTATTCTTTTGTTCTTAGCAGGAAATCATTAATGTGTTCTCTTAGAAACAAGAGTGCTGGGGCTACAGTGAGACCTGAATAATGTTAAGTTCTTGGAATGAGTTAAGACTTGAATAAGTGAAGTCCAATAAAAAATGAATAGAAATCAACTTTGAAAGAAAGAAAAATATTTTTAAAAATAAATGAGAGGAATGCAGTTTTATAATCTATTAGTATGATAAAAAGGAAACAGTGTCAAAGATAAATAGTATGGGATCAAATGGAACTTGAAAGTAAATTGATTCAGGACTGTAGTTTTTTCCTTTAAGAAGAAAAGTTTGTATGGGGAAAGAAAGATAGGGAGCAACAATTTTCCAATAACATAGGTAGTAATTACCTTTGTTCCTAAAAAATATTTTTCCCAAAATGTATATAGATATTCACTTATGTATATATGCATGCTCCAACTATGTGTTGAGTGCTAACTTTACGACAGGCACTGGGTTATATGTTGGGAATAATAAAAAAGCATAAAACATGTCCCCTGCTTCTGCACAGGATAGTGGAGAGGCTAAGACAGAGCCACGTGAATTAAGTAGAGGAGAACCCTTTATGTGTGGGAAATAACCCTGTGCAGGGCATAGAGAGGCAAAGAGAGCATAGAGCAAGGAGAAATTAATTTAGTTTCCCCAGGGATTAGGTTTCAATGACAAGATGAAAAGTTGTTCTGAATCTTAAAAGATTACCCAATGATCAAGAAGTTGAGGATTTAGGTTGCAACACGAAAAGTGTAATTTTTTTTTTTTTTTTTTTTTTGACAGAGTTTTGCTGTGTCGTTCAGGTTGGAGTGCAGTGGCAAGATCTCGGCTCACTGCACCCTCTGCCTCCTGAGTTTAAGCTATTCTCCTGCCTCAGCCTCCTGAGTCGCTGCAATTACAGGCGCCTGCCACTACGTCAGCTAATTTTTGTACTTTTAGTAGAGACGAGGTTTTGCCATGTTGGCCAGGCAGGTCTCCAACATCTGATCTCAGGTGATATCAGTGTATGTTATGATGCATATTTATATCAGTGTATATTCTGATAGCTATAGCATAAGGTATTGAAAAGAACTCAGATTTATATGGAGGAGATGTCAAACATTAAGAGTTTAGGATTTCAAGCAGGGTATCAAAACTTTCTGTAAAGTTCCAGATATTTAAGCTTTGTAGGCCACATGGTCCCTATCATAGCTACTCAACTCTGCCATTATAGACCAAAGCAACTACATACAATTACAAATGAATGGGCTTGGCTGGTTCCAGGAAAACTTTGCAAAAACTGCTGGAAGCCAGAGTTGGCCCATGCCCCATAGTTTACTAGTTCCTGATTTAGAACGTGAAGAAGCTATGAATTTTTTTAAAATTACATTTTGGAGTATAAATCAGATTTTTAAACATATTGCTGGGGTTCAGGATTCTAGTGAAGTAATCACCAAAATAGTGGATATAGTACTCAATAGGAAGCTTTTCAACTCTTACTCTTCTCCCTCCATTCTTCCCTTTAGAGTCCCCTGGTGTCCATAGTTTCTGTCCTCATGCACATGCGTACCCATTGTTTAGATCCCATTTATAAATGATAACATGCAGTATATAATTATCTGTTCTGTATTAATTCACTTAGGATAATAATCTCGAGGTCCATCCATATTGGCTCAGAGGAACTGATTTCATTATTTTTCATGGCTGTGTAATATTCAGTTGTGTATAAAAAACACGTTTTCTTAATCCAATGCACAATTGATGGATGCTTAGGTTGATTCCATGACTTCACTATTGTGAATAGTGTTGTGGTAAACATATGAGTGCGGGTGTCTTTTTGATATAATGATTTCCTCTGGGCAGAAACCCAGTAGTGGGATTGCTGGGTCAAATGGTAAATCAATTTTTAGTTCTTTGACAAAGATCCATAATATTTTCCATGGGCAAAAGATATGAATAGACACTTCTGAAAAGAAGACATACAAGCAGCCAGTGAACATATGAAAAAAGTGCTCAACAGCACTAATTATCAGAGAAATGCAAATTAAAACCACAATTAAATACCATTGCATATCAGTAAGAACAATTACTTTAAAACATCAAAAAATAGTAGATGTTGGAAAGGCGGTAGAGAAAAGGAAATGCTTAAACACTGTTGTTAGGAGTGTAAATTAGCTCAACACCCATGAAAAAGTTCCAAGCATGGATGTGGTATAATCATGCCTATGTTGGAAGAAAATTACTCTGAAACAGGTATAAAAAGTTTGTGAGTGATGTGGGAATGTAAGCATGCAGAATACTTAGAAGACAATTGCTCAGGACTAAATACCTGTCTGAATAATATAGGAGTACTGGATATAGGCAGACTAGATATGTGAAGTATAAAGGAGATAAGATCTATAGAATTTAGTGATGGATGGAGATTGAAGTTAGGAGAATAAATAAGATAGGAAGACACTAATTTTATGACTCAAATGACTTGGAGGATAGCACTCTTCAAAGGGAAAGCGTTAGAGAAGAAAGAATATTTTGTGGACCTGATTTGCATTCATACTGAGAGAAATATCACAATAAAAATGATGATTACATTTAATTTTTATCTTTACATTTGATGGGTCTTTCTGATGGTCATTTGTGACTTGAAGAGAGATTCTTGGCTAGAAATTACTCCTTAAGTATGGCTGCATGCCCCTTTATCTGCAGGGAATGTGTTCTAAGACCTTGTTGGATGTCTGAAACCACAGAAAGTACCAAATTTTATAATTACCAAGTTTCTCCTATACATACAAACCTATGATAAGTTTAATATACAAATTAGGCACAATAAGAGATTAACAACAATTACTACTAATAAAGTAGAGCACTCGTAACAATATACTGTCACAAAAGTACGCGAATCTGGTCTCTCTCTCAAAATATCTTATTGTATTGTAATCACTTATTTTCTGACCTTGGTTGACCACATGCACTTGAAACCATGGTGGTAAAACTATGCATAATGGGGGACTACTGCAGCAATGAGCTTGTAGGTGGTATTTGGTGATATTTAAAGTAATTTTCAAATGAGCTGAAAAATTTAAGAGTGGAAAAGAGTGGAAAGAGAAGTCCAAGGACAGAGTCGTGGACAAAACTACTCTAAGGGATTGCAAGGGAGGCACAGCAAAGCAGACATAAGAAGAAAATTGACAGTCAAGATGTATTTACACAATATAGAATAAACCATTAGTATATAGAATAACTATCCTATAAATAGAATGCTATTAGGTTATGGCTAGTAACTATTTATTAAACATAACATCAAGGCACTCTAAGAAATGAATCCTAAAATCCAGAAATAAAGAATGACTTTGTTTGTAGCAATTTTTTAAACAATCGATTTTGATATTTTGTTTTTTTTGTTCAATCTAATACTTTTTAGGGACTAAATTACTTTTAGAATATTGGTTTAAATGCACTGAAAATATGCATGCTCATTATAAAGAAGTTTTAAGTCATGCATAATAAAAGATGACTGAAACATCAAAATTAGAAATCATATTATTAAACAACCATACATAATTTTAACATGAGCATTGATTCAATTATCTTGCTGACTTTCTGGGAAAGCAAAGAAATAGAATAAAGTACAGCAGAAAATGAATGAAGATGGAAGAGAAAAAAGAAATGTAGCTACAAACTATCTCATCTGCACTCCCGCAAAAATAGGAGAACATGCCCATTCAGCTTAACTCCCTTAGTATAATTCAATTCCTTCAACTGAGTAAACTTAACATATTCCAGGAACCACCAATGACTATAACATTTTTATACAATTTTTTTTAATTTTTGTGTTCTCTTTCAAATCACTATTAATTGTATTCTTTCATATATTTTGTATGACTAAACTTCGAAATATGTACTTCTTTATGAAAAAACGATTGACCATTTCAATTATACCATATAATGTTCTTGTTTCAAATGCAACTATATCCTTCTTCAGTCACCTATAGAGAATTGTAGAGTACCAATCTCTGTCAGACAGCATATTTTCTCATTACGCAATTATCAATTCTATCTAAATCTCACTTGAGAGATAATTAGAAATATATTTCAAAGTCATCTATGTTTATTACTTACAGCATTTTGACTAACAGCCAAATAAAAAATATATTAGCTTTAATCAAAGAATGACAATAATGTTTTAGCACATGACACATCTGAATATTGTTTATCCATCTATGCTAACTTTTTATGAATAATCTCTATTATAGTGGCATTTCTTAAGTAATCTCCATTATTAAAGTTTTGCATTTAGATTCAGCACCTTCTTAGTTGTTGCTTCTGAAATTTAATAAAATTATCTTAAAATCAAAGGGGATAAGAGCTGTGACAGGATACTGAACAACTGGCAGTAATGTTTAAAAACTTACTGTGTATGAATTGAGAGAATAAATCATAAAACCTCTGACTGCATAGGAAAAGGTATGCAGATCAGAACAAAATAAACTACACAAAAAATATGAATAGAACTTAAAATGTGAGAAAAGATTGCATTATGAAGTTAGCATTATTTCAGTGAGAAGTAGATTAGTTATTTAATCAATAGTGAAATTCTCAACACAAGCTTTAATGACATATCAGGCATGTCCCAATATACAACCAGAATTTCCCAAATTAGAAATACCTATATATGGTGCATTAAGGAGTATTCAGATACATTAACTATTACAGTCATTTGGAAACTAGCAGCTTACTAAAATCAAGGTTAAGTAGCACAAACTCTGATCCCACAATTAAACAACAGATAATCACTTTCAAAAATGCAAAGTACTTATATATTAACAAATATATATTATTCATTTAAACACGAGCACAAACATACACAATTACCCAAAAAAGATACATTGTGAGATGAAGAAGCAAATAAATGCCCATCATTAAAGACAGTTTTGTGTTTTTTTTAATGTCAAAACCAACAGTAGTAGATACATATCAGTTGATTTGGAGAGATTTCTGCGATTAAGTTAATTATGGGTAAGATGACCCAATATTTTAACAGTCATAATTGATCTTAATTCTTCCTGTATTTTCATATGTATAAATTAAGGGCAAATACAAGAAGGTATCTTAGTGAACTAACATGGATTAACGATTGGTAGCATTTCTATGAGAAGTAAGAGAAGAGGCTACTTATACAAATTTTAAAAAGGAAAGCAAAAGGAAAAGAACTACTAAAAGAATAGCACACATGATAGTGTCTGATTTATATATTTATCCATAGATTTAAAGATTATATTTTTAAATGTTTGTATAAAGAAATTTTAAAGGACCATAAAAATTAAAGTTCATTCTTGAATAACTGGAATACTGATATTGAGCTGTGTAATTGATCTGTCAGATTTCTTTTTTTTTAACTATAGATTTTTACTCTAGGAAAATCAATCAAACAGAATATTAGTTTCAGTAAGTCAATTCACTTCATAGTGAATACGTTTATTTCTTTATTTTATGTAGTTTTCTTTTTATATATGTTTAATATTAATATGTATATATCAGTGAATGGAACCTATATACATACTTTCCATAATTCCTTCTAAAAATATATCTTTCAGCATATGTCTCTCTCATTTCAAGTATATCAAATTTTTCAAGGGCTGAATAAAGTTACAATACTGAATGAGATTAAATGAAACATATCAAAGATTAAGAATAATGGCAATGTCTCTTATTGTTTTTCAAGAGACACTAATAAGATATTACTTTTGACTCTGCCAAAGATTAAGGGGACAAATCTATAATTTCTAAGAACCATAAAGCATACTAAATATTAGTATCATTAAAGACAATGTCTTTGTCTAATTTGATTGGAAATATATATTTATATATTTGATTATATATGCATGCATATATGCTTCTATGATGAATTCACTACACCTGAAAATTAGATTTCTTGGTAGACTGTGCAAAGCAATTTTAGAGGAGGACAAGCTTGCTGCATCAAACCTCAACTTTCTGTCTAGAAACAATCATAATAACCAGAAAGTGACATTGAAGGACAAAATTTGCAGTTTGAGAATGCTAGTATATGAACAAATCCTGTAACAAATTTCCAGTTTTGGCAATGGTATCTCTCTAAATTTAGTATAATTTTACAATCCTTTTATTTTATTTTAAAATATTTTATTAATTTTTGAATATGCACAAATCATTTTTGTTAATTTTAAATACAAATAAGTTAATTATGGGTAAGATGACCCAATATTTTAACAGTCATGATTGATCTTAATTCTTCCTGTATTTTCATATGTATAAATTAAGGGCATATATATACAAATACGCATATGTATAAAAATAATTTTAAATACAAATAAAAAACACATAACTGTATATCTTCTTTGAAACGTGGATAATACAAATTCGTAATTTCCAATATTAGATCCCCTGTATGCCTCCTTTCCAATTATTTTTCCCTTTCTCTGTTCAGGAGAGAAATGTTACCCCAATTCTATGTTAACCACTCCCTTTCTTTTTTAGGTACTTTTGGAATATATACATGCATTCTTTTTATTATACTCGGCTTTGTATTTGGAATTGTATATAAATTAAATAATAATGTATGTATTCTACAACTTTATTTCTTTGGCTCAAAATTTTATTTTGTTTTATGTTATTATTTTTCTTTCCGTTGTAATAACTTTGATTTGTTTGACATTATTTTGCTTTCTTTTTCTACTTTCTTCTTCTAATTTAGAAATTAAACACACTATTTTTGTTTTGTTGAAAATGTTTACCATCAGCATTTCAACATGTATAATTTGAAATATTTAAATTTATTAAATAGCCCTAATATTTTGAGAAAAGAAATAAAATCAATAATTTAAGTCACATTTGCACATCAAATTTTGCTATTGTTTAGATATTAGATCTCTATGGCTCCATTTAATCCTACAAAATACTATTACTGTTATTTTCTTATTATTATTTATTATTATCATAGTTTTGCCTGCTTAGTTATTTATCTCTTAGCTTAACTTTTGTTCGTGTTTACTAGGCAATCTCACTGGAATCTTTTCTTCTGTGTGAGACATATCCATATATTCCTTCTAGAGATTCTGTTGGTTACAAATTCATCAAATATTATTCATACACTATGTTATGCTTCCCACTATAGCTATAGAAAATTTAACTATTGATCTAAAGTTATTTCTTTGGAATAAAGATAATTTTTTTCCCCTGGCTGTGGTTAAAATCTCCTTTTGTTCTTTGCTGTTTTGCTATTTCACTTTGGTGTGTTTAGGTTTAGTATTTCTTATTTATAATGTCTGAGAGTCATTGAGATTCTCGAATTTGAAAATGTGAGTCTTTCACCAAGTTTTGTCAACCATAATCACTTTAAATGTGGACTCTGCACCATTTTCTCTCTACTTTCCCCCAGTAGTCTTGTTAGCCAAGTGGTAACTAGATTCTTCCGTACATTCTTAATCTTTCTTTTAGAATTACCACTATAATATATTTTTATTTATCTTCCAAGTCAGTCTTTCTCCTAACAGCATCTAATTAACTAGGTAATTGCCACTGTATTCATCACATGAAACTACTATTTTCCCTCCTTTAACTTCTTTGGTTGTTATTCAAATGTGCTTGACAATTTTATGTCTCTTTTTTCTTTTAAACTCATTTTCTACTTACTATTTTATTTGATCAGTTATAGTGCACACACTTATTTGTTGTATTCTTACTGTTAATTTTTATATTCATTTGGGTATGACTATACTCTTTTGTATCCTTTTGGTCTTGCTCATTATGCCTTTGTTTCTTGCATATCTAATCTTTGTTAGCTCATGTCCCTTAGAACCTTCATTTGTAATAATGTTTGAGGTCTTGTTTGAAGACTGTGTTCTACCCCAAATAATTTACATTTTGTTTTCCCATTTTCTTGGTGACACTATATGCTTACAATGGCATTTATACATTCCTTAGAGTTTTTCAGAAATATAAGAACTGTAAATTCAGGTGGCATGCTCAGGTGAGGTTTTTGATTTTGAATTCTTAACGAAGGTACTTTCTCCTGGTACACAATGCGAAGTTTGAGAGAAGAACATTTCTTGCTGACCTCTTTTGTGGGTGGATGATTCTTTAGTTTACAGTCATACTAAGAGTATAGTTTTTACAGGTGTCAGCTTTGTTTTTTGAGTCTTCTATCAGATTTCCCACAAAATCAGTTTCTACAGTTTGTCTTCTGCTATATGGTAGCAAAAATTGAAGGCTCAAGTCAATAGAATTTGACAGATTACTCTTTTAGAATCTTTGCCTCTTTTTACTTTCTGTTTGATCTCTGAGAATTTTTGTTTTGTTTTGGTTTGTTTGAGACGGAGTCTCGCTCTGTCGCCCAGGCTGGAGTGCAGTGGCGCAATCTCGGCTCACTGCAAGCTCCACCTCCCGGGTTCACGCCATTCTCCTGCCTCAGCCTCCCGAGTAGCTGGGACTATAGGCGCCCGCCATCTCGCCCGGATAGTTTTTTGAATTTTTTTTTTTTTTTAGTAGAGACGGGGTTTCACCGCGTAGGCCAGGATGGTCTCGATCTCCTGACCTCGTGATCTACCCGTCTCGGCCTCCCAAAGTTCTGGGATTACAGGCTTGAGCCACCGCGCCCGGCCGAGAATTTTTAAATTATTTTTCATACCATTGATAGATGCAAAGTTATGTTTTTATGTTATGCTTTTTTATTTTTATTTTTTTTTTTTTTTATTAGAGACGGGGTTTCACCGCGTAGGCCAGGATGGTCTCGATCTCCTGACCTCGTGATCTACCCGTCTCGGCCTCCCAAAGTTCTGGGATTACAGGCTTGAGCCACCGCGCCCGGCCGAGAATTTTTAAATTATTTTTCATACCATTGATAGATGCAAAGTTATGTTTTTATGTTATGCTTTTTTAATAGTTTCTTGGTATTTTTGTTTTGCTGTGGTGCCATTAGGGTATATCATTCTTTAACAAGAGACTGTTTCAATATGTTCTTTCCATTTCCACTATATTTATGTTTTAATTATCTCATATTTGTATTTTTGTAGAATTCTCCTAAGCAATTAAATAATCCCAAAGTTCCACTTTCCAAATTGCTTTTCTCCTAATTTGTACATCTGAGGAGTTCCTGTAAACTTCAAGCTAATATTGATATTATTCAACCCTATTACATAAAATACTTGCTTACTGTTATAGGTAAAAATTTTCCCCCTTAACACTTATATTAAAGTCCTAACCACCAGAATATCTGAATATGAGCTTATTTGAAGATACAGTCATTGCAAATATAATTAGTTAAGATGAAGCAATACTTGCATAGAATAAGCCCTTAATGACTGCTGTTGTTATAAAAAGAGGAGAAGAGACAGAGACACAGAGCAAAGATTTCTGCATGTGGACGGAGGTAGAGCTCACACTTACGCATTTATAATCCAAAGAAGGTCAAGGGTAACTGGTAACTCTCAGAAGCAGAAAAAGAAGCTTGGGACGGACTCTTCTTCAGAACTCTGTAGATGGGACTAATTTTGCTGGTATGTGATTTCGAAGTTCTAGTCTCCAGAACTGTGAGAGACCAAATTTCTGTTGTTTTAAACCATCCAACTTGTGGTAAACTGTTACTGAAGCTATAGAAAACTAATACATTTGCCAAATCTAATGTATCTTTTTCAGATATTTTTCATGAAAAACCACCTAACCAATACCCTCATATGAAAGATCTACCATAATTACACTATTTTCTACTTTTTAATATCATGTTTCAATTCTTACCAATTCTGTTCTTTTCTCAGCCAATCCATTCTGCCATATTATCTTCTTTATCTACTAAATATCATATCAACAGCTCTTTTTCTTACACTATGTTACACATGTTCACATATTATTATTATTTTCTCAGAATCTTTATGTTTATATGTCTAGTTTAATATGTTTTATATTTGTACCTGACAAAATGTAGTACTGTGCTATACTCATTCAATGTATTTAATTTAACTTCAGCATGATTCTGTACAATGACTCTATGACTTGTTGATATATCAGGCCCCAAATAAAATACATTAAACCTTTTTCCAAATAAAGGGTTGTTCCCCTATTACTAATGCAAATAAGAATATTCCAAATTTAATGTTGCAAACTGTTGACTCCATGTTTCACAAAGAAAAATTGACTTATAAACTTAAACACTACTGATTTTTAACAGGCAATTAGGAACAGCAGTTATCATTTTTCTTTTGACAGCTGTTATTTGTGCTTCTGGCACTATCATTTGTCTTGAACATTTTGTCTCTGATTTTGACCATTTTGGGGTATTAAGCATTAAAATATTTGTTGAATAATATGTAAACTCTGCAAAAAGAAGTTTAGTGTATTTGTGTAACTACAGCTGCGGATATTTAATTCCAAATGAGAAAAAAGATAATTCTGTCATGAGCTATCTTTTACTAGTATGAACCAATAACTAGCTGAATATTTTATATTTAACCAAAATCTACCTAATTTTTGACATTTGTATTTGTGTGTGGTAGTATTATATATTTTTAAAATTCTGTTTTGCAGTCAGTTCTTAGATATCTTTCAATTCAAGCATTACTATTATTTGATTTTTTTAAGTTTTAAAACACATGTAAAAATAAATGAGGTCCAAATAAGTTATTTATCCGTGATCACACAGACAGACAGTGAGAAAAGAAATAGTTAGTGTTCTTTATTACTAACAGTATTCCTACTCTTGGTTATTTCTTTTCTTGGACACAAAGATATTTCGGGCATCTATACATGTGTGTACAAATCTGCAGTATGTTTAACACTGTTCTGCTAGCTAAATAGCTGTCTGATTTTTTATTATTCCCAAGTTTTGCTGTGTTGTACTTTGAGGTTTTCTAAATTCATAATTTTGTTTTCTTTCTCAAGATCCTGTATCTAACTAACCTCTGAAAATCCCATGCCAAAAAAGTTTTGGTAAAACATTTATGAGGTATGCAAGATCTTTGTTTAGTTGTGATCTTAGGCTTAGAGCAAGAAGGGATGCAATCTCTTCACAGCCTCTGCTATTGCATTCTGTATTTACCAAGCTTAGTGATTATATACTCTGAATAGATACCTGGCCAAAATCCTAGGCGATTTAATGTTTTTATGCCACTGACATTCCAATTCATCCTCCAAGTCTCATTTGTTCATAAATAAAATAATCTATTTTCAAATCACGGGTCCTTAAATAATTGAAACAGTTAAAACATAAAGAACAAAGAGGATAAAGTCTAGTATTCTTAAAAGATCCTCCAAAGACCATTTAGTTAATTGAATAGTGAATGAATGTTAACAAACCAAGGTTTATTGAATTATATTTACATTGTGTTGTAACTTTATAAAATTGATTGTCTTACAGGATTTAACAGGTGTAAAGATATTATGTCAAACCAAGCCACTAAGGCACATACTGTGATACGAACTGAGCTGTTGGATTGATCATTTTGCCTTACCAAATATTTCATATTACCCCTTTCCCAGTCCCAGTGGACACATGGGCGCACGTGCGCGCGCACGCGCGCGCGCACACACACACACACACACACACACGATGTATTCCATAAATGCCGTGAGTGTCACAGCATGCACAACAAATGAAAAACTCTGCTTCTTGAATTCTGGGAAGAATTTAAAATCTATTAAACCCTGTTCATCCTTGAAGATGTTGTCTCCTCCAGATCCTTCAAGATTGGAAAAAGAAGGTGATGAGCATTTTTAAACTCAGTTCACTGAGCACTGAACAATTGCTTAAGGGAAGATGAATTTGGTCTAAAAGACAATAACAAAACCATGACCAATTTGTTTTCTGGTTCACTGTTCTTTGTGCTGTTACTATGGTGTGATATAAGTCATTTTACAATGCTAGGAGTTGCTAAAATTAGCATCAATATTAAGAAATTTTCTGTCTCTACCCAAGATGCTAGGAAAAAAAAAAAAAAGTAGCGAGTTTAGCTTATGCCTATGTCCTTTGTATTAGAAAATTAAAATTATTATCTACGTATATGTGATGCAAAATCACTCACGTGTGTAGTGCAACTGAAAACATCTGATGTGTGAGATTTAGTCATTGCCTGCCATCCTGTATATATGCTTAATCTATCTAGTGGTTAGCCATTATTTTCAGACCCTGAAGCTCTATCCAAGACTCTATCTTCTGTCAAAAGTGTAATGTCACTTGAAAGTTAAATGAATAGGATATTTTGGATTATGACATGGATATTTTATCTGTTGCTGCTACAAGATGGTCAACATCACTGTTTTAATGATTTTTATGAGAAAAACATTCTATAGATTTTATGTTTCTCTTTATTTGTATATTTGAATGTATTATTTTAAGAAATTTCATATGAAATCAAATGAAATGTTATTATGCACCATTTAATATTAACAAAATGGCTTCATATATCTTCATAATAAACTCATGTTAAATAATTTTATATTAAACCTTAGATTATGGTGAAGTCTGCTGAGGCTTTAAGGACACGGGTCATAGTAGAAAGAGAAAACCTGGTATAAGAGAGCCAGAAATAGAGAAATCAATAGTTGTTACCCATTAGAAGTTCACATTATAATATTTAATGAGTGTGACAAACTTAGGTTTCAGCTATGCTCAAAGTCCCTAAGCTAATAGAGACTTGTTCTAGTGAGGGAGGCATAGTCACAACATTTCCAAAGTGGACAGAATATGTCATGGGACATTTGTATTTAATTGGATTGGGTTGTGATAAAAAAAAAAATAGGAAATGAGGATTACAGAGTGTATCCCCTAAAAACAGAGGACTTTAACGGTTTTGAGTGTTAGGTTGAAACTTAGGAGAGAGAACTAGAATAAAAAGCATAAATCGGTATATAAATTGGGTAAGAAAAACAAGAGAGCAGGAGAAAGGTCATAGTTTGCTGACTTAATAGATACTCAGGACTCTGAACAGAGATCTGGGTAAATACTAGATGCAGTACAGAAAAATAATACCAAACACAGCAATCTGTGAGTTTGAGCCTATCTGCAATATTTTTTCTTTAAAAAATATATTTTTAAGAATTGTTTTGGGGATCCGATACCCTACATTAAAAATATCTTTTGCTGAGATCTAAGAAGCAGCAGGAACTGTTTGTTATTTAAAACAAATGTCACTGAATTGATGGAGTTTGCTTCATTTGTTTAGCATAACAAAACAAATCCTGGTAAAATCCTAGCTTTAGAATTCCGATTGCTTAGTTTATGGTGCACTCCCTCCACTTTGCTACATTCCAACAAAATACGATGTCTCTGATTGTTTGACCTTATGCATTTTGTAATTCTAATTAATAAGATTATTTTATCTTACTGATAGTACTCTTAAAACAACTATAAAAGCAATGGCCATTTTTGGTAGCTGCAAGTACCAAAAAGAGATTACATTGATGAAAAATAAGTAATTATTTCACTTTATACAAAGCACACATTTTTGTGTATTTTACTTTTATTGTTTTAATTAATTAATAATTAATTTTAATTGACCATAATTGCATATATGAATGGGAAAATAAGAGATATTAATCAAAGGTATATTGTTTCATTAGACTGAAGGAATAAGTTTTTGTGATCTATTGCACTGGATGGTGGCCAAAACGCAAGTTTAAACTCTGCTAGACCAGTGAGTTCTGTAGCACTTCACGAAAGGCAGTCTTGGTTGGTGTATAAGACAGGCTGGAAGGGGTAATGGGCTATTCTATCTCCCCTAATATTGAGGGCATGAATAAGAATTCACGTAAATAAAGAGTTCTGTAATCAAATGTTTTAAAACTACAATTTTAAGTCAAGAATACAGGAAATTATATTTGGATATCTTAGTGCAATCTTGTTATTTTTTTCATATGCAGTCAATATGTCTGCAATTTATGAGATACTTTCAGCCATGATATGCAATAAAAATATTTGTTTTGTATTGTCTTTGGAAAGAAGAAAATAGAATTCTCATTCATAGCCAATTAGAATTAAAGAACATGTGATTATCAATTACCGAAGATTTGCCTTTTTTAAATTTTTATTTTTTTAAAGGAGAGAAAAGAACTTTAGACATAGAGGTTAGGATCATGTCCCACAATCGCTTTGGTAGTTACACTTTCCCTTTCTATTTGTAGTAACATACTGAACTCTTGCAACTACCTATGAGGAAATTATGATTGTTATACTCATTTTAGAGATGAGGAAGCTTGAGACATAGAGCTTAACTTGCTCAAGGTCATACAGCTAATAATTATTGGAACTAAGACTCTAGGCAATGGGGCTATAAGTTGTCTGATTTTTATCTCAATGCTATGTGTAATCTAAAATTAGAAATCAGAAAATTTAATCAACAGTAGTTACTGCTTCAAAGTTTGAAGGACATAGCAACAATCATAAAAAGTAATGCCTTAAATACATTGTCTCTTTTGTAAAGAAACAAACTTCTGTATTGAATAAACTGTGGGCATTAAAAGGACATTGATAACCTACAGATAAGAGAACAGTCATATATGTAAAAAATATATTATACGACATATACATATATGTAATACATATATATAATATAATAGTATATGCATATATTATATATATATAATTTTTAACATACAGATAATTTTACCTATATATGTACATATGTAGACATTAATTTCACACACATACAACACATATAGATGAAGATATCATTCAATCTTTAAAGTGTAACTAATATATCTTTTAAAGCTGAAGTCCTGAACCATAACCATTCCTGAAGGGTTTCATTAAAATCTAAAATTTCAGCCCATAGTCAATTCAATTTAATTGTGATAGTAAATTTACATCACTGCAGGCTTAACTTTTGGAAAGTAACTGAATTATAAATTTAAAGCAAACAACTATTCTCTTCAAAAATAGTATGAATGTCTGTCATGTTTGGGCTTGATAAGTCCAGCTCAATGTAAATCTCCCCTCCTCCTTTCTGGGAAATGAATGAAAAGATACTGAACTTCATTAGTAATTGCTGAATGCTTATGCATATATACATATGTAAACAGACTGCAAGGTATCCAAGAAGATGTTAAGGAAATCAGATCATCAAAATAGCATAATAGCCTACAGGGTCTCAGAGGAAAGCATGCTATTTAATAATAAAAGGGTAGGTTCATTATGACGCTTCCATTTGCCTACTGAAAGCACTATCAGCAGATACGCTGCATGACACCTCTTTCCCCCACTGTCACTGAGTTTTGAATAGTTACTAAAGTTGCTAGTAGTTACTAATAACCAATAGTAGTTAATAGTAAACTTAGATAATGTATTTCAAAAAAGAAATTTGCCTATGAGAAAAATGGCCTAAAAATTAATATTTTATCATATGGCATTATTTAGCAGAATGTATTGAAAACTTAGTCACTCTATAGATACATAATCTATGTGGAATATAAAAGCAAACAAATAAAAAATAAGAGGTTTAATTATTTATATTTAAAATAAGAGACTCCCCCCTTTCCTATAACATTTATTTTATAATACATAAGTTTTAAGTTATTCTTCTGTCTTTTTGAAATACATGGAAATATTTTTAAAAGTTAAATAAGCTTCTTGTCAGGTTTAAAACACAAGAATATCTTTCTCCAGGTCTTGGGAATCTTCTCTTAGAAATGTAATCATCAAGAAAGGGGTAGTGCCCTTATTTCCCAGTTTTTTGTGAAGGAAGGAGCCTAACTCAGTGAGTGCTTCACTCCAAGTTGTAAAATTCTCTCATGAGAAGGATGTGAAAAGTTGATTTATTTATTAATTTTGAATTAGGCAACTCATAAACACAGATGGCCACTTTAATGACCTGTTGATTATAGAATGACTTTTATGTGTTAAATGGTGCTGTCGGGGCCTCTTATTTGAGCACGAGTTATTGTTTATCTTGAGAACACATATGCAATGGATTAGATCTGTTTCACTATACAAAATGATAATATTCATTCCTGTCTTTGCATTCCCTTAGCAGATTGTCTGTGATGAACATCACATTCTGTTTTGATACCTATTCAGTTATAAAAGTTGTTTTCTTTTACTTCTACATTTGCAGAGAGGTTTTCTAGGTTTGGAGTAACTTTTATTTTTAATTATATTTATCCAACAGCATATATGCCATAAAAAGGGAAAATTCAAATGTTTCTCATTTGATGTAGACATCTTAAGTGTTATATAGTGAATGTAATTTAAAACTGTACCTTATTTGTGTTTAATTCTTAGATCTTGCTCTTAGTAAAAGTGTTTTGCTGAAAAATACAAACGTTTTATATTACTTAAAATTGGGGCCTCCAACACTTCATAATAATTTTTTATGGAATTTAATGAATATTGCTAAAGCAGTTCATAAATTTCCTTAAAAAAGTCAGTTTTGATTTATAAAGGAAAATAACAGTAGTTTCTTTTTTCTCCCTCAACTTGATTAGTGATATAACTTGTACTGTTTGATAGTTTAATTGTGATGTTAAAATGCTGGTATTCTTTCCTGGGTCAAGACAGAAAGCAGTGAAGCATAGAAAGGGAGAGAAGTTTCCACAAGCCAGCTATGCTCTACTGCTCATTGCATTTGACATGCTTCATAATGAGTGAGGGATACACAAAGTACTATTAAGGGAGAATACCATCCCTCATGTCGTCTTATGCCCAATTTCTGCCTCCAGAGAAAGAAGAAGTAAAAATTAAAAGGCAGAAATGAAGTCCACAAGCAGACAGCACGGTGCTACACCCTGGGCCTGGTAGTTAAAGATCAACCCTTGACCTAATTGGTTCTGTTATCTATAGATTACAAACATTGTATAGAAATGCACTGTGAAAATCCCTATCTTGTTTTGTTCCTATCTAATTACTGGTGCATGCAGCCCCCAGTCATGTACCCCCTGCTTGCCCAATCAATCATGACCCTATCACATGCACCCCCTTAGAGTTGTGAGCCATTAAAAGGAACAGGAATTGCTCACTTGGAGGGCTCAGCTCTTGAGACAGGAGTCTTGCCGATGCCCCTGGCCGAATAAACCCCTTCCTTCTTTAATTTGTTGTCTGAGGAATTTTGTCTGCAGCTCGTCCTGCTACACTATATGCAACTTTATTGCAGCCAGACACAATTATGTCAGTGAATATTTGAAATTATAGCTATTTACAAATAATTCACAAATTGACAATTACAAGCACACAAATCTTTATGAAAACTGGAAAATTAACATGTATTAATATTTTTCCTAGCAATATTTGTCAAGATGAAATTTTTCATTCTAATATTACTATTCCAATGTCTTTTTTCCTTCTCAAGCACATAATCTACTTTTCCTATTTTATATAATGAAAAAAGAAAATAAAGCAATTTGCTACTGAGTACTGTTTTTGCACATTAGACCAGAATATTTTCTCTTTTGACATATTACTTAAAGGTTTGTCTTAATATTAAAATGAAAATTCTTGTTTTCTGGTCTAGAAAATCAAACAGATAAAATCAAGCAAAGAGACATGGAACATAGATACTAGTAGTAGATACTAATAGTAGATAATACAACTTTGAAAACTAAGATGAAAGTTAACTTTGCACTATACTCTTCCAAACATTAATGTTTATAATCTTCCAGTAAAAATATAGGGACTTTTAAGAAAATGACTTCTTTAATGTGACCTAAAATTAAAATTGCAATGCAATTCTAACACTATTATTTACTAAAATTATCAGGGTAACTCTAGCTAGATTTAATCTTTCATGTGTGTTCAGACATGGGGAACTGGAAAAGTAATTAGCTTAATTTTGAAACTATACACAGGTCTTGAATGAGGCGGTCTATCAACATACTAATCTAGTACAATGTTGTTCAACCATGGAAACTTGAGGAGTTATTTAACCTCTTTGACATTCAAATTCCACAACTATTGTTATAAATTCTGAAGACTAATTCTACTTTTCATTCTTCATCTCACAATGTTTGCTTGTTTGTTCATTTATTCATTTTTATTCTTTTCTTTTTTCCCTGAATCAAATGAGATATTTCATGGAAAAACAACTTGTAAAATGTAAATCACTATATGGACATTGTTACATTTGCCCCCTTTTCAAGCTTCCTGGTGCATAAATCCCCAGTCTGTGCTTTCTTAGCAGGTATTTGAGATACTCAGTGCTCAGTAGTTCCAGAATTTTTCCAGGACTTCAGTGGCTCTAAGAGTTTGACAGGAGACATGACTTAAGAAAGAGAAATTCAGAAGAGTCTACATTTAATTAATGCTAAAAGAAACCTACTTCAAAGAAATGTCAATTCTCCTTTTTGGCTCTACAATTGAAAGTTATTTCTAGACTTCTTAATTTGTCTATTATTTCTTTTGTTTGAAAAATCTTTAGATTTGTTTAAACCCAAGGACAGCATTCATATGCATGTGCTTGCACATTAGTACAAGGTAGGACATCACAGACATGAAACAGTAAAATTAAAATTAGAGACAGCACTCTCATCCACTCCACGAAATGGTTTTGTATTCTTTTAATATATAGAGAGCAGAGCAATACGGAGATGCAACTTGCTATGTAAATCCTCAAATAAGTTTGAATAGAAACAATACTAAAGTGTCCATCCAAGTAAGTGTTGTCTACTGTGTTAGTTCAGGTTGCTATAACAAAATAACATAAACTGGGTCATTTATAAAGAATAGTTATATATTTCTCACAGTTCTGGAGTCTGGGAAGTCCAAGATTAAGGTGCTGGCAAATTCACTATTGCCCTCTTTCTGGTTCATAGATGGTCATCTTTTGACTGTGTCCTCACATGGCAGAAGGGCAGAACTCTGATCTCTCCATCCCTTTATATAGAATTAATCCTATTCATGAAGGCTTCACTTTCTTGACCTCTAGTCAACTCCCAAAGGCCCTATCTCCTAACACCATCACATTGGGGGTTGGAGTTTCAACATATAAATTTTGGAGGAACATAAATTCAGGCTATAGTACCGATAGACATGTGGAGTGATGAGAGCCCTGAGCAATCCTGCTGAAACCCCACCTTCAATAGTTGCCTCAGTAAAACTTAGAGTTTATGACATTTTTATTTGTGCAGATCTTAATCTTCTTAAGAAAGCATTGAGACAAATAATAGTAAGAATGCCAAAGGAAGTTATAATATATATAAAAAAGCTTTATCTCAAAAAAGTACGAGATAAATGTAAGAAATCGAAGACCACAAATTCATTGGCCATAAATTACTTTCTAATTATTTGCTTATTTTTCTTAAAGCAAGCAAGAGGAAACAGCAACACATGGCCACTTATGGGATTATTATCATCAGAAAGAGAAAAAACATTGATTCCTTAGAGGATGTGAACGGTACCTTGCATATCTCTTCTAAAAGCAATATGAACTTAAATCTTCACCTGAGGCTCTGTAAAGAGAGCACAGAGTGATACTTTCTTCTGCAGTGTTCATGCAGATAATGAAATCATAGATTTCAAATGGCTGGACAATTTAACTTCTTTAGACAACAACCAAGTGTTGAATGCTAAAGTAAAGCTCAGTGAGCTTATGTCTGTGTGGTTTGGGTCTCAAGGACAGACAAAAGATCACCTAGAAGAGTGGTTGTGTTAAATATCATCTAAAGCATTTAACACAGATAATTTCTCCAATTCAGTATATTTATGGGGACTGACAAATAACATAGAAAAGTGTATGCTCAGATGACGGGCTAGAGCACTGACTCTGAAATGCTGATGGAAGGTGCATTCAGATGCATTAAAATTCATACAATGAACAGACATAATTAGAAATTTCTCTAGAGTTGATGGTCGCTTTAATTTAGATCATAGGTGGTTCAAAGTAGTTGCTAAAGATCATGAAGAAGTCAAGCTTTAAGTACATATTTCTTTTTATATATAAAATTAATCAGATTTTCATCATCAAATGACCAGTGAAGTCATTTTACTCTATGACTATTGCTTCTTGCTAACTCAAATTTCAAGATACATATTGTCTGTTATATTCTATGAATAATATAATCCTTCTCTATACCAGGCTTGTAATTCTTTTTTTTTCTTATATCACTAAATGTATAGTATTCATGTAGCTGTCAGACAAGAAATACTTAAAATATTGTTGTTTTATTAGCTATCATAAAGTATAAGTATCAGTTAAAAACAACTTACATATAATTTATTGAATTAGATTACACATCCTGCCTACTCCTTAGACAATGAGGAAATGAAGTACCTTTAATAAATACAGAAATGACATGACCTGAAATTTAAAAGTGCCGCACTGTGGCAGGGTCTATTAAAACATCAGTTGTCCTTCTCCCTAGATTGTATTTCCCAACATCCCTTCCAGTTCAGTGTGGCCACGCAACTGAGTTATTTTCAAGTAGAGGTAAATGAATGTAACCTATGAGACTTTTAGACACATAAAACAACTTTCCACCCATGGTCTTCTGTGCTCTTTCCCTCTGCTACATGAAGGTTGATGAAAAGGAAATTCTCCAGGAGACGTGTTGAAGGTATATTGTCACTGACATTTTGCTATTGAATTAATACATAAAACAGAGCACTTCCTCCAACCTGTACATTCTTTGATTTGGATACTTGATTGAGAATAAGTTTATAGTCTAGAAACATTACACATTGAGGGGTGTATTTGTTAGTAATGTTAGCCTGTTCACGTCATTTAACTCTGTCCTACACAAGAGATCTTGCTTCTACTGAGAAACATACTTCTTTATATTTCTATATATTTGTGAAAGCTGGTCTCTAACATTGCATTTACACTTTAGAGACTAGTTTGATTGTAGCTTGTATTCTCCAAATTCTTTGAATTCATCTCTTATTCCACATCATGATCCAGCCACTCTGGTCTTCTTCCGGTTTCTCGAATACATCATACACGTTTCTGCTTTAGAACTCGTGTACTTAATTTTTCTTTCTTCCATATTCCCCTTTCTTTCCTTCCTTCTATGCCTGACTCCTCATCTTTTAGGTGTTAGTTCAAATGCCATCATATCTGAGATCTTTCTTGGCTCACATGAATATAGAACATCTATTGCTTGACTCCCTCTGTTGCGTTATTGTGCTTATCATTACTAGAATGAATGTTGCTGCTGTACTTTTCAGCCATATTTGTATGAGTGTGTACGTGTATTTGTTTCTCTCCCTGCTCCAAATCTAGTCTCTAATATGACAAGAACTATGTCTTTTTTATTCAGCAACTTTTCTTCAGTGTCAAGGATAGATAATTCCAGGTACATATCAGGAGTTTGATAAATATGTTTTCAACTCAGTATGAACACTGCTTTTTCAGATAGACCAATAGGTAAATAATTAGATACTTAAAGCCAGTAGGTTCTCAACAGATTAGTAATGGCAGTTTATTTTTGAGTATTATTGAGCAAAATAATTTATCTACCATAGAGCTGGATTACAAGGTTAGGTGAAGCAAATATTGACTGTGGTTAAAATTCCATAAAAGTTTTATGTGTACCTATTTAACATTTTATAAAAATTGAAATGAATCTATAGAGTTTTACATAACCATAACACCTAAGTTAATGAAGAGTTTACTGCTTCTGAAGAAAGTAATTAAGTAAATGTGAATTATTCATTGATTTTGTTACAAAATTCAATAAACTTTTAAATATAGTATTGTTAAATCAAGTTAATGGAAATATAAAAACCATGTGTAACTTATTTAAAAATTAAAGTCATGAGGCTTTGTATTCAAACCTGATAAATTAAACATGTGCTAATTAGGAAAACATATAGAGCTGCATTCAATATATATTACATATTTTTGCATAAATGGTTTATAGAATGAATGAATGTGGAGTTGTTGAGCATGAAAAAACAAATCTGATTAATTTTTAATTGATGTCTGCATTCACTATATAGTATATTTTAGGTTATATTATTTACAAGACAAATGCATTTTTAATTATAAGCATATATTTAGAAAACCAATTAAGAAGACTGTATGTTAAGAATAAAAAATATATATATTTGTATGTATATATAGTTTGGTTTTTTGTTTGCTTGTTTTTTGAGACAAGGTCTCACTCTGTTGCCCAGGCTGAAGTGCAGTGGCCTGATCACGGCTCACTGTAGCCTCAACCCCTGGGCTCAAGTGATCCTCCTACCCGAGCCTCCAAAGTAACTAGAACCACAGGAGTGCACATGTTTCTGTATATTTGTATATTTTGTTGAGACAAGGTTTTGCCATGTTGCGCAGGTTGGTCTTGAATTCCTGTGGCTTAAGTGATCCACCTGCCTTAGCCAGTCAAAGTGTTAGGATTACAGATGTGAGCCACTACGTCCAGCCAAAATATTTGTAAAAGATCAAAAAATGACCATAAAATATGTTTTAAAAAGTAAAGTAATAATTAAATGCTGTCATATGAGATAGTTTTTTTTTTTCCAACAATACAGGAAATCAAGACACACACTACAATAGCACGGTTTATATGGGAGGATGATTTACCATCTCCCATCTTTACATCTACCTATGTATGTATACATTTCCTATTTATACATTTAAAACAATCAACTTCATATTTATATATTCTCAAATTGAAATCAGTACTAGAAAAAAATGTAAGGAAAAAAACAGGTCTCTAACACCAAGGAAATTATAGATAATTTAATGAAACTAATGAATAAACAGATGAATCACAGATAAGCATGCATGATTAATAAAATAACATGGAATTTACATGTTATTGATAATATGAATAACATAGAACAATACATTTGTTCCCTTTGGATAAATGAAAAAAATATACGTAGAAAAATTGATATGATCTTGTCAATAAAAATGTAGTATAAGTCTCTGAGAAAGAAAACTTCATCAGAGATATTTCTCCCTTTCAAAAGGAACAACACTTCAATTAAGAAAAGCTATTATGAAGCACATTTTTTGAACTTAGAAGTATTTTCTTTATTCAGGTAAATTATTTAGCTTTCTTCTATGAGTTGAAAGGAGAATTTATTACTGAACAGAAAACCTTATTTCACTAATCAGTTTAAGAAATTCTCTTTATGAGATTAAACTTTTAAGCTCTTTATCAAAAAAGATATATTTTTCTATTTCTATTGCTGTTATTAGTTTCCATTCAATAGAAATAAATATGAACTCTGGTTGACTAGTTTTATTACAGAGATTGACTTATCTAAATGGTAAATATTTATATTTTTATGAGTGTCAAGCTTGTAAAATGAATTTTAATAATTTGTGAACACCAAAAACCATAAAAATATAGTAAGCAGTGACAGTTTTTAAATATTAACACTGTTACTCATTTCAAATACGAGAGGACTTGAAATAATTTTTTTCTACATGTTAGTACTTTAAATTGAATTCATTTCCCACAGACATTATAAAAACCCCAAAATGATTTGTGGCATTTAAAATCGCAGCCCCTCTCTTCTATTCCTTCTACATTGTTAAAAATAAAAGGTCTTAGGAGACTGAGGCAGGAGAACCACTTGAACCCCGGAGGTGGAGGTTGCAGTGAGCCGAGATCATGCCACTGCTCTCCAGCCTGGGTGACAGAGCAAGATTCTGTCTCAAAAAGTAAATAAAATAAAATAAAATAAAATAAAATAATAAAAGATCTTTGGGTGCTTTCAAAATCTCATTATAAATTGATTTTTATTTCTGTGCTTAATTGTTTTCTAACAGCCTCTTTATGTTAAAAGCTAATAGTGTAGACTAATGGGAAAATAGGTACAATATCAAAAATCATTCCATATAGGAAGTTTTAAAAGGAGTATATTTAACATTCAATGGCTGTATGATAAGGGTGTATCTACTTCCGCTCTATTTTTTTCTGAGTTCATGATATTATTAATTTACTTTTACTTCTTAGAAACATCTTCAGTGAATGGAGTTGACAGCTATCTATAAACTAATAACAAATGGAATTGTTCATTAAAGAGTACGAAAAGAACCCATGTCATTAGTCTGGCCTCTCTATTCCCTTTCTTTCCATAGCCTCAGTAACACAAATATCACCAGTAGGTAATTATAAAATATGTATTTTCCCTAGTTTAAGTAATGACTGAAGGAATTTATTTTTGGCCTCAACTTTTTACATCTGATATTAATTCATTTCTGATTATCTAATTCCAAGTGGGTAAAAAATCTACTCTTCTGCTTTTTTTTCTAGGTTCAGTTGAACCTAGAAAATGATGTAGGTCAAGTGATCCCACCTTGAATGATGAATCTATTATTTTAAATGAATTTGACTTGCATTCATTCCTTCTTGTGAATAAAATGCAGAGTACCAGTATGTCTCAGAATTGTGCCTCATATTATTTATTTATGTATTTATTTATTTCTTTATTGAGACAGAGTCTCACTCTGTTGCCCTGGCTAGAGTGCAGTGGCGCCATCTTGGCTCACTGCAACTTCTGCCTCCTGCGTTCAAGCGATTCTCCTGCTTCAGCCTCCCAAGTACCAGGGATTACAGGTGCATGACATCACAACCGGCTAGTTTTTGTATTTTTAGTAGAGAGGGGGGCTTTCAGCATGTTGGCCAGGCTGGTCTGGAACTCCTGACCTCAGGTGATCCACTCGCCTTGGCCTCCCAAAGTGCTGGGTTTATAGGCGTGAGCTACCGCACACATCCTCATATCTTATTATTGACTCTATATTTGCCAGCCTTCCTACATGTGCTTTGTTGGCTCGCTACATGGCTTTAATATCATCTTAATGTATACTAAGTACCATCACCCTACAGCCAAAGATAGCATACCTATCTATATGTTCCCAAAGTCTTGCAGGTAGGAACTGTACACCTTACTCAGTAAAGGCTGTAATATGCCCCAGAAACTACTGAGCCATGGATTCTTTATATTTTCTGCTAGTCTCAGAATTACATTCATATACTGTGTGTTGCACAATGCCCATTGTAATGTAGTATTAACCCTTTGAGATAGCTCGTTGCTTTATGTGTAACTTCCTATCACACATACGTATCTGAAAACTGACTAGAGAGTATGAACACCATTGGACAATGCATTTATATACCACACTAAATATTTATTTTCAGAAGTGTTTGAGGATATTTTCCTTCAGCTCAAACTTGTGTGAAATTTGCATATCCTCAAAACTAACCTGTCCCAACTGTAAATGGCAAAGCTAAATCCTTGTCAAGCCAAAAGAAGGATGATAGGATTTGGGATAAAATCAAAATTGACACATTAATAATAAATAGGTTATTTCTAAAGCATGATGCATAAGATGTTTTATGTTTCTAAACATAACAAAAATTTACTTCTGTTCTTTAGTTGTTCTTTTACAATACACATGAAATTTTAAAGTGAAATCATTAAAAATAAGTAAAGAAAACACTCTGTGAGATGCAATTAGTAAAATCTAAAAAAATAATTAATTAGGACAATGACATATAACAGCAAGACTTATAAATATGGCAAAAGTTATCTTTGATAGACCAGGTAATTTTTATATGATACGCACATCACTGGCTGTTGAGAAACAGATGTAAAGTACATGTATAGAAACACAATTAATTTTCTTTTTATGAATCTTATAGCTATATACCTTGTCAATTTTTCCTAATAATGAACCTGCAAATTTGGGCGAGGGAGTTCTCTATGACAATCCATCATGATATCTTTGGAAACAGTGTGTTTTTATTACTTTTTTCAATCTCCCTAGAATTAATTTATTTTGAAAGTTTTAGTGTGCTTGTTAGAATTACCAAGACAATGTGAAAGATAAGCTTTGATTGCAGAGATCCTTGTGTTATTCCTAATTTTAAAAGAATTTTCCCAACATTTCCTAATTGATTGATGTTATGTAGTGAGATATTTGCAGATAATCCTTATCATGAAAAGAAATTCTCTTTGTTTTTTAGTTTTTAAGATGGTTTTTATATTATGAAGACATGTCAGACTTGAAGAACACTTATTCTGAATCCATCTATCCTGTATTCTCTTTATTGTCTTCACTCCGTTAATGTACTGAATAGTTTTTTTATAGATTTTGTTTGTTCACCTCCCGTTGCCAATTCCCTGGATAAATCAACTTTTCATGTTGAATTACCATTTAATATACTGCTAGAGTTGGACATTAATAGTTTATGAAAAATATTAGGAGCTTTGTTGATGAAGAAATTCACTATACCTATCTGATAATATTCCCATCATCTTTTGGTATATAGGTGACATGGCTTCACTGAATGAGATAGAAGATGTTCCTTTATAAGTTACTTTAAAATATTTGGGCACCATTAGAATGATATACTCTAGGAAAGCCTTATAGACCTTTATATTGGCAATCACTGGGTCTGGTGTTTTTCTTGTAGTTTGATAAGAAATATTTTGATTATTTCAATTTTATAGGAGTATTCAGATTTTGGTGATTCAGATGCAGGTTATATTTTTTTCTAAGAATTCTGATATTCCAGCAAAATCTTCAAGTTATTACTATAATAAAGTACTCTCATTTTTAAATGCAGTTATTTTGCTTTAGCATTACTAATATTATTTTTACATGTGTCTGTTTTTTTTTTTTTTTCTTGATCAATCTGGCCAGAGATTTTTCTCTCTTATTTTATTTTTTTTCAAAGAACAAACTTTGCACTTATTGTTTTCCCCATGTTATGCTATTTTTTTCCAATTTCACTGTTGTCTAATATTATCTGTACTATCTCCTTTATACATTTTCTTTCTGGGCTGAATATTTTCAGTGTCTTTAGGTTTATCATTCAGTATAATAATTATTTCTTTGAAAATAAAATATTAAAGTACAATAAATGTATTTTTTCTAGAAATTTAGTTCTTAATATTTGTCTTTTTGTACCTACTAGTCCTTGTCAATTGGTGAATTTTGTGATAGTATTCTGTATTTTATTTAAATTACATACAGAGTTGTATGTGCTGTATCTGTAGCTAGAGCTCCTGGGGAGTCTCAATATTATTTTCATTATTTTTTTCTATTTTATTTATTTATTATTTATTTAATCTTTTACTTTAAGTTGAGGGTACAAGTGCAGATTTGTTACGTAGGAAAATTTGTCTCATATGATTTTGTTGTACAGATTATTGAATCATCCAGTTATCAAGCCTAGTACCCATTAGTTATTTTTCCTGATCCTCTCCATCCTCCCACCTCCACCCTCCACCTCCTAGTGCATGTTGTTCCCCCTGTGTGTCCATGTGTTCTCATCATTTAGCTCTGACAAGAGAGTGTGGCAATTCCTCAAACACCTAAAGACAGAAATAGCATTCAACCCAGCAATCCCATTACTGGGTATACACCCAGTAGAATATAAATTATTCAGCTTTAAAACACATGCACCTGTATGTTCATTGCAGCACTATTTATAATACCAAAGGCAGTGAATCAACCTAACTATCCATCAATAGTATTTTCATTCATTCTAAATCACAGGGATTTTGCTTTCTCATGTGTTTTGTCATATCAATTAGCCTGTATTAATAAGTCTATATATTTATTCTTTTAAACCATAAACAAGTCATATTATGCACATGTTACAGTCTGTCAAGATCATCTTCAACTATGAATGTCTCTTTCAGAGTACTAAAGTTTTTGACATCTGGATTTTAATAAAAATGAGCAGCAAGAATAAGGGCTAAGGCATCTGAAGAATAACATCAGTTCCTTCATCTTATTTTGTTGTTTATGGTAACTCATGAAATTTGCTCTTCATACATTACCTCAAACTTTTCAGAGTTGATAGCAAAGCACTATTCCTCTAAGAAAGGCCAGTAGGGGTCCTATATGTGAGTGTGTGAGGAGACTTAAATATAAGTGTTAATAAATGTCCAGAGTTATTATTTGAAAACCATAGGAATTATTAAATATCTATGTGATTTTCTACAATCATATTAGAAGGCCAAAAATTCACCTATTAATTTTATAACTTTTGTCAGTTTTATTTTTAGAAGAAAATAAATATTTATTTATATGTATCACATTTATTCTGCTATTTCATCTCTACTTGATTATTTACATATCTCAATTCACAATTCTTAGCAATATTTGGTATTTATTTATTTATTACTTACAAGGGTGACAGTCATGCCCCAGTGGAGATACACAGTGAAATAAAACATTGTCCTCTGAGGCTCTCCTGGTGTGAAATTCTGACCTCAAACTATCTATTCAAATAGGCAACTGCTACAACTGGAATGACTAGATAAATTCACAAGAGAATAAATCTTATTTCAGGTCAAAGAACAGAAAAAATATTTAAAGAAAATAAGAAAAGAACTAACTATCATTATATAGTTGCAAACAGGTGATATTTGTTGAGTGTGTGTATGTGTGTGTGTGCGTGTGTGTGTAACTTCAGGATGAATAAAGCAGATGAAATATTTAAATGTAGACATGTTGAAAGCCAATATAATTTATTCCAGTGAAATAACAGATTGTTAATATAATGCAATTATTTCTTTCAGTAAAATATTTATTAAAATATATCATCTTCTAATATGATTAGTGTATTTCCCCAAGGTTAACTCTGTATTGGAACATTTCAAAATATAACTTTGCCTAATTTAATTGGAGCAGAAGAACAGTGCGTGCACCTACATTAAATTGACATTAAATGGAAATAGCAAGAGCAATGCCTAATAGTATGTGCCTCTAATCCATTGAAGGCCTGACCCTAATGGCCAAAAGCACTTCAATTAAGTTTCATTGCTCTTCATTACATTTTCTCAATATATGTGTCTGATGTGATTGTTTCTGCTCTCACAAGACACAGGAACTTTTGATAAGGGCTAGGGGTTAACTTTGTTTTTTATGTAATTTAATTCTAATGGGAAATGTCTCTCGGTTTTTATAATTCCACTATCCAGTGGTATTTTATCTTTCTCTTTGGGTTATTACTGCTTTCTAATCTTGCTTAGAATATGTAATTAATTTAATTGTTTTTTTTTTCTCTCTACGCTCTATGTCCTTCTATAATACATGATTGCACAGATTGCCTTTTTGTGACAAAAACAGAGGAAGAAAAATGGCAGCAACGAAGATTATTATTATACTTAAATAGTTTCTCACACTTTATGAAGATCTTTGTGTAAAAGTATTAAGCAGTCCATTTAACAGAGAAGTATTTTTGTTTCACATGTATCAGAGTGTGAGTCTTAATTAAAATAGATCCTGACGTCAAATGCTATTGATGAGCAGTTATTATTCTATATGTTATATTTTACATCAGTGTAATGTGATAGGAAGTTTTAAAAGACTTTATGTGTTTCTGCCAGATAGTGATACAGTGATAAAATATCAGCAGTTAAAAAAAAAAAAAACCAGAATGAGTGGTTCATATGAATCATGACACTAAAAAGAAAAAAAAAATCAGACTCTCAGAACGAAGGTATATCTTGATAAGCAAAGCTGTTAGATGTTATGTGGCAATATCAGATGTCAGAAGACAGAAAGAAAATATTGGTTGCTTCCAAGGGATCTAATATAATGAACACAGTTGATCATGGTCCCTCGGTTGTAGAATCAAGTTGATAAGACTCTACTACTGAGTGGAAGTTAGGGGGATCAAGATTTGTTAAGAAAATCTTATGTATTATTTAGCAAACTATATGTAGAAGAAACTATCAGAGACATAGAAAATTACACAATATTTATAGGTAGACACGAAACTGAACAAAACTTCATGTAATTGTTGTTATATATACTACTTGGTTTTTCACCAACTAATTTCTTTTAATATTTTATAAAATTATGTTTTTAAATTCATTTATATTGATATACATAGTTCTAGTTTAGCCACAACGTTTCAGAGTGCATACATATAAAGTAAAATATAAAGAATGTAAAGGGGTAATAAATATAAATTCAGAATTGTAAATATCTCTGTGTGGAAGAAGAATACAATCAGTAAAAGTTTGTAGGAATGATTCAACTCTGTTTTAAGTTTTATTTGTTAATAGTGGAGACAGAATACTTGATTCTTTATTCATTTTATATTCCTGAAATAGCTCAAAATAAATTTAAGCTTTCTCCAAAATGTCTGTCAGTGTAATTTATAAATTAATGGCAAGGCTATACATCATAGTCCATAAAGATAAGAATATATCATGAACATTATAAAGTAGAATTTGAGAAGGAACTGATATTAGAAGTGAGGTTGCTGCAGTATTGAGTATTATTTTTTCCTTCTATCATGATCAGAGCCCAAATCTCTTTCCACAACAAAATGATCTCCAACTAAAATTTCACATTAATGGATCTTAAATAACCATTAGTGTAGTATATAGACTTAATTCTTACACCAAAGCTTATTTCACAGTCTCTTATGGTTTTTTCAAGTGCACGTATGTTTATTTGCGTAGTCCTTGCAAATCCGTGTTTAATGACTATATGTAGATAAGTGTGTGCATGTAAACATACATACTTCCACATTAAGTTCTATGTGTGTTTAATTTATATCTCCTTCTAAAATATCCATCATTACCTATTGTTTTAACACAATTATCTTCAGTAAATAGAAACACACAGAATAGAATGTCTTTATGTTTCATTGTCCCTGTGAAGACAATAGCATATGAGGTGGCTTTAATATTAGAATATAACACAATTTTTTTTTACTTAGTTGGCAAATTGTAAAGACAATTTATTGTATGGGGGAAACAGCATTAAATCTTAATGAAATCAACGTGGAATTTCTTCTTCCATTATCCATGGCAGTTTGGAAAATTGTATTCAATTTTCTGGTTTTTATATTTTGAAGCTATGCAAGAAACACTTGAAACTATAACTTTGAAATTCCTTCATGGTGTGAAAGTTTTATGGTCATTTATCACTAAAGATGATGGGAAATAAAAAGCATAGAGCTAATAGGAGGTATAAAGATATACTTAGAATATAGAATTGAGGTAGCATTTTTAATCATCTCTGCTATTCCTACTTATATCATTATTGATTGAAATTCATGCACTTTATATGCAAAGCTACATTTTTTTGTTAAAATTAAATAAATATACTGTCAAACTCCAACCACCCAACTTAACATTTGCATGTTTTCTTGATTTTAAATTGTATGATTGAAGGAAACAGAAATGTTTTTATTTTGAAATACGAGAAACACTATTTAAATAAATTTTACATCTGCCAATTTGCAGTTATATAATCAGAGTTAATTAAGTCAATCAAGAGGTACACTATAAATAAGAGGTGCCTTTATTAAAACCTAGCCTAAATGGAAGAAACAATCATATATTAGTGTGAAAACCATAGAGAAAATAAATCCATCAGTCCAGGAACTACCTAAGTCAAACTTACTATATTATCAAAAATTTATTTTGCTCTCTTCATAACATTACAGGTGTATGTGGGTACAATTTCTGAATGTTTAGAATTTTCAAAGTTTCTGGAAAAAAAATGCACTTAATTGAAATCAGTAAGGAATTTACCATCTGTTTACAGAGCGGCCATATCAAGGCAAAGTGTTGCTCTGTGGTATATGTCCAAATCCCTAAATGAAATGCACAAGGCACACATGCTTGCAAACGTGGTTTAAAATAAGAATCCGGCCGGGTGCAACAGCTCATGCCTGTAATTCCAGCACTTTGGGAGGCTGAGGTGGGTGGATCATCTGAGGTCAGGAGTTCGAGATCAACCTGGCCAACATAATGTAACCCCGTCTCTACGAAAAAAAAAAAAAAAAAAAAATTGCCAGGCGTGGTGGCGGGTGCCTGTAATCCCAGCTACCTGGTAGGCTGAGGCAGGAGAATTGCTTGAATCCAGGAGGTGGAGGTTGCAATGAGCCAAGATCACACCACTGCACTCCAGGCTGGGCAACAAGAGTAAAACTCCATCTCAGAAGAAACAAAAACAAAACAAAACAAAAACAAAACAAAATAAGAAGCCAATTAGTGTGCTCAACATCTCCAAACCTGGTCTGGATGCACATTACTTATAAATAAAGAAGCTGTGGTTTCAAAGGCTTAAAAGTGATAATTAAGGGTAATAGCACATGTTCTTGTTAATAATAAGCATGCTAGATAACCACTGACAACTTTCAAGGATCAAAACTCCTCAAAGCATTAACTAGAGTTTGGATTTACAATATTTTTCCCTAATTTTAATACTTTATTAAAGTTACTCAGCCTCTGATTTATCTCTATCTAGAGTTATTGAAATGATTAAACTTACCTAAAGCACTGAGTAAGCAAATATTGTAATCGCAATAAATGATTTCTATCATTTTGTATAATTCTTCTTATTATATCATATGATATATTCTGGTTTACATCATTCATATCATTTAGCAAAAGTAATCAACTATTAAAATTCAGTGAAATAGAAATCTGTGTCATGCACTCAGCTAAACTCATTTAAATCTTGAAAACGACCTGATGAAATACGCGTTATTATTTTTCCCATCTCAAAGGAGAAGAAATTACATTTTAGAGATTGTGAGTAAATTTTTCAGGGCCCTGCAGTTAGTAAGCATTGAACCTGCAGTTAAATCCTGAATCTGACAGATCTTAAGTCTTGTTCTCAGAAGGGTTAAATGTATTGCCACATAGGTAGAAAATCACTTCAGAAAGTAAGTCATTGAAAAGATCAGTATTAAACTAATTATTTTTTTTTAAGAGGAGCCCTCCCTTATCCAAAAGGGATACGTTTTGCGACCCCGTAGTGGATACCTTAAACCACAGATAGTACTGAACCTAATTGTTGTCAACAGGAATATGTTTATTTTCATGTCTTCCACTCCTTCCATGCCTTTTCCTTCTTAACTAGGAATTTATTATACACTTTGGCCATAATTTTGCAGTTTGAGGTGAATCAGCAAAACTAACAAAAATTTATTTCTTCTTCTTCACAATTTCACAAATATGTTCTTACCATATATCATAGCAACCTTAGGATATGACCCATTTTATTTAATGGAAATCTTTTATGACTTGTCTTTGGTATATCTGAATTGTCAGCACCACTATGCATACACTTTTAGGATATTATTAAGTAAAGTAAGAGTTACTTGAACATAAACACTGTGATACCATGTCAGTTGATCTAATAACTGAGTGACTAACATGTAGGTAGCAAATACACTGAGATTATGATAGAGAAAGGGAGGACTGACATTCCTGGAGAGATGAGTGAGATGGTGTGAGATTTCATAACACTACTTAGAATGGACTGCAATATAAAACTTATGAATTGTTTATTTCTGGAACTTTCCATTTAATATTTTTGGACTGCTGTTGACCACAGGTAACTGAGGAAATAGAAAGCAAGTGTGTCTAGGTTTTAAAATTTCTACCGGGTGGCATCTTCACTAAATGAGAGCTTAAAAATCTTGAACACCTCTCCACCCCTTCCAATTTTCGTAGCTGTTAAGTTTACAACCATACAAGTGAATCTCCTCAAGAGTCCAAAGCTAGTGCTAAACCCACGTGAGCTCAAAACTCAACTTTCACTTATCCTTTGGAATTTTCTGTCTTTCTCTAGAATCCTTAGCTCTGCATGCCACTGCAAATTCGACTTAGCTTTCCACTTCTGAGGTTCCTTAAAATAACAGAGAATTATGCTTATCCAGTATTTACTTCTCCATATTAGACAAGAATCAAATTGACCTTCAAGTGTGATGGAATGAGCACAGTTATCACTGAGAGGTTTTAGTGTAAATATATACCTGGATCAAATTTTAATATAGTGCATCCAACTGAAATGAATAGAAATTAAATATTTTATTAAAATATATCAACATTCGATTACACATTCCCTTCCTCAATACTGTACTAAACATTTCAGATTGTTAAAGATCAAAGTCAATTATATCATTATGTATTACATTTCCCTGAAATAAAAATACTTTTTAACATACAAGCATTTGAAAGAAATAAATTAATGCCATTCTGTTTGACATTATGCTTATGTTTTCAATTTATACTTGGAAGTTTGAAAACAGAGAAATAAATTGTGTGGCTGCTTCACATTAGTGTGAAAACTCCTCTGACACTGTAAAAATAACAACAGCATTAAGTTACTTAAATAATTTGTGGTGCTTGAAGAAAGCTCATTAGCACCTTGTAAATTTTCACATAGCCTGTGTTATAACTTCATTTCCAGAGAAGTTATCATAGCACAAAAACAAATCTCATGTGCAATTAATAACTGAAAGATTCACTGAATGATTTTGAATAGAAGACTCTACATAATAAAGAATAAATTTTCAACTTAGTGTGTAGGGCTGAAACGTTAATAAGAGTCATGCTAGTAGAAATTTTTCTTTTATTTTTACTTACCCACCCACTTAGAAGATTAGTTCTATATCACAGATTCTACACTTTCGTAGATCATTCATTTTGTTGGAAAGTAATGTCGGGTAACTTTACAGTTTGAGATAATTTTTTTTTCAAAAGTTCAATGCACTATTTTCCTGAAAATATTTTCTTTGTTAGTTTATTCTTCAATATAAACAATAAAAAAATACATTAGAATTCAATATGTGCCATCACATAGTATTCTGATCTAAAACTCAACAGATAAACAAATCTTCAGGGACAAGGGGGATCTTCATTTTCACTCACGTAATTGAGGCTTAGCCAAATTCTGCTGTGGAGATCAGGATCCACAGTTGCCACGAAGAGATGATGTGTGTCCAGTTCTAAAGAAGATCCTTAGGGATTACTGAAGAGAAAATAGAATTTATTCCTATTACAATTACCACTTTTCCACAAGAGTAGCTCTCCAGCTCTTATCCCCAAACTTTATGCAACAATGACTGGGGAGAGAGAAAGTGTTGAGAGTTGTAAGTTGAGAGTCACTGACATAGTCTTTGTAAGATTTTTTGGAAACATACTGTAAAGGCCACTCACAGGCAGACAGGTGAGGGGCCCTCAGAAGAGTAATTCATGGAAAATAGAGGTATTGGGATCTCAGTCCCTTGCTGAAAGCTAGCTGAACTATAGAATCTTCAGGATTACCCTCCCACCACTTTCTCTGCTGAGACTTGCCTGGTGAGAGTAATCTTCAAGGAACATGTCCTGTTTATGGAGTTGGAGTGCATATGTGGAAAAAAGACCACTGACCTGTAATACATTTTAGTTCTAAAAGCACCATGTAATAAAATAAGCTCTGTGGGGTATACAAGAAAATATCAACTTGACCTCTGATTAAAATTTTATAAATATAACTTAAAAATTATTAATCATGATTAAAAATTGAAGAAAAGTTATGTAAAATGCATATATATTATGATTAAAATATACATTTTACATATGTAAATATGTATATATAATTAATATAATAAAATATATTATTGAGTATATTATATATGTAAATAAATAAAGATATAAGTAATACACATACGTGATTTCAAAGGCAAGCCATGCAGTTGAAGAAGATAGTTGGAACACACAAAAGCTGTAGAAGTTTGTTCTCAGAATATATTTTAAAAATATACAATTGAATTTTTTAAGAGTTCAATAGGAATAAATGAACACATTTTTAAGAGAATTATATTTGCATAAACTGTTCCAGTTTTCACTAAAAGAGACAGAGTGAAAACAAAGTCACTTTCTGAGTGGGCTGTAGGCTATATTCAGCTGAGGTATTTTCAATAAAGAATTCATAAATCGAGAGGGCAGAGACAAGAATCATGGAGAATTAGTCCATGGTAAGTGTATGACTGAGTCTCAAACCAGAAAATTTTCAACTGGCCTGTCATAATTTCAAAAATATTGAGAAACAGTGATTTCTGTGTTATTCCCAACAGACACCCTTCTTTGGAAAGGAATGTGTGTAGCAGTACCCTAGAACCACCTCACTGTGTTAGCTGTGTGCATGTAAATAGGAAACAGATAAGTTGTTTCTTTAACTTACAGATCTTCACAATGAGAGAAACTTCTTGAGAAGTTGCTCATAAAACTTAATTTGGATAATAAGTTATTATAATTTGAATAAGATGAGACATTTCATGGCCTGGGAGGAGGGTGAGTGTATTTTGCATGTGGGGGTAGCGGGAATCATTGGTGGCCAGAGGACACACTGTGCTAGATGGCTGCTGAGACAGCCCCTAGTGATTTCTGTTTTCAGGTATTCAGGGAGCTTGTGAAGTTCCCACCATAATTATTAGGGCTCATTTGTGTGGACACAAGGATATTGCAGAAATGACAGAAAGTGATGACTTCTCATGTTATTCTGAAAATTTTGAATTATTTTTATAATACAATAGAATGAGGGTATATGAAGGGAAGATTTGAATAATTCTTTGGCTATAGAAGTACTGTGAAATTTTACCTTTCTCACTGTCATGATACATACTCAACACGAAAGGGAATGTTCTGAAAGCAGTCACTTGAAAGCTCAATACTTACACATTGAGGCTTGTAGGATAAAGTAAATTGGTGTCTAAGTCACAGATAATAATCAAAATCATAAGATATTAACAAAATAGGATTGTAGTTTAGGAGGTACCTACCTTTTCATTCAGAACAAAGATGGGAAGCTTTTCCCATGTAACAGATGTAGGTGATAACACACAAAAATATTCATTGTAGTATATATTAGAACCTCTCCAATAAAGCCTTCTCAATATGAACAAATCATAATAGATAGAAGTTGAGGTATGTCTGGATTCTACAGGCTGGTAAGTTAATGAGTGACCAGCAAAAATAGAGATGCATTTATCTCCATCAAAAAACAGTAGATCAATAATGCCAGCAATGTGGAATAGCTTGTGCAGCAGAAACATGTCTACGAGAGACAAACTGAAACACTCCCTAAGTCCAGCAAGTACTGATACTAGAGCTGTGCCACCAGTTTGTGGCAGTATCAGCCAGGAAGGAATTAATTGGCTCAGTTCCTATTCTTCTTCCTGTAGGCCAACCAAGGAATGGTCAGAAGTTTTGATTAAATAGCTGCAGTAGGTAAGAACAAGAAAGAAGCCAACTAAATAACCTTCTCTGGAGGCAGACTTCCTCCCTATAATATGCATGATTTGGGTGAGAAATAGAGACTACGTTTTAAAACAAATTTAGAATTCTTAACATTTTAATTCTGTAATCATTTTTCAACATAGCCATAGTTTGTGCATTCTCTACATGAACTCAAACATTGTGCTTGGAGATTCATTGGAAATCTGATATTTCAAACATAGAGATTTCCTTACTTCATGGCCATCTCCCATTTCTTCTCCCAGAGTTCAATTCACCACAGAATTACAAGCATTTCTGTTTCTTTGGCAAAAATATAAGAAGAAAGTATAATTTAAGTTTATTTTTCAGGCATATCAACTCAGGAAACAAGACTTTGGGTGTGAGGTTTTTTTTTTTTGTTTGTTTGTTTGTTTATTATACATTAAGTTCTAGGGTATATGTGCATAACGTCTAGGTTTGTTACATATGTATACTGGTGCCATGTTGGTGTGCTGCACCCATGAACTCATCAGCACCCATCAACTCGTCATTTACATCAGATATAACTCCCAATGCAATCCCTCCCTCCACCCCCCTCCCCGTGATAGGCCCCAGTGTGTGATGTTCCCCTTCCCAAGTCCAAGTGAGCTCATTGCTCAGTTTCCACCTATGAGCGAGAACATGCGGTGTTTGGTTTTCTGTTCTTGTGATAATTTGCTGAGAATGATGGTTTCCAGCTGCATCCATGTCCCTACAAAGGACACAAACTCATCCTTTTTTATGGCTGCATAGTATTCCATGGTGTATATGTGCCACATTTTCTTAATCCAGTCTGTCACAGATGGACATTTGGGTTGATTCCAAGTCTTTGCTATTGTGAATAGTGCCGCAATAAACATACGTGTGCATGTGTCTTTATAGCAGCATGACTTATAATCCTTTAGGTATATACCCAGTAATGGGATGGCTGGGCCATATGGTACTTCTAGTTCTAGATCCTTGAGGAATCGCCATACTGTTTTCCATATTAATTGAACTAGTTTACAATCCCACCAACAGTGTAAAAGTGTTCCTATTTCTCCACATCCTCTCCAGCACCTGTTGTTTCCTGACTTTTTAATGATGGCCATTTTATTTTATTTTATTTATTTATTTATTTATTTTGAGACGGAGTCTCGCTCTGTCGCCCAGGCTGGAGTGCAGTGGCCGGATCTCAGCTCACTGCAAGCTCCGCCTCCTGGGTTCACGCCATTCTCCTGCCTCAGCCTCCCGAGTAGCTGCGACTACAGGGGCCCGCCACCTCGCCCGGCTAGTTTTTTTTTTTTGTATTTTTTAGTAGAGACGGGGTTTCACCGGGTTAGCCAGGATGGTCTCGATCTCCTGACCTCGTGATCCGCCCGTCTCGGCCTCCCAAAGTGCTGGGATTACAGGCTTGAGCCACCGCGCCCGGCCATGATGGCCATTTTAATTGGTATGAGATGGTATCTCATTGTGGTTTTGATTTGCATTTCTCTGATGGCCAGTGATGATGAGCATTTTTTCATGTGTCTTTGGCTGTATGAATGTCTTCTTTTGAGAAATGTCTGTTCATATACTTTGCCCACTTTTTGATGGGGTTGTTTTTTTCTTGTAAATTAGTTTGAGTTCTTTGTAGGTTCTGGACATTAGCCCTTTGTCAGATGAGTAGATTGCAAAAATTTTCTCCCATTCTGTAGGTTGCCTGTTCACTCTGATGGTAGTTTCTTTTGCTGTGCAGAAGCTCTTTAGTTTAATGAGATCCCATTTGTCAATTTTGGCTTTTGCTGCCGTTGCTTTTGGTGTTTTAGACATGAAGTCCTTGCCCATGCCTATGTCCTGAATGGTATTACCTAGGTTTTCTTCTAGGGTTTTTATGGTATTAGGTCTAACATTTAAGTCTCTAATCCATCTTGAATTAATTTTCATATAAGGAGTAAGGAAAGGATCCAATTTCAGCTTTCTACTTATGGCTAGCCAATTTTCCCAGCATCATTTATTAAATAGGGAATCCTTTCCCCATTTCTTACTTCTCTCAGGTTTATCAAAGATCAGATGGCTGTAGATGTGTGGTATTATTTCTGAGGACTCTGTTCTGTTGCATTGGTCTATATCTCTGTTTTGGTACCAGTACCATGCTGTTTTGGTTACTGTAGCCTTGTAGTATAATTTGAAGTCAGGTAGCATGATGCCTCCAGCTTTTCTCTTTTGACTTAGGATTGTCTTGGCAATGCGGGCTCTTTTTTGGTTACATATGAACTTTGAAGCAGTTTTTTTCCAATTCTGTGAAGAAACTCATTGGTAGCTTGATGGGGATGGCATTGAATCTATAAATAACCTTGGGCAGTATGGCCATTTTTATGATATTGATTCTTCCTATCCATGAGCATGGTATGTTCTTCCATTTGTTTGTGTCCTCTTTGATTTCACTGAGCAGTGGTTTGTAGTTCTCCTTGAAGAGGTCCTTTACATCCCTTGTAGGTTGGATTCCTAGGTATTTTATTCTCTTTGAAGCAATTGTGAATGGAAGTTCATTCCTGATTTGGCTCTCTGTTTGTCTGTTACTGGTGTATAAGAATGCTTGTGATTTTTGCACATTAATTTTGTATCCTGAGACTTTGCTGAAGTTTCTTATCAGCTTAAGGAGATTTTGAGCTGAGACAATCGAGTTTTCTAAATATACAATCATGTCATCTGCAAACAGGGACAATTTGACTTCTTCTTTTTCTAACTGAATACCCTTGATTTCTTTCTCTTGCCTGATTGCCCTAGCCAGAACTTCCAACACTATGTTGAATAGGAGTGGTGAGAGAGGGCATCCCTGTCTTGTGCCAGTTTTCAAAGGGAATTTTTCCAGTTTTTGCCCATTCAGTATGATATTGGCTGTGGGTTTGTCATAAATAGCTCTTATTATTTTGAGATACGTTCCATCAAAACCGAATTTATTGAGCTTTTTTAGCATGAAGGGCTGTTGAATTTTGTCAAAGGCCTTTTCTGCATCTATTGAGATAATCATATGGTTTTTGTGTTTGGTTCCGTTTATAAGCTGGATTACGTTTATTGATTTGCATATGTTGAACCAGCTTTGCATCCCAGGGATGAAGCCCACTTGATCATGGTGGATAAGCTTTTTGATGTGCTGCTGGATCCAATTTGCCAGTATTTTATTGAGGATTTTTGCATCGATGTTCATCAGGGATATTGGTCTGAAATTCTCTTTTTTGTTGTGTCTCTGCCAGGCTTTGGTATCAGGATGATGTTGGCCTCATGAAATGAGTTAGGGAGGATTCCCTCTTTTTCTATTGATTGGAATAGTTTCAGAAGGAATGGTACCAGCTCCTCCTTGTACCTCTGGTAGAATTCAGCTGTGAATCCATCTGGCCCTGGACTTTTTTTGGTTGGTAGGCTGTTAATTATTGCCTCAATTTCAGAGCCTGCTATTGGTCTATTCCGGGATTCAGTTTCTTCCTGGTTTAGTCTTGGGAGAGTGTAAGTGTCCAGGAAATTATCCATTTCTTCTAGATTTTCTAGTTGATTTGTGTAGAGGTATTTATAGATAGTAGTTTGTATTTCTGTGGGGTCGGTGGTGATATCCCCTTTATCATTTTTTATTGTGACTATTTCATTCTTCTCTCTTTTGTTCTTTATTAGTCTTGCTAGTGGTCTGTCAATTCTGTTGATCTTTTCAAAAAACCAACTCCTGGATTCATTGATTTTTTGGAGGGTTTTTTGTGTCTCTATCTCCTTCAGTTCTGCTCCGATCTTAGTTATTTCTTGCCTTCTGCTAGCTTTTGAATGTGTTTGCTCTTGCTTCTCTAGTTATTTTAATTGTGATGTTAGGGTGTCAATTTTAGATCTTTCCAGCTTTCTCTTGTGGGCATTTAGTGCTATAAATTTCCCTCTACACACTGCTTTAAATGTGTCCCAGAGATTCTGGTATGTTGTATCTTTGTTCTCATTGGTTTCAAAGAACATCTTTATTTCTGCCTTCATTTCGTTATGTACCCAGTAGTCATTCAGGAGCAGGTTATTCAGTTTCCATGTAGTTGAGTGGTTTTGATTGAGTTTCTTAGTCCTGAGTTCTAGTTTGAATGCACTGTGGTCTGGGAGACAGATTGTTATAATTTCTATTCTTGTACATTTGGTGAGGAGTGCTTTGCTTCCAATTATGTGGTCAATTATGGAATAAGTGTGATGCAGTGCTGAGAAGAATGTATATTCTGTTGATTTGGGGTGGAGAGTTCTGTAGATGTCTATTAGGTCTGCTTGCTGCAGAGATGAGTTCAATTCCTGGATATCCTTGTTAACTTTCTGTCTCGTTGATCTGTGTAATGTTGACAGTGGGATGTTGAAGTCTCCCATTATTATTGTATGGGAGTCTAAGTCTCTTTGTAAGTCTCTAAGGACTTGCTTTATGAATCTGGGTGCTCCTGTATCGGGTGCATATATATTTGGGATAGTTAGCTCTTCCTGTTGAATTGATCCCTTTACCATTATGTAATGGGCTTCTTTGTCTCTTTTGATCTTTGATGGTTTAAAGTCTGTTTTATCAGAGACTAGGATTGCATCCCCTGCTTTTTTTTTGTTCTCCATTTGCTTGGTAGATCTTCCTCCATCCCTTTATTATGAGCCTATGTATGTCTCTGCATGTGAGATGGGTCTCCTGAATACAGCACACTGATGGGTCTTGACTCTTTATCCAGTTTGCCAGTCTGTGTCTTTTTTTGGAGTATTTAGTCCATTTATATTTAAGTTTAATATTGTTATGTGTGAACTTGATCCTGCCATTATGATATTAACTGTTTTTTTTTTTGCTGGTTAGTTGATGCAGTTTTTTCCTAGCATTGATGGTCTCTACATTTTGGTATGTTTTTGCAATGGCTGGTACCGGTTGTTCCTTTCCATGTTTAGTCCTTCCTTCAGGGTCTCTTGTAAGGCAGGCCTGGTGGTGACAAAGTCTCTAAACACTTGCTTATCTGTAAAGGATTTGATTTCTCCTTCACTTATGAGACTTAGTTTGGCTGGATATGAAATTCTGGGTTTAAAATTCTTTTCTTTAAGAATGTTGAAGGCTGGGCGCGGTGGCTCAAGCCTGTAATCCCAGCACTTTGGGAGGCCGAGGCAGGCGGATCACGAGGTCAGGAGATCGAGACCATCCTGGCTAACACGGTGAAACCCCGTCTCTACTAAAAAAATACAAAAAACTAGCCGGGCGAGGTGGCGGGCGCCTGTAGTCCCAGCTACTCGGGAGGCTGAGGCAGGAGAATGGCGTGAACCCGGGAGGCGGAGGTTGCAGTGAGCTGAGATCTGGCCACTGCACCCCAGCCTGGGCGACAGAGTGAGACTCCCTCTCAAAAAAAAAAAAAAAAAAAAAAAAAAAAAGAATGTTGAATATTGTCCCCCACTCTCTTCTGCCTTGTAGAGTTTCTGCTGAGAGATCTGCTGTTAGTCTGATGGGCTTCCCTTTGTGGGTAACCCGACCTTTCTCTCTGGCTGCCCTTAAGATTTTTTCCTTCATTTCAACTTTCGTGAATCTGGCAATTATGTGTCTTGGAGTTGCTCTTCTGGAGGAGTATCTTTGTGGCATTCTCTGTATTTCCTGAATTTGAATGTTGGCCTGCCCTACTAGGTTGGGGAAGTTCTCCTGGATGATATCCTGAAGAGTGTTTTCCAACTTGGTTCTACTTTCCCCCTCACTTTCAGGCACCTCAATCAGACGTAGATTTGGTCTTTTTACATAATCCCATACTTCTTGCAGGCTTTGTTCATTTCTTTTTCTTCTTTTTTCTTTAGACTTCTCTTCTCGCTCCATTTCATTCATTTGATCCTCAATCACTGATACGCTTTCTTCCAGTTGATCGAGTCGGTTATTGAAGCTTGTGCATTTGTCACGTATTTCTCGTGTCATGGTTTTCATCTCTATCAGTTTGTTTATGGCCTTCTCTGCATTAATTATTCTGGTTATCAATTCTTCTACTCTTTTTTCAAGACTTTTAGTTTATTTGTGCTGGGTACATAATTCCTCCTTTAGCTCTGAGAAGTTTGATGGTCTGAAGCCTTCTTCTCTCATCTCATCAAAGTCATTCTTCATCCAGCTTTGATCCGTTGCTGGCGATGAGCTGCGTTCCTTTGGGGGGGGAGATGAGCTCTTATTTTTTGAATTTCCAGCTTTTCTGCCCTGCTTTTTCCCCATCTTTGTGGCTTTATCTGCCTCTGGTCGTTGATGATGGTGACGTACTGACGGGATTTTGGTGTGGGTGTCCTTCCTGTTTGTTAGCTTTCCTTCTGACAGTCAGGACCCTCAGCTGTAGGTCTGTTGGAGATTGCTTGAGGTCCACTCCAGATGCTGTTTGCCTGTGTGTCAGCAGCAGAGGCTGCAGAAGATAGAATACTGCTGAACAGCGAGTGTACCTGTCTGATTCTTGTTTTGGAAGCCTCCTCTCAGGGGTGTACTCCACTGTGTGAGGTGTGGTGTGTTGGTCTGCCCCTAGTGGAGGATGTCTCCCAGTTAGGCTACTCAGGGGTCAGGGACCCACTTGAGCAGGCAGTTTGTCTGTTCTCAGATCTCAACCTCCGTGTTGGGAGATCCACTGCTCTCTTCAAAACTGTCAGACAGAGCCGTTTGCATCTGCAGAGTTTTCTGCTGCTTTGTTGTTGTTGTTGTTGTTGTTGTTTAGCTGTGCCCTGTCCCCAGAGGTGGAGTCTACAGAGACTAGCAGGCCTCCTTAAGCTGCTGTGAGCTACACCCAGTTCGATCTTCCCAGGGCTTTGTTTACCTACTTAAGCCTCAGCAATGGTGGGCGCCCCTCCCCCAGCCTCGCTGCTGCCTTGCGGATAGATCGCAGACTGCTGTGCTAGCAATGAGGAAGGCTCCGTGGGTGTGGGACCCTCCCCACCAGGTGTGGGATATAATCTCCTGGTGTGCCGGTTTGCTTAAAGTGCAGTATTGGGGTGGGAGTTACCAGATTTTCCAGGTGTTGTGTGTCTCAGTTCCCCTGGCTAGGAAAAGGGATTCCCTTCCCCCTTGCACTTCCCAGGTGAGGCGATGCCTCACCCTGCTTGAGCTCTGGCTGGTTGGGCTGCAACAGCTGACCAGCACCGATTGTCTGGCGCTCCCTAGTGAGATGAACCCAGTACCTCAGTTGAAAATGCGGAAATCACCTGTCTTCTGTGTGGCTCGCACTGGGAGCTGGAGACTGGAGCTGTTCCTGTTGGGCCATCTTGCTCCACCTCCTCTTTTTTTTTTTTTTTTTTAATCCATTTGATTTTTTAGGCTACATACCTTGATGAATTTACACTGGATGTATCAACGTGAATTAAGTAAGTTTCATATTACATGAAACAAATGTAAAGTACAATTGCCAGATGTTCATGTTGGCCATTTAAAAAGCTGTGAGTCCAAGATAAGAAACAGCATGGTTTGTAAAGACTTTATATATATTGGGAGATTTAATCTTTGTAGGGTTGTCCTAGTGTAGGAGGTACTGTTAACCATTCTGTGTTGAGGCAATTGAGGCACAGAGAGTTAAAGTAACTAAAAAATCTCACAGGTAAGAAGAGACAGAGGTCAACTATACACACATGCAGCACTGCTCTATAGGCTGTGTCCCTATCCACCACATGGCACTACCTGTGATTCAAAAATGCTAGTTGCAAGTTTTCTTTTTGACCGAGCCATATCTAAAAGAGAAGACAAAAGCAAGAAATTTTTCAGACCAAGGTAATTATAATAATCGAAATCATGCAAGAAAGTATATTGTTGTTTTAATTCTCAATTTAATATTTTAAAAATATAAATACATTTTCAAATTGCTTATAAATAATATATCTTTAATTGTCTCTCTTTTATAATGTATATTTTTGACATTTTCCTTTTATATACAGTCTTTTATATTCATATTATATCTTTGTTCATTTGAGATGAGTGCATTTCTTATGAGTGGATGGAGGCTTAGAAGCATCCTTCTTAGAGTTACATCACACAAAATTTTCTATCTATAAGAAAAGAATATCTGATTAAATCTTAAACAGAATCTTAATATTAAAAACTAAGGTAGGCCTTTGCTCTCCTGAGAATATAAGTTTTAAATTTTTTGAAAGAAAGAAAATAACTTTGTTACTGATTTGTTTCATTAAAAAAATCTTCAGTATCAATTATGTGTAATGTAGAAGATGAAAGGGAAAGAGTGTATCTGGTCATTATACCATCAGGTTAGCAAATTTGACATTCCCAATATGCCTCTTTCTACATTTTTATTAAAATGTTCTTAATGTCACCAGACAGTATAGACAAGGGAAATCCATAGTAAAAGGATCACTAACAACAGAGACTGTGACTGAAATTATACCCTCAGAACAACTTCAGAAAACGATAGGCCCCAGGATGAAAGCAAACAATATTGAATTATTACACTTTTCTGTCCCTAATTCTAAGCTGCACTAGCTATATTGAACTGAAAGCAGGAATTTAATTGTGTATTTTTATTAAGTCAGGCAGAAAGAAAATCTGTCATTGTTTTCTAGAACATTTAGATACCCAAGGAAAAGAATTGTAAAGAGGGTTGACTGTAAACACTGATTATCTTAAATGGATGAACTATTCTTATATTAGAGACTTCAAAGAAATAACAATTTGATTTCTAGAATCTTGGGCATAGTCTGAATGAAACAAAGATTTCAAAAAAGAAGAAACAAATGTACACTTAGAGCAATGCATGATAATTAAATTTAAACTCAAAATATTATGGCAATATAAATGGGTAAGCACTCCAAAACATATACGATTGTGAGGCACTTTTAAAAAAATAAAATGTGTCTCACCAGTGAGGGCTACAGCACTCTGTGTCTCCAAGTAAACTTGAAAGGCAGCCTAGGTCATAAGAACTGAAACTCTTAGGCAAGTCCTAGTGCTGAACTAAGTCCAGGGACAGTGGAATTGGTGGCAGTGGGGGTGGAGGGTGGCTCGTGACATACTGAGGCACTGGGTGGGGCAGCCACCCCTCCCCTAACCCCAGGCTGCATAGCTTGCATCTCTAAATGAGAACCCTTCCTTATGCCTGAGGAGAGGACAGGGAAGAGTGGAGAGGACTTTGTCTTGCATCTTGGATGCCAGCTCAGCCATAGCAGGATAGGGTACCTGTCAGCATCTTGAGGCCCTAGCTCCCAGATGACATTTCTAGACACATCCTGGGCCAGAAGGAAACCCACTGCCTTGAAGGAAAAGACTCAGCCCTGGCAGTATTTATCACCTGCTAACTGAAGAGCACTTGGGCCCTGAATAACCACCAGCGATACCCAGGAATTACATCAAAGGCTTTCGATGAGCCTATGAAACTTGCTGACTTCAGGTGAGACTCAGCACATATACAAACTGTGGTGGCTAAGGGGCAAAACTCATTTTGCTTGAGAAAAATAGAGAAAAAGCAAAGAGGACTTTGTCTTGCATCTTAGGTATCAATATGATCACAGAATGGTAAAGCAACAAGTGAGCTCTTGGGGACTCCAATTCCAGGACATCGTTCTTGAATGGCATTTCTGGACCTGCCCTGGGCCAGAGGGGAGCCCACTGCCCTGAAGGACGAGCCCAGGACTGGCAACTTCACAACAAATTGACTTAAGAGTTTTGAGGCCTTAAGGAAACATTGGTGGTAGTCTGGCAGAACTCCTCATGGCCTGAGGTTGCAGTGGGTGCAAATTGAGGCTCCTCTGCCTCTGGAAAGAGGAGGAAAGAGTGGGAAGGACTGCATGTTTTGGTTCTAGTGCAAGCTCAGCTGAAATAAAATTGAACACCAGGTAGACTTCTAAAGTTTTTGACTCTAGTCCCTGATTCCTAGACCCACCTGGAACACCTGGCGGCTCGGGGACCCCCACCATCCTGAAAGGAAAGACATAGGCCTGGTTGGCTTTGCTGTTTCTGACTGTACAGCTGCAGGGACTTCCGCAGATCTAGTCAATAGCCAGGGAGTGGTTACAGCCCGACTTGAATGAGACCCAGTGCTGTACTGGCTTCAGATCTGACCCAGTTCGATCACAGTGGTGGTGGCCACAATGGTGCTTGGGTCACCCTACCGTCAGCTTTAGGTGGCTCAGAACAGAGAGAGAGAGAGAGGGAGACTCTCTGTTTGGGAGAAAAAAAAAAAGAGAAGAAGAGTCTCTGCCACATAGGTTTTTTTTTTTTTTTTTTTTTTTTGGAGTCTTGCTCTGTCACCCAGACCGGAGTGCAGTGGCACAGTCTTGGCTCACGACAAGCTCCATCCCCTGGGTTCACCCTAGTCTCCTACCTCAGCCTCCTGAGTAGCTGGGATTACAGGCACCTGCCACCATGCCCTGCTATTTTATTTTATTTTATTTTTGTATTTTTAGTAGAGACAAGGGTTTCACCATGTTAGCCAGGATGGTCTCAATCTCCTCACCTCGTGATCTGCCTGATTTGGCCCCACAAAGTGCTGGGATTACCAGCATGAGCCACCGTGCCCCACCTCTCCCAGGTCTTATCCAAGACCATCAAGGTAGTACCTCTACAAGTCTGCAAGAACTGCAGCATTACTGGGCTGGGGTGCACCCTAAAGTAGCTACAGCTTAGATCACAACACATAACTCTTTTCAAATATCCAGAAAGGCTCTCCAAGAAGGATGGCTACAAATAAGTCCAGACAGTTAAGACTATATTAAATACCTACCTCTTCAGTGCTAAGACTCCAAAGAACCTCTACTAGCACCAACACCATCCAGGAAAACATGACCTCACCAAATGAACTAAGTAAGGCACCAGAGACCAATCCTGGACAAACAGAAATATGTCTCCTTTGAAAAAGAGAATTCCAACGAGCTATATTGAGAAAACTCAAAGAAATGCTAGATAACACAGAGAAAGAATGTGGAGTTATATCAGATAAATTTAACAAAGAGATTGAAATAATTAAAAAGAATCAAGCAGAAACTCTGGAGCTGAAAAATACAATTGTCACATTGAAGAATGTGTCAGAGTCCTTTAATAGCAGAAGGGATCAAGCAGAAGAAACAATTAGTGACCTTGAAGACGGACTATTTGAAAACACACAGTCAGAAGAAACAAAATAATACAAAACTATGAAGCATGCTTACAGTATGTAGAAAATACCATCAAAAGGGCAAATCTAAGAGTTATTGATCTTAAAGAAGAAGTAGAGAAAGGAAACAGGTACAACATTTCTTCAAAGGGAAAATAACAGAGAGCTTCCCAAAGTCCTCTGAATGTCTTCCCAAAGTTCTCTGAATATCTAGAACTTATCTAGAGAAAGATATCAAAATCCAAGTACAAGAATGTTATAGAACACAAAGCATATTTAACTGAAAGAGTATTACCTCAAGGCATTTAGTAATCCAACTCCCAAAGATCAAAGATAGAGAAAGGATTCCAAAAGCAGCAAGAGAAAAGAAAAAAACAACATACACTGGAGCTCCAATACATCTGGTAGCAGACCATTCAGTAGAAACACTGCAGGCCAGTAGAGAGAGCATGACATATTTAAAGTGTTGAAGGAAATAAACTTTTAAGAATAGTATATGCTGCAAAAATATCCTTCAAACATGAAGAAGAAATAAAGACTTTCTGAGGCAACCAAAAGGTGAAGGATTTCTTTAATAATGGAACTGTTCCACAAGAAATGCTAAAGGGAGTACTTCAATCAGAAACAAAAGGACATTAATGAGTAGTAAATAGTCACTTGAACATACAAAATAATCACTGGTAATAGTAAGTACACAGAAAAACACAGAATATTATAACACTATAACTGTGGCAAGACCAGCCTTGGCAGCACGGTGAAACTCTGTCTCTATAAAAATTACAAAAACTAGCTGGGCATGGTGGTACATGCCTGTGATCCCAGCTACATGGGAGGCCGAGGTGGGAGGATGGCTTGAACCCAGGAGGTTGAGGCAATAGTGGGCCTAGACTGTGCCACTGCACTCCAGTCTGAGTGATAGAGTGAGACCCTATCTCAAGAATTAAACTCAACTAAAAAGGTAGAATGAGTCTATATGTCTATAAGTGAATTATAGGAATCTCAGAATGAATATCACTGTAATATTAAAACATCTGAAAAATCTAATACACACTTTCATAATCCATGCTTATAGATTAATCCAGTAGCTTTGGATATGTTGTATAGTAATTGAGCATGCATATAGTTCATACAGCAAATCATAATAAAAATTGCATATACTGATAGTATTTTTGCATATATGTAATTCACATAGGTTTACTCTACCAGATAAGGACGTAGCAGTGAATGATAGATGGATATGCCGTAAGAATGACACTGAGCCCAATCTTCTCCCTTGATTTTTCCCAGGCCAGTGTCAACAATTCTTGCCTGGTACATCATTAAATTATTGCGACTGTTGAGAAAAGAAGTTTCAGTAAATGGCAGGCCAAATGTGCCCATAGATAGCTTCCCAAATGAATTAAAAACTTAGGTTTACACAAGACCCCACACACTGATGTTTATAGTAACTTTATTCACAATTGCCAAAACTTGGAAGCAATTGAAATATCCTTCAATAAAGAAATGAATACAAAACTGTGGTACATCCATACAATGGAATCTTTTCAGTTATTAAATAAGATGAATATCACAGTGGAGAGAGGACGATGTCAAGTATGGCTGAAGTTAAGTTACCATCTCTCTCAGAAGTAAGGCTATCAAAAATGAAAAAGTGTTTTCAATGAAAAAATGAGGAGGTTATAAGCTGGGGCACTGAGATTCTTACCTCGTTCAACCTTTGTAGATTGTATGACAACAAACTCTCTCTCTCCTTAAGCACAGCAGCTGTGCTTAGCTGTCAATTAACTGAAATTTGAGTGTATACCCACACTTACCAGGAACCAGATGATGCAAAGAAAGACAGCAGGAGAATTAGTGAATTTTTACTCAGAATCATGCCAAAAGTAGAAAATAACTTCTAACTTTGTGACAGTATACATTAAAGCAATATGCATCAATTATTTTTTTTTTGCATTGTGTGTCTGTGTGTGTGTATGTATGTGTGTGTGCACACACGGATGCGTGCATGTGTGTGTGTGTAGAATTTCTTTCCCCAAAAAACCCTCATTCAACCACCTTAGAATACAAGAGCCTTAAGGACAGATTTTTCCTCTAATCTTGGATCATTAGTTCCCTAAAACATAAAATAAGTAAACATCTGACGTATGTGAGTTTTTCTGTGTGTGCTGAGGCTTTTGAGGACATCATGTTAAGCACTTTCTCACAATATTCTGAGTAAGGTGTGTTTGCCACTTCTATCACAGGGAAACAGAGACCCAGAGAAACTGTGCCATACTCTAATCATAATGCTGAACTAATTCAGTTTAATGAATTAATTTCAGTTGTATCCAGTCCAGAGCACATTTTTGTTGAAAAAAGAGAAGGGATAGCAGCACCATTAACAACCAGTATTGTTATTGACAATGATTCAATGTTTAATATGTGCCAACAATTATCTCATGTCTTTTCATGTTTCATCATATATAATTCATGATGGAAGGTATAAAGTAAATTCTGCTCCCATTATGTAGGCAGAGAAATGGAAACACAGAGATTTCAGAAACTTGCACACACCACTAAATTCATTAGATCTAGAAAATACCCAAAGACAAAGACAAACACATTTTTTTTCTATTACATCCCAGTCATTTTATTAGTGTTTTCATTAATAAATATAGTAATGGAAAATATATGCTATATTATTCACGCAATTTAAAGGAAATATCATAGTGTTATTTTTATAATATGTGCAAAATATATTAGCCAATATTAATTAAATGAATTGTTTTTTCCTAATCCCTTAAAACATAATGTTAGAAAAAAGTTCACTTTTATTTTATAAATAAATTATGGTTAGAAGAATCACCAAATTGTATAAAATATCAGTGCTCTAACTCAAAATGGAAATCTTCTCTCTACTCATTAACTGGACATAAATATATAGAAATCAACTGTCAAAGATAAGTTTAATAAAACCAGAATTAATCTATGCTAGAAAGAAAGAAGAAGAAAGTAGAATTACTCTATAGTTCTAATTTCAGCACCACTTCTTTTTCTTAGAAAAACAAAATATTCCATTACAATATATTTCTCCAAATCAATTTTTCTTATATAATATGTCTATTCTAATACTGTCTCTCAGTATCACTTTTGACATATTGAAAGCAGCATCAAAAAAATGAAAGTTACCCATTTTATTTAAAACTTTAAAAATTGACAATGGAAAACAATGTCAATATTCTTTTCTAATATAATAGATATTTGAATTTCACTTAAATACATTAATTAGATTCACTTAAAACTAAAACATTTTGTTATTTGCTGAAAAATATTGTGGAAAAATAAGAGAGGATCCAGTTCTAAGGACTCTAATGAGGTCTTGCGTTTTCCCTTACACCAAATTTACACATGCAAAAACATACACAGACACACATACAGCAAGTCTTCACTTAATGTTATTGATAAGTTTTTGAAAACTGCATCTTTAAGTGAAGCGACATGTAAGGAAATCAATTTTACTACAGGCTAACTGATATAAACAAGAATTAAATTCTTGTGGCATATTTCTGGTCACAAAAACATTAGCAAACTTCTAAATTAAGACCTCAAACACTTCTATTATCAGACATTACAATAAATGTGAGATATATGTATATTTAAGAAAGGTTAATTAAAAACAAGTAAGATCATTATTTACCTAAGTTTTTAAATATTATTATTATACTTGAAGTTCTAGGGTACATGTGCACAATGTGCAGGTTTGTTACATATGTATACATGTGCCATGTTGGTGTGCTGCACCCATTAACTCGTCATTTACATTAGGTATATCTCCTAATGCTATCCCTTCCTCCTCGGCCTCCCCACAATAGGACCGGGTGTGTGATGTTCCCCTTCCTGTGTCCAAATGATCTCATTGTTCAATTCCCACCTATGAGTGAGAACATGCAGTATTTGGTTTTCTGTTCTTGTGATAGTTTGCTAAGAATGATGGTTTCCACAAGTTTTGGTGAATCGTTGAGTGTTGGTGGTCATGGTGGTGGTGGGTTAAGGCAATAACTGTTTGCAAAGAAAAAATTTTAAGAAGCACCCCCTATCACCTTGCAGTCCAAAAGCAAAGAATAAATAGCTCTGGCTGCTGTGTATGTGATCTCTGTGGCAGGCTTCTAGTTGTTAACTGGAACTAATATCAAGTAAAACTTACAGTAGAGATTAAATTTATTTACACTGTGTTTGTGTCATAGATGGTAATGGAATTTAATATTATTAGTGACTACTGTGAGCATTTCCTGCTTCCTTATCCTCAAATTTTAAGAGAAAAGCAAGAAATAAAACTATGAGGTATATACAATCAGAACAGACCAAGGCTCAATGAATTTTTTAAGTATTGTGGCTTAAAAAATAGATAAATGCATTGAAAAAATAGTGATAATATGGTGATAATGAAAAAATAGAATGATAATGAAAATAACCTTCTCTTTGCATTGAAGTTTCTATTTATATTCATTACATAAAATATTTAATCAGAATTTCCAAAGAAAAAGGCTTTCTAATACTCTCAAGAATATTGCATAGCTAATTATATACATTTAACAAAATAACCCTAAGAAAACACAAATTGCTTATCATCTTAAGGAGATTTGGGGCTGAGACGATGGGGTTTTCTAAATATACAATCAAGTCATCTGCAAACCGAGAATGTTTGACTTCCTCTTCCTATTTGAATACGCTTTACTTCTTTCTCTTGCCTGGTTGCCCTGGCCAGAACTTCCAATACTATGTTGAATAGGAGTGGTGAAAGAGAGCATCATTGTCTTGTGCCAGTTTTCAAAGGGAATGTTTCCAGCTTTTGCCCCTTCAGTATGATATTGACTGTGTGTTTGTCATACATAGCTCTCATTATTTTGAGCTATTAATTAAGTTCCATTAATTCCTAGTTTATTTTTAGTATGAAGGGATGTTTAATTTTATCAAAGGCTTTTCTGTGTCTATTGAGATAATCACGTGGTTTTTGTCATTGGTTCTGTTTATGTTGTGGGTTACATAAACTGTTTATTGATTTGTGTATGTTGAACTAGCCTTGTGTCCTAGGGATGAAGCCGACTTGATGTTGGTGGATAAATTTTTTGATGTGCTGCTGGATTCAGTCTGCCAGTATTTTATTGAGGATTTTCGCATTGATGCTCATCAGAGATATTGGCCTGAAATTTTCTTTTTTTGTGTTGCCGTGTCTCTGTCAGGTTTTGGTATCAGCATAATGGTGGTCTCATAAAATGAGTTAGGGAGGAGTCCCTCTTTTTCTATCATTTGGAATAGTTTCAGAAGGAATGATACCAACTCCTCTTTGTACCTCTGCTAGAATTCAACTGTGAATCCGTCTGGTCCTGGACTTCTTCTGGTTGGTAGGCTACTAATTACTGCCTCAATTTCAGAACTTATTATTGTTCTATTTAGGGATTTGACTTCTTCCTGGTTTAGTCTTTAGACCACTAGCCAGACTAATAAAGAAGAAAAGAGAGAAGACACAGACACAGTAAAAAATGATAAAAGGGATGTCACCACTGATCCCACAGAAATACAAACTACCGTCAGAGAATACAATAAACACCTATAGGTAAATAAACTAAAAAGTCTAGAGGAAATGGATGAATTCACTCTAAAAAGATCATGAATAAGATGATAAAATATTAAAATAATGCAAATAATCTAAATCTAAATCTAAAGTCATGAAATAAGGTTTAAATTCTGCAAAAACAAATGTGTTTTCTCTTTATGCTGTGAGTTTTATATGAGTTTGCTTGGTAGTTTTTCTTTTCTTTCCATCTTTTCCACCCTTTTCTGCTTTTCACTAATTACTAGCCCTTCTATTATAACTACAATAGCTGGGAACACAAATTGGTTTTCCAGCTTAATTGCTGAATACAAAAAGGGATTTAATAAACACATAAAACTAGGCCTTGAAAATGATAATTTAATATTGTTTATCCCATAATTTAATGGATATATTTAGCTCTATGATTATTTCCCTAGTTTTTTTTTGATTCTATATTTTCCTTACTTTCGCCATAAACAGTTCTTTTTATGATATTCTATTAAGGGTGATGCTCTTTCAAGACACGTATTATCACCTGTGACTTCATTTATTGTTCTGGGGAGGCATTATGAATTGTTCAATGTAGCATGCAGATGGTTACTTTGCAAAAATATTTATCAAAAGGTAGAAATTTCAACAGGGAATACAATCCCTACATACAACAAAGAATAGTTGTAGGGTTTTGGTTTGCTAGTTTAAAAGTGACACTGTACGTTTAAGCTACGTCAGTGTCTTTGGTGAAAAACATAGAAAAGTAAAATAAAGACAAAATTAATTTAATAATGATTATACATTATTCAAAGATAATAACCAATAATATGGAGGAATACAAATGAAATTATTTGCAAACAAAGATGTTGGGTTTTAGGAGGGGGTTCTTATTATAACTCACTCATAAAATATTGTTCAAAAACATAATTTTAAAAGAACTTTATACATTATTCCTTAATTTTTTCCCCAAAATAATGACTTTTCTACTGGATATAACATATTAAATGAATAAAATTCCAACGTGAGTTTTGCAGCTTAAGTGTATGTAATTTAAAATGTTGTTTTAAGATATGTAACAAGCAAATAGATTAATTTTGATATGTGACAGTATATATTTTATATAATTTTAAAGGTATAGAGTTTTAAAAATCTAGTCTGTACATAATGAGATCTTTAAAATAATAGACTTTATTACCCATTAATGAAAAGAAAAATGATATATTACATAATACCTTTGAACTAGCATACAGATACTCAAATTTTTTGTTTTGTTTTGCTTTTGGATAGCTATTTTGTGTTGTTTTGAATAGCAACCTGGCCAAGACTTCTAGAGCTACATTGCAAGTCTGCACCTTTCGCTTCTATGCCCTCTTTTCTTGGTCTTTCCATACTTCCATGAAATCTACTTTGCTACATAGATCATTTGATTCACCAAGTTCAAGGGGTTCCATAGAGAGCAGGATTCTATATGTATATGAAAGTTCTGTCCAGCTATGGTGGAAAAATCCCAGAATAAAATACTCAGAATATTGGAGCAAATCCAAAATGATAAGCACTGTGTGCATTCAAGGAGTACTGATGACTAAAATTTTGTAAAATGGAATATGGTGTAGCATATGGTTATCACAGTCTAATTAACACACTCTCCACTAAAAGTAGATGCTCATCATACACAGGCCGTAAATTTTAAAAAATCAGAGACAAATACAAAATAGTCATATGGAAGAAGTAACTGATCACAGAAGGTTGCCATTAACATTCCTTTATGTCTTCTGAGTTTACAAAATGACTGAACTTTTTGTGTTTTAGACATGAAGTCCTTGCCCATGCCTATGTCCTGAATGGTACTACCTAGATTTTCTTCTAGGGTTTTTATGGTATTAGGTCTAACATTTAAGTCTCTGATCCATCTTGAATTAATTTTCGTATAAGGGGTAAGGAAAGGATCCAGTTTCAGCTTTCTACTTATGGCTAGCCAATTTTCCCAGTACCATTTATTAAATAGTGAATCCTTTCCCCATTTCTTGTTTCTCTCAGGTTTGTCAAAGATCAGATGGCTGTAGATGTGTGGTATTATTTCTGAGGACTCTGTTCTGTTCCATTGGTCTATATCTCTGTTGTGGTACCAGTACCATGCTGTTTTGGTTACTGTAGCCTTGTAGTATAGTTTGAAGTCAGGTAGCGTGACGCCTCCAGCTTTGTCCTTTTGACTTAGGATTGTCTTGGCAATGCAGGCTCTTTTTTGGTTCCATATGAACTTTAAAGCCGTTTTTTCCAATTCTGTGAAGAAAGTCATTGGTAGCTTGATGGGGATGGCATTGAATCTACAAATAACCTTGGGCAGTATGCCCATTTTCATGATATTGATTCTTCCTATCCATGAGCATGGTATGTTCTTCCATTTCTTTGTGTCCTCTTTTATTTCACTGAGCAGTGGTTTGTAGTTCTCCTTGAAGAGGTCCTTTACATCCCTTGCAAGCTGGATTCCTAGGTATTTGATTCTCTTTGAAGCAATTGTGAATGGAAGTTCATTCCTGATTTGGCTCTCTGCTTGTCTGTTACTGGTGTATAAGAATGCTTGTGATTTTTGCACATTAATTTTGTATCCTGAGACTTTGCTGAAGTTGCTTATCAGCTTAAGGAGATTTTGGGCTGAGACAATGGGGTTTTCTAAATATACAATCATGTCATCTGCAAACAGGGACAATTTGACTTCTTCTTTTCCTAACTGGATAATCTTGATTTCTTTCTCTTGCCTGATTGCCCTAGCCAGAACTTCCAACACGATGTTGAATAGGAGTGGTGAGAGAGGGCATCCCTGTCTTGTGCCAGTTTTCAAAGGGAATTTTTCCAGTTTTTGCCCATTCAGTATGATATTGGCTGTGGGTTTGTCATAAATAGCTCTTATTATTTTGAGGTACATTCCATCAATACCGAATTTATTGAGCGTTTTTAGCATAAAGGCTGTTGAATTTTGTCAAAAGCCTTTTCTGCATCTATTGAGATAATCATGTGGTTCTTGTCTTTGGTTCTGTTTATATGCTGGATTACGTTTATTGATTTGCGAATGTTGAACCAGCCTTGCATCCCAGGGATGAAGCCCACTTGATCATGGTGGATGCAACGGCAGCAAAAGCAAAAATTGACACATGGGATCTAATTAAACTAAAGAGCTTTTGCACAGCAAAAGAAACTACCATCAGAGTGAACAGGCCACCTACAGAATGGGAGAAAATTTTTGCAACCTACTCATCTGACAAAGGACTAATATCCAGAATCTACAAAGAACTCAAACAAATATACAAGAAAAAAACAAACACCCCATCAAAAAGTGGGGAAAGGATATGAACAGACATTTCTCAAAAGAAGACATCCATACAGCCAACAGACACATGAAAAAATGCTCATCATCACTCGCCATCAGAGAAATGCAAATCAAAACCACAATGAGATACCATCTCACACCAGTTAGAATGGCAATCATTAAGAAGTCAGGAAACAACAGGTGTTGGAGAGGATGTGGAGAAATAGGAACACTTTTACATGTTGGTGGGATTGTAAACTAGTTCAACCATTATGGAAAACAGTATGGCGATTCCTCAAGGATCTAGAACTAAATGTACCATATGACCCAGCCATCCCACTACTGGGTATATACCCAAAGGATTATAAATTACTCTACTACAAAGACACATGCACACATATGTTTATTGTGGCACTATTCACAATAGCAAAGACTTGGAATCAACCCAAATGTCCATCTGTGACAGACTGGATTAAGAAAATGTGGCACATATACACCATGGAATACTATGCAGCCATCAAAAAGGATGAGTTTGCGTCCTTTGTAGGGACATGGATGCAGCTGGAAACCATCGTTCTTAGCAAACTATCACAAGAAGAGAAAACCAAACACCGCATGTTCTCACTCATAGGTGGGAACTGAACAATGAGATCACTTGGACTCAGGAAGGGGAACATCACACACTGGGGCCTATCATGGGGAGGGGGGAGGAGGGAGGGATTGCATTGGGGAGTTATACATGATATAAACGTCATGCACATGTACCCTAGAACTTAAAGTATAATAAATAAATAAATAAATAAATAAATAAATAAATAAAAAGAATATCCATAATCCTGCCCACTCAGCTTGGTGCACGTCACTGCACGCTACCTTGGACAGTAGTTAATGATATTAAAAAAAAAAAAAACAAAAAAACAAAATGACTGAACTTTTTATAGAGTGTAAAGAATGATTCCAGTAATGGCAACTCAGGTCACTAGCATAATCTCTGAGGTTTATTTACCAAGATTTTGCTTGTAAAAAAATGGTTGAATTTCATATTCATATATAAAAGAGATAAGCAGCCAATAATGGAGAATCCAAAGTCAATAAAATAAGTTTCACAAAGTCACGAAGGGAAGCTATGCTGTTTTTGCAAGAGGTATCTCAGGTTCTCCTGATTCTTTCTGAAGGAAGAGCTAAGAATAGAGATTAGACTATGGCTTTAGAAACCATGATGAGAGATGATCTTCTGGAGCTAGCATGTTTTTCTCACTTCTGCAGAGCCAAGTACAACAATCACACAGAGATTTGCCTTGCTGTAGATATTCTTTGTCCCTTCACTTAGTTGAATTTTCTTGGATGGGGTGGGGAAAACAGGCTCAGAGAAAATCAAGATTCCTTAAATACCTGATAACAATGCCTAGTGAGATAAATTAAAACTTCCCTCATCGGGTGAAACTTAAAATTTCACCTGTTAAACTGTATTACTTGGCCTGTATTGGAGAGTTTAAGTAATAGAGAAGTAAGTTTTACAAAGACTTCCAAATTTCACCTTCTCAAAGGAAAAGTGGAGATTTTTCTGGACCTCATTACACACAGCATAAACTTAAGTATAGCTTGTTCTAGTACTCTTTTGAACTAACTTAGGCTTGTTTCAATTTGTTCCATGAACCTCTCAGCAATACATGATTCAAAAATTATTTTAGCCTTATCACAATAATGAGAGCCATTTCATGTTTTCTCTGCTAGAGGTTCACAACTTATCAACCCATCTCCTGAAGTTTCAGCACCATAGGTCTGCTTTATAATTGTTGGCCAGACATTTATTAGCAAAATTCTACGTTCTTCTGGTATCTTAATACTACCCTCTACCCCACTGGGTTTTACAACCGTGTTTTACAAATTATGAGTTGCCACCCAATCATAGAATATAAAATCAATTTAGTTTGCAATCATATAGATATAAAGTGAATAAAAGAAGAAACACAAAAAATATCACACAGAGTTAGTTTAAGTACTATTTTCTAATTGTTGGGCTTTGACATGATTGTACATGATTATGTGTTTCTGTGTTCTGGGTTAGAATGTTATATTAATCTGGGTTCTACAGATAACAGAACTAACAGGAGACACATATATAGATATAATCAATCAATAGATCAATAACCCCAAATAAAGTTTGATCAAATATCTGGACAAATATATTTATCCATATATATATCTAAAGATATTTATTTTAGGAATTGGTTCACGTGGCTAGGGAGTCTGAGAACTTCCAAGATACACAGTCAGCAAATTGGAGCCTCAGGAAAAATGATGGTATAAATTCTAATCCAAGTCAGAGAAAAAGGAGAGCCAATACTGTGAATTCTAATCCAAGTCAGAGTTCAACATCCCAGCTCAAAAACCATCAGGCAGAAAGGAATTTTTTCGCGTTAATGGAAGAGTCAGCTTTTTGCTCTAGACTTCAACTGATTGGTTAAGTGCTACTCACATTAAAGAAGATAATATGCTTTACTGAGTATACTGATTTAAATGTTAATCTCATAAAAACACACCTTCACAGACATACTCAGAATAAAGTATAATCAAATATCCGGGCACCTCATGGCCCAGTCAAGTTGACACATGAAATTAACAATAACAGGTCTATTCTTTATCAACTTGGAACTCATATTCAATTCCTTAAACCATACTTATTCTGCAAATAAAGAAAATAGCAAAGTCATAATCTGCTTAATATAATTCAGCTATCCTGAATACAACAGAAAACACACTAACTCCTTTAAGAGAGAGGAAGTGTTTGAATCTACAACTTAAATATTATAATAGAAAACTATAATACATAAACACAATGATATAGAATCAATTTGTTTTATATTGCTTGAAGAAATGAGAGAAAGGAAAACATAAATATCTGTTTAGTGTATATTTCTATATATGGCATATAAATATTAATATATAAATACATATTTATATACACATATAAATGCATAATAAAATATGAAGAAAATACTCACTACAACTAAAGTCATCCTTTCTGTAACTGGTCATGCGGTTGTAACTGGTATTTATAACTACCTTCTTCTACTTCCTCTTCTGTATTCCCCTTGCTTTCTATAAGCACCTCAGCTAATTGTGCTTATTTTACTTGTAGGATTACTTAAACCTTCATTCCTGAAGAGTTTGGACCAAGAGTATTTCTTTCTATATTGGGTTGTTGTAGTTATCCACGGACCTTAATCACAGGGTGTGGAAATACTAAAAGGCACCTCGAATTTCAGACATAATCTTCCCTACATCCACAATGGAGTAATATTTCAATTTCTATTTACTTATCAGGATGAATCACCTCAGTTAGAAAAATAACTCTCTTTTGCATGTTGAGACAGACATAGAGAGTCCAAAGTGGTCAGGTGGCACTCTTAACTTTCAGTTCAATAGAATCAATGCTATGTCTCCTAGTAAAAGCATTCATTTCTCTAAAACTAGGCCAGGAAGCATAAACTCATGGGAGCAAAAATCCAACATTTGGCTGGAAGATCAGTGAAGTAATTTTTAGTAATACCATTCTCATTTCTAATGCTTGATTCCTGATGCTGTGAATCCTAGCTGTGGGAAAAAGAACATTATAGATTAGACACAGGACCGGGCGCGGTGGCTCAAGCCTGTAATCCCAGCACTTTGGGAGGCCGAGACGGGCGGATCACGAGGTCAGGAGATCGAGACCATCCTGGCTAACACGGTGAAACCCCGTCTCTACTAAAAAATACAAAAAACTAGCCGGGCGACGTGGTGGGCGCCTGTAGTCCCAGCTACTCGGGAGGCTGAGGCAGGAGAATGGCGTAAACCCAGGAGGCGGAGCTTGCAGTGAGCTGAAATCCGGCCACTGCACTCCAGCCTGGGCGGCAGAGCGAGACTCCGTCTCAAAAAAAAAAAAAAAGATTAGACACAGAATCAGAGCATATATAACTTGTGATAATCAATTTTATGTGTCACCTTGATTGGTCTGAGAAAAGCCCAGAAAATTGGTAAAACACTAGTTCTGTGTGTGTCTGTGAAGCATAATTGGAAGAGATTACCCTTTGAATTGGTAGAGTGAGTAAAGGCGATAAACTCTTACTAATGTTGGCAGGCATTATCCAATACATTCAGGACCTAAATAGAACAAAAAAATAGGAGAAGAACAAATTCTCTCACACTTTTTTGAGCTGGGATATGTATTTCGCCTGCCTAGGACACCGAAGCTCCTGGGTGATGGGCTTTAGGACTCCCCCTACTCTTTCCAGTTGTCAAGACTTCAGCCTCCAACTAGAAGTTGGCTCCCTGTTCTCAGACCTTTGAATTTGGACAGAACTACACCACTGGTTTTCCTGGCTCTTCGGCTCAGAGATGGTATATTATGGGAATACTTCATCTCCATAATTGCGAGCCAATTCCCATAAGAAATCTCCTCATACCACTCTGTACTTGGAAGTTATTGTCACCTAGCTAGTGCTGTAACTGAATTTTCTAAAAGCCATTCTACTGTTCTTCCAGAACAGCTGCTTCAGGTGGCAGATAATATTGTAAATCCAGTAAATTCTGTGAGCATGGCCCTTTGTCACACTTTTTTTTTTTTTTTTTTTGTGGATTTTGCTGTGAAGTGAGTTCTTTGATTGGAAGCAATGCCATGCAGAATGCAATCACTATGGATAAGTCCTTGGATGGTAGTTTTAGCGTAAGCATTATATGCAGGGAAGTCCTTGGCGTAAGCATTCCATTCTGTAAGTCCTTAGATGATAGGTTCAGCATAAGCATTATGTGCAGAGAAGCCAAATTAATAGTTAGAGTTTCTATTCCAGAAGAGACATAATGCTGGCCCTTACATGGTGGAAGTAGTGTAATGTAGTCAACCTGCCACCAGGTCACCAGCTTGATCATTCACGGGAATAGTGCCATATTTGGGATTCAGTGTTGGTCTTCTGCTGGCAGATTGGGCACTCAGCAGTAGCTGTAAGCAGGTAAATATTACTGAGAAGGAATTCATGCTTCTCAGGGCATATATCAACTTCATCCCTGCCACATGGCTATTTGTTCATGGGCCCTTATGCAATGACATGAGTGGCAGGAGAACGAGGCTGACTTATCCACAAAACAGGCCATATCACCTGCTTTGTTTATTAAAAACCTTCTCTGCTGAAGTCATACTTTGGTGCATATTCACATGTGGCACAAATATCTGCATGTTTTTTGACCTGTTCACAGAGGTTTATCCACATGTCATTTTCCCAATTTTTTCAACAACAAGTTTTCCATCGTTTTTCTTCCAAATTCCTTACCATACAGCCAAACCATTGGCCACTGCCCACGAACTGGGGTCTAATCATCTGGCCATTTCTGTTTCTAAACAAATTAAACATCTAGGTGCATTGTTCAAAGTTCTGTCCACTGGGAGGATTACTTTCATCACTGTCCTTCAAGGATGTCCTAGAAAGGGGCTGTAATGCTTCAGTTCTTTACTTTTGGATGATGCTTGCGTTTTGTGCAGAACCATTTCTAAATCAGGGTTAATTTCTTCCTCTTGTCAACTGATTTTAGGTTGTAGGTACAGGCTGGGTAAGAAAAGGCAGTGTAAGAGAAAGGAGGTCTATAGACATTTGGCGTCTTCTTCATGTAACCTACTTATGCCTGTAGGGCTTCCTTAGGCCTGAACACATACATACCACTTCTGTTTGATGATGGAATGCTGCTGAGCATGCCCAACTTAATGGCTTGGTGAGTTAGGTAAGAGTTAGTTCATGGTGGGCAGCTCAGGTTGCATACAAACTTGGTGGCCAGTAGTTAAGCATTTAATTTCCATGAAGTTCCAGTCAGACGAAGAGCTAGTAATAAAAAATTGGAGTTGATATCTGGAGAATATCAACACTAGGATCCAAAATGCTATAGGCCTGCACTGAAATATATGTATAAGGCTCTTCCAAAGGCTCCAAATTGCATTCCTATCTCATATCAAAACTTTACGTCTCATTGGATCTGTAGAATCAAGTGGCGGAAGAACTTTTACAACAGCTTGGACCTGATGCAGAGTCTTTCATTTTTGTGAGCCCCCTTCAAAACTAGCAGCTTTGGGGTTCACTCAATAAATAGGTTAGAGTAACATACCCAAACAAGGAATGTGTTGCCTTCAAAATACAAAGAAGTTCACTAGGCCTTGTGCCTCTTTTTTGGTTGCAGGAGGGACAAGATGCATCAACTTCTTTTCCATCTTAGAAGTGGTATCTTCATATTTCCCAAACTACTGAATGTTTAGGTATTTCACTAAGATAGCAGATCCCTGAATTTTTGTCAGATTTATTCCCCACCCTTTGACGTGAAAATATCTTACCAATAAGCTCAGAGTAGTTACTAGTTTTTACTCGCTGGGTCCAATCAATTGTAATGCCATCAATGTAATAAACCAGTGTGATATCCTTCGGAAGAGAGAGGTGATCAAGACTCTTCTGAAATAAATTATACCGTAGGGCTAGAGAGTTGATATACCTTCAGTTAGGCAGTGAAGGTTCATTGCTAGCCTATGCAGCTGAAAACAAACTGGTTCTGGTGGGCCTTATATACAGATATGGAGTAAAAGCATTTTCCACAACAATACCTGCATACCAGGTACCAGGAAATGTGTTAATTTGCCCAAGCAATGAAAACACATTTGATATGGCAGCTGCAATTGGAGACACCGTCTGGTTAAATGTGTGATAACTCACAGTCATTCGCTAATATCCATCTATTTTCTGCACTTCTCAAATTGGTGAGTCAAATGAGAATGTGATGCCACTCACCATTCCTGCATCTTTCAAGGTTTTGACGGTGGCACTAATCTTTGCAATTCCTCCTGAAATGTGGTATTGCTTTTGATTTGCTATTTTTCTAGTAAAAGGCAGTTCTGATGGCTACCACTTGGTCTTTTCCATCATAATAGCCCTCACTCCATAAGTTAAGAAAACAATGTGGGGATTCAACCAGCTACTAAGTATATCCATTTGAATTTTGCATTCTGGAACTGTGGAAATAACCACAGATTACATGCAGGGTCCCACAGATCCCACAGTAAGGACTACTCAAACCAAACTATTTTCATCACCTGACCTTCATATGCTCCTACGCTGGCTAGTAGACAACAGTGATATTTCGAGTCTTCTGAAATGAGTGCACTTCAGAACCAGTGCAGTTTCAGTAGACCCTGAAAGTTCTGTCTATTTCATTTTCCCCAGTGCACAGTTATCCTGGAAAAAAGGCTGTAGATCCCTTTGTGAAAGACTGAGAAAAAGATGTGCTATATAAATTTTTGTCCATGTACTGGGATTTTTCCTCAAGGTGACTGAGCTGCCCTTCATTCAAGAGGTTCAGGGCCTGTAAATTGTCTCAAGTGAGAGGCCATGACTGTTTTTACGATTCAGATTAGACTTTTGTTCTCTTGACCTGGAACTTTTCTGTTTACACAGGTCAAGTAAGGATTTAAGAGGCTTCCTATCTATTTCACTTCTACAAACACCATGATCAAGTAGCCAACAGCATGGGGCTGCATGACTCACACCAATCTGACTGCTGCTGTGACTCTGCTGTTTCTATGGCAACCATACCCATCATGCTTTTGTAGGTTGAGTGTTGATACAATTGTCAGCCCCTGCCACCATGAGATCCAAATACTCCCATTGCATTTAGATTTCCCAGAGCAGCCCCAGTGTAAGGCCTAGCCTATGGAATTGTTTTCTTATTCTTGACATCAGCTTAAAATATGTTTGAAAAATGCTAATTTTGAATCTGAAAATCTGTCTGCTTTTCTTATTCTCTAAGACATTTGTGATCAATTCCCAGGGAGAGCTCCTTCTGTGACCTACTCTACATTCTCTGAAAAGATTCTGAATCTCAGCCACTATAACATTAGGTAAAAGCTACAATGCTTCCCATTGTTTTCTTTAGACAAAGAGCCTAGACTTCCAATGTAGAATGAAAGACACAAAATATGTCTTAGTCCTCTTACTACTTAATGACAGCAATTAAAGATCTCACTTTCTTCTCTAGGTTTCACTCACTTCCTTTGCATTTTTTTTTTTTCTTTTGAGATGACAGGCAGTAATTTGGAGGAGTTATGTACCACTCTGTGTATGTAATCATTTACTCAGTATCTGCTTCAAGATATTCCCTATGGTGATTTTACTAAAACACTCACACAATTAAGCACAGGACTATTTCTTAAAGCATTCTATTTCACACTGTATGTGAATTTCTGTGTTCTAGAAAAGTAAAGGTTATGGTTTAAAATATTCCACCTACCTCACTCGAAGCCTTCCAAGCAGAAGTTTTGAGACAGGGATGGAAGAGACAAGGGAGTGGAAGGAGCATAAAAATCTCATTTAGTTTTGAAGACATGGTAAAGGAGGCAAAGAGAAACACAAGACTAGATTACAGCAAGAAATTAAAGCAGGAAGATGCAATTACATTTTTCCAAGAGAAGGAGAAACCTATGTTGGAGCAAATTGAATTCAGGTCTCTCTCTCATTGAACTTGATGCCTTTAGAACGTTTTGTATACAGACACTTTTAAATGGAATGCCTAGTTTACAGTTTGTAACTACGTAATTATTTGAAAAAAAATAAATGTAGTGTTTTATATCAGAATAACAAAATAGGAAAAAGGAACTCCTGATAATATGATATTCACTCATTATTACTTCTACTGGACAATTTTTATTAAAAAACCTAATATTTAACAAGTAACATTAGTTTAAAGGCAAGCAAACCGAGTTAAAAGAAGACTAAAAAACTAAACAAAAAGAAAGAAAGAAAAACTCTCTATTACTTTGTCAACTTGGCATTCAGTAATCCTTAGGGGAAACTTGACTTCTGAATTCAACTTAATAGGAAATCCCCTATGAACCCTGTCATGGGAATAACTATTACAGAATTTGACATAAGTGTAGACAAGTGGGATCATTGCAGCAGAAAAGTCTATGGCAATACATTTATTTTTCTTGACATAAGAAATCTAAGTTTGGTGGTTACCAATTAGGCAGCTAGAGAAAGTCGATGGGACAGTAAACTTGGAGCATAATTCTCCCTAGGGTGGAGGGGATGGGAAACAGTCTCCATTAATATTGAACAACTGAAAACACATATAAGAGCTATTATTATTAGACTACACAAATCATTATTTCAGTTTACTGGAATAATCATTTGTGTGATAAAAGATGAGTTGGAAAAACAATCAATACATTTATTGAAAAAATTCAAAAGTTATGAAGCTATATCTGGATAATGTCTTGTATAACAGTACACAATGAAACAATTGCTTACAATAGTTTTAGTAAAAATAAAGATACAAATAACCCTTATAGAATCTATATATTAGTTCAAATGCTGTTTTTGAATATGAATAAATTAAATATTGAAGAAAATTGGTCTGTGATACAGTTAAGCAGTGACCAAAATTATCAATTATTGTAACTATCAAGATATTGAAAAATATCATCATGCTGAAATCTGTATTTGGCAGAATAAATTACTTTCATGTAGGAACGAAAATGTACTTAATTTTTTACAGTATAAACAATTAGAAATAAAAATGCTTGAATTAAAGTCTTATACCTGTTAAGAATTAAAATGTTTGAAATGTTCCTCCTTATTCAAGCTACCAAGTTAGCCCACCCCTGATGCTTGGATGCTAGTGGAAGGCATGAGATTTCTGGGCCAGAGGAAAAACAGTGTTATTACTCACAGTAATAGCAGTAGCCAGCGAATCAGCAATTTATTAAATGGCACTAGGGTCCTAATCCCCAATAAGCACTGAGTAAACTAAAATTGTCAGGTGACATCTACGCATAAAGTAAGCTGCAGCACAGAGGAGAAACACTGTTTGGAGAACGTGAAGATACTATTCTGCACAGCATGTATGTTGGCCAATTGCTTGAAAGGGAAACACTCTATATTTTAAGGCTGTTGACACATAGACATACTTGAGAAAATATTCCAGAAAAAAAAGTTAGCCTCAGATCGTAAGGTGCCCAAAAATGTGAGAGAGTCATAGAGAACTGTTAACTAACAACAGCTTTTTATTCAAATAGTGTACTGTTCATGATAAAAAAAAAAAAATTAAACATTAAAGATTTTTTATTTTATGAGTTAATTTCTAAAAATTTATCATTTCTTTACTTTGTGTTAAACCAGTCATTCTAAACTTTTTGCCATTATAACTCTTTCCCCACGGTGCCTTTTAAGAAAGTTTTTCTTCATGTACTCTCATAAAATTTTAATACCACAGATATAATATATATCTCTTTATGTTCTGTTTATGTATCTGTACTTTATACACAAAAAGAACAATATTTTTCAAACTTCAAAAAGCATTTTTTTTTGTCTCATGTGGGCAATGTCACCACTGTTCAGAAGGAATTTGGTGTACTAATAAAAATTACTTATAATGTTGTTTTGAAGTAATAAAAATTAATGATGACATTTTAGTGAATTTCTGTTCAATTCTGTGTTAACTATCATCTCTGGTCAAATAACTATTACTTATTCATGAGTAATCTCTATAAAAGTAATAAAGAAAATATATTCGTTCACTGATTCTTGACAAATGTTCAATTAGAGGATACAACCTTTACTGTCATTTTTTAATTATGAAGAGACTGACGTACTGACAATTTTCATATTTTCCAAATCCATACCCCAAATAAGTAGAAGAGCTAGGATCTAACGGAGGAAGGCTGATTCTGACCCCATAATCCCTAAATTATGTAACTGATCTCACAGACAAAATCTCATGAGATTTTTTTCTTACCCAGTCTAAATTTCAATCTTATATATCTGCAAAAAAATATATAAAAATTACTTTTTACAGATGCTTTTTCTTTCAAAACAATTATTTTAGAGCATCAGAAAGGCAAATAAACATCTACAAATAAGAGTGGAAGATATCACAAGAAGTGAAAAGCAAAGCAAGAATTAAGATTTATTAGACTTAATATCCAATTATTTTTCTTTCTTTTTTTGTGACAGATTATTGTTCTGTCTCCCAACCTGGAGTGCAATGGCATGATCTCAGCGCACTGCAACCTCCACCTCCCAGGTTCAAGGGATTCTCCTACCTCAGTAGCTGGGATTACAGATGCTCACCACCATGCCTGGCTATTTTTGTACTTTTTAGTCGAGACGGGGTTTCACCAAATTGGGCAGGTTGGTCTGGAATTCCTTACCTCAAGTGATCCGCCTGCCTCGGTTTCCCAAAGTGGGCATGAGCCATCTTACCCGGCCTTATTTTCAGATTATATAACATACTATGCCTTTTCTGTGTTCTTCCTTTTCCTTGTAAGGAAATATTTTTGACAAATTTTTCTCATTTATGCCACTGATGTAGTCTTCTAAAAAGAGTTCTTTTCTCTTTGCAAATAGTGGCATTATTCCTTGAACAGTGTTCACTCTGTGTGTCTTTTAATCTCAAAATGTTATCACGACTGAACTTCTGAACAGATTACACACACACCATGAGAGATATATCTTTTTAAAACTCTCGTAGATTTTAAACAAAATTCAACAGTTCGTAATTTTTATATAATTTCTGAAGCCTTTAATCCTTTTTTAGGAAGATTAACACACTTAAAAAATAAACATAGCCAACATGAGCATTTAGAGATTAGCAGTAATTTTTCTACCTATAATTATCAGAACACTAAAATAAAAAGCAATCTGGATTATTGAGACATTATTATACGGATAAAAAAACCACAGAAGTTTTTCCTTTTACACTTCAGGTGTACATTAAAGTTTAAATAATGACTGATTATACTTTTTCTCTATCTTGGTGGTGATGAGTTTTGTTTTTTGTCTTTTATTTTTCTTTAAAGAAACGAGAGAAGAGGCATAAAAGAAATACTTTAAACAAAGAATCAGCATAGGAAAAGATGAAAAAGCCATGGAGAAAAATCTGACAGGAACTACTGTTAAAAAGTGTCTCAGCTGTCAGGGCTGCCAGTGTTGAGAATCCCCACAGAGCACTGCATGCTCAGGAATGTCTAATAACAGTGATGGTTTTGGGCGGATCCAGATTGTTGGGCATTTCCCCATGGCAATAAGGCTAGTTAATGTACCTTTGGAAAACGTGCATTAATTTTATTTTACTTACATTGTGAATGGCATAATACATACAAAATAAGATACACACTGAATATGTACAGGGAAAGAATACAAATAAAATAAATAATAACAGACTCACCACCCAGCTGAAGAAATGGAATGTTATCAATATCTTAGAAAGGCTCCATGTTTGCCAAACACTCATGAAGTAATACAAAAGGAAGCTTACTGTAGAAACAGTCATGGCATTTGCCAGTCTAACTCTGTAATTCTATTATTTATTTAAATTCAGAAGGTCACAGATTTGGAATTGAAGTAAACTAGTATAAAAATTTTTTTTAAACATATGGAAAACACTTTGATGGATGTAAACCAATAATTGTATAAACCATGACAGGTAGGCTATAAGACAGCACAGTTTCTGTGTTATTAGACCATAATTTATGTATAAAATATAGATCTTGGTTAAACAAAAGAAATAAAAATATTAAATCCTGCAAGCCTAGCTCTCATGACACCATATTTTGTAAAAGAAGGGAAAATACCAGTTGCAGGTAATAGAATACTGACTTCAAAATGAGTAGGACAGACAACAGCCTAGTGTTAACTGTTGTGGTGGAATTCAAGCAATTACAGAAACCCTAAACTGCCTATCCAGTGAAGAAAAACAAGCGTTCTATGTTACCATCATGTACAGGAGCTGGAAAAAAATTAAACTGTTTGAGATAGAGTAGAGTGATAGTTACCAGAGGATGGGAACAGAAGTAGGGAGGGGAAAATAAAGAGAGGCTGGTTCATGGGGATAAAACTTACAGCTAGAATGCATAAAATCTAGTGATTGATTGCACAATAGGGTGACTATTGTTAACGACAATTTATTATGTACTTAAAAATAACTAAAATAATAGAATGGCAATATTCCTAACACAAAGAAATAATAAATTCTTGAGGAGAGGGATATCCCAGTTACCCTGATGTAAATATTATACCCTATACACTGTATCAAAATATCACATGGACCCTGTAAATATGTCCAACTGTTAAGTATTCATAATAATAAAAAATAAAAGTTCAAGTGTTCCAACCTCAGAGGTTATTTTGGAGATACTGATAAAAGAAGAAAAAGTATAGAAACAAGTTATGCAAATGTGCTCTGTAAGCAGAGAAAAATCTTACTCTATAAAAAGAAGATATTATGCCTTTTCCATTAAGTGTTATGGAGAAGAATGTAGTGTTCTACACTATAAATATAAATATACACAACAGAAGAGGAGGTGTTTGTGAAGATAGAGTCAGAAATTGGAGTGCGGCAGCCACAAACCAAGTAATGCCAGGAGGAGTTTAAAAAGGCAAGAACAGATTCTCACCTGGAAACTCCAGGGAAAGTACACCCCAGCCAACACCTTAATTTCAGCCCATTGATATTGATTTCAGATTTTTGCCTCCAGAACTGTGAGACAAAATCTTTCTGCTGTTTTTAAGCTACTCAGTTTGTAGGAATTTGTTATAACAGCCTCTAGAAACCAATGCAGATTTGGACATAGAGTGTAGATACAGAGAAATCGCAATGCTCTTTCATGAGATCTATTCAGAGGACAAAACACTGCCTAATGGGGAGAGCTGGTTAGAGGCAACTCGTTTTTTTAATAAAGTATGTAACATTTTGTTCTATAGTAACCAAGAGTCAAAATCTAGCTAACACAGTTAATAGTAGCTGAGCCCCTCTTTCGTTATAATAAGCATATACTAACACAAGTCAGAAAAGTCTACAGAATCAGGAGATCAAGGGTAAAATTTCAGAGTTTGAAACCCAATTCTTAGGTCCATTCTGACAAGGGAGAAATTATGAGGCTTGGTTGCCATGGGAAGTGTTTCATGGACAGGTATCAAAAAGTCAAGTATTCTTATCATTGTCGATGATACTTCAACTAGGTAAAAGTTTTTAAAAATCTAATTCAAAATGATGGCAGAGGAGGAATAATTTAGCTGGGAAGCAATTAGCATTATCAAGTGAATAGATTGATTGTCTTGTGACTTGCCCAGACTGAATAATGTGAGAATGCAAAACAGAATGCTAATACATGAACGAGGTAAAGCACGGAAGCGGCATACACTGGAAAACAAGGAACAGTAGAGTAATCAAACTGAGATACTGTATGAAGATGATTAGAAAGGGTAAAAGGCAGGGAGATTCAGGGAAGAAGAATTTGTGAATAGCCATCTAAGACATACTGCACCAATTGAAAGACACCTACCAAGAACTATAAATTACTGCTTATTTCATCCTTTGGGTCTGAAGTATATTCTTGGTCAGCTATGAGTAAGAATGTTATCTTAGTCAGTCTTAGGCTGCTATAATAAAACTGTCATAGACTGGGTGGTTTAAACAACCGAAATAATTCTTCACAGTTCCGGAGATTGAGAAGCCCAAGATGAAGGTGCTGGCCAATTCAATTCCTAGTGTGGACCCTCTCCTGGTATGCCTTCTTGCTGTATCCTCACATAGCAGAGAGACAGAGAAGAAGCAAATCCTCTAGTATCTCTTCGTATAAGTGCACTAATCCCACCATGAAGTTTCTACTTTTGTGACCTGATTAACTTCCATGGATCTATCTCCAAATTCTACTGCAGTGGGGATTCGTGAATGAATATATAACTTTTGGAGGGACACAAACATTGAGTCCATAGCAATTGCGGTTTTACTTCTGACAGGCTTTGCCTGATAATAAAAGGAAAATTTACATGTATGTCTGAGTTTAACATATCTTGGTATAGAGTCTAATTTACACCCTTAGTTTTCAGTACCACCATCTTCATAACCTTTTGCTTTAAATTTATTTTTAATAGTGAAATTTCTATACTTCTTAAAGTGATAAGCATTTTATAAGGAGTGATATATGTATGTCATTTTGTGAAGAGTGATATATACATATCACATACACAAGAGAAAAGGAGGTGTGATGCATATATAACTCCTTATAAAATATACATCAGGTTGGTGCAAAAGTAATCGTGGTTTTTGTCATTGAAAGTAATTGCAGAAACCAGAATTGCTTTTGCCCCAACATATATATGTGATTTACTGAACAAATATTTAGTTGCTGACTTCTGACATGCTGCAATCTCTTTAAGAAACAAACAAAATTAATATGCACACAAGTTATTATGTGTAAATGTTTTAGATATGAATGCATGCTACAGAAGTGAAGAAAGTAGGTAAGAGGAAGAGTGAGTTCTGGTGTGAAATGGGAGGTGGGGGCAGGTACGCTTGGTTCTTTTAAAAGTGTGCAAAAGAAATATTTTCAAAAGTTGACATTTTAGCTCACCCTTGAAGTAAATGAGTTAATCCATGCAGTTCTCTAGAGACGAGCTAACTAACCAGGAGCAATAGTTCAAGGAAAGTGCTGGATTTGGAGGGACTACAGGGAGGGCAGGATGGCTGGATTGGAGTGAGCAAACAGAGAAAGGCGGTAGATTAATTCAGTGATCCAAGAGAAATCAGAGCTTGTGAACATCGTAGGGCTTTGGCTTTTGATCTGAATGAGATTCATTCTTGGAGTATTTGAGCCAAGAAATAACACGATTTAACCGGAAATAACACGATTTAACCAGGAAGGGTAAAATTGTTATTCCCTTCAGGCCAGATCCAGAACTACAAAACAAACACAAAATATGCCACCTACATTTATCACTTGTTCGTTCCGGAAAATTTTCTTTAAAAGAAACAGTTTTGTTCCTCCTCACTCCAACCTCATTGTTTTCAGTTATTATTTGTGCTTAGTTTTAGCTTCTAAAATATTTAATTCAAATTTCACAAGTTGATACTTCTTAACACTCGAATACAATGCAACAAAAGCATGATATTTTGGCACTATCATCTCAGCATACAAATAGTATTTTACACTATTTTACAGTAATTTACCTCTATTTCTGAGTTGAATCTCTGTCAGTGCATGTGTTTGTCATCAGATAGTACTTAAAAACAAAATATATTTACTTTTTTTGCTTTTATAAAGTAATCAATACTTTGCTCTTTGAATAGTTAACATGTACGTAACAAGATATTAGAAGGGAAAAGAAAACAATTCCATATTGATAAATCATATGGCACCCAAATTAGAAAATGTATCCTGTATTGCCATAAACTAGGTATAACCCAAAAATTAGACTCATAGGAGTTTTAACCTAATTTGATCGATGAGTAATCATGTCTTTGCTCAAAGAGAACAATCATAAAAAGCAATCAGCTCTTTTGTATATTTTGCATAGAAAATAACTTTGAAGTTTGGATTCATTTTCATAGTTTATAAGATTTATCTGGAGTAAATAAATTTTTCTATCAAAACAAATCCCCAGGCCAAAATAAAAGCCAGTGTTCACTTGTCAGGAAGACATCCATTCCTATGAGAAAAACTGCTGAATTTCCAATGTGCTTGATTGTGCTATTTTCAGATCACACATTGACAAGCATTTTGCCCTGAAGATGTTATGGTCAAGCCTCTTTAAAATTCATAGATTTTTTTTCTCCTTACCAAATGAAGAGCTCAGCATTGAAAATTTAATGTATGTTATACAATCCCCCCAAAAAACTTTAAGTGTTACTGGCACCCTTCTTACCATGCAACCTGAACAACTTTGACAACTACCTCTCTACTTACCAGAATCTCATTACTATGAACCATGGTACACTATTTAATTTAAGATTTGTAGACTGTGTTGTTTTCTTGCGCATGAACTTTAACTTTCCTTGTCAACTTGTGGAGTTGGATACATTGATTGAGAGTTAATCTTTTATACTTTCCTGTAAATATATATAACACTATAAAATATTGATATGTATTACTGATTTTTAAATATTCAAATGGGATTGTTATAACATTTAAGCCTTTCATCATGTAAGTAATGCTGTCATCCAAACTTAATAGTGTAAAATCTTATTTTAAAGCTAAATATTATAAATGCTGTGTAAGAGGTGCTGTTTAGCTAGATTTGCAGATCCTAAGACAGGTTCTTTCTTTTATATTGAAAGGGAGTTAGTCAACCAGTTTATATATCAATATGAACTACAAGAGAATTTGATATATTCTGAGGGCTAAAGGCTAAAATTTTGGATCACAATCTGGAAACAGTATTTTATAAACCATATACATTCAATTGTTTATTAGTAAGCCTATACATATGCATCTTCTAATAAGATATACAGCGTAGTACTACAGAAAATATATTTTACCATCTGTAAAGAATCCCTGTGAGATTGGTCAGTATGGTTTAGAGCAGGAATCAAAATTCAAATATTTATATGTTGCACCGAAGGAATGACGTGTCCAGGATGAAACAGTTGCAATAGCAGCGGTTGTGTTTCATCTAAAGTGAACAGCCTTTTGTGCCATTCAGAAAGAGTTCGGATTTTCCCATTTTTTTTTTCTATTCTTCAAGTAAAGCCATAACTCCTATTTCAAAATTGAGCAAAATTTTTGGATTAATTTTCTCTGGCTGTATAACAAATTACTTACTGAATTAAACAACACTCATTTCCTGGCTAATAGTTCTGTAGGTCAGAAGTAACTGGTTCATGAAAGTTATTTGCTTAAGTTTTCCTAAGGCTGAAATGAAGATGCTGATAAGACTAGACTAATGTACAGAGGATCTGAGGAAGAATCTTCTGCAAGGCACAGTTAAGTTGATACAATTCATTGCTTTATGGTTATAGTACTGAAGTCCCTCTTTCTTTACTGATTGTCAGCTGGGGACTGAACTTGGCTGCTGTAGGACAATTGTATTTTTCATTACATGGCCCCCTCCATGTATAAACAAGAAATAGCAGGTAAAATACCTCTCATACTTGCAGTCTCTTTGACTTTCTCTTTTGCTACTAGCCGAAGAAAGCCAGAAAGTTTAACATTCTTTTTAGAGGGCTTCCGTTGTTTGATTATGTCCACTCAGTTAATCACCCTATTAATTAAAGTACCGAGTTATCTGACTAGTAACCTTAATTATCTTTGAAAAAATCCTCACATAGAAAAGATTCTTTTTTCATTTAAGGTAACATATAATCATAGCTCCAATATTCAACATATTTTAATTCCAGAATTAGGAGAGGAACCTTGGGAAAAAGGTGCTATATCAGAATTCTGCCTACCACAATTCCCTAAGACATTGTGGGCCAAGTCAAAAATTTTTTTCGTTGGATATATAGCTATTATTTACACCTCTGAGAGCACAATTTTTGTTCTGGTTCAACCTGGATCTCACTCAATGTAGAGATGCCCTGGTTCTTGCCCAACATCATTCTGTTTTCAGAATTTTTTTTTTTTCTTTCAAGTGTGTGTGTGTGTGTGTGTGTGTGTGTGTATATTATACTTTAAGTTCTAGGGTACGTGTGCACAACATGCAGGTTTGTTACATATATATACATATGCCATGTTGGTGTGCTGCACCCATTAACTCGTCATTTACATTAGGTATATCTCCTAATGCTATTCCTCCCCTCTACCCCCTCCCCACAGTAGGACCCGGTGTGTGATGCTCCCCTTCCTGTGTCCAAGTGATCTCATTGTTCAGTTCCCACCTATCAGTGAGGGCGTGCGATATTTGGTTTTCTGTTCTTGCGACAGTTTGCTGAGAATGATGGTTTCCTGCTGCATCCATGTCCCTACAAAGGACACGAACTCATCCCTTTTTATGGCTGCATAGTATTCCATGGTGTATATGTGCCACATTTTCTTAATCCAGTCTGTCATTGATGGACATTTGGGTTGGTTCCAAGTCTTTGCTATTGTGAATAGTGCCGCAATAAACATACATGTGCATGTGTCTTTATAGCAGCATGACTTATCATCCTTTAGGTATATCCCCAGTAATGGGATGGTTGGGTCAAATGGTATTTCTAGTTCTAGATCCTTGAGGAATCGCCACACTGTTTTCCACAATGGTTGAACTAGTTTACAGTCCCACCAACAGTGTAAAAGTGTTCCTATTTCTCCACATCCTCTCCAGCACCTGTTGTTTCCTGACTTTTTAATGATTGCCATTCTAACTGGTGTGAGATAGTATCTCATTGTGGTTTTGATTTGCATTTCTCTGATGGCCAGTGATGATGAGCATTTTTTCATGTGTCTGTTGGCTGTATGAATGTCTTCTAATGAGAAGTATCTATTCATACCCTTTGCCCACTTTTTGATGGGGTTGTTTGTTTTTTTCTTGTAAATTTGATTGAGTTCTTTGTAGGTTCTGGATATTAGTCCTTTGTCAGATGAGTAGATTGCAAAAATTTAATCCTATTCTGTAGATTGTCTGTTCACTCTGATGGTAGTTTCTTTTGCTGTGCAGAAGCTCTTTAGTTTAATTAGATCCTATGGTCAATTTTGGCTTTTGTTGCCATTGCTTTTGGTGTTTTAGACATGAAGTCCTTGCCCATTCCTATGTCCTAAATGGTATTCCCTAGGTTTTCTTCTAGGGTTTTTATGGTTTTAGGTCTAACATTTAAGTCTCTAATCCATCTTGAATTAATTTTCATATAAGGAGTAAGGAAAGGAGAATGTTTCATTTTTGAATTTATAGTTTAAACCTTCACATGGTTGATGACCACTTATGTTTCTTAAGTATAATGTTCTTTTTTGTTTGTTTGTTTGTTTTCTTTTTCTTTTTTCTTTTTCTTTTTTTTTTTTTTTTTTTTTTTTTACCAATTACTACACTGAGATATGCTGGCAAAAAGCTGGCAGTCTGTACTTTAGAAAATTCTGAGAATTGATGTGGCCTTTTCCTTTGATTTGCCCATGTGTGTGTACAAAAGCAGTCATTAATTTACTTGTGTTTTCTGCCCTGCTTCTTCGTTCTTTTGTTGAAACAATAAGAACATTTACAATGCATTTGAATTTTAATATAAAGGGTTAAATCTGATTTAAAACTTAAGCGAGAATAGATTTTTCTTCTCTCTCAACTTTTCACGCCTTCACCATCTGTAGTTGTCCTTGTCTACTATTTCACAGAAAAAGGAAAAGACAAAAAAAAAAAAGTAATAATCCATCAACTGGGGAAAACTTCAACTCGCTCACAGCAAGTTTGTGTCTCTCCCTACATTCCACATTTATAATGACAGGCACTGTCCTATTCTACAGGTGAAAAAACTATGGTCAATATAATAATGCTTATCTCATTCCTTCAGAGGCTGCAGAAGAAGGAAAACAATAAATAAACTCTGTATGTATAATATCAGCTTGGGTAAGTATATGGAGAAAATAGATAAGAAAGCAGGAAGAGAATAATAAAATGTTATCATGGTGGGATGAGAAGGGTTGCTCTTCAAAGGTTGGTGTTTAAGAAAGTCCTCCCTAAGAGAGTGTTAATTGGGAAAAGACTTGAAGGCAATGAGGAAAACAATCAGCCAGATTTGTAAGGAAGAGAATTCCAGTCAGAAAACAGCAAGACTAAGGCTCTGAAGTTAAAGCATGTCTGACATACCATAGGAACAGTTTGGAGGGCTGTGTGGTTACAACATATGTGAAGAGAGAAGAGGAGAGTAGCAGAAGTCTAGATTGATCTGCAACGTACAAGCAGGACCTTATATGTCAAAATAAAGACTAGTTTTTAGTTCTCAGTGAAATAGGAAATCATTTGTTTATTTCAATCAGGCAATATATTCTGACTTTAATTAATTAATTAATTAACTTTTTACAGTATGAAAGCAGTCCAAGTGGTATATGGTACTGTTGTAACTCTTTTTTTTTTTTTTTTTTAAGTTCTGGGATTCATGTACAGAACTTGCAAGTTTGTTGCATAGGTATACACATGCCATGGTGGTTTTCTACACCCATCAACCAGTCATGTAGGTTTTAAACCCCCCATGCATAGGTAAATTGTCTTAATGCTCTCCCTCACCTTGGCCCTGACCCCCTGACAGGCCGTGGTGTGTGATGTTCTCCTCCCTGTGTCCATGTGTTCTCATTGTTCAACTCCCACTTATAAGTGAGAATATGTGCTGTTTGATTTTCTGTTCCTGTATAAGTTTGCTGAGAATGATGGCTCTCTCTGGGTGCTCTGTTGAAAGTTCACTTTAGCAGGCAAAAGGTGGCTAGTTGGGCACCATGGTGATTAGCCAGGCACTGTGCTGGTCTCTATTTCTGTCAAGTTTTTGGTAAAAAAAAGTGAAAAAAAATTATAACCTAGGTTTAAACTGTCAATACAAAAGAGATAACTAGAAATATATATATATATTTACATACATTTTATATATAAAAACATATGTAGAAATATATATAAATATTTATATATATGGATATACATACACATACAAACTTTGCATTTTTATGGCTCAGTATTAAATTTTAAATTTCTAGGTTGAAATATAGAATTACAAGAAGTGACAGAATATGAAACTCCAAAGTATCTTATTATACTTAAACAGAAAGTCATACACAAAGTTTATCATTGTTAGAGTGGGTTATCCCAATACCAATATTTTGGAAGATAAGGATACTTTTTAAGACTGAGACTGACTTGACAATCCTGTAATCTTTGAACTATTTTATAAATATAAATGAACACTATCTACATACCCAATGCCAATAACTTAGTGCAGGTCAACAATTCTTGGTTAAATTACTATTTAACAAGCCTCTAAGTGGGCTTTCTGTCACACATTTCCTTTTGTAACAGCAGAGAGAATGATCCCTCTAAACACTATTTATATTTGTTTTTAATTTTTATGGATATACAATAGTTGTGCATATTTACACATTACATGTACTATTTTTATACAAGCATACAATGTATAATAATTGAATCAGGGTAATAAGGATACCCATCACATCAAAAATTGGTCATTTATTTGTGTTGGGAATGTTCCCAGTCAGATCATTAATGCTCATGTTTCTTTTCCATGCATTATTTCACAATCTTTTGTACCCTCACTATACCTTCCCTGGTAATACCTATTATAACAAAATAAATCACTTAATTTAAATTATTGTTTTTGTTGAAATATGTAAGTTCATGAATGAAATGTATTAAGCATGATATCATAGTTTTGGCTTCCACAAATTAAAGTGTGCATTACATATAGATGCATCATATTAAAGCATCCAATTACACATAGATGTGTAGCTATTCTAATACAATAGGTATACAATTATAAAATTATTTGTTTATGTTATTTGGAATTACATTTACACAGTGTGCCAAGATTGCGCCACTGCACTCCAATCTGGGCGACAGAGAGAGACTCTGTCTCAAAAAAAAAAAACCAAAACCAAAAAAAAAAGAAAGAAAGAAAGAAAGAATTACGTTTACATCTCTATCTTTTAAGGGTTATGTATATATTTGTTCAAACTGAATACTAAAGAAATACTAAAGAATATTAGACAAAAACACTAGATTAAAATCAAGTGCACTTTGAAGTATGCCGGGTTGAAAATATGTACCCCTGGAAGCTGATTCCAATACTAATTCACTATAAAATGAACAATATGGGCCGGCCCGGTGGCTCACGCCTGTAATCCCAGCACTTTGGAAGGCCGAGGCGGGCGGATCACAAGGTCAGGAGATCGAGACCATCCTGGCTAACACGGTGAAACCCCGTCTCTACTAAAAATAAAATAAAAAAACAAATTAGCCTGGCGAAGTGGCGGGCCCTTGTAGTCCCGGCTACTCAGGAGGCTGAGGCAGGAGAATGGCGTAAACCCGGGAGGCGGCGCTGGCAGTGAGCCGAGATGGCGCCTCTGCACTCCAGCCTGGGCTAGAGTGTGAGACTCCATCTGAAAAAAATAAAATAAAAGAAATAAAAACAATATAAAATAATAATAATAATAACAACAACAATATGAAGTTAACCCCTTTTAGATCACATTTAGGAGGCTTGGTTACTAATAAAACAAATCGTCATCATTATGGCTTGGCTTCATCTATGAAGCAGTTTCATGCAGAAATTTGGAAGACAGCTTTGAAATCAGTCTCTGTTGCACTTTCTAATTCATTGAAAACCACCGTGGGTTTATTTCTTCAGAGACATTGCTCATGTCTACATAAAGCAAGCATAACTGAGCTTACTCTGTTACAGAGTCTTGGAATAAATGATTGTGACACACATAACTTGCATTCTATTCTCTTTTAGAAATGTATACAATTTCTCAAGGGATCTTGTGAAATGCTGTGGAGTGCCAAACAGTATCACATGTCTAGGTGATAAAGGCTGAAGGTTCATACAGGAAATATATAAATACACAGATATTATGGGAAGAGAGAAAGGGCATTTGAGGTCACTTTGGGGTGATGAGAGTGCAGAGTTGAGCAGCCATGCTGGTCACCCCTGATGCCATGTCGCATGCTTCATTGTCTCTGTCTGAAATAAGGAGGTTGGTTTGATTGTATTGGGATTAATAGATCATCATAAAACTAGAGATCCAAAATTAAAACATTAAAGTCAGATGAATACTTATTAGTATACTATTTAATTTTCTGTATGTTATGAGAAAATTATTTTTTTCTCAAACCTATATATAATATGCTAATTTGAAATAAATGTACAAAAGAAGAAAATAATTATTTGGATGTTATATTTTAAATTGTAACCATATACATCTTTTTCACTATCTGAAAACATCTTTTTAATTGTAGTACCTATAAATGGACCTTTTACTTTTTATCTTTATCAGTTGTATTAAATTGGGTTACATATAGTTTATATTGAATGTCATTATATGCATAAATTGGTAGGATAGGTAGACAGGAATAAAATGGAAAACAATAGAACAGAAAATTATAAATCACTGCAATATCTTCACTTTAAATTTCTGCTGTGTTCCAAGATGGTTCACCACCGTATTCACATTCCTGGTATCAGAATGAAGGAAGAGAGGGTGTGAAAGTACCATTATTTCTTAAAGATCTGCCAAAGTTTGTTGGTTGCGTTATTTGGGAGATAATTCTATGACAAAGAAGTCTGGGAAATACAATCTTTACTCTGTACAAAAGTGTAATCAGCTAAATTGCAACACTTAATTGCTAAGTCTGAAGAAGAAAATTGGTGGATATTTGGGAATATCTTTCAGGCTTTGCATAGACTATATGCACAGGTTGATGAGGATAGTATGACAATTAATAGTTGTGGTAAAATACCAAATACAGAATTGAAAGAATTTAAGTAAAATGTGCAATAATCCAGGATCATTAACTTCTTTCATTTAATAATCAATAACCTTTGTTATTTTTCTTCTCTCCTATAAGAATGCCTATTGAAAGATATTATGCTTGCTGGGTAAATTATTATTATCACTTAATATTTTGCTCATATAGTTTTCTTTTTTTCTCATTGTCCTAAATTTTAGGGAAATCCTTAAGTTAGCTCTTCCAATTAATGGTTTTGATCTAAGCAGTTCAATATAGAAAGAAAATAAGTTATTAAAAATTGATTTTAACACAAGTTAGTTGGATTGGAAAAATATATCCTTAGGGTACAAAGAAAACAAATAGTAATTTAACTATAGATTTTTGAAGATCTCAAACAAACATTGGAGTGTCAATTTAACTAAATCCTACAAATGGTAAGATGTCTCCCATGAAAAAAATGTGTATCAGTTATAAGAAATAATTTGAATAAAAGTATTAAGTTGTGTAGATATAGTTTATATCCATAAAAAGTATTTCAGTGTGAATAGAGAAAAGAATTTATGAAAAAGTGGTGGAAATAAAAGGCCAAATACTTGATTTATAATCAATTTCGAAGGGACATTGAATTTAGTGATCCCAATGGTTTGCACATTTTTACTTAGATAATACTGAGTTAGTGACAGAAATATAAATAAGACAATCGAGAGATAGGAACTACCTGGATTTATACTGCTAAGTCTCATTCAGTGTGGAAGTTGTGTTGTTTGAAGAAAAGAGTAGAGCCTGGGAAGCAGAGACTGATCAAGCAAGAATAGATGAAGACCTCAGCAAGACTGTGTTCTGAAATGAGAGATTTATAAGGCAAATTGGGAAATAATTAATAGTTTACACATTGTATACAGCTGCTGAAAGACTATTGGTCATTATAAATGATTCTAAAGTTAATCTTAAAGAAAAATATCAATAAATTAATAGGGATAATTCTATAAAAATGCATTTAAAAGAGTATTTTGATAGATCTTTATATCAGTAAAGATATAGAATAAGACATGGATAAAGGGCAGATGAAAAACATCTCAACAAAAATATCAGAAACTTTCCATTATTATAAGTTGTTACTGTACTGATGGAAAAGTGATACACATTAAAAGCCTATCAGTAATGTTTTCTTAGTGTTTCATTATTTTATCAGCAATTTTTAACAATCTGTATTGGCAAAGAATAAATATTAATATATCACAATCATCTTAAAAAGCTTAGAGTAACATTCACTGATTGTTGTTTCATTTGACAATATATCATGAAGTTTCTATTAAGATTAGTAATGTCAAACTCTTTTGCAGACAGATGAGAGCAATATGCATTTAGTGATATCTTAACAGTGTATTGATGATTGTATTGCAACATTTATATGGAGAGATAAGTATTTTTAATCTGCTGTCAAATGAAACCAGTGGAGAAAAAAGTGCTTGAAATGTTTCACTGTTACTCTGTATGTCTTTGACATCAAGATTCAGAACAGCAGGTTTAGTGAATAATAGCCTTTTATACTTTAGATGTTTATAAAGAAACATATGATTAAATAAATTTTCCCAGAACTTGTTTCTTCAAGCAAAATAAATTATCTATTGCTGGATGTCTGTTGACACAAATGTGAAGTCATAGCTATGGTTATATTCTTATTTGCACATACCTTCCCCATTTTAATGGTATACAAATGACGTGATAATCTTATATACAGCAGTGGTACAAAAATAAGAAAGGTAAAATGGGTAAAGTGCAATCAGCAAACAATGACCACTCTTACGGAAGTGATAAATTAGTATAATTTTATTTTAAAATTTGTTAATGAATTATACTTTATAAACACATTTTTAATAAAAATTTTGTAATTTGCCTTTGACATTTTAACAGTAGTGCTAGAATTTCACATAATCGTATTTTGTCAGTGAATGAACAAAGCATTTGGCATATCAGAAAAGTTAATTCAATTGCAAAAGGAATTGTCATTTATTTTAGTTGAGAATTGAATATTTCTGTTTTAGCTATTCATAAAACCTTGTATGAACCAGTGAAAATTCAAAACAAACATAATAGCTCAATGATATATAATCTATCTCAAACAGTTGCTATTTATTTAAGTATATTTTCTTCAGCATTGTAATTGGTAGATAGGTCTGCCAAGTACATCATTTGCCTCAAAATTTAATCATAGATCTTTCAAACACTACAGTTAAAAAGACTGCATTTTTCAAAATTCATTTAGGTCTCACTGAATTTTATCAAGCTTTTCATGTAGTTTACCATAATAACTATAGTAAAATGTAAAGGCAGTAATCTCTAAAAATCTGAAAAAGAAATATCAACACAAAATCTACTAAAGATTGAGAAAAAAAAGGAAATTTAGTTCTGAGTTCAGCACAATGTTAACTTGAGCAACAATATTTATTCTCTACGTTTTTAAAGCATAGCATGAATAACAATATCTTACATGTTTAACATTGAACGAAATGCAATCATGCCCAGTTCCCACGAAAGAGATCTTCAAAGCATGTCTCAACTCTAAACAAATTTGCCCTCATTCTCTTGTTTCACAAGAGCACCAGCCAACAACCTCTGCACGTGGACTATGGAAGTTGCCTTCCAGTTGATCTTCTCCTTTCAATTTTAAGTACAGTCATGTACTGCAAAACAATGTTTCGGTCAAGCACAGACAACATATAGGAGACTGGTCCCATAAGCTTGTAAAATCATATTTTTACTATAAACTTTCTGTATTTAGATGCACAAATACTCATCATTGTCTTAAAATTGCCTATCGTACTCAGTGCAGTAACATGCTATACAGATTTATAGCCTAGGAGTGATAGACTATACCATATGGTCTAGATGTGTGAGGGGCTATGCTATCATGGTTTGTGTAATTACTTGATGATGTTTGCTCAATGAAGAAATCACCTAATGATTCATTTCTCAGAACATATCCCAGTGGTTAAGAGACATATGACTATATTCTTCCTAATACACATAATATGTTCTTCACACAGAAGTTCAATTCTTTAAAATTGACATTTATTACATACTTCTTTTCCCCGGAAAACCTCCAATGGCTACCCAAAATTCTCTAGAATAAAACATGGATTTCTTACTCTACACTGTGTGTCAATACATTAACTGGTTATTGAACAGGCTATGACTTATTTAATACTTTTCCCATCTTTTTTAAAAATTCTGATCACAATGGCCTTTCTACCACTTTCCAATACCTCATTAAAAACTCCTAAAGCAAAGATTCAACATTTGCTTTTTCAGAAACAAAGCATTTTTCATTCTGATATTTGAATATCTTGCTTGATTTCTTTTTAATGTCTGAAAGATCAGAAGTCTTTTCTTATCAACTTGTGTTTAATAAAAGCAACTTCAATCTTCCATTTATCTTTTTCTTTACCATAGTTAACTTTCCTACCTAGAATTCAATGCTGTCATTGTCGTATATTTACTGATTTTTAGGTCTCTCTCCACTAGAACTGTTTTTGTCTACACTGATGGGTCCACTAAACATAACATAGTATCTAACACATATTGGGAATGCAATACAATTTTAACCAATAAATGAAATAAATTATAATCGACATAAAATTTCTAGCACTTAAAACTGAGAAAATTTCTTTAAAGGATTTTATACAGAGAAATAAAATATTAATCAATATCTGCAATAATCTACCTGATAGAGCAGTAGGTTTTATAGAATTCTTTACTTCATGTAATAATTTCAGAGAATAACTCAGGAAAATCAGTTTATTCTGGGTGAAGCTTAAGGGAAGGACATGCAAAACAATATGATCTAACTTGCAGCTTCGTGGAATTCCAGCTTAGTCCTTGCATAATAAATAAATTAGAAGAATAAATGATGATGCCCTTCATACACTGTCTATAAATTTCTCTCAATGGGGCTTTTGATCAAAGTTTGGCAATAAAAAATCTGAGGTTACATTTTGTGCAAAGACTTGGGAGTTTTAAATATAGCATTAAACCTACACCAAGAAGTAAATGAATTATAAATCACGTAAATATATATTATTTAAAATATGTCCAGAGTTTTGAAGTTTGAAATTGAACCTTAAAATGACTGCTATATTTTTAATTGTCTACTATGGTTGAAAGCATTCCCTGTAGATCTTAGCTGGCTTTTCAACTGCAAACACCTTTACATGAAAGAAAAATGTCACAAATCATGCAGAAGAGTGGAGTCACTTTAGACATTTCTTTATTCCATGTTAGAACTGTTTCTGAATCTTTAATCTTAAAAGTCCCTCAATATTTTTTCTAAAAGTGGAGACTACAAATATGTTTGTCTAGAAATATGTTTTCTAAATGTAAAAATTGATATTAGAAAAATAAATATAAAATTAAAACACAGATTTTATAAAAAATATTATTCTGTCTGCCTTTGCCCTTATATATTTATTCTCAATTCTTTTTTTTTTAATATGACAAAGCCCAGTTCAGCATAATGTTTATTATGACCTAACTGTTTTCCTATTGTGAGGAATGAAGAAAAAAGCTGTGATTGTCCCCTCAATTGTCCTGTCTCTGGTTTGGCTAAAGGTTAAGATAAGTACTTGGAATTTATTCTGGCAGTTTAAATCATTATAATTTTGTATCTAGATTAGATAGAATATGCAAAGTTTTCCTTATAGTAAGTTATTTCTCTTATTAGGAAATTAATGCTATACAAAATTTATCAATATTTAATGATAAATCCCAGTAATAAAAAGAAACAAATCAGGGTAATATATGCTGAAAATATTGTAGATGAGTGATTTAAAATTTTAGGCAGTACTGACTTTAGGTTTTAGTCTTTGATAACTTGAAATTAGTGTTTTATTTTAAGTACTAGTATTTTTAGTTAATAAAAATATTAAACACATGTCCACACGTTATATTTTAAATAGCTTTTTTGCTTGTTATGATGTGAGATATAACATCACTTTCATTAGATGCATCACAAAAAGGAGAAATTTTCTTTAAAAGTGGTAACATGTAGAATATTTTTCTTATTCAAGATATGTATGTACACATTAGAATATTAAACATTATGAAAAGTTCTATAGATACAACAAAATAACACAATCTGAAAACACACAACTACTTAACATTTCACAGAAGTAATTTTGACTATGGCACAAAATATGAAATGGAAAAAAAGAATCTTCCTCTCACACACATAAGAAAAATTATATACACATACTTGCATAAAGCCTACCCTAAAAATAAAAACCAAATATTGTATTCCAATAAAGATATATTTTGGAAGTTATAGCTATTAGTAAAAATACCTATATTTTAAAGATTATTAAATATGCATTTGATGTGCATCAGATACTATATAAATGTCTTAAAATGTACATCTCAGTTTAGCTTCCTTACAATTCTACTGGATGGAGGAACTGAGGCTTGGTGATGTAAGTTAACTTGGCCAAAGATATTCAGCTTGTTATGGTGGAGTGAGAATTGTTTGACACCAAGTTTTAATTCTTAAAGATGACAATAACTTTTCTCTAAGATCCCAGGTAAATCTAAGTAAATTTGAGATAAGAAAATATTTGTCAAATTAAGAGAATATAAATTAGCAACCCATCATTCAGGTTACTCTTTCTCATGTTATCTCTTACTCTGATAATGAAAATCTAATTTCTGAAGCAATGAAAAGAGAAATAGGTATATTTTTATTTATTTATTTTATTGTAGTAAAATATATATCGCACAATATTTACCATTTTTAAGTGTACAAATCAGTGGCAAACTTTTATGCAACCATCACCACTCCCTATCTCCAGGACTTTCTAATCATCCCAAATGAAACTTTTTTGTACATTAAACAGCTTTCTATTTTCCTATACCCCAGTCTCAAGTAACCACTATACCTTCTGTCTTAGAATTAGGCTATTATTCCAAGTACCACATACAAATGGAATCGTACCATATTTGGTTTTTGTGTCTGGCTTATTTTACTTATCATGGTAATGTTGTTATGGATCATTCATGTTGTAGAATGTATCAGAATTTCATTCTTTTTTAAGGCTGAATAATATCTCATTATATGTGTACAACCATTTTATTTATCTATTGATTCATCCTTGAATATTTATATCTTTTACACATTTTTATTATTGTGAATAATGTGTTACTGGATTTAGAAATATCTGTTTAAGTCCCTGCTTTCAATACGTTTGGGCATATATTCAGAAGGGGAATAGCTAGATCATATGATAATTCTGAGTACAATTTTTTTTGAGAAACAGTCATAGTTTTACCCACTACAACTTTACCATTTTGTATTTCCACCAACCATGCACAAGTGTTCCATTTTTTCCACATTCTCACCAATACTTGTTATTGGTCTTTCAATTATAGCCATCCTAATGGGTGTAAACTGGTATCTCATTATGGTTTGACTTGCTTTTCCTCAATGCTTTGAAATATTGGACATTGTTTCATAAGCTTATTGGCCATTTGTATATCTTTGTAAAAATTTCAATTCAAACATTTCCCCATATTTAATCAGGTTTTTGGGGGGCTTGTTGTTGCTATTGAGTTTGAGAAATTATTTATACATTCTCACATATACGGTTTATAAATATTTTCTCCCATTCTACAGGTTGCTTTTTCATTCTGTTGATAGTGTCTTTTCATGCACAAAAGTTTTACATTTTAATGTAGTACAATTTATTTTGCTTTTGTTACCTGTGCTTTTGGTGTCATATCAAATAAATCATTGACAAATCCAATGTTATGAAGCTTTTACTTATGTTTCTTCTAACAGTTTTATAATTTTAGCTCTTACATTTAGGTCTTTGATTCGTTTTTAATTTTTATATAGAGTGTAAGGTAAGGGTCCAACTTTATTAGTTTTACAGTTCAATACCCAGTTTTCCCAGCCTCATTCATTAAAAAGACAGTCTTTTCCTTTCAGATGTCTTAGTATCCTTGGCAAAAATTATTGTATATACAAATAAAGATTTGTTCCTGGGTATTCTATTCTATTCTATTATTTCTATATGTATATCTTTATGTTAATACCACACTGGTTTGATTACTGTAGATTTTTAGTAAATTTTGAAATCAGTAATTGTGAATCCTCCAACTGTGTTCTTTATTTTCAAGATTATTTCATCTATTCAGGGTCCCTTGAGGTTCTATATAAATTTCAGTATGGGTTTTCCTGTATCTGTCAAATTGTCATTAAGATTTTGGTAGAGATTGCTCTGTTGGTGGGATTGTAAACTAGTTCAACCATTATGGAAAACAGTATGGCGATTCCTCAAGGATCTAGAACTAGATGTACCATATGACCCAGCCATCCCACTACTGGGTATATACCCAAAGGATTATAAATTACTCTACTACAAAGACACATGCACATGTATGTTTATTGCGGCACTATTCACAATAGCAAAGACTTGGAATCAACCCAAATGTCCATCTGTGACAGACTGGATTAAGAAAATGTGGCACATATACACCATGGAATACTATGCAGCCATAAAAAAAGGATGAGTTTGCGTCCTTTGTAGGGACATGGATGCAGCTGGAAACCATCATTCTTAGCAAACTATCACAAGAAGAGAAAACCAAACACCGCATGTTCTCACTCATAGGTGGGAACTGAACAATGAGATCACTTGGACTCGGGAAGGGGAACATCACACACTGGGGCCTATCATGGGGAGGGGGGAGGAGGGAGGGATTGCACTGGGGAGTTATACATGATATAAACGTCATGCACATGTACCCTAGAACTTAAAGTATAATAAAAAAAAAAAAAAGAGATTGCTCTGAATTCACAGATTGGTTTGAGTAATTTTGACATCTTAACAATATTAAGTATTCAAATAGTAATGAGAACAACCTGGAATTGTAGAAGCAAACAAATGAACAAAAACCTTTTCCCCCAAACTGTAAGGAAGTCTAGAAACCAAAGAGTAACTTGGACGAGTCCAACTTGGTGAGTAGATGAGTTTATTATGATGTACATATGAGGCACGATCCATGTTGCTGTTTTCTCCAAACTACTTCTAAGCTAATCGACTAGCTCTTTGATTTTCTTCGTAGGTTGTCAGATACTTCCAGAGGTGTTTAAGTTCTCAGGAACACCTGCTCCCCTGCTGAGCCCATGGCCTTGGTTCACTCTTTCCTACAAGGTTCAGGCAGTAGACATACACCCTTAACTAGTTAGGTAGAGGACATGTCACACTACACATTTAATGAACAAGGGATGCCATTCCATTCATCTATGTCTTTAATTTTTTTCAGCAATGTTTTGTAGTTCTCAGTGTTCAAATCATTTGCTATATTGGTTATGTTTATTCGTAAATAATTTCTTTTATGTTGCTCTTATAAATGAATTTTGTAAAATTTCCTGGTTGTCCATTGTTTATACAGAAAGGGAACTAATTTTTGGACGTCGATTTTGTATCCTGCCACTTTACTGAATATAATTATTAGTTCTGTGTGTGTGTGTGTGTGTGTGTGTCTATGTGCATATCTGTAGGATTTTCTACATGTAAGATCATGTCATCTCTAGACACAGATAATTTCACTTCCTTCTCTCCAATTTGGATGCCTTTTAATTTTTTTTCTTGTATAATTTCTTCTTTAAAGTTGCTGATTTCAATTGTCATAGAACAATTGGACAAACCTTTTTTCAACTTTTTCCCTAAATTTGGACAAGGCTCAGAATTCCTGCATAAGACATATATACATGTTTAAAGGGCTGATGTTGTCTGATGGTGCTGAAGATTAATAATAATAATAATAATACAGAAGACACTGGAAAAGTTCAGATACAGCAGCAAGGACTTGTGTCTGAGAGGCTAGTGTTTGGGTGTAGTTCAAGGCTGTGCCTAGTGGTTCTTTCTCTGTACATTCCTACAGTCTCAAACTCTATGAAATTATAAACCCAAGAACCATGTCCCCATGTTTCCAATAATTCTTTTGTACGTTTCCTGTGGAAAGACTTGTTACACAATAGATTAGGATTCCTCCACTGGATATAAAGGAAAATGTTCACTTTGGGTTGGAAGTCAAGAAAATGTTTGAAAAGACTCATTCAGCAAATTACTTGATGTATTAGTTAGTTCTCGCACTGCATGAAACTGGTTAATTTATTTTTTTAAAAGAAGTTTAATTGGCTTAAGATTCTGCAGGCTGTACAGAAGCAGAGTGCCTTCTGAGGAGGCCTCAGGAAACTTTTAATCATGGAAGAAGGCAAAGGGGAAGTAGGTACGTCTTGTATGGCCAGAGCAGGAGTAAGAGTGGGAAGGAGAGGTTACATACTTTTAAACAACAAGATCACATGAGAACTTACTCAATATTACAAGAACAGCACCCAGGGGATGATCCAGAACCATTAGAAAATGCCCCCATGATCTAATCACTTACCATTATGTCCCACCTACAACCCTGAAGATTACAATTGAACATGAAATCTTCAGGTGGACACAGATTCAAACCATATTATTTCACCCTGGCCTCTTCCAAGTCTTCTAGATATATTTTTCACATTGCAAAATACAATTGTACCTTCATAACAATCCCTCCAAAGTCTTAAGTCATTTCAGCATTAACTCAAAATCTACAGTCCAAAATCTCATCTGAGATAAGACAAGTCCCTTTTGCCTATGTGCCTGTAAAATAAAAGACAAGTTAGTTACTTTCAAGAAACAGTGGGGGTTAGACATTGGGTAAATATTCTTGTTCCAAAACAGAAAAATCTACCGAAAGAAAGGAGCTACAGACCCCATGCAAATCTGAAACCCAGCAGGACAGTCCTTAAATCTTAAAGCTCCAAAATAATCTCCTTTGACTCCATATCTCACATCCAGGGCACATGATGCAACCAGTTGGCTCCCAAGATTTTGAGCAGCTCTACCACCAAGGCTTTGCAGAGTACAGCCTCTGTGGCTGGTTCACCAGCTGGCTTTGAGTGTCTGAGGCTTTTCCAGGCACACTATGCATCTACCATCTTGCAGTCTGGAGGATTGTGGCCCTCTTCTTAAAGTTCCACTAGGCAGTATTCCAGTAGGGTTTCTGTATGGGGGCTTCAACCCCACAGTTCCTCCCTGCACTGCATTAGTCGAAGTTTTCCATGAGGGCTCTGCCTCTACAGCAGACTACTGCAAGACATACAGGCTTTTCCATACATCCTCCAAAATCTAGGTTGAGTCTCCCAAGTCTCAATTCTTGCATTCTGTGCACAAGTAGGCTTAACATCATGTCAAGGCTGAAAAGGCTTATGACTTTTACTCTGTGAAGCAGTGGTCCAACCTGTATTTGGGTCCTTTTTAGCCACAGCTAGGTCTGGAGTAGCCGGGATGTAGGCAGCAATGTCCCAAGATTTCACAGCACAGCAGAGTCTTCTGGCCTGCCCAGGAAACAATTCTTTCCTCCTAGGCCTTCAAGCCTGTGATAAGGGAGTCTGCTGGGATGGTGTCCGAAATACGTTGGAGGTCTTTTTCTCATTGTTTTGGCTATCAGCATTTGGCTTCTCTTTACTTATGCAAATTTTCACAGCCAGCTTGAATTTCTCCCAGAAAATATTTCTTTTCTTTTCTACCACATGGCTGAGATGTAAGTTTTCCAATTTTTTATGCTCTGCTTCCTTTTAAATATAAGTTACAGTTATGCATTATTTCTTTGCTCATAAATATGAGTATAGGCTTCTAGAATCAGCACGCTATGTCTTGAGCACTTTAATACTTAGAAATTTATTCCACTATATACCGTAAATGATCATTCTCAAGTTCAAAGTCCCACACATACCTAGGGAAAGGGCAAAATGCCAACAGATTCTTCGGTAACACATAAAAAAAGTGACCATTGCTCCGGTTCTCAATAAGTTTCTCATTTCCATCTGAGATCTCCTCAGCCTTGCCTTCACTATCCATATCACTATCAGTATTTTGGTCACAACAATTTATCGGGTCTCTAGAAAATTCAAAAATGTCCCTCATTTTTCTCTTTTCTTCTGAGCCCACTACAGCCTTCCAACCTCTGTCTGTTACCCAGTTCCAAAGTTGCTTCTACATTTGCAGGTATTTTTATAGTAATGCCCACTCCTGGTACCAATTTTCTGTATTAGTCTTTCACTACTATAAAGAAATACCTGAGACTAGGTAATTTATAAAGAAAAGAGATTTAGTTGGCTTATGGTTCCACAGGTTGCACAGGGAGTATGGTGATAAGGGCTGGCTGTGTCCTCGTCCAAATCTCATTTTGAATTGTAACTCCCACAATTCCTACATATCATGGGAGGGGCCCACTTGGGAGGTTATTGAACTATGGGTGCGAATCTTTCCTGTGCTGTTCTTGTTACTGTGAATGGGTCTCACAAGATCTGATGGTTTTAAAAATGAATTTCTTTGCACAAGCTCTCTCTGTTTGCCTGCTGCCATCTATGTTATGATGTGACTTGCTCCTCCTTGCCTTCTGCCATGTTTGTGAGGCCTCCCCAGCCATGTGGAACTCTAAGTCCAATAAAGCGCTTTCTTTTGTAAAATGTCCAGTCTTGGGTATGTCTTTATCAGCAGCATGAAAATGGACTAATACATATGGCTACAGAGGCCTCATGGAGCTTTTACTCATGGAAGAAGGCAAAGTCAAAGATGTCCAGGACAGGAGGAAGAGAGAGACTGGGGAGGTGCTACACACTTTTAAACAACCACAACTCATGAGAACTCTATTATGAGAACAGCACCAGGAGGTTGGTGCTAAATGATTAGAATCCACCCCTGTTATCCAATCACCTCCCGTCAGGCCCCACCTCCATCATTAGGGATTACAATCTGACATGAGATATGGATGGGGACACAGATCCAAACCCTATCAGTTGGCAACCTGTGATTAACAGAAACACCAAGATTCCAGAAAGGGCTGTGAGAAGAGTGGTCTTCAGATCTGGGCTGCAGTTACCATGAGGATACTTGAGAAGTCCCTATCCCATGCAGATACCACACGAATACTCTTAGAGGGAACAAGGGGACAGCAGCATCTTAAAAACATCCCCTGCTAATTCAGTGAGAGTAAGTTCTAAGCATTCAGATTTGAGTGATTCAATTAAATATCAGCAATTTGTTACCAATATAGTTACAAGTGAAGACCGATATATACCATTTGAAGTTTACAAAGAAAAGGAACTCTTAAGAAGAAAGTATAGACGTTTTTCATGAAAACTGCAAGATGTCCTAAAACTATAAATCTTGTCCAAAGGCAATGTGAATAACATGAGAGTTCCCTCAGGGAAAATATCAGAAAGCATGTTAATGCTAATATAGAAAATAATAGTGATAGTAGCAAACTCAGACTAACGTGGCAAGAGACAGCAGGCTGTAGTAATGTGGGCTGCTACTGCCACAGGAGACTAATGAGGGCATCTGTGACAATGTAGAAGACAGTATTGTTCAAGTAATGAGTCCATCGAGAAATTAATTAAATGCATAAAATAAGATTATCAAATAAAATAACACAGTGACTTGAAGATTTGATACAGCTGGAAGTTGAATATGTTTGTTAAATCCATAGCAGATAAAATCCCCTGTACAAATAAAAAGAAGAAAAATGTAATAAATACAATGAAGAAAAGCAGGGGGTATATCCATATGATCCAACACCTATAAAACACAAATTTTATATACGTATAATAGAAAGTGCAATGCAAATAAAAGAAAATAATTATCAAACTAAAATTAAAACAAATTAACGTGTTTTTTTTTTTTTTTTGAGATGGAGTCTCACACTGTCACCCCAGCAGGAGGAGTTCAGTGACAGGAGCTCGACTTAATGCAACCTCTGCCTCCCAGGTTCAAGTGATTCTCCTGCCTCAGGCTCTCAAGTAGCTGGGATTATAGGCATGCGCCACCACGCCCAGCTAATTTTTGTAGTAGAGACGGTGTTTCACCATGTGGGCCACACTGGTCTCAAACTCCTGACCTCATGATTCGCCTGCCTCCGCCTCCCAAAGCCTAGGTATTGGAGGGTTACAGGCATGGGCCACCACACATGGCTCAAATTAATGATTTTAAAAAATCCTCATAAATCTGCAAAATGAGTGTAGGCAAATTATAAGATGATTAATTAAATCAACATTCTCTCCAGTAACCCTCTAACACACTACCCCAAACACAAAACCATAGTTTCCGTTTTTTGTTTTTTGTTTGTTTTTTTATAATTTAAAAAATAAATAAAAGCTCTATATGGCTAAAATTTGAATGTGATGACTTTCTCATATGTCATATTGAGAAAGTAACTGTTGTGTATAGGGTTGAAAATTATATATGTTTTATATTAAATATATACAAATTGGTATATGAAATATATACTAAATGGTATATTACATATATAAATCTTTCAGTTTCATTTTAATTTATCTTCTATTAAATTTCAGTGAAATTGTATTTAGTATTTCCTACACCTATAATTCACGTTTTTAAAATGTGCAGTACAATTTGTTTGTAGTGCATTCATTAGCTTTTGCAATCGTTATCACAATCTAATTTTAGAGCATTTGCATGGCCACAAGAAGAAACCTCTTAACCATTACCAGTCCCTCCTCAGCTACCCACTACAATGGCCCTTGGCAATTACAGATCTACTTTGTATCTCTACAGATTGCCTTTTCTGAATATTTTATATAAATGGACTCATAAAATATAAGGTTATTTTGTTTACATTATTTTTCTCAGTGTAGCATTTTTGGGATTTATCCACATTATAGTATGTATCAATATGTCATTCATTTGCTACCAAATAATATTCTACTGTATGGATCTACCACAATTTAAAATAATATTCTATTGTATGGATATACCACAGTTTATTCATTCATCAGTTGATGGCATATTGAGGAGTTTCTACTTTCTAAACACTGTGTATAATACTGTTATCTGAATCTGTAGCATCTGATTTTTTGGACATGTATTTTCATTTGTCTTCATTAGAGAGCTAAGAGTGGAATTTCTAGATCATAGGGTACTTCTATGTTTAACATGAAAAATTGTCACAGTGTTTCCAAATTAGTTGCATGATTTGGATCAATTGCTCCACTTTCTTGCCAACACTGACATCTTGACTATGGCATTCCTAGTAGAGAGGAGTAATATCTCTGTGCTTTCAATTTGCATTTCCTTCATGACTAATGATAATGAGCAATGTTTAATGTGTATACTGTATACCTTATTTAGACAAGTGTCTATTCAGGTCCTTTATCCATATTCAGTTGAGGGTATTTATCTTTTTACTATTGAGTTGTAAGAACTTTTTTTATACTACTGGACCTAAATTCATTATTATATAATATGATTTAGATTACTGTAGCTCTGCAATGTAATTTAAAGTCTAGTAATGGTGATTCTTCCTGTTTGTCATTTTGGCTCAGTATACTTTTGTCTATTCTGGGTCTTTTCTGGTCCTTATAAATTTTAGAATTTTTTTTTCTATTTCTGTGAAGAATATCATTGGTATTTTGATAGAGATTGCAGTGAATCTATATATTGCTTTGGGTAGTATGGACATTTTAACAGTATTGATTCTCCCAATCCATTAACAAATATATATATATATTTTCATTTTTTTGTTTCCTCTAATATCTAGCATCAGGATTTCATAGTATTCATTGCAGAGATCTTTCACTTATTTGATTAAACTTACTTCTGGGTATTTATTTTACTGATTTTTTTTTCAGATTGTTTGCTGTTGGCATATATAAATGCTACTAATTTATATATATTGATTTTTTGTTCTGAAACCACTGAATTTGTTTAATAGTTCAAAAGTTTTTTTGTGAAGTCTTCAGGTTTAACCAAATATAAGATCATGCCATCTACAAACAAAGATAATTTGACTTCTTTCTTTTCCAGTTTGGATGTCCTTTCTTTCTTTCATCTATTTGCTCTATATAGGACTTCCAACAATATGTTGGATAACAGCGGGGACAGTGGGCCTCCTTTTTTTGTTCCTGATATTAGAGGCAAGGCTTTCAGTTTTTCACAATTCAGTGTGATACTAATTGTGGGTCTGTCATATATTTATCTTACTGTGTTGAGGTATGTTCCTTCTATACCAGTTTATCCATAGTTTTTATTATGAAAGGGTATTGAATGTTTTTAAATACCTTTCTACAGCATCAATTAAAATTTTCGTATGGTTTTGTCCTTCATTCTATTGATAGGATATATAATATTCACTGATTAGGATATGTTGAACCATCCTTGCATGTCTGAGATAAATCCCACCTGGTCATAGTAAATAATGTTTAAGTATATTTTTGATTTTGGTTTGCTGGTATTTTGTTGGCAATTTTTGCATCAATGTTCATCAGAAATATGGGTCTTTAGGTTTTGTTTGTTTGCTTTGATTAGTTTGTTTCTTGATTGCTTTTAGCCTGGCTTTGTTTTCAGGTTAATACTGGCCTCATAGTATAAGTACTGGCCTCCTCTACTGTTTTGAATAATTTAAGTAGGATTGGCATTAGTTCTTCTTTAAATATTTGGTAAAATTTAGCAGTAAAGCATCGAGTCCTGGGCTTTTCTCTGCTAGGAAACTTTCTATTATGGCCTTAATCTTACTATGTGTTATTTTTTTGTGAAGGTTTTTAATTTCTTCATGATTTAATCTTGGTAGGTTGTATGTGTCTGTGAGTTTATTGATTTCTTCTATGTTTTCCAATTATCTGGCACATATTTGGTAATAGCAGCTTGTAATGATCCTTTGAATTTCTGCCGTATTGATTGTAAAATCTCCTTTTTCATCTCTGATTTTATTTATATGGGTCTTCTCTCCATTTTTCTTAGTCCAGGTAACAGCTTGTTCACTCTGTTTATTTCTTAAACAAAAACAACTATTTTTTCATTGATATTTGTATAGTTTTCTTCCTTTCAAATTCATTTATTTCAGTGCTGATCTTTATTATTTATTCTCTTGTACTAATTTTCACTTTGGTTTGCTCTTGGTTTTTTAATTCCTTAGGAGGCATTGTTAGATTATTTATTTGAGGTTTTTCTACTTCAAAGGCCTTTGTGGTCTTGGTAAGATCGAGAAAATACCCTGGATTACCAGGAAGAGACTCTTGTTCTCTTCCTTTAATTTCTCCCAAACAAATGGAGTGTCTGTCTCTGTCTCTCTGTCTCTCTGTCCCTCTGTCTCTCTCTCTCTCTCTCTCTCTCTCTCCTCTCTCTCTCTCTGTCTCTCTCTCTCACTGTCTGTAGTTGGGGCAGTGGTGATATAAGTGACCGTGCAGCCACTAACTCATGGACTGTGCTGGGTGAGACCCTAAATCAGCACAACACTTGGTCTCACCGAAGATCCACGATGACCATACTGGGTCTCACTGAAGGCCCATGGTGACCACTTCTGGGCTATCACCTATGTTCACTCAAGAACTTAGGGCTCTACAATCAGCAGGTGGCAAATCTAGCCAGGCTTTGGTTCTTCCCTTCCAGGAAGTGAGTTTATCCAGGCCCCAGGTGAGTTCAGAGATGCCGTCCAGGAGCCATAACCTGAAGTCTGGAACCTTAGAAATCTAGCTGCTGCTCTATTCTACCATGGTTGAGCTGACACTCAAGCCACCAGACAAAGTCCTTCCTGATCTTTCCTCTCCTTTCCTCAAGCAGAGAAGTTTATCCCTGTGGCCAGCATCACACCAGTCCCATGACAAGTATTGCCTGGCTACCTCCAATGCTTACTAAGGTCCGAAGTCTCTTCATTCAGCCTGTGGTAAATGCCGACAGTCCTGATTCTTTCCCTTCAGGGCAGTTGAATTCTGTCTGGCCAAGGGCAGGTCTAGAAATGCTATCCAAAACCAACACCTGGAATCGAAGAACCCAGGATCCCCCTGGTGCTTTACCCTGCTATGGCCAACGTGTTGCCCGAGCTAACTTTGGTTCTACTGAAGGTTATTTTTTGTGTGTGCAAAGTTTTTCAATGTGGTATTCCTGTAAAGGGAAACGTTGCTGGGGACTTGTTTTCTGCCATCGTGCTCTGCATCCTTCCTAGCTGTATTTTTAAAATATAATATACCCAAATTTCCACATTCCCAGAAAACAAAAAAATCTAAGAAGCTAAATTTTCTACAAGAATCCCTATTCATAATTTGACCCTTTTAACTTATATTGTGCATCCTTTTTGAGAGATTATCTTCTTTCAGACTACACCACTAGTAACCATGGCATTTAACCTCTAGGTAAAAAATGGCTACATCTCAGTATCTATCCCCCTATTTTTGACTCTCCATTATTCAGTATAGGTTAAAGGCTCAAGAAGATCAAATCAATGTCTTTGGTACTCCAGTTTCTACATAATAGGCCAGGGTGAGGTTATTCTTTATCCTGTCAATATCTACTCATGTTTGGTACACAGAAGAAGAAAGGTTAAGTGTGAGGTCTATGTACATTGTCTCCCAGCCAAGGAAATTTGGAAAATGAATCACTTTAATCAGACATTCTGACACACACGATAATAGTATTTACAAAAGGGGTTGCCATATCTATAAAATGTTTTGTCAGGTATTACAATGATCTGTCTAGATTATTTATGGCAAATAAACCTGAAAGGTATGAATTTAGGGAACATGCATATGGGTGGTAGTCACATAGGCTGTGTCTAAATTGTAGTAGTTTCTTTCTTTTTTTTTTTTTTGAAGGAGTTTTGTTCTGTCACCCAGGCTGGAGTGCAGTGGCACAATCTCGGCTCACTGCAACCTCCACTTCCTGGGTTCAAGTGATTTTCCTGCCTTAGCCTCCTGAGTAGCTGGGACTACAGGCGTGTGACACCATGCCTGGCTAATTTTTTGTATTTTTAGTAGAGACGGGGTTTCACTGTGTTAGCCAGGATGGTCTCAATCTCCTGACCTTGTGATCCTCTCGCCTCGGCTTCCCAAGGCGCTGGGGTTACAGGTGTGAGCCACCATGCCCGGCCAGTAGTTTCACTTTACAATAGTATTTCAAAATATATAACTTAAAAATTTGCCTGTTTTTACTAAAGTCAAAAAAGGAGATGAAAAAACTTTCTGAGTCATCTACATGGTATTGTCTGGGGGCTTCTCCAGGAAGAAGATTGCCTCTGTGCCTGGAAAAATGACATAGCGTAAGATCTACAATTGTCTTGAGATCTCCTTCACAATTCAGCCCTTTTTGTTAACACAGAGATGCACTTCCCATTGTCCAAGTTTCATGAGTTATTAAGTCAGGAATTCATTTACAAACATCCTTAAGATAAACATAGAGTCTCAGTGATATTTTAAATTTTTAGGGCAAGATGAAATAAGAGTGCCTTGTTGAGAGATACATGAATAGGTGCACATGCAGAGTTACCACTTCCCTGGGAAATCAAAGCAGTCAATTATGGTAGACAGTAATAGTAATAGCGTAGTAGTGCTGGTAGTGTAGCAGTAAATACAAGTTGAATTAATAAAGACAAATTCCAGACTTCATAAATTTGTCTAGAATCAGGCCTGGGAACACCATTAGGGTATCATAAAGTGTGGTACTTCAGTGGATAGTTGCTGGTAAACTGAATTAACCCCTCTTTCTTTGCATTTGCTTTGTAGCCATGGAGTGATTTAAACATCACAGACATTCTAGTTTATTGCTATTCTAATTAGTGTACAAATGAGAATTTTTTGAACAGAAAATCTAAACCAAGACACTAGGTGCATTTTAATAGTTGAAAATCAGAATTACTGGCCTGAGAAAAAATAGTATCACATAGATATATTCATGATAAGACAGTTTTCCGAATCTGAGTATAGCAGGCACACCTAGTATGATGAATACCAGTATGTACGTATAAAAATTCTGAACATACTATTAAGCACTATTTATATTTTTTCCACTTATTCTGCTGATTTGTGTGTTTTACTTTGTGTAATGTAAAACTTTCTGTAAACATTTCCATCAGCTATGCAATGTTTACGAAAATAACAAAATTAATTCAGACACCTTGAGAGTTTACAGAGTTGAAAAACCTATTCATTTGTATCCAGGTTCCTGAAGACTTCTTCCAATAGATGAAGATAACATTTTTAAAAATAATAACAAGAAAGACAAACATGTTTTAAACAGACGATTTTTAAGTGTGCCATTATTATTAATGAATGTATAGTTTTATGAAAGTATTTTCAGTTGTGTCAGTAAGTATAAAAACTTAACCCCAGTTATTATGTGATATCAGCAGATATCACAGTAACAATTTATATACCATTCAAGAAATAGTTTTATAGAATTTCAGATATTCCCCAATTAAACAATTATATTCTATTAACATAGTTAATAGATAAATGTCTTCCACTTAGAGGAAATTTGAGATATTTACTTACTAAGAATTTCAGGTATTTTCTTACTTAAAAATGTAACAAATTGTATCTATTGTATTCCCCATCATTCTTTCAGCCACAGATCTGCAGAATACTTCTAAGAAAGTTCATTTTTTTTCAGATAAATGAAATATAGCTCTTTAAGAGGTATGATGGACACTCCTGATGCAGACATCTGCCAAATCAATCACTTTTTTATACTTAAAAATTACAGAAGTTGAAGAAAGACACAGAATTTTAAACTATTACCATTGCAGTACAAGTCCATAATGCATAAAATAAAAGTATTTTAAATCTCCTGGGTATATATATCAAAAGTCATCAGCTCTTGATGTAAGAATTTGGAATTTGCATTCACACTGATGGGTTAAAACATCAATATGTTTTTTGGAAAGTTTATATTTTAACACTTTTCAACATTTCAGTTTTTTTGTATTAACTTTTCTATGAAATACTTCTTTAATCATATTATATGCAGATAAGTTATTAAAGCATCAATCATTCCATTTATGAAATAGTGCTAACTGTGCACAGCCACATATAATTAACTGGGATTATCAGTCACTGTCAATACTTTTGTTTTAGGGAAGGTATTATCCATGTAAGCTGTCTAGCTTGGAACTTGGCATATAGACGATAATCTAAAAAGGCCAATTGTCTCTTTAAATTTATAATCAAACCAGTTATACATGCTTGTAGTCTATATGGTAAGCCCTGGAAACAACTTCAACCACAACACACATAACACTACTTATTAAGAGGGTTGGAGAAAAAGTTAAATTTCTGTAATTAACATTAATATTATGATGATTTTGATTTTTGACAAAGAATAAGTGAGTCAATGAACATTATTTTTAGAAAACATTATAAAATATTTTTAGAAAATTTGCAAAGCAGACATTTTAGAAATATTTTTAAAAATGGATAAATAGGCCAGGCACATTGCCTCATTCCTGTAATCCCAGCACTTTGGGAGGCTGAGGCAGGTGGATTGCTTTAGACCAGGAATTGGAGACCAGTCTGTGTGGCATGGGCAACCCCATCTCTACTAAAAAAAAAAAAAAATTAATGGAGCATGGTGATGGGACCTGCAGTCCCAGCTACTCCGGAAGCTGAGGTATGAGGATCAACTGAGCCCAGGAGGTAAAAGCTACAGTGAGTCTTGATCTCTCTATGATCTCTCTACTGCACTCCAGCCTGAGAGAAGTGACACCTTGTCTTAAAAACAAACAAACAAAAACCCAAATAGATAAACTCAACAGCTCTACTTATCAATTTCCCTACTTACCTAACTAAAATATGTTTATAATGAGTATTAGAAATAGCTAATAGTTCTTGTTAAATGCCAGGTACTTTAAATAGTGCTTTACAATTTAAACTTTAGTTTTCACTTTAACCCAATGAGGTAGTTACTAGAAGGATCCTTATTTTATACAAAAGAAAATTTAAGCAGAGAGAAAGTACCTTCTTCAAAATCACATGTATAAAGGGAATAATTCATTAAAAAAATAAAATTCAGATCTGGCAGTAGTCCCCCTTGAGTCTATAGTTTTAACTGCTATATAGTACTGTTTCTACACGAAATCTGCTTATGGTATTCCATATTTCAATGATAGCACCATCCTGTGTGTGGTAGTTCGTTTTCACACTGCTAATAAAGACATACCCGAGACTGAGTAACTTATTAAAACAACAACAACAAAAAGAAGTTTAATGAACTCACAGTTCCACATGGCTGGGAAGTTCTTACGATCATGGTGGAAGGTAAAAGGCAAGTCTTAGATGGCAGCAGACAAGAGAGAATGAAAGCAAAGCAAAAGGGGAAATCCCCCATAAAATCATCAGATCGTGTGAGACTTATTCACTAACATGAGAACAGTGTGGGAAAACCACCCCCATCATTCAATTATTTCCCACACGGTACCTCCAACAACATGTGGAAATTATGGGAGCTACAACTCAAGATGAGATTTGGGCGGGGACACAGTCAGACCATATCACTGTGCAAGCATCTATTATTGGTTACTTTTTGCTCCTGATAGCACCTTCTTCCAAACCTCGTTGCCAACAATTCACCTATTCCAAGACCCATTTTCTTAAATTTCTTCTGATCTGTCATAATGGATTAGAGAAAATTGCTAATCAAACAAACTGAATTTAGTTAGAAAATGAATCTTCCCCTTGTAATATACTGTTCTCCATTTAATCTTGTAGTGACTAATGCATGTTATTTCAAGCAATACAGCAGGCTTGAATCAGGTAACCTAACATATCTTTAAAACATGATATGCAAGTTTCCAAAAAAAATCGTTAACAGGTTTTGAAAGTTATATGTTCATACCTCTTGGGATGGACATAGGATGATTGGCTATGTTTATTCATTGACAACTAAAGAAAAATAAAATTTATTTAACACTATTGTAGGAAAGAATAACTCAGGAAACTTCAATAGGAACCATAGGTCTTTTCCCCTTAACAGACAAATTGAATTAATTATAGAAATATCCTTGTCTATGAACATTATATATATACCACATGTGATTATTTTGATAATACATAACAAGATTATAAAATACATAGAATCCAGTACTAATTAACATTTGATACATGTTATATACAATGATAATGGTGATGACATAAATACAAAATTTGGATCGCTTATTGTCATGTGCCTAAGTTGTTTTGAGTAATACACTAAATATGTAGAGAAATTTTGGGAAGGACCACATAATTTGTGCTAGGCCCTAATTGCTTCCCTCTTCCATGTTAAAAGTCATATCCTGTTCTGCCGTACAACCTTAGTGGCAGGTGAGTTCTTATAGCTGGGTTTCATAAGTAGCAAACATAAACTTAATAACCTTTCCTTAGTCTAATATATTTGCCATCCTCAATTGAACAAATGCATTTTTATGATGAGCTGCTAGCCAGAAAAAATTCTGAAATCCGTCATCTACTAAGTATACATAATTACTTTAAATGCATTATGCTAAAATTTCAATCATAGTATCTCTATTATTTCAGAATCCATGTCAAACTAGAAAAGAAGTCGGAAAAAATCATCACATGTCTTGAGTGCAGATATGTGACAGCTGACATTTATATGTTCACTTATTGACAAGTTTTATATCTTTACAACAATTTTATATTAAGGTTACTTAAAAATTTCAATTACTTAAAATTAAGTTATTTTATTGATATCTAGTACTTATAACTGCTTATTGAAAATTAGACTTTACAATCAGGCTTTATGAGTTACAAGAAAGAGACTAAAGTCTGCTTTGTTTACTTTCTCAGAAACTTTCGTAGTATCTTTCACATGTAAGGAATCTAAAAATGTTTACATATTGAATGACTACATGAAACCCATATAGTTAAATGCAAGTTTACGTGCAAATTCATGTTCTTTCTGATAATTACCTAAAATTGAAAATTTATGTGCATGAGATGAAATCAAATTGAAAAACATGCAATGGAAATGCATCATTTCTGCTGTTCTGATCAGTGTACTGTTAAGTTGGTACTGTTTCCTCCATCAATTCTCTGCAACCCTACAAAATTAAAGCTGCCAGTTTAAAACCTAATATGACTATCTCAAAAGTCTACATGGTATCAACCTCTTTTTCTTGGTGCTATAAGTTAGATACCCAGAAAACAATCTTTGCTATACTGAGAGTGTTGATGTAAAGGTTAATCATAATATTATCTAAGGAAAAATACGGTGAGAGTTGAAAGAAGCAATGATGAACAGAGGGAGAAGTTCAACTGCGATGCAGATGCAATGGAAAACTTACCCAAAAGAAGATCTGGACCAGTTGTGATGGTCCTGCATAGTCGTCTAAATTATGAAAAGAACACCAGGCTTTATAACCTACCATCAACTATTGGCTGTGCCTGCCATCAGGGAGGGGTGCATAATCTTTTAAGTGGTGGCTGGCTCTATTTGTAAGTACAGTTTCTGAAAATAGACTTAGCTGAAAATAAGAGGTTTTTAGTGTACTGATAAATAACGATAGAAGTTTATTTTCCTACTAAGTCCAATGGAAATATTTGTAAAGTCTTAGGGCATAAAAAGATGTCACTATTCCCACATAGTTACTGTCAGTATTGAATACTGTTGAAGAAAATGCCTTACCATCCCATTACGGGAAATAGAATTTGTGTAGTTTCCTAGAATCAGATTATGTGTATGATTATCTTTCAAGATGGTGCTTAAAGGTTTGCAGTAAACATTTACCTTAACTTCCAGAGCTGACAAAAGAAACATCCTCCTTGGAGTGGAAGCTGGATGATCTGTTGGGTAACACCTTTAGACTTAACTCCAGAAACCTTCTATTTGCGGTTTTACCTTTGCTACAAAGTTCCTTATTTCTATCTCTGCAGAAGCTAGAAATTACAAATTCTAATTATTTTCTTTGTGGCCTTTTCCAATTAGATCATCCAATACACACACAGACACATACACACACTTAACCTAGTAATACTTATTATATTTTAATAATCATAATGATAAGAAAAACATTTAACACTTATTATGTAACCAGAAATGTTCTAAGAGTCTTCATATGTTAAACTATATAAACTGGGGCAAAGCTAAACTGCTGTAAAAAAGGATCCAAAATTATAGTAGTACAAAGACAATGAATTCATTTTTCTTTCATGTAACAGTTACAATATTAATGTTCCCATCTCAGGAACAATTCTTCTCTCCATGGGTTTTTGGGGCATTTAGCTCCCTTCTAAACCATCGTTCCACCACACTCAAGAGAATCAAGTCATCTTCCGCATGTTTGAAGCTCCTCTATATTTTAACAGTTGAAAGAGAAGGTGGAGGTAGAGGGTTTATTTCTGATGTCACTATTCTCAAACCAAAAATGGCACACTCCACTTCTGTGCAAATTCCATTGGCAGATACTTAGCTACTTGTTTATAACTAACTGCAAAGGAAGCTGGTACAAAGTATCTGACTAGGCCAAAATGTGTCTGGCTATAATGATATTATAATGAATGAAGGAAAGACTCTTGGTGGAAAGCTAGCAGCTTCACTGGTTAATTCACTAGTGGCTTTTTTTCGTTGTTGCTGTTTCATCAGCTGCCTTTCCCCCCCAACCCCTTTCCTCAGGTTCAAAATAAATATTTTCTAGTCTTTGTGGGAAACACTCGTGAAGTGATAACGATCAGAAATACTGTTTTAACCATGGTATTCCTATTAAAGATAAAGTGTTTGAAACCAAAATCAGGCACCAATTTTGTGCTGTATTCCCTGTCACTCCTTTTATTTCGAATCGGTGGCCAAGCTTTTTGAATGTGAGTGGGAATGGTAAGGAGAGAAAGGGCTAAAATTAAAACAAAGGACAAACATTATCAGTGTTTCAAAAATATTGGTCTGCTATGGAAGCCTATGTATTCCGGAGACTAAAGATGTCATCCAATTGACCAATTGCAGGGGCCATTGAAAACAATATGCTAAGAATAGATAGGGCTCAAGGACAGTATCTCCAGTTGAACTTTTAATGAACTCCAGTAGGCGCCAAGAAGGCAGACAAATAAGGAAGAGCCTAGAGACAAGGAACTAAGCAGAAGATTATATCTGCGTAGAGAAACTTTGTTTTGCATTGTGTTATTTCTGCTGACGTGAGGTTTACGGAGTATAAATAAAGTGAGGCGGAGGCTCTGCGCGCGGCCGCCATGTTCTCTGTTTGTCTTTGTCTCTTGTGTCTGTTCATTCTTCACCACCCCCGGCGCGGTCCTCAATAACCAATGCTTTTAACAAATCATGTGAAAACACAAGAAAATAGCAGGAAAGAGGTTCCCGCCAGAAATCCTTGAACTGTTTCTCTGCAACCCAAGCAAATCAAGTAAATCGTATTATCTGTCCTGCTTCTTGCCCTTCTATTAACTTATCTTTGGCTTGACTATAATTACATATATGGAATTTTCTTTAATATAACATCATATTCATAAGTCATAAAAAGAGTTAACTGCATAAATCTGTGTTTGATGACTAGAAATATATTAATTAAGGCATTCTTCTCACTCTGTAAGAGCTTGTTCCAAAGATTAGAAGTATTTGAGTTGATTTTAAATACTAGGAGAGACCTTGTAGATCATTTAGCTAAGCTTCTTCATTTTAAAGATTAGGAAGCTATTGGACAAAGTTGTTAAATAGTTTGCACAATATCGTGTAGCTTATGTATTTCAGGTCAGGACTGCCACCTCAGTTCATGGACCTATGCTAATATTCATTCCAGTGCACCTCACTGCCTCTCCATTCTCTTCTTCGCTCCTTTTTCAGCATAATTGTCCCTGTCATCCACTTTCTAAACATCTGCACATCTTAATGAACTTTTCTAACAACAGAATCTGGAAGCTGAGGAGAACTCCATTTTTTTTTTCTCTATAATTCAGTCTGCCTTTAAAGTAATATTTCCCAAAGTATGTTAACTCTCATTTTTTTTTTCAGAAATGTTTTATACCAAATAGATTATGGGAATTACTTTGAGAACTGTTGTGCATTATGACTTTTCTGAGATGTATAATATATAATAGCATGTTAAATGCTTTATGCAATAATTTATCCTAAATAGAAAGTGTTTAAATTTGCATACAACACCATTTTTGAAAATTATATTTAATATCTTTTTTCTCTTTGCACCTATAACATTTGACTGTTCCATGTATTCCTTGGAAACACTACCTCAGACTTATGATCTACTAGTCTTAGATGGTCTCTAAAATTGAAGGAATGATCAATCTGGAAATAGCATTTGATATACTTAGGCTTATCAATAAAACCCATTATCAGAATATAAGGTGACTGTCCAAGACACCGATCATTAATTCAATAATCATTTTTAAAGACTCAGTGTGATTTACATTAATAAAATTTATGTCACATACTGCCATTGTGTTCACTGATGATTCTAGCACATTTTGGTATGAAGGCAAACTTTGGAACATGTGTCTCTCATATGTTTGTGTGTGTGTATACACACACACATACATATGTCAATTTACAAACTGTCAGAAGAAATGGGAGGTGAGGTTGTACTAAAGCAAGATAAATGTAATATATGCAATAAGTATAATAAGGTAATATATGAAGAATAAGTATTTGGATCATGTCAATATATACCCAAACTTAAGGATTAATTCAAAAGCATCTGAGAAATAATACTGCAGAGCAATAAATACTTCTTTTTTTTTTTTTGCTTTGTTTGTGAGACAGAGTCTTACTCTGTCACCCAGGCTGGTGTGCAGTGGCACAATCTCGGCCCACTGAGAACTACACCTCCCGGATTCATGTGATCCACCCACATTAGCCTCTAGAGTAGCCGGGGCTACAGGTGTGTGTCACCACACCCAGTTAATTTTTGTAATTTTAGTAGAGACAAGGTTTCACCATGTTAGACAGGCTGGTCTCAAACTCCTGACCTCAAGTGATCCACCTGTTTTGGCCTCCCAAAATGCCAAGATTACACAATTTTTATCTCTATTGCTATCTCTATATACTCAAAGTGTCATTTCAAGAATAAGAAAAATTAAAATACATATTTAGCTAATATTTAACACTACATTATATCGTTAAGAACATTGTATTGGGCCGGGCGCGGTGGCTCAAGCCTGTAATCCCAGCACTTTGGGAGGCCGAGATGGGCGGATCACGAGGTCAGGAGATCGAGACCATCCTGGCTAACACGGTGAAACCCCGTCTCTACTAAAAAATACAAAAAACTAGCCGGGCGAAGTGGTGGGCGCCTGTAGTCCCAGCTACTCGGGAGGCTGAGGCAGGAGAATGGCGTAAACCCAGAAGGCGGAGCTTGCAGTGAGCTGAGATCCGGCCACTGTACTCCAGCCCGGGCGACAGAGCGAGACTCCGTCTCAAAAAAAAAAAAAAAAAAAAGAACATTGTATTGGTGGGCAAAATACAAATAAAGATAATAAATTTTGAAATATTTAATTATACAAGTCAACTTGTGATTCATTTTTATTTAGAATTTATTAATTTGTATTTTTTATTTTTCTATAGACTAATGTTGGAGGTGACATTAATTTTATAATATACTATTTTTAACAGGTTTCCTAAAATGCCTATGATTTTAAAATATTATACTAAATATAAAATTTCTGAGCACTTTGCAATAACAACAATAACAGTAATTAAAATTATCAATAATCGCTATTTTAAGACCATTTAATTTTTACATATAAAAGTTATACTTTTGTAACTTGGTTTATGAATTCAAGTTAACTCCTAATATGGCTTCTTTTTCTTTTTTTTGGATGGAGTCTTGCTTTTGTTCCCCAGTCTGGAGTGCAATGGCATGATCTCGGCTCACGATAACCTCTACCTCCTGGGTTTAAGCCATTCTCTTGCCTCAGCCTCCCGAGTAGCTGAGATTACAGGCGCCTGCCACCATGCACCATTTTGACCAGGCTGGTCTCGAACTCCTGACCTCAGGTGATCCACCCTCTCGGCCTCCCAAAGTGCTGGGATTACAGGCGTTAGCCACTGTGCCCTGCCTGATACGGCTTTTCAATGTCCAAATCATTTAGAAAGAAAAACTGCTTTAAGTTTATTTTCTGCTTTGTTTCGAGTCTCTTTCAGTTTTTTTTTTTTTTTAATGTTTAATTCACATAAACCAAGAATGCTTGCAAAACAATCCCTGAGAAAGGTATACTTCTTGCATTCAGTGTAGTGACAAAGAAAAGGAGTAGCTGAAATTCTGTGTAAGTTTTCTAGGGTCATAATATGATTAAAGGAGAGCAAAGAGTTTTAGTTCTTGATTTCTAAACTTTAATTATATCTAGCAGCATTTTTGTTACAGTCCAGCTGAATTTTTTTAGTAAAGTAAAATGGCTGACTAGAAGATAAAATATTATACACTGCTAGAATTTCTAAATCTTTTATACTTTAGAATCACCCAGATTGCTTTTAAAATTCTTCATTGTTCTTCCTTCTAAGAAGTATTATTCTGATTTATCAGAATATATGGGCTGAAATCTAGTAATGTATTTTTTAAGTCTCAGTTAATTTTCACTAAAATTCCTAAGGCATGATACTTGGCAATAAATAATTTTTGATACATTATCATCATGAATGAGAGTTATTTGAACGATTACAGGACATAAACATTTTGATACAGTATGTCTTTAATAAGTCATGATGGTCTTCTGAAGGAAATGAAGAAGTGTAGGGTTTGAGGTCAGAGATGATAGATTCTAATTCAATTGCTACAATGAACAAGAAAGCCAGGACATTTGTGTGGTAATTCCTCTCACAGCACTTGATAGGATTTCTTTGGCAATATTTATAACACCTGCAAAAATGATAAAGGAATTGTTCAGAGAAAATTAATAATATAATTCATTTATGTAAGAGAAGAGTAAGCAGTCATTTGTATATAAAGTTGGCAGATTCTCTTTCCCTTCAAATTCTAATCTTAAGCATGTTGGACCTAGAAAGAAATGTAAAGTTTTTATTTATCCTATATGTAAATAAAAATAATTCTGATATTCCAATTGGAATGCCTTAAAATGCCAACCATTCTTAGCTATATAATCATTGTTGGCTACCAAAATGAATAGGGACCTTTCTTGCTTTCTCTAAAATGTAGTTGTCAACTCTACAGTGTTTTCGTCATTCATAGTGGAATGAAATCATGTGTACTGCCATTTGAGTGCTTGGGAACCCCAATATCTTTTTCCTTTCAGTTTTTTTATTTGCTCAGAAGGAAATCACTTCTGGTCTTCTTAGTTTTTATGCCATATGCCCACATTTCTTTTATTTATACACCTAAGTTTTCAAATACATGCATAGGTGTTACTCAGAAAAGAGGGATTACTATTAAATATGTCACTCCAGTAGCTTTTTGTTTCTTTCACTGACCTGAAAATATACCCATTGTGATGATTTCTAAATCTTTTATACTTTGAAATAACCCAGATTACTTTTTAAAATTCTTCATTGTTCTCCCCTCTAAGAAGTATTACATCAGTATACTGGGCTTAGACCTACTAATATATTTTTAAATTCCTACAGATAATTTCGACTAAAATTCCTAAGGCATGATACTGGGCAATAAAGAATTTTCTCTATTTCAATTACAAAAAAAAATTACCAATAGATGATGAACTCTAATAACTAATTACAATAATTTTAATAATATTTCCTAGAGCATACGAAATGAGTAATCACATATTAACAAATCAGATCTTTTGCTTATAGCGGATAAGAAAGATATTTTGTCAATGGGTTTCTTATATAGCTAAACATAATATTTTCTTTTAATTTTATCATTGAACTTCTGCAAAAATAGGAAAAATAGCTTGCACATGCAAGGTGCACACATCTAGGCTGCTAAGTAAATTGCATGATTCTGATGTTAATCAATTTTCTACATGTATATGTGTGTGCACACATATATAGATATATCTTTTCAATGTTTAAAGACATTAAAATTAAAATATTTAACTTTAATTTCTTGAACATGGTTTAATGTGTTGGCAAAATATTATAAGATAATATAATCAAAGATAAAATGATTAGTATATCTTGAGCAAACATAATAAGACTTGTTATAGTTACATAGTTAAGTCAACCAAGAAAACTGAAAAGCTATGCTAAGTGATATGGGTCAATATTTCCAGTCAGGGCAGGTTATTAAGCAAGTCTCAAATCTCAGTGGCTAGCACATTTCATCTCCAAGACCTGAATTCTCCTTCACATCATTTTTTTTTCATTCCTACAATAATACCTTAACCACTGTACCCCATTTATTATTTTTGCATTTCTGTTCAGTATCTGATCTATAGGGTGTGGGGTGCATACATATACTTTCTTTGTCATGTGTTTGAAGCAAAGAGTGTGATTAAAATTTTGAAAGAAATCTTTGAAAATAGATATTTAAAATTCATTTACCACTCTCAAATGCCCGTGATCTCAGCCTTTGATATATCTTTCTTCATTGAACTTTCTCTCTTCCATTTCATTTTAGTATGTTATTTCTAAAGTGCAGACATGATTTCCCTGATTCACATTTGTTATGTTTGAAGACTAAACCTGTTTAAATTGGTCTTCCACAATCTGAGGAGTATTCTCCCTCCCTAACTTCCTTTTCTGTCTCACTCTTTGTAAATTTCAACACTTTAATCATACAGGGCTTTTTACAGTTTTTCAAATGAAATGTTATCTTACTATTTTATCTTGATAGATTCCAGTTTTTACTCTCAATTTAATAAGTAATGACGATGAAGTAAATCTGCATATTTTTGATGATTCGCCAGATATCTACACAAGCATGTATATTTTACTGATAAGTCAACAAACAAAAAGTAAAATAACTTGTATGTAAATACAATTTTAAAATTTATTATATTAAATATGCATTGATCAATAACAGTGCTGAAAATTTCACGGTGACATTTGAATAAATCAGGCTTTGGGTGTTCAGTTTTTATGTCTTAAAATTGGAAATATTATAATGTAATTTTAGATTTTCCTCCAGGCATCTTCTGTTGGTTTATCTGTTCATGCTAAAAAGTGTATTTGAAATAAGAATATTTGAAATGCCACAGCATATGCTCAGGAAGATTTCAACCATATATATTTTTATTTTTCCTTAGAGCATGTATCATATAAATAATACAAGAGATAAAACTGAATAAGGGACTGAATAAAACAATCAATATTGAGATTTTGTTGTTTGTATTTTGAAATTCTATTTATACTATATAGATCAAATAGAATTAATATTTTTCAGCTTTCAAATCTAATTATGGCTGGTAAACTCTAAAGCTAATGATTGCTTCCTGTTGTGTATTTCTACAAAAATGTTTTCTAAGGCATATACTTGAATATTTACCATATAGTTTAAGGAATATGTTAAGTTTAACTTATTCTAAAAGATGTTCAATGTCTCACAACATAGATGTTTTTAAAGAACAAGGTTAATGAAAAATATTTCATTTATTCAAATGTCACTTCAGAGTGCATAGAGGATCTAAAATTACAAACAAGGTTTTCTAAGAATCTTTCACTGGGGATGCTTTAAAATTAAAGAAGGATGATCAGAAATAAACTTCAGGCACAAACATTAAATTACGTGGGCAGCTTCTGTCCACATTTTTCAATTCATGGGGGAAAAAAACTGTCATTGATGAAACATAACTCCATCATCCAATTTACTCTGCATTTATGATGACCTAAGGAGTGAAATCAAATATCACCTGCAAAGTTAGAAAAGATTCAAAAAATATTTTTCATACAAAAAACTTCAAAATTTTTATCAAGACTGTTTATGAAAAAATCTTAATATGATCCAAATTTTCCTATTACATTTTTACTTAAAAGTGAGTTTTAGCTTAATATCATTCCCCTGATCAAGATAATGTTTTCTCAATCCATTATCTAAACACCTTTTTACAATCTATATGATCCAGTTCATTTTTATCTCCCGAGTATCCTTGTCTGTTTCACCTGGTCTTGGATCCCCTCTCCTCTTGATTCTTGCAGTACATTAGTTCATATTGTATACTAATTACATTCAACTTTTAAAACTTTCCTAATGTTCTATGTTTTTATTCTTATTATGTCTAATCATCCAGAGAGAATTTTAAAGACAGTGATTGTGTCTCCAATTCCTTCTACAATCCTAATGCTGACTAGTAGAACTAAATAAGTGGCGGACAGCTAGCATGATCATTGCAAGAGTAATTTAGTAATTAATTCAGTAATTCAGGTTGCATATGAAGAAAAGCCATTGATCACAATAAACGTACTATTTTGTATATCCATTACATTTTCCAGTCCTTTATTCATTCTTTTTCTTATAACTTTTCCTATTTATCTTCATCTTGTCTGTGGCTTATCCATGAAACTTGCATTAATATATATTCATTTGTTTAGTCAATAGCATTTAAGGCTAAATAGTTTGCTGAACATTTGACTAATCTACTTTAAATCAGGTAATTATATCAAGAATATATTTTGACTATTTTAAATGCAAATATCAAGAAGTGATACAAAATAGCCATTGGAATTAGTTATTTCTAATTACTCTTTTTGCCTTTTGCTCTTTATTTCCCAAAAGATTTCATGATTTTAAATATTATGTATACTAGAGTGGATTTGTTAGGAAATAGGTAAACATATTTTTCTTATTATAGTATTATTACTACTCTGAGCCAATGCAAATTTAGAACACAACAAAATAATTTGACGTTTAGGTAGCATCAATTGGACTAAATATACGGTGTCTACTAAGTTCAATAAATAAATAGAACATGTTCTATTTTATTGAACATCTAGAAAATAGACCTTTTACTTTTGGAAATTTCTAGGTATTGTATGTCCATAGAATTGTGAATCACCATATAACCCACATAGGTGTTTCAGTTTTCTTTGGTTTTATTTTAAAATAACTGTGATTTAATTTAGCTGCATTTGACAACTACTTCCTGGAAATATAAGTATACATTTACAATCTTATTTATTCTCAAATACATAAAATATTTGTGTATTCACAACTTGCAGAGTTGGGGAGTGGCAGGATAAAACGATTCAAATGAGTGGGTGCAAATGAAATTGGTTTCTGTTTCCCAGAAGTTTTGTAAATAATGGACTTAACCCTACATAGTGAACCAGATGCTTCTGACAATGGGAGTTGTTTTTTTGGAAATCAGTGCTTGGGGATACATATCTTAAGTCACTACAGTACTATTTAGTGTGCTTTAATAACTCTAGATGAGTGCACTCTCTTAAAGGGGTGGATGTGCCTTCTTAATCGTTTAACCTTCTATAGTATCAGTAATATACACACAGGCTGAAGTTGTTTCCTGCTGTGATTTGAATGTTTTAAATAAATGTATAACTGTATTTGCCTAATTTTTTTAACAAGGTAAAACTGCCCTAAATCTCTAAAGATATGTTTCTTATCTGTCTTTGTAACAATAACACCTTAAAAATTCATGACTAGGTGTAAATTGTGTCTCAAATGGGTTTAAGAGGATATTTTCCTACCAGAAGGAGTGGAGAAGGCATCAGTGAGAAAGAGCATAAGAAGCTTGAATGCATGAAGGACTGAATATAAGAAACCCATGGAAAGAAGACCATGATTTTAAAGCAGGTAAATCCACTAAGGATATATTATGGCAAATTTTAAATGTTACTTTGGTTGCAAAAATAACATAATTTAGAGAAATAATATAAATAATTTTAAAATCTTCCAGTAAACTTATGAAGTTCATAATCTTTTTATATTATTGTAGTTGGCCTTTTATGTGCTTACTATATACCAAATACTATGCTTTATGCTTTGAACAAATCATGAAATTAAATTCTTATGTCAGCCCTACCTACTAGGTCATATTACTATTTTTAATATGTATAGAAACATATTGGTTCTTAGAGTTGTCAAAAAAATTTGTTAATTATTATTTAGTAAATTGCTTAACAAGAATGTAAATCAGGCATGACTAATTTGATGGTTTATACTCTTTAACTACCACAAAAATGTGCACATTTTAAGAGTCATTTTTATAGGAAATTTAGAGATATAATTTGAAGAAAAAATTAAGTAAGGTGAGAATGTACAGCCTCTACATTAGGGGCTCCAATCCCTGAGCCACACAGCAGGAGGTGAGCAGCAGATAAACGAGTGAAGTTTCATCTGGTTTTATAGCAGCTCCTCCTTACTCACATTACTTCCTAAGCTCTACATCCTGTCAAATCAGTGGCAGCATTAGATTCTAATAAGAGTGTGAACACTATTCTGAATTGCGCATGTGAGGGATTTAGGCTGCGCACTCCTTATGAGAGTCTAATGACTGATGATCTGCCACTCCCACCAATCACCCCCAAATGGAACTATCTAGTTGCAGGAAAACCAAGCTCAGAGCTCCTACTGATTCTACTCATGGTGAGTTGTATAATTAATTTATTATATATTACAATTTAATGATAAAAGAGATAAAGTGCACAATAAATATAATGCATTTGAATTATGCCCCTCTCCAGTCTGTGGAAAAACTGTCTTCTACATAGTGGGTTCCTGGTGCCAAAAAGATTGAGGACCATTGCTCTACATAATTCTCATTGAAAAGTGGATAAAATGGCTACTACATTTCCAGGAACATGAAGTACTGAGAGAGGAATGAAGGAGCTGGTGAGGTGGCAGTTAGGGCGGGTCCTCAGTAAAACTCCTTCAAACCAAGAACAACCTGAAAACCAAGCTGCAGGCCCCAGATCAGAATAAGCCTGCATCCCTAAATGAAAATGGCCATTCAACTAGCCCAGATGAATAAATTCCAATTCTTTTTAGGCACACTTCTCTCTCACTTTGGCATGCCTTTGTCCTGTTTCACATGCTTTGTCTTGGCCCTTATCCTTCCCTCTCCTGCTTGGTTCTTTGTACTCCTCTGCATTATCATGTCTCTCTGAGTTAATTTTGGTGCACTGTTCAGTCTAAGCCTTCCCCATAATAAGACCATAAAAACTCCTTTGCTCAGCCTCATTGTTGGCAACCCCTTTTTCGGTCCCCTCTCGCTGCTGAGACCCTTTCTGTCACTTAATAAATCCTCTTCTGTCTTACTTTCCAATGTCCATTAGCCTTATTCTTCTTGGTCTTGGGACAAGAAATCAGAACTTGCTAAACTGCGGGAGCAATAGAGCTGTAATGTTTCCACTCATCAAGCTGTAGATGGTGGGAGTAAAAGAGCTTTAACACTCCCTTTTGCTTGCTGAACTACAGGAGTTAAGAAGCTGCCAGGTGTCACTCTCTCCTGTTCATTGAACGGCATGAGTGAAAAAGCTGCAACAGTATCATTAGTATATTCAGGCTTCAGTAAATACCAAATGATATATCAACTTTTAGAAGTCAAATGTTCATAGTGTTTTCTTGGACCCTGGGGGATGAAGGTCTTCTTAAATCCTTATGTTCTACATTAACTGAAGGGATGGGAACTGCTTCCCTGACAGAAAATGCCGTTCAGCTACAAGAGGTCATGTCTTTCTGTAAGTTATAACAAAAAAATGTAATTTCTCAATTGAAGAAAATGTAAATAAGAATGTTTTTTAGAAAAAACAAAAACGTAAAATATTGTTTTGCTATCAATTTATTGTCAGGACCAATTTGGAATTCTAAAATAATTCAATAAAGTAGCAGCCAGTAAACTACAATTCATTTCAAGTTTACTTAAGAACAGTCTTCAGAAAACGCTTGAATTCCAGTTCCTCACTCTTTCCTCAAAATGGAGTTGTAATTTCAGTGAAATATTTCCATAAAAGAGCAAGCTGAATAGAGGAGCAGAATTTGGATTTGTCTTTTGACATTCTCCTGTAAAGGATGAGTCTTATTTATTTAATCACCTTCTGTAGTTTCGGTTGCCTGGGAAATAGACTTTGTAACTGAAGTTTGCATTCTGGATGGTTCTTGTAGAGGAATTTGGGGATCAAAACTTGAAAGGGAGTAAGGAAAGGCGAACTGTGCAGAAGGAGAAGTTGAATGCACCTTCAAAATTGAGACATGAGAGGTGAGCCTTGTAAATGCTGAATGAACCAATCATTTGACGCGAGTGTCATAGAAGAGGGGAGCAAATGGTAATCTTGAATAAGGCAGGTTCTTTTCCACTAACGATTTTTTTTTTTTTTTGACAGAGTCTTGCTTTGTCATTGCCCAGGCTGGAGTGCGGTGGCACGATCTTTGCTCACTGCAAGCTCCGTCTACTGGGTTCACATCATTCTCCTGCCTCAGCCTCCCGAGTACATGTGCCTGCCACCACACCCAGCTAATATATATATGTATATATATATATATTTTTTTTTTAGTAGAGAGAAGGTTTCACTGTGTTAGCCAGGATGGTCTCGATCTCCTGATCTCATGATCTGTCCCCCTTGGCCTCCCAAAGTGCTGGGATTACAGGTGTGAGCCACCATTCCCGGCCTCCACTGATAATATGCTTATGGAGAGTCTCAGATGTGAACTATTAGCAGTTCACAACCCGCTTTTGGAGAAACATGTTCTGAAAGAAGATCTGGGTGATCCACCTAAGCATCCAAAATAATGAATAACTACCAGATGTGTCTCCACTTGTGTGTTTTTGAGGGGGTTATGCAAATATCTGATAGTATCAATTAATCATATTATACAAAAACAAACACACAGAAGAACACTTTGTGTTTTCATATTCAAGGTGATTTACTCTGAGAAATTTATACACTTACAAATTATTTACAATGCATATAGCTACCCAAGAAACACCAAAAAATGAAACTTCTGAGTTTGTACCAATATGACTCAGTATTGCCAAACAATGGTGGTTTGCAGATTATTTGTAATCATTGGTTCCTTAACTATATCTGCAGTTGTAATTTTCCTAAGATGAATTTTTTTCAAATCCTGCTAAAGTTCAGGCTGTGCAAAGTGTGTGAGCTGCCTGAGGCGAAGGGTGAAAGAGGTGAACTGAATATTAAAATGTCCATAGTAGTCAGTTTCACTGCTTGTCAGTCTCTCCTTCATGAGGTAGAAAACAGCAGTTGCTGAGGCACAGCAGTTAAACTGAGGAATCAGCTTTATTCTGCTGTAGAGTAAATGACATTCTGGGAATTGAGTAGATTAGCTAATTAATGAATGCCTTAAGTACCTACATTGCTTTCCTGCTCCAAGGCTTTTCACATCTTCAACTTACACTCTGGGTAATATCTCTGAAGTCAGTTTTATTCCAAATGCAAAAACATTGTATTGTTGACTCCAGACCACAGGAAGGTTTCTGTTTAATATTTTAGTGTCTTATCCATATTGTACACACCAACTCAAAGAAGACAATCATACACACACTCACCATTTTTTTCAGGAATGATTACTTTGATACTCTCATACTGCAATCACACAGACCCACAAAACTCTATAAATATATCCCTAGTATCAGTGAAGTCACAATACCCAAAATTGTTAATTTTAAATTTCATTTCTGCATATTGGAATATTCCATCCATTAATGAGTAGCAAATGTATGTCCTCTACTTCTTTAGAGTCTCATACATGATTCTATACTGAAGAGCATCTGCAATATCCATTTCAACACCAGTAAGCACAACATCTTGAAAGACTCATAATAAAAGGGAAACAATAACATTGGATTAAAACTTTCCAGAGAAAATAGGATGGGTCATCTGATAAGTTTAATGTACAAAATCAAACCAAATTTTCCCATTCAGTCTATTAAGAAAGATGCTTAGCTCTACTAATCTTTTACTGTAGAATAATTAAACATTTTACAATTTAAAAATGTTTTAAAATATAAGATGGACACTTAATAATGATAATTTTGCCCTCTATGTATATTCTTATCACTTAAAACTTTGAAAGTTATAGAAGCCTCATTGAATCCTCAAACTAGGGATTTGTTAGACCCCACAGTAGCATTCACTGCTATTATTCTGCATTTAATTCTCTTGAAGGAAGTGTTTGTGACACCTTAGGGGCTTCCTAGCAAGTAAATCAATTCCAAAGATTGGCATTGCAGTGACATGGAAACAACAATAACTTCAGAGAAATGTAGTCATAGTCAATGGCATCTTAAAATTGTAAATCATGCAAATGCATCAGCAGGGAAACACAAATACACAGGGGAGGCAAAAAGAAAGAGACATGCTAAGCAAAGACTACTGATGCCAATTGTAATGGCCAAAAAGAATTACAGTATAGGGAACACAAAATCAGAATATGACATTGTTAGCATATATATTCATATTTTCAATTTTTTAGTTAAAATAATATATTAGTATTATTCTCTATATATGTATATATACATTTCCAAAATATCTTGGAATCGAATGCATAAACATTAAAATTCAAACTACGGTATTATATAATAAAATATATTCTATATTCAACTAAAATGAAAAACTCAAATTGACAACATGTACACAAACAGAATAAAAATACAAAGCAAATCATATAATGATAATGTCACAGTATTATTCTTAATGTGGTCAAATATAATATTCAACTGACTTTATAGAGAAAAACTTTGTTACTTAGAAAAATCAGTTTCCGCCAGGATGTGTTAAAATTACTTCTAAAATTTTCACATTCCTTTCAGAGATTTGGGTCCTTTGGCATATTTTTTACCTTAAGGATAAGTATCAAATATTTGATTATATGCTTTTTTTTTAGGTATTGGCTATAATATCAATATCCATATACTATATATTGAGATTTTGTTAACACATCCTGGATCCCTATGGCTATTAACACCAGGACAATTGGAGATTTTTCTCAGGCAACATATAATGAGCTTGTGGGTGGAGCACACAAGGGAACAATGGACAGGAACAGAATCCTAGTAGCAGCTCCCAGAGGGGCTCTGTTCTGGTCATTTTGAGGAAGTTGAGGTAGGAAAGGGAATGACCAACATACAAACATTTTTAGTGAGGATCTTTTCTCATCACATGACCAGAAAAAAAGCAGATAAGCCCCACCCACCTTGGATGAAGAGTTTATTATCACAATGAGATTATAATGAAGAAAATGTCAGTGAAAGGTCAATGTTCACCTTGTCTTCAGGCAGGTGGGAATGCCAGAGTCTTGCTTCAGTGACCTCAGAAAGCATCACTCAAAGAGATAAACACGTTCTTCATTCATGATTAGGATCTCAGCTTGGTCACCTAAGTTAGTCCCACATCAAGCTACATGACTTGGATCAGCTTGCTAAGAGAGGCAAAATTGTAGAGGAAGGAATATGCCCACACATGTAAGACCCAGCAGGACTTTGGTTTTAATGCCACCTGTCGGCCAAGACGGAGTCTATTCCCTATACTGCCTCATGTTGGATGATTTATATGGTGCCAAGTAGTCAAGAAAAATAAATAATCTCTTTTCTATATATTTGAAAATATTATTGTCTAGTGTCATACAGATAATCGCCTTGACATTTTCTGAAGTTTTACATAGACATTTTAATGCAGACACTATGTTAATATGTTAATATCTTAATATGTTAGCATCATTTTAATACTTTGAAGAAACTATAGTTTGATAGAAAATATATGTATATATATACTTTGCTGATTTGACTTCCCAAATTGTTAATTTTCAGAGAAAAAAATGTATTTTATAATATTTAAGCTTTATCTAAAGCATGAATGCCAGGTGCACATAAGATTCTAAAAAAGCAAGAGAGGATTTGGAAAGACATACATGTATATTATTCAACTAATTATGCCATTTCAAAAGTTTATCACACTGGTCTTGCTATTATCTTGTAGAGAAAAGTATCATTTGTCACACTCTGGGGTGGGCTACTGACAAAGGCTTCAATCATGCAGAAAGCAGTTTTCAAAATTCCATTAAAAAAAGCGGGCTCCATTTCCATGATAAATTACTCCTAGACAAGAATCGTAGCTGACTACTCAAGTGCTTGATTCTGTTATCACTGATTTGTCCTTCAGTCTTCAAAACAATGAAAATGAAGGACTTACAACTAATTGTGCCAGGAAACAGAGCTAATTTCCTCATAAGGCCAAAAATAAATAAAGAAAGAAAGAAGATTGTACACCATTAAACTTGAGAAGGAATCATATCAAGTGCAATAACAAATTGTTATTAATATCTTTATTGTCCTACAAAATGTTTTGATTGCTATTCTTAAGTAAATTTGCTCCTGAAAAATCATACACATTTTCCTCAAGAACAACGAAAGAAAAAAAAAAGGTTTCAATTAATAAAGAAGCCTAAAACCTTCTGAAGGAACTTTTAAATTTTTCCTTTTAATTGGGAAATCAAAAGCATTTCTGAGTGGGATAAATATAGTAGACTAGCACAAATGTTAACACTTCACTTGAAGATACATATCTAAACTTTTAACTAAGAATCACTCCCTCCAATATTCCACTGATTAGTAATCAGTTAAATAAAAATTAAAACTATAATGCAAAACCGTTTTATAGACATCAGATTAGTAAAGATTTAAAATGTGTTGGAAGTTATGTAGGACATTGGGGTTTCTCATCCACTGCTAGTAGGAGCAACCATTTTGAAAAATGCTTTTGCGTTAACCAGTGGAACTGAGTATGTCCTAATTAAAATGATACTTCTAAGAAGATGCCCTGAAGTTAAATCTCTCGAACATGTACCAATATGGACTTTCAAACAGAATAGTAATTATTTTTAAAATTCAACTGTTACTACAGTTTCTTGTTTCTGGCCAGATAATTTTCATATTCATTAATGTGTATATAATTTAGTTAACAACAAATATTTATTTTCCATTTTATTTGCAGCTTTTTGCTTTTCATGTTGTTAGAAAGATGGCTTATTAAATTTTCTCCAGTAAGAACAAATGTAATTGGCCACCTGAAATGCTTTCAGCTATACCAATATTCTTGATTAGGTAATGAAAAACACAAGACTGCATCATTCATATTTAAAAGTTAGTAAGGATAACCATTTTTATTTATAAAATAACGTGTGTTCCAAATATTGATTATATCTGAGCTATTCATTACTTATGCAAACATATTTATAATTATTTATATTATATTAGTTCATTTGAAATTTCATTAACACAATAAGATGGAAGTTTGCACAAGGAAGATTGTCTATTTGCCATTTTTGTATTATAGTTTAAATAGCTGTCAATTACACACATCACAACTTTCCTTGATGACTGTTTGTCTAGAGGATAAAGTAAAATCACACATCTCCTGACTTCTTACAGGTATAAAATCCATTTTTTTCTTGAATCTTTTTATCCAGGTTAATGTTTCTAAAGTCATCTCCTTATTTATGAAGAGACAGATTTAAAGTTGTCTCATTAAGTTGGGTTCCTATTTCTGGATTCACTCAGATTTACCTATTGAAAATTATAGATACAACCTACTTAGCACTTCCTTCTAAATGGTAAAAATAATTGAGTGACTTTTTTTTCTAATATAGTGACAGGGTTCAGGACACAGAAGTGTAAAATACAGCACCTTAGAATTTGAGAAAACAGCGGAAGCAGGAAGGTCACTTTAACCTTCCATTTCCCCCTTCCCTTCTCTCTCCTGAAATAAATCATAACACCCTCATTCCAGAGGTACCACTTTCTCTCTGTCCGGAGGAAAGAAATAGGCTTATCTCTAGCAGCACAGAGACACAGAGAAGAATCTGAACAAAGAGACCTTGCTAAGTTCCCCCTAGTTCATGACCATTATATCATCCCCTCTTTTGCCAAATCATATTTCCTGACAACTGTTCACTCTTTATCAAACATAAGTGTAAAAACACACAGGTTTCCCTGTTCCTTTGAGTCTTCATTCCTGAAGACTCCCATGTCACATGAAATTTATATTAAATAAGTTTGTATGATTTCCTTTTGTTATTCCGTCTTTTGTTATAGGGGTCTCATCCATGAACATTGTAATGCATCGGTGAGGAAAAGATACTGTTTTTTCTTCCCTCCAATTGGTAATTCACTCCAACTAAATACTATCTCAATTTGTCATCTGCAGAGGTTGTCCTCTAGTACACATATTCACACCGTGGTGACAGCCCGTGTTCCTAAGACGTCTGGGCATTGCCAAGTCTCCTGATCACTGATGACATTCAGTTGGAGGGGAAGTTGTGTCACTGGAATATTGCTCACATGTTTATAAAATACCTATAATGCACAAGAGAGATCTTTGCCCTCCTATCCTCACTGGATATTATATATCTGATAAGCAAAAATACATTTTTGAGTATTTGTGCTTTTTTATCATTAATTTGTTCAATTTTATATATTATTGAACTTCTGTGTGTATGCGGATTCCTGTGTATATTTTTAAAACACTTTACTGAAGTATAATTGACAAACAAAAAGTTGTACATATTTAATGTACACAACTTAATGAGTTTGGAGATAGTATTGCTAATTGTAGGGATTATACTATATGGTAGAACTCTAGGATTTATTCATCTGTGTGACTGAAACATTGTACCTTGCCATTTTCCTTTCCCCTAACCAATGACAAAAACCATTTCACTATTTCTATGAGTTTGGCTATTTTAGATTCCTCATATAAATTGTATAATCTAATACTTGTCATTCTGTGTCTTATTTCAATTAAAAAAGTCCTTCAAGTTTATCCATGTTGTTGTAAGCAGTATGATTTTTTTTCTTAAAGTTGATTAACATTTCATTGTATGTATATACCACTTATTATTTATCCATTCATCTGTTGATGGACTTCTGTGTTGTTTTCCATGTTCTTTTCTTTATTCCTTTTTAAAACTTTAATTCCTTATCATTTTGTATCAGATTACATTCATTCTTTTCATGCTTGTCAGTTTATTGTAAATTTGTTGTATTAATATTTGGACTTACATAGCTGAAAATGCTTTTCTTGCTTTTTCTAAAGATTTTATCTTTACTTTTATTGCTTATGTTGCCTTTTGTCAAAATAATTAAATTGTTAAACTCTATTTAAATAATTTAATTATTACCATACAACTTCCTGGATTGTTTCCCTTGCTTAAGGTATCATAAATTTTAACCTTAATTTTGGATTCTTTCTCCATATTCTGTAAGTCCAGTTTCAAAATGATGAACCAGAAACATAACTCAGAATTCATCAAACTTAATTCCCATTACGTTTTCCTCATTCCACAATCTCTTTCTTTTCATTTCTCTTGCTATTGGTCTGTTAAGGTGAACATGGATATTTTGTTCATCGTGTTGGGCAGTACTTACAGCAAACCTAAGACAGCTATAATGCATAAATTGGGTTTTCAGAAAATTGGAGTACTTTACTTTTAAGAGTAAAATTAACATATAAGCATTTATCATATTTATTACTTTAATAACAATGTTGAATGAGTGCTTCCTAACTGGTGATTTATGAAAACCCTGGGGCTTGTAATGATTTGAAAACATGCCATAGGCCATTTACTGCACATACTCTCATGGCACTCACAGAGCTACAGTAAATACAAGTTACTGTCATTTCTTTCCAGTAAGTGAAGTTCTGATAAATTCTAGTATCATTCTACTCTCCAAAAGATCCTCTGTTATTATTATATGCATAAAGATGAATAATTGAAATGCAATTTATTTTGCAGTCTGACATTTTAAATAAATATAGAATAAAAGTTACAGCCAAACTAGACATATAAACATTTCAATATTTTATTAGATATTTGGAGTCTGTAAAACAGTGTTTTCTTTTTTAACAAAAAGAATCTGCGGTAAAAATCCTTAGCATTTTGACCACTGATATCCAATGCATATCAGATATTTTTTGTTAGTTTCCCTGGAATAAAACAGTGCCATGATCTGTGTTCCCCAAAATTTATATGTTGAAACTTAATGGCCAATGTGATAGTATTAAGAGATGAGGTCTTTAGGAGAGATTATTTTTTTTCTTTTTCTTTTCTTTTTTTTTTTTTTTTGAGACGGAGTCTTGCTCTGTCGCCCAGGCTGGAGTGCAGTGGTGCGATCTCGGCTCACTGCAACTCCACCTCCCGGATTCATGCCATTCTCCTGCTTCAGTCTCCAGAGTAGCTGGGACTACAGGCGCCCGCCACCACGCCCAGCTAATTTTTTTTTGTAATTTTAGTAGAGATGGGGTTTCACCGTATTAGCCAGGATGTTCTCGATCTCCTGAACTCGTGATCCTCCTGCCTCAGCCTCCCAAAGTGCTGGGATTACAAGGTGTGAGCCACCACGCCCAGCCAGGAGATGATTAAGTCACGAGGGCAAATAGAGTCTTCATGGATGGGATTAGAACCCTTCTAAACAGGCTTAGGGAGTGGGTTTGCTCTCTTCTGGTCTTTTGTCATGCAAGGATGCAGCAAGATAGACATCACCATGTATGAAATGATGGTGCCTTCATCTTAGACTTCTCAGTCTCCAAAACTGTAAGAAATACAGGTATATTCTTATATATTAGTCTCAGGGATTTTGTTATAGCAGCAATAGTGAACTAAGATAAACACTAACATTTTTGTCCTCCATTGTTAAGTTTAATTTCTTATTCTACAGGCTCAAGAATAACTATAAAGAATATATAGAGTAGGCTCTGCATTATTTGATTCTGTTGTACATTTTACTATGTTACTGAACAGGATCTATCAATGTAGTTATCAGTTAATTTTCCTGAAACAGGGCTCTTATTTTTACTCTCTCCATGATTTTTCCCCAAAATCCCAACCTATTGCCAATAGAGTTAAGATTTAAGTCAGCTCTAGAACTTGCAAACTAAGGAATCTCCATATGATTCTCATTTTATTTTCATTAATAACTTAATAAAACTTGTGAGTACTCTAAGAAAAAAATACCTAAATACATGACTCTAGACTTTTTATTTTTAGTCTTTGATCTACAGGGTATTACAAAAATGTGGTCATGAACATCCATATATAAATCTTTGATTGTATACATATTTTCATTTGTCTTGAATATATATAGATTTATATTTATATATATTATATACCTAAAAAGATAATTGCTTTTATTGCAAGGGTATGGTAAATCTATGTTTAATAATGTTTAATATTTTAAAGCACTGTCAGTAGATATCCACAAACAATGAATATATATTTTAGGTTCTGCAAATAGTTGCCTACACTTGTTACTGTCAGATGTTTTAACTATAGCCATTCTATTAGGTGTGAAGTGCAATTTCATTAGAGTTGAATTCACATTTCCCTAATTGCTACTGACTTTAATGCCTTTTCATGTGCTCTTTGACCATTTGTATGTCAAGTTTAGTGAAATAAATAATTATTTATATTCTTTCAAATTTTTAATGAGGCTATTTATATTCTTATATTGTAAGAGTTCTTTCTATATATATTGGATGTAAATATTTTATAGTATAATTATAAATATTTTCTGCCAGCTTTACCTTGACTTTTTACTTTCTTGATTGTATCTTTTGAAAATCAAAAGCTTTCCATTTTGATTAAGACAAATTTATCAATTTTTCTGTTATCACTTGCCATTTTCATGTTATATCTAATTATGTATTCCAAATTTAAGAATATTTAATTTTAATATAAGGGAAATACAATTATTTTAGAGTTAATAGTTTTAGCACTCATAGTTAGGTATATGGCTTATTGTGAGTTAATTTTTCTGTAGAGTATGAGGTTAGGATCCAAATTTCTCTTTTTGCATTGGATGTACAGTTGTCTTAAGATAATATTCTTAAAAGAGTATCCTTTTCTCATTGAGTACTTTTAGCCTCTTTGTTAAAAATCAGTCAATCATGCGTGCAATAATTTCTTTTAGAATTTTAATGTTGTTTCACAATTTCATGTCTTTCCTTATTTCACAACCATACTTTGTAGCTTTGTGCAGATGCCCCTCAACTTATGCTGGGTTAAATCTCAATAAATTCATTGTAAGTCAAAAATATTTTAAGTTGAACTATAATAAGTCAGGGACTGTTTGTACTAAGATTTGAAAGTAGAAAGTATGTTACTATTTTTTAAAAGTGTTTTGGTTATGGGGTCTTTGGGGTTTTTATATTATTTTAGCACAAGTTTGCCAACTTCTGCAGAATATATCAGCAACAGTTGGAACAAGGATCATTTTGTAATTTATACATTAATTTAGGAATTATTGCTGTCCTAAGAATACCAATTCTCTTTATACTTTCATATGGAAGTTTTACAGTTTATTTATACTTGCTCTTGCTCCATTTTCTTTGAGTACTATTTGTAATTTTCAAAATACAATACTTGTACAATTATGGTTGAATTCCTAAATATTTTATTTTAATGCTACTATAATTGGAATTTTCTTAGCTTTGTTTAAAATTGATATTTGATCTTTTGACTGAGACTGGTGGAGTTCATAGTTTTTGAGTATGTGTGTGAGCATGTTTACACATTTAATCTTATTAAATGTGTAAATATGTATATTTTTCTGCATACAAGATTCTATTGTCCACAAGTAAAGACAATTTCCTTTCTAATCTGTCCTGATTTTGTTTCTCATTTTTTTCTTTCATTTCCTAATTGTACTGGCTAGCATTTCCAGTAGAATGTTGAACAAATGTGTTTAAAGGAGAGAATCTTTTCTTGTTCTGGGAAAAGCATTCAGTCTTTCAACATCAATTAAGATTGTCAGCAATAAGGTATTTTTTTACATGTTTATTATCAAATCAAGGTGATTCCCCTTTACTTTCAGTAGGTAAAAAGTCTTTTTTTTTAAATTAAAAATGGATTTTGCATTTTGCACCTGAATTTCACTGTATCTATTAAGATTATAGTTTGTCTTGTGTCTATTGTTCTGTTACTATTGCGTTTTATAACTGGGCTTTTGGATGTTAAATCAATCTATTCCTTCCATAAACACTACTCTACATGGCATGTACTCCTTTTTTTTGGTTGTTGAATTTAGCTTGCTAGTGTTTTATTGAGAAATTGTATGTCTACAATCATGGAGGATATTGGTCTGTAGTTTATGTTTTGTTCTGCTTTGTTTTGTTTTTTGACGTCTGTATTCAACTGCATCTAGTTGTATCTGGGCAACACTGGCTTTATACAGTGAACTAAGTATTTTCCTCTTGTCGTTTCTTTCTGACACAGTTTACACAGTGTATACTACTTATTCCATAAACGTTTGGTGGAATTTACCAGTTAAAGCACCTGGGCTTGGATATTTCAAAATATATGTGTGGGGGACTGATTTCTAATTAATAATTTAATCTCTTTATTTTGTATACTCCTTTTCAGAGTATCCATTTCTTCTGGGGTCTATTTGGATAATTTGTGTTTCTAGAAGCTTGTCCACTTCATCTAAGTTGACCAATTTGGGGCATACATTTTTTTCATACTATTCTTCCAACTCCTTTTACATCTGTTAGGTCAGTAGTGCTGCCCCCTCTTTTATTCCTTATATTGATAATTTGTGTCTTCTCTTTATTATTCTTGGCTAATCTCGTTAAATGTGGATGACTTGTATGTTTAATCTTGAAGAAGATCTAATTTCTGGTTTTATTTTTAAAGTATTTTCTAATTTATTAATTTCTGTTGCAATCTTTATTAGTTCTTTTTTGGGTTTATTTTCATTGGTTTGAATTAGTTTTCAAGCTTTTTATAATAAACACTTTGATTTGAGATCTTTATTCTGATTTCATATTATTATGGATATAGTATAATTTACATCTTCCATTTAGATATTAGTTTTCTTTGGGCAAGTCATGACTTTTTGTTCCCCTGATTTTCTGTTACTGCCTTCTTTTAACAGCTTGCAGACTGTTATAACATTTTGATACATATTTGATGTTTATTCTTAGTAGTTGCTCTAGAGATGACACTACACCTCTTGTCTGAATCTGCTTCAAATTTATGCTAATCTAATTCTATTAAAATACAGAAACTTTGCACCATTATAGTAACATTTTCTCTCCCTTTCTTCAAGTTGAATCATCTGTATTACATCTAGGTATGTTATAAACCCAACATTAGAATGTTAAAATTCATGCTTTATATAATCCTTGTCTTTCAGATTCTATAAGCACAAATAAAATATAAAATATATTCACACAATCATGCATATTAATCTATTTATTGTTTCTTGAATTCTTTATTTCTTGCATTGGAGAAGGTTGAGTTACAATCTGGAGTCATTTCCTCTGTCTAGTACAGCATTATTATCCCATTCTTAGATTGCCCTGTTATCATGTATATACATCTTTAAAAGTTAAGGTATAAAATTTTATAATTTGGGCCGGGCGCGGTGGCTCAAGCCTGTAATCCCAGCACTTTGGGAGGCCGAGACGGGCGGATCACGAGGTCAGGAGATCGAGACCATCCTGGCTAACACGGTGAAACCCCGTCTCTGCTAAAAAATACAAAAAAAAAAAAAAAAATTATAATTCTTGTTTTACGTACTTTTTAAAAGTTACTTAAGGAAATAATGGAGAAAATATACAATTATATAATTACCCACCTTATTTCTTTTACCAATGCTCTTAATTTGTTTATATGGATTTGAATTACTTTCATTCTCACTTCTTTTAACCTGTTCAAATATATATGTATGCATATACATATATACATACACAGCTCTATGTGTGTGTGTGTATTTCTTATAAGCTAGTCCAGATAGCAGTAAAATCTCTCAGTCTTTGTTGTTCATGACTGTCTTTAATTCACCTCCATTTTTGAGGGATTGTTTTTCTAGATGTAATCTAGATACTTTTGTTTTCATTTTTATTTTGTGTTTATTGTTTTATTTGCAGGACTTTGACTATGTCATCCACTGCCTTCTGGCCTTCATTATTGTTAATACAATATCAGCTGTTAATCTTTAAGTGATTCACTTGTATATAATGAATCATTTTTTCCCTTGCTGCTCTGAAGATTTTCTTTTTGTAATTGTATTTTAATTGTTTCACTATGGGTGTCCAGGTGTGAATATCTTTGTTCAAAAACTTGGAGTTTTTTGAACTTTTTATATCTGTGCATTCATGTGTTAAATATAATTTGGTTAGTTTTTGGCCATTTATTTCAAACATATTCTTTTTTTCTTCCTTTTCCTTCTGACGCTCTTTATATTTATCTTGGTAAGCTTAATGGTGTCCCACATATCTCTCTATATATTTATTTGTTCATTTTTTTCTGTTCTTCAGATTAGATAATTTATATTGTTGTATCATCAAATGTTTATGTCTTTTTTTGTCACATCAAATCTACTTTATCCCCTTTAAGTATTTTTTTTCTAGTTACTGTATTTTTAAACTCTAAAATTTCTATTTGCTTACATATTACCATTTCTGTTTTTTATAAAGATTCTCTATTTAATGAGTAACTGTCATATTCTTTTGTGATTCTATTAAAATATGTTTTTAAAAAAAATTTTGTATTTTGAGCATGTTCAAAAGATCTTCTTTGAGGTCTTTATACTCTAATTTTATCATTTGGACCTGGCTTCCTCAGAATTGGCCACAGTATGCCTAGTTTTATAATCAGCCAGTGATTTGTCAGAGGTTGGGCTTAAACTTTAAGTCATATGGCTTTGACGCTTTGAGATAGGTTTTTGTGAATCCTTAGGAATGTTTTCAACTTGGGGGAAGTTAAAAGTAATCTCTGTAATCAGCCAGTGACAAGTGTTCACAATTTCCCTCTCTGTGTCTCCTGAACAGCCATAGCTTTATATATGTGCATTGCCTTCAGAACCACAAAAGATGGGATTTGATCTTAGGAGAGTCCTCTTTGGCTGTATCCCATTCTGGGTTTCCCTGACAAATTTCTGGCCGTTTTTCCATTTTTCTGCCCTACATATATATACATACATACATACATATATATGTATGTGTATGTATGTGTGTGTATATATATTATATATATATATATATATTTTTTTTTTTTGCCACTGTGATTTCTGAAAATTGTTTCTAGAAACTGATTTTTTCCATACTTCGTTCTGTATAATGTCAAATATCTTAGATCAATCCATGAGTAGAATTTCTTCAACATAGTGTGAGTAGTAGAAATGGCCTCTGCCTGGAATGGAATCTCCGTACAATAGAGCAAGAACTGAGTGCAGGAGGGAGTAGAAAGGAAGCAGCCATTTCTCATGGCCTCTTCTTCTTGCCTAAAGTAGACTATCTGCACCACAGAGTCAAAGTTACGTTAAAATGATGCAAACTTAGAGCAACTCCCAGAATAAACTTTCCAAACTAGTTGCTGAGGGTAGATGGGAACAGCCTCTGACCTATCTCAAAATTCAATGGTGTGTTCTCATAATAGGACATTTCCTTGAATAAACTATTTTTTTAAGTTGTATTCTCTGTAGTCAATTTTCAGAGACTTAAAATGGTTATATTTTACCATTTTGACCATTTTTTTGCTGCATTATTCTAGAAATAATTTTTCAAGCTCTTCATACAGGCATTTCAGAAGTCTACCCATATACAAGTGTTGTTTTAGGAAAACATAAACATCAATATAAAACAAACAAGCTATCTACGAAACATTTATTTGAGACAAAACTGGTAGCAGAAGATGGAATAAATGCAAAGTATTTTTATTGCAAAGTTTTTTCTTTAAGAGGGTTATACTCTTCAATTTACTGTTAAATTTTAAAGAGAAAAGATTGATATTTTACAATAATATATAATAATACTTATAAATGATACATACTGTAAAAAGATGAATTAAATAATAAATTCAGGGCTATCTATATATATGATTTGGTAGATAAATAAGACATAAAGGTAGTAATATAGATTATTGTTTTTCTTGAATATTTACAAATGGACATCATAAATTTTATCCTAGGTTTTGTGAGATATCCAGTATTTTTTTCTGAAATTTCCCACCCATTTTGTTTGCATATATGTTGCTATTAAATGCTTGATGTCATTCATACAACCTCTATTTTTTTCTCTACAATAAATTCAAATTTAGGGAATATCCAAATTAGATAGGCCTAGCACGTCAAGTGGAAGTTAGAGGTGGGAGGATTGTTTGTGCAGGAAGTTACCCTGCAGCAAAGTAGAGAAGGTAAAAATCAAGGAAAGGAAGTATTATACATTTTCACTTTCAAAAATCATTCAGCTATCTTCAACAAATGTAATTACGCATTAAGAACATTCTCTAAAGTTACATGAAAATTCATAAACATAACCAAAACAGAAATGACCAATGGAAACAACATTAAAGAAGTGTAAAGCAGCAGTCAGTGAACACTGTAACTAATCTAGATGAATATAGTTACAATAAAATAAATGGAGATATCAATCATAAGTATTTTGTGTTTATAATGGAATATATAAATATGAAAATCAAAAACGTTCAGAAATAAAAATAGAGATAGAGCAATAATCTGCATAGGAAACTTCAATAATCTATTTTGATATATGCTGTAGGTGGAAAATAAATGCATTTTGGATGATTTCTAATAATTTATTTTACTAATAGTATAAAATTTCTTTATCTTATTCTCAATACGCTAAACCAATGGAAATCTTAATAAAACATGAACTATTATCAAATACTTATGCTGAGAATACATGCCTGAGATGCATGCACTTTTTAGGTATATTATTGTATTTTATAATTGTAGATTTGAGATATATAATGAGATAGATGAACTGTTTTATGCAATTGTGAAAAACAGTAATTTTTCTTTATTTTTAGAATATTTTGTTTGCTTATCTTTTTATCTATACCACAGAGCAAAAGTCAAGGAGCTACTAAGATTGTGCTATGACTATGCTGGTAATTTGATCTCTTGTGAAAATGCTTCTCCAAGGCTAGGTAAGAGCTCCCAGCTGTTCACTCATTTGGCTCATATTTAAAAGAAAGTATGAAATTATTCTTTAACATTGCCAAAATATTTCCCACTGCTAGTAGTACACAGCCAATGATGCTGAGAAAACATAAGGTGATGTTTGAAAGATATAATTCAGAATATGTTCTTTCTACTTTTTTGGCATCTATACTGATATTTCACGTAAGAAGAAAAACACAAGAGTGAGGAAAATGCAAGAATTGTAGTTTTCATATGGAGTTTAATTTTTGAAAGCTTTAAAAGTTTGTCATATTTAGCAGGTTAGCAGAAGAAGGCCATTAAGATTCTAATGATCAAAATAAATATAAACTATAGTACTTGGAGGTTTTAAAATATAGTAAATTTAGGAAGAAAAAATTAATGTAAAAACATGCATGAAAGAATGGTAAGATTAATCTAAATAACATATAACAAAGACATCTCACTTAGAGAAAAATAAGGTCTCAGGAATATCATGAACTCAAAACACTTTAAAAACTATTTGGATATCACTGCATTACTTAAGTTAACTTAAGCCTCATATTTAGTGAAGGTCATATACATAATAAAGCTCAGTTAGTGAGAAGCACTGTTTTTATTTAAGTTGAGAAGCATGTTTGCTTAAATTCCATTATGTAAGTAAATACAATTTTCATACCTTAAATTTAAGTATCGAGGAAGTGATATTTTAAAGATTGTGCACAAATTCTTAATAATGAGAATGGGTTTGTTTAATCTGAATAGCACCACAGAAACTTGACTGGAGTGATCCTTAGCAAAGCTTCCACATGACACATTTAATGTGGAGAAATGGTAGTCTTAGAATACTTCTATGATCAGGCTACAGTGTATCTGCTGTAACTGTACTGAAAAAGAGTTAAAATATTGGTATGAGAAACAAAATCAGAACAGCTGTTAGTGAGTTACCTATTATTCTCTATGCTCACTCCATGCCACCAACAAGGAACTCACCATGATTGCTCAAACATGCCAGGCATATTCCGACTTTATGGAATCACTTTGGCTGTTCCCTCTGCTGGAATGCTCTTCCCTCATATATTGTTGGTTACATTTTACTCCTTTAAGACTTAGCTCATAGCTTACCTTCACAATTCTGCAAACTGCCTCACTATACATTCCAGGCTTTCTGGTCACTTTAGCAGATTTTTGTGTTTTATATTTATGCTATGTGTTTCTCATACATAAATGCACCCTTTTAGCAAATAATTTACTCATTAAATATGTTTTTCATTGTCTGTTTTTGAAACAAACCCAATTTTCCCATATAACTGATGCTTATGGTTTCTTTGAGTAAACAAAGAATTTGATACTACCAGTCTTAAAACTTGTGATAGTTACAATTGTCTGATTTGAGTTTCATTCTCAGGAAACCAACCATCAGGCTACCCAGATAACATCAAAGAGCTGAAGCACTGGATCACTGCACCTGGACCATGAGATGCCACTGATCACCTATTATGATTGCCCAAAAAGCACCTGTTTCCTGTTGATCAGCTTCTCTTACTTACACCTCCCTAATTTCTGTTATCTCATACTTGGTTACATTTCCCTACTATATATACTCCTAAATTTACTTGGTCAGGGAGATGAATTTGAGACTGAACTCCCATCTTCTCAGCTGCAGCAATTTATTAAAGCTTTCTTCCATGGCAGTAATCATTGTCTCAGTGATTGGCTTTCTGTGCCATAAGCAGCAAGACCTAGACCAAAATCCCTAGCATTCTAGTGCAGTTTCTACCTCCTAAAATATATGCAACCAGAGGTCAAGTAACTGAGTTTTGTTAACTGAGGTATACTACATAAACAAAACCTGGTACATAATAGGCACTTGATAGGTAACTACTGAGTGAATGTCTAATGAATACACCTTACACACTTAACTCTAAACGACACAGCAAAACATCAGTAGCACAATTGTCTAAGACAATATACAGATATAATTACAAGTGGACTCTTTAACTTAGTTACTATTTTTCTATAATTGTTGAAAATGATATTCATAAATAATTTAGGTGTACCCCAATTCTTGTCCAGCTTCTCTCCTTTCTTAGTTTGCTACTGTTGTGTTACTTTTTAGCATTTTTTTGTGCCCCTAAAGCAATAATTTCTACCTCTCATATCAAAAATTGATTAAAATATCATTAAATGTAGATATTTTCAGTGAAGTTTTTTTTTAGCTCTTTATTTTACATGATTTTTTTATTTTTATTTTTATTTTTTTTCTGAGACCGAGTCTTGCTGTGTCCCCCAGGCTGGAGTGCAGTGGTGCGATCTCGGCTCACTGCAAGGTCCGCCGCCTGGGCTCACGCCATTCTCCTGCCTCAGCCTCAGGAGTAGCTGTCAATGTGTGGAAGTGATAGAATAAAAAATATTTTCCAAAATTAAGGTAGAAAAAATGTTATATACTCATTTCAAAAAAAAAAAAAAAAAGAGAGAGAGATGTGGTCTGGATTATTGATTTCTAAGACATTAGGTAGGACAAAAATAATTTGTGTTGATAAATAGCCTGGTAAATTTCCTTCTTAATAATTTTATCTTGAATATTTTCAGTCTCCTTATGACACCTATATACTGCTTACAAAATTATCCATACTTACCCTCTCCAAAAATTCCTTCTTCTAGGGCTTAAACACTGGGATTTTGATAGTTACTTAAGAAAAAGTACATATGAACACTGTTATATGGTATGAAGACATAATTTACTTAACCTCGTTTCTGGCTAGAATAATTTACAAAGTTTAATGCACTCTTTTGAATTCAATGTCATCTACTTCCTCTTTGTGACTTAGGGTAAGTCACTTACTTCATAACTTTGTTTTTTTCCCCTAATTTTAAATGAAAGGAATTGCTCTAAATTGTCTTCAAAATATTTTTCATTTATCTAACCTTCTCCAATTACAGCCTTCCTATATGGACATGGATTATCCTCTGGAAACCTTTTCTTCCATAAGGTCTCATTCAACCATGATTGCTTACCAGAACTCTGTAGCTGCTTGTTATCTTTCACAGAAGGTTGCTTCTAAAGAAGCTCCTGTGCAGGGACTAAAAAACTATTTTCTCTGATACCACAACACAAAACCATGTACATAAACAAACAAATCATGCCTCTTAGTAATTTAAATCTGAAATATTTTGTCATGACAGAATCTTCAAATATTAATATTTTTATATCTGTAATTTTCACTGGAATACCTGAATAAAACATTCTGAAGATCTAAAACATTTAAATACAAAAAACTTGAAGACTTTGAAAGACAAGTGGAGGGAAGCACATATATACATGTGTGTTCACATGTGTAATATGTGCACCACAGATAAGAATACCTCGTTTCTAATAAAAAGTTTTGTGTAGTAAATTTTATATACATATCATAAATTAGTGTTTATATTATCATGTTTACCTAAGAAAGAAGGTAATCAAACTAATTAATTGGAAGCTTTTTACTTATAATTGTGACTTGTTTATTTCCTAGATATATCAGCTTACAGTACTTGCCTGTGTGCAAACTAGTCTGACATTTTGCCATAAAATTGCAGTTTGTCATACATTTTTAATAAAATCATGATGAGAGGTGAAGCTGGCTGGGCTTCTGGCTATCCGAGTTGGAGAACTTTTCTGTCTAGGTAAAGGATTGTAAATGCACCAGTCAGCACTCTGTGTCTAGCTAAAGGTTTGTAAATGCACCGATCAGCACCCTGTAAAAACACGCCAATCAGCGTTCTGTGTCTAGCTAACGGTTTATAAAGGCACCAATCAGCACTCTGTAAAATGGATCAATCAGCAGAATGTGGGTGTGGCCAAATAAGGGAATAAAAACTGGCCATCTGTGCCAGCAGCGGCAACCCACTTGGGTCCCCTTCCACTCTGTGGAAGCTTTGTTCTTTCGCTCTTCACCCAATAAATCTTGTTGCTGCTCACTCTTTGGGTCCACACTACCTTGGTGAGTTGTAGCACTCACTACGAAGGTCTCGGTTTCACTCTTGAAGTCAGCAAGACCATGAACCCACTGGGAGGACCAAATAATTCCAGACATGCCACCTTTAAGAGCTGTAACACTCACTGTGAAGGTCTGCGGCTTCACTCCTGAAGTCAAGCGAGACCACAAACCCACCAGAAGGAATAAACTGCAGACACATCTGAACATCTGAAGGAACAAACTCCGGACACACCATCTTTAAGTACTGTAACACTCACTTTCAAGAATGAAGTCAGTGAGACCAAGAACCCACCAGAAGGAATCAATTCTGGACATATTTTGGCGACCCAGATGGGACTATCGACTATCGCCAAGGGGTGAGCACCATCGGACCCCTTTGGCTTGCTATTCTGTCCTATTTTTCCTTAGAATTAGGGGGCTAAATACTGGGCACTTGTCGGCCAGTTAAAAGCAACTAGCGCAGCTACTGGACTAGAGATACGGGTGTCAGGCTTTCTGAGAAAGGGCCCTCTAACAACCCCCAACTCTTTGGAGTTGGGAGTGTTGGTTTTCCTGGAACCAGCTTCTGCTCTTCTTGTGCTTCTGGGCTGAGACAAGGGTCGACAGAGAGGAAAGACATTCAGCTCCGGGGTCCTGACAACAAGATCATTGACCCCGCAGCCATGAGCGGAACTCTCCAAGTCATGTTGCTCAAGCAAGACTCACCCATCTATCCTATCTATCCTGACCCTTGCCTCTTGGGTCCTAATTCTTGTGAGACAAACTTCCTCTCATCTCTCTTCTCCGAGGCTAGTCCTGCTTCTAAAACCACTCCCTGTCTCTGGTGCTTTTCTAGTTTCTCCTATAAGAATGATTTCTAGTGTAAACTTCAGGACTCTGTTACCTTCTTTAGGCATCCAGGCTCACCAATCAGAAAGACATAATTTTTGCCCAAAGCCCCATCATAGAGGGGACTATCTGGAATTTTAGGATCCCTCCCCAGACAAGCAGGCCTAATAAAAGCTATTCCTGAAGCTAGGATATGGGAACCCTCAGTAATTATATCCTTCCTATTCATATAAGTGAGGACAAAAGGCATCACTCTTCCAACTCTGGAGACCCCTCCCCTCCCACAGGGTATGGCCTTCCACTTCATTTTTGGGGCATAACATCTTTGTAGGACAGGAGTAAAGTCCCAATATTAACAAGAGAATGCTTAGGACTCTAGCAGGTTTTTGAGAATGCATCAGTAAGGGCCACTAAATTTGACCTTCCTTGGTCCTCCTTGTAGTCTAGGAGGAAAACTAGTGTTTCTGCTGCTGCATCAGTCAGCACAACTATTCTGATCAGCAGGGTACAGGGACCATTGCGGGTTCTTGGGCAAGAGGTGTTTCTGCTGCTGCATCAGTGAATGCAACTATTCTGATCAACAGGGCCCAGGGACCGTTGCAGGTTCTTGGGCAAGAGGTGTTTCTGCTGCTGCATCGGTGAGTGCAACTATTCCAATCAGCAGGGTCCAGGGACTGTTGCAGGTTCTTGGGCAGGGGGAAAAGCAAACAAACCAAAACCACAGGCAGTTTTGTCTTTCAAATGGGAAACACTCAGGCATCAACAGGCTCACTCTTGAAATGCATCCTAAGCCCTTGGGACCAATTTGACCCACAAACCCTGAAAAAGAGGTGGCTCATTTTTTTCTGCACTGTGGCCTGGGTCCCAATATTCTCTCTCTGATGGGGAAAAATGGCCACCTGAGGGAAGTATAAATTACAATACTATCCTGCAGCTTGATCTTTTGTGTAACAGGGAAAGCAAATGGAGTGAAATACCTTATGTCCAAGCTTTCTTTTCATTGAAGGAGAATCCACAACTATGCAAAGCTTGCAATTTACATCCCACAGAAGGACTTCTCAGCTTACCCCCATAGCCTAGCCTCCCTATAAGTCCCCTTCCTATTAATGATAAGCCACCTCTAATCTCCCCCCACCCAGGAGGAAATAAGCAAAGAAATCTCCAAGGGACCACAAAAATCTCCAGGCTATCGTTATGTCCCATTCAAGCTGTAGGGGGAAGAGAATTTGGCCCAACCTGGGTACATGTTCCCTTTTCCCTCTCTGATTTAAAGCAGATCAAAGCAGACCTGGCCTTTAATGAAAAGAATGCACCTTTAGCTGCAGCCCGAGAGTTTGGAAATACTTGGCATCTTAGTCAAGTAAGTGATAGAATGACAACCAAAGAAAGGGACAAATTATCTACCATTCAGCAAACCATCCCCAGTATGGAGCCTCACTGGAGCTTTGACTCAGATCATGGAGACTGGAGTCGTAAACACTTGTTGACCTGTGTTCTAGAAGGACTAAGGAGAATTAGGAAAAAGCCCATGAATTATTCGATGATGTCCACCATAACTCAGTGAAAGGAAGAAAATCCTTCTGCCTTCCTCCAGCAGCTATGAGAGGGCTTAAGAAAATATACTCCCCTGTCACCTGACTCACTTGAGGGCCAACTGATCCTAAAAGATAAGTTTATTACCCAAACAGCTGCAGATATCAGGAGAAAGCTCCACAAGCGAGCCCTGAACCCTGAACAAAATCTGGAGGCATATTAAACCTGGCAACCTCGGTGTTCTATAATACGGACCAAGAGGAACAGGCCCAAAAGGAAAAGTGAGATCAAAGAAAGGCCGCAGCCTTAGTCATGGCCCTCAGACAAACTAGGTGGTTCAGAGAGGATGGAAAATGGAGCAGACCAATCACTCTGTAGAGCTTGTTATCAGTGTGGTTTACAAGGACACTTTAAAAAAGATTGTCCAATGAGAAACAAGCCACCCCCTCCTCCATGTCTGCTATGCCGAGGCAATCACTAGAAGGTGCACTGCCCCAGAGTGCAATGGTTCTCTGGGCCAGAAGCCCCCAACTAGATAATCCAACAACAGGACTGAACATGCCTGGGGCAAGCGCCATCTCATGTCATCACCCTCATTGAGGGTGATAGAAATTGACTTCCTCCTGGACACTGGCATGGCCTTCTCAGTGTTAATCTCCTGTTCTGGAAGACTGTCCTCAAGGTCTGTTACCATCCGAGGAATCCTGAGAGAGCCTGTAACCAGGTATTTCTCCCACCTCTTCAGCTGTAATTGTGAGACTTTGCTCTTTTCACATGCCTTTCTTGTTATGCCTGAAAGTCCCACACCTTATTAGGGAGGGATATGTTAGCAAAGCTGAAGCTATTATCTACATGAATATGGGGAACAACTTACCCATTTGTTGTTCCCTACTTGAGGAGGGAATCAACCCTGAAGTCTGGGCATTGGAAGGACAATTTGGAAAGGCAAAAAATGCCTGCCCAGTCCAAATCAGGCTAAAATATCCCACCACTCTTCCTTATCAAGGGAAATATCCCGTAAGGCCTGAAGCTCATAAAGGATTACAGGATATTGTTAAATATTTAAAAGCTCAAGGCTTAGTAAGGAAATGTAGCAGTCCCTGCAACACCTCAATTCTAGGAGTACAAAAACTGAATGGTCAGTGGAGATTAGTGCAAGATCTTAGACTTATCCATGAGGCAGTAATTCCTCTATATCAAGTTGTACCTAACCCCTATACCCTGCTCTCTCAAATACCAGAGGATGCAGAATGGTTCACTGTTCTGGACCTCAAGGATGCCTTCTGTATTCCCCTGCACTCTGACTCACAGTTTCTCTTTGCCTTTGAGGATCCCACAGAACACACATCCCAATTTACGTGGATGATCTTGTCCCAAGGGTTTAGGGATAGCCCTCATCTGTTTGGTCAGGAACTGGCCCAAGATCTAGGCCACTTCTCAAGTCCAGGCACTCTGGTCCTTAAGTATGTGGATGATTTTCTTTTGGCTACCAGTTTGGAAGCCTCATGCCAGCAGGCTACTCTAGATCTCTTGAACTTTCTAGCTAATCAAGGGTACAAGGCGTCTAGGTTGAAGGCCCAGCATTGCCTACAACAGGTCAAATATCTAGGCCTAATCTTAGCCAGAGGGACCAGGGCCCTCAGCAAGAAATGAATACAGCCTATATTGGCTTATCCTATCCTTAAGACATTAAAACAGTTGTGGACATTCCTTGGAATCACCAGCTTTTGCTGACTATGGATCCCCAGATACAGTGAGATGGTCAGAGCACTCTAAACCCTAATCAAGGAGATCCAGAGGGCAAATACTTATCTAGTAGAATGGGAACCAGGGGCAGAAACCACTGTCAAAATCTTAAAGCAGACTCTAGTACAAGCTCCAGCTTTAAGTCTTCCCACAGGACAAGACTTCTCTTTATATATCACAGACAGAGAGAGGGCAGGGATAGCTCTTGGAGTCCTTACTCAGACTCGTGGGACAACCCCACAACCAGTGGCATGCCTAAGTCAGGAAATTGATGTAGTAGCAAACGGCTGGCCTCACTGTTTAAGGTTAGTTGTGGCAGTGGTTGTCTTGGTGTCAGAGGCTATCAAAGTAATACAAGAAAAGAATCTCACTGTCTGGACTACTTATGATGTAAATGTCATACTGGGAGCACAGGAAGTATATGGCTATCAGACAACTGCCTATTTAGATACCAGGTGCTACTCTTTGAGGGACCGGTGTTTCAAATATGTATGTGCATGGCCCTCAACCCTGCAACTTTTCTCCCAGAGGATGGGGAACCAATCGAGCATGACTACCAACAAATTATAGTCCAGACTTATGCCATCCAAGATGATCTCTTAGAATTCCCCTTAGCTAATCCTAACCTTAACCTATTTACCAGTGGAAGTTCATTTGTGGAGAATGTGATACGAAGGGCAGGTTATGCCATAGTTAGTGATGTAACCATAGTTGAAAGTAAGCCTCTTCCCCCAGGGAGCAGCACATAGTTAGCAGAACTAGTGGCACTTACCAGAGCCTTAGAACTGGGAAAGGGAAAAAGAATAAATGTGTAGACAGATAGCAAGTGTGCTTATCTAATCCTACATGCCCATGCTGCAATGTGGAAATAAAGGGAGTTCCTAAACTCTGGGGGAATCTCCATTAAATACCACAAGGAAATTACTAAGTTATTGCACGCAGCGCAAAAACACAAGGAGGTGGCAGTCTTACACTGCCAATGCCATCAGAAAGGTGAAGGAGAAAAGGCAGAAGGAAACCATCAGGCAGATACTGAGACCAAAATTCCTGCCAGGAGGAACCTCCCATTAGAAATACCTATGGAAAGACCCTTGATATGGAACAACCCCCTCCAAGAGATTAAGCCACATTATTCCCCAAGTGAAACAGAATGCGGACTTTCACGGGGCATAGTTTTCCTCCTCGGGGTGATTAACGACAGAAGAAGGAAAAGTACTTATACCCAAAGCCAGCCAGTGGAAAATACTTAAAGCCCTCCACCAAGCTTTTCATATGGGTATTGAAAACACTCATCAGATGGCCAAATCCCTATTTACAGGGCCAAATCTCCTCCGGACCATCCAACAGGTAGTCAAAGCCTGTGAGATGTGCCAAAGGAATAATCTCTTGGTCCATCATAAGGCCCCTTTGCGGGAACAAAGAAAAGGTCACTATTCTGGAGAAGACTGGTGGTTAGACTTCACCCATATGCCTAAGTCAAAGGGATTTCAATACTTGTTGGTCTGTGTTGATACCTTTACAAATTGGATAGAAGTTTTCCCCCACAAGAGAGAGAAGGCTCAGGAAGTGATTAAAGTCCTAATTCATGAAATAATTCATAGATTTGGGCTTCCCTAAAGCTTACAGAGTGACAATCGTCCAGCTTTTAAAGTCATGATAACTCAGGGAATTTCCAGCGCACTAGGGATACAATATCACCTTCACTGTGCCTGGAGGTCACAATCTTCAGGAAAGGTAGAAAAGGCAAATTAAACACTCAAGAGGCACTTGAGGAAACTAACACAAGAAACTCATTTTTCATGGCCTACTCTTTTGCCCATGACCTTATTAAGAATCTGAAATTCTCCTCACAAAATGGGGCTCAGTCCATATGAAATGCTGTATGGACGACCTTTTCTCACAAATGACCTCCTACTTGATCAAGAAACGGCCAACTTGGTCAACGATATAACTTATTTGGCAAAATATCAACAAAACCTTAAAAACCTACCTGAACGATGTCACAGAGAAAAGGGAACAGAGTTGTTTCAACCAGGAGTTCTAGCTTTGGTCAAATCTCTCCTCTCTACCTCCCCATCTATGGACACTTTGTGGGAATGGCCATACTCAGTAATCCTCTCTACCCACACTGCAGTTAAGGTAGCAAGTATGGAATCTTGGATTCACCACACCAAAGTTAAATTTTGGACGCCCCCTGAGGAATCTCCAGGACCGTCAGCTCAGGAGTTCCAAGATCACCCAGACCAGCCTTGATATACCTTCGAACCGTTGGAGGACTTGCATCTCCTATTTCAGAAGGAAACATCCCAGACTAAAAAGGCTCTTACCACTGATCCTGAAGAAAAATCTTTCCCCCTTAAAAAATATAAGTGAAAACCTACTTAATCTTTATCTTGAACACCTCTCCTTACCCCTTTAATGGAATCCTTTTACTATTTCTTCATATTATTAAGCAGCATACTAACCATTCTCTTTGTGATAGAACTATATACTGTAGCTCCTGATGGGATGAAAATAAAATAGAAGACAGGGAGTCACTCAGTTTGCTCCCAACACCCCTTTCTAGCTGCTCACCAGAGCTACCTTGGCAAGTACCCTAGGATTATGGGAAAATGAAAACAACAAATTCACGTACCTTTTTAACATACACAACCAGTTCTGTCTACCCAGCCAAGGCATATTCTTCTTATGTGGAACGTTGACCTATATCTGCCTCCCCACTAACTGGACAGGCACCTGCACCTTAGTCTTTCTAAGTCCCGACACCAATATTGCCCCAGAAAATCAGGCCCTATTAGTGCCCCTCAAAACTCAAGCCCATCAGCACAGGGCCATACAACTAATGTCCCTACTTATAGGATTAGGAATGGCTACTGCTACAGGAACCAGAATAGCCAGTTTATCTACTTCATTATCCTACTTTCACACATTCTCAAAGGATTTCTCAGACAGTTTGCAATAAATAACGAAATCTATCCTTACTCTACAATCCCAAATAGACTCTTTGGCAGCAGTGACTCTTCAAAACTACTGAGGCTTAGACCTCCTCACTGCTGAGAAAGGAGGATTCTGCGCTTTCTTAGGGGAAGAGTCTTGTTTTTACACTAAGCAGTCAGGGATAGTAAGAGATGCCACCTGGCATTTATGGGAAAAGGCTTCTGAAATCAGACAATGCCTTTCAAACTCTTATACCAACCTTTGGAGTTGGGCAACATGGCTTCTCCCCTTTCTATGTCCCATGGCAGCCATTTTGCTATTACTCGCCTTCGGGCCCTGTATTTTTAACCTCTTTGTCAAATTTGTTTCCTCTAGAATCAAGGCCATCAAGTTACAAATGGTCTTACAAATGGAACCACAAATGAGCTCAACTAACAACTTCTACTGAGCACTTCTGCACTGACCTGCTGGCCTTTTCACTGGCCTAAAGAGTTCCCTTCTGGAGGACACTACAACTGCAGGGCCCTTTCTTCACCCCTTTGCAGCAGGAAGCAGATAGAGTGGTCATCACCCAATTCCCAACAGCAGTTGGGGTGTCCTGTTTAGAGGGGGGATTGAGAGGCAAAGCCAGCTGGGCTTCTGGATTGGGTGGGGACTTGGAGAACTTTTCTGTCTGGCTAAAGGATTGTAAGTTCACCAGTCGGCACTCTGTGTCTAGATAAAGGTTTGTAAATGCACCAATCAGCACTCTGTAAAATGGACCAATCAGTTCTCGGTTAAATGGACTAATCAGCAGGATGTGGGCAGGGCCAAATAAGGGAATAAAAGCTGGCCACGCCAGCCAGCAGGGGCAACCTGCTGGGGTCACCTTCCACGCTTTGGAAGCTTTGCTCTTTCGCTCTTCACAGTAAATCTTGCTGCTGCTCACTCTTTGGGTCCACACTACTTTGATGAGCTGTAACACTCACTGCAAAGGTCTGCAGCTTCACTCCTGAAATCAGTGAGACCACGAACCCACAGGGAAGAACAAACAACTCCAGACATGCCACCTTTAAGAGCTGTAACACTCACTGTGAAGGTCTGCAGTTTCACTCCTGAAGTCAAGCGAGACCATGGACCCGCCGGAAGGAAGAAACTCCAGACATGTCTGATCATTTGAAGGAACAAACTCTGGACACACCATCTTTAAGAACTGTAACACTCACCGTGAGGGTCCATGGCTTCATTCTCGTGGTCAGCGATACCAATAACCCACCAGAAGGAACCAATTCCAGACACAATGAGTCCTGTATTTTGACAAAATCATGTATCCTGTGTTTCATTTTTCAAACACTAAAGATGTCTAGTCTGTTGTTGATTAAAGACAAACATTTGAAATGACTGTGTGTGTCAAAGAAAGGTTTATTTATTTCCATATTTAAGGAATATAATCACTGTGAGAAATTCTTTTGGTTATACTACTAGCCGGACATTTTGACATGTGTTGATCATATTTTAATTAACTGTAGTGAAGTATGGCATTTTAAATGACTAATATGCTTGTTCATTTTATTAACTTTCTCAGTTTTAAAATGTCAGAGATCTAAGAGATAATTATACTTCTGTCTTTAAATTGTAAATAATAGGGGGCGGAGCAAGATGGCCCAATAGGAACAGCTCCAGTCTCCAACTCCCAGCGCGAGTGACACAGAAGACCGGTGATTTCTGCATTTTCAACTGAGGTACTGGGGTCATCTCTCTAGGGAGTGCCGGACAATCGGTGCTGGTCAGCTGCTGCAGCCTGACCAGCGTGAGCTGAAGCAGGGCGAGGCATCGCCTCACCTGGAAGTGCAAGGGGGAAGGAAATCTGTTTTCCTAGCCAGGGGAACTGAGACACATAACACCTGGAAAATCGGGTAACTCCCACCCCAATACTGCGCTTTAAGGAAACAGGCACACCAGGAGAATATATCCCACACCTGGCCGGGAGGGTCCCATGCCCACGGAGCCTCCCTCACTGCTAACACAGCAGTCTGCGGGGATCTATCCGCAAGGTAGCAGTGAGGCTGGGGGAGGGGCGCCCGCCATTGCTGAGGCTTAAGTAGGTAAACAAAGCTGCTGGAAAGCTCGAACTGGGTGGAGCTCACAGCAGCTCAAGGAAACCTGCCTGTCTCTGTAGACTCCACCTCTGGGGACAGCCCACAGCTGAAGTCCAATAGGGAAAGCAGCGGGGGCCGGTGCAGAGGCGAACGACTCTGTCTGACAGCTTTGGGGAGAGCCGTGGATCTCCCAACGCAGAGGTTGAGATCCGAGAATGGACAGACTGCCTGCTCAGGTGGGTCCCTGACCCCTGAGTAGCCTAGCTGGGAGACATCCCCCACTAGGGGCAGTCTGACACCCCACACCTCACAGGGTGGAGTCATCCCTGAGAGGAAACTTCCAAAGGAAGAATCAGACAGGTACACTCGCTGTTCAGCAATATTCTATCTTCGGCAACCTCTGCTGCTGATACCCAGGCAAACAGGGTCTGGAGTGGACCTCAAGCAATCTCCAACAGACCAACAGACAGTCCTTCTGTCAGACAGAAAACTATCAAACAGGAAGGACACCTACACCAAAACCCCATCAGTACGTCACCATCATCAAAGACCAGAGACAGATAAAACCATAAAGATGGGGAAGAAGCAGGGCAGAAAAGCTGGAAATTCAAAAAATAAGAGCCCATCTCCCCCTGCAAAGGAGCGCAGCCCATCGCCAGCAACGGATCAAAGCTGGTCAGAGAATGACTTTGACGAGATGAGAGAAGAAGTCTTCAGCCCATCAAACTTCTCAGAGCTAAAGGAGGAATTACGTACCCAGCACAAAGAAACTAAAAATCTTGAAAAAAGAGTGGAAGAATTGACAGCTAGACTAATTAAAGCAGAGAAGATCATAAACGAAATGACAGAGATGAAAACCATGACACGAGAAATACGTGACAAATGCACAAGCTTCAGTAACCACTCGATCAACTGGAAGAAAGAGTATCAGCGATTGAGGATCAAATGAATGAAATGAAGCGAAAAGAGAAACCAAAAGAAAAAAGAAGAAAAAGAAATGAACAAAGCCTGCAAGAAGTATGGGATTATGTAAAAAGACCAAATCTACGTCTGATTGGGGTGCCTGAAAGTGAGGGGGAAAATGGAACCAAGTTGGAAAACACTCTTCAGGATATCATCCAGGAGAACTTCCCCAACCTAGTAGGGCAGGCCAACATTCAAATTCAGGAAATACAGAGAATGCCACAAAGATACTCCTCCAGAAGAGCAACTCCAAGACACATAATTGCCAGATTCACCAAAGTTGAAATGAAGGAAAAAATCTTAAGGGCAGCCAGAGAGAAAGGTCAGGTTACCCACAAAGGGAAGCCCATCAGACGAACAGCAGATCTCTCGGCAGAAACTCTACAAGCCAGAAGAGAGTGGGGGCCAATATTCAACGTTCTTAAAGAAAAGAATTTTCAACCCAGAATTTCATATCCAGCCAAACTAAGTTTCATCAGTGAAGGAGAAATAAAATCCTTTACAGATAAGCAAATGCTTAGAGATTTTGTCACCACCAGGCCTGCCGTACAAGAGACCCTGAAGGAAGCCCTAAACATGGAAAGGAACAACCAGTACCAGCCATTGCAAAAACATGCCAAAATGTAAAGACCATCGAGGCTAGGAAGAACTGCATCAACTAATGAGGAAAATAACCAGTTAATATCATAATGACAGGATCAAGTTCACACATAACAATATTAACCTTAAATGTCAATGGACTAAATGCTCCAATTAAAAGACACAGACTGGCAAACTGGATAAAGAGTCAAGACCCATCAGTCTGCTGTATTCAGGAGACCCATCTCACATGCAGAGACATACATAAGCTCAAAATAAAGGGATGGAGGAAGATCTACCAAGCAAATGGAGAACAAAAAAAAGCAGGGGTTGCAATCCTAGTCTCTGATAAAACAGACTTTAAACCATCAAAGATCAAAAGAGACAAAGAAGGCCATTACATAATGGTAAAGGGATCAGTTCAACAGGAAGAGCTAACTCTCCTAAATATATATGCACCCAATACAGGAGCACCCAGATTCATAAAGCAAGTCCTTAGAGACCTACAAAGAGACTTAGACTCCCATACAATAATAATGGGAGATTTCAACACTCCACTGTCAACATTAGACAGATCAACGAGACAGAAAGTTAACAAGGATATCCAGGAATTGAACTCATCTCTGCACCAAGCGGACCTAATAGACATCTATAGAACTCTCCACCCCAAATCAACAGAATATACATTCTTCTCAGCACCACATCGCACTTATTCCAAAATTGACCACATAATTGGAAGTAAAGCACTCCTCAGCAAATGTACAAGAACAGAAATTATAACAAACTGTCTCTCAGACCACAGTGCAATCAAACTAGAACTCAGGACTAAGAAACTCAATCAAAACCGCTCAACTACATGGAAACTGAACAACCTGCTCCTGAATGACTACTGGGTACATAACGAAATGAAAGCAGAAATAAAGATGTTCTTTGAAACCAATGAGAACAAAGATACAACATACCAGAATCTCTGGGACACATTTAAAGCAGTGTGTAGAGGGAAATTTATAGCACTAAATGCCCACAAGAGAAAGCAGAAAGATCTAAAATTGACACTCTAACATCACAATTAAAAGAACTAGAGAGGCAAGAGCAAACACATTCAAAAGCTAGCAGAAGGCAAGAAATAACTAAGATCAGAGCAGAACTGAAGGAGATAGAGTCACAAAAAACCTCCAAAAAATCAATGAATCCAGGAGTTGGTTTTTTGAAAAGATCAACAAAATTGACAGACCGCTAGCTAGACTAATAAAGAAGAAAAGAGAGAGAATCAAATAGATGCAATAAAAAATGATAAAGGGGATATCACCACCGACCCCACAGAAATACAAACAACCATCAGAGAATACTATAAATGCCTCTATGCAAATCAACTAGAAAATCTAGAAGAAATGGATAATTTCCTGGACACTTACACTCTCCCAAGACTGAACCAGGAAGAAGTTGAATCCCTGAATAGACCAATAACAGGCTCTGAAATTGAGGCAACAATTAATAGCCTACCCACGAAAAAAAGTCCAGGACCAGATGGATTCACAGCTGAATTCTACCAGAGGTACAAGGAGGAGCTGGTGCCATTCCTTCTGAAACTATTCCAATCAATAGAAAAAGAGGGAATCCTCCCTAACTCATTTTATGAGGCCAACATCATACTGATACCAAAGCCTGGCAGAGACACAACAAAAAAAGAGAATTTAGACCAATATCCCTGATGAACATCGATGCAAAAATTCTCAATAAAATACTGGCAAACGGATTCAGCAGCACATCAAAAAGCTTATCCACCATGATCAAGTGGGCTTCATCCCTGGGATGCAAGGCTGGTTCAACATTCACAAATCAATAAACGTAATCCAGCATATAAACAGAACCAAAGACAAGAACCACATGATTATCTCAATAGATGCAGAAAAGGCTTTTGACAAAATTCAACAGCCCTTTATGCTAAAAGCGCTCAATAAATTCGGTATTGATGGAACGTACCTCAAAATAATAAGAGCTATTTACGACAAACCCACAGCTAATATCATACTGAATGGGCAAAAACTGGAAAAATTCCCTTTGAAAACTGGCACAAGACAGGGATGCCCTCTCTCACCACTCCTATTCAACATCGTGTTGGAAGTTCTGGCTAGGGCAATCAGGCAAGAGAAAGAAATCAAGGGGATCCAGTTAGGAAAAGAAGAAGTCAAATTGTCCCTGTTTGCAGATGACATGATTGTTTATTTAGAAAACCCCATCGTCTCAGCCCAAAATCTCCTTAAGCTGATAAGCAACTTCAGCAAAGTCTCAGGATACAAAATTAATGTGCAAAAATCCCAAGCATTCTTATACACCAGTAACAGACAAGCAGAGAGCCAAATCAGGAATGAACTTCCATTCACAATTGCTTCAAAGAGAATCAAATACCTAGGAATCCAGCTTACAAGGGATGTAAAGGACCTCTTCAAGGAGAACTACAAACCACTGCTCAGTGAAATCAAAGAGGACACTAACAAATGGAGGAACATACCATGCTCATGGATAGGAAGAATCAATATTGTGAAAATGGCCATACTGCCCAAGGTTATTTATAGATTCAATGCCATCCCCATCAAGCTACCAATGACTTTCTTCACAGAATTGGAAAAAACTGCTTTAAAGTTCATATGGAACCAAAAAGAGCCCGCATTGCCAAGACAATCCTAGGTCAAAAGGACAAAGCTGGAGGCGTCACGCTACCTGACTTCAAACTATACTACAAGGCTACAGTAACCAAAACAGCATGGTACTGGTACCACAACAGAGAAATAGACCAATGGAACAGAACAGAGTCCTCAGAAATAATACCACACATCTACAGCCATCTGATCTTTGACAAACCTGAGAGAAACAAGAAATGGGGAAAGGATTCCCTATTTAATAAATGGTGCTGGGAAAATTGGCTAGCCATAAGTAGAAAGCTGAAACTGGATCCTTTCCTTACCCCTTATACGAAAATTAATTCAAGATGGATTAGAGACTTAAATGTTAGACCTAATACCGTAAAAACCCTAGAAGAAAATCTAGGTAGTACCATTCAGGACATAGGCATGGGCAAGGACTTCATGTCTAAAACATCAAAAGCAACGGCAGCAAAAGCCAAAATTGACAAATGGGATCTAATTAAACTAAAGAACTTTTGCACAGCAAAAGAAACTACCATCAGAGTGAACAGGCCACCTACAGAATGGGAGAAAATTTTTGCAACCTACTCATCTGACAAAGGGCTAATATCCAGAATCTACAAAGAACTCAAACAAATATACAAGAAAAAAAACAACCCCATCAAAAAGTGGGGAAAGGATATGAACAGACATTTCTCAAAAGAAGACATCCATACAGCCAACAGACACATGAAAAAATGCTCATCATCACTCGCCATCAGAGAAATGCAAATCAAAACCACAATGAGATACCATCTCACACCAGTTAGAATGGCAATCATTAAGAAGTCAGGAAACAATAGATGTTGGAGAGGATGTGGAGAAATAGGAACACTTTTACACTGTTGGTGGGATTGTAACCTAGTTCAACCATTATGGAAAACAGTATGGCGATTCCTCAAGGATCTAGAACTAGATGTACCATATGACCCAGCCATCCCACTACTGGGTATATACCCAAAGGATTATAAATTACTCTACTACAAAGACACATGCACACGTATGTTTATTGCGGCACTATTCACAATAGCAAAGACTTGGAATCAACCCAAATGTCATCTGTGACAGACTGGATTAAGAAAATGTGGCACATATACACCATGGAATACTATGCAGCCATCAAAAAGGATGAGTTTGCGTCCTTTGTAGGGACATGGATGCAGCTGGAAACCATCATTCTTAGCAAACTATCACAAGAAGAGAAAACCAACACCGCATGTTCTCACTCACAGGTGGGAACTGAACAATGAGATCACTTGGACTCGGGAAGGGGAACATCACACACTGGGGCCTATCGGGGGAGGGGGGAGGAGGGAGGGATTGCACTGAGGAGTTATACATGATATAAACGTTATGCACATGTACCCTAGAACTTAAAGTATAATAAAAAAATAAATAAATAAATTGTAAATAATAAAATTAGATTAAATATAGTTTAAACTGTATAGAAGCATATTTAAGATGTTAAATCTCTCTTACTCCATAATCAAGTTAATTTTTGTGCCCTTTGTCATTGTTTGGAGAAAAAAGTATATACATATATTCATACACATACAATATTTTTGACAGCACTCAAGAGACCATGCTAAGAAGTGGCCTCCTAATATTTCCTACTGAATTAGATGTTTATTTATGAGCTACATATTTAGAGACAAAATGATATATGCAAAATCTCCAAAATAATACATTAATATTTCCCAATTCTAGTTTATTATTTGTAGAATTTATATTACATCAAGTAACCTGGAATCTTGTTGTTAGGGATTTCATCATTCTCAAGTACCATCTTAATCCCACCTTCAGACCAAAAATATAAATTAACTTTCAAATGTTTATAACTTTTAAAGTTCTGTTAGGATTCAAACATATTTAAGAAAAAAAAATACAAGCAAACAATGAGATTTAAAACAGAAACAACAAACCAAAAACAACAAAATGTGATGCCATAGAGAATGAGAACTAAAGGAGTACATACATGAGAAATACAGTTACAGAAATTGATGCTGTTCATAAAAAAATAGTGCAGATCATCATTAAATTATAAAAATATGTGCTGGGACAAATTACAGTGTACTTTTCATATGTATTAAGTCACTACCACTTATTGTAATTGTTTGTTTTTTTCTTCAAAATCAGATAAAATTAAATCAACATTGCATTCCTGATATCCTTCCAAGATTGCCTTGTGCATTTGAAAAGCTTGGAGACACCTAAGCTTAAATGTTAATAGTGAAATGGATATTAAATCTCAGCTACAAAATGTAAAGAACCTGGAAGTTGACACTAGAAAGTGTTGGACAAACTCAAAATCAATGATTTTTTTTGAACCCATTCAATAATTGAGGTTGCATAGCAAACTGTCACTCTATTTGGAGAGATTAGGCACACACAGAAAAATGGAACAAACAGGATCTACTTACCTGGAGCCAACACTGCTGTTTCTGATCATCAATCATGTTGAAGTTGGCTGGTAAACTCTTCCCATAATATAAATACTATTGCATATTTTCTGTCAGTTTAAAACATTCATCAATTCACTCTGCGACGAAAGGAGCAGGAGAAACTAACATCAATTCAACTATAGGTTACATTTTCTAAATAGTCTCCTGATCAGCAACATTTTAGCAATGATGTAGATCACTTTGTCATGATTAATATCCTGTCATCTGACATCATCTGCCTTTGGTCAGGAAAAGGGGAATGGATGTATGAAAATGCAACCCCTGTCAGCTAGGAACTGACCTATTATTGTTGCTAGGAGCTGACCTGCCATTCATAGCTAGGTACTTAAAGTTAGACTTTGTGTTCCATGGAAAATGAACATTTCTCAAAATACAAATAACAGGTGAGACCACTGTTTGATCATGATGACTCAAGACAAAAACAAGGCCGCTTCATAATTATGCCTGAACTCATGTACAAATAAACCACACAAATGATCAAATGTATACTTTTCCTGACTAATACAAATAATCACTTCTTCTTCATCAGCTAGAGGTCATTCTAGTACTGCAGTTTTCCTCACATAATTACGCACACTTCATTGCTAACACTTTTCTTATAAGATTGATCAGGCTATCTAATCATAGAATTCATATCACTTTCTGATAGCATCCAATCCAAAACAAGCACTAAGGTTTTTCAAACCTACCCAAATATCCTAACATTCTCCTACTAAAAGGCCCCACATTTCTCCACGGTGTTCATTCTCTTTTATTGCATTGACTCAGTACAATCAACTCGTGTGTTCCTGGTGATCTTTAGCTAGAGAGCATTGATGCTTAGAATAAGAAAACATTTACTCTGATATAAACAACAATTATTTTATTACCAGTAATTTATTTTTCAGTTTGCATATAATAAACTATTACTTTCATTTCAATAATTTTTTCTTCCTTAAAGTTGCTTAAGACTTTCTTCCTTAAAGTCTTAAAATGGGGTTTAAATATTCTCTCCTCATTTTTATCACTGTTTTTCTCATTTAACCTTGTTATCCTTTCCCTTCTACTCTAGATGATATATTTAAGTTTGATTTTCTTCTTCTTTGATTGTTCTTCACATATCAAGTATATGCTTAAATCTCTAATACTAATTTTAGTTAATCTTTATAAATTTTGATATATTTTAATATTTCCTGTTTACCTTGTTATTGTTCTAACTTGTTTCTTGTCTGATATATCTTCTTCCTATTCCTTAATATTTTCTACTTTCTCTACAACCTGCAAGTTGGAATTATTCTCTATTCATGGTTTCTTTATTTTTCATTCTTTTCCCATGGTAAATAACACTTATTTGATATATATTTGTTGCTTGTTGTTTATCTCCTCTACACCAAAATGTAAGCACTTTTAAACACAGAGTTTGGCTTTGTTCACTGCTAAATTTCCAGTAGAAATTGTATGTTCTCAACAATAAGTCACTGTTGTATGTAGCGTTCCCATCACATATTCACTCTTTCCTTGACATACCTTTCATATGAGATTGTCTGCCCCATTCTAAAGGAGATTTAAGCTATTCACAGGCCCTTGATAAAGAAATAAATGTTTGAATTTTGGGGTGTTTGATACACAGCATTATCACAGAAACACTGAAAAATATCTTTGTTCACACTTGAATAATGCTTACTCTGAGTCAGACACTTTTCCTAGTATAGTACATAGTTAACCACATACATATATCAGCATGTTCAGTCTACCAATGAGATAGACACTATTACCAGCCAAATGTATAAATGAGAGCTCTGAGGTACAGAATTTAAGTAATGTACTTAAGTTTACATAGACTATCAACTACAGAGCTAAGATTTAAAGCAAACCTTCTGACTCCAAAATTAGGGTAGTCACATTTAGCAAATGAAAATTATAGGATGTTAGTTAACTTGAAGTTCATATAAATGATGAATAAGTTGGTATTTCTTAGTATAAGTTGCTCCAAGTTTTGTAAAGGAATAGGTATTTTATCTGCAATGCTATTCAGAGTCCATTATCACAACGCTGTAGTTTTTTGCCTTATAAATGTTTTTAAAATGAATTAGTGAGTAGCCAAAAATAATGAGATATGACTCATGTTAGAATTAATTGCTCTTAAAATTTGTATGCCATATATTTGTTGATTTTTTCTATATCAGCAAGCCTTAGCATGTTTCAAGCTTGTGATGATCCTTATAGATGGCCTCTGTTGCTTATATTCCACATAAAGTACTGAAAAACTTATAATTAGTGTCCATTAGATGCTTTCCCATAAGGAAAAGCCTTGATTGCTCCTAAAAAGGAGAAATGTTAATTAATCAAGAATTTTTTGCCATTGCATATTCAAGTCATTTAGCAATTCAAGAGCAGACATAATTTAAAAAATAGCATAACAACCATTTTAGAGCCAAAAATGTTCAAAAAACAAAATGAGATTATGATAAATTAATATCATTCTTAACCTTGTTTCTGATGCTGGGTAACTACAACAGGTTAGTTGGAAATAGAACTTCACGTACAGGCATCTGTGTTTCACTTTATTGTACTTCACTGATATTGTGGTTTTTTGTTTGTTTGTTTTGTTTTAAATTAAAATATATGGCAACTATGCCTCAAGAAGCCTGTTGGAACCATTTTCCAGCAGCATATGTTCACTTGGTTTCTGTATTTCATGTGTTGGTAATTCTAGCAATATTTCAAACTTTTTCATTATTATTATATAGGCTTTGGTGATCTATTAGAAGTGATCTTTAATGCTGCTATTGTGATTATTTTGTGGTGCCAAAAACTATGCTCATATGAAGTTGTAAACTTAATAAATGTGTATGTTCTGGTTGTTCAACTGACTGGCCATTTCCTAGTCTCTCTTTCTGTCCTCAGGTCTTCCTACTCCCTGAGACAAAGCAATACTGAAATTAGGAGAGTTGATAACCTCACAAGGGCCTCTAAGTGTTCAAGTCAAAAGAAGAGTCACAGGTCTGCCTGTCACTTTAAATTAAAAAGTAGAAATTATTATACTTAGTGATAAAGGCATGTCAAAACTCGAGACAGGCCAAAACTTAGCTCTCTTGAGCTGAAGAGTTAGCCCATTGTGAATGCAAAGAAAAATTTCTTGAAGGAAATTAGAAGTGTTGCTCTGGTAAACAATGAATGAAAAGAAAATGAAACAACCTTATGACTGATATGAAGACAGACTTAGCAGTCTCTATAGAAGATCAAATAAGATGCAGCATCCTCTTCAGCCAAACCCTAATCATGAGCACAACATTCTATGAAAGCTAAGAGATGAGAAAGCTACAGAAGAAAAGCTGGAAGCTAATAGAGGTTGGTTCATGAATTTCAAAATAAAGAAGCCATCTCCATAACATTAAAGCACAAGGTGAAGCAGAAAGCATTGCAACAAGTTACTCAGAATATTTTACTAAAATAGTTGATGAAAGTTACTATGCCAAACTAAAAATTTCAGTGTAGTTCATGAAGCAGCCTTCTATTGAAAGTAAATGCCATTTAGGACTTTCATAACTAGAATAGAGAAATCAATGCCTGGCTTCAAAGCTTCAAAGAAGAGACTGACTCTCTTGGTAGGGGCTAATGCAGCAGTAACTTGAAGTTGAAGCCAATACTCATTTGCCGTTTTAAGAATTGCAAGCTTCTTAAGAATTATTCTAAATCTATTCTACTTGTGCTCTATAAATGGAACAATAAAGCCTAGATGACAGCACATCTGTTTACAGCATGGTTTACTGAATAGTTTAAGCACATTGTTGAGAACTACTGCTCAGTAAAAAAAAAAAAAAAAAAAAAAAAAAAGATTCCTTTCAAAATATTCTCATTGAAAATGCTCCTGGTCACTTAGTAGACAGAAATATACAAGGAGAATAATGTTATTTTCATGCCTGCTAAGACAACACCTGTTTTGCATTCCACAGATCAAGGAGTAATATGATTTACAATTTGTATTATTTAAGAAATACATTTTATTAGGCTATAGCTGCCATAGACAATTATTCCTCTGGTAGTAAAAGTAAATTGAAAACCTCTGGAAAGGATTCACAGACTCTGTTAAGGATATTCATGATTAATGGGAGGAGGTCAAAATATCAGCATTGACAGCAATTTGAAAGAAGTTGATTCCATTGTTATGCTATTTTAGAAATTACCACAGCCACTTCAACCTTCAACAATCACCACCCTGGTAATTCAGCAGTCATCAAAACTGAAGAAAAACTCACAACCAAAAATATACTGCAATTCACTGAAGGCTCGGATGGTTGTTGATATGGTTTGGCTGTGCCCCCTCCCAAATCATATTTTTTTTTATATTTTACTTTAAGTTCTTGGATACATGTGCAGAATGTGCAGGATTATTACATAGGTATACATGTGCCATGGTAGTTTGCTATACCTATCAACCCATCATCTAGGTTTTAAGCCCTGCATGCATTAGGTATTTGTCCTAATGCTCTCCCTCCTCTTTCCTCTCACCCCTCAACAGGCCCTGGTGTGTGATGTTCCCCTCCCTATGTCCATGTGTTCTCGTTGTTCAAATCCGATTTATGAGTGAGAACATGCAGTGTTTGTTTTTCTGTCCCTGTGTTAGTTTGCTGGAAATTATGGTTTCCAGCTTCAGTCATGTCCCTGCAAAGGACACGAACTCATTCGTTTTTAGGGTTGCCTAGTATTTCATGGTGTATATATGCCATATTTTCTTCATCCAGTCTATCACTGATGGGCACCAAATCATATCTTAAACTGTAGATCCCATAATCCCCATGTGCTATGAGAGGGACTTGATGAGATGTCATTGAAATATGGGAGCGGCTACCTCTATGCTCTTCTTGTGATAATGAGTGAGTTCTCATGAGATCCGATGGTTTTATAAAGGGCTTCCCTCCTGGCCCTGCTCTTCACTCTATATTTCTCCTTGCTGCTGCCATGTGAAGGAGGATGTGTTTGCTTCCCCTTCAGTCATGATCCTAAGTTCTCTGAGACCTCCCCAGCCATGCCTCCCTCTCACATATTTTAATTGTGACTCAGTTAGACAGCTTTCCTTGATAAATTACACAATCTTGAGTGTGTCTTTATTAGCAATGTGAGAATGGACTAATACAGTAAATTGGTACCACAGAGAGAGGGGTGCTGCTGCAAAGATACCCAAAAATGTGAAAGCAAATTTGGAACTGGATAACAGAGTTTGGAACAGTTTGGAGGGCTCAGAAGAAGACAGGAAAATATAGGAAAGTTTGGGATTTCCTAGAGACATGCAGGGTTTAGAAGACAGCAAGACGTGGGAAAGTTTGGAATGTCCAAATTCCAAAGTTTGGAAAGGTTGGAATGACTTTGACCAAAATGCTGATTTTGGTAAAATGTGGAGGTTATTTCAGGTGGAGACGAGTAACTTGTTAGGAAATGGAGCAAAGGTGACTCTTGTTATACTTCAGCAAAGAGACTGGCAGCATTTTGCCCATGCCCATGGGAAAGATCTGTGGAATTTTGAACTTGAGTGAGATGGTTTAGGGTATCTGGCAGAAGAAATTTATAAGCAGCAAAGCATTCAAGAAGTGACAGAGCATAATAGTCTGGAATGTTTGCAACCTGAAAACATAGTAGAAAAGAAAACTAATTTTCTGAGGAGAAATTCAAGCCAGCTGCACACATTTGCATGGTAGAAAAGAAAACTAATTTTATGAGGAGAAATTCAAGCCAGCTGCACAAAAGTGCATAGATACAAATTTGCACATGTATCTAAATGTGAATCACTGAGACAATGAGGAAAATGTCTTCAGGGCATGTCAGAGACTTTCATGGCTGCCTGCCTCCACCCACTCTGCCACTTTACAGACCCAGAGGCCTAGGAGGAAAAAATGCTTTCATGGGCCTGATCTAGGGTTCCCCTGCAGTGTAATCCTAGGGACTTAGTGCTCTGTGTCCCAGATGTTCCAGCCATGGCTAGAAGGGGCCAAAGTACAACTCAGGCCATGGCTTCAGAGGTTGCAAGTCCTAAGCTCTGACAGCTTCCATGTGGTGTTTGTCCTGCAGGTGCTCAGAAGACAGGAATGGAGATTTGGGAAACTCTGCTTAGATTTTAGAGGATGTATGAAAACGTTTGGAGGTCCATACATTCTCTGAAATCTAGGTGTGCTTCAGAGGTGGATCCCTCATGGAGAACCTCTGATAAGGCAGTGAAGAAGGAAAATGAGGGGTTGGAGCCCCCACACAGAGTCTCCACTGGGGTTTTGCTACTAGAGCTGTGAGAAGAGGGCCACCATCCCCCAGACTCCAGAATGGTAGATCTGCTGACAGCTTGCACCGTGCACCTGAAAAAGCTTCATACAATCAACACTAGCAGTGAAAGAGGCAATGAGGGGGACTGTACCCTGTAAAGCCACAGGGTTGGAGTTGCCTAAGGTGATGGGAGTCCACCTCTACCATAAGCATGGCCTAGATGTGAGACATAGAGTCAAAGGAGACAATTTTGGAATTTTAAGGTTTAATGACTGCCCTATTGGATTTTGGACTTGCATGGGGCCTGTAGCCACTTTGTTTTGGCCAATTTCTCCCATTTGGAATAGGTGTATTTATCTAATGCCTGTACACACACTGTATCTAGGAAGTAAATAACTTGCTTTTGATTTTACAGGCTCACAGGTCGAAGGAACTTGCCTTGTCTCAGATGATACTTTGGCTTTAGATTTTGAGTTAATGCAGGAATTAGTTAAGAATTTGAGGCATTGTTGGAAGGACATGATTGCATTTTGAATTGTTAGCACATGAGATTTGTAGGGGTTCAGAGGCAAAGTGATATGGTTTAGCTGTGTCCCCACCCAAATTATATCTTTAACTGTAGTTCCCATAATTCTCACTTGTTGTGGAGAGACTCAGTGTGAGGTAATTAATCATGGGGGCGGTTACCTCTATGCTGTTCTCATGATAGTGAGGGAGTTCTCATGAGACCTGATGGTTTTTATAATAGTCTTTTCCCTGCTTCACTCTGCTCTTCTCCTTGCTGCCACCATGTGAAGAAGGACATGTTTGCTTCTACTTGCACCATGATTGTAAGTTTTTTGAAGCCTCCACAGCCATGCTGAACTGTGAGTCAATTAAACCTCTTTCCTTTATAAATTACCAGTCTCATGTTGCCTTTATTAGCAGTGTGAGAATTAACTAATACAGTTGTTAGCATTTTTAGTAATAAAATACTTCTCATTAATGTATATACGTTGTTTTTTAGGCTTAATACTCCTTCATACTCCATAAGTACTATTAAGTACTAATCAATACTACTTAAGAGTCTACAATATAAACTTGTACTGCATTTATAGAAATAAGTCTTATTAGCAATTATAATGTTACATACTCTAAATGACCTACTATAAGCCAAATAAATAATGAACAGATATAATTAACTGTATTCAATTTTTTAATCCAATAAACAATTTTTAAACTGTTTTCCTTGGGCAAGACACAAATTTTAGATTCTAGAAATACAATTTTTTGCTTTAAGAGAGTTTAAAAATAATGCACATTAGCAACACTCAAAAGTTTGACCTGAAAAGTTTTATACCTGCATGTGTAATTATAATGAAATTTAACAATTAGTAGAAGCAGTATTCTCAGAGAAATTTGGAAAAAGGATACAGGACTAACAGTGAGTTGGAGATGATAAATTGATGTTTTAGTATATCTTTAAGGAGTCACAGCTATTACCAGGCAGAAGTGACAGGCTTTCAAAGGGGTAGAGAGCAATACAGGATGCCATATTCAAGGTATATTGAGACGCTAGATTACAAAAAAAAAAAAAAAGTTTTATTTGCAATTGGGTTTTGAAAAATTATAGAGAATAAGATTGAGAAGAAGTACTTTGTTTCAAGGGCAATGTGGCCTATATAATATGTATGCATATATATGTATTGAGGGCCATATAACTCCTGAAACAAAGTATTGCTTCACAGTCTTTTAACTAAACTTTTAAACATTTTTGAGGTAACGTGTGGCAACATGGATTCATAAATAGAAGTCTATCATTCTTACATTAGTGCCTTGGAAGGAAAATGTCAGGTGCATCATGGAAAACTTGATGTTTTCTCTCTGGAATGATGTGATCCCAGAATGCAATGCATACAAAAGCACGTCCCTGATTATATCAGTTTAGTAGCTCCAAATAATATTTAACTTTGAATAAGGTATTTGCTCAATTGATAACAGATTTTAACACTGAAAAGACTGGAAGATTCTGTGTGTGTATCATTAATGAGAATAAAAGGCTTTTATACAGAACTAAAGCATAATTATTCCTGTGTCTGGAGGGAAGCTGTATTTCGGAGGTAACATGTTATCTGAATTTTATCATCTTCGCATTATCTTGCTGCTGAGATTTCTTGGATACTCTTGGCCTGACTATTGGTTTATTGTTGAGGGATATGGAGTAGGAATAAAAAGCCATCACCCTGAAAATATTTGAAAAACTCTTGATTGTCTTGAATATTAAAGTTGTATAGATTCAGTCAAAGGAGAAATAAATAGCACTCTAAGTCCTCGTCACATATTATGGAAACTTTAAAGAAGTAATGACAATATGTATATTTATTTAGAACAAGTACTGTTGCATAGATTAAGCAATAAACTCGCTTAATGAATAAATAATAAGTTTAATGAATATTCCTCACATATATTTTAATTTTAAAACTTAATCAGTTAAAAATTCAAAGGCAGCTTCTTAAATATTTACATATTGAATTTTGAGCATCCCAAATCCAAAAATTCAAAATCCAAAATGTTCCGAAATCTAAAACTTTCTGAGTACTGACATGATTCTTAAGGGAAATGCTCATTGAGGTAATTCAGATTTCAGATTTTTGGATTTGAGATACTCAAGCAGTAAGTAAATGCAAATATTCCAAAATTTGAAAGAATACAAAATCTGAAACACTTCTGGTCCCAATTATTTCAAATAAGATACCCTGAACCTGTAAAAATATTTCTTATCAATTTTCCTCTCTGAAATAAAATGAAAGCAATTATATCATGGAAAGATAAGAGATAAAGCCAGCTTTATTGAAACTAAAATGTGTCTCAAAATCTAAATTTCAAACCAATAAGAATAGTTGAACTACAATAAATATTACCTGCTAACTCTCCTCCAGATATTCTTCTAACACTTGAGATACATCAGTGAGGAAAACATGAAAAGCACTAAATATTGCTACCTTTGTAAATGTTGCATTTTAGTAGGGGATAGACAAGCAATAAATAATAAATATTAGAAATAAATAAATGATACAATATATAAGAAAATTCTAAATCATGTGAAAGAGGGAAAATATAGAAGACAAAAACTGGATAGGAAGTGGTGGTGTCAAAGATATATTTTACTAGATGGATTTAAATGGGTAGAAATACTTAATTCAAGACTATTGCAATAGAAAAAAGAGATTGAGCTCAACTCTGTTGAAATATATAAGTGTGAGAATTTTTCAGCACTGGGTTATGAAAAAGTAGTAGAGGGTGTTAGGTGGGCGACGGGTCAATGTTATTTGGCAATCTGTTTGCTAGTTGGTGCTTACTAAAATTAGACTCCTATCACCCCACAGAAACCGGGTTAAAGGAGTGCTATCTTTTATAATCATTACCTTTTTTTGCAATTTTGAAAAATCAATCAATTTATTTTACTTTTTTTTTTCATTTCAATAGTGTTTGGAAAACAGGAGGTTTTTAGTTACAAGTTATTTAGCAATGATTTCTGAGATCTTGGTGCACTCATCACCTGAGCAGTGTACACAGTACCCAGTGTGTAGTCTCTTATCCCTCACCCTCCTCCCATCCTTCCTCCTGAGTCCTTGAAGTCTATTGTATTCTTCTTATGTCTTTGCATCCTTATAGCTTAGCTCCCACTTAGATATGGGAACATACAATATTTGGTTTTCCATGTCTGAGTTACTTCACTTAGAATAATGGTCTCCTACTCCATCCACGTTGTTGCAAATGACATTATTTCATTCATTCATTTTTATGATTGAGTAGCATTCCATGGTGTATGTATATCACATTTTCTTTATCCACTCATTGGTTGATGGGTATTTAGGTTGGGTCCATATTTTTGCAGTGAATTGCAAATTCATTTTGCAAATGAATTATGTTACATTTCAAAGAGATGGCTCCCAGGTCTTTGAGAAAGGCATTAGGTTATGTTAAAACATTTTGGAGTATTAGGAGAATGGGAGATTTGTATCTTAAAAGGAAGAGAAATAATTTTCAATTGGAAGTAATGTAAAGTAAAAACCCTAAGAAAAAGGAGGATCTCTAATCAGAAAGAAATCTGTCTAACATTTTGAAAAGCAGACGAGAACTCTGGGGAAGTATACCACCTCTTATAATGTTAAATAGGGTGGTTGATGTAGACCTCATCAAGAAGACATTACTTGAGAAAATGAAGTGCTAGGCCTTGGAAGATCAATCTTGGTGTGAAGACAAAGGTAGAGCAAAGGCTTTAAGGTGGAACATTGATTGGCATGTTAGAAGAAAGCAAAGAAGTGTGTAAGACTGCAGAGGATTGAGTGAGTATGAAAGCAGTTGGTGAATTTACAAAGATAAAAGGGTCCAGATCATTTGGGGTCTTGTATGCTACTGTAAACATTTGATTTCACCCTTAAAGAGCCAGAAAAGTTCACAATGCCATTCTATTCAAAGACCAAAAAGAAAGACCATATTGCAAAAACAAAATAATCCAGATAAATATTTTTAAAAATCATGTAATATGTAGAATGCATTTGTCTCTGCTATGCTTCCATAATGCTTCATAAAGCATTCTTTATGAAGTATTCATAAGCAGCCTTCATGAAGGATTATTCTCTATAGAATCTATCTCTACTTCTTCTATAGAATCCAATGAAATATAGAAAAATATGTTTACTATGTGGAATATAATTGTTTATAGCCATTAAATCTTTAATCAACTAATAATATATTAAAGAATAAAAATGCACAAAACCCACAAGAATTAATAAAGTAGAAACAGAAATAATCAGAAATAAAAACATTAACAAAATTTATAAATACTTTATGTAATAACAGTCCCTGAAATATCAATTTTCATACACAATGTGTGACCAGAAAATAAACAAACAAAAATCAAATATACTTCTATTCCCAAAATAAACATTACTACCTCCAAGTTTTATTCAGAATCATCTGAAAATTGTTTCAAATCTGATTGGTTATCCTATCCTATGCAATATGAGCTTATCAATTTATAAACAGTTTACACTCGTGGAATTTCACTGTCAGTGTTTGTCAACTGTAAGACAGAAAAAGTTAAACACCATTTTGATTTATTGAAAATGGCTTGCAAAGTGCTAAACTCATAAAGTGTGCATACAAATAATTTCCAACTGTTCTAAAACCAGCTGATTGTCATTTCAACTTGCAAAATGAATGCAGAAATTATGTGACCTAAGTGACTTTATATACACTCCCTGATATAGTCTCGCTCTGTGTCCCAACCCAAATCTCATCTTAAACTGTAATCTGAATTGTAACCCATACATGTGGGAAGAGGGACCTCATAGGAGGTGACTGAGTCATGGGAGAGGTTCCCTCGTGCTGTTCTGATGATACTAAGTGAGTTTTCACAAGATCTGATTGTTTTGTGATGGGCTTTTCCCCCCTTCACTCTACACTTCTCTTATTCTTCTCTTTCCTGCTGCCATGGGAAGAAGGAGGTGTTTGCTTCCCCTTCTGCCATGATTGTAAGTTTACTGAGCCCTCCTCAGACCTGTGGAAATATGAGTCAATTAAACTTCTTTCCTTTATTATTTAGCTAGTCCTGGGTATGTCTTTATAGCAGCGTGAGAATAGACTAATACAGTAAATTAGTACCAGGAGAGTGAGGTGCTGCTCATAAGGATATCTGAAAATGCGGAAGCGACTTTGGAACTGGATAACAGAAAGAGGTTGGAGCAGTTTGGAGGGATCAGAAGAACACAGGGAAATGTGGGAAAGTTTGGAACTTGCTGAAGACTTGGAGGACTCAGAAGGCAGGAAGAAGAAGTAGGCCAGTTTGGAACTTCCTAGAGACTTGAATAGCTTTAACGAAAATGCTAATAGTGATATGAACAATAAAGTCCAGCCTGAGGTGGTCTCAGATACAGATGAGAAACTTGTTGGTAACTGGAGCAAAGGGACTCTTGCTGTGCTTTAAGGAACACACTGGCATCTATTAGCCCTGCCCTAGAGATCTGTGCAATTTTGAAATTGAGAGAAATTATTTGGGGTATCTGACTGAAGGAATTTCTACCTGGCAAAGTGTTCAAGAGAAAGCAGAGCATGAAAGTTTAGAGACTTTGCAGCCTGAAATAATGCAATAGAAAAGAAAAACACATTAACTGGGAATAAATTCAAGACAGCTGCAGAAATTTTCATAAGTAATGAGGAACAGAATATTAATCACCAAGACAATGGGAAAAATGTCTCCAGGTCATGTCAGAGACCTGCTGTTTTCTGCCTAGGGAATGTATCTCAGTCACTTTAGCCATGGCTAAAATGGGGAAAGGTACAGTTCAGGTCATTGCTTTCAAGGGTGAAAGCCCCCAGCCTCGGCAGCTTCCACGTGGTGTTGTTCCTGCAGATGCACAGAAGACAAGAATGGAAGTTTTGGAACTTCCACCTAGATTTCAGAGTATGTATGAAAATGTCTGGATGTCCAGGCAGAAGTCTGCTGCAGGTGGAGAGTCGTCATGAAGAATCTCTGCTAGGGCAGTGTGGAGGGGAAATGTGGCTTCAGAGCAGCCACACAGAGTCTTCACTGGGGAACTGTCTAGTGAAGCTGTGAGAAGAGACCCACCATCCTCCAGACCCCAGAATGGTAGATCCACTGACAGCATGCTTCATACACCTGGAAAAGACCCAGACATTCAACACCAGCCCTGAAAGCAGCTGGGACAGGGGCTGTACCCTGCGATGTCACAGGGGCAGAGTTGTCCAAATATGTGAGAGCTTAATTCTTGCATCAGTGTGGTCTGGGTGTCAGACATGGAATCAAAGGAGATCATTTTGGAACTTTAATGTTTAGTGGCTGTCCCATTGCATTTCAAACTTGCATGGGGCCTATAGGCCCTTTGTTTTGCCCAATTTCTCCCATTTGTAATGGGTGTATTTACCAAATGCATATACCCTCATTGTACATAGGAAGTAATTAACTTGCTTTTGATTTTACAGGCTCATAGGCAGAAGGGTCTTGTCTTGTCTCAGATGTGACTTTGAACTTGGACTTTTTAGTTACTGAGGAAATGAGTTAAGACTTTGGGAGACTGTTGGAAAGGCACGATTGTGTTTTGAAATATGAGGACATGAGATTTGGGATGAGCCGGGGTGGAATGATATAGTCTGGCTCCGTTTGCCAACCCAAATCTCGTCTTGAATTATGATCCTAATTGTAATCTCCAAGTGTTGAGGGAGAGATCTTGGGAGGTGGTTGAATCATGGGGGTGGTTCTCCTGTGTTGTCCTTCTGATAGTGAATGAGTTCTCACAAGATCTGATGGTTTTGTGAGGGGTTTTCCCCCAGCTTCACTCTGCACTTCTCTCATTCTTCTCCTTCCTGCCACCATGTGAAGAAGGACATTTTTGCTTTCCCTTCCACCATGATAGTCAGTTTCCTGTGGCCTCTCCGGCACTGCAGAGGTGTGAGTGAATTAAACCTCTTTCCTTCATGAATTACCCAGTCTCACGTATGTCTTCATGGCAGCTTGAGAACTTATTAATACACCCCTGAAGACAGTACATAAACTGAACCAGTATATATATGCCCATATTTCCTTTGATTAGCATAAATTGTTAATTCTCTCATGAAGTATAATATTGGTCCTTGGATAAAGGGCTGATTGATTAGATTTGTCAAATCAGGAAAGAAGATTTACTCTTCAGAAAGCCCAGAACTTGTTATTTTGTGTTGCACAAAATCTCGAGCATTCTTGAACAATAATAAAATAATGTAATTTAATATAAATTTTATTTTTCAAAATGGATTAATGCATAAATAAATATATATTTATTGGGCAATTATATGGCTTTACTATCTGGCCTTATTCTATTTACAATTATATTTAAAATTACACATGGTGTCATTTTGTTCTTGTTTTCCAAAGATGTTTACAATTTTATCCACATCATAATTTATTGAATTAAAGACTATGTCCCAATTTGATATAATTTTAATATGAAACAAGTGATTGGGCTAACTTTTTAAGAACATGTCTTTCCAGAAGTCATAAAAACACATCACCTCAGCTGGCTTCATCTATTTAATAAAGATACATTCTTTATGAAGCATTGGGGAAATCATCACTAGATAATACAAAGAAGTATTTCTGACTGGTGTGTAGTGAAATTCTATAACTGGATAGTCCTAAAAATCACTTAGACTGTGTCATATATTTAATCTTTGAGTCTGGACTCAAAGAATTCAGTGCTCAAGGCAATCATGTATTTGCTTATTGTTTTCTTCGGATCACTTTACTAAATGATACTCTTGTGACCTAAAAAAGTTGCATAAATATGTGTTCTTTTATTGTTTGACATAATACTTAGCTTACAGTAGGCATTCTGTAATTTCTTGCTTAAAGAGATAGCTATATTACTGGTGAAGAATAATAGGCTCTGGAAAAGTTTAAAAAACCAAAATCAAAAACCTATGGGTCCTTTTACTCTTTCCAAGTTAATTATTACTGTCTAATAACAAGGTAGACATTTGGGAGTAGGACTGGCCTCCACTACATTGAAACTATCATGAACTCACAGATGTACATATACATTTGTAACTATAGAATAGAAAAAATATATAGTGGGGCGTTAATTTTACTTAAGATTGAATAGTGGAAACAAAAAATTTCAGCATGATTTTTTCAGGTATAGACAAAGCAACTTTTTGTACAATGTCTGCATTGTCTTCAAATTAAAAATAAGAATACTTATATAAGTTCCTAATTTTTATTTACTAAAGAATAATTCAAGAAGTTCACAATTGAGTCAGATACTTGGCATTTAATCTGTGCAAAAACAAAGTACCTCTCAGTTAGAAAGTGCTTTCTTTCTTTTACCTAAACCCTACATTTTAAGTCTTACATCTAATTGGGTGCATTCTAATATAATGAGGTTTTGACTTCTACACCGTCACTTCCTGTTTTGAATTGTGTGCCACTTCCTTCCAGTTATATTACTATGTATTAAAAGTTTAATGCATTCTGGGCATTTCTCAAATGCTATTTTTTAAGTTGTTGTATAGCCCAAATAAGAACTCATGAATTTCTGTGATATCACTGACTTTATGATCATTGCCTATTTATACAGCATTCTGAACACTTCTCTCCCACAACAGTAATATAATGTTTTTAATAAAATGTAGCTAACAGTGATCTGTACACTGCTTCCATCTGAAAATTTCCTTTATCCTCATAAAGTATGATAAATCTCTAAGGTAATTTTTGAACTATTCACTTTTTAAACATATGTGCCTTGGGAACTCCTTTTATCTGCAGTATAATAAAGCAAATATAACTCTGATAAAATTCTACTTCCATTCATCATATTAGAGGACTATTGATTGAATCTATAGTTTCAGCTGTTTCTTTGTTTTTATATCAAGAACATCAATAAATAAAACTACTACTGGTGAACATCTCAGACTACTACACAAAAACAATTTAGACACCAAGAAAATTAAAATATCTTTAGAGTGAACTGTGGAATTAGAGGAAAAATCCTCTTTGGGGTAAAAAAAATAGATTAAGGAGTTTCAAATTTTCGATATGATGGTTGACAAAGATTATCTTCTTGGCAAAAGTTTAGTGAGCTTCTGAACCTTCTCCTAGGCCTACGTATGCACTTACTTGTAAAATCCAGTTTTGGCCAAGAACCTTGCTAAATCAATTTACCAAGAACTCCCGATTCTTGACATCTGATTATCGTAGATATCTAATGGGGTTTTTCATCCTCCACCATCCTCCAAGTGATATGTGATCACTCTGGTTTATATTTAGAAAGAATCTTGTTAGGTCTGTTTAGCCAGAATCTTCCTGATTTGGTTTAGATACTCGTCCCCTTCAAATCTCATGCTGAAATGTGATCCGCAGTGTTGGAAGTAGGGTCTGGTGGGAGGTTTTTTGATCATAGGGGCAGATCCCTCAAGATTGGCTTGGTGCCATCTCCTTGGTGATGTGTGAGTTTTCACTCTATTACTTTACAGGAGAGACGGTTATTTAAAAGAGCCTGGCACCTCTCTTCTCTCTTGCTCCTTTACTCACCGCATGACATGCCTGCTCCCCCTTTGCCTTCTGCCATGAGAGAAGGCTTCCTGAGGCTTCAGCTTAAGCCAAGGAGATGCTGGTGTTTTGGTGGTATAGCCTGTAGAACCATGAGCCAAATAAACTTATTTTTTAAAATAAACTATCAAGTCTCAGATATTCCTTCATGGCAAAATAAAACATACTTACACATTACTTTACCCTTGATTTTTTTCTTTTAGTGATTTTCCATCTCCTGACACCCTCTTCTCTACTGTTTCTTGGCTATAAATTCCCACTTGTCCATGTCGTATTAGGAGTTAAGCTCAATCTTCCCCTCCTTACAGATCTATCACAATGATCCTGATAAAGTTCGCCTTACAGTGCTTTAACAATTATCACTCACTAATTTTTTTGTTTAACACTACAGTATGGTATTCAGGTCTTTTTCTAAATTGAAACAGAAACAAGAAACACTGGGATTGTTGAGTCTCACACAATAAATAGCATGATTTATTTTGGTTCTCTTCCTAAATATAGTGCAATACTGATGGGGCATTTGAGAATGTTTTAGGTTGACCAATTAAAATAAAATTAGCCCTCAAATATATGTACTTAGTGGAAAGGATCTGGTTATGTATAAAAATTAACTAACAAGACAAATTAATATATGAAAATATAATTATCATAATTAGTTTTAAACACTTTTACTTGCCTCTATGCATTTCAAACATACAGTAAACTTACTATTTATTTTGTGTTTCAAATATATACAAGTAAATATAAGATTTATATTTTTGCTAAACATATATAATGATCAAATGAACTTTTACTATTACTTTTCGCATCTTATTTCAGACACAGCTAACAAGTACAAATTCATACTATGAAGTTGTTTTAGTTACCTAATGAGATCATTTGTAACTAAAGATTTACTCTGTGCTCAAATGTTTTATATAAATAAAGTAGTTTTTATTTTAACTTTTGTTTAAAGTTGAAGGGTGCACGTTCAGGTTTGTTATGTAGGTTGATAGTATGTTGTAAGGGTTTGGTGTACAGATAATTTTGTCACCCAGGTAATAGTAGCTGGGATTGCAGGCATGCACCACCACACCTGGTTATTATTATTATTATTATTTTTTAGTTTTAGTAGAGATGAGGTAATTAGCAGAGTACTCAGTAGGTGTTATAGTTTTTTAACCTTCATCCTCCCTCGACCCTCCACCTTTAGGTAAGGCTCCAGTGTCTATTATTCCCTCCTTGTGTTCATGTATACTTAATGTTTAGCTTCCACTTATAAATGAGAATATGTGGTACTTGATTTTATGTTACTGCATTAGTTTATTTAGGATAATAACCTCCAGCTCCATCCATGTTGCTGTAAAGAACATGATCCCCTTCTAGTATTATTGTTTTAAACACATTATTTTTTATATTGCAGTGTTTTTCTAGAGTAAGTTCTGTATCTCTTTTCTATAAGAGAATGATCAACCTCTCCTTCATCATCTTATTGACCAGGATCATCTTGCTGACCAGGAGAACAGGTGCATGAAGAGTCCTTAAAAGTTAATGCCATGTCTGTATTTAATACTCTTAAATGGTAATACATACCACCTTACAATACAAGGAAGGGCAGAGAAAAAAAATACAAATATTATCATTACTGCAGTCCACAGAGGAAAAAGCAGAGATGAGGTAAAATGTAGCTTATTAAAAGTAAACTGTTAAAATGGTTTCACCTCTAGTGTAGGGATTAAGTGTAAGGACTCTGGGGCCAGGCTGCCTGATATCACTGTCCTTAGTGCAACACTTAATAGATGTGTGATCATGGCAAGTCATGCAGTTCTTTAGTTATTTCTGTCTCTTTAAATGCAAAATGAAGATAGTAAATTAAATACATATTTGTCGATGGTGCCATGCCAAGCTATAATGAAATCTGAGGCAAAAGAAAAAAGTCAGTACTACTGATCCTTCTTTTCTTTAAAATCTTGACATTTTGTTTATCTTGGATTTTCTTACATTATATTTTAAATGTTGCATTAAAATATTTATCTTGCTGACTGATCTCTTGGTGATTTGTTACATTGCCACCAAGATGAGTACCTCACTTTACCACCCAGGTTCTGAACCTGTCTCCTTAGATTGTCCAAATATTTGGATAAGTTAAAATGTATAAATCATTTGCAATGAGGGCTATTATGCACTAAGAATGATAAACATAATTATTAAAATTGTGATGAGATTAAAATTTTTATGCATATAAAAGTGGTCCAAAAATGTTAGCCATGTTGCCCAGGCTGGTCTTGAACTTCGGACCTCAATTGATTGGCCTGTCTTGGCCTCCCAAAGTGATAGCTATTTGTTTTCTATTAGTGCTTTTTTGACCCCGATTTCCAGCATTTCTACCTTCTTGTGTGTGTAGTTTATTTTTTTGTGAGAAGTTTAAGTTTCTTTCTCACTTTCTTTTGGGCATATTCTATATCAGTTGCTTTTCAGTGGCCCAGTCTATATTTTCTGGCTTCCAAAAGGGTGAAAGAAAAATAAGGGAGTGGAAAAGGGTGCCAGCTCTTTAAATCTCCTGGAAGTTATTTTAGCTGTCGTGGAAGAGGATGAAACAATAGGGGAGATACAATGGTTGCCTGCCTCTTTGTCTGCACCTCTGTAATCAGAAGCAGCAATGAGTAATTAGAACATAGATCCCTGGTATTTGGACAACAGGGTCCATTTTTCACCCTCCACACATTTCCTATCAACCTCTGACCTCTGCATGCTATGTGCACGCTGCACAGGCAACATTTGCACAGCTTTCTGCCTAGAAACTGAGGATGAGGGAGGGATAGATAGAAAGCTGCTACTGCATTAAGACCTCAAAATTACTGTCCAAGTCTTCCCCCAGAAGTTGCTAGCCTTCAATAGACCCCAGAGTTTCAAAAGAGTTAAATCTAACAGATTCTGCCAGTACAATTGTTGTTTAGCTGGGGAGACAGATTTCTGGTGCTTCCTACTATGGCATCTTCCTAGAATCCTCCTAGGCTGACTGTATCTTAATATTAACTTATTTTATATTTTGTTTCTAGTTTGGGCTTTCTCTCTTTGTACTCATTCATATTTAAGGATTTTTGAAGTAACTTACAATATGCCTTAGTTTAACAAGATCATATTTATGCAAAAGCAAGTGCATAGCAAGTGCAAAGCAAGGACTTAATAGCAAACATTTTTTGAAGCCCTAAGGAAAACCTATGCATGAGTTCCGTGAAGACTCTATATCAGAAGATATGGGTAAGAAGCAGTCAGTAGACTATGAACACATTGCTTATAATGCAAAGAAGTAAAAATACTAACTCCATAATTCAATATTTCTCAAATTTTATTTCCAAACAGAAATGCTCATCCTCATCTGGTGCACTTCTTCCAAATCCAAAATCAAAGGAACCTTCCCAGACATTGTGAATCAGACACCTACAGAGTATATATACACTTTTATTTTATATAATCTTTCAGAGTATAAAATACATGCTAAATTTTAAAAGTTGTTTTAGCATTGGACACATTTATGGATTGTCTGAAATGGCTTATTAAATAACTAACTAATGGTAATAGGCTACTGGGATTTTTGTAGTAATGTAAATAGATTCAACATATTAAAGCACAATCAGGTATGTGATATGGTCACATCTGAATACATTTGTAGAAGGAGTATTTCTCAGTAATGCAAATCAAAATTTATGTGATTAAAGGCATAGTTATTGTGCAATCAAGTAAGTACATATAAAATGTTTCCATATTAAAATGCATACGGATATTATTTATTTAGAAGTACCTTGGGACAATTATGTTATTTTTCTAGAAAAAATATTCCAACCTGCAGTTGTGAGTCACAGATTTATTTTCATACCAAAGAAAAAATATTAGAAATTTAAAAGCAGAGACATTGAGAAAAAGTATATAAAAATAGTAAAGCCAAAGACTTAATTTTTTTCTTGAACATAAAACATCATATAAACATTAATTTCCACACTCTCTTCCATATTTTAAGGCCCTGTAAAGAATTATTATGGATAGTTTATATTAGCCATAATTATGGCATAGCCATTAGGTTGGTGCAAAAGTAATTGTGGTTTTTGCCATTTTAAGTAATGCCCAGAACTGCAATTACTTTTGCATCAAGGTATAATAATTCCCATGGCAACCAGTAAAATGTAAATTAAAATGATAATGATCAGGTTAATTTTTTATTGAAGAGCTAATTCTACTAAAAAACTATTAGAAACTGTTGTTGATAATTTGGTATGAACACAGGTTTTTTACAAGATTATATTGATGCTTTGCTTAATGAAAACAGTTTACTGTCTTTTAGTCAATTAAAAATAATAGAACCAGAATGCCGTATTGTAACCACCTAAGACTATTTTTATAATAATATAGAGTGTATGAAAAAGGTCAATAATTAAAGACTAAAATAATCATCTTAAAGCTAATAAACATTTTACTAAGGTATCAGATTATATTTTAAATTAATTTTATATTCCTTGCTTTAAAAGATTAAATTTGCTACTTTAATAATATTATAAATTATTTATTTATGTATGTGTTTATTTATTTATTTTTGAGATGTGATCTCACTACAATGCCCAGGCTCGTTTTAAACTCCTGGTCTCAAACATTCCTCGTGCTTCAGCCTCCAAAATAGCTGAGATTAGAGGAGTGAACCACTTTCCCCAGCTCAAGGTTATAAATACTTAAGTAAGGAATTCAGATGCTTTTTAGTCTTATTTAGCACTTCTGTATCATATTTAGGATCAAATTTTCTGAAATTATTAATGCATTAGCCTATTATAACACAGAGTGACTTAGTTTAGTTAGACATGCTGAAATAGGTAAGCACACACAATTTGCAAATATTAGTAGGTTTGGATTTTTGTTTAGGTACTTACATTGTGAAACACCTTATTAAATGTATTTCTGCATTTTGTGTATGGATGCTCATAATCAGAAGAAATCCAAATACATCTGTGTGATGACTGAAAAATAAATAGAGCTGTGGTTTCTTCTGAGCTGAAGCCCTGCTTCTTCCCAGCTGGGACTTTTAGCTCAATCAAAACAAAAGGGATGTTCTGGAGCGAGAATTAAAGAAATCTTCTGAGTGTTTTTAGATACACTGTCTGTGTTAACCCTTTTCAAGTTTCAAGTTTTAGATCCCTCTTGCTCCCACTCCAAAAGCGTTCTAGGGGAACTGTAATTCTTTTTTCCATTTCCAGAATTTTCTATTTTTCCAAACAAGTGCCTTATCTGTCAACAATGCAAACTAAGCCACCAAATTTAAAGCAAAAATAATAGCCGGTCCTTTCTAGCCTACACTTCAGAATATTAAATTCTAAGTGTGTTGTGAGAAACTCATTTCAACAACCAATTACTGCTTCAAAGACACAACGAAGACTAAGTAAGAAAGCATCATCAACCTCACATTTCTAAAGTATATGTGCTCTGTGTGAGCCAAACCCCATGAAGCGTTGAACCAAACAACCACAGCAGGTTCCTATCCTCTTGGTTATTCAGCATTAATTTCTTAATGCCTGGTTGGTCTTGCTGATGAGTGGCCTCTATCTCTCAGGTATTCTGCAACATTGATTTCCAGCCTTGGAGTGAATTATTTGTTCGTTTTCTCTTTGCATGATTTAACACAGTTGGATTGTTATAAAGAGAGGGGGAGGGAAGAAAGCTCTTGAATAGATTTGCCCTACTTGAGGCTTTCTGTTTAGTAATACTGATGTGAATATACATGTTTTTCAAAAGATTGCTGAGATTTCTTCCAGCTATAAAGCTCTAAAATTTTGCACTGAACTACCAAATAATTATTAATAACTTTCATAGCCAACATATACGGTTTATAATTAGGATCACAGTAATAAAATATTTTCAGTGGATATAAAAAGTCCTTCCAGCCAAAATGTGTTTTTCTTCAAAAATTTTACTAGTAGGAATGTTTTATTAATGTGTTTTTTTCCAAAACGCTTCCTAAGCAAGTTCAAAATCTCTTTTGAATGTTTGCTATCTTATAATTTAGTGCAATCGCTTTGAGCAAAAGTGTCACCTTTCAATATATTGGTATTCTTATCTAATATAATACTGAATGAGTGCTCTAAATTTCTGGTACTACACCTGAATAGCACATAAGCATCAGTAATTTGTTAAATATCTGAAAAAATGGTGATCTGATTTAAAATCATTTAGCAACAAAAACAATACACATAGTGAACAGATAGTGGTTATTGCTGAGTCATAGCCATCTTATTATTAACATTCCTGCTTTCATCATCTAGTCATCAATATCTTCATCAATATTTAAGAATTTTGGCATAAAAATAACTTTATCACACAATTTTAAAATTATTATTTGTAATGAATACTTTTAATTCAAAATTACAACTCATAGAAACATATATAAACATACAAAAGTTATCTAAAAAGATCTCAAATAAATTTACATAGTAACTTAATAACCTATGAGAGACACTCTCTACTGAAACACATAATGAATTTTTGTATCTATATTCAGTTAGTAATTTTCCCAATGTCTCCCCAAATATAATTATCCTCTCAAACATGTCAGTTGAGTACTTAAATGTGCACACATATGTCTCAGCATTAAGAATAGTATAATAAGACCTAGTCTGTATTCCATATTCATGGGATACATATTGTACAGATTTAGATTAAAACATGAAAGACTTTTAGATAAACAAAAATGTAAAATATCTTGATAGTTTCAGATAATTTACTTAATGTTGTCAAAGGTAAATTATATTAATTTGTATGTTTCCCATATTTAAATGTTCCTCGAAAATGCTCTAATATTAAGTTTTCTAAAGTCAGTGTCAAATATTTTTTCAGATGAATGAACCTTAAAACTTTTCTTGTAAAACAAATTCAACAAATTCAGAGTTTTGTGAAGATCTGGAAATTGAGTAAAATGGAATATTATGCTGAACATGCAGAATAATACAGTCTCCTCTTATCTGCAGGAAATATATTCCCAGATCCCCAGTAGATGCATGAAACAGCAAATACACCATGGAATACTATGCAACCATAAATAGGAAAAAGACTGTGTCCTTTGCAGGGGCATGGTTGAAGTTGGAAGCCATTCTCAGCAAAATAACACAGGAACAGAATACCAGACACCACATGTTCTCACTTATAAGTGGAAGTTGAATGATGAGAACACATGGACACGTTGTGGGGGCAACAACACACACTGGGGCCTGTCATCAGTGTGGGAGGCCGAAGAGGATCAGGAAGCATAGCTAATGAATGCTGAGCTTAATACCTCCGTGATGAGATGATCTGTGCAGCAAACCACCATGACACAAGTTTACCTCTGTAATAAACCTGCACATCCTGCACATGTACCCCTGCACTTGAAATAAAAGTTGAAGAAAACAAAAAAGAAATTAATAGCAGATAGTACTGAACCCTATATGCACTATATTTTTTACATATACATATGTACTTATAAAACAGTTGAATTTATCAGTTAGACACAGTAACAGGTTAACAACAATAAATAATGATAAAATAGAACAATTATATAAATATGCCAGCATCACTATTCTTGAGCTTTGAGACTATTATTAAATAAAATAAGGATTACCTGAACACAAGCACTGCAATTTCACAAGTTAGTTTGGTAACAGATGGTTACTAAGTTGCTAAAACAAGCAGGTAGCCCATGCAGCATGGATATCCTGGATTAATAAATGATTGAAGTCTCTGGAAGGACAGAGCAGGATGATGCGATATTTGATCACGCTACTTATAATAACATGCAATTTTAAACTTTTGAGTTGTTTACTTCTAAAAGTTTTCATTCTATTATTTTCAGACTCTAATTAACAGCAGCTAACTGGTACCAAAGAAAGCAAAAGTTCAGATAACGGTGGATTACTGCATTAACTTCATCATACAGTCAGTTGGTCAACTAACTTTTAAAATTTCATAAAATCGGGTAGTAATAAAAAGTATGGAAGGAGTACTTTGTGGTCTGGTGAACATTCTATGCTAAATTCTAGATCTTAAAATAGGGAAATTATCATTGTGACCTGATTCATTTTCAAGCTACTGAAAATACCAACCAAAAAAATTAGATAATTAGGATCTCAAAACCTTCTGCATTTTCTGCTTAATTTGTCAAATTTCTGTATCATTTGAACATATTTCATCCAAAAATATTAAGTTAATACTAGTTTTAAATGGCCTATTAAACTATGCAGGGAGTTTCAATTGTTTTAAAAAATGTTAGTCAATTTGCTTACAAATTCAGATTACCCCCAATTGTGATGATGATGATAAGGACATCTACAATAAAAACAGCAACAAAAATATAATAAATAACAAGAAACCTCTAAAAGTAGAAGCACCTGTGTACTTTTCTATCTGTGAAGGACATGTGTAGAAGGGTGTAGAGATGAAAGAGAGAGACTCATAAACAGATCCATCATAACCCTGTTTTATAATTATAGATTTATTAAAATGAATTTAGTTTTTAATGGTCAGTCAATATGCCAAATAATATTTCTAATTATCCTGCAAATTGTTTGCATCTGTGACTAATCCTACTGCAATACATCTTTGCCAATCAACTCACACCATTTCTGAATACTGCTTATTTATATTTCTGTCAATATTCACTGGTATTTTACGCTGTACACCCACACTTTTTCACTTTTGCAATTATTTTACAAGTAATTTACATATCTATCTATTGCTTTTCTACTGAAAATTATATCGAATTTGAATCACATGTTACAGTATCAGAAGAAAATTGGGTTGTGCTTAGTTTATTCTTGCTTTTAGCTTTAGAAACCTAGAGATCATTTATTTATATAGCTAAAATTTAAGAATATAATTAAGCACTCAATAAAATGGGAGATATTTGACTCTTTTTAAGTCAGCATGTGAGGAAACTATAATGTAATGTTCTGAAATGTATCATCCACTATAGGATCTGACAATGCTGTGTATGGATAAAAAGAAAGGCATTATTTTAGATGATCTCACTAAAGTCCTTTGCAAATCTAAAATTCAAGGAAAAGAAAATCAAAATTTTGTATTAATAGCTAAACAAAACCTTCCTGTGGGCACCTATCCTTTCAAAAAGGGAATAAAAAGATATCTTTGTACTAGGCAAAATAGATCTATAAAGTGCTGCTTTATGCTTACAGAGTATGATGGGTAAGCAAGCCATGCTGCTACTTGCTAAAGAAATGGCACTTATTTCAAAATTTCTGCCATTTTTTTGCCATTACTAATAGATAAAATCTTTATGGCTGTGAATAGATAGATAAGTTTTTGTAAAGTTCCTTCATAATGTTTGGGATATAAAAAAACTGTACGGAATTATGTTTGGCACAGGGAAAAACAGACCAGAGTAAATTAGCAAAGCTGAGAGGAATGTAGACACAACCCCAATAATACAGGTTGAGAGAACAATGAGAAACATTTCTAGTTAGAGGTACTCTGTAGTTAGGATGGCCATGGAACTTTTAAGAACAGGATATCTATTATTGTTTTCCTATCTTTTAAAGAAAAAACTTGCTTATGAATATAAGCCCTAAATCTTAAGCAAATCTTTCCATAGAGATGAATATTAGAATTTTTTTTGGAAGGGCTAGGTCCAGAGTTGTTTTGGTGGAACAAAAGAGTGACAAAAAGAATTAGTACATCTGAAGTGAGCTATAATAAATATGAAATATTCAGTGGAAATAGAAAATTAAAGTAAAGGTCACTCAGAAGAAGGTAAGTTTACTCTGAATATCCTTAAAGATAATAAAGGTAATGTTGGCTTTCATTCTAAAAACAGGTGATTGCATCTCAATGAAGACAACTGTAAAAGTGAAATTTTATTATAAATAATTCTGCCCTGAGCACAAACAGAAAACATTTGTAGTATCTATTCTTCATAATCAGGTAGAATTATTATAGGTTTTTGGTTTTAGGGGAATCGATATTTTATGACTATATATTCTTTCAGTTCAGACATTCTAAAATAAGGCCATAGAATGGGTGCATAAGAAATTTCAATTATAATGAGCCATTACAGTTTAGAGAATTATGACTAGTAATGATTTCATATATGAAAGAGTCATGTAAGAAATCTAATTATCTGATCTCTCTGGTCACTGTCCACATCACACACACTTTGTTGGCCTATCTGGCTTCCTTTGTTTCCTTAACTCATACCAGTATATATATAATCACTTCCACAGGCACACAGCTGGCCAAAACAAATCACATGGTCAAAGCAGCTAACAATGCCGTGAGAAAGAATATTCCTCCTATGGTGGTGCAGAAGGGTCCTTGCTGAACTTACCAACATTCTGATACAATATGAGTTTGGGGATTTCTTTTTTAACAACATATGTCCTATATACGTTTTTTGGTATATTTTATTTTGTGTCCTCTTGAAGGCCGAAATTTCAGGAGAAGCTCATATAATTAGCTTACTTACTCCCAAGATGCATTTAGAAATATCATTTACCTTTATTTACTTACTTTGAGGGAGGCAAATCTAGCCAAATGGAAGCAATGCTAACAATGCAAAACATTGCTAAATTTGAATGTGAACACATTTAATAACTACCTCTCTAAATGTTTGATATGACTTTGTTTTCATTTTTTTAAGGAAATATTCTCTAAAGTTTTTTCTAAAAAAATCCCACTCCTAAGCTAATACATACATTCAGTTTAATAATCTTCTCAAGTCAGATAATTTTGACCAGGGCTTTGAGAAATGTATTTTTCAAGCAAAAAGTTATCAATTCTATTTATATTACTTAAACCTGTTGTTAATACAATAATGAAGATACACATCTACCTGATAACAATGGTTACCAGATAATAAATCACCAAGCTGATTATATGTCTGCTCTCAAATTTGACTTTTTGATCTTTTGTAAGAGAAACACATTCTCAATATATATTTGTCTTCATTTATAGAGTTACAGTAAAAATAACTATTTTATATGTTTTTGTGTGAAAAAAGGGCAAAGATGTAAAGTTGTGACCACTAGTGAATGATGCTGATCATTTGCATAATTATGGTTATTATTATTATTACAATTTAGTGTTTGTCAACTTCTGAATTTTAGTTAAGGATTCTGCTAAGCAACTTACTAAGTTCCCTTTATTTATTCATTACATCACAAGAAGAATACAAAATGGTTTTTTAGATAGGTATTAGTACTAGGTACTAGGTAGTATTTTAGGTAGGTATTAGTACTAACCTCATATATAAATAAACACATAGAATGGAGTTAGTAGGCCAAGTAGATACAGATAGCTCATGGTGAGAGAGAGTTCTTGATAGCCTCATTAGAATGTCTCCAGGGCAGAGTGTGTAATATTTAGCTCAGGAGCAGCCACTACCCTACTTTCTGTCCTTTCATATATCAATAATCAGGCAGCCACTACCAATTAATCAGAGTTTACATACAATTTGAAATGTGTTTATCATCTGGCTCTGAAATGATACAGTTCACAGAATAAACAACTTTGTATAACTAGTAACTTGACCACCAGCTTTAGCCAATCCTCTTTCTCTTCTGGTCTAAGTCCAGATGAGATTTTACAATCAGGCTACTCATGGAATGGTGAAAGAAAAAAATCAATTTAGCCATGCATGTGGGGGACAGGGGCCCACATGTACCACCATATTTTAAAATATGCTCTCTAGATACTGATATTAGGTGCTGCTGATGTACTCTATCATCACTTTAGGATTAGGAAAGTTTGGAATGGATAAAAATAGTTGAAATAGTTAAAAAGGAGATAATGGGTTATTTGTTAAATTATTTTGTGCAGTTAAAAAAAGAAATAAACAGTGGATAAGTCAATAATGTCTATTCTAGGAAAATAAGAAAATTTTCCATACAATTGAAAACCAAAGGAGAAGCCCAAGTAAGGCTACTAAAAATGCTTAAACTACAGAATGAGAACGTGAAAACATTGCAGAAGTAGTAACAAAGATGTCAAGAATACCATTAAAAACAATACTTAACATCTTTGTTTTTCTTATTTAACTTCATTCTCTAAACAAAAAATAGTATGGTATACTTGTGTAAGCATATGGAATGTCATGAAATTGGCATTTAGATTAAAAGAAAGAGACTATGAAAAGACTGGGGCTCAGCAATTTCTGCAACATTAGAACAACGTATTGCCTGGTCTCTTTATCATAGCAGTTAATGAATGCCGTCTTAAAAAAGATAATGCATCTCAATCTGTTTGTTATCATGAGGATCCCAGGAAAAATCAAGAATTTTGCTACAGATACTGCTTATATACCTATTAAATGCTGTACAAACAGTACCCAAATTAAGAGAAAAAGGTACATGATTCCTGGAATATGCACAGAACACATCGTAGACCAATACAAGTCTGCAGGCAGATACTTTTGCACCCTACATCACATACTCTCAACTGCCTCTAGTTTCAGTTTTGGCTGCTTTAGACAGGTTCATGTGAACTCTGATTCACCAACAGCTGATGGCATCCTGCTTCCAGCAACATTGTAGCTGTGGGTCTTTTCACTTTCTCACACAGGGATTTCAGCCAAGTGTCAGACCATAGGGGTCATGGATGAATACATCTCAGAAATGAGAGGTAGCTACAGTCTACAGATGAACAATTCTAGGTAGCAAACTGCACTTGCCAATGGTCCTAGAGAAAATATACTTGTGTTATATACCATAGCAAGTTGAGTAATGATAACATTGTATCAAATTTTCCTCCTATTTGTCTTACTGTACTTGATTCCTACTTCTTGAGATTACTTCCAAATAAAAGTAATTACCATCAAAGAACAAGCTACCTACATCTGAATTTTTATCTTCAGTGCTATTTTTTGAAAACCCAAAATAAATCAGAGGATATTATATTCACTTGGATCACCAGTGGTGCTCTCTCTTGCTCTCATTCTGTTTCCTTTTTTATTTTTATTTTTTTGACGTAGAGCAAAATTAAAAAAAAAATCTAGCTCTATCTTAATTCCTGTACCACTACGTACAAATGAATAATATATACATTCCTTAAATAGGCACCCATTTCAACACATTAAATAAGAATAGAAATACTGGGATAATTATTATATTGTCCCTATTCCTCAACCCCCATGCCAACCCTGCATATGCTTATTTAATCCACTGCAGCATAAGCCTTTATGTCTTCCCCCATTACACCAAAGCACGGAAGAATTCTTTACATCGTTATACGTATCTGTGACATTCTGAAGGAGCTCACTTCAGTGGCAAACATTACAACTTGTCAAATAAAACTTATGTGTATGATGTTTGGCTCCTGTACATCTTAGATACAAACTATCAGCTATTGCTCAATCCTACTACTGATCATGTACAGAGAGGAGGAACACTTAGGGAGCACATAGTAAACTACTGTATAGCTAGAACCAGAAAAATATCGTCCATAGGTGAAATCCAGCCCACCAATATTTAGTAAAAAAGTTTTATTGGAATAGAGCCACATTCATTTGTTTATGTATTGACGATGGTTGCTTTCACACTACAAAAGCAGAGTTTTGTATTTGCAGCAGAGATTGTATGGTATAATAGCAAAAAAAATTTACTAACCATCCCTTTAAAGAAAATGTTTGCTGACACCTGTCCTACCCTATGACTCTGGAATCGTATGAAACAAAATATTAATTTTGTTTCTTCCTATCAACTTTTATGGTATATTAAAAGAAACTATGGATTTATATTGTATTCCTCGATTAAAAAGTATAAAATCACTTATCCTTAATAATGAATTTGCAGCATGGGCATTTTTGAAATATTTATAAAACACAGGACATTCCAACAAAGAAGTAACAATGCCTGATTAAAATGTCACTATCCTTGCTCCAGGAGCTGTGTGAGAGGGCTGATCAGAGCTCTCAAGAGAGGATCTGCTTTTGGTGTATAGTTAACTGACAGACTATACTTGCTACATGTTCAGTACCCAAAATACAAGCCAATCCTGAGATTGCTCCCAGTCGATGGCTCAGTCGATGGCTGAGTTCAGTACTAATGCTGGAGTGGTGCTCTTAAATCAGATGGTCTTTGCTCCAGGGCTTCTTATCCAATTGGTGGAGTGTTTCTCAGAATTTCACTGCAAACTGAATCTCTTTCTAGCTAGCCCTCTTTACTTCTCCTCTGCTCTGTCAAGGGGGCCTGTATTGTTTACTGAATGCTGTCTTTCTCTGCCTAACCGTGTGTCGTTTTTAACCTACAAAAGGAATTTCAACACATTCCCCATCTTGGCATCTAATTTTGGAGAACCTGAATTTACATACCTGCTCTGTTCTTGTTTCCATTTGCTATGTTTTATTATCTATCCCACTCAAGTAATATATAATACCAAAATAAATTATGATTGGAGAATGATGGTTTCTGAAAATTATTTATGTGGTTATAGCTTGGAATAGTTATAAAATCAGGAAATCTGTTGGGATATCATTTTTCAACAGTGTCATGTTTCTACACATCTTCTGAGAAGAAACATTACTCGGCTACATTTCTCTGAACTACATTTTCAAGGCTATGTAAACAGCCTTGAAAGTTAGGCATAGTTTCTCCACGTGGGGCACATAGCAGATTTGACTGCTGTCCAAGATAGTAGAGATAATCTTTCCCTCTGGTGAAAGCACCAAGTAGGTTTTCTAGAAGCCCTTTTTAAAAGATGGAGTTTCCTAAGTTGATGTTTCTTCTGTTGTGCAAAAACCAACAGTATGTGCAGCATCTACCTGGGCGGCTCCACATTCGCCCCATAGAACCTAGGAGGCAAGGAGAACCAAGGAAGTCATGCTGTTTGCTGTGCTAAAGAAAGGAAGTCTTTAGTCTTCAGTCTTTTGCCTGAATCCATGCAACTATGGCAGAGTAGTTTGCTAGCATGCAGAGTTAGAAGCTCAAAGTCTTCACAGTTCTTGACAACATCTAATCAATTAAAAAACAGAGAGAGGAGAGAGGCTTTTTTTTTTTTACAAAATTATTGAATTTAAAAAAAAAACATTAAATGCCCTTTCCTCAAATACAAGTTTTGCTATCTTACCTCTGTGATAGGTAAATAATTTTGATTGAAAAGTATATTTTAAAAGTCAACAGACTTGTTAAGACCATTTTGGGTTGCTGCCAGAGAATTCAAGAGAGAAGGAAAAAAGCATTTTCCTACAAATCTATGTAGTTATATTTTCAAACTATTTTTATCAACAAAGAACCCATTGATTTAGATAAATAAATCACTTGAGTATTCTTATTTCTCCAAAACCCACATGATTATTTTAGATGAAAGCAGATCTGTGGTTTAAACTTTGGCTCTGTCTGGCATTGGAAAAATGACTGACAGGATCTGGCACCTCATGTAGAAGCCTCCTCACTTACCCTTTAGTAATTTAGCTGTCTGTATGTTCAGCTCATGTTTAGCTATGATGATTATTTTATGCTAATAAAGTAATATTATGTAGTTTATACCAAGACAGGAAAAAGCAAAATGAGCCTGGAGAGGACTCTGCAGCTGTGTGGATTGACTGTATATGGTCCTTGGGGGATGCGATTATCAGACAACTGGATCATCATTAGGATAATTAGTTTACTTGGCAACTGCATTAGTGGAATTATTGTCATTGCTCACAGCTTGTCAGTGCAATGTTTTCCAATTTGCTAAGATTTGTTTTTATAAATGAAACTGACCATATGAGTGAAATCAAGAAAAGTAAATACTTCCGTTATCTGTATTCAGTCAATTTAAGAACTGATACATAGCAAGTGAATAATTTTAATCCTAAAGGGGTATTTTCTGAAACTAAATGGTTCAATTTTAACTGCCCTGGAAGTAAATGTATGGAATTAAAACAAAATGTATTATTGTGTATGAGCAAATTGTCTGTTTACATTAATTTTTTTATTACCCACTGTAAGTCAGTTGTTAGAAGGGAAATGCTGAGGCCAATCTTAATTTATCTCTCCCAGTACTTTGACACCCAGTGGGCCTGCAATGATTATCCACTAAATACCTTCCGCTCTGCCTTCTCTTTTGGAAGAAACCATTTTTTTTTTAATTTTTTATTTTTTTATTATACTTTAAGTTCTAGGGTACATGTGCATAACGTGCAGGTTTGTTACATGTGTATACTTGTGCCATGTTGGTGTGCTGCACCCATCAACTCATCAGCACCCATTAATTCATCATTTATATCAGGTATAACTCCTAATGCAATCCCTCCCCCCGCCCCCTCCCCATGATAGGCCCCGGTGTGTGCTGGAGGCGTCACGCTACCTGACTTCAAACTATACTACAAGGCTACAGTAACCAAAACAGCATGGTACTGGTACCAAAACAGAGATATAGACCAATGGAATAGAACAGAGTCCTCAGAAATAATACCACACATCTACAGCCATCTGATGTTTGACAAACCTGAGAGAAACAAGAAATGGGGAAAGGATTCCCTATTTAATAAATGGTGCTGGGAAAATTGGCTAGCCATAAGTAGAAAGCTGAAACTGGATCCTTTCCTTACTCCTTATACGAAGATTAATTCAAGATGGATTAGAGACTTAAATGTTAGACCTAATACCATAAAAACCCTAGAATAAAACCTAGGGAATACCATTCAGGACATAGGCATGGGCAAGGAATTCATGTCTAAAACACCAAAAGCAACGGCAGCAAAAGCAAAAATTGACAAATGGGATCTCATTAAACTAAAGAGCTTCTGCACAGCAAAAGAAACTACCATCAGAGTGAACAGGCAACCTACAGAATGGGAGAAAATTTTTGCAATCTACTCATCTGACAAAGGGCTAATATCTAGAATCTACAAAGAACTCAAACAAATTTACAAGAAAAAAACAAACAACCCCATCAAAAAGTGGACAAAGGATATGAACAGACATTTCTCAAAAGAAGACATTCATACAGCCAACAGACACATGAAAAAATGCTCATCATCACTGGCCATCAGAGAAATGCAAATCAAAACCACAATGAGATACCATCTCACACCAATTAGAATGGCAATCATTAAAAAATCAGGAAACAACAGGTGTTGGAGAGGATGTGGAGAAATAGGAACACTTACACTGTTGGTGGGATTGTAAACTAGTTCAACCATTATGGAAAGCAGTATGGCAATTCCTCAAGGATCTAGAACTAGATGTACCATATGACCGAGCCATCCCACTACTGGGTATATACCCAAAGGATTATAAATTACTCTACTACAAAGACACATGCACACGTATGTTTATTGCGGCACTATTCACAATAGCAAAGTCTTGGAATCAACCCAAATGTCCATCTGTGACAGACTGGATTAAGAAAATGTGGCACATATACACCATGGAATACTATACAGCCATAAAAAAGGATGAGTTTGCATCCTTTGTAGGGACATGGATGCAGCTGGAAACCATCATTCTTAGCAAACTATCACAAGAACAGAAAACCAAACACCGCATGTTCTCACTCATAGGTGGGAACTGAACAATGAGATCACTAGAAACCATATTTTGAAAAGTATGAAATAAATACCAGCATGTTTTTAGTGCTGAATACTGCTTTTTTTTGTTGGTTTTGAAAGACTGAATTTCTGATTAATGTTACCTGATCTCAATAATTCTGATGACCAATGACAATGCAACCCTGGCTGTTCAGGTTTGGCAAAGTCACCATTTCTATGCTAGAGAAATACAACCTTGATCCACATGATGTTTATGACTGTTTCCATTAGATTTAATCTTGAAGCACAAAACTCTTCTGTTTATTTTCAGTTTTGCTTCTGTCAGGAGATTGATCAGACAAGGTCATACTATATGGAAACTCAGGCTTTCCAATTATCTTCATCAAGTTTAACTACCTCTGACTTCCAACAGGAAGGTGGAAAAACTGAGTATGTGTCTTTACTGAAACAATTTAAATTATTGATGACAGTCTTACTAATTTTTGTCATGTAGATTTGGATCTCATATTATTCTCCACACTTTTTTACCACATACATATGCGTATATATATAGACACTTTTTACCATATATATGTGTGTGTATGTATATGTATATGTGTGTGCTTTTTTTTTTTTAATTTCTGCTATCTCCACAGAGTAGCCGGTCTCAGAAAAAGTCATAGAGTCGACCATATCCAAGAGTCTGGGAAATACAACAATAGGATTCAGTGATATCAACACTCACTCCTCAAATTTATTATCTTTTTTATTAAATATTTAAAAATATTATTTATTGGATTTCCCCCAGAAATGTAATCCAACATGTGTAATTTGAAAAATATTTAACAATTTTTATCCAATAAATAAAGATTACAACAAATTAATCCATAAAATGTTAAATATTTAGAGACTAAATTCAGAAATTTATAAAAGCTTGCTAAAGGAAATAATATTTATTTTAGCTTCAAAGTAAAATAACAGAAGTAAGGTATCAGAAAACTATTCAAAGTATAACTCATAAATGACAAATAGTATAGCTCATGATAAAAAATAAATTTGAAAGCAAGCATATGACATAATTTTCTCAAACAGGAAAAGGGACAACATTTTTTTTTTTTTTTTTTTTTTTTTTTTTGAGACGGAGTCTCGCTCTGTAGCCCAGGCTGGAGTGCAGTGGCGCGATCTTGGCTCACTGCAAGCTCCGCCTCCCGGGTTCCTACCATTCTCCTGCCTCAGCCTCCCGAGTAGCTGGGACTACAGGCGCCCGCCATCTCGCCCGGCTAGTTTTTTGTATTTTTTAGTAGAGGCGGGGTTTCACCGTGTAGACCAGGATGGTCTCAATCTACTGACCTCGTGATCCACCCGTCTCGGCCTCCCAAAGTGCTGGGATTACAGGCTTGAGCCACCGCGCCCGGCCCAAAATTTTTTAAAGCATTATTGAAATGCAACACATTTTTCACTTTCTCCTTTTCACTCCTGAGTTCTATCATTCTTTATAAAATCTCTAGGCCAGCAGCATTCAAACATCCAATTTATTGCATACAATAAGAGCTTACTAAAGTCAAGATAAATTAAAGGGTATTTTCAATAAATAATTGGATTAATATAATTAACTTTGATTCTGGTTTAAATGGTTTAATTAATATTAGTGTTGAAAAGCAGAGACATTTTCTCAGCATGAATTATTTTAGTAGAAGTATCAATATTAAATGGTAAGTGATTTGAAAATTATACTGACCAAATCACTGCAGGCTACTAAATATTCTACTCAGAATGTGGACATGTTTCATTTTAAACCATTCATACTTGTTCCCATTAGGAGTCTACTATTCAAGAAAAGTATTTTTCATTAGAGAGAATTAATCCTTTTGATAAATTCCTCCTATACTTCAGGTACTTGGGCAATGTAATTTTTATTTCAACTAATCTTTTTTTATTGTAATTATTATGTGTAATAGATGAGGCTAGTCTCCTTTATTTCCTTTTACTCTAAGTTCCATGAATCTAGACATAAGTTCTGCAAGTGAATGTAAGAGATTTTTTTCTATGTTATTTAATGTACTGAATTGTAATGCAAATATGAGAAATGTTACACATTTGTAATTGACTGTAAATAAAAATTGAGATTAAACAATAAAATCGAATTGCATGAATATAACAAATACCTATGTAATCTATGGAGCTTAACTTAATTTAGATTTTACTGATAAATTTGCATGATATTTGCTACATGTAGGAATGTTTTTTAAGTCTTAATTTTTTTATTTTAAGAACAAGTTTGATGACTGAGTAGGCTCAAAATGCCTTTATATTTTACTACCTATTCCCTTGTTTATCCATCAGTCATTTAACTTTTTATCCTATATTTAAAATTATTTCTCATCAATGGATTCTTCTTATTTGTAGACAAAGGTAATAATATACATCTCTAATACTTAGCCTCTTAGTTGTAAAAAACCAAAATGCTTATTTAAAAAAGTATGTATACATGGGACATCTAGGGGACTATTTCATTAAATATTTTAATCAAGTAGATCATACTATTCAGTTTTATTGTACAGATAGAGACAATCTTAAAGCCAATATTACATGGCATTTGTCTTGCTTACCTACTATTTACCAGATGTTTTACATATATTTATTTATTCCTCACATAGTAAGTACAGTGTTATTACATACATTTATTAAGCTAAGTAAACAGCCTCAGATCTGTAAATTATCTTACTTTAATGTCACTAAAATTGGCAAAAGTATAATTTAATTTTATTTCTGTCTTACATTATAGACCATGTGATATATATTTTTCTATTAAATATACATGCTAATATTGTAAAATATATGTGGTGTCTATGACAATGCACCTCACATACTTCCAATTATATAGGAGTGTAATTGATTAGGGACAGCAGTTGCTGCACTCTGAAACCCATTGAAACACTGGTACCCAGGTCAAGTTTTCCAGTCTGTGAATAAATACAGCAGGAATACCAAGGCAAACCCATTCCTAGGAAAAACAGATCCTTTCTCATGGATTACCCTTGCTGGAACACTCCCCAATACCTTTGTTGAGTCTTTCTTAGACTGCATAGCAGTCTACGACACATCTACCCTATCTTCTCTCCCTCTCTTTTCTTCAGAGCTGTTCTTTCTATTCTGCCTTTACTATCTGAAAAACCTTGACAAGCACTCTTATTTAAGATCTTATGGGATACTTGATCCATAGTCATACAATCCTTCACAGGGTGACATCTGACAAGGGAACTCATTTTACAGTAAAGGAGGTATAGGAATGGGCTCATGACCATGGAATCCACTAATTGTGCTATGTACCACATTATCCAGAGCTTGCTGGCATCAAAGAATGCTGGAATTGCCTTCTGAAGGTGCAACTAAAGCATCAAGTGAAGTTAAACACTGAAAAAAATGGAAAAATGGATTACTATTCATCAGAATGCAGTATACTTGTAAAATTGGAGACCTCTACATGGTGTTGCGATTCCAAGAGGTTTGATACCTGGGTATGAGAAACAAGGGTTGCAAGAAAGTGTGCCCCAATTGTCATCACTCCCAATCACCCACTGAAGGATTCTGTGACTTCCATCTCCACAACTTTGGACTTTTCAGGTGGGAGACCTTGGTCCCTAACGAGCAGTCACTCTTGGTAGTGAACAATAAAGGATCTCATTGAACTGTAAGTTACAACTACTACCAGGGTACATTGGATGTCTTGGGTCCAGGGACCAGCAGACAAAAAGAGACCCACCATCATGGTAATTAATCCTGTCCAGAAGGAGGAGGTAGGGCTCTATGTACACAGCAGTGTCAGGGAGAACAGCATGTGGAACTCTGGCGATCCACTTGTGCGTCTCCTGATATGACACTCTGTAATTGAAATAGATATGTGCAGCAACCCCAAAATGACAAGGGTATAATTATCAAGGTGTCATAATTTTGCAGTTGAAGGTTTTAATCATGCCGTCAGATAACCCACCAAGACCTTCCAATATTATATCTCAGGGTGAAGGAATCTAGAATTTATATGGGAGATGAAGATATTAATTAGTAGCTGTGGCCCAGAAATCAACTGTATGACAGGACATATATTTCATTCCAGTAACATCCTTTTTCTGAGTTTCCCTTTAGGAAGAAAGGCTCCCATAAACCAAGAGAGAGCTGTTTTCTGAATACTAGGAAGTAGAGTTTTACAATAGAAGGGATAGACCCCAGTGGCAATACAAAGTGTCTTGTAGACTTCACCTGTAGGAAGAATAATTGACTGCATACCCCAGTCACTGTGATCTGAAGTACATCATCACGTTTATTAAATTGTAGCAAAAAAAAGTAAAATAAAATCTACCCATTTAACCAACTTTGAAGTATACAATATGATATTAAGGGTCTTCACAAAGTTCATAGAAATATATATTATGAAAAAAAACTATGCATGAATTTGAAAAAAAAAAAATTGTACCTAAATACGTCACACTACCTTGTTATGACATGTCTGGACAGGATCTATTTTGAGGCACTGAAAGGGATAAGTCGTCAGTTTAAATACAACCCCGATCAGGGTAACATGAATTTTGCTAAAATTGAAACTTGAACACACATCAAATATATGGTAAAGTTTGGGTGGAAGAATGGCTAAATTACTGATGATTTATGAAAAGTTTAAGGGATCAATTCCTCAAACAAACAAGCAGTTTATATAAGAATAATTTATTTTAAGCAAGGGCAAGACAATACTGAAGATGAAGCCCATAATGGCAGATCATTCGCATCAATGTGTAGGAAAACAGTCATCTTCTTCATGTTCTATTTGAAAAAGGCTGATGATTAATGGCATAAACAATAGTCAACTCTATGCACATCTTAATTGATTCTGTTTACACAGTTCTGAGTCAAAAATTAAAGTTGAGTAAACTTTCCACTTTATGTGTGCCAAAACTGTTTTACTCAAATCAGTTGCAGGCAGGAGCACTGTTTGCAATGGAAATTCTAAATGGGTGGAATTTGTTTGAGGAATTGTAACAGGAGATGAAAGATGGCTTTACCAGTATAATCCTGAAAACAAAACACTATCAAAGTAATGGCTACCAATGGGTGGATATGGCCCAGTCAAAGCAAAAGTGCACCAGTCAAGAACAGAGGTGGTGGCAAATGATTTTTGAGATGCTCAAAGCATTTGGCTTGTTCACTTTCTGAAGGGCCAGAGAATTATAACATCTGCTTATGAATGGAGTGTTTTGAGAAAGTTAACCAAAGTTTTAGCAGAAAAATGCCTGGGAAAGTTTCACCAAGCAGTTCATCTGCACCATGACAATGTTCCTACTCATTCCCCTCATCAAACAAGGGAAATTTTGCAAGAGTTTCAATGGGAAATTACTAATCATCCACCTTTCATGCTTGATTTGGGTCCTTCTGGTTTCTTTTTGTTTCCTAATCTTAGTAAATCTGTAAAGGCACACTTTTGCCTTCAGTTAACAATGTAAAAAAGATTAAGTTAACATTGTTACATTCCTAGGACCCTCAGTTCTTTAGAGATCAACTCTATGGCTGGCATCATCACTTACAAAGTGTCCTAAACTTGATGGAGCTTATGTTAAAAAATAAAGTGTATATAATTTATTTTTATATTTTAATTCCATTTTTCTATGAATAATTAAAAATCTCCTTGTATTGTTAACTATATGCTCATTGTGGCATTATTTACAATAGCCAAGAGGTAGAAACAATGTAAATATTGATAGATGACTAATGAAGAAAATGTGATACCTCACAAAAATGGAATATTATTCAGCCTTTAAATAGGAAATCCTATTGCTCATAATAATATGAATGAACCCGGAAGACATTATGCTAAATAAAATATACCAATTTCGGAAAGACAAATACTATATGATTCCACTTATGTGAGGTATCTGAAGAAGTCAAACTCACAGAAGCAGAAAATAGAATTTAGGGTTGCAGAGTCTGGCTGTTGGGGGAGAATGAGGAATTGTTCAGTGAGTGGAAAGAGGCAGTTGGACAAAATGAATACGTTCTAGAGATATACTGTATAATATAGTGCCTACAGTTTAAACCACAGTAGTGTACACTTAAAGATGTGTTAAGAGTAGAGACCTCATATTAATTCTTCTTTACACACACACACACGTGCACACAGAAAACTTGGTGGTGACATTTATAAACTTGATTATGGTGATACTATTACAGTTATATGCATATGTTGAAAGTCATCAAACATGTATAGGGTGTTTTGGTATATCCATTTTACCTCAATAAAGCAGTTAACAAGAAAGATTAAGCATTAAGCATTGAAACTTTAGTTATATTTAAAAGGACAATATCCTGTTACATAATGCTGATTAAAATGGTTATAATGAATTAGCAAGGTCACTAGAAAAATTCGAAAATACAACTTAATTTTTAAACCATTGCAGACTAAGGTAAATTGTGTTTGCAAAAAAAATCACAGCAGGCTGAAAATATTGTTATTAACTATTCCATGTGAAAACTCTATGAAAACTATGATTTAAAATTCTAAAATTCTTAAGTAGACCATAAAAGGAATTGGCACTGTAATAATGAGGTTTGATATGAAGAACCAATTCACTCACTAATAAAAATTCAAGAAATAATTGAAACGTGAATAGACAACTTTTGGCAAATAATTCATTTATAAACTTTCATTCCTGGCTAGCAGGCAGTGAGATAGACACATAATATTTATCAGACTGTACTTTCTTATTAATATTGCTAGGAATTTATCAAGAAATGTAGCATATCCATACCCTTTGACTCATCTATTTGTTTCATAAAATCACTTAAATATTAATCAAAATATTTATCCAGATTTGTATACACAGGTATAAAAGTCTATAATACTGTGTGTAGTATTAGGAACAATGTTAGTAACATCCATCAGGACAGATGTAGTTGTATCAATTACAAAGAAATTGCCAACTATATAGTTCATACTGAACTGCAAGACCTGTGAGGTCTTCAACCCTACTAATTCATTATAGAAGTCTAGAACCTAACACAGTGCCTGAAAAATTGTAAGCAATCAATAAATAATTATTGGGTACATTTACACATTGTAAATGACTGGTTAAATGAACATGACATATTGTAAATTAAAAGAAATGATAGGAAACTGTATAAATTATGTTTAAACACATAAATAGATAAATGATATTTATCTATTTGATAAATGATGATAAATAGATAAATGATATTTAGTATTAACTAAAAGTAATTTCTTCAAAGTTAATATTTATATTCTAATATACAGATTTTCTTTTCTTTGATAGTTTCCTCTGTGTTATCCTAAGTAGAAAAATTAATTATTCAAAAGCAACAAGTAATATGTAATATTACAAGTAATATGCTGAATTAAAGAGAAGGCTCGAGAAACTTTGGCAGGAAATAAGGAAGAAAGAAACACCCTGCTTAAAACACCAGTGCTACTTCCTTTTGCAAATGACAGAAACTTCCTTACTTGTGCCCAGCAAAAATTTAAGTCATCCAAGATCCCAAATATAACTGTTCCCCACACAAAGGCCTGTTCATGGCATGGTTTGAAATACACCACATTGATATTGTTTGTAGATTAGTAAGCAAGGGATGCTAAAAACAAACAGACAAACACACACACACACACACACACACACACACACAAAACCTCACAGACTTGGGAGGCTTAAACAACAGAAATTTTATTTTTTACAGCTCTGGAGGCTAGAAGCCCAAGACTAAGTTGTTTGCAGGTTTGTCTTCTCCTGAAGCCTCTCTCCTTGGCTTGCAGATGGCCTTCTCTGCTTGTCCCCATGTGGGCTTATCTCTGTGCAAGCACATCCCTGACATCTTTCTTTCTTCTTGTTAAGTACACCAGACATAGTGGAATTAGGGTCCCATTCTGATGACCACATTTACCCTTAATTACTTCCTTCAGGATTTTATTTCCAAATACAGTTATATGGGGCTTAGGTCTTTGACATATGAATTTTAAGAGGGAAACAGTTCAGTCCATAACAGCCTCCAACTTCTATTATGTGAAATTCCATATATATTTTACAGTTATTAATTATTGGCACCATCAAATCTATGTGAAATTGGACTTCTTAAAGCCTTTCATTTAAATTTTCTTTTATAATTAGTAATCAAAATGTATAAAAAGATTTTATCTATCCATAGTTTCAAACTTGAACTTTTAATTTTTTATATGTGACTCGTTCTGCTTTCTCAGAAGTGACTTAATATTGTACATTATTTTTGGAGACCCCGAAAGTTTATTTGCCTTTAATATGGTACTTTTGCACAATATATTATTTAATACTTAAAAAAGTTTAAGAGTAAGATAAAATACATTATCAATTGTTTGTTAGTATTGTCTTCTACAATATAAGAATTTATATCGAGATATCTGATTCGATTTGCCTCCTGTTTTAACTCTTTCTTGAAACATTGGTACTTTGTGGATACTTTCACTATACGGGGAAAAATAAATATCTACAAGATTTGAGTAGACATTAGAAAAGAAGTGCTATTCTGTTATTTCATTTACTTTTATATGCAGAATAAAATGTAAAAAAGTTAAATGATGTTTCAAAATATTGAAAAAAAATCAATTTTCAAGATATCATTGAACCTAAGGATGAGATGTATAAATGGGGGAAAAAACTAAGGAAATGATCATAGTCTAATAATGGCTTCAAGTTCATGTTGGTTTGTGTCGCCACTAAAATTCAAAAATACAGGCCATAGTTTTACCACATTATAAGAACAAAACTTTCTCAGAGTGATTTAATATGCCGAGTTCCAGCCTAATGAACACAGAATATCATGCTACTATCCTCTTGATTTCTTTTGTCTCCTTAGAGCAACTACATAAATCCATAATAAAATGTCTTATTAGATAGACGGATAGATGATTGATAAGGAGTAAGACTAGGGGTGAATTTTTTTTTTAAGCAGTAATTTTGAATAGGTGAGAACTCCGAAAAGTCAGAGGTTACCATTAAACTGCAGAAAACTGTCAAGGGACGGCATATTCCCTGAGAAATCCTGCAAGAGTAGCATAGTAATTTTGATACGCAAAGCTGCATTTTAATAGCCAATTGAAATGGTTATTAAAATACCACATTACACATTATCATTACAGCTATAATGAAGACTGCTGATGACAGCTCCTCAAATGAAGGCCGTCGCTATTCAGTTAGCAACACTTTTTGTTTGCCTCAGTGTCCCTTTGATAACCTGCAGTAATAATCAAAAGAACCACTAAATTAATCCCTCAAAAAAAGTATATGCTCTACCTTCTACTCTATCCCATGTCCTGACTCTACCCAAAATCCTAATAAAAATCAAAGCTCTTAGAAATGAGCAAAATACAAAAGAAAATGGAAATGCACATTTTTTTATGTTTATGTGATAACTATTATATGGATGTTGAAAAAGTATAAATCTTAAGTAAGAAATTTATAGAACTGTTAGGCAGTGTTTTTTTTTTTTTGTTTGTTTGTTTGTTTGTTTTTTCTTTTTAGGCAAAAGAGAACAGAGACCATAGAATGAGAGAATTTTAAAGCCATAATGGAAACAAATTGGAGCTTTAGAATTTTTTAAAGTAGGCTAGCTCCTAAATAGGAGCTCGAAATTCTAGTAGGGGTAGTCAGAGAAAATGAATTGAAAATGAAAAAAAAAAAAAAAAAAGAACAAAATGAAGAAGAATGTTTTTCAATGGAGAATCTGAAAGTTTCAAATGAATCAGATTCGACATATGAAAACACATATTAAAACACTTACTGTGTGGCCAGGTAGGTATTCATCCTACGGAAATAATAAATTCTGTCCACACAATAGTGGCATAAATGATTCTTCATGATCACAGTAAACTGAATATGACACAAAAGTCCTTTACCAGCTGAATTGATAAAGAAACTCTAGTTTTACACCACTACACTGGAATAATGCCCAACAATCAGAAGGAACAAATTATAAATTGACAAACTCAGTATAACAAAAGCATTTTGCTGAATAAAACCAACAAGTCTCAAAGTGTTAAATTGTTTATGATCCCCTTTATGTGCTGCATGGGGAAAGCAAAAGCCACAGGAATGGAGATCAGTGGATGTCAGGAATTACATACAAAGGAAAAACAGCACAAATCTTTAGGAAAAACAGCACAAATCTTTTAGGTGATCAAACAGTTCCACATTCTTATTGTAATAGTCATTAAACAAAACTGTACATGTATTTAGTTTTATGTATTTAGATTTACATTAAACAAAACTGTACATGTACATAGATACACTAAAATCAGTCTACTTTAATGCATGAATTTTTAAAAAATCAGAGACAAAAGTGTACTGAAATACTTAAGGAAAATAGAAGGGAGAGAGACAGAGAAGAAGAGAAGGAAAATAAGAAAGAAGAAAGAATTATTGTTGCATTCTAACTTGAAAAATTGTGGAAATTCTTTTTATAATTATTCCTGAGAAAATTTCTAAGAAAATGGACATCAATTTGTTTTGCTTACAATATCCTGTTGTTAAAATAATTCAGTTCCCTAGATAAGGTTACAACAAAATCTGTTTTCGCTGTTTGTATTTGATGTGTTCTAATAAAGTATCAGCTATTATTTCTAACTAGAGTCTTTCATTTTAAAAAAGCAGTTTAAAATAGGGTCTTTGACATATATTGTAAGCATTATAACAAATATATATTTAAAAATTATATTGATTAAAAATCAAATGCACATTTTTATTATTAAAATTAATTTCATCATATTACTTTATTTTATTAATTCTCATGAAATCACAATTTTGATGGATAAATCAGTTATTTATATTTGACATTTAAGAGTCACAACATTATATTGAGTGTTGATGTAAAATAGCAATTGAACATTGAGGCTTAAGAGACAGAAAACCTCAGCAGGAAAGCCCCCTCTGCCCTTACACTATGGGACATTAACCAAAACGTGTAAATTTTTAAAGGTTTAGCTGCTTTATTATAAAATATGAGTTACAATAATATTAATAAACTTTTTATAAGTTTAAAAGTAGTACCATATGTAAATTAGCATGGTACTTGGCACATATAAATTCAAAATTAATATTAAATATTATTGTTAGAATTATTACTGTTATGATTATTTGCAAATGTACCTTTCAATTAACTGTAAAATACGAACAAATCTTGTAACATTTTAAAATTGGCAATTGTTCATACTGCCAACAATGACATATGTTCAATGTTCTTCTATAGTTAAGTATTCATTTTATGTGTCTGAAAATTATATGTATTTTAATATTTTATGTGTATAAATGCTTTCAGAGTAATTACTCTAAAAACTACAGTTCATTATAGACAACATGTGCATGAGCTTCATATTTTTTATTTTTATTTAAAAATTTTTTTTATTGTTATTGATTGGGAAATGTAAGCATTGATGTTTCTTTCTGTACCACTAGAGGCCATCATATGCTTTCTTAAACAAATAAGTGCATATGCAAATAAAATCTTAATTTGAAAGGCACTTATAACTAGTCTAGAAAAATTCATATGTTATATAATAGAGTAGACACCATATGGAGTCTGGGTGGTTTGCTCTCCTTTACTGGATTATTCAACATACTAGGATAGATTGCTAGCTATAACTGAAGGCAACTTGATTTTTAGTAGTTGCTCTTGTTATAGCAAATACAAAGAAATAAATAAAAGTAAAAATAAGATGTATTTCCAAGTTCACCAAAAATTTTGTCATGTAAATTATTTTGTTGCTTTCTTTGTAATATATTGAAGGGTAAGATGCCAATCAAGTAAATGAAAAGCATTACATTCTTGAAATATATTAGATATTTATAACCTGAAATAAGATAACCACAAATTGATGGCATTTATTTTTCTTAGGAACAACTGTGTGAGCTATATTTAAAGAAATACATAATAACTTCATGCATATGTAAAAAAAGAAGTAGAAAACACTGACATATTTCCAAAAGTTAGCATGTGGCTTTATCATAAAACTTCCATCTTATTTTTAATTTTAGTGAACTTAGCTTTTTATGGTTTGCGTAGTAGTCCCCCAAGCTGTTCTGCAGTTGGAGCATAAAATCAAAGAGTTTTTGTTATTACGTCTTTATCATTCAGTGACCATTACAAGCTAATCTAAAAGGTGTTTACATGAATTAATTATTGCTGTAATTTACATTATAGATTTATATTATGATGTTACATATTTCCATACACAGTAATGGAAAAATAACTTCATTAAAGCAATATCCACCATATTAGAATGTAAATGGAGCATATTTGAAGATTAGGTATGAGAAACTCTAAAATAATACTTGCAATAATTAAGACTATACTTTGAAGATTATTTAAAATACTGTTTGCCAAAGCATGAAATATCATTTGAAATCATGCTATTATTTTTAGAAATTAATGAGCAGAGGTATATCATAATGACCCTGATTAAATGATACAGAAAATGTAATCTCCACCATAACAATTTTACATATCATTGTATGTAGAACCACCAATGTGAAATATCATTACAGCCCTCTTAGATAATTATAGGAGAAGCAGGAGCTTTTCAGAGCACTAAAGACTTGCTCTTTAGTTCAGGAAATAGAAGCAAACCTTTTATAGTAACAGCTGAATCACATGTTCTTGGGGTCCAGCACTTTAATTTTTGGATGATTACTAAACAAAGTAAAACATAATTCAAGGAAGTTGCATGTGATAATATGATGTATTTCTGTTTATGTAGTTACTATTTCCAGTGAACTTTAATTTGAGTTGCAAAAATGTTTCTTCTAGTGTCACATTGCTAAATACTATAAAACAAACTGGTCTTGGTTAATAAAATCTAAACTTTATCCTTTACTTTCATTAAAATATTAACCAAGTGTTATGTAGTATGGTATAAAATAAGTGTGGTCTCTCTTATTTAAGATCTTTGATTTAGAATAGACATTTTCTAAATTAAGGTCGTTTCTTTATAAATCTATATATGCAGATTTTTAAAGTACCATCTATAAGGGCACAGTCCTAACTTTTTAAACATATCATCTATAAGGGCACAGTCCTAACTTTGTATTTTACTACTTTATATTTTACTTATGAAGACTGTGGTTACGTATAATCTTTGAAGACTTAAAAATAATACTGTGCATGGTGTAATATTAAGGGGAATTTTAATCTTGGAAAATGGGATATCTTGTTCTATGTGTCAGCATTATCTCATCCACTTTATTTTTTAACTATGGTCTTTAGTTTTCTTGCTAAATAATCTAAATCATCTTAATGGGTATTCTCCGTGCGAAACTAATAACTAAGACTTTCAACAACCTAATCAAAAAAGACCCCCCCACCCCTCCAAAAAAAAAAATGACAAACAATACAGCTGGGATTAAAGAACCAAGAGGAAAAAAAAAAAAAAAACAACTATATTAATCAAGTCTTTCAATGAAAAAAAATTATATCACTTAAAATAAAATTCTTAAATATTTTAAAACCAGAAAAGAGAGGATGAATCTTGTCTATATGAATTGCCAGGTTACTAAATACAGAAGCTGACTCACTCAGTCAAGTCAGCAAATAAACATTCATTGCACCCAACGTTGATTGGTTCATCAAATTATTTTATCTTTTGTTATTATTTGCAATATGAATAGTATATCTTCATGTGTCCCTTTATTATGTAGTAAGCAGGTATAAATATTTTCCTCTGCCAGCTTTGTGTGTTCAGAGAAATATTTTAACTACTGACCTATGTGATCAAGGTACCTATGAAACTCTCATGTATCAGTCTGTTCTTACGTTGCCGTGAATAATTACCACAGACTGGATAATTTATGAAGAAAAAAGTCCTCAGGAAACTGAGGTCCTTCAATCATAATTGAAGGCATTGCTTCGCAGGGAGCCAGAAGAGAGAATGCATGCAAGCAGGGAAATGCCAGATGCTTATAAAACCATCAGTTTTCATGAGATTCATTCATTATAATGAGAAGAGTGCCAGGGAATGACCCCATGATCTAATCACCTCCCATGAGGTCCCTTTCCCAATACATTGGGAATACAATTTAAGTTAAGATTTGAGTGGGGACACAGAGCCAGACCATAACATTCAGCCCCTGACCACTCCCAAATCTTGTATTCCTCATATTTTAAAACACAATTATGCTTAGCTGTTTCCATAGATCCTCTGAAATCTGTGTGGAGATTCCCTGACCTCAATTATTGAATTTTGTGCATTTGAGGACCCAACACCATGTGGAAGCTGCCAAAGCTTGGGGCTTGCACCCTCTGAAGCAACTGCTCGAGCTGTACCTTGGCCCCTTTTAGACACAGCTGTAACTGAAGCAGCTGGGTCATAGGACACCATGTCCCAAAACTGCAAAGAGCAAGGGGAACTCTTGGCTCAGCCCATGAAAGTATTTTTCTTTCCTAGGCCCCTGGGCCTCTGTTGGAAGGGGCTGACATGAATATCTCTGACATGCCCTAAAGACATTTTCCCCATTGTCCTGGTGAATAGCAGTCAGCTCCCCATTATTTATGCAAATTTCTGCAGCCAGCTTGATTTTCTCCTGAGAAAATGGGTATTTCTTTCCTACCTCATGGTTAGGCTGTAAATTTTTCAAACTTTTATGCTCTGCTTCCTCTTGAATGCTTTGCCACTATTTCTATGTCTTATATCAGGTATCCTAAATCATCTCTCTCAAGTTCAAAGTTCAACAGATCTCTAGGGCAGGGGCAAAATACTGCCAGTCTCATTGCTGAAATATAACAAGAATCATATTTATTCTAGTTTCCAACAAATAAGTTCCTTATCTCCATCTGAGACCACCTCAGCCTGGATTTCCTTGTCCATATCACTATCAGCAATTTGATCAAAACCACTTAACAAGTCTCTAGGTAAAGTTCCAAACTTTCCCACACTTTCCTGCCTTCTTCTGAGCCCTCCAAAATGTTTCACGTCTTTCTGTTACTGAGTTCCAAATTTGCCTATACATTTTTGGGTATCTTTACAGCAGCACCCCACTCCTGGTACCAATTTACTGTATTAGTCCATTCTCACACTGCTATGAGGAACTACCAAGACTGGGTAATTTATTTCTTAAAAAAGAGTTTTAATTGACTCACAGTTCAGCATGGCTGGGGAGGCCTCAGGAAACATACTATCACAATGGAATGCATCTCTTCAGAGGGCAGCAGGAGAGAGAATGAGTGCAAGTAGGGGAAATGTCAGACATTTATAAAACCAACAGAGCTCCTGGGACTCACTCATGATCACGAGAACAGTATGGGGGGGACCACTCCCATAATCTAATCACCTCACAAAAAATCCCTTTCCCAAAAGATGGTGATTACAATTCAGATTACAATTCAAAATGAGATTTGGTGCAAATATTTTGCTCTGCAAACTTGTGTGTTTAGAGAAATAGTATAAGTACCGACCTATGTGATCAACATTCTTATGGAACTCTCATATTTATTCTATGAGTCAGGATACAAATTGTTAATTTCTGGAAGTCTCTGCCCTTTCCACACCAACCTTGTTAGCTCTATGGAAAGATTGGATAAATTGTTTACTTGGAACTCAGCTTTTGAGAAAATTTCATATAATTTTTTCCCTTAATATTACAATATGTCTAATTTTTTTCAGGTGGCTTATCTAAAATATCATACAAAAGTCAAAAGTAGCATTAGTTAATTAAAAATATCTGATAGCAAAGGCCCTGATTTTTCCCACTATCTTCAGCCATTTATTTAATTTTGTGAAGGCAATTTTAAATATTGTTCTGAGTTGAGTAGTCAAATCAGAGCTTAAGATAGATAATACTTTTCATGATACTTCTGTGTTTTCTAATCTAGTCAGGTATAACTCCAGATGGAAAAAGAAATGACCTAGTCACCATCTGCTGCCAGAGACTTGTCATTCATTGTCTCAGTGGTGGAGTGGTCTATGCTCTTTTATGGATTTGTGTAAATGACAGCAAAGTAACACTTTGAAAATTAATTAACAAGAACATATGGAAGTGGGTGTCAGTTTCATAACATACAAAATGGTTCAATTTTATGAAATCCTTCATCTAAATATTTCTTTTCCTGCAGATAATCATCTAAAATCATTTGGAAACTTGAAGGAAAGTATGCTTTAGTGATTCTGACTTACTAATTATAATACAGGATAATAAATCTACATGAAATTATTTTATATCTTAGAAATTATATAGGAAATAATTATAAGACAGAAGATTTCATCTTGAATTACTCAGATTTCCTTCCAATTTTTACATTAATCTTCTTTTTTCATGTAACACAATATAGATTAAACATTGGTTTTGTTTCTTTTCAATTAAGCAAAACAGTTAGACTTAATAAAATGAAGCAATTTATGTTAGTGATACCACCATGAGATATTTTTATAGCTACATGATTCCAAATACATTCATGCATTGCTTAACAATGGCAATACATACTGTGAAATGTGTTGTGATATGATTTCATCATATGTGAACATTATTTGATGTACATACACAAATCTAGATAGTATAGCTTACTACCCATGAAGGCTATATGGTATAGCCTATGCTGTTAGGCTACAAACCTGTACAAAATGTTACTATACAGTCTATGCTATTAGGCTACAAACCTGTATGGCATGTTACTGTACCGAATCCCTAGGCAATTATAACACAATGGCAACTGTATATCTAAGCATATTTAAACATGGGCATGGTAATGTGTTGCACTCTCATGCTATTACACCTACAATGTCACTAGACAATAGGAATATTTCAGCTCCATTATAATCTTATGGGATCACTGTGTTTCTGTGTTCTGGCCCATCAACCAAAATGTCATTATGAAGCACAATATGTAACTTATTTGATTATATTTTTATTTTGGCTGGATATTTATTACTAAAAATGGTAAATTCATAAAAGAAAGCATTGATTAAAGTTACAAAATTATTTCACCTATATTACAGTTTGATGTAAAACTTCCTTTGAGCACATCGTGGAACTTATTAACATTCTACCTTTGCAAGAATTTAAAATGTCCCTAAGATGACCTATAGCAAGCTTTATGGCAGGAACTGCACTAACACAAAATTATTTTCAGAGGGATTTTAACATACTTACAGCTCAAATATTATATTTTAAATGAGAGATTAATAAAATATTTATTTTTGATATATTTACTAGCTTCCTTTTATCTTTGTGTAGTAATGAAAATATATTATTTTAATATGTTTTTGTTTAGAAAAATAGATTTTTTAAGTGACTTTTTATAATAGAAACAACATATTTTCATGGTGACATCAGAAAATGTGTTATTCTCTTTACCAAATTGTAGACTTTTTATTTTCTCATAAATTACTATAAAACATAAATAGAAACATTTAAAAATACTACTTTATGAAGCCTGAGTATTGTATAGATATCAAAATCTACATAAAGAATATGCATCCAAATCTGTGACTTGAGCAACATGTGCAAAATGATCAATTTTTGACTGACGTTGTTCACATATTCCTTTTCATCAATAGTCCATTTCCCCAACCACAATTGATATTATCACATACATATTTTGTTTCCATCTTTCTTGAAATAGTTGATGTTTAAAAATAAAACTGTGCTTGTTTTAGATTCGTTTCATGTTTTTATATGCTTTATGCAACTCATATTATTAACTGCATTTTCTTAGAGCAATAATATCTGCAGTGTTTATTAATACTATTTCAAATTTTCCAGGTTTTATGAATGCATTAGTCAGCTTGGGGTGCTATAACAGGCTATAATAGGCAAGATGGCTTAGAACACAGAAATTTATTTTCTCACAGTTCTGGAAGCTTAAGGTGCCAGCACAGTGTGTTTCTAATGAAGGCACTTTTCCTGTCTTGCAGAGAGCTATCTTTTCACTGGGTTTTCACATGGCCTGTCTTCAGTGTGAGTGTGTCCTTGAGAGAGGCGGGGGATCTCTGGTGTTTTCTCTTAGAAAGATACAAATTGTATTGCATCAGAGCCCTGTCATTATTTAACTTTAGTTTATTCTTATTCCAAAGAGAGCTACACTGAGAGATAGGATTTCAACATTTGAATTTTGAGGGAACACATATATTCAATCCATAACATTGTAGAAAATTTTCAGTTATAACATTTTTTCTCATCTTTTTAAAATGTAGCCATTAGAACTATTGTTCTGCAAAAGTTGTGTCTCTTGTGAAATAAGAAATATTTCGAAAGTCACTGAATTTAAATATCATGTTTGAAGAGAGTCCCAAACACGTAGACTGTGTTTTATGGATTAGAATTGGTTTGGTGATTTCTTCAGTTCCATCTGAAATTTGATAGCTACAAAAGCAAATGCAAAATATCAGGAAAGACATTTTTTGTAGGAAATAGATACCACCTCATTGCCAGAAGTTACCAAAATTGTGATTAATTTCAAATTATTTAACGTGAGCATTTTTGTTCAGTATGCTATGTTATATGTACAACAATACTATTATTTCACATACATTACACACATATTTCTCATTTTATTAAAAAAATATAACTATTGCTAACTTACTGGCTGAAATACAGCAATCTGGAACTCATTTCACATATTCAAAAGGAAATCTCCAAAAATAGTTTCATTCTTGGCTAAGTGACACAGGGAGCCTTTGTCATAGGCCCAGTACCATAAACATATCCTGTGAGAAAGAAGATGTATATATGTATGTATATATGTAACAGTATGGAAATATAGGTTTTAATGTTAAGAGCATACATTATTGAAGACATTTTCCAAGAAGAGTATTTTTAAAAGATGATGGGACAAAGCTATTGCAGGGGAAAGCCACTTGAAAATTCTAAAGCTATGATAACAAGCCCTGGAGGAATTTGTTTGTCCTAGAGTGAGCATATATGCAGAGACTTGGAGTTTATAATTTCAGCAGGCAGTCGGATAATACATACATCACTCTACATTTGAGATGCATGCAGCTACTTTCCCAGTCTCTTGTCTCAAACCTAAAACCTTCCTATTTATGCCTGGAGCTCATGGTATCCAATCTTGAATCCCATAAAAGTACCCCAGTGAAGGACCAAAACACCCAAAAGAATATATACACTCATCAGAGTAGAAATAGTTATAAAATTATTGTATTTTTGTTGCTGTTACCTGATTTATTTCAACATTTTTTTTTTCTGGTAGCAGGTATTTTAGAAAGGATATTATAAGAAAATATACCAGTTTTTACTATGTAGACCTTGAGAAATTTCATCTTCTCTTTCACTGTCTCCACTCATATCTCCTCCAAAAGTTTTGATTAACCAAATATTTCTGCTGTGTAGTTTAAACTCTTTTTTTAAAATTAACTTAATTGTTTAATATAATTTTAGATTAACAGACAATTTAACATATAGTAGAGAGTATTTCCATCTATTCCACACTCAGTTTCTCCTATTGTTAACATCTTATATTATTATGGTATATTTGTTTCAGTTATTGAAACAATATTGATGTATTATTGACTAGAGTCTATTCTTTATTTAGACTTTCTGAATTTTTAACTTAATATTCTGATTCTGTTCCAGGATCCCATCCATAATATCACCTTATGTTTATTAATTATATCTCAAGTTAACTACTGTTGGCTGTGACAGTTCCTTAGACTTAACCTGGCTTTGATAATCTTGACAGTATTTAAGAGTACTGGTCAGATATTTTGTAGGATGATGGCATATTAGAATTTGTCTGATAGTTTTTCATGTTTAGACTGGAGTTATGGGTCTTTAAGAGAAGAAATAAATAGATAACATCACATTTTCATTATATAGCATCCAACATTAATACTATCAACATAATTTTTACTATTCATGTTGACCTGGACGACCAGGCTGAGGTGGTATTTAACACATTTCTCCACTGTGAAATTACCGTGGAATACAGTTACTCCACATTTGCCACAGGAAAGTTAATATTCCTGTTTATGTGCTCTATGCATGGGGAGGAAGTCATTATGTGTAGCCCATATATAAGGGATGGAAATTTATGCTCTACCTCCTTAAAGGTGGGGTATCTGCATAAATTACTCATAACTTTTCTTCATGGGAGATTTGTCTCTTCTCTTTGATGTACTTATTTATTCAATCATTTATTTATATCATTATAGACTCATGGATATTCATTGCATGGTTTAGGGAATAAACCAATACTAATTCATTTATTTAGTTCCTCCTACTGTTCCAACTTTGGCCATTAAGAACTCTTTCAGTTGTCTGTTTTATGATCCTTTGACATAACCCCATCAATGTAGAATAATTACGAGCTCTCAGTGATATAAAGAAAGTATTAAATAAAAATAAGTAGGGGATAAGAGACAAATCTCTCGGTTAAAAGAATTCCAAGTAATTTATGTAGATTCCCTGCTCTCAAGGAGATGGAGTAAAAGTTCCCAATTCTTAAGTGTAAACTGTATGTAATAACTACCTTCCAAAGAGTAGACCTCAGAAAGGTTCTGGGTAGGGGGAGAATAAACGTACATGAGGAAACCTGAAAAACGCTACCTTAGCCAGATGATTTAGGTCAACATCAATAGTAATTAAGCATGTTGATAGTATATATTTTTGATATTATGTGTTGATAATCATACTTTATCTCTGAAATCATCCTCTCCCAAAAAATCTGTAACCCTCATGTCTAAACATGAGAAAAACCTCAAACAAATTCTAGTAGAGGGGCATTCTACAAAAAAATACTTGATTAGTGCTCCTCAAACTGTCGAGATCATCAAATACAAGGCAAGGTTGAGAAACTATCACAGCCTAGAGTTGCTAGGTCAAGCAGATATGATGACTACATTAAATTCAGTATGGCACGTTGCATGAGGACTTGGAATATAAAAAGGACATTAAGGAAAAACTAAGTATAATTTTAGTTAATAATAATATAACAATATTATTTTATTAATTATAACAAAGGGCTTTCTTAATGTAAGATGTTAATAACAGAAAAATCAGACAGGATATATGGGAACTTCACTTATCAAATTTTTGTTTTCTATAAATCTAAAAATGTTCTAAATAAAGTTGTTGTGAAAACAATGTTATCTGATCATAATAGAATTAAATAGAAACCAGCAACAGAAAGATATCTGAAAATTCCTCAAATATTTAAAAATTTGACAACAAAATTCTAAATATCCTATGAATGAAAGAGAAAAATCTCAAGGGAAATTAAAATATATGATAAATTGCAAAAATATAAAATTCAGTGTATAAAAAAATTGCAGAAAGCAGCTAAAGCCTTCCACAGAGGAGAATTTATAGTATCCGATGTTTATATTAGAGATTAAAAACTGAATCATATCAATAATCTAAGCTTTCAATGTAATATTTTTGAAGAGCAAAATAAATGCCAAACAAGCAGAATAGTAAGTATCTGTAATATTCAAGACAGAAAAATAATAGAGTAAAACAATAAAACAGAAAGCTAGGTTTTTGAAAGAATCAATAATGTTCATAAATCTACAGAGGCTGAAAAAGAAAAAAAATAGAAGACACAAATTATAAAAGTCAACAATAAAAAGTGAGGTGACTATGTTTTTTGTCTTGTTTTGAAAGTCTGTTTTGAACAGCTAATTAAGCGAATGTACCAACCACTTCCTTTTGGGCTCTCATACTCTATGACCACAGTCTACCTACACTAATCACCCTGGAGCCAGATGATTAGCCATGCTGCTTAACTCCCATGTATTTGTATAGTGTTGTCATTATTTTCTGGCTTTATTCTACTGTAGACTGAGAAGATACTTGACATAATTTTAATTTTTAAAAATTCATGGCCCGGCGCAATGGCTCACGCCTGTAATCCCAGAACTTTAAGAGTCGGAGTCGGGCAGATCACGAGGTCAGGGAATCCAGACCATCCTGGCTAATACGGTGAAACTCCATCCCTACTAAAAGTACAAAAAGATTAGCCAGGCGTAGTGTTGGGCGCCTGTAGTCCCAGCTACTAGGGAGGCTGCGGCAGGAGAATGATGTGAACCAAGGAAGCCAAGCTTGCGGTGAGGTGAGATGGCGCCACTGCACTCCAGCCTGGGCGACAGAGTGACAGAGTGAGAGACTCTGTCTCAAAAAAAAAAAAAAAAAAAAACATAAGACCATAAGACTTTTGTGTTTCCTAACACATGGCCTATATTGGAGAATGTTTCATGTGCTGATGAAAAGGATGTATATTCTGTAGTTGTTGGGTAGAATGTTCTCTAAATATCTGTTAAGTCTATTTGGTCTAAAGTCCAATTTAAATCCAATGTTTCCTTGTTAATTTTCTGTGTCAATCATCTATTTAGTGCTTTGAGTCGGAGTTTCCACTATTATATTATTGCTGCCTATTTTTTTTTTTTTTAAGTCTAGTAATATTTGTTGTAAATTTGGGTGCTCTGCTGTTGGCTGCATATGTATTTAGGATTGTTAATCTCTTACTGAGTTGATACCTTTACCATTATAAAATGACCAACGTTTTTGACTGTTTTTGATTTAAAGTGAGTTTTATGTAAGTATAACTATTTCTGCTCACTTATGGTTCCCATTTACATGGAATATATGTTTCCATTTCGTTATTTTCAGTCTATATGTGTCTTTACAGCTAAGATGAGTTTTTTGTACACAACATAGAGTTGAATCGAGTTTTAGAATCCATTATGCCAATCTATGTCTTTTAAGTGGAGCATTTAATTCATTTACATTCAAGGTTAATATTGATATGTGAGGCTTTGTTCCTGCCATCTTGTTGTTTTCAAGTTATTTCATAAATTATTTCTCTTTCCTTTTCTGCGTATGTCTTTGTAAAACAATGAAATTCTGTATTGGCATTTGATTTCTTATTCTTACTCCTTTGTGTGACTATTTGATATAAACTGTGTGTTTATATACATCCATGTGTTTTCATGATGGTGATTATCAACCTTTCATTTCCTTGTTTCCACGTTTAGTATCCCGTGAGCATTTCCTGTAGGACTAATCCAGTAGTGACAAATTTCCTTAGTGTTTGTTTGTCTAGGAAGAATTTTATTTATACTTCATTTATGAAGCTTATACAAATTTTTTGACTCACAGTTGTTTTCATTCAGAACTTTGAAAATGTCATCTAATTGTCTTTTGTCCTGTATGGTTTTTACTGAGAATTCTGCTATTAGTTTGATGGGGTTTCCTTCATAGGTGACTAAGTATTTTTCTCTAGTTAATTTTAAAATTTATTCTATGCAGTTTGACTTTAGATATCCTGAATATAAGACATTTCTGTGAGATAATTTTTGCAATTTTTTAACCTAGGGATCACTGGGACTTCTATGCCTGGATGTTTAATCTTTTTGATAAATTTAGGAAATTTTGATAAACTGTTTTTTAAAATATGTTTTCTAAACTTACTAATTTATCTTTCCCCTCAGGAATACCAACAATTCATGTTTGGTGACATGATTAGTCCCAGATCTGTTGAAGCTTTTGTTCATTCTTTCTTATTCTGTTTTCCTTATTTTTTGTCTGACTAATTTCAAAAGAGCTGTCTTCAATTGCTGAGATTAGTTTTTTTGTGCTTTGTCTACTTGGTCTAGTCTATTCTTGAAGCTTTAAAATGTATTTTGTATTTCCTTTAATACTTTTTATTGCCAGGATTTCTACTTTGTTTTTTAAGATGTCTATCTCCTTGGTAAATTTCTCGTTTTTAGGGTTAGATTAATTTTCTTTTTTTTTTTCTTTTTTTTTTTTTTTTGAGACAGAGTCTTGCTCAGTTGCCCAGGCAGGCTGAAGTGCAGCAACATGATCTCAGCTCACTGCAACCTCTGACTCCCGGGTTCAAGCAATTCTCCTACCTCGGCCTCCTAAGTAGAATAGCTGGAATTACAGGCATGCACCAACACACCTGGTTAATCTTTATATCTTTAGTAGAGACAAGGTTTCACCACATTGGCCAGGCTAGTCTCAAACTCTTGACCTCACGTGATCCACCCGCTTTGGCCTCCAAAAGTGCTGGTATTACAGGTGTGAGCCACCATGTCCAGTCACATTGAGTTTCTTTATAATCAGTGTTTTGATATCTTTTTCTGGAATTTTGAGGAATTCTTTTAGATTAGGATCTGTTGCTTAACAATTGCTTTGGTACTTTGGTTGTGTCATAGTTTCCTGTTTCCTGGCCCTTACATTGTTTTTTGCATGTGTGTCAGTCCAAACTCAGGCCCAGGGTGGGACACAGCCCAGTGTTAAACTCTCCAAATGGAGCCTTGGACCTGGGACCAGAAAGAGCAGGGCACCCCGCAGGCAAGCAGGATGAGTATAAAGTTGTGGGGAGTACAATCTGCTCATGAAAAGATACTCTTAAGAAAATGAAAATAAAAGAACTGAGTGAAATTATTTGCAAAATACTTATCTGATAAAGAAATTGTAACCATAATATAAAAGGACCCTCAAAACACAAATATAAGCAACTCAGTAAAAGAATAGGTGAAAGTTGTGAACAGGCATATCTATGAAAGACTATCTATGGATGGCAATTAAATATATTAACAGATGTTCAACATTATTACTTGTTGGGAAAATAAAAATTTGAATTCCCCTAAAATACTACTGTTAAGATGAAAGAAATATGTGTACAATATATGTATATATGAGTGCATATGCACTAATCTTTAATAAACCCAATTGCTAGGTTTTTTGTTTATACAAAAACTGCATGTGCAATCTAATAGCATTGTTATTTACAGTTTCCTCAAACAGAAAACAAATTTCTTTCAATTTGTGAATAAGCAAAAAAAATGTGGTATGTAATAGAATACAACTTAGCAATTAAAAGAAACAAACTTGATTCAAACAACATAAATAAATCTCAAATGTAGTAAACTAAGTAAATCTCACAAAATTACTTAGCATATAATTATATTTCCATGACATACTGGAAGAGGAAAAATTATATGGAAAGATAGGGTGGTGGTTACCACCACTGGGGCATGAGCAGAGAGTTTTGATTACAGTCAGCATGTGAGTCTTTGGGAGTGATGAAGGTGGTCTTCACCATTTCCAAAATGATGGGAATAATATCACGAGTTGTTAAAATTTTAAGAAATATACATTGAAAAGACTGAACTCTATTGTATGTTTTCTTTTTGAAGTTTTATGCCATCGAAATGATGAACATTATAATAAATAGTGAGTGTAAAACTGCTACAAAGTACATTTTGCTGAGAGAAATATATTTCTTTGTGATATAGTGGAAAGATTTGCAGTGTTAGAGACCTTTAGCTTACCTACATAGCAACTGGAAATGCTGGCTGTTACACTATTAACTAATGACCCAGGTATTCAATGCCTGACCTAAATCCTTTAATAAGCACTGACAATAATAATAGATAAATGACCTTTTCAATGCTGGACACTCAGGCAATATACAAAGAGTGAAAATATAACAAAATATATAAGTATCTGATTTAATTCATGATAATTTCATGAAACTTACCTTATTTATTCATGTGTGATAATGTAATTATAATCTAATATAAAAGACTTATTTTTGCTGAGATTTTTAACAGCAAGTTTTAAATTATAAAAATAATCAATTATTTTATCTGTGTTAAGTTTATCTTATATTAGCTCTTTTCACATTGGAAAACTTAATATATATAGTTTACATAATTCCTCTTTATGTGTATAATATACATTTTTATTTTCAAAGCCAACCTCACACCTTTTGCCAACAAATCAATGTTAAGAAACACTTCAAATTTATGAATTATTTTGGTTAATGTCTTTGTTTTACTCCAATATCATGATTCCAATGATAAATTGGAATAGCTGGAAGTTATTTTAATGACTCTATGTCCTAAAAAAAAAATTGACATTATAATATAATATTATAGAGTATGAATGTATGAGTGCCAGAAAAAATAAATTGAACTTTAAAAGACTATTACTGATACTGATAAAATATAAAAGAAAATCTACCTGAAATACCACAGCTTCTCCTGTGAAATTATTGCAATATCTTTATAAAAATACATTTTGAGGTTAAACTATTATAGTTTTATCTTTTTTTCTCTCTTTACTGATCTTTCAAGCTTAAAGCTTCTTTAAAATTCATGATGGCAAAAATAGAAATTATTTTGAAAGAAGCTCAATGTCATTTTTAGCTAAAATAATAATTTATTTGAATTTAATAAAGTTGCTTAGAATGCTCCAAATATTATAAAGAATGCCATTTAAATAATTCAGATAAATCTTTAAAGTGCTAAGCTTAAGAGATTTGCAAAATTAACTTTGTAATTACTGTGTGCCACAAAAGACAGCACTGATAGGGATTTTCCAACTGAATGAAGCACTATTTAAGAAACGAACACTATGCATAGGAGAATATCAGTAGATTTGTATATTATATATACAATATATATACATTGTATAATATGTAATTATATAATAGATATATTATACAATAATATAACATTATATATTAATGTGTATATATAATATATATTGCCATCTCCAATCTTTGCTTATAAAAATGCATCAGAAAATAAATATCCCAGACTTTTGTGAAAAGTTCATACCATTTTTTTCATTATCTGATTGTATATTCAACTGAAATATCTACATTAACTTTTAGAATAATGTTTGCTTTATTCTACAACTAGCTTAATTTCCCTTTTGAACTTTATTTTATTTTCAGTTGAATTGTGACGTTAAGAGATCTCTAAACACATTTTTTGTATTGACTAGTGTATTATTTATTAAGTCAATACAAATAACAATTGCAAATTGATAAGCTGTTGCTTATTATTGGAATAAACTTAAAGGAACAAAATGTAATTTTAAAAATGTACATTTAAGTTTTTGATTTTAATACATTTTTATATTTTACTACTTTTCCCAGACCACTATGCAATAATTATTTTCCAAATGTCATAAGAGCTATTTTTTCCTTTAAGATCTTTATTTCTAACCTTATAACCTTGCATATTACAATGAGACCTCTAGTACTATAACAGAAAAATAATATATATTTCAAAAAATGATAACGGAAAGCAATTTACATTTAGCTATGGAAGCAAAATAAACATGATATATCATCATTTTGGAGTATTCTAACTTATTTTTTTTCATTTTACTTTAAATGTTTTGAAACATCTGTAAAGAAAGAATTCACTATTACATAGTCTTATTATCCACTACCCCTAAACAACAAGTTGGCCTTTATATTTAGTAATGGTTATTAATGTAGATAATACATTTAACCTTCAATTAAATATTTTGATATGAGCTTTGTGGGTGCTTTCAGTGATCCTCAAATTATGTAGCAAAGTGTCACAAGGATTCAGTTGAGATGCTGATATACATTTATCATAAGAATATCTCACTTAATGTTATTCTGTACCGGCTCACATCAGAAAAATCCAAGTGCACTAACATCCTCCACTAAATGCTCTGCTCATTTCTGGAGCAGAATGACATCCCTAATTCAAGAGGATTACCAAATGAATCAAATTTTAATTCCTCAGACCTTTTCCCTTACTCCCTGCAATTTACAGACTTAAACTTCCTTAACTGGCATATTAATGTTTAAGGTGTGTGGCTCAAAATTGAGAAGGAATGGGGTTTAGAATAGATACATAATATTATTTATCACTACCAAAACTGTCTTATTTCTTGTGCAAAAAGGACTGCTAACCCATCATTTTATTCTGAAGTCCACAGGATGCTGGAAAAAAAAAAAATGCATTCAAAGTATGAATTTTTTTTTTCTTTTTTTTCTTTTTTTAGACAGTCTTGCTCTGTCGCCCAGGCTGGAGTGCAGTGGCGCGATCTCCGCTCACTGCAAGCTCCGCCTGCCGATTCAGGCCATTCTCCTGCCTCAGCCTCCCGAGTAGCTGGGACTACAGGCGCCCGCCACCACGCCCGGCTAATTTTTGCATTTTTAGTAGAGACGGGGTTTCACCGTGTTAGAAAGGATGATCTCAAATCTCCTAATCTCGTGATCCACCCACCTAGGCCTCCCAAAATGCTGGGATTACCGGTGTGAGCCAACGCGCCTGGCCAAAGTAAGATTACATTTAAAAAGGGAGTTTAGGGGGAGATAGGTGATGTTTTCTATTTCATGTTTGTGATCATATGTATGTCCTCAGTGTGTGTTCTTTCTTCATTTTGTACAATAAAATTCATTTATCACTGAAGCAGGATTTCTTCCACCAGGCAATAATTACCTTTAGGGATGTTGTCTTTGGAAAACAGTTACATAATGCATAGAACAAACCGTAGAATTAACTAATGTAAAAACGTTTTCTCCTTTCTAAATTCCTTCAATTTTTTGAATAAGGCCTAACAGATGCAAAGTTGCAATGAGATGTTCTTCAAATAGAAATATGCAAAACTCTGAAACTGAAACAAGAATTCATCTACTTAGAGGAACTCTTTTAATATTTAGGGTTTAAATTGTGTTGTTTGGGGTGGGTCCCTTCAAAGCTTCCATTAGTTGTACCAGGAGTCATCATCTGCAAAGTCAGAAAACACGGGTTAAGGAATAGGATTTACTGAGACATAAGAAAATTCAGGAGGACAGAATCAGCAAGACAAAGAATCATGTAGTTCCTAATTCTCCACATCTTCCAATGGAACGTTGTGTCAGTGCGAAGGGCCCAGCTGCAGTGGGCTATGGTTTGGTTCCACTGGAGGGAGCTGACATCATGCCCTGTGTCTCCCTTCTTAGAGTGTGAAAAAAATAGCCTGTGTTTCTGCTTGGTGCCAGTTAGTCTGAAGTATATGCTATTTACAGGAGTTGCTTTGGAACTTTGGCTCCAATGCATCTAAGGAATTGGGACCTACCTGTGGTGCCTGTGGAGTGTCACAGTTCAATTTTACGACCTTACTTGCTGGTGGTGGTGAGTCACAGACTGAAAGATTTAGTACTGTCCATACCACTTCAGGTCATTCTTAGACAATTCTGCTCCTAGCATAATTAATATTTTTTCTTTTGCGATTATTTAATGCAAGGCACATATACCAAATTGGAATTTCCGGAGCCTTTTTCTATGACTGCCTAAATTTTAGTTAAAATATGATGATTCATGAGTAGCAGCATTGCAGTTTTATTCACACTGCAATTCAAAGGGGAAAATAAATTAGAAATTTTATTATTTTTAATACATCTGATCTGCCTGTTGAGCCATCTACTATCACGATTTGTGAAGGAAAAACAAGAACAAATTGAGTCATAATCTGGGATTAAATATTATTTTGATATAATAATTCATTCTGTTTAGGTTTAAATAAGTGTATTTGAGATATATAACAATTTTTCAGGTATTCCCTCTCCTCTGACATGACATCTGGATATATGGGAAAGGGACATACATGAGCTCTCAACTTTTGAGGGAAGAGTAGAATCTGGCTTTATGAAGGTACACACTGCTGTCTGACAAACTGAGATGTGATTGTTGCAGTAATATACCCAGGTGTTAGGCCATTATCATATATCAATCTTTCGCCAAAGAAATCAGAGCTCTGTGTTTTCCTGTTTTAGTTAGACTTTAATCTGACTGTTAGGGTGCCGCTGCTGTTTCATACCTTAGGTATCACATCTTCCTTCTTTTGCATTTAGCTTATGATCTCACTCTGCTTCCTTGTTATGCTTCCCCAGGACTGCAGGCCCACTGGGCAGTCCATGAACTGTATCTGCCACCAAGGAGCTAAGGCAGACTGAAGAAAACATGCTGGGCCCACTTTCTGCCTGTTCACATCAACTATGCTATAGCTACCTGGAACCCACCTGCCCAGAAGTCTCCCGGAAGACCCAGTTAAAAGTGACCCTGGAATTCCTCAGTCTTTGAGTTATGCATGGAATATAATTTCATTCCTTCTGTGGTATCAAATCCCCTGGGTGGAGCCCCATGTTTTTCATGCTCTTTTCATTCTTAGTATAAACTAAAATCTCCTCTTCTCTTTTGCTGAGAAACACCTAAGCATCATATCTTTTGTGTGTGTGTGTGTGTGTGTGTGTGAGACAGAGTCTTACTCTGTTACCCAGGCTAGAATGCAGTGGTGTGATCTCGGCTCACTGCAACCTCCACCTCCCGGATTCAAGCGATTCTCCTGCCTCAGTCTCCCAACTAGCTGGGACTACCTGTGTCCGCCACCACACCTTGCTAATTCTTGTATTTTTAGTAGAGACAGGGTTTCACCATATTGACCAGGCTGGTCTCAAACTCCTGACCTCCTGATCCATCCACCTCATCCACCCAAAGGGCTGGGATTACAGGTGTGAGCCACTGTGCCCGGCCGCATCGTGCCTTCTTTTCCCAACTCTTCCTCATGTTGCCTTTATATACCCATAACAATCTGGAGCATTCTTTTTTGAAAGACTATTCATGAAAAGTTAACTGTTGAAATGTCTTAAAACAAAAAGAAAAAAATTAATAATAAGGAATTGATATGCCTTGGCTCTGTGTCACCACCCAAATCTCATGTTGAATTGTATTCCTCAATGTTGGCAGAGGGACCTGGTGGAAGGTGGTTGGATTGTGGGGGTGGTATCCCCCTTGCTGTTCTCCTGATAATGACTGAATTCTCATAAGAATTGATTGTTTGAAAGTGTGTAGCACCCCTCCTTTTGCTTGCTCTCTCTTTTCTGCCACCATATGAAGATGTGCTTGCTTCCCCTTCACCTTCTATCATGATTGTACGTTTCCTGAGACCTCCTCCACCATGCCTCCCTTGGAACTGTAAGTCAATTATAACCTCTTTTCTTATAAATTACCCAGTTTCCAGTAGTTCTTTATAGCAATGGGAGAACTAACTAATACAGAAGTAAATTCCAACTGTGAATTATTTTTTCCTCTGGCAGACTAGCTCAAGTCAAATATATTTTGTACATTAGCCCAGTAAGATAACTCAGAAAATTCAATCTAGTATAACCATTTTAAGTATAGAAGAAATTAAGACCTAAATACACCAACTTTCTCAAGGAAGTAAGAGAGAGTACTAGAACCCATTTCTTCTTCTCTGGCGTTAATATTCTTTCCTGACTCTCAAAAAGCTATAGGATCCTGTATAATATGTAGAGCCCTATCATTATTAAAGCCACGTTGTTATCATCAGTAAACTATAATGGTCAACTTTTAGGAAACATTCCTATATGAAGTTTTGGTTAAATATGTGCACCAAAGGAGGAGCATAAAATGTCTGTGCATAGAATTGTCAAATCCGTATTTCAGAAAACAGTAACCAAAAATCCTATTCAACACTAGAGAACCAAGCCAATGCAAAAATGAACAGAAAATACATGAAAGAAAATCCATTTTCCCTCATCGAAAAATCAAAATTTTAGAGTCTTCTCTGGTGCAAAAGGCCTGAAAGTATTTCACCATATTAACAAAGTAGATAATGAAAAATATGTGTTTACCTGTAAAATATCAGAAACACAAATGTCAGCATTAGTGCAAAGTAATAAAATTCCAAAAAGATGATGTAGTTTATCAACAGTACATATTTTCTCAGGGTGTCTGTGAAATACAACATGCATTTAAATGTCTATATTTGAGGAATGACCTATCAAATATTTTTAAATCTGATGAAATAAAAAGTAAGACATATAAATATTAGTGATAATCTGCATTTTTCCTACTTAGACTTATTTTTCATTGTTCAACATATTCGTAATTCTCTTATTACAACTAAGACCCATTTAAATCCATAATTGTGTCATTTGAGCTCAGCATGGTTACCATTTAAAAGCTTTTTTTAAAGGTGTCCATACTGCTCTGGTGCATAATAAGCTGTTTGCAATCTTGTGATAACATGATGAGACCCTCACTTGAGCCTAGAATGATTGCATCTTAGCTCAGTATGAATGCTGGATTGATGTTTTGTATTTCATGCTTCGGAAAAAAGAAACAATAAATTAAAATAGCAATTGAAACCCAATATATCATTTCAGATTTCAAACCACAGGTGTTCTACGTGTGTTAACTGTAAGGTGCTAATGAAAGTTTATTTCATGTGGATTAAAAATGATGTAATTAGAATATGTCTTTCATTAGGAAATTATCATTTATGATTGCATAAAATCAAATTGTGTATTTGGTTTTATCTTTTGTAATTTACTGGTGACTCAAGTATATTTGAAATGTTAACCATAGTTTCAGGGTATTTTTAATTCACTTCTTTCATGAAATTTCAAAAGAAATACACTATTAAAACTAATATGTACAGTCAATTCTGTGATAATAAGTAAAATAAAGCAAGTATTTTGTATCAACAAAAATCACTAGAGTTATATATTGGTGTCATGTCATTAATCTATAGTTAAGTCATTCTAATTTTTTACTAGAATATGTTTTTCAAGCCAATAAATATTTTAAAATATATTTACCTTTAATCTGAGATAGAAAACTTTGTTTTCTGTACAATTACTATTCAAAGATTGGGAAAATATGGGTGATCTGAAAAAAGAGCATTTCATTTCAACTTGGTTGACACATCTCTCTAATTTTATAGATGGCTAATGTGTCTTGCATAAGTACTTTTTCAGAATAACAATATCTAAAGGAACTGAATGACATTAATTTAATACAATGTATAGAAATCACACTAAAGAAAATCTAGAGTTCATGACTTAATATAATGCTTTTAGATCATTAAAATTATATGTAAATGGGATATCTATTTAAGCATCTTTCTCTTTATCTGTACCTTATTCATAACATAACTCAATATATGACTAAGAACATAAAAATCATCTGAAAAGACTCATTCAACCTAAAGGATTCTTTTGGGAGAGCATAATTTGTAAATTTTACAAAAGCATAAAATATCTAAAAGCACTTTCAAAGTATAAATTGTATGCAGTGAACTTGCAAAAATGCTTCAGCTTATCAAAAGCATTTAATCTTCTGTTTTAAAATATACTGTTCAACGTATTTACTAAGTTTGGCATCAACTGTACATTGCATAACACATCTCTTTTTATTTTTTGTTTTATATGTGCATTTTCATAAATTATATTTCACCTTTCCTCCTTTCCACCTCTTATCTTTCAGGATTTGGTGCATACAAACCCTAACTGGTTTTATTTATAAGACATGTAAAGTGCTAAAAGAAATAATCAGGGTATTTGTATTATATTACAAACTTAAAAGCTATGCTTCTAAACTGCAAAGAATCAACTGGTATTTTATGAAATATATATTAATAATATGGGAATATATTTTGAGAACAATTTATATTTTAGAATAGCTAAAGGGCCAGCACGTTTACTAGAAAACATATTCTCAGATATTTTATTGAAAAACAGCTTCAGATAAATAGTGGGTAACAATTTCTTGTTTTTTGCTATTATTCAAACTCCTACAGTTAATTTAAATGCAACTTTGTAGTGCTTTTGAAAATTGTTGAACAAGACCATACATTTTCATTCACGGAATAAATAAAAAATGCATTATATTATTTTATATTTTTCCTTTTTATTTCAGAAGTGTTTATCCTGGTCTCCATTCCAAAAAGAGATCATTTTGGATAAGTAATGGTCTGATATTAATTCTACAAGCATACAAATTTTACTCTTTCAAATATATAATTTGCACTGTAACTTAAAAGACAAAGAAAAGGAAGTGTTTAGCTGAAATTCTATCTTTCAAAGTAGATGAGTAGTAAAAAGGAAACATTTTACTATGGAATGGATGATTATGTTTTATAGGGTGTTTTGAAATCTTACTTTCATTAAAATTTGTTAACAATATAAAACAAACACAAATGCATCCATTCTAAAAACAATACTCCCTCTGACAAATCCATCAATATATTTTAACACAAAGAGCTTGTTTACAGATATTGCTTGGAGATTTTTAAAACAGAGTGAAATTATACCTCAAATCAATATTTCAGATACTTTAAAATGATCCTTGTTTAAATACCTTGTATGTAGAACTATTGTGATTTTCACATGAGAAGAACTCTTACGATATATGAATAACACTTGAAAAAAAATACATTGCTATCTGAGTTATTTGAGACTCATAAACAGTTAAAGCTTTTCCATAAATTTTGAAAATAGTTTATTTTTTAAAAGATGTATATGCAACATTTTGGATAGTCATATTTTCTGAGTGACATCACAAATAAAATAAGATCATTTTAACTACATGTTTCATTATGCAATTTAATTTTAATTTTAATCCATGGTTGCTGTGTGGTTTCTTAGTGTGATGCATACAAGATTAAAATTTATACCAGGCACCAGATGTAAAATAGCATTTTCTCTCAATAAATCATAGTTTATAGTTACATTTTATTTCTTTATTAATGGAGTATCAAAATTACTATGTGTAATTTCTGCATTGTATCTAAAATTATGTTGCTAAAATTTATATTAATTTCATTTTGTGTTTAAAATGAAATATAATTTATTTATAGTGATGAAAATAAATAAAACTATAAATATTACTTAAGATGATTTTTAAAATGGATAGAATTATATAAGATCATATAAAAACATAGCTACATCTACATTTATATTGAGACATAAATTCTGTCTGTATTTATATTTAGAAGTGTTTATAGGTATTAATAAACTAATTTTTCTATTAAAAAGTGGAATGCCCCTCCAGTTAAATTTTAACTACTGATTTCCAAATTGCATTCTTCTTTCTGATATCCTACAATTACTAAAACAAAACAACACATATTAGCCATTATCTATATCTTCAGCAAATAATAATTTTCTTAAAAAAATATATAAAATGAAAAATATTAATTTCTAATTAGAATAAATCATTGCCAGCAATTATTTCCAGACTTAGATTATTATTTCATGTATGTGTTGAAAGTAACAACTATATAAAATAGATTTTAAAATTAAAACTTATCATATCTATTTTTATAAATATACAACATCTAAATGATAGTTATACCTCTGTAACATATGTCATAACAACATATTTTTGAAAATGCTTTTGTTTAAGGATGTCTTCTTACATTAAATGGTTTTACATTTTGAAAATTTAGGTAAATGCCAATTTAAAAATAATTAAATATAAGAAAACTATTAAATGGAATCTGCTTCCTGGTAATTTAGAAAGAGTAAAATTAAAGTGAGCTGTCAGCCGGGCGCGGTGGCTCAAGCCTGTAATCCCAGCACTTTGGGAGGCCGAGGCGGGCGGATCACAAGGTCAGGAGATCGAGACCATCCTGGCTAACACGGTGAAACCCCGTCTCTACTAAAAAATACAAAAAACTAGCCGGGCGAGGTGGCGGGCGCCTGTAGTCCCAGCTACTCGGGAGGCTGAGGCAGGAGAATGGCGTGAACCCGGGAGGCGGAGCTTGCAGTGAGCTGAGATCTGGCCACTGCACTCCAGCTTGGGTGGCAGAGTGAGACTCCATCTCAAAAAAAACAAACAAACAAACAAACAAAATAAATAAATAAATAAATAAAGTGAGCTGTCAGATTAAAATTAGTTCCTTGCAGATTTTACTACTATGTTTCTGACATAATCAAACTATAAAAACAGCCTAAATTATTTTATTAGTAGTATTAGGCACTTTCAACAGGTCAGATCAATTTACAGTTCTGATTACCATATTACTTGATCTCTGTTCAGACTTTGGTATTGTCTAGATTTTTTAAATTAGAGATAGTGTGTGATGATCCCAGTGTGTGATGTTCCCCTTCCTGTATCCAAGTGTTCTCATTGTTCAATTCCCACCTATGAGTGAGAACATGCGGTGTTTGGTATTCTGTTCTGTTATGGCTGCATAGTATTCCATAGTGTACATGTGCCACATTTTCTTTATCCAGTCTATCATTGATGGACATTTGGGTTGGTTCCAAGTCTTTGCTATTGTAAATAGTGTCACAATAAACATGTGTGCATGTGTCTTTATAGTAGAATAATTTATAATCTTTTGGGTATATACCCAGTAATGGGATTGCTGGGTGAAATGGTATTTCTGGTTCTAGATCCTGGAGAAATCGCCACATAGTCTTCTACAATGGTTGAACTAATTTACACTCCCACTAACAGTTTAAAAATGTTCCTATTTCTCCACATCCTCTCCAGCATGTGTTATTTTCTGACTTTTTAATGATTGTCGTTCTAACTGTTGTGAGATGGTATCTCATTGTGGTTTTGATTTGTATTTCTCTAATGATAAGTGATGATGAGCTTTGATAAAATGTTTGTTGACTGCATAAATGTCTTCTTTTGAAAACTGTTTGTTCATATCCTTTGCCTACTTTTTGATGAGATTTTTTTCCTTTTAAATTTGTTTAAGTTCCTTGTAGATTCTAAATATTAGCCCTTTGTCAGATGGATAGATTGCCAAAATTTTATCCCATTCTGCAGGTTGCCTATTTACTCTGATGATAGTTTCTTTTGCTGTGCAGAAGCTGTTTAGTTTAATTAGATTCCATTTGTCAATTTTAGCTTTTGTTGTCTTTGTTTCTGGTGTTTTATTCGTGAAGTTTTTGCCTATGCGTGTGTCCTGGATAGTATTGCCTAGGTTTTCTTCTAGCGTTTTTGTGGTTTTTGGTCTTACATTTAAGTCTTTAATCCATCTTGAGTTAATTTTTGTATAAAGTGTAACAAAGTGATCCAGTTTCAGTTTTCTGCATATGGCTAGTCAGGTTTCCTAACACCATTTATTAAATAGGGAATCCTTTCCTCATTGCTTGCTTTTGTCAGGTTTGTCAAATATCAGATGTTTGTAGATGTGTGGTATTATTTATGAGGCCTCTGTTCTGTTCCATTGGTCTATATATCTGTTTTGGTACCAGTACCATGCTGTTTTTGTTTAGTGTAGCCTTGTAGTATAGTTTGAATTAATAGCCTACCAGCCAAAAAAAGCCCAGGACCAGACAGATTCACAGTCTAATTCCACCAGACCTACAAAGAGGAGCTTGTACCATTCCTTCTGAAACTGTTCCAAACAACAGTAAAAGAGGGACTCCTCCCTAACTCATTTTATGAGACCAGCATCAACCTGACACCAAAACCTGGCAGAGACACAACAACAACAACAAATGAAATTTCAGGCCAATATCCCTGATGAACATTGATGAGAAAATCCTCAATAAAATACTGGCAAACTGAATCCAACAACATATCAAAAAGCTTATCCACCATGATCAAGTCGGCTTTATCCCTGGGATGCGAGGCTGGTTCAACATATGAAATCAATAAATGTAATCCATCACATAAACAGAACCAATGATAAAAACCACATGATTATCTCAATAGATGCAGAAAAGGCCTTCAATAAAATTCAATATCCCTTCATTCTAAAAATACTCAATAAACTAGGGATTGATGGAACGTATCTCAAAATAATAGCTATTTTGACAAACCCACAGCCAAATTATACTGAATTATCAAAAGCTGGAAGCATTCCTCTTGAAAACTGGCACAAAACAAGGATGCCCTCTCTCGCCACTCCTATTCAAAATAATATTGGAAGTTCTGGCCAGGGCAATCAGGTAAGAGAAAGAAATAAAGGGTATTCAAATAGGAAGAGAGTAAGTTAAAACATCTCTGTTTGCAGATGACATGATTGTACATATAGAAAATCCCATCGTCTCAGCCCAAAATCCCCTTAAGCTGATAAGCAACTTCAGCAGTCTTGGGATACAAAATCAATGTGCAAAATTCATGGGCATTCCTATATACCAATAATAGACAAAGAGCCAAATCATGAGTGAACTCTCATTCACAATTGCTACAAAGAGAATACAATACCCAGGAATACAACTTACAAGGGATGTGAAGGACCTCTTCAAGGAGAACTACAAACCACTGCTCAAGGAAATAAGAGAGGGCACAAATAAATGGAAAAACATTTCATGCTCATGTAAAGAATAGGTATCGTGAAATGACCTTACTGCCCAAAGTAATTTATAGATTCAATGCCATCCCCATCAAGCTACCATTGACTTTATCATAGAATTAGAAAAAAAATTACTTTAAATTTCATATGGACCCCAAAAAGAGCCTGTAAGCACAAAGAACAAAGCTGATTTGCATTGCTCTGATGGCGAGTGATGATGAGCATTTTTTCATGTGTCTGTTGGCTGCATGAATGTCTTCTTTTGAGAAATGTCTGTTCATATCCTTTGCCCACTTTTTGATGGGTTTGTTTGTTTTTTTCTTGTATATTTGTTTGAGTTCTTTGTAGATTCTGGATATTAGCCCTTTGTCAGATAAGTAGATTGCAAAAATTTTCTCCCATTCTGTAGGTTGCCTGTTCACTCTGATGGTAGTTTCTTTTGCTGTGCAGAAGCTCTTTAGTTTAATTAGATTCCATTTGTCAATTTTGGCTTTTGCTGCCATTGCTTTTGGTGTTTTAGACATGAAGTCCATGCCTATGTCCTGAATGGTACTACCTAGATTTTCTTCTAGGGTTTTTATGGTATTAGATCTAGAACTAGATGTACCATATGACCCAGCCATCCCATTACTGGGTATATACCCAAAGGATTATAAATTATTCTACTACAAAGACACATGCACACGTATGTTTATTGCGGCACTATTCACAATAGCAAAGACTTGGAATCAACCCAAATGTCCATCTGTGACAGACTGGATTAAGAAAATGTGGCACATATACACCATGGAATACTATACAGCCATCAAAAAGGATGAGTTTGCGTCCTTTGTAGGGACATGGATGCAGCTGGAAACCATCATTCTTAGCAAACTATCACAAGAAGAGAAAACCAAACACCGCATGTTCTCACTCATAGGTGGGAACTGAACAATGAGATCACTTGGACTCAGGAAGGGGAACATCACACACTGGGGCCTATCATGGGGAGGGGGGAGGGGGGAGGGGGGAGGGATTGCGTTGGGAGTTATACATGATATAAATGATGAATTGATGGGTGCTGACGAGTTGATGGGTGCAGCACACCAACATGGCACAAGTATACATATGTAACAAACCTGCACGTTATGCACATGTACCCTAGAACTTAAAGTATAATAAAAAAAAAAGAACAAAGCTGGAGGCATCATGCTATCTTTGTATTCTTACAGATGATGGACATTTGATTATACATATATTTATTTATTTTAACTTTCCGGATACATGTGCAATATGTGCAGGTTTGTTACATAGGTAAATGTGTGCCATGGTGGTTTGCTGCACTTATCAACAACCCATCACCTAGATATTAGTCCAAGCTTGTATTAGTTATTCTTCCTGATGCTCTCCCAACCACCACTGAAAGCCCCAAGAGTGTGATATTCACTGCCACATGTCCACTTGTTCTCATTGTTCAGCTCTCACTTATAAGTGAGAACATGAGTTGTTCAATTTTGTGTTCCTGAATTAGTTTGCTGAGAATAATGGTTTCCAGCATCATGCATGTCCCTGCAAAGGACATAATCTTGTTCTATTTATGGCTGCATAGTATTCCATGGTGTACTTGTATCACATTTTCTTTATCTAGTCTATCATTGATAGGTATTGTGATTCTATTATGAATAGAAGAGAAGAAAGGATATCAGCTGCTCTTTGTACCTCTGGTAGAGTTGAGCTATAAATCCATCTGGTCCTGGGCTTTTTTTGGTTAGTAGTCTATATATCGCTACCTCAATTTCAGAACTTGTTATTGGTCTATTCAGAGATTCAACTTCTTCCTGGTTCAGTCTTGGGAGAGTGTATGTTTCCAGAAATTTATCCATCTCTTCTAGATTTTCCATAAACACCACTATGCAAATAAAGTAAACGATATTTTTAAAATGAGTTTCAGATTTCTCAATTATATATTTTTCCCCCTCTGGCAATACAATTGGCACTGTATTAGAATGGGTCTTCTTAGATTTACTGTAATTCTTAGTACTTTAGTCACATAATAATCTCAATTTATGTGGGCAAATTTATGTAGATAAAAAGATTGAGAAACAGTAAGCTGAGTGAACCTACCTACCCATGATACAATAAGAGAAATCTCTCATATAGCACATTCCTTACTGTGCATTTTCATGTTCTACTTTATTGTCTTCACCAAAGGTCTGATATGACTTTATTTATTTTGATCCATAAAATGATTTATTCTCCCTGGTGATTACCAATTTGAACTGTACTTCCATCAGTTGATTTTCTAGGCTTTCATCTCTACAGTCAATAAACAAAGTCTGAATACAATTTCTTCAAAAATGCACATTCTCATTTAAAACACTATTTGAAGCAATTGGCAGTTTTACATGCTAAATAGCTCAAGTTTTATGAAATCCTGAACTAGGAGTTAAGATCTCACCAGGAAATAAATGACTACATTATGAACAAATAAAAATAGAGATGCATGTGTTTACATATTAAACAGAAATCCAGCTTTTAATATTATAGCATAAAATTATTATAATACATTAATGTTTTCATCTTCTATCAAATCACATGTTAACATAATTAATATTGACTAGTTGGAAACTGTTTTATGTAAGATTATAAATAAATGTTAATGATAAATAATTAAACAAAGAGATTATTTGGATATTGTAGTTAAACGACTTACCCATGTCAGCTTGAGTTGCAGATCTGACTAAGCCAATTCATTGAATGTTCCCATGAAGTTTTTGGTTTCAATGTGGATTGTAAAAGTTATCAAATGAATTTTGCTTTGTTAATGTTTTGGTTACTAATTGCTACAGAATCAAGTACCCACAAAGTTTTTGAATTAAAATAACAGTCATGTTATATATTGCATAACTTTTTGTGTCAGAAACTTGAGCAGAGCTCAGCTGGACAGTTCTATGCCAGGTGGCAAAAGTTAGGTTCACTCAGTGGTATTCATGTGGTGTCTGTTTTGGTATGAAGGGTCAAAAACAAAGTAACTTCTATATCTTGATAGCTTGAAATGGATGGTCAGGACTGGATGGGACTCTCTCCTCTGGCTGTAGTCTTGGGGCCTCTCTATGTATTCTTCTTTCAAGGATATTGAGACTTCCTATCAAGTCTCCTGGGGATACAAGAGTGAGTGCTCGGATAGAAACTTCAAGATTCCTATGATCTAGTCTCAGAACATCTTACCTACTACGTTTAGCCATGTTTAGTCCCAATTTAGACCCTGATTCAAGATAAAGGAAGAAATAAACCCTATTTCTTATGAGGAAATTACCTACATGTTTGGGAAGAGAAAGAATTGACAGCAATTCCTTGAAAATATGTTGCTACAGTTACTTACAACAGTAAACTTTTAAGAATCATAACCCACTCAAGTATTTTCAGATTGCACCAAGATTGTCTCATAATATTAATTTTTTGTATGTGAAAGCATGGACATATTTTACCAGTTTCATTATATATTCATATACATATTATATTCATCAATTCTGTCAATTAAAAACTATCACCCCAGAACAGGCTATTAAAATTTACTTCTGAATAATATGCTTAAAATTTGGCCCACATCGCTGGGCGCGGTGGCTCACACCTATAATCCTAGCACTTTGGGAGGCCCAGTGGGGCAGATTGCCTGAGGTCAGGAGTTGGAGACCATCCTGGGCAACACAGTGAAACCTCGTCTCTACTAAAAACACACAAAAAAGTTAGCTGGGTGTGCGGGCGGGCACCTGTAATCCCAGCTACTCAGGAGGCTGAGGGAGGAGAATCACTTGAAACTTGGAGGCAGAGGTTGCAGTGAGCCGAGATCACACTATTGCACTCCAGCCTGGGCAACAAGAATGAAATTCTGTCTGGAAAAAAAAAAAAAAAAAAAAAAAAAAAAAATTGGCCCACGTTAAAAAATAAATTAAATTCTGTATATAATAAATTTCTACTTGCAGCCAAATTTTAGTCTTTATTATCTGATATACTTCTCCATTTCTTGGGGACACAGATGGCTCAAGTTTCAGGAATAAAAATTTGTGATTTTTTTATTTGTCACAAACAAATGCAAGCACATTTGGAATTAAGTCTGGAACAGAAGATATGAATTTTTTTTTCTTGCTTTCATCTACAAAATCTAAAAATACTTTTGGCCACTGAGAATATGTTGAGGATGGGTATAACATGACTGAAGTGGCTTCTTAAAACTCCTCTTTCTCTATGTTTTTTAAAGTATATATTTTTCCATATTATTAGATTCCATTTGCTACTAAGCTCTTTGGTTCTTTGTTTTCTCCTTCGAGTCCTAGAATTTCTTTTGATTGATATTTTGGATAAACATCCTATTTGAAAGGCTGCTAAAAAGAAAAAAAATTCAGGCACATGCCACTTTACATTTAACATAATTTTAATTTTTAGTCAATAAAGGAAAACAAAATATTATTGCACTAATTTGAGTATATTTTTTATCAATAAATTATGTGTGAGGGAAAATGGTGTGCCATGAATAGTTAGCATTGGCATACATTGATCTTGGACTCTAGTTTACGTCAGAGATATGCTGCTTAATAATTTTGAAAATTTACTCTAAATACTAGAATTTTCGTATTGTAAAAATGTTAACATCAACAGGATTATTTTAATACAGTATAAATATTTACTCTGATAAATTTCATATGTATCATTACCTTCAGAAGCAATTCAACCTAATATGCTGCTTCTTTTTAAAAACAGTTTAAACAATGACGTACTCAATGTGCAAACATTTTGTATAAAAGTTTTGCATTTATGCTTCTGAGTAAGATTGTCCTTGTCTTATTTTGGCAGCAAGTTTATGTAAGTCTCATGTAAAAAGATGGGAGTTGATTTTTTTTCCTTTTTGTATTCTCTTTACATATTTATGAAATACTAAATTATTCATATATATATTAGAAGTTTCTAGAATCCCTTCTTAGTCCTAGATTTGATCTGTGAGTCTGAATTATTGATCCATTTTTAAGAAGTGTCTTAATTTTGGGGTTTTATATATCTTCTAAATTTCATCACAGTAAGACATATTATTAAGAAAATTATTTATTTTATTTATCTTTCCAAAGCATTGAGTTAAAAAAAGAAAATTAGAATAAAAATTTAAGGATTAATAATAATATACGCAGATAAGATCCCCATCATCGAGCCTATTAAAAGGAGCATTACCAACATTTAGAAAGCTGCTTTTCAGCCCTTCCTTATTCACACTCTTCTCTCCTCAAAAGTTAAGGTTATATTAAATATAGAGATGCATATTGCCTAATTTTGCTTTGTAGTGTTAGTACATGTGAATGTAACCATATAAAATAACAAGCGTTTAATTGTTCCTGTTTGAAGACATAATAAACAATGAAATTGTATAATTTATGTGAAGTTGATAATATTGCACCCAATGAGTTTCATTGTGTGATAGGAAGAGTAACACCCCACCCCCAGTGATTAGTCCACACCCTAATCTTTGGCACCAGTTAAAATCACGTGCTGTTACACGGCAAAAGGGACTTTGTAGATGTTTTAAGTTTACAGAACTTAAAATAGGGAGATTACCATGGTTTTCTGGGTGGTACCAATAAAATTATATAAATCCTTAAAAGCTGAGAACTTTCTCTGGCTGGAGCCTGTGAAATGCAGCAGAAGTAAGAGATTGTAAAGCATAGGAAACTTCCCATGAGCTATTACTGTTTGAAGAAGAAAGGGACTTGTGTGGAGAGCATAAGAAGAAAACGAATTCTGCAGCAGCCAGAGAACTCAAAAGAGGACCCTGATTTCCCGGAGGAGAAGTGCAGCCCCAGCCCCATCTTAACTTTTGCTCAGTAAGACCTTCAGCAGAGTACCCAGTTGAGCCTACTAGACTTCTGGCCTAAATAAATTGTGAGATAATAAATGAGTGTTATTTTAAGCCACAAAATAGTGATGATTTTTACAAGAAGAGAAAATAATTGATTTAATAAATTAGTTTTAATTTACCAAGTGTTTAAAGATTTATTTTTCTCACCATTTGCTTGTGCCTATCAGAACTTCCTTCTTAGGTCATATTCTGTTTTCTTTAAGTATATCTTAGAAGTTACTTTAGTGAGATTTTTGTCTTGGAACATTCTCTGAATCTTTGACCTATTTGTGAATAATAACATTCTTCTTTACACAGAATTTTGAAGATATTTCTTGTCTTGTGTGATTCAGTCATGCTGCTGAATTGTCTGGTGTCAAACCGATACCTCTTTACAAATCACCTGTCCTTTCTATCTGACTGCTTTCAAAATGCTTTGTCTCTTTTGTGGTTTGCAATTTTGCAATTATTGGTAGAGGTATGCCTTTCTTAGTGGCATACGGGTAAAGTAACTCACCTGTTAAAACAAAGTAAAATAACCCCTCCCCTTCAGAAAACAAAATAAACAAACAAAAAACCCAAAACCTCTTTGTAGTGTTTTCTGAGGTTTATTATATTTCCACCGTGACCAGTTCAAGCTATCAATGTTTTAAAGATCAGCTGGTAAATTTCTGAATGTTTAACAGAAGACTCTTGTGGGACACTATGAACTGACTACAGCACAGTAGTGCCTTCTTTGGCTTTTGTTTAAAGGAGTCATTTTACTTTCAGGATCTAAAGCTCCATGACTTTTGCTAATTTTGGAAAATCCTCAATATCGCTTCGTATTTTTATCTCATGTCTCTTCCTGAAATTTAATTAGATGTACATTAGATTTTCTTACTGTCCTCTTTATCTCCTATGCTGTTCCCTTTTGTGACTCTTTTCCCTCTATGTTCCATTCTGAGTAATTAATTTAGATCTATCATCCTGTGAAATAAATGTATTTACAGCTATAATCTACTCATTAACTCATTAATTATTATTAATTTTAATTTTAATTTAAAGATCCAATTTGGCCACTTTTACACATTTTGATGCTTCTATGGTTTATATTTATATATATGTTTCCAATTTTCTTTTTATGTTCATATATATTTTTAGTTTACCTGTTTCCTATGGTTTCTGATAATTCTAGTATCTGGATGTCTTCAGTTAGTATTCTGTTGCTTCCTGTTATATTGACTCTTGAGTGGTGTTTTTTTTCTTTCTGTGTAAGAACTCATGTTTGCCAAGGCTTAACTTGTGAGAATTTTGAAGGATATGGCTGTAGGTAGGTTTTTCAATACAAAATTTGCATTTATTCTTTCTATATATCTAATGACAAAACCAATATCTTTCAGTTGTTTCCCTGGTCTTGGATTTCCTGGATCATACACATAATGAACAATCAGACATCAAACTAATGTAAGGGCAGCTGGTACATGCAAATTCTTACAGGAAATTCTTTTATTGAACAATTATTTTTAAGGCCTAAGATATACAAATTACCTTATACAGCTGCATGGGCATATATACATTTTTTGACATCTTCTTACTTAGATTATAGTCTATAAATATTCCTGGCTTTCTGTATTGTTTACTATTACATCTCACCTAATGATAGCTAAAATTTTGCCTCCAGTAAGCTATTAAAATCTAACTATCCAGGCCGGGCGCGGTGGCTCAAGCCTGTAATTCCAGCACTTTGGGAGGCTGAGACGGGTGGATCAGGAGGTCAGGAGATCGAGACCATCCTGGCGAATACGGTGAAAGCCCCTCTCTACTAAAAAATACAAAAAACTAGCCAGGCGAGGTGGCGGGCGCCTGTAGTCCCACCTACTCGGGAGGCTGAGGCAGGAGAATGGTGTAAACCCGGGAGGCGGAGCTTGCAGTGAGCTGAGATCCGGCCACTGCACTCCAGTCTGGGCAACAGAGCGAGACTCCGTCTGAAAAAAAAGAAAAAAAAAAAAAAAATCCAACTATCCAAATTACTGGTATCAGTAGAAACTTATAGGAAAACCTGCAGGTTAAGTATTTTCTTTGAATCTGTTTTTAGCTCTCTCTTCATTTCTTTACTTGGTTTATCATCTTGCTTTATTATGCCCTCAGTCAAAAATATAAAAGCACTTTTGTTATATCGTATGCAGCATTCTTATAATGGGAAAGTTTTCAGACATGTTGCCAAGAAAAAATATAATGAGATTTTAAATGCAAACAAATGACAGCCAAAATAAATTAGGGAATTACACAGACAGTAGCATAGTCAACAAGTGATATATATGACATTATGCATATATATAATATATATTATATATATATAAAGGTAGAAATTATTTATTGATTCTGGCTTTTTCTTAATACATTATTTACTTATTATGGTATACTTAAAGTTTTGGTATGTCATTTGAATTCAGGTTATGATAATTTATTTAGAATAAAACATTCACATCATTTTTCATCTCAAAATTCTCTGTGTTTTGGATGTGCCATCCTTAAAAGTCAATGTCTAATGTAGATGTTATATAAAGATAAAAAGATGCTTAAGATGGAACAATGTATAAGTGAGTTTCTTCTTCTTTACTTAGGGATAGGTTTAATTTTTTTGTGAAATAGTTTTCATGTATGTATAATTTATATTAATGGAATATACACTCTTTTTTTGAACATGATATATTGTTCTGAAATTGTTTATACTCTAAGAGCTGAGCTGGGTGTGGTGACTCTCACCTGCAACCCCAGCACTTTGGGAGGCCAAGGTGTGCAGATCACCTGGGGTCAGGAGTTTGAGACCAACCTGGCCAACATGGTCAAACCCCATTTTTGCTAAAATACAAAAATCAGCGGGGCCTGGTGGCTGGCACCTGTAATCACAGCTACTTAGGAGGCTGTGTGTGTTCCTTGACTAAGGTCTACATAAGTGGGCCTCTATCTTTATATAGTCTTAATTTCTCTGTATGCCTGTTTCTGTTCTTCCTTTTGTTATAAGTACTTGCCATTGGATTTACTGCCCACCCTATTTCAGGATGATCTGTCATCAGTAGATGCTTAGAAGCTGCAAAGCCTCATTCTGAATAAGGTCATATTTTGAGTTTCTGAGTGGACATATTTTGAGGAGCCACAATTCAACCACTACACATCAGTGTTCTTATTTTGTACTGATTTTTTCTTAAAGTATCAAATGTTAAAAACTCATTTCTTTTCTTACAAAATTGATTGGCTCTTTTTAAATATAATTCAATTTTAATTCATCCTTATGATGTTACATTGCTTACACTATTTAATATTGTCATAACATGTAATATTACTCTCCATCTACTCTGTCTTGTTTTCAAATGAGATTACATGGGAAGTATTAAATGATCAAATTGCTTGTAGATACACTTACAGTATAACTACTATACTTTGTTGTCTTAATATGTTTAAATATAATAATCTTTTTTAAAATCTTTTTTCCATTAGTGTCATGGGATATATAAATAACAGGAGATTTGGAGTGAGACAAACATAAAGTGAAATACAGATTACAATTTACTACTAATGTAAACCTCAAAAGGTTTATCTTTTATATTAACCTATATATCAGTTTAGAAACCTTCTTTACCAATTAAGTAGTATTCTCAATTAACCATAATAAATTTTATTTGAAAATAGTACAATTGTTATTTTTCAATTTATTTCGTTATTTTATCCCGTTAATGTCACATTTTTTCTGGTTCTTTTTCCCTCATATTTACAACTTATCGATTTTTCACCTCTATTCATAAAGAAGACGTGGTTGTTAGATGAGTGATTAAGACTTCCTAAGTCTGTTATTCATAGTTTTTCTTTTGCTAATAATGTTTACCATTCTTTCAATTAAAGAAATGTATACACAGTTAATGCAGGAATTATAGGAAATAGAAAATACATTAATTCTATAATCCCTTGAAAAGAGGGACCTTTTTGTTGTACAAGTAGAATTAAATATCTATAAGTAAACAAATAACCTGGAAAATGATTTTATTTTAGTAGTTTATTGAAAATGCTCATATGGGAATAAGTTTCTGAGACAAGAATCTAATATCATTAAGATTACATGGCAAGGACTAAATATGTAATTAATTTATTATTAATAAATTTTACTTAAACACACATTTGACATTTAGCATGTAAGCTACCATGCTATTTATAACAATTAACACACATATCAAGTGTCAATTAGCAGTTTAGGGATTAATTGCTATGAAATTGATTTATCAGAAATTAGTGTTTAAATGTTAATGTATCGAAATTCATTGCAAGTAGAAGCCAAATATAAAATTTAGTCAAGTGAACATTTATTATTCATATTATTTGTGAAATAATATAATTTTCTGAATGTATGTGAATCAATAATAGCAGTTCTTTTAAAATAAATTATGTCATATAGAGACATTACATTTTACGTCAGTTTTAAATAATCAACGCCTTATTTTTTTTTTTTTTTTTTTTTTTTTTTGAGACGGAGTCTGGCTCTGTCGCCCAGGCTGGAGTGCAGTGGCCAGATCTCAGCTCACTGCAAGCTCCGCCTCCCGGGTTTACGCCATTCTCCTGCCTCAGCCTCCCGAGTAGCTGGGACTACAGGCGCCCGCCACCTCGCCCGGCTAGTTTTTTTTTGTATTTTTTAGTAGAGACGGGGTTTCACCATATTAGCCAGGATGGTCTCGATCTCCTGACCTCGTGATCCGCCCGTCTCGGCCTCCCAAAGTGCTGGGATTACAGGCTTGAGCCACCGCGCCCGGCCTCAACGCCTTATTGATAATATTTCAGAGCCTTTAAATTACTCTGTTTACTATATATTTTCATTATCAAAATTGTTCTAAAAATATATGGTGCAACAAGCTAGAGTTTATCTGCAATGGTTACAGATAAAAGATGGAGCCAGAAAGTATGATTGCATAGAAAAAGCAGATATTGAGAAACAGAACATAACTTTAGAATTAACTTGTAATCCCTTTACTGTGTTTTATTTATGGCCTATAAAACAGCTGCTCTATATTTAGATTGGCATTTCATTGAAACAGTTCCCACTGTGAGCGATAAGAACCCCAACTAAAACTGGCTTAGATGAAGATTATATCTTATGTAAAGTAAAGTATTGTCTCATAAAGTATATGTCTATGTAAAGTATATGTCTTATCTAAAGTATTGATTATTGTCTTATGTAAAGTATAGTGATGCCTAATACCATGGCATTAGGAGATTAAGACTTTCTCTCTCTCTCTCTGTTGGTCTCTTGCTCTGACTCATTTTAGTTTTTGCTTTCCTTTATGTTGACATTACTCCCAGGGAGGTTCTCAACCTGATGTCTGTTCTCCAACTTAGATTTTATTTTCCTGAGAGTTAAAAATTATACATTTCCTTCCTAGACAATTAAATAAAATTACTCAACTGAAATTCATCACATGAATCAGGTAATACATGCATTCTATCTCTGAATAAATAATTATGGCCAGTGAATAAATGTTGTTGCTTACACGTTAACTAAATCACATGTTCACTCCCAGTGCTCCCTGAAATATCTGAAATGTAAAACCATAAAATGAAGAAAGAAAGAAAGAAAGAAAGAAAGAAAGAAAGAAAGAAAGAAAGGCAGACAGACAGACTATGGAACAGAAAACAAACTTAAAAAACCTTACCAATTGTAAAATGATTTGTTGGTTTGCCTCTGCATTACTTCTTGATATGATTTGGCTCTGTGTCCTGATCCAAATCTCATCTTGAATTGTAATCCCCACGTGTCCAGGGAGGGACCTAGTAGGAGGTGATTGGATCATGGGAGCAGTTTTCCCCATGCTGTGCTCATGGCAGTGAGTGAGTTCTCATGAGTTCTGATGGTTTAAAAGTGTTTGGCAGTTCTCCATCTCTCTCTCTTTCTCTGCTTCCATCACATAAGATGTGCCTTGCTTCCCATTCGCCTTCTGTGATGACTGTAAGTTTCCTGAGGCCTCCCCAGCCATGTGGAAGTACGAGTCAGTTAAACCTCTTTTGTTTATAAATTACCCAGTCTTAGGGAGTTCTTTACAGCAGTATGAAAATGGACTCATACACTTCATTTGTTTCAATTATTAATTGAATTATAACTCATACTGTAAATACCAATATCAGTTTAAAAAATCTGGAATATTTTAAAAACTTTTATCAGAATAAGGACATATATAAGGGTAGCAAAAGTCATACATGTCCACTACAGTAACAGATCTCACCTAGCCATTTCTAATGACACAATCTAGGAACAACAAAAGTCTGTTCTAAATAGAAACAATAGTAGGGAAATACCCTTGATCTAATAAGATACAGCTGTAGGCTGCCTACCAGTTCTATTATAAGAGTTCTAAAAGAAAAGCATGCATACATAATTATGTGTGTATACTATAAAATTATGCCACAACATGCCCCAAGAACTGTATATTGGGTAAATACTCAACTTTCCCTCTATGGCAATAATCCACAATAATTGAGTGACAGCTCCCCCTTCAGTTTGGACACTCCCTCTTTAAATTGCTGTGCTTCTCATCACTTTATCTATATTCTCCACAAAAGAGCCAGGTTCAACTTATTAGTTTTCTTATAGTAGATTAATAGATTTATAGATGCTTGACTCTATTGAAAGGAAATACAACAAATCAAAGAGCAATGACTGTCTCTATGTATCATGGACTGAATTGTGTTCCTCACATACCCCCACATTTAATCCATTTGTTGAAGTCCTAACTTCCAGTGTATTTGGAGACAGGGCTTTCAAGTAGGATATTAAGCTTAAACAATATCATAAGGGTGAAGCCCTAAGCAACAGGACTGGTGTCTTTTTAAGAGTAAGAAACACCAAGCACCTCTCTGTCTGAGTGTGTGCACACAGAGAAACACCATGCAAGAACACAGAAAGAAGTCGCGATCTGTAAGCCAAGGAGAGAAGCCTCACCAGAAACCAACACTGCCGGCAACCTGATCATGGAATTCCGGCGTCCAGAACAGTGAGAAAATGAACTTATTTGCTTAATCTACCCAGTCTGTGGTATTTTCTTATGGCAGCCTGAGAGGACTAATACACCATGCCAAGGAATGTAATATTTGTGATTCTTTTTAATTATTTTATGGTATTCAAAATTATTCATATATTAATGGTGATTCTCACATCTTTACAGTTGGATGTTGAATTCATCCCATACTATTGCACTAGTCTTTTTTTCTATCCTTTGTACTGACTAAACTTGTTTCTAACACATCTTTGAACTTCTTTCTTCCTTTCACTTGGTGTAACCTGTTTGTAAAACTAAATTCTTGGCTCTTCTCAGATATAAAATCATTTCCTCACAAGTGTTATCTTTTCCAAACAACCATAAAATACCTGCCAACTACTAAATCACTAATTTAATCTAATCATTCTAGATAACCCATTACATTCGATGAGTGTCTATTCATGACACTGTTTAATTTACTTACTATGACAAGTTTCTATCTGAGATTATTTTTATTCACTAATCATTTTAAATGTATTTTGTTACTCTTACAAATTTAGAAGGGCAGATAGTTGCAAATTTATAAACATAAATTTGAAATATACTTTAACTACTACAGAAAAATATACTAAAACTACTATTAGAGATCCTTGAACAGAAGATATAGGATTTACATAATACTCTCTAAACTCCTAAAATAATTTAAAACTTATCTGAAACAAATGATACAATTTTATATCTGCAACATGAAGACATTTTCTAAAACTGTGGGACAGTAACTAGGACTATAGCAACTGTCAAACAAATGTGAAATATTTTAAATTAACAAGTGTTTTAGGATTTTGAAATATTCTGGTTGAAATGTTAGAATAGTATTGGTTAACAAATAGAAAACAGAAATAATTAGAAAAAAATCAGAGGAAAAAGTAAAATTTGTGTGCATTTAAAGAAAAACTAAAGGTTTATATACTCGATTCCTAGAAACAACCATACCTAGACTTATTTGAGAGAGGTCATGAGTAAATCTATAATGGTCATAATGTGTTTGTGTGTTGTCAGAATCCCCTATTGGAGTTAGCTAGTTGGTAGATAGAATTTCATAAATAAATATTGGGAGTAAAGACATTTTTGAAGAAATGAATATAAAATTTATAGACACTAAATAACACTGTACATTATCAGGAAAATATAAGCTAAATCACATATGCTGAAAATCTAAAGGATATAAATCACAGAAGCTTCATGTAATAATTTCAAATAATGAAAGGAAAAAAACACAAATTTTAAAATGTAAGATAAATCCAAAAAAATTCAGGATATGAGGAATAAAGAAATAAAGGGAAAGCAGGGTGTCCATAGATCACAAAATGCAATGTTACAAGTAATTTTAAATAAATCAGTAATTGCAATGAATATAAATACATTATACTCATAATAAATTACAGTCTCATGTTGTAACCACCACCACAACAAAAATTCCAAAGTGATCAAAGGCTTAATTATAATAAATAAGGGAATCAATATTTATAATCTCAAAATTGACAAGGCTTTTCTAAGTAAGTTGTAAAACTCAAAATTAACAATAAAAATTATTGAATTTTACTGTATCTCCTAGCAAAATAACATACAAATTAGTAAGAAAAATGTTAAAAGTTAATCATGAATTATTTTGTAACAGAAATGTTAATAATCATTTAAATGCTTTTCAAGAGGAAAGAGTTAAATAAAATGTGATATAGATAAGAAGAGGACATAAATATGAGTAAAAAGGATGTGTTCTACCATTATAGGTAGTCCTTGTAATCATTTATTGTATTTAAAACAAGGTGAATGACAGGTACAATTTGAGGTAATTTATATACAATTAAAACATAAAGATGTATATGTTTGTATAGTTATGTAACTGATTAGAAAATGTATTGCCTTTTGGAGGAGAACAAAAGGGAGCTGGGACTAAGGGAAGTATCAGACAACTTATGTATTGTGTGTAATTTCTAGTTATTTTGAAGGATAGCTATATATTTGTGTTATTAAATATGTTTAACATTTAATAGTAAATTCAAGGTCATAAAGTGGATGGAAGAAGAATATGTAAACAAGGAGAAGGCGAATTACAGAAACTTAGGGAAACTGTATTTGGATAAAGTGCAAGTTAGACGAGAACAGAGAGGAGGTGGCAGGAATAGCTGAGAGGTAGCGCTGCCAGGAGAATCAAATGCTTATAGATGTAAGGAGAAAGAGTCAAGAAAGTGGTCAACAGTGGCACATATTTTAAGGAATAAAGTTTCTGAAAACTAAAGATCCAGGAGATCAAGGCAAAAGTTAGGATAGTAGTAGAAAGTCAGATTACAAGCATTTTAAACAGCAGGTTGGAAATTAGGTAATAAGTCATTGAAAGCACTCTCATTGTTTTGATAAGTTGTTTTAATCATCTCTATAGTTCTTTGTATGCTACAGTCACTGGCTGTTAATTTATATTTATTTAATCCTCACAACTTTTGCTACTACTATTATCACTGTTTTAGGCATGAGTAAACAGAGTACGAGGCAATAGTAAAGTGAGGTTACCTAACTCCCCGCAAGTCACACAGCTAGTTAATGATGGTGCCAGATCCAAACTACAGAGTCAGAGTTTTTACTCAGTGAAGATGTTATAAGTTATACTGCAAGATGTCAAATACCAATTGAGATGAGAAGAGGCTAAGTCTGTAATTGTGATTATATGGACGGGGTGATAGACTGAACAAATTTATCTTTGATTTTTGTGAGGGGGAATATATATTTTTTTGGTCAGAGTAGACCGAAGAAACAATCTAAAGTTTACAAAATGGGAGATCCACAAAATCTTATTTATAAGTACACTCTGGATTGCAAGATAGGAGATGAGCTCAAGGGTCTAAGTGGGATAAAACAGTATATATATTCTGTTTTCAGGATGCCTTCATGACACTAGTAGGTTACCCTTAGGAAACACATACCCCAAGTTAGGATTATTTTCTCCTAGACTGCTTCTCCTGCCCTTTCTCTTGCTAACCTGCTACACATACTTGATGCTTTGTTTATTTAGTTATTTATTCTCTGCAATCAGTGACATGTTAAAACAAGATTCTAGGTGCTGAAAATTCAAAACTGAGTAAAAACAGAGAAGCTCTACCACAGAGCATAGTCTATGATAAAGCAACCTTAGCTAGGTGACAGAGTGCAAGATTTTGCTCTGGGACCAGCAATAATATTAGGTGCTCTTTTATGTGGCAACATGGGATTTAGAGGTAAGTTAGCCTGTTAAGAGTCAGGCAAGATAGCCTTTCCTAAAGTATAAAGTGACAATGAACAAAGCTTCTTTCAGGAATCTTTCTTACCATTTGCAGTCCTTTTCCTCTATTGCTTTTCTATGTGTTGGATATATCTCCTTTGAGCTTCCTGAATTGAATCTTTTCATTTCCTCTACCTCTGTGTATTAAACATATACAATGAGATCAGATTCCTGTCCATCAAGCTCTTTAAACTTACATTTATAAATAGCTTTTTTAAAATAAATTCTTACCGAAAGTCTGTATATGCCAACAATACATTTATTATCTTTTAAATTTGAGGCAGGGGATCATGCTGTACCTATTTACAAATGAAATGTGCCATATGATAATTTTACATCCAAAACATTGTGCCTTTACAAATATGATTTTACCTTTGTAATATTCTAAGATTTTACTTATATAAATCAAACTTACATTTTTGAGAATTTTGGTTGCAATAGAGAGTGTCTGTAAGTCACTCCTCTGTAGGGTTATAATGAAAAGAAAGAACTAAAAATAAGACTAAAAAGAAACAAAAGCATAAAGCTGTACAGGCTGAAATAAGACATTATTTGTATGTGGTATGAAATCTGCAGATCCGGCCTGGTGCAGTGCCTCACGCCTGTAATCCCAGCACTTTGAGAGGCCGAGGAGGGCGGATCACGAGATGAGGAGATCGAGACCATCCTGGCTAACACGAGGAAATCCCGTCTCTACTAAAAAATACAAAAAAAATTAGTCTGGCATGGTGGGGGGCACCTGTAGTCCCAGCTACACGGGGGACTGAGGCAGGAGAATGGCGTGAACCTCGGAGGCGGAGCTTTCAGTGAGACGAGATCGCGCCACTGCACTCCAGCCTGGGTGACAGAGCAGGATTCCATCTCAAAAAAGGACATCTGCAGATCCATGAAAAAGCTTGAAAGAGAGAGGAAGCAAGAACTTATCCATGCTCACCTGAAACAGCTAAGGTGGAGGAAGCTTCCATTGGCTCTAAACTGATCCTTTGTGCACAAGAGCTATGTTTCTAAGAAAAGTAGGCTCAGGGGAGAGTGGGTGCTGATTCATAGTTTTGAGCAATATTAAAATATTAATCACAATATCAGATAAGATTAGAATATTTGGTCAAAAGGTAAAACAAATAATCACATTTGTTCAACAAAAGTAACATGATTTTACTAGTGCCTCAGTGTAAATGAACAGAAGATAATCCTTAAAACAATTTTTAGTAAACAAGTAATGATATCCTTGATGGCAAAATTAAAATGTCATTTAGCAGTCTTTGGTCACATTTCAGTAAATGTAAAGTTACTTATAAAGGATTACTGTAACTGTATTAATATTTACTTTATTGACCATATTTTTGAAGGTCTTTGAAGGTCACTTGAATTCATATATCAAATTCACCAGTGCCTTTAGACAACTATCTAGAAGAGGAATGGAATATTTTCTGTGATTACTCCCTAACTAGTCAGTCATTCTTAGTCATAAGATCTAAGTGAGATTTTTCTTATAAATATTTTATCCCCAACATATTCCATGAAATCAAGAGATCTCATATTCAATATATGTTTATTACATAATTTTGCATGGTTTGTCTGCTGTTCAAGTAACAAACAACAAATACAAATTTGTTGAGCTCCATCCAAGTACTGAGAATTTCAAAGCTGAACAGGGTAGATGTGTTGTTTGACATAAAGAAACTTAGAAACTACTGGTGTAGGTGGGGCGTGGTGGCTCAAGCCTGTAATCCCAGCACTTTGGGAGGCCGAGACGGGCGGATCATGAGGTCAGGAGATCAAGACCATCCTGGCTAACATGGTGAAACCCTGTCTCTACTAAAAAAATACAAAAAACTAGCCGGGCGAAGTGGCGGGCGCCTATAGTCCCAGCTACTCTGGAGGCTGAGGCAGGAGAATGGTGTGAACCCGGGAGGTGGAGCTTGCAGTGACCTGAGATCCGGCCACTGCACTCCAGCCTGGGCGACAGGGCGAGACTCCGTCTCAAAAAAAAAAAAAAAAAAAAAAAGAAACTACTGGTGTAATATCTTCTAAGTCTGAAGTAAAAAATGCAATTCCAATGCAGAATATATAGGTGTTTGTAGTTTTCTAGGGTGCTTAATACATTATGTGCACTCTAGGGGTTAATAATGATACATGGTTAGTAATGATATTTGAGAACAAGAAGTGTCTGAAATAAGGGAAATTTAGAATAAATGGACTTAGCTTAAACAGGGAGAGAGGAGATAAGAATATTCCTAGCAGAAGTTATAGAGCAAAAGTTTATAGCAAAGGTAAGGATTACAAAGGAATCCAAAGATTTGTGTAAATTAAGCATAAAATAGTAGTATTCAGGGTAGATAAGCAGGAGCTATACTGAGCATGTGGAAGGAGGAATTGTGAATACTGCCTGGGTTTCTTGACATGTCTTTTTAAGTTGTTTAAAAATTCATTGTAAAAATAAGATTATACTGTTGAAATGTAAATATTTTGTCCAATTATGAATGCACATGTTCATTATTTCATGCCACTACTGATAAACTCATACCTCAAAATTTAATATAACTTTACCTAGTTAGACTAAATACATGGCATGAATTTAGGAAACATGTTCTAAATTCTAATTCAATTTTGCTTGACAGCTAGATTTGTGCTTTGCTTTATCGTGCTTCACAGATATTATGTATTTTACAAATTGAAAGTTTGTGGCACGATTGCATCTTGAAAGTTTATCAGCACAATTTTTCCAATAGCATGTGCTCAATTTATATCTTTGTACCACATTTTGGTAATTCTTGCGGCACTTCAAACTTTTTCATTAAATAGCATATCTGTTATAGATCTTTATTCTCTTCAGACAAAGCCTAGTGCAGAGTAAGACCCTAAGTCTTTTCAGTTTTATAATAGCTGAGACAGATGAGGAAGTTGCAGAGGAAAAGTTGGAAGCAAATAAAGTTAGTTCACAGGGTATAAAGAAAACATCTTGTATTAGTCTGTTTTCATACTGCTATAAAGAACTGTCTGAATTTGGGTAATTTATAAAGAAAAGAGGTTTAATTGACTCACAGTTCAGCATGGCTGGGGGTCCTCAGGAAACTTACAGCCATGGCAGAAGGCGAAGGAGAAGCAAGGCACCTTCTTCACAGGGTAGCAGAAATGAGAAGTACCATATAAAACTGTCAGATCTCATGAGAACTCATTCACTATCAAGAGACTAGCATGTGGGAAATTGCCTACATAATCCAATTAACTCTTCCTTGTCTCTCCCTTGACATATGGTGATTATGGGAATTATGGAGGTTATAATTCAAAATAAGATTTGTATGGAGACATAAAGCCTAACCATATTAGATGTCATCTCCATAATATAAAAATACAAGGTAAAGCTTCCAGTGCTGATGAAAAGGTGAAGGAAGTTATCCAGAGGATCTAGCTAAGATAATTGATGAAGGTGGCTACACTAAACAACAAATTTTCTTTTTATAACCTTTATTTTAGGCTAGCAGGGACATGTGAAGGTTTGTTATATAGGTAAACTTGAATTATAGGGGTTTGTTGTATAGATTATTTCATCACCCAGGCATGAAGCTTAGTACCCAATATTTATTTTTTCTGCTCCTCTCCCTCCTCCAACCTTCTACTATCAAGTGGACTCCAGTGTCTGTTGTTCCCCTCTTTGTGCTCATGAATTCTCATCACTTAGCACCCACTTACAAGTGAGAATATGTGATATTTGGTTTTCTTTTCCAATGTTAGTAAAGGATAGCAACCTCCAGTTCCATCCATGTTCTTGCAAAAGACAGGATCTTATTCTTTCTTATGGTTGCATGGTAATCCATGGCATATATGTATCACATTGTCTTTGCTTAACAGGTCATTGATTGCATAAAGGTTAATTCCATGTATTAGACTGATTCCATGTCTTTGCTATTGTAAACAGTGCTACAAGGAACATTCACACACATGTCTGTCATAGAATGATGTATATTTCTCTGGGTAAATGTAGTAATGGGATTGCTGGGTCAAATGGGAGTTTTGTTCTTAGCTTTTTGAGGAATCACCATGCCGTTGTCCACAATGATTGAACTAATTTACATTCCCACCAACAGTGTATAAGTGTTTCTTTTCTCCACAATCCTGCCAGATATATTCAAGACCCATCTCACACATAATTACACCCATAGGCTGAAAATTAAAAAAACAAATAAACAAACAAACAAAAACAAATAAACAAAACATAAAAAAGCATAGGTTGCAATCCTAATTTCAGACAAAACAGACTTTCAAACAAAGATCAAAAAAGACAAAGAGGGCATTACATAATGGTAAAGGGTTCAATAAGAACCCTAACTATGTTAAACATGTGCACCCAACACAGGAGCACATTGTTTCATAAAGCAAGTTCTTAGGAATCTACAAAGGGACATAGACTCCCACACAATAATAGTGGGAGACTTCAACACCTCCGTGACAGTATTAGATCATTTAGGCAGGAAATTACAAAGATGTTCAGGACCTAAAATCAACATTAGATCAAATGTGCATGATAGCCCTCTACAGAACTCTCCACACAAAAAACAACAAAATATACATTCTTCTCATTGCCACGTGGCATATACTCTAAAATTGACCACATAATTTGACATAAAACAATCCTCAGCACATGAAAAATAACAAAAAATATCGCAAAACACACTCTTGGACTCCAATACAGTGAAAGTCAAAGTCAAAACTAAGAAAATCACCCCGGCCAGGCACGGTGGCTCAAGCCTGTAATCCCAGCACTTTGGGAGGCCGAGACAAGTGGATCACGAGGTCAGGAGATCGAGACCATCCTGGCTAACACAGTGAAACCCCGTCTCTACTAAAAATACAAAAAACTAGCCAGGCGAGGTGGCCGGCGCCTGTAGTCCCAGCTACTTCAGAGGCTGAGGCAGGAGAATGGCGTGAACTTGGGAGGTGGAGCTTGCAGTGAGCTGAGATCTGGCCACTGCACCCCAGCCTGGGCGACAGAGCAAGACTTCGTCTCAAAAAAAAAAAAAAAAAAAAAGAAAATCACCCCAAGCCATGCAATTACATGGAAATTAAACAACCTGTTCCTGAATGACTTTTGGATAAGTAATACAATAAGGCAGAAATGAATAAGTTCTTTGAAACTAATAAGAACAAAGATACAACATACAAATTTTGGGGACACAGCTAAGGCAGTGTTAAGAGGAAAATTCATAGCACTAAATGCCCACATCAAAAAGTTAGAAAGACCTCAAATTAACAACCTAACATCACAAGTGAAAGAATTAGGGAAGCAAGAACAAATCAACCCCAAAGCTACCACAAGAAAAGAAAAAAACAAAATCAGAGCTAAAATGAAGAAAAATGAGATATGTAAAACTATTCCAAAGGCCGACAAATCTAGGAGTTGTTTTTCTGAAAAAAATTAATAACATAAATAGTATGCTAGTTGGATGAATTCAAAAGAAAAAAGAGAATATACAAATAAACACAATTAGAAATGACAAGGGGATGTTACCACTGAACAAATAGAAATAAAAATAACCATCAGAAACTACTATAAACACCTCTATGTATACAAACTAGAAAACCTAGAAGAAATGGATAAATTCCTGGACATATACACCCTCCAAAGATTAAAACAGAGAGAAATTGATTCCCTGAATAGACCAATAATAAGCTCTAAAATTGAATCAGTAATAAACAGCTTACTAACCAACCAATAAAAAAACAAAATAAAACAAAGAAAACCTAGGATCAGATAGTTTCACAGCTGAATTCCATCAGATATACAAAGAAGAACTGGTACCATCCCTCCCTCCAGAAACTATTTCCAAAAAATTGAAAAGGAGTGATTCCTCCCCAACTCATTCTATGAGACCAGCATCATCATCCTGATACCAAAACCTGACAAAGACAGAACAAAAATGAAAGTTTCAGAGCAATGTCCTTGATGAACATCAATGCAAAAATTCTCAAGAAAATACTAGCAAATCAAATCCGACAGCACATCAAAAAGCTAATCAACCACGATCAAGTAGGCTTTATCCCTGGGATGCAAGCCTGGTTCAACATATGCAAATCAATGAAAGTAATTTATCACATAAAAAGAACTCAAGACTAAAAATCACATGATTATCTCACTAGATGCAGAAAAGACTTTCAATAAAATTCAACATTCCTTCGTGTTATAAACTCTCCATAAACTAGGCATTGAAGGAATATACCTCAAGATGTTAAGAGCCATCTATGACAAATCCACAGCTAACATCATACTGAAGGGACAAAAGCTGGAAGCACTCCCCTTGAAAATTCACTCAAGACAAAAATGCCCTCTTTCACCACTGCTATTCAATGTAGTATGAGAAGTCCTTGCCAGAGAAATCAGGCAAGAAAAAGAAATAAAGCATATTCAAATGAGAAGCGAGGAAGTCATACTATCCCTATTTGCAGATAATATTATTCTATATCTAGAAAACCCTGTAGTCTCAGCCCAAAAGCTTCATCAGCTGATAACTTCAACAAAGTGTCAGGATACAAAACCAACATACAACAATTACTAGCATTTTGATATACCAGCTACAGTTAAGCTAAGAACCAAATAAGGCAGGCAATCTCATTTACAATAGCCAGAAAAAAAAAAAGTACCTAGGAATACATCTAACCAGGAAGGCAAAATATCTCCACAGTGAGAATTACAAAACACTGCTCAAAAAAAAAAAAATCAATGAAGACACAAACAAATGGGAAAACATCTTATGCTCATGGATGGGAAGATTCAAGATCACTAAAATGGCTATACTGCCCAAAGCAATTTACTGATTCAAAGATATTTCTATCAAACTACCATAAACATTTACAGAACTAGAAAACTATTGTAATATTCATATAGAATTGAAAAATTACCCAAATAGCCAATGTAATTCTGAGCAAAAAGAAGAAAGCTAGAGGCAGCACATTACCCAAATTCAAACCATACTACAGGCTTACAGTAACCAAAACAGCAGGTACTGCTACAAGTACAGTCATATGGACCAATGGAACAGCATAGAGAGCCCAGAAATAAGATTGCACACCTATGACTATATGATTTTCAAAAACACTAACAAAAAATGAGCAATGGGGAAAAGACTCCCTATTCAATAAATGCTGCTGGGATAACTAGCTAGCCATATGCAGACGATTAAAGCTGGACCCTTTCCTTATACCATATACAAAAATCAGCTCAAGACAGATTAAAACCCTGGAAGGCCACTTAGGGATGGGCATAGGTTTCATGACAAAGGCACCAAAAGCAATTGTGACAAAAGTAAAAATTGACAAATAAGATCTAATTAAACTTAAGAGTTTCTGAGCATTAAAACCAACTGTCAGCAAAGTAAACATATTCTACAGAATGGGGAAATATTTGCAATTTATATATCTGAAAAAAACCTAATATCCAACATCTATAAGGAACTTAAATTTATAAGAAAAAAACAAACACCCCATTAAAAAGTAGACAACAGTCATGAACAGACACTTCTACAAGAAAAGTGTCTTTTCTTTTAAAAAAGACATTTTTTAAATGTCTTTGCAGCCAACAAAATATGAAAAAATAGTTCAATACCACTTATCACTAGAGAAATGCAAAGTGAAACCACAGTGAAATGCTATCTCACACCAGTCAGAATGGCTATTAGTAAAAAGTCAAAAAATAACAAATTTTTAATGTAGGATATAAAAGCCTTATATTCATATCTAGAGAGGAGAAGTCAGTTCTTGGGGTCAAAGCTTCAAAAGACAGACTGTCTTGGTAGGGGCTAATGCAATTTTTAACTTTAAGTTGAAGCAAAAGCTTATTTACCATTTTGAAAATACTAGATCCCTTAAGAAGAATTATTCTGAATGTACTCTGCCTGTGCCCTGTACATGGTACAACAAAGTCTGACTGACATTACATCACATCACATACAGAATAGTTTACTGAGTAGTTTAAGCCCACTGTTGAGATCTACTCAGAAAATATTCCTTTCAAAATATTACCGCTCATTGAAAATGTGTCTGGTCACCCAATAGCTCTGACAGAGATGTTCAAGGAGATTAATTTTGTTTACATGCCTATTAACACAATATCCATTTTGCAGCTTATAGAACAGGAAGTCATTTAGACTTTCAAGTATTATTATTTAGGCGATATGCCACATAAGGCATTAGCTGCCAGGGAGAGTGATTTCTATGATAGATTTGGGCAAAGTAAATTTACAATGTTATGAAAAGAAGCATTCTAGATTCCACTAAGAATGCTGGTGATTCATGAAAGGTCAAAATATCAATATTACCAAGAGTTTGCAAGGAGTTGATTTCAGCACTCTTGAATGATTTTGAAGAATTTCAGACTTCAGAAGAGGCAGTAACTGCAGATATGATGGAAATAGCCAAGAAACTAGAATTATAAGTGAAACCTTAAGATGTAACTGAATTGTTGCAATCTCAAAAAAGTTTAATGTATGAGGAGTTGCTTCTTATGCATGAGCAATGAAAGTTGTTTTTTGAGATGAAATCTACTCCTAGTGAAGATGCTGTGAACCTTATTGAAATGACAACCAAGGATTTAAAATATTATGTAAACTTACTTGACAAAGCACCATCAAGGCTTCAGAGAATTGATTCCAATTTTTAGGGTAAATACTGATGGTAAAATGCTATGAAATAGTATCACATGCTACAGAGAAATTTTCTTTAAAAAAAAGGGTCAATTGATATGGCCAGCTTCACTTTGGTCTCACTGTAAGCAACTTAGTAACTTCCATAGCCACCACAACCTTCAGCAACCATGACCCTGATAAGTCACCAGCTACCAATATTTGAAGCAAGATCCTCCAACAGCAAACAGATTATGACCTGCTGAAGTCTCAGATAAGTGATTGTTGCTTCTTCCTCCCAAAGTCCTGGGATTAGAGGTGTCATCCACAACGTCAGGCCCTTTCTAGTTCTTTTTTTTGTTTTTTTTTGAGATGGAGTCCTGCTTTGTCAACCAGGCTGGAGTGCAGTGGTACATTCCCACATCACTGAAACCTCTGCCTCCTGGATTCAAGCAATTGTCTGCCTCAGCCTCCTGAGTAGCTGGGATTACAGGCACCCACCACCAGGCCTGGATAATTTTTGTATTTTTAGTAGAGACGGGGTTTCACCATTTTGGCCAGGCTGGTCTTGAACTCCTCACCTCATGATCCACCCACCTCAGCCTCCCAAAGTGCTGGGATTACAGGCGTGAGCCACCGCACCTGGCCTCTACTCCTTTAAAGCCCATCATTAATCTGTTTATGCGAAGCGTTTCTACTTTCATAAGTGATATATAGCTGTAAACTGTCCTCTTAGCACTGCTTTTACTTCATCTCATAGAATTTGATATGTTGTGTTTTCATTTTCATTTGTTTCAAGAAATTTTTTAATGTCATTCCTAATTTCTTCATTGACCCATTGTTATTCAGATGTATATTGTTTAATTTTCAATGTTTTTGTAGTTTTCAAAATGTCCCTTGTTACTGGTTTCTAGTTTTATTCCATTGTAGTCAGAGAAGATACTTGATATATTTTCAACTTTTTTGGATTATTTAGGACTTTTTTTACGGCCTCGCATACGCTCAATTATTGAGAATGTTGCGTGTGCTGAAAGGAATAATGCGTATTCTGTAGTTATTAGATAAAATGATGTGCAAATATCTATTACGTCTATTTGGTTTATACTGCAGATTAAGTCCAAGTTTCTTTGTTGATTTTCTGGCCAGAAGATCTGTCCAGTGATGACAGTAGAGTGTTGAAGTCTCCAGCCATTATTGTACTGTAGTTTATTTCTTTCTTTAGCTCTCATAATATTTGCTTAATATATCTTGATGTCCCAGTGTTGAGTGCATCGATATTGATAATGGTTCCATTATTTTACTGAATTGACCTCTTGTCATTATATAATAACTTTCTTTGTCTCTTTTTACAGTTTTTTGCTTGAAATCTATTTTGTCTGATGTAGGTATAACTGCTCTATTTTTTGGTTTCCATTTCCATGCAGTATATTTTATGTCATTTTATTTTCAGTCTATATGTGTCATTCTAGGTGAAGTGCATTTATTTTAAGCAACAAATTATTTGGTCTTGACTATCTATCCATTCAGTCACTCTATGTCTTTTAATTTGAGAATTTAGTTCATTTATACTCAATGTTATTATGGATAAGTAAGGACTCATTCATGAAATTTTGTTATTTGTTTTCTGGTTTTTCTGTGGTCTTTTCCTTTGTTCCTTCCTTCTCATCTTCGTTTTAGTGAAGGTAGTTTCTTCTGATGGTATCTCTTAATTTTTGGTGTTTTTTGGGGGGTGGTTTTTTGGGGGGAGGGGGAGTGGTTACCATGAGGCTGTAAAAATAAAATTAATAACCCATTATTTTAAACTGGTGACAACTATCACTGTTTGCATTAACAAAATAGAAAACAAAGAAAAACTTAATACAAATGCTATTTTAACTTCATGTCCCATTTTTTTAACTTTTTGTTGCTTCTATTTATATCTTATTGTATTGTCCATGTCTTGAAAAGTTGTTGTGGTTATTATTTTTGATCAGCCACCTTTAATCTTTCTACTCATGAAATGACTATTTTATATACCATGATTACAGTGTTACAATATTTTGTGTGTTTCTGTGTACTTACTCTTACCAGTGAGTTTTGAATCTTCAGATGATTTTTTCATTGCTCATTAACATCACTTTATTCAGATTAAATAACTGTTTTTAGCATTTCATGTGAGACAGGTCTGGTGTTGATGAACTTCCTCAGCTTTTGTTTACCTGGGAATATCTTTATTTCTCCTTTACAACTGCAGGATACTTTTACTGGATATACTATTCTAGGATAAAATATTTTTCTTCAGTACTTTAAATATGTCATGCCACTCACTCCTCCTCACTTGTAAGGTTTCCACAAAGTCTGCTGCCAGACATATTGAAACTCCATTGTATGTTATTGGTTTCTTTTCTCTTGTTGCTTTTAGATTATTTCTTTATCCTTGACCCTTGGAAAATTCGTTATTAAATGTCTTGTGGTCATCTTATTTGAGTTAAATCTACTTGGCATGCTAGAAGCATCTGGTAGCTGAATATTGATACCTTTCTTTAGGTTTGGGACGGTTCTCATTATTTCTTTGAAAAAACTTTTTTAGTTTTCTCTCTCTACCTCCTCTTTAGGCCAATAATACTTAGATTTGTCCTTTTTAGACTATTTTCTACATCTTATAAGCATACTTCATTCTTATATTTTTTGTCTACTCCGTGTATTTTTAAATAGCATGTCTGTCTTCAAGCTCACCAATTTTTCCTTCTACTTGATCAATTCTGCTGTTAAGCATCTTTCATGGGTTCTTCAGGATGTCATTTGCAATTTCAACTTCAGAATTTCTGCTTAGGCATGGGAGTTAGGTATTTATTGTAGTCTCTGCAACCTGGGCTTGTTTGTATCTGTTCTTCTTGGGAAACATTTACAGATATCTGAAGGAACTTGAGTATTGTGATCTAAGTTTCGGGTCACTGCAGTCATATCTGCATTAGGGGTCACCTCCAGCCCAGTAACACTGTGGATCTTGCAGACTTGTAAATGTATACAGTCTTAGTGGTCTTTGATTACATCTGGAAGAATCATCTGATTACCAGTTAGATAACTTTGTTTTATTCTTTTACTTTCACCCAGTGTCTTTCTCTATGCTGAGCTGCCTGGAGATAGGGTAGGGTTGACACAAGCACCCCTGTGGACACCACCACTGGGATAATGCTGTGTCACACCTTAAGCCAGCATAGCACTGGGTCTCATCCAAGGCCGGTATTAAGCATGCCTGGCTATGGCCTATGAGTGGTGAAGGCCCTAGGGCTCTGTAACCATCATGTAGCAAACCCAGCCAGGCTGTCCCCTTCCCTTCAGGACAGCAAATTTCCCCGAGTCTTGGGCAGGTTCAGCAACGCTGTTCAGGACCCAAGTTCTGGAGTTGGAAACCTGAGAAATCTACTTGATGCTCTGTTCCACTGAATCTGAGCTGACATCTCAGCCAGAAGAGACAGTTCTTCCCACTTTTCTCTCCTCTTTCTACAAGTAGAAGAGTCTCTCCCCATGACCACCACTGCCCAAGGCTCATGGCAAGTATAGCCTGGCTACCATTGATGTTCACTGAGGAGCCCTTGGGATTAATGTTTTCACAGCATTCATGTGATGTGATAAATGTTGTGATTAATTTTGTGATTAATGTTGTCATGCCTAGGACTCTCTCTTCAGGGCAGTGGTCTCCTCTCAGGCCTAAGGCAGGTTCAGAAATGTCATCCAAAAGCCAACGCCTGGGATTGGGGACCCTAAGAACCTGCTTAATGCTCTACTCCACTGTGGCAAAGCTGGTACCCAAGCCCCAAGAAAAATTTCCCTTTACTCTCCCCTCTCCTTTTCTCAGGAAGAAGGAGTCCCTCTGAGTAGCCACCATAGCTAAGAACAGTCTGGGTCACACCTGAAGCCAGCATAACTCTGAGTCTCACCCAAGGCCCACACTAAGTGCTGTCTGGATACCACTGTTGATTTCTCAGGGCCCAGGAGTTCTTAGTCAGAAGGTGATAAATTCTGCTAGCTCTGGATCCTTCCTTTCAAGGCAGTGGGTTTCCTTCTAGCCCAGGGTGTTTTAGAAATGTCTTCCTGGAGAGGGGGCCTGGAATGGGGTCTCAGGACTTTGTCTGGTGCCCTAATCTACTGTGACTAAGCCGGCATCTAAGTTGCAAGACAAAGTTATTTTTACCTTTTCCTTTCCTCTCTTCAAGCAGAAGAAAGGAGCTTCTCCTGAAGCTGTGAGCTGTATTGCCTGGGTTGAGAGGGGTGGCAAAAGGACTCCCTTGGCCACCCCAGTTGGTGTCTCACTGGGTAACATGCGTGTCCCTCCTACTCAGTACACTAGCTACAGGTCCAGCATACCTGGAATTGCAATCCTTGTAGCCTAGTCTGCCTTTCAAGTTTATTTGGAACACCAGAGCACTTTGGCCTGTGGTGGCCAGGCTTGCTAGAACTGAAGTTACGGTTGCTGGGATGGGCAAATTGCCCCCTGACTAGGTCTGGTGTAAGAGCTCCCTCTGTGGTTGCCGGAGAAGTTTTTCCCAATGTTGCTTTCCACTGTTACAGGTCATCAGTGAGTTCCAATGCAAAGTCCCACAATCACTGCACCCTCTGTACCCCAGATGCATGGATTCTTTCTCTGCATGCCACGTGGCCACAGCTGAAGAATGGAAAGGGGTGGAGTCAGAAATTCATGACTGTCTTTTCTATCCTCTTCAGTGACTCTTTCAGTGGTATAAAGTTAAAACCAGATACGATGATCACTCACCTATTTTGTTGTCGTTGTTGTTGTTCTTCTTATGAAGATGATTTTTTTGTGTGGATAGTTGTTCAATTTTGTGTTCCCATGAGAAGCATGATCAGTGGAGGCTTCCATTTGGCTATCTTGTCCAAATAAATGCATGTATGCTGGGGTTTAAGAATTAAGTAAGTGCCTCTTTTTAATTTTGGAAATCTCTAAATATAAACCTAATTTCACTATATATATATTAGCTGAGTAAAACAATTTGTGCTGTCAAATATAATATTGTAAAAAAAAGTGCACCCTACTGGTATAAAGTTAAGAAATAATATTAAACTATCAAATCTGCAAAGCTTTTTTTCCCAGAATACTAAAAATATGTTTCATCTGTATTCTAGAGCATTTTGTCAAATAAAAAAAGAGTACATTGCAATGAAAATTAGATACATTCAATTACACAGATCCAAAACCTAAGAAATGCCAAAACAGTAATAAATTTTTAAAAGTTTATTACTGATAATAAAAGGAAGATGAACATCAGATACTAAGTAATTCAGGCTTTATAACAAATCATATGGTTGATAATATAGAGAAACAAGAGAGAATATATATTTTTAAAAATAGCAGCATTAAACATGTTGCTAAAGATACCCATGTCTTTATAGCAACTTGAAGATATTTGTAAACATCTTGCAACATGATGTTCCATATATTTTGATTTTGATATATAAATATGTAGGAACAACAGAAGTGCCATCACCTTAGATGTAAATTTCAAATTTTCAGAAATATTTGATTAAAATAATATGCAATAATTATATCAATACTTTACTATGATTTTAAAATTAGATTTTGACATTAATTTTTTAATAAAATTATATATCTGTGTAAAAAAAGACATTTTAGATAACATCACATTGTATGTTTTATTAGTAAAATAAATATATCAAAGGTTAACAAAGTATTTTAAATGAATATCACATCAGAACATTTTTGTGTAATTGGTCAAACTATCAAGTTTGATTAATTGAATATAATTTGGAGAGTTCTTAATTTTAAATAAAAATTATTTGCCTACACTGTTGCAAAAATATCTTAAACTCCTGATGTAAAATGGAAACTGAGCAAATATATTTTCCCATATATCCTATGTATTTTATTGATCAAATAATAATAAAAGGAAGAGTACAAAAATTTGGTTGAGTGTAGGTTCCCTTAAAGTTATAAAAATTTATCACTGGATTTAGTATAAACTTTGGAGTGCTGGAGGTATAGAGAGATAATCTAAAAGAATATAAAACTCTTAACTTTTTTTTACGCTTTATTCATAGTTATCACAGAAATAGACATAGTGGCTCTGGTGGTATCTATATAAGTGTCATGGAGAAATATACAAATAGGTTATTCCTTTATGTTTTCAAAAATACTCACTGTGAAACCTACTACATATATAAAATTGTTCTAAGTAACACTGTAGATATAATAAAGATAATATATATGCAGGCATATGAGAACTCATATATATACATACATATATACATTACATATAATGTACTATATATAATATATAATACATATATAATGTATGATACATATATTTAAATAAAGTTCTTTGTCATAAGAAAATATGCAAAAATGTAGTTCTGAACATTTCAAAAGTATTTAAAATAAAAGTATATTATCAAACTTTGTTCAAGAGACATTATTCACAGGTATAACAAAATACATATTATTTACGGATTAATTTTTAAACCATACAAGTGCCCAAACCAAATGTATGTTCAAACTAAATGTTAAAATTTTCATTAATACACACTCATAACTCCATGAACAGTAGAAATTAGGTATATTAAAGTGTTTGCATCTTCTTACCTGTCCTCAGACTTCACAGTCAGCATCTCTGGAGAAAAACTGAGAATGGGAAAGAAGTAAGACATTTCAGTAAAGTATCTTACATGGTGACTATTACACAAATTAATTGCTTTCAAGACATTTTGTTCTTATGATATCTTACACAATTTCATTTCTTTCTTCTAGAACAAGCACCCAAGTCTTTTTTGGTCTTGATTTAATATTCTTGTACTGTGTTTTATATAAAAATGTAGGCACTGAATCAAATAACAATTTGTTTCAAATTCAAAACTGTGTATTAAATATTTTACAGGTGTTATTTTCCTTAATCTCCATAACAATCAATGGCATTATTACCCCAATCACATATACAAAAAATTTATTTAGAAAGTTTGTAAGATTCAATCACAGAGCTATACCGTCTCCTTATCATCTTCATCATTTTATTAATATTCATCATTGTGATAAATAATTAAATAATATATCTGCTTCCATGATTTAATAAAATGTATTTTTCAGTTAAATGTTATTTCTCCAACAAATTATAATGACAAACACACTAATAGTATGGAAACTGATTATTTTGATATCTTTCTTTGTTACCAAGAGAAATGCTGAAAAAGTGCTATGAGTGGTAAAATTTCATTGTTAAAATAAGGTGACCATCATGAAAAACACAGCAACTTTTATTATTATTGGAAGATGATACTCAAAGAGAACAGGTATATCTATAACTCCATCTCTAAACCTGAAAGTTTAAACCACGGTTGAGAGAGCGGAGAGATCAACAGTGTAAGCAAAGGTTGGTTGCAGAGTTTTCAATAACCTCCATTTCAATTGAAGGAAATGGTGCTAGAGGTTGAAAAGAAAGTATTAAAATGATGGAGAACAATAATGGGTAATATGAAAGTAACAACTAGGATGTGCACAGCAGCCTGTACCATTGTTCCATCTATTGGCTACGTCTACGTCTCTGCAAGGACAAGAAAGAAGCAGCAATATAACACTAGCAGTGTCCACTACATTGGGGTGTGAAGAGTATTTGCAATTCAGAAGACGCATAATTAAAGAGAGAAGATTCTTACCAAAAAAATGCAATATAAAGAGAAAAATTCAAAAAATGTTGCAGACAAAGGAAGATACACCATCCACATTTAAAGTTCACAAGGTCTAAATTTTAGGCTCCTCACTTGTACAGTTCTTTCCAAGGCCTTAGGAAAGGGCATAGCTTAGTGTGTTTTCATGGTCATATATTTTTATAAAATTTGCATAATTAAGATATTTAGACAAGAATTGGCTAAGAGTCTTTTTTTTTAATAATAATTTTCTCTCTATTACATCTCCTTTAGTGGAAAGTGACATTTTTGGTATTCAGCTAAAGAAAATTTGAATAGGAAATATGCCACAGTAAAAACTTCTTTGCAAACCTCCATAAAACAGTGGGAAATTATAGATTGTTATTTGTTCATTATTTGCTCCTAAAGGGTAACTCACTTGGTCAAATTTAAAATTATGCATTATAATGTTAGAAAATGAGTGTTTAAAATGGAATATTAAAGGGATAAAGACAAGCAATGGCATCAATATGTATTTCCTGAAATAAAGCAAACTGGTATATAGCTTAGGTTAGATCAAAAGTAACAATTCATTAAGTGAAAGATGGAAATTAAAAAAAAAAATTAAAAGGTTTAATAAAAAAACTCTTGGATTATTTGATAATCCAACTATAAAAACAAATAAATAATATAAACATATTGAAAAAAAGATAAACTTCTCCCTGATTTTACATAAAATGTCACCATTGATGGAGATTATATAAAAGACTGCCATAAGAACACTGACAACAAACTGGCTAATAAGTGTCAAAAATTCAAACAGTATTTAAGATATGTCACTGCATAAAAAACTTGAAATATTCAAAATCATACTTCTAATGTGAAACATGCTATAAGTTTGGATGTTTTCTAAATTTGACAATACTACTAAACATTTACATAATATTGCCAGTTATGAATTATGAAAACACAAATAAGACATAAAAACAATTTAATAAAAATCAAGTTTTGAATCATGGAGAGAAAGTAATTCTATTTTTAACATTTTTATAAAAAATTATAACAGAAAATCTTTAATACACTAGAAAAAATTCAAAGAACATGAACCCAAAAATAAATGTGTGCATAGGGAGAGTATTCTAATGTCTTAGCCTGTTTTGGCTGCCATAACAAAATATCTTAGACTGGGTTACTTATGAAGAACAGAAATTTATTGTTCACAGTTCTAAAGGCTGGGAAGTCCAAGATCAAGACACCAGCAGATTTGACATCTGCTCTATAGATGGCACCTTGCTGCCGTTTCCTCACACGGGAGAAATGGCAGGGTAGAGCCCTTCAAATTATTCTATAAGGGTGCTATTGCCATTTATGAGGGCTTCACCCTCATTAATTAATCAATCATTTTTTCAAAAGGCCCTAACTCTTAATACTACCATAGTATGGATTAAGTTTCAACAAGAATTCTAGAGGCACAATTTTAAACCATAGCATATAAATATGCATCAGATTTGTATCTTTGTTCTGGCCCTAATTCCTGTAGAACCAGGGATAGTATATACAATATTTCTGAACCTCCTTTAAATGAGACAGGGTTTGATTTAATTTTATCAATTTGTTTTAATTGCCTTTTCTGGATTGTTCTGTGACAATTACATAAAATAGGGTATATGTAAAATGCATAGCTTAATGCACTCTGTGAAGAGTAGAGTTGCTGTAAATAATAGTATACGTAAAAATCAAGAGTTGGACCCTCAATCATGTTTAATCTGACTTCTCATTTCGCCTGTTATTGTAGGGTGCCTGAGATTGTGGGTCTTTTAGGGGGTGATCAGTTGTTAAGTTCTAATTGGTAACCACAGTTCAGATGGCAGGTATCAGGTTCATCCTGTTATTTTCATTTTTATTTTTTTCAGAATGTGTATTTGGGAGAGTAGTTAGTTGGAATTCTGTTTCATTCCTGTCCTACTTTATGAGCAGGTTAAGTTCAAGACTATCTGTATTCTATAAAGACTTTGTATACCTCTAAATCATGTGTCACAATGGAAGAGTGTTCATTGCTAACAACTGAAGTGAGATAGGTCATTACTAACACAAGGACCAACTGAAACAGGACAATCGATATTTATTTTTTTCTTCACTAAATAGGTGGAGAATATCACAACAACAAAAGTAAAAATTTAGTCATTCAAAGTCATTTTTGACATCTTCAGATTTCACAATTATTATATTACAAGTTAAATTCTCTGAACCCAAAGAGATAGCAGCCTGTAGACTTTTTCCATTAAATGATTCCTAAGCTTAAAGTTCTCTATAAAAATTTGCAGTTTCCATTTGTGTCCACTGAACGGCAGATAGAGGGAAAAAACTTCTTGAACTTTGCTTGAATTTCAAAAATTTAAGTTAAAGACTACTGAGCAGAGCCCAATGTCTGATTGATAACATTCTCATTCTTAGAGGAACCAAAGTAAATATGCATTCAAGAAGAAGCAGTCTATAAAATTTAAAAGGAAAGGGTAAAAAAGAAGTTGTGTGGATCTTCTAAATGTGGAATAAATTGGGATCTTTAGTCATTTAAGTTATAAAACCATTAATATATAATACATTATATAATCATGAGCTAATTCAGTTAATCAACTAATATTTATTTTGTGGTCACTCTCTGGCTCTGTCAATAAAACATTAAATAAGTTGTAGATTTTTGTTCAGATTATATAAGAGATACTCTTAATAAATCAAGCAATTAAAATAAAGTACAGCAAATATTTGAAGATAAAATATTTTGAAATGTCTCACCTTTTTTTTTTTTCTATTGCCCTTTATTAGTCTGTATTCATGCTGCTAGTAAAGACATACCCTAGACTGAGTAATTTATAAAGGAAAGAGGTTTAATTGATTCACAGTTTGACATGACTGGGGAGGTCTTAAAATCATGATGGAAGGAAAATGAGGACCAAAGTCATGTCTTTCATAGTGACAGACAAGAAAGAATGTGCAGGGGAACTGCCCTTTATAAAACCATTAGATTTCACGAGACTTATTCACTATCATGAGAACAGCATGAGAAAAACCTACCCCTACAATTTAATTACCTCCCACTGGGTGCCTCCCATGACACATGGGGATTATGAGAGCTACAGTTAAGCTGAGATGTTGGTGGGGACACAGCCAAACCATATCGGTCCACCTCTGGCCCCTCCCAAATTTCATATTTTTACATTTCAAAACCAGTCATGCCTTCCCAACAGTCCCCAATGTCTTAACTCATTCCAGCATCAACCCCAAAAGTCCATGTCTAAAGTCTCATCTGAGACAAGGCAAGTCCTTTCTGCCTATGAGCCTGTAAAATCAAAAGCAAGTTAGTTACTTAGAAGATACAATGGGTGAACAGGTATTGCGTAAATATATCCATTCTACATGGGAGAAATTGGCCAAAACAAAGGGCTACAGGTCCCATGTAAGTCCAAAATCCACTAGGGCAGCCAAATATTGAAGCTCCAAAATGATCTCCTTAGAATCTATGTCTCACATCCAGGTCATTCTGATGCAAGAGATGGGTTCCCATGGTGTTGGTCGGCTCTTTCGCTGTGGATTTGTAGGGTACAGCCTCCATCCTGGCTGCTTCCATGGGCTAGCATTGGGTGTCTGCAAGTTTTCCAAGCACACGGTGCAAGCTGTTGGTACATCTATCATTCTGGGGTCTGGAAGACAGTAGCCTTCTTCTCATAGGTCCACTAGGCAGTGCCCCAGTAGGGGCTTTGTATGGGGCCTCTAACCCCATATGTCCTTTCTTCACTGTCTTAGCAGAGGTTCTCCATGAGAGCTCTGCCCCTGCAGCACATTTCTGCCTGGACATCCAGGCATTTCCATACATCTTCCAAAATCTAGGCATAGATTTCCAAGCCTGAATTGTTGACTTCTGTGCACCCACAGACTCAGCAACAGGTGGAAGCTGCCAAGGTTTGGGGCTTATATTCTCTGAGGCCACGGCCCAAGCTGTACAGTGGCCCCTTTTAGCCATGGCTAAAACTGAAGCAGCTGGGATGCAGGGCACCAAGTCCCTAGGCTGCACAGAGCAGGGAAACGCTGGGCTAGGTCCACAAGATCATTATTTTTCCCCATAGACCTATGATGGGAGTTGCTGCCAGGTAGGTCTCCAATATGCCCTGGAAACATTTTTCTCGTTGTCTTGGCAATTAAAATTTGACTCCTCATTACTTAAGCAAATTTCTACAGCAGGTATCCATGTTTGTGGATACATAAAACTAAATGCTTTTAACAGCACCCAAGTCAACTCTTGAATGCCTGGCTGCTTAGAAATTGCTTCTGCCAGATGCTCTAAATTATCTCTATCAAGTTCAAAGTTCCACAGATCTCCAGGGCAGGGACAAAATGCTGCCAGTCTCTTTGATAAAACATAAAAAGAGTCACATTTATTCCAGTTCCCAATAAATTTCTCATCTTCATCTGCGACCACCTCAACCTAGATTTCATTGTCCATATCATTATCAGCATTTTGATCAAAGTCCTCCAAACTGTTTTAACCTCTGCTGTTACACAGTTCCAAAGTCCCTTCCACATTTTCATGTATCTTCACAGCAGCACCCCACTCTACTGGTACCAATTTTCTGTATTAGTAGTATTAGTCTGTTATCATGCTGCTAATAAAGACATATCAAAGACTGAGCAACTTATAAAGAAAAGAGGCTTAATTGACTCACAGTTCTACATGGCTGGGGAGGCTATGCAATCATGGGAGAAGGAAAATGAGGAGCAAAATCATGTCTTACATGGTGGCAGGCAATAGAGTGTGTGCAGAGGAGTTGCCCTTTATAAAACCATCAGATTGCATGAGACTTATTGTCGTGAGAACAGTACAGGAAAAACTTGCCCCCATCATTCAATTACCTCCCACCAGGCCCCTCCCATGACACATGGGGATTATGGGAGCTACAACTTAAGATGAGATTTGGGTAAGGATACAGCCAAACCATATCATGTCCTATGTTAGGAACCAAGCAAATTTTTACCTTTGCTCCAATGCAAGGAGAGTACCATGCCAGACAGCAAATTACCTATAAGCCTACAAGTTCTTTCCTAGATTTTTATTTATTCCAAAAGTCAATATTCTTAGAGAAATGGCAAGGAGGCAACAAACTACCTTGCAACTTAAGCATATATCTAAAGAAAAAAAAATTAAGATTGCTATTTTTTTCTAATTACATTATCAAGATTAGAAAAACATGGCTGTTGAGATGAAGGTAGAAGACAAGGAAGATAGAAATTATGGGTTATTTGAGAGAGAACTTGAATCCTGCATCAGAACAAGTTCAGGGATACAGTAATAGCTTCAGCTAAGGTTGTGTGTTAGCAAGTTGTTTAAAATTTATTTATTAGTATTCTCATTTTAAAAGAAAAACACTAAGAGTACCTACCTTATGAGGGTGTTATGAGAATTTAGTGATTTAATATTAGAAATTTTCTAAAAAGCAACTTCGAACTTTTGGTTATCAAACTCTACAAGTATTAGCTATTATTTCCTCAATTAACTTAGTGGTTAAAGATAAGGAATACATCAACAGGGGTAGCTCAGAAGATACCTCAGGGACAGGTAAGTTTCAGTTCCAAATAAGAGAGGAGGGAAGCTCCCAAACCAACCTAGGTAAAGTTTCTGCAATTCTCATGGAATGAGGGCTTATAACAAAATACAGTTCAAAGGAAAAATACAACTCACTTTCATTCACCCCTGTGGACTGAGCTAGTAGCCACCAAATATTTGTGAGAATTACAGAATAATCCTAAATTACACATCAGAGAGACCTGACACTCTCAGATGCCTGAGAATCTTCATAAAAGAAATTATTATAAACTGAACCTTAGAGGATGATTAAAATTTATCTAGGTAATAAGATGTATATGTTTTTATTTTTAGCAAAAGGAAACCCATACATCCTTGCCTTGATTCCAGAAAAAGTATTATAAATTCTAGGAGATGAACAAAATCCACAGCCTCTTTGGGAAGAGTTTACTATACATTTTTTGTATTACTTTTCAAGAAGTGCTTGCAAATATTTTATTGTTTGCATAAAATTTAATTTCTAAAAGATTCTAACATTTAGTGATTAATTTAAAAAGAATGATAATGATTGGTATTGTAAATGCCTGAATAATGTAAAACATACATTTATTTACTTTACTAATATTAAGTAATCAGACTGCTATAAACTATAGTATATTCATGGAGTACAAACAGGATGAAAAAAAGATCCTTCTTCCATTGGCCTGTGCTTATTATTTGATAGCTTATAATCATTTTACATACTAAGCTTTAAAATATCAAAAACAGATATATTCTGCTTTAACCATGTTCTTTTAGTTACCAATAATTGCGAAACAAAACATTGTTTTTCAAATTTTGAATAACACAAATATAGAATTTACATATTTTACTCATAGTAATCTTCAAATATAGTACTTAAAGTAATACCATCTTTGATAAAATAAAATGATAGAAAGGTAAGAGATAAGAGACATAAATACAAAGAAAAATGAAAATATGCATTAACTTATTTTTTGTATGCCTGATATTTTCCCTTTCCTGTGCTTTCTAGTCTTAGACAATCCTTATGATTTCGTGCTTTTGGTATTTGGAGCAGCCAGAAATCCCAAATTGCCTGAAGTAAAAATTTCTTTAAATAGTAACAGTCAAAGCACAAATGAAACTATCATTTCTCCTAGACTTTCCACTGACTTGGACATGCTTGGAGCTTTTTCAGGATCTTGGAAGGGGACGAGATCTCTGAATCCCAATAGCAGTAATCCAGAAGAAGCAAGAGATCTAGAGTAATAACTTCCTATTAAAATTACCATATTTAGCAAATAAATTACAGGATGCCTAATTAAATTTGAATTTCAAATAAACTATGGATAATCTTTTAGTATAATTATGTCCCATGCAATATTGTTTGCATTTATAACAAAAACAAAATTGGTATGTATTTCTAACAAAAAATTATGTGTTGTTTGGATGAAATTTCATTGTATCTGGAATGTCCTGAATTTTGTCTGCCAACCTAACCGTGGTTTAAACTAGAGATTTGAATTCAAGACCCAAGATAAATAAATGCATATACCTAACATAAGACACATACATTAATCTTCACAGCAGATTTTACTTATAATAGCCCAAACTGAGAACAATGTAATGGAATACTCCATAACTAAAATAATTAATTCAACTTTCATTTCTGAACAAAATACAATTTACATTTTCATCTTTGGTGAAAGTTCCCTAAACTAATGGGGATTTTCCTCAAGATTTATATGTTATAAACTTAGTAATAATAATGATGATAACTCATAAAACACTTATAGCTTGCTAGGAATTTTTAGAAATCACATGTACATTATATCCTTTAAGACTCATAACAACCTCATGCATAAATATTGTTTTTCATGTTTCTCTATTTCATAGATAAGGAAACTGAGGAAGAGAAAAGCTTAGAAACCTGCTACAGATGAAGATGAAGTCAATATTGTAAGATCCCCAATATGTTTCATAGCTCTGGACAAGGAGCAATTCAGGGAAATACCCAAGCATTCTAAGACCAAAGAGCCTGGTCTCTCAAGCAGGAACTGCCTACTGTGAGGAAGCACGTGGTTGCTGGGTATGACAGGACCTGTGGGCTAGGAGAATGGCTAGTGTAGACTACTAAGTGATGATAGTAGGACCTTTCCCAAAGGCTTATAGCTTCCTGTGATGCTGGGATCAGGACTTAGCTGGATAACTTATCAACAAATGCTAAAAATTATGTACTATGTACTGTTTATCTGTTATTGTAGCATAATTTCAGAGGTCATCATCCAGTCCTTATCAATCGTTGCAGATATCTGATGACTAAGGACCCTCAGTAGTCACTGAGGGTGATATTAGAAATCACAGTGGACTGTGAGAAGATCTAATTTAAATGTAACTGCAAACTGTTTTAGAAAATATAGCACTATTTGAGCTTGCTAGCATGAGCCATTTCTTTAAGATTCCTAAAAGATCATTTTGAATAGACATTTGATTTTCAAATACCTACCTTCAAATTTCTAAAAAAAGAAAGAAATCAAATCCCTCAACAGCCTAGCTCTGGATCTGGAGAGGCTAGGCAATCATTTTGAGACGGTATATATGCATATGCTGAAATAGTCATCTATCAAAATTTAGTATGGTTTCTGGGGATAAGAGTATTGTACTAGAACAAGAGTGCTCCTGATATGGTTAGGCTTTGTGTGCCCACCCAAATCTTATCTTGAATTATAATCCCCATCATCTTCAGGTATCAAATGAGAGACAAGGTGTAAGTAATTGAATCATAGAGGTGGCTTCCCCCATGCTGTGCTCATAGTAGTGAGAGTTCTCACAAGATATTATTGATTTATAAAGGGCTCTTCCTCTTCACTCAGTACTTCTCCTTCCTGCTGCCTTGTGAAGAAGGTGCCTTGCTCCCCCTTTGACTTCCACCATGATTCTAAGACTCCTAAGGACTCCCTAGCCATGCTGAACTGTGAATCAATTAAACTTCTTTCCTTTATAAATTACCCAGTCTTGGGCAGTTCTTTATAGCAGTATGGAAACGGACTAATACACCTCCCTCCCTATATACCTGCTTCTTTTTTTTTTCTTTTTTGTCTCTTGTTTTGTTTTATCTTTTTCCCTGTCTTCTCTCTCCCTCTCTCTTTTTGTTTCTTTTTCTTCATTTGCTTATACAGAAAATATCTACCAAGCTTTTACCCTGTATTAGGCACTGTTTAAAGTGCTGTAAATAATCCAGGAAAGACAACAGACAAAGATTTCTGTGCTTGTGGTGCTTGCAATCTAGTGAGTAGAAAATAAACAATAGCTATTATGTCTATGGTTTTACAAACTAATAAGTCTACAAGCAAGCTGTAGAGAGGGCAACAGTGACTGGGAGTAGATGTGGATGAATATTACAGTTTTTAAAAGAGTAGTTGTGGTAGGCATCATTGTGAAACTAATATTTAAGGCAGGACTAGAAGGAGGTGAGAAAGTTAACTTTATGATGATCTGAGTGGGGAAAGACAGTCATAGGCTTATCCAGAGTAGGAGGAAGTTGTATCTCAGTTCAATCCTTGGAATAGGATATGATGGGATGGAAATGGAAGGTGAAAATTTCACAAAACATGCAGACTCATCTCCCCAGTCTTAAGGATGCTAAGGAAATACAACACCGAAAACTTGCTTTGTCTGTGGGAGTTTCCATCCTGAATTTGGGAAATGCCATCTCCTTATGAGGCTGCAATTTCCTGTGAGGGATAGATGTCAGTCTAATTCATGGAACTAGTAAGTACTTTTCCCTTCAGTTTTGCCCAGACCCCTCATTGCATGCCAGTAACCAAGCTTTATAATTTATTTGCCCAGATACTGAGGAAGGAGACAAAGCCAGAGCAGCCTGAAGGTTCAGCTGTTGTTAAAACCTAAGCTCACAAAGGGATTATGTTAGGGATCCTGGAGAGAAAATGGGGAGTAGAGGAAGACAGCTTTGAAAAGTAACATGTTTTCAAAAAAATAAATGAAACAAGACCAGGATGTTTTGAACCAAGGACTATAGTGACATGAACCCATGTTCCTGAAACACTTCATAGCAGTACAAAACAATTTATAGCAGTATGAAAATGGACTAATACACCTCCCTCCCTGAAACATTTCATAGCAGTATGAAAACACACTAGACATCAAAAGCAAATTGCTTCATTTTATACCTAGGACTTCATTTTTTAGGGATGACTCTTATATCTTTAAGAACAGTAATAACTTCTTGCTGTTGTAAATCTCTGGATTACACCATAATTTCTGTTCATATCTTCATGATTTCCATCACTTTTAAAACAAATTCTATAAATTAATGTATAATTTTCTGATAGAAATATTTATAGTATTTTTAAGCTTTTGATTAAACATTTGACTTACACATTGATGAACAGAAACAGAAAAGAAATTAATGATAATAGTGTTCTCTGTAATTTTTTTTTTTTTGAGGTGAGAAATATCTACACAGTAAAGAGAAACAAGCTGGGTATGTATAATCACTACATTGCCAAGATCATACTCATCTGAAGGAACCTTAAAGTGAGAGTGAGACATATTCCCTCACCTCAAAGAAAGCTTGTGCAAACTGGATGTCTGTGATATTACTGAAGTCCAGAGCCTTAACACAGGTGATCAACAAATTCAAAGTTCAAGCTGAGCATTTTCTAACAAAGATAGTTAAGTATAACAAGCCCCACTATAGTTTTTTTTTTTTTATAGTTTAATAGTTAACTGAGAAGGATTGCCATCCTATATGTGCAATACTAATAATATTTACCAAATCATTAATGATTCAGAAGTTATGTAAAAAAATTTGTCATAGTAACAAAAATTTGGGAATCAAAATTGAACTCCTTACTTAAATGGAAATGATCAATGAGTGAAAACACCTGCTCTCCCCAAAAGCAGGCAAACCACTTCTTTAAGCAAAACCCTGATCCTGTTTCTCCATACTGGGTGAGTTTTCCCAACACGGATCTCCAGCCACCTCCTACCGTCATGTTTGGGCTGGCCACAAATCAGTACCCCACTGGATGGAGCTTCCAGAGGAAGGAGTCGGATGCCATCTTTGTTTTTACACAGCCTTCATTAGTAATACCTCCAGGTATGGGAAAAACCAAGATAACCAGGATCTGGAGCAAAACCCCAGCAAACCACCGCAGCTCTATGGAACAATGGCCTGACTGCTAAAAGAAAAACAAACAGAAAACAACAACAACATCAAAAAATAACCCCCCACAAAAACCCCATTCAAAGTCAGCAACCTCAAAGATTGAAGGCAGATAAGCCCACAAAAATGAAAAAGAAACAGTCCAAAAATGCTGAAAACTTAAAAAACTAGAGTGCCTCTTTTCTTCCAAATGGCCACAACAGTTCTCTAGCAAATGCACAGAGCTGTGCTGTATTAGTTAGGGTTCTCCTCAGGGACAGAGATAGTAGGATAGATATGTATACGTAAAGGTGAGCTTACTAGGTAGTATTAACACACATGATCACAAGGTCCCACAACAGGCCACCTGCAAGCTAAGGAGCAACAAAGGCAGTCCGAGTTCCAAAGCTGAAGTACTTGGAGTCCGATGTTTGATGGCAGGAAGCATCCAGCACAGGAGAAAGATGTAGGCTGGAAGGTAAAGTGAGTCTAGCCTTTTCACATTTCTCTGCCTACTTTTATATTCTGGCTTTGCTGGCAGCTGATTAGATGGTGCCCACCCAGATTAAGATTGGGTCTGCCTTTCCCAGACTACTGACTCAAATGTTAATCTTCTTTGGCAACATTTTCACAGATACACCAAGGATCAATACTTTTCATCCTTCAATCCAATCAAGTTGAAACTCAGCATTAACCATCACATGGGCTGACGGTGAGATGGCTGAGTTGACAGAAATAGGCTTCAGAAAGTGGGTAATAACAAATTTTGCTGATCTAAAGAAGCGTGTTGTAACCCAATGCAAAGAAGCTAAGAATCATGATAAAACAATACAGGAGCTGATAGCCAGAATAGCCAATTTAGAAAGGAACGTAACAGACCTAATGGAGCTGAAAAACATAACACGAGAACTTGACAATTTAATTACAAGTATAAACAGCAGAATAGACCAAATGAAGGGAAGAATCTCAAAGCATGAAGACTATCTTTCTGAAATAAGACAATCAGACAAAAATAGAAACAAACAAACAACAACAAAAAATAATGAAAAGGAAAAAACAAAACCACTGAGAAATATGGGATTATGAAAAAAGACCAAACCTATGACTGATTAGGGAAACTGAAAGAAACAAGAAATATGGAACCAAGTTTGAAAACATACTTGAGGATATCATCCAAGAGAACTTTCCCAACCTAGCAATACAGGCCAACATTCAAATTCGAGAAATTTAGATCACCCCAGTAAGATACTCCATGAGAAAATCTACCCCAAGACACATAATCATCAAATTCTCCAAAGTTTAAATGAAAGAAAAAAATGTTAAGGGCAGCCAGAGAGAAAGACCAGGTCACCTACAAAGGGGAACCCATCGAACTAACAGCAGACCTCTTAGTGGAAACCGTACAATCCAGAAGAGATTGGGGGCCAATATTCAACATTCTTAAAGTAAATAATTTCCAACTCAAAGTTTCATGACTGCCCAAACTAAGCTTCATAAGCAAAGGAGAAATAAGATCCATTTCAGACAAACAAAGGCTTAGGGACTTTGTTACCACTAGGCCTGCCTTGTAAGAGCTTCTGAAGTAAGCACTAAACACGGAAAGGAAAAACCATTACCAGCGACTACAAAAACACACTGAAGTACACAGTGCAGTCACACTATGAAGAAACCACATAAACAAGTCTGCAAAATAACATGCTATCATTATGATGACAGAATCAAATCCATACATAACAATACTTACCTTAAATGTAAATGGCTAAATACCCCAATTAAAAGACATAGAATGGAAAGAAAGTTGGATAAAAATTCTAGACCCATCAGTATGCTATATATAAGAGACCTATCCAACACTTGCTCAAAATAAAGGGATGAAGGAAAATTTACCAAGCAAATGGCAAACAGAAAAAAGCAGGTGTTGCAATCAAAGATTCCAGCAAACAGACTTTAAATCACTGAAGATTAAAAAAAGATAAAAAATGGCATTACATAATGCTAAAGGGTTTAATTAAACAAGAAAAGGTATTTATATATGTGTGTGTGTGTGTGTGTGTGTGTATCCAATACAGGAGCACCCAGATTCATAAAGCAAGTTCTTATACACCTACAAAGAGACTTAGATACCCACACAATAATAGTGGGAGACTTTAATGCCACACTGACAATATTAGATCATTGATACAGAAAATTAAGAAAGATATTTAGGACATAAACTGAGATCTGGATCAAGTGGACGTGACAGATATCTACAGAAATCTCCACCCCAAAACAACAGAATATACACCTTATCATCATCACATGGCACTTACTCTAAAACTGATCACATAATCCAAAGTAAAACATTCCTCAGCAAATGCAAAAGGATGGAAATCATAACAAACAGTCTCTCAAGTGAAGATTAAGATGGCAGATTGGAGGCAGCACTAGCTTGCAGCTCCTGCTCAGACAGACAGAGCAGTGTTTGGAGACTAACATCATAAACTTTTGCTCGAAGAACTACCACAGGAAAATACCGAGAAAGCTGAGAGAATCCACAGACCCTTTGAAGGAACTGGATTATCACTGCGGGCTCCCTGAGATGCCGAATAACTGACCACAGCTGATGCACACTTGAAAGCAAACCTCCCGGCTGGAGGCCAACCTACACAAAATAAGTACACAGCCTAGCACTGCAGACCTGAAGATGGATCACATCACAAGACTTTACAGACACTCTCCAGTAGCAGCCTGGAGCCCAGTAGCTCTGCTGGGTAGCTAGACCCAGAGGAGCCAAAACAGTCACTACAGTTAAGCTCTCCAGATGCCTCATTCATAAGGGAAGGAAGAAAACACCACATCAAGAGAGCACCCCACGGAACAGAAGAAACTAACCAGCAGACCTTGAATCCCAGATCTTTTCTCTGACATAGTCTACCCAAAATAAAAATAAACCAGAAAAACAATTCTGGTAATATGACAAAACAATGTTCTTTAACGCCCCCAAAAGATCATACCAGTTCACCAGCAACAGATCCAAACTAAAATAAAATCTCCGAAAATTCAGAAGGTTGATTATTAAGCTAATAAAGAAGGCACTAAAGACAGGTAAAGTCCAAGTTAAAGAAATCAGAAACATGATGCAGAATATAAAAGGAAAATTATTAAGTAAAATAAGTTGTATAAATTTTAAAAAATCACAACTTCTAGAAATCACAGACATGTTTAGAGAAATGCAAAATGAACTGAAAAGTCTCAGCAATAGAGTTGAACAAGCAGAAGAAAGAACACCAGTATTTGAAGACAAGGTTTTCAAATTAACCCAAGCTGTCAAAGACAAAGAAAAAAGAATAAAAATAAATGAACAAAGCCTCCAGGTGGTTTGGGATAATGTTAAATATCTAAACCTAAGAATAATTTCTATTCCTGAGGAAGAATAGAAATCTAAATGTTAGAAAAACATATTTGAGGGAATAATTGAGGAAAACTTCCCTGGCCTTGCTAGAGATCTAGACATGCAAATACAAGAAGCTCAGACAAACAAACAAACTTGGGAAATTCATCACAAAATGATCATCTTAGGAACATGGTCATCAGGTTATCTAAAATCAGGACGAAGAAAAGACTCTAAAGAGCTGTGGGGCAAAAGCATCAGGTAACCTATAAAGGAAAAACCTATACGATTAACAGCAGATTTATCAGCAGAAACTCTACCTACTAGAAGGGATTTGAGTCCTATTTTTATTTTTAGCCTCTTTAACCAAACAATTATCTGCCAAGAATTGTGTATCCAGAGAAACTAAGCTTCATAAATGAAGGAAAGGTAGTCTTTTCTAGACAAGCAAATGGTGAGAGAAGTCACCACTACCAAGCTGGTACTATAAGAACTACCAAAAGAAGCTCTAAATGTTGAAACAAATCCTCAGAATACATCAAAATAGAACCTCCTTAAACATATATCTCCTAGAACCTATATAACAGTAACACAATAAAAAAAAATGACAACAAGATATTCAGGCTCATAGAACCTATATAACAGTAACACAATTAAAAAAAAGAACAGCAATGACAACAAGATATTCAAGCAACAAATACCATGATGAATACAATAGTACCTTACATCTCAAAACTAACATTGAATGTAAATGGTCTAAATGCTCCACTTAAAATACAGAATGACAGAATGGATACAAATTCACCAACTAAGTTTCTACTGTGTTCACAAGACCCACCTAACACATAAGGACACACATAAACTTAAGATAAAGGGATGGAAAAAGATACTCCTTTTAAATGGACACCAAAAGCACGCAGGACTAGCTATTCTTAAACAAAGCAAAGTTTAAAGCAACAGAAGTTACCAAAAAAGGGACATTATATAATGAAAAAAATACTAATTCAACAGGAAAATTCACAATTCTAAACATATATGCACCTAACACTGGAGCTCCCAAATTTATCAAATTATTAGTACTATACAACAGCAGAATATACATTCTATTCATCAGCATATGAAATAATCTCTAAGATAGACCATATGATAGGCCACAAAACAAATCTCAGTAAATTTCAGAAAATCAAAACTATATCAAGTACTCTCTTGGATCAGACCACAGGGAAATAAGATTGAAAATCAATCTCAAAAGGAATCTTCAAAACCATGCAAATACTTGGAAATTAAATGATCTGTTCCTGAATGGTCATTGGGTCAGCAATGAAATCAAGATAAAAATTTAAATATTCTTTGAATTGAATGATAATAGTGACACAACATATGAAAACCTCCGAGATACAGAAAATAACAGTGCTAAGAGGAATGTTCATAACATTCAATGTCTACATTAAAGTCTAAAAGAGCACAAATAGACAATCTAAGGTCATACATCACAGAACTGGAAAAACAAGAACAACACAAATCTAAACCCAGCAGAAGAAAAAAAAAAAATGAAGATCAGAGTAGTACTAAATGAAATTGAAACAAAAAAAAAAAATACAAAAAATAAATGAAACAAAAATCTGATTCTTTGAAAAGATAAATTGATATACCATTCATGAGATTAACCAAGAAAAGGAGGGCAAAGATCTAAGTAAGCTCAATTAGAAATGAAACAGGAGATATTACAACTGATACCGCAGAAATACAAAAGATTATTCTAGGCTACCATGAATGCTTTTACGCTCATAAACTAGAAAACATAGAAGAGATGGATAAATTCCTGGAAATATACAACTCTCCTAGAATAAACTAGGAAGATATACAATCTCTGAATAGACTAATGGCACACAGTGAGATTGAAATGGTAATAAAAAAATGCCAACAACAAACAAACTTCAGGACTAGATGGATTCACAGCAGAATTCTCTCAGACATTCAAAGAAAAATTGATTCTAATCCTATACCAAAAGATAGAGAAAGAGGAAATCCACCTTAAATCATTCTACAAGGCCAGTATCACCCTAACACCAAAACCAGGAAAGGACATGACAAAAAATGAAAACTACAGACCAATATACCTGAATGACATAGATGCAAAAATCTTCAACAAAATACAGCATATCAAAAAGACAATCCATCATGATCAAGTGGGTTTCATACAATGATACAGGGATGGTTTAACATGCATATGATAATAAATAAATGTAATAAATCACATAAAAATTAAATTAAAAATTACATGATTATCTCAATAGACACAAAACAAGTATTTGAAAAAATCCAGCATTCCCTTATGATTAAAACCCTCAGCCAAATCTGCACAGACAAGACATACCTTAACATAAGAAAAGTTATATATGACAAACCCACAACCAATTTTACACTAAACAGGGAAAGTTGAAAGCATTCCCCTTGAGTACTGGAACAAGACAAGGATGCCCACTTTCACCACTTCCATTCAACATAGTACTGGAAGACCTAGCCAGAGCAATTGGACAAGAGAAAGAAATAAAGGGCATCCAAATTAGTAAAGAGTAAGTCAAGCTGCCGCTGTTTGTTGGTGATATAATTGTAAACCTAGAAAAACCTAAAGACTCAACCAAAAAGCTCCTAGAACTGGTAAATAAATTTAGCAAAGTTTTGGGATACAGAATTAATGCACACAGATCAGTAGCTCTGGTATACACCAACAGTGGCCAAGCTGAGAATCAAATCGAGAACTCAACGCCTTTCACAATAGCTGCAAAAAGTAAAAACAAATAAACAAAAAACAAAACAAAAAAAATCTTGGAAATATACCTAACCAAGGGTGTGAAAGACCTCTGCAAAGAACACAAAACACTGATGAAATAAATCATAGATGGCACAAACAAATGGAAACACATCTAATGCTAATGGACGGATATCATTAATATTGTAAAAATGACTCTACTGCCAAAATCTACAAATTTAATGCAATTCCCATCAAAAAACCACCATCATTCTCCAAGGAACTAGAAAAAAACAATCCCAAAATACATATGAACCAAAAAGGAACCTGCATAGCCAAAGCAAGACTAAGCCAAAAGAACAAATCTGGAGGCATTGCATTACCCAACTTCAGACTATACTATAAGGTCATAGTCACCAAAACAGCATAGTACTGGTATAAAAATAGGCACCTAGACCAATGCAAAAGAATAGAGAACCCATAAATAAAGCCACTGATCTTTGACAACACAAACAAAAACAAAGTGGGGAAAGGAGACCCTATTTGACAAAGGGTGCTGGGATAATTGGAAAGCCACATGTAGAATAATGAAACTGGATCTTCACCTCTTACCTTATATGAAAATCAACTCAAGATAGATCAAAGACCTAAATCTAATACCTGAAACCATAAAGATTCTAGAAAATAACATCAGAAAAACCCATTTAGACATTGACTTAGGCAAAGACTTCATGACCAAGAACCCAAAAGCAAACACAACAAAAACAAATATAAGTAGACAGAACTTAATTAAACTAGAAAAAAATTCTTCACAGCAAAAGAAATATTAAGAAGATCTAACAGACAACCCACAGAGTGGGAAAAAATCTTCACAATCTATACATCCAACAAAGGATTAATATCTAGAATCTGCAAATAATTTAAATAAATCAGCAAGAGAAAAACCAACAATCTCATCAAAAAGAGGGTAAGGACATAAATAAATTTTCAAAAGAAGATATACAAGTGACCAACAAGCATATGGAAAAAATTCTCAACATCACTAATTATCACGGAAATGAAAATCAAAACCACAATGAGATACCACCTCATTCCTGAAAGTATGGCCATAATAAAATATATATATTGATATGGATATGGTGAAAAGGAAACAATTTTACATGGTTGGTGGTAATTTAAACTAGTACAACCACTATGGAAAATTTTGGAGATTCCTTAAAAAACTAAAAGTAGATCTACCATTTGATCCAATAATCCCACTAGTATGTGTCGACCCAGAGGAAAATAAATCATGTGAAAAATACACTTTCACATGCATGTTTATAGCAGTAAAATTTGCAACTGCAAAAATATGGAATCATCCCAAATGATGCCCATCGGTTAATGAGTAGCTAAAGCAAATGTGGTGTGTATATATATATATATATATACACACACACATACACACACACACACACACATATATGATGACATATTACCCAGCCATAAAAATGAATGAAATAATGGCATTTGCAACAAACTGGATGAAATTGGGGACTAATATTCTAAGTGAAGGAACTCAGGAATAAAAACCAAATATCATATCTTCTTGCTCAAATGTGGGAGCTAAGCTCTGAGGATGCAAAAGCATAAACATGATACAGTGGGTTTTTGAGACTTAGAGAAAAGAGTGGGGAAAGGGTGAGGAATAAAAGACTATACATTGTGTATAGTGTACACTGCCTGGGTGATAGGTGCACCAAAATCTCAGAAATCACCACTAAACAACTTATTCATGTAACCAACACCATTTGTTTCCCAAAAACCTATTGAAATAAAAAATAATAATAATAATAAAAACTGTATCTCAGACCACAGCACAAACAAATTAGAACCCAAGATTAAGATACTCGCTCAAAATCACACAACTACATAGAAATTGAACCACTTGTTCCTGAAAGACTCTTGGATAAATAATGAAATTAAGGCAGAAGTCAAGTTCTTTGAAAATAATGAGAACAAGGAGACAATGTACCAGAATCTCTGGGATACAGCTAAAGCAGTGTTAAGAGGGATGTGTATAGCACAAAATGCCCACATCAAAGAGCTAGAAGGACCTCAAATTAATAACGTAATATCAAAACTGAAAGAACTAGAGAAACAAGAGCAAACAAACCTCAAAGCTAGAGAAGGCAATAAATAACCAAGATCAGAACTAAACTGAAGGAGACAGAGACATGAAAAACACTTCCAAATATCAATAAATCCAGGAGCTGGTATTTTGAAAATAATTAATAGATAGACTACTAGCTAGACTGATAAAGAAGAAAAGAGAGAAGAATCAAATAAACACAATCAGAAATGATAACTAGATTATCACCACTGACCTCACAGAAATACAAACAACCAACAGAGAACAGTACAAACAAATATCTCTATGCATTTAAACTAGAACATCTAGAAGATGTGGATAAACTTCTGGATACATACATGCTTCCAAGACTGAACCGGGAAGAAGCTGAATGTCTGAATAGGCTAAGAATGAGTTCTGAATTTTAGGTAGTAACAAATAATCTACCAACCTTAAAAAGCCCAGGACCAGATAGATTTACAGCTGAATTCTGCCAGAGGTACAAAGAAGATCTGGTACCATTTCTATGGAAACTACTTCAGAAAATTGAAAAAGAAAGACTCCTCCCTAACTCATTCTATGAGGCCAGAATCATCCCGACACCAAAACCTGGCAGACATCAGACATACAACAACAATAAAAAACTTCAGACCAATATATTGATGAACATTAATGCAAAAATCCTCAATGAAATACTGGTTAACTGAAACCAGCAGCACCTCAAAAAGCTTATCCACCACAATCAAATTAGCTTCATCCCTGGGATGCAAGATTGGCTCAAAATATGCAAATCAATAAATGTGATTCATTACATAAATACAACTCAAGCAAAAACCGCATGAGTATCTCAATAGATGCAGAAAAGGCCTTCGATAAAATTCAACACCCCTTTATGCTAAAAACTCTCAATAAACTAGGTATTGAAGGAATATACTTCAAAATAATAAGAGCCATCAATGACAAACCCACAGTCAACATCATACCGAATGGGCAAAAGCTAGAGCATTTCCCTTGAAAACCAGCACAAAACAAGGATGGCCTCTCTAAACACTTCTATTTAACATAGTATTGGAAGTTCTGGCCAAGGCAATCAATCAGGCAAGTGAAAGAAATAAAGCATATTCAAATAGGAAGAGAGGATGTCAAATTATCATTGTTTGCAGATGACATAATTCTATATCTAGGAAATTCTATCATCTTAGCCCCAAAGCTTCTTAAGCTGATAAACAACTTTACCAAAGTCTCAGGATGCAAAATCAATGTGCAAAAATTGCTAGTATTCCTATACAACAACAACAGGCAAGCAGAGAGTCAAATTATGTATGAACTCCTATTCTCAATTACTACAAAAATAAAAAAAGTACCTAGGAATACACCTCACAAGGGAAATGAAGGACCTCTTCTAGGAGAACTACAAGTAACTGTTCAAAGAAATCAGAGATGACAGAAACAAATGGCAAAACATTCCATGCTCATGGATAGGAAGAATTAGTATCATGAAAATGACTATATTGACCAAAGTAATTTATAGATTTAATGCTATTATTAAACTAACAACAACATTCTTCACAGAATTAGAAAAACCTATATTAAAATTCATATGAAACAGAAAAGAACCCAAATAACCAAGGCAATCTTAAGCAAAAAGACAAAAGCTGGAAACATCATGCTACTTGACTTCAAACTATACAACAAGGTTGGGTAACCAAAACAACATGGTACTGATAGAAGTACAGACACATAAACCACTGAACAGAACAGAGAACTCAGAAATAAGACTTCGCACCTATAACCATCTAATCTTCAACAACAACAACAACAACAAAATCAATGAAGAAAGGGTTCTATATTTAATAAATGGTGCTGGGAGAACTGGTTAGCCATATGCAGAAAACTGCCACTGGACCCCTTTTTCACATCACATAGGAAAATTAACTCAAGATGAATTATAGACTTAAATGCAAGACTTAAACATATAAAAAATCCTAGAGGAAAATCTAGGCAATAGCATTCAGGACATAGGCATGGAAAAAGATTTCATGATGAAAACATCAAAAGAAATGGCAACAAAAGCAAAAATTGACAAATTAGATCTAATTAAACTAAAGAGCTTCTGCACAACAAAAGAAACTATCATCAGGGTTAACAGATAACCTACAGAATGGGAGTAAAATTTGCAATCTATCTATCTGACAAAGGTCTAATACCCAAAGTCTACAAGTAACAAATTTACAAGAAAAAAGACCAGGCACCATGGCTCATACCTGTAATCCCAGCAATTTGGGAGGCCAAGGTGGGAAGATGATAAGGTCAGGAGTTTGAGACCAGTCTGGCCAACATGGTGAAACCCTGTCTGTACTAAAAATAAAATAAAATAAAATTAGCCAGGTGCAGTGGCACACACCTGTAATCTCAGCTATTCAGGAGGCTGAGATAGGAGAACTGTTTGAACCCAGGAGGCGGAAGTTGTGGTGAGCTGAGATCGTGCCACTGCACTCCAGCCTAGGCGACAGTCAACTAAAGTGTCACTTAAAATAATAAGTGAATTTTTAAAGGACTAATAAATTAATATTATGTTATTCTGCCATCTTTCTTACATCAAAATGACAAGAATATTTATGGCTACCAAACTTAAGTTTATTGTTTGAATTTATCATGCATTTTGAGAATTTCTTTAAAGTTGTACCAGTTAGTCTACAGTATAAAGTAGCCATATATTCATTCTTTGGATTTTTTTTCCTCAAAATTAAAGTATTTACAATTTTAATCAGAGTTTTACCTTCCAAAAGTTAGGTACATAAAATATATTTTGTTTAATCTTAACTTCTAAAATAACTGATGCACAGAGATCCAAACACATCATCCTTCTGTTATTTATTCTTTCAGTGTTTCTTCAAAGGTAATGTGAGAAGTAAAGTGTATTTAATCATTGGACTTAACAATTGCAAATATTCAGACAAATGTTTTCCCTTCAAGTTTTGCTTTTTAAAATACAAAATCTATCATGATTCCTTCCCTGTAAGAAGGAATGTGATTTAGGAAGTTGTTACTTTACATAAGAACTCACTGTATTTACTTCACATTGAATTATAAGCTTTAGCATCAAATAAGAATCAAAGAATTGTTGAGAAACAGGAAGTGCACATTATAAATAAATAAATAAATTGTGTGAAAAGACATGTTGGTAGTTTTACCCTAGTTGGACTAATAAGAATATAAAATAGTAAAATCCCTAATATCCCTGGATCACACACTTCTGCACACACACACACACACACACACACACACACACACACAATACATCATGATGATGATGATGATGATAGACAGACACAGACAGACAGACTGACTGACAGACAGACAGACAGATAGACTTTCACCAACTCATAGAGCCAACTCAGTCCTAATATCTAGCAAGAGGGCAAGACCCACAGAAACATCAGCATCCCTCTGTCAGCAGGAAGAAGTTACAGAAGACCAACCTTCAGTCATTTGCCCCAAAAGATTCTGGATCTTGGACTCCTTAAGAGGGAAATGTTGCAGTAGGTAGCTAGTCAGGTATGAGCAGGGCAGGAGAGGGCTTCCTCTACACACATACCAGGAGTGTTGGGCAACCATCAGGTGATGGTCAGGTGGTTGTTAGACATTTAGCTAAAGAAATAATTGGTCACAGCTGTTACCAGGGAAAGGCAGTCTCCTAATAGTTAGAAAACATCTGAAACTGATCAGCAGCTTCCCAGTAAAATCCCAGAAGTATGCCAATGTATATAGAAAACACCTGAAACTGATCAGCAGCTTCCCAGTAAAATCCCAGAAGTATGCAATATATATAGAAAACACCTGAAACTGATCAGCAGCTTCCCAGTAAAATCCCAGAAGTATGTCAATGTATAAAAACCCCAAGTCAAGCGGTCAGGCTGCGCACTTGGTTTCTCAGTTCTGCTACCTGGTCTGCTTTCAAGTTGCACTTCCCTTCTTTTCTTTCGTTCCTTTCCTTGTTGTTGTAAAGCTTTTTAATAAACTTCCATTCCTGCTTTGGAATATATATATAAAATATATAATGTGTGTGTGTGTGTGTGTGTGTGTGTGTAATAGGGATTCTCCATGGATAGTGTATAGGAAAAACATAATACTTCATGAAAAGAGGATTGAATGTGAAGAATTATAGAAGTGAGCTATTATAATATTACTATTTTTATATCTATATATAATTCACAGGAAGAAATAATTTAAAATATAATGGAGAATCTGCGTTGAGGAATTACAAGTGCTTAACAAATTCAGAGGGTCAGCTATTAATGCATTTGCTTTAGAAAACAAAATAGGGGCATGAGATCTAAAAAAGCTTACTGGATGCATTTTTTCCGTACTGGAAATTAGTCTAGAGATTAGAACTTTCTCTTTAGCTGTAGATTAGAAAAGCACATTCAACCGGTACTGAAAAACAAAGAGAGCATTAAAAATATCAACTTTTATACTTGAAAGGGTTAATGAGCAATAATATATTTAATATATGTATACTTGGAATGCAAATCAAGCAATATCACATTAAGCCCTAGAGCTACCAATACACTGTTTTCATCACCTCATCCCTTTGTAAATCTTAACCTTTGCTCTTTCATAATAAATCAAGATGATCTTGTTCATTCTCCAAATGTTTTAATTTTAATTGGAATTATTTGATCTACAGATCCATTTAAGAAAAACTGTTATAAAAATATTAGTTTTAATATTTTTATTAAATATTAAAATATTTAATTATAAATATCAAAAATATTTTAATATTTATGATTGTGATATATCTTTTTATTTATTCATTTTTTTTTTGAAACTGAGTCTCACTCTGTTGTCCAGGCTGGAGTGAAGTGGCACAATCTTGGCTCCTTGCAACCTCCACCTCCTGGGTTCAAGCCATTCTCCTGCCTTGGCCTCCTGAGAAACTAGGACTACAGGTGCATACCACCATGCCAGGTTAATTTATTTTTAGTAGAGATGGGGTTCCACCATGTTGGCCAGCCTGGTCTGCAGTTCCTGACCTCAAGTGATCTGCCCGCCCTGACCTCCCAATATTCTGGGATTACAGGCATAAGTCAACACACCTGGCCTTTATTTTTAATTACTCTAAGAAAGGGGAACTATAGATGTATTCACGATAGAAGTATTATATCTCTTAGGCTTGATTTGTTCCTATATCATATAAATTTTGTGTTTATTTTAGTAATTATTCTTAAAAGTAGTATTTTGGTTTGTTAGGGTATATAGAGTATATACATATGTATGTATCACTAAAGTTACTGTGAACTGAAATACTTTTCTTGAGCCAAATGACCAGTGTCATTAAGCATAAGAAATGCAAATGGTAAATTTGTAATCTTAATTGAGTATGACTTAGTAGACTCTAAAAAGATAATAAATTGACATACTTTTTGCTGTCTACAAATATGGAGCTTATTCAATTTGTTATAGCACATAATGAGATATCATGCAGCTTAAACTATCTGTATTGAGTATTTTTGTGTATTGAGAAGGAAGACTCTCTAAGAAATATTATTAAGTGAAACAGTGAAGAGCAGATTGTATGACGTGCTATGATTTGTGAAGATATTTTCATAATTTTTCTTCTCTAAAATTTAGCTGGGTTACCTCGAGAAAAAGGAATTCAGTGACTAATGAGCAAGAGAGAGAGGGAGACTTTTCACTATATATTTTTTTGTACCTACCAAAATTTTAAATATATTACCTATTCAAAACACATGATATGTCTCCCATTGTTTCTATTGAAAATTATTTTTACAAATGGAAAGATGAGAAGATTGTAAGTTGAAATAATGGAGAACATACTTATGTGAAATAATCTGGGTCAAGAAATACTAAATAGTTGTAGAATAATTAATACATTACTAAAACTGTGCAGAACAGAATTCACACTGTAAAATAGTGGATCAGAAATTTTGATCTTATTTTGTAAGAAGAAAAACTTTATAGTATTCTAAAATCTGGATAAAAGGTAAAGAAAAGGAAAGGATGCAAAATAACAACTGTTGAGTGTGGAAGATAGAAATATAAACTAAATTTGTGAGTGTTCACAAGTGTAACATATTATTGAAAATAAAATTTTTATTTATTTTTCTAAAATTGGCAATGAGCACCCAAAGCTTAAGATAAAAACTCATCACTTACTTCATATATATGACAAAGCTTCAAGGGACAGCGGGCTTTTCCAGGGCTGTATCAAAGTCTTCCCTTGCCCACTGTACCACTACCAGTATCTACATACAGGGACATTGGAGAAGAGGCAGGAGGTGGGATGGGGTTGGTGATCTGTGGAATTGGGCCACTGTCCTAGTTGGAAAGGTTGTGGTTTCTATAAAGGTAGCTTGTTTTTCAACAACACTTTCAATTCAGAAGAGGCTGGCTACTCTCCAAAAGACTAATTTGAAGAGATTAAAAGTGCCTTCAAGAATGGAAATCTGCCATTTAGTTTCCCAGTTTAAAGTCAGCTTACCCACAGGCATTGATTAGCTGCTCCGTATCTATATGAAAAGGTTGGAAAAACAACTGAAGAAAAATAGCAAAATAAAGACAATAATCAGCACCAGGATGTCCTGCTTTCTCTCACCCTTTGTCACAGTAAAGATATGCCATTTTTTATTTCTTGGATCTAGAGATACTGAAGAAGAAAGCCTTACTGAATTGTCTTGCTTGTTATCCAATTCAAGGGTATGGTCTGCTTGTTGAAGGACAAACACAGCAGCAAAAGTGTGAAGGGTGAGGGGAGAATAAGTGGTGGAATTATACCTACATTTTATTTGCCAAGGAACTGTGCAGTTATATGACTCTGTGGTATCACATAAGAGAGGTAGAATTTGAATATCTGCTGTACAGAAGACCCTGATTTACAATCAGTGTTAGCTAGAGATGCAAGAATAATAACAAAGGATGTAACTAAAAGCAAAAACAGGGAAGCAAAATAGAATTTGTTCTTACTAAGGCCATGAGAAAGGAGTAAATGTAGGTATTCCTGAAGCAGCCCACAGAAACATCCACCTTAGGCTCAAAGAAATTGCACTGGTAGGAGGACTGAAATGACAGAGACAACATTTCCTATTACTCCAAGTTCCTCAAATTACAAGTGTTGCCAGCTCTTAGGAGGAGAAGAAGGGAAGAATTATTTAAATAGGATATGAATTTGGCATTTTAAAGTGTTTAGATATCTTATTACTGAACATAATCAAATATGGATTCTGCCCAAAATGTCTTCAGGGGTCAGAAATTAACATTTCGAAGAGCATGCTTGAAACAGTCATTGGAGAAATATAAAACTGCTTCAAGTTTATATACTTCCAAGTTTAGACTTGGAAGTAACTAAATAAGTCAGTTACCACAAAAATAAATAGAAACAATTGGAGCAGAAATATAAATGTGTTTTAGGGGAATAATTAAGACCTGAAGAAAAATCACAAGATTACCTTCTTTAAAGGGTCAAGGACCTCTTAAAAATTAGTGTACACTACTTGAGATGTGCTTTCGTGTTGTCAAAGTCTGCAAGTACGATCATAAAACTACATAGAGGAAACTCCAGAGGAGAGACAAAAATAGTCAGAGAATGTAAATTAAACAGAAAATACTTGGTAGAGACCACTACCTATTGGTAATTAAGTTTGTGAAGGTGACAAAAATGTATGTGAGTGTGTGTTTATCAAAATGTTAAATATGACATTTTTGGTTATCTAAAACATTTAATTAAAGTTCACAGCTAAAAATTTTAGAAGTTAAGTACCTTTACATTCTAGATAGAATCACCAGATACAACCTCCAGGAATGATCAAAAGGTGGCAGAACTGGCTCTTATTATCTTACATAAAGATGCACAATCATTGTATATTAAAAATATACAATGACAGTTGTTAGAGTTGTGAGTGATAGCTTACAATTGTTATGGAGGAAATGTGCTGAAGGGTTTGACCCACAGACCTTGTTTCAGATAACAAGTGAAAAGGGCTCTCAAAGAATCAACTGCAGAAATGAAGTCTTCATCAAAAAAAAAGACCGTGATGCCAAGCCTTACTTGGATATCTGCTCAGGCAATTGTTGTTTGATGATTTTCTTTCTGCACCTATTTGAGGAGCTGAGAGAAAACTCACAAGAAATTTCAAGGCAAAGAGAAGGAGCAACAGGGCAGAGAAAGGATTCAGTAAAAAGACTGCATGAGGCAGATGTCAAATGAGGAAGGTCACAGAGGCTAAGATGTGAATGGTGGCGTGGTGGATGGGAGGATGGAAAGCATCTCTCCTATCAGACAGTCCTGCAGTGGGAATCCCCTCAGCCTGCTCCTGTTGATATGGGGAGAAATCCATGTGCCTGTAAGAGCGTTTTTAAAAATTTTTTTATTGTTTTTATTTTTTCCTATGAGGGAAAACAGTCTGAGAAGCAGAGGAGCTGAAAAACAAAACAAAGTAAAACAAAATTATTCTTAAAGTCAGTGATATACTGGTCTGAGTGGAACCATCCCCCCCCCCCACAAAAAAAGTCTGCATTGTAGCTTTAGCCATTTTTCAAAGTAAATGTTCTCACTGTTGCAAATATCAAGATACCAATTTTATGCCCTGAATATGGAATTGAAAAGAAATGCTAACTAATTGCTTTCATCAGATGATAGGAGTAGGTTCCACCATATCACTTCCTGAAACTCCACTGACGTCTATATTTCTTCAACTACAGGGAAGAAACTCAACTGACGTCTAGATTTCTTCAACTACAGTGGGCCCTTAAACAGCACAGTTTTGAAATGTGGGGGTGCATTTATATGTGGATTTTCATCTGCCTCTGCCACCTTGAGACAGGAAGACCAACTTCTCCTTTTCCTCTTGTTCCTCAGCCTGCTCAACATGAAGACAAGGATGAAGACCTTTATTATGATCCACTTACACTTAATGAACAGTAAATGTATTTTGTCTTCCTTATGATTTCCTTAATAAGATTTTTTTTTCTAGCTTATTTTGTTGTAAGAATATAGTATACAATACATATAATATTTTTAAAAATTATTAATTTTTTACATCATTGTTAAGACTGCTGGTCAATAGTAGGCTCTTGATAATTTAGTTTTGGTGGAATCAAGTTTTATACATGAACTTTCGATTGTGCAAGTATCTGGGCCCCTAACTCCTGCTTTGTTCAACAGTCAACTGTACTTTCATTATAATTTGAGAATGATGGTCTTATGATCTATTATTCAAATTGGAAACGTTCTGAGAATGAGGAAGATGAGGCTGGGTGTGGTGGCTCATGCCTGTAATCCCAGCACTTTGGGAGCCTGAGGCAGGTGGATCACGAGGTCAGGAGTTCAAGACCAGCCTGGCCAAGTTGACAAAACCCTGTCTCTACCAAAACTACAAAAAAAATTAGCCAGGCGTGGTGGCAGGTGCCTGTAATCCCAGCTACTCAGGAGGCTGAAGCAGGAGAATCTGTTGAAACCAGGAGGTGGAGGTTGCGGTGAGCCGAGATTGCACCATTGTACTCTAATCTTGGCAACAGAGTGAGAGTCTGTCTCACAGAAAAAAAAAAAAAAAAAAAGAAAAAGAAAAAAAAAGAAGATGATAGCATTAATTCTGTTGATGTACAAGGCCTAAGCTGAACTCTCCCAGGCAAACTGAGATTTATGATAACCCTAAGGGAGCCAATTTGATTTTGGGTTCTGATAAAAATTATATAATATATCCTCACTGATGCTTATATTTAAGTAATTTAAATACAATTATATTTTACCTGGTAGATTTGTAATTCCAAGGCAGGAAAGATAAGATCTGAGAATTTAGATATGCAGCAGCTAATTGACAGCTATATAAAGGGGTCTTATTAGACACTATTTCCACACAATGAAACATTTGTTAAAACAAAGATCACAAACTGGTAGCTCTATAGACAATTTGTCAGATACACACATGCTCTGTATGAGTGACAATGTGTTTAAGGAGTTAAACATATTTATTCCTGAATCTTTATTCAATATTGATATGTGAAGCTCTGATGATCTAATACTGCTATATGCTATGTCTCCCAGTTCTTTCTTACTGAAGACTTGTTTTATTGCATGTTTTATAATTTGGGATTATGAACTAATCCTACCTGTGAGAAACCTGTCTCCCCCAGGGCCCATTTGCTTTTACTACTGCCTGCATGCCAGACATATCACTGGCCTGGGGCCACATTTTATCTTAGATTTTTGGCTGCAGAGTGCCAAGAATGTTCCATGTGGATCATATAAATGTAAATCTCAATTTCTGTGTTTATAGTTATAAACTCTAAGGGGATATTTTAAGATAAGAGCTGGAATACTGCTCCAGGGTAGTGGCATAATAAATTCATGCATAATTCTTCTAGATTTTTGTCCCTAGAAAGTAACTCTAATTTCTTAAAGGCTCAGATAGTCATTTAAACATACCTTGGTATTTGGTAATTTGTGACTTTCAAGACGTTTGTTTTTTGTATCACCAAAACTGGAAATAAAAGTTGATATTTAAATTGAGTGAATTAAGTCTTCATCTTAAATGACTTGAGAGTGCAAGAAAAACCTGAAAATATCTCCTGTCAAATATGGAGTCAATTTATATGACCAGGTGATAGTCATGCAATGAATAATTTAGCCCGAAATGTTGAAACATGGTCAACTTGGATTGATTCAGACTTACTTTTGTAACTAGGATAACCCTACAAATGGCATGGATGTTACAAAATGAGAGAAGGATAGAATGAGTATGTGGGTATGTAACATAATGTCTATTATGTATAATCTAAAATTTGTGGGGTTTTTGCCTTATATTATGACATGGGAATAAAGGAGAGAATGTTATATATAACTAGAGAGAAATTATAAACTTGTTCCTTACAGGAGGAAAAAAAAAATAAGTTCATAATACAATAACCAAAATCAGAAGATGATGGAGTATCATCTACTGTGTTTTAAAAGTATTATACAAAGCAATATACCAAAAAATATACCAAGACACGTTGTTATTTATATTCAAAGGCACAGGAAGTTATTATCACATATTCAAACACTCAGAAGGGTGTCTACTTCTCTATTCATTCTTGAACAAATATTCTAAAATGCATAATAAATACAAATGGTTTATTAATAAAATTTATGTACTAAGGTATAGGATAATCATATTACCAGAGAATACATATAAAACAATGTAAATAAAACTATATAAATTGCAAATAAAATAAATAAGCCTAAAATTTCAATTCACTGAAACATTTAACAATGGAGAAGTACATTAAAAATCCAATAAAATTAATATATTGCCACCTCAGCCTGACAGATGGCAGGTTTGAAATAGGAGCAAAGGAAAGTTGCCAGTTTACTTGTGCTACCTAAGATTCATAGCCTGATAATTGTCAACTAAAGTAGATATTGTCTTTGTATTTTATAATTAGTGTAATCATCTTTGCAAGAACCAATGAAAGCGTAACTAAAAGTCTTAGAATATAATATACTTTGACTGTAGTTGTGTTTCTGGTATCATTTTCTTCAGGAAAACATATATATTCAATCACTGAAGATTGATGAATATGAAGTTATGATATTCCTATGGCATGAAATAAACAATACTTTGGAGCACTGTTATTACCTGAAAATATGGCTGGGATGTAAAATTTTAAAAGGCAATGCAATATTCCTCTGCATGCAACATATTTCAAATCATTTAAATGTGCATGTTGGGCATAGAGAAAATGCCATTACAAAGAAACTGGATAACTTGTATTTTTATTCATATTTTTGCCTTTTATTTTCCAGGTTTTCTCTTACGTTTATGATTTGAAAAGAATATTTAAATAATATGCCTTTTATGATATTAGAAAAAATAGTTTTTCTAATTTTAAGACAAAATATTGTTTAGTTCAGGCAAAATATACTATAATAACAAGTGACTCAACAGTTTAAAAATACTAAAAATTTATTTCCTCCTCTTACCATGGATAGCTCCCTTCAGGGCCACCTGCAACTCCATTCCATACCATAACCAGCAGAGACACAGAGACTAATGAAGCTGACTCTGTAAAACATTGCTGATCTGGAGGGAGAAAGGAAAGTTCCATGGAAAACTACATTCTGGTTCTTAGAGATTCTGCTCAGAAGTGACATATGCAGCCTCAGTTCACATTGCAGTATCTCCTTTCATAGAAAGACAGACATATTTAGACAATCACAATTATTATGTCAACAAAATCCTTATATTCTAAATGTAATACATTTTAAAGAATGTTTTAAATTTTTATTATTGTTTTCCCATAGAAAAATAGTATTACTATGGTGAGAAGCATTGTAAGATGGCTCCCAAGATTCCTGCTCTGTGCTGTGTGAACACTGTATAAATTCCTTTCCTTGTTAGATAAATATGATTTGTGACTAGGGTGGAATACAAATCTTGTGATTGTGCTCTGTTGTATGGCAAAAGTGTTTATTTCAGATTCATTCAAAGTCATTTAAAGATTCGTTTAATTATTTGTTTTTGAGTTAATCAGAAGGAGTTCATCCTGGGGAGCCTGACCTAATCAGGTGAGTGCTTAAAAGATTAGAAAGAATTGGAACCAGAGAAGTTTTACTATTGTCCTTGATGTAGTAAACTACCATGTTGTACAGAGGGCTACATGCCAGTTAAAGCGCACCGTAGCTGATAGCAGCCCTTGGCTGGTAACCAGAAAGTGGGGATCACAGTCCTAAAGCCATAAGAAACTAGATTCTGTCAATAATTGAAGAGCTTGCAAAGGGATTCTGAGTCTCAGATGAGATTGTAGCCTGACTTGCACCTTGATTGCATCTTCGGGAGTCTCTAGGCAGAGAACCGAGATCATTTATATCCAGATATATAATACACAGAATGTTTTGATAATGGGAATTGTTTTAAACAACTCAGTCTTTGCACTTGTTATGCAGAAATATATAGTTAATATAATTACCCTGAAGACCCTACATAATATTAACAATTCTAACACCAGTAATAATAGCAAAAATTAACAAAGAAAATCACGGTATCTGTTTATTCTATGTATGTGATATGGTGGCTAAACTTCTATCAGATTATGCACAAACACATTTTTATTAACATCAACTAATTAAACAAGATGTACTATTTTATTTTCTTTAATAAAATAAAGAATGCCTATGAGTTAGAGAACAATAACCTATGACTTTATTTTACTAACACCTCCAGCAAATTTACTCAAAATTTATGTCATCCTTGGTTTTAATTAAGGTTGTAATTATTTAAAATTTATTTTTGCGCTTGCTAAAGAACACAACTTCTTATTTTTTCAATGTTAAATAATGAAAAGAAAGTCTGCTAATATTAATTGTACATCTTTTTATTTGTAGTGTATCTTTCATTTACATAGAAGGAACAATAGTTAATACAAAAATGTTATTACATACACACAAATGGCATTCTGCTTCTATTTAGGAAGAAAAAAGCTGTAATAGCCATCACTCTCACCATAACAATAGTCTGTAAAATCAAAGCTTTAAAAAAATATCAGTGAAGTGAGGTCACAGAGCAATCAATCAGCTTGGACTCTAAGAAAAGACATACGCCTCCAGTGAAAGAGGAAAAAATAAATTAAAAAGCACAAAAGGCATATAGGACTGCCACATAAGCAGATAAGTGAAATTCAGCTACAATTTTTAAACAAATTTCTAGTGACCAATTGTATGCTAGCATGAGACTATGGAAGCACTGAAAACAGCAGTTTGCATCTACTGGTAAGCTCTCTTCCATAAACCTTTATAGGGAGCTTATAAGAAAGTCTGAGGATAGGATAAAAAATAAGAGACAGTTTTCATTTTTAAATCATATGCAAATGAAGTAGTATGGGCCTGTGGGAAGAGTGCAGCAGCTGCTCCAGAAAAGGCACAAAGCCCTACCTGGATGATTTTGCTCTATGGAATTAAATAATTAAGGATCTGTGGAAGGGTAACAAGCTTTACCATACACAGAGCAAAAATACACATCAAGGGAGAGAAAAAGAAGGCAACCCTCTAACACTCAAGGAGGAGGAGGAAACCATTTTGGGTCAGACCAGTAGGTATCTTCCATAGCTGGAGAAGGGACAACATCACTTAGAAAGCCCCACACCAGATACCCAAGTGTTGTTTAAGACTGAGTCTATACAGGACAACAACAAATAACCCCCTCACATTATCCTTCACCAAGCACTTAGTAAAGACCAAGAATATTACACTGGACTAGGAGCAAGAGTATGAAGAGAGACATTTCTAAGGAACAGTTGTCAAGGAAAGCATAAAGGTGATGGAGAAGCAGACACTGAGAAAAGCTCATTGGCAAACCATTCTAAGCACAAAGCAATGCTAGAGAAATTTTGATCTGTAGAAACCCTGCGAGTATTAGTGGCCACAATAAAACTGAAATTCCATTTAACTCTAAATTAATTAAACCTCAAATGCCAAAGACTAAGTCAAAAAAGATTTTTAACAGTTTTTGCTCAAAACATTGCTTACTTCTGTTTCAAAGTGCCCGACACATGATTTATGCCACACAACCAAAGATTAAGAAACAAATAAAAATAAATGTACACACACACCCAAAACATGAAAACATTATCAAGAGAAAAAACAATCAAGAGAACCAAAGCTACATATAACCCACATGTTGGAAATGCTAGAGAAGAAATTTAAAATTACTATGACTAATATAGTAAAGGCTCTACCTGAACAGATGATGAATTTTACAACAGAGATGGAGCACGTAAGAAAGAGTGAAATTGAAATTTTAATAACAAAAAACAACAACAACAACAAAAAACTTTGATGCGTTTTTCAGTAAACCTGAAAACAGCTAATAAAATAATTAGTAAATTTGAAGATAGGCCAATAGAAATTACCAAAACTGAAAAATGAAGAGAAATGCGTTAAAAAACAAATATACCTACAAAAAGATTATGTACTACCAAAGAGGTGTGGAACAAATACTAATTATCTAACAAATTTGTTTTTGGAATCCCAGGAAAAAACAAAGAAACGTCTGGATAGAGAAGAGACAACGTGCAGGGGGAAAAAAAAAATACTAGAAGAGATAACGGTTGAAACTTGTTTTTTAAACCAATACCAAATTTTAACTACAAATCTACAAAGGTCAGAGAACATCAACCTGAATAAATATCAGTAGAATACATACCAGCACACATATCTACAGACGTTTGTTAAAAAACATTGAACAACTAAATTTAAATATATACATATATATATACACACACACACACATATACACATATATATATATGGAGAGAAGTTGGAGAAAAAAGTACATATATAAGAAAAAAGATAAGGCTTATAATTATAAAAATTACAGAGTAGAAAATACATTTATGTATCACTTGTTACATAACAGTCATATTATCCAAATGAATCCCTTAGGTTTTCTCAAAAATAGAAATTGTTCAAAGATGGGATTTATAATGATTTTTAACAATTGAGTCACCTTCAATATGATTTAAGTAGCTAGTTGAAATTGCACATTACTAGAGACTAGGTGATGTCAAATATACCTTCTAAGGAAACACAATCTGCACAATCTGACTCCAACATATTTGCTTATAAAGTCAATAAAATTATTTTTAGTGCATACTCACTGGCATGTACGCAAAGTATTTCCAAATATTATCTCATAAAATCCTGGAAAACAGCAGATTAGCTTGATAACATTATTCTCATTGTATAAAGACGGAAGCTTAAGAGAGGTATACCTGTAAGCACAACATCAAACAGTGAGGTAATGACAAAGGAGGAATTCCTGTCTTTGCCTCTAACATATCCATTCTTCTCAAATAATCTATAAATTTTAAAAATATTTTCAAATTTTTATTTAAGTGTGTCCCTTTGGGCAAATGCATTATTGTGGCAATCTCAAAGTGCTTTCAGCATAAGTAACTCTGTTTAGCGGTTTGGATAATATTTTCCACTAATGATCTTCTAAATCTGTACCATGAACTGTAGGCAAACTTCAAAAATAGTTTTCACCAACTCAGGCCATCATAAGTTCATACTGCTTTTGGATCACCTCTTATGTGATGGAAGTGTCTTCCCATGGTATGAAAGAGGCATGGGTCCTTTCCAGGTTGAAGAAGGACTACATGTGTGTGGATCAAGTAAGATAAGCTCTAGGGCACTTGAAACTCACTTGTAAGTGTAAAGGAGGTCTTCGAATTGGGATAACTTGCTTTCAGTATGGTTTTATTCCTGGGTTAAAATAACCAAAATGTTGTGGTTCACATAAGGTGTATCTACTATTGTGGATAACCATCATAGAATCAACAATCCAGATAATTTAAGAAGGTCCCAATATTATTTCTATTATCTCGCAGTTAATTTACATTAAATATACTTCATTAATTATGTTATTTTCATTAAATTAGAAAAAAATGCAATTTTAATTTTGCTTTTTTAGCTGTCCCCTCTAAAATAAAACACTAATTATGAAATGAAGTAAAACTGTATTTCATGAAAAAGAAAGAGGTGTATTTAGGAACAAGAGATATTATTGAATTATTTTTTCTCAAGTTTTAGAATTACATGCAGTGTGAAATCATTTCCTATTTAGTTAAATCTTAATTTTCCATTATCTTGGCTAATGTAATAGAACATTAGTCTAAATTATTTTAAAAGTAAATAATGTGCAAATACATAGATTTTTCTAAGAGTAACAAATATTATCAACACCCTATTTATATAAAAGAGGTATGTTATTTATAAATGTTTTTAAAATTAACATAAATATTCAAATATATAGCCTAAAGAATAAACTTAGTGGACACATTTGATAGAATATTATATGTATAATTAAAAAACATTTTCAAACATTCCTTCCCAAATACTTGCTCTATGCAAGTTACTGTGTTAACACTTTTTAAAAAATATTAGTTGTAATCCTTATGAGAACACTGAGATGCAGGTATTATTATGCTCATTTTATAGATGAAGAAACTGAAGACTCCATGAGACTTAGCAACTTTTCAAAGTCACCCAGAAAATGAAAGATTCGTATATGACTCCAAAACCCTTAACTGAGAAAATCTAAGGAGATGGAAATTATTGCAATTAAACATAAAGCAATAAAATATAAATGGATATACTTTATACATGTGTATATATGTGTAGTTAGAAGAGCAGTCACTTAAATTGTGATTCAAAAATATATTTTCTCTAATGCCTGTTTCATTTCCATGTTAATTGTATCTAAATGCGATGGGTTTATGGATAATTTTCCTTATCCTTTTGTATACCCATAGAGTATTTTTTAAAACTTTGCACTGAGCATGTGCATGAAATCATTATAATAAGCATGTACATGGAATCATTATAATAAGCATGCATAAAATGTGAACAAATGCATAGTTATACAGTTGTGTCTATAATTCATCATAATTAGCAGACTTGGATAATTATTTTATAATAATTTGTATGGTTTCTGAGTTGAAAAGAAAATTGGCCGGGCGCGGTGGCTCAAGCCTGTAATCCCAGCACTTTGGGAGGCCGAGACGGGCGGATCACGAGGTCAGGAGATCGAGACCATCCTGGCTAACACGGTGAAACCCCGTCTCTACTAAAAAAATACAAAAATTAGCCGGGCGAGATGGCGGGCGCCTGTAGTCCCAGCTACTCGGGAGGCTGAGGCGAGAGAATGGCGTAAACCCGGAGGCGGAGCTTGCAGTGAGCTGAGATCCGGCCACTGCACTCCAGCCTGGGCGACAGAGCGAGACTCCGTCTCAAAAAAAAAAAAAAAAAAAAAAAAAAAAAAAAAAAAAAAAAAAGAAAAGAAAATTAAGGATAGCATTGTCTGCCTCAATTAAGTTTGGCTGGTTAGAAAAACAAGAGAACATATGGAACTAAATAGCTGGATTTCAGTGAGTTATATTTTCATTAACTTTAGATTGCAACTATAACATTGCCTAACTATGCCAGACAATTTGATTGCAAATATGCTTTGGGGAAGAGACCTCAATTCTTGAAGCCTCAAAAAACACTGCTACAAAGCAAACTGATAGCTCCAGCTTTACCTATAATGACTTAGTAATATATCAATCTGTAAGAGATAGGAAGAGTTATATTTTAGCTTAATTACAAATTTCATCACAAAAATATTTTCATAGATTTTTTTCTTAATATAATCTTAAGAGTTTTCAAGAAACACCACAACTTAATTATTACTTATTATTATTTTTATTTACTTAACATTAATTCCATACACAAGACAATGAAATGAAAAAGAAAAGATCTCTAGAACCTCAGTGTAGATAGAGTCTTTCAGCCAACACACAAGAAAGAACATCTGCCGTTTTCAAAATATCATTGTTTCACATCAGTTTCAGCTCATGGTAGATGTAAAATCAAACATAATCACATGAAAATGTTTTTGGTAAATATGTTGATTTTTGCCTTATTTTGGTAGATATGTTCTTCAGGACTACCCATCATTCTTTCTTTGGGGATCCACCTTTGCCTTACTTTTTGTCTCAAACACAGTAGAAGCACCTGAGTAAAGCTAAAGCTATCGTGTCATTTTTTCCTTGTAATTTCAGTCTTCTGTGGAGAAAAAATAGGAATTCAGAAGGCATTAGACTTAGCAATCAAATGAAAGTTCTCACCTACTTGAAATTCCCAGGAGCTACTTTGATTTCTGTTTTTTTCCAAAGACTGCTTGTTTTCCTCTTCTGTTTATCCTAAGCTAAATATAGCATCATTTTATCTTATCAGGGTAATCAGAGAACATCATCATATTCTACCTCACACCAATACTCAACTTCTGTGTAGGATTTTCTCCTGGGACATATAAAAAATGGAGCATAAATTTATCCTGTAATGTAAATTATGTATGTAAGCAAATATTTTAAAAAGCACTACTATATATGTAAGCAAATATTTCAAAAAGCACTACTCAAAATCCTAGCAATTATACAGATTGTAACAATCATGTTGCCATGTGATGTAGCAGAAATTTGAATTGGAGACTGGTGGAAAGTCAATCAGAACCTAAGTCACAGGGAACTGTCCAGGATAAAAAGCAGTGATACACACTGTTATTTAAAAATATATTAAATTATATCTATTTTTAGGTTTTAATTATTGCTGTACTAGTTAGTATTTCTATAAATTATTTATTTTAGGAAAATGCCAATTTCATGGTTAAATTTCTGAATGCAGTGAAATACAAGGCAAAATATTATAAAGCAAGTCTTTGAAAATATTAATCTTTCAGCTATTCAGAAGCTCTCCCTCTGTTCTTAGTTTTGTTCAGACAAACTCCCTTTGACTACTAGCCTTTAAAAACTAAATGTACTGGAATACTGGATATTTTAATATGAATCCCTTAAAGTAATATATGATGTTAATTACATTGTTAGTCTTCCACAGTAGCTCACATAAAGCAAATGAATCTTTTATACTTATAAAAGGAGTCAAAATTTTACTACTCTTGTGTTATTTTCAACTAATGTGACTTTCATCATGATAACAAAAGGTATCTAAATGAAAATTATTGCCATTTCCCTTATTCAGTGTACAATCTTAGCTTATAAAGAGATTTCTTTTGGATTATTCTACTTGATATAAATGAAGATCCACACTTAGACTAAGTTTAAAATAAGAAAAATATCTGTACTGTTAAAGTTCATGATTTATGTGTTTGACAGTATGAAGTATATAAAAATAATAGTTGGACTTTTTAACAAGTGACAAGTTATTCTCACTTATCACTTGAGTAAATGGTCTAAAAAGGGGAGGAACCCTCAGTTGTGGGAATTGCCCTCTCCTTTCCTGGAAAAGTCATGAATAATCCACCCCTTGTTTAGCATGTAATCAAGTAGTAACAATAAGTATCCTTAGTTGAGCATCTCAAGCCACTATTCTCTCTATGGAGTAGCCATTCTTTTATTCCTTTAATTTTTTAATAAATTTGTTTTCACTTTACTCTGTGGACTTGCCCTGAATTCTTTCTTACACAAGATCCAAGAACCCTCTCCTGGGATCTGGATCAAGACTCTCTTTTACAGTAACAATATTTTCGACTTTTTATAAAGTATTGAGGCAGACATTGTGTCAACGTAATGTTATAAATTTAACGGAAATCAAGCACACACACAAAACAATCCTTTGAAGGAAGATGATGTCAGAAAGCATATCTGTAGAACTAGACTATGTCATTTTATTTTATAAAAGTATCTACCACTATATGAAGTGACTACCTTGTTTGGAGTACATACCGTGGGGTTCATTGTTTCATGCCAGGGAAATTTAAGACAGGGACACACGCAAGGAATTTAAGAGCAGAGGTTTAATAGGTAGAAGAGAATAAAAAGAGAAACAGCTTCCTCTATTGGAAGGGATCTCTGAGCAGAAAAAGGACAAATGTACCAAATGTTATAGCCCAGTTTGACGAGGAGGTGTCTGATTTCCATAGGGCTCACAGATTGGTTCGATCAGGTATGACGTTTAGGTAGCACATGGGGGAAGGCTGTTCACCCCACCGTAATTTTCTTATGAAAATGGGCTTTCTGGTTGATTTGTGACATCTTTCCTGCTTTTTACAGTCCATGTGGCTGGCAGAGAAAGGAAGATGGAGCCACCATCTTGAATATGTCTAGTTCTTTGTTCTTGCCAGCATTCACCTGTGCAAGCTGCCAGATTGCATGTCTATGTCTGTGGCTCGACTTTACAGGCTGCTCTTTGTTAGAAAATGACTTTCGCACTTTGGGAGGCCGAGACGGGTGGATCACGAGGTCAGGAGATCGAGACCATCCTGCCTAACACGGTGAAATCCCGTCTCTACTAAAAAAAAATTCAAAAAACTAGCTGGGCGAGGTGGCGGGCGCCTGTAATCCCAGCTACTCGGGAGGCTGAGGCAGGAGAATGGCGTGAACCCGGGAGGCGGAGCTGGCAGTGAGCTGAGATCCGGCCACTGCACTCCAGCCTGGGCGACAGAGCGAGACTCCGTATCAAAAAAAAAAAAAAGAAAGAAAATGACTTTCGGCTGCTTTTCATTAAAAATAAAAGCCTTACTGAGGACTCTCATGCCCTTCAGTGCGTGCCTAAATAATTTCTTCTTCACTTCTATATCATTCCCCCATCTGGAGTGGTAACACTAACTGCTGTTAGGGGTTGTCAGGCACCACTCTTTCTGGATAATTCCTGCTGAAAATAGGTGTCATGTGGGGAACAGCAGCTAGCACGCCTCCTGGGGTTGAACTAAGTAAGGGTCCTCAGAAGAAACGCATGTTAATTTCTGATCTTATGAGGAAAGGAATACCAGCAAACCAGAAGAGCCCTCTGGTTATAGAATTCTCCATTCATGGTCTTTCTTAGATGGGATTGTCATGTGCATGTACTCCTCAATCTTCTATTTTGGCTAAATCTCCATATGAGGGCATGAAAATAACAGATCGCTTTGTTTGGCCTATTCAGTATAGTACACATTATAAAAAGGAACTTAGTTTAGGGATGTACCCAGAAGATGCAACCATGTCAGTGAAACGTAAAAATAATAGGCTGGGCGCTGTGGCTCACGCCTGTAATCCCAGCACTTTGAGAGGTCGAGGCAGGTGGATCATGTGCGATGTCAGGAGACTGAGACCATCCTGGCTCAGTGAAACCCCATCTCTACTAAAAAATACAAAAAATTAGTTGGGCGTGGTGGCAGGCACCTATATTCCAACTACTCGGGAGGCTGAGGCAGGAGAATGGCGTGAACCCAGGAGGCGGAGTTTGCAGTGAGCCAAGATTGTGCCACTGTACTCCAGCCTGTGCAACAGACCAAGACTCCATCTCAAAAAATAAATAAATAAATAAATAAATAATAAAAAAATAAAAATAATAGATGAGGAATCACTCCTACTATAATGCAGGTTCCTTTCCAGTGCCTAGGGAGGATTAAGTGTAGCTAGGAGCCACAAAGAAAATGGAATCCTGTCCCTTGAAGGGATGGTTCTAAACTTGTGAGGGACACAAGCAGATCTTTCTCATCTCTTTGAAGCTTTCTCCCCTTACATTTAATAGAAGCATCTTTGGGACAGGGATATCCATACTCAGGATAGCCATTCACAAAGCCGTTTAGAATCTTACATGCTAAATGAGAAGGTTCCACCTGACAAATGGAGTTTCAAAAAATTAGGGAGATAATATGTACTGGCCATTATCTCAGATGAACCTTGTGGCAAGGGCTATTGGTCTAGATGTCTCCATTTTGCTTGCAGATTTGTAGGACACTACTATTAGCAAACATCATACAAGGGTCTGGAATTCCATGAGGGGGCATGTTTGGAAAGGCCTGTATGTTATTCTTTACATTATAGTCAAGGTGGTTACTTAGAGCATGCCAGTCCCATTGGGACTTCCAACTGGAAGGAGAGGTTAGATTCTGAATGCCCCCCAATAAGGGTTAGAAAGTGACATTCTTTATTGACCATAAGTTAGGAACCCTGTGCAAGGATTGTGTAGACAAGGTATGAGACCAGTTCTCTCCATGGGGCTTTCATCAGCTCTGCAAGTCAAGATTCATTCCTTAAAGGGAAGCATACCCTTCAAGCCAAAGCTTTGATTAAATAACCAGGTTTTCCAATTATGTTCTGTTGAAAAAGAAAAATTGATTCTTATTGCCCTGTTGCAAACAACTATGTTGCTGTAAGCTAAGATTACTCACAGAAAATTTCCAAATTCCAGAGGAACCAGGCAGAGAGAAACAAACATGCTCCAAATGTTGTTCACAGGAATATACCTTACTCAATTAGTAAAGGCCAAAATAGTTCAAAATAAGTTTCCTTGATTCTGAAAAACAAAACAAGGATCAGTAATATTCCAAGCAAAAGTCAAAAAGATTGATTTAACTTTCTGAGTGAAGTTTATTTAGTTAACTACTGTTTTGTTTGATATTCGTGAACATGTCAATTCTTTATGAGTCCTGTTCATTCTTTCTCTATTCCCATGTTACAATCTTCAAAGCTATTAAAAACCTTCATTTGAGAACACCTGTTAGAGTCCTACACCTTGATTTTAAATCATCTTTTGAGAAGGAACAAAGCAAGACAATAATTGTCTGTGAATGACAAAATTTTTAGAGTCGTTATAGTATCACCATGGGTTACAATAACTTGAAACTCAATTATGATTGATAGCATATACTTAGGGAAAAAAAAAACTAAAAAAAAAAATTGGACATCATTTTGGCAATCCCATGTGATTTTACATGTCAGTTAATTCTTTTTACCTCTTCTCTGAATGTTTCAGGGGTCCTCTGAACCATCCAGAAAGCCAGGCATCAGGAAAGACAATTTTGAAATTTGAAGTTTGATTTTGGGATGCCTGTTAAATGTTAGAGGTTTAAACCACTTGATGTTATGAAATAGAATTCAAGATTGCCATAAATTATTTATTTTGCCAAAATTATGACCCAGAAGGCAAAAACCTTCTATTAGCCTTTACTATTGCTTGAAAATTCTGTTCAAAGCCAAATTTTACCCTTGCATTAGTTTACTATGTTTAACTACCTCTTGATAAAATCTCATAGAAAATTCCATGTAAGCTTAAACAATTTGACCATGAGGTAAAATCTTTATAAATCCTTTATAACCCCTTTTGCTAAAGGGCAGATTAGCCTCTTAAGACAACCTTGCTGTGTTTTTCTTTCAGTGCTCAATTTATGAAAAGATCCTTTTGAATTTAGTTAACATTTACACATTTTTGCAAGATTAATTTTTACAATCTTTCCACAACGTGCTTAAATCTTTAGTTTTATCATATCAAATTTAACATAATCCTTCATCACTGGGCAAAATTTACATTTCAATGCTTTCCAATAATCTCTTACCAGAAAACACATTTTACTGATTTTATACACCTTGTATATAAAACTGTTTAGTGATCTCAAATACATGTTGCACTGTTAACTCTTAGCAACTTTTACTTTTGGCGAAAAACCTTGCGAGTAAGTGGTTTTATTTAAGAATTGTGGAGCCTAGGACCAAGAAAGAAGTGCAGATAAGATCTGACTCTTTTTAGCATTTACTTCCACAAGTCCCAGGCCTTATTTATCTGGAAAGCAGGCAGAATACAATCTGGGAACATTTATCAAATCTAGCATCTAAGTTGAATGATTTAGACCACCTATTTTCATTTTGACGGCACTTTCATTTTACCAATAATCTTTATGACTATTTTTATTTCTTTTCTTTTTTTTTTTTTTTTTTTTTTGAGACGGAGTCTCTGTCGCCCGGGCTGGGCGCCATCTCAGTTCACTGCAAGCTCCGCCTCCCAGGTTCCCACCATTCTCCTGCCTCAGCCTCCCGAGTAGCTGGGACTACAGGCGCCTGCCACCTCGCCCGGCTAGTTTTTTGTATTTTTAGTAGAGACGGGGTTTCACTGTGTTAGGCAGGAAGGTCTCGATCTCCTGACCTCGTGATCCACCCGTCTCGGCCTCCCAAAGTGCTGGGATTACAGGCTTGAGCCACCGCGCCCGGCCTATTTTTATTTCTTAAAGACTAAAATCACATGAACTAAAATGTATTTAAGTGCTTATCTTTCTTTGAGACCATCAATTAGAGTTCTTTTTATAGACATTACACACAACACATATATGGTGACACAAGCGCAAGATTGAGCACTTGTAAGATTTTTTATTTGCCAGTTTCTTAATTGGATTACTGGCTTTAGGGTGGAACCTTTAGAGGAAGAGACCCAGGTATCAAGCATTTCTAGGGCCTAATCAGGTACAGCTGAAGGCAAAAACAGATCCCTAAAATTAAAGGTGCCATTCTATACTGAATTTTGGATCTCCAAAAGGAGGAAGCTACTACAGAAGAAGTCTGTGTGGTAATACTACCATGAATTTCATTTCAAGACAACCCAAAGCCAGTTGACTTATTTTGTAATTACCCCATCCTCCATGGGAGTCTCATCTCTCAGTCGGGGGGTGGGGACATTTCTGTATCTTTCAGGTGGCCAAGAACATGCCTCTCTCCAGGCCGGGCGCGGTGGCTCAAGCCTGTAATCCCAGCACTTTGGGAGGCCGAGACGGGCGGATCACGAGGTCAGGAGATCGAGACCATCCTGGCTAACATGGTGAAACCCTGTCTCTACTAAAAATACAAAAAACTAGCCGGGCGACGTGGCGGGCACCTGTAGTCCCAGCTACTCGGGAGGCTGAGGCAGGAGAATGGCGTGAACCCGGGAGGCGGAGCTTGCAGTGAGCTGAGATCCGGCCACTGCACTCCAGCCTGGGTGGCAGAGCAAGACTCTGTCTCAAAAAAAAAAAAAAAAAAAAAAAAAAAAAAAAAAAGAACATGCCTCTCTGATTTATAATTACTATTTATTATTACTATTTGCCATCCCTTAAAGTGTATTACCTACCTAGTCATTACACAACAAAATTCTCTCCTAATGTGAAGTAATTTGATACCCCTAAAACTCAACACAGTCAGAAAACAAAATGCAAAACAAAACCAAGCTTTTGATTTTGAGAGGGAAGTATCTGCCTTTAATTCCTGGGGTTTTATGAGGAAAACAGAGTTTTTTTTGTTTTTTGTTTTTTGTTTCCCCTATAAATGGAGTCTGTTGCACCTCTTCTGCTTTTCTCAGCGAGTTCCATGATACCAGAAGTTATCTTAGGGACTCTCATGTGTGTATTAAGAGTGCCAAGGCAAAAAAAAAGAGAAAAATAATTCAGTCAACTGAGAAGAAAAGAAAAACATAAAAGCCTTTTAAATATACTTATAACTTGAATAACCATTTTAATTAACCTGAGTACTCTTTAAGAAAATTTCTTTAAGTCCTTTATTAAATGACTTTAGCCATGCCAAGCAGTTAAGATTTTTGATTTTGAACTTTACAAAAAGTAACCTCACAGGTGAAATGAACAAGCCAAAATTAGGTTATGACTAAACCGCGAGTGTTCAAGGTATTTTTGAAGGGGTAATAGGCAGCTTGTGAAACATTGCAAAATTGTGACTGAGATAGTGAAAGAGATATGACTCAACCAACTCCATTTTGTTTCCAGTCCCTAAACTGTCCTTTCCCTTCCCTGGGCATGGGCCAAACCAACTTTGGGAGAAGACTGCTCTACAGTTTATTGTCGAACACAAAGATGATAATAGCTCTTCTTAAGATATATTTACCTTTTGCCTGGGGACCAGACTAAGAAACTAGCCACAAGTTTAGAAAAATAAACGATGGCCTAGAAGTCACACAGCTGGAGGCTACAAGATTTTGACCCTCCCTTTACTGGCTCAAGATCAGTGCTTGAGATAGTTTGTATATCCTATCCTTGATGGATTAGCTGGCCTGACACAGACTGATAAATTGGCTTATCAGATTTGGTGGCCCTCACCTAGGAACTGACTCAGAACAAGAAAGCAGCCAGCATTGTAAAATGGCAGGACTAAAACAAAGTATTGGACCATGTTCCCAAGGACATGAAACAAGATGGAGGCTTATAGCTGAGTTTATTACTGACCATTTTGTTGGGCTGGCTTGAACAGCAGGCTTATGCAGTCCTGGGTCTGCATCCTAACCTAAGGTATCCTTTCTTTTGACAGAAATATACAGAAAGACACACAAAGTCCACCAGATTGGCTATAGCTTAAGACCAACCTCACAAATCCTTTTTCACTAAGTAAAGCTGTACAAGGAATATAAACAACAATCCTTATTATCCCTTTTGCTGGTTTGCATAGAGAGAGAGAAGCCAAAAGCTTAACTGGTTAAAAAAAAAAAAAAAAAAACTTTTACCTTCTTACCAGCATATCAAGCTTCTAGGTTTCCTTCACCTGAGATTAACTGTAAGCCAAACATTTCAAGGTTTGGTGAAATTAGCTCTTTCCATGTTGGAAGAACATTATAAAAGAGCCAGTTGAAACTGAAAGAAGGAAAAACACCATAGAAAAGCCTGGGGCTTCCATTAAGGTTGTCAAGAGATACTGCCTTTTTTCCTGTTGAGGATGGTGTTTCCTCTATTTCTTTATCTTTCCCATTTTCTCTTTTCCTTTTAGGCCTACTGTAGGAGACACATTGCTCATCTCTGAATTTTTCTGCTGCTTACAGAGCAGTCTGCTTCTCAGCTGTGGTTAGGGTTTTGGTTTAGGAACAGCATAACACCCTCCATGAGAGGTCAAATACCCGAGTTAAATTTTGCAAAGCTTCTATATACCTATCAAGGTCATTAGAACATCAGCCTAAGCCTCCTTTTATTTGCCTATGGTCCTGTAATGAGAAGGGAACTTGAAGGGCCCCCAAATATGGAGATCCTCATATAGTACCCCCGGAAGTTGCTTCTCTAATTTTGGGGAATTATTCTCTTTAAGTCTGTCTGATATAACTGTGAAAAGAGCTGAGTTGATGTTGTACTGTTTGAAAAGGTCTAGTTAAAAGGTCATGCACTTGTGTAAAAAAAAATGAGCCACTTTTTCTTTAAAGTCTCAGGGCGAAAGGAGTCCCAGTGCTTCAGAATGAACTCCATGGGAGTGCAGGCTGAAAATAGTACTCATCTAGAAAGAGAAGTGAGAAAAAGGTGTCCCTTTAGTCTCCTTTCTTTTGGTATGACTCAGGGTGGAGAGGAAGACAATGGGGATGTCCCCTCTGCTATTTTCTCTCCATGATTCCTGTGTCCTGGCACCTCGTTGAACCTGCCACTGATGGTTGCAGGCATGAACCCCAGCCATGCAACCAGAGGAACTAGGTTGGTCACGCTCACCCAAGTAGCTCTAGTTCTCCACCTGTGATTTCCCTTTGAATTCCTAGACTTGTTTGACCTCCCTGGCTACTTGAAAAATGGATCTCAAGAAAAACGATGTAATAGTTGAGCAAGGCCCCTTTAATGGATGGGGTGTGCTAGATTGAAGTCTATATCCTGATATTATGGCCCATGTTGAAATGTTTACCCTTAGAGAATGGTTCTGGTTAACTTATGAACTTAAAATCCCCTTACTTATTAAGTGCCACTCTAATTGGAGGCAGAATATGTTCCTCAAAAGAATGTAGGGACTGAATGGCCATTTTCCTGCTGATGGGATGGTATTGAGACTAAAATTTCGCTTTGGAGGATATTTTACCCCTAATTGTTGAAGTCAGAATTTTCTCGTTTACAGAAGTAGCATGAAGCCTGGTTTCCAGTGGAGAAGCTCAAAAAGGGGAAATATTTGGAGACTAGGGTGTCTCAGTGAGGGACCAACAATGTGCCTGATGGAGAGGATCCCTATTGCAGTTGGTAGAACTCTAGACCAAGGGCAGAGTGACATTCACATGCCATGTGCTCCAGAACAAGGGTAGAGAGAGACCCAGAAACATTGTGCTCTCCAGACCAAGGACAAAGAAAGACCTGGAAATGTTGTGTGCTCTCCAGAACGAGGGCTGAGAGAGAAAGAAATACTCACTGTGTGTGTTGGGTTGTGGAGGGGAGCCCTCTGTTTTTAGAATTACAAAAGATGTCTTCCCTTGAGTTATATCCCCAGTTACTACGACATTCCCTGATCTTGCCAAACAAGATTATTTCCCTGAACTCTAGAACTTCCTGAACATTGCACACATAGAGAAGGTAAGGGATATGATGGTCATGAGAGGGAAAGATGGAAATTACAATAGGAAATTGTATTACCTGTTGCCAACATCCCGTCAGGGCAGTTGGAGACTGGGGTCAGTCCAAAACCCTCTGGATAACACTTGGGGGTAGACCCAGCTGGAAATCCTCAGTTGCCTCAGGACTTCTTCCAGTCCCGTTTAACAGCTGAGTCCTCTGTGAAAATAAGCTGGTTAAAGCATGACCAATATGCCCAGAAACCCATGGTTACCAGGGGATTCTCCATGTTCTCCTCAGCAAGCCTTTACCCCACGTCTTGTAAGGATGTCAGTCATGCTACTTGTTTTTAAATGGCTGAAGCGAGGCTAGTATTTGGTTTAATTCAGTTCTAAAATGGAGGTCAAGAGCTTCAAAATGAAAAGACAGAGTTGGCGTCCACACTCACTGCTTTCGAAGAATGTTGTACCTTGGTATCCCAGACAAGTTTCCCATTATGAAGTGGCTATATTGTCTGGGGTATATACCCTAGTGTTCATTGTTGCCTGCCAGGAAAATTTAGGAAACGGACACACATGAGGAGTTTAGGAACGGAGTTTTAATAGGTGGAAGAGAAGAGAAAGAGAAACAGCTTCCTCTATATAGGAAGGCGTCTCCAAGTGGAAAAAAGATCAGGGGGTGACCAATTCGCCAAATTTTATAGTCCAGTTTGAGGAGGTGGTATCTGATTTCCATAGGGCTCACAATTGGTTTGATCAGGCCTGATGTTTTACATAGCATGTAGGGAAGGCTGTCTGCCCACCCTAATCTTCTTATGCAAATGGGTTTTCTAGTTGATTGGTGCCATCTTGTCTGCTTTTGATAGTACACATGGCTGGCAGGGAAGGGAAGATGGAGCCACCATCTTAACATGTCTGAGTTTTAGTTTCTGCGAGCATTCAGCTGTAAAAGCTCTCAGCTTGCTTGTCTATAACTGCAGTTCAACTTTACAGGCTGCTCTTTGTTAGAAAATAATTTTGGGCTGCTTTTTATTAGAAGGGAAAGCCTTACTGAGGACTCCTATGCCCTTACTATTTTCCTAAATAATTTATTATTAGCTTCTATATCATATACACCCATTAAAAGTGCCAAAAGCCAGAACACTGACAACACCAAATGCTGGCAAGTATATGAAGTAACACAAACCCTCATCCATTGCCTGTGGGAGTGTGAAATGGTATAGCCATTTTGGAAGACAGTTTGTCAGTTTCTTACAAATCTAAATATACTCTTAACCATATGATCCAGCATTCACACTTCCTGGTAATTTATCCAAAGGAATTGAAACTTATGTCCACAAAAAAAACCTGCACATAGATTTTTATAGTAGATTTATTTATAAAAGCTAAAACTTGGAAGTAACTAAGATGTCTGTCAGTAGATGAATGAATAAATAAACTATGATGCATCCAGACAGTGGAATATTATTCAGCACTTCAAAGAAATGAGCTGTCAAGCAATGAAAAGACATGGAGGAACATTGGATGCATATTACTAACTGAAAGAAGCCAATCTGAAAAGGCTACATACTATATAATTCCAACTAAATGACACTGTGGAAAACACAAAACTATGAAGACAGTAAAAGGATGTGGTTGTCAGGGGCTCGGGGGAGGGACAGATGAATAGATGGAGCACAGAGAAATTTTAAGGCAGTGATAATACTGTGTATGATAGTTAAATGGTGAATATATGTCACTGTACATTTGTCCAAACTCATAAAATACACAACAGCAAAAGTGAACACTAATGTAAATTTTGGTCTTTGGGTGATGATGTGTCAACAGGAGTTTGATTGTAATAAATGTCTCACCCTGGTGAGAAATGCTCATAATGAGAAGGCTATTCATGTGTTGGGGCAGGTGGTATACGAGAACTCTGTGTATTTTAGACTCAATTTTCCTGTGGATCTAAAATTGTACTAAAAAAATTTGTTTAAAAGTAGCTATAAATAATTTTTATGATTCTGGACCGAATAATATATGGAAAATAATTCAGGATTATATAGGAAAATAAATACTAATGGGATTGATGAATCAAACATTAATATCTAATGTTTTATCACAGCCCAGGTCTATGTATCACTGAATATACCATTTAACAAAAATTACCCAGACATATAAAAAGAAAGTTAAACTTTCATTTGTGATATATGATCGGTATCAGTCTATGCATATCCATAATTTATTTTATTACTTATACTTGACTAATTAAATTATTCATTTTTAATAACATAATGAATACCTCTGAACCCAGGATTCTAGTTCAGCTATTTACACTGCATCATTTATTTATGCAAGTATTATTAAAATCAAGTGGTGCTTTTGAAATCACCATCTTCATGCTTATCTATGCTAAAATACCTTTACAAAATCAGAATTGATAATCTGTGTGAAACAAATTCAGAAACAGTTGAAAGCTAGAAGTAGAAGAATCGTACTTTTTCAGATTTCTCTGATAAAAGACTTAAAATAATATATTATGCATATATACTTCTTTAAAGACTTAAAAGATGATATGATTATATGTTGTCCTTACCTCCTGGCATATCCTTAATCCACTGAAATTGCGGGTAAACTTTTTTTTTTTTTTGGCTAACCTAATAGAAACAACCAGTATTTTAGTTACTTGACATCTGATTATTTGATGCTGCTGACTAATTTGCTTATTAAATTATTCTCCTTATGGCTTTTCTGGCATCATAACTGTCTCTTGCTCTCCCTCCAAATGTTCTCATGACTGCTAGTAAATTGCTTTTACTGAGAAATGATTGTGTTCTTCAGAGTTCTTTCCTATGTTTCTTTTTCTGTTCTATGCTTCACATTCATCATAGTCATTCTAGGCAATCTCTTAGCTACCATACGTTTAGTACATCTGTACGTAGTCCACCGATCAATAATAATTAAATGTTCAGTTTTTCAATTTTTTAAAATGTAATATTCACTGCAGTCAACCTAGATAATTTCTTCAACTACCACAAGTTTAGTTATACATCAGCCCATATATCAATAATAATTTCAATATTATCCAAATGTGATCTTGCATTTTCTCTTGGATGTCCTAAAAATTACAGGATGATTAATATCCCTGAATTAATTAGCTTCCCTCTAAATTGATCTTATCTTCCTTTTATTAACATTCCATGTGAATTCCATAAATGGTCATCAACTTCAGCTCTGTTTTTCCTTCCTGTATAATATTGTGAGCAGTTAATTCCATAAATATATTATTAATCCAAACTGTGGTGAATAATTCCAAGAGGTAACATCAGTTTTGTTTTTCTTCCAGACATTTAAGTTAAACTTTACTGCTCCCCATTTGAAGATAGGTCAAGGAGACTTTATAATATATTTGATGATGTTAAATACATTTAAGAAAATATTCTTTCTCAATTTTTAGTTTATCTGCTTACTTTATGGAGGTATCTTTTGGTAAACAGAATTGTTTATTCTTCAAACATTGTTTATTCTTCATATGTTTATCTACTTTTTTCTTTCATGGTTAATTTTTGTGTGTTTTATTTATTAACTATATCACTATGTCAAAGTAAGAAACTATGCACCTATAATTGAAAAATAATTTTATCAAGAAAGCTAGAAAGACTTCTACTCTTTGGTTGGCTAATGGAACACTGCAAAACCATGAACTGACACTGAGTAAAGGAAAAGACAGATAGAACACTGTACATATGAAGATGTGCTCTACCACACCAATAACCAGAGAATGAAAATTGAATATACCTACCACAATATGATATTTTACACATATTCAATTTGCAAAAATTAAGTAAGCTGGAAATGTTCAGTATCAGAAAGAATGTGCATCAATGAAATCTTTTTTACAACCATTTTGGAAAACAGAGTGCCATTGTCATTGTAACATTGAAATATTTCTCACTTCTTGACTCAAAGTTTCTACTTCTAGGTAGATACCTAGAGACATAATTATGCATGTGTTGATTGGAAGTTATGTATGAATAGATTCAAAGCAAAATTTGTAATAGATAATCAACAAAGGGTCTTTGATGAGTATTAATAAATACATGGCATATTACCAAAGTATATATAGTAGCTAAAATGCCTAGGTTAAAACTGCCTATAAAATACATGAACGAAACTTTGTAATAATTTTGTTGAATATAGAAAGCAAACCTCAATGACTATATATAATATAAAATTGTTATAATAAAATTCAATTGTTAACAAGAGTAAATAATTTAAATATTTTAAATCCAGAAAATATAATTCATAGAAAATTTAGGATACAAGTTAAATCTTGAGGGTAGGTGGGAAGTAGTGAGAAAGGACCCTATACAGAATCCTTTCAGCTGTGTACACAGATTAATATAAGCTACTGGTGATGTTGTAGTCATTGGTTGAATAGCTGAACTGAACCATTTTCTCTCTGCTTGCATACATCACTTTATGTGGTTAGGTAGCAAACAGAAAGAATAAACAATCTATTATTTAATAAATTGTGAAATTACAGCATTTTAAGATTCTAATTTAAATTCATATGAATAAATAGCAGCTTTTTATTATTTCAAATTGAGAATGCAATAACTTCAAAGGTTTAGCTGAATGATATTGGTTTAGATTATTTTGTAACCACATCTCATTATTTGGAATTGGGTATGGAATAATAATAATGGATTTTTTTTTTTTTTTTACTTAACAAGTATTTACTAAGCACTCACTTGTATTCTAGGCACTATTCTAGTTCTAGGAACAAAATTGTGAACAATGGAGTAAAACAAAATTATCTTATGGAGTTTATAATCCAAGGTTGGATCTTTTTTTTTTTTTTTTTTTTTTTTTTGAGAGGGAGTCTCGCTCTGTCGCCCAGGCTGGAGCGCAGTGGCCGGATCTCAGCTCACTGCAAGCTCCGCCTCCCGGTTTACGCCATTCTCCTGCCTCAGCCTCCCGAGTAGCTGGGACTACAGGCGCCCGCCACCTCGCCCGGCTAGTTTTTGTATTTTTAGTAGAGACGGGGTTTCACCGTGTTAGCCAGGATGGTCTCGATCTCCTGACCTCGTGATCCGCCCGTCTCGGCCTCCCAAAGTGCTGGGCCAAGGTTGGATCTTGACAACAAAGAAATATATACACACACACTTGGCCACACTCACATCCACAGACATGTGCACATATACTTTTATATTTGTATGAAGTGATACATGCTATGAAGAAAAGTAAAGTCAAATAAGGAAGTAATGAATGTTGTGATGGGTCTGTGTTTGTAAAGGTATGACATTTGAGGGTGCGAACCAGCAAAGACTTTGGAGAAGAGTGTGAACAGCAACTTCGAAAGCCCCCAAACAGAGACAACCTTTACATGTTTGAGATCAAGAAAATCAGCATGATTAAAGCGTGTTGAGCAAGAGCAAGATCCAAAGGAAATTACATCATCCTGGTAGGTAGAGAAGATAATAGATGAGGGATTGTATGTGGGAGCAGTTATATTTTGATTGGGAGATGTTTTATAGGAAATGTAGTCTAAGAGATCAAACTGAAAAGGGTGATTACTTGGGAGGTTTTTGTAAACCTCCAACATGGGTGATTATGGCTTCGATGAGTGTGACTGTGGCTGTGGTGGCATTGATGAAAACTGGTGGGATTCAGGAAATATTTTGAAGTTAGAGCTAATAGGATTTCCTGAGAGATTGTATGTTGATACAAAGAATGATTCCTATATATTTGATCTGTTAACTGGATAAGGATGATGTCATTTACAATTATAGTTTGAAGAATAAATATTTTTAAGAAAAAAAAGTGTTTGTTTTAGACATTAATTTTTAGATATTATATTCATGACGATAGTCTAAGTAATGTTGCAGTGATTAATTTACCCCCAAAATCTTAATAGTTTTTTATACAATGGTAAGTTTCTCTCACAGAAATTGTTCAATCATTGTAGGGCTTTGGTGAAAGCACATACTACTTTTTAGTAGCCATAGCATCTTGAGAAAGCTTTCTCATTCTTTAATGCAGGAGAAAATAATACAAGGAGATCTCACATTCATTCTTCTGTGTTTAGGTGTAAAAGTCACGCACATTTTTTTTTTCTCAGATTTTTGTCTTGAAGTGCTCATAGGGGCCTTCCCAAATGCCAGGGGCTGTGTAATGTAGTCTTTAATGTGCTCAGGAGAAGAATAACAAAAATTCAGTAGGAGCTTCTAATGCAGATGTCTATAAACATTGAAATAGAACTATATATTAGGCAGTTGAACACAGAAATATAAAGTGGGGGTGTGGTTAGAGCTACAGATATAAGAGTGAGATATAACAACATGTAAATATTATTTAAAGCTGATATTAGATGACCTTCCGGGTAGTGAATGGAAGTAGATAAAAGAAGTCAAGACTCATTTTCAGATACTCTCATTTTGTCAACAGAGGAAAGAAAATTAAGTGGTCAATTACACAGAAAACCAATTGTTAAAAACCATGTGAAGTAAAACTAGGGGTCTAGGGTAGCCCAGAAACCGAGTGAATAAAGATTCTCAAAGGAGATAAAATAGTTTATATTAATAAATGTTGTCTGGATATAAAATGAAGAGAATACCACAGTTAAACATTTGATGTGGCAAGATAGAAGTCATTAAGGACCTTGATAAAGGGTAGCTTAATAGACTTCTTGGAAACAAAGCCCAATTATTGTGGGCTTAAGGGAAAATAAGAAGTAAATAAGTGAAAAATTGAATACAGACAAAGGTATTGTGAATGCAGAGGTAGCCATGCAAAGCACTTATCACCGTGCCTGGAGTCTACTGTGAACACTCAAAAATTAGGCATTTTTAATAGTAGTATTATTTATGTGTGTAATTCTAAAAGCTGGGGAGAAATAGGGCAGTAGTTGAAAAAGAGATATGAGGTACAGATTTTATTAGTTTTTTTACAGGAAAATTTTAAGCATGTTTGTGTGGGGACAGGAATAGTCAATAAGGAAATAAAAATTGATTATTTAAAATAGCAATGGGATAATTGCAGTATAAAAAAATTAAATGTGTGAAAGGGAATACAGTATCATCTAGTACATAATTAGAGGGAGTAATAATCCTAACAGATAAAATTCATGTAGTATACGAGGAAGAAATAAAAATATATGAAAACATTTATAAATGGGTTATAAAACGTTGTGGAAGGGGTGGTAATATATTTTAGATAATATTTATTTTTTAATAAAATTTTAAATAGTGTAACATGCTACAATGTAGGAAGTTGGTGATAGCAAGTTCAAGAAAGAAGAAAAGGTATGAAATATAACATTGAAAAATGGGAGAATAAATTGACAAGAAAACCTATGCAGTGTTGATGACCCACTTTTGCATTGTAATTTTTAGTTTAACAGTTTTGTTTTGTTATACACACATTTATTTATACTAGAGAAAAGTTAAAACATTAAGAAAATTGGGCCGGGCGCGGTGGCTCAAGCCTGTAATCCCAGCACTTTGGGAGGCCGAGACGGGCGGATCACGAGGTCAGGAGATCGAGACCATCCTGGCTAATATGGTGAAACCCCGTCTCTACTAAAAAATACAAAAAACTAGCCGGGCGACGAGGCGGGGGCCTGTAGTCCCAGCTATTCGGGAGGCTGAGACAGGAGAATGGCGTGAACCCGGGAGGCGGAGCTTGCAGTGAGCTGAGAGCCGGCCACTGCACTCCAGCCTGGGCAGCAGAGCAAGACTCCGTCTCAAAAAAAAAAAAAAAAAAAAAAAAAAAAAAAAAATTGAATCTGAGTAGTGTTTAAACATACCAAAAACATTGAGTAATAGAGGCAGGGACAAGTGAGTCAAGAATGCTTGAAGTGGGTAATTACAGTGATGGACAATGATGCTTTGGTTATGTACTGATGGAATTGAATATATAGGGAGACCAAAAAATGAAATATAGTAGAGTCATCTGGGTGTGGTTGCTCACACCTGTAATCCAGCACTTTGGGAGGCAAAGGCAGGAGAATGGCTTTAAGGTCAGTAGTTTGACACCAGCTTGGGCAACATGTCAATTCCTGTCTTTACAAAAAAATGCAAAAAATAAGCTGGGTATGTTGGTGTGTGTTTGTAGTCTCAGCTACTCGGAAGACTGAGACATGAGAATCGCTTGAGCCCAGAAGGCAGAGGTTACAGTGAGTCATGATTGCACCAATGCACACCAGGTTGGGTGACAGAGTGAGACACTGTCCCAGGAAAAATTATAGTAATAATAAAAAGAAATAAAGGAAAGAAAAAAGAAATATAGAAAAAGACAATGGATTTCTGATCATTATTACTGGCAGTATCTAGAGTATAAATTACCTAGAGTTTCTAAAGGAGGACAGAAGAAAAGGCATTTGGAATTTAAGTTGGAATTTAAGAGTTCAAGGGAATGGAATCTAGTGTGTTGAATGTTGTTTTGCCTGGATGTTTAGGTTACTATTATTGTTAGGATGTGGTCAATTGTTAATAGGTAGTGTTAGAGAAAATGACAAAGAACAAGAACAGAGAACTTCAATTAATAAGAGTGAATGACCTGGGGATAGGTAGATAACAAATAAGTTTTGGTGAATCACAGTCATTCAACTGGTCATTCAGTAGAGCTAGACTTTTTAATGGGAGAAGGGGGAAACCATGAAATCAATTATAAAAAATGAGAATGCTTACATCAATTCCAGGTTTTATGTTAATTCATCTTTAAGAAAATTAGAAGTGTTAATTCAAAAGGGGAATTCAGGGTCAAAGGAATACTGAGAAGAGAACCAACTTCACCCAGAATGCAAGAGTAAAGAAGACATTAAGAAAAGTAAAAGGTGATGTTATTGATGACAGACTATGAAATACAAATTGCATATATAAAATATTTGGGGATGACCAAGGGAATGGCAACATAAATTGGATAATTAGAATTGTGTGATAAGTAGTCCACATCTGAAAAAACATGGTCTTACAGTCTTCAATGTAAAAAGGAGGAGTGTGAATGAAGAAGATAGACTCTTTGGAGATTGTTGGTAAAATTCCTAAGCATGCCCTCTTTTGGACAATTGATAGTAATAAAGAATGTAAAACTTGGATTTGACGTAGAAGCATTTTTAGGGCTTCCTATGAGAGCAAAACTCACAAAAACTTGTTAAGACCCTGTCTCCTTCTAGAGTAGAAGAAAACGTTCCATGCTTTCAAATACAACAGCACTACCTCCTACCCTAAGCTATGATCCTCTCTTTTTCTGGGACAATCTTTCATATTGTTCCTCAACTGTACATTTATATAGGATTAGTAATGTGACTATGAAGAAAGAAAATTAATAGCCAATCAACACCTATTTTCTTTCTAAGTCATCTTGTTACATGTCACCTCTGTATCCACTTTGTCTCTCCTGTGTCTATGTAGTAAGCTCATATCTATTTTTCAATAAATATATATTGGAGATTTGAATGATTTTTTGCATAATCATTTAATGATTGTGGAGGAAACCAGAATATCTAACTTGTGGCAATGAATAATAAAATTGTTACTGAGGGGTTTAAAATACATGATGTGGAAAGCCACTGTCAAGACAGAAAGACCATTTTATGTCAAAACATAGATTTTTTTTTCAAGTAGGAAATAAAAAAGTCAGGTTGGAAGTGGCAATTTTGTGCTACTTTTGATTTAATATAAACCATGTCTTCATGGTTCATTTTCTTCCTCAAAGTATAAGTCTTATGCAGTTGTTTGGTATATAAAATACATTTTATAACTTAATGTGTTTTAATGAAGCTTGAATTGTAGTTTTAAAATAATACAGAACAATCTCTACAAATGCTAACAATAATGCTCAGTTGTATTTTTCCCAGTGCCTCAAAATATATTTATCTTGTTTTAACAGGTAGTTGGCTCTCTTTATTCCAGTATCATATAAATTAATTAATTATTTTTTTTTTTAGACGGGGTCTCTCTCTGTTGCCCAGGCTGGAGTGCAGTGGCACAATCTCCACTCACTGGAAGCTCCACCTCCTGGGTTCAGGCCATTCTCCTGCTTCAGTCTCTTGAGTAGCTGGGACTACAGGCAGCAGCCACCAGGCCCGACTTTTGTTGTTGTTGTTGTTGTTTTTGTTTTTGTATTTTTAGTAGAGATGGGTTTTCATCCTGTTAGCCAGGATGGTCTCCATCTCCTGACCTCATGACCCACCTGCCTTGGCCTCCCAAAGTGCTGGGATTACAGGCATGAGCCACTGTGCCTGGCCATAAATTAGATTTTAATGAGTATGGTGCATATTTTTCATTCATAGCACTTGAGACTTGCAACTCTTCTTTTGAAATTACTTACATGCCTATTACTTATTATAGAAACAAAGTTTAATTTAAAAAAACCTCATTTACCCCCAGATACTTTAATTGACCTAAATATTTTCCTTAAATGTATGTATTAGTATGTTCATACAGCTATAAAAAATGCCTGAGCCTGGGTAATTTATAAAGGAAAGAGGTTTAATTGACTCACAGATAAGCATGGCTGGTGAGGCCTCAGAAAACTTACAATCATGGCAGAAGGTGAAGGGAAAGCAGGTACCTACTTCACAAGAAAAAAGGAAGGAGAAGTGCTAAGAGAACGGAGAAGAGCCCCTTATAACACCATCAAATGTTGACAGAACTCACTCACTATCATGAGAACAGCACGGAGGAAACCAGCCCCATGATGCAATTACCCCAACTTGGTCTCTCCCTTGAGATATAAGGGTTAACATGATTATAATCTAGGATGAGATTTGGTTGAGGACAAAAGGCCTAACCATATCATTCCACACATGGCCCCTCCCAAACCTCATGTCCTCACATTTCAAAACACAATCATTCCTTTCCAAAAGTTCCCCAAAATCTTAATTCATTCCAGCATTAACTCAAAAGTCTAAGTCCAATGTCTCGTCCGAGACTAATCTGAGATAAGACAAGTCCCTTCCACCTATGAGCCTGAAAAGTCATAAGCAAGTTGTTTAGTTCCTATATACAATGGGGGTACAGGCATTGGGTAAATACGACAGTTCTAAATGGGAAACTTTGGCCAAATGAAGGAGCTACAGACTCCAGGCAAGTCTGAAAACCAGTGGGACAGTCAAGTCTCAAAGCTCCAAAATGATCTCCTTTGAATTCATATCTCACATCCAGGACACACTGATGCAAAAGGTGGGATCCCGAGGTCTTGGAAAGCTCCACCCCTGTGGCTTTGCAGGATACAGCTCCCCACTTGGCTGGTTTCACATGCTGGCTTTGATTGTCTGCAGCTTTTCCAGGTGCACAGTGCAAGCTGTCAGTGACTTTACCATTCTGGGATGTGGAGGATGGTGAATCTTTTCTCACAGTTTCTCTAGGCAGTGCCTTAGTGGAAACTCTGTGTAGGGGCTCCTACCCCACATTTCCCTTCTGCACTTCCCTAACGAAGATTCTCCATGAGGGTTCCACCTCTGCAGAAAACTACAGCCTGGACATCCTGGCATTTTCACACCTCCTCTGAAACAGAGATGAAGGTTCTCAAACCTCAGTTCTTGACTTCTGTGCATTCATAGGCCCAACACCACATGTAAGCTGCTAAGGCTTGGTGCTTGAACCCTCTGAAGCAATGGACTGAGCTGTACCTTGGCCCCTTTAAGCAATGGCTGGGATGCAGGGTGCCAAGTCCCAAAACTGTCCAAAGCAGCAAGGCCCTGGCCCTAGTCCACAAAACCATTTTTAACTCCTAAGCCTCTGGGCCCGTGATGGGAGGGACTGCTGTGAAGACTTTTGACAATCCCTGGAGACATTTTCACATTGCCCTGATGATTAACACTTGGTTCTTTGTTACTTATGCAAATTTCTGAAGCAGGCTTGAATTTCTCCTCGGGACATGGGTTTTTGTTTTCTCTCACACTGTCAGACCAAATTTTCCAAACTTTTATGCTCTCTTTCCCTTTGGAACATAAATTCCAATTGCAAAACCATATCTTAGTGAATGCATGAAACTGATTGCTTTTAAGAGTACCCAACTCACCTCTTGAATGCTTTGCTGCTTGGAAATTTCTTCCACCAGATACCCTAATCATTTCTCTCACTTTCAAAGTTCCACAAATCTCTAGGTCAGGGGCAGAAAGCCACCAGTGTCTTTGCAAACACACAGCAAGAGTCGTTGTTGCTCCAGTTCCCAACAGGTTCCTCATCTCCATCTGAGACCACCTCAGCCTGGACTTTATTGTCTGTATTACTATCACCATTTTGGTCAAAACCAGCTAACAAGTCTCTAGGAAGCTCCAAACTTTCACACATTTTCTTGTCTCATTCTGAGTCCTCCAAACTGTTCCAACTTCTTACCTCTACATTTTTGGGTATCTTTATAGAAACACCCCATTCTCTGTGGTACCAATTTACTGCATTAGTTTGTTTGCATACTGCTGTAAATAACTGCCTGAGACCTGGGTAATTGAGAGAGGAAAAAGGTTTAATTGACTCACAGTTGAGCATGGCTGGGGAGGCCTCAGAAAATTTACAATCATTGCAGCAGGCAAAGGGGAAGCAAGGCACCTTCTTCTCGAGGTGGCAGAAGGGAGGAGTGCCAAGCAAAAGGGGAAAAGCCCCTTATAAAACCATCAGACCTTGTGAGAAGTCACTCATTATCATGAGAACAGTATGCATGCGGGAAACCACCCCCATGATTCACTTACATCCACCTCGTCTCTCCCTTGACATGTGGAAATGATGGGGGTTATAATTCAAGATGAGATTTGGGTTGGGACACAAAGCCTAACCATATCAATGCATACTTAAACATAATTTAGAATGCTAATGTACACTTTGGGAGGCCGAGACGGGCGGATCACGAGGTCAGGAGATCGAGACCATCCTGGCTAACACGGTGAAACCCCATCTCTACTAAAAATACAAAAAAAAAACTAGCCGGGCGAGGTGGCGGGCGCCTGTAGTCCCAGTTACTCCGGAGGCTGAGGCAGGAGAATGGCGTAAACCCGGGAGGCGGAGCTTGCAGTGAGCTGAGATCCGGCCACTGCACTCCAGCCTGGGCGACAGAGCAAGACTCCGTCTCAAAAAAAAAAAAAAAAAAAAAAAGAATGCTAATGTAAAGTGTCTTTTTCCATGTAGAAATCTATGAATGTGCATTTTCTTTTCCTAAAATTAATTTTAAATTTATAAAATGTTAATAAAATAATTAAAGACTTTAGAAATGTGGGGACAGAGACTTAGTCATTTCACATTCTGATTTATATTTATCAAATAGGAATTGGTATAGCTATGGCAGTTGACACATTATTGAAATACTTTAGTAGAGGAGAAATAGACCCTGAATGAGTCCTCAAATCTCATCACCCAATAGTGCCCTTCATAACCCAAACTTTCTCAAAGGATGCTCCAACTTTCATATATTTCTGCGCAATACAGTCACTTCATTTTCATGCTTTAGAATTAGGCCAGTTTTGATTCTAATTGATAATGCTCATTAATCTTTGGAATAACATCATTGATTATGATGAAGAAGAGCAAGATGATACTTCACTGGATCCCACTATCACCACTATTTCCATACATATCTAGTAGCATTAAACTTTCTCCATTAGGTCCAGAAGAAACCATTTGTGATTTGATATTTATTATTTCCATACTTTGGAATATATCTTCCAATATACATTCTATCTACTACTTCTTTGTAATTATTAAATAATATTACAGTGTGTGAGGTTGCAAGAAGTAGTAATTTTACATTTAAAATAACAGAACAAAGAGAGGTCTCTATTCTTTTTCTTCTCAGTTCACAAGGACAAGCTGCCAAGTGCAAGGAAGAATAAGCAGAGCTATAAAAAAGATATCTAAAGGGATATCTGATTGCTCAGATATCAGAGAAATGGAAGAGTCTTGTCTTCAAATACTTGTGTCAAGCAGCAGGTTTTCACCATGTAGGGTGAAAGCAGAAGTTTCTCATGAACACCTTTTGCATCACAGTAAGGGGAGAGAGAGAGAGAACAGACACACACAAGCATGCCATGTCACTTTGTAAGTATCATAAGCATTTCATTATTCCATTCAGTCTTCCATCATTTATCAAGTGAATTTCAACAGATTACAATACAGGACATGGTATTTTAGAACTATAAAAGCAAATTCTAAAGTTTGTGAGAAGTTAGTAAGAAAAATATTCAAGAAAAGGTAAGAAAATTATGAAAAAGAAAGGGAAATTGGTGTTAAGGATTATTTGCTCTACCAATTGTTAAAACATAAAAATTAATCATAAGCATATCTAATATTTTGTGTGCTCTGCTTAGTGCCAAGTATTTGAAATGCTATGATGTGAGTTCTTAATGATTATCTTAGCTTGAGCAAAGGTCAAGGTACAATCTGCTTTAAGATGATATAATAAGTCCAGGTCCAGGCAGTGACACACTTTGGAAAAAGAACAGAGGAAGGTTGCTTCCCTGAGTGAAAATTAGGTGGTTTGATTGTGGAGTTATTTTTATTAGGAAAGGAAACTAAGATGTCAGCTCACACTTGCATTTGTTATTATTTAGTAAATTTATTATTTTGGCATATTATATAAGAATTATATGTCAAATACTCACATATGCACTACTAAGCCTAAACATTCAGATGTCTATTTTCTCTTCCCAATTCAGAATTCTTATTGCTTCCTCCATCAAAGAAAAATCACAATATTTAAGGTTTGTAAGTTCAACACATTTCTGTATATTTTTATAAAATATATCCCTAAAGAATATATTGTTCTTTTATATGTTTAAAACTTCAGTTGGCACAATGCTCTCTGAATTTTTCTGGAAATTATATTTTTCCCCCTCTCAAAATTGGTTTGTTAGTTATACCCATGTTGATATGTGTGGCTCTATTCCATTTAATCTTTACTGTTGTATTATATCCATTCCTCTGTTGTACAGCTGTGAAAATTTCACTAGTGTAACTCTTAAGAGTAAAAAATTTCTGGTAATTAAATACCAGGCGTTTTCACATTCAGTAGATCTTGTCCAACAGTATTCATAAGTGGTTATACTAAATTATATTTGCTTCAGCAGTTTAGAGGCTTTCCCACTACAGAACAAGCAGCACTACATTTCAGATCTTCAAATTTCAGAGTTTCAAACTGTTGCCCAAATTTTGAGTGTGAGCTTTTATCTCTGTATTTCAGTTTCCATTTTCCTTACATGAGCTGTTTCATTTCACATACTTGCTGATGATTCAGTTTACTTTTTCTGTATATAGCTTTGTCATAGCCAGTTTTTCTATCATGTTTTACCAGTTTATTTGTAAAAGTTGTTTTTCTTTTTAGTAACACATTTTATTAAGATTCTCCCTTGTAAGGTATTTGTATTTTTTAATTGTGCTTCATATATTAAGCACATATTTATTGGAAACTGATATTTGTGCATGGAATGAGGTAGGAATTTGTATAATTTTAGTAGACAACTAAAGATTTCTAACTGATGTATTGACTAGTTATCCCTTCCTGATTATACTGCAAAGTAATTTCAGTTGAGTGTTGAATCTGTGTTTAGGAATTGGTATGTGAGCCCTTTTTTCCATTGTTTTGATCTGTTTATTAGTATAACAACAGCGCATACCTTTTATTACTATAGTTCTTTAAGTATCTTTCTCTCTTTTTCCACAAGCATCATTGTTTGTTTTCTTGCGATCTGTCTATCCTTGTCACTTGCTCTTATAAATACATAAATTAACTTGTCAAATGTTAAATAAATCATTATTATTTTGATTAGAATTGTTCAAGTTTAAAAATTATTTTATAATTTGGGTGGAATAGATATGTTTGCAGTATTGAAAATTAGTTTCACACATGAGCATACTATTGCTGTAAAGTTGTAAACATATTTAGATTTGCATTGATGCCTTTCAACAAACATGTAAAACTTTTTTCATTTAGGAGTGTATTCCTAATTTTAAACCATATTTTCACTGTATCCTTTTCTATGTTTAGATAAGTTTAGATACACAAATACTTGTTACAATTGCTTACAGTATTCAGTACAATAACAGGCTGTACAGGTTTATAGCCTGGGAGGAATAGGTTACACAATACATCCTAAGTGTGTAGTAGGCTATACCATCCAGGTTTATGCAAATACAGTCTACGATGTTCACACAATAAAATTACCTAAGGATGTATTTTTCAGAATGTATCTCTATCATTAAATGATATATAACCATCTATAAAACAAACACCATTTGTTGCACTTATGTTCATAAGAAAGGTTGGTTGGTGAATACCTTTATTTAATAACTTTAAATGATTTTTCATAACAAGGTATATTATTGCATAAGTATCATTGGGAAGTGGAGTCTTTCTAGTTTTTCCTTTTACAATGTTCCTTGAGATAGTATGTTGTTAGTAGAATTATCTATTTACAAATATCTGTTAGAAATTATGTAAAAATCTCTGGTCTGGTATATTTTAGGTAGATATTACAGGACTTAATCAAATTTGATAATGGTAATAAGATTACCATATTTATCCTTTTATTGAGTCAAATACACACACATAATTCATATAGAAATATTAAAAATATATTTGTTCTTTAAGTTAGCAAATTACTTTGTCCTAATAATTTGTATTATATTGTCTGTAAGGTTGTGAATTATTTTTTTAGTGATATTAAGAACCTACAGTAAGTATAATAGTGATGTTGAAAATTACTGAGAGTTTCTTTATGGCTGAATATACGGTTTTTATATTGTTCCATACAACACTGGGAAGATTATATTGTAGGAAATTGGTGTATGAGTGTTCTACATGTCTGTACATAAGCCTGCTTAATTCTATAATTCAAACCTTCTAAACACTACTGCATTTTTGTTCACTTTGGTGCTAATATGGTGATGGTTTTCCTTCATTTAGTTTGGCCAAATTATTATTATTATTATTATATCTATGCTTGCTTTATTTTGTACTTTGTACTGAAAATTCTAATATTAAATGTCCTGGAAATTCTAATTCTGCTATGTAAATGTTGATGTCATGTTTCCAAAATATTAAATTTTGAGAAATTTTCATATGTCTGATGCATAATCTTTTGTAGCCCTGTTTGAGGGCAGGTAGTTGGACAGTTGATTTTACTTTGCATTTGCCAGGTGTCCCAGGATGCTAGAATAATTGAACCTCTTGCTCTTCATTTCTGAGTTTGTGGTTTCCTGGCCTCTGAACTATTGCAATTTGAAACCTTAAATCAATGAATATAATGACCATACTCTGATTCCAAGTTCTCAGTAGGGACTTTTCTTTCCAATCTAGAAACAATTACGAAATTTATACTTAGCTTATTTTCATCATTTCCTTGCAACAGGTATCTTCCAGCCTACTTGCTGCTAATGGTGTTTCTTCAAGGAATCCTGCATGTGCAAGGATTTAAGTTCCATTTCCCCCTCCTCAACTTGTAAGCTAACACAAAGGCCCGTGTTCCGAAGCAACTTTAAATTTTAAGGCTCTGTGTCTTGCTATCAGCCAGTATCACCAGGGCAGCTTCAGGTGCCTGTCTTAATCATCCATTCTAGTTTTTATGTGTTGTTCTTCTAAGACTTTGTGAGTTTTACTTCTAACCAGTCAATTAAAATGATATTTGTTATACTTTATGCAGCAATTTTAGATGTTTTACTCTGGGGGGTTTACTCAAAAACATTTAATTTTCACTATTGCCAAACAAAGAAACACCATGTAATTCCAAAGATTTATAAATTTGCTATAAAGACCAACTTGAAATATTTTACACATTAATTAAGAATAAATATTTTATAGATATTTGGGAAAAATTTTACTATTTACCTTTTTAAAATCTTATAGCAATATTGCATAATTATAACATTATGGTATTGTGAGTGACTTAACCATACAGGAATAATAATATATTTTTAGATTTACTAAGCCTTGTAAAATAAAGGCTTTCATAAACCAAGAAAAATAATATTTAAATAATATTTGTTAATAAGTATGACATTAAGAAATGATTCTATAAAACACCATGAAAATGAAAAACTGTAAGGTGTTATTAAAGACTTTCTATTGTTAAAGAAAATTAAAGACTCAGAAGTCATTTTAGCAATATAAATCTGAAATGCTTTTTGATTATTTAGCCAGCAGAATGAATCTAGAATTTACTCTTTTTTGCTAAATCCTTTATTATACCCATGTTTAAAACTAATTTGGCTGGCTCCTTCTGTATGTATCAGTTCTTGAGATACATTAATGAGTAAGAAATAAAATATTTTCACTCATAAACTTGCTTATGTTATAATGAGGGAAGCTGAAAAACAGTTTGTAAGAATACAAATAAAACTCATTTTTAATAAATGCCAAAAGAAATAAAGGAAAATAGGTAGCCAATAAATGCTCAGGATGAGGGCAATTTTTAAAATGATTGTCAGGAAAAGTCTGCTTTGAAGGTTTTATTTTAACAGAGACATGATGATTAGAAGAAGAAAGTCATTATAAAATATAGGAAAGAACTATCCTAGAAATGCAATGATGAGAGTAAATTTAGCCTGTTGTGTTCCAGAGAAATCAACAGTGTGGCTAATGTGACAGCACAGGAGAAAGTGGTAAACGTGAAGATGGGAGCAAGGCAGAGTCACTTCACGTGTGGGCTTGGGGGTGGGTTGTCTACATAAATCAACAAACAAGTATACTTTTTTGTTTTAAATATTTGTGGGTACATAGTAGGTATATATATTTATGGAATATATGAGATGTTTTGATACCGGCATGCAATGTGAAATAGTGTAAACCAAGACTGTCCTAGGCATACCAGGTCAAACTGCTACACTGACTATAGAACAAGGTATGAATGTTTTCCATGAAGAGTTGCTGTGAGTTGATTTAGTATATAAAAGATAACTCTGCTGCTCTTCCATTAATCTATTGTATTCTTTGAAACCGAATATGTGGAAAAAGGAATGAGGTAGCAGGAGAAGAAACATTGAGAACAATAAGAGACCCATGAAGCCATCCAAGAGAGAAAAATGACAATTTGAATTAGGAGAGTCTCTACTGATCACATGCAGATTTGAATGTCTTAAGAAAATTGGAAGGTGCAAGTAGTAAATTTGCTTTTGGTAATGAAATAATATTTGTGCGTATAATTTACTCTCAATCATAGTTGTGTACTCAATATTGACAAATTTTATTTTGTCTTTATAAGATATAATGATTTTTCTACAGGTTAAAAGTGATTGCAATTAATACCAACTATAAATCTTATATTGCATAACATCATTTTTATGGTTTTTAAATTCTATTCATTCACAAGAATGGAGGTTAAGGATGTGTGGTGTATGATGGAGTGGAAATAGTATAAATTTCGGAGTTAAGATAACTGTCATTTAAATAGTATCTGTCACTTGCAAGCTGTGCTTTTTTCAACATTTACTAATCTGTCTGAGTCTTAGTATATTGTCTTTTAAGAAGCTGAAAATTGAAAGATCACAATATAAAGGTGGTTTCATCCTAAATGTTCAGAAAATTGTTGTCATTTTTTATTTTGATCTCTTCAGAAAGAGGATCTTACTCCGTCACCCACACTGGAATGTGGTGCCACAGTGATAGCTCATTGCAGCCTCAAACTCCCGAGCTGCAGTTCTCCTACCTCTGTTTCCTGAGTAGTTGAGACCACAGGTGTATGCCACCATGCCCAGTTGGTTTCTTTTTATTTTTTGTAGAGACAAGATGTTGTTCTGTTGCTCAGACAAGTCTAAACTCCTGGGCTCAAGCAATCCTTCATCCCTTGACCTTCTAAAACACTGAGATTGCAGGCATGAGTAACAATGTCTGGCCAATTGTAGTTATTTCTATGATCATCAACAGTGTTATCATTCACTTAAATCTGGATCACAAGGTTTCTGTTAGAACCAGATTTTGAAAAATTGATATTATTTTATCCAAGTAAATTAACGAGGTTCTCAAAAAAATCTAACTACCAGAATCTGGCAGAAATCTCAAAATAGAGTGGAGCAATTTTAAGTTAAATCAGAGTTATTTATACAGGGCCAGATTTTTTGAAATATTTGCATAAGAATTTTTATACACACACAAAAAATAGTACTACTAGAGTTGTCTTGCTTACTTGCTTTTTATTTATTTAGTTAGTTTTTTGAGATGGAGTCTCGGTCTGTCACCCAGGCTGGAGTGCAGTGGTGTGATCTTGGCTTACTGCAACCTCTGTGTCCCAGGTTCAAGCAATTCTCCTGCCTCAGACTCCCCAGTATCTGGGATTACAGGCACCTGCTACCATGTCCAGCTTATTTTTTCATATTTTGGGTAGAGATAGGGTTTCACCATATTGGCCAGGATCATCTTGAACTCCTGACCTCAAGTAATCTGCCCACCTCGACCTCCCAAAGTCCTCGGATTACAGGTACGAGCCACTGTGCCCGGAGCCTACTTGCTCTTTTAATGATTAAGTGCTAGATACATAATTGAGAAAGAGAGGGGGGAGAAAAAAAGAGAAACCCAATGCAAAAGATCAAATAATATTATTCGTAATTATGAGCAATTATACAAGTTATTGTTATTAAAATTAGAAAATAGTCTGTTTTAAAAAGTACTTTTACATTATTGCATTGAACTTCCATTAGGTTCAAAAAAGTAATACTGCAACTATTTATAAGACAGAAAACTAAGAATCATAGAGATTAGTTGACTTTTCCAGGATCGTATGGCAAATTAACAGTAGAAATTGAAGAGCAGTGTATGCTTTATAATCTCATTTAAACTCATTAAGTCACAAATAAGAGCCATCTCTGTAAGTTTTCATTTTATGCCTGAATAGTATTCCATAGTGTAAATATACCACATTTTCTTTAAGCATTCATTTGTTGATAGACACTTAGCTTGACTCCACTTCTTGGCTACTGTGAAGAATGCTGCAGTAGATGTTAAATTGCAGATATCTTTTCAACATGCTGATTCCATTTATTTTGGATATATACCCAGTAGTGGAATCGTTGGATCATATGATAGTTCTATTATAATTTTTGAGGAACCTCAATAATGTAGTTTATAATGGCTCTACTAATTTATATTCTTACCAGTAGTGTATGAGTTCCCCTTTATTTATATACTCCTCAGCATTTGTTGTATGATTCAGAAATTTATTTGTTCTGTTTTCCAGTTCATTGTTTTATAGTCATTCATAATAATCTCAAAGGATTCTTTGTATTTCTGTGGCAGCAATGTGGTGTCTTTTTTTCATTTCTAGTTTTATCTATTGCATTACTTCTCTCCTTTTTTTAGTCTAGGAGAAAGTTTATCTTGTGCATTTTTTTTTTCAAAATAACCCTTCGTTTTGTTGATCTTTTTATCTGTTTAGTCTATTTTATTTCTGCTCTGATCCTTAGCGTGTCTTTCCTTCTACTAATTTTGGGTTTAATTTGTTGTTTATCTTGGTTGTTGAGTGCAGCATTAAGTCATTTATTTGAAATAGTTTTCATCTTTTGGTGTGGCATTTATTGTTATAAACTTTCCTCATGGAATTCCTTTTATATATCCCATAGGCTTTGGCATGTTGAGTTTTTGCTTTTGCTTATTTCAACAGCTTTTTAAGTGTTAAGGTATTTTTCAAATGGTAATTGTTCCATTTGTTGTACAAGAGCATGTTGTTTAACTTCAATGTATTTTTAAGTTATCCAAAGTTCTCCTTTTATTACTTTCTAGTTTTATTCCATTGTGATAATTTGAATTTTAAAATTTGTTAAGACTTTTGTGGCCTAACGAATGATCTATCCTGGAGAATGTTCCACGTACTGATGAGAAGTATATGTAATCTGCAGCTGTTGGATGTAACATTCTGTAAATGCCTGTTGTCCATTTGGTCAAGAGTGCACTTGAAGGCTAATCTGGTATTTCTTTGATTATTTTCTATCCGGATGATCTGTCCGTTGCTGAAAGTGGAATGTTGGCGTGCCCTACTCTTACTGATTTGCACTCTACTTCTTCCATTAGGACTATTAACACAGGAATATCTTATATTATTGTGCTTTACTTTATTGGGCACTTCAAAAACTCTTCAACTACTGAAATAGTCAAATGGAAAGTTTGTGGCAACCCAGTATCAAGCATGTCTGTTGGCCCGTTTTTTTCTAACATCATGAACTCACTTCATGTCTGTTATATTTTGCTAATTCTCATAGTGTTTCAACGTTTTTCATTATTATTATATTTGTTATAGTGATCTGTATTCAGTGATCTTGGATTTTACTATTGTTATCGTTTTAGTGCATCACAAACCTTACCCATAGAAAATAGCAAACTTAATCAGTAAATGTTGTTTGTGTTCTGCTCCACTGACCAGTCATTCTCCCATGTGTCTCCCTCTTATAGACCCTTCCTATTTCCTGAAACACAATATTAAAATTAGGACAATTCATAACCTCCAATGGCTTCTAAGTGTTCAAGTAAAGAAAGAGTCACTTGGGAGGCAGAGGCAGGCAGATCATGAGGTCAGGAAATCAAAACCATCCTGGCCAACACGGTGAAACCCCGTCTCTATTAAAAATACAAAAAAATTGCCGGGCGTGGTGGCTGTCACCTGTATTCCCAGCTACTTGGGAGGCTGAACCAGGAGAATGGTGTGAACCTGAGAGGCAGAGCTTGCAGTGAGCAGAGATCACGCCACCGTACTCCAACCTGGGCAACAGAGCAAGACTCCGTCTCAAAAAAAGAGTCACATTTCACTCACTAAATCAAAACCTAAATTCAATTAATCTTTGTGAAGATGGCATGGCAAAAGCCAGTAGAGACCAAATGCCAGGTCCCTTGTCCCAAGCGGTTAGCCAAGTTGTAAATGTGAAGAAAATGTATTGATAACTTGCTGCAGCTTCTCCATCAGCACTTGCTGCTTCGTCTGCACTTTTGTGGCATGTAGATGGATTTTTTTCCTTAAATCGCATGAACCAAACTTTGCCATCTCCCAACTTTTCTTGAATGAAATTAAAAGTGCTTTCCAGCGAACACCTGAATGCTAAGAAAGCAAAACATCCTCAGTGCTGACATAAGTTCATAGTGGTCCACATGGAAAATCAAACAATATAGTTGTAATGTAGGCAAAACAGTCTTATACTCAAAGGAGATGTCATCTAGTACTTTCTGAGCTAAAGAGGAGAAGTCAATGCATGGCTTCAAAGCTTCAAAGGACAGGCTGATTTTCTTGTTAGGGACTAATGCAGCTGCTAATTTTGAGTTGAAGCCAATGATAATTTACCATTCTAAAAATCCTAGGGCCCTTAAGAACTCTGATAAATCTATTCTTCATGTGCTTTATAAATTGTACAACAGAGTCCAGATGCCAGCACATCTGTTTACAGTATGCTTTACTTAATATTTTAAGCCTACTGTTGAAAACCTACTGCTCAGAAAAGGTTTCTTTCTAAATATGACTTATCATTGATAATACACTTGGTAACCCAGTAGCTATTATGGAGTTTTACAAGATTAATGTGGTTTTTCATGTCTGCTAACACAGCGTTTATTCTGCTACTACATGGATCAAGGAGCAATTTAGACTTTGAAGTCTTATTATTTAAGAAATACATTTTTTTCATAATGCTATAGCTGCCACAAAGAGTGATTTCTCTGATAGAGCTGGGGAAAGTAAATTGAATACCTGCTGGAAAGAATTCACCATTATAGATGTCCTTCAGAACATTTTGGACTTATGGGAGGGTGTCAAAATTTTAAAATTAATATAAGCTTGCAAGATGTTTATTCCAACCCTCATGGGTGATTTAGAGGGGTTCAAGACTTCAGTGGAGGACCTAACTGCAAATGTGATGGGAATAAGCAAGAAAGCTAAAATGAGAAGTGGTGCCTAAAGGTGTGACTGAATTGGTGCAATCTCGTGATAAAACTTTAATGGATGAGGAGTTGGTAACTCATGGATGAGGAAATAAAGTGTTTTCTTGAGATGGAATCAACTCCTGGAGGAGATGCTCTGAACATGTGTGAAACAAAGGATGTTAAATTTTACATAAACTTAGTTAATAAAAAAAGCAGCAGGTTTTGAGATTAACATCAATTTTTAAAAATGTTCTACTGTGGATAAAATACTATGAAACAACATTGCTTTCTACAGAAGAAACTTTCATAATGAAAGATTTGATTGATGTGGCAAACTTCATCCTTGTATTATTTTAAGAAGCTTCCACAGCCACTCCAATCTTCTGCAAAAGCAAGTATGATCAAAGAAGTATTTAGTCATCAACATTAAGACAAGATCTTTCATCAGCAAAATAAAATTACAATTCATTCAATGCTAAAATGATCAATACAACTTTTTAGCAATAAAGTGTTTTTAATTAAAACATGTACATTCTTTTTGTAGCATAGTATTATTTCACAATTAATAGAGTACCGTGCAAAAACAGCTTTTAAATGTAGCAGGCAATAAAAACGTGTGTTTTTCACTTTATTGTGATATTTATTTCACCATGGTGATCTGGAAGTGAACCTGCAATATCTCTGGGGTATGGTTGTGTGTGCTTTATACATTTAGGTTCTCTTATGTTGGGCACACATTTATTTATAATTGTTAAACTCTTTTTTATTACCCCTTAATTATTAAATAATGGCCTCTTCTCTTTTTTACATTTTTTGGCTTAATGTTTCTATTATTTGATATACATATAGCAACTGCAGTTCTTTTTCATTTCAATTTTCAAGGATTTTTGTATATTTTGCTTTTCACTTTCAGTCTGTTTACAGAACGAGTTAATCTCTTTCAGGTAGCTTAGTTAGGTCTTCTTTTTTTTTTTTTTTTAACCATTCAATCCTTTAATTGAAGCTCTTAATCAATTTACAGTTATAGTAATTATTGATAGTTAATGGCTTACTACTGCCACTTTGTTACTTATTTTCTGGTTGCTTTACAGATCCTCTTTTCCTTTTTTTCTTACAGTCTTCATTTGTGGTTAACTAATTTCTCTCTAGTAGTATGTTTTTATTCTTTGCTTTCTATGTTTACTGCATCTGCTCTAGGTTTTGCTTTGTGGTTACAATGTGACTTACAAAATACATTCTACACTTATAACAAAATTTTATATTTGCACAGACTTTTCCTTGTATAAATTGATACTTGTATAAACTGATAACAACTTAAGTTTAATCTCAAAGGAAAGAAAACAAACAAGCAAAAAGCTGTACACTTTGTTTATTCTCCCCCTACATTAGAAATTTTTAATATCACAATTTATAATTTTACATAGCCTGTCTCTTAACAAATTACCATAGTTATTTTTACTTTTTATTAGTTCGAACTTTTTGCCTTCATACTGATAATATTTGTAGTTTTTCAGTATAGAATGCTTGCACCATGATTTCAGTATTAGAATAACAATCATTTTAGCATCTTTTCCTTTCAGTTTGAAGAACATTCTTTATCATTATATATAGGAAATATCTGTGAGTAATAAATTTCCTAAGCTTTTGTTTTTAAGAGGCTTTATCCATTCTTCATTTCTGAAAGATAATTTTGCTGGGCACAGTATTCTCAGTAGACAGACTTTTGTATTTTTCCCTTCAGCACTCCAAATATATCATCCTACTCCCTACTGGCCTACAAGGTTTCTGCTGAGGTGTATTAGAAATTCCTTATATTTGCTTCTTTTCTCTCACTTATCTCAAGAGGCTATTTGTTTCTGACATTTGACAGTTTGATTATCATATGTCGTTGGGTACTGTTATTTGGGTTGACCCTAGTATATGACATTTAACCTTATTATGCCTGAATATTTATATATTTTTTCTGCTTTGGAAGGTTTTCTGTTATTATTTCTTTGAATAAGCTTCTAACCTTTTGTCTTTCTCCATTCTTTCTTTAATTTCAATAACCCAAATATTTGATCTTTTGATTTTGTTCCATAGATCTCATTAGAATTCTTCATTATTTTTAGCCTTTTTTCTTACTAATAATGTATCTTCAAGTAGCCTGCCTTCAGGTGTACTGATTCTTCTGATTGATCATTTCTGCCGTTAATGCTTTAAATTGCATATTTCATTTGGTTCATTGTATTTTTCAGCTCCAGGATTTGAGTTTTATTTCTTTTTTAACTATTTCAATTTTTCTGCTAAATTTCTCAGATAAATTTCTGAATTAACTCTATATGTGTTTTCTTGTGGTTCCTTGAGTTTTCTTAAAATGAGTATTTTCAATACTTTGCCTGAGAAATCACACGTTGTCATCACTGTTGGGTGCATCTCTATCACCTTTGTTTGGTGAGGTCATATTTCCCTGAATTTTTCTGAAACTTGTGAATGCACAATGATGACTGCCCATTGAGGAATAAGGTATTTATTCTAATCTTTGTTGCCTGTCTTTGTTTGTGCCTGTCCTTCTTCAGAGAGCCTTCCAGAGATTCTAAGCAGACTGACTATTGTATTTCCTGATTCTGTGATCACTGCAGCAATCTCATTAATACAGGATTTTCTAAATCCAGGCTTGTCATCAGTCTCACAAAGACTCTGAGTTTGACATTGCTCTGTGGCCTAGACAGGCCTAAGAAAGTCACAAAGAGAATATTGAAACTGTATGGGAAAGTTGGCCAGGACTTAAGCCTAGAAGACGGTTCCAATTACTCAGATGTGCATGTTTCTCAGCAGGTCCCTGTACAGGCAGAATGTTCACCAACTTCAGCAAAAAAGACCAAAGCTGAGACAGAGCCATCTCAGGATCTGCTTTAGGATGGCAGTTGGTGAGCCTGTCATGCAGGCTTAGACACTTGGACTGAAAGAAATGAGTTAGTCTCCTTTTGTGTCTTTGTGTTTAGAGTTCTGAGCCAGGATTTCGGCTGAGGGGATCAGGAACAACTTTCAGGTTTATTGCCAAGACTAATGTCAGCAGACAGATAGCCTCTTCACCAATGTACTAATGTGTGTGATTTCTCCTGAAACCCTTGAAAGATGATTTTGGCTACAGGCTAAAGGCCCTGAGGGGGTGAGTCAGTTTCTGGGCTTGAACCAAAAGTAGAATCAGCAGATCAGCCACTTGGGTGCCAACCTGCACACTTAAAATGACCCAACTATGTCTTGGGCTCCATGGAGTTTTACAAACTTCTACCTGAATCCCAAGTATTTTTTTCTGTGGATGGGTTCAGAATGCTTATCGTTATAGAATATGATGATAATATTCTATTTTTACATTCTGTGCTATTATTCATTAAGGCAGTAATTCCAAAGCAGGATATTTCTTTGTCAAGATAGAGTTGAACAAACCATCCCTCTGTGGAAATAATATACTTATCAAATGTGACTTAAAGAGCACATAATATGGAACTTCTATGATTCTGGATATATTTTTTTTATTTTGGTGGATGTATCTTATATTATAAATACATTGTGTTTGTTTCTCAAATTAAAGATGAAAATTAATATGTTATAATGATTTTTCTTTTGGTTTTATGTAATTTTGAAGAGGTTACTTTTCCATACTGACTAAAAGTTAACATCAGGGCCAGGCACAATGGCTCACACATATAATCCCAACACTTTGGGAAGCTGAGGCAAGAGGATTACTTTATGTTAGGAGTTCAAGATCAACCTGGGCAACAGAGTCAGATCTTATCTCTACAAAAATACAAATTAATTAATGTGCCTGACATGGTGGCATGTGCCTGTAGGCCCAGTTACTTGGGAGACTAAGGTGAAAGAATCACTTGAGCTTAGGAGGGTAAGGCTGCAGTAAGCTATGATGGTGCCACTGCACTCCAGTCTGAGTGAAAGAGCAAGACCCTGTCTCAGAAAACATGCATGTGTATGTATGTGTTTGTGTATTATGTAATATATACACATATTTTATATTTATATACACATACATATAAAATAATAGTTAACTTTAGCTTTCAAATCTCTATTTATTTTACATTTTTAAAGGAAAAGAGAGGGATAGATTGTTCATGTGAAAAAATATCACTTAGAATTTTGTTTTTTAAAAAAAGTTTTTGACAAAATTTCCTTTTAGGTAAATATAAAATATTATTTTCAAATATGAATGATCATAACCAAGATAGTAACTTGCAAAAATATAAAGTGTAGTGTAATCATTTGTATTTATATAGTTAATTAAATAGAAAATTATATGACCCAGTTTCATGTATGCAATTAGCAATTAAACTAAATCTCTTACCCTAAATTACTGGCAATATGATGGTGCCCATGAGAACCAGCAGGGTACTATCTATTTTAAGTATGCTTTAATAGCAGGTTATGATAAATTTTGGAATATTTTTGTTTATTCAGTAATTTATAAATTTTAGAGAACTGTTAAGCTCTATCTAAAATATTGTATAACTCACACCTAATTTCTAATTTGCAGTTAATAATAGGAAAGGGACAATAATAGTTATTTTTTATTTTTCTTTCTTTCGAATTTCTAAACCGAACTTAACCAAAGAAGAATAATAAAACATAGTAGCCTTCTTTTTTTATAGGTAAAATTAATAACTTTATTATTTTATTTATTTTTATAATACGGGGAATATTTTGTTTTCTAGTATAGTTTTGTGTAGCTCAAAGGTAGAGATTCGCACCAGTATTTCAGCTCATAAATTAAGCTAAATTTTATATCTAAATTGAATATTACAGAAGACAGATATGTGAGATTTTAAGTTGTCTTAAATGTTGCTTTTGGTCTGAATATTTCTTTTTCTCTAAAATTTATATGTTGGACTCTAATTACCAATGTGATGGCATGAAGAGGTGGCCTTTTGGGAAGTGATTAGTTATGAGAGTCAATCCTTCAGGAATGGAGCTATTGCCCTTTACAAAGAGACCCCAGAGAGCTGCCTTCTCTCTCTAACATGTGAGGTGACAGCAAGAAGGTGCCATTTTGTAAACTAGAAAGTGGACCTTCACCAGACACTAATTTTACCAGCACAATGATCTTGTACTCCCCAGCCTCCAGAACTGTGAGAAATAGTTTTTCTTTTCTTATTTATAAGCCACCTATTTTATGGTATTGTGTTTTAACAACTCAAATAGACTAAGACAAGTATTAAATAATTGAACACCTGCAAACACTTGAGCTAACCACAGTATTTAAACAAAGGAATTAGAATGAGATAAATTAGATAAAACAGTTAAAAACTGCTATGGTTTGAATGTGTCCTCTTCATGTGTTAGAATCCTAATCTCTCTGCCCTCATGAGTGGAGTAATGTGACCTATGCTCTCATTAATGAGTTAGTAGATTCACAGGAGTTCTGCCTTCATGAATATATTAATTTTTTTTTTTTTGAGACGGAGTCTCGCTCTGTCACCCAAACTGAAGTGCAGCGGCCAAATCTCAGCTCACTGCAAGCTCCTCCTTTCGGGTTCACACCATTCTCCTGCCTCAGCCTCCCGAGTAGCTGGGACTACAGGCGCCCGCCACTTCACCCGGCTAGTTTTTTGTATTTTTTTTTTTAGTAGAGATGGGGTTTCACCGTGTTAGCCAGGATGGTCTCGATCTCCTGACCTTGTGATCCGCCCGTCTTGGCCTCCCAAAGTGCTGGGATTACAGGCTTGAGCCACCGCGCCCGGCCTATTCATATTATTATTGTGGGAGTGGATTCATTATCGTGGGAGTGGCTTTGTTATAAAATTAAGCTTTCCTTGGCTCTCTTGCTCCTGTCCTTCACCTTGTGATGCCCTACGTTATATTACGATGGACTTATAAAGCCCTAACCAGATGCTGATGTTATGCTCTTGTATTTCCCAGCCTCCAGAACTATGAGCCAAATAAACTTCTATTCTTTATAAACTACCTAGTATTTAGTATTCTGTTTTGGTAAGTGAAATGGACTAAGACACAAACCGTCTTGGTTATCATAATTCTATTTTAGCTTCTTCTCAATATTATTAATTTGTTTAGGATTTTTGTAAGTTAGCACCATATTCTTTTGTAATAAAATAAATTAGCAACTTTATGAGTTAGCAAGTTTAATTTCTTTAGAAATTTTATATCTGACATTTCACTGCTAAAATATGAAAACAAGATATCTTGACACAAAATGTAGTTAATTTATGTTAATACAATTTTTAATTATTTAAATTTAAGTGAGATAAGTTTTTAATCATTCATGTGTCAAAAGTACTTGCTTAGATTTACATCTGTTAATAATTGTTAAATATTTAATGTTTATTTTTTATTCATGAGATATGAATATATGTTTCCTTTGTGTTATAAATATCTGAATGTTGGTGAAATTATATCTTTCAGGGAGCATGGGGCTGTATCAGAGGTGATGTCTACTCTGACTCCAAAAGTTACAAGCGTGAGGGCTGCATACACATTACAGTAGTTGTGCCTGTTCATCCACACTAGTTGGCAGAGTGGCTTAGCCTTTTGAGGAGCCATGGGCTTCTTAGGTAAAGAGGTTAAAAAAAAAAAAAAAAAGAAGTTAGCATGCATAGCACAGAAGAAACCCCAGCACATTAATATATAACTTCTTGGAAACCAGAAAGTGGATGCTGTTGCATGGGACACAGACACTTACCAATTAGCCCTGTGGTTCAATTCTACACTGGCAGACGCTGTCGAAGCTGCTCACATGAATTAAGAACTTTTTGATTTGAAGCCACTTTTGAAGACCTCAAATTTCTGACATTCCATTCCTCAGAAGGGAAAGCGTGTTCTGGCAGTCCAGTACCCATATCCTGTGGGCAGCAGCTGAACAATTCCTAGGTGCTGTTCTCTGTCCAAGACTTTTTTTTAACCGTAATTTCTTCCCAAGAAAGAAGCAGACAACCTGGATCTCAGAGCTGCCTGCTTTGCAGGGAATTTCCCAGAACTTATATCTCTGCTTAATTCTTCTGTAGGATAAAGGTTTCTCATATCAGCTTTGCCAACTGTTCAAGACAACCCCTTTAAGCTTCACCTGAGCAAGGAGAAAGTCACAAGTCTGACAGTAACGGTATATGGGTGTGGCGTATTGGTTAATCTTTGCTGAGTCCCCACCTTTGGCATACTAGACAGATTGAAAGGTTGAAGCTGCTAACAAACTTTTCATATTTATGGAGGTCTTCAGAAGCCCTAGAGACACTGTAAAGAGTTCTCCACAGCAGAGTTTGTGATAAACCTTGGAGGTATGGAGAGAGGAAACAGATTTGCAGACCAATGGCCTGTTGGGAAGGAACAGGAGCTCTTCTGCTTACATGAACTGAGCCCTGGAAGCTGCTGCTTCTTGCCATGAGGGACAAGGGTGTATACTGCATTACTGGTATTTGTCAAGGCTGACTAAGCCCACCACAGTGTCTTCTACAAAACTCTGGAGCAGTCCAGGCACTGGGAAAAGTAAATGGAAGACATGTTTGCCCCTGTAACCCCAGACTCCGACAGGCCTGACAGTTTCAGGCATCCCCAAGACACACCCTCAAGCCCATGAACTACCGGGCATGCTGCCTGATGTTCACCCACCTCACCCACTCAGATCCTGGCGGGAACTACCCCTGCAACTGGCTGACTTCTGGGCTCTGCAACTGACGGAGGCCTCCTGCAGTCCTGGGAGACTGACCCAGCCGTGATGCTTCCAACAGGATAATGGAAGATCAGCACCAGATCAGCAGGAAGCAGAGATCTGAAGCTGTCTTGATTTCCTCCACTATGTCTGTGCTGTCCTTGGCTTCTTCTGCTTGGCACTGTCCACCTTGTCATCTGGCTTCCTCAGGGGAATAGGCTAAACAGTTCCTTCAATGGACCCTGGAGGAATTTGGAGAACTCTGAGACCTGAACTTTGGAATTGGTGCTTTCTATGGCCCTCAGATTGATATGTACCTTCAAAGTGTCCCACGGTGTGGGACAATCAAGCTTGACTTCCCACTGTCCCTGAGATTTGACTTTCAGGACAAGTGGCTGACAGGAGTCCTAACGTGTCCAGTTCTCATTAATCAAGCAGTGTTCAGTTCTGTGGAAAAGGTGTTGGTAGCAGGCACATAAAACTGTGGAGGAATATGGACTCTCTGGTTGTCCCTGTTCCAGGTGGTGGTTATGTCTGTAGGTTCTGAGCAAGAGAAATATCAGGGAAGAACAACAAAGCCTGTAGGGTGCAGGCTTGGTCAGCCACCTGGAAGCTGACTCTGGACTGACCCTCAGTTGGAGAGTCTGCTGGGCCTAGCTTGCCCACTGGATTGGCCCGAAAGAGGAAAGTAAGAGAGCAGTGAACATTGGGACTCTAGATAATCATTGACTTGGCTAGCAGGACTTGACTAAGTCAAACAGTGGCTGGTGGAGCTACAGAACACCAGGGTCCCAAATGCTGAAGAAATTTTCTGAGCCTTTGTACATAAATGAGGCAAAGACCTGTGAGAGCTATCAACCTCTCTTAACATGGGAGACTATAACCCAGCTCACAGTCTGGAGTCTCCCAGAGTTCTCAGAGGTGATGGAGGCATGCGTCTGTTCTACTGGAAAGAGATTTGGTTTGGGGACCCCACAAAGGGAGGAAAGTTGTAGCTGCTGGTATGTGAAAAGAGTGAAACTAAAATAAACCAGAAGCTTCTGTTTCCTTTTTTTAATATACCTTTCAGGAAAAGTATTTCTATATTGTTAAAACTAAATAGTTTATATTTATCAAGGCTAATTAATTAGGCACATATTAATCCACTAAATTATCACTTATCTTTCAATGGCTTATAATCACTTTAATAGTTTAAACCTGGAGGGCAATTTTTCATTTTGAAAAGGCAATTGTGATCTTCTTTTTTTTTTTTTTTTTTTTTTTTTTTTTTTTGAGACGGAGTCTTGCTCTGTCGCCCAGGCTGGAGTGCATTGGCCGGATCTCAGCTCACTGCAAGCTCCGCCTCCCGGGTTCACGCCATTCTCCTGCCTCAGCCTCCCGAGTAGCTGGGACTACAGGTGCCCGCCAACACGCCCGGCTAGTTTTTTGTATTTTTTTAGTAGAGACGGGGTTTCACCATGTTAGCCAGGATGGTCTCGATCTCCTGACCTCATGATCCACCCGTCTCGGCCTCCCAAAGTGCTGGGATTACAGGCTTGAGCCATCGCGCCCGGCCGCAATTGTGATCTTCTAAAGTAAAATTATTAAATAGTTTGATTTAGCTCAACCCAGAAACATGTATTCTCTTCTCAACCTCTGTGCATTTTAAGAGTTAAAGCAAATTTCAAACAGAAGGTGAATTTAATGTCATTTTATTACTCGTTTAAATTGTATATTGTTTCCTAGTTGTTGCGAACATTTGACATTTTAAGGATGTCATCATCTAACTCCATTCCCTCCAAATACTCTAATTTTTTGTTTGTGCGCTATCTTGGTGAGAGACTGTGTCTACAATTCAAAGTGTAAGGGACCAGATTCACCCCACAACCCTACTTCCACTGCCTAGGACCAGATATGTTACCTTGCTCAACCAATCTGATGTTTTTCAGAACCACTGTCTCCCATACACCTAGCCACTATGCGATGACTCAGCAAAGAAAGGAGTGTGGATGTTATAGGCTATGAGCACATGTTCTAGTGCTTGGTCATTGAGATGGTTCCTAATGCTCAGCCTTTGGAGCATCCTTATTTCCATACTTTCTCCAAATCTGTACCTTCAAACTGTCATCCACCTGAAACTCAGTGATAATCACCAAATGAATTCCATTTTTACCTAACTTAAACTTAATTACATAATGTTATAATTTAATAGTTCATACCTAAGTGCTTCTTTCACTTTTATTTGTCCATATATTAAATGTAATGTCCACACACAATTTTTCATACTGTTTTTATCTCTTTGGAGCTTTTAATTTTTACAGAAAATAATATAGTCCTCATTCTGCAAAATTTTGCAGTAACATAAATCTGTGGTTTAAAAAATGTATATATGTCTTTGATAGTTAATTACTTTCATAGTCACTCTTCTGCACCTATCACCTGTATTAGGTTTGTGTCTTGAACTTCATGAAACAAAATCACACAATACGTACTCTTTTGTGTATGGCTTATTTTTCTTATCATTGTGCCTATGCATTCATTCATATCGTTTTATGAAGCAGTCACGTTTTTATTGCTATATCATATTTAATTGTATAGTGCATCTTGATCCTTGGTTCTTTTATTCTTTCTTCTGTTGAAGGATAATTCACTTGTTTCTGGAAATATTTTGAAAATAACTGTCATGAATGGTCTTACACATGTGTTTTGATAAATTTTTGCACTCATTTCCTTAGAGAGATAGATGAATAGACATTCATATATGTTACGTAAAATACATGTAGAATTTCTGAGTGAAGAAAAAAAGCAAATATTTTACTTCAGTGGATATTAATTAAAACGTTTCCAAACTAGTTTTAATCCCTTTTTCCTTTTTGTTTTTTGAGATGGAGTCTCACACTGTTGCCTGGGCTAGAGTGCAATGGTGCGATCTTGGCTCACTGCAACCTCTGCCTCCCAGGTTCACGTGATTCTCCTGCCTCAGCCTCCCAAGTAGCTGGGATTACAGGCACACACCACCACACCTGGCTAATTTTTTTGTATTTGTAGTGGAGACAGGGTTTCACTATGCTGGCCAGACTGGTCTCGAACTTCTGACCTTGTGATCCACCCTCCTTGGCCTCCCATAGTGCTGGAATTACAGGTGTGAGCCACCTCGCCCGGATATTTTATTCACTTTCATGCCCACCAAAAGCATATGAGTTTTACAGATGCTTGGAATTATTGCCAACACTTGGTATTATTAGTATCTTTAATTTTCTGGCCGATAACTCATTGTAGGTTTAGTTTGCAATTCACTATTGAGTAATTATGGTGACTTGTCTGGTGTCTTCTTTATTAATGTGCCTATTCTAATTTTTGGCCCATTTTAAAATTGAGTATTTTTTTTACTTTTTGCTTAGCAGTTTTACTTTTGTAGAGTATGAATTCTTGCTTGGATAGAAGTACAGATTTTTTATTTCATTATTTGCTTCACAATATTATTGGTATATTTTGGTGAACACAAATATTTAATTTTAATGTAGTTCAAGTTATCAAACTTTTACATGTGATACTTTTTCTTGTCCTATATGATAAATCTTTTCCAACCCAAGCTCTTAAAGATAGTGTTTTATATTTTCTCCTAGAGATTTTCTAAGAGACAACAAAAGAGACTACTAAGTAGTATTTTTCCCAAAAATGGAGCTTGTTATTTGAAAATCATAAATACAATTAACTATATTAACAAACTAAAATAGAATATTTATATGACCATCTTATTTGCTAAAACTAACAAACAAATTCCAACATCTGTTTCTAATTTTAAAAAATAGCCAAAATTTAATCAAAATAGAAATAGAAGAAAAATTCTTAACCCTGGCCAAAAACATCCAAGATTAGAACAAGACAGCAATGTCTACTTTTACAACTTTTATTCAACATTGTACTGAAGTTCTAGCCATTGCAATCAAGTAATTAAAAAAAAGAAAAAATACTGAGACTTAAATGAGTAGAACTCTTTTTATTTATAATAATTTTTGCAGAAAATCTGAAGGATCTTAAAAGAAAGAATTGAACTAATTAATGAGTTTAGCATATTTATAAGATATAAGATAAATACGCAGTTGTCAATTTTATTTCCATTTTGTAGCAATGAACAACCAGTAATTAAAATAATTATTTAAAAATAGCATTAATGACACAAAAAAGGAAAATACTTAGGGAAAAGAAATTAAATAATAACTATATAAATGAAGAAATAGATCTTATTCATTGCTCATGAGTCTCAATATTGGTAAAATGTCAATTCTTCCTAAATAGATTCAGCAAAATCCCAATAAATATCCTATTTGCTAATAGATATTTGGCTTTTCTGTTCTGTTTGTAGCTAGATTTAAGAGCCTTTCATCATTTTCTTTCTCTATCTTTACTTGACCCTGTTAAGGTATAGTTTACTGTAAATTAACTTAGTGTGAGTGTCTCACATATCAGTTACTAAAGTTCCTTTGTATTATAAATGATCTAGTCATTAAGATCATCTATTTATCAACCTTGTGCTTTAATGTAATGATGGTTGAGCTACAAATGAAAATAGTGAACAAGAAGAAAAAAAAAATCTATGACTTGATAATTTGAATCGTGATATTGCCACATCACTCTAATCTGTGTTTGATCTAAATATCCAATAAGAGAAAGAATACATGAAAATGTTGGCAGGATACAATGGAACAAGTCCTCAACCCCCTAAGCAAAATTAACAAATAGTCTTTCACATTTTCACAGGTTAAAAATGTAGAGATAAAATCAAGTATAATAGGCTCTTTGATGGGCACTGTGATGGCTTCATGATGACTTGGCTAGGATGGTGCCCCTAGGTATTCAGTCAGACATGAATCTAGGAGCTGCTGTGAAGGAATTTTGCAGACTTATTAAAGTCCCCAGTTAATTGATTTTACATAGGGGTATTATCTTTAGTAGGCCAGACCTAAATGATTGGAAATTCCTTAAAGCAAGGCTGAAGCTTTTAGAGAGAGGGGAAAATTCTACCTCTGGACAACAGCTTTGGCTTGTTCTTGCGGAGTTTCTTTCTGTGGCACTCTCGTGAGTCTCTTCCTGATGGACCTGCCCTACAGACTTCCAACTTGTTGGTTTCGGTGTTTTAACCTCAGCAGGATTGTTTCTTGGTGCATGCTCCTCTTCCTGTTAACGCAGTATGACAACCATATCAAATGACACTTGGCCAAGTCAAAGTTTCTCTGTGGCTATGGTTGGTTGGTTTGTTGGTTTGTGGAAAGTGGGGTTGACCCAGGGGACCAAGTGCATCAAAACCAATTCTGTAACAGCATAGCTCAATACTAGTGGTTGTTCCTGTTTCCCCTGGCCCTGAGTGGGTTAGAGCCTGATACAGGAGGAGATGGCTTTACTAGGAGAATAGGAAAAGTGTAACCTATTAATTGGTTTGGCAAAAACAACTTCTGAGAATATTCTCACTTTATGTGAGAAATAAAAACAAATCTCGTTTTATGATGTATTTTATATCTTAGTTGTGTTTGAAAATGTTTTGATTTCTGGAAAAACATCAAAATAAATAATGACATTTGTTGTAAATATATATATACGTGTGTGTGTGTGTGTGTGTGTGTGTACCCAGAGAGAAGAAGGTTCTTTTTTATATCTGTGTTCCCTCTTTATTTTATTTGGAATGTTTTAATAAATCAAGATTCAAGATTCTGGCAATATTTAAAATAGAATTTCCAAAGGCTATCTCACATGCCCTAATTAATTGAGTTTATTAAATTTATATTCCCATTAAATTTACATTTCTTATATTTAGATGTGCTGCCAAGAACACGTTTTCACAGAAGTTAAAAGGTTTGAGTATTTTAAATATTTTATAGCTTTATTTTTCCAACTAGAATCAGAGTCTTAAGTAATATGATTAGCATAGTCTCCAAATTTCATTAAAAATTGACATAACACATATAAACGTTTTGACCTAACTGAGGGTAGAGAAGAATGAATTTTTAAATCAGAGCATATCAGAGTATGTATAATTAGACAACCTAACAAGAAGGATGGTTGCATTACTACTTAAGATTTAGTATTATATTTAAAGTAATTCTTATTCACCAAAATGAAAAAAAAAAAAAAAAAGACAAGATTGTTCTGAAAAATAACCAGTGTAGATTGTTCTGAAAAAATCTTTTGTTGTTGTCAAGTTATTTTCTTGGGTGACTCTTTAAAAAATGATATCTGAGGAACATAATATGATTCTCCAGATTGAACCAAATCCATGAGGTCTTTAGTATCTTTAAAATTTTGTCACAAACATTGTGGAGATATCAAAATATATCTGTAATGCAAGGTATAATATAAAATGATTATTTTTGTTGAACATGATTTTCTATTTTAATGCTGTTTTTGTTACTGAAATATATACATCTGTTATTCACTCATTAATATTTACTCTCATGAATGTGTTAACTATAAAAATCTCTATTACTTCCTATATCAAATATCTAATTAAGGTATATGCATAGTAAATTTAATAAAGTCTCTTCAGAATTTAAAACATCACCCACTAATTCATAGAAATTTATCTGAAATTTAATAAATCTTTCTAATCTGAAATATAATAAATCTAACCCAATACATTATTTTTGGCAAAGGCTACTTAACTATATACTGAATAAAAATGACGTTATCTGTTAAATATTAATATAAATTTAGATCATACCAAAATGTGTATAAGCCTCTGAAATTAATCAAATGATCACAATAAAAACCTAATAATTTTCAGAACTTATAACAGGATAGTTAAAAAGGATAAGGTGTATTACAAAGAAAGCTTTCAAAATAATTACAAAATTACACCCAGTAGTTATTGAATGCCACAGTGAATCCAAAAGTTTAAGTTTCGTACCACATTAGTAACTTGAAAAATAAAATAAAATTAGACTTGATGAACATGTTATTTTGAATATTTTATCAAGCAAAAGACTAAATATAAAAGGAAGCAGGATGCAGGATTAAGAAGAATTTAAACACAGTTTGCCTAATTTTCTTTTACTTCATAGAGCCGTATGTTCTGATAAAATCTATGTTTGAATGATGACAACAAAGGCAGAAAGGGAAGTTGCCTACGTGACGTGTTTTGAAGAAGCCAAGATAGATGTGATACAACTGAGCATTATCCAATCCCAACTAAATTTTTGAGCTTCTAAAATTGAATTCTAAAAATGGACATTACCAGTAAGATAGACGCTCACCTTTAAAAGTATATAAATTAATTAGGAAGGAAAAAAGCATTACTAATCTTCCATTTAACAGGAAGCTTCGGATTAGTTTTTTAATTTAGGAAGTTGTCAGTTTTGAAAGTTGAGAGGGTGTGGTGCTTAATGTCTTAAGGAAGATGGTAAGAAAGAGAGAGTTAGATCAAGAGGCAAAATAAGTTTCAAAAAATTGCAGAACTTGAGTGTACTTATCAGGAAATAAAATAGAAACAAACTGGATAAGAGAGACTTCGTATATTTTACATATTTCGCCAGTCTATTGATGCCATGTCTAAGTTTCATAGCAGGTTCAGACCTTACTGTGACATACCTCACTGGAGAGCAAATGTCAGGGGAAAGGCAAAGATACATTTTGCATGCACATAATAAGAATCCAACTGGCAAACAGTTTCACAAATATAATAGATAAATGATAAATGTTTCATTTTATATATTACTTTTAAATACTAATCTTTCTTCCAGATGTAATATTAATTCAATTTATGAAAAATGTTTTTCTAAAACCATCTACTTCTTCTGGTAAAGGTTAAAGAGTTTCTTGTCAAATAAAAGCATGCTATTTTTTAAATAAAGGGCAGGTATGTTAATATAACTTGGATTTACTTGCATATATGTCTTAAGTCTTACTGCATGATTGGATAAGATGACCTTTATGTCCATCACACCCTGAGACTTTACAATTACTTGATTAAATAACTTTTATTTATTCTTATTATATACAATATGAAATGTGATATGCCACCAACACTTCTAATTAAGTAGTACTTTTCTAATCATGGAGATTTCTATACCAAGAGCTCAGGAATAAATATGAATAGTCAACTCCATAGAGTTTATTTTGATCATGTTCATGAGTAGCATGATTAGAACTTCAGGTACCAGGATCAAAAGCTTCAAACTAATTGGAAAAATAAGTGAAAGACTCACCACCAGCATGTTGATATGAAAAAAATAATTTATCTCTATTTGTCATTTATTAGCAGTGTAATCTAGATCAAGTCAGCATAGTAAGACTTTATCTTATTACAGCAAACGATTTTATGAAGATTAAGACCACTTATTTTAAACCATTTTATGAGAGTAAAAAACCACTTATTTGATTCTAAAGTGTTACATAAATTTAAGCATTTTGTGCAAATATGGTCATAATTATATATTTATAGTAATAAAATAAGAATAGAAATGTTTTTCTATATTACGTTCTGAACCATTTTGCTTTCTTTCTTTGTAATACTGCAGGAAAACGTGACTTTTCTGGAAAGGCAAATTTGATGAAGAACATGAGAAAAACCTGTCCTGAGTCTTTTGATTTCTAATTTTTTTTTTACCACATGCAGGTATACAACCTGATACATCTTCTAACTTTGTACTTGTAGTTTGTTTAATCAGCTATCTTTGTGATTCCCACATATCAATCACAAACTTGTATGAATAGTTTTAATGTAGGAAACTCTAGAGAATAGAAATATATACTTAATAATTAGTTGATAGAAGTTAATGAAGAAAATGGAGTCAGGAATCATTGGAATAGCAATTAAATCCTCTCCTTTTAATCAAACTACATGTTTTCGATTTTCACACCCTCATCATTTTAGGTGACCTGTACAATTCTAATTTTTTTCTTGATATGCACCAATCAAAAATACAGAAATAAAAGGACCAATTGGATAGAATCAAGTTTTAATCTTCATGTACAGTAGCATTTTTTATTAAACTCTATTGCTTTTGTGAAATTTGGTTCCTTTCAAATTCTATTGCATTAACAGAACATTTCAGATAACCAAAAGAAGGTGCAAAAAGCTAGGGCTTAAAAGAGACAGAAAAATTTCTTTACAGCTGATGCAAGATATCATCAAAATTTAATTTATATGTCACAATACTGTGTAATATGGAATAGGCTGAATAATATTAAAATAGCATATTGATTTTTTAAGGTAAAGTCAATTACATTTAAGCCTAGTTACTAAACAGACCATGTAGAATATGAAAGCTACTTTTATGATGAATCATCTCATGTAGCAATTTTTAAAAATATCTGCACATGTACATATAGAATAACTGAATAATTCATCTAACATATACGTGCAAATTATAAAAGAAAATTATTGATTATGTAGACTATTGGTCTCAGTTCCATCTATTATGACAAATTATCATAGACTGGGTAAATTAAGCAACAATTTCTTACAAATTTGGTAGCTGGAAAATCTAACATAAAGGTGCCAGGAGATTCATTTCTTGATTAGAGCCCTCTTTATGGTTGGCCTACAACCATCTTGTCTTCTCATTTTGTCCTCACATGGCGAACAGAAGAGAGAGAGGAAGCAAGCTCTCTATTCTTTTTATAGGGGCATTAATCCCATTCATGGACTTTAACTCCCGAAGTCTCCACAGTTAAGATTTTGACATATGATTTTTTGAGGAAGGGAGGGTAACAAATATTCAGTCTATAGCACTCTTAATGAATAAACTTCTCTTGATTCCCACAATTTTAGTGTTCCATAAAACTATGGATTAGCTAATGTTCTCCAGAGAAATGGAATTAATAAGATATACATATATATACACACACACACACACACACAAACACACACACATATATATACACACACACATACATATATATATATATATACACACACACACACACAAGAGAGAGAGAGAGATGATGAGATAGGTCGATGGATAGGTGATAGATGATAGATAGATAGATAGATAGATAGATAGATAGGAGATTTGTTAGGGGAATTGGCTTCCACAATGATTGAGAGTAAAAAGTCCCACCATCTGCCAACTGTAAGCTGAAGAACCAAGGATGCTGGTGATATAATTCAGTCTCAGTCCAAAGGCTTGAAAGCCTGGACTTCTCATATCTGAAAACAGGAGAAGATAGAAGTCCCAGATCCAGAAGAGTGAGTACATTTGCCTTCATCTTCTCCCTGCCTTTTGGTTCTAACTGGGCCTGAAACAGATTGGATGATGCCCACCCATATTGGTGAAGGTGGGTCTTCCCCTTACACAGCCTACTGATTCCAATGCCAATCTCTCCTGAAAATATTATCACAGCATACTCAGAAATAATGTTTTACCTGTTATCTGGGTATCTCTTAACCCAGTCACACTGACACCTAAAATTATCCATTCTTCAGGAATGTCGCAGTGGGTTGGTGAGAGACTCATTTTTATAAAAGTCTCTACTCTTTTGAATTCCTGCCAATTATAATGGAAAGAACCAAGCCTATATAAGTAATTTTTGCTACCTGTACTGTCTTACACCTAATAACAAGAAAGCCAACTCTTTTTGCTGTCTATTAACATGATTTGAGAAATATTCCAGTTCATTATCAATGATTTAAATATTTTCAATTGTGCCCTAGATGAGTGTAATCCGAAAACTTGATCATTCCATGTGTTCTGCCTCTTCCTAATTGCCTGATCTACAATTTCCTCTTCCCAGCAAGTCATGACTTCCTTGCTGTATAATTTCTCCTTAGCATTTGTCACTATCTAACATTACATATTTGTTTGTTATCCCCTCTAAATTGTTATCTCTATGAGAGATTTGTGTCCGTTTTGTTTACTGCTGTGTCCCAGGCCCTAGAAGAGTGCTAAGTGAGTCATAGTGTCTAATAAACATCTGTGGAATGAATGCAGGGATGGGAATGAAAAATATTTTTCCTAGGAAATAATTTTATTTATATTTTTGTATCTGGGGATATGTTTATTTGTTCCTACATGCAGTATGATAGATAAAGCTTTCCTTCAATACACGAGAAAAGTAAGTACAAATGAAATTCAGTGATTTTATTCACCATTAAACATTATATAGAATTGGAGGAAGAAGAGGGAGAAAAAAAATCTTCTATTCCTGGTAAATTTAGATGCACTCTAAATGTCTTCATATATTATAAGTTGTTCAAATAAGATTCATTATATTCACTTATTTTCTAAGTAGTAGCATGAAATGCTTAAAGCTAGAGTTGGCTTAATTTCCACAAATTAGTTTTACTTTAATAACCCAGAAAATTAAACAAATTTATTTTTCTCAAGGTTTAACATTAAAGTTGAGTTTATATCTTTGGGGGAATTATTACTTGCACTTAATAAGAATAGTTATTTCTACATTTTGCAGGATAAACATTTACATTTTCAAAGGCCGCTCTTTTCAAGATCATTACAAAATACTGGGATTTTGATGACCAACTTTAATTAACATTGAATAGTATTTTGAATTATAAGTTTTTTTTCAAAACTGAGTCTATTAAAACATTTAAGTTTTTATTTCACTTTTATTAAAATGACACATTACATTGCTTCTATTATATGTTTAAGAAAGTTAATCTATTTGAGTTCTAATCTTTTTTACCTGCTTATGACACATAAAGCAAAATAATGATAACCTTGCATATTTCTAATGAACTAACTTATGGCAACAATTAATTTTAACAAGACTTTCTTTCCTTCATTTGTAATTTCTTCTCTTTTTCAAATATATACTGAACTGCATTATATTGTTCTCCACACTAGGAATTTAGCAAGTGGAATTTATAAACTCATGAGAAGAGAAATACAACAAACCAAAAATGAATGATATTTAATTATGAGCATTATGAGTAAAGAATATAAGATGATACTGACTGTGAAGGGCAATATTTAGGCAAGATTTAGAAGATGAAGCAGAGAAGGCCATTGAAAATTTATTTGGATATCGTGTAAGAGAGATACAGGTAGAGAGAAGTTCAAAATTCTTCATAAGAAGCCGTTAATATAAAGGAAGAAAAAATTCTGTTTTGTTTTCAACAACAAAAGAACATTGTGGGTAGAGTATGCTGTTCAAGTATGAGAAGGAGGCAAGGCTGGAGAGAGGGACAGGGACAAAATCTTGTGTAGTATAGTGGGCATTGGCTTAAAACGATATCCAAGTGCATAAATTAACCTCTTGTCCCTGATCTCACTCTGATTACTCCTATAATCATTGAATTACCATAATATTTTTGTGTACTGATGATTAGAAGTGGTTTACAAGATAATTCAAATTTGTAAGAAATCATAATAAAAATGCTTTTTATCTCATATTCTAAGTTAATAGCGACACTTGCTGTCATTTTAGATATTCCACTGCTGGAGTTTCTAAGGAACTGTGTTCTATCAGATTTTGTACAGCTTTTCACATAAACTTATCTATGTAAAAAACAAACAAATACAAAAAATATACAGAAGTGGATATGGGTCCTCTACAGAGAAAGCAGAATTGTAAGCATCGCTTCCCCCTCAGGACAAACATTATTCTCTTAGAATTGGCTTTGAAAATAGAAAGGAAACACATATCCTTTGCAATTTGGTGTTTTCCTGGGGTGGGGAGATGGTGGGGGAGTCTAGTGCCTGTTTATTCTCATATAGAGATGTCTTAAGTTGAAAAGCTTACTGGATTATGCAGAACACACAGGTCAAATGGTACCAGTGGGTACTGAGAGAGTATGAATAAACATATCTCTATTCCCTGAGGCTCTTTGTAAGACCTCATAAGTCTGTGCTGAACAGAAATGGCAACAGTTTGCCAGACAGGGAAGGGGTGGTTTATATGCTAGGATGTTGTAGGTGAGATACAAGGGAAGACACAGTTGCCACTCTGGAGTCCTCAGCAATAGAGAATCAGTTGCATGAGAGTTTATTGCAGAGCAGCAAACAAGTCACATACACGCTATGTGGAGACCACCTTTTTGCTTCAAAGTCAGGCTGAATATACAGACTGGTCCTGTCTTACTTGTCTTAAAGACCCTGCAATCATGTAATCAGACTCCTCTTTTCACAGCCAATTCCAGGCAAAGTCACCCTTTGAAAAGAAACAGAACAGGTAACAGGTTTGGGAGGAAGTTAAACAAACTTGTCTTGAAAATAAAGACTTGATATTGAAATAACTGGGCAATCGAAACACTTGACAGCAACTGGAATTTTAATCCCTCATCAGGTTTTGCAATCACTGGTCCGAACCGGGGAAATGGTTTTCCACCAGAAGCAAACCTCATGACAAAAATTCAGTGCCAACAGCTTAGTTGAGAGATAAAAAGAAGAGTAGAGAAGTCAGAAGGCATTTAGTCACACTAGAAATACTTCTGGGGCCAATGAGGAGCACTACTGTCGGAATTATACTGCCCGAACCAAGAGAGAGCTGGGGAGTACACTAATTTCTATTGGTTCTGTCTCAGTGTAAGTGTGTGTGGTGGTGGTGAGGGAGGGTATTAATTCCACAGCATATATTGTCTACTGTATATGTGTTAAATAGAGTCTAGAGGTCAGAGGGCCCACAGGCAAAGAGATGTACCAGGCATTTGCAAGTAAAGCTAGTGTGCACTGAAGTGCTAAGGTTTTGGGTGAGTGCTACCAGCACATTGCACTGGACCTGGCAAATGAGAATATGGCTGCACCAAAAAAGGCAGGTTGTTTCAATGCCAGGAAAGACATATGAAACTAAGAAAATAAAATAATTTCAACTTTGCACATGTTTGAATAGTGACTGCATAATCATAATGGTTTTGCACATTGTTAATGACTCACTGAATATTTAGATTTTAGATGTGAATGGGAAGAGTAGAAATTGTGATTTACTAGGAAACAAAAAGATAGCAAGCATGTTACTAGACCAAATTACTTCATTTAATTTCACTCTTATCTTTAGGACCTTAGTATCCCTATTTAAAGTAAGAAACCCCGAGTCATAAAAAAGCTAACTTTCAATTTTTACATATCTAGTACATGATAAAGAAGAGATTTTAATCATTGGATTCCCAATAGTGTGCAATATTTTACTTGGCATATGGTTAATAAAAAATGCACAGTAAAATGCTCAACATAAATAAATAAAAAGTTGAGACATTTTAAGACATGAACATTTAATTAAAGTACTTTCAATAAAAACATTATACTTTTTAATATTCTCATTCAAGTGTAATACTATTATATTCTCTTGAGCCATGGTGTTTTGAGATGTTAAGTTTTAACCATTTTTGTATCCAAATATCATTTGGGCTAGAATATCCTATTCTCAAGCTGGACTAGTCATTTGAGACTTTTTAAAAAAATGTCTTTATATGCTGTCCAGTGGGAGCGTGTCGCTCTCAAATGGCAAAATATTTTATCTCTCTGAGTACCTGCTTCAAAGGTTACACTTCGTCTCAGTTTCTGCGAACAGCAAAATTTTATGTCCTAGAATATCAATTTGTCATGCACAGAATATGAAAACAAGCTAGAGGAAATCTAAATCTAGTTGTCTTGATGTAAGAAGTAGACCTTCTCTTTCTGTCTTATGCGCCTCCCTAATTGACTGTCTCTCTCTTTCTCATTCATGTAATTTTTCCTTGATTATTTAGAAGGAACATCTGCACCTTGGATATTATGTGGATCTTGCTGTGTTGGTTTTCTGTATACCTAGCATTAACACACTTGATGGTGTTAGAACTTTAAATAGCAAATATTATCTTATATGTAGCAATGTCTACAGCTCAGAAATCTGAAAAATTATGTGTTAAAATAACATTTCAAATAATATAATGATAACAAAAATATTACTATAGTTACTATTTTTCAAATACACACTGTGTGCCAGATACTGACCTATAGATTTATACACGAATTAGCTGATTTAATATTCTAAAAAACTTTATAATTTTGATGTTATTGTTCTTATAAAATATCAGTGGAATATCACAATTACTTTTGTTTACATGAACTTATTCTGTACAGTAGAAAAATATATTGAGATGATTAATTTTGAAAAGTGAAGTTCAACTTTAGCATACTAATAGTGTAACGCTGTACTCTATTGGATAAACATGATGCACATGACTCCATAACAGTAAAATAGAAGCATTAATTTTTTTAAAAAAAGAGAAAATATATATTATTTGCTAACCATTCACCATGTTCCAGGTTATTAACATAGGACAACTACCTGCTATCTTGATTGTCACAAAAATCTTATAGTGTCATTAGTATTATATCCATGTTACAAAGAAGAATCTGAACTTCTGAAGATTTATATTAACAACTGAATAAGAGTTTTGTAAAGTTTTGTTTAAAACTCTGGAAATTAAGGAAAAAAATGATAAATATCTTCAAAGACTTTATTTAGTCCTCAGTGATAATCATTGACACTAGATGCCAATCTATGTTTTTCAAATATGGGTAATAAAAATTTTAGGATGACAGAAGATCACAAGTGAAATGTACCGCTACTGAATACATAAAGGTAGGATGGAAAATGTTCATTCTATCTTAAAAGACAGTTAGAAGACAAAGGAGGAAGAAAGAAAGGGAGGAAAGAATAGATGAAAAAGGAGGGGAAAAGACCAAGAAGTTTTGCCAAATGGAACACATAAAATGAGATGGCATGAATTAGAAAAAATGACAACATATTAGTAGACTAGATGCTTAGGATTAAAACAAGACAAAACAAAATTAAAAAAAAAAACAACTATATGCTTTTTATAATTACTGCATCTAAAATTAAAAGCAAAAAAATAACAAATGGTAAAATATTAATAAAATAAATAGCTCTTCAAAATGTAAGGAAAATTAATGAATCCAACATCATAGTGTTTTCTTGTAATACTTTAAAAATGAATATATTCATAGGTGGAAAGTAAATAAGAACATAGAATATGTGAACAATTTAAAATCTACATGATGTGTTCCTAATTAACAAGACTGACACATATTTGTAGAGTACATGTATAGAATATATTGCAAATATTGTATAGTATAAAATGTATACTAAACAAAATATACATTTTTTCAAGAATGTTTTAAATTGGATAACTGTATTCAATGTTATAAATTAAAGATCCCGAGCTCCTAGTTTCTAATAATAATATGAATTAATATTAAAAGGAAAAATACTAAAAAATTCACACATAATACTGAGAAACTCTGAGACTGTTTCTAAGTACTAAATAACATTCTACAAATAATTTATTACATTTGTGTCTAAAAATTAAGAATATATTCAATAGAGTAGTGAAAACAACCCAAATATTTGTCATATGGGAGAGACTGAATAAATTATATCATATCTAGGGTATAGACATGAGATCTAATCTATAGAACACTATTTTACATGTTAAAAAGTTAGCAAAGCATAAATGAGCACATTTAAAAATATCTCCAAAGTAAATATTTATAAGTGCCACATAAATATTTACAGTACAGTAATATTCATGTAAAACTTTTATACAGGAACATTCATTTTTTGTCTTTTCTTACATTTAATATATAACACAGGTTTTTACTGTTTCTAGGTTCTCTACTGGGTATTCTTACACCACAGAGACAGTTGTTAGAGTATGGTATTACAAAGGAAAGAGTTTTAACTCGTTTAACTTGTCTGCATTTTTCCATGTCAGACTAGGAAGTTCTCACTAAAATATATTTTAATAATTCATATAAATTAGTGGTTAACGTTTTGAGCAAAACTTTCACTTGATCACCTGTAAAAGTTGACCACTAATAAAAACAATTTAGAGAATGTCTATTTATTTAGTTTTGGTTTTCAGCAAGTTATATTTTAAAGTTTCTTCACTTTTAAAAATTCAGTTTTACAATATTTACTCTCCCATACACACACATACACATGCACACACTTGTATATACTTGTGAAAGATGATATACTTATAAAAGATGATATACGAATCACTGGCACAAAAGTAATTTTTAAGTATTTAAACATTTTTAGAGAGAAGATATTTACTGACTTTCAATCAAATAGTATTAATTTCATGGCAAGTATCTATGCAAATAAAAGCATAATCAATTATTAAATATAATAAAGATTTAGAATATGACAATGAATTTTGAATTTTTAAGCTTGAAGTGTTCTCTGCCCAATGGACTTAGTTCTTATTGAGGACAGTCATAAATAACTTTAAAATATTCCAATGTGATAAGAAAGAGCTGAGATTAGGTCATTGTGGAATTATAGTTCCCTTGCTTAATGATTGTAGAAAATTGCCTGGCAATCGAACAAAGAGAAAGAGGGCGATGTGGTGAATGCCGGCTAATTAAACCAATAATTGCTTCTTGTTGTGTACCCAGATAATGTACCCCTGATAATTTTAAATGAAGTCTTGAAGCAGTCTTCTTGAATGAAATGCTGTGCTAGTTAAAGCTCTACTATATGCAATTCTCCTTGTACTTAGAAGGTGGCCTACTTCTTAGACTTCTTTGCAATGTTTGATGAAAAATAAATAAATGGCATAGAAGACATCATATTAGATACATTTACATCAGATAATATTTTTGTAATATTTTTAATTATCTTATTCATGTCATGAAATATGTTTAAATTTTTTGATTCGTTGCTATAAGACAAGAGATGTTACACTCATATAATTTTCTGAGAAGAGTTTTGAATATTTAAAAGTGTTGATCTCCAAACTACCACTGTATTAACAATAAAACATTTTACATACTTGAACTTATGCTATTAAAAATTAGCAGTGAGATACTGAGATTTTTATGTCATAACCATCTCTTAATTTAATATGTTTACCCTGCAAGACTATTTAAATTATTTTTGAAACCACATTATTCAACAATTCTGGTTTTGATATAGTAACTAGTGTCCTCAGGAAAATACATTCAAATTTGTACAAACTTATATTATTTAATATTTATATTTTATGACAAAGCTTCTAGTGACTTGATTCATTTTTCTACATTGATTTTCTACATAATCATTTTTTCACATTTATAATACAACATTAATAATACCAATATTACTTTAAAAAATCTACTATAAGGGAGAAACAGAGAATGATGGAGTCTTCTGAGTTACTGGATAGTATACACTGCAATTCTCAGATATTCCAAATGTTTCCATGTCTTGGAAACTGTTTTTTTTTTTTCTTCTTCTTTTTAGTTACTTATTCATTTATTTATTTGTTTAGTTAGTTAGTTTTTATTATACTTTAAGTTCTAGGGTACATGTGCACAACGTGCAGGTTTGTTATATATGTATACATGTGCCATGTATACATGTTGGTGTGTGGCACCCATCAACTCGTCAGCACTCTTCAACTCAGAAACCTTTATTGATATCTGCTTAGGCAGCATCTCATGACTTTGGTAACTTATCATTTTTCAACCAATTTCTTATGGTGAACTCAGAAAGGCTGGTTTTGGCATTTATAACCACAATATTTTACTTATATGCCATCTTTTATAAAGACAGTTCTCATATGATATAAAGTGAGATGGTATAAGTTATTTAATTGTGTACATATATAATTCTTTTAATCAAATATTTAATCCAAATTTAATAATTCTCTAGTATCAGGGTCTTCTCAAACTAAGTAGTGTCACATACTCAGGGATGCAATTTTCTTAAAACTCCATGTGTAGTTGCTTCATAAAATGTTATAATTTTGGTCAATAAACATAATAAGTTGATATTTGTGATATAACACCCCTAAATATCCACACATGGAAACAACCTAATGGTAAATATTTCTAAACTAATATATTTTCTTCTTCTCTAAATAAATAATTTCAAAAAACCATATACATTTTTTGTTAACATGTAAACAAATCATACAATATATATTTTCAAACCAATTGAAGAGCATTTCTCGAAATGTAGGTCAAAGGCAGGGATCATATCTTCCTGGTACTTTAAACATCCTGTTTTTACAACTGTGCAATGCCTGACAAAGCTGCATGGATGTAAATACATGCTAAATGGTTTGGGGCTGTACTGTTCGGGTTGATCTTTATATTGTTCCATGTTTTATCCTGCCATATATAAATAACATAGAAAAAATGTTAAGAAGAATATGGAAATTTTGATTAAAAATGTATACATATTTAATCTAAATAGAATTTAATTTATATATTTTAATTCTAAGAAGGCTTCATTGATTGGAGATATCTGAAAATTTGATGTTAAACAGAACTAAATTATTTTTGTAACTCTCTAGATACTAGATGATTTTACAATACTCTTGGTATAAAATTAGAATCACAAATAAAGGGAGCCCTGTCCCTGTCCCATTGTGAGGGTTTCCTTGACTTCCTGGTATTGCCAATGTCTTTCATACACACAGTTAGGCATCTCCTGAGATCCGCCTGCAAACATAATTATATCAAAAAACAAAACAATCTTCTCTGTCACAATAAGTTCACCTGTATCTCAGTAACATAGCCTACTAATGCAACCCATTTCAACATTAGCTAAAGTAGCCAAAATAAACTTAGCTGCTTTTTACTCACCAACCTTATTTGATGGGCTGTTGAATTTATAAAACTAACCATTACAATTCAAAATATATGCTAAACCTATTAGAATAAAATATACACACACAAATTCACACACATACAAGCACACAGAGACATTTGCCACTGATTGCAAAATAGTAGAAAACAGTTTTAACTAAAGCCTGCACAGATACTTTTTCCATGTGTCTTTATAATTTTCTTAACAGACTATTATTTTTAAAAACCTATAATATTAAGTTATAGAAATCCAAAATATTCTTATTCAATTAATCATGTTATTTTAATTTTAATGTAGACAGTGCATAAAAGCTTTAAAGTATCTAAATTGTTATATATTCTATCTCTTTTTAGAAGGCTTATTGTTATGCCTCAACTACATTTACATGGGACAAGTACTTCTAAGCATGTTTTTCGAAACAACCTGTGAATGCTTGCTTAAAAAAATAGATGCAACATTTTATAAAAGAGAGTAAGTGGTTCCTAACTAGCAAATAACATATTTATACATTTAACTTCTTAGGAAGCATGGGATATTAATGCTGTAAAATAGTTCAATACCATTCTAGTTTATATCTTGCATTTTAGAGATGCAGAAGATTGTAACATTGTAAAGCTATTTAAATATAACGTCAATATGTCCTCAAATTTTCTGGCTCAATTACATAATGTCATAATTTTATGTCCCTCTCTCTCTCTATATATATATATACACACACACACACATATATGTATGTATATATGTGTGTGTGTGTGTGTATATATATATATATCTTTCCATTTTATGCTAGCATTTCACTGGTCTAATCTAACTACAGATTGCATCTAAATGTTGTATACTCAGAACGGAACTGAAGACACAGGTTCAGAATAACTCATTTATCTAGCAGTACCTACAGTTCAGTTATTGAAAAGTAAGCCTTTCATAGTGATTTTCCCCAAGGGAAATTCGGTAACCTATTTTTAGCATAGTAATTATCCTAAAAATTATGCAAAGTATGTTAACAAATAGGTTATCATAAAAAAATTAACTTTTTAAATGTGCAAAGCAATTGCAGTCTTTGAAATTGACATACACACATTTACAAGTTGTGAAATATAATTTCAGAGAGAAATACATTCAATATGCTTGAATTGGCAGAAATTCATACAGCGAAAGACAATTTGGCCATGAAAACCTTACTTCTATTTGTTCTGTCTTTATAAAAATCTCTGATATAAAACCATCTGTTTAAACTTATAAAAATAGTCTGCCAGTGCATGTAATTCTAAGCATCATAAATTACTTCAGTACTAAAAGTCTGAAGTGCTGTGCTGATATAGATAATTCTTGATGATGAATGAATATACAGAAAGATAAAGCATGCCCGTTGTGAGTGAATAATTGTATATCATTAGTGTTTTATGTACAAATCATCCCACCCTCTCATCTAATGTACAATAATCGTTTGGGCTTATATCAGAATTGTGGGCTTTTAACAACGATAAGTATCATTCCGTTTGCAACACAAAATATGCTAATGTCAATTAAAATTTTGAAAAACACTATCCCTGAGAAAATAAATTTTATTTAATACATTGTTCGGTTAAATATTTTTTCACATCAACACAACATGGTAGATTAATAGTATAATCACAACAAATGACTCAAGAACCATAACTCTTTATTTTATTTATTTTATTTTATTTTATTTATTTTTTTGAGACAGAGTCTCACTCTGTCACCCAGGCTGGTGTGCAGTAGCACGATCTCAGTTCACTGCAAGCTCCTCCTCCTGGGTTGACTCCATTCTCCTGCCTCAGCCTCCCAAGTAGCTGGGACTACAGGTGCTCGCCACCATGCCAGGCCAATTTTTTTGTATTTTTAGTAGAGATAGGGTTTCACCATGTTAGCCAGGATGGTCTTGATCTCCTGACCTCGTGATCCACCTGCCTCGGCCTCCCAAAGTGCTGAGATTACAGGCGTGAGCCGCCGCGCCCAGCCGACTCTTTATTTTAAAAAGGAAAATTTTTATATTATATTAAAAATTAGCAAAAAAAAGTCAAAGTGCTTAGCAAAACTCTCTAAAGGCTGAGGTGCTTAGCAAAAATCTCTAAATAGCTCACCTACATAACAGCTATATAATATATAACTAATAACTCACCTACCTAGATGTTAGGTGTTTGACACTTTGAATAATAAACACAAAAAGAAGACAGATATTTGTAATTAGGGTTTCTGAAAAGCCCAAGCACCAGTTATAAATGTTCATGCTGAAAGCTAATCCGTGTTACTTCAGAGAGAAAAAAAAAAAAAAAATTCTGGGTCATACACTGTCATCTTTTACTGAGAGGCAGAATGGCCTCATGGTGTCCAATGTGGCCGCTGAGTTGAATCTTGGTTCTTCCGTCTTCTAGTTGTGTGTTCTTGCCTAATTATCCAGGCTCTCCCGTCTTCACTGGAGAAACGGAGATTACATTCTATCATCTTTATAGGGCTACTGGATAAATTAAATTAGTTAATGTAAAAATGATCATTAGTCTCACTGTTATTTTATGCCCTAATATATGAAAATTGATCCATTTGTTTCTAGTGGTATACTATTAGACAGAAGGCCTTCTCTTGGATTTTCGTGTGCCTCCCTCCTACATCCTAGTATTAAAACATATACTCTTCTTCTACTGGCGAAGTTGTACATATTTTTATACCTTTCCAACATGGTATAACTAAATCATGATGGTACATGTGACCTCTTTAACTCTAATTAATTTGCAGCTATGAAAATGTATTTAAACTTGGTTAAAAATTAAAATATGATCATAAAAAATATGAATTATCTTTGCAAAGACAAAAAACATTATTTGAGTAACTTTTTTTTTTTTTAAAGAACGGTTAATCCAAAATTCTGTCTTTGAGAAAGACACACAGACACTCACCTGTGAAGAAAAATCAGTATGAAAAATGAGTATCAGAGAAAGTAAAATGTAATGTCACAAATAGTAAATGATCTAAAGACATTATTTTAAAAATTATAACATTTATTTATTTATTTATTTATTTATTTTTGAGACTGAGTCTCAGTCTGTTGCCCAGGCTGGAGTGCAGTGACGTGATCTCGGCTCACTGGAACCTCCGCCTCCCAAGTTCTAGCAATTCCCCCGCCTCAGCTTCCCAAGTAGCTGGTATTACAGCCGCGCACCACCACACCCAGCTAACTTTTCTGTTCTTTTTTTTTTTTTTGTATTTTTAGTAGAGACGGGGTTTCACCATGTTGGCCAGGCTGGTCTCGAACTCCCGACCTCAGGTGATATGCCTGCCTTGGCCTCCCAAAGTGCTGGAATTACAGCCGTCAGCCACCGTGCCCAGCCTAAAATGTACCTTGTACTATATACCATAATGATAATAAGTTATGCCTGAAACAAAATAGAGAAAATCAAAAAGCAAAAGCAGGAATTGGGTTTAATTAAGTAGATCTCATGAATCTAACTAACTTGCCACAGAAACTCCCATTGAAATAGCAGAGAATATCTAAAAGGAAGTAAATCAATATTATGCCAGTGTAAAAAAATAAAATAAAATGACCATATCAGCACTTCAGAATGTGATTCCCTATAAGATTAATAAAAGACAAATCTTGTTATGAATAAACATGAATAGAATACATGGCACAAAACCTTGCAGAGATTAAAAGAAAAATGTCCAATAAAATCCAGTAAAATTCTGTATTCAGTACAAAATACATGTAAGCAAAAAGAGCAGTCCTTCATTCAATCATTCTAGATAATTAATGGTTGAATCCTTAAACCGCTGCCCTGACTGACTACCTGCGTTTTTGTCCTAGATCTACCACTTTTATTACCAATAGCAAATTGAGTGTTATAAAATGTACATATTCATATGTTGTTGAATATAATGTAAATGATTACAGCCTCTTTGGAGGGCATATTTCAACATCTTCCATGTTCAAAAATTCCCATATTTTGGCATAGCAATTCTGCATCTAGAAATGTTTTCTAAAAATGAATTATGTACAAAAATATGAGCCCAATTAAGTACATTACGTTTCTTAATATACTCTTACTAAGCAATTTAAAAAGAATGTGGTAAATATATATGTTGATGCAGAGGGGTAAGATTTCCAAGAAATAGAGAATGATTAACTTAAGTCAGCCACAGGAAATTAAGTTTAATTGGTACAGTGTGTAAAATTATCTTAGTAAATGCAACATGAATAGATAAATTTACCAATCTAAAAAATGATTCCCTGGAATGAGTTTACTTCTGTCCTCTTAATCTTTAGGAGCAAGCATATTTATATTACCTATAAAATTGTTAGTATGTTATTTAAGGGACCTTGGCAAATTGTTCCAATAACGTCTCTAGAAGAACAGACACCATACTCAAAGATCACACCGCTTCCACCTAAAACTGAAAGCTACTGACATCTCAGGAATTCACTAAATCTGGAAGTTGATATTTACAAAATTGCCCTGCCTCTACAATGATATGCACGAGCAAGAGTCATTATTTATACACTAACTCTCTTGCTCCACTTAACTCAAGTTTGGAAGCAAGTCTCTTGAAAGTTACATCTGAAACATAAACTGCTGTGGAGTGAGGGAAACGTAGTTTTCAGCTTTCCAGCCTGTGCAGTCCAGAAAGTCATTCTCAAGGATATAGCAGAGAAAGTGAGTGAATCATAACACATAATCCACTAAAAAAAATATCTAAACATTATTTGGATTTTAAAACTTGAATTTTTGATATTTGCATTTTATTTTTATCTTATTCAATTATTAGTATTTACTATATAACCATTAGTAAAGATTAAATCATTATTTTTTTCAATATTGTTAGGCAGAAACAGTTTGGTTGAGTTTCCTGTATTAATCAAAAAAACTAATCTCAGCATGTTATAAATTAAATTGTTATTTTATTGTTAAAATATATGTATTTGTATTAGAGAATATGATGTGATTGACTTCCTTACTCAGAATAATATAAATCAGGTAATAAACAGGTTCCGAGGAGGCAGCATAAGTGAAAGTTGCTTTCTATAAGTCAATATGGAGGTCTCAGAGTTTCTTATTATCCCCAACTACTTTTGAGCCAAAATTAAGAAAACAGTAAGACTAAGAGAGTTTGTTTTCAAGTTATTAATTTTGTGACAATATTCAAACTTTCCATGAAAGTGTTTCTTAAACAAATACAACTTGCAATTCCCCACTTATTATTCATTCCTTAATTCTTCATTAGAAACATTATAAGACCTATTAGTTATAACTTCTAAATATTTTCCTTATTCAATTTTCAATGCTATCACTGGCAAATCTCTGGTGTTTAGAAGAACATCATATTCAAATATACACTTAACAAATGAGTAAATATGCATACTTATATTAAACTTTTAAATAAATTCACATTTTAATTGTATTTAAAAGAGAAATCAATATTTACATAGAGCAAACCTTAACAAAGTTGAAAATTTGAAAATTTCACCATATGTAGAGATTCACATTGGTTTCTCACTTGTTCACTCCTTCCAATTTCAATGCAATGGATTTAATTTTTGCCTAATTAAGAGATATTGTCAATTTCCTTAACTTAAGTAGCAGACAATGACATCATGGTTAGGAATGTCAGCTTTGGAATCTAAATATCTGTGCTTAAAAATAGATCAATGGAACAGAACAGAGACCCCAGAAATAACATCACAAATCTACGACCTCCTGATCTTTGACAAACCTGACAAAAACAAGCAATGGGGAAAGGATTCTCTATTTAATAAATGGTGGTGGGAAAATTGGCTAGCCATATGCAGAAAACTGAAACTGGACCCTTTCCTTACACCTTATACAAAAATTAACTCAAAATGGATTAAAGATTTAAATGTAAGACCAAAAAAACATAAAATTTCTAGAAGAAAACCTAGAAAATACCATTCAAGACATAGACATGGGCAAAGACTTCATGATTAAAACACCAAAACCAATGGCAACAAAAGTCAAAATTGACAAATGGGATCTAATTAAACTAAAGAGCTTCTGCATGGCAAAATAAACTATCATCAGAGTGAACCATTGTCAGAGTGAACAGGCAACCTACAGAATGGGAGAAAATTTTTGCAATCTATCCATCTTAATAAAGGCTAATATCAAGAATCTACAAAGAACTTAAACAAATTTACAAGAAAAAAAAAAAAACCATCAAAAAGTGGGCAAAGGATATGAACAGACATTTCTCAGAGGAAGACATTTATGGCTGGGTGCGGTGGCTCACACCTGTAATCTTGAGGCAGAGGCATGAGGATATGAAGGCAGGCAGATCATGAAGTCAAGAGATAGAGACCATCCTGGCCAACATGGTGAAACCCCATCTCCACTAAAATACAAAAAAAAAATTAGCCAGGGGTGGTGGTGCATGCCTGTAGTCCCAGGTACTTGGGAGACTGAGGCAGGGGAATCGCTTGAACCCAGCAGGCGGAGATTACAGTGAGAGGAGATCACAACACTGCACTCCTGCCTGGTGACAGAATGAGACTGAGGTGGAGATTGCAGTGAGCCGAGATCACACCACTGCACTCCAGCCTGGCGACAGAGTGAGACTCTGTCAAAAAATAAAAAAATAAGAAATAAAAGAAGAAGAAGAAGAAGATATATATGCAGCTAACAAAGATATTTTAGAAAGCTTATCATCACTGGTCATTAGAAGAATGCAAATCAAAACCACAATGAGATAACATTTGATGCCAGTTAGAATGGTGATCATTAAAAAGTAGGAAACATCCTGCTGGCGAGGATGTGAAGAACTAGGAATACTTTTACACTGTTGGTGGGAGTGTAAATCAGTTCAACCATTGTGGAAGACAGTGTGGCGATTCCTCAAGGAACTAGAACTAGAAATACCATTTGACCCAGTAATCCCATTGCTGGGTATATACCCAAAGGATTATAAATCAAAGATCATGCACACTTATGTTTATTGTGGCACTATTCACAACAGTGAAGACTAGAAACCAACCCAGATGCCTATCAATGATAGACTGGATAAAGAAAGTGTGGCACATATACACCATGGAATACTATGCAGCCATAAAAAAGGATGAGTTCATGTCCTTTGCAGGGACATGGATGAAGCTCAAAATCATCGTTCTCAGCAAACTTCCACAAGAACAGAAAACCAAACATCAGGAAAGTAAATCAAGGTGGCGCCAAGAAGGCCAAATAGGAACAGCTCCATTCTCCAGCTCCCAGCGTGAGCAACACAGAAGACAGGTGATTTCTGCATTTCCAACTGAGGCAGCACGTTCATCTCACTGGGGTGTGTTGGACAGTGGGTGCAGGGCAGTGGGTGCAGCCCAACAAGCGAAAGCTGAAGCACGGCAAGGCATTGCCTCACCTGGGAAGCTCAATGGGGAAGGGAATTCCCTTTCCTAGCCAAGGGAAACCATGACACACAACACCGGAAAATCGGGTCATTCCTACCCTAATACTACGCTTTACCAAGGGTCTTAGCAAATGGCACACTAGGAGACTATATCCCGTGCCTGGTTTGGAGGGTTCCACACCCACAGAGCCTCCTTCATTGCTAGCACAGAAGTCTGATATCTAATTGCAAGGCAGCAGCAAGGCTGGGGGAGGGGTGCCCACCATTGCTGAGGCTTAAGTAGGTAAACAAAGCAGCTAGGGAGCTCGAACTGGGTGGAGTCCACTGTAGCTCAAGGAAGCCTGCCTGCCTCTGTAGACTCCACCTCTGGGGACAGGGCATAGCCAAACAAAAGACAGCAGAAACTTCTGCAGATGTAAGTGTCCCTGTCTGACAGCCTTGAAAAGAGTAGTGGTTCTCCCAGCACAGAGTTTGAGATCTGAGAATGGACAGACTGCCTACTCAAGTGGGTCTTGTGATAGTTTGCTGAGACATCCCACACTAGGGGCAGACTGACACCCCACACCTCACATGGCCAGGTACACCTCTGAGAGGAAGCTTCCAGAGGAACAATCAGACAGCAACATTTGCTGTTCAGCAATATTCACTCTTCTGCAGCCTCCACTGCTGATACCCAGGCAAAGAGGGTCTGTAGTGGACCTCAAGCAAACTCCAACAGACCTGCAGCTGAGAGTCCTGACTGTTAGAAGGAAAACTAACAAACAGAAAGTACATCCACACAAAAACCCGATCTGTATGCCACCATCATCAAAGATCAAATTTAGATAAAACCACAAAGATGGGGAAAAAGCAGTGCAGAAAAGGTGAAAATTCTAAAAATCAGAGCATCTCTTCCCCTCCAAAGGAATGCAGCTCCTCGCCAGCAATGGAGCAAAGCTGTATAGAGAATGACTTTGACAAGTTGAGAGAAGACTTCAGATGATCAAACTTCTCCATGCTAAAGGAGGAAGTATAAACCCAGCACACAGAAACTAGAAACCTTGAAAAAAGATTTGGCTAATGGCTAACTAGAATAACCAATGTAGGAAAGTCCTTAACAACCTGATAGAAATAAACACCATGATATGAGAACTGCGTGACAAATGCACAAGCTTCAGTAAAAGACTCGATCAACTGGAAGAAAGGGTATCAGTGACTGAAGATCAAATTAATGAGATGAAGCAAGAAGAGAAGTTTAGAGAAAAAAGAGTGAAAAGAAATGAACAAAGCCTCCAAGAAATATGGGACTATGTGAAAAGACCAAATCTACATCTGATTGGTGTACCTGAAAGTGATGGGGGGAATGGAACCAAGTTGGAAAACACTCTACAGGATATTATCCAGGAGAACTTCCCCAACCTAGCAAGGCAGGCAAACATTCAAATTCAGGAAATATAGAGAATGCCACAAAGATACTCCTTGAGAATAGCAACTCCAAGACACATAATTGTCAGATTCACCAAAGTTGAAAAGAAGGAAAAAAATGTTAAGGGCAGCCAGAGAGAAAGGTTGGGTTACACACAAAGGGAAGCAGCCCATCAGACTAACAGTGGATCTCTTGGCAGAAACTCTACAAGCCAGAAGAGAGTGGGGACCAATATTCAACATTCTTAAAGAAAAGAATTTTCAATCCAGAATTTCATATCCAGCCAAACTAAGTTTTACAAGTGAAGGAGAAATAAAATCTTTTACAGAGTAGCAAATGCTGAGAGATGTTGTCACCACCAGGCCTGCTCTACAAGAGCTCCTGAAGGAAGCACTAAACGTGGAAAGAAACAACCGTTACCAGCCCCTGCAAAAACATGCCAAAATGTAAAGACCGTCGATGCTAGGAAGAAACTGCATCAACTAATGAGCAAAATAACCAGAGAACATCATAATGACGAGATCAAAGTTCACACGTAACAATATTAACCTTAAATGTAAAAGGGCTAAAAGCTCCAATGAAAAGACCCAGTCTGGCAAACTGGATAAAGAGTCAAGACCCATCAGTTTGATGTATTCAGGAGACCCATCTCACGTGCAGAGACACACATAGCCTCAAAATAAAGGGATGTAGGAGGATCTACCAAGCAAATGGAAAACAAACAAACAAAAAGGCAGGGGTTGCAATCCTAGTCTCTGATAAAACAGACTCTTAACCAACAAAGATCAAAAGAGAAAAAGAAGACCATTACATAATGGTAAAGGCATCAATTCAACAAGAAGAGCTAACTATCCTAAATATACATACACCCAATACAGGAGCACCCAGATTCATAAAGCAAGTCCTTAGAGACTTACAAAGAGACTTTGACTCCCACACAATAATTATGGAAGACTTTAATACCTCACTGTCAACATTAGACAAATCAACGAGACAAAAAGTTAACAAGGATATCCAGGAATTGAACTCAACTCTCCACCAAGCGGACCTAATAGACATCTACAGAACTCTCCACCACAAAGAAACAGAATATACAGTCTTCTCAGAACCACATCACACTTCTTCCAAATTTAGCACATAGTGGAAAGTAAAGCACTCCTCAGCAAATGTAAAAGAAAAGAAATTATAATAAACTGTCTCTCAGACCACAGTGCCATCAAATTAGAACTCAGGATTAAGAAACTCACTCAAAACTGCTCAACTACATGGAAACTGAACAACCTGCTCGTGAATGACTACTGGGTACATAATAAAATGAAGGCAGAAATAAAGATGTTCTTTGAAGCCAATGAGAACAAAGATACAACATGCCAAAATCTCTGGGACACATCTAAAGCAGTGTGTAGAGGGAAATTTATAGTACTAAATGCCCACAAGAGAAAGCAGAAAAGATCTAAAACTGACACCCTAACATCACAATTAAAAGAACTAGAGAAGCAAGAGCAAACACATTCAAAAGCTAGCAGAAGGCAAGAAATAACTAAGATCAGAGCAGAACTGAAGGAGATAGAGACACAAAAAACCCTTCAAAAAAATCAATGAATCCAGAAGCTGGTTTTTTGAAAAGAGTAACAAAATTGATAGACCGCTAGCAAGACCAATAAAGAAGAAAAGAGAGAAGAATCAAATAGATGCAATAAAAAATGATAAAGGGGATATCACCACTGACCCCACAGAAATGCAAACTACCATCAGAGAATACTATAAACACCTCTATGCAAATAAACTAGAAAACCTAGAAGAAATGGATAAATTCCTTGACACATACACTCTGCCAAGACTAAACCAGGAAGAAGTTGAATCCCTGAATAGACCAATAACAGGCTCTGAAATTGAGGCAATAATTAATAGCCTACCATCCAAAAAATGTCCAGGACCAGATAGATTCACAACTGAATTCTACCAGAGGTACTAGGAGGAGCTGGTACCATTCCTTCTGAAATTATTCCAATCAACAGAAAAAGAGAGAATCCTCCCTAACTCATTTTATGAGGCCAACATCATCTTGATACCAAAGCCTGGCTGAGACACAGCACAAAAAGATAATTTTAGACCAATATCCCTGATGAACATGGATGCAAAAATCCTCAATAAATACTGGCAAACCGAATCCAGCAGGACATCAAAACACTTATCCACCATGATCAAGTGGGCTTCAACCCTGAGATGCAAGGCTGGTTCAACATATGCAAATCAATAAACACAATCCCGTGTATAAATAGGACCAAAAGCAAAAACCACATAATTATCTCAACAGATGAAGAAACGGCCTGTGACAAAATTCAACAGCCCTTCATGCTAAAAACGCTCAATAAATTAGGTATTGATGGAATGTATCTCAAAATAATAAGAGCTATTTTTGACAAACCCACAGCCAGTATCATACTGAATGGGCAAAAACTGGAAGCATTCCCTTTGAAAACTGGCACAAGACAGGGATGCCCTCTCTCACCACTCCTATTCAACATAGTGTTGGAAGTTCTGACCAGGGCAATCAGGCAAGAGAAAGAAATCAAGAGTATTCAGTTAGGAAAAGAAGAAGTCAAATTGTCCCTGTTTGCAGTTGACATGATTGTATATTTAGAAAACCCCATCGTCTCAGCCCAAAGTCTCCTTAAGCTGATAAGCAACTTCAGCAAAGTCTCAGGATACAAAATCAATATGCAAAAATCACAAGCATTCTTATACACCAATATCAGACAAACAGAGAGCCAAATCATGAGTATCCCATTCACAATTTCTTCAAAGTGAATAAAATACCTAGAAATCCAACTTATAAGGGATGTGAAGGACCTCTTCAAGAACTACACACCACTGCTCAATGAAATAAGAGGACACAAACAAATGGAAAAACATTCCATGCTCATGGATAAGAAGAATCAATATCTTAAAAGTGGCCATACTGCCCAAGGTAATTTATAGATTCAATGCCATCCCCATTAAACTATAAATGACTTTCTTCACAGAATTGGAAAAAAACTACTTCAAAGTTCATATGGAACCAAAAAGGAGCCTGCATTGCCATGACAATCCTAAGCCAAAAGAATAAAGTTGGAAGCCTCACGCTACCTGACTTCAAACTATACTACAAGGCTACAGTAACCAAAACAGCACGGTACTGGTACCAAAACAGAGATACAGACCAATGGAACAGAACAGAGCTCTCAGAAATAATACCATACATCTACAACCATTTGATCTTTGACCAACCTGACAAAAACAAGAAATGGAGAAAGGATTCCCTGTTTAATAAATGGTGCTGGGAAAACTGGTTAGCCATAAGTAGAAAGCTGAAACTGGATCCCTTCCTTACACCTTATACAAAAATTAATTCAAGATGGATTAGAGACTTAAATGTTAGCCCTAAAACCTTAGAAAACCCTAGAACAAAACCTAGACAATACCATTCAGGACATAGGTATGGGCAAGGACTTCATGTCTAAACCCCAAAAGCAATGGAAACAAAAGCCAAAATTAACAAATGGGATCTAATTAAACTGAGGGGTTCTGCACATCAAAAGAACCTACCATCAGAGTGAACAGGCAACCTACAGCATGGGAGAAAATGTTTGCAATCTACTAATCTGACAAAGCACTAATATCCAGAACCTACAAGGAACTCAAACAAATTTACAATAAAAAAACAAACAACCCCATCAAAAAGTGGGCAAAGGACATGAACAGACACTCCTTAAAAGAAGACATTTATGCAGCCAACAGACACATGAAAAAACGCTCATCATCACTAACCATCAGAAAAATGAAAATCAAAACCACAATGAGATACCATCTCACACCAGTTAGAATGGGGATCATTAAAAAGTCAGGAAACAACAGGTGCTGGAGAGGATGTGGAGAAATGGGAACACTTTTACACTGTTGGTGGGATTGTAAACTAGTTCAACCATTGTGGAAGACAGTGTGGTGATTCCTCAAGGATCTAGAACTAGAAATACCATTTGACCTAGACATCCTGTTACTGTGTATATATCCAAAGGATTATAAATCAGGATACTATAAAGACACATGTGCACATATGTTTATTGCGGCACTATTCACAATAGCAAAGACTTGGAACCAACCCAAATGTCCATCAATGACAGACTGGATTAAGAAAATGTGGCACATATACACCATGGAATACTATGCAGCCATAACAGAACAGAAAACCAAGCACTGCATGTTCTCACTCATAGATGGGAATTTAACAATGAGAACACTTGGACACAGGAAGGGGAACATTCACACACTGGGACGTGTTGTGGGGTGGGGGGAGGGGGGTGGGATAGCATTAGGAGATACACCTAATGTAAATGACGAGTTAATGGGTGCAGCAAACCAACATGGCACATGTATACATATGGAAAAAACCTGCACATTGTGCACATGTACACTAGAACGTAAGTATAATTAAAAAAAAAAGAAAACCAAACATCGCATGTTCTCACTCATAAGTGAGAGGTGAACAATGAGAACACATGGACACAGGGAGGGGAACATCACACACTGGAGCCTGTTAGGGAGTGAGGGGTTAGGGGATGGAAAGCATTAGGAGAAATACCTAATGTAGATGATGGGTTGATGAGTGCAGCAAACCACCATGGCACATGTGTACCTATGTAACAAAACTTCACGTTCTGCACATGTACCCCATAACTTAAAGTATAATAAAAAAAAAAAAAATCCTTTCCCAAAGAACGATGAATAAGGGAAACACTCTAAGATGTTGGTAATTACAAAAGCAGTAATGGAAATCAAATGCGATATACTTGGATCCTTTCTAGCTTCCACTGACTTTCTAAATGTTTTTAAATTTCTACCGTTATCATCTTTCTTTTAATTTTTTAAAATTGTGGTAAAATACAGCTAATATGAAAGTTACCATTTCAATCTTTAAAAGAAAACAAAAACAAAACAAAATATTGACTCTGAGCCCAGGTGTGATGGCCCATGCCTATAATCCTAGTACTTCAGGAGTCACAGACAGGAAGATTACTTGAGCTCAGGGGTGCGAGACTAGCCTAGACAACACCATGAGACCCCATCTCTACAAAAAATAAAATAATTAGCCAGGCATGATGGCACACTCCTGTGGTCACAGCTACTCTGGAGGTTGAGGTGGGAGGATCACTTGAGCCCCAGATGTTAAAGCTACAGTAAGCGGTGATTGCACACACTGCACTCCACCCTTGCCAGCAGAGAAAGACCCAATCTAAAAAAAAAAAAAAAAAAAAAAAAAAAATCTGTGTTGGGAAAGTTAATATACATATATGTGTGTCAACTTCCTCATCTCCAAAGTAAGAATGTTGATTACAGTGCTGAAGGGGGCCTGCCCCTCCACAACTGTGTGTATTTCTCGTCACGTGGGACAAGAGACTGAGAAAATGAGAAAATAAATAAGACAAAGAGGCAAAGTATAGAGAAAGAAAGGTGGGTCCAGGGGACCGGCACACTCAGCATGTGAGGACCTGCACCGGCCCTGGTCTCCGAGTTCCCTCAGTATTTATTGATTACTATTTTCACTATCTGGGCACTGGGAATGCGGCAGGAGAACAGGGTGAACAGGGTGATGGTGGGCAGAAGGTCAGCAGAAAAACATGTTAGTAGAGAATTTGCGTCATAAATAAGTTCTAGGGAAGGTACTGTGCCGGGATGTGCACGGAGGCTAGATCTATGTTTCTCTTTACCCAAACATCTCAGTGTAGCAAAGAGTAACAGAGCAGCATTGCTGCCAGCACGTCTCACCTCCAACCACAGGGAAGTTTTCTCCAATCTCAGAATAGAACAAATAGTGGGCTTTACAGGAGACATTTCATTCCCAGGGACATGCGGGAATCAGAAGCCTTCCTTTTATCTCAACTGCAAAGAGACTATCCTCTTTTACTAATCCTCCTCAGCACAGACCCTTTAAGGGTGCCAGGCTGGGGGACAGTTAGGTCTTTCCCTTCCCACGAGGACATATCTCAGCCTGTCTCAGTAGGGGGAAACCTCAGACAATACAGAGGCTTTCTTGGACAGAGGTCCCTGCGGCTTTCCACAGTGCATAGTGTCCCTAGTTAATCGAGAATGGAGAATGGTGATGACTTTTACCAGCATACTGCCTACAAACATATTGTTAACAAGGCACATCCTGCACAGCCCCAAATCCCTTAAACCTTGATTCAATACAGCACATGTTTCTGTGAGCACAGGGTTGGGGCTAAAGTTTCAGATTAATAGCATTGCAAAGCAGAAACAATTTTTCTTTGTACAGGATCAAAATGGAGTTTCTTATGTCTTCCTTTTCTACATAGACGCAGTAACAATCTGATCTCTCTTTCTTTCCTCCACACAGTACCTATTTCAAGTTCTGCTGTTAGGATAAATTGAGTTTATATGCGTGTAGTACTTTGAACAGTGTACATAGCAAGCTCTCAACTTATGTTAACTTTTATTAGTGAAAAAGAGACAAAAGGCACTAATAAAATTTATTGTACTTTAGTGTGACTGAGAGATGATAAAGTTTCCAAATGTTAAAAACTTTTCAATTTTAAAATGGACTCATAATTTTATTTTACAAAAAAAAGCTCCAATATTTTTGATATTTCCCATGTTAGAAACTTTGTCAATATTATGCTACCTAGCAGATATTTTCAAATAAAAATAATTACAAAGTTAATTCCTTCAAAGAAATGTTGATATTTTAACAAAATAAGTAAAAAACTTTTTAAAAGACATTAACCCTAGGAAAATAATATTTTGAAAATGGGTGTTCACTGGTCATTGTTATTTGACTTACATTACAGAAAAAGAACTCACACATAAAAATGCTTCTCTTTTCCCTTAAAAAAAATATGAACCAACATCACTTTACCTGTCTGAAAATCGATTAGACCTTCTTCCAAGTTAATGAGGGTTGATTATTTTTATATTCTAACTTTATTTAAATAATACATTCTAGTGGGCTGATAAAAATAATTAGCATCCATTGTTCATAAAGTCCTCACTTAAAATGCTTGTATAATTGCACGCCATTTACCCTAGCTTAGCTATATTGCCAATACATTTTTCATTAGTAGATTCAGATATGACAATATGTGGTGCATCAGTGTCCGGTGAACCAAATATAAGTTTTTCACCACCTCCAAACTGTTTACCCACATCAAAGCAAACAGTCGTATTTCCCCTGCCAGGAGTTGTACCAAGAGACCATGACCTGTGTGATATTTGTGGTCATAATCCTCTATGTTAATTCACACTATGGTAATCAGCACTAATTCTGAGGGACTTGAAAATTCCTCAGTTATGTAATCATTAACATTTTCTTAATTCATCAAGGCTAGAATAAATTGATTGATGCTGTTTTTATCCTCCTATAGGATGAGGAGTTTCACGGTAGCTAGACTACCTAATTTCTTACAGTAATTCATTAAGATATTGAGAACTACCTACTTCATATTTCTCAAGCTATTTTTAACTAATTATTTAAGTACTTCTTTCTACGATTTTAATTGCCCTGAGGTTTTGTTAGTTTTTTTTTCTGTTTTTCCCTTTTTATTGTTTCCTTTTTTTTTCTCAGTAATTCTAATCTTTTTACAATCATGCAATTTCATTAAGTTTTCTTGGTGAAGAGATTCATAACAAACTTTCTCACATTATCTTACCTCCTCTCAAAAAATAAAGTCACAAAATGAGCCTAAGGAATTGGAACACCTTTTATCACATCAATCATTACTTGGATCAAAGGCACATAGTTTGTAGAAACTTGAGTATCATTATGTAAACAAACCACAGTTGCTGCATTTTCAACATTTCAGCAGACTTAATATTCCATTTAATGTCTAAAGGCAGAGTAGAACAATTGTCTTGTATCCATATTGGGAATTGATCCATCTGTTCACATTTCTGCAAAACATGCTGTTATATGAAGATCTTCAGTAAGACCAAACATGAGCTTCCATTTGGCAGTATCTAAAGCAGGATAATAGCTTCTTGTTTATTTGTAAATAAAATCAACTTTAATTGTGGCTAGGCATGTTGTCAATACCAGTTTATAAATGGAGTTATCTCTTAACTGAATATCTTTTTGCTTTCTATTTAAGGAGTCTCTTAATTTCCTCTTCTTGAGACAGGTATTATCTTTCTATGATTAGTGATAAGATGGGGACATCTGTCCAAACAGGCACCTGTCCAACTCCCATATGATGTTTTACCCCTGCATGTACAGATGGGTCAGTGACTGTGATTGAAATCTGACAACCTTTGGCTACTTATTCTTTTTTCTCATTACCAAAGTGGGTGAAAGCTGCCAAAGTATCACATTGTTGACTGACTTGCCCTCGTTCAATTTTTTTTGGTAATCCTTTGATAATTTCCATGCATCTACCAACTGTGTGTCCTTTCTTTTCTTTTCTTTTCTTTCTTCCTTTCCTTTCCTTTTCCTTTTTCATTTTCTTTTTTTCTTTTTCTTTTTCTTTTTCTTTTTCTTTTGAGACAGAGTCTTCTATCACCCAGGCTGGAGTTCAGTGAAGTAATCTCTGCTCACTGCAATCTCAATCCCCAGGTTCAAGAGATTCTCATGCCTTGTCTTCTGAGTAGCTGGGATTATAGGCCCACTCCACCACACCTGGATAATTTTTGTATTTTTTGGTAGAGATGGGATTTTGCTATGTGGACCACGTTGCATTCGAACTCTTGATTTCAAGTGATCAGTCCTCTTTGGCCTCCAAAATGCTGGGATCACAGGAATTAACACCACGTCCGGCCTCTGTGTCCCATTATTAAGCTTTTCCTGTCAGCAGTGGTCAAAGCTCTCAAGCAACCTTCCAACAGAGATGGTCAGGAACCCATCCCGACAAAAAATGGTTTCCCCTTCCTCATCCTGCTCTCTCCCAAATGAAACCTAAACTATAATTTAAATTGTAGATTTAAGATTCGTTTTTTTTTTCTGCTTACATTTCCAATGGCATCAATTACACAGTTACAAAATTGAAGAATTCATAAGACTCACAGATTATGCTTGAATGTCTTTCTATGAAAGTAAAAGACATAGCACAAGAAGAGGAAGAACGCACACAGGAAGGTCTGAATACTTTCAAGTGTAGATCTGCCCACATATTCCTGCCTTGAATATTCCCATTATTCCACAGGATAGTCTTTGTCTTTAGATTATGCACTACCATTGAAAGTGAGAGGTATCTTTATTTCAAGCGAGTCTGGGCAAAATTTTGCACAGGATTTATCATATCCCATTGGTTACATAACTAAAACTAGGTTACGTACAATACTTCCTTAAACAGTGTAGACAGGTAAGCCTAACTGCCTTTCAGTTTCCAGCTTTAAACAGCAAAATGCAAATTACAAATTAGTACCTCCCAACCTTATTTTAACCAAGGGTCATACTTAGACTTCCAGATAGTCATGGAGCTATCTCAGTTCAGCTATAAGATAATCTTGTTTTACACATAGTCAAATACAAAATATGGGAATTATTCTTCCTTTCAAAATTCATACCTGCTAATTTGTAGTTTGTTACATATAGTATCATTTTGCATTGTTAAATTTGATATATTTACTTTGTGTTATCTATAATTCAGTGATTTTTTCCTGTAGCTTGATTCTACACATTGAATATAAATAAACAATATTTAAATTTGATTATTACTATATTGTAAAATGTGATCAAATGCAGCAATAAGTTAAATATTATTTCTCAAAGGAGACTCTAACAAGAATCAAGATCTTGCTAATTTTTCTTTACTTAATCTGGTAATAATCACCTAAAGTAATGTCTTCTCTCCTATATCATCCTAGTGCTTCTATTGCTTTTTCCATTTTGTTGACATAATTTAAACATTTTTTGCAATATAGATATCCAAATGCTTTAATGGCCAATATGTCTCATAGCCTCTCTCACTTTTAAGCTTAGTATCTTTTTCTTTTCTTTTCAGATTTAAAACTACTATTTCATTAAATTTCAGAATGTAGTGTTGTAGATGAGAAGGCTGAAATCAGTCTTTTTTTGTGTAGATAAGCTGGATTGTCTCATATTATTTTAATTTTTCTTTTCCCCAAGAAGGGTTTGAGGATGCTTGGGAATATTACATGGTTTGAAATAGATGTGGATCCAATTTCAATCACATCTCTTGGATCCCTGGGGTGATTCAATTCCTTAGACATTCTCGTCCAAGTTCAGTAATGAAAGACTCATTGCAATAATGTCTGTTGGACCATCCCTGTCTTCATATTAATCTATTGACTGCAAGTTTATAATTTCGTAGCCCACTTAAATCAGCAGAATGAAGTGTATTTTAAAATCAAAAAATTAATTTATACTCATAGAAATTATTCTAACTTTTATTACAGAGAATATTATTGCCTGAAAAACATAGGAATTCAAATTACTATAAAGATTTTTCACAGAAAATTATGTTAGCTACAATTCACATTGTGAAATATAATTATAGTATCATCTGTAGTATGTTAATATACTTAAACTATCTCTAAGTTTGTAGTTATAAAAACTTATAACAAGGTCATAAATTCTATCCAAGAATATAAATTAGGGAATAAGACAAAAAATAATTATAAAATGGTGATGAGCGCAGGAGTGGTTTTCTAAGTGATACAAAAGTTCCTGTAGAAAAACACAAGTATGATCCATTAAAATCTGATCAATAATTTGTTTTCAGTAATGTGTTGCTAACATCTATTTTCTCTGACCACGTATTCATGTTTTATTCCCACAATAAAGCAATAATAGTGGGAGAGTACATACTATCTGTAAGTCCTATATTAGTGTCATATTATTTCTCCTTTAACTACGTTGTAATTTAGTGAAATAAATTGTACTTCAGATTTGCCAAGGTCAGATAGTTTCGGGTTGGATGCTCAGCGTTCCTACGAAAAGCTTAACACCTTGTTATACATTAATATTACTACAACTTGGGTTTGACATCTTCAAAATGGGGAAAATGATACCCTTACTGCTGTGTTGCAATGACATAATGAAATGCTCTCTATAAAATGTTTGGCATTTAGTGGTTGCTCGATAAATGTCAGTACCCCAATTTCCCTTTCCTTGCTTCCTTTCTATATGTTCTGGGCTAATCAAAAAGAAAATTTGACTATCTTCTCTCTAATGACATTTTTTTTGTTTATAAGTTTACTTATTTTCATTTTTTTTTCTCTAGTAAATGTATTTTGTTTTCTTTTGTGAAAGAGGCATATATGTCCCAAGGTTATTAAGTTAAGTTGGAGATTTATGTGTCTAGTGGCTGAGATTGTGAGTGAATGTAACTGTAGAAAGCTTCCCGAAGATGATGAGCACTGAGACGAAACAGGTATGTAAAGATGTTGTTTGGCGATTAGAATAGTGAGATGCTATTAGGATGTGTATTAATAAAATGTTTGCATAGACTCAATGTCTCACTTATTAATTATTCAAAGAATCCATGAAATAAAAATGCTAAACTGACAAGCCACAGCATTACTACTCTAATGCAGAATAGCATGCTAAAGATTTAAATTATAGCACCTTTTATTTGTCTCCATATAAACAACACTATTAAACTGAAAAAAAAATAACTAGCTTCTCCTAGGTTTAGCTCTTTCAATTGAAAACAGTTTGACACTTCCTCATCCTTTTTATGTTACTTTCATCTTTTTTCCCTGCAAAGTAGAAATTTTATTTAATATTGTTTATTTTAAATGTATAGTATATGAGGAAAAATTATGAAATTATTTTTAAAAGATGTTAGATGTAACAGGAGCAAACATTCATGAATATATATGATGTACTGGTGATTTTATACATAATTTTTCCTAGAAGTAGGTGTTATTAACCCAGTTTTAATATGAGGGAAGGGATGCTTCAATTTAAGTGACTTCCTCAAAGCCACACAGTTGATGAGTGGTGTAGGGGACACAAAGTAGGCCAGATGATTGCCTGGTTTTAATTATTTCTAGTTCAATCTTCTGTTGACAGTGGGCTTGATAGGTCTGGAAGATATAGATCTAATCTGACTTTGAGATATAGCCAGAAGAAAACTATGTTAAATGGGAATGAAGATGAATATATATTTAGTATGCTCTAAATGATATAATATTATGGCTTGCTAATTTTGTAACTACATTATAAAAGTCTCTTTAGTCATGACTCTATGAATAAAAGAAACATATTGCTGAAATTTTAATTTTCTTCTCTATTTACTAATACATGTGATGACGGGCTTTCCAATATTTAACTTCAAACTTAATATTTCAACTTGGATATCAAATATAGATTACAACTTAAGATATTCAAAGAATAAATGTTAATTTATTGCTCCAAAAACCTACTTTTCTCTTAGTTTTTCCCACCTCAGTACATTTCACTATTTATATAGAATGCAGGTCTCAAATATGATCCACTCTTGACTTTCTCACTAACTGAGCATGTTCCATTAGCTCTAAATATCTAAAGACAATAACATCTCATCACTATCTCACTTTCAACATTGTAGTTGCAGATGCTCACATTTTTTTTTTTTTTTTTTTTTTTTTTTTTTTTTTTTTTTTTTGCTTGGGGTTGCTTAAATTACTTCTACCTAGTTTTGTTTGTGTTTTTGTTTTTTCTACCACCTGCAGTGGGTTGAATAGTGTCTTCCCAAATTTCATGTCCATCTAGACCCTCAGCATGTGACCTTATTTGGAAATAGGTCTTTCTTTGCATATGCAATTGGTTAAGAATCTCAAAATTAAATCTTCCTGGATTTAGTTAGGGTAATACTGGAATCCAGCGAACGATGTTTTTATAAGAAGATAAGAGAACCCAGAGAAGTAAAAGGAGAAGAAAATATGAAGAAAGAGGCAATATGTGACAACTTTGCCACTACTTTAGGAACTTGTTCCTATCTTTGTCTAAAATATTCTTTCCCTAACATCTTTGGGTGTCTCAGTATCTTTTTTCGTTTAGTCACCACTCAGATACTGCAGAGTTCCTTCTTGATCCTTCTATCTAATACTGTCCATAAATATATCATATCTCTCTTTATTTTTTAAAAAAATTTAAAAGCATCTGAAATTATTGTTTCTTTTTTCATTTATTTATTTTGTTCATACTTCAATTTAATTTAAGCTCCTTCAAGAAGGAACTCTTCCTGTTTTTTCTACCATTATCTGCACAGTGATCAGAAGAGGGATACCTAGAAGGTGGCCAATACAATTGACTGAAGTAGTTAGCTTCAGTCACAATAAGTATAGAAAGGGGCATAGCCTTGATAAGTTGGACTGGGGCATGTGGGAACTCTGAAAGCGAATCCTTACTAACATTTGAAAAAATAAAAGAATCTGCCATTTAATTATATTCATTATTTATTTGTCTTCTAGTCTCAGATTTGTCATTGATATACTAACACCAGAAAAATGAACCCAAAGCAAAACCGAAAACAAAGCTCATTTAAGATAGTAGTGCAGCACATACAAATATCCGGGAAGGGTTTAAAATTTCATATGCCCATGGTGTTTTGGGTAGGTAATAACAATTATCAGTAGCAGTTGCCCAGAATACAAAGATTCACAGCAATATCAACTAAGTTCAGTGAATGTCAATGTAAGTAATTTTAAAAAGATGCAGTAGTACTTTGTTTTTATACTTTCTAAATCAATAGGAACAAGAAAGAAAGAAGACATAAACTGGAGTCTTTCTAAGGTGGTATTGACCTTTATGCCATTAGGCCACTTTGAAGGGTGCTCAAATCTTTTTGCTTACCCATGACATATATCAGATGTTACTTTTAGAAACTTTGTCAAAGGATCAAGGTAATTCCTTTCTATTGGCAAAGCCTTATCAAATTAACTTGGCATTATATAAAATATGATGTGGATGTCCATAATAAAATGAAACAGGTATCAGTCAAAGGTGTTTTCTATAGATTTTGACAAGCCTCTTTGATTTTCTACTAAATATAATATTAAAAATTAGTCAAATATTACCTAAAGTTTGTTTTTGTTTATTTGTTTTAATTTGAAAAGTCTCAGTAGTGAATGAAAAACCCTTTCCCACATCCTGGAGTGGTGAAGGAAGAAAGAATGGATTTTGCTTACTGTCACTCTATATGCATGGGATTTAAAGATCAAAGTGAGAAAATATGACACTGTCCTTTATATGAAAGATGATCAAGAACTATATTTGAATTTTTTTGCTTATTTAGGACACAAATAGTCAACTTTGTCATTTCCCCAGTTGAACGTTATGAATAACCAAGTATGTATATTTTCCCCTTCCAGAGAGAATAAAAAAGAAAGTTGTTGAATTACATTATGCACTTCTACTTTGTTCCCTTGTGGTGATTTACATAAATCATCTCTTGTGACAATATGGTAAAAGTCTTGCAGTGGTAAGACTGAGAAAGACTGTGATAGCCTCTCTGTCATGCATCTTCCCGGAGAAGGAAAATCTTTAACAATGGCATTGTAGAAAAGGCTTGGATTCAGGGAGGATTGTCTATGAATAAACAAATACTTGCTGTCTACAAGTACAATTCCCAGCAACATCAAATAACTGAGATCATCATGTGGTTTCCAAGGAATTAAGCAAAGTGAAAGCCATTAACACTTAAACCCCTTGCTCTACACTGAATTTCCTACTCAGTCATATTGAGCCAGCATCCCACTATCTACCACAAATATCCTGCATCCTTCTCTGTCCCCCATAAGTGTGATTTAGCTCCTCACTATTCACAAATATATTTCAAAATAGTCTACATTTGTGATGCTTTCTTCTATTCTTTTCATGATTTCCACCAATCAATGCAATTTTAGCCAGTTATTTTTTTATAGAAAATTCTCTCGTCATCAAAGACGTTTTGCAAAATTAAACTTTGTATGTTCTCATCCTTTTATACTTATTTGCATCATTTTATCTCTATCAAATGCCCTCTCACTCTTGAAACTGTTACCTTTTAAATTATCTTTTTCTTTTTGTGCTAATTGCTTTCACATTTTTTCTCTGATGAAATTGTCTTACAAAATATGTTCCTTATCTTCTGTTTGTTTCTTAAATTTTGCTGACATTTTGTACTCATAACTTCTTTCTCCAGTGATCAGCTTTCTGATAGTCATTTCTTATTTATACTAACTAGATGACAAACGTTCATCTTTTATCTTTCGTTTTGTAAACACAATTTATGAATAGGTCTGTGATCCACACCCACACAAAAATCAATTTCAAGCTTCCCATTGGAAGAATAATCTCATGTATGTTTTTATTATTATTTCAAAATGTTAAGGGCAAAACATAAAGACAATAATTTTTGTAAATATAGGTAGGTTAATAGACATAAATTTATATTATTTTATATAAATGTATAAATATAATACCTACATAGTTCTTGATTAGTCTTTATCTTGACTAATCCCATAAAGTAAGCATAACTAGTTGCCAAGGAGTACAGAAAGCTGAAGGTGTAAATAAAATTATTCAAATAAAGAACCACAGAATTTCCACTGAATAAGAAAGAAAAAAAAATTGACATAGGAAGGGTGATGGAGAGTTTTTAAAAACATGTGAAGGTCAGTAATATTTACCGTCACATTGAATGTGGAATGACTGAAGGGATAGGATTAGTGAAGGGAGAGGGGCGGGAATTAAAGATGATGGTCTGAGAGTGAAGCATTGGCAGGGGACAGCCTACAGGAAACTGGGACTCAGCTCTCAGTGCCAACAGAGAGAGCAGAGGATGGGGCCCTTGATCTAGAACCTTACTTGTCAACAGAGGTGTAAGAAGCATATTCTCATGTTCTCCATAGCTGGTAAAATCTTAGATTAGTTTCTAGTATACAACCTTATAGAAATCTCCATCTCCATTCAGTATCAAAGAACAAGAAAATTCATATGGAACAAATAGCCTTAAAATAGCAAATTAAATAAATCTGAACTTTGTAAATGCTGAAATTCCTCCTTGTTTGCATTTTATTCATATATGTTTCCTAGACTTCTACTGTGTTCAGGGCTTTTGTGCAGAACTATTTTGAGGAATTCTTTGAGATTCCCTGGATATTCCTGTCTGGGAAAACAAAAACAAAAAACATGTAAATTGGCTCAAGTTGTGTCAACATGATAGAAAATTGTGGAGGCAGGTACGCCTTTGCATTTGGACAGTCTTTCACTTAAAAGAAAAATAGTTTATATTCAAAGAGAATATATAGTACACAGGACTTTAAAAAAAAATTTATATTCCAGAACTTTGCCTTTCCTGATTGAAAATGCATTGTAAATAAGGTAAAACATTATTCAAAGTGATTGTAAATTAATGGAGTTAAATTTCTAAAAATATAAAGAGTACAATTTTTAATTATCTGGTTCATGAGGATGCTTTCCATCTGCCTCCATTGTGTTGACCTGGAAATAGTATAAAATTTGATTCACTGTTGTATTGAATTAACAGTTAGAAATTCTGTCCTTTAAAAATACAAATTTACTAAAAAGGAAAAATTACTACCTCAAGTGGGGAAGGGAAGAAAAGAAACACTTGCTAATTTTTTTTTGTACTAATGTGTGTGACCTGATTTTATAACTTTTACTGAGTAGCTAAAAGTAGCTCTGCCTCTGGGATAACTATTATGTACCTTAGCAATGCTATTCACCCATTAAGAATCTTAGGGACCTTGAAACAGACTGCTTACTCCACAGTGGCTATATTTAACTACCTTCTGGAGAACACACTCTACAATTTTTGTAAGAATATCTGATGTGTGCCTATATGATAAGCTAGCAAGATAGGAGGCAGCTTTTTAAATCCCACAGTACTTCATTTAAGAATGATAAAAGATAATTCAAAGAAAAAGATCCTATTTTGAAATTTCATTCAACTAAAATATCATATAAAGTATTTACCTTACAGAATAATATTTACTTTGTATTATGCAGACTTATTACAGCCTATATAAATTAATGATTTAAGTTGGAAAATGATTAAGTCTCATGTGTGTAGAACATAATCTTGTGAAAATATTTTGAAATAATTAGTTATAAGCTCCTTCTATCTTTGCAGAATGTGAATGAATTGGTTATCCTTTAACGTTCTTTTTTTAAAATTATACTTTAAATTGTGGGATACATGTGCAGAACATGCAGGTTTGTTACATAGGTATACACCTGCCATTGTGGTTTGCTATACCCATCCACCCGTCATCTACATTAAGTATTGATCCTAATGCTCTCCCTCCCCTAGCCCCTCACCCACCAACAGAACCCAGTGTGTGATATTTCCCTCCCTGTGTCCATGTGTTCTCATTGTTCAGCTCCCACTTATGAGTGAGAAAATGCGGTGTTTGGTTTTCTGTTCCTGTACTAGTTTGCTGAGAATGATGGTTTCCAGCTCACAGGTCCCTGCAAAGGACATGAACTCATTCGTTTTTGTGGCTGCATAGTATTCCATAGTGTATTTATGCCGCATTTTCTTTATCCAGTCTGTCATTTATGTGCATTTGGGTTGGTTCCAAGTCTTTGCTATCGTGAACAGTGCTGCAATAAACATACGTGTGCATGTGTCTTTATAGTAAAATGATTTATAATTCTCTGGGTATATATCCATTGATGGGATTGCTGGGTCAAACAGTATTTCTGGTTGTAGATACTTGAAGAATAGGAATCTCCACACTGTATTCCACAGTGGTTGAACAAATTTACATTCCCACCAAAAGTGTAAAAATGTTCCTATTTCTCCACATCCGCTCCAGCATCAGCTGTTTCCCGACTTTTTAGTTTCCATTTGTTTGTGTCTTCTCTTATTTCTTCAAGCAGTGATTTGTAGTTCTCCTTGAAGAGGTCCTTCACATCCCTTGTAAACTGTATTCCTAGGTATTGTATTCTGTTTGTAGCAACTGTGAATGGGAGTTCACTCATGATTTGGTTTGCTGTTTTCCTATTATTGGTGTATTTAGGGATACTTGTGATTTTTGCACATTGATTTTGTATCCGGAGACTTTGCTGAAGTTGCTCATCAGCTTAAGGAGATTTTGGGCTGAGACGATGGGGTTTTCTGAATATACAATCGTGTCATCTGCGAACAGAGACAATTTGATTTCCTCTCTTCCTATTTGAATACCCTTTATTTCTTTCTCTTGCTTGATTACCCTGGCCAGAACTTCCAATACTATATTGAATAGAAGTGGTGAAAGAGGGCATCTTTGTCTTGTGCCGGTTTTCAAATGAAATGCTTCCAGTTTTTGCCCATTCAGCATGATATTGGCTGTGGATTTGTCATAAATAGTTCTTACTATTTTGATATACGTCCCATCAATACCTAGTTTGTTGAGAGTTTTTAGCATGAAGGGGTATTGAATTTTATCGGAGGACTTTTCTGCATCTATTGAGATAATCATGTGGTTTTTGTCATTGGTTCCGTTTACATGATTGATTACATTTATCGATTCGCGTATGTTGAACAAGGCTTGCATCCATGGATGAAGCTAACTTGATCGTGGTGGATAAGCTTTTTGATGTGCTGCTGGATTTGGTTTGCCAGTATTTTATTGAGGATTTTCACACTGATGTTCATCAGGGATATTTGCCTGAAATTTTATTTTTTGTTGTTGTGTTTCTGCTGGGTTTTGGTATCAGGATGATGCTGGCCTCGTAAAATGAGCTGGGGAGGAGTCCCTCTTTCTCTATTGCTTTGAATAGTTTCACAAGGAATGGTACCAGCTCCTCTTTGTACCTCTGCTAGAATTAGGCTGTGAATCCATCTGGTCCTGGGCTTTTTTTTTGGTTGGTAGTCTATTAATTACTGCCTTAATTTCAGACTTGTTATTGGTCTATTCAGGGATTTGATTTCTTCCTGGTTTAGTATTGGAAGGGTGTATGTGTCCAGGAATTTATCAATTTCTTCTAGATTTTCTAGTTTACTTGCGTAGAGGTGTTTACGGTATTCTCTGATGGTAGTTTGTATTTCTGTGGGATCAGTGGTGATATACTCTTTATCATTTTCTAATTGCGTCTATTTGATTCTTCTCTCTTTTCTTCTTTATTAGTCTAGCTAGCAGTCTGTCTATTTTGTTAATCTTTTCAAAAAAAACAGCTCCTGGATTCATTGATTTTTTGAAGGGCTTTCCATCTCTTTATCTCCTTCAGTTCTGCTCTGATCTAGTTATTTATTGTCTTCTGCTAGTTTTTGAATTTGTTTGCTCTTGCTTCTGTGGTTCTTTTAATTGTGATGTTAGGGTATCGATGTTAGATCTTTCCTGCTTTCTCTTGTGGACATTTAGTGCTATAAATTTCTCCCTAAACACTGCTTTATCTGTATCCCAGAGATTCTGGTACATTGTGTTTGTTCTCATTGGTTTCAAAGAACTTATTTATTTATAGATGACAATTTTCTTCTATTGAAACCAATACATAATCCTTTATGTTCATTTACATTGAGATTTTAAATGTTATTCTCATTTCCTTCATCTCTATGGTGAAGTACTTAACATGCAACAGTATTTGTAGTGAAACAAATGCCAAATCTTCAAGAATATTTCTCTTAACATGATTTGATCACTTATCCATGACAGTTTTTCTCTACCATAATGGTTTCAATGGAGGGTGGCAGTGTTTGCTGAAGTGTGAACTGAGGGCCACCAGCACCATCATCTCCTGCGACACTTGCCAAAAAGTATCACTTCACACACTAACAAAGAAGTCATGGTTAAGTCTAGTAATCTTCATTCTAACCAAGTAGTCTTGGGAAATCTTTTGCCCAAAACAGGTTGAGATCCACTAGTATATGATATAAATTAATTAGTAGTACTAGATTAAGTATTTTTCAAATATTTATGTATTTCTTTAATTGTTGGTTTGGTACTGATACTGTTAAAATGTTGATAATTCTAGAATAACTTTAGTTTTTATTATACATTAGTAGATCTACTGTAATTGGAAACACCTTTGTTTAAATGGTCTCTTCCTTGCGCACATTATCTCCAAGTGCATGCAGCTCTTCAAATTTTTAATATAAAAATTATCATAGAAATTTATTCCAAACTTGCTGACATGTGGAAGGAAGTGTTCAATTGGCAAATTAATCATTGTTTTTGCAGGGTTTGGAGCAAGAGAAAAATCCTCTACTGAGTGATATGGGAAATCAGAGACCCCATATTTTCTTCCGATGTCATCAACAAATATTTTTCTCCAGGCCATCATCTATAAAAGAGACACACTATATAAAATACAAATATTTATTTTTTCATATTTATTTTTTAAATAATTAAATAAAACTATTAATATTTTCCAGATTTGAATAATCAAAGATCCATTTTAATACATCATTGTAAAATTGTTCACTAATAGTATTAACTAATCCCTTTTTCATTTTACTATTTTGTTTTCATGTATGATTAAACTTTTACTCTGCATAAATGAATATTTAGGAATTTCATCAACTCAAAGTACTCAATACAAGTAAAGGTCAATCAGTTTGCATTTGTGGGTGGTTCTTGTGTTACTTCTCTGAGTCCCACTATCACGTTTACTCGCATTTAATGTGCAAATTAAAATATTCTAATAGCTATGGGCAGACATTTAAATAATGAAGCAGCATTGCAAAACACACTTGGCTTTGTGTTCACATTTTTTAGAGTTATCACTTAGCAGATGCTGAGCAGGAAGCCATATTAAGTGTTTACATTACAGTCTATCATATACTTTTGTAAATTCATGTTTAATTACAAATTTGGGGTTTTACTTTTTTTAAAATTTAAATTATTTATTTATGTACTTATTTATGGGTTATATGAGATGTTTTGACACAGGTATGTAATATGAGATACTCACATCACAGAAGACAAAGTATCCATCCCCTTAAGTATTTATCCTCTGTGTTACAAACCATCCAACTACACTCTTTTAGCTATTTTAAAACGTACAATTAAGTTATTATTGACTTTAGTCACCCTATTGTGCTATCAAATAGCAGGTCTTATTCATTTTTTCTAACTATGTTTTTGGTATCCACTAATCATCTCCATCTCATTCTGAGATCCCTACTGCCCTTTAAAGACTCTGGTAACCATTCTTCTGCTTTCTATGTACATGAGTTCAATTGTTGTGATTTTCAGATCCCACAAATAAGTGAGAATATGTGATGTTTGTCTTTCTGTGCCTGGCTTATTTCACTCAATATAATGATATCTAGTTCCACCCATGTTGTTGCAAATGACAGGATCTCATTTGTTTTTATGGCTGAATACTACTCCATTGTGTATATGTAGCACATTTTCTTTATCCATTCATCTGTGGATGGACACTTAGGTTGCTTCCAGATCTTAGCTGTTGTAAATAGTGCTGCACCAAACACAGGAGTGCAGATATCGCTTCAGTAGAGTGATTTCCTTTCTTTTGGAAATATACCCAGCAGTAGGATTGTTGGGTCCTATGGTAGCTCATTTTTTAGTTTTTTAAGGAACCTCCAAACTGTTCTCCAGATGGTTATTCTAATTTACATTTTCACCAACAGTGTACAAGAGTTCCCCTCTCTTTACATCTTTGGAAGCATTCATTATTGCCTGTCTTTTGGATAAAAGCCATTTGAACTGAGGTGAGATAATATCTCATTGTAGGTTTTGTTTGCATTTCTCTGATGGTCATTGATATTGAATACCTTTTCGTATGCCTGCTTTCCACCTGTATGCCTTCTCTTGAGAAATATCTATTTAAATCTTTTGCCCATTTTTTGCTTGAATTATTAGTTTTTTTCCCCCTTATAGTTGTTTGAACTTCTTATATATTCTGGTTATTAATTCCTTGGCAAATGGATAATTTACACAATTTTCTCCCATTCTGTGGGTTGTCTCTTCATTTTGTTGATAGTATTATAATAGAAATTTGAATCAATCATATTTAATTGTCTTATTGTTCACAACCAAAACTGTTATGAGATCTTAAATTCTTTCATTACTTTGGATTTCAGAAGTACTTTACAATGACTGAGAAGTTTAATGAAATACTTTATATCATAATCATGAATAGCAAAATCTGTCTTATAAAAGTGTATTATGCTGATGAACTACCTTCACTGATAATTTACAATGTGCGAGAAACTGAACCTGTTCATACCCTAGAAATTGTAAATTAGCAAAAGCTGCAAATCAAGGGCTCCCTCTCCTCTACTCTCCTCATAGACTGGTTTTCAAGGCTTTACCACTGGAAGAGGAACTGCTATGAGTGAGGAGTTGGTATTAAGTGAAAAGATAAAGAACCACATAGGTAATCCTGAAAAATATCCTAATGAGAAATGTTCTTCTCTGTTTCAAATTGTCATACAATCATTTTAGTTTAAATGCAGCTGAGTGTGTGTGTGTCTCTGTGTGTGTCTGTCACATAAAAAACTAGTGGGAGGCAGCAGTATACTTTAGCGGTAGCTAAAGTATAGCTGTCAAAAGCAAATTTGAAAGGGAGATCTTCCACGGTTTTAATTCTAATTCCTCTGTACTTTACTAAGTTATCTTTAAATTTCTGTTTTCTTATTTATGAAATGGGGATATCAATATAATCTACTGCAAAAGTTGGCTATAAAGATGCATTGAAACAAGGTAGGTAATAACATTTTCCACACCAGTTGTTTAATAAAGGTCAAATATTGTCACTGTGATTGATACTATTATTGTTCTACTTACCGTTCTTATTGATAGCAAGAAAACACATGTGTTCAATGTGTTTTTCAGTTTTGCCAATAGCTTAAAAGTTTCCTTGGGCATTTTTCAAAAAGAAAGATAATAGTAACAATTAATATTTAGTTTTTAATATTTGCAAATTTGCTAATTATTTTGAGCCACATTCAAACTGATTTATTACTTTTTGTCAGTTATCTGACAACTCAATAGGACAAGTATTACTGTTATTGTAATTTTAATTGATGAAGAAAATGAGCTCAAAAATGTTTTCAGTAGCTAAAGTAAGAATTCCAATGTAATTCTGAAGGCTTAAAAATCTTGTTCTCATAGACTGCGTGGAATGCTATCTCAAAAGTTACTAGCAATAGTACTTTGTAATATTTCCTAAATATTAGAAATATTGTTTATTGGATTTTACCAGAGAATGAATTAAAATAATCAGCATGCTCTTTAACATTTTTATCCTCTATTAAAGTGTTCTAAATTTGTGTGTATAAAATATTTAATATATTTAGTGAGAATGTTGGACTGTGTATTAATGTGTTTGCCAAAGATAAAGAATTTATTACATTATATAAGTGTTTTAAAAATATTCCAAATCTGACCTAAATTTCAAGTCAAATAAATTTTTCAGGGCAGTATTAGATTGATTGGGCTGATTCCCAAAGCTTTGCTTTCCTTAATATTCTTTCTATGTCAGGAGAATTGGCAGCATTGTGAATCAATATCTAAAAGAATGCAGTCTTATCTTAAACTGAAAATATTATTTTAAAATTGTTTATGTTTAACTTTCTAAATTATAAAATGTTATAAAGAAGAATACACCACATGAATCATTATTTAATATATTTAAATTACATTTTTTCTTCATAAATCACTCTACACTATAGGATTGATTAAAAGACCACAAGATATATTTTTACATATGAAATTTTAAGAAAATATTCCAAAATTCAGAAAACATTAAAGTTAGGCTTCTTCATTTGTATATATATTATACCCTGTGTTATTTTTGTATATACATAGACATACTTGCATAAAATCACATGCAACTTTCCTAGTTACCATAGCTTTGAAAGATGATATTTTTCATATGTATTATTCATAAAATCCTCAGGCTAATTTATACATGAAAGAAAAGAAAAATGTAACTCTTGATCATATATATTTATGAACAGAAACCTAAAAGATTTATAATCGTTACATTATGGCAAATTTCTATCATATGATGTATTAACTTGCAGTCATACCCTTAAGTAGAGAAGTCCTGTGATAGTATATAAATCGCAGGATATTTGGTTTGGAAAAAAACTCTTTTGGGATGAACCTATTCATAATGCTACACGTTGGATGGGTGATTTCAATAACTTTCTAGGATTTCCAAATAGGCAAAATGAGTTTTATTTTATTATGAGGTAGCCCACCCTCACTCTCTGTCCATAAAACATATCTCATTATAAACTAATTGTATAGATATATAAATTTAACACTTAAAACCAAAAATCTTGTACTAATCTAGATCAGTCATGTGTATGAAATTCTCCATGACACTGGAATCCACAAAAAAATACAGTTCTTTACCTTTCCAAATTACATTTTCGGGGTCTATATCACCTGAATTGTTGGAAATTATGATATTTGTGTGGAGGCACTTCTCCTTTACTTTACAATTAAGTAGGAATATATTATATACAATCAAGGTAAATTGGAGAAGAGTATTTTATTTTTAATTTAGTGTCATTTCTTTTAATACATTTAGTACATCAGTAGTTTTGACACTTACTTGCTATGTGATCTTGGGTAAGTTATATTACCTCTCTGTGTCTTGACTGCATAATTTTTATAATAAAAATAGCCACTTTATAGGGATAATATAAACATAAATTATAATTTAATACACGTAAAGTATTTTAGAAAACATTTGCATAAAGTATATACTGAATAAAAGTTAGCTGTTATCCATTAAAGCCAGGTCAAACTGCTGGAAGCAACTACTCTCTCCCTTCAGCTTGGATATGAACTCGTGGGGCTGCTATTTTTACAGATTATTTGTCAATTTTCCACAGAGCTTCCCATCAAGGTTTCTTCTACATTTTGCATAAGGAATATTGATGAGGTGTAATTTCCTGTTTCTCAAAACTCTTTCCTTTACTCCTAAAATTTTGTATTTTTAAAATTTTTTATGGTTTCTCAATTCGTTGCTCCATTATATAATATTTGCAATATTGTTTATTAAGAATTTTAAGTCATTAAGAAAGCTCTTTAAAAGAAAAGAAAGTAATGTATAAATGATTTTCAAAAATATAATTGAATCTTCTCAAGATAAAGTTTATAATTCCACACACACACAAAAAGCACTGAAGAGGTATTTTGGCAAACTCAATATATTGTTCCCATACATGAATACAGTTATTTATGACAACTATAGTAAATACAGTGTGTAGGTGATTTCTTCATACAGGTTATGTCCTACAGAGATTTAATTGTTTTAAATACAATAATATGAATACAGTCTCATCTCATTTCCTTAGTCCTTGAGAAAAATCATTTTTACAGCTCCTTACAATGTAAGATTATTTTATCATGGATAAACAGTTTTACTTTCCTGCAGGATGAAATTTACTGATCCATAGAGTGATCAGGAATTTGTTCATACCATTGTTTCTGCCTTGAATTTCTTCTCTGCTCTTAAACTACAGTTTGTTATGATGATTCTGGCCCTCTGTTTCTTAGAAGCCCCCTTCCCTTAACCTGAAACCCTCCTCCATTGCTCATTCTGTCTTGCCATGTTCCCCCAGAGCAATCTTTTATTATTTACACTGGAGATTATTAAAAGTACTTTATTAAAGGAACAGATGGGTTTAAGTCTAGCTGCACAGTGATGGAACAACAGACATTTAAATGGATATCCAAGTTAAGACCCTTTCTAATTATGGATACCATCTACATCTTTATTTGTTTCTTCACCTTTCCTCAACCAATCCTTTCTTGTCATGAATCCCATTACTTCCTCTGTCAGTTTTTGTCTCTTAAAACTAAATATTTCAGGTTTGGCCAGAAGTTACAGGAAGCCCCCTTCTGATCATTTGATTTGTCACTCTAGCTTGATGGAAAGAATAATTATACTTCCATGGTTAATGCAAAGCGAGGTGTTCAAATAACATTCTATTCTCCTGTCAATATATTTTGAATTAGTTTTATAGAGGCAATAACACATCTGTAACCTACAAAAGTAAACTTTCATTAATAAAAAACAATCGTACCATCTCAAAATAAATGTAAGCTAATTGTATGTGGGGAATAAACGTCTACTCTACCCAGTAACTTGTCTTTGCCATTGCCACATCTGAAACAACACATTTCACCGTAATCATGCAGAGGAGCACTTATGGGATTCTGTTTCTCAACTAAGCTCATGGGCTATAAATGTTTCTCTATATTTTTGCTAGAAACAAGGTCCAAATTTGATTCGGTTCTTTTTATTTCATCTTTCGCCGTATTGTCGGGGGAAACAGGTAAAGGAGTAGGGATGCTAGTCAAACTACAAAATTAGAAACATGTGTAAGAAAAAATTCATTTTTAAATTGCTTATACTTGTATTAATTTTATCTACAAAACCTCAAACAGCTTCTTAGATAGCTTGTGCTGTGAATTGTTTAAAAATATTATTGTCATTCTAGTGGTCAAAGAAACAGAGGCTTTTCATGGTTGAGGTATCTTGCAAAAATAATATTTTTTGTTTAAATCAGCTGTACAAAACTTCTCAATTCATATGAAATAAATAACATATACATCTGATTGTTGGCATTTATAAATGCTATTGAAAAGGAACATGAAGTGGACCATTTTTAAAGATGGGAATAGAATATATAGCTCATGCTTATGGGTAATGGAAGAGGTCAAACAGGCCATGAACCTAGGAATAGCATATCTTCTTCACATGTGCTTCAGAGACATGCATGGATATTTTGAGAATAGAAATTGCTTTCACTGTGTTGAGGGTGAGAAAATTAATTTGAAGAGGATATAGATAGATTTATAGGTGACTTATTCTTATGTTTGAATAATCCATGTCGACTTTCTTTCAGAAGGAATCAAGATCTTAAACTATTTTCTGTTCATTCCTAATCAACTAGTATGTTACTTCCCACCTCATCCTTGCTTTTTCCTTTTTTAAATGTAACTCTAGTTATTATTGGTTTATGTTGATCACTTGTAAATTAACTTTGAGGTAGATACAGAGTTATCTCTCAGTACCTCAATGGTTTTCTTGTCTGGGGTTGAAGATATTTTATTGGTCTTCATAAATGCTTTCAACCATTTGAAAACAATAATGCAATGCATAGAAATAAAAACATTTTATGTTGTCTCTGTCTTTATAAAAACACACCTAATCACACACAGAAATGTATGAATGTAGGAATGCATGTATATATATGTTTGTTTGTATACATATATATTTTATATTTGAAATGAAAAGTAATAAATTACATATACTCATCATACCCAATATACTCTGTCTTCTTTTCTTTCTCAATCAAATGGACTTCAATTTATCTAAACTAATCTTTTCAGGTCTATTATATTCTTTTATATTCTATCTTATTTTTTAAAATGCTGGCCAAAATCTAGCATATAGATTTCATAGCCCGCTATTTGTTACAACTTATTTTGAAAACAGTATTTAAAATTAGATCTGGTAGATAAAACAAAAACATTCATTTCAGTTTAAATATAATGTAGTCAACAACAACAACAAAAAATGAAATAAGTAACTTCATTACTTTAGGAGAACAGTATGCAAAAGAGTGTACATTATAAAGTAGTAAATGCCTTGAGAAAGTGATGTATAAAATGTTTGGTCCCTGTCACACCAATATAGGGATACTATGAAAGTATAATATTTTCCTCTCATAAAATAAGAATCATGTGGAATAAACCATTTTATAAAAATTTAGTGATGAGAATTACTATTATGAAGTGAAGGAAAATTAGATTTGTAATAAATTATCCCATTTACTTCAAAAGGTCCCTAAGTAGCTGTGGCACTCACCACATTAGGGGTTGTGAAAAATAGAACCCCATTTCAGGCAATATCCTAAGGTTCTTTTTTTCTCACCCCACACCCTTCCCCAACACATATACAAGCCACTCTTGGACAGCACACTATGAGAATACGATAGCAGGGGAGTTGTTCAGAAATCATTGCTGCCTAAACTTATAGGAGATTGACAACTATTGAGAAAAGCATTTTGAAAACAAAAATAAGATACTGGCTTCTAAAACCATTGTAAAGTTAGACTTCAGAAAAAAATAGTACATTAAGAAAGATAAGCATGCGTGCACATGCACACACAGAGAGACAGAGAGAGGGAGAGAGTAGTTAAATAAAGAAAATTATGCATTTCTAAGGCCACTTGAGATTGTAATTATTCTCTCTGCGATGAAAGAAAACCCAGATTTTTAACATTTAAGAAGTTAGGAATAAAGTTGTTCTGTTCAGAAATTAATAGCTTAGAGGAAATATACAAAGCTTTATATTTTTAGGGAGACTAGAAATAGAAATGGTGATCTAGCTGTTTTTGTGGTTGTTTGTTTGTTTTGTTTTCTTTCTTTTTTTTTTTTTTCTTTTTTGAGATGGAGTCTGACTCTGTCACCCAGGTCAGAGTGCAGTGCAGTGACATGATCTTGGCTCACTGCAACCTCCGCCTCTCAGGTTACATCAGTTCTCCTGCCTCAGCCTACCAAGTAGCTGGGATTACAGGCATGTGCCACCATGCCCAGCTAACTTTTGTATTTTTAGTAGTGATAGGGTTTCACCATGTTGGCCAAATTGGTCTCGAACTCCTGACCTCAAGTGATCTGCTCACCTCAGCTTCCCAAAGTGCTCGGATTACAGGCGTGAGCTACCACATCCAGTGTGATCTTGCTGTTTTTAGTTCATCTCAGTGTGTTACTTTTTTGTTTCATTTTCTGATTATGGAATGTGAAGTGTACACATTTAAAGCAGATTATCAGTTTTGTTTTCACACTGTCCTGGGCTACTTTGATAAGAGGGAGAATCTGCCTTCATGACGTCATCTCCACACAATATGTCAAAGCCCTTTACACTTTATGGGAGATTATTGGAGTGGTTAAGGAGCAGGACAGGTAAGAAGAATCTTGAGAACAGTGGGTATTCATATTCAAAGACTGATGGGCCATCCACTGTTGGCAGTCTGTGTGCTCAGAATTCCTGTGGTTCCTGCACAGCAACTGGGCATCAATGCTAAAATCTCTCTTTACTGTCTTACATGCAAGGCACTGGCACCTCTCTATTCCACCTCCCTAGTTCCAGTGCTTCTTCCTTACAAGCATTGTGTCTTTGAGGAGTTGAAAATTCACTCTGAAAGGTGCTACCAGAATCTTGATGAAACATGCTCCAGCCAAAGGCAGCTTTAAGAACTGTCTCTTGGTAAGAATAGACTTTTGTTGTTGTTGTTCTTTTTTTTTTTATTGTATCTCAGAGCATGAGTGAAAGAGCAAACTAGGAGAGAAGCCAGAATATAAATTTTATCATCATTTAAAATCGATATAATCAATTATATTATCTTTATTGCACTTCATAAACAAAAGGCCTTATTTAATTATTCATATTTTACTTTATAAATTTACATATTTATTATCTTTTATAATAAAGGGTACAATATAGATAAATTATACATTTTTTTAAGGTGAAAAACTTTGTTCACTATCTTTGCAACCTAGAATAGTACATTCCAAGTTGTAGGCAGTCATGTTCGGTGCATAATAATAACATATTACTCATGTAGGAAAATGTTTTCTTGTGACCAGAATTTCTGCCTTGTTTCCTTCTTGAGACAAATAATATTAAAGAATACATGATTTAACAGATACAAGATATATATGAAAGTCATAAAAACCAACTTTAGGTTATTGGTTACCTCTGGAGAGTGAGGATGGAAGAAGTGACGGGAATGGTGCTTTTGTTCATTCTTTAATGCTTATTTATTTATTTACTTATTTATAAAATGCTGAAACTAAATGATAAAAACATTACCATGTATTAAATTTGGAGTTTGATAGAAACATAACTTATGTTATACTTTTGGCCAGTTTGTTTCATATCTTTCAAAATAAAAAAATCTAAAACTTTTTATAAGTATAAATGCATGGTTTAGTCCAATCGGTTAAAAAAAAAAAAAGTCTTAATATAAATGCCTGCCCCTTGGAAAATAATTTTACGGAGAAAAGGAGCATTTAAAAAATACATAGTGCAAAATCAAAACTTTCAAATAACAGTTTTCTGATAGTAACTGTGTTATCTTCACATTTAGCAGATATACAATGTTTCAATACCTAAACACACATGAGGCTAAACCCCTGGAGATGGTTGTTAACTCTGAATTTTAATAAGATATCAGAATTATTGAGAGTGGCTAGTGCCACACTATGAAGAAAAAATATACTTCTTAATTTATGAAGCCCTTGAGGGTTGGGATATCAAATTTTATCCCACAATTTCAACAATGTCCAGCTGGCACATAGTATGCCCTCAATTGCATTTTGTTACTATCGTGCAAATCTATAAATATTGTCATGTTTAACATAAAAATGACTATGAAAATGAACTACAAATCATGGAGGAATTGTATTGATAAATATTTCTTACAGCTATTGGTGAAAAACTTTAGGCAGGTGTAACAGAAAGCTTTCTGTTCTAATCTAACCAAGAGTCTTTTTCTTGTGATATCCAAATTTTGTTGATATTCTTTTTTATTTCCCACATTTTATTTCTCACATTAAATGATTTAAACATATGATGTAATTATCTTGAAACAGAACATTTACAACAGTTATTGGTAAAACTTCTGGCTCTGTTTTTGTAAATCCTCAACGAATACTTTAAATAGAACAACAATATCAATATTATTCTTATATAGATTATACTTGCTTCTAATTTGCTCTTCAAAATACCTTCCTCACCAGGTATACTGGTGCAGAAAAATTTTATTTTGTTTTGCTTTGTTTTGCTCCATACATAACCCTGCATATCCATGGCCCTGATCTGTAACAGGGCTATTCAGTCTCTTAAATGCTGACTTGTTTTATGTTTCCTCTAAGACAGTAATTATAATTTCGAAGTTGAAATCTCATTTAAAATCAGATTGCCTTCTTCTCCACATGCTCAAGAATATACAGAAATAAGGCTGTCATGATACTATCGGAGTAATCTCTTCACAATATCTCTTCTTGCATATCTTTTTAGCTCATGGTCATATTATGTGCACAGTTGTTTGCGTTATGTCATTTAATCGGTTTTTATTTTCTTCATGTATATAATGTTCACCAGCCATAATTATTCTAAAAATGGTAATCTTAATCTCACTGTCTTTCCACTAAACACTATAAAATGAGCATCTTGAGTAGTCTATCTTAATCAATATACTTCACTATAAGAATCCCTTAAAAGTGCAAATAAAATTCATATTAATATTTATGTGTGTCAAATATTTGGTAAAATTTAATAAAAGTCAGGATAAAAATAACAGTCATAAAGTAAGGTGCTCTAACACCTCCACAGATTTTTTTTTTTATTTGCAGATTTATGTAGCAGTGAAATCAGATGGGCAAACAGTCAATATAAACATATTTTATTGCACTGTCTGTTTTCACCAGATTTGTTGCTTGACAACATTTTTATTTACTGATAGCACTAAAAATGAAATGGATAAATGGAATCTGAAAGTATTTTTAACAAGCCTTGTTGGCTTATATAACATTTGGAATTTAAAAATTGCCTTATTTTATGATCAAACTTTCCCACCAGCATTATAAATACACAGCAAAAAATTTGATATGATGTCACAGAAATGAATAAATGTCATGTTTATTGAAAGACAGTAGCAGAATGTAATAATTTCAGAGTATAATATTTGTTAAAATTTTTCGATAGTGTTTTATATGTGAACTTTGACCTTATATAATTATATTTATAGCTTTATAAAATATTTTGGATTTTCTTACTTAACAATTTACAATGACAGTTTTAAAATTTTTGCTTATTATTGAGTCTCTTTAATTGTACCAAGGCTTTATAAGATAATTTATAAAAATTGACTCAATTTGTCATACCCATTCTGTAAGACAGACATCTTAATTTTACACTTGTAACATGTGAAATTTAGAACTATTTTAACTTGGCCACGATCATATGACTAACAAATTGACAGTGCCAGAATTCATAATTTACACTGAGTTCTGTCTGTTTTCATAACTTTAAGCTGTTTTCTACTTTGAATTACTTATGATCAAAAATTTTCCTCCAAAATTAGTGTTTAAAACTTTACTTAAAATAGGGAATTATAATAATGATTAATACTACTTAAAGATCACATATTTTTTACATGTTTCAAAAAATAATTCCTAGGTATCTTTATTCTGGTCACCTATATGCAATGGAACGAGGAGTTCAAAATAGCATTGCTGAAAAATGCTCTCTAGAAAAATATATTTTCATGGCACCTCTTTAAGACTTTCCAATAAACTAATAAGTGAAAGAATTTTAGGAACTTTTTTAAATAAAGAGAACAAAAAACATGTTAAGCTTTTGGCTGGTTAAAATATAGTTGATGTATTACTGGCTGTGTAAGAAGATCTTTGCCTTTCCTTTTATCCCTTTCTGTCTTACAACAGAGGATCTAGGTAAAGGAAAAATCTCAGACCTGGCAATATTCTTCACACCAGCTAAACAAAGATAAAGGAAGAATTTACTAATGTATTTTCTTAAGAAGAATATAAAATATAAAGAAATGTAATAAGAATGTATTTAACCTAGAACCATCAACAAAATGGTTTGAAGACAAAATAACCTAAGGGCTCCATGTGGTGTATTTTCTAATGATCATACACAGTTTGATTGAGCTCTAATTTTAAATAGTATTACAAGTAATGAAGCATAATAATTAGGTAGTTATGAAAAAATATGGAATAAAGATAATTAATGCTCCCTGATAATTATATTAATTATAGCTATATATATAAGAATGTATCATGAATAATTTTCAGACAAATTGCTAAAAAGAGAACATAGACAAAATTTTCCAAAATTTGGGGTGAGAATGTGGAACAGTAGTCCAGATTTTTAAGATTACTCCATTTTTCAATTTGTGAGAGCCTTCAAAATACCTTTTTTAAATAAGATAATGAAGGAGAAGCATAGTATATTATAGAGTAAGAGAAAAGAGAACAACAACAACAAAAAAGACTGACCTTAGTTCCTTTTGTCACCCCAAAACATAAGTAACTTATTTATATGTAAGGAAAACTATTTAGATGTATCCACTATCCTTGGTATTGCAGTTAAGATACAAGGCAGATAATAAGGGTACTTAATATTCACACCCTAACAAGACCTGTTAAGCAGTCTCCAAAAAATAGAACCAGTCTACCCCCGAGCACTGCCTTATATCCATGCTTATAAAAAGCAGAAGAGGCCCTCCCATCTTTATCCACTGCTACACCAACTTCCCATCCATTCCTCCCCAAACACATCAGAACCACCACCACCACCGACAACAGCAAAGATTGTGCTGAGTGACTTGAAGAAAATACAGGGTATTTATTACATAGGAATTATTGTAAAATGGTAACTATGACACTGCTTAATCATGGAACTTCCCAGTTTATCATCAAGAAGCACAGGAATAAACTCCCCTATGGAAAATTTTGTTTAGGGAACAGTGGGGAACAACATTAGCCCATAATTGAGTTTCTGTATAATCTTGTTTTGTACCCTAGTCACATGTGCTGCACTCGCCTATAGGGAACGCACAACATCTAGAGAAGCAACAATATTAGGAAATTAACTTTCATCAGAAAGTGAAACTGACTACAATGGATATGGGATAAGGGCATCTTCCTTGAGCAAGGTATAACTGCTTACGTATGCAAGAGGATCTTTGTATTCTCTTTACCCCTTTGTGCCCCACACGATGGAATCTGGGTGGATCTGGTGTCTCAGGGTCAATTAAGGGTTCTCTCCTCCGTTTCTGCAATGGCTGTGCTATGAAAATGAGAGTAAATAAACTCTGAACTGGATCTGAGATTAGAGTTTTAAAGCAGATTGGACAAAGTTTTCATAAACAACATAACCAGAAGATAACAGGATTTAAGTATTAAGAGAACAAAGTCTTGGTGCAAATCAAAGGTTTGAAATAGCACAGGCACAGGGCAATTGTTGGAAAACAGCATTTTCAGCTGAAACTACCTAATAAACTATTAAGTTTATTTATCAAGTTTATCAATTAACTATCTAAGCTGATTATGTATATTTTGCCATTTCAGAATTCTTGGGTAGATGTTTTTATTGAGCAGAGATGGCTCAAAATTTTCTGTGAATATCACATGTGTCTGTACTCACATAAAAATTAATATTAGCAGTTATTCTCTTATATCTGAAGATATAATTCTCCTTGTTTTACAGTAGAACATTTTTTTTAGCTCAAATAGTATGTTGGCTTTAGCTGTTTAAATAAAATATACCATTTCTGTAAATGGTAAAATGTATGGAAAACTGTTGATATTTCACATAGAAGATAATTCACTTCAACTTCGTGGTGTTTTTATAGCTAAAATTTTAAATGGATATTACATTGCTCTTTGTCGAATTTATGTTTGAAGCAATATTGTGTGAAAATTATTTCCAGTTGTGAATTATTCTGTCTGCACAACTTGCTTCCAATTATTTGCAATCAAGTTTATTGAATTGCTGAACTATCTAGATATGTTATGTTTGATTGTATCTAGACATTGTCTTTGTATAAAACAAAAATCATTTTGTATTACTTACAGTTTTCCCAAGAACAGACAGTAGCATTTACAAGATATATATGAAATAATATAAGGCAAAGTTATAAGCATTAAGTTATCTTAGACATTTTACTACCCTCAAGACATCTTATTTGTGATTCACTGTTTTCATTAAGTTCTCTTTCCAACAATAGTGTTTAAGTTTAATGCCATTTGTTTTTACTTCTATCTGCTCTGAAGGAATTCAGTTCTGTTGGTATCTAGCATGTAGGCATCTGACAGTTTTGTTTCAACTTTAAAGTTTTTTTTTTTTTTTTCAGTTCCATCCTGACAAAAAGTAAACATAAATATATTTTATTACCCAGATCATTTAACGAAAAAAGGAAAAATCTACATAATATGCAGAAATGTCAGTGTAACAATTGTGTTCTATATGAAATCATTAGAATAAACTTTTCAATAAACAAAACAAATTTTCCTCTATTTATTTATAAAAGTGGAGTACTAGACTGAGACATTTTCCACAGCTTTGTTAAATAATAAGTTGAAAATATTTTTGCTTCAGCCATTTAGTTTCTCTGTACAATATTTAAACAATTACATTTCCTATATATTAGAAGAAATGACCCATATTAAAATGCATCATTAAAAAAACGTACATTTAGGCTGGGGACAGTGGCTTACGCCTGTAATCCCAGCATTTTGGTTGGCCAAGGCAGGTGGATCATGAGGTCAGAAATTGGGGACTAGCTTGGCCAACATGGCGAAACCCTGTCTTTACTAAAGGTAAGAAATTAGCCAGGCATAGTGGTGCACACCTGTAATCCCAGATACTCAGGAGCCGGAGGCAGGAGAATTGTTGATACCCAGGAGGCGGAGGTTGCAGTGAGCCGAGATGGCGCCACTGCACTCCAGCCTGGGCAATAGAGTAAGACTCTGTTAAAAAAAAAAAAAAGAGAACATACATTTCAATTTATCATCACAATATACTTAAGGAAAAAAGTGTGCTGTTTTGCAATTAACAGCACCCCCACACAATTCCATGTATGTTAATATCTTGTAAATCTCAATATAATTTAAAAATGTAACTGAGATAGATTAATTACTATAAAAATAAACTATATTCAAAAATTAGAATGATACACTCAGGTCTCAGTAACTACTTTTTGTGTTCATTTCTTAATTCCCATTTGGAAGTATAGGAAACAATAAGAAGGGATTACCAATTTCACCAGACTCCATCAAATTCTCATTGTTACAACTGTTTCAGAGGGGGCAGATACTCTGAGTTGCTGACTCAAAAGACACACCCTAAGTTCTTCCTTTATAGCAGAAACTTGATTTTCTTAAGAGGCCAGTGTGCTCAAAAGCAGGAAATAGCTCATGATTTCTAATCACTGAATTGTTTTCAGCTCATTTGCTAGATCCTGGCCATTGGATTTACAAGAATCTCTGCTGGGAGGACCTGGGGAGGACTTTGCTTTCCTGGTAAAATAAATTGAAGCTCTCTTCACTGTTTTACTTTCTTAAAGTGCATATTTACTATAGTTACAAAAACCATGGAGTTACCATACAAAATCATGGTGAAAATCAAAAGTCAATATAATTAAGGTGGCAGAGTGTTCACACAGAATGGACCGGGGTTCTTTGATGACTTCATTAAAATTTCAACTTTTAAAAAAAAGTGAGCAAACTTGATGAAACTTGGGACCAATTACAAAGTGATAACTAGAAGGAAAAAGCAATACTTACTAGGATTGAATTGTGCCCCTCCCCAGCAAAACATTATATTGGACTACTAACCACCAGTACCTCAGAATGTGACTTTATTTGAAGATAGGATTTTTACAGAGGTAAGAGAGTTAAAATGAGGTCAACAGGGTGGGTCCTAATTTAATATGACTGCTGTTTTTTTAAAACAGGGAACATTTGGACGCAGACACAGACAAGCACACAGGCAGAATACCATGTAAAGAGTGGAGTTGTGCTGCCACAAGCAAAGGACCTACCAGAAGCTAAGAGAAGCCTGGAACAGATCCTTCCCCAGAATCTTCAGAGAAACCATGGACTTACTGATGTCTTCATTTCAGATTTCTGGCCTCCAGAACTGTGAGACACAAATTTATTTTCTTCTAAGTACCTAGTTTGTGTTAACTTGTTACAGCAAGAAAATAATATGATATTTAAGTTTTAAAAATGAAGTATTCTTTAATTTTATCACTTGCTGAGTAAAGTGAGAAGATTTTAAAACAAACCTTACCTGTAAAAATTATTTAGTTGAGCTCATTATTCTATATATAATGAGGGCAATAAATATATAGACTTTCTAAAATGAGGCTAATATTAATTCTTATTCTTTGAGAAAGTCTGCAATAGAAAATCAGCATTTATTTGTTCATTAGATTCTCATAGACTTAGGTAGCAATAAAATATCTTTAAATTTCAGTCTATTCACAGTGCACCCTTCAGATCAGTTTACTTTGATGTCTTTAAAATGCAATCATCCAATCTATTCTCAATCCATGCTTTCTTATTCATTCAGCATAACAATATCATATGATTTATCTTTTGAATAAGGTGATGTTTTTCTCAAACTGTATGTGATTCATAAATTGCTTTCTTCGACAGAGGGAAATGTGAGCTCATTTCCTGCCAAACAAAGTAACTGCATAAGAAGGGAAGAAACGTATTAAGATGGTGCAAGTTTTATCTTTTTATAGAAAAGAATATGGTGTTAAAGTCATTTTTGTAATGAAAGCTGAAAAGGCAAAGGTCTAATGTTCATTTATTCAAAGATAATAGGCTAAAAGTTAAACATTTAAAGAATGGAGCCATTCTCTTCTGTACAACCCTAGCTAGAATAAATTCTAGATGAGTTTTACAACAAATCGTATAATTCTACATAAATCAAAATTTCGTAGGCATACAATTTTGTTAAGTGAGTTTTCTTGAAGTGAACAATTCTATTATATAATATAATAGAATTGTAAACAAGGCATATTAAATGATTAGATATCCTTGCCGATGCCTTATTGAATGGCAATCACTTAAGGAAAAGGTACATCATCAAATGAGATATTTTCCTAAATCAAAGTGACCAAAGCAAAAATTGTATTCATAAAATTAAGGATTTTACTAATTGCTCTATGCTCTTTCTGTTTGAAAGAATGAAAATCAATGAATCCTCCACAGATTTTCACTTCCATTACAAATTTTCTGTGCTTTGCACAATATACCCCTCTGAGAATTCAGAAAATGAGCACGTTAAAAACAATAAAACTTATATAACCTCGTCAGTGCTGAGTTCCTCGAAGTTCTTCCACTAAGAAATACTTATTTTATGGTACATCTAGTTCTAGATCCTTGAGGAATCGCCATACTGTTTTCCATAATGGTTGAACTAGTTTACAATCCCACCAATAGTGTAAAAGTGTTCCTATTTCTCCACATCCTCTCCAACACCTGTTGTTTCCTGACTTCTAATGATTGCCATTCTAACTGGTGTGAGATGGTATCTCATTGTGGTTTTGATTTGCATTTCTCTGATGGCGAGTGATGATGAGCATTTTTTCATGTGTCTGTTGGCTGTATGGATGTCTTCTTTTGAGAAATGTCTGTTCATATCCTTTCCCCACTTTTTGATGGGGTTGTTTGTTTTTTTCTTGTATATTTGTTTGAGTTCTTTGTAGATTCTGGATATTAGCCCTTTGTCAGATGAGTAGGTTGCAAAAATTTTCTCCCATTCTGTAGGTTGCCTGTTCACTCTGATGGTAGTTTCTTTAGCTGTGCAAAAGCTCTTTAGTTTAATGAGATCCCATGTGTCAATTTTGGCTTTTGCTGCCGTTGCTTTTGATGTTTTAGACATGAAGTCCTTGCCCATGCCTATGTCCTGAATGGTACTACCTAGATTTTCTTCTAGGGTTTTTATGGTATTAGGTCTAACATTTAAGTCTCTAATCCATCTTGAATTAATTTTCGTATAAGGGGTAAGGAAAGGATCCAGTTTCAGCTTTCTACTTATGGCTAGCCAATTTTCCCAGCACCATTTATTAAATAGGAATCCTTTCCCCATTTCTTGTTTTTGTCAGGTTTGTCAAAGATCAGATGGCTGTAGATGTGTGGTATTATTTCTGAGGACTCTGTTCTGTTCCATTGGTCTATATCTCTGTTGTGGTACCAGTATCATGCTGTTTTGGTTACTGTAGCCTTGTAGTATAGTTTGAAGTCAGGTAGCGTGCATATGACCCAGCCATCCCACTACTGGGTATATACCCAAAGGATTATAAATTACTCTACTACAAAGACACATGCACACGTATGTTTATTGCAGCACTATTCACAATAGCAAAGACTTGGAATCAACCCAAATGTCCATCTGTGACAGACTGGATTAAGAAAATGTGGCACATATACACCATGGAATACTATGCAGCCATAAAAAAGGATGAGTTTGCGTCCTTTGTAGGGACATGGATGCAGCTGGAAACCATCATTCTTAGCAAACTATCACAAGAAGAGAAAACCAAACACCGCATGTTCTCACTCATAGGTGGGAACTGAACAATGAGATCACTTGGACTCGGGAAGGGGAACATCACACACTGGGGCCTATCATAGGGAGGGGGGAGGAGGGAGGGATTGCACTGGGGAGTTATACATGATATAAACGTCATGCACATGTACCCTAGAACTTAAAGTATAATAAAAAAAAAAAAAAGAAAGAAAAAAAAAAGAAATACTTATTTTAATAGATCACCAATATAGATACTATTTATTATCTGAATGATGAGACTGTAAAATATAAAACTTTAAGAAATTAAAGTCTAGTAAAATGTCTTTTTTTTGTTTTGTTTTGACAGATCACTCCCATTAAATGGATTTCCAGGAAAAACTTAATATTGCATATGTATTTCAGTGGGCAAATCTTTGAATAGATGTAATAGACAAGATTTAGCCTGTGGGCTGTAGCTTGCCCACCCCTATTCATTCTAGAATATTAAGTTCTATGGGCTTGATAGCTGATATAGTTTGGGTTTTTGTCCCTGTCCAAATTTTATGTAGAATTGTAATCCCCATTGTTAAAGGAGGGGCCTTGTAGAAGGTGATTGAATTGTGGGCAGATTTCCCCCTTTGCTTTTCTCGTGACAGTGAGTGAGTTCTCATGAGATCTGGTTGTTTAAAAATGTGTGGCACCTCCCCCTTCTCTCTCTTCCTCCTGCTCCACTCATGTAATACATGATTCCTTCCTCTTGGCCTTCTGCCATGATTGTAAGTTTCCTGAGGCCTTGCTCACCATGCTTCCTGTATAGCCTGCAGAACTGTAAGCCAATTAAACCTCTTTTCTTCATAAATTATCCAGACTCAGGTAGTGCTTTATAGTAATGTGAGAACGAACTAATAGAATAGCCTATTTACTTGTTTCTTTGTGAAAAGAATAGGGTGTTCTTGCATTCAAGCTTAGGTCTCTTGAGCCTAAAGTTCATGTCATTTTAGGAAGGACAAACAAGGAAAATATGAGAAGTATAATATGGCATAATACATAAATCTATATTCAAATCTTTAGTGTTCAATGTCATGGTATTGAACCATACAGTGTGGTTTAGTGAATTATATTTATGCTTCTCCTTATCTTTGCTTGCATAAGATCTATTATTTTATCTTCTTAATATACATGCATTCTCCTGACTTTATTAAAAGTAAAATAATATACTGTGTGAAGGAAAACAAAAGAAAAGGAAAGCTAATTTGTGAGTTTACTATCATCATATTTTAAATTATGTAAAAGAGATATTTATTACATGCTAGAAAAAACAGTGAGAAAAAATGTATAAATTAGAAACTGTGAGTCATCTGTATTTTTCTGGGACTTAACACTTTTACTTAACCTTCTGTTTTTAGAGTAATCCAAGTTGAAGACTGCAGTATGTTCATTTTCATTCTTATGTAGTACTCCAGTTTTCTAATATTATTTATTCTTTTCTTGTCTGTTGGTAGAAACAAGTGTTGCTCCCATTTCAGGCTATAATATATGATACTTCTATGAACATTTTGTACATGGCTTCTGGTATACCTGTGTGGATGTTACTCACATATGTACTTAATAATGAGATTTTAGGAAATTTATACACATCCTTGACTCTACTGGAAATAATTTAAAATAAATGTTTCCCATAGATATATGAAGTTATACTCCCAAGGTCCGTGAATGGATGATGAATGTCTTTATTTTTCTCTTCTCTCTCTCTCCCCAATTTAATTATCATTTTTGTAGCATTTTCTAAGTTCCAGGCACAGTTGTACATATAGATCTTACAAGCTTAATTTATCTCAAAAATGTCACAATGAAATATACATTGTTATAAACTCTTTGCATACAGGAAGTAGAAAAGGGAAATAGAATTTCGATGAGGAGACTGTGTTCAGCAATACATCAGTTCCTGCCTCTAGGCCCTGGAAGATGGAGTCTGAAAAGAGTTCCTTGGCTTTATAAGCAAACTATGGTGGTCTTTGTTAGAGCCTTTTCATGAAAGCTTAAGAGATTACCAGGGACTAAAGAGAGAATGGAAGAGAAGAATGTGAGCTATACAGGTGACACTTTGAATACGTTTGGTTTGGGGAAAGCAGAACAGAGTGTGAAGATGGACTTGAAAAAGAAAGGATAGATGTCTCCCTCTTAGTTAAGGTATGATTTACATATAATTTTTAAAAATATGTCAGTAAGTGACTTTATATATCACATTTCTTTTTATCAGTGAATGATATTCTATTGTGTGGATGCACCACAATTTGTTTATCCATTTACCTGTTGGAGGACATCTTCACTGTTTCCAGTTTTGGTCAATTATGAAAAAGTTATTGCATATGTTCATGGGAAGTTTTTTTGTGTGTGAGCATAAGTTTTCAAACCAATTGGGTAAATACCTAGAAGTATGATTGTAGGATCATGGGGTAATACCATGATTAGCTTTGGAAGAAGCTGCCAGGCTTTCAAAGGATTTCTATCAGGAATGAAAAAGAGCTCCTGTTGCTTCGATTCTCCCTGGCATTCAGTTTGTCAGTTTTTTGGATTTTAGTCATTCTATTGGATATGTGGTAATATCTCATTGTTGTTTTAATTTACAAATATTTAATTCCCTAATATAAAAGAATGAACATATTTTTTATATTATTTGACATACATGTATTATTTAGTGAGAAATATCTTTCAGAACTTTTGCTTATTTTTTCATTGGGTTGTGCATTTTCTTATTGTTGAATTTTAGTTGTTCTTTGTATATTTTGGATACAAGGCCTCTATCAGATATGTGTTTTTCAAGCATTTTGGCCTTTGGCCCAATCTGTAGCTTCTCTTTTTATTTCCTTAACATTACTTTTGGCAGACTTTTAGTTGAATTTAACTTACCATTTTTTTTTTTTTCGTGAATTGTACATTTGATGCTGTATATAGTAACTAATTGCCAAGCGACTCAAGGTCACTTAGATTTTATTTTATATTATTTTTAGAAGTTTTATAGCTTTGCATTTTATATTATTAGGTTTACAATCTATTTTAAGTTAATGTTTTAAAAGATATAGGCCTGCATATAGACTCTGGTTTTGTTTTGTTTTACTTTCAATTACTTGCATTTTTTCTGGTATATGAACATTCATCTGTTCAAACACCCTTTGTTAAAAAGACTATTCTTTTTCCATTGAATTGCCTTTGCTCCTCTTTCAAAAATCGGACTATATTTGTATCTATTTCTGCTGTGACTACTGTTCTATCGATTGATATCTATTATTTCACCAATAGAATGCATTCTTGATTTTTATAACTTTATAGCAAGTCCTGAACTTGATATGGTTTGGCTGTGTCCCCACCAAAAATTTCATCTTGAATTGTAATTCCCATAATGCCATAATCTCCACATGTCAAGGGAGAGACCAGGTGGAGGTAATTGAATGATGGGGCCAGTTTCCCCCATGCTGTTCTCATGATAGGAAGTGAGTTCTCATGAAATCTGGTGATTTTATAAGTGCTTTGGCAGTTCCTCCTATGTTCATTCTCCTTCTTGCCACCTTGAAAAGAAGGTACCTTGTTTCCCCTTCTCCTTCACCATGATTGTAAGTTTCCTGAGGACTCCCAGCCATGCTGAACTGTGAGTCAATTAAACCCGTTTCCTTTATAAATTACCCAGTCTCGGCCAGTTCTTTATAGCTATGCGAAAACCGACTAAAACAGAACTCAAGTAATGCCAGACTTTGAACTAACATTTCAACATTTATACACATTTAGTTCATTCTGCTAAACATTTTCCAAATGCTCTCACTCAAAATATAAGATAGGTTCACCTGCTCTACATTCTTCTCAACATTTGTATAGTCTTTTTCACTTTTAGACATTCTGATGGGTGTCTAATATTTTGCTGGGATTTAATGTGCATTCCTCTGTTGAAACTGACATTTCTGGCAATCCTTTAATTAAGTTGTCTTTGTGATTTTCTTGTTGGTTTTCAAGAGCTGGTAGTGTTTTCTGGATATGATTATTTTGTGATATATGTGGGTAAAAATATCTTTTAAAGTCAATTTTAATTAAGTCTGATTTATTACTCTTTTATGGTTAACTTTTTTTATATTCTCTTGTAAGATTATGATAACATTATACTATGCTTTCCCTAGAAGCTTGATTGGTTTAGTTTTTAAGTCTGTTAACATTTTGAATAATTTTTATAAGATATAGATCAAATTCTCATTTTGTATTTTCATTTTGGGTCGATAATTAACAAACTATCATTCATTGAGAATATTTTTATATTGAAATTCACTGTGACTTTGTTTGAAATGAGGTGAGTATATGTGTAGGTCTCTCTATTACATTCTGTTGGTCTATCTTTCTAACCCATAATAATAGACACTATCTACATTATTGTCATTTAATAATAGATCATGAAATCTGTTGATGCAGGTCTTTTGATTTTACTTTTCTTCTCCAATGTTGCCTTGGTTTTTCTAGTTCTTTTGCACTTCTACATGAATTTAAGATTCAGATTATACATACATATACACTGACTTTCTGATGTCTGATGCTTTTATGTCATTTCAAGAAAGAACACCAGGAAAAATGTAAACATGTTTTACATAAAATGCCATAAAACTCTCTAGATTTCTGATGCTTTATTATTTCAGTGCCCTTTCTTAACTTTCTTTTTCCCTTTCCAACTTTTTTTTTGGTTCAAGCGGTACATGTGCAGGTTTGTTACATGGGCAAATTGTGTGTCGCAGCGTTTTGATATACAGATAATTTTGTCAGCCATGTAATTGTCATAATGCTGGAGAAGTGGTTTTTCAGTCCTCACTCCCCTCCCTCCCTCCACCCTCAAGTAGGCTCCAGTGTTATTTTTCTCTTATTTTGTCCATGTGTAATCAATGTCTTAACGTGTTGAGTAGCTAAGGACACTCTCATGCCCTTAGACTTGCAAAAAACAAACTATATGCCTATTTTTTTCAATTTAAAAATAGAAGCTGAAGCAGAGAGGCAAGTTTTTCAAATCATCTTTAATTAATCTGTTTTCCCTATATGTGGTGTTTTATTCATATGACAGTAAGTTTCCATGTATGTACTTTCCTCATGTGAAATATTAGACTGGTGGGTATGTTTTTGATAATAAATTTTATAATATCCTATAAGATATTTTAGATCTAAGTCTCCTCAAAGCCAACTTACATTTCTAAAATACACAAAAGTTGTACAAAAGTTAGCCAATAGCACATTTCACTTTTCTAGTAGCAGAATGCTCCAGCACTATGGTTTGTATTTCGGCAATAACGATTTGTAAACATTCTGAATTAAGACACTTCAAAAAAAAACTGTTTCACAATCTTAGAGTAAAAATATTATCATATGACTTAAAATTTTCCAGTTATTTACCCAGAAAGTTGTGACAGTTTGTGGGATCCCAAATATATCAAAGAATTTTTCTTTATTCTTTTGCCCGGTGATTCCATAGCTAAAGCTGCCTACTCACTCTAAGATTTCCTAAGTAAGAAGAAGCACTCAAGAATTTATTTCCTAAAGAAATGGTCTAGTATAGATTACTGTAATCTCCACGACTAGACATAAAATAAGGGTTGCTCAATTTAAAATGTAATATATTCATATAGATTCTAATAATATTGGAAGAAGAAAAAATTTAAAGTAAGTATGAACAGAAATCATTCATTATTATTGAGTTTGTATAAAGGGACAGAAGGCATAGCTATTTTGAGGGGAACTATCACAAGATTAGTTTTTAAGAGAATGGTAACAGATCCATGAGAATATGTTTAGGAGGCATTTAAATATAGAAATGAAGCTTAGAATGTGATAAAAATGAAGCTGTACATCAGGTAATTATCCCCTAAAACATTTTTTAACTTTTTTTTTTTATTTTTTAGATCTTAGTCTGTTTCCTGTCTTAAATTTTCTAACTATGGATGAAGAAAATGTATTTGAATGCTATAGGTTCTAGACTGAAAAAAAATCATGTAGACTAGGATCTAAAACTACTGTTTGAGGGCATATGTGAGAAGATCTAAATAGGCAAGTAAGTTTGCCAAGAAAGAAAATATGTAGAGATAAATAAAGGAAACAAACTGGCAGGGAGAGTAAGAACAAGCAGGCAACTTTGCTTTCTCCATGTTCCCATCTTCTAGTCCAAAATTTCTGTGAGACATAGTTAGGGAAATGTCTTAATTATCATTAATTCTCCCAGCAAGAGATGTTCCATTAAACAAAGTTTACTAATTTGTATTATCACATGCTTAATTAGTTTAAAATTGAAACTTATAGGTAATTGAAACTGGATGACAACAATTGGGAAAAAATACTTAATGTAGATGATGTTTCTGGGAGTTTATTCCCACACACTAGTCCTAAAAGTTACCTGTCCTCTAACAAAGTGGGTGTACTGCATAAATTAATTATGAGATATCTCATACTCTATGTCACTTCTTGAGACAAAAGGTACCAAAGCATACATGTTAGGGAGCCACCAGTTTGGAAAACCACCTCTGCTTTCGTTTGTCTCCTCTTTTGCTTTCTTTTCCGCTGTGTATCACTTAGGCATAGTGAAGTTTGACCACCTGACAAACTAGAAGACTTGCTGAAAGAGTTCTTAGGAAAATGTTCTGATGCTTATTGAGACTTATGCAAATGGAATAAAAGCAGGAATGATCTTACACCGTGAATTTTGCTCAAAGTTGAAGACCTGTGCCTCAGCTAAAACTACTAGGACACATACTCTGTTTTTTTCTTTTCCTGTGGTAAATCTTTCTAGTATGGCTGATGGTTTTCAGTTATTTTTATTATTTAGATTTCATGTATATCATATGGTTTTCTAGATGATAGTAATATAATTTAAAAAAATAAAGACTTTCCTTCTTTCGTTATCTTTATGGTACACAGATTCATAAATATAAATATTTTAATGATGAAGAAAGTGGAGTTAAATAAAATGGTTTCATATTTAAAAGATATCTCTTAGCAGAAATAAGTGTAAAATATAACAACATTTTATGAAAAAGAACTTTGGTAAACAACACAAGCTAATTTTTACTTTTAAAATACTTCTAGAATTATGATCAACAATTTGCAATATGAAACTGATATCTACCAGGAACATTCCTAGATATTTGTGGTTACTTTAAACAAAAAAATTCAAAAAAATAATTATTACATTCAAAGTTGATAACCTAGAGAGAATTCTTGTAAAAGTTAAGAAACTTTAAAAATAGTTATAAATAGATCAATTTCCCATACTTGGGTCTAAGGTAAAATAATCACTTTTCTCAATGTTTCCACAAAAACAGTTGAATTGTTATATTATCTTAATAGTTTCTAAATAAACTTCAAATTACCCCTTTTTATGGTGTTATATTTTATCCTACAAAAGAGGAGTTACATAGAAGAATGACAATAAATGATGATGAAGATACACCAAAGGTGAAGCATACAGGCACACCTCATTTTATTATGCATCAATGTATTGCACTTTGTAGATATTACATCATTTAGAAATTGAAAGTCTGTGCAACCTTGTGTTGAACAAGTGTATTGGTGTCAGTTTTTTCAATAACATAGGCTCATTTTGTGTCTCTGTGTCACATTTTGGTAACTTGTGCAATATTTCACATATTTTTATTATTAACATATTGGTTATGGTGATCTGTGATCAATAATGTTTGATACTACTATTGTAATTGTTCTGAGGCATCATGAATTGCCTCCACATAAGATGGCAAACTTAATCGATAAATGTTGTATATTCTGACTGCTTCACTGACTGGCCATTTCTCTGTCTTCCTCCTTTTTCTTGGGCCTTCCTATTCCCAGAGATACAACACTATTAAAATTAGGCAAATTAGTAACCTTACAATGGACAATAAATATTCAAATAATATGAAGAGTTGTACATTTATTACTTTAATCAAAAGCTAGACATGATTAAGTCTAGTGAGGAAGGCGTGTCTAAAGCCAATACAGGTGAAAAGCTATCTCTTGTGCCAAACCATTAGCTAAGTTGTGAATGAAAAGAAAACGTTCTAGTAAAACATTAAAAGTACTTAATTAGTTCAGCCATTGTGGAAAGCAGTGTGGCAATTCTTCAAAGATCTCAGAAAATATTGACATTTGACCCAGCAATCCCATTATTAGGTATGTACCCAAAGAAATATGTATCCTTCTACCATAAAGACACACATAGACATATATTCGTTGCAACACTATTCACAATAGCAAAGACATAGAATCAACCTAAATGTCCGTAAGTGGTACACTGGATAAAGAAAACATGGTACATAAACATCAAGGAATACTATACTGCAATATAAAAGAATGAGACCATGTCCTTTGCAACAACATGGATGGAACTGGAGGCCATTATCCTTAGCAAACTGACACAAGAACAGAAGACCAAATACAACAGGTTCTCACTTGTAAGTGGGTGCTAACCAACAAGAACACATGGATACTAGAAGGAGAACCACAGACACTGGGGCCTACTTGAGAGTGGAGTGTAGGAGGTGGGAGAGCATCGAGAAAATACTTATTGGGTGCTATGCTTGTTACCTGGGTAACAAAATTGTATGTACACCAAATCCCCATGACACACTATTTACTTGCATGGCAAACTTGCACATGTATCCCAGAACCTAAAATAAAAGTTAAGGAAAAGAAAAAACTCCCAAAGCTTAAAATGCATATGTGTGTGTGTGTACGTGTGTATGTGTGTGTCTCCAGTGAGCACACAAATGATAAGAAAGTGAAACAGCCTTTTTGCTGATATGGGGAAAGTTTCAGGGGTCTGAATACAAAATCAAACCATCCACAACATTCCCTTAAGCTAAAGTCTAATGCGGAGCAAAATCAACTTCTTTTTTAAATTCTCTGAAGGCTGAGAGAGGTGAGGAAGCTACAAAAGACAAGTTGAAGCCTAGCAAGGTAGTTTTATGAGGTAAGGAAATAATCAATTTCCATAATAAAAAAATTCAGGTGAAGCAATAGGTGCTGATGGAAAAGTTGTAGCAAGTTATCCAAAAGATGTTGCTAAGATAATTGAGGAAGGTGGCTCCATTGAATATTAGATTTTTACTGTACGTAAAACAGCCTCACATTGGAAGAAGTTGCCATCTGGGACTTTCATAGCTAGAGTGGAAAAGTCAAAGTCTGGGTTCAAACTTCAAAGGCAAGGCTGTTTTTTTTGTTAGGGGCTAATGCAACTGGTGACTTTAAATTGAAGTGAATACTGATTTACCATTCTGAAAACCCCAGAACCCTTAAAAATTATGCTAAATCTACTCTGCCTGGGCACTACAAATGGAACAACAAAGCCCAGATCACAGCACATCTTTTTATAGCATGATTTACTAAATATGTTAAGTCCATTGTTGAGACATACAAATAAAAAATAAAAGAAAAAGGATTTTTTTCCAAATATTAATGCTCCCTGAAAATGCACCCGGGCACCTAAGAGCTCTGATGGAAATGTACCAGTAGATTAATATTGCTTTCATGCCTGCTGACAATGAATAAAGGAATAATTTCGACTTTCAAGTTTTGTTATTTATAAGATACATTTCAGAAGACTATATCTTCCACAGAGAGTAATTTCTCTGATGAATCTGGGAAAACTAAGTTCAAAATCTTTTGAAAAGGATTCACCACTCTAGATGCCATAAAGAACATTGGTGATTTGTGGGAGAAAGTCAAAATATCAACTACAATAGGAGTTTGGAAGAAGTTGATTCCAATCCATGTGGATAAATTTGAAGAGTTCAAGTTTCCAGCAAAGGGAGTAACTTAAGATGTGGTAGAAATATTAAAATAATTGGAATTTGAAGTGGAGCCTAAAGATGTAATTGAATTGCTGCAATCTCATGATAAAACCTCAATGAGAGAGGGGTTGCTTCTTATGAATGAGGGGGGAAAGTGGTTTCTCAAGATGGAAACTATTTCTGGTGAAGTTACTATGAGAATTGTTGAAATTAACAACAAAAGATGTAGAATATTACATAAACTTAATTGATAAAACTACAACAAGGTTTGAGAGGCCTGACTCCAATTTTGAAAGAAGGTCTCCTATGGGTAAAATGCTGTCAAACAGCATCATATGCTACAGAGAAATCTTTCATGAAAGAAAGAATCCAATTGATATGGCAAACTTTATTTCTGTCCTTTTTTAAGAAATTGCACAGACACCCCAACCTTCAGCAACCGCTACATTGATCAGTCAGCAGCCATCAAAACTGAGGAAAGACACTCTACAGGCAAAAATATCATGACTAGCTGAAGGCTCAGATGATTGACTTTTTAGCAATGAAGTATTTTTTAAATTAAAGTATGTACATTGTTTAGACATAATGCTATTGAATACTTAATAGTCTACAGTATAGGGTCTGGTGTGGTGGCTCATGCCTGTAATCCCAGCACTTTGAGAGGCCAAGGTGGGCAAATCACAAGGTTAGGAGCTCGAGACCAGCTTGGCTGACATAGTGAAACCCCATCTCTACTAAAAGTACAAAAATTAGTTGGGCATGGTGGTGGGCACCTGTAATCCCAGCTACTCGGTAGGCTGAGGCGGGAGAATTGTTTTAACCCAGGAGGCAGAGGTTGCAGTGAGTCGAGTTTGCACCATTGAACTGAACTCTAGCCTGGGAAATAGGGCAATGCTCTGTCTCAAAAAAAAAAAAAAAAAAAAAGAAAGATTACAATATAATGTAAACAGAACTTTCATATGCACTGGGAAACCAAAAAATTTTATGTGACTTGTTTTATTGTGATATCTGCTTTATTTAAGTTGTCTGGCACTGGATGCACAATATCTCCAAGATATGGATGTAATAACTATTTGTGGTATATTGCCTTGTTCTAAATTACTAATAGTCTTTCCAATTGAGCCCCCTTCTGGTATCACTCTTGGAAGAAGAATTATTCCCTGCCCTATTGATATCAGGCCTAGGCATGTGACAGGATTTGGAAAATAAACTCAAGTGTGCATTTCTGATTTAAGAGGCGATGTGTGGCCCCACTAATTCTTTTTACTCTGCTCTTTCCTGTATGTATGCTGCTCCTCAAACTTTAGTCCTGGCCCGCAAATGATGTCAGGCAGAGTTAAAACTAAGCCAGGATTGCCTTTCACTGTGTAAACGGATTTTTTTTTTTTTTTTTTTTTTTTGGTGCCTCAGAAAGATTTCAAACTTAAACTGCAACGTAACCCAGAGAAAGCAGATTGATAGATTCATCAATGTAAATGATTAGCTTTATTTTTCCAGTGACTGATTTTAGGAATCCATATCTGATTCCATTTAGAAATTGTGCTGGAAGACTTCTGGGAAAAGTTCCTTTGCTCCGATTAGGAGATGCTGAAGATAAAGGAAATGGCCTGTATCCTTCTTCTGGTGCCCTTAACATTAATTCCTGGAACTCCTACAACCATCTCAGAGTAATCATGGAGGAAGGCAAACCCTAGATATTCACAGAAAACCAGAACTGGAGCTCTGATTCACTTGGCTTGAGGTCTGCCTTATCTCTAGCCATATTTGAAGTGAAATAATCAGTCCCTTTATTTTTAAAGCCAATTTGATTTGTTTGACATTGATTTCTTATATTAGAATGTAATGTGAGCATTATATATAGCTATGTAAGAGACATTTCTATATATGTGCAATAGAATTTATCTTAGGTCTATTGTTACATTTTATAATTTAAACATAACAAAAAAACCTATTTCCACAAAATACCATTTTATCTCAATTCCTGTTCTTGAGCCTGTTGTTTTCATTGTAGTTGGCTGCATAAAATCTAATAGCTATGAAAAAGCAGCTTTCAGAGAAGCTCGGCAACATTGCCAGATAATTTATTTCTGAAAATAATGTGCAAAGTAACTACTTCTTTCTTTCTTTTTGTTCCTTTTTGAGGTAAACACTTTAAAGGTGTTCCCGTTTCATAATCACAGCATTAAAGATTTTGTTGGTGGAACTCTTTGTGAGGATTTTCAATTTTACAGCAGCTTATAAGTGATTGGCAATGAATTGTGCAGAGCCCTACAACTTTGAGGATATACAGCACTCCACTTGGCAGAGTTATATGCTATACTTCAAAAAAATTTCCTGTGTTAAAAGTGCAAATTAGCATAATATTTTTCTGACTTCAAATTAATTTAACAAGTTGTTGAATATTCAAAGATAAAATGTAGAACATAATTTGCTTTATAAAAAACATAAAATTCACCTAAATTATGGTTCTCTATATGCCACCTAACTTGTTTCATACATTTAGAACACATGGTTGTTGGTGAGGTTTGAGTTAGTATTTTATATCCACATTCACATCAATTTCCTATGGAGGAGTAAAATATGAAAAATGTGGGCATACTTTAAGTTTCTGGAGAAGTAGGTTATAGTCCTTTGTGAAAAAATTACTTGGGGCTCACGCCTGTAATTCCAACACTTTGGGAAGCCAAGGCTGGCTGATCTCTTGAGCTAGGAGTTCAAGACCAGTCTGGGCAACGTAGTGGAACTCCATCTGTACAAAACAATGGAAAAATTAGCCGGGCATGGTGGCATGTTCCTGTAGTCCCAGATACTCAGGAGGCTAAGGTGGGAAGATCACCTGAGCCCAGGGAGGTCAAGGCTGTGGTGAGCCCTGATTACACCACTGCATCCTTGTGTGGGAGACACAGTGAAAGCCTGTGCTGTAAAGCCCAGGGAAAGCCTTCCTGTCATTTCCCCTATCCTGTAAAATTGTGTAAATAAAAAAAAGAAAAGGAAAAGAAAAAGAAAGTTTGCTCTAATTTAAAGGAAAATTGGTTTTCAAGGGCAGGACAGAAATTCTGGGGAAAAAAGGCACCTTGAACATAATTAAGATTAATTATGAGCAGGCTAGGCAAATGCCAGACTAAAGAATGTGCCATTTATTGATGGCAAACTATAGACGAGCTCTGTCACTGACCATAGCCATGAAGCCTCAATGCCAGCTTCATGGGAGGAGTCCCACACAGGGCTTCCCACTCAGAAAGGCTTGTGTTTAGCTTACTAATGCTTCATTGTTGCCATCTTGAAATTTTTAATACTTTTTGAGCATGGGGCCCTACATTTTTATTTTGCAATAGTCCCTGAAAATTTTGTAACTAGCCCTGCCTGGCTATGCCATGTTAAGTCTCAAAATATAAAAATCAGGAAATAAAGTCAAAAGTTGGGGTGAGAAAGACTATTGTGTTTAATATTGTGTATTAGCTAAAATAGAAGTTAATCAATGTTTATATTATTACCTACAAAATGAAATTTTAAGAAAACACACATTCTGTGTCCTTGGATGCCATCCTGATGAAGAGGAGTAAAATGTTTACGAAAGATATTCTGATTTTTTCCTGTTGCAAATATTTGTGGTAAAAACTTTACTTTAGCCAGGCACAGTGGCTCATGCCTGTAATCCCAGCACTTTGGGAGGCTGAGGCAGGCGGATCACAAGGTCAAGAAATCAAGACCATCCTGGCCAACATGGTGAAACCCCGCCTCTACTAAAAACACAAAAATTAGCTAGGTGTGGCGATACATGCCTGTAGTCCCAGCTACTCGGGAGGCTGAGGCAGGAGAATAACTTGAACCCGGGAGGCGGAGGTTGCAGTGAGCCAAGATCGTGCCACTGCACTCCAGCCTGGTGACAGAACAAGACTCTGTCAAAAAAAAAAAATGCAAAAACAGAAAAGAAACACTTTACTTTAAATTTTAATATAGATACTGTCTCTTCTGAAGTAAGAATTTTTACATTAAAGAAGACAGTAAAGAAATCAGTAAACAAGCGAACAAAAAACACCAAAGAAGAACATACCATAAAAATTGTATTGATTAAATAATTATTAAATGACTTCTACATTGTGAAGCCAAGTCAGTACACCATAATATACCGGTACTTGCCTTTTCTACTTCTGGACTTCTTTTGGGAGGAATTGAGAAACTTTTATCTGTGTTAAATCTCTGCTAATTGCATTTTTGGAACTTCTCTTGTATTGAATCTGTTTATATTTACAGTGTTGATATAAGTATATGTTAACAATGAAAAATGGCTAGCTTTTTTGTTTTCTGATAAGCAAAGATTTTTTAAGGTGAAATATTGGCACTATAATAAAGCAGTTAACAAATAATAACTTTAGGAATTTGCAAAAATATATCTATGTGGGTAAAAACGGGGCAAAGCTATCTTTAGAGGATCTCAGATTCTAAGATATGAGACTATAAAATAACATATTTTAGGTGGATCAGTCAGGCAGTGAAATATTGAGACAATGTGATTCGTATTATGTAGAAATAAAATAAGAGAGCACATTGTTAAGCAAGCAACCATTAAAAACCAAGGCTGAGTGGACAAGAGAGGAAATATTCAGGTGGCATTGGCAAGAATCTTAACTTCTCAGAAAGTAGGGACAAAGACCAAGTCAGTGGAACAGCAGCATCAAGACTGGCCACATCCGTACCCTAGAACTAAAAGTATAATAATTATGTAAGTGGTTTAGATAAGTTAGAGAATTTTTATACTTAATAAATGGTAAATATTTTATCATTACTCATAATACTCTGTTTTATTTAGTATATGACAAAAATAAAACTCTGCATTTGATTAGAAACCTAAGCTAAAATTTTGTTTTATATCTATCTATCTATCTACATATATATATTTATATATGTATATTTAGAACCCTGTATAATTCATTGCTGATATATAACTCATTGGATACCCTAGATGCTGAAGTATTCCTCAAGCATCTCACAAAATCAGTGTGACAAAATCGGGATCACGACAGAAAATGAAATTGCTGTGTAAACTATAAAGTGCTAAAAGCAATTAAAATATCGCTATTACTGTCTTGTTTTCTGAAATGAAGTTTCCTCATTGTAACCACTGACTAGCTCCATTGGTTGGGTGTTTTTGATTATTTAATGACTACGTGCCTATTAAGGTGACATGGAATATTATGAGATGTCACGCAAATGCTGAGTATTTTGAAATACTTGCTAGGATTATTATTTCATGCTTTATGATTATGATTTACTGTAGCACATGTATTCATTTTTTGTTTTTCTTTGATGTATCTTACTTATCAGATCTAAAATGGGAGAATATTCATAGATTATTCATTGGTGATGATTTACAAATTTTGTAGTAAAATATAGCCATCAATGGAATAATACTACTAGTGTTTTATTAAAAGAAAAGGTTTTATCAACCAAGGGGAGTAAAAGGATTTTTGCCATCATTTCTTGAGGGCAACTATTGATTAATCTTTCTGTATTTACAGAAAGCGACAAACTCTTTAAAAACTTATTTGCAAAACAATAGGAAATTTACCTTGTGTCTGTACTTCATAGGAAAAGGGGAGATTCCACCAAAACAGCTCTACTAGCAAGAAACCTGGAGACTAATGAAATAGGAAAAAAAATCAAGACATAAAAACATCAATAAACTTTATTAGATCGAAGCTTCTGTACAAAATTCATTAAAGAAAGTTTCAAAAGTAATGAAAGACACAAAAAATTGGATCAGTTGAACTTCATCAAAATTAAGGAGTATTGAACTTTAGAAAACACCAAGAATAAAGTAAAATGACAACTAGCAAATTTAGATAAAATGTTTGCAAATCATGTATGTGATAAGGGATGTATTTATATAATATAAAAAACTATACAATTCAATGTTAAAAACACAAGTAGCTTAATTTTTAAAATGTAAAAAGCATCTAAATAAACATTTCTTCAAAGAAGACACACAAATGGCCATCGAGCACTTGGAAAAGATGCTCAGTGTCAGTAGCTTCAGGAAATACAAATCAAAACCTCAGTGAAATACTACTTCACCCTGACTAGAAGGACTGTCATCAAAAAGGCAAACAATAACAAGTGTTGGAGAGTAGGCGGGAAAGTTAGAACTCTCATGAACTGTTGGGAGTATTAGAAGTGGATAAGGTTAAAATTCCAAGCATTCAGTGAAAATATAAGCACAAGGATAATCTGTTATAGTGAAAGTATGAAAGAATATTCAATTTTAAATGACTGCTGTTGAAAATAATTATAGCTAGTTGGAAATACAGAAAATATACTTTATATCTCCTATATCAGGGGCCAATAATGGATATCATATATAAATAATATTCACATTAATGATTCACCTCCTCCCATGTGATAAAAACTAACATAGAACCAGCTCAGATTACTCTTTTTATTTTGAAATGGAGTCTTGCTCTGTCACCAGGCTGGAGTGCAGTGGCTTGATCTTGGCTCACTGCAATCTCCAGCTTCTTGGTTCACGTGATTCCCCTGCCTCAGCCACCCGAGTAGCTGGGACTACAGGTGCACACCACAACACCCAGCTAATTTTTTGTATTTTAGCAGAGATGGGGTTTCACCATGTTGGCCATGATGGTCTCGATGTCCTGATCTCCCTCATGCTCTGCCTGCCTCAGCCTCTCAGAGTGCTGGGATTACAGGCTTGCGACACTGCAACTGACCTCAGCTCAGATTATGAAAGAAATTATTAGGACAGATATAAGTAAATTTTAATAAACTATTGATAGCAGGAATTCTCACATTTGATGAAGTTCTGGAAGGGAGTGATGAAAAGTTGAAGAATATGATGGCAAAGAAAACAGGACACTGCACATCCAGTTTATTAAATGGATTTTTTTATTAAACTTTTTAGCCTTCAGTTTTCAATAAAAGCTCATTTGCAGAAAAGTATTATCTTTCTAAAACTGTCACTTCAGTGGCCAGGCTGGAATGTTGGTGGATTCATAGTTTTACAGACCTATCCAGTTTTGTTGTCTGGTTTTTGATTATATGTCAATGACTCAGAGCTAAAAATGGAATAATAACTAGTGAATCATCTTGACAGCTAAAAATACTATACAGTGATTTATAATGGTATTTGTTTATGAAAAATTCTTTCCAGAATTGTCCCTAACTCAGTTGTTTTCATTGCATCAAGTTTCATAAAGAAAAACAATATTGCTTAGAAACATTAAATTTCTTTATACTGAATGTTGATGCCATCAAGTAGTTCTTTATAAGACTGAACATAACTAGACTTTGAATTACTTATAACACTTGTTTAAGTAGAATAGTTCAAAAAAACCTTCAAAGAAAAGCCAAATCACTTTTGGTTTATTAATATATCAAAGTGACTAAGAAAAATGGAGCATTTGATAGTGATATAACTTTCGTATCATAATTGAATTTGCAGTGCTGTTGACCTTAGCACAATGTAGTACTAAAACAAAGATGTCTTTCTTCATACTTCCCAGATGTCATTTGAAATAAGTAATGGGATACACACGTGAGGTAAATTATTTTTAAAATTATTTATATCAATTAGAAACCTTTCATTTTAGTTGACAAAATACATCTTGACTAAATTAAGTCACAAAAAGGAGAATTTAGTGGAGCAACAAAATCAACCCATGAAAAGAGAGAGATGAACGTGAAGTCAGGCGCAATCAGTTGAGAGATTTGAATAGATGCAGGATTTCTCCTTCATTTCATATATCTGTTGTTCTATGTATTTTATCACTTTTTTGTCCTGGTAAAGCTAGGTAGTTGACTTCTAGTCTATGTATGTAACAATAACAATTGGAAGTTCTGGATTTTTATGAAGCCAACTCAGAGACTAAAAGTAAAGAAGACTTCTCTTGACACCTTAATACATGAAATTCCAGAAATTGAGTGTGGTTAGCTTTCAGGAGATTTTGCCACTCAGGCTCTATCAATCACTGTGGGTTATAGTGGTTGTCCCAGACTAGATTGCATGGAATTCATATGGAAATACCAGGGGCCCAGAATAGTCAAATCAATGTTGAAAAGGAAAATGGATTTCATCACTTACTACAAAACTACAGTAATGAATACAATAATGTTCTGGCAAAAAGACAGACATATGAATCAATGGTGTACAATTGAGACCAAAAAAATAAGCTCTTGACTTTATAGTCAGCTGATTTTCAACAAAAATGCTAAGAAAATTCAATGGGAAAAATCATTTTTTTCAACAAATTATGCTGAGACAATTGGTTTCTACATTCAAAAAACAAATTTGGAGTGGTGTCTCACATCACAGGAAAAAAGTTACCTGAAAGTGCATGGCTGACCTAAATGTAAAAGCTACTGTAAAACCTTTAGAAGTGAACATTTATAATCTTAGGTTATGCAGGAGGTGGAGGTTACAGCGAGCTGAAATTGTGCCACTGCACTCCGGTCTGGGCAACAAAGAGAGACTCCATCTCAAAAAAGAAAAGAATTATAATCTTGGGTGAGGCAATGATTTCTTAGATATGATACCAATGAAACAAGTGATAACATAAAAATATTTCCACAATATACATCACAAGACTTAGATCCAAAACAATGAGAAAAAACTCTAACAACATAACAAAAAAAAAAAAAAAACAGGTAACTCACTTAAAAATGAGCAAAGATCTGAAGATATATTTTTCTAAAGAAGATACATGTATGACTAATAAACACATGAAAAAGATGTCACTGGGTATCTTAGTATTATTAGTCACTGGGGAAATGCAAATCAAAGCCACAAGATGTTCCTTCACACTGACCATGATGTCGACAATAAAAAAGACAAGTAATATCAGATGTTGGCAAGCATGTAAAACAACCTACACTTTTATACACTGTTGGTGAGAATGTAAAAGGGTACAGTCACTTAATAAAACAGTTTGTCAGTTTCTCAAACTGCTAAATGTTTACTTATCAAAGAATCCAGCAATTTTACTCCTAAGTGTAATATATACACAAGAGAAATAAAAATATATGTCCTCACAAAGATTTGCATATGAATATTCATAGGGATATTATTCAAAATGGTAAAAAAGCAGAAACAACTTAAATGTTTGTTAATTGATAAATAAAGTTTGGCATACCCATACAAAAGCATAATATTCAGCAACATAAAGGAATGGAGTATTCATCCATGTTACCACATGGATGAACTCAAAAATTATTATGCTAAGTGAAACAAGACACAAAATAACACATAATTTATGACTTTATTTATATGAAATGCCAGAAATAGGCAAATCTATAGAGATGGAAAATAAATTATTGGTTGCTTGGGGCTATGAATGAACACTTTACTTTTCCTTTCTTTTATTTCTTTTCATTTTTTTAAATTAGAGTGGTGGAAGTGCTGAACATTTACATTATGATAATGATTGTATGACTATCAATATATTGAAATTAATTGAATTGCACATTTAAAATGATCAATTTTGTGATACATAATTTATCTTAAAAACACTATTTTTAAAAGGCATAAGAATTCGACATGAGACACTATTTAAATTATCAATCACCACAGGACTAGTGCATAAAATACCACCTCACACTCAGTGTCCTAAAGCAATATGCATTAATTTAGGTAATGAGTTGGCAGGCCAACTCAGTAGAACCTCTGGCATCAGATTAGATGATTCATTTGTCTGTGGTTATCTGCAGTCCAGCCAGGTGGCTGTGTTGATCTTGGCCAGGTGTTGAACACCTTGTCTGGGGGTTGACTAGCTTTCCAATTGTCTAGGATGGACTCAGGTTTATGTTCTTCTTCCTCCTGCAGGGTAGCTCAAGCACATTTAATGATAGTGGCAAGCAAAAGGAGAAGTAAAAATGCACAAACAACTTTTCAAGGTCCTACTGCACATGTCTCATTGGTCAAATCACATGGCCAAATTCAAAAACAAGAGACAAGAAAATACACTCAACTTTCTGACAGGGGAAGCTACAAAATAACTTGATAAAGCTTATTATATTGGAAAAGACAGGAGACAAAGATAAGGTACATGAAATGTGGGGCCAAATTTAAAAAAAATATATATATATATATATATTCTCAAGATATCTTTTAAGTAGATTGCAAAATAAAATTACAATGAACTTTCTTATATATAAATCTCTCTCTTTCTCTCATAAACACACCACACACAAACACAATAGAGTAGAACAAAGTAGAGAGACAGAATTTTGCCTCAGAGTGATTATTTTCAGTGGGAGAATCCAAAATGATACAATACTATTAATGTAATATTATTAGTGTTTAATATTGTTACATATTCTGTGTATTTCTATATGTATACATATTTCTATATATAATATATACTTATTATATTTCAAATTGCTTCAATTAATATACATTACTTATAATTTTTACAAAAATAATTTCATATTAGCAATGGTTTTAAATAAAAATAATATATGTTTATCCTTAATGGCTTAAAACTTACCTAAAATATTAAACATAGAAAGGAAAACATTTCTGAAATCAATTACCCTGTTTATTTATAGGTAGGAATCTATGCATCAAGAAATATAAGAGAGGTGAACATGGTGGCTCATGCCTGTAATCCTAATACTTTGGTAGGCTGAGGCAGACAATCAGTTCAGGCCAGGAGTTTGAAACTAACCTGGCCAGCTACAAATATGTATAAAGTACTTACCATATGCTTGGCACCAAGACAGGATTTGGGTCATAAACAAAATACACATGATACCTAACCCCTGAGGCTTATAGGCATTGCTCCAAGGCCTCGTAAAGAGAGATAATGATTTTGTTTAGCCACAAAGTCTGGACTTTAAGGGAAAAGTTAGGTAATTTTTAAGTACCCCAACACTACTGACAATAAGGGTTATAAAAATAATACACTTAAGTAAATAGAGGGATAGATTATGGATATAAACATAATAATTGTGTAATATATATAATGTAAAACTCGTCAAGATATGAAGCCTTTAACAGTGAACCTTTAATCAAAGTAATAGTATTTCTAAATTCATATATATTCAATCATTTACATTTAAAGTTGTATTTCTATTGGGACTTGAATGTTTTTATGTTTTAATATTGTATTAGAACATAGTGTTTTCAATATTTATATTTTTTAAAAGTAATGTTTTACAGTGTATGCAATTGAATGCTCTCTATATAATAGAGTACCCTATTTAGTATAAATGAACATTTCAACTCTGTCACCTCAGCATCTAATACAATAACATGAATTCAGTACATTTTTTCTTTATTTTTTAATTGCTGGAATGAATGACCTGCATTCCAGAAATATATTTGACCCTTAATATTGATGAGGTTACATATTCTTAAATCAGTGAACTAAGATCCTTTCAAATCTTCATGCCCCTGGCTACAGATCCAAGAAAAAAAAAGTTAAAATTAATCTAGGAAGTTAGTTTTTTCAAGGTTCCAAGTGAAAGTAGCTTTGTTCTTTCATTTCATGATCCTAGCAGAGTTTTCTTCTCAGGCAACACAATAGGAGGTCCCATTATATGGACTTACTCCTTTTTAAGCAATGCCCTAGGCATTGGATAATTGCTCATAAGATAAAGATCTACATTATAAATACTACATAAATCTTTTGTGTAATATTTCACAATTTATATTTTTGTACTTTATTATCTTTGAGCCCCCTACAGATGTTTTTCAAAACATTTCCCTCCCCTTATATTTTCAAGGATCTAAAATATATAAAGGCTTCTCTGTTGGATGTCCACTATAGAATTCTCATTTAAAATATTTTTTTCATTTCTTGTTTTGATTTATTTCAATTCACCTATGTATCAAACGACAAATCAGTTGGTTGCCGACCTTTAAAAAAGTCCCAGTGCTTTAAGAGAAAACTGTAGGGAATCTGTTCAAAATACTGCTCATCTTATAATAACCCTGCAGCAGTTTTTTGCAAACAATTTGTAAGACTGCATGTATTTTCAATAAAATTGTATGACTAAATACATACTGTTTTATTAACATATATGTTCTATTATGTATGCCTCTCTCTTATTTTTCTGTGAATGTGTTATTTGTTGATTTATTTATTTTATGGAATTTGAAGGCTAGAAAGGCAATATACCTTGATAAGCTATAGTAACCAAATCCTAAAATAATAGATACCTTAAAATTTTTAAAATATTTTGTTGAGAAAACAAAATAACTTCCAGAATAAAGTGAGGACCTTGATGAGCCAATCTCCCATAAAATAACTGCAATACTGTCAAAACAAGGAAAACTGAATGTTTCAGAAGTTCTGAAATTAATTCTACAATATAACAAACTTAAAATGGGAAATTGTCTCTCCAACAGAAATAACTATACTTTAGTAAAATAGCAAGGTGTATGATGATTTAATTTGAGGAAATTTTTATTCCACTTTCTGCCCAGCTCAGTGGTCTGATAGCTGTGAAAATCCAGCGGTCTTGAAACAAACATTGAATAATGACCTCTTTTGGAGCTCCACCAAAAGCATTTTCCACAGTCATTATTTTATCCAAAATATGAAATAGTGCTGTTAACTTTGGAAAATCATTTGACGATTCTTCAAAATATTAAACATTGAGCTACCGTAAGATTCAACAATTTTACTCTAGGTACACACCCCAAATAAATAAAAATATATGTCTACAAAAATAACTTATAAAATATAGTAGCATACTCATAATAACCAAAACAAAAAACAAAATCCAAATGTCCACAAAATGTTAAAAGAATAAACAAAATGTGGTATATTCATCTTACAGATTATTTTTGGCAATAGAAAAAAAATCTATATGTTCTACAACACGAATGAATCTTGAAAATATTGTGCGAAAAAACCTCCTCACAACACCGCATATTTTATATTTTCATTTATATGAACTGTCCAAAATAGACAACTGTGTTGGGACAAAGAGTAGATTATTGGTTGTTTTGGGTTTGGGAGGGGTTAGGACATGTGGAGAATCTGCCAATGTGTATGGGATTTCCTTTCTGAATAAGAAAAGTGATCTGAAATTAGACGGTGGTGGTTGCACATCTCTGTACATATAATTTTTAAAAACTGTACTGTATATTTTAAATAGGTATGTTATGTAGTGTGTAAATTATGTGTCAGTAGGCCCGTTAGTACAGCAGAAAAAAGAAAAATAATAACATTCCTATAATAGGAAGACTTTCAGCACTTTATCATATCTTACTTAGAAAATGGTACAAAACCTGTATGTTGCAACTCCAAGATGTAGAATACTGGGATGCAAGTGTCATTTCCAAAATAACTATTTACTTTTATTTGACATTAATTTTTTTGAAAGATAAACATTTTTACATTCTCTTTTATTTCTTCAGCAGCCCTGTTGTAACATATACTGATTTCATTTTATTTTTTCTAATCTGGATTTGAACCTTCCAACTTTTACCTACACCATATTGCAGTGTTTTTTTTTTTTTTCTTTTCTTTTCTTTCTTTTTTTTTTTTTTATTATACTTTAAGTTCTAGGGTACATGTGCACAAGGTGCATGTTTGTTACATATGTATACTTGTGCCATGTTGGTGTGCTGCACCCATCAACTCGTCAGCACCCATCAACTCGTCATTTACATCAGGTATAACTCCCAATGCCATCCCTTTCCCCTCCTCCCTCTCCATAATAGGCCCTAGTGTGTGATGTTCACCTTCCCGAGTCCGAGTGATCTCATTGTTCAATTCCCACCTGTGAGTGAGAACATGTGGTGTTTGGTTTTCTGTTCTTGTGATAGTTTGCTAAGAATGATGGTTTCCAGCTGCATCCATGTCCCTACAAAGGACGCAAACTCATCCTTTTTTATGGCTGCATAGTATTCCATGGTGTATATGTGCCACATTTTCTTAATCCAGTCTGTTACTGATGGACATTTGGGTTGATTCCCAGTCTTTGCTATTGTGAATAGTGCCACAATAAACATACGTTTGCATGTGTCTTTATAGCAGCATGATTTATGATCCTTTGGGTATATACCCAGTAGTGGGATGGCTGAGTCATATGGTACATCTAGTTCTAGATCCTTGAGGAATCGCCATACTGTTTTCCATAATGGTTGAACTAGTTTACAATCCCACCAACAGTGTAAAAGTGTTCCTGTTTCTCCACATCCTCTGCAGCACCTGTTGTTTCCTGACTTTTTAATGATTGTCATTCTAACTGGTGTGAGATGGTATCTCATTGTGGTTTTGATTTGCATTTCTCTGATGGCCAGTGATGATGAGCATTTTTTCATGTGTCTGTTGGCTGTATGGATGTCTTCTTTTGAGAAATGTCTGTTCATATACTTTGCCCACTTTTTGATGGGGTTGTTTGTTTTTTTCTTGTAAATTTGATTGAGTTCTTTGTAGGTTCTGGATATTAGCCCTTTGTCAGATGAGTAGATTGCAAATATTATCTCCCATTCTGTAGGTTGCCTGTTCACTCTGATGGTAGTTTCTTTTGCTGTGCAGAAGCTCTTTAGTTTAATGAGATTGCATTTGTCAATTTTGGCTTTTGTTGCCGTTGCTTTTGGTGTTTTAGACATGAATTCCTTGCCCATGCCTATGTCCTGAATGGTACTACCTAGATTTTCTTCTAGAGTTTTTATGGTATTAGGTCTAACATTTAAGTCTCTAATCCATCTTGAATTAATTTTCGTATAAGGAGTAAGGAAAGGATCCAGTTTCAGCTTTCTACTTATGGCTAGCCAATTTTCCCAGCACCATTTATTAAATAGGGAATCCTTTCCCCATTTCTTTTTTCTCTCAGGTTTGGCAAAGATCAGATGGCTGTAGATGTGTGGTATTATTTCTGAGGACTCTGTTCTTTTCCATTGGTCTATATCTCTGTTTTGGTACCAGTACCATGCTGTTTTGGTTACTGTAGCCTTGTAGTATAGTTTGAAGTCAGGTGGCATGATGCCTCCAGCTTTGTTCTTTTGACTTACGATTATCTTGGCAATGCAGGCTCTTTTTTGGTTCCATATGAACTTTAAAGCAGTTTTTTCCAATTCTGTGAAGAAACTCATTGGTAGCTTGATGAGGATGGCATTGAATCTATAAATAACCTTGGGCAGTATGGCCATTTTCACGATATTGATTCTTCCTATCCATGAGCATGGTATGTTCTTCCATTTGTTTGTGTCCTCTTTGATTTCACTGAACAGTGGTTTGTAGTTCTCCTTGAAGAGGTCCTTTACATCCCTTGTAAGTTGGATTCCTAGGTATTTTATTGTCTTTGAAGCAATTGTGAATGGAAGTTCATTCCTGATTTGGCTCTCTGTTTGTCTGTTACTGGTGTATAAGAATGCTTATGATTTTTGCACATTGATTTTGTATCCTGAAACTTTGCTGAAGTTGCTTATCAGCTTAAGGAGATTTTGGGCTGAGACAATGGGGTTTTCTAAATATACAATCATGTCATCTGCAAACAGGGACAATTTGACTTCTTTTCCTAACTGAATACCCTTGATTTCTTTCTCTTGCCTGATTGCCCTAGCCAGAACTTCCAACACTATGTTGAATAGGAGTGGTGAGAGAGGGCATCCCTGTCTTGTGCCAGTTTTCAAAGGGAATTTTCCAGGTTTTGCCCATTCAGTATGATATTGGCTGTGGGTTTGTCATAAATAGCCCTTATTATTTTGAGGTACGTTCCATCAATACCGAATTTATTGAGCGTCTTTAGCATGAAGGGCTGTTGAATTTTGTCAACGGCCTTTTCTGCATCTATTGAGATAATCATGTGGTTCTTGTCTTTGGTTCTGTTTATATGCTGGATTACGTGCATTGATTTGCAAATGTTGAACCAGTCTTGCATCCCAGGGATGAAGCCCACTTGATCATGGTGGATAAGTTTTTGATGTGCTGCTGAATCCGGTTTGCCAGTATTTTATTGAGGATTTTTGCATCGATGTTCATCAGGGATATTGGTCTAAAATTCTCTTTTTTTGTTGTGTCTCTGCCAGGCTTTGGTATCAGAATGATGTTGGCCTCATAAAATGAGTTAAGGAGGATTCCCTCTTTTTCTATTGATTGGAATAGTTTCAGAAGGAATGGCACCAGCTCCTCCTTGTACCTCTGGTAGAATTCAGCTGTGAATCCATCTAGTCCTGGACTTTTTTTGGTTGGTAGGCTATTAATTATTGCCTCAATTTCAGAGCCTGCTATTGGTCTATTCAGGGATTCAACTTCTTCCTGGTTTAGTTTTGGAAGAGTGTAAGTGTCCAGGAAACTATCCATTTCTTCTAGATTTTCTAGTTGATTTGCATAGAGGTGTTTATAGTATTATCTGATGGTAGTTTGTATTTCTGTGGGGTCAGTGGTGATATCCCCTTTGTCATTTTTTATTGCGTCTTTTTGATTCTTCTCTCTTTTCTTCTTTATTAGTCTTGCTAGCAGTCTGTCAATTTTGTTGATCTTTTCAAAAAACCAACTCCTGGATTCATTGATTTTTTGGAGGGTTTTTTGTGTCTCTATCTCCTTCAGTTCTGCTCTGTTCTTAGTTATTTCTTGCCTTCTGCTAGCTTTTGAATGTGTTTGCTCTTGCTTCTCTAGTTCTTTTAATTGTGATATTAGAGTGTCAATTTTAGATCTTTCCTGCTTTCTCTTGTGGGCATTTAGTGCTATAAATTTCCCTCTACACACTGCTTTAAATGTGTCCCAGAGATTCTGGTATGTTGTATCTTTGTTTTCACTGGTTTAAAAGAACATCTTTATTTCTGCTTCATTTCGTTATGTACCCAGTAGTCATTCGGGAGCAGGTTGTTCAGTTTCCATGTAGTTGAGCGGTTTTGATTGAGTTTCTTAGTCCTGAGTTCTAGTTTGATTGCACTGTGGTCTGAGAGACAGTTTGTTATAATTTCTGTTCTTGTACATTTGCTGAGGAGTGCTTTACTTCCAATTATGTGGTCAATTTTGGAATAAGTGTGATGTGCTGAGAGGAATGTATATTCTGTTGATTTGGGGTAGAGAGTTCTATAGATGTCTATTAGGTCTGCTTGGTACAGAGATGAGTTCAATTCCTGGATATCCTTGTTAACTTTCTGTCTCGTTGATCTGTCTAATGTTGACAGTGGAGTGTTGAAGTCTCCCATTATTATTGTATGGGAGCCTAAGTCTCTTTGTAAGTCTCTAAGGACTTGCTGTATGAATCTGGGTGCTCCTGTATTGGGTGCATATATATTTAGGATAGTTAGCTCTTCCTGTTGAATTGATCCCTTTATCATTATGTAATGGCCTTGTCTCTTTTGATCTTTGATGGTTTACAGTCTGTTTCATCAGAGATTAGGATTGCAACCCCTGCTTTTTTTTGTCCTCCATTTGCTTGGTAGATCTTCCTCCATCCCTTTATTTTGAGCTTATGTATGTCTCTGCATGTGAGATGGGTCTCCTGAATACAGCAGACTGATAGGTCTTGACTCTTTATCCAGTTTGCCAGTCTGTGTCTTTTAATTGGAGCATTTAGTCCATTTACATTTAAGGTTAATATTGTTATGTGTGAACTTGTTCCTGCCATTATGATATTAACTGGTTATTTTGCTCGTTAGTTGATGCAGTTTCTTCCTAGCCTCGATGGTCTTTACATTTTGGCATGTTTTTGCAATGGCTGGTACCGGTTATTCCTTTCCATGTTTAGTGCTTCCTTCAGGGTGTCTTGTAAGGCAGACCTGGTGGTGACAAAATCTCTAAGCATTTGCTTATCTATAAAGGATTTTATTTCTCCTTCACTTATGAAACTTAGTTTGGCTGGATATGAAATTCTGGGTTTAAAATTCTTTCCTTTAAGAATGTTGAATATTGGCCCCCTCTCTCTTCTGGCTGTAGAGTTTCTGCCGAGAGATCTGCTGTTAGTCTGATGGGCTTCCCTTTGTGGGTAACCTGACCTTCTCTCTGGCTGCCCTTAAGATTTTTTCCTTCATTTCAACTTTGGTGAATCTGGCAATTATGTGTCTTGGAGTTGCTCTTCTCGAGGAGTATCTTTGTGGCGTTCTCTGTATTTCCTGAATGTGAATGTTGGCCTGCCCTACTAGGTTGGGGAAGTTCTCCTGGATGATATCCTGAAGAATGTTTTCCAACTTGGTTCCATTTCCCCCCTAACTTTCAGGTACCCCAATCAGACGAAGATTTGATCTTTTTACATAATCCCATACTTCTTGCAGGCTTTGTTCATTTCTTTTTCTTCTTTTTTCTTTTGGTTTCTCTTCTCGCTTCATTTCATTCATTTGATCCTCAATCGCTGATACTCTTTCTTGCAGTTGATCGAGTCGGTTACTGAAGCTTGTGCATTTGTCACGTATTTCTCGTGTCATGGTTTTCATCTCTGTCATTTCGTTTATGACCTTCTCTGCATTAATTACTCTATCAATTCTTCCACTCTTTTTTCAAGATTTTTAGTTTATTTGTGGTGGGTATGTAATTCCTCCTTTAGCTCTGAGAAGTTTGATGGACTGAAGCCTTCTTCTCTCATCTCGTCAAAGTCATTCTCCGTCCAGCTTTGATCCGTTGCTGGCGATGAGCTGCGCTCCTTTGCAGGGGGAGATGTGCTCTTATTTTTTGAATTTCCAGCTTTTCTGCCCTGCTTTTTCCCCATCTTTGTGGTTTTATCTGCCTCTGGTCTTTGATGACGGTGACATACTGATGGGGTTTTGGTGTAGGTGTCCTTCCTGTTTGATAGTTTTCCTTCTAACAGTCAGGACCCCCAGCTGTAGGTCTGTTGGAGATTGCTTGAGGTCCACTCCAGACCCTGTTTGCCTGGGTATCAGCAGCAGAGGCTGCAGAAGATAGAATATTGCTGAACAGCCAGTGTACCTGTCTGATTCTTACTTTGGAAGCTTCCTCTCAGGGGTGTACTCTACCCTGTGAGGTGTGGGGTGTCAGTCTGCCCCTAGTGGGGGATGTCTCCCAGTTAGGCTACTCAGGGATCAGGGATCCACTTGAGCAGGCAGTCTGTCCCCTCTCAGATCTCAACCTCAGTGTTCTGTGATCCACTGCTCTCTTCAAAGCTGTCAGACAGAGTCGTTTGCGTCTGCAGAGGTTTCTGCTGCTTTTTGTTGTTGTTGTTGTTGTTGTTGTTGTTGTTGTTGTTGTTTAGCTCTGCCCTGTCCCCAGAGGTGGAGTCTACAGAGACAGGCAGGCTTCCTTGAGCTGCTGTGAGCTCCACCCAGTTCGAGCTTCCCAGCGGCTTTGTTTACCTACTTAAGCCTCAGCAATGGCGGGTGCCCCTCCCCCAGCCTCGTTGCTGCCTTGCAGTTAGATTGCAGACTGCTGTGCTAGCAATGAGGGAGGCTCCGTGGTATAATCTCCTGCTGTGCCCGTGTGCTTAAAGCGCAGTATTGGGGTGAGAGTTACCCAATTTTCCAGGTGTTGTGTGTCTCAGTTCCCCTGGCTAGGAAAAGGGATTCCCTTCCCCCTTGTGCTTCCCAGGTGAGGCGATGCCTCGCCCTGCTTCAGCTCTCGCTGGTCGGGCTGCAGCAGCTGACCAGCACCAATTGTCAGGCACTCCCTAGTGAGATGACCCCAGCACCTCAGTTGAAAATGCAGAAATCACCGGTCTTCTGTGTCACTCGCTCTGGGAGTTGGAGACTGGAGCTTTCCTATTCGGCCATCTTGCTCCGCCCTCTCGCAAAATTGGTATTTTTCATATAATTATAGAGATCATGCAAAAGGACTGGGAAGAATTTGAATATGTCCAAAGTTGATAATCTAGTAAGCATATTTCCCCATATACCTAAGCCTTCTGGTTTCATATTTATCATTTTTTTCTTACTGTATGCTACTAATCCTGGTAATATTAATAGGATATCAGATGTTGTCGGTAAAATATACTAAGGCCATGATTGATGGTTTAGAAGTCTAGCAAATTCATAGCATTCACAACCCTCCTCCACCTTTGGATATCACTAATTAATCACCATATTTTCTCCTGTTGAACTTAAAACAAATGATGTTCTCACAGCCTTTCTCAATGCAATTGTCTTAACAATAATTAGCATTTAGGTGGAGTTAATGCAGGGATAGAATCTGTGTTCTGAGCTATAAAGAAAGTTGAAAAAATTCCAAGTAATATATAAATCTCATCATTTGCTCCACTGAATCTTGTATGTTTAATAAAAAGTTCTCATCAGAATTAGGGACAACTGAAAAATAATTTAAATAAATGCTTTTATTTTTTGTTTTCTTTGATAGAAGAAACAAACTTATAAGTATCAAAGATCTCATCTAAGATTACATAGCAATGTAGCAGCAAAGGTAAGATTTGCACTCAGGTCTATTTGACTTCGTAAATGAATCCATAATTTGCCTCTTACCCTGACTAGAGTAAGAGCAGGACAGCAGGTGGCACAGGGACTCTGCAGTAGTTCTTTAGGATAGGTCTTCACACTTAGTCATATTGCTACCTGTAAATTTGGACTTGGCGGCATTCAGCATAGTTATTCCCAAATAATGCAGAGCTGAGGCTAAAAGTAGCATAATTTAACAAAAATGGAAGATTTGTTATTTTCCACTAGACATAAAAAATTTCTGTATTTTCCAGTTACGTAAACCTTTATGATTTCCCCTGCTTGCACTTTATTTGGATTAATAGGCAGGTTGACTTTTATTGTGAATATTAAAGAGACAGTAAAAGAAATGAAATTTTAAACATTTACTTCCAAGTCATTCTTCAATACTTTTCTTTTACTTACTACTCTATGAGTAGATTTTTGTGTTAAAGAGAAATATATATTTTTTCAGTTCACTGTCTCTTAACAATACTCTTTTCAGAGACTGGCTGAGTTACAAGAATCAATATTTATTCAAAGTATCTTTAAACATTTTGCAACACTAAATCATTAAGTCTATAGAGGTATCCAAGCTTAGAATACTTGCCTCATGTGTGTATTTAATGCAACAAATATAAAAGTTATATTCTTCATGTATCAGTTACAGAAAAATAAGGCTGTATGATAGCAGTCCATTGGAAATCAAAAAAGCATTTTATAATACTGACCTTGTAAATTAATACATTCTAAAATACAGACTATCTCAGCACTCCGAAACTAATTTTGCCTGTTTTTTAACTTCTTTCTTTTTCCCAAATGATTTTCAATTGCTGGTAAAGGGAAATGTGAGAGTTGCTACATTGCACTTCCTTTTCTGTATTTAAAGCTGCTTTGTATGTAGTTGCTATTGTTTTTATTATCATTATTAGTGCTATTACTCATGTACTAAAATAAATGCTTGGTCCAAGCACACACAAAATGGTCAGTGGTTTTAATCTAACAGAGTAAGAAACACAAATTCAAACTCATTCAAAGCAATATAACCCATATTTTATATTCAGAAATAATACTGCTGACCATGTTAATGCACATGTTCACATGAGAACAATTAGGAAAATATATTTACGTGTAAACTATACTCCTTTCCTAAGTACACTATCCTTTAACAACAAAAATATATAATAATAGTAATAATACATGTAATAAAATATCAACAGAAAAAATCGTTGGTGGGAAGTACTGAGCTCATTACTGAAAAGGTCAGTGATGAGACTGAAAAGGGACATTCAATGGAACAGTATCACTACTTGGCAAAAATCATAGACTGGAAAATTGCTGAATTCTCACAGGCAGAGATAAAACATATGCGGATAAAAGTTGATGCCTTCTTTCCTTACTATAGCCCAAGAGGGTTCGAAATCCATGAAGGAAGACTGGATCAACCAGAGGGCACTAATAGAGGAAGAGAACCCAAATTCTGTCATAATCTGGAAAGGACTGTGGTGTTTTATAGCCCTTTTTCATAAACAATTGATTTTCCCCATTACACTACAAGATAAAAAAAAAAAAGCAAAAACTAAGGCTTATAATATTTGATATATTTTGTCCTATTGCAGATTACAAAAATCTGGAAGCAAAATTTATGTTCACAATAGAAGCATAAAAATTGTTATCTTTGTCATAGCAATTTCTTATAAAACTGTTAACCATTATTCAAAATACACTCTCAACCTCATTTCCAATCTATCCTCAGTGGTTCCTTAGTGGCACTCATAATCAGCCCCCTTACACAGTAAATGACAGTTGCCATTTTTCTTCCCTCCAGCTTTTGGCTGCTGTTACTAAATACAAGCTGCACTAGCCAAAAACTGCATTGAGGCTCTACTGATTTGGTAAAACTCATAACCAAGCTGATATTGCTAAAGTAGGACTGGACAGAGCTCTCTGGAGTTCTTGATGGATCTGTACAGTAATCTGTGCTCCATCATTAACCCAACTTCTCAAGTAACAGAATTCTAGTCATGTTTCACTCACTGTTTTTCTAATACTTAAGATAAAGTTCAAATACTTTAGCAATTTTGTAAGGCCCTTCAAGAACTCCTGCCTAACTCTTCGTCTTAACTATAATCACACTCAGTAGGACAAATACACCAAACTACTTATAAATTCCCATTTACACCATGATCTTTCTTACCCCCAAGTTTTTCAAGGACAATTACCAAGAATATGTTCTCAATTATTTTTACATTGTATCTGTAATAGACTTTACGGCAGTTTTAGGTTCATAGCTAAATTGAGCAGAAAGTACAGAGAAATTCCATACACTGCATGTTTTCTTTTAATTTTTAAATGCTGAGATACAAAATATAAATAATAACCTTCTATATTTTCATCATTCAGAGTTAACATAAGCTAATATTTATTATTTTTCTTCAAACATTTTTCAAAAAGAAATTTTAGTTTGTGGTTTCTTTTGTTAAAAAATGATACAAGCATACTAAAAATAATTCAAATAATTTAGAAGATACATGCAAATAAGTAAAATATTTTAAAAGCCAAATTTTAATATAAATAATCACTGTTAACATTAGGTGGATTTGTTTATATCTACACTTACAATATAGTGGCCAGTAGCCAAATATGACTATTAAGCACTTGAATGTGGTTAGTGAAACTGAAAAATTGCATTCCCAATTTCACTTAATTTCATTAATTTTAGTTTAAATAGCCACATATGGCTCGTGGCTACTGTTTTGAATAATGCAACTAGAGGTATTATTTAATGTATATATGCATATAAAAATGAAACATTTCTAAAAATAGAATTATGTTATAGATGTTTTGAATATAATAATTCAATTTGCAATTGTTAAATTTTTTAAATAAGTTAAAATGGAAAGGAGAGAATTGTTGATACTGAAACAAATGTGTGTAGTACATAAATAATACCACTTTCTGACAGAGTTCACTGAGGTTAAGAACTTTTCAAAGGCATTAAGATGGCTCTTGTAAGCTCTGTGGTTTGCCTCTTTACTAAGAAAAGTAATGATATTAGCAATTTCCTAGTTCTCCAATTTTCTCTGCCCTCAATTTTGCTTAGTTATGTGATTATTTTCACATTATCCAAGTTTATATAATTCTGTTTTATACCCAGAAGTAAGTTTTCAGTAGCATCATTATTTTTGAGTGAATTAAATGCTTATAACTAGCTCTCCTTAACACTCTTTTTTTTAAAAAACTTTAATTCAATCTTGACTGGATAGTAATTTCACCAAGGATTATTAATTAGCACTTTGTTCCTTCATTTAAAAGGACATGTTTGCAAATATCTATTTGTTACCCTTATTTTGAAATGATATTTTGATTACATACATCTTCTTAAATATCTAGTACTGCATTAAAAACCCTATGACTTCTTGGCTTAAAATAGTAAACCTTTTATTTTTCCGCACCATTTTGTGGAATAGAAATGCAGATAGAGTCTGGTAGGATGGTTGGTCTCTTTTCCAGAATATCCAGGACTTTATCTGAAATGATTCCAACTGCCAAGGTTGAAACAGCTGAGATGACTTTTTGCTCATATATCTTATGCCTCAGTGATGCTCTATATGCCCTCTCACTCAAACAAGGTAACTTTTCTGCATTTCAGCTAAATAAAGAGGGAAAGGGTAGTAATGACAGTCCTTGTATGGTTCAAGTTCAGATCTTCCACTACATCTCTTGCCTTCTTGTTCAAGGGAGGGATGACATACACTCCACCCAGGGAAGCCAGCACAGGGAAGAGACATATACTAATATCCAGTCATATGTTTCTTTAGAAATGTATAAGCCTTCTTACATTTTCTTTCATTTAATATTGTTAAGTAATTTTAAGTCAAACTGAAATCTTTCCACCACATCATCCTCTTTATGCACACATCAATTCTATTTTTTCTTGTTTTTAGTACTTGTATTTGAGAAATTAGTCTTTAGTCACGAAAAACTATATATTAATTAGTGTACAGATCTCCGTTCACTATGGAACTCAGAGGGTTCCTATGTCTGCAAATTATTATTTTTTTAATTATACCCTAGATGTTCTCTGGATTATACCTTCGAGTAGATCTGTTTCGTTTCTTAATTCCCTAACAAAAGTAACAATTATGTTTATGTTGGATGATATCACTAAATGCATTAACATTTTTGTCTGTTTTATGTGTATGCTATTTATTATCTTAATATTTTCCTATGTGATTTAATTGTGGTGTTTTCAATTTATTTAATAATTGCATAGTCATGCTGTTTTGGCCTTCTACTTGTTCTTTTTGCAATCTCTCTTGTTATCTCTTTCTGCTGTTTTATTATCTCCTCTAATTGCTCTTTACATTAAGTTCATGTTCTAACTAAATAACTCTCTGTATCATGCAATCATGTAGAATTATCTTCCCTGTATTGACCTATGTTTCTGTCTATGTTTCATTTTATTTATTGTTTGGAGGGTGTTACTTTCTTCCTATGGAATGCATGCATAGTTGTTTATTTTCTTCTTGCTCAGATTTAACTCTTCCCATAGTATCTGAGAATGTGCCTCAAGTTATGGTTTAAGAACAGTGTATTCTTATTCTCTCAATTTTCTGTTGCCTGAGAAAATGGCAGAGGATGAAAGAAAACTTAGGGAAAGTAGTGTATTCTATTCCTTCATGCTTTCCTTACTTGTAAGACTTTGCTGAGATTTTTGTACTAGTATTCATTCTAAGTATTTGGTGGGTGGGCTGAAATCATTTTCTGATTTCATTCTATAACACTGAAATGATCTTCATTGTCCACATTCTTTGTTTTTCTGTTTCACTCATTTTTCCTGAGAGCTTGTGAATAGAAAAAAATGCAGATAATCACTCATATTTCAGATTTACTAATGTGCGTGTGAGAGGATTCTGAGTATTGTATTTACTAATCAGTATAAGCTCCAAAATGAAGAATAGACTAGGAGCTGCTTCTTTGTTCTCAGCTGTATAATATTCTATGTCTTTATTAAACTAGAATCATCTCTACTTTCTTGTATAGTTCTCACACAAGTGTTAGAAGTCATGCTAGAATTATACCTGATTTTGTTCAGTCTGGATTGTGTGACTGCTTGTTCCCACAACAAAACTGATCACAGATTTCTCATTTCTTTTTGATCAGTCTTGCACAGTATTCACTGTGAACACCTTCAGGTGGGTCCTATCTGTCTTTAGTACTAGTTCCTACTGTGTAATTAAACTTTGGGATATGTTAGGTTCACCTTCTCTCTCTCTCTCTCTCTCTCTCTGTCTGTCTCATTTCTTCTGTCCACTATCTTCTCTTTTTTCTCTATTGTCACCTCTGCCCACTCCCCAGTACAACAGGATGGCTGACATGAGCTGGTATTCAAGTTTGTTCCATCACTCTGCCTCTTGAGGCTTTTCTTTGGGTCCATATTACATAACTTTAATTTTATTTCCCAAAGGTAAGGATTCTCCATTAACTAATGAAAGTCTCTTGTAAAAACGCTATAGACTGAACTTCTGTAACAATCTGGGAGTCTGTAAAAATATCCAAATCCTAAATAAATAGTTTATTTCAAGCTGGGATCCAACAATATTTTTCTTCTGAATAGATTAAGAATTAACTGAAGAGCCCCCTCAAATTTAGCTGCAAGGCATATCCAGGGATTATAATAGAAATTCACATATGCATGTAATTTGTGTCCCTGACCATGCTTCTAATGCAAATACCCAGGTAGCAAACATAAAAAGCAGTAACATTACCTTCTGTCTTCTTTCAGTTCCATTCTAAATATTGTATCTGTTTACCGGCCCTGATATAAATCATGCTGCTGTTTGTGTGTTTCTCTTTACCTATTTATTATAATAGGTTCCTATTTTCACCCCACTCCCAACCCCAGGCTAGATGCTCCTTCCCAAGGTGAAAATCACTCTAGATTGTTTTCACTATTACATATCAAACTTCTCTAGGCAGAAAACATCTAGCAGCAGCTACAGTTGTTTCCAGCCAGAGCAGTTGCACATTTATGAGGAGAGAGGTTACTTTCAAATATGAGAAAATGCAGTAGTTAGATACAATCTTTGCTCTGCTGACTAGGGAATAAAAAGGCAAAAAGCTTTTTGTACAATTTTAGAGTTTTGGCTATAATTATGCACATATAGGTGTCAGATAGAATAACCCTTGTAAGTAACAATAAATGCCTCTGAATCATTTTATTAACCTTTTTTTATTTGTCATTTATTGGGAAAGTGACCTTTCCAAAAGCTGGTTAATTCATGTAAGTTATTATAACTTTGAACAATACTTAGGAAAGAGAGGCATTTTATTACCAGAGATCATCTTGTTAACAATCAAAGCAATTCACAGGAGAAATTGTAGAAGGATAGATGTAATAACTGACAGTCTTCTTACTACTTAATTTTGTTATCCTAGTAGACAATACTTTAAAAAATAAAAGCACCTTATGACCTTTATATCATAGTCTCACAAAAACTACAAAATCAAAAGTGACCTTACAAACAATCTAATCTAAATGGTTTATTTCATAATTAAAAGAAATGATATCCAAGTAAGTGAGCATGATCCAGCAGTTTGGTCTCACAAGATCACAAAGCAGCTTAATAAAATGTCATGACTAGATCATGATTTATCTAATTCACCAGCCAATTTCTCTCTACTAACTTATATCACCTTCGTAAAACCTCCAGATTAGAAAATGTCTTTTTATTCCTACAGAATATTATTAAAGAACACAGAATACCACCTCTTACTGGCCATGTCACATTGGAGGAGCTATTTAACCTTCTCATGACTCAAATTCCATATTAGAAAAGAAGGCAATAATCAAACTTATTTTATTTTAAATTAAAAACAAAAACAATCAAATATAGTTGTAGTAAATTTTACCATGTCTTCATGAAACTTCTCTATATATCTCCAGATATATTAAACCTTAATCATCACAGATATCTTTGCATTTATTTAACAATTAACATATCAGTTAAATAATGGAGCAAACTCATTTCCTTGTCACAAGACCTGCAAAGTTATATCCTTTAGCAAAAGTAATTGTTTCTGTCTATTCTTTTACATTTAAACATGGAATATCAGTTGCACTCTGGAGTTTATGCATTTTTATCTCAGCAGCATTTGGCACTATTGACCACTAAATCTTTTCCCTTTTTTTTTTCCTTTCTTATTTTTTAACATCACAGTGTTGTTAGAATATCTAAATCTCTAATATATAGTGTTCTTCCTACACTCGTTCATTAAACTATCATGGTTTTGAGAATTATCTCCTATAATACTCTGTTATCACTCAACACACTCTCCATGGGAAATATTGTTCCCTCTCATGGTCTAAATTATTTATTTACCATTATCTACATTATGATCTGATGTTATTTCCATGCATCTGAAATAAGTATCTTTAAAATATTGCCCTTTATATATCCCCCATTTTATTGGGTACATTTTTGACACATTTCAGTAGGTTCCCTTTCCCTTACGAACCTCATCATAGTTTACTGAAATAAATCAGAATGATCAAAACACTTAGGGATAGATAATGGACAGAAATAATTTTCAACAAAGTTTCTCTTTATTTCTTTTAAAATAAGAATTAGTAAAATCATATGTTACTTGTGTTGTTTATACAAAATTCACAGTAAATTTGGAGAAATACACTATCCTGATTTTTGAGAGATAGATCCAAAGATTCTTGTATTGTCAGCAATAAGGACACAGTAAAGTCAGTGCTTCTTGTTGGTGAAACTCATCTCTTCTTCCATATTTAAGATGTTTAAAGTGATGGCATAAAATTAAAACATATCCATTCTCATTAAGACACTAAAGGAAATTATCTCTATTTTTAAAACAGATGTAGTTCAAAACAATAAGTACACAAATATTTTCACATAATGTCAACATGTAAAGACTGGAGGGAATCTCAACACTTTACTTTCTTCCCTGATTTACCTTTTAGCATGTTGCATACCCTAACTTCGTGGTAAGCTTATTTAAACACACGGATTTATATATGAATAAGCTTTTTAAACTGTGGAATCCTCCATCCACTGAAGCAAGGTTGCTACAAAGTGCTCTTTCCATACTTTAATATTAGATCTAAAACTGAACCCATACGCTCTTCTCATTCTTCAACTAGGTCATCCTCCTGTATCATGCAATAGCACACAACTAGACCAAGATATTCTCACCATAAATCCAAGTGCTATCCTAGAGTCTTTCATTTTCATTGTCCCTCAGTCCAATAATTCATTAAGTCACATTTATTTTCTATTTATCTCTTCATGTTTTCTGTCTCTCTATACCAACTTCATGCACCATAATCTAGGTGGTCATTATTCCTTACTTACCTAACTTTAAAAAAAAAAAAAAAAAAAAGGTTTCCCAGCCAGGTGAGGTGGTTCATGCCTGTAATCCCAGCACTTTGGGAGGCTGAGATGGGTGAGTCACCTGAGATCAGGAGTTCAAAATCAGCCTGGCCAACATGGTAAGACCCCATCCAACTAAAAATACAAAAATTAGCTGGGCATGTGGCGAGCACCTGCAATCTCAGCTACTTGTGAGGCTAAGGCAGGAGAATCACTTGAAAGTGGGAGACAGAAATTGAAGCAAACCAAGATCATGCCATTGCACTCCAACCTGCGCAAAAAGAACAAAATTCCATTTCAAAAATAAAAATAAAAAATAAAAAATACAGAAAGAAACAGAAAAAAGAAAACAAAAAGGTTTCCGTAATTTGTCTTCTAAGTTGAGTTAAATACAGCACACATTCTTTCTCAATGCACTAAGAGAGAGTCTCTGTAATGCTTGATTGTTTATGTAACTCAAATCTTTCAAATGTGTTTTAATGCTAGAACCTTATGTTGTAGAAATAAAATAATTATCTTTAATAGATATTAAAATGCCTTGCAGAATCTCATCCTTCTGTACCATAGAGATACTTTCACAGTTTATTTTCTTTTCTTTACTTTCCTGTCATAATTTTTTTTTTTTTTTTTTTTTTTTGAGACGGAGTCTCGCTCTGTAGCCCGGGCTGGAGTGCAGTGGCGCGATCTTGGCTCACTGCAAGCTCCGCCTCCGGGTTCCCGCCATTCTCCTGCCTCAGCCTCCCGAGTAGCTGGGACTACAGGCGCCCGCCATCTCGCCCGGCTAGTTTTTTGTATTTTTTAGTAGAGACGGGGTTTCACCGTGTAGACCAGGATGGTCTCGATCTCCTAACCTCGTGATCCACCCGTCTCGGCCTCCCAAAGTGCTGGGATTACAGGCTTGAGCCACCGCGCCCGGCCCATAATTTGTATTACAATTGCTTTTGAATTAGAATTTGTCCCTACTTCATCAATAATTACAAAGAAGGAAGACATCTATTTGAACTAATTCACCATTGTATAAACAGCAACAAAATTGTTGCTTGTAAATAGTTGTCAATAAGTATTAGCTAAATAAAGTGTATTAAGACAAATTTGAATTTAAGTAGATTTATTAGAAAATATTTTTTAAAAAGAGAAAAATGTGTTAAATTTATAGTCATAGAATAAACTACCTGTCTACTGTACACACAGTTGATGGCATGTTCATATTTTACTATTGATATCATATATTGAGGTGAGAGGGGTCGTATTTCTTAGAATTGTCAAGTAACAGTGAGCAAAACGATATCACGATTTTCTTGAAGATTTGTTACACTTAAAAGTTTATATTGCTCTAGAGCCAATCTTTAAACATTGCTTACAAACTTGAAAATCAAGCTAAAAGAAATAATCATTCTAGATTCAAACTATACAATATACAAAATATTCAATTGAGAAAGGAGTGATTATTTAAAACTATAGTAGAAATACTTATAAGACATACTTCTAAGAAACAATTTTTTTAGCAAGGAAATATTTGTCATAAAATGAAACAATTGTCTTTGACTTTAAGGTTATGCCACTATTTAAAAAATTACATTTTTTATAATACTGTTGTAAACAAAATACTCTAAGTGTTTAATAACAAAATATATAGTGAAAAATGTGTTTTTACTCTTTTAGTTTACTCTTTTAGTTTTGGTTAAAAAATGTGAGATCTACCCTCTTAATAAAATTTTAAGTACAGTTCTACAGTATTATTAACTCTAAGCAAAATGTTGTGCTGCAGATCTCTAAAACTTTTTTTTATCTTGCATCACTGAAACTTGACATCCATCAAACAACTCCCATTTTCCCCTCATCCCAGTCCCTGGCAACCACCATTCTACTTTCTGCTTTTATTAATTTAATTACTGTAGATGTTTCTTGTAAGTAGAATCATACAGTATTTGGCTTTCTGTGTTCAGCTTACTTCACTTAGCATAACGCCTCAAGGTTGATTCCTGTTGGTAGGACATAACAGAATTTCCTTTGTGATGGCTGAATAATATTTCATTCTGTATATATACTACATTTTTTTCTTTCCTTTTTTTTTTTTTTTTTTTAAGACAGTGTCTCGCTGTGGCACCCAGCCTGGAGTGCAACAGTGCGACCTCTACTCACTGCAACCTCCACTTCCCAGGCTCAAGTAATTCTCTGCCTCAGCCACTTGAGTAGCTGGGATTACAGGTGTATGCCACCATGCCTGGCTAATTTTTGTATTTTTAGTAGAGGCAAGGTTTCACCATGTTGACCAGGCAGTTTCAAACTCCTGGCCTCAAGTAATCTACTGGCCTCAGCATCCCAAAGTGCTGGGATTACAGGTATGAGCCACTGCACGCAACCAGCCAAATTTTCTTTATCCATTCATCTATATCTGTGGATGAAGGTTGTTTCCAACTCTTGGCTATTGTGAAAAGTGTAAACATTAGCTACAATGAACACATATATGCATAAATCTCTTTGACCCTGATTTCAATTTTTGGGTGGTAAGTAACAAAAAGTGGGATTACTAGTAGTTCTAATTTTAATGTTTTGAGATCTTATATGTAAGTAGTTCTAATTTTAATAGTAGTAGTAGTTCATACAGTAGTTCTAATTTTAATGTTTTGAGATCTTATATGTAAGCCTTTAATCCATTTTGAATTTATTGTTGTGAGCTAAGCATGCAAATTCATTCTTTTGCATGAGAATATTCAGTTTTCCCAACACCTAATAGGTGTTTACCCAACAGCTAATATGTGCAGGTTTATTTCTGAACTATTTATTCTGTTCCATCAGTATATATGTCTGTATGCCAGTACCATATCATTTTGCTTACTGTACCTTTGTATTTTGTTTTGAAATAGTAATGTGTGAGGCCTCCAGCTTTGTTCTTCTTTCTGAAGATTGTTTTGGCTATTTGGCATTCTACCAATTCCATGTAGATTATAGGGTTGTTTCCTCTATTTCTGTAAAAATGTAATTGAGATCTTGATAGTCATTTCATTGAATCTTTGACTAGCATGAAGATTTTAATGTGTACTTGTTATGAGATTAACTATTTTAGATTCCACATATGTGTAAAATCATTCAGTGTTTATCTTTCTGTGCCTAGTTTATTTTACTTAACACTATATCATCAAGATTCATCCATGGTAGTGTAAATGACAGAATTTCATTATATTTTATAGCTGAACAGTATTCTTTTGTGTGTATATTTATAGTTAAACTTTTCATCCATTTTGTCCATTGATAGACTTTTACGTTGATTTCATCTCTTGATTATTGTGAATAGTGCTGCAGTGAACATAGCAATGCAGATGTCACTTTGACATACTGATTTCACTTCCTTTGAATATATATTTATATTAAATTACCAGATCAAATAGTAGTTCAATTTTTATTTTTCTAAGGAAATTCAATACTGTTTTCCATAATGACTGAATTAATTTACATCTCCACCAAAAGTGTATTAATTCTCCTTTCTCAGCATCCAAGCCAGAATTTGTATATTTGTCTTTTTTATGATAGTCATTCTAACTGGAGTGAGGTGATATCTCATTGTGATTTTGATTGGCATTTCCTTAAGAGCTAATGATGGTGAGCATTTTGACATGTATTTGATGGTCAATTGCATGCCTTCTATAGAGAAATGTCTAGTTAGGTATTTTGCCCCTTTTAAAAATCAGAGATCATTTGTGATTTGTTGCTCTTGAGTTGTTTTGAGTTACCCATTGTCAGATACTTAGTTTGTAACTATTTTCTCCCAATCAGTTTTCTCTTCACTCTGTTGATTTCTTGGCTGTGCAGAAGTGTTTTTTGTTTGTCTGTGTTTTGTGTCGTTATTCATTTATTTAGTTTGAAGTAATCTCATTTGTCTTCTTTTGCTTTTATTGTCCATGTTCTTGAAGTCCTATCCAAAAACTCCTTCCCCAGACTCCCATATGATTTCTTTCAGTAGTTTTAATTTTAACTATTGGGTCTTACTTTTAAGTTTTTAAAATATTTAGAGTTGATTAACAGAGAGAACAAACTTACTTTTAAGTTTTTATTCCATTTAGAGTTGATTAAGAGAGAGAACCCTCTACTTTCATTCTTTGGCATGCAAATATTCAGTTTTCTCACCATCATTTATTGCTGTGTCTGTCCTTTCTGTAATGTGCATTTCTGGCACTTTGCTTGAAAATAAAATGGCTGTAAATGTGTGGATTTGTTTCTGTACTGTCTATCCTTTTTCATTGGTCTGTCTGTTTTTATATCAGTATTACACTGTTTTGATTACTACAGCTATGTAATATATTTTAAAGTCATGCTTTCAGCTATTTTTTTCTTTCTTTCTTTTTTTTTTTTCTCAAGATTGCTTTAGCCATTAGAACCTTTTGTAGTTCTGTATAAATTTTAGGGTTTTTTTTATACTTTAGTAAAAAATGTCATTGGTGTTTTGACAGGAATTGCATTACATCTGTAGATTGCTTTGGGTGGTATAGACATGTCCATGATATTAGTTATTCTAATCTATGAACGTGAGATATCTTTCCATTTATTTGTATTTTTAATTTTTTCATCAAAGTTTTGTAGCTTTTATTGTGGAGATTTTTCACCTTCTTGGTTAAGTTTATTCCTACGTATTTTATTTTTGGTAGCTATTGTATTAGAATTGCCTTTTTATTTTTCGGAGAGTTCATTATTGGTATCTAGAAATGTTACTTTTTTTTTTTTTTTTTTTGAGACAAAGTCTTGCTCTATTGCCCGGCAGGAGTGCAGTCACATCATCTCAACTGACTGCAACATTCACCTCCTGGGTTCAGGTGATTCTTGTGCCTCACCCTCCCCAGTAGCTGGTATTACAGGCACACACCACCATGCATGGCTAATTTTTTTTTTTTTTTTTTTTTTTAGTAGAGACGGGTTTCACCATGTTGGAAAGGCTGGTTTCGAACTCCTGACCTCAGGCAATCCGCCCACCTATTCCTTCCAAAGTGCTGAGATTACAGGCAGGAGCCATTGTACCCGGTGTGATTTTTGTATGTATATTTTGTATCCTGCACATTTACTGAATTATTTTATCAGCTCAAAGACTTTTTTCATGGAGCCTTCTTGATTCTTTAGGTATATAGTCACGGTGTCTGAAAACAATTTTACTTCCTTGCTTCCCATTGTGATGCCTTTTATTTATTTTTCTGCCTAATTACTCTGGCTAGGACTTCCATACTAATGTTGAATAACAGTAGTAAAAGTTATCATCCTTCTGTTGTTCCAGATATTAGAGAAAAAGCTTTCAAATTTTTCCCATTCGGTATAATGTTAAATGTGGCTTTGTCATATGTTGCCTTTACTGTGTTGTGGTGAATTCTTTTGTGCTTGATTTTTGAGAGAATTTATCATAAAAGTATGTTGAATATTATCAAATTTTTTTTCTGAACTTATTGAGATAATCACATGGTTTTTGTCCTGGATTTTGCTAGTGTGATATATCACATTTATAGATCTACATATGTGAAACCATTGTTACATCCTGAAATGAATCTCACTTGATCATTTTAATATGTTTTTAATTCGATTTGCTAGAATTTTGTTGAGGATTTTTGTGTCTGTGTTCATTAGGAATATTGGCCTGTAGTTTCCTTTTTTTGTTGTGTCATCATCTGGTTTTAGTAGAAGGGTAAAGCTTGTATTGTAAAATAAGTTCATAAGCATTTCCTTCTCTTAAATTTTTTGAAGAGTTCAAATAGAACTGGTGTTAGTTCTTAAATGTTTGGTAGCATTTAACAGTGAAGCCATCAGTTACTGGGCTTTTCTTTGATGAGACAGGCTTTATCAATGCTTTAACAATTTAATTACAATTAAATGTAATTAATAATTAATACTTTAGTTTAAGAATAATTAATACATTATTATTTGTTATTTGTCTGCTCAGGTTTTCTAGTCAGCATAATTCAATTTTGGTAGGTTGTATGCACAGAGAAATTTCTTCATTTCTTGCAGATTTTTTATTTGTTGGTGTCGACTTGTACTTAATTGTCTCTTTTTATCCTTTATATTTCTGAAGTATCAATTATAAAGTCTCCTTTTTATCACTAATTACATTTATCTGAGTCTTCTCTCTTTTGTTCATAGTCTAGTTAAAATCTTGTCAATTTTGATTATTAATTTACAGAACCAATTATGTGTTCTTTAATTTTTATATAGTTCTTTAAGTCTCTATTTCATTTACTTCTGCCCTGATCTTTGTTATTTCCTTCCTTCTACAAATTTGTGGTTGGGTTAGTTCTTGTTTTTCCAGTTTCTTAAGCTATAACATTAGGTTGTTTATTGAGGTCTTTCTACTTTTTAATGTATAGTTTAATTGGTATAAACTTTCCTCTTAGAACTATTTTTGCTGTATACTATAGGTTTTAGGATGCTGTGTTTCCATTTTCATTTGTTTCAAGGAATTTTTTTTTTTCAAATTTCCTTATTGGCCCAATTGTTGTTTAGGAGCATGTTGTCTAAATTGCATGTATTTGTACAGTTTCCAATCTTACTTCTCTCCTTGTTTTCTAGCTTTTTGTTTGTTTTTCTTCAGGGTCAGAATAAATACTTGATGTAATTTTGATATTTGTAAATTTGTTAAGACTTGTTTTGTGACCTAGCAGTTAGTCTGTTCTGGAGAATGTTCCATGTGTTGCTGAGAACAATGTGCATTTTGTAGCTATTGGATAGAATGAATGGTCTGTAAATGTTTGTTAGGTCAATTTGAACTAATTTATTGTCTGGGAAAGTTTTTATTATTGTTTTTGCTTTGAGACAGTCTTTCTCTGTCACCCAGGCTGAAGTGCAATGGCACAATCACAGCTGACTGCAGCCTCATCCTCCTGGGCTCAAGTAATCCACCTGCTTCAACCTCCAGAGTAGCTGGGACTACAGGTGCGCACCACCACACCTTGCAATTTTTTTTTTTTTTTTTTTTTTTGTACTTTAGGTGGAGACAAAATCTCACTATGTTGCCCAGGCTGATCTTGAACACCTAGGCTCAAGCAATTCTCCTGCCTCAGATTCCCAAATGCTGATATTACAGGAATGAGCCATTGCCCTCAGCCCAGATTGGGAAAGTTTTATCTCTTCTTAATGTTGAAGAACAGCTTTGCTAGGTATAGTATTCTTGACTAGTAGCTTTTTATAACTGTATATTTGTTCGTTCCTTTAGCACTTCAAATATATCATTGCATTGTCTGCTGGCTCACAGGGTTTCTGCTGAGAAATCTGCTAGAAGCTGTATTGGGACTCTATGAAATATAATTTTTTCTCTTGCTTTTTCTAGTATTCTTTCTTTGTCTTTGATTTTGATAATTTGATTATAATGGGTGTTGAGAAATTTCTCTTTGGGTTAAATTTCATTGATGTGCTCTGAGCTTCCTGTACCTACATACACTTGCAGACATTAATTCCTTAAATGTGCTTTCTAGGCCTTTCTCTCTGTCATCTCCTTTTGAATTCCTATTATGTGGTGATTAGTTCACTTGATGGAGTCCCATAATAGGCCTTCATATTTTTATTTATATTCTTGATCCTCTGAGTAATTCTATGTGTTACGTTTTTGAGCTTACTGATTCTTTCCTTTGTTTGATGAAGTCTGCTGTAGCAACTAAGTTTTTAATTTCTGTTATTGTGTTCCTTATATCTATAATTTTTATTTTTTTAATTGTTTCTTTTTTTGTCAAATTTCTCATTCTCCATCAAGGGTAGGGTAATCTTTAGTGAGAAGGAGAACTTAATTGCCAACTTTTTACTTGTTTCCAAGTTAGGAGGAGGCTCCACAAGACTGCATGGTTGATATGGTTTGGCTGTGTCCCCACCCAGAACTAATCTTGAATTGTAACTCCCAAAATTCCCACATGCCATGGGAGGAACCCAGTGGGAGGTGATTGGTTATGTGGTGGTTCTTTACAGTGCTGTTCTCATGATAGTTAATAAGCCTCATGAGATCTGACGACTTTAAAAATGAGAGTTTGACTGCACAAGCTCTCTCTCTTTTCCTGCTGTCATCCATGTAGGACATTACTTGCTTCTCCTTGCCTTCCACCATGATAGTGAGGCTTCCCCAGCCACGTGGAACTGTAAGTCCATTAAACCTCTTTATTTTGTAAATTGCTCAGTCTCAGGTATGTCTTTATGAGCAGCATGAAAACGGACTAATACAATGGTTTTGTGGGAGACACAGTAAGGGGTGCAGGTATTCCCACAGATAATTCCCCCCTGCAGCACTCTGACAGTGGCCTGTCTCCTCAGCATGGCATCCCTGTTGATTAGAATACAGAGTAGCTGCCAACATCTAGGTATCATATTGATGAGTACCCCAATCTTTGTCTCCAATTTACCTCAGGTGGTTCAGCCCTTCTGGCACTTTCATTGCTTCCTGTGGTACAGGACTGGAGTAGGCTTCCAAAAAACTCCTCAGACCTGTGGGGAGATCAAACATCACCTTCAATTCACTTCTCTTACCTCAGAAACTCTGAGTGTAGGAAAATGGGTTGCTTTTACCAGCTTTGGAGAATAGGTGGTGTGGTCTAAAATAACCGTTCCTCTTACTGGTCAAGGTTTTTCTTGTTTCTGTGGATGCAGGTTCTTCCTCAAGTTTGCTAAATTCAGAGAGATTCTTTTTTTTTTTTTTTTTTTTTTTTTTTTTTATTATACTTTAAGTTCTAGGGTACATGTGCATGACGTTTATATCATGTATAACTCCCCAATGCAATCCCTCCCTCCTCCCCCCTCCCCATGATAGGCCCCAGTGTGTGATGTTCCCCTTCCCGAGTCCAAGTGATCTCATTGTTCAGTTCCCACCTATGAGTGAGAACATGCGGTGTTTGGTTTTCTCTTCTTGTGATAGTTTGCTAAGAATGATGGATTCCAGCTGCATCCATGTCCCTACAAAGGACGCAAACTCATCCTTTTTGATGGCTGCATAGTATTCCATGGTGTATATGTGCCACATTTTCTTAATCCAGTCTGTCACAGATGGACATTTGGGTTGATTCCAAGTCTTTGCTATTGTGAATAGTGCCGCAATAAACATACGTGTGCATGTGTCTTTGTAGTAGAGTAATTTATAATCCTTTGGGTATATACCCAGTAGTGGGATGGCTGGGTCATATGGTACATCTAGTTCTAGATCCTTGAGGAATCGCCATACTGTTTTCCATAATGGTTGAATAGTTTACAATCCACCAACAGTGTAAAAGTGTTCCTATTTCTCCACATCCTCTCCAACACCTGTTTTTCCTGACTTCTTAATGATTGCCATTCTAACTGGTGTGAGATGGTATCTCATTGTGGTTTTGATTTGCATTTCTCTGATGGCGAGTGATGATGAGCATTTTTTCATGTGTCTGTTGGCTGTATGGATGTCTTCTTTTGAGAAATGTCTGTTCATATCCTTTCCCCACTTTTTGATGGGGTTGTTTGTTTTTTTCTTGTATATTTGTTTGAGTTCTTTGTAGATTCTGGATATTAGCCCTTTGTCAGATGAGTAGGTTGCAAAAATTTTCTCCCATTCTGTAGGTTGCCTGTTCACTCTGATGGTAGTTTCTTTAGCTGTGCAAAAGCTCTTTAGTTTAATTAGATCCCATGTGTCAATTTTTGCTTTTGCTGCCGTTGCTTTTGGTGTTTTAGACATGAAGTCCTTGCCCATGCCTATGTCCTGAATGGTACTACCTAGATTTTCTTCTAGGGTTTTTATGGTATTAGGTCTAACATTTAAGTCTCTGATCCATCTTGAATTAATTTTCGTATAAGGGGTAAGGAAAGGATCCAGTTTCAGCTTTCTACTTATGGCTAGCCAATTTTCCCAGCACCATTTATTAAATAGGGAATCCTTTCCCCATTTCTTGTTTCTCTCAGGTTTGTCAAAGATCAGATGGCTGTAGATGTGTGGTATTATTTCTGAGGACTCTGTTCTGTTCCATTGGTCTATATCTCTGTTGTGGTACCAGTACCATGCTGTTTTGGTTACTGTAGCCTTGTAGTATAGTTTGAAGTCAGGTAGCGTGACGCCTCCAGCTTTGTCCTTTTGACTTAGGATTGTCTTGGCAATGCGGGCTCTTTTTTGGTTCCATATGAACTTTAAAGCCGTTTTTTCCAATTCTGTGAAGAAACTCATTGGTAGCTTGATGGGGATGGCATTGAATCTATAAATAACCTTGGGCAGTATGGCCATTTTCACGATATTGATTCTTCCTATCCATGAGCATGGTATGTTCTTCCATTTGTTTGTGTCCTCTTTGATTTCACTGAGCAGTGGTTTGTAGTTCTCCTTGAAGAGGTCCTTTACATCCCTTGTAAGCTGGATTCCTAGGTATTTTATTCTCTTTGAAGCAATTGTGAATGGAAGTTCATTCCTGATTTGGCTCTCTGCTTGTCTGTTACTGGTGTATAAGAATGCTTGTGATTTTTGCACATTAATTTTGTATCCTGAGACTTTGCTGAAGTTGCTTATCAGCTTAAGGAGATTTTGGGCTGAGACAATGGGGTTTTCTAAATATACAATCATGTCATCTGCAAACAGGGACAATTTGACTTCTTCTTTTCCTAACTGGATACCCTTGATTTCTTTCTCTTGCCTGATTGCCCTAGCCAGAACTTCCAACACGATGTTGAATAGGAGTGGTGAGAGAGGGCATCCCTGTCTTGTGCCAGTTTTCAAAGGGAATTTTTCCTGTTTTTGCCCATTCAGTATGATATTGGCTGTGGGTTTGTCATAAATAGCTCTTATTATTTTGAGGTACGTTCCATCAATACCGAATTTATTGAGCGTTTTTAGCATAAAGGGCTGTTGAATTTTGTCAAAAGCCTTTTCTGCATCTATTGAGATAATCATGTGGTTCTTGTCTTTGGTTCTGTTTATATGCTGGATTACGTTTATTGATTTGCGAATGTTGAACCAGCCTTGCATCCCAGGGATGAAGCCCACTTGATCATGGTGGATAAGCTTTTTGATGTGCTGCTGAATCCGGTTTGCCAGTATTTTATTGAGAATTTTTGCATCGATGTTCATCAGGGATATTGGTCTAAAATTCTCTTTTTTTGTTGTGTCTCTGCCAGGCTTTGGTATCAGGATGATGTTGGCCTCATAAAAAGAGTTGGGGAGGATTCCCTCTTTTTCTATTGATTGAAATAGTTTCAGAAGGAATGGTACCAGCTCCTCCTTGTACCTCTGGTAGAATTCAGCTGTGAATCCATCTGGTCCTGGACTTTTTTTGGTAGGTAGGCTATTAATTGTTGCCTCAATTTCAGAGCCTGCTATTGGTCTATTCAGGGATTCAACTTCTTCCTGGTTTAGTCTTGGGAGACTGTAAGTGTCCAGGAAATTATCCATTTCTTCTAGATTTTCTAGTTGATTTGCGTAGAGGCATTTATAGTATTCTCTGATGGTTGTTTGTATTTCTGTGGGGTCGGTGGTGATATCCCCTTTATCATTTTTATTGCGACTATTTGATTCCTCTCTCTTTTCTTCTTTGAGTAGTTGCTACATATCCTGGGGAGAGTGATGCTGAGGAATCTTCTGTTAACCATCTTATTGGTGTCATTCTGGCTCTCTCTTTTATGTTGTTAGTCTAGCTAAAGATTTGTAAATTTTGTTAAACTCTTTAAAAAATCAACTCTTAGTTTCCTTGATTTTTTTCTACCCTTTTTCTACTCTCTATGTTATTTATTCCTGCTCTAATCTTTACTATTTATTTTTTCTCATAACTTTGGGTGCAGTTTGTTATAATAATTCTAGCTGCTTCAACTGTGGAGCTAGGTTGTTTATTTAAGATCTTTCTTCTTTTTAATGTATGTGCTTGTTAATATAAACCTCTCCCCTAGTACTACTTTTACTGCATCATATATATATATATAATATATATATATATAATGTCTTTGATTTTATTGTCTGATGTAGGGAGACCTCCTGAAACTATTGCTATGGATAAAAGATGAAATGCTCCTGATTATTGTAAATACAAAATTGAATGCAATATGTGTAAAGACAATGCCAGGTTTGACTGCCAGAATGAGCCAACAGCGCGTGATGTGCTTCCCTCTGCACAGAGCCTTTAGGGTTAAGGCATACTCCCTTCTGAGAATTTCTAGTCCAATCGGTTGTCTAACTTCACGTCCTGTTTCTATGGATTGTTTGTAACCAGCTTTTGCTGCAACTGTCACTGCTAATTAATATCTTGCTAATCATAGGTTATGGAAAGACTGTGTTTCAGTTTTAAGGCTCTGTTAGAAATTACTGATGCACACGCTATATTGTAAATTCTTATCTCTGTATACTGTACTTCTGCATACAGATGTTATGTTAAAGAATTACTTCATCCCCATGTGACCATCTCACCTCATAATCAAACGACCCTAAATCCCTCACTAACCAACCCCCCCCTCACTAAACTCAATAATAAATGCTTGTATATCCAGTGCATTGGTAGCATCACAGGACCAGAAGGCGGTGACCCCTCTGGACCTAGCTTTCACTATCCTGTGTGTGTCCATTATTTCTCGACCTGCCGATCTGCTTGGAAACAAAGAAAGAGCCCCATTGCATTGCAGGCTGATGGTCAGATCCCACAATAGTCTGAAGATATTTTTAGTTTCTTTTTTGCTTTTTGACCCATTGGTTGTTCAAGAGTTTGTTGTTTAATTTTCACTTATCTTTTAATTGTCCAGTTTTGCCTTGGCTACTATATCTAATTTCATTCTATTGTGATTGGAAAAGACATTTGGCATAACTATAGTCTTCCTAAATTTATTAAGACTTGTTTGTGACATAAAATGTGATCTATTCAGAGGATAATCTGTGTGTAAGAGAAATGTGTATTCCTCTGCTCCTGGGTAAAAAGTTTTACATGTTTCCTTTAAGTCCATTTGGTCTATGATGTTGTTCAAGTCTTTTTTTCTTATTGATTTTCTGTCTGGATATTCTATCAATTATTGAAATTGGAGTATTGAAAACTTCTACTATTACTATGTTGCTGCCTATTTCTGCCTTAACTTCTGTCAATGCTTGCTTCATATATTTAGAATATATAGCTTGAATATGTATATAGATGCATGTATGTTTATAATTGTTAGATCTTCCTTATGAATTTACCCTTTGATCATTATATAATGTTCTTTTTGTCAATTATGACAATGTAATGTAAAGTTATTTTGTATGATATACCTATGGCAACCTGTGTTCTTTTCTGGATTGCATTTGCATGAAAAATTTTTTCCACTCCTTCATTTTTAATCTATGTGTGTTCTTAAATCTAAACTGTGTATCTTGTAGTTAGCGTATTATTGGATCTTTTTAAAAAATCCCTTTAGCTATTCTATCTTTTGACAGAGTTTAATCCATTCATATTTAAAATCATAATTGATAGGAAAAGACTTACTACTAACATTTGTAAAATTGTTTTCTGTCCGTATTCTAGATGTTGTATCTCTTTTACTTTCTTCTTGTCTTCCTTTGTATTTGGTTATATTTATGGTGTGATGTGCTTTGATTCATTTTCATTTTCTTTTTTGTATCATTTACAGGTATTTTCTTTGGTAACCAAGGGGTTTACCTAAAATATCTTATGTTTATAACAGCATATTTTATTTGAACTTTAGTTATTTAAGTTAAATAATCAATAACATTTTAATTGAACTTATGTTCAATTGCATACAAACCAACCACCACCCATTTTATGTTATTGATAGCACAAATTACACCTTTCTATTGTTTTCATGAACACATTTTATACTTACAGTTATCTATACTTTCGTATTTTAACTTTTGTACCGGAATTAAAAGTGATTCATACACCACCATTACAGTATCACTGAATTCTCTATTTGTCTATATCAGTAAGCTTTATACTTCCATATGCTTTTGTATTGCTGTTTGTTGTATTTTTGTTTTAAATTAAAGGACATCATTTAGCATTTCTTCTACGACAGTTGTAGTGATAATGAAGTCTGTAAGCTTTTGTTTATCCTGGAGAATTTTCATCTTTTTTTCATTTTTAAGAAAAAAAATTAATAAACATTGTAATCTCAGTTTCCAGTGCTTTTTTGTCTTTTAGTACATGACTATATTATTCTAATTCCCCTGTCCTGAAAGATTTTGCTGAGAAATCCCCCTGTAGTCTTATAATGGCTCCCTTGTAAACCATGAGTGGTTTTTCTCTTCTTGCTACAAAATTTTCTGTTTGTCTTTGAGTTTTGACCATTTGATTACATCTTCTTGTGTTCTTTGAGTTTACTCTGTTTGAATTTACTACAGCTTCTTTTCTTGAGATATCCACTTACTTCCACAGATTTGGAAAGTCTTCAGTCATTATTTCTTGAAATAAGATTTCAATTATTTTCTCTTTATCTTTTCCTTGTTAGATTCTCATAATCTATATATTGTTCTGTTGTATGTTATTTCACTAATATTTTAGGCTTTTTGCATTCTTTTCATTCTTTTTTCCTTTTACTCTGATGGGACAATTTCAAATGGCCTGTCTTTGCGTATGTTTATAATAAATATTTTGAATTTTTAATCAGATAGTTCATAAACCTTTCTTTTTTAGAGTCATTTTCAAGAGATTTGTGGTTTTTTTTTTTTATTCATTCAGTTTTCCTTGTCTCCTGATGTTATTTACAACTTTATAAGTTATTCGTGCATCTGAAAAAAAGAGCCAATTTACCCAGTCTTTACCAATTAGCTTTGTGCAGGGAAAGACTTTCACCAATTACCCTGCCTACAGATTCATGTGGCTTCTCAAGTCTTCCCCCCACCTGCTTTTTTTTAATGTATCTTTACTAGACTTGTTTATGTAGATTTCTATTTAAAGGAATGTTCCAGTTGCTTTTTTTTTTTTTTTTTTTTTTTTTCTCAGAAGCTTATAATCTCTTCCTCTCTCTGTTATCTGTATTCTACATCCTGGATTCCACGAGGCAACAGCCTGCCTCCCAGGTCTATGTTTTGTTCATAGAGGCCCTCAGGCAGCCAGAATATGCCAGGTTTCATAATTACTCTGAGTCAAACTAGAGAGAAAGCAGTCCCTCAGGCAACAATCTTGAATAATCAGAACATTGGATGCATGATTCACTCTTCTCTTTCCCTGGAGGGAGAGGTTGCTGAGCTGTATTGGCTTCTGTGTGCTGTACTACTGGTCCTCTAGAGCAACAACACAGTGCCTAGTAAATGCATTATTTAAAGATGGGAAAAAATTTGAAATCTTTAGAAAATTATGAACATTTAGTGTTATAGTGATATATTAAATGAATAAGAAGTTATACAGCAGTCATATACATAGGAGAATAATTTTTCACAAAATTTGTATACATACAATCAAAGTTTCAATGTATATTAAAAGCAAAGGTGCAGAATAACTGACAGGCTAATTTCTTCATGTTTTTATTTTTTAGTGCTTTTTTCTGTAAGTACTGTGCTTATAGACTGTCACACATAATTGTAAAATAGACAGTTCAACATTAAAGATAAAGGAAAGAAAATATTTAATTATTTCACTTGAAGGATTTTATATAACTGAAATTATAAGTAAAGCTATATATTTGGTTGGATGATATATCATCTACTTATAGTTCTGATATCAGCTTAAATATCACTTCCCAAGAAAGGCTTACATGAATTCCATGACTAGGTCAGCTGATAGCAAGCAAAACTAATATCTTATTAAAATTTGATACATATTAGTGAATTACACCACTTTGAAAAACAACTATGGGAGTGGAGGTAAATGAATCTGACTGCAACATAAAACCTTGAGAGTATATATTAGTACCTTTTTTTCAAAGCTGCTAAATTTCATGGGTTTGTTGGAATGGCTCCCAGCATCATTCTCAGTCTGCAGTGGTAAAGTAGGTGGTTTTCAGATTGAAGGGAAATCACAGAAAATTTCAAATCTGCCTACACATCTAGTAGCAACTGCCTGCGGAATATAAGGGCTTTGGCTTCACTTTTGCCTTCTCAACACTGCACAGATTTCTATAATTGGCAAACTCTAGCCTGTAAATGGGAAGCTGGCATTAGTAAGCATAGTAAGAAACTAAGAAGGGAGTGCTTGTGATGTCAAATTGACAACAGGTTATGTCCATGTCAAATCCTAGTGCTGCCACTATCCATTTTCACATAGTTCCAGGTCATCATGTAATCCATGCCCAGATCATTTCTTCCTCAGTCAACAGGTTATAGGAAACTTCCCATGAAATCCTAACTACATGTTGAGGAAGAGGCTGTAATAAACCAAAAATAGGTATGAACCATTGCTTTTATGCTACTTACTTGTGCTTTCAGAAATTGGGTGGACCAATCTTCTAAATACCACTTCTACTCTAAATATTCTGGCTTTAAAATATTAACATAGGTTTAACTGCCTAGATCTACATTAAGCTTAAACTGTTCTTGTAAAGCAAGTGTATTGGAGGAAAAAGAAGCTGCCATTTAAAGTCAAAGGAGTTGTCACCAATATTAGAATTTTTGATTCTCTGAAGATCTCAGCATGACATACTGAAGAAAAAGTGGTTGCCAAAGCTTGCCTGGAAGTTGCTGAAATGATCAGAATTCCCTAAGAATCTTCCAGAAACCATGTCATTCTATAGTATTGAAAAGGGTGGTTCATCAAAGACTGTTTGGAAAACTCTTTGAATCTCCTATTTGCCAGTTTCTCTGGTGAAACTACTTCCAAAGAATAATGATATCTATTTGTCTTTGCTTTCTAAATCTCACACACATTCCTGTCCTTGGCAAAATCTAAGCTGGAACAAGGCACCCAGATAAATTTTGGAAAACCGAGTTTTCAGCATTGAAAGGAAGTGATGATGGTGCTGAGTTGCTATCCGGTTATTCAGTACAATAAGTATGGCTCATGTCTATCACTTTCTTTTTCTATCTCATAGCTTTATTGTTTTGTTATTAACAGTGACTACCTGATATTGAACATTTTTGGGGAAAAAAAAGGTTACATTTTATACATTGTACACCCTTACTGCTTCCTATATCTCTCTGAAGTTGATAAATGTGCATACAATATAATCTGCAATGTTACTTTATAGCTTACCTTTTAGAAACGTTTTATTGAAGATAACTGTAATGTTTTCTATGCAAAACATTACTTGTACCCTTTGTAAAATTTTTCTTAAAGCCATGTACTGTGAAATAATATTACTTTGGTATCCTTTTATACAAGTTAAAATTATTAAATGGTTTATAGCATTGTAACATGGCCTTTGAGATTTACTAAAATGTTATTTCTGTTATGTCATTATAGTAAATGCTAACAATTTTTCCACAAAATTATAGAGTATAAAATACGTAATATTTTTAAACAGCAATATTAATAATTTAAAAAATTATTTTAAATTTTATGGGTATATAGTATGTGTATATATTTATAAGGTACATGAAATACTTGGATACAGGCATACAATGTATAATAATCATATCAGGATAAATGGGGGTATCTGTCACCTCAAGCACGTATCATTTCTTTGTGTTACAAACACTCCAGTCATACTGTTAGTTATTTTTAAATGTACAATAAATTTTCATTGACCGGAATCACCCTGTTGTGCTATCAAATAGTAGATCTTATTCACTTCATATAACTATATATTTTTTAATCAATTAACTATCCCCACTTTTTCATCCCACTACCCTTCCCAGCTTCTGGTAACCATCATTCTACTCTCTGTCTCTATGAGTTGAATTCATTTCATTTTTAGCTCCATAAGTAAAAGCATGCATAATTTTTCCTTTCGTTCCTGGCTTTTTTTTTTTTTTTTCTTAACATAATGTCCTCTAGTTCCTTCCACGTTGTTGCAAATGTCAGGATGTTTTTTATAGCTGAATAGTATTCATTGTAGATATGTACCACACCTTCTTTATCCAGTCATCTTTTGATGGGCACTTACGTTGCTTCCAAATCTTGGCTAGTGTGCATAGTGCTTCAATATACACGGGAGTGTTGATATCTCTTTGATATACTGATTTCCTTTCTTTGGGGTATATTTCTAGCAGTGAGACTGCTGGGTCATCTGGTAGTCTGCTTTTAGTTTTCTCCATGCTGTTCTCCATAGTAGCTGTACTAATATATTTTTCCACCAATAATGTATGAGGGTACCCTTTTCTCCACATCTTCACCAGCATTCATAATTGCCCATCTTTTGGGTAAAGTGATTTTAATTGGGGTGAGATAGTATCTCATTTTAGTTTTGATTTGCATTCTCTGATGATCAATGATGTTGAATACCTTTCCACATATCTGTTCGTCATTTATATGTCTTCCTTTGAAAAATGTCTGCTCAGTTCTTTTGCCCATTTTTAATTGAATTATTGGATTTTTTTCCTTTGGAGTTGTTTGAGCTCCTTATATATTCTGGTTATGAATCCCCTGTCAGATGGATAGTTTACAAGTATTTTCTCCCATTCTGTGGCTTTCTCTCTTCAATTTGTTAATTGTTAGTATTTACAATTTAGTGCTTAGAGATAACATAGATTGAAAAATATTTTCATAAACTTTTTCTGCTATTTTAAATAATTTTATATAGATATTTATATGTATTAGGTCATGAAAAGAACATTTATCATACTCCTTATGCAACTATTTTCACCAACTTCGACTACAGAGCAAGACTAATTCTCTGTATTCTGTTCAGTGCTACTTACTACATAAGATAATGATTTATACATTTTGGAAGACAAAAATAAAAAGATTTTATGATGTTGCTGAAGGACTACAAAGCCTTAAAATGAAAAGATAAATTAAATATTGCATTGTCCAAATATATAAATGTATAGATATAAATCATAATACACATTAAAAAAGTATGTGCTTATTTTCACAAAGCTAGCTCTACAGAAATTTTAGTAAATTTCTTCATGTTCAGTGTTTACTCAATATGAATTCATTTTCTTTTCATGCATTATTATTTATTTTTTGAATTAATAACATTCAAAGGGCTAGAACAAAGTATGTACTTTGACCATTTTTTACCCTAATTCTATTTATGATTTTCTAAGGTTATTCTAAAAATCATCATATTACCTATACAGGTACTGAGAAGTTAATTGCTCTCTACTAGTCAGATGTTTGTTCCTTCACAGACAGACCAGCAACAACATCCTATCTCTAATAAGATATTTCTGTTTCTTGTGTTCCCACACAGAAATGTTTTATTTCCAATTTCCCTTTGTAGTTAGGTCAGAGGTCATTGGTTGACCTATAGTCAGTGAAAGGTGAAGAAAGTCATGTCAGTGACTTTCAGCTTTTTCTCTTCAAATGTCTAGCATAACATTATAATCAATTCCACTTACTCCTGAGGCTTTGAAAACCACATGGACCAAGTAGTGTAAAATTAAGGTGGCAACAACTTTGTTCTAACGTTGGAGGAAAGCAGACCAGTAGACTAACCAATCTATAATCCAGTTGAGGAATATTATTTTATGGTGTTGAACCATTGTTACTTCAACATTTATGTGTTACCTGACATAGCTTAGGCTTCAGTAAGAAACAAGCATGCTAAGGAATGTTCTTAGGACTATGTGTCAGAGTTATAAGTGTTGACACTTAGAGAAAATATTCTATTTTTTAATTCATCTGATTCAGGGCAATTCAAGTTTTCTGGGAAAGTCTGAGAAAGGAAGAGGATATTAGATACTTTCTGATGTCAATAAATAAACTAATTGGCAATCAGTTGAGATGACTTTTTGAAAAGTAAGGTCAACTTTGCTAAAAAGTATTGCATGTTGGAATGACAACAACTTTGTTAGAAAACTATCCTAGTAAATTTGGAAAAATAGCATATTTTTTAATATTGTAATTATTTATTTTTCTTTTAAAAAATAAGCAATATGTTGCCCTCATTAAGAAAAAAAGAGCATTGATTAAAATCATTTGAATGTTTACCAGTGACAAAATACAAATGTCTTACATAAAAGGTAGCATTTCAAAGTATTGAGATTGTATTTTATTAGCAATCGGTCTTTTCTTAAACTAAACAGTTTAGTAATTTTTAACATCAAGAACAGAATCACAATATAACCATCTGCAAATGCCCAGCATTGTAAACATAAAATACAGTAAAACATTTACAACAAATTTCATACGGCTTTGTGGTAGGACAAAGTGAATATTACAGTAATGTTTTGTCTTTTTCTGTCTTGTAAGGGGCACAGTTCACAATTCACGCATCACTTTTACTATATAAAGTAGTACTTTCTAAGGTTTCAAAATAAGAAACTACCATGTCCTTATTTTAGCTACTTATTTTTAAAAGGAAACAACCAGTTTTAATGTTACATAATGACAGTGCTTATCTAACCTCCTAGAAAGGGAGTGTGCTGTGTAAATAACAAAGATTACTACCACTCTCCATTTCTCACCATAGTCTGCATTATGGCTTATTGTCACAGTAATCAGTTGCTATTTTCTGTCATGTCTCAGGCATTCTATGTTATTAGAAAGGCAGAGGAGGATGATGACAAACTAAGTCATAGAGAAATGACAGAAACTAATTTCCATGTCATTTCTGTAAAACTTTTCTACAGTGAGAGCTTCTATCTTATGATTTAATATATAGAAACCAATCCTTTCCTTGAGCACTATATAAACTCCTACAACCTGCTGATGAATGGTAGAAATAAATGCGCACAATGCAATGTGATAAATTCTATAACGATGCTCTATCCAAACTTAGGAATAAACCATAGAGAGGTCAAATATATTTGAGCTATAGATCTTGTATTTAATATCTAATTAACCACATAAATTCCATTGCTAATAAAAGGATAATAATTGTGACTATGGTACTACCAATAAATCCCCAAATTAAAGTTTCTTCTGATCAGTTCTTTGTTTCTAATTAATTTAGTTACTTCTTACTGTCATAAAACATTCAAATTAATAAAAGACAATAAAGACTTCTCTGTGTCTCTCTCTCTCAACATTCAGAAATAAGTTACCTTTTTTATTTTAATTACCAAGGCTATTTTTTACTTTCTCCCTCAAAGTCTTATTTATTCCTCTCAGTCATTATCATGTATAAACTTATTTAATATACCTGCCATTTTATTATAGAATCCAATGATGTAAATGGTTGAACAACAATGGATCCAGGGCTAACTTAGAATATATTCTGATTTACCCTCCATATTTGATTTTGAACCAATGATTATCATTGAAATGACACTCATCTTCATTTTGACACAATGCAAGAGAAGCAGAATTGATTTGTGTTGTATGTAATGAATAAACATGTTTAGGACAGACCTCTTTATTCTGACCATGTTTCTTTCGAAAACAAAATTGGGAGTTACTCAATATATCAAATAAGTCATCAAATTATTGAAGAATGATATACGGGCCTTATTCTCATCTTGGTATTTACATAGCACTGGCTAGTGGAAGTTAATAAATGTTCAAGGAGTCAGCTACAATTACCTTTTTCTGGTGTAGGTCAGACTCACTTTCACCATCTCTTCTACTTCTATTTTTCTGTGTAAATATCGGATTGCTTTTGGCTAATGATACCATGTAGTGAAGAAAAAAGTGGTTTAGAAAGGTAAATATCTTTCACAATGCTGTAAACTTTCATTTTCACAAAATTGAACATATTCAAGTCTCTCTGAGGCAACATAATGGCTTATGTGTAAAGACATATTCTATATGTACCTTTTTACCTGCAATCAAAAAATGTATTTACATTTTTTAATATATCGTGATCATGATAAACAAGGTTTGGGATAGTTCTATAGATGGACCTTAATTTTAGGTGGATAAAACCTGGAAAATTGGTAGTTCAGTTTAACTTATATAAAATATCAACTTCTGTAGCTCTTAAAGAATATATAATGTCTTAAGAATCTTTGACAAGACTGAATTTAATTGGTTATTTATATCTACTAAACTTTTTTCTAAACTTTATTTTTTTTATTCTTTTATTAGTGCTGTATTTGTTTCTTTTTCCTCCAATTTTATTTGCAAATATATGGCATTTTGGTCACTTTGTTGATCCATTACCAAACCAGGAAATCTAGAAAGTATATCTAATGATGTCATCTCTATGCCAAATAGATCCCCAAACACAATCGCCTAATGCATGAACACAGTTAGAAACTGAAATCATTGGTAAATTCATTGAATCATATAGTAAGATATTGATTTTTTATGACTTCATACATTTAAAATTAAATTATTTTCCTAGTAGGTCTACAGAAAATGAAATTGGTCATATAGTTTTTAATATAATGTAATTAAAGTGTTGTTCAATTTAATTAGTCATATCATTAAAACTGTGTACTAATATTGCTGAAATGGCCTGCAATTTCTCTGATCAGTAGCAGAATCCAAGATGACCACCATAAAGTTATTTGGAGCCCAATGTAAGATAATTAAAATTAAGTGGGAAATACAACAGAAAATTCTAGATATTTGCATCTATTTTGAAATTTAGACAATATATCTAATTAGAATAGTTTTCTTATTAGTTAATTAACAATATTTTTAGAGACAAGAGGTCTCACTCTGTTGCCCAGCATGGAGTGCCATGGTGGTTAGAACTTACTACAGGTGCCTTGAATTCCTGAGCTCAAGTGATCCTCCCAGCTCAGCCTCCCAAGTAACTGAGACTACATACAGGTGCATGTTAGTACACCCAGCTAATTTTTTTTTTTTTAATTTTTATAGAGATGAAGTTTTGCTATGTTGCTCAGGTTGGTCTAGAACTCCCGACCTCAAGCAATCCTCCTGCCTCAGCCTCCCAAAATGTAGTATAATTTTCTGTATATAAATATCCAGAGGTAATTGATCTGAAATGCTAGTTTGACATAATAAGAAATATATAATCCAGTAGACAGATACACTTTTGCAAATATTAACCTTAATTCCTTCTTTCAAAATTAAGAAAAGTCTTCTGTAATTTATTATAAAAATTTTAGGAATGCTTGAACTCATTTTATTTATTTGTGTGTGTTGCCTGAGAAAAGAATTTTCTATATCTTAACACTCAGATAATCTGCAGAAAAAAAAATACAAGTCGTCAGGTAAACAGAATCCATTGTAGTTTGAGATCTATAAATCCCTTTGCTGGCTCTGGTTATCTCTACCATGGAGTGAGCCTGGGACACTGACAGATTCCAGGACCGTTTCATGAAACAGAATATTTTTTAGTGTAGTTCTGAAAATTCTCAGGTAAAGAAACATGCCCTCTAGTATGTACAGAGCAATGAGGCAACTTCTATATATTCTTTGGATTTTCTCCTCATCCAGAAATTTAAGTAGGCTTTTAGAATTTAAAAAAAATGTGTGTACCCACATTAATGATATATTGCCTGAAGTTTCTGGCAATATATCATTAAATATAATATGATAAGAAATATTTGTTTTGTCTCTGATGTGCTTCTTTTCTGAATCTTTGAAACAAACAGGAAAAGGTTATAATTAAAACTGCATTTATTGAACACCAAGATATGCTAATTCTGAATTTATTCCCATTGCATCCTAATTAAAATACCTCTTTTATCTTCAAAGGGAGAAGAAATCAGAGAAAAGGAAGGAGTAATAAAATATTGAAAACCTCACATTGGCATTCTATTGAATTATTTTTAATGCAAAGAAGAATACTTAATGGTAATGAATGTTTAAGAAGAAAATTTGAGGGCTTTCCGAAATTTTTTTCTTCATATTTTAGTTTCTGCTCTGTGAAATCCAGTATTAATTTGTAATTATTGGATTAAAACCCAGATGAATCTGACGTACCGTTATGTAAGTCTTTTCAGCTGTCAACTTTAAACAACACAGAAAAGCATAGTTTGGTAATGGCGGAAAATCTATGATCAGAATCTGAACTATATTCAAAAACGCATTATTGACAGTAGAGGCAATGTATAAGCAATCGTGCCCTAATAGTCAGCAGTATCTAATTGAGCTGATAATAAGAAAGATATATGGAAGTTCACTATAAGCTGGAGAATCTTAGTAAATCATTTCCGAAGCAAACTCCCATAGTTTAGGAGTGAATGAATTATCAATACCAGTGAACAATTTGATATTCATGAAATTTTTCCCATATACTTTTTGGACAAAATTAGTGTTTAGCCTAAATTCAAGTGATATTTTTCAAACTATTTATAATTTTTCAAATTATTTTTAATTCTTTTTTTTTTTTTTAAAGACAATTTTAGGGTAGTGAACGAAAGTGACTAGAAAATCCAATTTTGATGAAAAGGCCTGAGTAGCCAGTGTCGGCAAGTGTGCTCCAGGCTCTTAATGTTCCTCGAATTTTTTGTTGTTTCTCTTTAGTGACCATGTTTATCCCACATCAAGAACTGCTTCATGTACTAAAAGCTTGACATCATTTAGTTGTGTATTTTCTATTCAGAGGATTTTATCTACCCACCTTACTGCTCATGGCATCCCAAATGACATTTTGGAAGATTTTTCCTTTCCCAGTTGTAAGATAAACTAACATAATTTCCTCCATGGGTCCCTATCATTGATGCAGGCAAGGCTATTCAACACTTACTCAATGATTTAAATGTTTAATGAGACCCCATTATTAAACAAAATTGCACTGTAATATGATAAGACTTTATCAATCCATACCTCTTTCTCTGTCTTCATTTCATTACCAGGAATCTGATGTCAGTTATCCATATAAATCAGTTCTGAATGGCTGTGGTAATGACATAATGGACGTACTTTGGTTGTTTTTTCAGTTAATTGCTTTGAAATATTGCTAATATATTTTGCATTTTCTGTATTCACAATGTATTTCATTAACAGTGTTTGACAACTATGTATTATCCAAATATTGTGCCTGTGTAGAAGAAATGATGAGCAAAATCACAAAACCAAAGGTTTTCAGGAATCTAGTTTCTTCTTTCTGATATGTAAAATTCTAGGTGCTTTTCTCTAATATGTAAAATTTACGTACATTGATTTGTTTACAGTAGAATGTCTAAAACAAATTAAGACACATATAAGGAGTAAAGGACAATTATAAATAATCAGAAATTTAAATTAACTGTTGATAATTCTACATCTGAAAGACTATAAAGAAGATTATTATACTTCTGAAAAAATTGAACACCTCTTAATATTTCTTTAGGGAGAAAGCTTTGCAACATATGTGGGAGTAAAGATTACCTCTGTGAGTTAACTTGCGGTGTTTACTATATGGTTCCTAATTTTTGCTGTTACTTCATGAAGTTAATAAAAGCGACGATATAACTGCAATACATATTTTTATTTATCTGAGTTATATGTATTGTAAATGTTCACAGCTACTTTGTGAGAGTTTTAGTACTTTGCCTAATGCAACAGAATATACACCATAAATTTCCTAATGACAACTGGATGAGTTACATTTCTTTTTGTTGGTGAAAAAGTAGACAAATTGAAATATTTTTCTGAGGGTGGTAAATGGTACAACTAGATGCGGGAGGTAGAAAGTCAATGATATTACCCCACATACTTGGGTAACTAATTTTTAGCTTATGCTTTTAAAGTTTAAATATTTCTCCAAGCCTTGTAGTTTATAGATTCCATATATGTCAAATTTTGTGTAATATGTCACAGTATTATACTATTATTTGTATACTATTACTTATTTCTAGATATTTTAATTTTTATTGGGATATTTTCTTGAGTTATGGGGTATTTTAACATTGTTATGTGAATCTCCAAACTTTGTATATTTTCTAGTATTTTCTGTATTGCTTTCCAACTAAATTTCACTGAGATTAGAGAATATTTTATATCATTTTAATAATTTGATATCTGTTGAAACTTGTTTTATGTCCCACTATATACTTTATTTTGGAAAATGTTTCCTAAGTACTTGAAAATAATGTATGTTAGTCAACCACATTAGAAAAAGCATCTGTAGTTTTTAAGATTCTCTAAGTCTGAGTTTCTTCAACACAAAATGAAGACCTTCCTACTGTGGTTTTGATTTGCATTTATCTAATGACCAGTGATGATGAGTTTTTTTTCATGTATTTGTAAGCCACATAAATGTCTTCTTTTGAGAAGTGTCTGTTTATATCCTTTGCCCACTTTTTGATGGGGTTGTTTGTTTTTTTTCTTGTAAACTTGTTTAAGTTCCTTGTAGATTCTTGATATTAGCCCTTTGTCAGATGGATAGATTGCAAAAATTTTCTCCCATTCTGTAGGTTGCCTGTTCAGTCTGATGATAGTTTATTTTGCTGTGCAGAAGCTCTTTAGTTTAATTAGGACCTATTTGTCAGTTTTGGCTTTGTTGCCATTGCTTTTGATGTTTTAGTCATGAAGTATTTGTCCATTCCTATGTCCTGAATGGTACTGCCTAGGTTTTCTTCTAGGGTTCTTATGGTTTTAGGTCGTAGGTTTAAGTTTTTAATCCATCTTGGGTTAATTTTTGTATAAGTGTAAGGAAGGGGTCCAGTTTCAGTTTTCTACATATGGTTAGCCAGTTTTCCCAACACAATCATGTCAGTTAGAATGGCGATCATTAAAACATCAGGAAACAACAGATGCTGGAGAGGATGTGGAGAAATAGGAATGCGTTTACACTGTTGGTGGGACTGTAAATTAGTTCAACCATTGTGGAAGACAATGGGTGATTCCTCAGGGATCTAGAACCAGAAATACCACTTGACTCAGCAATCCCGTTATTGGGTATATACCCAGAGGATTATAAATCATTCTACTGTAAAAACACAAGTACACATATGTTTATTGCAGCACTATTCTCAATAGCAAAGGCTTGGAACCAACCAAAATGCCCATCAATGATAGACTGGATTAATAAAGTGTGGCACATATACACCATGTAATACTCTGCTTCCATGAAAAAGGATGAGTTTATGTCCTTTGCAGGGACATGGATGAAGCTGGAAACTGTCATTCTCAGCAAACTAACAAAGGAACAGAAAATCAAATACCATATGTTCTCACACATAAATGGGAGTTGAAGAATGAGAACACATGGAAACAGGGAGGGGAACATCACACGTTGATCCTGTCAGTGGATGGGGGACTAGGGGATGGATAACATTAGGAGAAATACCTAATGTAGGTGATGGGTTGATGGATGCAGCAAACCACCAAGGCACATGTATACTTATGTAACAAACCTGCACATTCTGCACATGTATCCCAGAACTTAAAGTATAATTTTAAAAAATAAAATATAAAAAAGAAAAAAAAGACAAAAACAACACCTTCTTTGTAAGAATTAGATACTACACTATCAGGTGCCTGGGATAGTTATTTCTCCGCATAAGAAGAACCATATCAGTTCTTTGCTATGTGAGTGCTTTTGAGTTTTTTTTAGATATGCTTAGTCCAATAGAAGATATTACATCATGACTGGTATTTAAAATCTTGAGATTTTTTAAAAACACAATAAAATGTTTTTTTACAACATATTTATCTTAAGGAGTGTTTTCTTGAATTTTATGGAATTATTAATACAATAAACACCTACGAAACAGATAACATACCCTCACTTATTTGTATGTATTTTGAGCCACATTTCTTTGCCTTGGATAGTGGAATTTGTGTTCCTATCTATTAATAATTATTAATAATCAGTGTTGTAGAAGAAAATTAAGGATGGAATTCTGAATCTATCTTCATTGTAGCCAAAAGTTCTTATATATTTTATTTATCTTCCCACTGTGGTTACCTATGTTATATTTGTTTAATTTTAAACTTTGAGATTCAGAAAATTATTTAGTTATTCTAAGTTTGAGTCTTTCTTTTCATTAACCGTGATTGGCATTCAACATTCCCTTTTATTTTTAAGGAAACAAATTTTTCTTCAAGGAGCACTGTTTTGTGAATACCAATTCAAATAACTGCTGATTCTTTTTCTCTTAGCTCATTCTGACATAAGGAACACTGATTTTTTCATTATTACTACCTAAAATGTTAATAGTTTTACATGCTTATTTGCTCTTTAGTATCCCACAGAATTCTGCTGCAAAACAGCTCCTTTCCTTATTCTACAACCTTTTTCTTAGGTAATCTCATCATTATTTTAAGTGTGTCATATAGCAGAAAGATTATGTTTTCATCTTTGGGCATCCACACTTCAGTACAATATCTGTCTCAGTGCCAATTACATATAAAGTACTAAATAAATGTAAGCTGAGCTCAGCTCCTGAAATTGAAGGGACATGCATTAAAAGTATTGAGTTAGGTTTCTTGTTCAATCACTTTGGCAAAGAAAATTAGAGTACAAGTACTAATCATAAGATAAATAATAGTCAAGCAAATTTTTTAAAACAGAGAACACAGGTGATTATGCTAGGTAATGAATTTCAAAGGCATTAGTAAGGGAAATTCAAATTAATGTCAAAAACTAAGGAATCCAACAGTATTCTAATTATTATTCCAAGCTAATTGCTATTTTCCAGCCAATGACATTTTCACTGCAAATACATCTGTAATTTTATATTATTGCTTTAATAAACATTTATTTCTAAATATACATTAAACCATGAAGTATGTTTTTAAGATAGTACTGACACCAGTATTTAAGTAGAATCCCAAACCGAAGATCTTAATGGAAATAGTACAAGTATATTTAAACCAAACCAAAGTAAAAATAAATAAATAAAGGCATTGACTAGAAACACAACAAGGAGAAAAAATAAAAAGGAAGATTGATAGAATGTTCACAAATAAGGAACAGAATCATCATGCTCTTAGTAAACTTAACATCTCAGTAGATTTATTTTCATATGATTGGATTCAGGTATCTAAAACCTGTCTCTCTGTCATTCTGATTAACAGATTTAAGAAAGTACATTATGCTCTCTTTTTAAGAGTTTTATAATGCCTGACTTCTAATATCTACAATGGTTCACCATACCTTATGGACGAAAGTGCCAAACAAGATGTTATACCTCTCTGTTTATTTCCTATTTGATCATTATTAATGCATAAAACAAAATGGAAAAGGAAATGGAATATTTACATTTATTTTTTAATAATTATTATTAAAAAACACAAAGATAAAATAACAATATAATCTGTGATTTTATGTGACTACTTGTTTTTATATGATACAGAATCGTTTGTTACTTAAATTGTGATTTATAAATTTAATGTTTACTGTGATTATTTATGTTATTCAGAACAAGAGTATATTCCCTGCCTCCCACCAATTAGCTATTATAAACTTATATAACCGTCCTGGGAATTATTAATATTCATGTAAGCAAATGTACAATTGATTATTAATACATTTATATGTATTACAAATGATAATATATGTATGTAGTAACATTATAATACTAATAATATTGTACTTAATATACTAATAAAATATGTCTATGTAAAGTATGTTTAATAAGTAATGCAGTATATTACTAATATGTACAAATACTACATACATAATTAATATATTAACCAATATGTACATATCAAAGCAATCAATGCATTCATAACTACAGTAGTTCTCAACTGTATTTTCATGCCCTTATTGGAAGTTGGTGTTATCTCTGTCTTGTATTCCTACTTCTGGTTTCCCCTGGTCTTCAGCCAGCCCCTAATTTGCTGACAGGTCTTTAACTTATCAGATAAACACATTTTTTCTTCCTGAAATACTTATGCTATTAGTGTTTCTGACTATTTTGAGTTGTTGTGGCTTACCATTATCTTTAACTACTGGTCATGGGAGTGCTAAGAAGCAACTCAGAGAATCTCCCTGAATTTGTTACCTACTAACTCTTGCTTCTATTATATGATGGTGACGTACTTACTGCTTGACAATTAGGTTCAATCATCAAGACAATAGAGCAACATTGTTATTTGAGGTTCAGTAGAATGTGTAGCCCAAAGTGGCAAGGAGGCAGTTTCTATTTCCAGCTTAATGAAAAACTGTGTTTTGTCCTCTGATGAAATATTCCTCTTTTGAGAAATAAAATTTCTAAACCAACTTTTTTAGTGGATAATTAGGAGTAATAATGAGAAAAAAATACTTCATATTTTACCCTTTATTTTGTAGACCTATGGCTAAATGTATAGATGATAGGTAGAGATATAGATTTATCTCTCTCTCTCTCCTCTTTATATATACACATACACACACGTATACACACATATATACACATAAAGATATTTTATATATGCATAGATAGGCAGAGATAGATAGATAGATAGATAGATAGATAATAGATAGATACATATATAACTTATCTTTATAAACTGCACACAAACTTTCCATAGTGTTTTCTCAGGTAGGACTAGCTTTGTAGTTATCCCTATAGCTGTTCCAATGCCAAATGAGGCCAACTGCTTCAGGGTGATAGGGGTATGGTAAGACCATCAAATTTCATGAAGATGAGCACCATTACATTTCTTTACTCTGTAAAAGAAATTAATTGATAAGCGGTGATTCCATGTAATATTCTAGGGGGTAAATAAGGTGCTCTCTAAACCACAGATGTTATTGCTGGCAGAGCATATCAAGCAAGAAATACAAATCCAGATTAAAATTAACTATCTATTCCAATTGGGGCCAATTGCTACCCTTTCCATGATGAAAAATATGCTCTATAATCAGTCGGCCTCCAGGTGGCTAGCTTGTTCTCAAGGAAAGCAGTCACATCACCAGGTTAGTGTTCATCTTTGCTATTGGTAAGTAAGGAAACACCCTTGGTTGCATCATGTACTAACTTCATCCTGCTCTCATTGGGTTTTTTTTATTTTTTTTTTCATTTTCTCCTGAGTAACTGGGACTGCAGGTGTGTGCCACCACACCTAGCTCTTGCCCCCATTGCTTGTAAGGCTTATTGAATAAGGGTTAGGGAATGGGTTGTTTTGTCCACTGAATTAATGGCAGACTCCTGTTCAGTGGTTATCTTTGTTGCAACCATGAATATTCACATATTCACAAATATCTGGACTCTTGTATCTCATTTTCAGGGGTCTATACACATACCATTCCCAGATCTCTTTATCAACAATTATACAAGTTTATTTTTTCCCTGAACTTCCCTCAAATCTTTTGGCTACTTCCTTTGGGTCAGCCATAGCTCTTGCCATCTTTCTTTTTGAATAAAGGGAACCACTAAGTGAATTTCACAGATATCTGTCCACTGGCGAGATTAATTTTCCCTCAACCGTTTTCAATCCACCCTGGGCAATGCTGTAATGCCACATCATTCACATTCAACTCATGCAAGCACAGGGTTTAAATCTACCAGTAAACTAAGGCTGTGCTTTTTATTCAATCATCAAAGAGTTTTAAGAAACTTAATGTTAGAAGTATGAATTTAGGATGAGGGACAACTGTAGGAGGAGTTGACTATGGAATTATTAACTTGTTGAAGAATTTAAGCTGCTCATGAATTAACTTTCTTATGAAACTTACTTGTGCCATCAGATGCTGATCTTGTTTATCCTAATTGTAGTTGATAATTTTACACACATTCTAATGTACATAAAAATTATAGTAGGTCAGACTTCTGTTCACAATAGGTAAACAACATTTTTTCTCATAAATAAGTCAAATAGTGTTTCAGGAGATTGCTGATCTCTTACACTTCCAAGTTACATTGACTACCACCAGAAGTAGTAGTTGAAACAAACCATTCTTACGATTTTCTTTTTTTTTTTGGAGATGGAGTCTTGCTCTGTCACCCAGGCTGGACATGATCTCAGCTCATTGCAACCTCTGCCTCCTGGGTTCAAGAAATTTTTCTGACTCAGCCTCCAGAGTAGCTGGGACTACAGGTGCATACCACCACACCAGCCTTTTTTTTTTTTTTTGTATTTTAGTAGACAAGGGGTTTGACTGCGTTGCCCACACTGGTCTCAAACTCCTAAACTCAGGCAATCCGCCCGCCTCGGCCTCCCAAAGTGCTAGGATTACAGGCATGAGCCACCATGCCTGGTCACCATTCTTATGACTTTCTAAGGCTACTTTACATTTTGGTAACCATGCACCTCTTGTGTCTGGTAGTAGTTGTTTGCTACTGTATTAGGGTTCTCTAGAGGGACAGAACTAATTGTGCATATGCATACATGCATATACACGAAGGGAAGTTTATTATTAACTCACACAATCACAAGGTCCCACAATAGACTGTCTGCAGGTTGAAGAGCAAGAAGATCCATTTCGAGTTCCAAAACTGAAGAACTTGGAGTCTGATGTTTGAGGGCAGGAAGCATCCAGCACGGGAGCAAGATGTAGGCTTGGAGGCTAGGCCAATCTCCCTTTTCACATTTTTCTGTGTGCTTATATTCTAGCCATGCTAGCAGCTGATTAGATTGCACCCACCCATATTAAGGGTGGGTCTGCCTTTCCTAGCCCACTGACTGAAATGTTAATCTCCTTTGGCAACACTCTCACAGATACATCCAGGATCAATGCTTAGTATCCTTCAATCCAATCAAGTAGACAGTATTAACCATCACAGTTCCACCCTTTGTCAACTTGAAGCCATGCACATTTCCTGAGATAATACAACATCTTCAAATAAAGACAATAGTAAGGTCATAATTACGCCTAACGTAATACAACTATCCTTCATACAACTGGAAACACACCAATCCCCAATACAAATACCACTAAATAAAGTTAAGAATACTTGAATGCTGAAGTGAAGTCAATAAACCTTATGTCACATGGTAAAGGAGAAAGGAAATAAAATGAAGGTATTTTCCTAGTATAAGTGTATATGTGCACAAACATGTTTTTGTCAAAAAAAAGAAGGAAATACTCATGACTTCTATAGCCCTCCTTTCTGCAACTGGTCACGTAGTTGTAGCTGGTATTGATGACTACCTTCTTCTACCACCTTCTTCTACCACCCATTCTGTATTCCCTTTGGCTTCAGCAAGCACCTCAGCAAGTCGTGAATTTTTTCCTGGTGACGTAACCCAAACCTTCATTCCTGAAGGGTCTGGATCATTTGTAGTTCTGCCTGGATTGGGCTATTGTAGTTTCCCATTGACCTTAATCAAAGGGCATGATAATACTAAGTGACGTCCTAATGGATCTCCTATGTTCCATGCATACTCTTCCTTACCTCCACTGTGGAGTAGTAGACTAATTTAATCTTGAGAGTCCACGTCAATCACCCCAGTCAACACCGTAACTCCCTTCTTAGACTGTTGACTTAAAGGTAGGAGAAGCCCAAAGTGTCCAGGTGGCAATCTTGACTTTCAGTTTAATGGGATTGTTGTGTCCCCTGGTGGCAATGTTCCTCCCTCTTGAACTAAGACATCCAGGCCAGCAGAACATAATGTTGGGGGAATAAGAAACAAAAAGTTTGCTAGTGGATCACTAGGGGTGATGATGAGGGTGCCACTTCCATTTCCTTCCCTTGATTTCTGGACCTACGAGTCCTTGCTATGAGAGAAACAGTACCATATATTGGATGGTGATTCGGAGCATACAAAGCCTTCTAGAGAACTTTGTCCCAGCCCTGCAAAGTATTGTCATATAGCTGGCATTGTAATTGTGACTTCAAAAGGCCATTCCACTGTTCCATCGATCCAGCTGCTTTCAAACGATGGGGAAAATGGTAAAGCCAGTGAATCCCATGAGCATGAGACAATTGCCACACTTCTTTATCTGTGAAGTGAGTGCCTTGGTCAGAGGCAATGCTGTGTGGAAGACCATAATGGTGGATAAGGCATTCTATGAGTACACAGATGGTAGTCATGGTACAAGCATTGCGTACAGTATAGCCAAACCCATATCTGGAGTAAATGTCTATTCCAGTGAGGACAAACCTCTGCCCTTTCCATGATGGAAGAAGTTCTGTATAATCAATCTGCAACCAGGTAGCTGGCTGATCACCCCGAGGAATGGTGCCATATCGAGGGTTCAGATTTGGTCTCTGCTGCTGGCAGATTGGGCACTCTTCAATGGCCATAGCCAGATCAGCCTTGGTGAGTGCAAGTCCACGTTGTTGATCCCATGCATAACACCCATCTCTGCCACCATGGACACCTTGTTCATGGGCCCATTGGGCAATGACAGGGGTGGCTGGGGAAGGAGGCTGAGTGGTGTCCACAAAACAAGTCACACTATCTACTTGATTATTAAAATCTTCCTCTGCTGAGGTCACCTGTTGGTGAGGACTCACATAGGAAACAAATATCTTCACAGTTTCTGATCACTTGGATAGATCCATCCTTATAACTCTTCCCCAAATTTCATTGTCACCAATTTTCCAATCATGCTTTTTCCAAGTCCTTGATCATCCAGCCAAACCATTGGCTAAAGCCCATGAATCTGAATATAATCACATATCTGGCCATTTCTCTTTCCATGCAAAATGAACAACCAGGTGCACTGCTCAAAGTTCTGCCCACTGGGAAGATTACCCTTCACTGCTGTCCTTCAGGGATGTCCTAGACACTGGCTATAGTGCTGCAGATGTCCACTCTTGAGTGCTGCCTACATATTGTGTAGAACCAACTGGGAAATAAAGCCCTACTCTTCTCTTCCTCTGTCAGTTGATCACAGGAATCTCTTCATGAGGCCATCGGAGCAGGCCGGGGAAGAGAAGACAGGGTGGCAGGAGTGGAGACCATGGGAATTTGAGCCACTTCCTCATGTAACTTACTTGTGGCTTCAGGACCTGCTCTAGTCCAATCATGTATATACCATAACATTTCCATTTGATGATGGTATGGGGCTATGCACACCACATTCTATGGTTAGATGGGTCAGGTAGAACCCAGTTCATGACAGGCAGTTCAGGTCGCGGGATGATTTGATGACCTAAGTCAAATGTTCAGTCTCCACCAAAGCCCAGTGACAGGCCAAGAGCTGTCTCTCAAAAGAAGAGAATAGTTATCTGCAGAAGACGGCAGGGCCTTGCTCCAAAATCCTAGAAGCCTCCTCTGTGATTCACCTATGGGGGTCTGCCAGAGACTCCAAACAGCATCCCTATCTGCCACTGACACTTCAAGCACCATTGTATCTGCTGGGTCTACGGCCCAAAAGGCAGAGCAGTTTTCTCAGCAATCTGGACCTATTGTAGAACCTTCTCATGTTCTCGACCCCACCCAAAACTGGTGGCCTTTTGGGTTACTCGATAAATGAGTCAGAGTAACAAGCCCAAATGAAGAATGTGTTACCTCCAAAATCCAAATAGGCCCACTAGGCATTATGCCTCTTTCTTGGTTGTAGGAGGGGCCAAATGCAGCAACTTATCCTTCACCTTAGAAAGAATATGTCAACAGTCCCACACTACTGTACCCTTAGAAATTTTACTGAGGTAGAATGTCCCTAAATTTTAGTATATTTATTTCCCATTCTCTGGCACCTACATGTATCACCAATAAGTCTATTGTGTTTGCTGCTTCTTGCTCACTGGATCGAATCAACATAAAGTCACCATTGTAAGGGACCAGTGTGATATCTTGCAGAAGCAAAAAGTGAACAAAGAATCTCCAAATGTGATTATGACACAAAGCTGGAGAGTTGATATATCCCTGAGAAAGGACAGTAAATGTATATTGCTGGCCTTTGCCAGCTGAAGGCAAATTGCTTCTGGTGGGCCTTGTGGATTGGAATAGAGAAAAATGGCATTTGCCAAGTCAATGACTGTATATCAGATAACAGCAGATGTGTTAATTTGCTCAATGAAACCACATCTGGAACAGCAGCTGCAATTGGAGCCACCACTTGGATAAGCTTATAATAATCCACTGTCATTCTCCAAGATCCATCTGTTTTCTGCACAGATCAAATGGGAGAGTTAAATGGGGATGTGGCAGGAATCACCAACTGTGTTTTTCAAATCCTTGATGATGGCACTAATCTCTGCAGTTCTTCCACAGATGCAATATTGTTTCTGATTTACTATTTTTCTAGGTAGAGGCAGCTCGTATTACTTCTATTTGTCTTTTCCCACCATGTTAGTCCTCATTCTATCAGTCAGGGAGGCAATATGGGGTTTCTGTCAGCTGCTAAGTATGTCTATGGCAATTACGTATTCTGACACTGGGGAAATGACCACAGGATGAGTCTAGGACACACTGGACTCACTGTAAGTCAGACTTGAGCTAAAACTCCATCAATTGCCTGACTTCCATAAGCCCCTACTTTAACTGGAGGACCACAATGACATTTTAGATCCTCTGGAATCAACATCAGCTCACACAGTGTCCAGTAGTCCTCGAAATGTCTGATCATTTCCCTTTCCACAATACACAGTTACCCTGTTAAAAGGCCAGAGATCTTCTTGGGGAAGGATGAGAGAAAGATACACTGCATAAATTGTCAGTAGTGTAGTGGGATCCTTCCTAAAGAGGACCCAACCTCCCCTTCATTCAAGGGGTTCTGGGTCTATACACTGGCTTCTCTCTGGAAATTGATTGAGAGGCCATGATTCTCTTTTTTTTTTTTATTCAAATTAATCTTTTGTTCATCTGACATAGAAGCTTTTTGCTTGTATAAACTAGTACAGTAGGCTTCCTATCAATTTCACTTCTAGGAGCACTGTGATTAATTAGTCAATGCCAGTGCTCTACACAAGTCAAACTATTCTGATTGCTGCTTTGCCTCTGCTGTCCATTATGGTAGCTCCTCCCACCTTGCTTTTTGCTGGGGTCTGTTCTGCAGACCCTGACTCACTGACAGATGAATAACGTACACTGACACAGACATTCTGCTTGTCAGTCCAGCCAAGTTTCCGGGTCACTTATAGACTCGAAGGAGAGTGCTGTCAGCTGTGACCCCAACATACTGACCCTCTGGCATTTTTTCAGCAAATATTAGATGACAAAAGTCTCAAGTGAATACCATTAGAGGTTAATAAACCTGATCTCCTTCCCCTCTCCCATACCAGAGCACCATCTTGCCCACAAATGATCACAGGTTAGTTTTAGAACCACATGAGTAAACAAGCTGTTTAGATAGACTTCTCTACATTCCTATGTTAATTACCCTTATTAATTATAGCTTAAAGAGAATTAGGCTGCCTTCAGCCAAACTATCTGAAGCTATGCAAAAATCTTTTGGCCTTCCAAGGAGGTTTGTGTTTTATTTTATAATTTTCCCCACAATCCTGATGGAATTCCTAGATCTCCCCCTTTTCTGTTTTCTCATCAGGTCTTATTGATTGAAGAGCACAGATGTACGCAGCAATAGGTTTCTCGGGTGTGGTGGTCATTGCTTATTCTGGCTTTGCATCCTAGAATTAGCAAATAACTTAAGACAATCATGGGTATAATTGGCAACATTCTTTTTCAATCAAAGAGTGACCCACGGGAGCAGAGGTCTAGCCAGGAAAGATGATCTTGCACATCCTTCCATATGACTATTTGATGAGTATATAAATCTATAGTGAGAAAGGATTCTAAAATTTTAGTTTTAAGTTGCTTTATGTCTGCTGTTAAACTATCACGAAAGGCTTTCCAGAGGTATTGTTTCATCTCATCCCAACTATGTATAGATTGATTCCATGGTAGAGAAGTGACATAGATACATTTATGCTCTCAGTCACAATTTAATTGCTGTAGGAATGCCAGTGCATCTTGTCGCTCCCCCACATATTCCAAAGCAGCCTCGAGGGCTTGCAGACGTGCAAGAATTTTTTGATCTATACCCTGCTGTAAGAAAAGTTCATTAGACACATTTTTGGCCAGATTATCTATCTACAAAGGCAACTATTTATACTGACTCAGTAATAGATGCCACAGAAACTCTAGCAGTTGCTAAGTGACTATGGCTGAAACTTTAAGGCCATAAGTATAAATATGAATCTTTTGAATCTGACCTGGGACAAGGCATGTTCTAAGGTGGCAAGGGCAGAAGAACCTTGCCAATCACATGTCAAATTGACCAGTAGGAGTGCCTCAGATTGTCTCCTTAATACCATGACACTAGTAATATTTAGATTAGATATGTTGTAATTAGTGATACATGAGGAAAACCAGGCCTGTCCCTGCACCCAGGTCACAAATGCAGTGTTTTGGGGTTACATAGAAATATCCATTCCCATAAGGAAAACATATAGAAAAAGTATGCAAATCAGGCCGGGCGCGGTGGCTCAAGCCTGTAATCCCAGCACTTTGGGAGGCCGAGATGGGAGGATCACGAGGTCAGGAGATCGAGACCATCCTGGCTAACATGGTGAAACCCCGTCTCTACTAAAAATACAAAAAACTAGCCGGGCGACATGGCGGGCGCCTGTAGTCCCAGCTACTCGGGAGGCTGAGGCAGGAGAATGGCGTGAACCCGGGAGGCGGAGCTTGCAGTGAGCTGAGATCCGGCCACTGCACTCCAGCCTGGGCGACAGAGCGAGACTCTGTCTCAAAAAAAAAAAAAAAAAAAGAAAAAGTATGCAAATCAGGCACTGATCAACATGATTATGAATAAAGGTTATAGTATAGTTGTTACTGGAACTATGATACATCCCATGCCAAGTGTGAAGAGAGGTGCCAACTTGTACCAGGCACCATAAAGTGTCTTGGGGTGGCATGGACTTTACTTGGGAGCTGGGATATCCCATCCCCTCATTGGCCCAAATCACAGGGGAACAGGATGTGGCAACGAAACTGTGATTGATGCCATGACAGATGAGGACATTAGTAAGGCTACCCAGCAAATGGCCATGGGGGCTCCAGACTAAGATGTTATAATTGCCTAACTGGAGGCTACAGGCTTTTCCCCCATGACAAACCTCCCAGCTAAGTGAAATCCATTCTTTTCCTGGCTTTGTCTTTTGCCACAGGAAGGAATGTTTGGGAAAGCAGCATTGATTGCATTACCTGATTTGAGGCTATCTACAGCTAAGGCTGTTAAGGCATTTCCTTTGCTATGATGTAGCCATAATTGTGTTTGGGTAGATACACAGTAAGGGTTAGAACCTTTATAACTTACACAGAGTAGGATAATGGAGTGATATATAGTGTTATCTGGCACCTTATTCCAATGTGTGCCATAAATCTATCCCTCCTAGCCAAGCAGTTATATTATTATAGGCTAGGAAGGGGGTGTCTGCCCAGGTGATAGGGTAAAAGAAAGGTGGGTCTAAGATATGAGCCCAATAGTGTGTAGCAGGTGCAGGTTGCAGACAAAGCGAGAGGATTTAAAGGATCAATACCCTACGTAAGTTGCAATGTACAACAGAAAGCATAGCCAGAAGCAAATTGTCTGGGGTGAATGATGTTTGTGTCCAGAGCAGGATTCGTCCAGCCTCTTGAGTTGTCCTCTTCAACATCCCCCAGGTAACGTCTGGGGCTTGTGTCATCTGCAGAAGCCACATCATCCGGGGCTGTAGGTCCTGTAGGGTCAGTTCCTTCATCACCGATACTGAGTTGGGTCCTAGCCACACCATGGTATGGTTTGATGTGTCGTGCTGGAATCCAAAGAGGACCTGAGGAGGTGTGGATGTAAGCATACCCTCTTTCCCATGTTAACAATTCATTTTGAACCACACCATTCCTTACTATTTGCATCTATCCATAAAACTGTAGGTTTTATGCGTTGAGAGATTTTAGCAAAGTGCTTTTCTATAGCTGATTGAAATTTTTCATCTAAATTTAGAAAATTAAGGGTAAATAAAGCTTGTGCCAATAGTGTTGTCCATACTCCCCCTTTTCTGTTTTTTGAGCATAATTTTAAGGGTGGAGTGGGCATATTCTACTATAGCTTGTCCTTAGGGGTTATATGGGATGCCTGTGGAATGTTGGATGTGCCGCATGTGACAAAATTGTTGAAATTGTGACCTGGCATAAAGTGAACCATTAACAGTTTTAATTTTTGTGGGCCACTCCATAAACGTAAAAGTTAAAAGTAGATGTTTAATGACATATCAAGTGGACTTTCCAGGAAGGGAGTGTGCACTAATTAGATGAGTGTTGGTATCAACGGTTACATGTACATATCTAAATTTTCCAAATTCAGGGATGTGTTTAACATCTGTTTGCCATAATTGATTAGGTTCTAATCCTCTAGGGTTAACAGCTGTGGATGAAGGGAACATACTAGTGAGCTGACAATCTGGGCATCATAGGATAATTTGTTTAGCTAGCCTCTGGGTAAGATGAAATTTAGTTAAGTTTCTCCAATTTTGGTGGAAAAATTGATACGATTGGGTGGCTTGGTCAAGCAATAATGTCATAACTTGTAGGTCTGCTTGTTCATTGCCATAAGCCAATGGACCAGGCAGAGAGCTGTGGGCTTGAATGCGTGTGATAAAAATAGGATGTGTACATTGATCTAGCAATTGCTCAAGTCAAAGAAAAAGAGCACCCAGGGTGCGCTCGAGAGTGGACTTAATTAAGGCTGTTTCAAGGTTCTTCAATAAATAAACAGAGTAAGCAGAATCACTAACTATATTGATGGGCTGAGTGGAAAAAGTTTCCAAGGCTAGTATCACAGCCCCAATCTCAGCTCTCTGAGTGCTAGTAAACCCATATCGAGTAATTGAATTATGTGACCTCCACCAGACTGCCACCTTTCCATGTTTACCATCTGGCTTTTAACTGTTCCTTAACTAAACTAACTCGTGGGCTTTTTGTAACCTCTCTTCCTTTAGAGGTTATTGTTTTACTTAAATTGGATTAGGAAAGAGTCACGTTAGGAGAAAGAGAGAGATAACAGTGACTATTATTAGAAAAAGGTCTTTCAAATTATTAAATTTAACTTAAATCTTAGCAGAGAATTATAATCTGAGGTGTCACCTTTACGTAAAGAACACACAAAATTTTGCCATGGGCCACCTGTGGAGCTGGAGAGCTGAGCAGGTGGGCCCCAGGGCAGCGGCGGCTTTGTGCTTGCTTAGGTGCTGCCACTTTTTGTGTGTGCTACTTCTTTATGTGCCACTTTTTCTGGGTGTGCCACTCCCTCCCACCACCACCAGTGGGCTGCTGCTGGCCAGGTGGACTTTCCTGCACATGCCTCCTGCACCTCCCTAGCAGACCAGCCTCAGCACACTGGGCTTGGGTTCCCATCACCGCCATTGGGTTGCAGGCTGAAATTTGGGGAGCATTTGCTGGCTCTGGGTTTGCAAGCTACTTGCTGCCAAGCTTTCCCTTTTGCCTACTGCTCACTTGTGCCGCTCCAGCCTCTAATGCTTTTTCTTACCTTTTTAGAAGCATTAAGAGAAACGGGTTTGTATAGTTGATTACCTTGCTGCTCTTGAATTACCGGGCAGGCTAAGAGCTCCCCTTCTAATGCTGCTTGCCTAAGACAGGGTCTCATAGCTCTACCGTATCTGTCATTTTTATTATCTATTGGAGGAGGCGGCTTAGGGAAATCCTCTATTTCCTCTTTGCTATTTTGGCCCGGAGATAGAGGGGCTGAGGGAAGATACCGACTCAAACGACGGATGAATAACATACACGGACAAAGGTTCTGCTTGTCAGTCAGGCCAAGGGTCCAAGCAACTTACAGACTTTAAGGAGAGTACTGCCAGCTGTGGCCCTGACTCGCTGGCCCTCCAGCATTTATTCAGCATACATTAGGTGACAAAAGTCTCAAGTAAACACGATTAGAGGGTAATCAACCTGATCACCTTCCCCTCCTGAGAGCACCATCCTACCATACTGCCTGCAAATGATCAAAGGTTTTAGAATCACATGAGTAAACAAGCTATTTAGATAGACTTCTCTAAATTCCTATGTTAATTACCCTTGCTATAGCTTAAAGAGAATTAGGCTGCCTTCAGCCAAAGTATCTGAAGCTACATAAAAAAACTTTGGGCCTTCCAAGAAGGATTGTGTTTTATTTTATAATTTTCCCCATCATTCTGACTGAACCCATACAGCCTTTGATGGTTGAGTGCCACCATTTGGCCCCTACCACCTCAAGATCCTACTATTCTTGTTGTATTTAAATTTCATAGTTGAGTGACTGCGGTTCCCCCTGTTAGATCTGACACGCAGAGAAAAGCAATTACAGGGCTCTTCGAAGTTGTAGGTGTTGCCCTCACAAATTATTTAGTAAGGTATTGGTCAATGATATATCTTCTGGATCCTCCCAGCTGGGATGAGTAGGTCTAAAGTCTAATCCACTCCACCATCCCAACTCTTTAAGTCTTTGGTCCCTTCCTCTACATTAAACCAAGGGAGGTCAGGCATTTCCAGCTTTCTCACAGTGGGACATCTTTTAATCCATATTTCAGCAGACCAAGCAAATAAACTATTAGAACTTTTTTTTTTAACTCCCCAAGTTGCAATATTAAAACAGAGTCCCTACTTCATGGACCCAAATCAATAAATTCAGCCTGATCCAACTCTATGTTCTTTTCACCATTATCCCACACCCTTAATATCCATTCCCATTCCTGTTCTCCAGATTTCTTTTTATATAAATTACAGAACTCAAGCAGTTCTTTTCTAATATACTGCACTTTCTCATGGGTCACACTCTCAGCTTCATCTCTAGGGGCCCGCTGGGACTTTAGTCAGTTTATAAGTCTAGAAGCAAACAGGGGTTTTTGAGGGTTGATCCTGAAGAGAATCAACATTATCTTGCCTGGCAATTGCCTCAAGGGAGGCCACCACTGTTGCTTCAGGCAGCATAGGGCTTATCTCCTCAGACTAAAGTGGAAAGACTGATGGCAGCATGGATCGGGGAGGGATGTTGCCACTACTGAGAATGGGGAAGCTGCTTCTTCTGGCAAAAAAGGCTCATCAGAGTTTACAAACTCAGTGTCCCGAGCTTCATCAGGGTTCTCCCACATGTCCTCATTTCAAGTTACAAGGTCCCATCATTTTCCAATCAATGCCCTCCCTTTAACAGCATACACCTAGTGAGGCTGTGCATGCACCTTTTGCTGCAGGTCAACCACTAGCATGATAAGAGCTTGTGTCTGCTTTTCCACAATTTCAATTCTTTCTTTACAGGAGGTAAGACTCGCTCGGGGCAGTCTTAGCACATTTGAAGCTTAATATCTGCTTCTAAAGCTGGTGGATAGAATCTCTGAGTTCCTCATTTTCTTTCATCACTTTGTCCGCTGAACTTAGGAGCAACCAGCCAGCATTATTATGTTCCTTCATTCTCCACATATGGTCAAAGGTATTACGTATAGAGTCACTAAACCCCTTGCCTCTCATGAGCAATGAATCAGGAGTGTCAAATGCATTTATTTTGCATAAATCTTTAAACAGTGAATGCCAAGGATTATCAGTCTTCTCCATACTATTAGAAGTAGAATTCTCACCATTTTGGGCTCTAATCATATTAAGTAGCCAACTCCAGAAACCCCCAAACCAATGAAAAAAAAAAAACTCCATCCTTAATATTCTGTTCCTCTACAACCAGTCATGGCACCAAAATCTGTATTAGTCAGGGTTTTCTAGAGGGACAGAACTAACGGCATATCTATATAAAGTGGAGTTTTTTAAAGTATTAACTCACTTGATCACAGGGTGCCACAGTAGGTCATCTGCAGGCTGAAGCTCAAGGAGAGCCAGTCTGAGTTCCAAAACTGAAGAACGTGGAATCCAATATTCAAAGGCAAAAAGCATCCAGCATGGGAGAAAGATGTAGCCTGGGAGGCTAGGCCAGTCTCCCTTTTCACATTTTTCTGTCTGCTTATATTCTAGCCACGCTGACAGCTAATTAGATTGTGCCCACCCATATTAAAAGTGGGTCTGCCTTTCCAAGTCCACTGACTGAAATGTTAATCTCCTTTGGCAACACCCTCACAGACACACCAGGATCAATACTTTGTATCTTTCAATCAAATCAAGTTGACATTCAGTATTAACCATCATAGCTACATTATGCTCTATTGCTGTAGGAGTTCACCATTATCATAAAATTTAAGAAGCATGTTTCAATAGCTGTATCAGAGGGAGGCATTTGAGACCAAGGGCTTACATATCAAAATATTAAGGCAAAAGATAATATTATGCAGTTAAGGAAGTAAAATTGATATTCTATTTATTATTAATATATAAGCATTCCACTTAAACATTAAATCACTATCTTTGGTACATATAAAAGACTGATAAGACATGCTACTGAAGAATAGACAAGCGTAGGTCATGAAGAGCCTTGTGCTGTTTTGCAGAGAGTTCAAAGTCCTTGCATTTTAGAATCACATATGAGTGATTCAATGCCAGGTGTAGAAAGAGACAAAACCTCTATTTACAGAAGCAAAATCTTAGAAAATAAAGATTGACAATATTAAGTATTTGGAACAAAATGGATATATCTTTAAAAATATCTATTTTGAGCTAAAATATTTTATTTGGAAAGCACTTTACTATTCATTGACTATAATTCAGTAAAAAGCAAAAGGAGCCCTTATTTTCATATTCACAGGATATAGGGATTCCATTTGGAACATATATCAAAAATAGCAATTATAGAATTGTGTGCACAGAGACTGCAGTGAGAAAAAAGTCACATTCGTTAAACCATTGTTGATTTTGAAAATAGCCAATTACTATTGCTTGACTGACAGCCATTTTCATATAATTAGCTGCTCAATTAAACACAATGTGTTTTTATTCAAATTGCTTCTATGTACAAAAGCAGTAGAAGCAATACATTTCAGGAAGACAGAACATAGCCTCTAACAAAACATAACTGAAATTTATGTCAATATTTAGGATTCATAATTTATACTGACTTAAGCGCCTTGTTTTATGACATTCTATTTCCCTAATAAGTTTGTATCTTAGAGAAATGTTGACTGGTTTTCTATCCTCTATATTACTGCATTTGTTATATGCAGCCAGAAGCATATTTCAAAGAGTAGTTAGGCTGAAAGTTGTTCATAACAGCATTTGCTTCAGATTTATATTTTGGTTAAATTCACTTTTGACTTAATATTTTCAATAGATTTTGCTCTATTTACCAACAAAAATATTTTAAATATAAAAATAATGTTTTGCTTGAAACACTAACATTTGAGCAAAATTTTCATTTGATTAGATTTTTCCAATATTTTTGAGGTTATGCTGGTATATCGGCCCAAGAGTCATTAGTTTACTCTCTTCTTGATTACAAGTGCAACTATAAATGGAATGAAATGAAATAAATATGGAAGATTACCAATTGCTATTTGCATCCAACTACGTGCTTAAATATGTTTTCATTTAATATGAAATTATTACATCCTGCCAACATTTGAAATGAGATGCAATGACACACAAAATCAGAGCATTTAAAACTAAGAGGCAAACAGGCTGCCTTTACCGGTTATAAAGAGTGTGCTTATATACATTAGAAATCCAATATGATTATTGAATTTAATCTATTTCAAGAGGAAATTTTCATGTTATCATTCCTCCATCTGTGCTTCCTGCTGTGATTCAAAATCATAAAACAAAGTTTTCAAGGATCAGTACAATTATAATAGTTTGCATGAGTTTTTCCAGCTGGTGAATTATAATTTAGCTTACCTTCAATAAGCAAGTTGTCCCCGTCTTCTGATTTCTACATCTATTAACACCACTGCAAACATGTGAATTATATTTAACATTATCAAAACTTATTCTTTACTCAAACCAACATATATATAGAATTGTCTCACTAAATTTAAAGTAAAATCACTGTGTTAGATTAGTGGGTTCTAAACAATTGTACCTAATCTTTAAGTTACATTTTTATAATAAGAGTTATTTTATTGAATATGTCCCTATTACCACATGAATTGATTATACAATTGTCTCTATGCTTATATTTTCTGTTTAATCTACATTATACCTAACAGCAAGAATAGCTTTCTTAATTATTTTATTTTACAATAATTCTATTCATCCTTCTAATATTAATTTATTTAACATATATATGTTGATATCATATGTACCAGGCATATTTGAAGGGCTTTAGAAATATTAATAGATTTAACATTAAACCCACCTTCTTCATACTGCAATCTTTAGTCCTCTCGCTCCTTTTCTGAGATCTATAATTGCTTCTTTTACTTTTATTTAGGATCCTTCTCCCATTTCATGTTAAGAATTGAACAATTGGAATATTCCATAGTTTAGTTCAGTTACCTTGTACTAAAAACTAGGTCACTACTACTTCACCTGTATTTCACTTAAGTATTTAAAATACATTTGTGCTTCAATTGTTGAGAGTTCTAATATTTAGAAGAACTGGTTTCATACTCTGTAAAAAGTTGCTGCTCTGGCTTAGTCAAAATAATACAAGCAGTCAAAGTTTTATATCTGTAGGTGCACTAGTAAAATAAATAAACTAATACAAAAATGTCAGATAATATAGCAACAACTTAACTTGAAAAATGGCTAATGGGGCGGAGCAAGATGGCCGAATAGGAACAGCTCCAGTCTCCAACTCCCAGCGGTGATTTCTGCATTTTCAACTGAGGTACTGGGGTCATCTCACTAGGGAGTGCGAGACAATCGGTGCTGGTCAGCTGCTGCAGCCTGACCAGTGAGAGCTGAAGCAGGGCGAGGCATCGCCTCACCTGGAAGCGCAAGGGGGAAGGAAATCCGTTTTCCTAGCCAGGGGAACTGAGACACACAACACCTGGAAAATCGGGTAAATCCCACCCCAATACTGCGCTTTAAGGAAACAGGCACACCAGGAGAATATATCCCACACCTGGCCGGGAGGGTCCCACGCCCACGGAGCCTCCCTCACTGCTAACTCAGCAGTCTGCGGCGATCTATCCGCAAGGCAGCAGCGAGGCTAGGGGAGGGGCGCCCGCCATTGCTGAGGCTTAAGTAGGTAAACAAAGACGCTGGGAAGCTCGAACTGGGTGGAGCTCACAGCAGCTCAAGGAAGCCTGCCTATCTCTGTAGACTCCACCTCTGGGCACAGCCCACAGCTGAAGCCCAATAGGGGAAGGAGCGGGGGCCGGTGCAGACGCGAACGACTCTGTCTGACAGCTTTGGGGAGAGCCGTGGATCTCCCAACGCGGAGGTTGAGATCCGAGAACCGACAGACTGCCTGCTCAGGTGGGTCCCTGACCCCTGAGTAGCCTAGCTGGGAGACATCCTCCACTAGGGGCAGTCTGACACCCCACACCTCACAGGGTGGAGTCACCCCTGAGAGGAAACTTCCAAAGGAAGAATCAGACAGGTACACTCGCTGTTCAGCAATATTCTATCTTTGGCAACCTCTGCTGCTGATACCCAGGCAAACAGCGTCTGTAGTGGACCTCAAGCAATCTCCAACAGAACAACAGACAGTCCTTCTGACTGTAAGATGGAAAACTATCAAACAGGAAGGACACCTATACCAAAACCCCATAAGTACATCACCATCATCAAAGACCAGAGACAGATAAAACCATAAAGATGGGGAAGAAGCAGGGCAGAAAAGCTGGAAATTCAAAAAATAAGAGCGCATCTCCCCCTGCAAAGGAGCGCAGCCCATCGCCAGCAACAGATCAAGGCTGGTCAGAGAATGACTTTGACGAAATGAGAGAAGAAGGCTTCAGTCCATCAAACTTCTCAGAGCTAAAGGAGGAATTACGTACCCAGCGCAAAGAAACTAAAAATCTTGAAAAAAAAGTGGAAGAATTGACAGCTAGACTAATTAATGCAGAGAAGATCATAAACGAAATGACAGAGATGAAAACCATGACACGAGAAATACGTGACAAATGCACAAGCTTCAGTAACCGACTCGATCAACTGGAAGAAAGAGTATCAGCGATTGAGGATCAAATGAATGAAATGAAGCGAGAAGAGAAACCAAAAGAAAAAAGAAGAAAAAGAAATGAACAAAGCCTGCAAGAAGTATGGGATTATGTAAAAAGACCAAATCTACGTCTGATTGGGGTGCCTGAAAGTGAGGGGGAAAATGGAACCAAGTTGGAAAACACTCTTCAGGATATCATCCAGGAGAACTTCCCCAACCTAGTAGGGCAGGCCAACATTCAAATTCAGGAAATACAGAGAAGGCCACAAAGATACTCCTCCAGAAGAGCAACTCCAAGACACATAATTGCCAGGTTCACCAAAGTTGAAATGAAGGAAAAACTCTTAAGGGCAGCCAGAGAGAAAGGTCGGGTTACCCACAAAGGGAAGCCCATCAGACTAACAGCAGATCTCTCGGCAGAAACTCTACAAGCCAGAAGAGAGTGGGGGCCAATATTCAACGTTCTTAAAGAAAAGAATTTTAAATCCAGAATTTCATATCCAGCCAAACTAAGTTTCATCAGTGAAGGAGAAATAAAATCCTTTACAGACAAGCAAATGCTTAGAGATTTTGTCAACACCAGGCCTGCCTTACAAGAGACCCTGAAGGAAGCCCTAAACATGGAAAGGAACAACCGGTACCAGCCATTGCAAAAACATGCCAAAATGTAAAGACCATCGACGCTAGGAAGAAACTGCATCAACTAACGAGCAAAATAACCAGTTAATATCATAATGACAGGATCAAGTTCACACATAACAATATTAAACTTAAATGTAAATGGACTAAATGCTCCAATTAAAAGACACAGACTGGCAAACTGGATAAAGAGTCAAGACCCATCAGTCTGCTGTATTCAGGAGACCCATCTCACATGCAGAGACATACATAGGCTCAAAATGAAGGGATGGAGGAAGATCTACCAAGAAAATGGAGAACAAAAAAAAGCAGGGGTTGCAATCCTAGTCTCTGATGAAACAGACTGTAAACCATCAAAGATCAAAAGAGACAAAGAAGGCCATTACATAATGGTAAAGGGATCAATTCAACAGGAAGAGCTAACTCTCCTAAATATATATGCACCCAATACAGGAGCACCCAGATTCATAAAGCAAGTCCTTAGAGACCTACAAAGAGACTTAGACTCCCATACAATAATAATGGGAGATTTCAACACTCCACTGTCAACATTAGACAGATCAACGAGACAGAAAGTTAACAAGGATATCCAGGAATTGAACTCATCTCTGCACCAAGCGGACCTAATAGACATCTATAGAACTCTCCACCCCAAATCAACAGAATATACATTCTTCTCAGCACCACATCGCACTTATTCCAAAATGACCACATAATTGGAAGTAAAGCACTCCTCAGCAAATGTACAAGAACAGAAATTATAACAAACTGTCTCTCAGACCACAGTGCAATCAAACTAGAACTCAGGACTAAGAAACTCATTCCAAACCGCTCAACTACATGGAAACTGAACAACCTGCTCCTGAATGACTACTGGGTACATAACGAAATGAAAGCAGAAATAAAGATGTTCTTTGAAACCAATGAGAACAAAGATACAACATACCAGAATCTCTGGGACACATTTAAAGCAGTGTGTAGAGGGAAATTTATAGCACTAAATGCCCACAAGAGAAAGCAGGAAAGATCTAAAATTGACAGTCTAACATCACAATTAAAAGAACTAGAGAGGCAAGAGCAAACACATTCAAAAGCTAGCAGAAGGCAAGAAATAACTAAGATCAGAGCAGAATTGAAGGAGATAGAGACACAAAAAACCCTCCAAGAAATCAATGAATCCAGGAGTTGGTTTTTTGAAAAGATCAACAAAATTGACAGACCGCAAGACTAATAAAGAAGAAAAGAGAGAGGAATCAAATAGACGCAATAAAAAATGATAAAGGGGATATCACCACTGACCCCACAGAAATACAAACAACCATCAGAGAATACTATAAATGCCTCTACGCAAATCAACTAGAAAATCTAGAAGAAATGGATAATTTCCTGGACACTTACACTCTCCCAAGACTAAACCAGGAAGAAGTTGAATCCCTGAATAGACCAATAGCAGGCTCTGAAATTGAGGCAACAATTAATAGCCTACCACCAAAAAAAGTCCAGGACCAGATGGATTCACAGCTGAATTCTACCAGAGGTACAAGGAGGAGCTGGTACCATTCCTTCTGAAACTATTCCAATCAATAGAAAAAGAGGGAATCCTCCCTAACTCATTTTATGAGGCCAACATCATCCTGATACCAAAGCCTGGCAGAGACACAACAAAAAAAGAGAATTTTAGACCAATATCCCTGATGAACATCGATGCAAAAATTCTCAATATAATACTGGCAAACCGGATTCAGCAGCACATCAAAAAGCTTATCCACCATGATCAAGTGGGCTTCATCCCTGGGATGCAAGGCTGGTTCCAAAGACAAGAACCACATGATTATCTCAATAGATGCAGAAAAGGCTTTTGACAAAATTCAACAGCTCTTTATGCTAAAAACGCTGAATAAATTCGGTATTGATGGAACGTACCTCAAAATAATAAGAGCTATTTACGACAAACCCACAGCTAATATCATACTGAATGGGCAAAAACCGGAAAAATTCCCTTTGAAAACTGGCACAAGACAGGGATGCCCTCTCTCACCACTCCTATTCAACATAGTGTTGGAAGTTCTGGCTAGGGCAATCAGGCAAGAGAAAGAAATCAAGGGTATTCAGTTAGGAAAAGAAGAAGTCAAATTGTCCCTGTTTGCAGATGACATGATTGTATATTTAGAAAACCCCATTGTCTCAGCCCAAAATCTCCTTAAGCTGATAAGCAACTTCAGCAAAGTCTCAGGATACAAAATTAATGTGCAAAAATCACAAGCATTCTTATACACCAGTAACAGACAAGCAGAGAGCCAAATCAGGAATGAACTTCCATTCACAATTGCTTCAAAGAGAATAAAATACCTAGGAATCCAACTTACAAGAGATGTAAAGGACCTCTTCAAGGAGAACTACAAACCACTGCTCAGTGAAATAAAAGAGGACACAAACAAATGGAAGAACATACCATGCTCAGGGATAGGAAGAATCAATATTGTGAAAATGGCCATACTGCCCAAGGTTATTTATAGATTCAATGCCATCCCCATCAAGCTACCAATGAGTTTCTTCACAGAATTGGAAAAAACTGCTTTAAAGTTCATATGGAACCAAAAAAGAGCCTGCATTGCCAAGACAATCCTAAGTCAAAAGGACAAAGCTGGAGGCGTCACGCTACCTGACTTCAAACTATACTACAAGGCTATAGTAACCAAAACAGCATGGTACTGGTACCACAACAGAGATATAGACCAATGGAAAAGAACAGAGTCCTCAGAAATAATACCACACATCTACAGCCATCTGATCTTTGACAAACCTGAGAGAAAAAAGAAATGGGGAAAGGATTCCCTATTTAATAAATGGTGCTGGGAAAATTGGCTAGCCATAAGTAGAAAGCTGAAACTGGATCCTTTTCTTACCCCTTATACGAAGATTAATTCAAGATGGATTAGAGACTTAAATGTTAGACCTAATACCATAAAAACCCTAGAAGAAAATCTAGGTAGTACCATTCAGGACATAGGCATGGGCAAGGACTTCATGTCTAAAACACCAAAAGCAACGGCAGCAAAAGCCAAAATTGACACATGGGATCTAATTAAACTAAAGAGCTTTTGCACAGCAAAAGAAACTACCATCAGAGTGAACAGGCAACCTACAGAATGGGAGAAAATTTTTGCAACCTACTCATCTGACAAAGGGCTAATATCCAGAATCTACAAAGAACTCAAACAAATATACAAGAAAAAAACAAACAACCCCATCAAAAAGTGGGCAAAGGATATGAACAGACATTTCTCAAAAGAAGACATCCATACAGCCAACAGACACATGAAAAAATGCTCGTCATCACTGGCCATCAGAGAAATGCAAATCAAAACCACAATGAGATACCATCGCACACCAGTTAGAATGGCAATCATTAAGAAGTCAGGAAACAACAGGTGCTGGAGAGGATGTGGAGAAATAGGAACACTTTTACACTGTTGGTGGGATTGTAAACTAGTTCAACCATTATGGAAAACAGTATGGCGATTCCTCAAGGATCTAGAACTAGATGTACCATATGACCCAGCCATCCACTACTGGGTATATACCCAAAGGATTATAAATTACTCTACTACAAAGACACATGCACACGTATGTTTATTGCGGCACTATTCACAATAGCAAAGACTTGGAATCAACCCAAATGTCCATCTGTGACAGACTGGATTAAGAAAATGTGGCATATATACACCATGGAATACTACGCAGCCATCAAAAAGGATGAGTTTGCATCCTTTGTAGGGACATGGATGCAGCTGGAAACCATCATTCTTAGCAAACTATCACAAGAAGAGAAACCAAACACCGCATGCTCTCACTCATAGGTGGGAACTGAACAATGAGATCACTTGGACTCAGGAAGGGGAACATCACACACTGGGGCCTATCATGGGGAGGGGGGAGGAGGGAGGGATTGCATTGGGGAGTTATACATGATATAAATGATGAATTGATGGGTGCTGACGAGTTGATGGGTGCAGCACACCAACATGGCACAAGTATACATATGTAACAAACCTGCACGTTATGCACATGTACCCTAGAACTTAAAGTATAATAAAAAAAAAAAAGAGAAAAATGGCTAATAAAATAGCTTGAATTTTATGTACAACTGGTTAACTTCATACAACTTCCTCAAATAGCCCTGTATCATCACGTACTTTTAGTATGTACATTTTAAACATATCATCTCCTAATCCTCAAAAAGGCAATTTATATATGCACATATATACAGAAAAAGATAACTTGTATGTTTTTTCTAATATAGGTAACAAGTTTATATACACATATACACGCACATACAAATTGACAGTAATATAAATATAAAGCAAATAATTTACCAAATTAGAATAGCTTATCTTTAAAAGAGATTACATAACAGATTTATTGCTTAGTAAGATTACAGTAAGTACATTAGATGTTAGCTCATTAGTATGACTTAAGTAAATATATTTTAAATGTCTGTCATTATGAAGAAATTCTTCTTGTATGCTAATTTCAAAACACAATAATAGACATCATTTTAATAATCTGAGTAATTAAAGCATTGTTCTATATTTTAATTAATTCACTGAAGAAATATAAATTTCAACACTTTTGAAACAGTTTCATTTTAGGCGATCTGGCAAGTAATTATTTTACAATGTAGGCTAATCACATTTGATATCCAAAAAGACACACAGGTGATATTTCAATCTGTTAGTAAATACAATGTTTTTATGAGTGCTCTAAATAATTACTTTTGGCCATGAAATGCATTTTAACTCATTTTTAAGATTTTAATTATTTAACATTTTTAAACTCATGCCATATAAGTAAATAGTAAATCAAACATAATGCAGCCTGTAATTATGCAATAAATGATGACTTTTAATTTCTGATATTGTCTTTATCTCATTCATATAAGTAACTTACTTCTTTTTTCTGTTTTTTTTTTGCTTTTCAAAATTCATGAGTAAATTACTACTTTTATATAACTCCAGCTAAAAATATTTAGAATTTAGCATAATCTCAAATAGAGATTTTTTAAAGATTTTTATTAGAATTAGTTTATCAGGTATAATTTTAAAAAGATTAGAAGACTATAGGACTCAAACACTTAAAAATTTTTTACATGTAGAACATTTTTCTACATTCTCCCTCAAATCATGACAATAGTTTCTTGCAAAAAGTTTCCGTTTGTTTCTTCAAATGGCATATAAATACATGTGTACACATATACATATATTTTAGTCTATCATTTTCAAACTCCCACATACTTAATGTTATAGAAGGAAAATGACAAATTGCTGATATTTAAGATTTAATAATCTCATACACTGGGTTGCTATGGAATTAAAGATGAAATAAAATAACTCATGTGCTTCATAAACTCCCTCAATCACCTTTGAGAAGTAGCTACTTCTCAAAAATTAAAAAAAAATAATGCATATATATGGAAAACAAAGATAAATTACAAAATGTAAGCTTGTTTCTTTTAAAAGCACATCTAGCTTTCATTGTTATATTATTAAAATCTCTCTTTTAAATGTGATTGTTTCAGTTATCAATAGCTGCTTACAAACTGCCACAAACTTTGGACTCTATAATGATGTATTATTTCCTATGATCCTAAAGTTGGTGGAGTAGTTCCTCTGCTGCTTTCACCTGGAGGTCTTCACTTGGCCGCATGAAGCTGGTGGTTAGGTTGTGGGTAAACCTTAGTTGGACTAACTTGGGTAACTGGCTTTCTTTTCCTCTGAGATTTTTTTTTTTCCTGGGCTTTTCCACAACAAAGCGGACACAGAGAGGTGGTACAAGTGGGCATAAGGCAAAGGCACAAATCTTTTTGAAACCTAGACTAAAATTCGCCCATCACTTGCGCATCATTATCGGCCAAAGCAAGTTATGATATGCCAGACTCAATGGGCCAAGAAATAGATCCCACCTCCTAGTTTAAGATCTGTGAAATAAATTTTGGCTGTGTTTAATGTCTTTCTATAAACTCCCTATTATGGTATTACTATCACATCTGAAATTTGACTTTGCATTCATATCTGAAGATTGGAACCTCAAGAAGACAGTCTTATTGCTGTCAAAATAACTGTGGTACTGGTTTGTTAATAACCTTCTCTAATTCAATTTTCATTCTGCAACACTGTGTATATTAAATGTACATATCTCTGAGTTACTCTATAAATGAATTAGGATAATACCTACAGTGCTTAGCTCAATATCTGGCATATAATATATTCCAGACAATTGTTTATCCTTAACTATTTCTAATAGACTTTCGACACTCTAAAAATTATAATCATGAAGCAGACATATTATGAACCATAACTTAATTCTTATTTGGCATGTATAAGGCCTGCTCTTAAAAAGAGAAGTCTTTTTAGATGCCATTTTTATAAATGTATATAAATCTTTAAACTTTTTCTAACAGCACTTTCACAATTTGCTGAATAAGATCAAATAATATATAACATTTATTCAGTGCAAATACATTTTAGTCACAAATTTTAAATGTATATCTGCTTAAATCTTTCTTTCTGAATCAGAACAATCTTCAGAGTCATGAACTAAAGTTCATCGGGAGGCTAAACTCCACCCTATACCAAATCTTTATCCCAAACCCTGAAATCAAGGATATCTGGGAATTAATTTTTTTTTTTTAATGGAATTTCACTCCTGTTGCCCAGGCTGGAGTGCAATGGTGCAATCTCGGCCCACTGCAACCTCTGCTTCCTGAGATCAAGTGATTCTCCTCCCTCAGCCTACTGAGTAACTGGGATTACAGGCATGCACTACCTGCCTGGTTAATTTTGTATTTTTAGCATAAACAAGGGTTTCTCTATGTTGGTCAGGCTGGTCTCAAACTCCCGACCTCAAGTGATTCACTCTCTTTGGCCTCCCAAAGTGCTGGGAGTACAGGTGTGAGCAACCACGCTCGGTTGCACGTGGCCTGGGCATTAAATTTATAATGTTTCCTGAGCCATTTCCTCTCTGGCTCTGCATTAATTATCATTACCATGGTTAAGTGTGACTACTTTATAAAAGGTTATGGAACACTTTCCCAATAATTAAGAATCTAGATAATTCACACTATCAGTAATTATGTCCCAGTCTATTTTCTCATCTAAAATCTAATTTCTTATTTTTTAAGAAGGATCACGTCGCCCAGACACCTAAACACATATGTATATATGCACACAACTCTTGACTCTCTTGCAAATCCCTACACATGTAATTCTTGACTCTCTCACAAATCCCTGCTTTGAATAAAAAAAAAAGCTTCAGAATTAAATATCTGTGATTCTTCACACAAATTTTCTGACTTACTTATTCCTACTATTTTCAACCAGAATCACAGAGGAAAATGTAGAGTATTTTACTTAGTACTCCTGTGGATATTTTATCCACGAACACCTGTGCAACATGATTTTCCGTCTCTACTTCTTTCCCTACCTCTGATCTATTTGTTTGTAGGAATTTAATTTGATCCATCTTAAACTGAGATTCTTTGTCTAACACCTTTTAAAAACTAGACTTAATAAATGATTTTTAAAAGAATGGCTTTATTAGCATGATATTTATTATTTCAAATGTTGCTAGGTTAAAGTTCTATTTTACTCAATTGGTGCTAACAAAGATTTTTTTGAATAACAGAATACTTTATCATTCTCCAATTCCAATAATGAAATTTTTGAGAAAAGGAAATAAGAGTTTAATTAATGTAACAATATCAAGGAAATCTAATTGCTTTATTTTAACCATGGGCAAGTAATCAAGAAATATTTGTTGTTGTCATAATTGTTAAACAGTGAACGGAAAATTTATCCTTGAATTTATAATATAAGCTAATGGCCCAGGTTTAAAATAAAAGTAATTATATCAGCAGGAATATAACTCATTTGTGGGGAAAGTAACAATTATTAGTTACACGATTAAATGCAGCAGGTCTTCAGATAACATCATTTTATTTAATGTAGTTTTGATATAACATTAATGAGAGTCCACGGTTTGTGTTGTGTTTACACATCCTCAGTACTATTCTCTAAAGAAATCCTCATAATTCTAAAATAATAAAAAATAAGTAAGAAAACTATTGCTTCCTCCTTTCTTACAGTTAATGAAATAAAGGATCTAGGTTGAATGATTTAACTGAAATACCCAAATTGTAAATGTGATCATTAGACTATGTCTTGGGTCTACATCCTGCAATACCACAACTTCCACAAAATAAAGATGATCCAAAGGTTTGGAGGAAACTAAAAGACATAATATATGGATAATATACATAATGTTGCACATAATTTAATCTCAACTGATTCTCAAAAGCAAACTTTTAAATGTACATTTTCTTTAATGCAAATTTGCTTTTATTATTTGGTTGTAAATTTAAATTGCATGCTATTTTATTGTAGACATATTTGCTTGTTTAATCTATTTTGAAAGCTGCAGCAGGATATTTCTACCTCTGGATATTTTACACCTGGTAAAAATAGAATTGGGATTGGTTTCCACAAACCAGCTGAACCATATAGTCAAAGTTCATGAACTAGTGGAGTTAAAAAACACTAAAACAATCTATTTTAGCGGGATTTAAACTCTATTTTTACCATTTTCTTCATTGAAAATGGCTGTGGCAGTTCAATCTATAACCATAATAAAAGAAAACTCCATTGTTTGAAAAGAGGATGTACAACTGGGATCCTCATCAACTTCTTAATGTCACCACAATCGAGCTACTAAAATCTCTAGAACTAAAGAAAAGTTGAATTTGAAAAAAAAAGAAAAATTATATATTTCAGTTTCCCTCAGTTGAAAGAAACACTATCTTCTACAATGACTTAGAGAAAAGTCATGTATATTTTATATATGCCATCCACTGAAAAGAGATGAAAAATTAACATTGATCAATTTGAAGCAACACTGAGTGTAAGACATAATATGGAACTAAACTTTTCTGAGTCAAATATGTATGATTTTAGGGCACATTCTGTATTAGCACGATTTCACACTGCTGATAAGGATGTACCCAACACTGGGAAGAAAAAGAAGTTTAAATGGACTTACAGTTCCACATGGCTGGGGAGACCTCAGAATCATTGTAGGAGGCAAAAAGCACTTCATACATGGTGGCAGCAAGAGAAAATGAGAAAGAAGCCAAGGCAGAAAACCCTAATAAATCCATCAGATCTGGTGAGATGTATTCACTGTCACGAGAATAGCACGGGAAAGACTGGCGGCCATGATTCAATCACCTTCCCCTGGGTCCCTTACACAACTGGTAGGAATTCTGAGAGATACAATTCAAGTTGAGATTTGGGTGGGGTCAAACCATATTACATTCCACTCTAGAGTGATATGATATAAAAATACTCTTTTTTAAGGTAACAAACATTGAGATTTCTTGTCTTATTAATGCATCAATACATTCATTAACTTTTTCTTTTAACACTGCATAATTTCCAGGGAATTTATCCTCTGTATTATATCTACTTTGTCAATTTCTAACATAAACTGAAGCATTGAACTTAAAATTGTAAGAGCTCTTCCTGAGGCTAGGCTTTTATATTAAAACTCCTTGTGAGAGTTATTAAAAACCCCATAAAGATGAGGAATACTATTTGCCACATTCTTTGAATAAATATTCATTAAGAGTTTATGCAAACATTATTGTTTTTGCACTGTCAACTCATTTTTCCTTCTGTTGACTCAAAATTATCACTCTAGAAATCCAAGCAGTTCAATGATTGAATTAGGTACTATTTTAGTTCATTTGTGCTGCTATAACAAAATACCAAAAATCTGGTAATTTATAAAAAATAGACATTTATTTCACATAGTTCTGGAAGCTGGAAATCTAAGATCAAGGTAGTGGCAGTTCACTTTCTGAAGGGAGGCCAATCTGTGTTTCCAAGATGGTGCCTTGTCACTGCATCCTCCAGAAGGAAAGAATACTATTTATATGTTCTCACATGGTGGAAAGGATAAAAGAGATTAAAAAGGACAAATTTCCCTTCACTGAACCCTTTTATAACAGCATTAGTCTGCTTATGAAGGCATTACCTAAACAATTTCCCAAGGACTGTACCTCCCAAAATTGTGGCTTAAGTTTCCAACACATGAATTTTCTGGGATGCATTCTGACCATAGTAAGCATCATAATTACCTACTATCTTCGATTTTGCTGTGTCCATAGATTTTATTTTATTTTGAGAACTCTAAATAGAAAAAAAGAAGTTCCCAGTAATTTCCAGTCCACATTAACATTTAAAAAGCAGTGAACTAGCATAGGCATACTATCGAGAATAAAGGCTAGCATTATAAGACTTCTATAGCTGTCCAAGATAGAATTCCTGAATAAAGGCAAAATGAGGGCATATTAAGATATATAGTACAGTCAGAGAAAACTACTTCAGACTCTACACTAAATAGATGACAATTTAATCAGAAAATAAAACCTTAATATAAGGGAACCTTCAAATAGTAAACAATATATTTTAAAATAACACTAAATCTAAGTAAATATTTTGACATATAGTGGTTTTAAAAAATGAATATTTCCATGGATAAAAATAAACCTCAATCTTTAACTCATACCATACTGAAAAAAAAAAACTATCAGATTAATATTTGATCTAAATATAAAAGTTTATAAGTCTGCTTGATAAAATATGGAAGAATATTTTTGCAACCTAAATATGGACAATGATTTCTTACACAAAAATAAAAGGAAAAAAATTCTAAATTAGATTTCATCAAATGTAAAAACCGAAAACCTGTGTGCATCAAAATAAAATGTTAAGAAAATAAATGTACAATTTATAGACTTGAAGAAACATTGGTAACACCTATTTCTTACTAAGGATGTTTATGGAGAACATATAAACAGCTTCTGCAGCTCAATTACAAAAAGAAAAACTGACAAAAATATTGAACAAAATACTTAATGAATGGCTAATAAGTTCATGAGTACATATATCATAAGTCTTTAGAGAAATAAAAACTAAAATTGCAATGCAATAACACTATATACCCATTAGAGTAACATAAGATAACAAGACTGATAACACAATATATTGATAAGGGTGTACAGCCAAAAATCTAATATAATACTGGTGGGGGAAAAAATTGTTGTTCCTTTGTTTTCCACTGATCATGACACTTCATTAGCTTCTTTCTAATTTTTTTCTCTTGTTTTCATTAAAATAAATACTTAAGCAAGAGGTGAGATTTTTAAAAATAAAATTCTAAGAAATTTAAATTATCTTAGAAGATGCTTGACAATACTATCTGCCATTTTCTCTCTGTTATCACAGTTTTGAAGATATATCTAAGAAACAATTAAGACAATTTGTATCCTAAATACAAACAACATAGGATATTTTTATGGACTAAATTGCATCCCCAAAAATTGGTATGTTGAAGCTCTTAATCCCAGTACCTTAGAACACGACTGTATTTGGAGATAAAGCCCTTAAAGAGGCAAACTTAAATAAGGCCATCGGAGTGGGCCATAGTCCAATCTGACTGGGGTTCCTACATGAAGGTATTAGGGCACAAAGAGAGACACTGGGGATGCCCCTGGACAGGGGAAAGACCATGAGAAGACACGGCAAGATGATGGTGATGTGCAAGCCAAGAAGGCAGGCCTCAGGAGAAACCAAACCTACAAGTATGTTGAGCTTGAACTTCTAGCCGCTACAGCTGTGAGAAATAAATATCTGTTGTTTAAACTGCCCAGTACTTTGTATGGCAAGCCTAGCAAACTCGTACAAATAATTTTTTTTTTCTTTTAACATAGTAACTAAGACTACAAAGTCATGATAACTTTACAGTTGTAATTCCAAGACTTTCTGCCCATAACAGGCTATTATTAGAATTGTAACATAGGATGATGTAAAATTAATTCTTATACTTTCATGATAATGTATTGTTCCATATAATGGGGGGTTATTAGATCAAGTTCTAAAGGTAAGTATTTCCTTAACAATGTTGTATATCTTATCTATTGTTTATTTTATTAAGATTTGTTTTCTGTATCTCGCAGGAACATTATTGCTCTAGATTTTTTATATTCAGGATATTGTATTTCTGAAGCAAAATGATATGAAATATTGCCAAACAAAATAAAATATAAAGAGTACTTGAACAGTATTATAAGAGATAAGATAAATAGTAGCCAATATTTTAAAGTATAATTCAGGTCCTAAATGTTTTATATTACTCTCAGCATAAATACATTGTCTAAACATTTGCTTCAGGTTAATAATACATGTTAAGTCTTTCTTGTTAAGAAACATTATCTTATATGATTAACCAAAATTTTACACTAAAATTTGTAGCATCTGTAATAAGGTTCTTCAGCAAATTCCATGAGGAAGGGAATGCACTTCCATTACTTACCTCAGTTTTCAAGTAAACCCTTTTAGAAGAGTAAAGAAAGTGAAAAAAAAATTATTCATTGTATCTGCCTAATAAAGAAAATTTAGTACATTTTACTTCACATTTATAACTGTTTTTTTCACAGCATAGGCATTATGGCTGAAAACTTTTTTACTCGAATGGCAGTTTTATTACTTTTCATGTATATAGGTAAGTGGCCTGTCCTTTGTTTAAACTGATTTTGTTCAGAAAAAGGATTTCATTCATCTGGATTTGCAATGGTGGCAAAATGAGAAAAAGTGTCCTATAGATTACCACACTTTTAAATACTTTACCTTGAATCATAAACACTTCACTCTAGTATGTACTTTACAAGTCAGTTGTTATTTGTCCTCTGAATCAATGATATGCCTTTATATGAGAAATAGTCTCCTATGTTTATTTTTAATTTTTTTTCTTTAATGTCTCCTTGGAAATAACCACAATAATCTGCCATTCTAAATATTCACAGTCCTTCCAGTCAGCAGTCATTCTTTAGGTTTAACCTTTGCAACTGGACAAAGATTTCTTTTTGATTAGTCATGATTAATTAAGTGATGATAACTTCAATTTCAAATTAAAATTTGACACCAAATCATTTTTTTTCCTATGGGTCTTTCCCTGGTTTCTGCAAAATATTTCACAACGGTCCTTCTATTGGTCAGGCTCTCTCAGACAATATCCAGGCATTTACAGAAGTTTGAAGAACATGTTAACATCAATATTAAAAACAGCAGGAGGCAGCTGAATGCCTAGGCAGACAGGGATGAGTCCCCAGTGAAACTCCACCTTCAAGCCAAAGTAGCCTAAAACCCACGGCCCAAAGTGAAAACTTCTATTCCTGTTGCCTGCTTTCTCTGGATTGGTTCTTTCTGAATAATGTCTTATAACCAATTGAATGTTACCCTTTCCAAAGCTACCTACAGCCTGCCCTGTCCCCATCCTGTGCTTTTAAATTCCCCATACTCAGCTGATAGAGTGGGGAGACAGTTGGACTTTGGGGAAGAGAGTTGACTTGGCTTTGGGGAAAAGACAACTGGACTTGGAGGAGAAGACGACCTGACTTTGAGGAAGATTATCTGCTCTTCCCATTCCCTCTCCAGCTCCCCTGTCCACTGAGAGCCATTTCCACTGCTCAATATGATTCTCTGCCTTCACAATTCTTCAAGTCCCTATGTGATCTCGTTCTTTTTGAACACGGACAAGAGCTCAGGATCCAATAAGTGTGGGTACCCAGAAAGGTAGTCCCACCAGCCCTTTGTCCTCGCCAGCAGAAGGCAGTCACCCCATGACAAAAGGCAAGGGGCTAACTGAGCTGTTAACACACAGCCATCTGAAGACAATGGAATTAAAGTAGCCATGTAATATCCCCTTGCTGTTCTCATGAGAGTGAATGAGTTCTCAGGAGATGTGGTTGTTTAGAAGTGTGTAGCACCTTCCCCTTTACTCTCTTCCTCTTGCTCCAACCAGGTACAATGTGGGCTTCCCCTTTGCATACTACCATGATTCTGATGATTCTCAGTCATCCTTACTACATAGCCTGCAGAACCATGAGCCAATTACACTTCTTTTCTTTATAAATTACCCAGTCTCAGGTAGTACTTTATAGCAATATGAAGAAACATTGATACATCAACCCCACTTAAAAACTCCCAGGGAGGATATAAGTTAATATGGTTTGGGTCATTTGCATATCTCTAGATTTAAAAATATTATGGAGACTCTAATTCTTAAAGTGAGGACACAGAGTGGTGATCATGGGGCTGTAATAGACAGCTCCACCTGAAACTTCTGGAAGTAGTTGAGGATGACAATTTCTTTAAGTAAAAAGGAAATAATATTTAAGATGTGTGAGGTAGATGGTGTTGGGGAGACCAAAACATACATATTCAATACTCACATAACTTTGTGATTACAAGTTTGCAAATAGAAATGATTAATGTTATACTTTGAAGATGATTATTATTCACAATATATGTAGTCTGCATGGAGGGTCCCCATCCCTGGAGCCATGAACCAGTACTGGTCTGTGACCTGCTAGGAACTGGGCCACACAGCAGGAGTGAGCAGTGGGTGAGTCAGCATTACCTCCTGATCTCTGCCTCCTATCAGATCAGCAGTGGCATTAGGTTCTAATGGGAGCATGTACGCTATTGTGAACTGTGCATGTGAGGAATCTAGATTGTGTGCTCCTTATGAGAATCTAATGCCTGATGATCTGAGGTGGAACAGTTTCATTTCAAAACCACTCCTACCCCTCACCATCCATGGAAAAATTGTCTTCCATGAAACTGAGCCCTGGTGCCAAAAAGGCTGGGGACAACTGGGATCCCTGGTGCGAAAAGGTTGGTCTACATGTTTTTTAATAATATGTTCAACTGAGGGAAAACAGTACTGTTTATTTTGTGACATTACTAGATGATACTTAAATGTCTTTTTTACATTTCACATTATTTCTTCTAAAATTAACTATAGTTAGTTTACATTTTAAAAATAGTAACTAGCATATTAGAGTATGTAATAGGTGTTAAGGTTCTGTGCTATTCACTTTATACACATTACATCATGTAACTGTAGCAGCAAATCTATGAGCAAATTAAATATATATATGACATTGTTTTAAATGTATCCAATGAAATATAAATACCATAGTAATTTGATGCCAATTATTATTTTAAAAAATAAACAAAAAGCTCTTTGCTAGCAATTAACAATTTTATGCCTTAATTTTCTCTTTAAATCATATTAACACTTTTTCTCACAGAAGTTTATTCTCTTGTACTAATTATATGTATGGTTGAAAATTATATCAATCACTATATCACCTATTTTACAATACTGTATTAGTTCACTCTTACATTGCTATAAAGTAATACATGAGGTTGGGTGATTTATAGAGAAAAGAGATTAAATTGGCTCACAATTTTGCAAGCTGTACAACCACGGCCCCAGTATCTGCTGCTGGTGAGGGCATCAAGAAGCTTCCAATCATGGCAGAGGGCAAAGGGGAAGCATTATCACATAACGAGAGTGGGAGAGAGAATTGGGGGAAGGTGCCACACTCTTTTAAACAACCAAATGTTACACGAACGAATAGAGCAAGAACTGCACTCATCAACAAGGGACTGGTGCTAAGCCATTCATGAGGGATCTGCCCCCGTGATCTAATACTTTCCACCAGATCTGGGCATCACATTTCAACATGAGATTTGGAGGTTACAAACATCCAAACAATATCAAACACAAATATCTATCTGAATTACAATTAACATTGTTGAATTTTCAATCATACACATTTCTTTCTAACACTGAACTTCATAATAACTATTTGGATCTAAATATGCGAATATATAAATATAGTACAAATTTGGGTAAATGATTATTAAACATAAAAAAGTAAAGTCTTATTTTAAATGCATTTCTTAATGTAAACACATAGGGACAAACTTGGTGCTTCCATCAAAGGAGTGATCAGTATTTTCTGCTATTTGTTTTCATGACCTGCAGTTTTTTCACCCAAGCAATGTAACCTGGTAAGGTTCCATATGGGTCAGGAAATACATCTCTTCTAAGGTGTAAGAAAGGAAATTGTGAAAGAGGAGATGAGAAAGGAAAGCCCATGGGGCCTTAATCACTAGCATTTTCTCCACCAGATCAATTTTAGGAAAGAGTTGGGGGAATATGCAGGGAGAGGAGAGCGATGCAATACAGGGTCAGCATTTGGAATTTGTTTTCTTTACAATGATTTCTGGCTGAGTTTCCCTTGGATTGTTTTCATGTTTCACTGAGGTTGCCTAATATGAAGATTTCTATTATAATACTCTCACTGAGTCAGATGAGAAAACAAGTAGAATTCAGGAATATTTCCCAAAGACACACCACATCTGAGCTTCGGAGATGACATTTGAGTTAGGTTCTTTCTGATCCCTTATCCATATACTCAACCACTTAAATATACTAATCCCAACTCAATTATATTTCATGAAACTAATAATGCTACTAAAGCTACTAATAATGCTAGATTACTACTAAAATAGTTAAAGAACTTTTAATATAAGGGTAACAGTTTGATAAATAACACTTCATACACTGCTTGTAACAGAGAAGACTGAAACAAGATAAATCACGTTTCAGAGAAATAAGAGAAATGTGGCAATCAGAATGAGTCCATTACTTTCCTTCAGAGTACATGTACATTTCTTTTTGTACTTAAACAAAAGCCACAACTATGGGGCAACAAAATGCACAAATAAGCCCACACATACACAAACACACATCACTCACTTGCAGTACTTCTTTATTCAAGATGCATTACAGGTAAAGGAGAGTGTTTATATGTATAACTATGCATATACTTCAGTTTCTAAGGAGAAATAAGAAGAATATGATAAAAAAAAGTGTCTTAATTTTTCACTTTAATCTCTTTTGTTTTAATATTCTACCATCAGAGATGCTATAGTAACCATGCTGGTCATTTTGATTTCTGGTCTGGATGACCAATGTGTTTCATAAATCCAAATAGAATATACATACTGAAGAATGCATGAACTTGTAGCTCTGTGGTCATTGAACACTCCCTGGAAGACCATTAATGTAAAGACTGAGATAATTAAAACTGTGGTTCTATGCCAAAGGTTGCATTCCCCAAAGCTCTGAGAATTATTAACAAGCAGTTGGGCAGAGTGAAAGTGCAGCATTGAGACAAGAGGCAGAGAACAAGAATAATGCCAGATTAATGCTGTAGCATTAATATACCCAGTTGATTTGTCATGTGGTTGACAAATGTAAGGCATTGTTAAATACCCAGGGTAACAAGGAAAGTGGCATAGACTGTGATAACTTGTAAATATGGCTACAGATAGAAATGAGTGACAAAGAACAGCAGCACAATCTATGTATTCATTCAACACAAACTTACTGAAGGCCACTGTGTATGAAATACTATGCAGTCTAGCTGCAAAGTCAATCAAGATAAAGACCTTTCTCTCTAAGAAAGATTCCGAAAAAACAACAACAACAACAACAACAAAAGTCAACTCCAGGACACAAGGCAGTAAGATTTAGGTAGATAATGGAAATCTATATACATATTATAGGAGAGTGAGTTTGTTTTTGGTGACATGCCAGAAAGTTTAGGGTGAGTTATATTAGATATACAAAGGACAAATGATCTTTCCTCTTGAGGTTTTTATAGAAAAGCTCAGAAGTATGAAACATGGGGATAAATTAGAAATTAGAAAGTTGTTTGGTATAGTTGGAGTAAAAAGCATTATGTTGAAATACTGAATTGAGTAAATTAAGTGGGCTAAATAAATAGTGGATTTGATTAATTTGCTATGCTGTTATTGAGAATCAGACATGCATTTTGGGTATGGGTTCCTGTATAAGAAAGCTTTATTCAGTTTACCCAGCATGAGAACAAGAAAGCAAGCACATAGTCATTGTTTTTAGGGTGGTCACGATTTGAACACATACTCATACAGTTATTAGCTATGGGACTTTTGGATAGTTCTTTAAACTCTCCAAGTCTCACTATATTATTAGAAAGACACAGTCATATGTAACCATCAAAGTATATAAAGTATTCAAGTATAGAATGATTCTAATCTTGAATATGGTAGGCATTTAGCTATATGTTTTTGCTATTCTTTTTGAATGGTAAGTTAAAAACTACATCTCTCTTCCCCTTAAAAAAAATCATTATATAAAATATCTAAAACATTAGTTTTGTGTATATAAAATGGCAGTGGCATTAAAAGTATAATAATAAAGGTCTGAAAAAAATGCTTCACTAATAACTTAAAATGGGAAAAGCTAGAAGACCATAAATAGCAGAAAACAAAAATTAAAATCAGGAAAACACAGGGTTAAGCAAATGCTTAATGAAAATATGGCTAAATACAGGGTTTAGAGGACATAAGTTACTATTTAACATTTTGGTAGTGGCAGGAGACAGACAAATTCCTAGACAGATAAGGCAGGTCCTCAGTGAAACCTGATCTTCAAGCCCAAAACATCCTGAAACCTGAAAACCCAACTACCAGTTCCGGATGGAGTTCATGACTGACCTGAATGAGAACTTCATTGATGCCTTATAGCCAATCAAATGGTGCTTTTTCCAGGCCTGCCCATGAACTACTCAGCAAACACTCCCCTATTCCACACCTATAACAACCCCTGACTAAGCCACATGTTGAGCCACCTGCTTTCAGGTCCCTTCTCACCCAGAGGGCCACCCACTCTTGGGCATCTTCTCTGCTGAGGGCTTTCCTTCTGTCACTTAAAATTTTTCCCTGCCTTGCCCACTCTCCAGTGTCTATGTAACCTCATTTTTCTTGGTTGTGGGACAGGAACCCAGACCTACTGAACATCAGAAATGAAAAGGTCTATAACATGTCCCTAGTCAGTTTGCTGAGCTGTAGGCAGTGACCAGACTACGGGAGTGAAGAGTGGTGAAAGTTCAGAGGGCCCAGACCTCAGAGCTCCCCAGCCCAGAGCTGTAACACCACCCCTTTCACTAGGCCACTGACAGCGGAAACAAACAAGCTATGACACGCCCCTGATCACTGGGCTGAGAACAGTGAGATAGCTGCTGTCTCTTAGACTTTGGGCACAACAGCATTCCTCTCATCCAGATACCACTGCCCAAGGCAGAAGCTGGTTGCAGCATGCCTGGTCCAGGGTAGACTTTTAATATTTTATTTAATCTTTACCAGAAATATTCTTTCCCATTTTGTCTCATTAAAAAATATTCAGTTAAACATTTTTATAACTTGAAAAATATTTTTTTTTCTTATCATGGTATCAAACTAGTATTAAATAAAAACTATAGGAGGCCATTGCTTTGGACTAAGCTTCTGCACTGGGTCCCAACAGATCAAACTAAAAATCAAAATGGAGTCACTCAGGCAGAAGTTCCATGTCATCAAACCGAAACTGAACCTTTTGAGAAATCAGGAGAGAGAGCAATAACAGCCTAATTTAATAAACAGATCAGTGTCAATCTGCATGATAATGAAGTTCTCTTGGTTTTAATCCTTAACCTGAAGTAATTTGCTGTTAGTTATTGTTCTCTTGCCCCTGCCTTATAAGGAGAGTAACTCTAAAATGACCAATCTGCTTTTTGCTCTTTGTTTCTGCATTCTTCTGTAATGTTTCTGTCTATAAAGCTAACCTCCTTTGCTTAACTGATAGGAACACTTGTTCCATTTTATGGAATCAAGTGTTGTCCCATTCTAAAATCTCAAATCAAGACAACTGAGAACTTTAAATTAAATTTGTTGTAATTGTGTCTTTTCACACACTCTGTTTTTCCTTAGTTGTCATTATAAAGACCATTGAAATAACTTTTTAATATTATTTGAATTTATAATTAATATGACAAAATATTTGGGAGGAACCCTTTGCATAAATGCATGCATATACACGACACATAAACACATACACACACACACACACACCACACACACACACACACTATGCCAAATAAATGCTGGTTAAATATAATGTTTTTAAAAACATTCTGGGTTGGCAGTTCAAGTCAATGGACTCATATTTTTAGGATGATCTGAATGTTTGAAATGGGGACCAGAAAAACTCTGCCTCCTGGTCTAATTATGTTCTAAGAAAGAAAAAAGAACCTGAGCCAAAAAAAATGCAAAACTATAGAATACAAATTTTAAACTCAATTCTAGAAGGCTCTAGACCATAAAACTATTAAGAATATCCTGGAGAACTCAGGAAACCTTAGAGACAGTGAGTGGCAAACATAACATTGTCCCAGAGAAATGCAAGTATTTAGAATGGCTATGGTAAACAATTATTGCTACAGATAAATTTATCTTTCAAAATGACATACCATGATATAAATATATCAACATGAGTATAAGCAGATGCCACAAATAGAAGCATTTACAACTCAGTAGCTATAGAAGAATCAACTATTTAGAGAAAAGACTTGAAAATATCATAAAGACAAATTTCATTTAGTGTTCTTGTATTAATTTGTATTGCAATTTAATCTTATAATCTTATTTGTTACTCAGAAGAAAAGCCACACACACACACAGGCACACACACATCACATATCAGTTAGATGGAATATTTTTAGGATGAAATATTTTTCGTTCAAGATCACCAATTCAATAAGGTAATTAAAGAGAAACTTGAAATAGTGTTTCCTTTTTCCCCTTAAAGTCCTTTATATTACAAATTATGTTCATCATAAATAAATTCAAAACCAACATATAAGGTATTCTGATTGCTGAAATGTTATTATCTTTCCTTCTAAACTTACTTTTTGGCAACTTTAGTGTTTGAAGTCTTTTATATCACCCTGCATATATTTAAACTTGTAAACAAAAGGATTGAAAGCTGTCATTTGAAAATGTCATGTCTGTTGTCAGTGATTCATGAATAATTGACATTGAGATTACCTAGGGAAATTTGCAATTAGCCTTCTCATTAACATAAGAACGAACAGTAAGCTGCTTGGTGAATGCTAGATTTAAACTTAAGTATTTACTCAAGAGATAAAAAGTTTATAAAAGGACCTCTAATGAAAAATTCATTAGTTCAATGTAATATCCCAGGGGTTTCCAAGTTCCTTCATGAATCAGTCATTGAGAAAACCAGAACACATATTCAGTTATTAATTTATGCATACAAATAACTGTGAATGTCCTCAGAACAAAAGAGATCAATCTAGAGGTAACATATAATATGATGACTTCAATTGCAATGATAAGAAATATATACAATTTAGGCCAGTGTTAATCTGTTATTGATTATTCAGAGTTAAAAATTAGACTCTAAGAAATGTACATGTTAATAAAATAATAACAAAATTTGTGTGCATAACTACTCTGAAATGAATTTTATATGTTAAACCACTAAGGTGACAATAAATATCACTATGACTCAACATTTTCTCTTTAAGGTTGATGTTTAAAAATGAAGGGAGCATTGATCTACACAAAAATGGGCACTGATCTTTGCCTAAGTGTAGTCATAAAAAAGATAAAGTGAGTAATGTTAGATAGTGTGCACATAAAGATACAAAGTGTCTGTTTCTATTCATTTTTATGTTAATAAATTGGTCAATTGAATTGCACCTAACTTTGGAGGTGCCTTTTGCAATCCACAAATATTTTTGGTATAATTAAATGCAGCAAATATTTTAAAGAATTAATTGCTTTTGATTTAATTTTAGAGATGAAATAAAATTTACACTGCTCATCAGCAGTGTAAAATAAGTTGAAGATGTTAGAAAATAATACAATACAGTTCATGGGGTTCTAAAGAAAAGATATTTGTATACAGTGGGAAAAAAATATATATGTATTTTTGGAGTAGTTCATATTTCACATAATGTATGTTATGAATATGTGTCATCCAGACAATAAACTCCCATAAGAAATAAAGCATTTGAAGGAAAAAGATGATTTTGCTTTATATAAAGCATCTCCTCTTAAATTACCAAGAAGTACCAGGAATCAACAAAGATATAACAGAGCCTACCTGAACTGGCAAAAAAACAAGCCAGAAAGTTAGAGATGTAGACTTAAAGACCTTTTGACTTATCAATTTTTATAAATTTTACATAATATTTCATTTTCTCCTTCCAAGATAGTTTAAATTTGAAGTTCACTTTGTGTTTGTATAAGTGACATGGATACCTCCCAAGAAGCCTTTGTAACTGCCTAATGGGTTCATCTTACTCACTGCCTAGACAGATATGATTTATCAAGACAGCAGAATTGCAATTGAGAAAGAATTATTCACACAGAGCTGGCTGTGTAGGAGACCAGAGTTTTATCATTACTCAAATTAGTCTCAGCAAGCATTTGTGGATCAGAGTTTTTAAAGATAGTTTGGTGGATGGGGATGCCCAGTGAGTCAGGAGTGATTGGTTCTGTTGGAGATGAAATTATAGGGAGTTAAAGCTTTCCTCTTGCACTGAGTAATTCCTGGGTGGGAGTCAAAAGATCAGATTGACACAAAGTTTTGCTAGGCTCACAGCAGGGAGCTCCTGTCTACCCAGGCAACCTCTGGGTTGTGCTCCAGGCTGCAGCCACTGTGATTGTGTGCTCAGTCCCTGGCGGGAGGGAGCATGTGAACGAGTGAGTGCAGGATCCAGCCAGCCACTCCGAGTGCTGACACTCAGAGTGCTGCATGAGTAGGCTCGATGCAGGACCCACAGCAAGATCAGGCGTATCACCCTGAGGGCAACATGGAAGTATCCAACAGGCAGGGGTGTCTGCAACCCCAAAGCCCAAAATAGAGAATTGCAGTGTGCGATTTACTTATTTTAGTTCTGCCATCTGCAGCTCAAGAGATCGTGGCGTGTTAGCAGTTCAGTCATCCCCACATCCCATTCTGACCCATGGCACTGGGACTGGCTCAGACCCACTGCCGCTCCTATGATATGGGGTGGTTGCCTTATTCTGGCGAGGGCAGAGGGACAGTGTTACAGTCTTTCTAGGTACCTGTGTTTGGTTGTTCTGAGCTCTTGTCAGGAGGTCATGCTGACAATTGAAGGGATGAGGATGGAGAATTTTATTGACCAATCAAACAGCTTTTAGCAGAGAGGGGATGGGAAGGTGGAATCATTTCTCTCAATGTGGCTGAGCCTGGGAGTTCTTATAGGCATAGGATGGGAGGTGGTGGGCTGCAGGTAGTACAAGAAAAGGTAACTTTCAATTGGTTAAAAAGCATTATTCAGAAACAAGAATTGGGAAAGGGTGGGCAAAAAGGAACAGAAGTTCTCACTCTGGGTCATGTATTTTATCTGGAACCAGTAGACCAGGATACTTTGGCTCAAAGGTGGACTTTTACTCGGGACCCGCCCCTATTTTTCTAGGTGTTAGCCTGTCTCCTATCACTATCAACATGAGTCAGTTTATTGATCTGGTGGTGCCAGGTGATCCATCAAGTGGAGGGTCTGTAAAATATCTCAAACGATGATCTTAGGTTTTATAATAGTGATGTTAATCCCAGGAGCAATAAGGGGAGGGTCAGAATCTTGTAGCCTCGAGCTGCATGACTCCTAAACCATAATTTCTAATCTTGTGGCTAAATTGTTAGTCCTACAAAGGCAGTTTAGTCCCTGGGTAAGAAGGGGGTTTGTTTTGGGAAAGAACTGTTACTGTCTTTGTTTTAAACTATAAACTAAGTTTCTCCCAAAGTTAGTTGGGTATAAAACTACCTTTAGAATGAACAAGGACTGGTGGAGGTTATTAACAGAAGCAAGATGGGAGGACAGGGCCAAGATGGCTGACTAGAAGCAGTGGCAATCTGAGGCTCCCATTGAAAAGAACCATAACAGAGTGTGAATCCTGCTCCGGCAACCGAGCTATCCAGGTTCTGTCGTCAGAACTGACTAGGTGGCTGGCGTGACCCACAGAGAAGAAGAAAGATCAGTGTCGTCGTATGACAGCTCACCTGAGAGCCACATGGGGCAAGAGAGGCCCCATTCCTCAGTCAAGGGAGGTGGTAAGTGAGTGGAGAAGACATCCTTTTTTTTTCCCATGGAACTGTATAACCCACGGATAGGAAAATACCACTTGTGGACCCATGCCAACAGGGCCTAGGGTCCCAGCCATGGAGCCACGCAGATTCTCAACAACCATTAAACGAGAATCTGCTTAAGCCTGCCGAACTCCTGATGGGAGGGGAGCAGCCAACACTGGGACTGATAGCCACCTAACACACTAAGCTCCCAAGGTGGGGGAACAGGGCAGCCATCTCTATAGCTCCAAGCCATGCTTTTCCCTGGTGGAGCCAGGGAGTCTGGACAGCGTGGTCCCAAGAGGTTTTCCCCACAGCCCAATACACCAACTGTGGCAGACTGTGGACAAAGTGCCTTTTCAGGCTTGACCTTTACCAATCCCACATCACTGGGTGAGGCTTCCCTGCAGGAACTCCAACAACTCCAGCTAGGGGCTTAGGGACAGAACTCTGATCCCCCTGGGCCTGAGCCCCTAGGGAGAGGAGTGGCTGCAGCCCCGAAGGACCAGGAGACTTAGACTTTTCTCCTGCTGGTTCTGAGGAATCTGGACAGCCCAGACGAACGGGTTTCCCCCTAGCAAAGCAAACCTCCTCTCCCAAGGGATAAATTGCTTTGTGAAATGGGTCCTGCTCCCCATGCCACCATACTGGGTGAGACCCTCCAGCAGGGTCTGTTAGACATTCTGTACTAGAGCATTCCTCCTGGCATCAGGTTGGTGCTCCTCAAGGTCAGAGATGCCAGAGAAAGAAGCAGGCACCCATCTTTGCAGTTCTCCGGCCTCCTTGGGTGACATCTCCAGGCGCATGAGTGAACAAGATGAACAGGGCCTGAGTGAACCCCCAGCAAACTTCAGCAGCCCTACAGAAAAGGGACCTGACTATTGCTAGAAAAACAAACAGAAAGCAACAACAACAGCATCAACAAAAAAATTGCCCACAAAATCCCCATCCAAGAGTTAGTAGGCTCAAAGATCAATATTAGACAAACTATTTTAAGGTGAGAAAGAATCAATGAAAAAACGTTGAAAATCCAAAAGGCTAGAGTGCCTTTTCTCCAAATGATCACAACAACTCTCAAACAAGTACACAGAACTGGATGGAGCATGAGATGGACAAATTGACAGAAGTAGGCTTCGGAAGGTGGGTAATAACAAACTACACTGATCTAAAGGAACATGTTCTAACCCAATGCAAAGAAGCTAAGAACCTTGATAAAAGGTTACAGGAGCTTCTAAATAGAATAATCACTTTAAGGAGGAATATAAATGACCTGAAGGAGCTGAAAAGCACAGCACAAGAACTTCATGAAGCATACACAAGTATCAATAGCCAAATCAACCAAGCAGAAGGAAGGATATCAGAGTTTAAAGACTGTCTTGCTGAAATAAGGCATGCAGACAAGATTACAGAAAAAAAGAATGAAAATGAATGAACAAAACCTCCAAAATATATGGGACTATGTAAAAAGACCTAACCTATGATTGATTTGAGTGCCTAAAGGAGACAGGGAGAATGAAACTAAGTTGGAAAACACACTTCAGGATATTATCCAGGACAACTTCTCCAATCTAGCAAGACAGGCCAACATTCAAATTCAGGAAATACAGAGGAAACCACTAAGATATTCCACAAGAAGATTAACCCCAAGAAACGTAATCGTCAGATTCTCCAAGGCCGAAATGAAGAAAAAAAAAAAAAATAGTTAAGCACAGCCAGAGAGAAAGGCCAGGTCACCTTCAAAGGGAAGCCCATCAAACTAACAGTGGACTTCTCAGGAGAAACCCAACAAGTCAGAATAGAATGGGGGTGAATTCAACATTCTTACAGAAAAGAATTTTTAACCCAGAATTTCATATACAGTCAAACTAAGATTCATAAGAGAAGGAGAAATAAAATCCTTTCCAGACAAACAAATGCGGAAGGATTTTGTCACTTACAGGCCTGTATTGCTAGAGATCCTGAAGGAAACATCAGATATAAAAAGGAAACCAGTAACAGCCACTGCAAACACACACCAAAATATAAAGACCAATGACACTATGAAGAAATTGTATCAACTCGTGTGCAAAATCACCAGATAGCATCATGATGACAGAATCAAATTCACACAACAATATTTGCTTTAAATGTAAATGGGCCAAATGACCCAGTTAAAAGATAGACTGGCAAAATGGATAAAGAATCAAGACTCACTGGAGTGCTGTATTCAGGAGACTCATCTCAAGTACAAAGAAACATATAGCTCAAAATAAAAGGATGGAGAAAGTTTACCAACCAAATGGAAAGTAAAAGAAAGCAACGGTTGCAATCCTAGTTTCTGAAAAAATAGACTTTAAAGCAACAAAGAAAAAAAGGCAAAGAAGGGCATTACATAATGGTGAAGGGATTATTTCAATAGGAAGAGCTAACTTTACTAAATATGTATGCATCCAATACAGGAGCACCGAGATTCATAAAACAAGTTCTTAGAGACCTACAAAGAGACTTGGACTCCCATATAATAATAGTGGGAGGCTTTAACACCCTACTGTCAATATTTGATAGATAAATGAGACAGAAAATTAACAAGAATATTCAGGACCTGAACTAAGTTCTGGATCAAGTGGACCTAATAGACATCTACAGAACTGGACCTAATAGACATCTACAGAACTCTCCACCTTAAATCAACAGAATATTCATTTTTCTCAGTGCCACATGGCACTTATTCTAAAATTCACCACAAAATTGAAAGTAAAACACTCCTCAGCAAATGCAAAAGAACTGAAATTGTAACAGTCTCTCAAACCACAGTGCAATCAAATAGGAACTCGAGATTAATAAATTCAAACAAAACCCCACATAACTAAGTAGAAATTGAATAACTCCTCCTGAATTACTCCTAGGTAAATAATGAAATTAAGGCAGAAATAAAAAGTTATTTGAAACCAATGAGAACAAAGAGACAACATACCAGAATCTCTGGGACACACCTAAAGTAGTGTTAAGAGGGAAACTTATAGCACTAAATGCCCACATCAAAAAGATCTCAAATAGGCATCCTAATATCACTATTAAAATAACTAGAAAAGCAAGAGCAAAGAAATTCAAAATCTAACAGAAGAAAAGGAATAATTAAGATCAGAGCAGAAATGAAAGAGATAGAGACATGAAAACCCCCTCAAAAAATCAACCAATCCAGGAGCTGTGTTTAAAAATAATTGACAAAATATATAGATCACTAGCTAGACTAAAAAGAAGAAAAGAGGGAAGAATCAAATAGACACAATAAAAAGTGATAAAGGAGGTATCACTACTGACCTCACAGAAATACAAATTACCATCAAAGAATACTAAAAACACCTCTACGCAAATTAACTACAAACTATAGAAGAAATGAATACATTCTTGGACACATACACCCTCCCAAGACTAAACTAGGAAGAGGTCAAATCCCTGAACGGACAAATAATTTCTGAAATTGAGGCAGTAATTAATAGCCTACCAACTGAAAAAAGCCCAGGATCAGATGGATTCACAGTCAAATTCTACCAGAGGTACAAAGAGGGGAGCTGGTACCATTTTTTTTTTTCCTGAAACTATTCCAAACAATTAAAAAGGATGGACTCCTCCCTAACTCATTTTATGAGATCAGTATCATCCTGATACAGAAATCTGGCAGAGACACAACAGAAAAAGGAAACTCTGAGCCAATATCTGTGATGAACATCAGTGCAAGAATCCTCAATAAAATACTGGCAGACCAAATCCAGCAGCACATCAAAAAGCTTATCCACCTTGATTAAGTCAGCTTCATTCCTGGGATGCAAGCCTTGTTCAACATACACAAATCAAAAAATGTAATCCACCACATAAACAAAACTAATGGAAAAAACATATGATCACCTTAGTAGATGCAGAAAAGTCCTTTGATAAAATTCAACATTCCTTAATGCTAAAAACTCTCAATTAACTAGGTATTGATGGAACATATTTCAAAATAATAAGAGCTATTTATGACAAACCTATAGCCAATATCATACTGAATGGCCCAAAGTGGAAGCATTCCTTTTGAAAACCAGCACAAGACAAGGATGCTCCCTCTCACTACTCCAATTCAACATAGTATTGAAGTTCTTGCCAGGGAAACTGGGCAAGAGAAAGAAATAAAGCATATTCAAATAGAAAGAGAGGAAGTCAAATTGTCTCTGTTTGCAGACGACATGATTCAACATTTATAAAACCCCATCATCTCAGCGCAAAAACTCCTTAAGCTGATAAATAACCAGCAAAGTCTCAGGATACAAAATTGATGGCAAAAATCACAAGCATTCCTACACACCAACAATAGACAAGCAGAGAGCAAAATCATGAATGAACTTCCATTCATAATTGCTACAAAGAGAATAAAATACATAGCAATACAGATAAAACAGATGTGAAGGACCTCTGAAAGGAGAACTACAAACCACTGCCCAAGGAAATAAAAGAGGACACAAACAAACGGAAAAACATTCCATCCTTATGGATAGGAAGAATCAATATTGTGAAAATGGCCCTACTGCCCAGAAGTAATTTGTAGATTCAATGCTATTCCCATCAAACTACCATGGACATTCTTCCAAGAATTAGAAATAAATTGCTTTAAATTTCATATGGAACCAAAAAAAGCCCTTATAACCAAGACAATCTTAAGTAGAAAAAACAAAACTGGAGGCATCATGCTACCTGACTTCAAACTATACTACAAAGGTACAATATTCAAAACAACATGGTACTGGTACCAAAACAGGCATATAGACCAACAAAACAGAACAGAGACCTCAGAAATAACACCTCACATCTACAGCCATCTGATCTTTGACACACCTGATTATAACAACCAATTGGAAAATGATTTCCTATTCAAAAAATGATACTGGGAAAAGTGGCCTACCATATGCATGACACTGGACCCCTTCCTTACACCTTATAGAAAAATTAACTCAAGATGGATTAAAGACTTAAATATAAAACACAAAACCATAAAACCCTAGAATAAAACCTAGGCGATGCCATTCAGGACATAGGCATGGGCAAAGAGCTCATGACTAAAACACCAAAAGCAATTGCAACAAAAACCAAAATTGACAAGTGGGATCTAATTAAACTAAAGAGCTTCTGCATAGCAAACGAAAAAAAAATATAACTGTCATAAGAGTGAACAGGCATAAAATTTTTACAATTTCCCCCTGACAAAAGTCTAATATCTAGAATCTTCAAAGAACTTAAACAAATTTACCAGAACAAACAACATCATCGAAAAGTGGGCAAAGGATATAAACTGACACTTCTCAAAAGAAGATATTTATGTGGCTGACAAACATATGGAAAAGAAAAGCTCAACATCATTAATCATTAGAGAAATGCAAATCCAAACCACAATGAGATACCATCTCATGCCAGTCAGAATGGTGATTATTAAAAAAATCAAGAAACAATGGATTCTGGAGAGACTGTGGAGAAATAGAAATGTTTTTACACTGTTGTTGGGAATGTAAATTAGTTCAACCATCTAAGACAGTGTGTTGATTCCTCAAGAATCTGGATCCAGAAATACCATTTTACTCAGCATTTATATACACCCATATTACTGGGTATATACTCAAAGGAACATAAATCATTCTACTATAAAACACATGCACACCTATGTTTAGTGCAGCACTGTTTACAATAGTAATAACATGGAAAAAACTCAGATGCCCATAAATAATAGACTGGATAAAGAAAATGTGATACATATACACCAGGGAATATTATGCAGCCATAAAAAGGAATGAGATTATGTCCTTTGTAGGAACATGGATAAAGCAGGAAGCACCATCATCCTCAGCAAACTAACAGAGGAACAAAAAACCTGTCACCGCATGTTCTCACTTGTAAGTGGGAATTGAACAATGAGAACACATGGACACAGAGAGGGAAACAAAATGCACTGAGGCCAGTTTGGGAGTGGGTGGTGAGGGAAGGGAGAATATTAGGAAAAATAACTAATGCATGCAGGGCTTAAAGCCTAGATGACATGTGGATAGGTTCAACAAACCACCATGGCACCTAGGTAACAAACCTGCACGTTCTGCACTTGTATTCCGAAACTTAAAGTAAAATTAAAGAAAAGAAAAGAAAACTTGTACCTGTATGTTTGTTTGACTTGTTTTTGCAATGCTACTTTTCTTATATATATATGAAAAAAATCTCTTAATGTTATTAAAAAAATGGAATCAGTTTGTGATAAGATATATAAATGAAAACATTAATGACATATTAACCATTGATTAAAACTATGCAAATAAACATATGTATACATAAAATGAATGTAAACAATTGCACCAAGTTAATAAAAATTGGTTTAATTTATATAAAAGAAAAACGGAAAAATGTTTCTTTTTTTATACATAATCATTTATATTGTGGGACTTAGGAAATCAAACAAACAATGGAGTTCTAATTTGCAAATCAAGCAACAGGTATTTAATAAATACTGCTTTTACTCTTAAAAAAAAGCAGCATGGAGTTGGTTGGGTCAGATCTCTTTCACTGAGATCTCATCTCAGTTATAATTTTGCAATTATGGTTTTACCTTTTAAATTTATTCTAGATGTTTCTTCTTTATTTAGTTCTTTAATTCATTTCATATAGCAATATAAGCTGGATAAACCTTAAAAACTTATAGTCAGTAGTTCATATTATTGTTATCATTTTAAGAATAGAAGTAAAATCCTCAGTTCTAATTATTTGTAAATTAAACATTATTGTGTTTTATTAAGGCCTATTAATGAAAAAATCAAATTTTGTAAAATATTTTACAGTTTATTCTGAGGCAATATGAGTGGCCATGTCCAAAAGAACAGTCCAAAAGGTCCTGAGAAAGTGTGCCAAATGTGGTCAGATTACAGTTTGGTTGTATGTATTTTAGGGAGACAAGAATTGCAGGTAAAATTACAAATCAATACATGTAAAGCATACATTGGTTTGGCCTAAGGTGGTGGGATATATTGAAGTGGAAGGCTTACAGGTCATAGGTAGATTTAGATTTTCTGACTGGCAATTGGTTGAATGAGTTAAGCTTTATCTAAAGACTTGGCATCAATAGAAAAAAAAAATGCTTGAGTTAAATTAAGATAGGGAGGGTTCTGGAGGCCAGGGTTCTTGTTATGTAGATGAAGCTTCATATGTAGCAGTCTTCAGACGGAATAGATGAGAAATGTCTCTTTTCAGACGTTAAATGTGTCAGGCTCTTAGTTAATCTCTCCAGATGCAGGGGAAAGTTTAGAAAGGGAGACCTGGCTGGTTGTACTAAAAGACTCTACAGATGTAAATTTCCCACACAAAAATTGACTTTATCTGTGAAGTTCTAGCTGGTTTTCCTGGAAGAATATCTGAAACAAGAGAGTGAAGCAGCCTAGCCTGAATTAGCAATAACTCCTTGGCTGAATGAACTGCTAAGCAACAAAGTTCCTAAAGCAATACAGGATTCTAGAAGTAACAGTAGTCTTTGAAATATGACTGAGATCCTAGTTAACAGGCCACGTCATCAGAGAAACCCAATAGCTATGAATGTTACTGTTACTGGGGGTCCTTGCTCCCAGAGCTCCCAAGATGGTGGTGGGCCACTTCCAAGATTGTGGCAAGCCTTGTGTTCTCTGACCTGGGGTTACTGGCCTCACCGATTCCAAGGAATGGAATCTTGGGCCATGCAGTGAGTGTTATAGCTCTATTAGATGGCATGGGTCATGGAAGAGAACCGTGGAATCTAATGACTAATATTCAGCTTGATTAGGACAAACCCGGACACTTAGCCATGCAGGAACAATGGCAAGCCTTTAGTCTGATTGGAGGCGGCAATGGGTGCCTCACTGGATCAGGAGCAGAGCAGACACCCTGCCAGCTCCGGAAGGATAGAAGTCAGTGGTGGGTCTCCGATGGTGGCAAACAACAGTGGTGGACGGTGAGGGAAAGCTGAGCTCAAGGCATAACAAACACGGGCCAGAAGAGTATGCAGTTGCAAGATTTAATAGAGTGAAAACGGAGCTCTCATACAAAGAGAGGGGACCCAAAAAGGGTAGCCATTGACGGCTCCAATGCCTGGGTTTATATCCCCATCATTGTCCCTCCCACTGTGGCGTCAGGCGATAGATGATTGGCTATTTTTTTACCTCCTGTTTTTGCCTGATTAGCATTTTAGTGAGCTCTCTTCACTACCTGATTGATTGGGTGTGAGCTAAGTTGCAAGCCTCATGTTTAAAGGTGGATGAGATCACCTCCCCAGCTAGGCTTAGGAATTCTTAGTCGGCCTAGGAAATCCAGCTAGTCCTGTCTCTCACATGGGCTCCACAAGGTCATTGATGACAACAATGTCTCTCATCTGTAGCTGGAGACAGAGATTGAGGCTCTCAAAGAGGAACTGCTCTTCCTGAAGAACCATGAAAAGGAAGTAAAAGGTCTACAAGCCCAGACTGCCAGCTCTGGGTTGACCCTGGAGGTAGATGCCCCCAAATCTCAAGAACTTGCCAAGATCGTGGCAGGCATCCTGGCCCAATACCATGAGTTGACTCAGAAGAACCAAGAAGAGTTGGACAAGTACTGGTCTCAGCAGATTGAAGAGAGCACCACAGTGGTCACCACACAGTCTGCTGAGGATGGAGCTGTTGACATGAGGCTCACAGAGCTGAGACGTACAGTCCAGTCCTTGGAGATCAACCTGGACTTGATGAGAAATCTGAAGTCCAGCTTGGAGACCAGCCTGAGGGAGGTGGAGGCCCCCTATGCTCTGCAGATGGAGCTTCTCAGCAGGATCCTGCGGCACCTGAAGCCAGCGCTGACACAGATCAGGGCAGAGGGGAAGCACCAGCCCAGGAGTACGAGGTTCTGCTGAACATTAAGGTCAAGCTAGAGGAGGCTGAGATCGCCACCTACCGCCACCTGCTGGAAGACAGCGAGGACTTTAATTTTGGTGATGCCTGGACAGCAGCAACTCCATGCAAACCCTCCAAAGACCACCACACACCAGATAGTGGACGGCAAAGTGGTGTCTGAGACCAATGACACCAAAATTCTGAGACATTAAGCCAGCAGAAACCGGGTACCTTTTGGGGAGCAGGAGGCCAATAAAAAGTTCAGAGGTCAAAAAAAAGAAAAAAAAAGATTTTATGGTTTGTACCGTGTAACTTAACCCTGGCTTGCATGGTCTTAGGTCTTCTGTATAATTTTGGTATTTTATTGCCACAGAGTATGCTTTGTCAGCTTTATGATCTCTGTTTTAACATTAATGCTGGTTAGCCGTACATAAACTCCAAAACAGGGGAGTACAGGGAAGTATGGCTGACCTTTCTTCCCTTGTGGCATGGAATTCAGTTTTTCAGGTTTCTCTGAGATCCCCATGGCCTATGAAGTGTTCATTCAGTCAGTCTGGGGACTATAGGATTTTATTTTTGATTTATGAACCCATCTTGAGTGCTTCTATATATATTCAAAGGCCCCACAAGAAATTATATTTTTTACAAAGAGCAAGAATATTTGTTACATAAAAAAGAATATGTACCCTTAAGAAATAACCATAAACTTCAAATTAGATAAGATCATATTGAAAACAGCAAGTCTGTATCCATCTACTTGTTAAAATTGGTAACAGATATGTTCTAAGGAAATTTAGCTAGTTATGATAGCTCTCTTATTTCTCACATTAAAAATTTGACTGTTAAGGGTGACCGAGCTTAAATGTGGTCACAGGGGAAATGTATTTTTTAAGATATTTCTTTCCATCTTGAGGATATAATAAATGTAAAATTCTTCAACTATTCCACTTTACTAGAAAAAAAGCCCTGAGGTTTAGGTTTCAGACCAAGTTAAATCATTTTTACCCTATAGGAAATAAACTGAAATTTAAGCTTAAATTATGTAGAAATTTTGCTTAAGAGTCCCTTTATTAGACCATGCTAATTGATGATTTCCACACTTACTTTCTAATTTAGCACTAATAAAATCATTCTATCAGACTAGACTGTAAGTGCTATTTATCGTAATGTTCTGTTCACTAAATGGAAGCCTTATTTAAAGCATTTTACTTAAATCCAGCCACTTACTATCAACCATTTTGTATCTCTTTATTTCTAAATCCAGAGGCAAAAATATCACTTAAGGTCTGAATTAAAATGTTTTCTAAAACAGTATTAAATTATATTCTTTATTCCTTATTTTAGATAAATTTGAGAAAGTTTAAAAACAATATCAATACTTTTCTTTTAATTTAAATTTGTATTTTAAATGTAGTAGTTACTGTATCTGTCCACAGCATATTTTGCCAACAGTTCTTGAATGAATTGGAATTTTATTTAAAGTTGCCAAACAGGGATAAAATTCAAAGCCTTCATTATAGCAGCGTTATCAAGTGAATACCATTAATATCCAATGTCATTGTGTCTTTAATGCCTTATGCATTAACTTGAGGTCTACTAATTAAAATTTTCTATAAATCGTTTTGAACTTAGTTGAACTAGAGTTTTGCATTATTATCACAATTTGTGGGGGAAAATCTTCAAGAATTTCTTTTTAAGTACATATTAAAATTAAAATAATCTATTTTCAAAACTTTAACTTCACAGATTAATATAAATAAGCAAATTAAGAGTTTACTTAGTGTTATTTATATTATTGTTTATTCAAGTTCACATTTTATGAACTAAAATTTTCTTCTTCCATCAACCTTGTTCAGATCATCACCACCTCTCAGTTGGGTGATTGAAGTAGTTTCCTACCTACTGTTGTTACCAGAGAGTGGTCCTGATTCAGACCCTAAGAGATGATTTATTAATCTCACTCAAGAAAGAATTTCAGGCGAGTTCATAAAGTGAAAGCATGTTTATTAAGAAAGTAAAGAAATAAAGGAATGGTTGCTCTATAAGTAGAGCAAACTTGAGGGCTGCTGATTGCCCATTTCTATGGTTATTTCTTGATTATATGCTAAACAAGGGGCAGATTATTCATGCTTCCTTTTTTTAGACCATATGGGATAACTTTCTGATTTTCCCATAGCATTTGTAAACTGTCATGGTGAGGTGGGAACGTAGCAGTGAGGGTGACCAGAGGTCACTCTCATTGCTGTCTTGGTTTTAGCTGGTTTCTTTAAGGAGATCTGATTTATTAGCAAAGTCTTTATGACCTGTATCTTGTGCCAACTTCCTATTTCATCCTGTGACTTAGAATGTCTAATGTCTGGGAATGCAGCCCAGTAGGTCTCAGCCTTATTTTATACAGTCCCTGTTCAAGACGGAAGTGCTCTGATTCAAATGCCTTTGAACACTATAATACAATCGCCTTTCCCCAAAGCAGATAGTCATTTTAAGAAACCATAAACAAGATGGTGTAATTCCTTGACTTAAACACCTTCAATGGATTTGCATTCTACATAGAATTAAAACAGACCCTTAGCAGAACTTATCCGATTCAATTCCTGTTTACTGTTCTAACTTTACTTCAAACAATATTCTCTTTGGCTTAGTATGCAAATGTCCGTGTTTCCTTTTGCAATTCTTTGAGCAACAATGCTCTTTCTTAGCTTTGAGGCTTCCTATATACTGCTATATCTGCTCAGAAGGCTGTAACTCCTTTCATGAGGTATTTTTCCTGGATCTGGTCTTGACTTGTCATATGCTATCCAAGTCTGACCATGCTAATGCCCATCCCCATTCAAAACACTCAAGAACATTTTACTCTTTTTAAAAATCACATAATCACTTATCTTTAAATTAGATATTATATTTTAGTTTGCCCCAAAGAAGATAAGTTGCATGACATTGATGTACTCATTCAGAGACTAGCACAATTCCTGAAGCACAGTGTAAGTCATCAAAAGCAGTTCTTATAACTGTCTAATAATAGTGCATTTAGAAATAACTTTTTTTCAGAAAGTTTAATAATTCAAGATTTTGATTTATTTGCAAGTAATTTTTACTGAGTAGAAAAAATATTTGACTGCATTTAGTTAAAATACATTATGTAATGGGGCTAAGATTTTTATACACACTAGCACTACAGTTATAATTATTGGCCATTAAAGTGGACTACTTCTGAAAGTCAATACAAAATAAAGAAATGTTATTTTTTTTGGTTTGATAAGAAAAAATCATTCTAGTTCATAGAAAAAAATACTTTTCTTCAAACAAAAATCAAGAAAAGTTATAGGTGATTATACAAGGTAGAACAATTACATTTTTAAAAAAGTTTCTAGAAAATGCAGATAGTTTTAATCAGTAATATAGAAGCTTGGAATAAAATTATCAAAACAACTCAGTAAACATACTAATAGAGGAACAAAAAACTAGAGACTGAATACTGATTCAATGCATATTTATATTTATTAAATTCTTAGGTACTGGTGACACTGCACTAAAGAAAAGTGACAAAGTTGTTGTTTTCATGGCATGTATGTCAGTGGACAAATTAAGATCAAATTGTTGATTGGAGAGGTTGTTATTTTACTTACCACTGATCCCTTTTAATTGAAAGATTAAAAATTACCTTCAAAATGTAGTCATTTATTAAGATTTTTTTAAAACCCTATAAAGTTGGAGATGGAGGAAAATGCAACATCACAGGACATGAGACAAAAATAAAGTGTATCAAGATCTGTACTTAATTTAAACTATGTCAGGTTCAACTCTGAGAAGGCAGATGTTTGGGTAATTGTCAATTGTGATATATGTTTCTATACCATATTTTAATCTACCTAAACCATAATCTCAGTAAGAGTACCTTGAAATCTATTCTCATTATTTCTTCTGTATTACACAACTATAGCCACAATAGCACTGTATAATAAACCATTCTAAAAGCAGTGGATTACAAATTAAGCTTTGATTTCTCACTCTTATGTGGGTTTGGCTGGAGTTCAACTGATATAAGGCAGCTATCAATTCTTTACCACAGGTTTGGTTTAGGTCTATTTTTTGTATTTCTCATTCTGGGGAGACCAATGGGTTTCTTGGGGCATGTCAGTCTCATTATAGACGCAGAACAGAACAGGGAAGCCCAATCATGCAGCTCCATTTCAAGCCTCTCTTCATATTTCTTTTATCAACACATTTGCCAGGGAAAGTATAGAGGCCAAAGTACATGGAGGTGCAGGTCTGGAAATAAATAAATAAATAAATATGGGACAATAATTTAATCTACCACAAAATCAAACAGCCTGGCTAATGGACTGTTGCAAATACTCATATATTTTACAACAATATTTTACAGTTCTTGTACTTGCTGTTACTGCAATAAGCTACAAAATTTATGAGCACGTGGGCAGCTATAGAGTAAGACTTTTTTAAATGTCATAAATAAGCCTTTAAACGACTCTTTTTTTACTTTCTAAAATTCATATTACTTAAGCTTTTATTGAGATAATTTTAGATTAACCTGAAGTTATAAGAAAAAATGGAGAGATATCTGTTGTACCTTAACTCAGTTTTTCTTAATGGTAACATCTTGCAGAACTACAGTATAATATTTCAAATAGGCAATTCATTACTATCTGCCATGTTTATTCAATTTTATATGACATTATGTGGTGTGCCTGCATGTGTGTATAATCCTATGCAATTTCATGTGTCAATTTATAGGAGCATCACCACAGACAAGACACAGAAGAGTTCTGTGTCTGGTAGGAATCTCTTGTGCTATCCACTTAACAGCCACAGACTTTTCCTCACCTCTGCTAATACTAATCTCCGGCAACTAGCAATTGTTTCTTTAACTCTATAATTTTGTCTATTTAAAAATGTTCTATAAATGAAATCACATAGTTCACATAGTATATTACCTTTGAGATGGGATTTTTTCACTAAGTACATTTTCCTTGAGATCTATCCAAGTCGTATATGTATCAATAGTTTGTTCCTTTTATTGATGAATAGTATTCAGTGCTGTGAATTTACATTTGTTTAAGCATTCACTTATTGAAGGACTTTTTTATATCGATTTTGACTATTATGAAATAAAGATGCTGTGAATATTTACAGATTTTGTATGAACCTAAGTTTTTATTTCTGTAGGATAAACACCCAATAGCGCAATTGCTAGGTCAATTGATAAACAGAGACAGTTTGGAAAGAAACTCATTTTTTTTTCCAAAACAGTTGTACTATTTTACATCTTTACCAGGAATTTGTGAATGATCCATTTACTTTTGATATGACTCATATCTTTTCTAAAACGTGCTGGGAGAATCAGGCCTATATTTTGCATAATATGGGTAAAATTTCAGTTTATTAACAGTAACTTTATAGGAATTGAAGAAGTATGCATTTCTTGGGAAATACCTAAAACAAAGCATCAAGCAGTCTTCAGGTATTAGAAAATTGCTCACAGAATTCAAGAACATTTCACTTTCATTTTATATTCTTGAAGTTAATTTTGCCTTTTTAAAAATTTTTTGAGATGGGGTCTCGCTCTATCACCCAGGCTGGACTGCAGTGGCATGATCTCAGCTCACTGCAACCTCTGCCTCCCAGGCTCAAGTCATCCTTCCACTTCAGCCTCCCAAGTAGTTGGGATTACGGGCACGTGCCACCACGCCCAGCTAATTTTTGAATTTTTGTAGTTTTGCTATATTGCCCAGGCTGGTCTCAAGTGATCTGCCTGCCGGACTTCCCAAAGTGCTGGGATTACAGGGATGAACACCATACCTGGCCTCATTCTGTTTTTTAATTCGTGGGATTATATGTTTCATTGTCCACAATACAATGATCAGAGATCATGATAGTTTCATGTAGTTTTATACAAATAACCCAAAGATGATAATACATAGTTTGAGAAGAAAAAATTATGGGTTCATGTGATTCCAAAGAAATGATTCCATTTTCTTTAGGTTTTAAATTATTGCTCCAGAATCTTTTTCACATTAGATTTCACATTTCTTTTTTTATTTATTTATTTATTTATTTTTTATTATATTTTAAGTTCTAGGGTACATGTGCATGACGTTTATATCATGTATAACTCCCCAATGCAATCCCTCCCTCCTCCCCCCTCCCCCTGATAGGCCCCAGTGTGTGATGTTCCCCTTCCCGAGTCCAAGTGATCTCATTGTTCAGTTCCCACCTATGAGTGAGAACATGCGGTGTTTGGTTTTCTCTTCTTGTGATAATTTGCTAAGAATGATGGTTTCCAGCTGCATCCATGTCCCTACAAAGGACGCAAACTCATCCTTTTTGATGGCTGCATAGTATTCCATGGTGTATATATGCCACATTTTCTTAATCCAGTCTGTCACAGATGGACATTTGGATTGATTCCAAGTCTTTGCTATTGTGAATAGTGCCGCAATAAACATACGTGTGCATGTGTCTTTGTAGTAGAGTAATTTATAATCCTTTGGGTATATACCCAGTAGTGGGATGGCTGGGTCATATGGTACATCTAGTTCTAGATCCTTGAGGAATCGCCATACTGTTTTCCATAATGGTTGAACTAGTTTACAATCCCACCAACAGTGTAAAAGTGTTCCTATTTCTCCACATCCTCTCCAACACCTGTTGTTTCCTGACTTCTTAATGATTGCCATTCTAACTGGTGTGAGATGGTATCTCATTGTGGTTTTGATTTGCATTTTTCTGATGGCCAGTGATGACGAGCATTTTTTCATGTGTCTGTTGGCGGTATGGATGTCTTCTTTTGAGAAATGTCTGTTCATATCCTTTCCCCACTTTTTGATGGGGTTGTTTGTTTTTTTCTTGTATATTTGTTTGAGTTCTTTGTAGATTCTGGATATTAGCCCTTTGTCAGATGAGTAGGTTGCAAAAATTTTCTCCCATTCTGTAGGTTGCCTGTTCACTCTGATGGTAGTTTCTTTTGCTGTGCAAAAGCTCTTTAGTTTAATTAGATCCCATGTGTCAATTTTGGCTTTTGCTGCCGTTGCTTTTGGTGTTTTAGACATGAAGTCCTTGCCCATGCCTATGTCCTGAATGGTACTACCTAGATTTTCTTCTAGGGTTTTTATGGTATTAGGTCTAACATTTAAGTCTCTAATCCATCTTGAATTAATTTTCGTATAAGGGGTAAGGAAAGGATCCAGTTTCAGCTTTCTACTTATGGCTAGCCAATTTTCCCAGCACCATTTATTAAATAGGGAATCCTTTCCCCATTTCTTGTTTCTCTCAGGTTTGTCAAAGATCAGATGGCTGTAGATGTGTGGTATTATTTCTGAGGACTCTGTTCTGTTCCATTGGTCTATATCTCTGTTGTGGTACCAGTACCATGCTGTTTTGGTTACTGTAGCCTTGTAGTATAGTTTGAAGTCAGGTAGCGTGACGCCTCCAGCTTTGTCCTTTTGACTTAGGATTGTCTTGGCAATGCGGGCTCTTTTTTGGTTCCATATGAACTTTAAAGCTGTTTTTTCCAATTCTGTGAAGAAAGTCATCACATTTCTCTGATGGCTTAATTATGAGTCAATGACATAAATATATTGTAGAAAATCCATATTCATGATTTCTCAAACTTAGTAATCACGTGAGAAGAAATGCTCTGGAAACAATATCCAAAAAAAGATTCTTATCGCTATGGTTTAGGTTAACTGTCTATGACTGAACACGATATATATCTGGAAGGCAGATAATCAAAATGGTTATAACTTGGGGTGGGAATAAGTTTTCCCAGATTATTCTCATTTAAACAATATGGAATTAAATACATGTATATTATATTTATAAATCTATACACATATTGAATTAATTAATTAATTTAGTTAGTTAGTTATTTAGTTATTGAGACAGAGTTTCACTCTTGTTGACCAGGCTGGATTGCAGTGGTGCGATCTCAGCTCATCACAACCTCTGCCTTCTGGTTGCAAGAGATTCTCCTGCCTCAGCCTCCTGAGTAGCTGGAATTACAGGCGCCCACCACCACACCCAGCTAATTTTTGTATTTTTAGTAGAGATGGGGTTTCAGCATATTGGCCAGGCTGGTCTCGAACTCCTGACCTCGTGATCTTCCCGCCTCAGCCTCCCAAAGTGCTGGGATTACAGGCATGAGCCACCATGCTCAGCCACACATACTTTAATAAACATATTATATATGTTAATGAATATATATATTTATATATAATATGTGTGTGTGTGGGTGGGTGTGTGTGTATGGTGGGGGGGGGGGAGAGAGAGAGTCAGGATATACCTCTGTAGCCCAGGCTGCACTGTCATGCAGTGACGCCATCAAAGCTCACTGCAGCCTGGAGGCTCAAGAAATTCTTGCACTTCAGCACCCCCCAAGTAGCTGGGACTACAGGCATGTGCCACCACACTTGGCTAATGTTTTTGAATTTTAGTAGAGACAAGATCTCCCTATGTTGTCCAACCTGGTCTTGAACGCCTGAGCTCAAGGGATCCTCCTGCCTCAGCCTCCCTCAGTGCTGTGATTACAATTGTGAGCCAACACACCCAACCTAAATTATATTTTAATAGAAAAAAAAAAGATTCCTGTGAAGATACCAGAAAAACAGAACACACTCACTGATCCCCCCCCGCCAAAACAAGGCATTTTCCAAAGCATAATCAGATTTAGTATCCAATTTCTAGCAATGTGAATTGAATTTGAAAGTAGATTGACCATAAAACTCTATTCAAAACGATATCTTGGTTTGAATTTATAAATACATGTTTGTGGCATCAGCTTTATCGTCTGGCATTCCAGAGGCAGACCTCACCAATCAAGCACACTTAACTTAATGTAGTTTTAAAACACCCCCCAACAGGGTATACAAGCCAACCATTACCAATTTATCAGAGTTGACATGTTAGAGAAAATCTATCTGTAGTATCAGAACTGCCCAGTGGGAGATTCGTTAATCTACAATATTCTTCAGATTTTACCCCAGAATAACTGACTCTTTTCATTCTATTCCAAGACAAAAATAATTATCAAACTAAAGTTAGAAAATGAAAACATACAAGCTTTAGAATATATAAAGTCATTACATTTTCTTTTTATGGAGTCAAATCAGTCAGAAACTATAAAAGCTATAGGTATTTATGATAGTAAAAGTTCATGCAAGTTCTGTAATCGATGGAGATGGACTATTCAGTTATGCCTGAAATCTGCAACTTTTTCATGAAGTTTTTTTTGGCTCACTGCAAGCTCCGCCTCCCGGATTCACGCCCTTCTCCGGCCTCAGCCTCCCGAGTAGCTGGGACTACAGGCGCACGCCAGCACGCCCAGCTAATTTTTTGTGTTTTTTAGTAGAGACGAGGTTTCACCGTGTTAGCCAGGATGGTTTCGATCTCCTGTCCTCGTGATCCGCCCCCCTCGACCTCCCAAAGTGCTGGGATTACAGGCGTGAGCCACCGCACCCGGCATCATGAAGGTTTTAAGAGAATGAGAGGGATAAACAAAAAAACTAAAAGACAAAAAACAAACAAAAAAAATATGTTTTTTGTTTTACATATATTGTCTTTATTTCAGCTGTCATGATATACAAGATTAAGTATATATTATTAAAAGGTAAGAGAAATGCTAATTAATTCTAATTGAGAATCTCATACATCAATACTTCAAGAGATAAATCTTTGATATAAGAACATACGAACTAAGGACTAGATTGTTAATAATATAATCATTAGAGTTTGTTTTCTGCATATTATAGTGGTTCTCACATTTAGCTGTTTATCACCTTGACTTAATGAAGTTTTATTAAACTACTGAGAATAAGCTCCAAAAGCAGACATACAGAATAAGTCTCTCAAAAGGTGAAATCCAAGCAACATAACAGATTCTAGAACAAAAACAGGATTGTGAACTACTGGCTTTGCCTTACGTCAATCTGTTTCTACTGGTAGAGTGACTGTTAGTGCTAGCATATCTACTTTAATGCGATCAAGGTTAAGAAATGTTTCTAAAAGCATATATGCAGCTTTTTTGATAGTAAAGTAATCTGAAGGTGCAATAGTTGAAGAATTATGTTTTGTTACTTTTCTCTTACATACAGAAAAATTGCCAAATTTGTATGATTCTCATAGATCTCAAGGAAACAAAGCTGCTTTTAAAAAGCACAAAGTACATTGTCTGCGGTTGATCAAAATCGATTTTTTGTTCCTCAGGTCTTTACCTTTGCACATCAAAATTAAAACCTTGAATTTTTAATTTTTTCTACTTTAGTTTGCCTCAATTTGTTTGTATTTCCCTTCTAATGATGACACCTCCAATTTTCATGGTACGGTTTAAATTTCCAGACAATACTGTTTTCAAAAATCTTTTATTTTGTGTTAAAAGGAACAACAGAATGCATTTTTATTTAGTCATTCCTGTATTTACAGACAGAGTCCCCAGACTCCAATTTCATTAAATCAAGGATTTCAGAAACTATAGTAAGAAAGTAAAATAAATTTACTAAATTCTATTGTGACCATGGGAGGGGTGGTGGTGGGGGAGGACATACAGTGTATTCTGGAGAGGTGGGGTCAGTAGGTTTTTTGATGTAGTTGAATCATTGGCAATTCACCATTCTATCAGTGTAAAGTTTTACTGAACGATTTATTGCCTTTGAATGAGAAGAGCAGAGTAGCAGATGAGACGTCTTAGACATTTTCCTATCCTGAATCAGTGTCTCTGGGCTACAACCTCCGAGGTTATTCATCAATGAAGCTGGAAAGATATGGCACTCAGTAGTCATTAATCAACAGCCTTTCTGCAGTAACTTGTAAGCAGTAGCATTATAATGCTCACTATCAGATATGTTCCTAAGTGTGTAACCTGGGCATTGTCAAAGGAAGTGGAAGATTCCAACAGTAAACCTGGTCTTTAAAGCAGCAAGCATTTCTCAAGAGAATTATGGAGCAGTAAATAAGCAATTATTACCCTCAGTTTTTAAATGTGTATTTTCTGTGTGTTTGCTCGCCCTGCTCCTTGGATGATAGCACACTCTCAGTTGCCTTAAAACAGTAAACAAACAAACCCTGATCATTTTTGTGTAGCAAAAATAAGCTGACAATGAAATTAAATTTGACAGTGAAATAAGTGGCTGAGAAAAACAATCATCAAAGTCAGTTATAGTAAAACCCCTTTGTTACCCACACTTCTACAATGAAATCTTGGATATGCGATAAATAATTTCAATATAAGTAAAAGCATAATATCTCAAATTCACAAAACCTGAACAAAGCCCACTTTGAAGTAACTACAAGACTGTTATACAAAACCATGATTATGAAGAACTTGACAATAATTGTAACAATTAGTAATCATGTCTTATCGAAGGAGCATATGTATATGCTGAGCAAAGCAAAATATACATGAGTAACAATGCTTTAACAAATTGTAAATTTGGGAAGCTTTGGTAATGGTGAATTTATTCTGCTCATTTTCTGCATGCATGTATGACTCAATATTTCACCTGCCCTTCCACCTTTTATTTCTTTATGTTTCCTCTCTGAAACTTTTTTCTCTGGTGCTAAGTTAAAGACTACTTAGACAGACACAGTAAAGTCCTTAAAATCTTTCCAGCACACTATTATCTGCTCCTACCATCAAGTGCTCATTGTTCAGTGTTGAAACTCAAGATATGCCTTCAGAATCAAATTCAAAAGAAGAGAAAGGCTTTACACAGCAGGCATACTAGTAAAGTTGTTTAAAAATCTAGTCCTTAAGAGGATAATGGATATAAGGTGACTAAAACAGTTAACCTAGCAATCAGAGGATGGTACTACTCCTACTTTGAACTCTGTAAAAGGAAAATAACTTTTTCTTAAAAACTCTGATTTTTAAAGTGGTGTTTTTAGAAGACTAATCGTAATAACACTCTCCTACTGACCCCAATCTGTAAGAAGGAGATAGATTAGTCCTTTTTACTGTGAAAGGAAATTTCTCCCACAGTTTGAAGAAAAAATGTAGCAAATAATGTTAAGTAAATGTTATATAAAAGAACTTAAAAGTCACAGAATGAAGAAAAAAGCACATTATAAGAATTAAGGGCCCAAGGGGAAATTGATGTTATTTAGAATTAAAATATCTAACTGGGAAAAATGTCACTGATTATTTACAGTTATCCAAGCCTATAATAACCTTTTTGAATGGTCCAATTTATACAGATAAGATTTCTTGTAACAATAGCAAAATATTCATGCAGGACTACAAACACAATTTTTAAATGAGTAGTAAGTACTAATTGATTTTTAAATGTATAGGAGGTACTTACAATCCTTTCAAAGAGTTTATTTAATTGGGAGATCCAAATGATTCTAAACAAAAAAATACAAATATATCATTCTTATAGTGATATTTAATATTGATCACTAACATTTTTCCAACTTAAGGGAATCCTGGGTTATAGGTAACACATCAAAAATCAATACAACTAATAAAAATAATTTGAGCTTCTTAAAGATTAGCCTAATATTACTACCTTGAAAGCTGAGTCTGACATTGTAATAGTGCTTTTGATGAAACTTTATATCATAGAGAGGTCAAGCCTTTGGGGTCAAAGAAACACACAAGTGGGTATCAAAGACCAGCAATAAAATATATTAGAAAATTGATAAAATATATTTTTAGTAATTCTTAAAGGGATATGCTATTTAAAAAATACATGGCTCAGATATTAATGATTTTGATCATATTAATTTTTAATATGCTGTAAAGAAGATATTTCCGAAGGATACATCTAAAAATCATGCTAATTTTGCAATAATGGAAACTTTTATTTTTTAATGAATGCAGCAGAATCCTTTTGTCTACTTGCTTATTTCATCTTCCTAGCATCCTTTCATCATCTGTTTTTTGGGGGACTCCCTGAATTCCTCCTGAGAAAATCCCTTTGATTCCCAAGAGCAATTTAATCAATTGCTCTTTTCCATAGATAAACAACAGGATTCATTAAAAAAAGTATTAAAAATAGATAGGAGTAGCCGGGCGTGGTGGCTCATGCTTGTAATCCCAGTACTTTAGCAAGACAAGACAGGCAGATCATGAGTTCCGGAGATGGAGACCATCCTGGCTAATACGGTGAAATCCTGTCTGTACTAAAAATACAAAAAATTAGCTGGGTGTGGTGGTGCGTGCCTGTAATCCCAGCTACTCGGGAAGCTGAGGCGAATCACTTGAACCTGGGTATGTGGAAGGATTTTCAGTCCTTTCAGAGCATCTTATCATTCACTAGATTTGATAAGCTATCCGGATGGTTTCACCTATAACTCTGAACTTTTAAACCAAATTGGATTATTTTTCTGGTGGTCGCTATAACAAATTTCTACAAAGTTGGTGGCTTAAAACAATAGAAGATTATTCTCTCAAAGTTCTGAAATCGAGAAGTCAAAAACACAGATATCAGTTGGGCTGCACTTTCTCCAGAGACACTTAAGAAAAATCAAGTTCTACAAAATCTATGCACTAAAAACAACAGAGTGTATGGAGCAATAGAATTGGAGCAGATAAATTAAAGCCTGTGCAATGTTCTAAGCCATGCACTGACAAAAACAATACTCCACACTTGTGAGATCATTTAGACCAGACAAGTATCTCAGAGGCACAAATGAAATGGAATGAAAACAATGGAAAGTCTTTAGCTAGAGCAAGGCTGGTAGGTGCTGTGACAACAAAGGAGTAGAGCTCTGACCCAGTAGATCTGCGCTTTTAAGGTGTATATGAGAGGTGATGAAATAAAGAGAGGTCTATAGAGAACTAGTAGTGCTCTCAGGGTGCAGAAGTTCATTTTTTAATGAGGCAAAAGAACTCCTGCTGTTAATGTAATATTCCCTGCTGAACATTATAATTCCATTTCAGCCATTCCTGTTTCTATTGCTTAGAAAAATAAAAAAATTCTGTGTACCAGTGTCACATAAATATTATACTGTCAACATTTCTCTTGTTATCAATTTCCTGTATGTTAATTATAGAAACAAGTATTGTGGTAAAACAGACTGTACAGTGATCTTTAGAAAAGCTATTTTTTTCCTCCCCCTTGCCTAGTTGTTCAGTTTTTCATTTTATTGTAGATACTTCATAATCTCTTTGCTTGCTTGTTTTATTTTTCTTCTTGGAACAGAAGAACATTTGCTTATACTGAAAATACGTATGTATATAGACAGATGAGAGGTATATAGATAAACAGATGTGTGTGGGAAGAGAATGAGAGAGAATGCGAGGTGCAGAGGTGTCTGGAAATCTATTACAACAGGTGCTGCTATCTTGCATTTGGTTCATAACACATCCTCAATGATCTCACAGACCACTGAGGCATTTTGCACCAAAATTTTCTCCATTAATTTTGTTTGTTCAATGGAACAGTAAATATGATTAATTTTTTAGGTGGTGGGTTATACACAAACCAAGATTAACTTTTTAATCTAAAATTCTTCTCTGTGAAAAGTTTTCACTTTTCACTTTTCAATGCAGAAGGGACCAGAGAATTCATCTGAGGCCTGGAAGAGCAAGATTACAAGGCATAATAATTGTGAGATTGTTGATCATTGTCAGTAGATGGATTGGACAATTTTGATCACTGTGATAATAGACACTGAAAGAGAGATTTTGTGCCTTCTAGAAGTCAGGAACTGAGGCAGGGATTTATGGGCTCTGAGGTGATCAGAGAAGCAGAGACCAGCACATGCATTTGGGTATGAGAAGAATGAAAGAAACTGACATATATAAAAATCAATTACTCTTTTCCATGGATAAATAACAGAATTCATTAAAATAAGTATTAAAAATAGGTAGGAGTGGCCAGGTGCAGTGGCTCACGCCTGTGATCCCACTACTTTGGCAGGTTGAGCCAGGCGGATCATGAGGTCAGGAGATCAAGACCATCTGAGCCAACATGGTGAAACCTTATCTCTACTAAAAATACAAAAATTAGCTGGGCATGGTGGTGCACACCTGTAATCCCAGTACTTTGGGATGGCAAGGTGGACAGATCACCTGAGGTCAGGAGTTTGAGACCAGCTTGGCCAACATGGCAAAACCCCATCTCTACTGGAAAAAAAAAAAAAAAAATACAAAAATTAGCTGGGAGTTGTGGCACACCTCCCAGCTAGTCAAGAGGCTGAGATAGAAGAATCACTGGAACCGGGGAGGCGAAGGTTGCGGTGAGCCAAGATGGCGCCACTGAACTCCAGCCTGAGTAGTAGGGCAAGACTCCACCTCAAAAAAAAAAAAAAAAAGAAAAAGATCTCAACAAATTCATAGTTCTAAATATAGAATATTAATACATTTAAAATAGTAAATTATTTATATCTCAATTTTCTCATTTGTCTATCAATAAAGAGACACATTTTTCTGAGGTAGGCAGAATTGGCCCTCCAGAGATATCTGAGTCCCAACCCCAGAAGCTGTGAGCGTGTTTACCTTCATTTGGCGAAAAAGACTTGAAAGATGTGGTTAATCAAAGATTCTCAAGGCAGGAAGATTATCCTGTAATGCCAAAATAGACCCAATATATTAAATGAGTTATTAAAATTGAAGAACATTTTCTGGCTGTGGTCTGAGGGAAATGTGACTGCTGAAGACAAACAAGAGAAAGATTTGATCTTGCTGGCTTTGAAACTGGGGAAATGAGGCCAAGAGCCAAGGAATACCGGCAGCCTTTAGAATCTGGAAAAGTTAAGGAAATAGATTCTCCTCAGCACCTCCAGAAAGGAACCCAGCCTTGCCAAAATCTTGATTTTAGCTTAATGAGGCCTGTGCCAGACTTATGACATACAACACTATAAACCACTGCACTCATATTGTTTCAAGCCACTCATTGTATGGAAGCTTACTGTGACCGCTATAAAAAAAATGCAATTCTTAATATTGCTTTCAAATATGAATTAGTCCAAAAAACCATAGATCCTTTCCCTTTTTTAGCTTAAGCGGTCTTTCCTCCTGCCTTCTACTTCCCTTCACAGTTACCTTTTATGAGATCTAATGTATTGATTTTTCTTTAGTAAGATGAAATTCCACTAATATTGATGTAAAAAGTATGTACATCTAAAAATATCAATTAATTCATTTATAAGGGAATACTTTAAAATGTGTGAAGTATGAATTTCTATATGGAGATGTTTAAATTTGGGGCTGTTTAGTTTTTATAAATATATAATCCTGAAAACTTAATACTATCATTCTATTATTATTGTTGATAAATTTTGGCAAAATAAATAACTTTTGCTAGGTTTGTTATGTTTTGGAAGTAGAAAATTTGACTTTTAAGTGGTCTGTGTTGTCTGAAGTAGTTTAAGCATATGAAAGCTTAAAGCATATGTAAACTTCAAGAGGACAGGGATTTACTGTGTCTGTATTCCCAGTAGCTGAAACAGTGTCTGGCATTTTTTAGGTAATTGATAATTAATATGAATAGTTAATACATAATAAGTGCAATTATAATTATCATCATCAATTGTATATCTAATATGCTTATATGTAGATGCACATCCACAATTTGCTTAAAATGCAAAAATATTTCATTAAATTATCTTTTTTTTGAGACGGAACCTCACTGTCTCACCCAGGCTGGAGTGCAGTGGCACAATCTCATCTCTCTGCAACCTCTGCCTCCCTGGTTCAAGCAATTCTTCTGCCTCAGCCTCTCGAGTAGGTGGGACTACAGGCGCGTGCCACCAAGCCCAGCTAGTTTTTATTTATTTATTTATTTATTTTTGTATTTTTAGTAGAGACAGGCTTTCACTGTGTTAGCCAGGATGGTCTTGATCTCCTGACCTTGTGATCCACCCGTCTCAGCCTCCCAAAGTGTTGGGATTACAGGCATGAGCCACTGCGTCCAGCCATTAAATTATCTTAAAATATATTTATGAATTATTGCAAGATGAGTTGTATTAACATTACTTGCTAACATTTATTGAGAATGAAACTAAAATTAAGGATGTGAAGAGAGGAGTAGAAAATTATTAAAACATGTTACTTAATCTTATCCAGAACAAAGTAAAGTACCTTCTTCATTAAATAATTCCCATATAACAAAGATTACACATATTAAATTATTATTAGAAATTTTCTGTTTACACATGCATTCTCCGTCTTTCTTATTATTTATCATTTTCTGTGTACTACCATGAGACTAAAACTGTCATCCGCCAGTCAGTAAAGAGGATAAAGTAAATTTAAAATCATCTTTAATTTTAGGCTTTTTTTTTTTCTAAAGCTATAACAATTTCAACGTTTCCCTTCTAAAGAAGGCCTCTGTGGAAAAAAAAAAAAAAAATCATGTATTAAAATATACTTAGTTAGTAATTAAAAAAAAAATTCTTGCTGCTACAAATGTTTTTAACATTTTAAAAACTATTTCTCTATTAAGCTATCAGAACTACACTAATATACTCCTTCTATGATGAATTAAATTTGATTAGTTTTCTTATCAATTAGTAAAACAGTTAACACATGCAAAGAAAAATACGCTTTCAGGTCCTTGACGTATCTATTTCCTTTAGTCATAATCAACAGGTTAAAATTTGATTTCAAATAGGAAGAAACTCAGGATTTGATCTCTCACATTCTTCATTGTCTGTACATTATTGTTTACTTCCCTTTTTTAGCAATGGGTAGGTGACGAATTAATATTGAACACGAAGACCAGGTTCTAGAGAACACACAGAGGAGACATTAAATTGGGAAATGAAGGCAGTACACACGTTTCTGCCAGCACTTCCCAGACCTGGAAGCCATTCTGCTCATTTGTAAGCCTGATGACTTTCCCTTAAAAGAGGACGCCGATTTAAACCAAGTAAAGATTTTCTTATTAGTGGCTAAAGGCAACTGATATACTTCACAACCCACTCAACCACTGCTGCAGAGTTTTTGAAATTCTTTGAGGTTTTGCAAGCCTTCTGCATTATACATTACTACTTGTGCAACAGAAGACAGTTTAAAGATCTCTTAGAGCACAGAATTTAAAGTTCAACTGTTCTGAAACACTGTGGGGAGTCTAGAGAAGAGGAGGGAATGGCAAGAGAAATGTATAAGTTTCAGACAGATGGAACTTTAAAAAAATAAGTATAATTTATATTTTATAGTATTTTATGTCTCTCGGACACATTCTCAACTTATCATACAATTTAGTTTAGTAAAGGTCCAGGTCATAATACTCTTTTATTATTTATATTTGCTTATTAATAGTTGACACTGAGTGACAAAAATAACTAATTTAAATAATTTTATTTCTATTTCAAAGTGAAAATGTGTGCTAAGAACAAAACATTTCACTCAGACCCTCATAAGACTTTTGTACATAAGTATTATATAAGATCTCTGTATAGGAAGTTAAAGACAGCTTTGCATGGTGTCTTGCAATTATTTAAACGTTGTTCTTCGCAAATTAGGTACGTTTTTAAATCATATTAATGACGTGCTTTCTTAGGGTTTCGCACATGTTGGAAGATTTCTCAAATACCTCATTTTATCAATTTGTTTACAGAAAAATACATTGTGAACCGTGAGAAGAAGGTGGTCTACTGTCTTTAAAACATCATAATTTGATTATGGCATATTGGAATTTTAAATAGGTGGAGAAAAACTGATAATATCTGGATTCGATACAATTATTTATTCTCCTGTCGAGCATCAATTGCCTCTTCACTAGGTTTGGTATTTATCTCTTGTTAACTTATTACAGAGGAAATGGGAGACTCCCAGTTTATCTAATTACTGAACATTTAGAAAAGGTGAGTTAGATATGAGATTATAAATCTTAGAGGTAGAGATACTCTCATGAAATCATCAGCTCCAGCTTACAGATGATTAGAATGTGATTATTTGTAGAATTGCTTATACAATAATCTCTTCTCACATCTACTGTTTACTTTCAAGGCAACTGATAGTTTTCAAAGAAAAAATCCATGGAGTTATAGAGTACTCATCATTTCAGTGCTATACATTTAATAGTTCAATTTTATTCAATTTAAGTATTTCAGTGGGTCTTGCCCTATTTTAGTAAACCTCAATAATTTAATGGAGAAAGAAGGAAGGAAAAAAATAAAATTTAAAATAAAATATAAGAACAAAGCTAATCAATTACTAATTATTGCACATTATGTTTAACCATTTTCTGCCAATACAAAATAATGATATGTAAAGATCCTCAAGTATTTATAGTACAAACAATAGCTCTACAAAACATTCTCATTTTACTTTCAGCATTTAGTAAATAAGCATCTTGATTACTTTGTAATTATTAATATTTCTAAATAAATGCTAGAGAATGTGAATCTTTAGTGAAATATACTAAGAGCACAATATTTTTAAGAGCTGATATGATCTGGAAAATACAAAATAACATAAAAGAGTATTTTAAAATTGACATAAATTCAAGTTTCTTCCTTATAAAATCATCTCTAGAAATATATTTTTGTCTACGTTATCTTAAAAATGGGAGAAATGAGGCTACAGAATAAGAATAAACTATCTGGCAGTTTTTAAAAGTAAAATGGAATAATAAAATTCATGAAATTTTAGGACTACCAACCAGTAGTTATTAATATTTTCAATTCCTAGATGATACATAAAAGTGAGGACAATATTTCATAATTCTGTTTCAAAACATTCTTTTTCTCTCCCTATCCATGTATCGTATCATGAAAAGAAATAAAAGAACACATAATTTTGGAGACTTGTTTTTTTCTCAAGTTATTTGTTGAAGGAAATCTCTTAATATCAAGATAGTAATTTTGCATTGTCAGCATAAACAACTTTTAAAGGAAAGACAAGTGAAACATGTGCAGTTATAGAGAAATGGATCTATTAAAGATGCATAAACCACCAAAATTTATAAATTTCAGTGATAATTTCTCTAGGTAGCGCTAATATTTGCCTGATTCCATCACAATTCTACCTCCAGGGAACACACTTTTCACCCTCCATTGCTGTCTACTTTTAATTCACTTTAGAGAACTAAGATTAGATACTGAAGCTGGATATTGCAGTTGTCAAATTCAGAGTCCTTTAAGAGTAGAAAACTGTCAATCCGCACTTAGCAGCACCTGTCCTTAATCTATATGAAAACACTCACATAAACTAGGTGGAAAACTCCTTCCTCAGTTTGCAAATACCTCTGGTAGCATTCCTGAAACAATTTATTTAAGGAATGTTGCTCTTAAGAATCAATGTTGTGTCAGTATAGCCTATTACCATATGACATGTGGTAATGCTTTCGTTAGTATATTACTCATGATCATAAACTCCTAGGTTATGTTTTGAACATTCGAGGAACATTATTGCATTTATTATTAAAGACTATGCCATGGAAGCATTTTATATGCCAGAGTTTTAATTTATATTGCCTCCTACAGCACAAGTTCTGAAGTTGGTAGAATATGAAGGAGCCCGTGACATCAAGCCAATCATAAAGTAAATATCTAGCACTACTTTGCACACATCAGGCACTCACTCTTCCTTTCCCAACACGGTAAATTACAGATACCATTCCAGATTTGGAGCCCCTGATGTTGTATTTGATATTTATCTTTTTGTGTAGATATTATAAGGTTACTTTATGATCACTGGATATTGAGAGAATTTTCTGTTCATTTAAATGGAGTGATATAGAAACTCAGAAATAATTAACTACATGCCATTCATGAACATTTGTGAAATGGGCATCACAAATGAATAAATGCACATCATCCTGTGTAAATTGTGTCTGTTGTTCAAATTAAAATGCATGTTCATTCTAGATATGTTCATTAGGCTGAAAAAAATAAGATAAAAATATGTCAATTCAACTTCCAAGTGTTTTCAGAAATTGTCCTGTTAAAAAAAAAAAAGATTCAACTGTAGGAAGAACGAGATCAACATAGAAAATGACATGATTGTATATTTAGGAAACCCCATCACCTCAGCCCCAAATCTCCTTAAGCTGATAAACAACTTAAAGTCTCAAGATACAAAATCAATGTGGAAAATCACAAACATTCTTATACACCAATAACAGACAAACAGAGAGCCAAATCATGAATGAATTCCCATTCACAATTGCTTCAAATAGAATCAAATACCTAGGAATCCAACTTACAAGGGATGCGAAGGACCTCTTCAAGGAGAACTACAAACTACTGCTTCATGAAATCAAAGAGGACACAAACAAATGGAAGATCATTCCATGCTCATGAACAGGAAGAATCAATATCATGAAAATGGCCATACTGCCCAAGGTAATTTATAGATTCAATGCCATACTCATCAAGCTACCAATGACTTTCTTCGCAGAATTGGAAAAACAACTACTTTAAGTTCATATCGAACCAAAAAAGAGCCCACATTGCCAAGACAATCCTAAACCAAAAGAACAAAGCTGAAGGCATCACACTACCTGACTTCAAACTATATTACAAGGCTGCAGTAACCAAAACAGCATGGTACTCATACCAAAGCAGAGATATACACCAATGGAACAGAACAGAGGCCTCAGAAGTAACATCTCGCATTTACAACCATCTGATCTTTGACAAACCTGACAAAATCAAGAAATGGGGAAAGGATTCCCTATTTAATAAATGGTGCTGGGAAAACTGGCTAGCCATAAGTAGAAAGCTGAAACTGGATCCCTTCCTTACACCTTATACAAAAATTAATTCAAGATGGACTAAAGATTTAAATGTTAGACCTAAAACCATAAAAACCCTAGAAGAAAACCTAGGCAATACCATTCAGGACATAGTCATGAGCTAGGACTTCATGTCTAAAACAGCAAAAGTACTAGCAACAAAAGCCAAAATTGACAAATAGGATCTAATTAAACCAAAGAGTTTTTGCACAGCAAAAGAACCTACCATCGGAGTGAACAGGCAATCTACAGAAAGAGAGAAAATTTTTGCAATCTACTCATCTGACAAAGGGCTAATATCCAGAATCTACAAAGGACTCAAGCAAACTTACAAGAAAAAAAACAAACAACCCCATCAAAAATTGGGCAAAGGATATGAACAAACACTTCTCAAAAGAAGACCATGTATGCAGCCAACAGACACATGAAAAAATTTTCATCATCACTGGCCATCAGAGAAATGCAAATCAAAACCACAGTGAGATACCATCTCACACCACTTAGAATGGTGATCATTAAAAAGTCAGGAAACAACAGGTGCTGGAGAGGATGTGGAGAAATAGGAACACTTTTACACTGTTGGTGGGACTGTAAACTAGTTCAACCATTGTGGAAGACAGTGTGGCGATACCTCAAGGATCTAGAACTATAGAAATGCCATTTGACCCAGCCATCCCATTACTGTGTATATACCCAAAGGATTATAAATCATGCTGCCATAAAGACACATGCACATGTATGTTTATTGCAGCACTATTCACAATAGCAAAGACTTGGAACCAACCCAAATGTCCATCAATGATAGACCAGATTAAGAAAACGTGGCACATATACACTATGGAATACTGTGCAGCCATAAAAAAGGATGAATTCATGTCCTTTGTAGGGACATGGATGAAGCTGGAAACCATCATTCTCAGCAAATTATTGCAAGGACAAAAAACCAAACACCGCATGTTCTCACTCATAGGTGGGAACTGAACAATGAGAACACTTGGACACAGGAAGGGAAACATCACACACAGGGGCCTGTCGTGGGATAGGGGGAGTGGGGAGGGATAACATTAGGAGATATACATAATGTAAATGATGAGTTAATGGGTGTAGTGCACCAAAATGGCACATGTATATATATGTAACAAACCTGCATGTTGTGCACGTGTACCCTAGAACTTAAAGCATAATCATAACAGAAAAAGAAAAACTAATGATTTAATGGACAAAAGTGAAAAACCATCATGTGAAAAATAGTAAAAATTTCAAAAGTAGATTTTTTCCTAGGTTACACAATTAAGTAAGAAATTAAAAGAAAAGAAAAGAACGTATACCTTTATATTTCTTCACAAATAATGGATTACCACATAGAAGTTTGACTTTTTGCTAATGTTTTATTTAAATATGTGGATTTTAATATTCCTTTCTTGATAACTGTTCCATGGCAGGATGCCTATATAGTATAGATTTACATCTTGCACGGAGCAGAAATTGTGCCAGAACCTGATTAAAGTTGACAAATAAAGAAGCCACCATTTTATCATTGCTTTGACAAAAATGTGTTTTTTAAAAGTTACATACTCTTAACAGTTTTATTTAATGATCTAATCCTTTTAAACCATCATGTAATTTTTAAAAATCACCATTTTTCTCTAAGAATCATAAAAAAGTTATGAGAAGGACCATTTCTTCAACTGAGCTGTATATTACATAGGTGTGAAATACAGCATTAATAAAAACGAGATTTTCTTATTGTGTCAGCAAAATTTTATTAACTCAGTTGATAATAGAGAATGTTTGAGTCTTTGTAATAATTTCATGTAATCAACACTAATAAAAGTGTACTCTGGAATAGCTTATCAATAAGATATATTTTATTTGATAATATACTCAATCTCTTCACAACATGGGGTCCATGAATTTTTTTTTCTGAGTTGCACACTGGAGTCAACATTGAATATATGTCTGAAGATATCATAGGCCTTCCAAGAACATTATTAAAAACAAACAAACAAAAGAGTAATATTCAAAATATACAGTGTACCAACAGAAGAGTTTTGTGAATAAAGGACTAGATTGTTTCTATGTTGAAAATATACTATGCATATATACTATTCTTTTATAAATATGTTTATTACATTTACTGCTTTACAATATTTTTGCAATTTATTCAACCCTGGATGTCTTTTTGAATTATAATACATTGATAGAAAACCCATAGGAGCTCACATAATATAATGATTCTCGTTAGTAAAGTATTAGGTCTAATGTCATCTCACAGATGGATTATAATTTCTGCAGCAAATTAACACAGTAGGAATTTATTAGTTAAATCTGTGGACTACAATCTATCCTCTAACAATTCTCCACCTGCTCCTCACAGCTCTCAGCCTTGTGAATCTGAATTGTATGAACTACAATTGGCTGTCTTGCTTTCTGTGATTCTTCCAATTTCTTTGTATTTTTAAAAATATTCATACATAATAATTGCACATATTTATGGGACACCTGGAATTTTGATGCATGCATAGAATGGAATGATCTAATTATGGTATTTAGGATATCTATCACCTGAAGCCCATCATTTTGGGGGGTATTGGGAACATTTCAAATCTAGCTAATTTGAAATATACAATAAATTATTGTTAACTATACTGACCCTAGGGTGCTATTAAACACTAGAACTTACTCCTTCTATCTAACTGTATGTTTGTACCCATTAACCAATTTTCCTTAATTCCCCTGCCCCACCTTTTCCCAGATTCTTGTGACTATCATTTTACTTTCTACTTCCAAAAGATCAGCTATTTTGCTTTTATGTATGAGAAAAAAACATGTGATATTTGTCTTTCTGTGTCTGGCTTATTTCACTTATCATAATGATCTCCAGTTCCACCCATGTTGTTGCAAATGACAGAATTTCCTCCTTTTTTAAAGCTTCATTGTATTCCATTGTGTGTATTTATACCACATTTACTTTATTTAAATGTTAATGGAGACTCAGCTTGATTCAAGTATCCTGAGTATTGTGAACAGTGCTGCAATAAACAAGGGAAGTGATGATTTATCTTTGACATACAGATTTCCTTTCCTTGGATACATATGTGGTAGTGGGATTGCTGGATTATATGGTAGCTGAATGTTTAGTTTTTTGAGAAACCCCCATACTATTTTCCAAAATGACTATGCTAATTTACATTCTCATTATCAGGATATACGAGTTTCCTTTTCTTCACACATTTTCTGTTATTTGTGATTATTTATCTTTTTGACTTTAGCGATGCTAACTGAGGTGAGATGATTATCTTATTGTGGTTTTGATTTGCATTTCTCTCATGATTAGTTATGTTGGCTATTTGTATGTCTGTTTCTGAAAATTGTCTATTCAGAATCTCTGTCCAATTTTTAATAGGGTTTTTTGTGGTTGCATAGTTTGAGTTTTTATTATATTTTGAATATTAGCCTCTTATTGGATGAATTGTTGGCAGGTATTTTATTTCATTTTACAGATTATCTGTTCACTCTGCTGATTTTTTCTGTGGTGCAAAAGCTTTATAGTTTAGTATTTTCCATTAGCCTATTTTTGTTTTTGTCACCTGTGCTTTTGAAGTCTTAGCCATAAAATGTATGCCTAAACCAATATTCTGAAGCATTTCCCTTAAACTTTTTATAACAGTTTTATAGTTTTATCTTACATTTATAATCTTTATTTTTACATACATTTTGTATATGGTGTGAGATGGGGTCCAATTTTATTCTTCTATATGTGGATATTCAGTTTTCCCAGCACCCTTTGTTGAAGAGGGTGTCCCTTCTGCAATATATGTTCTGGCCTCCCTGTTTAAAATCAGCTGACCGTAAACATGTAGATTAATTTCTGGGTTCTCTATTTTTCTTATTGGTTTTTCTGCCTATTTTGTGCCAGTACTATGCTGCTCCACACACCGAAGGTCTGTATTATGTTTGAAGTCAGGTAGTAAGTTATTTCCAGCTTTGCATTTTGTACTCAGTATTTGGGTAGTCAGGTTCTCTGTGGTTCCATACACATTTTAGGATTGTTTTGATTTGTTTCCCTGCTAAGAATATCAGTGGCATTTTGGTAGGAATAACACTGAATCTATAGATTTATTTGATTAGTATGGTCATTTTAACAATATTAAATTTTTGGTCCATGAGCAGGAGATGTATTTTCATTTGTTTCTTTCTCTTTAATTTCTTTCATCAGTGTTTTGTAGTATTTCTTATAGAGGACTTTCACCTGTTTGTTAAATTTATTTTTAAATATTTTATTTTTATGATAGCTATTTTAAATGAGATTGCTTCCTTGATTTATTTTTCTGCTAGTTTATTATTGGTATATAGAAATGCTACTAATTTTACATGACTATTTTTTATTCTATAACTTTACTGAATTAATGTATCTGTTCTAAAAAAAAATTTGTGGAGTCTTTAGGTTTTTCTATATATCAGATTATGTTATTTGCAAAGAGGGACAATTTGACTTTCTCTTTTCCAATTTGGATGTCTTTTTATTTATTTATTTTTCTTTCCTGATTGATCTGTCTAGGACGTTCGGTGTCATTTTAATAAGAGTGGTGAAATTCAATACTTATCTTGCTCCAGATCTTAGAAGAAAGTTCTACAGCTTTTCCTCATTAAGTATGATTTTAGCCATGAGTTTGTCAAACGTAGGCTTGATTATGTTGAGATTTGTTCCTTTTATGCCTAGTTTGTTGAGAGTTTTTATCTTGAAGGGATATTAAATTTTATTAAATGCTTTTTTCTGCCTCTACAGAGATAATCGTATGGTTTTTGAAGTTTTCTACTGACATAATTGATATATCACTTTTATTTAACATTTTATTATTTTATTATACTTATTTTCATATGTTGAACCATCTTTGCATCCCTGAAATTAATCCTACTTGACTATGGTGAATGATTCTTTTAATGTGTTGTGAAATTCAGTCTGCTAATATTTTGTTGAGGATTTTGTATCTACGTTCACTAGGTATATTGACCTTTAGAGTTTTTTATTTGGTTGCATTTTTGTCTAGTTTTGGTATCAAGATAATGCTGGCCTCAGAGAATGAGTTAGGAGGAATTATTTCCTCTTAGGCTTTTGGGAATAATTTGAGAATAATTGATGTTCTTTATAAGTTTGATAGAATTAAAACCAAACTTATAAAACCATCCAGTTCTAGGCTTTTCTGATGCATTTTATTACTGGTTCAATCTCACTACTTGGTCCTGGTCTACTCAGGCTTTTTGTTTCTTCCTGTTTCAATATTTGTAGACTATAGATGTCTTGGTATTTATCTATTTCCTCTAAGAATATCAATTTGTTAACATATAGTTACTCATTATAGTCTCTAATAATCCTTTATGTTTCTGTTGTCACAGTTGTTACATATTTTTGTTGTTGTTTTGATTTATTTACTTGAGTCTTCTCTATTTCTTGGTTAGTCTCACTAGTGGCTTACTGATTTTGTTTAATTTTTCAAAATTTTGTTTTATTTCCTTCTTAATTTCTAAATTTTTTAATTTTTCAATTTTCTTCTTAATTTCCACTTTGATCCAGTTATTCAGGATCATGCTGACTAATTTTTACACATTTGAACAATTTTAAAAGTTTCAGTTGTTATTAACTTCTAGTTTTATTTCATTGTGATCTTAAAAGACATTTTATATTTCAATGTTTTAAAATTTGTTAAGATTTATTTTTGACCTCACATGTAGTTTATCCATGTGTTGATATGAAAAAATGGTTATTCTGCAGCTGCTGAATAAAATGTACTCTAAATGCCTGTTAGTTTCATTTGGTCTAAAGTGCAGCTTAAATCCCATGTTTCTTTGTTGATTTTCTGTGTAAGTGATCTATCCAATGTTGAGAGTGGTCTGTTGACATTCTCAATTATTACTGTATTGCTGCATTGGAATACAATATTCTAATACAATATTATTGTATATTGTATTGGAATCTATATCTCCCTTTTAGATCAAATAATATAATTGCTTTGTATGTCTAGGTGCTTTCAATTGGATGAAAACATATGTAGAATTGTTATATTCTATTGTTGAATTTATCTCTTTATGATTATATAGTGACCTTTTTTGTCTCTGTTTTTTGACACAAAGTCTATTTTTTTTTTTTTTTTTGAGATGGAGTCTCGCTCTGTCCCCCTGGCTGGAGTGCAGTGGTGCAATCTTGGCTCACTGCAAGCTCCGCCTCCCGGGCTCCCGCCATTCTCCTGCCTCAGCCTCCCGAGTAGCTGGGACCACAGACACCCGCCACCGCGTCCGCTAATTTTTTGTATTCTTAGTAGAGATGGAGTTTCACCATGGTCTCGATCTCCTGACCTTGTGATCCGCCCGGCTTAGCCTCCCAAAGTGCTGGGGTTACAGGTGTGAGCCACCACACCCGGCACAAAGTCTGTTTTATCTGACATAAGTCATAGCTACTCTTACTCACATTTGAATTTTCTTTGAAAGCAATATCTTTTGGAATCCTTTCATTTTTATTTGATTTGTGTCATTACAAGTAAGGTGAATTTCTCCTAAGCAGCATATAGTTGGTTATTCATCTCTATCTATTCATCTAGTCTGTATCTTTTATGCATTACATTTAACATATTTGTATTCATAGTTATTGTTGAAAATATATTGAAAACTTCATTTTGTTTATTGTTTTCTGATTGTTTTTTATACACTTTATTCCTTTCTTTCTCTGTTATTACTTATCATTGTGGTTTGGTGGCTTTCTGTAGTGGTAACATTTGACATTTTTCTCCTTCTCATTTGTCTATTTGCTCTATGTATTTGTGTGTTTTCATGATGAGATATTATATTATCTATACATCTTATATATAGATAGATATACATAATAAATATAGAAATATAACACAGAGATACACATCTCTTCCTGATGTAGTACTTCCTTAAGCATTTCTTATAGAGCTGGTCTAGTGGTGACAAATTTCATCAGTTTTTGCTTGTCTAGGAAAAGCAAAAACCTATGCCTCCTTTATATTTGAAGTACAGATTTGTTGGATATAGTGTTCTAAAAGTTTAAACATATCATTCCATTCTCTACTGGCCTGGAAGGTTTCTGCTGAGAAATCTGCTCTTAGTCTGATGGTGATCCCCTTATATCTGACTTAATCCTTTTCTCTTGCTATTTATAGAATTTTCTTTTTGTCTTTGAATCTTTATATTTTAAAGTGCTTTGGAGAAGACCTACTCTTGCTCTTGCTTTCAATATTTCAATTGAAAGTATGTGGAGATCTTTGAACCTCTTATAAATAAATGTCTATATATTTTGCAAGACTTTGGAATTAGTCACTATTTTTTAAATAGGTTTTCTATGTGTTTGCACATATCTTCTCTTTCTGAAAGTATCAAAATTAGAGTATTTGCTTGTTTTATGTTGTGTCATATGTCACATAGGCTTTCTGTATTCTCATTTATTTATTTATCTATTTATCTATCTATTTTTATCTGACTAGATTATTTCAAAATTTGTCTCCAAGTTCAGAAATTATTTCTTTTCTTTGATCTAGTCCATTGTTGAAACTCTCAATAATTTTTTTTTATTTTGTTTATTGAATTATTTGTTTTCAAGATTTATGTTTGATTCTTTAGGATATCTACCTTTTAGTTGAATTTCCAATTCAAATCATGAATTGTTTTTCTATTGTATTACATATCTGTGTTCTCTTCCATCTTACTGGATTTCTTTAATGTCATTTTTGACAATACTTTTTCCTATATGGGTATATATTGTGTTAGTAGGGTAGTACATTTTGATTTTAATGCTTTGTGGGTTCAGCGTTTCAGTCTCTGAGTTGACTGTAATCAGCATCACTAACACCTGTGAGTTATTCAGTGACTTAGTTTGTACTAAGTTAGCAGAGGCTATAGTAAGGCTTTTCCTGGGGACAGGGACACAAAGCAGGCTATTCTTTGGGTACTGGTGGTGGTGGCTGCAGGCTAGGCATGTACATCCTTGGGCCTGTGGGCAGCATATGTGGGCATCAGTGATAGCTGGTCTAGGTGGGCCTATCTCTGTGCCTTTAGGCCACTTGTTCAAATGCCCAGCAGTAAGACCAGTGCACCAGGTGGATTGGTAGGGCCTTGAACCCCTCAATTCTGTGCATGGGGTTGTCAGTAGCCACATTAGACCAACTCTCTAGCCCCATCAGCATGTGTGGATGCCAACAGTTGTGATGGTGAATGGGGTAGGCCAATCCCCAGACCCTAAGTGGTGTGTGTGTGTGGGTTCTGGTGGCAGTAGTGGAGGCAGGCTGGGTGGCCCAGTCCCTAGGCCCAGGAAGGCATACATGGACATTGATAATGGGCACAGTAGGCCCATCTTCAGGTTCCCAAAAGGCTTGCATGAGTACTGGCAGTGGCATACTGAGTGGGTTGATCCCCAGACTCCTGGATGATGTACATGGGCAGTAGCACAGGCAGGAATGGTTACAGCAAATATATCTTCAAACTCCTTAGTATATTACACATAAGCACTGGCTGTGGTAGGTGCTTTTCCAGTGGGTGGTTCAATTCCCATATCCCCGGACATGGCTGGTGTACTTAGGCATCAACAGTAGTATCAAAAGGCCGGGTAAGCCTTTCCTCAGGCCCCCTGATGGTATGCATAGGTGCTCACTATGAGAGATGCAATGAGTTGATCCCAGACCCTGGATGACACATGCAGGAATTGATGGCAGTGGCAATAAGTGGGGTGGCCTTGTTATCATGCTTGCTGATACTATGAGCAGGCACTGGTGGTGGCAGGAAGAGCAGATATGCCCTCAGGTCCTCTGATGGCATATGTGGATGCCAGCTATGGTGGGTGTGTCAGCTCAATTTCCAGTCCCTGGACAGGGCACACGAACGCTGTCTGTGATGGGGTGGGCAGGGAGAACCTGTTCTCAGGCCATCCAGTGATGTTACACAAGTGTCAGCTGTGAAGCGCCAAAGGGATCAATTTCCAGGCCCCCTTACTACATGCTCAGGTGACAGCAGTGGTAGCGAGCAGGGTTGATCTGTCTATAGGCTTCAGGATAGCACCCAGGCCAGCTACTCCCCAGACCCACTGAAAGTGTGTGCAGGTGCAAGACAAGCTTGCTGTTGGAGGTGGGTTGCTATTAGTGACAGGATCCCTATCAGGTGGCTGTCAGGCACTGGGAAGCACATGCTTTGGCTATCTTTGTCCTGAGGTCAACTGCCCTGATGCACTGCACTGCCGATTCCAAGGGGTGTAGGTAGTTGCATAGGCTAAAGTGCTAAAAACCCAGCCTCACCACTGGGTCCAGCCAGTATCACAATGCTGTAACCCTCTGAATGGATGTAGGGGAGATGTCAATAGAGTTCCATAGATGTGTAGATGCAGGGGCTGTTGGGCCCCAGGACAAGATGCAGTCAGGTGGGGGCTGGGCTCTCAAAATGGCACCATCCTACAGCTGCTTGTATCTTGGGGGTAAAGTATGGAACCCAATATGAATTTCCTCTCTGCAGCAATGCTGTCACATGGTCTCTAAGTAGCTCCCTGTATTAGTTAGTTTCAGGATCTGTGAGGGCCAAGGGGCTCTCCTGTGGCTAGGTCTGCAGGAGCTTATGATGGAAATATGGGTGTCTGAGGATATTTTGCTTAGCTTTTCCCCACAGTGGAGATTTTCTCTTGGCTCCAAGTTAATTGAAGCTGAACTGGCTGCTTTCCCTCTTCTTGTATGCCTAGATGTTCCCTGTCCCTTCCCTGCTAAATCCATTGTTCTATCTTATTTATTTGATATGTGTTTATCTACCTATTGTTTTTTGTCTCTTTGTGGAAGAGGCTGAGTGCCAGGCACCACTAGTCAGTCATCATCAACTGAGTATGACTTATTTATTTTTTAAGAGCAACCGAAAATTTGAGATAATATGAACAAACATTTAAAATACAAAATATTATGTAAATCACATTGAATTGCAATGCTGTAATGCTGTTTAGCTGTTCTATACAACTTTGTCTTCCCTGCCACCAATAATTCATACACTCAATGAATTAGTTTTTACATTTCTTTAATATTCATGAAAGTATTTGGTTATTGAAAATGATATTTCTAAATCCACAAATATTATCTTAAGAGTAGGCTTAATTGAATAAAGAAAAGTAAGATGAATCACATCAGTACTCTGAAGAGTGATTTTAGCGACTAGCTGTTGTGACTCTCATTGTGAATTGATTAGTTCAAAGTATTCAAAATCTTTTTTTGTTTGATTTTAATTCTAGGTTAATTTTCCAGTGGTTCACAAAGTCTTAACTAGTTTTTTTTTTGTTGTTGTTGTTCTTTATAAAGTGTGTTGTAATAGATAGAACACCTGCAATTAGGACAAGCCCCAAATTCTTGACATTGCCACTAGTTTATCTAAGTTTATTACAAAATTATTCTGAGACTCGCTTTTCTATCTTGAACAGTTCCTGCAGTTTGTATTAATCATTCAAAATTTTAAATTTGGATAAATAAGGACTATAGAGCTTCCTTACTAGAGAATTTATGTTGATTTTTGTTATTCAGTGACATGAAAAGTGATATTGGAAATTTCTCAAAACGAAACATGTTAAATGTGGTTGTACCAACCAAATAGGAGCCCAAGTATCCATTAAAGTTCAGTAACTATGGCCTTTCTATGGTTTGAAATGTATTGTTTCATTGATAACATGCACTATCACCTTCCGAACTGACAAACTGGAATTCTTACATCAGTTATAATCAATTATCTGCTTTTAAAAAATATCTTTCAAGTGCTAGAACTTTATGACTCATTTCAGCTAATATTAAATACAATCTAGGTCAATAAAAACTTGGTTTTTACACGATAGTTTGTAAAGTTTGCTTCTTCAAGTTTATTGTCACTTTATGATGTTTTAGTTTCTGAAAAGTAGCATTCTTTCATTTTTCAGTGTCTCCCTCTGGGAAATTTTTTATAAATAAATTCCTGTTGGAATCTCATCTTGAATATGATCTCTAAAATTTGACATATAAATATGTCAAACATTCACTGCCAGTATTTTACTCTAGTTGGCTATGGCATAAAACTGAAAATCATTTTCTATTTCCTTTTATAAATATTTAATTTTAACCAGAGTGGTATATATGAACATGGTAGCGCATCACTAGTTTAATAGAGTCTTTGTATACAGCAATATTTGTCTATTCAGGCCTGCGTCTTCCCAGAGACAAAGTCTTAAACAATTACGTATAATTGTTCCAAGGAATACTGCTATAGTTCTACGTTCTTTTCTCTATAAAATGATCTATCATTCATTGACAAACCCTGTTGTTGCCATAATACAAAAGATGAGTCTGTAGCTAAAGTGTATAATTTTCTTAGACTTCTTTTCTCCATGTAAAATTTTATTATTATTTTACTTTCAATTCTGTACTGATTTTCTATCAAAAATGTTTAAATTAATTAATATTTACTTTTTTGTTGACTTTTATCCACTTTTTACTTCCCTTCATATGGCATTTGCAACATAGTGTTCATTCTGTAGCCACATTCCTTCTTTTACTTTTTCTCACTTTCTACTACATAGGTTTATACATTAAAATATCATTTGTTGGCGGGGCTTGGTGGCTCACGCCTATAATCCCAGCACTTTGGGAGGCTGACACAGGCGGATCACGAGTTCAGCGAATTGAGACCATCTGACTAACAGGGTGAAACCTGTCTCTACTAAAAATATAAAAAATTGGCCAGGCATGGTGGCATGTGCCTGTAGTCTCAGCTACTTGGGAAGCTGAGGCAGGAAACTTGCTTGAACGCAGGAGGCAGAGGTTACAGTGAGCCGAGATCACACCACTGCACTCCAGCCTGGGCGACAGAGTGAGACTCCATGTCAAAAAAAAAAAAAAAATTATTTGTTCATAGTGTATTGTATCTTGCAACTACAACAATATTCTCACGTTTTTTTCCACAGGTTACATTACACCGTAAAACAATAAAATGTTATATAAACTATTTTGATTACATGCATATGCAAAATTACATTCCAAGATATATATAAATATATGATATAAACTATTCATATAGATATAGATTAGAAAAAATAGGTGATGAAAATAATTTGCTGGTACATTAAGACTGTGCATGTTTTAGATGATACATGCCAAATTTTGGAACCAAGTAAGATATTCTCTGGTACGTGAATGAACAAATAAGCTGTGATGCATCCACACAATGAAATATTATTCAGCACTAAAATGAAATGAGCTATCAAGCCATAAGAGGACACGGAGGAAAGTAAATGCATATTGGTAAGTGAGGAAAGCCAATCTGAAAGGTCTACATATGTATAATTCCAACTATATTGTCTGGAAAACGCAAAACCATGGAGACTATAAACTGATCAATAGTTACCAGAGGTTAGCGGGCAAAGAGGAACGGCGAGGCCAAACAGTAAGAATATTTAGGGTGGTAAAACTGCTCTGTATGCTATCATGGTGGGTATATGTTATTATGCATTTGTCCAAACCCATAGAATGTTCAACACCGAGAGTGAATCCTAGTGGAAACTATACATTTTCAGTGATAATGTTCTGTTAATGTAGGTTCATAGATTGTAACAAATGTACCACTCTGGTGGTAGATGTTGACAACAAGGGAAGTTATAAATGTGTGCAGACAGGGAGTGTGTGGAAAATCTTTTTACTTTTTGATCAGTTTCAGTGTGAACATAAAACTGTTCTGAAAAGAAAGTTTAATACATTACTATACTGTATGCCACATTTGATGATTTTTATATGAAAAATTATGGAATACAATTTTAAAAGAATCACTAAACAAAATTAGTTGAATTAGAAGAAAAGATATGACTCAGCTTAAATATCTTTAAGTAGTCATTTTTCTAATGCAAATTTTATTAATTGTGGTTACAATTGTAACAAATCCTTTTTCATATCTAGAGTGCTATAATAATTTTAATATACATATATTAAGTATAAATACATAAAAGATATTTATTCTCATTGTGAGAAAGCTGTTTTAATTATACAAGTTGGTGTCTCATGTTAGCAGTTAGCATTTCCACATTATTCCACTCTGATAACTCTAAACTCTTTATCCTTCTCCTGGCTGCATTCCAAGCTGAGTAATCTTGTTCACCTAAATTTTTAATGTAGTTTCAATTGGATGTTGCATGCTTCTTTACTTTCTGTCATGTACATTTGTGTAGTGTTGAGCATTTTTATTTCTGAGTGTGTTGCAGTAATCCTTTTGTTTGGTTCGTCTCTCAGAATATGCTTAAAAAATATTACCAAGCTTGTTGGAATCTTCAAGATGAGAGATTATGAAACTATGAATGCCAATGTCAGAAGCCATTTTCAAGCAACTTAAGAGGATTAGGTTTATTGTTGATAGGTTTAGTTTTTATAGAACCATAGAGGAATCACTATTTATATAAATACACATGCTTCATCATCAGTTTGTCAATAAGCAAATATAGTTTTATTGTCATCAGAATATATTAAACTTTCATCTTTGCTTATTTTTTAATGGTCAGGTTAATATTAACTTATCTACCCATGTGGCTTTAATGTTTATAAATAAATGATTGGAATGTTGAAGTCAACAAATCTGTATTCTGTATTCAGATTATTTTAGTGCTGACTGTAGCTAATATGAAATACCTTAAGGAGACAAGGAAACCATCCTCAAAGGATGGGTTTTATATGTGCCACCAGCTTACTTATTAGAGGATGTAGGTGGTGATTCTATAGGCTAAAATAGAGTTTCCCTGGCATTTTGTTGTTGTTGTTGTTTTCCAGAAGGCATTCTTTTATTAGAAGAGTACAATAAATCATTCCCACTGGAATAAAGTAGAATATATAGATTTACCTAGATGTGATTACTAGGTGATCAAATAAATTAAGGTAGCTAAATCCACATCTCCTTGAAAAGTAGAAAGCAAAGTGAAATATACAATTTATTTAGTAAATACGCATAGAAATTATATCTTTCCTGTAAAGAAATAGTATGAATTGGACTGTCTGCTTTGCTTTCCCTACAATATATATAAGGCTGGGACTAACTGACAAAAACCTCATTTTAATTTTTGGGCAAACATTTGAATGGCAGTGGTCAGAAATAATTTTATTTTTCGATGACCACTAATGTTAAATTACCTGTATTGCTTCCTAAGTCTGTTCTCACTAAATTTTAAGGAACTCTGAAAAAACTGAAAAAAAAAGTACAAAATTTTGATTAAAAAAAAATGAGCAAAACACATGGCATTTCATGAAAAAAATGGTTATGTAATAAGTAAGCTCATAAACCTATAAAAAAATTAATTCCACTCATAAGCAGAAAGTGAAATTTAACCTACTGGTTAACTTAACTGGGCTAGTCCAGAAATAAGTGCTTATATTTAACACTCAACTGATTTTCAACAAAAGTACCAAGCTAATTCAATGAGGAAAGAATAACCTTTTCAACTAATGGGGCTGAGACAACTGGCTATCTATATGCAAAATAATGAAAACATCAGGTACATAAACTGATTTAAAATGGATGTCAGACTTCAATGTAAGAGGTAAAGATGTCAAACTCTCATAGCAAAACATAGCAGTATATCTTCATGACCTTAGATTAGGCAATGGTTTCCGAGAATAACACCTAAAACACAAGCCACAAAAGTGAAAGTAAATAAATTGTACTTTAATAAAAATTTTTAAAAAATACGTTTATGCTTAAAAAGATATAGTCAAGAAACTTAAATGACAACAAACAGAATGGGAGAAAATATTTTCATATTATATACCTGGTAAGTGTTATACACAGAATATATAAAGAATTTGCGATTCAACAATAAGGACAATCTCAATTTTAAATGGCTAAAGAATGTGAATAGACATTTCTTCAAATAAGATATACAAAGGCAATAAGAACATGGGAAAATGTTCAAGATCATCAATAAATAGAAAGAAAATTCAAAACTATAATGAAACAGTAATTTACACCCAAAACAGTGGCTAAAATTAAAAAAACACACACACACACACACACACATCAAAGAACAAGTTTTAACAGGTATGTGGAAAATGGAATCCTTATACATTGCTGGTGGGAAATTAAAATGCTGGAAAGGAAATTGGCTGCCTGGAAAGGTTGGAAAGGAATGTGGCAGGTCTTCAAAAGTTAAACGTAAAGTTATCATATGTTTCATTAATTCCCTTCATAAGTATATATGGCATGGCCACACAAAAACCTGTACACAAATGTTTATAGCAACATTTTGCAAAGCAGTCAAAAACTAAAAACTACCTGCATCTCAATCAACTAGTTAATGGATAAACAAGATTATTGTAGCATATTATTCAGCCATAAAAATGAATGAAGTACAGAAAAGTGATACAACATGGATGGACCTTGAAAATATTTTGCTAAGTGAAAAATGCCAGGTAGATAAAGCTATGTATTTATCATCTTATTTATGTGAAATATCCAGAATAGGCATGCTTTATTTTATTTGTCAATAGAGACAGGAAATTGAATGGTAGTAGCCAAAGGTGGGGTCAGGGGAACAGGAAGTGACTGCCAATGGGTTTGAGATATTTTTGTGGGATTATAAAAATGTCCTAAAATTAAATAGTAGTGTTGGTTACACAAATACATGAATATTTTAAAAAACTATTAACTATTAAATTGTATACTTCAAATGAGTAAATTTTATGGTATGTACATTGCATGTCAATAAATGAATGGACATCTGCTCAGAATTAAAAATGGTACAACTTTCTTGAAGGGAACTGGACGAAAGCTAAGTAAACTATACTGGAATCTATATTTATACCCAGAAATCTCAATTGTAGGAATGTGCTCTGAAGAATCACATCAATATATTGGCAGAAATAATATATCTGCAGGTCATTTATGGTGACATTATTTGTAGCAGCAAACCATTGGAAATCTTCTAAACACCCATATATTTGTGGTTTAAATGGATATGAATGGTATGTAAATAAATAAAAGAGCACATATAAAAGCAGGTATGTTGCAAGTATAAAAAAGATCTTTGCAAATTGATATGATTTCTAGGACATATATTTGGTGAAGTACAAAGTAACCTGTAATATAATGTATTTATTATGCTGTATTTTGTGGAAGAAAAAGAGACAGAAATTTGATTCAGATCCTAGCTCTACCATATACTTCTATTGTAGCCTTTGGTGAGTTTCTTACATTCTCTTTCACAAATTGAAAGGTTTAAATACAAAATAACTTAAAAATGACTTGTTCTCTAAAACTCTATCCAATACTAATATTTTGAAAAGTTATTTGGCTACTACAGATGGAATATGGAAATAAGATAAAGAGCAATTTTTTCTCAATATTCCTAAGAGAGTACAGTGATTGTAAGAAAAATCAATATTCTTCAATGATATCTCAAACACTATTTGTATATGTCAAACAAATAAATGTAAATAATTACTTTTCTATTGTTGAATATTAAAAACCATCATAAGAACTATCGCCTTTACCCCAAATATTATTTAAGAACAAATAGAATGATCAGAAGTCTATAAATTTGAGTGAAGTTTCACGGCAGTAATACATTTCGAAAGTCTTCTATTTTTCCCTTATAAGATAATATAAAGCCTGTGAAATGCGGGGGGGGAATCACACTGCTTGGAAAGAATTCTTTGGTGATTAGAACTGTTACTCAAACTTTGCTTCAGTTTAAAAGAAGCTTAAGATCAATCAGGAATAAGACAAGGCTACAACTTCAAAGGATGGTTTGCAAGCCTGAATACCAAGTAGATAGCACAACTGGAAGAAATGACCTTGGAAGGATAAAGAAGTACTTGATTTACCTGTCAATGTGGGTCAAGACAAGAACTAAAACAAGACACTCCTTTCAAAGTCCCAAAATATTTTATTTGCAAATAATTCCTATAAAATGTCAAAATATGTTTAGTTACATTTGCTGGAAAATAATATATCTAGGTAAAGGAATGCAAAATGTGAATGATAATTGCAGCAACAAATATGCATTTACTCAATATTTCTATTTTAAAATATCTTTGTGTGCAAACTATTTAAACTATTTTTAAAAACCTGCCCATTACTTTTAGCAGAAGTGATTTAAAATAATCATCTCAATCAAATATTCCATATCAGTTAGAAAGAAAATATGATCCTTATTTTACAGATGAAGAAATTTAGTTTCAGTGGAATTAAGTAATTTCCAAAGTTCAAAACGGTAGTAAATGCAACAACCCGTATATACAGAGTTTTAAGACTACAGTCGAAGTGCTTAAGATTATATTGTACATATGTATAACATAATATATTATTGTATACCAGAAATAGCCATTTTATAAAGAAATTTGATACATAAAGTAGTGCTATCTCTTCAAAAAGATTTTTTTTTCTTTTAATAATTAAGTATGGCTCACTCTTCCTAGTTTTCTGGACATGAGTGTAGGAGGAAATTTATTAATTCATTTTCTAAAATAAAATAATGTACTGAGGATAACTCATTTTAAAATATCTTAATAAAATTATATATATGCAAATTACACATTAATCCAAACACATGCTTTTGTACAGAGATTCAAAAATATTAGTATTATATTTTCTAAATTTCTTGTTTAAACTTTTAGATTCTTCTTATTAAGGATCAGATAACAATGATCAGTGTGGCCAAGGTTTGATCCTATACAAATTCCTTTTCTCTTGGTTCTTGTTTAATTCTGGTTCATATTCTACATTCTATATGGTATCTGTATAACTATCCACCTTTTCCCCTCAGATGTCAATGTCTTTTAGAGTCCTTTGAAATAGATGGAAATCATGCCTAATCTTCACATTTGCATAAGTCCACATTTGCCTCTTAAATGCAACATTGCTGTCTTGCACTGTATTTTCTTTTTTCTTCTTCTTCTTCTTCTTTTTTTTTTTTTTTGAGACAGAACTTCACTCTGTTGCCCAGGCTGGAGTGCAGTGGGCAATCTCGGCTCACTGAAAATTCCGCCTCCCGGGGTTCAAATGATTCTCGTGCCTCAGCCTCCTGAGTAGCTGGGATTACAGGTGCCTGCCACTACGCCCAGCTACTTTTTTGTATTTTTAGTAGAGACAGGGTTTCACCCTATTAGCCAGGATGGTCTAGATCTCCTGACTTCATGATGTGCCCTCCTCGGCCTCCCAAAGTGCTGAGATTACAGGCATGAGCCACTACACCTGGCCTGCACTGTATTTTTTTTTTTTTTTAAGCTGATGGTATATTATTTGCGTTAACTCTTGGAATAAGTTTTTTCTGTCCTGCTGTTCTCTGTGACTGGGTGTGTTTGTTTCTCTTATATGCTCTGGTTTCCATTTTCTAACATCCTTTTGACACAGAGAATTAAACTATTCTGTTTCATTTAAAAGAAGAGCCATTTGTCTTTTAGGATATAAACTGAAAGCAAAATGTGTTATTCCATAATATTCTGAGAAATCCTGCACATACCCTTACACCTTACATGCCACCAGAGCCTCATCATATGCTTGTTGCTGTCCCTCATTATCTTAGATTGAATATACAATGTGTCTCATGACATGCCAACAAATACTAAAGTCATACGGTGTGTTGGCATTCTGGGTGGTGTTCTAAGGCAGTGTAAGAAAAGGACCTTGAAGTAACTTGGACATTTATGAGTAACAGATTCGTCAGATATCATCTAAAAAAATTCAATTATATTCATAAAATATTGAGATGCTAAGGAAGCACTATACAATACATTTGTCTGTGATAATGAAAATGTCCTATATTCTTATTCATTTGGCAGATGCTAACCTCATGTAGCTTCTTTTATGACGAGAGTGACTAAGGAACTACATTTTTATTATTATTTAATTTTAATTAATTTAAATTTAAATAGCCACATATGGTTGTTGGTAATGCTATTAAACCGTGCAACACCAAGGAATCTCATACATTGCTTCAACTAATTCTCAATTAACTGGTTTATGTAGGAATCTACCTGAAGTTTTTGAAGTGTTCTTAATTATGTGTATATATACACACACATACACTGTATTGAAAATCTTTATTATTTTTTCTTTGTGCAATGACAGAGGTTGTCATTGAACATTTTACAATTGCATATGAAATAATGGGTAATTCTTTTTTTTTTTTTTTTTTTTGAGATGGATTCTTACTCTGTCACTCAAGCTGGAGTGCAGTGACACAATCTTGGCTCACTGCAGCCTCCACCTACCAGGTCCAAGAGATTCTCCTGCCTCCCAAGTAGAGTAGTTAGGATTAGGCGCAAGCCACCACGCCCACTTAATTTTCTGTATTTTTAGTAGACACTGGGTTTCACCATGTTGGCCAGGCTGGACTGGAACTCCTGACCTTAAGTGATCCACTTGCCTTAACCTTCCAAAGTGCTGGGATTACAGGCAATTTTTAAAACTCGTATTTCACCAAATACATGTTCCAGGAGATATTAATATCAGTTTTTAAGAAACACATGTCAGTAATATTTTTCCTTCTAAAATGTAATGTGTGCATGTAAGCAATTATAAAGACATTTTGTGTTTTTATTAATGGCACAGAAAAGCACAAAAATAAAAAAATTATAAAACAAGTCAAGTAAAATAAACATTGGTATGTATATAAACATATTATCTCCTGTCTTATAAATTAAAAATATATATTTATGATAATAGTCAAAATGTGTTACATACAGATCTTGTATGCAGGCTAATTTTTCATGAATCAGTGAATAACAGAAAGACAGTTTTCAATATAGGAGAGAAACATTTGGACCTTAAACTGCATTTTAAAAGGAAATGTCAGGACCACTAAATTGATACTTGGATTTTAAAGGGTCTAGGCAAGATCAACATTTTTCTCTGTAGAATTGTGATCCTAATTAATAGATAGATACTAAAATAAAATACAGTGAAAAAAATACAACCATAAATCTACAATCATGCGTCACTTAACAACAGAGATAAAATGTGAGAGACACATCTTAAGGTGATTTAATAATTGAGAGAATGTATATAGTGTGTACTTACACAAATCTAGATGCTATAGCCTACTGTACACGTAGGCTATACAGTAAAGCATATTGCTCCTAGACTAAAAATCTGTACAGCATATTACTACTGAATACTGTGGGCAATTATGACAAAGTGGTATTTGTACATCTAAACATATGTAAGTATACAAAAGTTACAATAAAATATTGTATTATAATCTATTGGACCGCTGTCATATATGTGGTCCATTGTTGATGGAAATGTGACTATGGGGTGCATGAATGGATTTGAAGGCAATGGTTTAGGAGGAACTAATTTTCACTGTCTGTTACTTATCCCTGGGCTAAATTGGAAATCCTCATCCATTTGAAAGTTGAGATCTACAGTTTCTTTCCTCTAGCCCAAAGCTCATAAGTGAGGAAGAAAAATTGCTGAACTCATAAGACGTATGGCTCTTAAATACAGGTGATCCAAAATAAACCTAGACCCAAGCCTTGGTTCACCAACCTGGTATCCCATTTTTCCTTTTCATGGGAAAAATGAATAAGAGAGGGAACAAGGCCAGAAATATTTATATTAGATATATTCTTGCATATGTGAATAAGTGGATATTACTGGATGAATTCTGTACCCCAGAAAAGATACGTTGAAGTCCTTATCCCCAGTAATTCAAAACGTAATCTTATTTGGAAATAACATTTTTAAGGAAGTAATCAATTTAAAATGAGGTCACTAGGTTAAGCCCTAATCCAATGACTATGTCCTTATAAAGGGGAAATTTTGACACAGTAACAGACATGTAGAGAGAGAAAAATATGTAAAGAAGAAGGGAGAATGCCGTGTGAAGATCAGAGTTTTGCTGTCACAAGCCAAGTAATATCTTGGAGCTTCTAGAAGCTAGAAGAGGAAGGGAAGTTTCAGAGAAAGCATGTTCCAACACCTCAATTTTAGACTTCTAGGCTGCCGAACTGTGAGACAATAAAAGTATTTGTTACAGTATCCCCAAGGAACTAACACAGAGAATAAACTGCCCCTACAATAGTGAAAAATCACACATTCTGATTTATAAACAAAGCAGGAACAAAGCTATTCAAGATGAAAATGTTGATTTTGGGGAGCACTGCAATCAAGAGAACATGAATATTTGGAAAAATGTTCACTTCGGGTTGCTTTGATTCTTCTTTTTGCTGCCATGCTTCCATAAAATTGTGGAAAGGATCTAAATAAACACAGCCTGGTCTCTTGCCTACCCCTCATGTAACTACTATGATTACATGTTCACCTGTGGAAATGGTAGAAGAAGTCAACCCTACCAGAATGGCAGACTAACCCCTTAAATATTTGAAATACTTTAGGTAGAGCTAAATTAGACTGCTCTGGTCCATGGGTAGTTTCCAAAGAGATTCTGGGAAGACCCAAGAACGAATGTCTTATCTTTATATCTCATCAAATAAAAGTAACCAAAAGACAGAAATGGAAGAAATAAGGGGAACTATGGGGATCCTAATATCCATAGTCTATATTTATTCTCTGGTATCTCACATTCTAAAGAATGCTCCTGTCATTCAATGTCCCTTTTTGGTTATTAAACTGTTGCTTTAGCCTTCTTCAAACTAAACAGAATATTTGTCAGCACATATTGTCCCTGCTTTCAAATTTCCAATTGCTATACAACTGAATTCCATCTGGCCAGTACCATCGTCACTCCATTCAAACTATTAATAGAAATGACCAATTATTTCAATATTTTCAAGTAATCATTCCTTACTAAAGCCAATAAGATACGTTGGGATCTATCCCCAATTACATTTTCAACCTTATTTTGTTCCATCTTCTTTCTTACCCTTTTAAATTAAATGTACTGCAATCCTGTTTGCTTTATTTAATACACCAAAATTTTTTTCTGTTCTAAGACAATATATATTTGGCTCACTCTCCCCAAAAAGGACTTTACATAGAAATTTTCTTCTCAAACTTTGGATTCAGCCTATATTTCAATTACCTCAGTGAGTTCTACCTCATTGCCACATAAAACTTTGGATATCTTTTTTTATAATCTATCACTGTTCTTTAATAATTTCCTTCAAGGTATTTACCACAACCTGAAGTTATATTCTTATGTATATTCTTATCTGTATTTTCTGACTTCTATTTTATTGTAAACCACAAAAGTGCAGAACATATATCTATTTTTTCAACAACAATATAACCCGAGTACATAACTCACTGGATGGTACATGGTGAAGTCATAAATATTTAGTAACTAAAAAACTGTCTATTTCTTCTAGCTGCCATCAATATCTGTCAATGCTATTAACTCCCATCTCTGTCTTGCTGAATTACAAACTTTTAATTTATAGAGGAGAAAATTCTGTCCAGCTTGAATCAGTTATGTCTGCCCTGATATCAATATGCCATGGCCAAAGGGGCATTTTACGTAGAAGAGTTATGGCCCTCCTTTATGTGTTAGATTCTTTCAGGGAAGAAAGAGATGTTCTTGACTACAATATACCCACAAAGCCTACTTATTACATAAGACTAATATAATCTGGAAATTTTCTATATTAAAAGATTAAACATTGACAATAACAATGCTGTTGTTAAAATAAATATTGGTTTGGAAAATATTCTTTTAAAGGTTAAGAGCTTTTCTAATTAATATAAATAACTTTGCTGAAAGGGTCTCATGTATATTTCAATTAGAAGTGGAAATAAACTTCCTTCATTTACTAAAGCTTATTTTTCTAACTGGTTGATAATGGTTCAAGTAGGATTTTTGGTGGTGGATGGGGCAGAGGTGCACATTTAAATTTACTAACAAAAAGCCATTACAAATGAGAACTGAATCTGAGAGCAAGAATGCAATTATTCAACACATTGCTTAATAAGAAACAGTAGAGAAGCCCTTTCTATTAGCAGGTTCCATATAAACTAATGGAGTTTGGGAATTTTGTCTTTTTCATGAACCCCCGACCTCAAACAACATATACAGAAACTCAGGTTTATGTCGATAAATGTACAAGTGTCACATTTTTGAGGGAACCAGACAACATCTGCCTCCTTTTTCCCTTCTCCAAATTTTTCTATCTTCTTTATGTTGGTGGATATCCCACTGCACATCATATCCTGTGGTATAAATGATATAGCTAGACAGATAGAACTAGAGAGATATAGACATAGGTAGAGGCACAGTTATAAATATAACTATAGGAATAGATATATTCCAGAAATCCCCTAAGTTCTCTTCAACAAAACTTGGCCTAAACTACTAGCTCAGAAATGGCTCACCTTAAAATTCCTGTTTTAGAAAAAAAAAAAAAAAGGTTAATATTAATTGTTTCTCTCTGCATTCCAATTCTCCATATGGCAGAAAATATTTCCAATTGAATGCGGATGTCACATAAAATTATGCAAAACTCTGTTGATATAGACAAATATTTTACCTTTTTCATAGATATGTATGTTATTTAAAAATATATTTTAAAATTAACAAGTTGCATTTTATATTTGAATACTTTATTCTTTTTTCCTTTAATATAAAATTGTTTTTAAAATGTGTTTTTCTATGGGAAGCTAAAGTAAAAACAGATGAATCAATTATTTATTTTTTATTTTTGTAAAACTGAATAAATACAACTGTTAAATGATAATTTTGCTATCCACATTAATTCATTTTCCCAGCAACTTCTATATCTTGAAGGTGTATTATCTACATATTTTATTTTTTAAAGTGCATTCTGGTCAAATATTTTTGCAAATGCTTTCCTATGCTCAGACTAGAAGTGTAATAAATCCCTAACATCCATTTCTAACATCTTATCTTATACCTTTTTTCTTCCCATTTCCTACATTCAGAAAATTTATCCAGCATGAGTGGAGACTCTGTTATTAAATCTAGGAAACACTCATGGATTCTTGTTGCTATAAGTTCCTTCTTTCTTCCTTGAATTCTTTGCTATATTTTACAATATTTATATGGCTCTTCATCTGCATGGCTTTGTGATACATTTAAATGCCTCTATCATTTTGGTAACATTTGAATGGAGTGAGCAACTCCATATTTTCCATAGTGTCATGCAAAGAGAACACAATGAATATTATGTTATATTATAGAATTATGTGCTTATTAACATGCATACTTGAAAGTCATGATGTTTTTCATTACATATTAATTAGAAATGTTATTTCAAATAATATCTTAAATGTATATTTAACTGAAACTTCTCATTCCTAAGCCTACATCAACAGTAACAAAATCAAATAGGTTTTAAATTAAATTCTCAGAGTTTTCAAACTATTAAAAAAGATCTCAAGTGAAAGAACTTATTGAGATAATTGAGTTTTTAATAGATAATTAAATGTTAACTAAGCACATTTGGTTTTTAGCAGTAATTTAAAAAACATATTTATTAAACTAAGTTCTAATTTGCATTTGCAAGTTAAAATTATTGACAATTAACTTGGGTTGCTTTACTCAAAGCATCTTAAAGTGTATTTTACACTTCAGCTTTCCAGATGGGAAGAGTCCAATACAATAATATGTATGCTGTATGCCTTCTCATTGTTAGAAATAGTATGTATTTAAAAAGAGTGAAGTAGAAAAAGCTCCAAAATCTATATTGAATTAACACTTGTGTTGAAAACTTTATTGAAGAAAAACAGCAGAGGGAATTCTCTGTAAGAATTCAGTAAGAGGTCAAATTCATAAACAAATTCAAAAACAGTAAGAGGTCAAATTCATAAACAAAAGACACTTCCAGACCTAGAAACTATGGTTTGTTTTAAGATCAGTAAAGCAAGAATTTAACCTTGCCACCACTTCAGTTTAAGTTATATAATTACATTCTTTAAAGCTGACATTTTCACCTTGGCAGGTATAATAAGGCCATGCAGATGCAGGCTAAAACCAGTAATTTCAGCGTTCTGCTTCTTCTATGTCGATGGTAATAAGATGTGGCAGTGAAGCATGCATGAACCTCCATTTAATTGTCAGCACAGTCTTTCATTTAAACAACAAAATAGTTAGCAGTAAGCTTATAAATGTGGAAAGCATGCAAAACAGAAACGGTAGGTCTGTTAACTTTAAAATCACCTCACGCAGAAAAGGTCAAGCATTTAAAATGTGTTTCTACTACCCTTTAAAGACAGTAAAACTAATAGAAAATACATGACTGGAAAATATAACTGGATGTTTCTTGGTAGAGAATAAAAACAAGTTGCTAAAACATCTTCAAATGTATACATTGTAAAATGTTGAATATATAGTGTAGAAAAATGTGAGAAAACATTTAAACTTCAAATCAACTAGTAGCCAATACTACTTTATGCAAGCTTTCTTTTAAATTGGTAAATTTTATTTTTAGGCCTAAAAGTAACTGGAAAACAAGTGTTGAAAAATCAGCTATTGTTAACATTAAGAGTATAGCTATGGTTCTAAAATTTTTGTTTAATTTTCAAGTGGACCATATATTTATCTTTTTCCAAATTCAGAAGCACTATTTAAAAAATCTCCATTTAGAAGTCCTGCACCATTTCCCATTTCTCCTCTGCTTCCCAAACCTACAGGAAACTTCTTCTTTTTTACTTCCTCATTTATTTTTTCAGAAAATGCAAGAACAAATTTATTCTTAAAATACTTTACTCAAATAGTTTTATATGTCCTAAAAACACTTTATGAAATAGGATAGAAAACTGCATGTCTAACTTGTCACTTAAAAATATATCAAAGCATTAGAATTAGGGAATAATCTTGTGTTACTGGCTTCACATAATAGATCAGGTTTTATTTGGTTTATTTTCCTGATTCCTCTTTTTTTTTTTTCCTAAGAAACCAAAAGCTCGGGGCTCTCTATTGCCAGACCAATTCTCCCTTATGAAATCTTTAGACAAGAATATCTAACTTTGTAATTGACACCTCCACAGTTTAAATTTAGCATATGCAAACTGAGCTGATATTCTCCTCCAAACCAACACCTCTTCCAGTCTTACTAATTTCAGTTTCTACCAACTAAATTTGTCTTGTTACTCACGTTCCTAAACCTTGTTGTTATCCTTACCTTCTTTCTTTCTCTCTCACATCAGACCCTGCCCTGTCTAACCTGGCTCCTGTTCTCTGCACTCTCCTCCTCCTGAATTCCCTATAATTAAGACATTCACTCTTTTCTAGCCACGGTGTCTTCTTTGCTGCTCCTTCATTCCAGGTATATTCCCACCTCAAGGCACTGGCAATTAGAATCCCCTCAGTTTGGAATACACTTTTCCTAGATATCTTCATAGCAAGCCCCTGCACTTTGCTCATATGTTTATTTAAATCCTATGGGCTCTTCCTTAAACAAACACCCGAAATTTGACCATCTGTCACTACTGTAGCTCACATCACAGTTTTATCACTGTCTTCTGTTATTGTAATTATTATTACTATTGTTTGTATACTTGACTTAGTTTCTTATATTTTAAACATACCATTTGATTGATTCTGTTAAAATATACATCAGATTGTATCAGAATAGAAGTCAAAGTTCTTTCTCTGAATTATAAGACCCTGTGTAATCTGACCTCCATGACTTGCCTGAAGTCATCTGCTGTGCTACCCACCCAACAGTCTGTCAGCTCTATGAGTCGCTGTGCAATTTCTCCAGGTAAATTCCTTTTAACTTCAGTGTATCTGTGCATGATGTTCACTCCTGTCTGAAATATCTTCTTTCAGTTCCTTTGCACTTTTACAGATTTTAATACATATATTTATTATATGTACTTTATGTATTTAAAACAAAAAATAGGAGGGCGGAGCAAGATGGCCAAATAGGAACAGCTCCAGTCTCCAACTCCGGGCGCGAGCGACACAGAAAACTGATGATTTCTGCATTTTCAACTGAAGTACTAGGGTCATCTCACTGGGGAGTGCTGGACAATCGGTGCTGGTCAGCTGCTGCAGCCCGAACAGCGAGAGCTGAAGCAGGGCGAGGCATTGCCTCACCTGGGAAGTGCAAGGGGGAAGGGAATCCCTTTTCCTAGCCAGGCGAACTGAGACACACAACACCTGGAAAATTGGGTAATTCTCACCCCAATACTGCGCTTTAAGCAAATGGGCACACCAGGAGATTATACCCACACCTGGCCGGGAGGGTCCCACGGCCACGGAACCTCCCTCATTGCTAGCACAGCAGTCTGCGATCTAACCGCAAGGCAGCAGCGAGGCTGGGGGGGGGCGCCCACCATTGCTGAGGCTTAAGTAGGTAAACAAAGCCGCTGGGAAGCTCGAACTGGGTGGAGCTCACAGCAGCTCAAGGAAACCTGCCTGTCTCTGTAGACTCCACCTCTGGGGACAGGGCACAGCTAAAAAACAACAGGGGAAGTAGCAGGGGCCTGTGCAGAACCGAACGACTCTGTCTGACAGCTTTGAAGAGCAGTGGATCTCCCAACACGGAGGTTGAGATATGAGAACGGACAGACAGCCTGCTCAAGTGGGTCCCTGACCCCTGAGTAGCCTAAATGGGACACATCTCCCACTAGGGGCAGTCTGACACCCCACACCTCACAGGGTAGAGTACACCCCTGAGAGGAAGCTTCCAAAGTAAGAATCAGACAGGTACACTTGCTGTTCAGCAATATTCTATCTTCTGCAACCTCTGCTGCTGATACCCAGGCAAACAGGGTCTGTAGTGGACCTCAAGCAATCTCCAACAGACCTACAGCTGAGGGTCCTGACTATTAGAAGGAAAACTACCAAACAGGAAGAACACCTATACCAAAACCCCATCAGTATGTCACCATCATCAAAGACCAGAGGCAGATAAAAACACAAAGATGGGGAAGAAGCAGGGCAGAAAAGCTGGAAATTCAAAAAATAAGAGCCCATCTCCCCCTGAAAAGGAGCGCAGCTCATCACCAGCAACGGATCAAAGCTGGTCAGAGAATGACTTTGACAAGATGAGAGAAGAAGGCTTCAGTCCATCAAACTTCTCAGAGCTAAAGGAGGAATTACGTAACCAGCGCAAAGAAACTAAAAATCTTGAAAAAAGAGTGGAAGAATTGATAGCTAGAATAATTAATGCAGAGAAGGTCATAAACGAAATGACGGAGATGAAAACCATGACACAAGAAATACGTGACAAATCCACAAGCTTCAGTAACTGACTTGATCAACTGGAAGAAAGAGTATCAGCGATTGAGGATCAAATGAATGAAATGAAGTGAGAAGAGAAACCAAAAGAAAAAAGAAGAAAAAGAAATGAACAAAGCCTGCAAGAAATATGGGATTATGTAAAAAGACCAAATCTACGTCTGATTGGGGTGCCTGAAAGTGAGGGGGAAAATGGAACCAAGTTGGAAAACACTCTTTAGGATATCATCCAGGAGAACTTCCCCAACCTAGTAGGGCAGGTCAACATTCAAATTCAGGAAATACAGAGAACACCAGAGAGATACTCCTCCAGAAGAGCAACTCCAAGACACATAATTGCCAGATTCACCAAAGTTGAAATGAAGGAAAAAATCTTAAGGGCAGCCAGAAAGAAAGGTCGGGTGTCCCACAAAGGGAAGCCCATCAGACTAACAGCAGACTTCTCGGAAGAAACTCTACAAGCCAGAAGAGAGTGGGGGCCAATATTCAACATTCTTAAAGAAAAGAATTTTCAACCCAGAATTTCATATCCAGCCAAACTAAGCTTCATCAGTGAAGGAGAAATAAAATCCTTTACAGATAAGCAAATGCTTAGAGATTTTGTCACCACCAGGCCTGCCTTACAAGAGACCCTGAAGGAAGCCCTAAACATGGAAAGGAACAACCGGTACCAGCCATTGCAAAAACATGCCAAAATGTAAAGAGCATCGAGGCTAGGAAGAAACTGCATCAACTAACGAGCAAAATAACCAGTTAATATCATAATGGCAGGATCAAGTTCACACATAATAATATTAACCTTAAATGTTAATGGACTAAACGCTCCAATTAAAAGACACAGACTGGCAAACTGGATAAAGAGTCAAGACCCATCAGTCTGCTGTATTCAGGAGAGCCATCTCACATGCAGAGACATACATAGGCTCAAAATAAAGGGATGGAGGAAGATCTACCAAGCAAATGGAGAACAAAAAAAAAGCAGGGGTTGCAATCCTAGTCTCTGATAAAATAGACTTTAAACCATCAAAGATCAAAAGAGACAAAGAAGGCCATTACATAATGATAAAGGGATCAATTCAACAGGAAGAGCTAACTCTCCTAAATATATATGCACCCAATACAGGAGCATCCAAATTCATAAAGCAAGTCCTTAGAGACTAACAAAGAGACTTAGACTCCCATACAATAATAATGGGAGACTTCAACACGCCCCTGTCAACATTAGACAGATCAATGAGACATAAAGTTAACAAGGATATTCAGGAATTGAACTCATTTCTGCACCAAGCGGACCTAATAGACATCTATAGAACTCTCCACCCCAAATCAACAGAATATACATTCTTCTCAGCACCACATCGCACTTATTCCAAAATGCACCACATAATTGGAAGTAAAGCACTCCTCAGCAAATGTACAAGAACAGAAATTATAACAAACTGTCTCTCAGACCACAGTGCAATCAAACTAGAACTCAGGACTAAGAAACTCAATCAAAACCGCTCAACTACATGGAAACTGAACAACCTGCTCCTGAATGACTACTGGGTACATAACGAAATGAAGGCAGAAATAAAGATGTTCTTTGAAACCAATGAGAACAAAGATACAACATACCAGAATCTCTGGGACACATTTAAAGCAGTGTGTAGAGGGAAATTTATAGCACTAAATGCCCACAAGAGAAAGCTGGAAAGATCTAAAATTGACACTCTAACATCACAATTAAAAGAACTGGAGAAGCAAGAGCAAGCACATTCAAAAGCTAGCAGAAGGCAAGAAATAACTAAGATCAGAGCGGAACTGAAGGAGATAGAGACACAAAAAACCCTCCAAAAAATCAATGAATCCAGGAGTTGGTTTTTTGAAAAAATCAACATAATTGACAGACCACTAGCAAAACTAATAAAGAAGAAAAGAGAGAAGAATCAAACAGACGCAATAAAAAATGATAAAGGGGATATCACCACAGACCCCACAGAAATACAAACTACCATCAGAGAATACTATAAACACCTCTACACAAATCAACTAGAAAATCTAGAAGAAATGGATAATTTTCTGGACACTTACACTCTTCCAAGACAAAACCAGGAAGAAGTTGAGTCCCTGAATAGACCAGTAGCAGACTCTGAAATTTAGGCAATAATTAATAGCCTACCCACCAAAAAAAGTCCAGGACCAGATGGATTCACAGCTGAATTCTACCAGAGGTACAAAGAGGAGCTGGTACCATTCCTTGTGAAACTATTCCAATCAATTGAAAAAGAGGGAATCCTCCCTAACTCATTTTATGAGGCCAACATCATCCTGATAGCAAAGCCTGGCAGAGACACAACAAAAAAAGAGAATTTTAGACCAATATCCCTGATGAACATCGATGCAAAAATTCTCAATAAAATACTGGCAAACCGGATTCAGCAGCACATCAAAAAGCTTATCCACCATGATCAAGTGGGCTTCATCCCTGGGATGCAAGGCTGGTTCAACATTCGCAAATCAATAAACGTAATCCAGCATATAAACAGAACCAAAGACAAAAACCACATGATTATCTCAATAGATGCAGAAAAGGCTTTTGACAAAATTCAACAGCCCTTCACGCTAAAAACGCTCAATAAATTCGGTATTGATGGAACGTACCTCAAAAATAATAAGAGCTATTTATGACAAACCCACAGCCAATATCATACTGAATGGGCAAAAACTGGAAAAATTCCCTTTGAAAACTGGCACAAGACAGGGATGCCCTCTCTCACCACTCCTATTCAACATAGTGTTGGAAGTTCTGGCTAGGGCAATCAGGCACGAGAAAGAAATCAAGGGTATCCAGTTAGGAAAAGAAGAAGTCAAATTGTCCCTGTTTGCAGATGACATGATTGTATATTTAGAAAACCCCATTGTCTCAGCCCAAAATCTCCTTAAGCTGATAAGCAACTTCAGCAAAGTCTCAGGATACAAAATTAATGTGCAAAAATCAGAAGCATTCTTATACACCAGTAACAGACAAACAGAGAGCCAAATCAGGAATGAACTTCCATTCACAATTGCTTCAAAGAGAATAAAATACCTAGGAATTCAACTTACAAGGGATGTAAAGGACGTCTTCAAGGAGAACTACAAACCACTGCTCAGTGAAATAAAAGAGGACACTAACAAATGGAAGAACATACCATGCTCATGGATAGGAAGAATCAATATCGTGAAAATGGCCATACTGCCCAAGGTGATTTATAGATTCAATGCCATCCCCATCAAGCTACCAATGACTTTCTTCACAGAATTGGAAAAAACGGCTTTAAAGTTCATATGGAACCAAAAAAGAGCCCGCATTGCCAAGACAATCCTAAGTCAAAAGAACAAAGCTGGAGGCATCACGCTACCTGACTTCAAACTATACTACAAGACTACAGTAACCAAAACAGCATGGTACTGGTACCAAAACAGAGATATGGACCAATGGAACAGAACAGAGTCCTCAGAAATAATACCACACATCTACAGCCATCTGAGAGAAACAAGAGAATGGGGAAAGAAACAAGAGAGAAACCTGAGAGAAACAAGAAATGGGGAAAGGACTCCCTATTTAATAAATGGTGCTGGGAAAATTGGCTAGCCATAAGTGGAAAGCTGAAACTGGTTCATTTCCTTACTCCTTATATGAAAATTAATTCAAGATGGATTAGAGACTTAAATGTTAGACCTAATACCATAAAAACCCTAGAAGAAAACCTAGGTAGTACCATTCAGGACATAGGCATGGGCAAGGACTTCATGTCTAAAACACCAAAAGCAATGGCAGCAAAAGCCAAAATTGACAAATGGGATCTCATTAAACTAAAGAGCTTCTGCACAGCAAAAGAAACTACCATCAGAGTGAACAGGCAACCTACAGAATGGGAGAAAATTTTTGCAATCTACTCATCTGACAAAGGGCTAATATCCAGAATCTACAAAGAACTCAAGAAATTTACAAGAAAAAAACAAACAACCCCATCAAAAAGTGGGCAAAGGATATGAACAGACATTTCTCAAAAGAAGACATTCATACCGCCAACAGACACATGAAAAATGCTCATCATCACTCGCCATCAGAGAAATGCAAATCAAAACCACAATGAGATACCATCTCACACCAGTTAGAATGGCTATCATTAAAAAGTCAGGAAACAACAGGTGCTGGAGAGGATATGGACAAATAGGAACACTTTTACACTGTTGGTGGGATTGTAAACTAGTTCAACCATTATGGAAAACAGTATGGCGATTCCTCAAGGATCTAGATCTAGATGTACCATATGACCCAGCCATCCCACTACTGGGTATATACCCAAAGGATTATAAATCAAGCTACTATAAAGACACATGCACACGTATGTTTATTGCGGCACTATTCACAATAGCAAAGACTTGGAATCAATCCAAATGTCCATCTGTGACAGACTGGATTAAGAAAATGTGGCACATATACACCATGGAATATTATGCAGCCATAAAAAAGGATGAGTTTGCGTCCTTTGTAGGGACATGGATGTAGCTGGAAACCATCATTCTTGGCAAACTATCACAAGAAGAGAAAACCAAACACCGCATGCTCTCACTCATAGGTGGGAACTGAACAATGACATCACTTGGACTCAGGAAGGGGAACATCACACATCGGGGCCTATAATGGGGGGGGGAAGAGGGATTGCATTGGGAGTTGTACCTGATATAAATGACGAATTGATGGGTGCTGACTAGTTGATGGGTGCAGCACACCAACATGGCACAAGTATACATATGTAACAAACCTGCACGTTATGCACATGTACCCTAGAACTTAAAGTATAATAAAAAAAAAATAAATAAATAAAACAAAAAATATATGCATTAAAATACATAAAAACCCAAATGAACCAAGAAAATATTATATGATAAATAGATATGTTAGCAATAAATATATGGCAATCAAATTATAACAGATAATAAATTCATACATATATACATTTTTGGTCCTTAACATTAGAATGAATTCTAATATGCCATAGTTTTGTTATCCCCTTCCCACTACAATATCTCCAGGCCCAAGAAAAGTGCCTGACTGTTACCTGACGTTCAATAAGTATTTATCAAATCAAGGATTTTACATAGAAATGCGTATTTTTCTTTTCTTTTTCTTTTTTTTTTTTTTTTGAGATAGAGTCTCACTCTGTTGCCAAGACTGGAGTACAATGGCATGATCTTGGTTCACTGCTACGTCCACCTCCCGGTTCAAGCGATTCTCTTGTCTCAGCCTCCTGAGTAGCTGGGGTTACAGGTACACGCCACAATGCCCAGCTAATTTTTTGTATCTTTAGTAGAGATGGGGTTTCAACATGTGGGTCAGGCTCGTCTCAAACTCCTGACTCGTGATCCACACATCTCTGCCTCCCACAGTGCTGGGATTACAGGCATGAGTCACCATGTCCAGCTGAAATATGTATTTATATCTATATAGAGATAAAACATATTAATATGTTTTATTATTAGCTAATCTGTAAAATTAGCCAAAAAAAAAATGCTTTCTTAAACATTTCCAAGAAAAGTATTCATCTACATTTTGCAAAACCATTAATGAAAAATCAAAATCTGTTCCAGAAAATTTGTATTCTCACATTAAACAGAAAGGGCCGATTGCTTTTAAGATATAAACCCATCAAAGGTTTTTATTATCCTAGTGGCTGATTCAAAGGGCTTTAGAACTGAGCCATTGTTATTCTGCATATATTAAATAGCTTTGCAGATAATACAAAATCAACAAAAAACTTTACCTGAAAAAAGTTATTTGTAAAATATTGCAAAAATGCAGAACTAAGTTTTTCTTCCCTTAATCATTTATGAAAAATAGCCTAAAACAATGACCTTTTGTTGTGTATTTTTTATGTCTTTGCAGAAATGGTTTATGAAACGCTGACAAAAAAAGAATTTTGAAAAGGTCAGTGACGGATCACAACACTGTGCCTGCATAATTAACAGATCTTTCTTTTTATATCTTGATGGGATATCTTGGCTGTTAGTTGATAATAACAACATGCTGTGATTAGGAAACAGTCAAGAGAAAGTTATGTTCCAATTTGAGATACTATAGATCATTTCGATCTGCCAATATAGTAACTGAGTTCATTAGAAGTTGACAATTATTTGATGACACTGAAATCTTAGCAGCTATTGAAATAGCAATAATACTAGCACTAGTTGAATAGTTATTGAGAAGTTAGAAGTTTGCAAATTTCTGGAATTATGTAGCTAGAAATTTATCATGTATCAGCATCATATACTTTTCAATTGTATTCCTTTTTACTTTATTTATTGAGTTAAGATAAATTTCAACTTTTAGATTCAAGGAGTACATGTGCAAGTTTATTACCTGTTTGTATTGTGTAATGCTGAGGTTTGGAGGTACAAATGATCCTACCTCCCAGGTACTGAGCATAGTGCCCAGGAGTTTGTTTTTCAACTCTTCATCTCTTCCCTCCCTCTCTAGTAGTCCCGAGTTTCTATTCTTGCCATTTTTATGTCCATGAGTGCCCAATGTTTAGCTCCAATTTATAAGTGAGAACAAGTAGTATTTGGTTTTCTGTTTCTGCATTATTTCACTTAGGATAATGGCCTCCAGCTTCAACCATGTTGCAAAGGATATAATTTTATTCATTTTTTATGAATGCATAGTGTTTCATGGTGTATAAGTATCACATTTTCTTTATCCAATCCACGATTGAAGGGCATCTAGGTTGATTCCATGTCTTTGCTACTATGAATAGTACTGCAATAAACATGTGAATACATATGTCCTTTTTGTAGAATGATTTGTTTTCTTTTGGATTGATGATTTTGTCTCTCAGTGATGGGATTGCTGAGTGGAATGAAAGTTCTAAGTTATTTGAGAAATCTCCAAGCTGCTTTCCACGATGGCTGAAATAGTTTACATTCTCATCAACAGTGTAAAAGCATTCCCATTTCTCTGCAGTCCTGCCAACATCTGTTGGTTCTGACTTTTGAATAATAACTATTCTTACTGGTGTGAGATGTGAGAGGGTATCTCTCTGTACTTTTGATTTTCATTTCTGTATTGATTAGTGATGTGGAGCATTTTTCGTATGTTTGTTGGCTGTTTGTATCTCTCCCATTGAAAAGTATCTGTTCATGGCTATTGTCCACTTTTAATGTGACTATTAATTTTTTTGCTTGTTCCATTGTTCATTCTTTATAGATTCTGGATATTAGACATTTTGAAAGCACAGATTGTGAATACTTTTTCCCATTCTGTAGGTTGTCTTTTTGATCTGTTGATAGTTTCTTTTGATTTTTTTTTTTATTTTTTTTTTATTTTTTTTTTTATTTTATTTTATTTTATTTATTTATTTTTTTATTTTTTATTATACTTTAAGTTCTAGGGTACATGTGCATAACGTTTATATCATGTATAACTCCCCAATGCAATCCCTCCCTCCTCCCCCCTCCCCATGATAGGCCCCAGTGTGTGATGTTCCCCTTCCCGAGTCCAAGTGATCTCATTGTTCAGTTCCCACCTATGAGTGAGAACATGCGGTGTTTGGTTTTCTCTTCTTGTGATAGTTTGCTAAGAATGATGGTTTCCAGCTGCATCCATGTCCCTACAAAGGACGCAAACTCATCCTTTTTGATGGCTGCATAGTATTCCATGGTGTATATGTGCCTCTTTTGATATGCAGAAACATTTTAATTTAATTCAGTCCCATTTGTCAATTTTTGTCTTTGTTTTGAGGACTTAGTGATAAAGTATTAGCCAGGCTAATGTCCAGAATGGTGTTTCCTAGATTTTTTGTGTAGGATTCTTTCATATCTACTTTTAATCCATTAAAGTTAATTATTGTATACGGTGAAGATGGGGATCCAGTTTCATTCTTCTGTATATGGCTAGCCAGTTGCCCTAGAACCATTTATCAAATAGAAAGTTCTTTTTCCATTGCTTATTTTTGTTGACTTTGTCAAAGATCATATAGATGTAGGTTTGTAGCTTTATATCTGGATTGTCTATTCTGTTTCATTGGTCCACGTGTGTTTTTATACCATTACCAAGATGTTTTAGTTACTGTAACCTTATAGTATAGTTTAGTCATGTAATGTTATGTGTTCAGCTTTTTTATGTTTGATTCGGATTGCTTTGGCTATTCTGGCTCTTTTTCAGTTCCATATGAATTTCTGAATAGATTTTCTAGTTGTGTTGAAAAATGCCATTGGTAGTTTGATAGGAATAGCATTTAATCAGTATGGCCATTTTAATAGTATTGATTCTTCCAATCCGTGATAATGGAGTATTTTTTTGTTAATTTGTGTCATCCTAATTTATTTTAGCAGTGTTTTGTAATTCTTCTTGTAGAGATCTTTTACCTCCTTGGTTAGATATATTACTAGTTTTTTTTATTATTTTTTTTGTTGTTATTGTCAATGGGATTGCATTCTCGATTTGGCTTTCAGCTTGAACATGATTAGTGTATAGAAATGCTATTGATTTTTATACATTGATTTCGTATCCTGAAACTTTACTGAAGTCATTTTAAATCCGTACCAGGAGACTTTTGGCAAAGTCTTTATGATTTTCTAGGCATATGTTTATATCATCCATGAACAGAAATAGTTTACTTCTCCTTTTCCTATTTTGATACTTTTACTTATTTCTCTTGCCTGATTTATCTGGCTAGCATCTTCAGTACTAGGAACAGTACTATGTTAAACAGGAGTGGTGTGAATAGGTATCCTTTGTCTTGTTCCATTTCTCAAACAGAATGCTTCCAACTTTCACCTAGTTAGTATAATGTCTGTGGGTTTCTCACAGGTGGCTCTTATTATTTTCAATATTATTTCAATGTGTTCCTACAACATTGTGTCTTGAGGATTTTTACCATGAAGGAATACTGGATTTTATTGAAAGTTTTTTCCATGTCTGTTGAGATGATCATATATATATAATTTTTAAATTCTGTTTATGTGGTTAATCACATCTCTTGATTTGCCTATGTTGAACCAATCTTCCATCTCAGGAATAAAGCCTATCTGGTCATGGTGAATTAACTTTTTGATATGCTGTTGAATTCTATTTGGTAGTATTTTGTTCAAGATTTTTCAATCTATGTTCATCAATAATACTGTCCTGTAGTTTTCTTTTTTCATTGGGTCTTTGGCAAGATTTTAGTATCAGGGTGGAATGAGTTAAGGAGGAGACCTTTCTACCTGATATTTGGAATAGCTTTAGTAGAACTGGGACCAGATCTTCTTTGTGCATCTGGTATAATTTAGCCATGAATCCATCTGGTCCAGAAGCTTTTTTGTTTGGTAGGTTTTTTTATTACTGATGCAATTTTGGAACTTGATATTGAATCTGTTCAGTGTTTCAATTTCTTGCTGATTCAATCTTGGGAAATTGTTTCTAGGAATTTATCAATTTCCTCCAGATTTTCTAGTTTGTGGGCAGAGAGGTGTTCATAAACATCTTTATGAGAATCTTTTTTGTTTCTGTGGGATCAATTGTAATGTCACTTGGTCATTTTGCATTGTGCTTATATGATTTTTTTTTCTTTGTTAACCTAGCCAGTGGCTTAATAATCTTGTTTATCCTTTCAGAAAACCAACGTTTGGTTTCATTGATTTTTTGTATGAGTTTTTAGATCTCAACTGCATTTAGTTCCATTCTGATTTAGTTATTTCTTTTCTTCTGCTAAGTTTAAGTTGCTTTTATTCTAGATTCTTTATGTGTGATCTTAGATAATTAATTTGAGATATATCTAGCTTTTTGAAGTAGGTGTTTAGCACTACAAACTTTCCTCTTAACATTGTTTTGGTATGTGTGTCTGAATCCCAAAAATTTTGGTATGTGTGTCTTCATTTTTATGTATTTCAAATAATCTTTTTATTTCTGCCTTAATGTAGTTGTTTACTCAAAAGTCATTCAGGAGCAATTTGTTTAATTCCCATGTAATTGTGTAGTTTTGAGAGATCTTCTCTGTACTGATTTCTATATTTATTCCACTGTAGTATTAGAGTTAGTTGGTCTTATTTTAACTTTTTTGAATTTATTGAGACCTGCTTTATGGCTGAGCATGTGGCTAATCTTGGAGTATGTTCCATATGCAGATGAGAAAGATGTATATTCTGTGGTTGACAGGTGGAGTATTCTGTAGATGTGTATCAGATGCAATTGGTTGACTGTTGAGTTTAAGACCAGAATTTCTTTGTTAGTTTTCTGCCTCAATGATCTTTCTAGTAGTGTCGGTGTGATATTGAAGTCCCCACTATTACTGTGTGGCTAAGTTTTTTCACAGGTCTAAAAGTACTTTTTTTATGAATATGGGTGCTCCAATGTTGACTTCATATATATATGGTAATTAAGTCTTCTTGTTGAATAGACCCTTTATCATTATGTAATGCCCTTGTTTGTCCTTTTTCACTGTTATTGTTTCAAAGTCTGCTTTATTTAAAATGCTGACCCTTCCTCTTTTTCCTTTTCTATTTCCATGGTAGATCTTTCTCCAACCTTTTACTTTGAACTATGGATTTTGTTAAATGAGAGATAGGTCTGTTGAACACAGCAGATGAATGTCTTATTTCTTTCATTCAACTTACCAATCTGTGGCTTTTAAATAAAGCATTAGATCATTTAGATTCAAAGATAATATTAATTTATTTTAGTTTAGATTCAAAGAAAACATTAATTTAAATATTAATTAATTTTAATATTAATTTATTTCATGTAATATTAACATTTTTAACATAAATATATTTATGTTATCTCTTTCTTCATTTCCTGGATTGCTTTAGAGGCTTTTTTGTGTGGATTTTCAATTGTATCTTAAATTTCACTGATATTCTTTGCAATTCATATTTTTAATTATTTGTCTGTTATTTCTGATTTTTAATTTTAGTTAGGAATGGTTGCTGGATAGCTAATGAAATCCTTTGGTGGTGTCGTTACATTCAGATTTTTTATGATGTCAGAATTTTTGTGCTGTTTTATTTTCATCTGGTGACACTGACACTTCCAATTGTCATAATTGTTTGTATGCAGGGAGAATTTTTTCTTTCTCTTTCTTGTCTTACAAGATTATTATTACTTTTCCCTTTTCCCTACTCCCTAGAGAGTGTGACTATAGACAATGCTGAGTGGGGCCTTTTGATATTTGCTTAGTCCGATGCAATTCTTTGGCAGGTTTTATATTGGGCTGTTTAGTTTGACCTACAAGCCAATAGAACGCACTTGTAGCTAAGAAACAACTGTGGCCAATGTGACTAGGTATATATGGTATATACTTTATCCTTTTTTACTGGCAGAAGCTCTTTTTTGTCTCAGGTAATGGGCTGATACATGGAATACACAGTGATCTGACTATTCAGACTAGACAGACCTCAGTGAGTGATGGAAGTGTCAGTAGAGGTCCTAGAAGACACATGCCTTACAAGCAGAGGTAAATTTGTCCTAATGAAAAATCTATCCTGGATATACAATAACCAAACTTACATCTTAAAAGGCTCAACGTTAGCTACAAGTTGCTCAACTACCTACAAAAGTAAACTTTAACATTCTTTAAATAAAGATTTAAAAATGCAGGCTCCCAAATACATAACATTCATGTTAGTATCTAATTACGACTATGCATTCAAAGAAACAAGAAAACAATAGGCAAGGTATTTAAAATAGCTGTTGTAAATGCACACAAGGATACTAAGGAAAGCATGAGCATCACGAGGTGAAAAATGGAAGCCATATAAAGAACCAAATACATTTTTGGAGCTAAAAATTATACCAGAAATAAAAAATGCATTGACTTGGATTAACATATCTGTGAGCTTGAAAACAGTATAACAAATTATTTAAAATGAAACACAAAGAGAAAACAATGCACTAAAAATAAACACATTCTCAGTGGCTTGATGGTTAATGACTAATGTATAATGTAAGTGCACTTGGAGCCTCTAAAGAACAGAAGGTGGAGAAAAAAAATCATAGACACACACACACACACACACATTCTTAAGAATATCTATATTTAGCCAGGTGCAGTGTCTTACTCCTGTAATCTCAGCATATTGGGAGGTCAAGGTGGGTGGACCACTTGATGTCAAGAGTTTGAGACCAGCCTGGCCAACATGGTGAAATCCTGCTTCTATTAAAAATACAAAAATTAACCTGGCATAGTGGCACTTCCCTGTAGCCCCAGCTACTTGGGAGGCTGAGGCAGGAGAATCGCTTGAACCAGAAGTCGGAGGTTGCAGTGAGCTGAGGTACCACCACTGCACTCCAGCCTGGGTGACAGACAGAGTGAGACTCTGTTCCCACCCCACAAAAAGAATATCTATATTTAAGAAATGATGCACTACATGTTTCCAAAATTCATGAAAACATGAATTCATGAAAACACGAGTATCTCCATAAGAACCAAAAATCAGGTGAGCGATCACAGTACCTAGTTTTAATATCGAATCATGGAAAAGGGCACTGAATAGAATAGGAATGGCAATTTTGTATTTCATACACCATTCCTCCCCCATTCTCTTGGCAGCATGGTATGTGGAGAGATAATCTGTTTGCTTGGGGAAGAGCGAGCAGAGTGATTATGGGACTTTGTATTGGAAATCATTGATATTCTGTCACAGTGGAACATAACACAGGGCAGAATTTAGCCAGTGCCCACGAAGGGATCATTTAGACTAGCTCTAGCCAGAGGAGAATTTTCCAATCCAACAGTAGAAAACTGAGTTGTGGCTAGCCCTACCACCAGCAAACTAAAGTGCTCTGGGTCCTGAAAAAATTTGAAAGGCACTATAGGCCACGAGAACTGCAGTCCTTGGGCAATCCTCAGTGTTGCACTAGGTTCAGAGCTGGTAGACTCGGGTGGCACACCACCCAGTGAAACACACGCAGGGGCGGCCAAGGGTGTGCCTGCATCACCTGTACTCCAGCTCCAGGCAGTGTAACTTGGCAAGAGACTTCTATTGCTTGCAGAAAGAAAAATAAATAGCAAAGAAGACTTTGTCTTACAACTTGGATACCAGCTCAGCTACAGTCAAACAAAAGCACCAAAGTCCTGAAGCCCCAGATTCCAGGCCCTACCAACTAGATGACATTTCTGACCTATGATAGGCCAGATGACCACCTTCTGCCCTGAAAGGGCAGTCTTGGCAGGATTCACCATCTGATGACTAAATAGCTCTCAGGCCCTAAATAAATACCAGCACTAGCCAAGCAGTAGTTGTCACAGGCCTTGGGTATAACCCAGTACTGTACTAGATTTAGCTATGATTCAGTACAATTACAAATGTGGTAACAGGAGTGCTCACGTTACCGCTTCCCCAAACTCCAAGCAGCCCAACATAGACAGAAAGAGCCTCCATTTGTTTGGAGAACAGTGAAGAAAGAGAAAAAGAGACTCTGCCTTGTATTCCAGGAAATTCTCCTGGATCTTACCCAAGCTCACTAAAGCAATACCTCTGTTTTGAGTTTTCAAGAGTCATAGTGTTACAGGGTTTAGAGTGCCTCCAGTGGAGATCTGACTGCAGTGACCAAAACTAAAATCAAAACATTCCATTCCCTTTGAAGACTCAGGGAGTCTCCTCAAGAAGGACATGTACAAACAAGCCCAGATGAAAAGATTAGAATATCTAACTGTTTAATGCCCAGACATTTATGAAAATTGACAAACATCAAGAACATCCAGGGAAATATGATCAGCAAATAAGGCAACAGTGACAAATTCTGGAGTGACAGATATGTGATCTTTCAGACAGAGAATTCACAATAGCTGTTTTAAGCACACTCAGTGAACTTCAAGGTAGCACAGATAAGGAATTCTAAATCCTATCTGAAAAATTTAACAAAGAGTTTGGAATAAAAAAAAATCAAGCAGAAATTCTGGAGCTGAAAATTTTGACAAATTTATAAGTGCATCAAAGACTCTCAACAGCAGAACCGATAAAGCAGAAGAATGAGACTGAAGAGTGAGACTGAAGACACCTTCTATGAAAATGCACGGTGATAGGAGAAAAAAAAGAATAAGAAAGACTGCAACATGCCTACAAGATCTAGAAAACAGCCTCAAAAGAGAAAAATATAAAATGTGTTGGCCTCAAAAGGAGATAGAGAGAGGGACTAGGGTAAAAAGTTTATTCAAAGAGTAACGGAGAACTTTTCAAACCTAGAGAAAGATATTGATATTTAATTATAAGAAGGTCACAGATCACCAAGCAGATTTCACCCAAATAAGACTACCTCAAGACATTAATAACCATACTCCCAAAGGTCAAGGATAAGAAAAGGATTCTAAAAGCAGCAAGAGAAAAAAAATGAGTTACATATTAATGAGCTCCAAAAATTCTGGCAGTAGACTTCTAAGTGGAAACCTTAGAGTCCAAGAGAGAGGGACATGACATATTCAAAGTGCTGAATCACAACATAATATACCATAAATTGTTACATTCAGTGAAAATATAATTCAAACATGAAAGAAAAATAAATACTCTCTCAAAGAAACACAAACTGAGGGATTTTTTTCAACGCCAGACTCAATCTATAAGAAATCTGAAAGGGTGCTCTTTAATCTAAAACAAAAAGAGTGTTAATGAGCAATGATAAATTATCAGAAGATACAAAACTCACTGGTAACAGTAAGTATACAAATACAGAATAATCTAAAACTATAATTATGGTGTATAAACCACTCATATTTTGAATAGAAAGACTAAAAGATAAACCTGTAAAAGATACTAAATACAAAAGCCTTTAAAACATATAAACAGTATAAAAAAAAAATTCAACCACCAAAAGTACAAGAGTTGGGGGAATACAGTTAAAATGTAGAATTTTTATTGGTTTTCTCTTTGCTTGTTTTGCAGTCAGAGTTAAGTTGTTTAAAACGATTGGCTTAAGATGATATTTTCAAGCCTCATGGTAACCTCAAATCAAAAAAAAATGTGAAACAGATATACATAAAATAAAAAGCAATGAAAATCACTTACACAAAGGAGGATAGAAAAAGGAAGAATGGAAGGAAGAAAAGACCAGAAAACAAATGACAAAAGGGCAGCAGTATTACTTATCAATAATAACATTGAATGTAAGTGGACTAAATTCTCCATTTAAAAGATATAGAGTAGTTGAATGGATAAAAGTCTACAGGAAACTCACTTCACCTATAAAGACATACACAGAGTAAAAATAAATTGAGGAAAAAAGATAATCCATGCAAATGAAAACAAATAAAAAAAAGGAGTAGCTATATTATAAAAGATAAAATATATTTCAAACATAAAGTATAGAAAGACAAAGAGGTTCATCATACGATGATAAATGAATTAATTATGCAGGAGGATATAGCAGTTATAAATATATCTGCTCCCAAAACTGGAACACCAAGGTATATAGAGCAAATATTATTGAATTTAAAGAGAGGGACAGACCCAGATACAATAATGAGTGGAGACCTCAACATCCTACTTTAGGCACTGAGCAGATCATCCAGACAGGAAATTAGCAAAGAAATGGTGGGCTTAATCTGCAACATAGATCAAATAGTCCTAATAAATATTGACAGAATATTTCATCCAACAGCTACAAAATACACATTCTTCTCTCAGCCCATGGATCATTCTCAAGGATAGATCATACCTGAGGCCATAAAACAAGTTTTTTAGAAATCAAAAAAGTTTACATCATATTAGGTATCTTCTCTGAACACAATGAAATAAAATTAGAAATCAATAATAAAAAAGAAAACCTTTTGAAACTCTACAAAGACATAGAAGTTAAACAATATGATCTTGAATGATCAATGAGTGAATGAAGAAATTAAAAAGGGATTTTTTTCTAGACAAAAATGAAAATGAAAACACAATATGTCAAAACCTATGGGACATAGTAAAATGCATATTAAGAGGATAGTTTATAGCAAAAAAATAGAAAAACTTCAAACAAACAATCCAACAATGCATTTTAAAGAAGTAGAAAAACAAGAGCAAACCAAACTCAAAATTGGGAAAAGAAAATAGTAAGAATAAGAGCATAAATAAATGAAATTGAAACAAAAAAATCATAAAAGATAAAACAAAGAAGTTTTTTTTTTTTTTTGGAAAATATAAACAAAAATGACAAACCTTTAGCCAGACTAATTAAGAAAAGGAGAAGACCTATATAAATAAAGATGAAAAAGGAGACATTACAACTGATATAACAGAAATTGAAAGGAGTATTAAAGACTGCCATGAGCAACTATGTACCAATAAATTGGAAAGCCTAGAAGAAATAGATAAATTTTCAGACACATACAACCTACTAAGATTGAACTATGAAGAAATCGAAAACCTGAATAGACCAAAAACAAAACACAAGATCAAATTTAGTAAGAAACTTTCCATCAAAGAAAAGCCTGGCTTGTTATTGTAGGTAGTTATTAAGGCATGAGCAGGGCAGAAGGGCTCCCCCCTCAACCACCAGAAATGTCAAGTGACCATCAGGTGATGGTCCGGCAGTTGTTGACTGTCTCTGTAAAATAATAATTGCTTACAACCAGCGCCAGGGAAGGGCAGTCTCCCAATAGAGAGGAAACACCCGAAACTGGTGATCAGCAGCTTCCTGATAAGATATCAGGAGCTGGATGAATGGGCTCAAGAATGATCATTAAGGGGCAAAGTGATGGAGTTTAACTGGTATATCACTTTCCTCCAGAAATTCTAGACCAGCAAGTGAAGAACGCCTCAAGTAAGCATGTGTACAACTCCAGCAAACACACTGAACATGCTCTCCTCACAAGTGCTAGCAAGCCACTGAACATGCAGACAGCCCAAGCCAAGGGAAGAATCCGAGAAATAATGCAAGATCTTGGAAGTATGCCAATGTATAAAATCCCAAGTCAACAGGTCAAACTGTGCACTTGATCTCTCAGGTTGCCCGCTTGACCCTTTTCCAAGGGTACTTTACTTCCTTTTATTCTTGCTCTACAACTTTTCAATAAACTTTCACTCCTGCTCTAAAACATGCTTTGGTTTCTCCTTCTGAGTCTTTCTTCTGAGGAAGAAATAATTGAGGTTGCTGCAGATCTGTATGGATATAGATTTGCTGCCGTTAACATGATCTGATGTTTTCACTGCTGAATTTTATCAAACATTTAAGGAAGAACTAATACCAATCCTACTCAAACTATTGCAAGATATATAAGATTAGGGAACACTTCAAAATTCATTTTTGGAGGATGGTGTTACTGATGTCAAAAATCAAACAAAGACATAACAAGAACAAAACAAAACTACAGGCCAGTATCTAGTTAGCATTGATGCAAAATTCCTAAACAAAATACGAGCAAATTGAATTCAACAACATATTAGAATGATCATTCATCATGACCAAGTGGAATTCATCCCAAGAATGAAAGAATGATCTAACATATGCAAGTCAATCAATGAAGTCAAATCAATCAAATTGAGTCAAATCAATCAAAGAGTGCAAAGTTAGTGGAGAGGGAGGGAAAAAGTGTGGATTATTGATGGGTACAAAAACATAGACAGAATGAGTAAGATCTAGTACTTGATAGCACAACAGGTTGGCCACAGTCAAAAATAATTTATAATATGTTTTTAAATAACTAAAATAGCAGAAATGAAATGTTCTTGTAATGAAGAAATAATAAATGCTTGGGGTGTTGCATGTTATATACCTGTATGTTTTCCCATCACATGTACCCCATAAATATATACACCTACTATGTACACATAAAAATTAAAAATGAGAAATTAAATCTAAAAAATAGAATGGGCATCAAATTTCAGGTAATATAAAAAGAAAATTAAATCAAGTGCTTGCTTCAGCAGCACATATATTAAATTTGGAAAGATACAGAGAAGATTAGCATAGCCCCTACACAAGAATGACATAAATTCATGAATTGTTCTGTATCTCTGGAATAAAAATCAAGTTGGATCCTAATCAAATTACTATAAATACATGGAAAAGAGAAAAATCTAAAAAGAAGTTAAAGGGAAAAAAAGCACATTTTATACTAGAAATGAAAGATGAATATGACCAAATAATTCTTTTTGGAAAGAACATAAGGCAAAAGACCAAAAAAAATAATGTCTTTATGGTGCTGAGGAAGAGGAGTACACCTCTTCAATTTAAAATTGTACAGCCAGAAAAAAAAAAAAAGTTTTTAGAAAATGAAGAGAAATAAATGCCATTTTAAAATAAACACTTACAGATTCATTACCAAATAACTTACACTAAAATTAATACTTAGCATTTTTTTTCAAAATGAAATGACCCTAGGTGGAAATTAAGCACTTCATATAGAAGTGAAGAGTAATAGAATTAGTAAATATGGCCTCTTCCCCTTTTCAAGTTTCCTTTAAAACATAATTGAGCCAGGCGTGGTGGCTCACTCCTGTAATCTCAGCATGCCGGGAGGTTGGGGCAAGATGTTCAAGTGTTCAAGACAAGCCTGGCCCACACAATTAGATCCCATCTCTACAATAAATAAATAAATAAACAAACAAACAAACAAATAAATAAATAAATAAAACATAGCTGGGCATAGTGGCATACCTCTCTAGTCCTAGCTACTCAGGAGGCTGAGACAGGAGGATCACTTGAGCCCAGAAGTTTGAGATTACAGTGAGTTATGATTGTACCACTGCACTCCAGCCTGGGCAACACAGTGAGACCTTGTCTCAATAAATAAATAATTGGTTATTTAAAACAAAAATAACAACATATTTTACATTTAAAACATACTCAGAAGTAAAATTATTAATACAAGAGTACAAAGGATGACAGAGACAAACTGAAAAATATTTGTATAAGGGGTTAATGCTATGTAAACAAGTCTGCAATATTGTTGGAAGGTATATTGTAATATGATAAATATTATAAACCTTAGATTGACCTGTAAAGGAAAATTAAAGAAAAATGAAGAAAATTGACATATAGCTAATTAGCCAAGAGTAAATAATACATGGTATTAAATACAAACCTAAATGAGGTATGAAGATAGGAAAGAAAATAGAAATGAATAGAAGTTGTCAAGGAGAAAGCAAACATCAGAATGGTAGACTTAAAGTCAATCATATCACCAATTGCATTAAATATAAAAGGTTGAAACACAGTTAAATGGCAAAGATTGCAAAGGTGAACTTAATAAGACAGAGGAGGAATTGGAGGCAGATGAGGTAGTGGAGGAGGAAGAGGAAGAGAAGGAGATCAACTATAAATTGTCAACTAGAAAATTACTTTTAATATAAGATATGTATTTTAAAAAGGATAAAAATTATACTATTCAAACAAAAGCTGGAATAGCCATATTAATATCATAATATGCACACATTATAAAAAGAAATGCAATTAATCACATTACTTGCAGTATTTATGTTCTACAAAGTCACACAAGCACTGAATTAGTGAATATTGAACCGTGATTCCAAAGAGTAAGTATACATACACACACACATTTCACACAGGTTATAAACTTAAATCCTAAAAACAAAACAAAACAAAAAATGGTGGATTTTATTTTCTTAGTGTTATAAAAAAAGAAAAAAAGAACAACAGATTCAGAAATGTTAAATTACTTGCCTGAGACCACCCCACTAATGTCTGCCTGAGTTGGAATTCACACTGCCTCTAACTGATCCCAGATCCAGAACTTCTTCCCTTACACTTCCCTGCTCCTCCCAACTCCATTTTATGGTGAACTCTACATGAGAGATGAAATAAGAAGGCAGTGTTATCTTGTTTAATTTCAGCTGGGCACCTGAGGATTGGGCAACTCAGTTGTTTTGTGGCTCTGCACGTGTCTGCAAATGACTGAGAAAATCTCTGAGTATTGATTTTGGGGTTAAAAATAAATGTTAGTGAGCAGGAAATTTGTAAATATGGCACACTCAAATAATAACGATAGAGAATATTAATAGTTGCAAAGAGAGGCATATAATAATAATAAAAGGGGCAATTCACTGAGAAGATGTGACAGTCCTGTGTGTATGCAACTGAGAGCAAAGATTCAAATCACAGGAAACAAAAGTATACTGGAAAGAGAAATAGACAAATTCAATACTATGGTTGATGGTTTGAACATACCTTTGTCTATAATTTAAGGAATATTTAAATGGAAATCAATAAAAAATAGAAATCTTAGAAAAAACCTATTATTCAATTTAACATAAATCTACATTTTATGGAAACTTTAACCCAATAGCAATAAAATTGGCATTTCTCTGCTTATCTCAACTAATGTTTTGGATAATAATCAATTCACTTTAGTTTTCCTGGAACTGAAGAGCAATAGAATACCAAGAGAAGATAGAAGGTAATGTTTACTGGAAGATGATTCTTGTTGTTTGTAGACTCAAAAATATTTTTTTAAAGTCATTACTCTGGACATTGATATGAATATTAGACATAGAAATTAATGAATAGAATAGCTATACAAAACTTTTTCACAACAAATAACATGGAAATAAAAGTTTGTTTTTTGTTTTGTTTTGTTTTTCTTTGTTTTTGAGACGGAGTCTCCCTCTGTCACCCAGGCTGGAGTGCAGTGGCTCACTGCAAGCTCCACCTCCCGGGTTCACGCCATTCTCCTGCCTCACCCTCCCCAGTAGCTGGGACTACAGGCGCCCGCCACCACGCCCGGCTAATTTTTTTTTTGTATTTTTTTAGTAGAGACGCGGTTTCACTATGTTAGTCATGATGGTCTCCATCTCCTGACCTCGTGATCCGCCCGCCTGGGCCTCTCAAAGTGCTGAAATTAAAGGCGTGAGCCACCGCGCCTGGCCAGAAAAGTTATTTTCTAAATTGAAGTACTCATCTATAGAAGTAAGATCTTTTTTGAGATTAATAGGATAAATAATTAAAAGTCTAGGTTCTTTTTTTTTCTTGTAAGCTAACAATCCTGTAAAGTGTAGTCTGCCTATTCATCTCAGCAGAACAATTTCAAAAGGTTTTCGATTGAAGAGTTGAGAAATAAAAGACCAAAGCAAAACTAGATAGAAAGATGTAAAAAGGAGTTAGTTTTTATGTATATTTTATCCACATTACTTAAATCTACTTTGACAGCTATTCTATTGTCTTAAACTGCTGTCAATTTAACACATTTATTATAATCCCTACAGTATCATATTTTTCTTGCATGATGTAAAACATTATTTTACCAAAAAAACTTTGAAAGCCTTTGAGTTATGCCCAATATCCCTTCTATCATTTTCAATAATAAAAATCCTGAAAAGTAGCTGATTACCTGAAAGCCCAGCAAGAGAGTACATTTACCAGCCTCTAGTGTAGCTATTCAGCTGTGTTCTGGTTAATCTCTGTGAACACTTTCTGTAAATGGAAATGTGAGGAAAAAATCTCCTAGTGCCTAAAATGAGAAAGAGTATACATTTCCCTTCCTCAATACATCTCCTTCCCTTTGACTGAAGATGTCACTGACCAAGTGGATCTGGGCAACACTTTAGAAAAGGTAGACCTCCAAGTTAGGAGACTGGGTAGGCCATGAATACATCCTTACCGTTATAGAGTTCTTATTTTTGTCCATTTCATAGGAGAAAGAAAGAAAAATAAAATTTGTATCTTCCATGATTATCTTGTTTATAATTTCTTTTGTTGTTACAGCAAATAGTCCTGAATATTTATCATTTGTTATTAAACACATTTGCTATTAAACAATAACAAATGATAAAATTTTTGCTAAATTTGAATGTGATTTAAATGAAAATGTTTATATTATTATATAATATAAAGTTCAATTTGGAATGAAAAGTGATACGTTTATTATCATGTCCACTATGTTTTATTTTAAATTACATAATTATTTAGTAAGAACCATAGATTTGTTTTGCAAAATTATTTAAAATACATTGGGAGTCTGGAAAATTGCCTTAACATATGTGTATTAGTGATACATTATAAAAATCTTATCTTTCCATTTTCCAGTGGTGTTTTATGATGCTTTTTTGTGTTTTGATCTCATTTTGTATATTGATGGCCACACATTGATGTCCAACAAAACCAGTTGAAAAAAATAAACTGCTGCTAGTGAAGTGTGATGTTTCATCTGATAATGATCAATTTTAACATGCTCATTTTTGCCTAGGCATTAAAATATCCTTTAAAAATCCACTGTTGCATTAATAATAATATTTTCATATCAAATAAAAATAAAATCATTTGTGATTCAAAAGACAAATAAGAACCAAATATTTCAATAAATTCTGAAACTCAAATATTATCATAATGGCTCAGAAACACTTTCATGTGTTACTGCACAAATGACTTTTATTATGCAATGGTAGTATATGCTAAGCAGTTATTCCTGAGCCATGCCCAGCATTTAATTTCTCATGTTGCTCATTTAGACAGTAATGAGCTTTCTTTTCAAATTTAACTTAAGTTGGAAGATTCATGCCACTATCTTTTGTATACATCAATTTCCTTTATCAAAATGATGTTTAAAATACAGAATTTGCATGAGAAGATTTTTCTTACTAGATTGAATTGAGCAAGCTTGTCTAAAACGTTTTTGTCCTTTAAGTTATTTGCATTAACCTATAACATTTTTATTTTAGTTATCTTTTTAATTATGTAATTAATTATCATTTAACAATTTTTAAAAACTTTGTAGAAAAATTTAAAGATTGAACTTGAAAGGTTTTTACCCTCCACCTGCACTGATATGTCTAAATTTTGTGTAATCTTTCAGAATTTTAATGCACTTTAATAGTTAATTTATGCATGCATATACTTTTTTCTATTTAATTTAGTGTCCATAACTTTTATGAGTAATCTGTATTCACTAAGAGTAGGTTTTATAAATATTTCTATTTTTAAGTTGCATATTTTTCATAGACCTTCATTTAGATGAACTTTTCATGTAAGTCTTTGTAGCAAATGCTTGTATCTTTATCTATTCTTGGATGCTGCAATCAACATTTTGTATTTATATCACTGGAGAAAGATATAAGTGAAATAAATTCCTAGAGGTACAAAGGATGATGTACATTTTACATTTTGCTACATGCCAACCAAAAAAATAAAATTGATAGTATCATCTCATCTTTCTAGTGTCTTTATTTGCCTGACTGATCTGTTTAATTTTTCCCATGTAAGTTTCATGGTGTTTATATTTACTCTAGTTTCACAAAATATTTAATTTTTATTGAGGTGAAACCAAATCAATTTTTAAATAACTTCTTTAAAATACTTGTTTTATGTAAGTTTTTACTTTCAAATTGAGAAAAGCAAGTATTAAACGTCTCATCTTCGTGCCTTTTTAAAATACTGGGAAAACTAACTTTACAATATGTTCTGTTAATTGTTCCATTTATATTCTATTTTTATTGTATCACTGTAGGTTATTTATACTGTTGTAGGAAATCATCCATCTATTTTGAATTCAATGTCATAGGTATGCGCATACTGTTAATATCATGTGACTCTTACAATTATTTTAGTATTTTCATTATGAGATATTATATAGTTTTTCTTTTTCTTAATTGTGATGTATTTTATCTTCTCATGTTTTTCAAATTTTAAACTTTTAATGAAAGGACATGAACATTTAAAAATTATTTTTAATGAATTACCTTGATATTTGTTAATCTTTAAAACTTTTTTTTTTTTAATTGGTGGAATGCAGTTTCTCCAGATAGTTACATGGCTTTTTTCAAATAGTCAGTTTTATCTCAGTTTGTTTTACTTCTGGTGATATACTTGAGATATTCACTGACCATCTTTTTCTTTTTTAATTTCAAGTCTACATTCCTGTATTATCTTTTATATTTACTTTCCATAATTGCTTGCTTCTCTCCACTAGAACGTAAACAAGAAGTCAAAATTTTTCTCTGATTCAAAACTGTTTCTTAAGGCCTGGAAAAATGCCTGGCATGTAATAGGCATTCGAGGAACATTTGCTGACTGAATGACATTTCTTATTGTTATTTCCAAATTCACTAATTTAAATTTTACCAAAAAATGCTTATTGTGTGGTTGTTGTCCCTTACTAGTGATTGTTCTGACTGTTTATTAAAATTATTGAAGACATTCTTATTCTTATTTGTTTTTTTCTCTAGAAAGAGTCGTAACACTATCTTTTCTATTGATATCTTCCAATGAAGTATTTTTTATTTCATTACTTTGTAGATAATTTAAAATTTTTGTACTGGTTTTGTCTTTTATGTTTTCTAATTACCATGGCATAATTTATTATTTGTTTCTGCTCTTTGCTATAATGGTTAAGAAAATGTTTCCAATTTTTCATAGAAATATGTTTTCTGACTGTTAAAAGAATATTGACTTCTAGTATAATTGTATCACAACCAGAAAATATTGCCTGCAAAATTGCTAATGGAGGAACTTATTAACATAATTATTCTCTGGAGAAGGGAAGTGTATGCATATTACATGCCTCTACATTTTAAATCTATTTTTAGTCTCTTTTATAGACAATCTGAAATGTATATAAGCATTTATTACTAAAATTGTCTGAGTGCTTTATGGTGTTCAAGGTTTAAAAAAATTAAATCCTCTATTTCTAGTTGCTTTATAGTGCAAGTACCATTTTGCTTTGTGCCATTAGTCCCCACCTCTCACACTGTTCCATTGGGGATCACTTTTCCAACACGTGAACTTTTGGGGGGGGTACGTGTGTATCATTTGAATAAAATGAAGTAAACTTTACTGAATTCGTATATCTCAGAGCATGTTAGATAGAACAAGTTTTAAAAACTACATGTTTTTTCTGCTAAAATTAAATTGAACATTAATTCATTCTTGTAAGTGACAAAAGAGAAAATCCCTAGCATTAATAATCACCTTGAGACAATCTTTAGGGGATAGCCTGTAATCCAGATGTCTTCATGGCCTTTTCTAATACTGTATCAATGGCTTCAAACCAGAAATTGCAATTCTAGTACATAAACAAAAGATACGCTGGCGGATTGTTTCACTGCATGAATTTTAGCATTTGGCTGCACAATATTAAGAGACATTAGAAAGAAAATATGTTTAAAAAAATATAGTTTAAAATGAAAGTATAGCCTTATGAATAAAGTGGCTTGATGGATATGCCCCTCCCTTAAGAGGAAGCAACAACATAAACAACAAAATTATTTCTACAAAAATACTTGCTAATATCGTGAATAAAATAGCCATGGAAAATTGATTGTCACATCCTTAAAAAGCAATAGAAGCCTTTCCTAAGAGGACATGAATGCATTTCAAGCAGGACTGTGAGTTCAATGTCCAATGATTTTCTTAAAACAACTAAGATTAAAGACTCACAACTGAACATAAATTAGGACTATAATCCTACCATTCTTTGTATCACATACTATGAGTCATAAGATTCCTTGAAAGAGTAAATCTAAAAATATTTAGATTTAAATTGCCTCTCAAATTCTTCCCTTAAAAAAAAATCTGTAACTGGGGCAGGTGTGGTGGCTCACGCCTGTAATCCCAGCACTTTGGGAGGCCGAGGCAGGCAGATCACGAAGTCAGGAGATCAAGACCATCCTTGCTAACATGGTGAAACCCCGTTTCTACTAAAAATACAAAAAATCAGCCAGGTGTGGTGGTGGGCGCCTGTAGTCCCAGCTACTCGGGAGGCTGAGGCAGGAGAATGGCGTGAACCTGTGAGGTGGAGCTTGCAATGAGCCGAGATTTGCACTCCATCCTGGGCGACAGAGTGAGACTCCATCTCAAAAAAAACAAAAACAAAAACAAAAAAATGTCTGTAACTGTAACTCTTGGGCCTCTTACTAGCAAATATATGTTCCTTCTTTGTAATACAACTCCAAAAAAAATTAATAGGAGAAAAGTATAAAAGTTTGATGGTGAAGTCAAAAGCTCTTCACACATACCCTTTCTACAAATTCATGGGGACTCCTTCATTCATGGATCACTAGTATATCAACTGCACCCAAAACCAAAAAAGACTGAAGCCTATTGTGGAATATTTCATACAAAAGTGACTTGTAATTCAACTCATTAGGTCTTTAACAGTCATGTCGGCGACTGCTAAAAAAGTTTCATGGGTTTATGAGTTATAAACAAGTTTGTGATCCTTTACTTTTTATGGGTACTAACTCAAATACCATTCTGTCTTCAGTAATTCCTGGGGTCACCCATTTTTGGTTGACTGGTAGACTTGTTCTTCCTTCCTTAGTTTTCCCTTAGATCCACACAATCAATATTTGTCTTCACACGGGAGAATAAACAATATCTCTGGACTGTCATACCCCTAGGATTTACTGAAACTTCCTTGTATTCTAATACGTCACCAACCAACACCTAAGAATTTAACATTCTCTTATGATTCTTACTTAATACAAGACATAAATGACATATCGCTATTTACAAAACAACAATGTTCTCTAATTGACTCTTTTTGTTAAACACTTTATCTAAGAAACAGCAAAAATATTGAAAGATAAATTGAAATTCTGCCATGGGGGAAAAATGCATTATTTAGAATATGGTATATTTCAAGAAGGTATGTAATCCAAAGAGATTATAATCTATCCCAAAATTTCCTGAATTAATTACCAAAAAAACAGCTTTGCAGATATTTTAAACTGACTAAGCATTGTAGATACCAAGTGCCAAACTTTTCTGAGGTCACATCCTTTTTCATATAATCTAATCAAGTTTTATATTCTTGAAACTCTATTTTAGGAAAGTAAAAATGAAAGGCCTTTTGTGAAAGAATACTTAGAAACAGTGACATATATAGCATATTTGCTCCCAAATGGATTTTTTAAAACTTACCTCCAAAACAAAAATGATTATTAGTTTTACTTAAAATAATAACAATAATATACAGGAAAAAAATACAGACAGTGATTACATTATGCATAAATTTAGATTTATAATGATGCCAGGAAAGTTGTAAAAAGACAAATATGAAAGTAAACATGACAGTAAAAGGACAGAGTTAATAAGTATTTTATTCTTTGGAAATGATTAAAAATGTGTACTTATCTACTGTTCTGTTGCAGCAATAAAATAATAATATTATATTTTATGTTTTTGTATTTTAACTACTGTAAATTTGTTCTTAACATTGTCAAAATTAATGTTATTTGTACATGTTTGATCAATAGACAGTACAGCCAGAGCAGTGAATTTATATTTTCTCATTGTTGATTGAAAAATGTCATAGTTTTACAAATATTACTTCACAATGTTTGAAAAATGTCATAGTTTTATAAATAATACTTCACAACAGTTTATTTCACACAAAGCAACAAGTATACAAATAGAACAAGCCTTAAACACTAAGACGAGTTTTTGGCAGTGTTTTCTAGGTACTCCACTTGACAACACATTCCTGAAATTATAATAGTCTCCATGTTTTTGTTTGTTGGGGGCTAAGTCTACCAGTTTTCCAATGTCTTCACATTTAAAAATTTTCTATCTTAACCAGAAAAATTATCACAAATGTATGACTTCCAAAATTTTCTTAAAAATAAAGTAATATAACTGAATCAAAGTGATCTCTGACATTAATTTGATTAATTGCTTTAGAACAAGTATCTAGGAATAGAAATAAGTAATAGAAGCATTCAAATACTGACATTCATATGTCTTCTGAAAATATGGTCCATTTGATTTTATTATCTAATTAAATTCTTTTTTACTTACATGCTATTGCTGTATAGCTAACGGTATTCTTGAAAATTTCTGTGCATCAATTTTCAGAAGTCTTATTAAATGTTGTATTACACTATGCATATTCAAGGTTATATCTGACTTCTTACAAATATTTTCAGGACCTGATTAACCTCAACTAAAGTTTTATACCAGAAAAAAAACCTCAGAAACAAACAAAACCTCATGTATCAGTTGTATAAGATATCAAAATTGGAGCTCTTCCTTGTTTTCTGCATTTTAAAATAGATTCATAGTACTTTAAAAGTTGAGGTTTTCAAAATGTATTATTGTGAACACAGCTTTATATTGAGCACTACATCTTTTCTGGCAAAAATATTTTCACTGGTACCTTATATTCTGTAGCATTTTTCATTGATGACATGAGGCTGAAAATAATAATTATCTCCAAAAATAAAAAAAAAAAGCCACACATAAAGAAGCATGTCAAAAGACTGAACTCCACAAAAGAGTGAATGTGATATACCATTGATAATTTTGAATGTATTATATAAAACAGAAACATGTAGTACCCCATAGGCTGTAATTCTTTAAATTAACTTCCATATCTGATTAATAGATAAGTACTAAAATTAACTAATTTGAATCCTTCATATTTATTGTATGTATTTTAAATATACAATATGTGAATGAAAACACACATATTTGTGTATAGACATACAGATACAGTTGACCCATCGTATCCATGAATTCCACATCTATGGATTCAACCAACAGTGGATCAAAAATTAAAACACACACACACACACACACACACACACACACACCCCCACACACACACAGAGTAAAAAAATAAAAATACAATTTGAAGAGAAAAATAAAAAACACAGCATAACTATTTACATAGCATTTACATTGTATTAGATATTATAAGTAATCCAGATATAATTTAAAGTATATGGGAGGATGTGCATAGGTTATATGAACATAATATGTCATTTTTTATCAGGGACTTGAACATCTACTGATTTTGCTTTCCACAGGAGGTCCCGGAATCAACTCTCTCACAGAAAGCAAAGAAAGACTGCGTATACTTTCTGCAAAACAAGATCAATTGTTTAGAATCTAAAGCAAAAAAAAAAAAAAAAAAAAGTATTTTTTTGTGTTTTCTTTTTCCAAGTGGGATATTTTATCACAGGTGTTGCTTAGAATTGCTGGTTCATTTCTTCCATCAACCAAAAGCTATCCATATATCAAATACGAAGAAAGCAAACCATGCATTTGAAATTTCAATTCTGATTCACGTTCTTTTCCAATTGTAAGATGATGTGACTAAATACTGAAAGAGACACTCAGTCTCAGTACCAACAGGAACTACCATCCCCTCCAAATTATTCACCTAAGAAGTCTCTGAGTGTCCTGAAACATGGAAACTCATTTCTTGAAAGAGGCATTGAGAAAGAAATCTTTCTTAAGCTTCTATGGGTTTGGCCTCGTAACTGTTAACAACTAGCATAAGTGAAAAATTGCAACATTTTTTGTTTGTTTGTTTGTTTTTTGAGATGGAGTCCCGCTCTGTCTCCCAGGCTGGAGTGCAGTGGCCGGAACTCAGCTCACTGCAAGCTCCGCCTCCCGGGTTTAAGCCATTCTCCTGCCTCAGCCTCTGGAGTAGCTGGGACTACAGGCGCCCGCCACCTCGCCCGGCTAGTTTTGTGTATTTTTTTAGTAGAGAGGGGGTTTCACCGTGTTAGCCAGGATGGACTCAATTTCCTGACCTCGTAATCCGCCCGTCTTGGCCTACCAAAGTGCTGGGATTACAAAATTGCAGCATATTAATCCTTAGGCTTATGTACTACTATTTTTAAAAATCATCATTTCTTCTGATCTATATTATAGATTGAAAATTTGTAGAAAGCCTCTAGAAGCAGACAAAACTCAGAAGATGAGAGATGACTTAACATTCTCAAATCAAACATAACTCAACATTCTCAGGTCAAGCAGTTGATGGGACAAAGCAGACAGCTGCCACCCAAAACGATAAAACAAGATTAATTTTCTGTCATGTCAATTTATTTATTTCCTTTTGGTTTACTACTTATTATCATTCTCATGATATTTTGTTACCTCTGTGACCACTTGGTCTCTCTCAGTTGTTTTTGAGTATCTTCACCATATTGTTCTTCACCTCATACCATCTTCTGTCACCTAAGGAAAGGCAAAACTCTCATGTTTTTCTCAAATTATTGTTTCTAATCTAAATCTAATTAATGGCCAAATTTGTCATATGCCATGTAATTCTAATGACATAAATTCAATAGCTATCTCTTTCACCACTTAAAAGGCATATTGTATTTGCTTCCACAGGTTCCCTCTGATATACAAATTGTCCTGTCATTAGTAATGTCAACCTTTAATCTTGTAAAAATTGGCTTTACCCTCTACTCCTAGTTAAGAAAATACTTTCACTAAAGTAATACAAGAGTTGTCAACAGAAAATAGCTCATTGCAGTTGTCATTTTTACTATAGCCAGATTATCCTCTTAAGATAACTTTTAACCTGTAGTTACTATTTATTTTTACTTAGAAAATGTGCCTGCATTCAGATACTAATAGTTGGCTTGGTTTCCTAGTTATAAACGACACTTATGCTCCCAATTCTTTCTGTGCCTACTAGGGTACAACATCTCATGTTGAAGCCAGGCTTGCCTGGCTTATTGCATACTCATCTGTGCTGTGTATAATATTTCAGGCAATTGTTAGAGGCTTTCATATATCTAAAACTACTGTCATATATTTTTCTTAAAAAGATACTCAAAAGTAAGACAAGCATGCCTACCTATTCAGGAGAGCTCCCAGGAAGAATAACTGACTCCTTCTTCATATGTAATGTGTGAGCCACATTTTCAATGATACAATAACAAAACTGGAAAACTTTTTTTCAAATTTGATTTCTGAACCTAGGAAAAGAAATCAATTATGGTATTTATGTTTTAGAGATTCTCAAAATTACTTTATACTGATTAACTGGTTTCATAAACCACCAGCTATCCCTTGATTCCTCTTCATTAACAAAGAAAGAATTTTTCTGGGCACAGTGGCTGCTCATGCCTGTAATCCCAGCACTTCAGGAGGCCGAGGCAGGTGGATCTCAAGGTCAGGAATTCGAGACCACCCTGGTCAACACACTGAAACGCTGTTTCTACTAAAAATACAAAAATTAGCCGGGCGTGGTGGCGGGTGTCTGTAATCCCAGCTACTCAGGAGGCTGAGGCGAGAGAATCTTTTGAACCCAGGAGGCAGAGGTTGCAGTAAGCTGAGGTGGCGTCACTGCACTCCAGCCTGGGCAACAGGGTGAAACTCTGTCTCAAAAAAAAAAAGTATTTGTGCTATATAAAATTCCTACTGCACTTACATAAATATGTGATTTCTCTAAAATAAAAGAACAATTGAGTCTAAAAAATAACCTAGCTAAATGTTAGAACATACGTTAATAATTGGGATTTGTTGTCTAGTCCCATAACTGTGAAGCCATTGTCACATTAGATAATTCAATAACTCAACATGCTACAAAAAGAATAGGAAAGACACACTCTTGTCCAACTATAGACAACAACCTTCTCATCAACAGAATCTTAAAAACCATGTGAATCTGACCTCAACAAATTTAAATCCTGTGTCTTAAATGCAGCCTGATATCAAATGCTGCTATCAAAAAAAAAAAAAAATGTGACTGAGAGAGGAAGAAAAATGCCCCTTATAGGATCCAGTTGATAACAGAAGAAAAAAAGCTAGCATGGAGTCTTTCCTACTGGACATGAGCGATTTCACAAAATATAAACATCATAAGAAGACTCTTCACTGACTTGATGGAACAAGACCAAAACAAGAACACTCTATAATCATTGATAAATTATATCTGAAAATAGCCAAATACAAGGGCACCATTCTGCAATAACAAACCCCAAATATTTGTCTCACTGGAGATATATATGATAACAGATAGATGGTTAGATAGATAGATAGATAGATGTGTGTAAACGTACATGCATACACTTATACACATATATCTCACACACACACACACACACACACACACACACACATCAAATCTCTTCCTTTCCTACTAGTGCCTAATCTGGAATAGACCACTACTTCCTTGAGTGCTCTTCTATGCCATTTAATTATTGGCTCACACCTTATAATATCCTCTCCTTATAGAGACATCTCTTGACTCCTCCAATTATATTGCTATAGCAAAATAATTAACTGTGATTGATCCCAGCTGTGATTTTATGGGTATTTGGCCCTGGGCATTAGTAATGTCAATGACTAATTGAACAAGAGGTCACTAGAAATATAACATATGGATATTCTGGTTAGGTAATACTTAATCAAGTCTGGTTGGCAGAAGCCTAAATCAATTCATACTCATTTTTCAGGCCTAAGCCAATTTGCAAAGAAAAACTCAAATGGAGCTGGGGCTTTTTGAAGCAGAGGCTTGCACTGTGGCAATAGTGGCAAATAGTATACCTTTCCTAGCCCAATATGTGACCACTTACCTGTGAGTCTGTTCAAAATAAATAGCTATCATTGTAATATAAGATACTTTCTGTCATGAAATAAGCAATGACCTTTTCCCCCTTGGTTGAAAGACACTTCTAGCAAAGATATTTCAAGCCCTGCTCACAGGGCTTTTGCCATATGGTCTTATCTATTGCCCTGATTTCCCGTTTAAACATCATCTCTGATTAAGGGACAGACTGCTTGACCAAGGATATACAGACAAGGGGTCACACCCATAGAATCATTTTACCATGTGCTCCATAATTCAAAAGCAGCTGGTTTCACAGAATTGTGTTATGACCCACAGGATGCTCAATTTCAATGCCAACTGGCAGACAACTTCCTAAGATTGGAGTACTTTCCTAAATAATTCAGTTTATAACATAATCAGTAACCAATAAAGGATGCTATATGTTTCATAGCCAGAAATATAGATCCACAAACCAAGAGATTTAAGATAGCCATGGTCCTTCTTACTGCTGTATCAAACAAGCCACGAGTTTCCACAGGTTTGAAGGTTCTATTGTGTACAAAGAAATGCTTCCACCATGGAATATGGCAATTAAACCATCCTTTTGGAATCAGAGACAGCTCTTTGACCATTACAGGTTCCCCATGCCACCTATCATGATATGAGACTCAACACACTGGGTAGCTGGTTTGCCTGAATCTCTAAGCAGAAAACGAGCTACTCTCTTCTTATAGTCTCTTGCCCAGTATTCTTTGTCAATTAAAAAGTAATGAAACTATGTAAAGACAATGCTAACAAGGATTTGGATGTTACATCAATTTTGGTCATTTCGTCAGAGAATCAGGTGCTTCCTAGGTAATGGCAGAGGGTAAAGAAAACATAGAGTGTATGGTAGAAAAAGAAGCTAAGAATAACAATTAAAGCCTTATATTCAGCTGCAGTAGGTATGTTTTATGTTATTTATTTATGACTATTCCTTTTTATTTACTATTTTACATGAAGGACACCAATGGTGAATAATATTTATGTTTTAGTTGAAAATGTGACCTAATTGCCAACACCCCATTGGATATGGTAGCTAATGAAAAGTTATGTATCTTCTGTTTGGGGTATAAAAATGTACACTCAAAGAAGAGGAATATTTTATTTTAATGAATGTGTAATAGATGTTCCTATTTGCATGATACATGTAATATTTTGATGCATTGATTAGTGTGTAAAGATCAAAGCAGGATAATCGAGATATTCACCTCCTTAAATATTTATATTTACTTTATGCTAGGAACATTTGAATTAGTCTCTTCTAGCAATTTGGAAATGTACTAAAGATTACTGTTAACTATAGTATGAATGTTTTTTGACAGACAAAATATAAAGACTGAAAGTGACATCTTATGTTATGAATGTTATTCTCTACTTTCTGTATCCTATTCTATGACTGAGAGGTGGACTTTTATTGGCCACATCAATGGATTGATTACTTTCAATTTTGTGATGAGATTTTAAGAAAAGGAGATGCTGACAGGGGATACAGAGAATGGGAAAAGAGAGAGTTAGATGTATTTAGTCCCCCAACTCTCTCCTATTCTGCCATATCTCTCCGCATTGGTTGTGTTAATCTTATGAAGGAGAAAGTTCCTGACAAGTGATCCTTTCCACACAGCTCTCCCTGTCTGTCTCTCTGTTTGTCTTTTTCCCTATCTCTATAAATGGACACTGTATTACCACTTGCTCCTTGTCTTAAAGTCAGCCCCACACCTTTGTAACTACTTTCACTCTTTTCGGATTTTAGAATATTTGAGAGTACCATTTCTTTTTTCCAAAAGCTTGATACACTAACTTCCTCAAGCCAGTTTCATTGTATTTTTACAAGTATTGGATGTTCATGACTTTTTCAATTCTTATAGTGGTTTCTTTCACTCTCTAACAAATTATGATTAAATAGGTGTGTTATCTGTGCTATTTAATTTTGCTATACCCCACAAACTATGTTTTCTATTTTTTTATGACTCCTCCTTTTTATTTAATATTTTGCATGAAGAACACCAATGGTGAATAATATTTATATTTTAGTTGAAAATATGACCTATTTGCAAACATTTCACTGGGTATGGTAGCTAATGAGATGTTATGTATGTTCTACTTTGGGAATAAAAAATTATACATTTTATAATTGATTTCTTCACCTTTTTCCCTCTTTATCATTATAGCATTTTTGAGATTTTCAAATACAGCTTAAAATTGTTTGCCCTAGTCTCTTATTTTGTTTTTTACTAGAAAAGATGAACTCGGTCTCAAAAATATTTAATGCCTCTTTTCAAATTCACACTTGTATATTCAACACATATTTATTGAGCATCTATTCCATGCAAGAAACTGCCCTAGCCATTGCAAATATAATGGTAAACAAAATATTCTAAGGACTCCTAATGGACTAATATTCTATTAGGGAGAGAAACCATACAACATAAACATAGAAACAAATGTGTAATTTAGTCACATTAACATTTTTGTCTATTTTGACTAAATTCTATATTTAAAGTATATTGATCATGAATTTTACATTCCTCAAAATCTATAGAATGTGTAACACAAAGAGTAAACCTGAATGTAATCTATGGATCTCAGTTGGTAGTACATTAATATTGATTCATATATTATAGCAAATGTACCACACTAGTGCAAGGTGTTAATGATAAAGCAAATAGTTCACAAATAATAATAGAATATAAATTTATACTTTATTGATAATTTCAAATAGTCAATTGATTCTTATAGAATGCTGTTATTGATTTTGGTCAAATGCTCATATCTCTAGTGTAGGGGAGATTAAATTTTACCTCTACTTTCTAGAGTTTTTCAGTTGGACATGACAGTTACATTGAGCAAAGACAGCTGAATAGAGAAAAACGTATACAATTTATTTAATACAAGTTTTATGCTCAATCAAGACTTCATAATGAAATTAAAATCCAATGACACAGAGTCAAACACTTGTACACTGTATTAGACCAAAAGAAAGTAAATCGTGAAAATGTTGCATTGTAAAGGAACTGGGGCTATGGTATACAGTAATTAATTGAGTAGAGAAGTTACTAGGAAGATAAGCGTTATTTTGATAATGTTTGTTTTTACAGATTTTTCTAGCCTCAGCTTCCCATCCTAGATGATAAGAATTTACAGTGCTGGAATAAGGAAAACATCATCCTTCTTATTGGAATTTTATTTCCTGCTTTTTGAAAACAGAAGGAAGGTCAGAATGTTTACCTTGCATCTGCTGTTTTTTAAGTGCCTTTGACTCAAGATACTCAGTGTACCAGAGTGGCTTATTTTGAGGTGGCATGTTCTGATATCCTTCAATAGATAGCCTGTGGTTACACCAGATGAACAAGGGTAGTTTTGACATTAAATTTGGTTGATATTTTCTTGCATTAACAAGTAAGAGAAAAATGAAATTACAAAGCCATATGTTAGGCATTCACTTGTTCATTGATCACGTGTGTGATTAATTTGCTAAAACATATCATAATTTTCAAATATTGGAAAGACATCTCTTTAAATCTTCTGTGCCATTTACAATGTAATGATTATAGTTAAGACAGTTTTGAGCTTAATCTGTGTTATTAACAGTTTCTTCAGTCCTGATATGTAGCATTTTCCAATTTCAGGCTGCTAAACTACTATTAGTCACAATCAGGTTGTGAAAGCCTTGCAGAGTCCAAAAATGCCTGCTCTCCAACGGTGGAGAGCATGTGGCCATGGAAAGAAAGGTAGAGGAAGAATCTCTCAGAAAATGAAAAAGTCTCTGCTCTTCCATGAGATTTGGAGTTTGCTGTTGACCAGTGGCCATGAAATATTTATCCCTCCTATTACTAAATGAAATTTTACTATGCTAACTAATATACAATTGCATATGTGATACACTGCAAGGAAATAACCTGAAGAACTTCACACACACATGACCCAAAGAATCTGAACTTCAAGGTGGATGCAGCAAATGAAGTAGGATCTGTATTGTTTTATATAGAAAGTGGGAGAGTTTATATTCTTTAAAAAGATGAGATGAGTGTGCAGGACTACTTGGAAAGGGAATGGATTGGATTATGGAAGACGCTTTTAGTTGAAACCCAGGAAACATGTTCAACTTATCTTTGGTAATTAAGACCTTAATTTTTATGGGGCATATCTTCACCCAGAAAAAAATATTTATATATGTAAATAAACATATGCGGGTATACCTGTCTCTGTGTGTGCACACATTATATTTCCTTGCCTCTCCTGCAACCACATGTGGCCACGTGCACAACATAACTGAATTCTGTCCAATGAGATGAAAGGTAAATTCTGGGGGATGTAATATCTCTAATGTGTTCTAAAAGTAGAAGATGAATTTTTCTTCTCCTTCTGTTGAGGATATTTATAAGGAGGGAAGCCATCATGAATCACTTGGATAAGGACAACATTCTAGGCTTGGTATAACCTATAAACCACAGAGAACAAGCAGTAATGAAAGGAGGCTGCCTCCACAATACATATTCGAACAGCCTTGGAGCCTTACATAAGGGGCAATGGCAGTGAATGCCTGAGGGCCATTGGTTATTAAATCCTGTCTTCAACTTACCATCCAAGCACAGGTTTTTTGCTACACTGCTACTACCCAGAGCAAACAAGCAATGATTGTCAGAAGGGTATGGGGGAGAAGCAAGAGAAACATTTTTGAAAGTTTTTCTCCAATCTACCCTCTTAAATCTTACTCCAAAATTTCTCATTTTTGGGCTGTGGCAACTCAATTTCCACACAGATGTTAATTAAAAACATTCTTTAATCTTCTTAGAGATTTGTCAAGTTTTTGGATGCTGCCTCTGTTCCTGGAATTCAGGTTTATTTTGCCTCTTGATTCTAGATCTCTTCAGTATTGATTTTGAGGGAAGGAGCCAGCAGCCTGTGGCAGCTTGGCCTATCTTCACAGAAACTAAACTATAGAGGTCTGTATATTTTCTCTCTCTCTAAAAAAAAAAAAAAAAAGAAAAAAGAAAGAAAGAAAGAAAAGAAAAAGAAAAGGACAATTGTGCAAGAAGTTGAAAAAAACAAAGAACCTACCATTCAGCTTGAACCTGAACACTTCAATTTTACTTACTTTGATTACTAGTTCTTGAGAGATATTTCAAACAACCCACCTTGTAGAGTTGCCTAATTATCAGTAGTCAACTAAACCTAATTGCTACGAGTCCGTTAAGACTTGTAAATAGCATAAATCTACATGCAAATTAGAGCTTTAGATGATATATTACTGTCATACAAAAACCACAAAAGATTAAGAAAGTTGAATAAAGGCTCACTCCCATAGTTTTGTTTGAACATTATTATGGTTAATTGAAAAACTAGCAGTATCATAAGCGCTATCACTCTCCTGGTTAGTACTATGCAGTTTGTAAAAGATGAGACCCCCTTCAAACTCACTTCAAATATTAATGTTTGCTTGGAGTTATTTAGAATCCATGAAGGCCAGAATAATTGATTTTATTCCTTTATTTCTTATTTAATATAAATCAAAGTTTTAAGTCTAATGTTCAAATGTAATTTAAAATTAGTTCTGAATTATATAAGGTTGTCCAAATTTTATATTGTCTTATGTTTTTCATTTCGTAAATCCAAAAAGTGATTTATTAATTTCAATTTATTATTGTGTCGTATAGGTTCAGAAAGCAAGTCTCCCTTCTAAATTAAAAATGTTCCATAATTAGGTGTTTTTAAGTATTTCTGATGCTTTTTGATTTACTGCATTTGCTCTATGAGCAACTACATAAAATAAATAATTCTTCTAATATATGGGAGAGCTGATAAAGTTTTTCTACCATGAGTCTGACAGAAATGAGACTTAATCACTTTATGAATGATTTTTTTAATTTGGTAATCTTTCTGCTCAATTGAGATCAGCAGGTTTTTAAAAATAACTGGGTCAGAATATTTTATTAGAAGTCCATGCACTCATATACATGCTTAAAACAATTTATCATTACCATTTCCATTTGAAAAAGTTTTACTGACTTAATTTACTATACAGAGTGTGATTTGGTAGGGTCTGATCCTTTTGCTCTTTGGTTAATTAGCAATACAGGTTTATTCCTATTTCTTTTTGCCTTTACATTCATGCTCAATTTCATTGAAATGCATAATTAATTAAGTATTCAACTGCTTGAGTTACAAAGGAAAAACACTACAATGTCTGTTTGTATTTATAATCACTCTTGTAGTAAAATATTGCAAAGTATGAGAAAAAAGAGTGCAAACAAATAGAAGTGAATGAATACTTGAATGTGTTTTGATATGTTTAACAGAAAATTTTTAAATTTTAAAATGCTAAAAATAATGATAAGGATGTAAAATATACAGTTCAACTTTTTAAAGCTGTGATTTTTAAACTATGGTTATTATTATTTTTTTTTTCTGTGCTTAAAATCAAAAGCGAATCTTTTAACAGTTACCATATCTGGCATATGGCAGGCTCAAATTTTAAGAGAAATTCTAAAATCATCAACATTACTTATCCTAAAATTATGATTGTTTTGATAAAGGTATTTAAATGACAGTTTAATGGAGAAACAGTTTAATTCCACTGAATTCTGTTGCATTTCTACGTAATGATTGGGCTTACTCTTTCATGAATCACACAGTTATGAAAATCAATTATGTGTAAGAAGATGACAAGGTATTGAGGATTCAAAGATGAGTAAGAAATAATCAATGCCCTTGGGATCTATCCAAGATGTGCCTTAATTCCAGTTGAAAGAACACTTGGCAAATCAGTCATCAATCTCTACCTCTCTTAAAAATGTTTGGTGCATTTGATATTCTTTCAATGATTTTCTGTTTCATCTCATGTTCAATTTATTATTTCCTGCATATTTCCAAATTTCTACAAACTTGTGCTTCGCTTTTATAAGTTTTTATACTATTGCCTTCAATTCTCATATTAGTGTTACCCTCTATGTCTCTCCCATCCAAGAACCTAAGAGGTTTCTTTATTTTGTTTAATGTTCCAAATATGTGTATTTTTCAAATTCACTAAAAGGTGAAACTAATAGATAAGTACCTGACCAAAACTTGTTGGAATTTTCTGGCCACTAATAGGCTAATAGGTAAGCATAGTTTCATAAGATTCATTCTTAGGACACTTGACCAATGTAGGGAGCAATGTACCACCTTTAAGTATATACACAAATCTGAAATTTCCAAGGCAATAATTATTTGTTTGAATGTTACTAAGTAATCATGTCTTTAAGACAGATGCATCAATTTTTCCACCAAATTTTAATATTTCATTATTTGTGTTATTTTCACTGCTTAAAAAAATAAACTTTACTGAATACCTTTAATTTGACTTAGTTTATACATGTAAAAACCCTAATTTAATTGACTCTTCCATAATTATTTTTTGTCAGATACCCATTTTAACAGATGAAGAAATTAACACAGAGACATGAGTTTTTGTCTAGAAAAAGGTTGAAAGGAGGTTCAAAACACGTTTGGTGGTAGAGTGGTTTAATAGAAACTGCTATTAATTACAGTGCCTTCTAGGCAAAAAGAAATTTGATAACTGATTTGACGTAAAATATAACTGGAAATTTTTGTAAAATGTTTAATTAACCTTGGCAATTATGGTAAATTCATTAATAAAAAAGTCTCAAAGCTTAAGAATATGTACTTAACTTATACACTCTAGTACAATTGTTCAATATCTAAATGTTAGAATTAGTCTGCCTGAGTTCCAACATTACTTGTGCTTTTAATTAACAATGTGATGTCTATTTAATTTACTTTTCCAAAACTCAATTTTTTTCTGTTTTCTAATGTTTAATATTGTATCCATAAGTTTGCTTTTAAAATTAAATGAAAAGTTTGTAACATAGAGCACATTACATAGCAAATGCTCTATTAATATTAGCTGTTGTTTTCCTTTAGATGAACTATTTTGCAAGAGTAATTATATTCTTTGTTTTTCCCAGTTTTCTGAATTCAAAGAATAAAACATTCACATTCCATTGAAAATTTTATCATTGTATAAAAATACACTTGCAAAATATATTCATAAAATTTTCCTTCAATGAATACATAATTTATAGAAGTCAATTTAAAAGAATTTGATAAATGCCTACCTTAAAGTCAAGCTCTTAGGGCAAAAGAGAAATATTATACCATTTCCTACCCTCAAAGTAGTAATGGACCAGTTTGAGAATCAGAAAAAAACAGCAAATCTTTAAACACTACGCTAATAAAGGGGCAAGCGCAGATAGAAATGAAGTAGAGCAGAGCAATGTTATTGAAGATTATATGTCAGTGTGGGAGTTCATTTTTGTCTGTGTGTGCATGCATACATGTGTGTATATTAAGTGAGGAATCAAGTTTCTGATGCCAAAGAAATCATACATAGAAATACAGGGGGATGAATGACAAAATATATTTAAGGAATTCTCAAGCATAAAGAAAAGCTTGGATACAGTAACTAGAAAGTCCTCATGATCTTGGTCCTGACCGAGTGGATTGATTCTTCTCAGACACACATGTTTGCTCATTGAGGTGTGCAAAAATTGCAGTAGAAAATACAGGTTTACATATCTCAAAGGTAAGAAGTAAGAATTATCTGCTTCTTGGTCATGTTTACAAAGTCCAACAATTTTCTCTCATTACATAAACTTGGGTTCCCTTCATACTCTTGAATCAATCCATGTGTAATGTGGGATGAAAGACTTACATTTTCCAAGCTTGAATTAGAACCTCACAGCTAATTCTGCAGTATTGCTCAAATGAACTACTTGTACTGACAGAGGGAAGATCACTTGCTCTCTCACGACAACTAATTGTATTGTCAGAAATTTAAGCACATATTTGATTGTCTAAAAAATAAGCTAAACAGCAAATTGGAACAAAACAAAATTCAGAAATTGCTGAAGTCAGGGGGTCATGGCACTTGCATATGCTTTATGGAGATGAATTTCATGTGGACTAGGCTGAAGGCTATTATACATTTTCAAGTAATAGATACCAGGGACATAAGCTCAGACACTGATAATGAAGATGATGAGAGGGGTCATATCAATGATATTTAGTTTTCAAATCAGAGAATGGATAAAGATATTTGATATGGGGAGTCTGGCTCCAAAATAGCGGCATAGATGCAAGATGATCTCACTTCCCCCAAAATAAAACCAAAAACAAATAGACAGTGCTCAGATTATCACCAGCAATATCCCAGAACTCAAACAGGAACATGAGTTGCTTGTTATGGCCACAGAAAAGTGAAAAATCTCTGAACAGATGGTAGGAGAATCAGACGTCCACATCCACAATGGTACCAAGTACGTAGAAAATTTTTCCCTATCTTACAGCTTCTACACTGGAAATAGTGACATCAAGGTGAAGAACCAACTTCCCCAACCATCCTGAGTCCTTGAAAGGAGATCTGTTCTTGCCTTAACTCACAGAAAGCACTGAGTGCCAGAAAGAATACTCCTGAAGACAGGCAGAAACAAAAGGGGAAGGCAAGAGTACCATCCCCAAACTCTAAAAACTCTGCTCTGTAACTTGGCCAAAATGACACCAAATCAGAGTGGCTGTTCAGCAGCACCATATTGTAAGAGGTTCATTTAAAATGTCTCCTAGGTACAAACCCCTAGTGAGTATTCTTACACTGCTAGAATATCCCCTTTGGAACCTCCCTCATTTCGAAAAGGCAGTGCTATGATTGTTTACCAGAGTCAATGTGAATCTGAGCCTAAGGCACCACCTAGAGCCAAAAAGGATTCAGCCACCTAGCAGTAAAGAGCCTCTAAGCAAATATATCAAATAAAAACTGAAACAAACCAGAGAACATTGGAATAAACAACTAATCTTTCAATGTGAAGACATGTATGTACATACACAAGAAACTGCAGTAAACAAGGAACCATGATGTCCAGAAATGGACAAAGCAAGAAACCAATGACTAACCCCAGTGGAATGATAAAATTTCAGCTCTCTGATAAAGAATTTAAAACTACAGCTTTAAGGAAGCTCAGTGATCTTCAAGAAATATAGAAATCTCTCATCAAATAAAAATCTAGGACCTGATGGCTTCACTGCTGAATTCTACTAAACATTTAAAGCATAATTAAGACCAATTCTACTCAAATTCTTCTAAAAAATTGATAAGGAAGGACAACATTCAAACTTATTCTATGAGGCCAGCATTATCCTGTTACCAAACCTAAGCAAGGAAACAACAACAAGGAGGAAAACTACAGGCCAATATCACTAATGAACATAGATGCAAAAGTTCTCAACAAAATATTAGCTAATTGAACACATTACACATTAAAAAGACCATTCATATGATCAAGTAGAATTCATCTTACTAATGCAAGGATGGTTCAATATTTGTTCATCAGTAAAGATATACATCACATTTATAGAACTAAATACAATGCTATGTAATCATCTAAATTGAAGCAGAAAAAAATTCAATAAAATTTAGCATTTCCTTATGATAAAAATGCTCATTAAACTAGGTACAGAAGAACATACTCCAAAATAATTAAGGCCATATATGAAAAAAGTACAGCTAGCATTGTAACTAATAGGGAAAATTGAATACTTTTTGTCTAGGATCAGGAACAAGAAAAGAATGTCCACTTGTACCATATTAATTCAAAATAGCACCTGAAGTCCTGGTCAGAGCAAGTAGGCAAGATAAATAAATAAAGGACATCCAAATTGAGAAAAAAAGAAGTTAAATTAAAGGACATACAAATTGGGGGGAAAAAGAAAAAAAAAAAGTCAATTAATTTACCCATGCTCACAAATGACATTATCTTATTCTTTGAAAAATTTAGACTCCACCAAAAAAACTCTTAGAAAAGATAAGTTCAATAATGTTGCAAGATACGAAATTAAGACACAAGTATCAGTAGCATTTATACTTACTAACAGTGAATAATCTGAAAAATAAATCAGAAAAGAATACCACTTACGATAGATACAGAGAATGTAAAATTCCTAAGAATCAATTTAACCAAAGAAGTGAAAAATCTGTACAAGGAAAACTATAAAACACTGATAAAAGCAGTTGAAAATTTCACAAATGAATGGAAAGATATTCCATGCTCATGGAACCAATATTGTTAAAAATAATAATACTATAAAAAGCAATTCATATATTCAATGCAACTTCTATTAAAATACCAATGACATTCTTCAAAGAAATAGAAAAAGATCCTAAAATTCATGTCAAACCATGAAGACCTTGAATAGCTTGAGCAAAGAGAACAAAGCTGGAGGCATCACATTAACTGACTTAAAAATTTGTGACAAAGCTATAGTAATCAAATTAGTTTGAAACTGGCATAAAACAGACTCATAAACCAGTGGGACAGAATACAGAATGCAGACATAAATCTAAACATTTACAGCCAACTTATGTTCAACAAAGGTTCCGAGGACATACTCTGGGGAAAGGGCAGTCCCTTCAGTAAATGGTGCTGGGAAAACTGGATATCCAAATGCAGAAGAATGAACTAGACTCCCTATCTCTCACCATACACAAAAAATCAAATTGAAATAGATCAAATGTTTAAATAGAAGACCTGAAACTATAAAACTACCAGAAGAAAACATTGGGGAAATGCTCCCCAGAGGTAGTCTGGGCAAATATTTCTGTGTAAGACCTCAAAAGCACAGGCAACTAAAGCAAAAATAGACATATAAGATTACATCAAGCTAAAAAGCTTCTACACAGCAAAGGAAACAATCAACAATTTATAGAGACAATGCATAAAATGGGAGAAAATCTTTACAAACTACCCCCTTTGAAATGGAATTAATAACCCAAACACATAAAGAGCTAGAAGAGAATAACTGAAATATTTCCAGCATAAAGAAAAGACAAGGCAAGGTGATTCACATCTGTAATCCCAGCACTTTGGGAGGCCAAGGCAAGTCTGGCCCAGGAGTCTGAAACCTGCCTGTGCAACATGGCAAAACCCTGTTATCTAAGAAAAATACAAAAATTAACCAGGTGTGGTGTTGCATACCTGCAGTCCCAGCTACTTGGGAGGCTAAGTTGGGAGAGTGGGAGTTTTGTTTGAGTACGCGAGGCAGAAGTTGCAGTGAGCCGAGATCACGGCAATGCACTACAGCTTGGGTGATGGAGCAAGATCCTGTCTCAAACAACAAGAACAACAATGATAATAGACAGATATTTAAGGTGGTGACATTCCAAGTACACTGATTTGATCTTTACAAATTATTTGAATGTATTCAAAACTGTGAACACCTATTATGCATCAATTAGTAAGAAGCTATAGTCAAGAATAACTCCCAGACTTCTAGATGGGCCTGATTTGGGGTAAGAAGATGAAGCAGTTGTAGGGAATCTGTGCTTTCTGTATCCTAGAAGCCATGTTAAGTGCTTTGTTACAAAATTATTTCTGCTTAATCCTCATGACAACAGTAATGAAATAGAGTATTCATTCCTATTTGACAGATAAAGACACTGAGTCTTATAAACTAAAAATAAGAGAAACTTTCTCAAGGTCCCTCAGTAAGGTTAAGTTAAAATTTGGTTATAAACCTCCTTCTCTGGGAAGATAAAAATATATCCAGATTTACATAAAGAGTAAATAGCAGAAGTGGAGTTAATATTTAGCACAGAATATTTAGGAAAATTATGTTGAGATAAAGAATATAAGGTGATATAAGTTACATTAATAAATAGTTACAATATTAATGAAATTTCCCTTGATTCTAAAACGGCACATTTTAAAATATTGGAACTTAAAACTATTATGTATATAGTTCAACATATGTATTTAGTTAATACTAACCTGATATAATTTGCCTTATGTATTAGTTAAATCAGTCTTAACTGATAGAGCTAGTTTTATATATTATCTGTGACTCTCATACTCTGCATTTTTACAAGCATCTGAAATCATAGCTATTTCACAACCTTTTGTGAATGATTTTTTGACAATTTAACAGGCAAATTGTACTCATTTCTGATTCTTAACCCTGGAATATCTTCATTTTACGTTTTACACTTTCTCCCTTCTCTCCAGATTTTAGCTGAAAATGCTTTTAATCAGATCACCAACTCCTGCCAGATGCATTCGTCCTGGGCCATGTGAGAAGTGCCCAATTCGTGCCAAGTCTCTCAAACCAAATTCAGTTCTTCAACACCATCTACCTAGCCAATGCTTCATTTTTTCATATACTCTTTTCACTTTTAATGTCATACTATTCAATAGGAAAATGAGATAAAAACACCATCTGTGTCCCCTATAAATAAATTCAATTTACTAGATAAAACTGCAGGTTTATTTTAGCAATATCACTTGCTTCTGCACTGGTCAGAAGGGGGTAGAGGTTGATGGGTTTGATAAATCTTGGCATACTCTCTGTCATTTCTTAGTAAAACATTTCAGAAAAGCAAGATATTTCTAAATTAACTTCATGAGGATTCTGTCTCTTACAACACTGACCTTCTTTCCAAGAAACTGTGGCCTAATTTTCCAATGACTTTTAGGAGAGGTTGCCGTGATTTCCAATAAAGTAGTGATTTTATTTTTCTTGTTTTTGTTCTTGTTGCTTTTGTTGCTGTTTTTATCCTTTATGTCTACATGTTCTAAGAAGAACCACATAGATAAAGAAGCTTCTTAACCATTAAGTAGGCCATTAATTTCTGCCCCTCTAAGCTTGTGATATCAATTCCTTGTCAAAGATAAGGATAGTTTTCAATACTGCTTTTTCCACTGTTATTTCTTAAACATTCAGAGATTATCATTCCATTATACCTAAATGTAGTTTAATGACACACTCTAATATGTTATCTCCGTATTGTGACACAGTAAATATCACAAGGCCATGAGCTTTGCAATTCTAAATTTGTTTCTAGTCTTTTACCTGGAGCTACTGGTCAAAGGAAATTTAATAAGGTCTCTGAATTCCAGTTTGCTCATATCGAAAATAGGTATATATATTTTACATATATATACATTTTTACATATATATGTCTAAAGGGTATTTAAAATATTTTTTTAAATGTGAATGAGTTATATACAAAAAATAACATGGTTTTACTTTTCTTTTATCAAATTAGTATAAAAAATTGGAGTGCAATGTTTCTGATAATTTGTTATATATTTTACATTCTGAACTAAAATTTGTCCAAGGAGAGAACTACTCAGAGAAATTGAACCTGTCTTAGACACTTTCGATACCTAAGAACCAATTTTTGATTTTTTTTTTTTTTTTGACAGTGTCTCGCTCTGTCATCCAAGCTGGAGTATAGTGGTGTGATCTTGTCTCACTGCAACTTCCACCTCCCAGGGACAAGTGATTCTTGTGTCTCAGCCTCCCAAGTAGCTGGGATTACAGGCGTGTGCAACCACACATAGCTAATTTTTGTATTTTTAATAGAGACGGGGATTTGCCATGTTGGCCAGGCTTGTCCCAAACTCCTGACCTCAAGTTATCAACCTACCTTGGCCTCCCAAAGTGCTGAGATTACAGGCATGAGCCACCACACCCAACCCAATACATATAACACCCAAAGATACAAAAAAAGAGCTCATGGCAAGGTAATATTTGAATATCCTGGATACATCCACAGGAGCAATATAAATTACTTCTGTTGAACGATAAATAAAACAAGAGCGAGATATTTGCATAATAGGTAAAATCATTGCACATTATTTTGTAAAAGAGAACTTGGACATATTTCCACAGGAAAAGTTGCATATGATTAGGCCATATTTTTTTCATAAATTGATATGCACAATTATAAATCCATTAAAGTAATGCCAAGTTGGGTAGAAGTTAATAATTTTCCATTTAAGAAGCTTGACTGTAAAATAACAAGAGGAATATGCCTGTACATCTCACCCGTCTACTGCACATACACTTGTAAGATAGAATTGACCACTAGAAGGAAAATCGTTCATAGGCTAGAAGCATGAAAGACTTTTACATATTCAACAGAGGGATTAATTTAAATAAGGCATAGATGGCCAACTTATTATCTCATGATCCTGTGACACATCAGTTATCCGTAAAGAAATGGAATCTCGGCAGAACTGCAGGAACAGATTTTATACTGTGGTGGGTGAGTATAGTCTATGAAAATGACAGGAGATCAGCATCACCCAAGAGACGACTTTAGAGCATAAGGAGAGTATTAAGGCAGGAAGGCTAGGTTTCTCTTGACCTAGCCTCCTGTCCAGTTCTAAATGTGTTTTAGATTTTTATTATTTAACAGGATTTTATTAAAATAAAAAAAATAAAATAAGGCTTCCAATTGTCCCATGATTGTGACTAGTAATACCTGAGAGATATTTGTAGTGAACCAATTTAACACTCTAATATGAAGTTAATTTCAGAAAAAAAAAAAAAATCAGTGCTAATTCTTTGTTTTCTAGATGTTATATAACTAATAGAATTAAAAGTACTTACTAATCAAATAAAGTGTGTTTGTATTTATAAGCTGCTAGGGAGAGTGAACTCCCTACTAGATGGATATCGTGGTGGGAATATTTAATGCTGTTGCCCTGCCTGTGTCTTGAACTAGCAGCCATTTTTCTGTGGCCTGCACTGTGGCTTATGAAATGTCCAAACCCTCTGGGAAATCTAGGGAAAAGACAAGAGAGAATGTGAGAAATACCAAGTTAGGATGAATATAAAATATGTGTAGGAAACAGAAGCAAAGAAAGAGCAGAAAGTCTAGACCTCATGTGACAGTAATTTTTAAAAATCATTTGTTCTCCAGATAAATCAAGATTTTTCATTTATTTTATTGTTTGACAATACTATTTTATTTTGCAGTAAACCCTTGGAGCTGCTATAAGTTTAAAAATAAGGAAAGCACATGCTTAATTATTAAACTCCTATTTCTTAAGAAAGTTGATTTTAATATATAATTTTCACACAATATTTACAGAAATTTATCTATCATAGAAACTCCAGTGATATTATGTAAATGTTTAAAGTTGCATCAGTACCCATTTCAATAGTTCCTTTATTTTCAGAATACTTTACACTAGAGAAAGTATATTTACATATTATTCTATAGAACAAATATTTTTTCACTTAATAGGAGATGATTTTTTAAGATGTGAAAGTCCTATTGCAGATAGGAGTGCAAATGGTTAATTTGGAGAGGTAATGTTTATGTGGTAGACAGAATAACACTCCTCCAAAGGTGTCCATGTGCTAATCCTAATCTTTGGAATCTTTTAATATGCTAATTTATCTGGCAAAAGGGACTTTTCAGAAATGCTTCCTAAGTGTCTTGAGCTCCTTATGGGTGAATTGGAGAGGTAGGAGAATCAGAGTTATGGTGAAACTTTAAGATTCTGTGCTGCTAGCTTTGAAGTTGGAGCAAGAGGCCCTAAGAAAGGGATGCAGGCAAACACTTGCAGATGCGGGAAAAATAAAAAAGCAAAGTTCTGCCTAAATGACAGAAATTTATTTTCTCACAGTTATGGAGCCTAGAAATCCTCTATCAGGGTGCTGACAAGGTTAGTTTTCCCTGAGACCTCTCTGGTCAGCTTGCAGATGGCCATCTATTCATTATGTCCTCACATGGCCTTTTCTCACAGAGAGTGTATCCTGGTGTCTCCTCCTTTTCCTATGAGGACGCCAGTCATACTGGATTAGGCTCTACCCTAAAGACCTTATTTGAACTGAATTACCTTTTTAAAGACCCCATCTCCAAATACAGTTACTTTCTGAAATACCGAGGAATAAGACTTTAACGTATAAACTTGCGAGGAGATAATTCAGTCCATAATGTGGAAGAAGAGAGTTGAGCAGAGAGTGACACAGACTGCAATGTGGCTCTGACAAAGCTTCACTTGAAGCAATTGTCCAGAATAAAGATTGCCCAACAGTGGAATCTTAAGTTTGTAGAAATCACTAGGCTCCATTATCACCATCATGCTCAGCCATTGGCTGTGAGCTTCCCTACAAGCTCAGCTCATGAGCTTCCTACTTTAAAAATATAGCGGGTCGGACGGGCATGGTGGCTCACGCCTGTAATCCCAGCACTTTGAGAGGCCGAGGCGGGCGGATCACAAGGTCAGGAGATCGAGACCACGGTGAAACCCCGTCGCTATTAAAAATACAAAAAATTAGCCGGGCGCTGTGGCGGGTGCCTGTAGTCCCAGCTACTCAGGAGGCTGAGGCAGGAGAATGGCGTGAACCCAGGAGGCGGAGCTTGCAGTGAACCGAGATTGCGCCACTGCACTCCAACTTGGGCGACAGAGCGAGACTCCGTCTCAAAAAAAAAAAAAAAAAAAAAAAAAAAAGAGGGTCAAAAAAGAAACAAAACAAAACAAAACACCTTTTGGGTACTATGCTTATTACTCAGGTGACTAAATAATCTGCACACTATACACTTGTGACACACAGTTTACCTATATAAGAATCCTGCAAATGTACCCCTAAATCTAACAAAAAAGTTTAAAAATGAAGTGAAAGATCACTATCACTTTATTGTATCTGTCACCAGCTATATTTATCATGGGGAAAACACTAGAACTTAAGCATATTTTTTCATTGGGACCAATTTAGAAAGATGAATATTTTATGGCTTCACTTACGTGTTGATTCCTGCATTTAAATGCAGATCCCTGTTTTCTTTTTATTAAGTCCAATGTCGAGGATGTTTAATCCAATTGGCCTGTGAGTGAGTTATCTAAGATTGGATATTTGCCCCTCCACCTTCATTCTCTTCACTAATTCAGGCTGTGCAAATTCTTCTCTGAATAGACAACAAAAGCAAATAGAAAGAAGACTGGAAATAACACCAAATAATATGTCGGTCTTGTTGAAATTAGCCCTGGGCTGGACATAATGCAAGCAAGGAGATGAGTACATTTGGGACTTAATGCTGCCAGGAACAGTCATTCTCACAGCAGTCACATGGAAGAAACAATTATGTAGAGAGTCAGAGTTCTTTGATGTATTTTTCTGCACATCTAGTTGTTTTATTATACCTAATCTACTACTCCCTGAACTGATAGTGTAATGTAATTGCATGTATAAAACAGATCTTGTTACTTTGTTCATACTTCAATATTTTGTGCTCTGGGGGAAAATCAATTCTATTAAATAACACATTTTGCAGCATTCTTTTATCTTTTATTCAAGGTAGGGCAAATTGTGGCCATTAAAAACAAATACTAAATGATGAAAATCATACAAAATATGTTCTCTGACTACATAAAGAATTAAGCTAAAATTCAATAACAAAAATAACCAAAAATCTTCAAATATTTGAGGATTAAACATTGCTTAAATTCATAAATTTTTAATGGACATTTGAAAATATTTTGAAGCAAATGGTAATGAAAGTATGACATTGCAAAACACATGGAATGCAAAGTGAAATATGTACCCTTAACTACACATAATATAAAAGAGGGCAAAAGTGAACAAATCAAGTAATTTCTATAGAAATTTAAAACTTCAGCAAATTAAACTCAGGAATAATGAAATATAAGAATAGAAATTAGTGATAAAGAAAAACAATACAAGGCAAGTTTGTTTTTTGAGAAATCTAATACATTTGAAAACATCTGGAAATACTGAGAAAAAAACACTAGGAAGAAGGTAGGGCAATCAGTATCAGAAGGAAATCAATATCAGAAAGATGCCATATTCCGCGGTCATCAACAAGATAACAAATCTCTTATTTAGAAGAATCTCACAGGAATAAAATTTAAAATTGTATTAAGGACAACTTTCTAGATATACCTAGTTCACCAAAACTGACACAAGAAGAATTGGAAAATATGATTTGTTCTGTGTGTATTAAAAGCATTGGTTACATACTTAATGACTATTCTACAAAGAAAACACAGGATGGTTTGACCAAGGATAGCTTCCAAACATTTCAGGAACAAATATTATTATTCCTACTCAAATTCTTCCAGAGAATATAAAAGTGTTTTCCAACTTTTTATAAAATCCCTATAAACTTTCCCATTAAAACCTGATGAGAACTTATAGATGAAATTGGAGAGAAATCTTTCTCAATAATCTATATTTGTATCATTATAAAAATATTAACAAACTTAATAAGCAATATCTATATTTTAATTATATAATTTTGAATTTTTTCCAGGAAGGCAAAGATTAAATGATGTTTGAAAAGTAATTCATTTAATTTACTACTACTACCAATTTCCTTCTAATTTGAAGAAATTAAACCATCTGATAACTAAACAAGGTTAAAGGTAGTAATAAACTTAATTAAAATTAAATTTGATGATGCAAAAAGATATGAAGAATGAGAGCATAGTTTCAGTGGGACAGGAAAGGACATTAAGTTTGAAATTTAGGAAAAGCCTCTCTAAAGTGGTACTGTTTCAACTAAGATTGAATAGAAAAAGCCTCTACCATAGAAGCAACTATTGGAAGAACACTGTACAGAGGACTCAGTCCTTGCAGAGATTCTTTGGCAAGTATTTGAGAGACAGGAAAGAACCATGGGTGAATTTTTATTGCATCTGCATTTAAACCTATACAAGTCATTAAAACTTATTTTCTTTCATGCACACTCCAATTACTACCCTGATTTTCTCCATATGATCATTAATTTCTAACAGAATTGTAGCCTACTATTTATATCTTCTACTTTCATTAAACCTGAAAAAGGTATGTATGGCTTTCTTACCTGAAATTTCATAAAAGCCGACTTTGCCTGAACTTCTTAAGTATTGGTATTACTCAGTTAGTATTTATGTCTATGTCCTCATCTATTACCAATCTATACCATTATCATCAAAGTGAAGATTCCCATAATCTAATAGACCAGCCCTCCAGGATTATATCCTCAGTGCTAGACTCATCCTATTGGATAACTTCATCTCAACAATTCATATGCAGCTAAAATTCAGAATATCTATTACTGAACATTACTCTCACCAAACTGTTCCTTTGTAGTGTTCCATATCTTGATATGAAGCACCACTAACCACCCACATTCCTAATCCATACATGTAGACATCAGTACTAATACCTCACTCTCCATAACCACATCATCACTGAATTATGAAGTCCTATCCTTTCAATCTCTTATGTATTTGTGTAATTAGTTTTTCCTTTCTCACTTTGTTTCTGGATACAGACTATGACACTTCTTTCCTGGACAGTAGCCAATCTAACTTTCTCAAGTAGATCATTCTCCCATGTTAATTATCCACATTATTTTCTTTCAAAAAATAAAAACTAATAATATTATATATCTCCCTCCTTTATGAGTTCCACATTGGATTCCTATCACTCCTATAAGACACTCCAAGTTGTCTAAAAGTGCTGATCTGATCTGATCCGATCTCATTTTTCTCCTCAAATTGAGTTATACTTCAGCCTTGCTAAACTACTTTTAGGTTTTCAAGGTGCTAGATACTCTACATGACTGGAACAATTATCCTTAATTTGCCTCCCAATAAACCTTACTTCCAAACATTTTCTTTCTAAATCGCTCTCATTGTTTAAGTGTCACCTAAAATTTCTCCTCCTGTGTGAGATTCATTTGTCTGCTATGCACTGTCATTCCACACTATACTCCCCTTATAACAGTCATCTCATTTCCCTGGACTTTTAAAATTACTTACCTGCTTTCTCTCTTAGAAAGATTTATGGAGAAAAGGGCCCACTTCATTATTCACTTATTGCTCTATAAACCAGCATTTAGTACAGTGCCTGGCAACAGAGTTGGTGCTCATTGAATAAAGCAATAAATTAGTGAATTAATGTTTCAAAACTACATTCACAGTTGATGCATTAAGCAAAGCAGGAAAAGGTATGTGACAAATGTGCACTGAAGTCCCTTTTTCTTTTCATTTTTTTTCTTTTGGAAAATTCTGAAACGTTTCAATCTTAGAGATAAGTATGGAGAATAATAAAACAGATATCCACTTAGTATACAGATTTAATAAATGTTAACATTTGACCTACTTGGTTAAGATTTTTTAAAAATCATAAATACTACCACCATATGCTTCAAGTCATATTGCATCCCATTCTCCTAAATTCCTCTCCAGAGACAATATGCTCAAGTTGATGAGTTCCCACTCTACCCAGGCTTCTCTGAGTATACTATATATGTCTGCAGCTATGAACAACATCTCTTCTAAATTGAGCTTTGTATGTTTTAAATGGAATCAAATTCAATGTATGGTTTTTAAAGCTTATCTTACCTCGTTATGTTTTTGAGAATCAGCCATGTTGTCAAAAATAGAGCTGATTTATTCATTTTATGTTCTGTAGGCTTTCCACTATATTAGTCCACTATATTTTACTATTTCTTTAAGAATTCTTTTTTGTAAGCTTAGCAATGATTTAATGAAAAACTTGTATGTATTTTCATTAACACATAAACAAGGATTTCTGTTTATTTGAGTCGAGAATAAAAATGTCAGTCTATACTACACAAATTTCTGACACTGAATAAATTACCAATACATTAGTTTTTAATTGTATGTCTTAAATATTTCTTGTATTAATGTCTATCCTTTATATGCCAGTTTCCACAAAAGTTCTATTAAAAAGTTCAAGCAAGATTGAAAATGTATTGACTTGCTTTGTAATTCTGTTGATGGACTTGTGGATTTTAAGAATGTATTATTAAGTATATAAATATTCAGAAGTGTTATATTTCCCTTGGATTTTTTCATTTTTAATTAACTAATAGCCTTCATTTTATAATAATATTTTCTGTATAAAATCTATTTTTTAACAGAAATAATAATACACTAGTTTTTTTTTTTAGTTAATTTTGTCTCAGATGTAATATTCTATCATTCGGTTTTCAAATTTACAATTCTTTGTGGTGTAGTTGTGTCTATGGGTTTTTCCTTTTTTGTGTGTTTTAAAAATTAAACTGGGAACAAATGGTATGAAAGATTTTTTTTTAATCTATGACAGTCCTGTATACACATGTTTGTGGAGCCTCCCCATGGGGAAGTTTCACATTTACTTGCATTCCAGGGATAGCTGAGATTTTTGCTAATTTTCCAGCTACAGGTTCCCACACAATTTGAGTAGTGTGAATTCAGATCAGTCATCATACAAAGCACAATTCTTCACTTTAAAATTATTCCAAGTGACTTCCTCTCCATGGACCAGGGAGGTCAGCCTGCTCCAGGTCCAAGTTCCTCAGCTCTTGGGGACTCAAGAATGTTTCTAGAGAGTTCATTTTCACCTCACAACTAGAATGGTATTGGTGTAAAAGTCTCAGTCTTTAGAAATGAATTTAATACCTGCCTATACTGTTTCAATTTTGTAACTGCTAAGCACTCCATATTTGAGCTCCTTCATTTCTGTGTCCAGGGATTTTTCTTTCTTGCTTGTGAACTTGTATATAAACTCTAGAATATTTTATCATAGTTTTTCCATTATTTTATTGTATCAGAATGAATGGAAGAGGTTTTGAAAATTACAGGAGATGAGGAGAGAAAATTAAATTAGTAGTTAGCATTAAAAATTAAAACGGAAAATGACTAAAATCTAAATGTCAGAAAATTATACATTATTTGGTATTCCACACATATTAACACATTCAAGAAGTTCTAAAAATAATTCAAGGTATGAAAAATTAACAACGTATATATTGATATAAGCTCATTTTTAATGATATCAGACATGATTAGAAAACATTAGCAATATTAACAATTTTAAGAGAAACTGTATGTATAAGAGTGTTACTAGAAAGTCATTTAAGAAATAAACTTTATGTTGCTAGAAAAAGATTTAGTGGTAGTGGCAGTAAGACAGTTGATAGTTAAAGTGTTGGTAACACCTGAGAAAACAGTAGTTGAAAAAGCAGCTGAAGAAAGCCAAATCTTGATTATCCTACATATAGCAAGCATTGTGATAGGTGGTTTTATATATGTTACGACATTTAATACTACTAGAACTTTATATTCTAGCTATTATTCTTATTCTGCAAATGAGGAATCTGAGCCTCATGTTTTAAGTAACTTGCTTACGATTACATAGCTAGAAAGTTGTATGTAGGATTTCTTGTTGTGTCCTTAACTTTAAAGATTCCATATAAGAGTCACATTACACTAGTATTAATTTTAAGTCTTAAACATAACATGCACATTATGAAATATTTAGGGGTTAATGAATTAATTTGAATTCTCTCTTTATCAACCCACCAAAGTGATAAAACTATTAAAATGGTAGGGTATACATTTTTATTCATCTCTTTCCTATATTGATACATATTTCTTATTATATAATTAAGAAATAGAAAATATAGAGGACATGTATAGATGTAAGTACAGACAGTAGCACAGGTTATTAAGTAAGTTTAGGATGAGTATGAATATATAAATTAGAGTCTCATAATTAAGTAAAAATTGACCACGACGAATATCAGCTTTTTTCAACATGATGTGTACCTTCAGTTCCTATTTTTTCTTTTTTTCTATTCCTTAAGATGGCAGTGATGACTCACTTCTTAGTCTATCACAGACGAACATAATGTCATTAAATATTTAAGAATAATATTAGTGACTTAAAGTGTCTCACTTTATGTCTCATATAACTATATCATTTTAGAAAAAGAAATGAGGAGTATCCTCATTAATAATGGATGGATTGATCTAATTAAATTTGTTGAACTGCTTACCGTCCACTGAAAGATTAAAAACATATTAGTGGATGAGATGCTTTTTGTCTTGGTCTACATTCCAAATAAAATAGTTGGAGGCAAATGTTTATGGTTAACTTCCTCGTTAAGCCACGCAATCCCAGGCAAGAAAGAATGAGGGGAAAGGAAGAGAAGTAGAAAGGACAAAGAGCAATAGGAGGGCATGTTAAAAGCTAGTCACTATTTTATATCAGTTGATGCTGACTATTCAATTTCACCATCTTCTGAGAACACATATGTCCTGCATTTCAGTACAGATTATCTTAGGGGAAGAATTTTCCTCCCAACTGACATCTCCCCTTTGTCAAAGGTTTTTCTTTTTCTTTTTCTTTTTTTTTTTTTTTATTATACTTTAAGTTCTAGGGTACATGTGCACAACGTGCAGGTTTGTTACATATGTATACATGTGCCATGTTGGTGTGCTGCACCCATTAACTCATCATTTACATGGGGTATATCTCCTAATGCTATCCTTCCCCAGCCCCCCTCCCCACAATAGGACCTGGTGTGTGATGCTCCACTTCCTGTATCCAAGTGATCTCATTGTTCAATTCTCACCTATGAGTGAGAACATGCAGTACTTGGTTTTCTGTTCTTGTGATAGTTTGCTGAGAATGATGGTTTCCAGTTGCATCCATGTCCCTACAAAGGACACAAACTCATCCTTTTTTTATGGCTGCATAGTATTCCATGGTATATATGTGCCACATTTTCTTAATCCAGTCTGTCATTGATGGACATTTGGGTTGATTCCAAGTCTTTGCTATTGCGAATAGTGCTGCAATAAACATACATGTGCATGTGTCTTTATAGCAGCATGACTTATAATCCTTTGGGTATATCCCCAGTAATGGGATGGCTGGGTCAAATGGTAGGTTTTTCTTATAGTGAATTGACTTATCCATATGTCTAAATTGTGCATGTATAGTAAACAGGTGGGTCCCATAACATCTCATGATTTGACATCAAAAAGAAAATACAAGATAGGAGGTAAGTGTTGCAGAGTATGCATGTGAGGCAGAGCGCTAACTAACACATTTCATATTGCTTGTGTCCTTCATTTTGTGTTAAATTATAGATCTCCATGTATATGAAACCAAGATAGCCTCTTTTTTCTTGAGAAAACTTTTACAAATCTAACCCATCATAAGTGTATCTTTCAATTCTTCAAAATAATTTAGGTCAGAGTGTTTGTAAACAATTAATGTCCTTCCCTATTGAAGGAGGTGAATCAGATTCATCATCTTCTTCCTTCACTACACATTTTAGATGTCCCTGAAACCTAAGCCCAGCACAGTGCAGTTTTGATTTAGGTTTGTTTTTTGTGTGTAGTTTTTCTGTTTTGTTATTGTTTTTGTTTTGTTTTTTTATGAGACACTTATTAGAGTGTCTCAAACCTATATAGCCTAAGGAGTTGAGTCTTTAATTGACTAGCTGTTGTTAGATTGTGGATGCTGACATTTGTTCACTTGCCCTTATCACTGGCATTAAACCAAAGATAAATGTCTTAACAAACACTCTGAGATCTGTTCATATTTCCCCTGGTCTTCATTGTGAAACATAAAACTTATCTCTTCAGGGTTGATTATTCCACCAGAATATTACCTTCCTCTTTTACTTATTGATCCCCTGGAAGGAAGAGCGAATGTGATCATTGAGCATCTACATGTTTCTCTTGCCAGAAGAGTTATCCCCTAGAAGCCAAGATTTCTACCCAGAATAATTCCCTACTTGGTTTCCACATATCAGGCATAGATTTTGCACATGTCTTAGCTTGAGAAAAGTCTCAAGTAGAAATACGTTATTTAAGAAATGAAGGAAATATTGGTAGAGAAGTGATGAGCTGCATCAGGGAAAAGAAGGCAGACACCAAAGGATATATTATCAAGCCATTAATTGAACTTAATCCCAAAGGAAAAACACTTGGAAATATAGGCAAGTATATTATGATGTTAAATCTACCAAATTCTCCTCTTTCAGTGACTGAGGATGCTTGTAGCAGAGAAGTGTTAATTCACAGGCATTATAAGCGTGCCTTGCACATAGCTTTGTAGAAAGCCTTCAGGCAACAAGATGCAGATACTGTCAGAATTCCTAATGGTGTTCACTGGAGTCTCAAGGCTTAAAAAGGAATCTTCAGAATCTCAGCAGCACCTGCATAAGTGGATTTACTACAGCCTAGCATACAGCACCCAGTCCCATAGGAAGCTGTTGCTAAGCTGGCACCTTAAGTGTGTGTTTAGCAGATAATTCTTTCATGCTTTTCTGTTGGATGCACAGGTATACGGTAAGAAGATTGTATTCCACTGTCATGCACATATTGTCTTATCAGTTCCACTGCAAAATGCGTCTTTTGGCCAGAAACAACATTGTATGGGTTATTTCGGGATTAGATTAAGCATTTCTGAGTCCTTGTATGTCGAAGACTTTGTAAGCAGGGAAGAAATTATGAACTAGGTTAGGATGAATCATTAGTCTTAGGGGAAAGTTGTCTGATATAGTATACCGCAAGCAACTCTCTGAATGTGTCACTTTGATGCCTGACACAATATTAAGGACTCAATATTAGTCTATACTCTGGGGCTGTGTATTCTGCAGTGAATGTAGATAGATAAATATTGGTGAAAGAGAGCCCCTGCTTCTTGGACCACACATATCCCCTATCCCTGCTACCCAAGCTGTTTTATCCATGAACTCATTGTGTAAACACTGGAGTGGAAGAGGGCAGAAGTAAAATACACAAGGCAAGTCACCCTGTAAGAGTGTTTTTTGAGAACTGACTTGCTGTCGAAGATCTCAGTTGAACATTAACATGTGACACAAAAATTCACACATCCTGAGTACAAACCCGGAATACTATGTGGATATGTCGATCTGTGCACTATTTTTCTAGACATCCTACTTCGTAATTTTTTAGTGTTATTCTTTCCAGAAAATGACTTACTCAAATCATTTGGCACTATTCTGGAATCCACATACTTCAGGTCACTCACTGTTTCTTTAAAAATTGAATGACCAAATGTACCATGCAAAATCCTGACAACTGGGACAGTTTTTCATAACTGTTCTTTAGGAGTTCCGTTAAGTGAGACTGCAGTCTGACAACAACTAATTTTCAGCTAGTGCCAGTATAAGGTGCTGAGCCATTTGAGACTCAGGCTCAACTTCTTTCCCTCTCTGCCAGTTAGTTTTAGTAAACTTCTCATTAGGATGTAGATGAAAACTGAAAAGAAGCATGTGTAGAACAGAAAGAAGAACCTGATAGCCCAAGACACCAGAGCATGAGTCATTCAAGTTCTGCGAGAAAAGAGAAGCATGAAACTATTTATCGTATAGTTAATAAAAATTACAAGTGAATATTCTTATATTTTAAAAACAAATTGCAGAAGTACAGTGACACAAAATAATTCAGGAAATAAATATATAAGCTCCTAAAATAATGTACATCATTATTATTGTTGTCACCTGAATATAACCTTTATTAATCTCCTTCATCATGACTACTTTTCATTCGGCCATTTTCATTTTCATTAAATTTAAATACACTAAACAATTCTTCAACTTAGGATTTTTCAACTGTTATTTTTCTTAAACATTATATTTTCATATGTAATACATTAAAATTCATGATTTTAGATTCAACCTTAAATTAATTTTACTTTTTTAAACTTCTCTAAATTATGTTTCTCTTTAATTTGCATGATTATTTTCAAATTTCAAAAAAAAATACTGACAATTTTTAAAAAGTTTGTCTTTTAAAATACAACAAATTCAGGGAATTTTTAAAAACTGTCTAATTTTTGGTTTTAAGTTACTATTATATCTAACTAATTAGTCCTGCTTCACATTTTTATCACAAAAATTTAAAAAGAACAAATTTAAAAGCTAAAATAAAAACTGAAATTCTGCCACTTTGTCATTTTGAAAAATTGAATCATGATAGTCATTTTTAAAAAACTATTTTGATAAAACACTACTTATAAATTAATGTGTTAAGATTGAGTGAGAGAAAAATTAAAATTTTCACCTTTTTGTCTAGCTGAATGTATGAGCAAAGCTATTCCTAGAATAAATTTTGGTTACTATTCAATAGATATTTATTCTGACGTAATTATGGAATGAATTTCATACTTTTCAAAACAAAGTCTCTAGATTCTTAGTATTTTCAAAAATTTTAGTTAGATTTTTTGTTTGATTTCAACAGCCACTAAAACAGCATTCCAACTATTTATCCCTACATATATATCTGAATTTATTTTCAGATTGTCAATCATGCAAAACATTACATAAATCTCTTATTGCATGCTTAAAAACTAATTTTTTTTCTCTTTAAGGAAGTAATACAAATGATTAAAACAAAATTGTAAAAAAAAGTCTATTAATTTTTTAAGGAGTAATTTTGGCTTACTAATGAATTGTTCAATTTTGTTTTCTTTGTAGTAAGCTGATGCTGAATTGTTTGCTGTTTATCCATTGAAAACGAAATCTGTCTTTCTCCCAGTAATTTAACTTTGTGAATAGTTAAAGTAAATTTATATGAGTGACTAGATTAGCTTGAGTCTGAAGGAGTTATTTAGTTTAATTGTCTAGAGGTCTACTTAATGTTGTTGTTTCTGTACCTGTTTTACAAGACTCTCCACACTAATTCAAGTTTTAAAATAAATCTCTGATTCAACTGCTTTCCTTCGGGTTGTATGTTAAAGGCTTACAATAAAGGTTTAAAGCTAATTTAGGAAGACATCTAAACAAATAAAAACATAAATCTACCCTGAATATTACCACTTTAACAAACAGCATTGTAAGATTTATACAATTACACATATATTTAAAGAAAATAAAATATAAAATCACTTAAATTCTTATAGCTAGCAATCGTTTGTAAAATCACTTTCTTTTCCAATACATTTAGGTGGTCACATGTTTCTTTCACTTCAATAGATTAGACATAGTTTTTCTTATTCATTATTTTCATGAGAAAACAATCTTAGTTCTCTTTTGCTATTTATATAGTTTGCTTTTGATAGTACAAGGTTGAAATAATGATGGTTTCTCCTTTTGCTTATCCAAACAGAATGCAAGGACGTATGGACTATGTTGCACTCTCATATGAACGTCACATAAAGAGGAATGAGACAATGTCAAAGGTAGACTCATAAATGAGACCTTTTTGCATGAACACCCAGGAGCCTCTGCTATCCTTTCATTATCTTACCTAGAAAAAAAATTTAAATCTTTTGTAAGTTTATCTGTTTTCCTTTTTTTAATTTTCCCCATGAAATATTTTGTTTAGTGCTTGGTATGGTGCCAACAATTTTAAATTTCTTAGGCTTTGTGAATAATTAGACCTCAGGTAAGAATGGACAGTCAAGATTTATAATATGCATATTTAATATATGCCTGGCAATGTTATAATAACTTCACATTCACTTAATCATAATCACCCCAACAGGGTTGTAGATGCAATAATTACCCCTATTTTTGATGGGAAAACTGAAACATAGAACAGTTAACTAACTTGATTAAGGTTGCATACCAGGGAAGCTGAATATTTGGAGTAAAAACTAAGTAGATTTTCTTCAGACTCCTGGTCTTTATCCTAAAAGTCCTCAGGGTAGATGGAATTCTGTCACTACTGTTTCCTGGCCTTTGAAAAGTTACAAAATTTTTCTCTGACTTTCTTTTTGCTTATATTGGTAATATTAATATTTGACCATTGAGTTGTTCATGTTTGTGGATTTTTAAAAATGTGTCTGTGAATTTGGGGAAATATTTAAACAATCCACTTCCTGCCCTGACCCAAAGCAATAGGACTGGTTTCAATGGAAAGAAGTGTTGATATGTTCTGCTGACTGTATGATGTCCTGTTATTCCTACATGGCATAATCACTTTATAAGTTACTTTATAAAAACCAGCAGAAAATCATTTTCTTACATAGTTTCACATTTAGTAGACATTTGTCTGATTCTAAACTGGGAGTGCTGAATTCTTACAAGACAAAGAACCTGTAGCTAAGTATTCTCTCTTCCTGATATAGCTTTCCCACCTACAGCAGCATGTTTGAAAATGCATGTTTTCTGATTAGCTTTATATAATTTAACATGCATTATTCAAAAAATTAAAAACTAAGCTAGCTTTATATAAATCATACATAGTCATAATCAAGTTTTAGATCTTTTAGGGGGATATAGTGGAAACAATGTTTTGGACTCTCACCTACTCAAAAAATAAAACTGATCCAATTATTTAGATTTTCAAAAAAATTAATGAGGATGCACTGAGAATGTGTGTTTACATGGAGAGATAATCGTAAGATGCAAAATTAACTGCATTCTAGTGTCAGATTCCCAGGGGATCTTTGACACCATGTCACCATTTATTTTTTGGTTTGTTTCTTTCTTTTTCTTTGTCTTTTTATAAAGAATGAATTATGGATAAGGATAAACAGCACAGGGATGTAAAAAAAAAACAGCAGGCATAACTTTGATGACAACTTTTATGGCATATGTAGCTACCTTCCAATGTTTTTTTAGGCAGCTTTCAGATAGAAGTAAAAAAAAAAAAAATCACGTTAAAAAAAAAAAGATGAAAAAGAAAAAGTAAAAAGAAATCCACATAATTATCTCAAGCCAAAACATCTGTGAAAGTTCTCTGGTACCTTGCATGCATCTAATACTTAAGAACTTTTTTTCTTTAAATTAAAAGTTCTTTCCATCTTCTATCTAAATAACATGAAGTAGAGAAAATGAAATAGTGTGCATTTGGCAGCAGGGATCAGACAACTTCCTTATTCTGAAATTCAGGCATAAATTGATGTTCAATCAGCCTAGAGCGGAGCCTACAAGGAAATTCCTGTGCAGAAATGTTTCACCATTATATAATTAATTTTATATATATATGTGTGTGTGTGTGTGTGCATTTGTGTACATATATGGATATATAATTAGTAACCTATTTAGTTTCTAAAATAAAATCTAATACAAATACAAAAATAATTTAAATAATTAAAATTATAATTAATAATTAAGTTAAAATAGGTTGAAACATCTATTGTATGCAAGCAGGTTAGAGAAAGGATACGGCCTAATGCTCTCTATTACCTCACACTTAAAAATGACAAAACTCAAAATATTGTAAAAGATAAGTAAGCAAAATGAGATGAGTAAGTTACCTGTATGCATGTGTGTGTAATTGATAGAGAGTGAGTGGTGGGAGTGGTTAAAGTTCAGTGTAAATAATAGAGAAATATCCATGGAGTAGAAAGCATGGTGCTGGTCCTTTACATGTATGTAGGATTTCTAAATGTAGACATAATAGCTATCTACAATGTGCGCTGAATACATAGGGCAGAGATAACTGTTTGCCTCTTCAATCACATTTGTTTTTCATTTTTCAATAGCCAACAAGATCTTGATGTCCATAAGGCAAATTTAAACATTCAGGGAAGTTTATGGTCAAAGTTAGATCCAAACAATTTTCCCCATGAAGCAAATAAGCAGTCAATAATACCTAATTGAGAGAAACATGATATTACACCACAGTCTACTTGGGATGGAAGATATGACTATGGCAAGAAATGTGTGCTCTTTGCAGATAAGTTTGTTTCATATTGAAACTATTAAATACCATGAAAGACCTGTGGAAGTGCATTAAGTAACGAAGTAGTTACACAATTTCTAGAGAGAAGCAGTAATGAAATGGGCTATATTGGACTGGGTGGTAACAACTGATACATTATGGTAAGTCTACTTCTCCATCTTATCACCCACATGAAGCCACATTGATACCTGTGTCTTTAGTATCATAATTAATTTGGAGAAAATTAAAAGTACTTCAATCAAATTTGAAAGTACTAGATGGTAAAATCAATGGGTTTTAAGAATAGTTTTAATCTGCCAAAATAAATGGTATTCACATTTTCTGTCTTATCAAAAAATAATGCCAGCCTTTCTTTAAGCCTTAACCATTTATTAAAGAGGAACTGGTAAATAGAATGGTGTATTGAAACAGGTTTTAACTTAGATTTTAATGGCATCTCTGCTCCTTTTATTCTGTTATTCAAATAAATTCCATTTATATGTAATATATAAATATGTAAATTGATATATTAAATGTGTATTATATATTCATATGCTTATAAATATATATTGTATATTATATATATTTTAAAGCTCTGTTCTTGGGAAATGGGAAAGCTAATAAGCTAGACTAATTCCCTCAATATTCCCTTTTATGATAGAGATATTGGGAAATAAAACTAAATACAGTAGACTGTCTTGGAGCTGAAAGTTTGATTATATCAATCAAATGAATTTGCAGGTCTCTGATTTGCAAATGAATCCTATGAAGCAGGAGGCAGAGAATTGCATAGATCGTTGTAGTGGACTACCACACTCTTAATGGTTAGCAAGATCTTGGGGATTGCTGTATTGCAGAATGATATCATATATTATGAATTTATCTACCCAGTAACTATGCTCACTGCTATGGTTTGAATGGCTGTCCAAAACTCAAGATGAAATCTTCAATGTGACAATGTTGACAGGTGGGTCTTTAAGGTGGGGTGGTGATTGAGTCAGAAGGGCTTTGCCCTCCTGAATGATTAATCCATTCATGGATGAATGGACTAGTGGATTAATACGTGATCACAAAAGTAGGACTGGTAGCTCTCTAAGAAGAGGAAGATAAACCTGAGCTAGCACACTCAGCCTCTTCTCCATGTGATGCCCTGCACTGGGACTCTGCAGTTTCTAGCAGTAAGAACACTTTCAGATGAGGCCCCTTGACCTTGCATTTCTCAGCCTCCACAACTTTAAGAAATAATGTGTTTCTATATAAATTACACAGTTTTAGGTATTCTGTCATAAGGAACAGAAAACAAACTAAGACATCCACTAAGATGGCTGTGAGGCTAACTGCTTTACAAAGCCACTAAGAATGTCATTGGTAAAGGGAGCGTCTGCACCCTAGAATGTGCTATTGATTTGATGGCTGTCTTCTGTGGGCAGAAGATAAGAACAAGATGCTTCTGTTGACATACATTCCCCAATGTCAGTGTTAATAATGGTATTTTCATGATTGCACTTGCAAAAATGCAGCAATTAATGACAATTAACCATAGAGGTGGTGATTATTGAACCACATAGCAGATAAAATATAATCAGAATGCTCTTACCTACAGAGATTTTGTTAGTAGCTAGTAGAGTATATAATTCCTAAGAGAATACATCAGTCCATTAAGATGGCATTTTATTTACCTAACCAAATATTTCCTCTATGTCTGGGGAAGAGAGAGCCCTGAATTGAATTGAGATGGAACTTTCTTATACCTCACCAAATTCCCACACTTTAATTCCTTTTAAAAATAGACTTCTTTGAATCAAGGAAAAGTCGCATAGCTGGTTAAAGGATTCCACATAGACATCTGAAGTACACAGTACATCTTTTTCCCAATCTTCTGCTAAGAAATCTATTTTGATTTACTGGAGCAAATTACACTAGAAAAAGAAAATTATATAGATTTCAGTGGAGTGATTCAACACTGGCTCTAAACTAACTCTGTTCTCTTGAATCTACAATGTCACACTATTTCATTGATCAGACGGAGGGCTTATGAGGGTCAGATGATAAATAGAGTTAACTCTGTTTATGCCCCCCCCCCACTATAGTTATTTCCTCAGTTCATGAGTGTATGGTTAGACTATAAATACTCAGACACTGGCAAACTTCCCACAATGCTTCTCTGCGGAGTGGGAGACTTTGGTTGGCAAACTAATTGGAAGCTTTTGGAGCCTCCCTTTCCTTACTAAAATAGCAAATCAAAAGCAATAATGAACCCTTGGAGGCTTCATAGAATATAGGGTTATTATCAAAGACATCAAAGAGAGAGAAGAAATGGCCTCTGACACACCCCTGTTTTTTTTTAATCTTTTGATCTGTGCAGAAGAAAAATAACTCTTAGAAAATAATAAAGGATTATTCCAAATTTAGGTAGTGACCATTCGTATTTGTTTTCATTTTTATTGCAACAAATTAACATGGTTCCTAATACTTATTATGCAGTAATGATTTGTTAAATGTTATACTTTTTTTCTGTATCCCAATAATCAGAAAATCATAGGATGCATTATGCTTTTCTCAAAGAGATACAATGTTAAATCTTTACTGAAATCCTTAGGGCAATGCAAACACTCTGCTTCATGGCTATAATTTAGTCTATAGACCTTAAATGCTTCACCACGTCACAGGACATAGCATGCTCCTGCCAAGGTGTCCTATTGCTGATAGTACCTGATCAGGAAGTAGTATTCTGGATGCCAAAATACAGTATTCAGGCATCCTATAGTTTCTGACATCTATAGTTCTATGTATTAGATCACCTCCTCCAGAAAGATAAGTTGCTTCAGTTTACTTTCTCTACTACTGAGAACCAGGCATAATTGTGGACCTCTTTGAAGCCTGGAGGAAATAGATATCATATTTAATTGTATTGCTCTGACACATTTACTAAGTGGCTCATCAGACTGCCAGTTTTTAGTTGGACTGAAAGCAAGAAAAGGCTTTCCAGCTGGCTCAGACTTGATCTACTAAAAGACAGTTTCCACCCAGCCCTTATTAGCCGCTGAATGTGATGATGCTAAAAATGCCTGCCTGATCAGGATGATTCATGATGCCTATCACAGGCTTAGTAGACAAGTGAGAGGAGCGGCTTCTTGGATTTCAGAGCAATGCTAAACTCTCTTTCAAGGACCAGAAATTATTCTTCACTTGTTATTACGTGAAGTGGATTCTGAACACCAGACAATGGAACAAATGACAAGTCTTGAACTTTCCATAATAAATTTGGTATAAGTCAGGAACAGGAAACCAAACACCTCATGTTCTCACTCATAAATGAGAATTGAATAATGAGAATACATGGACACAGGGAGGGGAACATCACATACTGAGGCCTGTCGGAAGGTGGGGCTAAGGGGATGGAGAGGATTAGGACACATACATAATGCATGCGGGGCTTAAAACCTAGATGACAGATTGATAGGTGCAGCAAACCACCATGTATACCTGTGTATACATGTATACATGTATACCTATGTAACAAACCTGCACGTTTTGCACATGGATCCCAGAACTTAAAGTAAAACAATATATAAATACATAAATTTGGTGTTAGTTCTTCTGAAAGTTATAAAGTCAGTCACTCCTAGAAGAACTGTACAGGAACTGAGTGTGCTATATTCAAGACTCAGCTTGAACAGTTTTTAATGTTCCTGTGTGCTTACTTTTGCCACTTCTTGCCGAACCTGTATTTATAGTCTCATGGGGATTTGCCCATAAAATTTTTTAGCTATACTTAGAATGTTGCAGTTGAACAGGATAGATGAGAAGAGATTGGGAAAGAGAAATCTTGGCAGTAAGTAACACTGTTACAAATTGTTTTCTACTTATCCTGGAATTAGGGACTACTGCAGGTACAGATACATGGTGAGTCATGGCAAGTAGCTCATGGTTTATATGAATAATGAGGAATTTGGGAAGAACAAGATTGAAGTATTGATGATAAGGCAGCTTGTGAAAGAGGAATGTGGATAGACCTCACTGAATGGGCCTAATGAGTGAGAATACTTACTGCTGACATGAATGTTCTGTAGAGGACACTCTCAATAATTGGATAAACATGGTACCCTAACTTAAGGATGTCAGTCACCTTCTTTCCACATCCATCCTAGCTTTTGGTTAATGGGTTTATACACAGTGTGACCATGGTTTCAAGGACAGATTTGCATGGGCTCAATAGCATCAACTTGTTCACATTAAAGCATGTCGAATACTAGCAATTAAAAGTGCCAATCAAGAAATTGCAGAGAACTATCACTATGGTGCTATATCCTAGAAGATTCAGTTGACCACCTAATAGCAGAATTACTACATTTGATTTTTCAGGGAGAGTGCAGTAATTCTTCCTGACTCTCATAAACATTTGCTTAGAAAAAATAATGTATCTTTTCTGTGTATCATGTTACTGCAAACACATCTTTAATTGATTTATTAAATGCTTCTTGTTTTTAAAACTTCTTTCATTGAAATGTGGGAATTACATCCCTTTACCTTGAAACCACCTTTTAGAGACTATTGAGACTAACAGAATATGTCAGAAGTGATGATGTGTAATTTCTGATACTATTTTGTAAAAAGCAATGGAGCGTCTTCCTTGCACACTAGAGCAGTTGTGCCTTGAGTCCTGTGCTGCCACACAGTGAGGAAGCCAGGCCATATAAAGAAACCACTTTAGGACTTTTAGTCTACAACAGAGGTTCCAAAACCAGCCATACGAGTAAGCCTTCTGAGTTATCCATCTCAGCAGAGTTTTCAGAAGACTACAGCTCTCGTCAATATATGAACGAAATTGCATAAAGACTCAAGGCAGAACAATACGAAAAACAAAATGGCTGTGTGAAGATGCTAAGTTTTGGGATGATTTGTTTGTCTGCCATAGTAACTGCAACAGGATCTTCACTGGTGCTGAGTATCCAAAGAGGTGGTGAAGGGAGGAGATTGGTGCATACATGTGACACCTGTTCCAATGCCCTCTCCAACCTACTTTAAGCATATGGATTCTGGACTCTATTTGTATTTCATATATTATCTTACAGCAAGGGCACCAAACATGATTTTGGTTTTCTGTAATTAGATACACTTATCATGAGTTTGTTTAATAATTGACTAATACAACCAGAATAGTAAGACTCAAGACTGTTGACTATTGTAATGACTTTTTAAGTTTTTTTCAGAGAGCTTCCCAATTTTAGTAGTTGTTGGATAAGTTATTCCAGAGTTTGCATCTCTATGAGCTGCCTCCTGTTTTGAAAGTTTCTGACTTTGTTTATGCATTGGCTCGTTTCTACGATCCTGGAACGTGAGCCTAGCATCTCTTAACCTCTCCTAGTGACTTAGTGACTCTCTACCTCTTAATAAATCCCTTTCTACTTAAACTATTTTTGATTCTGTCTCTTAAAACAGAATATTTGAACTGTTAAAACAGTTATTTGAGCTGTGTTAAAATAGTTTAAATACTATTTTGAATTATTCTTTAGTTTCCTGGAAAGATAAAATGCAAAAAAGAAAGTCAACTGTCTGGAATACACGGCTCACAAAAGATTAATTTTCTTGTCTCCTATTATTTAACCCCTTGGAAGTTTTAGTAATTTTCCATTAATATGTTAGTTTATTTCTGATAAAATATTTATATTTTAAATAAGAAAAGTAGAATTTCTATTATACATTTTATAAAACAAAACAGAAGAATCACAATGCACTAGTTTTGAAAGTTCTACTCTTTAGAAAGTATAATTTATGAGAATAAGACTTATGAATAAATATGCCTATTTCCTCTACTTCTAATAATGTTCTAATAATGCTGGTAACTATAAGATTAGAATCAGAAGAAGTTGCCTTTTCTGTTTAATAAGAATGTCATAACCTCTTTTCATCTTTTATTACTAAGGTTTATCTTTCATAATCATGTTCAATCCTATGGGTACAGGATAAAAAGATTTGAAGTAGCTAGCACAGGAAAAAGTTCATTATAGAAGGGAACTGATTGTCAATATTGGAAAAATAATCTAACAATAGATTATCATCTTGCATTTTAATTTAACTTGGCTAAGCAGACAAACAGGTCTAAGGATCTGCAAATATCTTTAATATTTGAGGAGGAAAAAGAATTTGAAGGTAAAATCATGTCAGCTTTTTGAAGCTGTACACATCCTTTGCCTGTTAAAATTTAGCGACAAAAATCTCCCTTTTATATAGAAGTTTACTTCTAACTATCCAAAAGAAAGACAATTGTTACTGGATCTCTTATAAGAATCAAATCTGTCTTTCAATATTCTAAATTTTCCCTTTGTTTTTTGAGAATGCAATAAGGAAATGTAATAAAAAGTTCCTGAAATACTTTTTTGACTTTTTAAATGTGTGCTATAAAAACATAAGTATATTTAAACTATTCATATTACTAGTATTTCTACAGTTTGAAATAATGTTAGTCTCACATTTAGAGTAAGATTACTAATTGTGTTTTGTTTAATTGTACACCAGGTCTAATTTTTTAATGACAATTTATTTTGTAATAAGGGACTTTCTTTTTTAATGTGGAGATATATTATTGAATCTAATTATATTTCTTATATAATGGATCTGTTTATCCCTAAAGAGAAGCAATATTTCTAACTGCTTTCTAAGCTTTTATTTGTTTAATATATATACAATCACACAGGGAGACCTCTGTAAAAACCTAAATATGTCAGCATTATAGAACTAAGCAAAATAATATAGCGTCTGATGTCAGATGCTATAAGTCACTATTTGATAAGAAAATAAGATATTTTGCAAGAAAATTAACATTGTATCTAAATATTTTATGTGAATAAACTATCCAGTGTTCAGTGATGGAAACAGAATATTTTATTCCTTTTTATTGCTGAAATATGAATAACTAATTTTTTTCATATTTACTTTGCTGAAATAAAGGTTGGCTTTCTGGAAAGCAATGCTGGGTAATAGTACCATAAGCCCCCAAGACTGGTAACCATCAAATCAGCGGTAAGCTAAATCTTTTTTTCTGAAGAAAGAAAATTTTTATTTCAGATATAAATTTGGCCATCATATCAAAAACTGAAAGTGTTCAATAAATTCATAAATGCTGTCACATTGGCAGTAAAATTGGCAGGGGACAAGGAAAAGCCAACATGGGCAAGAGTGGAATACGTCCATAAAAAGGGCCAGCCGGCACTAATTGCAATTACTATATTATACTTAACAAGTTGCTTGTATTGTTATATTTCAAAATTTTTAATATATTTTACTAGTTTATTAAGAATAATTTAGTACATACTGATGGCTACTTAGGTACAATTTTTTAATGAAGCATAAAAATAAGTCTTTGTATATACAAAATTGTCATATTCATTAATTCACTTGCAATAAGCTCGCTTATCAATCTTGTGTTTGCTATTTTTGGATAGGAAAATCCTAGAGGCAATTTCATTAAAATGAGGACGAAAATAACACTGCCATCTGTAAAGGTTTTAAAAGACGTCAGCCAATTGTTTGACAGTCTTTCCATTAAAAACTAGAGTCTAATATCTCTCTTTTTGAATATGAACCAGGCTTAGTCACATGTTGTGATGAATAGAATGGGACAGAAGTGACACTGCATGACTTCTGAGACCATATGATAAAATGCAGAATACATTTTTACTGTCTGCCTCTTTTCTCTATTGTAAGTATCTTAGTTGGAATCCTGCCATCACACTGTACTTAAGCCAAGCAGCCCTATCATATGGGCATATGTATGTGTTCTTCCCTCAAACCCAGCTAATGTCCAAGTTGACAACCAATACCAACAGCCAGAGACACGGGAGTGAGCCTTTAGACTGCCCCAGCCCCTGGGATATAAGCTGCCTCAGCTGATGCCAGGTGGGGCAGAGATGACCTTTCTAGGTCCTGCCCAAATTCCTGATTTGTAATGTTTTAAGCCACTAGGTTTTCGTGGCTTTGGTTATACAGCAATAAATAATAAACACAAGCTATTACTAGTATTATTAAATGTTGTTCAGGACATTTTTGTCAATTCATTCTTGCATTAGTTTATTCATTCAACAAATACTTGTTGAATACCTACCATACACAAGGTACAGTTTTAAGCATTCCAGAGGATACAGCAGTGAACATTTAAAAAAATGCTATCCCCATGGAAGTCATGTCTTAGAAGCAGAGACAGAAAATATATAATGTTTAGCAGAGGTAAGTATTATCAGAAAAAAATAAAGATGAGTAAGTAGGGAGAGAGTGTGACAGAGTGATGCTTTTCAAAAATATTTTTAAAGGCATATCTTTTTTGTAATTCTGTTTTAGATCAGATGTTCAAAAAAGTCATCTCTCAGGCTGTGACATTTCAGAGGAGACAAGGAAAAAAGGAGGAAGCAAGTGATTTTAATATCTGGAGTAAAACATTGCAGGTAGAGGAAGGAGAGAATATGAACAAATAAGGAAACCAGAGTGGCTAGAACAGAGTGAAGAAGTGGTCAGAGACAAGGTCTTGACCAGATAACATAGGGCTTTATTGATTACCTTAATGGATAATCTACATCCAAATTAATACATAAATTTGTACTTATAAGTTTAAAAGAAAGACAATAGAAAGTTTTGAGAAAGCACCTTATATATTACACATTTGAAAATTAAAACTCTCCTCTCTGTGTGAAAAAGAGGCCGGGCGCGGTGGCTCAAGCCTGTAATCCCAGCACTTTGGGAGGCCGAGACGGGCGGATCACGAGGTCAGGAGATCGAGACCATCCTAGCTAACCCGATGAAACTCCGTCTCTACTAAAAAATACAAAAACTAGCCGGGCGAGGTGGCGGGCGCCTGTAGTCCCAGCTACTCGGGAGGCTGAGGCAGGAGAATGGCGTAAACCCAGGAGGCGGAGCTTGCAGTGAGCTGAGATCCGGCCACTGCACTCCAGCCTGGGCGACAGAGCGAGAAAAATAAATAAATAAATAAATAAATAAATAAAATAAAATAAAGAAAAGAAAAAGAGACACAGAGTGAGGGAATGAAAGCACAGACCCATAGTGAGACGACTGTGATACCACAGGCAAGAGAGAGCAGTAGGCAAGGAGGATGGTAGCTACCTATACAGGTGGGGATAGTCAATGAAAGAAAGACATTTTTTTTATTTGGGACAGTGTCTCACTCTGTTGTCCAGGCTGAAGTGTAGTGGTATAAACACAGAGCACTACAGCCTCAAACTCCTGGAATCAAGCAATCCCCCCACCTCAACCTCCCAAGAAGCTGGGATCACAGGTGTGTGCCAACATGCCTGGCTACTTTTCGAAATTTTTATAGAGATGCAGTTTCTCATCGTCTTGTCCAGGCCAGTCTACAACTCCTGGGCTCAAGCAATCGTCTCTCCTCAGTTCCTCAAAGTTTTAGGATTACAGGCATGAGGCACACTGCCTAGCCAGAATATAGATTCTGTAAAACAGAGAATGATTCCTCACATGTGGAGGCACCAATGAATTTTTTTTTTTTTTAAATGTGACATAAATAAACAATGTAACAAAGATGCAGGTGTGATAATTTGAAAATGACACAATTGCTTATAAAAACAACTTAAAATTGATCACAAAAGTTTAATGAGATACATAGTATTTAATTTTATAAATTGAGGTATTGAGGCTTGTAAAATGTAGGAATTTTAAGGTCACATAGGTAATAGATGATTTGGGACTTAAATACAAGTTGACATCAAGAGGATACAATTATTGTTCATTTTGCCTCAATTCTAATATTACTATAAATAATATTTTAGTATTTGTCCTCCAGTCAATAAATTGTGAACAAAAATGATAATCATAGAGAAATCAAAAAGACTATCAACTTTGTCAGAATATTCAAGAATCTTAACGTTGTTTACCATAAAATCCATTACTCAGTATCTCATGGCCTAATCTAAGTAAATTATTGGAAAAAGAAGCTTTATATATGTAAATATTTGACTCAACATTATTATTATTAATCATATTGAAATTAAATATGTATTAACACTAGGGTTAAGTAATAATAAAAATAAAACAAAGCTGGAAGTTCTTGATGTTAAATTTACTAAACAATTATGCTAGTGTCATCAATGTACCTGACCACAGCAATCATTTCCTAAATAAACTCAATGTAAATGTCATATAATTTTAAAATAAAAAAAAATTTGCCATTTTGGAATTTCTTAAGCTGATACTTTTTTTTTTTTCTGAAAATGACAACTCTTATTTTATACCTATTGTTGCCTTTCAACATCAAAGTAGGATTCCTTAGAATTTCTAATGGATATTTTATATTTTATTGCTTTTCCTCATTAGCTTCATTTTCTGATATTTTACAGCACTATGTATCTAAAACCTTAGTATGTATTTATCACCTTTTTAAAAATTTCTGTCTTACTATAGACTACATACCACAATATAATATACATAGTCAATAAGTGGCTCTCAACTTTAGTTACAGTTGGAATTCCCTGAGGAATTTTAAAAATACTGGCATCTAGAGTTCACTCTCAGAAATTCTATGGTCCTGGCATTGGAATGTTTAAAAGACTGTTCAAGTCATTATAAAGTATCTTCAGACTTTAACTACTATGATACATTATATAAATAGCTTATTAATGTTTACCTTGACAGTTATTTAACATTGTAATATTTTCTATAATCAGAAAGACACAATTTAAAGTTTCCAAGCTTCAAAAATACTTCAACAAAAAATTAAAAATTTGATGGTGAAATTCAGGTACTCGTTTTCAATATCATCTGAGTTATATTGAGCCAGAAGCATATTATCAAATTTATGTTTCTAAAATTCATCCTAGTAATCTTTAAAGAAAATGATTGTTTAGTGGAGAAATAAATATATATATAGTATATTGCAAACATAACATTATTTTTAAGGATAAATTAAATTATCTTATCAATTTTATATAAATACAGTAAAGTGGATAAAAATAACTTACTTTAACAGTAGTTCCATTTTCAGTTTTTGAGAAGATGTGAAACTTAAAAAAAGAAAATAAAACATAAAACCTGTAATTGTTTCAGGATGCAATGGCTTTAGAGAGAAATATCTAAAATTATCTTTGAAAATGAAAATAAAATAAAAAGAAATCAGTGATAATGCTATGAAGATGCATGCTGTAGACTACATGCCATAAGAGAATTCCATTGTACTTGGCAACTTTTTCACCCTTATCCAGTCTGTGCCAAATGTGCCAGTATTATTCAGACTTAAGAGGAACTACACAGTGCCTCTTTTGGGGGAAGATAATGGTACACCAGATACAAGTTTACAATCTCATTCTTTCCCTCTGGTGGGCTGGGAGGAGATGATATTACTGGAGTCTCTAACCCAAAGTTTTGAAAATTTCCAAAGCAGTAAAGCAAGAATCTCTGAGAGTTGCTCAGAAATCCAAATATGATGAGATCTGAATTTCTGCAAAAATTTACAGCCAAACACAGACATTTATAACTGACAATTGGGTCCAGTTTTCTCAGAGTCAGTAAGACAAAAGCTACTAGTGCATGAGGAGGCAGAGAATATTTGACCAATATAGTAAACAAAATTGAGGTGAGAAACACTAAATCATTACACATACAGAGATGCTAAATTATAATATTAAAAATAAAACTATAAACAATACAACTTGGTAACAAGAAATGGAGAAATGGAAATTCTGAAGCATCAGAAAATATCATGCATGCACACAAACAAACACACACTCAAGATTATGAGTAAGGTTGAAAGAAAAGTCCTATATTTATTTCCATACTGGCTATAAAGGCATGTTTAATGTTTGAAAAGTCACCAATCTGCTCATTTCTCATACGTCTACTTTTCTGTATTCATGTCAACTTCAATAAATAAGTTTTAAGTGTTATTCTTTCCAGATAATTCTAACATTCATTCAAGGGAAAAATATTTCCCAAGGGGCATCAGATTCAAATATACAGATATAAGCTGGGATTTTAAAGCTCTCATAGAAAAAATAATTGAGCACCTTTTTTTTTTGCATACAGTAGTATTATAACTACTTTTCTATATAAACCTAAAAAATGAAGGATTCTCCTGTCCTAGAAATAACACTGAAATTATTAGGTCCACCAACCTAGAAACTTGGTGGCAAGTACATTGGCTACCTGTCTGGAATTATAAGTGGATGAGAAACGAAAAATCAAAACGTCTATCACTTGTGAGTACAGATACAGAGTTTTACAGCCTAAGAAGAAACCAATATGAAAAAGAGCCTTGAACCAGCAAAACCTGTAGAATCCATGAAGAGAGAATTTTGAAACTATGCCATGTAGAAGATTCTACGACTTGTAGCTTTCTGAGTTGGTTTACCATTTGGGGGGGGTTTCAAAAAAAACCCCCAAAACTAAAGATAAGATCACTAAAATATATAAACCATATAGAGAAATAAACTATGATGAAATATTATGCCTAGTGAGAAAAAGGCAATATTGATTCCTAAGATATAACACAGTATTCAAGTATCTTTAAAATACATATGTTTACAATGTTCACTGAGTGGGGAATAAAAGAAGCAAGGGAAAAACAAGATATTATAAGAGAAAATAAGGTATGAAAAAATTAAATAATTAAATATAAATTCTGTAAATAATAAATAATAATCATAGAAATTGATAAATAGGTTAAACAACAGGCAAGAGGAAATTGATGAGGTGGAAAACATTTGAGGGAATCATTTATAATAGAGCTCATAAAGATATTCAGATGAATGTATGAAAAAGAAATGAAGAAGTATGAAGGCTAACCTGAAAGGCTAGCTTGAGAATATCCAATTTATGCCTTTCTAGGGTGTCAGAAGAAAAACAATAGAGGGACTAAGAGAGTCAATATTTAAAGGAAAAGTGGCTAAGAATATCCCAGAAGTGAAGGAAAGTATGAATTCTAAGCCTGAATGAAGATACTGAGTCCCTAATAAACGTTTATGTCCATATAACTGCATAAATGTATATACTTTTATCAAATATAGTCATAAATATAAAAAATTCAAAGACAAAAATATTAAACATAACATAGTGAGTAGATTATTTAGTACAAAAGATTATGAATAGCTGAAATAATATTAGAAATAACAGATGCAGTAGCAGGTTGAGTAATATAGTTAACTCATTAGAAAATATATCTCTCAAATCAGACAGGTACACTGGCTTAACTATCTTTGAAGGGCGATTGTACAATAAAGATGCCTTCAGATAATAAAAAGCCAATTGAGTTTACTACTTCTAGATCCTGAGTGAAGGAAAAATATGTACTACATAATTAGAAGCTCAATCAGAGTGTAACGAAGCAAGAGGCAATCATAACATGGTGGTAACAGTAAATATTGACTATAACATCCTTAAGCAGAACAGAAAGAAAATTCTGCATAACTAGATCATGTATATTAGATTGGAGACATTTAGAAATAAATTTTATTGTTTGAAATTAACTGCCTTAATGAGAAGAATTATAAAGTTCATCATTAACTTTACATTTTCTTAGAAAAATGTAAATATATGTATGTGTGGTGTTGCCTTCCTTAAAAGTTCTATTACCCAATCACAGCTAGGATTCTTATGGGAAGTAGCTTCTGCTAATTCAATACAATTTTACTTATCTTTGGAATGCGTTAGAGAGGCAGAGTCCATTTTTCTGCATGTTCTAACGGAAAACAGAAAACAAAACAGGACAATAGTCAGATTAACTAAAAATATGTCAATAATATTAATACAAGTAAATAGATTATGATATTAACATGCTAAGAATTAAGTTTGTCTTTTAAAATCCCGGCAATATTTAATGGGCTCTTTGAAAAAGCTCAAGTTGAAATACAATAAATCAATAAAAAATAAGATAGCAGAAGATAAGGTCTGCCACATGTCAAAACACTTAGGTTAGAAATCCTATTAAATCATGTGATAAATTAAAAAAAGGCTTAGTTTCAATATAAATTAAAACTGATGCAGAGAAAATAGTGTCATTGCATAAAGATTTAAAAAAATAGCAGGTATGTGCTAAAGGGGGGGAAAAAAAACAAATGATAAATAAACAAAAATAGTAATCTATGTCCCTGTAGCTAAATAATAGATGTATGGAAATGAAAACAAAAAGTATACAACAAAAGATAATTTTCTCAGAATAATAACAAATATTATTCTATAAGTTAAAAGGTACATAGTGTTCCAGGAAAATCTGATATTTAATCAGCCTCAGTTAGTTTATCAAACACATACAGAAATGATTGAAAAATTATCTTTAAAGGAATTAGTGTTTTGAATATGATATGCCTAGGTATAGAGAGATCAGTTTCTGTTTTGCCTGTCTCAGAACTCTGATGAGGCCCAGCATACCCTTGATGCCTGGGACTACTGAGAACAAACAAGAGTTAAGTAGCTTGCTGCTATTCCAGAGGACATAAGGTAGAGCAGACAGAGGCTGATGCAGCTTGGTGGCCTGTCTTTTGGTCTGGGGGATTGTGGGGAGAGTGTGAATAGGCAAGCACTTTGTTCATTGTACTAAGGAACTCAAAATGATAGGCTTTTTCTCACCATTAGCTTCCAGTATCTCTGTTGCATGAGCAGAGATAGAGGATCTCGCACAAACAATTAAATGCTCTAGCCATAAGTAGTGCAAGTTATTTTTTCTTGAAATTTGCTGCCTATAGCCATGTGGTCACACCTTACTTCTAGAGGCTAGGAACTAGAGTTTTCCCACAGTCTAAGAATGAAAGAGAATTAATCGTAATAATGCATGGCACTCATACCAGGGATGACTGCATAATTTTAACAAAACGAAATATGCAAGTTATCAACTTTTTGTATAAATGTTCTGTTCTCATTTATGTTAAAACACATTAATACAAAAATATATGTATATTTTTAAATGAAGAATCATTGAACTTCTAGGTATATTGGGATAATCAGTTATTAAAGAGAAGAGAAATTGGAAAAGCCTCTTTAAAGTCACATAATAGCATCTTTTGAAAAATTGATGGCTATAAGGCTGAATAAGGTCAGGTAAGTCAACTTTTAATTATGTTTAACCTTTTCCTTGTCTTAGAATAGGTATTCCGTGGCATTCGGGAGCAACGATGAAGATATGGAAAGTAGCAATCATAAAGAATAAATATGTTATTGTATAAGATACAGTGATATTGGAAGGAGTCTTCATTAGACTTGTGTGTTCTTGAATTTTCACTCTTTTTCAACAATAATCATTTAAAATAAAAATACAATTGAGTTGAACTAAAAACAAAGACATTACCGTGTCACTGAGCCACCATTTCATCCCCACACTGCCCATTTCTAGGAATGTTTATTATGTGAGACAAATAGGCAATTTAATTGTTTCAGCCACTGTTGATATTTTGTTATTTCCAGCTGAACACCTTCACTGTTTTGTATACGTTGAATGAATATGTCAAATGAATAAACTTAGGAAATGTAGTATTACTTAGTAAATAACATTTATTTGTCAAATATACAATTTCATCTCATGACTTCATGTAAAAAATGAAATAAATGTCATTTTGCTAAGAATTGAGAAAACCAATTCACTATTTCTAAAGTTGAGCTAGCTTTCTTACAAATTACCTGCCAAATGAGGTCCAAATATACCTCCTGCTCTAATCTCGTGACCTGAGCACAGAAGTTCTAACTGAAATGTTTAATTCAGTGACACGCTATCAGCGTGACAGAGGTAGACAACTTTGTACAATTAAGTTTTAAAGTGTAAGACCACAAATTTTTCTCTAACCAGAGATGTTTTTGATTGGGGAGCAAATTATCATTTTATGACTTTATGACAGCTCAGATTTTGGGAAAATGCACGAGGCCCACCTAACTTAAACTTTTTTAAATAGCATGCTTTTAGTTGTAAATCCATGTGAGCTAGAATAAAATGATATGATACAAAGGCAGAGAATTGATAGTTGTTTCAAATTTGGAAATTAAAAATAATTGTCAATCATAAGTGCATATTAGTATTTGTGAAATATCACAGTTAAAACTGTGCTATTTTGTCTTCCCTAGTCTAAACAGTTCCCTAGCTAAACAGTTACAATTTTTCTAACTAGTCTCATGACCACTTTGCCTAAAAATTTAATTCTTATCACCCCTTCTGGATTTGGAAAACCAAAGAATTTTATTTGATAAAGCAGTTCCATATACATAGCATCTATGTCTGAGTTGCAAAGAGCAAGCAGACAAAAAGGCAATATTTTTTTCTTCTAATACTTCCTTACTGTGTGTATTTTAATGTTTAGTGAACTGCTTTTTTTGTTTCTTTTTTTCTGGAAGTAGAGTAGAGCTCATGTCAACAGAGTAGCAATATATCCTATACAGTCTATGAAAAGATTTTGATGTTCAGTTATTGCAAAACGAGGGAGACAGAAGGTCTGGAGGTGTGGAAATGACACATCCAAAAGTAAGGAACAAAGATGAAAATGAACATGCAATAAGAAGTCGTTGGAAAGAGGTTACACATAAGAAGCCACAACAGTTAAATAAATAATAAATGAAAGCCAAACTCCCTATGAAATATTTTTGAACTCTCAATAGGCTAACAACAGATCAAAAAAAAAGCTTTCTTTCAGCACCACCCTTCAGTTTAATTGTTGTATAGAACTGCTACTGCTACTGGGGTAGTTGCTTCATTTCTAAGTCATTTGCACTATTCTACTAAAAGGAATGCTTAAAAATTTGTTTCTTTTATGACCTTTAACAACCATTATCTAGTTCTCAAAATTAATTATTTATAGCAATGAAAGTTGGGATTCCCAAAGAAATGAAACATTTATTTGTGACCTGGGTGGCATGCAACCATTAACCTTTAACTATATCCCATCTATTCTGATCCCTCTGTTGGCACAGTGACAAAAATTATTATGGGAAGTTCAATACCTCATGCTTAAATTGTGTACATTAAAGGGTCCTGAAATTGTGATGCAATCTTCCAAAACATATGTTACTTTCTGGGGATATTCTGGGTATTTTAAGAATCTACTTCCATGCTTTCTGTGTTCTGATCTATTAATGAACAAAAATATTCTCATGACATTTTTGTTGTGCTTACAAATGACAGTAAGCTGTAGTATTGATAAGCAAAATATATGATCTCATTAAAGACTTGAAAAGTACACACAGAAATGGTTTGAAAGATCTTGTCACCTTACAAACTGATTTTACAAGGAAATGTGGATGCTCAATTAAAAAGGGAATAGGGTTTTTCCCAGAGTCTTGTGGATTTCAGCATCATAGACAGAAGAATATGAGCATAAGGGATGATGTTTGAACCCTTTTGTGTGTAAAAGAAGGTAGAAACTGGGAAAAAATTAGGAGTTGAACCATGGTACAAGTGGTATAATACAAATATATTAAGAGAGTGTATGAATTTCTTTATACTCAATTTTTACATGCGACAAAATAGTGAATGCACTTATGTTAAGGATCAAGGGAAGAAAAAGAAAGATGGAGAAAATACTTACTAGTGTACAACAGTAAAAAAGGAGTGGGAAATTTTAATATTGAACAACACAAGAAGAAGTTAGAAACATTAAAGATTATGAGCTCAGTTACTTACATCAAAATGCCCACAAAATGGTTCATAAGTTAATAATAAGTAAAATACTGTTATATTTAAAACCATTGTTTCTCTATTGTGATGCTCCACATAAATTTAATAACTTGTTATTAATCTTACAAGCATCTGCCTGGTATTCTATTTAAGGTATCTAATTTTTAATATTCTTTTGAATTTATTATCTTATTTCTGGCCTTTAGTACTTGACAGCTATGAATAAAATTAAATTACAACTCTACCTTTTGAAAAGTTTAGTGCATGTGTTGGTTATTAAACTGTTTCATAGTCTTCAAAATGCTGTACCTACTTGTATGATGCACATTCAAATTTACTCTACACCCAATGTTTCATTGTGGAAAATAAACTTTAGGAAAGTAAGTTTATTCAGAATAACATGCATTCTTCACTGCTCCTTAGGCACATACCTATTTTTGAAGATGACAGAAATATGTCATTAATATCTCTATTTACATAACTAGTTGCAAGTGTAGCTATGCACAAATTAAAGAATAGAAAATACATGATAAAAATAATTAGGTCAGATTACATATACAAATAAAATAGTAAGATTGTTTGGATTACAGACACAGGGCTAAGCTTTCAACTCACTACTTGGGTGGCATAGGGCAAGTTATTTACGTGCTCTGGACCCATGCTCTATCCATAAAATAGGGGAAATGTTGCTGAAGATTATTATTTGAAAAGTGCTCTGGACAATAACTGTCACACAATAATAAATTATTAAATAAACTAATTGAAAATTGCCATAATTTTGAAAAGTTGTTAGTGGTATGTAACTGTAATATTTTACATTACATAATATAGGATAATCAATAATGTGTGATATGTGACATAACATATAATCATCATATATTCACATATACAATTACTAGTTGAATTACACAATTTACTAAGCTTCCCAAAATACGTCCATACCTCAATGCATATACCATTTCCAGTTTTTACCATTTTTTTCTTATTTTATCTCATCATACAAATTCCAATAATTTTATAATATTTATTGTAAATCGTACTTTAAAATGCTTCTCTGATTTATTCCTCCTTTCAGATATCTCCTTCTACTTGCTTTTAAACATGCTGTGTTTATATTTAGCACAGAGTATTAAAGTTTTCACATGTATTAGTTGATTTATTTTTATTTGCACATCATGACTTCTTTAAGGATATGAACCCTATCTTATTATATGGTTTTAAAATTCTATTGTTCAATAAATATCCCCCTTTCATATTGTAAATTTTTAAAGAATCAATGAATGATTAATGCATAATGTTTACTCTTTTACTACCTACATAAGCCCTAAGGCCAAAGCGTTATTTCATAAATATACATTTTATTAAGAAAGAAAGGAAAACTATATTTCATCTTACCTGGTTTCCAGTGCATTGCCCAGGGGAATAATTGCCCATGGAAAAATGAGTGAATCTCTATGGCTACTCACTTTGCAGCACACTGAGGAGATCTTCTGTTGAAGCAGCAGCTGGATTGTGGGTCAAGCTCAGCTGTACAGAACATCTGGCCTTATGACTTTCAATTTGCAGCAGGAATTTAAACTAGAATTTGTGTTCTCCACCTATGGCATTATAACATATACACATGGACCCTGCTTATCAGCAAACATGCAACTGGTTCTGTTTCACTTTCTGCTACTCTGGAGCAGAAATTTTCAAACTCTTTTTTACCACAACCCACAGAAAAAAAAAAATGTATTAAAACTATGAAAAACACTACACATGCACACATGTACATACATATAATTTAATCACAAGTGTAGGAAATAAATTAATTTTGCAGCCTGTGATGTACTTTGATTTTTTTTTGTTTTTCATTGTACTAATGTCATTTTATCTATTTCTCTTTCATATTCTTTTCTATTTTATCTCATTTTATTTTTGAAGTTGTTTGTTCTGATTGAAACAGAATGCATCTGGTGCTTTGTAAAACTTTCCTTGAAGGATGACATCCTATATCAGGAATATCACACAACACTCCTTCCCCTCTCTGCCCAAGTGAAAATTTTATATGCTTTATAGTTTGTGTTCTTAATCAAATCATCTATAACACACCCTCAAATGTTTAATAAAATCTCTTCAACCATTTCATATAGTGCTCAAACTCACTGAAAAGCATGAGGTTAAATTGAAATAGTTACAATAACAGATTTTTTTTTTTTTTTTAAGAACAGAGCTCTCTCTTAACTTCTGAAGCCTGGTATCAGAGTTTTATGTTTACATCATGCACATTTGAACATCTTCAGTATTTTATATGTTGTTTTTTACTCATACGTTTTGTAGAAACTCATTAAGCGGGAATTGAGTTCTCTTCCTAAATTTTACTGTATAGGAAATTATCCTTTTCCATCTTAACAAGAAAGGTGCTGCAATTGTTCTTTACACAAAAGTGAAGGGGATTGAACATCCCTACCTCTGTCTCCAGCTAGGCTGCTAAATGAAACAAAAGTCTTTCTCATTATGATGAATGCAAAAAACCTGTCTAGCCCTAAGAAGCTAACCACTGGCGGGTAAATAGCTAAAGCTCGTTTTTAAGAAAATATGATTTCTCCATAGGAGAACAATGGGACAGGCAAGTTTCTGGGCAGTGGCTGGAGTTCTGTCCCCAATTGTCCCAGGCTGTGCTTGATTTGATGCTCTGCCTCCCATGGAGGGCATAGATATAGAAGCTAGCTTATCCTGTGCCTTTAACCTCTAATGCACATGGCAGGAATTGGTTTTCCTTCCTCAAATGAGCATTCAATCTCTATTTAGTTAATCTCACAACAACTTGCATTTTCTGTGCTAGGAAAAACGAAAAAAAATAGTTACATGAATCATTTAAATGCCACATTATATTAATTATGATTGTGTGCATTCAAAATTGCTAATATTATGAAAGCTATGATTTAAAGCAATTTTCCTAAAATGTATTAAGTTGCTATGATTCTGGAGTAACAGACACACACAAAGTAATTACAAAATGTAAGTGTTCCCTTTTTGTAATACACTATTTGCCCACATAAAGGCATCTAAACCAATGCATTGATTTTTAATCTTTTACTTAGTATTATATAGAATAACATTCATAATAAAAGTTAATAAGAGCTGCAAGCACAGAGAAAATTAGACCACCAAATATGGCATATTTTACTAGTGAGGTCAGCATTTTATATATTTATGAGTTTAATTACTGTAAGCTAAGTTTTTATTAAAAGCCTTTGTGAAACGACTCCTTTCATTTTCTGTAGTTAACATTTCAGCAAATAGAAGTTTATTTGTGATAATAGTGTACTTACAAAATGGCTGACAGCTACCTATGTTCAAAAATTATTTCAGACTCTTCAAGCTTAAGAAATTACAACTTGTAATGCTAATTAGCTATATAACAGCTCTTTATTCTAAATGAGTATGGAAGTAGCTAAATTTATTTGTACATTAATAAATTTCAATAACTTCTAAAAAGACTGTATCTTATCCTCATTTAATAATTACTCAGAGCAATATTTGATAACTTTATACACAATGAATGGCATAAATCCTAGCTCAAAATATGTCTCTTTGTCATTAGCGAAAATAAATATAACTCTTACGATAAACCAGGTAAGTATGCCCTGTTATCTGAGCAAAGCAAAGAAGCAGTGACCTACTTTCCTTTCACATTTTGCCTACCAGCAGTATTAAATCAAATGGAACACATTAAAACCATCACGAAAGGCAGACAATAGTTTCCCTCTGATTGCCTGCCTCAGCCTGGTAGCAGTGTGAAAGTTACAAAAGTCATTTGTATCAACTCATTACCATGTCACCTCATTTCATGCCCCTGCTGGATAAGTGGCAATAAGCCCCGTGTTATCGTATTCCACATTGTCACCATTAGAACAAATCCTAATAGCACCCAGCTGTCGAAGATTACCCCAGACAGTTATTGAGATTTAGGAGGGGCAGCTTGCTACTGATTTAGGACATATTCTTTCGAATGCCCTATCATTTATTCTAGAATAGATAAATAAAGCTAATTTTATGAAGAGTGCTCATGAATTATTTTCTTCATGTCGGATACTATAATGCTCCCAACAGAGTGTTCTTCTTGCACTTTCATTCAAGGTAATGATGTTGTTGCATCTTACACAGGCACTTAAAATGCAGTTTAATGCCACAACCACTGCCAAACCCCCTGTGTGAATTCTTAGGACATTAAATTAACTAAAAAACTGAACAGTAAAATGAAGAGCTTTAACGTATTAAAACTTTTCTTTCTTCTTTCAGAATGACAGTGAACAAAGAATTGGCCCTCTGAAATGGTAAGGAAACTGGTTTATTCTAGTAATTCAGTGGCCTGAGAGAGGCGCATGAGATAGAAACAATTACAGAAGTGCATTTTCATAGTCCCTTCATGACATTTCTAAGAACTGATCTTCTAGAATAAGACTTTCAGCACTCTCTGCAATCTGCCCATTGTACAGACAGTTTGTGGAAAGAATAACTACTCTTTTAAGATATATTTTTATAGCACAACATTCATTTTACTGTGCTAATGATTATAGATCTTACAATTTATCCCACTTTCTATATACAAGTTTTATATTCATTTATTAAATTGGAGAGAAAAAATGCAATAAAACAATCTGCTTAAGTAATTAAACTTGCCTTCAAATTTACCTTCTGCTAAATCACTACCCCCATAATACGTAAACACACAAATGGTTTATGTGCTTGTGTAGCGTGTAGAACACTAAAACTGAAGTGAGACATTATGTAATGTAAAATTTTTACTGTAACTTTCTTTTGCACACCAAAATATTACTTATAATGATCTGCCTTTGAAGATGTTTATAATGGCAATAGAGTTGTTCTTTAATCAATACAAAAACTTCAGGAAACTCAGGAAATGAGAAGTAGAAGGAGAAAGAGAGATTAAGTCACTTTTATACATGTGAAAAATTATGATAAAGCTAAGATTTAACTCACAGAGTCCTTGTGATAATTACATTACACAATAAAATCTTATTAAAAATGAGCTCGTATAGGAATACTGCATAAAATTTTATACAATCTTAACTTTTGAATTGAAGCAAATATGCATTTAATTACTGAGTAACTTATGATTAAATTACTTCTCATTTCTATTTGTGCTTATACATTTGCAAAGCAACCCGCATTTGATTAATTGTAATGCCCAATTTTGCAAAACACCCAGTTTGGTCTTTTGGGTTTTTGCTTTTCAGGGAAATAATGTTTCCATAGCATTCAAATAATTGATGACCTTAAATTTATATAGACATATTTGCTTTTTATCAAATATAAGGGGCCAAGCTGGTACATGAATATAAGGACCAAAGTTTAAGTTAGGGCAACAAACTTCAGGTTTTCCGGACAGGTACATTTTAAAAATTAGAAAAAAAAAAAGGAGATGTAGGACACTGAGAATATTTTCTGATAAATATATAATTACATAAGAAAAACACTTTATATTCACATATTTATTTTTTCAACCATTTATTAAAAAGTATAATACATACCAGCTATGTGTTAAGTATACACAATGAGGATCCAGGAATGCTGAAAATTCACTGAGGTCCCTCTCCCCACCATGTATTTACAAATGAATCTGTCTTCTGAAGATTAAGCTATGAAAATCATGATTAGGATAGATCACATTAAAAGCAGTCAAAATCTTCTCAAAATTGACTTTGATTTCAGGTCAGAGTAAGTTTTGTGGCAAAGGTAAAACTCCCATATTTTGAGTTGATATTTATAAAGTGAGAATTATAATTTGATTTCTACTATATCATTTACCTATGGAGAAATCATTCACTTTCCAGAGAACTTGTCTTTAAATCTCTTTGGCATTATACTCCAAACTGAAAATTAATAAAGTATAATTTATATCAAATAGATGATAATGATGTGTCTCTATTCTAAAAAGAATAATCCAGCATTAGTGGGTAAATGAATCAGATTCCTAGCATGTAGATATTTATACTATTGTTGAATCCAACAACTGAATCTGACCCTCTCAAAGTTCCTGATAAACAGACTATTAGCCTCTGTAGTGAAACTCAGATTTTGCAATATCTGTGAATGTGTGTGTATCCATAGATGCACACTATCTAAAATGTTCACCATACATCGTCAAGTTTCTCCATTGTATGATAATTCCTCCTACCATTGTTAGATTTTAATATTATTTTCCTTTTGTTAATTCAACAAAAATTTGTTATTTTCCCGTTTTGTAACAAGCATTAAAAAAATAAATGGAGAAATACAATGGGTACATTTTCTTAAAACTGCATATGTATATATCCAAAATAATTATGTATCGTGATATTTATTTTGAGAAGCATTAAAAAATTATTGAAGTCATAAAAACTACTTTTCAATATAAAATTGGGAAATTAAAGGCAGCAGTCTTTAAGTGTCTTTAAAAATATTGTTATTACTACTAGTAAACATTTTCAAAATTCTCTAAAAGCTTGCTGTCTGGAGCTATGAAAATCACAAATATGGCTATTTCTAGGGTCATCTGGTTCTTCTTTCTATTGAATCATAAGTGTAAAATCACACCATTTAAATACCTGCTAAATCCTTTAAGTGCCATCTATATATCAATAGAACTCTAATACAAGAGTCTTTCTCTGAAAAAAGAACAAAAGAGGGGGGGATTTATTTTGTTGATGATTTATGTATGAAAAAATATAAATCACTTTTGCAGTGAACTTTTAGATTTTGTGACTACTATTAAGCATGTGTAACTTATGATTCATCTCAAAGAATACCATTAAGAGCCCTGAGCTTTTCTATCTTTATTTCTTTTTTGCAACTAACATATAAAAGAGAAATTGAGGCTCAACCACAATCCCATCTTTTTCTCACATGATGAAATGTGAAATACATATTAATCATCATCTGATGACTATGTCAGGAATAAGCATGTCAGTTTCTATGTAATTTAAAGTAGAGTCTGCAGCCTTAGCATAGAGTTACTGTCAGAAGACTGTTTCTTAGTATTCTCAGCTATATTTATATCCAAAGTTACAGGTTTTCTTGTAGACTTCAATATATACATAGCATTCACAAAAGGTTTTCTCATGCATGCATGCATTCTGTCATAAATATTACAAACAAATTTAATGAGAATTCACATTGCTGCTGAGCATAGAAAAGGGCAATTTTAAAACCACATTTTGCTATTGGTATCTCTGACTACCTGAAAAAATAGAAGGTCAAATAACTGTCAGCAATGAATTGTTTTATGATCAGATAGTTTTAAAGTTATTCCAAAGCTAGAAATATACATAGTTGGGAGAAAACAAGTCAGACAAGAAGTAGTGTAGGATGGTAATTATGTAAACTCATACTATGGCTATAAGAAAAAATTATCAATTAGTTGGGAAGCCTGACTTTTCACTTTGTATGCAGACAGGTTGTCAAGGATCCAGGTTCATATAAGAAGGAAACTCCTTTTTCAGATACTCACTTTTGAGGAAATTGCATTTATCACTTTAGAAAACTGGGCTTCAATTCCATTTTAGCAACTAGGGAGTCTGAGGCAGGAGAATGTCATGAATCCAGGAGGCGGAGCTTGCAGTGAGCCGAGATTGTGCCACTGCACACCAGCCTGGGCAAAACAGGGCAAGACTCCGTCTCAAAAAAAAAAAAAAAAAAATCTTAATCTTACCTTATCTTCTCTAAGGCATCTCATCCAATATCAGAAGCATATACTTCACCATTTCTTTGTTCTTCTTTACCCTCTTTAGATTTTCAATGCCAAAAAATAATTTTACATTTAATATATCAAGCAAAATTGGTAGAAGTAATCACCAGTGGTATACTAAATATTCATTAGCCGGGCGCGGTGGCTCAAGCCTGTAATCCCAGCACTTTGGGAGGCTGAGGCGGGTGGATCACGAGGTCAGGAGATCGAGACCCTCCTGGCTAACACGGTGAAACCCCGTCTCTACTAAAAATACAAAAAACTAGCCGGGCGCGGTGGCGGGCGCCTATAGTCCCAGCTACTCGGAGGCTGAGGCGGGAGAATGGCGGGAACCCGGGAGGCGGAGCTTGCAGTGAGCCGAGATCGCACCACTGCACTCCAGCGTGGGCGACACAGCAAGACTCTGTCTCAAAAAAAAAAAAAAAAAAAAAATGAATCCTATAAATTGCTTGCAGTTGTGCTTGCAGTTGTGGTCATGAACAAAGTAGATGATTCAAAAATATGTAAGAAGTAAAAATAGAAAGAAAGAATGTTTAGGATATATAAGGAGTAAAATCAGAAAGAAAGTTTGGATGAAGGAAGTATTTCACTGAGGAATTTTGTAAAATTCCTTAGCTTTATTAAGAGATCATTTAAAATGAGAACAGAAATAAAAGTTTTAACAGAAAAGAGTCACTAATATTCTTTCAGTAGAGCTGTGCTCTTAGAGGGACACAGGCAGAAGACATATAAATCTATGTGGACTGAAGATGGAATTTGTGATTGTGAAATATTCAGAATGTGTGATGAAAACTGTTTTGAGAAAGTTTTTGTAATGAAATATATATTATATATGCTATATACATATATCTTCCATATATTATATATTCCATATATATTCTATGTATTCCATATGTTATCACGTATACGTAAGATATATATTATAATACAAATATATATAGTCATCGGAAAAGATATGAAAGTTGATATCAGGTTTTATGTTGTCAATGTTTGATTTTCTGTTATATTTTTAGGTTTCTTCTTTCAATAGGAAACATTTTTGCATGGTTGCTTCAGCTATTTACTGCTACATAAGTAGCCACCTCAAAATAAAGTCTATTAAAACAGCAATGATTTGTTACTTTTCATGTGTCTATGGGTCTATAAACTGGGCAAGATTTGGCTGAGTAATGTATGTGCTCCACATGATAAATCAGTGTAGTCATTCACAGTTAGAATCTGTTGCTTATTTGGCCTAGCTCAAAGTTTCCAGGTTTTACTTCATGAAACTGATGTTTCAGTGCTCCTCCTTCTGACTTCTGTCTAACCATAGGATTTAACTCTGATTTCCTTACGGTTTAACAGCTGGATTCCAAGAAGGAGAGTTCAAAAAGAAACAGTTCAAATGTGCAAGTGCTTATCAAACCTCTGCTTGTCTCATGCTTGCTAATGGACCATTGACCAAAATAAATCACTTGTTTAAGCCCGAATCCAATGAGAGAAGAGTAGAAAAGAGTTTGGCTATCTTATTCAGAGGCATGATTCATTGGTAGAATGCTAACATTACAGTCAGCCATAGCGTTTAAAAATCAATACAAATGGGTCAGGCGCAGTGGCTCATGTCTGTAATCCCAGCATTTTGGAAGGCCGAGGCGGGTGGATCACGAGGTCAGGAGATCAAGACCATCCTGAACAATGTGGTGAAACTCCGTCTCTACTAAAAAACACAAAAAATAACCAGGTGGGTTGGCACGCATCTGTAGTTCCAGCTACTCAGGAGGCTTAGGCGAGAGAATCACTTGAACCTAGGATGCGGAGGTTGCAGTGAGCCAAGATCACGACACTGCTTTCCAGTCTGGTGACAGAGCAAGGCTCGGTCTCAAAAAAAAAAAAAAGACAATACAAATTAACAAATTGAGAGATTGAATATCTGAGAGAGAAGTTTCAATTTTTCAACATTTCACCGAATGTGGGAAGATCTGAGTAGATTTTATTTAGACAAGAACAGGCAGAGCTTCTTTGTGGCATATCAGAAAGGAACAGAGTGAAGATAGATGTAGATATGTAAGTAGGTTTGTATCTTTAATCCTAGAAGATGTTTTTCTTAGTTTTATTATTATTATTTTTTTATCCAAACCAGGAAACAGAATTATCAGTTATGTATGATGAAGAAGAAAAGGGGCTGGACTTTCTAGGAGAAGAAAAGGGGCTTAAAACGGTGACAAAAATTCAGCGAGGGAGAAGGAGTGAGAAATGTATTTGAATTATCAGAGAATACTATAGGATTATTAGCATTTCGTGATCATAAAGCAGAAACTGTCAGTCTTTTTGTATCACACAGTGTATTTTGCTAAGAATTTTGCAATGATAAACTAAAAATAAAGGCAAAATTGAAGAAATTGCTGATCATATAACATCTCTATTGTTAAACCTTTACAACTCTGTGAGACAATAGCTCCACTTTATTGAAGCACTGTGAATTCCAAATTCTCTTGGATTGCCAAAAGTTGCATGCCTGGCAGGAGGAAAAAGTCACTCTTTGCTCTTTACATCACAAGTATTTCCCAGGAATTCAGTGAAAAATTTGCTGAATAGAACTCCTATTTGCTTTACTAAGTAGAAGCTATGTAACTTGGTGAATAAGAGGGAAATTCCCAGAAGTGATCATGGTAGTAGGGTAGCAATGTTTGGGTTTGCTTCACATTTGGCAGCTTCACATTTACTAATTATTTAACTTCGGAAAAGCAATGTAATCTCCATATCTCCTTTTGTCTTTGTCCCTTCATCCATCTCTCTCTCTCTCTCTCTCTCTCTCTGTCTCTTGCACTGGGACCATCCACCATTTGATGTTTTCTCAGAGAAGTGTCCCTTCATCTCTTGAATCAGAATTTTCAGAGGATACAATGTAAGGATTTAATTTAATAAGTTAACACTGTAAGATGCTTAACTTAGTGCCTGACACATAGTACACATTCAGTAAATGATAGATATATTGTGGTGATTGTTAGTAAGTTTTCAAGTTTAGTACCAATCCACATATATTTATCATTTTAAGAAGAATAAAATGCTAGAGACTACAAAATAATAACTGTCAATATTTCTACTTGAAGCAATGATCATTTTCCTATAATCATTTATAAAGCACCTGTGGTGTATCAGGTAGCCTATTAAGTATTAGAAGCTGCTTATTAAATTAATGAAATGAAACATTCCTATATGGTATGTTTTCAAGTTTATTTTGCTGGTTTGGCTTTTGCTGCCTTCTACTGTATTCAGGAATTCAAAATTGATTTGATGTAACTGAAGCAGAAAAATTATTAGTAAAGTATGTAAGTAAATCTGGCAACAATTTTCCATTCAGACAGGCACAAATGGAAAACGGATCCACAAGTAATCAGTCCCTTCGTTCTTGAGCCTAGTAGAAACCATAGCCAACAAGAAAAAATAATTAGAGACGCTAAAATCCTCCAAGGCATTACAACATGAAATCAGTTAATTTGAAATTATTATTAATTTTCAATTATCTACAAAATCCTTGCATCCTTTGCAGTGTGTGTGTGTGTGTGTGTGTGTGAATAAACCATATCTAATGGAAATCTTGACTGATTAGTTAGTAGATGTTTGATATGACATATGCATATCCATATTGCATATACTGACTACACATTACTATGAAATCGTAAATATATTTTAATTATGATAATAAAGAAACATTATTCTTTCATTTACGATGTTTTGTTTTTTATCCGTTTTGTTTTTACCTGATTGTCTGTGAAAGAAGAAAGCTGGCTCTATACACAGAGAATGTGTGCTTTAATTCAGGGTTTGGTTTGGAGAGTAAAATGTGAGAGGTGAGAGAGTTGGCAAAGGAATTAGAAAGAACAGCAAGCTCAATGGTTAGGAGAGAGGAAACCATAGCATATATTCATGTGATATGCCTCAGGCATACATAACAATGTGTCTGAAAGCCATTAATTCAAAAGTAGATTTTAGAGGTTAGTAGTAACTGCATGCATGTGTTTTATACTTAATTTGGATCACTTAGATATGCGTCCTTATAAATCAGCATTTGTAATACGGAACCTAAATAAATAGCCATTACAATTTATTTTAGAGGAAATTATGGCTAATCAGTCATAATTTTATGTGGCCAAATTTTGACTTGAGCAGATTTACACTAGGGAACTGTGGTTTGTCATAACCATTGAATTATATTCACAAGGAAATTCAAATTAATATTTAATTATGTAGTTTCTACAGTTGTTAAGAAAAGATATAATGATCATACCAGAGCAGTGATAAACATGGAGTAAAATGACCTCTTCTCATAAATTACTTTTTACATTTTCCAAAAATACCAGGGAAAAATATCAAAACTGGTTTAACATATATTGCTTAAATAACAATGAAATAAACAACAATGCATCAAAGGTAGTCTACGTTTGTGAAATATACTCTTGAGTGCCAGAGTAATCACCAAGCAACACATTGTTGGAAAGCATCATGGCCTCACACTCCAAGGCAACCGCGAGCTTTCTAGGAGGGTTACATTATGCAATCACTGTGAGCTGCCTTGCTTTGAATCTCAGCTCCACCACGTACCAGCTGTTCTACTTTGGGAAAGTTACTTAATCTTGTAAGTCTGAATTTTATTCTTTGCAAATTGAAGAAAATAATGTCACTTTTGTTCACAGAATATGGGAATTTAATAATAAAAATAATAAATTTAAAACTAAATTTGTTATATGCAAACTGTAGAGTCTGGCACTACGTCTTACATATATGATGTTACATAATCTACTGAACAATTACACAAATAAGACATTATTATCAGCATTTCAAGAATGAGAAACTGAAGCCTGGAGGGAATTAGTGATTCACCCAACACACAACTTAGAGAACACTTAGAGATCACCTGCTGTCCCATTCCCTCTCCCGCAACCTGATATTTTTCCTTCTGAGATTTTAGTGTCTACTAAATTTCCTTTGCAGCCAATCTTTGGAAATCCAAACTGCTTTCTCATTTATAAAAAACTTTAGCATTTTCCCCTTTACAGAAAAACTCAAGTCCTCCTCTCCAACATGCAAAGTAAAGTGAATTATTGTAAGAAACTAAACAATAGAAACTTAAGCCTTAGGTGTGTATCAGTGAGAAATGGATGCAACAGTTATGTACTGAGCTCCCACATAGGGAAAATTAAATGTTAAAATCACTTAAACACACAGAAACTGAAAGGCAGGTATCTCCATTTAGAGTATTTGATTTGCATCCACCATTCTCAGGGAGAGTGGAGGAAGTGAGTAGTAGGCCAGGAGTAGAAAGAATTCAGTGGTAGGTTTCTGATTCATAAAGTGAGCATGCAGATAAAAGTAAACATTCACATATTATTTAGTGTTTTTTGGTTACTTTCAGATAGATAGCTGAGGTCAGTGCCTCTTATAAGTCGTTGGTTCTACATTTCACATCAGAGATCCTAAGTTTTACAATCTCTGTCCTGTGTCAAACATATTCTCCAATTCACATTCAACCCAGACTCCACCACTTATGACTTGAACACACTGTTTACTTTCTTTAAGCCTCATTTTGGCAACATAATACTTGGTGATGATAATATTTAAATTACAAGTTAGCCAAATTTTAATAAAATATATTTAAAGTACTTCCCATAGTGTCTAATATAGAGTAAACACAAGTAATCACTATTATCTATTAAGAAGATGATAGACCAGGACTTAGGAAGCACCAAGACTTAGGAAACCAAATCTTTTGTATTGGATAGGAAGCTTGCCTGTCCTTTCTTCTCTCTTCAAAGTCTACTCACTACAAAAATATCCTTGCCGGGACAGATCAAAATAAAAGTTCATCAGTTTTTCTGCTGGCAACATATGCTGAAATGGCAGAGTCACGAAGAGTTATCTCCAAACAGATATCAGCAGTATCAAGAATGGTTCCTTATTTGGCGTCAAGGTCAATATCATTTTAAGTCAGCATTTAAATCAGAACATGCAAACTCAAATGCCTTCAGAAGTTAGAAAATTTACAAGGAAAAGAAGCTCATCTTTATGTGGTATAAAACAGAATAGTTATTTTTATTTAAAATATTGCGGATGACCAGATGCTATAGAAATATTAGCTCATTTAATTTTCAGAATAAATGTAGGAAAGAGGTACTATTATTGTTGTTTCTGTCTAACAGGAGAGGAAGCTGACACCTAGAGAGGGTAGGTAAGTTGTGCCAGGTCACATTTCTAATAAGTAGTAGAGCCAGGTTTTGAGCACAGGCAGTTGGGCTCCAGGTTCATTAGTCTTAACTGCAATCTCTCTCTGCCTGTATTGCAATGACTCAGGCAATCTAATGAATCAACATCTATTAAAAATTACTCCCTACCCTTGCCCTCTTTTATTCTTAACTGCACTTTGGAGAGGAAAAGATGCATATATTCTGAACCAGCTTCGTATCAGTTCTTGACTTAATTAAATTAAAGCTTTGATGGTGAAAATCATATGCAAAATAAACTATCTTCTTTTATCTTAAAGGAAAATAACTGGCTGTTTTGAGTTATGTTTGGCGATGCACGTATGTGTGGTAGGAAGACATTGCAAATAAGGGAATTTCTAAGGTTTTATACAAGTTGGATTTTCTGAATAACATAAAACAAAATGTTTTGTTTACAAAGCCTCCAGGAGAGGAGACAGAATGTACTTATTTGAATCGAGCATTTCAGTGGATTACCTTTTCTGTAACAAGTGTGGAATACAGCAGCAAAAGCAATTGATACTCAGTCATATTTCTATAAACTTATCGGTAAAGTGTAGAGGAAGAAGGAAGAAATACAGTAAGAAAGGTTTTCAATCTCAACCAAATTGTGTGGCCTCCATACACCTCATAAGCTCTGCTCCTAGCCAAGCAAATGATCGAATATTAATATCTGTCATACAGAAATGCAATCTTGTCTTTTAATGATGACCTTTCTAGCTCTAGAGTTCACTTCTTCCTTCACACATTAAGACAGTGTCAAAAAATTATAATGACTAATGCAAGGTTGAATTTTAGCACTCCTTGTTAAATCCAAGTTTCCGAAGCATGTAGTTTCATTCTCATTTTATAGCAGCTCCCTTCAGTTACAGAAAAAAAAAAAAAATAGTATCCAGGTTTTAGTGGTTTAAAAATTAAAATTATCTGATATTCTCCTTGGAAATGTATATTCAGTTATATAAAACCTTAGTCTTAATATATGACATTGCTTTCTAATGAAAAAGAATTCAGACATGTTATTTGGTCTGAATGATGTGTTACAAAATTCACTTTTCTTTGCTATTTGCAAAATAAAAATCAACTTCATCAGATTGGCTGCTGAAGACAGAAAAATAAAGACATTATCTCATCAAGGACAAGTGTACCTCTTCCCCTCCTTGAAGAGCCTAAAGAGAACACTGAAGGTGTAGAGCCTGATTAAGATATAACTTGCAAGTACAACGTTTGTTTTTAGATTTCTTAAGCTATGTTACCTACCTCATTGTAGGTGCTTTCATGCTTCTTTTCCTACCTCTGTTACTAAAATTAATTTTCAGAGAACTTTTCATTAAATCATAGAGGTTTATAGATTGAATGAGATTTAGAAATTAACTTTTCTCTCTCCTAATATGATCTTTACAATTTTACAATTGTAATTACATTGAATTGAATTGAAACTGAAAGAGTATTTAAGAATGGATGGTTCAAACATATCAGGTTCTGACTGACCATTAATGTAGTCTTCTACATCTAACACACATCATATGTAGAGAACTTAGCTTGATTGCTAGCACTTAAAGTTTTCTTTAAATTTTGGACAAAATAAATAGTACTTTTACAGAGACAATAATTTTGAGAGAACAGAAATAAAACTTCCTTGAAGAGTGGAATATAGATATTGGCAGGACCCTAAATTACATACATGAACTCTTAGTCTCCTATGACTATGAATAACACCAACTCATTTAGGTGGCTATCACTACTGTGAGTCCATTGGTCATGGTAGCCATGTCTTAGAAAATGACATATATTCAAAATGTCTAGTAAAGTGTGGATACTGCAAGGCTGGAACAGTCCAGAACTATATTTTCCTGTCTTTTATAGAGTTCTAGGCTGGTGGGGGAAGTGGGGCTAGGATTGACAGGTGACATGTCAACCTTGATACCTATATTGATAAAAAGAAATTTCCAGTCATCCTGTAATAACATATTTCTCAGTTTCATTGTTAATTAAGTCAGATCAGCCCATGGCTTCTCATATTGAATCTTTAATAGAGTGAAAAAAACTAAGATAAACAGAAAGTCACATGTTCAAAAAAAGAAGAGATTGCAGTCCTTATACAAATGAAGTATTTTGTTATGATTAACATTCCAAATGTGTTTCTGTGGCTACTACAATTAGAAAGAAACCCCTTTTGGAAGTTTAAAATGAAAAAATATGGAAAATGAGCCTAACAAAAATATTATGATAAACTATAATTTTCAATTTTAAAATTCCAACACAATTTGTTCTGATGTGTTCATAAAACATGTAATATCATTAGAAAATATGTTAACATATAAATTGGAAAATTATATATGCGGTGCTGATAAACACTGAACATTTGAGAGTTTTTGATTTCCTTATCTTTGTCAGGTATCATTTTATTTTCTTCATCTATAAGTCTTTCTGTCAAGGCTGTGTAGGGGATTTAACAGCAGGAAAATAAGGAAATAGAAGCAGATTCAGGAGAGTAGAAGGATGAAAAAGGCCTTGTTAAGATAATGAAAATTAATTATGCAAAATGTATTTATTTGCTAAATAAATTAGAATTATTGAATATTAGTATCACTCATATTAGAAGTTACTGTAAATTATTCCTTGTAAATTTCTAATTGGACCCATTTCAGATCCTTCCTTTAATCTACAAAGGAGATGATATTAGTTATCTAAATGTATAACATTCCTCAGTGAGGAGAATATATGATATGACTATAAAATAATGAGCCAGATATTTCCATAAGAAATATAGAGAAACAGACCTGTCTTTTAACATTAGGCATTAGAGATTCAAAGTAATGCTTTACTCCTGTCCATGACATCAGGTTTTGTTGCCTGTTACCACTGCTATCGCACTATTAGAAGAGTCTCATAATGAGACCTCTGCAGGTCTCTCTCCCCCATAGATTCACAGTGTGACAGCTTGTGGAGTTAAATATATCTCCAATGCCTTCTCACTGCAGGAAACTCTCACAGTCGGAGAGATATTCCAAGATTCTTCCCTGTACGGGGGTATAAGGAACCCTCAAGTAGAAGAAGGTTATAAGGACTTCTGCATACTGAGCAAAAATATCTTTGGATGCTTTGCTAGAAGGGCAAGAGGGAATAGTTTGAGACATCCTGCTGAGTCCACTTAGATTTATCAAGAGCACTCATTTAGAAATGTTTCTCAGCTACTTGAAAGACAAAATAATATGAGAATACCAAAGTAAAACACATTGTAGTAGTTTCTACTACACAACAGAGCAAATATCATTTAATTCCATACATTGTGTATATACAGACTTGATGTCTGAAGTATGTTACTGAGAATCTTCTCTTAAATATAATGTAACCTATGACTTATATCCTGCCCTGGCAGAGTCTAAATTCAAAATTACTTTTAGAAGTGACTAATGAACACAAAATCTTTGTTCTGTTTCTAGTCACTAAATGAAAGTGTTAAGAATTCACAGAATGCTAAAACTTGATTTCACAGTACATACATTTCTGACATAGAGAGAGTGAAAAGAAAATACAGCTCAAATCTATGAAAATAAAGATCCATCTTCTTCAATCAGAGAATAAAAGTGAATGCATGCAGAAGGATAACTAACTCTGCCTGAAAAAGGGAGCAATTATCTTCACTAATGAAGAAGGATCTTCATAACTATCACCTTTACACTTTTAAAAGTTATTAACTAGATATTCCTATACAAACGGGTAAAGTTGTTAATGATTAGGTTAGACATATCTGAATAATGTTGCTGAAGTATACCTTAAAATAATGCATTCTATTAAGTTTTATTCTACCTTGTATTCACTTTTTCCTCTCAAATATATATTTTTATTTTAGCAAAACTGTTTAATGTATCTAATATTACTATTGCATACAACGAAACACTTTAGCTGGTATAGCATATATTTCACATAATGTTTAGAAAAGTAAAGTTGTTCATTTCTGTTTACATGTGTGATCACAAATGCATTAACCTAAAAGTAGTTCCTCCTTCTTTTAGACATTTCTGTGCATCTAGTGGAGCTTTAAGTATTCAGATGTTAAAATAATTTACTTGCCAAGTATAGCCAAGGAACCCAGAATTCCATGACCCATATCCGTAACCCTGACTGAGAGGCTATGAGTAACAGCCAATAATGCTATAAAACACAATTTTTACTTCTTTTCTTTCATTATCACCTATCATTGCTAAATACAAAATGCTAGTTTCTATTAAGTTTGCTACCGAAGCTTTTATCTCTGCTCTCTGCTTCATAATAGCAGATGCTGCTGTGATATTCTATAGTGTCTTTATGTGGTTGTCTATACTACAAAGCATTGTACATCATTTTATTACAGAGAGTGGATCAAGAGCCAGGTAGGATAAATTAATCAGTTATCAACAAATGCATGAAACACATCAAAGTTTTATAACTTATCCTGTTGCTAGAGCAATATCCATCTTCAGGACACCTATTCACTTAGAAAGAAACATGACAGACGAAGGCAAGTTTTGCTATTTAAAATCTGCTAAAGGTTATATATTGTTGTACAAGGTCATGATCTCGGTGGGGAATTCAGAAAAAACGTTATGCTTGTTTGTAAATTTAGAGATGTTCAAATTTCCTTATTATTATGTTACCTGGTAGTATTAAAACTAGATTTTTGTTTCACTTCTAACCTTACCAAATGTGTTAAAAATATTTTACTTGCTTAGACCCTCTCTAGAGAATTCAAAGAGAGTGTTATTTTCATTTTACAAAATCAAACACTGATTTCCAGAGAGCTTATATATTTAAGTTCAGGAGTTGATCACAGCCTTTTTCATTCTCTGTACATACTTCCAAAATTTACATGAAGCCCAAAACTAATTTTACAGATCCATCTTCTAGCAACCACTCTGTTTGTTTTATGTTCTATAATACTACACTAAGCCAAAAATTAATGTAATGTAATCTCTGAATAAACTGTAGATTTCTCTCTTCTTCTGAAGAACAAAGGTTAAAGCCTTATATATTACATTTCAGTTCATCTTGGTTACTCATAAAATAAAAGCATTTTATGTTATTAATTATTAAAAGCAACTCCTAAAATATATATTCCAATCTGAATTTTCTTTTTCTACCTATAAATCTAGTCTTGTGTGAATATAATTATCCTTAATAGCCAACACTTAATATACAAATAAAATCTTACAAATTCAAAGTTGTCTAATAATAACACTGAAGTGGAATGAATCTGTGGATCAGTGCTGTTCTTCTTTATGTTTGTTCCAAGTTGAAACACAAATATTATAGGCTAAATATCACAACTATGATTAGACAAATTTGCTTTTGTTTGCATAAATATATGCTGTTTGGTAGCAGTGTTTCCCTATAACATACGAACTTAATGGTTTTCTTTTGTTAATTATTTTGATAATGAAAACGTAATTGCTGGCAATGAAAATTAGGTAAATTATTTATTAATGGTCATTTTAGGTTAATATTTTATATGCTTGAGCTTGTTTAATCATCAAAAAAACATGTGAGGTAGACACTATTTATATACCCCTAAAACAATGAGAAAATTGAGACAAAAATTATATATTAGATATAAAACATAAAATTAACAATTTGATTTAAAAAGTCACAAAACTAGTTGATTAAAAAGCAAAAGGTGAACTGAACTCAGGTTTATGTGGTGAGACAGCTTCTACTTTAAGCAACATAATATTCTGCATCCATATTTTCAGTTTGTTAAGTAATATACTGTCTCCTAGAATTAAATTGTTTAATACTTACACATCACAGTCAATAAATTATGTGTATCTCCTTCATTCTCATGAGGGAAGCACACATAATTTAAAAATTGAGGAATACCGATTAATATAGGGAGGGCTAAGTCTCCAAGTTCCATTAAACTCATTGAGTGGTACAGATTTATATAGTTTTTAAATTTTTTAATTCAATGGTAATATGAGGATGAAAAACGCTGAAGTCATTCCCAAGGTATAATAATAACAAAATCCAGAGCAGACGACTTTTAACACCCATCTCCTCTATAAACAAAATTATTGTTGTTATTATAAAAGTAAGTGGATAATATCAGTAACAGCACAAAAGAAATGCAACTGTTAATATTTTTATTGGGTGTGTTTATAACAGAGCCAATGGATTTAAGTAAAAATAAGACATAAAACAAATTTCATTATTCAAATGGAAGAAGTTATCAAATAATACTTTTAATTATATTAGCATATTTCTAAAAATGTATATATATATATACATTGCACCCTCCACCATTTTAAATATTAAACATTAATAAAATGATAATTGATAAAAATTATTAAAATTTCAAGTGGTCACAAATAAGAGTATTGAAGCATTGCATATTCTTGGACTGTATGCTCACAATCTCTGTGTTTACTTCAAGTCTACCAAAGCACTGTAAAGTTTGGAGACATAATGGATACTCAAAATTATTAGTGAAATACTACAAATGTGAAGCTTTTTAAAGACTGCACACCCTTAGTGCCAGCATCAGGAAGATGGCTCCTGTTACTTCACCCTTGGTAGACAAGTGCTTACACCTAATTGTAATTATGCAAAATTATTTAATGAATATCTCCTTTGTGTCAGGCAAGAATATGAAGTCTGGAGACATGGTGGTAGACATAGTTCCTGACAGGAACTTTCTGAAGAAATGCTTTTTAAAATTAATATTTGAATGATGGAAATTTGTGTTCCATGGAAAGACAGAGAAAAAATACGTTACAGATAAAGGTGTAAAGCACATGTACAAGAGCTCTGAGTTTGAGATGTCTGGAAATTTTTTTTTAAAGGCTATAATAAAGAATTTAAAGGTATCAAAGAGCTTTTTATTTTAAATAGAAGACTGTGATACTATTTATATTTCCAGCCTATTCGGAGCAAGAAATTTTGTGGATCAAGTGAGACCGTAGAGTTGGGAGCCAAGTCTTAGCATGCTTACTTAAATATTTTTAACATGTCATGCAAGGCATGAAAATAAGACAAGTAAATAAGACCACATAAAATAGTTCTAAATATTTTGCAACTAATTTAAAGCTAAGTGATATTTCATGGTTTCTGAGATTAGTAGCACAAATATGTCTTAAAACTAAATACTTTATGCCATTTACTTTATCAAAAGCCTTTATCTAATATTATATTTGATGTTAGTTTGAGAAAGCTACTAACTCCTTTTTAAATATTCATGCAATAAATGTTTTATAGCATAGACAACATTCTTACTCACTTCAAGTGGATTTTTGAAAAAGACAAAAAATAATAAATGAGAACTCTAACCAAGACATAGATACTGTATGAATGCATGTTTTCTGATTGAAAGATTTCCTATTTTAACAAAATAATATATGAAAGTAAGTATATGAAAATGATCCTATCTTGTCTTGATTCTTGTATTTTTATATTACTGAAAATTAGCAATTTGACTGCTAACTTTTATAGATTTAGGTTAAAGTCTACAAAATTATTTAGTAAGCATATCTACACATTTGAAGTAAGTTGATGTCAAGTTCAAAAGAAAATATAATTGCTTCTATACCTGTCTTTGTCTGTATTTTAAGACCAATGCAATGTGATGCTCTTTTAATACAATGTTATAATAACTAAATACAAAAAAAAAACTAATGACATAATTGTTAATGCTCTTAATTTACATTTATTTATAATTTATTCTCATATAAATATATGTATATACGCGTGTGTATGTGTACACACACACATATATATACATATAAAGATGAGAAAAAGATCTTTGGATTATGAGACTGACTTTCCAAGAAGAGGATACCGTCACTGTTACCTTCTTTCCAGTCAATAGACAGATGCTTCTTGGAATTGCATAAACTTATCCTATTTGATAAACAGGATTTTAGAAATCTGGTAATATTTCAAGGAAAACAGAAAACCTTTTTTTGGCTGCATAGTATTCCATGGTGTATATGTGCTACATTTTCTTTATCCAGTCTATCATTGATAGGATTCATTTGTCAATAGAGTATTTCATAGCAGCTCTAAAAATTTGAAATTAACATCCTAGAATTTAAACAACGTAAATATGGCTTTACATGAAAGACCATATCTATCATTCATTCATATATTTACAGACATCCGCTAAGCTCTTTCTATGTGGTAAGACCTAAGGATGTAGAATACTAAGCAGGATGAGGTTCCTGCTCACAAACAGGTTAAAATTGGCATTCAGAAATAATTATATAGGCATTTAGAATTCATAATGTTAGATCAAGAAAAAATAATGTAAATATTACTTTGGGGAAGAAATAAAATTCCACGAGGAAATAATAATAGCTAAGATGAAATTTTAACAGGAAGTAGAAATAAATCACTGAAAGCAGAGGAGACTATACCAGAGAGATGGAGAAAAATGGGCAAAGGACAGCAACAATAAAAATGAAAGCACTTAATTGGCATAATCTATGGAGGAAGTTGGAGTTCAGAGTGTGAAAGGAGCCTAGGAGGGTTACTGAAGCAATTTAAGAAAGACCATGTGGACTACATTAAGTAGTTTACATTTTATCTTCACAGCAATGAGAAAGCATTGTGTTTTATAAACAGGGTATCAAAATAATCAGATCTGAGTTTTAGAAAAATCACTGTCAATGTAGTTTCAGTTTTGGGAATAGAATCTATTTTGTTTCCCTTTAAAAGCAACGTTAACCATTTTTTGAACTATGACACTGAATTTTAAAAGCCGATATAAAAGGTAGTTTGTTAGAAGCAATAGATAAAAAGAACACCTTCCTATACTTAGTTGTGTACTTGTGACTAAGTTCTAGCCAATGGTATCAACATGTTACTTCCAAGCCTGGGTCGTAAAAATTTTAGTAACTCTTCCTCTTCCTCCATTTGTTTAGTAGAGAGGACTGTGAGGAGAAACAAGGTAGAGGAAGGCTGAATTCTATATGATTGCATTTAGCAGAACTCCTCCAACCGACTAATCCACATTGTGCCTCAATATGAGTAAAACATTCATTTTCTATTTAATTATACTACTTAAAATTTAGAAATACTTTATTTCAGGACTAATCCTATTCTAAATTATATAAAACTTATATGTTAAATGAGGTTATGCCATGCAAAATTATAATAAAATAATAACAATAATAACAGAAAGAAGGAAGGAGGGTAATATGGTTTAGCTCTGTGTCCCCACCCAAATCTCATCTCAAATTGTAATCCCTATGTGTTGAGGGAGGGACCTGATAGGAGGTGATTGGATAATGGGGGGCAGTTTTCCCCCATGCTGTTCTCATGACAGAGAGGGAGTTCTCATGAAATATGGTAGTTTTAAAAATGGCAGTTTCCCCTACACTCTGTCTTTCTTGCTGCCATGTAGGACATGCCTTGCTTCCCCTTCACCTTCTGCCATGATTGTAAGTTTCCTGAGGCCTCTCCAGCCACACAGAACTGTGAGTTAATTATAAATCTTTCCTTTATAAATTACCCAATCTCAGGTATTTATAGCAGTGTGAAAACAGACTGAGACAGAACGGAGGGAGGGAGGGAGGGAGGGAGGGAGGAAGGAAGGAAGGAAGGAAGGAAAGAAGGAAGGAAGAAAGGAAGGAAGGAAGGAAGGAAGGAAAGAAAGAAAGATGGAAGGGTAATTGGCTTAGCATTTAATAGCAGACAGCAAAGAAGCAGATATTGACAGGTCCTTTTATTTCAAAGTGAAAACTTTGGCAAAACTATTGCATAGCTTCTAGAGGATTGAAGAGAGTGAAATAATAGTGAGCATTGCTTCTTATTAGTCATATAAAATATGGTATTATATAAAGAGATAACTTTAGATAAAAATTGGCTATTGTGCAAATGGAAATTAAAGTCAAGAATGAATTTGAAGAAAATTGTGGTCTTTAAAAGGCATGGAAATACGTATTTTGAAAATGAGAAATCTTTTTTTATTGAGGCCATGGAGGTTCCTGAAATCATACAAAAATAGTATGCTAAGAGAGACAAAAAAGACAGTTTGGGATGGGAAGGCAAAGATGTTCTAGAAAACCCTAAACTTGGATTATGTGGCAATTGTGTAATGAAAACCTATAGCGAGTTTTTGCTCGAGTTTTGTGTTAGTTTGGTTCTACTGAAGGCATGATATTGAGAGCTGCATTTAGGGTTTGTGAAGATAACATAGTATCTTTTCTTTGGCATATCCTCATAGATTTGAATATTGTGGAGACAGAGAATTTAAAACTCCTACTGTCTGTGATATTTACTAAGAAATATATTCTTCAGGAAAACACAGAAAGTAAGAAATTTTCCCAATTTTTCATTAAGCAAAGAGTAACTTTAGATCAACGAAGACTGCAGCATTATTTTAACATTATAAGGTTCTCAGCTTTAGGACAATACTGTAACTAATCCAGCATAAACACAATGTTGTTATCGTGCAGAGAGAAGTACTTCTGGGGAAGTATCACCCTTAAATCTACTCTTCAAAGAAGTATTTGGAATGGAACTTTTTCTGTCATTTCTGATTAAAATCCCAAACCATTATGTCTAGAAACAAAATTTATCTTTTCCCTCCAAAAGTAGCCTTCCCCCTTTCCTCCTTCCTTCTTGAATGTTCTGTTGTTCAAGGGGCCCTACCTTTTCCAGTTCAGAAATAGTCACTGGGAAAAAATACCCTATTCTCCAGAGATAGTTATTGATACAGGACAAAGGATCAGGAATTATACACCCTGAGATAGATTATCTCTTTCTGTCTAGTCAATCCTGGCACTCCTTAAGAGCTTTCTCTTTATGAACAAGACTTAAATCTTCTTTTCCACAGAAACTATCATCACCTGATATAGTATATATGTCACCCATTTATTTATTGTTTCTTTGTCTTCCCTTACTAGAATTTTAGCTCTCCTGTAGAATAAGTTATTCCTGGCACTCTCTATGAACATTCTCTCCTCTACAGAGAATTTTTCCCACTGAATTTATCACCATCTGAGATATTACATATGCTAAACAATCATTTGTTACTGTTGGCCCTGCCTCTCTAGAATCTGAGCTCCTCTGGGTCATGGATTTTTATCTTTCTGATCTTGCTGAATTCTCAGTGCCTAATCAGAGCTCTGCCACTTTGTGGAACCCCAGGATTAACATTCCCTTATTATCATCTGTCTGAATCAATGTCTGGCTTGGAAAAAAATTATTCATCTTAGCCACCAGGTGCAGAAAAGCTACCTTCAAACAAAGCCAACATGTAAGGAAATTGCAAGTATAAGAGAAAGATTTAAAAAAGCATTTCTGGAAACAACAAGAACAGCACAGCTAATTCAACTTCATGATATCCAATTAAAGAAACAAATATAATTCACCTTTTGATTAAAGCTAGCTAGCTATAGACTTTTGTCACTTGCACCCAGAAGAATCATGATAGGCAGAAAAATTATAAAGTATCAGAATTATTGTATGTGAAAATTTCCAAACTGTAAGATTGGCTCAGTCACAGTGGGATTGCAGCATAGTGATTATAACCCAACCCTTACCTCAGAGGATGGCAACCTTTATTCTGAAATGGCAAAACACCTTGTTAGGAAAGATATTCTTCTATTTAGGAACTCAAAGAACAAGCATATTGAAATTGAAATTAAAAGTGAATTGATTGAAAATATAACGATGTTGAATTTTCTCGGCTACTGCTTATGGTCACACTACAAACATGACCTAAGTCTCAGTCCAAAAAAAAAAAAAATGATCCCTGCTAGGTAAAGCCCTAATTGGTAGAAAACCACATACCAGGAAGGAGTCACTGGATAATCTTGTCCTTTGAAAATGTGTAAAAGTTACCTTCTTTGCTCAAATATAAGGCCAGCATAAGAAGAGGTAGAGGGACAAGAAGCCTAGCTAGAGAGGAAACCAGAACACAAAGTCCATCCTCCTGGCAAAAGTGATAATTATACATGTCTCCCCACACCCCGCCCTAGTGAATCAGCTCAGGGAAGCAGGCTCTGACACTCCCTCTTAACCCATGCCATTCTTCCCCTAGGAAGAAGTTAAGCCCTGAAACTTACTGGCCAGACCTAGAATCTTCAAGGGCAAGGTTTAATTTCAAAAGTCATGATATTTAAATGAATATTTGATGCTCTTAGTTCAAAGAAATATTGGTGGACTTCAGCTTAAAGGAGGTCCATTGTCACAGTTCTAAATTAATACATTTAAGTTAACCTTTGCAAGTGCTTGAGATAATTCATAAGCTAAAGAAAAAATTCTCTCAATAGCCATTGCACATTTGCCCTTGGACAAAATTAATCTCTCAGGAAAAAGCTCAAAGAACGTAGATTGACTTAGCAATTAACTCCCTGCACTGTCACATTAGAATTTCTTGGGGTTTTGTATTTGTTTGTTTTGTTGTTGTTTTAGTTAAAAGGCTAATGTTTATTATTCCATCTCTGAAATAGATGTGGTATTTTTCAGTAATTATATTCCCTGTAGCATTACATAAAGAGTTTTTGGTAGACGTATAATGTACCACTTAGAATGAGTAGCAGAATAATAAGAGGCTATATCCAAGCCTGAATAACATCTCCAGATCTTGGACTTCAAGGAAGGTGTAGTGATTAGGTAAGTCTTTGGGTTGCCCTACATACATAAAATCACATATTTGTGCATATTTCATGTGGGATAGTGACATTTTATTAGGCAGAATTCAAAAAATATTATAATAAAGCTGTGAATAAATGCTGAGCAATCAAAAGAGATTGAATTTATTGTAAAACTATTCTTTTGACTGTCAAGACTTAAATTCTTTTTCACTTTCTACCTACCAAGTTTCCCTTTCCCCCTCTGCCCCCAGCTCTCTTTCTCTTTCTCTCTCTCCTCTCAACTATCTTTTACTTTCCAAAGAACTAGAAATGGGTACAATGACAGATTCAGCCTGGTCAATCAAGGACATCCATGAACACACATTTCCCTGAATTTAATGACTGATCAAAGACTGGATGAATACCTGTCCCAAGTAGCAGTATTAAACATTTTTAAAGCATTTATATGAATTCTGAGAAATTATAAGACCTTGTATGCTTGAAACTATTAGTATCCATTTTTCCATCAAGAGTAACATAGTGAGAATAAAAATATAAAACACACCGAGGAGACAAAACTAAAAGATGAATAGAAACATAGTCAAAATGGCAATATTCTAATAATGTATGAATATCTAGATCCACCTGAATCTGTTTCCGATATAACCATCAGGCTTTTCATTCATATAAGCCAATTTACTTATTTTCTCTTCATATAAACTACTTTAAACTGGAGTCCCCTCATTGATTAATAGAGTTTGTTAGCCAGGAATACTAATGCAGCTATATTTCTGTGATTTTATTTTTACGTACAGACCCTTCTGGCCTGGAAATACCTTGCTAACTTTAGAGACCTGGAGAGACAGAGAAGCAACATACACATGAAAGTCTCAATCATCTTCCAGAAATTTGATAAGAAATCCAGGACCATTTATAACATTAGCAAACCTAAGATAAGATATGTTTAGGAAATCAGACAACATCCTATTTTTAAATGTTGTAGAGGCTCTAATAGGATTCAGAAAAATATATGAACTGGATATAGTAATAATGAGTTTGTTGAGAGGGCAATTTTAGTGAAATCAACATATGAACAGTGCTACTTATATCCAGATTAAGTTATATGTTCATTTCGTATATACTTTAAAACGATTTTCAGGAATTCCTTACCTTTGGAGACTGAAGTTATCAGTAAATTAAGTTTGTTTCATTCACACTGTGACACCTGCCCATTTCTCAGGCTGAAATATGTAATGTTATTAGTGTAAGGGAAGAATATCAAGTATTTCTATGCTGTTATGTTTAGAAGACCAACAGCTTCTCCTAAATCTCTCTTCAGTAGTGTCAAATACAAAACTAAGTCTGAGATAAAATTGAAAAACTCATTTATTTGTAAACGTAAAACAAGGACATTCATCTGCAATCACTTATGTTTCAGCAGGAATTAAAAGAGTTTGAAAGGAGACTATACTCTAGAGAGTAAAAAAAAAAAAAATACTGGAAAAATTTTTGTTTGGAAATCTTCCCATTAGATAGACATTTTAGAAGTGAATGAGACGTCCTAATTAGTTCTCAGGTGCATTTGAAAGTCCTCGGGCAACTGAAAAGGGACATGTGAGCCAGTTTGGGGACATTTCAAAAGAGAAAGGATTATTTAATATCAGGAGTGGAAAGTGTAGAAAGTTTATTCATTCATTCTCATTTAACGAATGTGTTTTGGCTACTATAATATGTCACATATGTTCTCTGAAATACAGTAGTGAACAAAGTGTTTTACCTAATAGAGTCACATGCTACTGAAACTGGTAGATGACAGAATAAAAACAAAGATAATTTTAGAATATAGTAAGTGTTATATCAAGAAACAGACTGGAGAGAGAACCTGTTTTTGAAAAGATATTTAGAGTAGCGGTTTCTGAGGGTGTGACATTTGAGCCAAGACCTGAATGTTATGAAGGAATGATCTGAATGTTGAGAAAGAATGAGCCATGCACACATTCCAAAAAATAATGTAAAAGCAGAGGAAACAGTTAATATAGAGATCCTAAGTCAAGAACAAATTTGGAATTAGGAAAGAACACCAAAATATTAAGTGTTGTTTTTACATCGTTAGTAGAGGAAAGGAACAATGGTAGACAGGAAAGTGGAAAGATGACAGCACTTGATCATGTGATATCTTGCAGACACTTAGAGGAGGGTCTAGATTTTATTATAAATATAAGGAGCATCAGTTGGAATATATTAAGGCAAGAGGGTGTTGTGTTCCAACTTTAAAAACTTTTTGTCTTTAAATATTGTTTTGACTACTGTGTGAATGAAGAAATGAATATAAACTGGAAAGCATGGATGTAGAATGACCAAAAACAAGTTTACTATCAAAATACAGGCAAGAGACATTGGAAAAGTAAATAAATGTTAGAATAATGAAGCTAATGGGATGAGTTCATATTGATATATGCTTTGAAACTAGAAACATGAAGATTGATGATGGATTGGATATAGCGTGTTGGAGAAATAAAGTATGTCTTCAATATGCAGTAGCAATGATACAGTTATGAGGCTGAGATTTACTGGGATGAGGAACACCAAGGCAGAAGAAAATTTGGTACAGTTGTGATTATGAGCTCCTTTTGACATATTGACTTTGAGATGTATATACCCAAGTGGTGATGCCGAGTAGAGAGCTGGACACAGAAGCAGGATCTCAGAAGAAAGGAAAAGACTATGATGGAAAATTTGAAGCCATCAGTATAAAAATCATATTTAAATCATTGGATTACCTACCAAAAAATTATAGTTGGAAAATACATGAATATTGAGAATCAAGCCGATATATGGATTACATTGAGGAAAGAAGATTAAAAACCAGATTTGGCAAGATGGAAGTTTTCATTGTTCTCGAAAAAAGCAATTATAATCATATGCTTAAAAGAACGTTTAACATTTATTTAAGAAGTCAGAATTGATTCAATGATTGTTTGAATTTCAAGAATGCTGAATTATAATGGAAAATCTGAATTTTCATGCACAATGTTTTTAAGGTACAGAAAAAATAATTTGCATTATTGCACTTAAATTGTTTCAGGTATTATCTCTGTGCTTTCTTTCATGTGTTCATTTATTAATGTTTATAGAGAGGTCTACACTGGGTCAAGTAAAATGCTGGTCATGAAATGTAAAATCAAGTAGCAATTGTGTGATAAGCTTTCATATGTTTATCGTATTGATCTATTCATTTTTTAAATTAAGAAACTATAGATTAATGGGAAGGTTTTAAGTAAAATTTAATAATAAAAGCCACATGTCTGTTATATGAATGTCTTAGAAATGCACAAGGAGTTTCAATACATTTTTTACTTTTTGTACTCAGATCAAATGTCATCCTTAAAATATGTATACTTTAAGATTAAAAGCTTTTCAATTTTGTATTAAAATGACCTCAGATATCTGTACAGCAGTCCATCAATTCATGTATGCATATTTATTATTAAAATCTACATATAATATGGAAATATTAATGTAATATTTAAAAGTTGTACAAGGTTACATTTTTCCATTTACACTGCGAATTGAAAGATTACATTTATGTAAACACCAGATTGAATAACCAATATTTTGATTCATATTTTCAGGATAGATAGAGACTTATCAACATTACCTTAAATTACAGCAACAGGAAAATGACCAGTACTCCATTACTGACAAATAATGACTGATATGTACCAAGTACATTTTTTTTTTTTTTTACATTTTACTTAAATAGGCATTTTAAAATTACAAGTGAATATGGAAATTTTATTTCTGGTTCTTAATACGCTTTCTCTGAAACGCTTTTCCTTTCACCTCTGAAAAGGTAACGTTCTACTGTTTATCTCATTTTCAGCTTTCTTCTTTACAAATCAGCAAAAGAGAAAAACAAATTGGATATAAAATGTCTACACAGTTTGTAATTCTGGAAAAAAAAATGTACCGATTTTAAGACTTAAAATTTCCCATATTAGTTTTTGATGGATGAGGAAGTATATAAGCTTTCCAAAGCATACGTGCCAATCAAACTGATTCCTGACTTAAAATACATTTGCCAGGGCCCAGACTGGCAATAACATTAAACTACTGTAAATAAAGAATGCTGTTTTTTCTTGTATTATAATTTTCAGATAATTCTATACATATTATTCCACATTTTATTATTTGCTATCTAATATGTGACTGTAATAGCCATTTGTAGAATGAATACTATCAAATATAAAATTATATTTTATTTGTAGGAAGGTTAAATTGCTAAAATATTCATTTTCTATTGAATGTCTATTCCAACAATTTTCAAAAATGAAAAAGAATAATTAAATTCATAGCACCCAAGCATTTAGTGGGCTGGGTGCAACTGGTGAAAATGGTAAGGTGGCTTTCCAGTCCCTTATTTCTCAAATGCTAGTCTCACTCTAATGGGGACCTCCTGGTCTGTCACTATACAGGTAAGACTCATAGTATTTGAATAGTTTATTTTCCTGTAGATTCCTTTGCCATATTTTAGTCTTTAGAGGAGAATACATTGAAGTCACATCTGTGACAGGAAGAAAGTGACTAGTCATTATTTTATGGATTACTTAATAATCATTGGTAAGTGGAAAACAAATACAAATGATAGAAATTGTAATTTGTGCCTACACATGGCATATAAATTTTATTTGAGGTAATCTTATAAATCTCTTGCAAAATACATTAATCATATTTTGCTATTGTTCATTTGTAAAAGAGTTTCCAACTTGATTTGAAAAATAAAGTGTGGCTGCTTGTGCTCTTGAGCCAAGAAATATTAATATTTTATTCTTACCTCTTTATGAGAAAAGAAAATAATTAAACAATATCTCCTATGCAAAATTACAATAATTCTCTATGATATGAAGCACATCAGATTGAAATGATATTACTGCATTAAATGAATGTCCAAAAAGTCAAATAAAAATACACAATATTTTATCAAAAGCAATTAATCCTTTTTCATCCAGAGGATGACATTTCACTACATAATTGCACAGGAAATTAAAACTCTTTTCATAGGTTTAATAATGGATGAGATATGGGCTTTGGAATAATTGTTTCTATTGAACCTTGTCATCGTAAGGCATGGCATGCAAGCTGTGACTTGCAACTTGCCCCTCTGTCAGCTCCAAGATAGATTAAAGAAAAACAATAAGGGGCTCCATGTGTATGGAGCCCACCAGGACACAAGCAGGTGCTAAAAATTCAAGCAAATTTATAACATTTTTATTTTTCTTTTCAAATCAATTTATTTGCCTGGCACAGTGTGCGATGCTGCTCTAATACCCGACATGACAAGGTTACACATCAACCTTCTTTTATAAATTATATTGTCATACACGATGGCTATTTTCCTCATACCTTTCTAGGCACTGAATGTTTAAAAATACTTTAAAACCTGCATTTCAACGTCAGCATGTTGAAATATAAACCAACATGAAAATCTCGTTAAGTACTAAAAGTGCTTTTATAAATATGTATCAGTGTCAAAGATTTACACATTACATATTTAAGTGGCTAAATTTTATAGATACATGGATAGATATGCATTATATAAAATATATGATTATACATAGAAATAACCTAAAGACAGAGAAGTTGTATTTCTTATTCAATTTTGAAAGAATATCTGTTTTTTTCCTCATCCTCCCTAAGCTAGTTTTTATTATGAATCAGATATATAGGGAATGTTTATTAACCAATATTGGGAATAAATGAATTGCAGTGCTGTTTTGAGAAAAAATAACCTAAATTTAGCAAAATGCTGAGAAGCAAAACATAGCAATATTCAGTTTCAAAGCTTTATACTCAGTTTAAATCCAGACATTCTGGTAACAAGAAAATAAAGACTGCTTTAAGTTAAATTTATTTCAAATGCTATACAAAATTTAAGAGCAAAGAATCTTACATCATTTATTCCATCTATGACAGTTATTGTGTATGTAGTAGCTATTCAATAAATGTTTCTAAAACAAATTGAAGTCAGCATAATTTTTCCTGGAAAATTAGTTTTACATTTTGTACCAAACATATTGAAACTATACATAATTTGGAAATTTCTCAATTGTATGTTGAAAGCCAATAAAGGAAACTTCTCTTGTATGTACCTAGTGGAACAAAATAGTGTTATTTTCAAGAGAAACTATGCTATCGTGTTGCTCTATTTTTGAGATAAGAGTTAAAATGTTATTTTTTGTGTTTCCAATAAATGATACAGCTGCATTCCACATTATGATTTAAAAACTCTTAATATTTTTATATGTAAATTATGAATAGAAATGAATTATGCAGAAACTTCTCAGACCATTGATTCCAGTAAAGACATGGAACAAATTCCAGTTTTCAGAAGAAGAGAAAGTAGAAAGTGAAGGATAAGAAGAAAGAAGAAAACAAAAAGAAGAAATAAAAAGGAGAGAGAGGAGGAGGAACAGTAGAGGAGAAGAGAAAAATGAAGGAAAGGAAGAAGAAGAGAAATAGGGAGTACAAGGATGAATAGAGTGAGAGTTGCAAAGGGAGATGGAAGCCAGATCACTTGTAAAATAATAAATTTTTGATATTTACTTAAGAGCCAATTAAAATTAATTGACGATGATAAATTAAATTAAAACTCTTCTGTCAATAAAATAATTTTATTCAAGAAGAGATAGTGATGCATCATCGCCAAAACCAAGGGCCCTGGGGTCTTAATTCTACTGGTCTTGGACAGTTTATTAGGCTTCACTGTGATTCTGTTTCTCTAACTGGGTAAATGTCCATAAAAATATCTGCTCTATGGTTTCTGTGGGGATAAAATGAGAAAATTAACTATTTATTATGTTAGTCCATACATAGTAAATGCCTGAATAAAAAGGGGGAAAATCACAAAGAAAATATCTATGAATATCTGTATATTAAAATGGAGCATAGTATAGTAGAAAGACACAACTGAGAGTTAATATTAAATTTTATTCAATTTTAGCACACACTCTTGTTAAAACTAATGTTTTCCATTAAGTGATTTATTGAATTATTTGAGAAATCAGTTTCCACATCTATAAATAGAAGGCATTGTTTTATCATCTAAAATAATTATGTTAATTCTCATTGTATAATTAAATAGACATCAGCAGATACAAAAATAAGTATATTCTTTGTACTATTCTTTATAATCTGAAATTACTTTGATAATTTTTATTTATCTTGTATTCTATTCCTTTCGTCATTCTCAATTTACACTCATAATTAGATTTAATTAGAACCTTAAAGTAAAACTGATGTTGAAATCCCTTTTGAACTTGTTATGGAATATTAGAACAATCGTTTTACTTTCAATGCCTCAATTCTTTTACTTTTAAAATGTAGTAAAAACATAAAGTGTTTAAAAAATTATATTACCAGATTTGAATGGTGCCCAGAATATACTAAATACTTGGTAAATGTTTGCTTTTTTACTCCGTTATTATTGCTAATGTCGATGTCTGTACTATTGCTCCTTTGTGATTATGATGGAAATAATTAAGTAGAGTCAGAGAAGCTAAGATGTTAAAAATATTGTTGAAAATTAAGGAAAGCTCATTGCATGATAGAGTGGCCATGTTTGGAAAGGAAAGCGTGACAAAGGGGTATTGAGAAGCAATGCTGACGAGCACATGGGCCTTCAGGACTGGGCATACTTGTATTCTAATTCTGACTCTACCATTTCTAAACAATTATTCTTGAATCTTATTTAAGCTTTCCGAACTTCAGATTCCACTGATGTAAAATGAGCATATTCTTATCTCGAAACTTCTGTGTGAATCTTAAAGGAAATAATATACCAAAAGTGTCTATTATTTAATAATTAATCATTTTAATTTCCATTCTCAAAAAAAAAAAAAATTCTCTCTGACCACATATTCACAGGATACCAACTTACTCTCTCACTGACAATGATTACAAACCTAAGTAATATGTGAAACAAATAATTTCGGGAATCGAAAATCTTGCAGTGCTGGACTGTGGTTCTTGAGATAAAAGAAATGCAGGTAAATGCCACATCCACATGATACTTGCAACAATTTCCAGACCTTTACAAGCAAAGGTAAATGCCGCTTAAACTGAGAACAAGGGTCTAGCTGGGCAGAAGCAGCAGAAACTGAAGGTTAAGTCTAATGAGGTGTTTAAAATTTGCAGGCCAGAGTGCCAGAAGTAGAGAATTGATCACAGGAGACCTAGAAATGTACCTAGTGGTCTCCTTGAGTCATTAGGCAAATCCTAAACTGTACATCCATAGGCCTAGACTCCTAAGGGTTTTTTCCTAAAGGTGGCAATGTGTTAAAGTCATTAAAGTAGAGAAAATCTTGCTGAATACTCTGGGCATTTACATGAATCTCTGTAGGGCCATGTCTTAGAAATAGGGCCACTCTAGGCTAAAATTATGAATTACTCTCATTAAAACTGAGTGAAGTTTAAACTGATGCCTTCATAGAATAAAGCTGAGATGCCAGAATAGGAATTCGTGCCAGAACAAAATACTACACTGTTTTTTGCTTTGTTTTGTTTTAAAAAAAAAAAAAAAAAACATAATTAAGACTTTGAAAAATATCCAGCCTAAAATTACACAACCTATTAGACACATGAGGAAGCATGTACATAGATCCATAGCCTGGATATAAAGCAGTAAATGGAAACTAACACAGAGATAAGTCAGATAATGTATCAGATGAGGACATTAAAACAACTGTTATGAAAAGAAACTTATGTATTGAGATTTCATCAAAAGATAAATAGAAGCTATAAAAGTAAGAAATATAGAACAGAAAAAACGATATCTGAAATATTCTATAAGAGCTGAGCAAACTAGGACACCTAAAAACATAGTGGATATAACTGTAAAAAGGTATACAGCAACCTTGAAATAATTAAAAATGTTTAAATTAGAGAATGAAACTTTTATAGACAAATTTAAGATATTTTACACATTTGAAGGTTTATTAGGAATAAAAAAGGTTTGGTAAAAATAATGAATTCTACTGGTTATGGATGTGTCATATTTTTAAAGTTGTATTTTATTCAATTTTAAAATATTTTGTTTTTATTTCTGACACATTGATGAATATTAACTGGGATGCTCATTTTTTAAAATAAAGGTTTTTGTTATGTCTATGACTATTTATTAGTGATGTAAAAATAGTTCATTTTAATGATAGTTTCTTAGTTAGAATTTGCCAATTTAGAACTCACTAACTTTTCAAAGTAAATAGTATTCAACTTTCACTATTCAGCTGAAGTACAGGAAACTTGAACACATTTAAAAACAAACTATTCCTAAATGAAGTTGGTCTTCCTTTAACTACAAAATCTTAGCTGAGAATGCTGATGAAACAAATTGGAAACCTTAGGGTCTTATAAGGAAGCTGGTATTCTTTCTTCCATCCATCATGATCAGGCATTCTTCTTGATCCGTCTCTCACCAAATCATATTATTTAATCTCCCTTGATCTAACCTTTATGACCATGCATCTCAATTTCAACAACTGATCTCAACTTTTTGTATTTGAATATAGTAGCCTTGATATTTCCCAAACATCTCATCATGAGGTCATTATATATTCATAAATTCAGAAATATAAAACAGATACAGTATTCTTTGAAATTAAGTGTATGTAAATAAAAATAATGCTTTACTTTATGTGATTGACATTACCTGTTTTCAATGACAAAAGGTTTTCTAAAATTGTCACATTTATCCTCAAATATCTAAAAATGCTAAAGATACATTATCTGGGTTAGATATATAGAACACATTAGACATATTATTATAGGATTTATATTTCTGCATGAAATATAGATATAAGATTCCTAAAGGCATACATTTTGAATTTGAGAGCAAGGCTTATAGATGCAATATCATTAGTTGGATGAAAAGTACTAATTCATGGTGATAAAGTCATCTTTATTATTACTATTTTTTTCTAATCCAAAGCCAATGGACACCAGTATACTTGTTTTTGTTGATAAAATCTGGATTGTTTCCAGCAGGCTTCTTTCCTTCATATATTAGGAGAAGTTTACCTATACATATGATCAAGACACTTTTTTAAACTAAAATGTTTGCATTAAGCTTTTCCTATAAGTTGGATATAATATTCTCATTTTACGGTGACAAAAAGCATTTCCAAATTATCGGAATAGATTAATATATGTGTCATAAATAAATTTTTTATTTTGTAAGTGTACTATTTGTATCATTCTGATTTTATTTTTATAGGAAACCAGGATTGGATTTATTATTTAATTAATTTTAAAACAAATTAGTGTTGGAGTGTCATAATTTTATAAAGTTCAGCCCAGAAAAAAATGACATTTTCATGATAAAAGATAAATTGCGGCATATTCTTTTCAAATATGTTCATATTATCCTATGAAATTAAATATAACAAATGTCAAATATATTTAATCCTCAGTTTTTATTCAACATTAATCTTTGAAGCTTCTGCTAAATTATTTTAGCAATTTAAATTTTGACATGGATTTATTTTTCTTAACTAGAAGCTATTCATAATGTAATAGGGTGTTATAGACAAATATATTTAACAAGCAAAGTAATCATAGTTGAAAGAAATGCAAAAACTTACTCTATACTTATTTATTGACTATGTGGTATTTACGATCAAGTCAGAAAATATAAATTTTAAAGTAATTATGAAACTGAGCTTTCAACTGTAAAGATTTTCTGAGGTGTGGGGAACCATCTAATTGATAGTCATCATTTATTTTTTATTTATAAAATGTAAATGTTTATACTAATATAGATGAGTTAATAAAACATGAATATTATAAGTTCAACATTTTCTAATCCGATGTATGCAGTCACAAAGAAATATGTGCACACATAAGTGCAATATTTGATGCATACATCCTATAAAATTCAGGTGGTTATTATTTACTTTAAATCTGTATGATTAAAAATATTTAACCATAAATTTAGCACACCACATTGCAAATAATCAGTGAGCAGTATAATAATTCCATATCAATGATCAAAGTGGTTTTATGGAAATATTTTCCCTTAGAATCCATAAAATCTTAACAAAATATAAAAAATAAAATTGTACAATCTATTCTAAATAAGTAGTGAATGAAAAATACTTATGCTTAAAACATGGAGATTCCTTAGTTACTTAATGTACACCAGTTTTAGTAATAAAATCAATTTTTAAAATTCTTACATAATTTATATCAATTTCAGAAATACATGTTATTTAGGTATTTTTGTTTCATTTACTTCTTAAGCTATATAGATGGTCTCATTAATAATCACAAACATTTCAATTACAAATCTTCAGAAGCTACACTTCAGTTTTAGAGCTGAAAGTTGATAGCAATCTGATTTATTTTATTCTTTAGGATAGTAATAGGGTTGGTAAAAATTAAAATTAAATGTTAATAGAGCCAAGAATATTTTCTTTCATATTCTTTTAAGCTATGAGAGATATATGTCTACTTTTAAAGTAAGTCAAAATAAGCATAAATATAAGTTTTTCTAGCTTTTAATACGTTTGAAGACAATAAAAATGTTTTGTACATGAATAATTGTGATACAGAAAGCACAGTATTTCACCTACCTTATATGTGTGCATAAAAAATAGTAGCAACATATATTAGATTTAAAAAGAATTTCATATTTAAATAAATTCAAATGATAATTCATATGTGACAGACCTACACTCATCAAAATTCATGAAAAAATTATTTCTGTACTGATAAGTCTTATAAATTATGTAATCAGCTTGATAATAAGAAAGTTCTCATTTAACAGAAAAGCTCTCTCTTAACGAAAGGGCAAAGATTTCAAACATTTGGAAATTTTTGAAAAGTTGATGAGAGAGAGAGGGAGGGAGATGCAGCATTGAGCAATATAAAAATTAGTTGCAGCATTATTGTAATTTACACAGGAAACTACATAGATTATTTTCCACTGATTAGCAATGAACATAAAGGTCAAACTTTTCCCTAGCTTGTCACAGAGAATGATTCTAGGATAGAATAAAAATGTCTGTGGTACTGGGTAGGCAGACAATTAAGGACTGAGATTTTCTTGATTTTTACAGAATTTTGGTCAGGTTATATTTATTTGAGCATATATCTAAAAAAGTAACCTGGTGTATAAGGTTGGTTGAGATTCAGTAATTACATGAAAATTAAAATTAAAAGTAAGTGGGGGTTGTGTTCTTTCTAAACCAGTTTGATACACAGATATAAAGAGTATATAGAAGGCATTAGAGAGAAACATTATGGAGAGTGGAATTGTGGGCAGAGGGCATAGTTGAGGTAAAGATTCTAGGAGGCAAATATAATAAATCAGCTTTCATTTTATAAAACAGAGAGATATAAATATAAGGAAGGTCACATCAAAACAAAATCAGGAGGTTTTGGTGGGTGTCTAGCAATAATAGATTATGCCATCTGCTCAGAGTGGATATTTAGTTCTAAGAATGGAGAAAGGACAACAGAGCTGGAACATGTTAGAAACTAATGTGAAATGATCAGTTTTTGTGAGACATGGAGAAGGAAGTGTGCTTTTCTCGGATATGTATTAATACAGATAATTTATTAGAAATTATATTCAAAACCCAATCATTCAATCAAAAGAATTAAGAAATATGTTTGAGAATGATATCACATTTAATTTTAAAAAGTTCTAAGATATGTATAGGTATTGTGCTAATGATGTTGTTTGTGTGCCAAGAAAGGGTTAAACAAACTCAAGGATTTACTCTCAAAAGAAGACTTCAGAATAAAGGAAAATAAAGCAAGTGAACTTTTGTTCACTATTTGTTCCATGGAAGCATTTTTTATCAAAAAGTGTTTCTCATGGAGGAGAAAACACTGTCAGGAGATTAAACAGTGGTAACTGGACTATGTCTTACCTAAGAATTAAGCAGAAAACCTTTTCACAAGTAGAATTTCAGAAAATGTTCTTAGAGACAAACATTTGCAGTATTGTTTCAGCAATGACTTTCAAATGCCGCGATCCTTAAAAAATAAAAATCTTAATGCTACAACCTGTAAGTGTTTATTAATGTAAATGCTGAAAGTAACTAATGATCTTAAAGAAGTGATCCAGCAAAGTGTCAATCTCTACAGTAGGGTTTTCACATTTTTGCTTTGTTTGTTTGTTTTTATCCTGTGACCCATGGGACAAACTTTAGGCAGTCCACAATATTCTGAAATGATATGGAGAAAATATCAATTAGGTACACTGTGGGAAGTTAATTTCCTTAACCCCATTGGATACGCAATAAGTTGTGCAACCCCAAATAGTTAAGATCCCCTGTTCTATAGTAGAATTGTAGCTATTGGTAGGCTAGTTTCCTTAGGGAGTATTGAGCCTTACTTACTAATAGGAATATAGCTTTTATAGGACTACAGGTCTACGTATTCATAGTTTAGATGCTCAGATTTTACAAAGTCTCTCCCAAAGCCCAAAACTAAAAGTATTCATGGTGTAATCCAAATACATAGTTCAGACGGATCTAACATGAGAGCATTCTGTATTTTAATTGAGGTGAAGTAAATCACCTAACAAAGTGTCTGGTGTGTAATAGTTTCTAAAATGTGTATTAATATCTGCCTTCTTTACAGAATTTTATATTCATGATATACTGAACTTAATTATTCTCTTTGATAGATAATTCAACTATTATAGAACCTTACAATTGAATATCTGATGTTAAGGCAGTTTTTGAGCACCTATTTTCCAAGACTCGCTCTTTCAAAAGATTAGTTTAATACACAAAGCATGGATTCTTTATTACGGTTCAAATCTAGAGTCCTAAAGTGGGGGAAAAACTTGGCATGTTCTAATCACAGAGGAAAGCTACTATGAGTATGCACAGTATAGAGAATTCAAGAGAGTAAAGGAAAATAAAGTGATACTGATTCTAAATTGTTTAGGATGTATCAGACCACAATACAATTATGTTTTCCTGCTTGCAATGGAAAATCATTGGTAGGTTTTAAGCAGACTACTTCATGTGTGATTTAATTTTTAGAATACACCCTGGTTGCTTTAAAAAGAGTGGATTACAGGGAAGCTGATAGGAAGCAAAATAGACTAGTTAGGTCTAATCGGTACAATATTATGATAATTCATGTAAATTATTTAGATATTTAGGGCAGGTAGGAATTTGAATTGCACTTAGAAATACAGCCAGCAAGGATAGCTCACGATTTGAAGGTAGAATGTACAGAATATTTTTCTGAGCAACATAGTATATGGTAATGCTAATTACTCATATAGAAAAAAAATTAATGGAGAATTTATTGCTGGGAAAAAAAATATCAAGAGTTCTCTTTGAATCTACTAAGCTTCAAAAGTCTTTTTAATGCCAAAATAAAAATGTAAAATATGCAGTTAAGTACATGAGTTCAGAATTAGTGGAGAAAATGTTACAAAATATATTTTAGTATTTTGGGTCTGCGGGATGTTGGCAGGTAATACATTCTCTTGCAGAGGAGAAATTGCAAACTACAAGAAGCTGGAGGTTTGCATTGTATTTTTTTTAAATGAAGAAGAAAATCAATAACTGTAATAGCTGGAAATTACTTGAAAGAATGCATCCATCTATATTTAACTTCTATATATATCTATACATAAAATACCATAACATTTGAAGAATAAGTGGTTATATTAATTATTATAAGCAGGTACACAAAAATTAGAAATGTTAAATAATATTTTTATGTTTACTTGTCTTTCTAGCATTCAAAGCTTTCTACACAAGCATAGAGTTCAATTGAATTTGTGTAACTATCAATAGGCATTTATAAATTTGTATATAATGAGTACATTAACAAATTTTTCAATGTGTATGAGTTTCATGGTCTCATCAATGATTTGATACATTACTATCTTACAGAGGGCAGATAGATATAGTATTCACTGAATCTCTTCATCACCATTTTGATGAAGATTGTCAGTCCTCAAAAAGGTTAAAGATTCATATAAAGCATGCATGTTTCTCTTCCTTACTCTAAATTATCTTATCTTTTAGCTACTAGCATTGAAATATTTAAAATATAATTATTCATCAACAAGATAATTATCAGGCATTAAATATGTGTTAGGTAAATAAGAATTATTTCAGTGTATTTAATAAATCTTTAATTTAGACACCAACATCTTTTTTCTATATTCCACTCTAGATCTCCAATTAGCACATCTAGAAAAAAGATAAAAAGTGTATCCTCAAAGAAAGGTCCAAACTGCAGTCAGAAACCCTCCTTCAACCCCACCATGGCAGCTTCATGACCTGAGTTAGTGAGCCACAAAATGAGAAGACTTCAAAGAGCTGCAAAGGTTGTGCTACAGAAAAGGGTTTACAGATGTAAAGGGTAAAACAGCATGAGGAACTACGGAGGTGAAGCTCACATTAGCTGTAGACTATGACACAAAAGGAACATTTAATCTATCAAGGATAGAGAGTAGAATTGTAACAATGAAAACAAATACTACCTGCTGACTAAGAAAACTAGAGAGGAAAGCAAAATGAAATCTCTCAGGAAAGGTTCTGCGGCTATTAGCCGACAAAGTAAATTGAGAATGCCTTTTTATATTACTTGTAATCATAATGCATAGGAAAGAAAAAAAAAAAGAAAAGTAGTATAATTTGCAAGACTGACAACCATCTTGGCAAAAAAGAGAGTATAATGAGATCATAAAGGTAGGGTGGTTTCACTCTTTTTTTTTTTCCTCTTCTTTTTTTTTAAATATTTAATTCTGAGTTCTACATTTTTTGGAGATAACTATAATGGTTGAGGACGTCAAATCTAAAGTTGAGCTGATTAGCAAGCATAATGAACAAAGTCAATTTCAAAAGAAGCTGAAGAATATTTCTGGTTCTCAAAAATAAATCACCTGTCAAAATTTTATAGCAAAGAAGATCAAATGCCACTTATATGTAGTGAAAAAGCAGGCAAAAAAAGATAAAAAGTAAGCAACCCCAATAAAGTGAGAACTCGGCTTAGGGAAAAACCTTGAGTAGACTGACACAGTAAGAAAGAGATAAACAGGATAACTTTAATGTAAAACAAGACGTTTTACATATCCTTAATGGCAAGTATCTTAATAAATTGCATAAAGATGACAATAGTGAGAATCCTATGAATGTTAGGTCTCCAATTGTGTCACTGCAAATCAGCTATATTGTTTTCTTAAATCAGTTTCATGTGCTGTCTGTGGTTATTGTGGCACAGATTTTCACTTTAGAAAATACTGACAGTAGTAGTGAGTGGAGTACATTTGAGGAGAGTGACAACTAGGAAACAAAATGAAGGTGAGAAATTTGAACTTAATAATCTGTATTAATTTATATACCAACAATGAGCAAAATCCTAGCACAAGTGGGCATTATATAAATTTGTTTAAAGATATAAAAAGATACAAATTTACTATCTTCTCAGTTGAATACTAAAGAGATATTCACAGATATAAAATAATATACACAACAAACTGCACTTTGCTCTAATATAAACATCTATACTCTCAGTAATTATGAGAACTCGAGATTACTGATCTGTTTACAGATATGTTTTTCCTTTCGCCTTGTAATTACTATTACTGCCCTGGTCCAATATACTTGATAAATTAATTGAAGTAAATTTTGCCTAAAATTAACCTAAGAAAACTCATAATTATCCTGAAAGATATTTTATAATATTGATAACTTGAGAATAAAATTCCAACGGACTGATTTCATATATGTATATATTTGCAAAAATTTAAAAAGAAAAGAGCAAATCTTCTCTTCCTTTTAGTTTTTGCTCATTCTAATCCCTCTGTATGATTGCTTATTTTTAGTTTTAAAAAGTTTTTTCACTTCCATGCACCTCAAGTATGACGTAAATGAATGTTGAGAAGTGTTGCTTGGCCAGTGAATTTTTGCAGCATGAGTTCACTGCTACATTTCTTTTCTATAAAATTTGTTCTTTGGAAACATATACAGAATATCGTAACAGTGAGAAAAGTATTCAATAAGGTCATAGACGGTAATGCTAGCAGAATCCTTGCCATAAGGGCTTAAAAATTCTTATTAGAACAGATTTCTATAGCAGGGAGGACAAATTGTCAGTTCTTCCATGATAGAAGACATGCAATAGAAAGAATTCAATATAATCAATCTGCCAGAAGCTGGTTAGGTGAGTGATCCTCACTGGGCAATGGTGCCATAAAGGAGCATAGACTTAGCTTCTGCTTTTTGCAACTCTGGTATTTAACAGTAGCAACAAACCACTGATAAGGCCAAATTTTGTTTGTTGAGCTTCCACCTACCCTCAAATTCTGCTACCCTGCCCGCTTTGTACATGGGCCCCTTGTATAAGCACCTGAGAGGTTGATGTGAAAAAAAGAAAAGAAAAGAAAAGAAAAAGAAAGAAAAGAAAGGAAAACAAAGAAAAAAGAAAAGAAAAGCAGACTAACATTCAAAGAATGAACATTATTTGCCCTGATTATTGCTAGATTTATCTGCAATGAAGAAATGTAAGTAACCATGTACCTTTTCATTATATCTTCTTGTTGAATCCTACAATCAATCATTTTCTTTCTAGCCTCTTACCAACTGGCCAAAGCAATAGGCTTTGCACATGATTTAGCATAAATCTTAAACTCTTATCATTTCTCTTTCCATAAAAAAGGCACAACCAGGCATCCTGCCAAAATTCTGCCCAAAGAAGTATTCCTTTCACCATTGCCTTTTAGGGCTAGCCACTAGAGGGGCTGCAGTGCAGAAGGAGTCCAATTATGCCCAGTGACAGAATTCATATTGACCTGTGAAATATTCTGTTCCTCTTTGAACTGTTCATAGCAAACTGTCAGTGAGGTCCTAAGTCTGGTAAAGGCAAGAGCAGCTACATACCTGTAGTAGGTGTTATGAGAGTCTGAGTCATCTGCTCATACAACTTGCTTAAGTCCTCCTTACGTGAAATCTCACTTCTATTTCATAATATAGAGCTGCTACTCATCCCCAACTTTGTGGAAAAAGAAAGAAAACACTTCATAAGAGCCTGCTTTGATCAAATATTATTTGGAGTTGCAGTTGAAGTATAAAGTCTCTAAAGAGGCCCAGGAATGATACCTAAGCTATTAATAATTTTCTAAAGGTTATTTAACAACAAAAGAAGTCATTGTTTGAAAACTCCCAGGGTATGTGCTATGATTCTCTTCTTGGGAATTCATTTCCACAGGTCCCTACTGTGTACTCACCAGAGACTCCTGGAACACCATTAAAGATGCTGTGCCTAAGGCTTAAGTGACAGGGAAGCATGCATTGCAGCTTTGTTCTGCTGCAACTAAACCTAATTTTTTTTAGTTTTAGGAAACCTTGGAAATTAGAAACCACACAAGTTACTTGACATATGATTTGAAGGTCACCTAAATAGTACAATTTTCCTCCTAAAATCCAAATAAGCTTACATAGCATTGATTGTACCTCTTTTTAATTGGTAAGTGATGCAAGATGCAGCAACTTGTTTTTAAATATAGAACCTTAGCCCCTTCCTCTTTAAAGTGTGGTTCGCTCAAAAATGCATCAGTATTACCTGGTAGCTTGTGAATAATGTAAAAATGCAAGCCCTTCCCCAGACCTAATAAATCAGAGTATGCCTTGCAAGAAAATCCCTAAATGATTTGTGTGCATGCATGTTTAGGTTTGAGAAGTTCTGCCCTTGAACACGAGATGAAATTCTACTGTTGTAGAAAAGTTTTAGATTTTGAGGTTTCATCTTTTACTCTCGGGCAAATACATGTTTTAGTAAAGTATCTAGCCTGTGTGTCACCTTCTTCTGACCACATCAAAATAGTGTAATGTCATTAATGTAGTAGACAAGAGTGACATTTAAAAGTATATGTATGCAATCGATAACTCTGTATACCATATTTTGACAGAAAGTAGAGTAGTTGGTATAATCCTAAATTACCATTGTGAAGATCTACTGCTTTTCCTCCCAATAAATATGAGCTACTCCTGGACATCCTTGTTTATTTATATGGAAAAAAAATGCAATCATCAAATCAATAGCTACATAATAATTTGTTCCAGGAAGTTACCAAAATTGGAGTAACAGGTGCAACTGGAGTTACCCTTTGACTATGTTTAAGATAATCCTTACTGTTTCCAGCTAATCAGGACTACAGTTGATATCACAGTCCTCACATATTAAAAACAATATTGCTTTGCCTTTACTCTTTTGAAAGGAAAGTTCAGGACCAGGGTTTTAAAATTGGCTCTTTCTAACAAAAACAAGAAAAAACACTACTCAGGGTGCTGGGGATTATATGTACTGTCATACATTGCCTGAACTAGGAACTAGATTATAATCACACTGATGTGTGAATCTAATGAAGCCCCTCTTATCATAAGAACTTTAAAGTAAAACTCCATGGATCACCAAATGTTCACTGGGCTGTATACTGACTTATGGGCCACCCAGGGTCAACTCAGAGTCAGTGTCTAGTAATCCCCCAAGAGCATGAGTATTTCTCCAGTGCACAGTTAACTGGTATTCCTCTGCCAAGTCCCTTTAAGGAAGTCTATAAGAAAGATTTACATTATATACTTCTGACAATAGAGCCAGGGTTCTTCTTTAGTTGAAACTAAGCCATCTCACAAAGAGCTCTGGGCCTTTGAACTCCTTGGAATCTGGAGACTTTTGCAGCACCTACACTTTCAATTGTAATCATTCAAATCAGATGCCTACCGACCCACTCTAGAAAAAAAAAACAAAAATAAAATATAAAGAGTAAACTATGTTTTATTACACCAAATAATTGCTTATCTATATCCCTGTAAAATATATCTTCAAGATCATGAAACATACTTATTTTATTCACTCTCTCCAGTCATCCCTTGCAATTCTTACTTTACCTCTAGTCACACAGACTCTGACTTCTAGTTCTAGGCCTCGAGGCAATGAGAGAATGGAGTGAATATTGAGAAGAATGGGTGGTTCATTGCCAACCATCTGCCTCAGGCAAGGCAATCCAGGTTTTCAAACAAGAAAATGCTAGTATCTTAAAAATGGATGATGAGGCCAGACTGGAGGATAGGAGCAAAACCCCAAATACTTTAACTGGAAATGTATTGAGCGATAACTTTGAACCAATCTATTGATAGATGAAATTATTTTGTAGAGTGAAAAGAGAATGTGTCAGAGCTATGCATTTGTTGTTTCTTCTCTTAGGAATGAGACAGCCAGAAATTTAGAAGTGATACTAAAAAAAAAAAAAAAAAAGAAAAAAGAAAAAAAAAAAGAAAGAAAGAATCTTTCAGTTTTTTTAGGACATTTCTGTTTTTAAAGACGATGATTACATCTGAAGAAATAATAAAAGACACGATTATAATGTACTATATTAGATTTACTTATTGATAAAGTAAGAGAAGCTATATATTTAAATCTTTCTTTGCTAGATGATAGATGATTTAACAATGAACTTAACAAAGAGTGAAAAATAAATGGATGCCCAAAAGTATAAAAACAAATTCAAGCAACAGAAATGTGAGGTTTGGATCCTGTTATGGAAAATGATAGCAACATTCGAATAAGTAAAAACGTTTTTGATGGGATAAATGCACAACTTTTAATGCTAAAGGTCACAATCTACAAAAAAAGTCATAATATTTACAAATACCTATGCACCAAACAACACAGTATCTACCTTCTTTAATAAGAAACTCCCTTAAAAAGGAAACATTATTTACCCTCAGGTGAGAAAAAGAAAAATAGACAAAAATGGCCACATAGATAAGCACATGTCATCAGTTCTAAAATGATGAACAGATTTGTGTCAGGGTCTTAGAGGAGGAACAGAAGAAACCAAAACATGTATAGTATAAGGTCAAGCCATCCTGACAAAATAATCTGATAAGTGATTTTTTTTTTTCTAATCATGAACTATTTGTATGATGTTCAAAACAAATTGCTACTATGTCAGCGGACAAGTTTATACATGGCAGAAGTTGTCTATTGCCATCATATGCTATGCATTGTCTGGGGTCCCAAATGACCACCCTCATTTTCAATATTTCACTAGAAAAACTCATAGAACAAAGAAAATCAGTTATACTCATGGATATAATTTATTATAGCAGAAAGATAAAGATTAAAATAAGCTAATGAAATAGAAATATAGGACAGAATTCAGGAGAAACAAAACACAAGTTTTCAGTTGTCCCCTCCCATTGGAATTAAGATAGGCCTTAACTTCTCCCAGTAATGATAAGCAACAATACATATTAATTACTGCCAACCATGGAAGGCTGTGTCCAGAGTTTTTATAGGGTGTCAGGCACGTAAGCATGAAAAGCTTGCAATGGCTATTCTTAGTAACTTAGTCTCCAGCCCCTCCAGAGGTCAAATTGGTACTGTGTACTGCAATCCCTCACACCATAAATCACATTTTAGCATAAACTACCTGGCATGGCCCAAGGCCCCAGGTGAACAAAGATAGGATCAGGCAGGATATTCCAATGGTTTAGAGGCTATCTCCCAGGAGGAGGTCAAGGGCCAAAACTTTCTTTGGAACGCACAAGGTTTGAATAATCAAGTCCTGCTACATTAAACCTTTACATTAATGCAAATCCTTTAATACTCTGTAAAAGCCAACCTAAAACTTAGTGGCTTATAACAATACACATGAATTTAACTCAAGTGCATGTTCCCAAATTAAGGTGGATTTGATTGGACAGTCTTCTGATCTCACATATATTGGGGGATTGGCTGCAGATCAGCTGATCTAGGATGTTGTAGACTGGGACTCTGCTCCTTATGCCTCCATCAGGCTAGTTTAGGCAAAATCTTGTGGATAAGGCACACAAGCAAGAGTGTTTAAAATGCAGTAGACCTTTTGAAAGCTACTTGATGCATCACTCCCAATAACATCTCATTGACTAAGGCTAGTCATATGATCAAACTTAGAAACAAGGTCAGAGACATAGAATTCTGTCTCCTCAGTGAAAGAAACTGTAAAATTACATGGTAAGTCTTGGATACAGGAAGGAGTAAAGAACTAGGTTCTGTGTTGCAATCTGCAGCACAAAAATTGAGAAAAGTTTTTAAAGATTTTTTAAATGGCAAATTCTTCTATGGATTGACTGTATTTAATCATCACAAGGTTACAAATTAAAAACAGATGAAAAAATTCTCAAGAACGCATGAATTGTTTTCAAGTCTACTTCTGAAAAACTTTATTCTTACATGTTTAGCTTTGCATTGTAAGAAATAAATAAATCATTCATTAACTTGCATATTAGTAACTGAAATTAAAGAACACATTTCTCGTGTTTTGCGATTATTGCCTTACATTAAATTTTTAAATAAAGTTTTAAACCCATTACAAATAAATTATATTTTTTAAATTTAAATGATAAATTCTTTGACAGAATGTTTTTGTTCAAGAAAATTATTTTGAAGATCAGCCCATAGAAGCCTACTGCTACTTGTTTTTATTGACATAGCTAAACAATATGCCCTTGAATCTAATATATAATAAAGACAACTAATGAAATATTTCAGACAAAATTCACTTGCTTTCCTTTTCTTTATATCTAGATTTTTAGGGCAGAAGCGGGTCTTTATTTATTTGGCTGTTTAGATAAAAGTGAATATTATCAATATGTTTGTTAAGCCGTATATATTGTTATATATTGTTAAGCCAATATATTTGTGAACTCCTATATTATTTCAGTATTTTCCTGGATTTTCTTCCTTTCTTATTTTAATACTTCCTCCAAGAGTAGTTTTAGTAACAATGTTTTTATAGCAGAATTTCTGTGGCCTCACATGCTCAAGAATTGAATATGTGTGTGTGTGTGTATGTGTGTGTGTGTTTACAGAAAAAGAGAGAGATAAGGAATCTGTATCTTATGATTTATGATTTATGTATCCAGATTTCAGGATATCCTGACAGTGAGTGGTATAGTCCAAATATTGTCTAAGCAATAACATCAGAATAATGATAATGTTCAAAAAATGTACGTGAGTTAAAATTTTAACTCATTATTAATTACAGAGCCAGACAGATGTTACAACGAGATCAAAGGAAAAATCAAAGAAGCATATATTTATATGTAGTAGTAACGCATTGTTGAAATAAATTTTCACATGGATGCAAAACTGGCTTTCTTCCTGTGGAGAGAGGTGTCAGTTGAAACCCCACCGGACAAAATTCATTTGCATCTGTTATAAACAAGAATTATTTTGTATTGTTATCAGTAATCTATAACTCATTAGAATTATAAAATTGCTCAAAGGCAGCTAAATAATCAGCTAGCCCAAAGGCTAAGATCTATCAATACATAGTTTTTAATTTGAGATACTCCATAATCTTTTTTATTCCAACTTTACTTATCGTATTTTGTCCTTTTTATCAAAGTAACTTCAAATAAATCTTATTTCTGATTACAAAATAAAGAGGGTTTTATTATGTATGTTCTGTATCTTAGTCTATTCAAGGTGCTATAACAAAATACCATAAACTATGTACCTTATAAACGACAGAAATCTCTTTCTCACAGTTTTGGAGGCTGGAAAGTCCAAGATCAGGGTGCTGGCTGATTTGGCACCCGGTGAGGGCTTATTTCCTCGTTTAAAAATGGTGCCTTCTCACTGTGTCCTTAATGGAGGAAGGGGCAAGGCAGCCCACTGGTGCCTCTCATAAAGGGCACTAATCCCAATTGAAAGAGCTCTGTCCCCATGACCTACTCACTTAAGTCTCCATCTTCTAATATCATCACTTTCGGGGTTACAATTTCAACATATGAATTCTTGGGGAGACAAGCATTCAGACCATGACAGCCTGGTTATTTATATAGGTATACCAAAACCATTATTTTCTTAATGCGCCTTTCTATGTTTGCTATACTGAAATTTTTCATAAGGAATATCAGATTAGACTTTTATAAAGTACAACTGTTTCTAATGGAAGAATAAGAAGAAAAATTCAATAAATCTTTCTCCAGATTTTACCTTCAATGTTCATGATCTGTATGAATACCTCTTCTTTGAATTCTCTACAATGTGTTAATGATATTTGACCTACCAGAAAGTGATCTTTCTTATCAGTTGTGAAGCTGAGAACCCTGTATGCCAGATAGTGACCCACTATTTTTGTGACAATGAGTGGGTCACTGAGTGACCCACTCAGTGAGCTTAGATCTATAAAGTCCACCTTAGTTTTCTAGAAAGGGTTTATCATCTCTGTAAAATAATCATTATTGTCAAACATGATGTTCTGGACAAAGTTTTAATTGCCTTATCTTCCCCATTTATCCTAGTAAAAAGGAGAATGGATTACTATTGAACAGCTATGGTTATTGAACAACCATTGCCATAAAAAGTAAGGAAATTCCATAGAAATTTTCTGAATTGTGGATAGTAGGGTGTCAGTGAGAATCAGATATAATTTTTAAATGCTTCATTTCAGTTTTCAAAAGAAGTCTACTAAACAGTTGTCTGTTAGAGATAAAGAAGACAGAAAAAATGACTTATTTATATATTCACAAAATAGAATATTAAAACAATGTCAACACAATTCCAAATTACATAATTAAATTTCCCTCATCAGTTCATTAGGTTTCATGTAATTAATTCTTGTTCTCCTGTATCTTGGATTAGCATTAACTCTAAAAAGGTTTTTGGATATCCTGACAACCAGTGGTATGGACTGAATGCTGTGTAAGCAAAGACATCAGAAGCCTGTAGCCAAAAATATATTTTTGACATATCTGTGGTTTAAAATACTTACTCACAAGGCTCTAAGACAGCCTTTCCTTCTTCTTTCATTTTCTCTCTTTTTTTTTTTTGAAAGGGAGTCTCTCTCTGTCATCTAGGCTGTAGTACAGTGGCCTGATCTCAGCTCCCTGCAACCTCTGCCTCCCAGGTTCAAGTGATCCTCCCACCTGAGCCTCCAGAGTGGCTGGGATTACAGGTGCGCACCACCACGCCTGGTTAATTTTTATATTTTAGTAGAGACGGGGTTTTCATGTTGGCCAGGCTGGTCTCGAACTGCTGACCTCTAGTGATCCACCTGCTTCGGCCTCCCAAAGTGCTGGGATTACAGGCGTGAGCCACGTCACCTGGACAACAGTCTTTCTTTAATGAAGAAAGGAACTATGAACTGTAGGTTATTGCAGGGCCTTTATGCAAGCATCACAGTAAACCAAAATCTACATGTAAATGACAGATACTTAACACCGTCATTGTTAATTTATTACTAACATTTTCAAGGTGAAAGATATAGTGAGAGTTTATAACAAGAATTACAGAGTTGACAAGGAAATGGGTATTTCTGCAGCATGCAAAATATGAAAAAACAGCCATTTCTGAAACAATTAAACAAGATGTCATTAAGGACAATGATTAAGCCTATTTTCAAATAAGTCTGTGAATGTCAAAACTGATTAAAATTGATAAACAAAACTTTTATAGAGAAAAAATCTTTTTCATATACAACAAAATAATCCTGAGATGCCATATGTATAATATCCTAAGATCACACCAAAAAAAAATATACAAAAAACAAACCAAGAAAATACAAAGAATATTGGAAGAATCAAAGTGATTCACAAGTCTGGAGTAGAACCCAAACATCTGTATTTTTATAAAACTTTATAGATAAATTAGATATGTATTGCCTAATTTTAAAAAAATGATTTAGAAGATGCTAACTTTAGAGAAGTAAGGTTGAAGTCAAGTAAACATTTTAATTAATAACTGAGTTATATCTGATAGCATTGTTTAATAATCTACAAACCACCACCAGAACCAAGCTAAACAGAAGGATTATGAACACCAGGACATTTCTAGAAAATTTTACATTTTGTCAAGCGAGGTGAAGACCACAAGATGTTACACCACACACAGCTATGGTCGGGGAAAGGAGTTCTTTAGTCATATAACCAGATCAATAGACAAAGTAATATTACAGCATCATTCCTCAGTCCAGAAATGATGTGATGGGAATATTTTTTTTTTTTTTTTTTTTTTTTTGAGACGGAGTCTCACTCTGTCGCCCAGGCTGGAGTGCAGTGGCCGGATCTCAGCTCACTGCAAGCTCCACCTCCGGGTTCACGCCATTCTCCTGCCTCAGCCTCCCGAGTAGCTGGGACTACAGGCACCCACCACCTCGCCCGGCTAGTTTTTATATTTTAGTAGAGACGGGGTTTCACCGTGTTAGCCAGGATGGTCTCGATCTCCTGACTTGTGATCCGCCCGTCTCGGCCTCCCAAAGTGCTGGGATGTGATGGGAATATTACATCCTGATGATGAAGGAAAAGAACAGAAGATTTTTTTGTTTTTATACTAAAGTGATAGCTGTCCCCTTTTAGTCCCCCAAAATGAAAAATAATAATAATAATAATAATAATTTTAATGTTTTGAGCCTGATGAGAAACGATTTTCACCCTAATCTTTTTAGAAAAATAAATAAGTATTTATAAGAGCTAGATGATCCCTGAGTGTCTCCAGTTATAAGAAGCTAGACCCGTCTTCCAATTCTTGGCTTCAGTTTGATGTGTTTCAGTGCTCCTGGCACTTAGCATTTAATACAGGGATCTAGTCTAAGTTGTCACCATTTGGTTCTGTAGGGGACATAATGGAAGTGGAATGTACTTTCATATCAGACCAATTAACTAGATAAATGATTACAGATCTAATTCCTCATATATGAAAATCAAAATACTTCTGGGGAACTGAAGGCAAATATTCTCTAGCTTTGTATGATATGTATCATATATCACACGTATCATATATCACATATATCATATATCATATATATGTTTCAGGAGGCTAGGGCATTTGCAAGAGCACTGGGAAATGCAGGGAAGTTTTATTTCCCCATCTTCCTATAAAACAGATAATTTATGAAATACTTATATTAGTAGTATTTTACTTATACAAATGTAACCTAGGGAAGGCTGAGCATCTCTTCTAATTTAAAACAATGTTCATGCTACTCATAAATAATAACATATCAAATAAAACCGAATTATTTGTAGCACCTCTAGAGAACATAGTATATATTTCTCTGCCACTGTTGCTCCTAGTATAGTATCAACCACTTATATTAACTATAACTCTTAATCAAAGTAACTAACTTTTATTTCACAGAGAGAACTGAGGAAGGTAGGGGACAGGAGGACAAATAATTGAGAGGTGTCTGTGTTTGTCATGCACCAACATTTCAGCAGATAAATATGAGTTCCAAATATACATAATTTTCTATAGACACAAACACACCTCTTAAAACTTTTCAAAGAGGCAAAACATAAATTTTTAAATTAACATGGAACAAAGCTGTAGCCTTTTTGTAACATATAAACATAAAAATAAAAATTATGTAAACTTAATATTATGACAAAGAGTCAATGTTTGGTTCTTATTTCAGAATTATATGGATAGTCACTGACTACCCAATACCTAACTAAATTAACTCATTCTAAGATTTTAAGTCATGTAAAGATCTTGAAAATTTTCTTCAAAACCTCCTATGAAACCTAGTTAATGTTAAGTTGATCAGAATCCATTTTGTTAAATGTACATTTACTTTTTTTATAATCTTAAACATCACATAAGAGTAATGTTACCTTCTTGATCAGTAAATATGTATAAATTTGGAAAAAAAAATACCCAAGTAGAATAACAAGCCATATTACCATTTTACTTCCACACGCAAATAAGTGAAGGTACAACTATTTTTATTAAACCATAATAAGTAAATTTTTTTCTGACCAAAGTTTTACCTAATTTACATTTCCTTGGATTCTTTAAAGTTTCTGGGTTAGTTTATATAAAATAATATTTTTTTAAATTACAGATTATTTAAATTATTATGAGTTCAATTTTATTATTACTTGTACATTTTAAAAATTGAATATTTGCTAAGTGCTTATTTTTCTCTATAAACCCATTAGAACTTACTTTAAGAGACTAAATACACTAATTTCAAAATACTCTCTAGAGGTACAAAAATATTTCATACTTACAGGTAAAGACCTTTGTGAAATACAGATAGACATACTGGCATAAAGATAACTTATAGCTTCAATTTTATAATTTCAGCCTTGAGCCAATAGTGAGCACAAAACCACAAAAGCTCACGATTTAAGATAAAAAAGAGATGTTCTCCTTACTACTGGTCAAAATTTTCTATAGAATTTCAGCTCAAAGTGACAAATAAACAAACAAAAAGGTTGTTCAACCACATTCTCTAACACTTCTCATCTACCAGGTAATAGATCTCTGAAAATCATTAGTCCTTTTACAGAGATTATAAAATGACTTGGCCGTAGCTCCACTTTCCTAATCATTGCTATCAGTTATTAGTGATTAAAAAAATACATAGAAAAGAAAACTGAAATTGGAAAAAGCGAGTCAGCAAAATTCGACTAATATATGGATTCACCTCAGGGAGTCAAGAAAAGATGCTCCTGGCCGGGCGCGGTGGCTCAAGCCTGTAATTCCAGCACTTTGGGAGGCCGAGGCAGGTGGATCACGAGGTCAGGAGATCGAGACCATCCTGGCTAACACGGTGAAACCCCGTCTCTACTAAAAATACAAAAAACTAGCCGGGCGCGGTGGCGGGCGCCTGTAGTCCCAGCTACTCGGAGGCTGAGGCGGGAGAATGGCGGGAACCCGGGAGGCGGAGCTTGCAGTGAGCCGAGATCGCGCCACTGCACTCCAGCCTGGGCGACACAGCGAGACTCCGTCTCAAAAAAAAAAAAAAAAAGAAAGAAAAGAAAAGATGCTCCTAGGCTCCATCAGCCCATATAGGGAGCACTTCCTGACAACAATGTCCATTCACCTAGCTCTGTCAGGTGAATCAATCCACTGTGAGTCTCAGTGGAAGACTTCCAAAATTGTTAAGGAAGTCTTTTCAAAAAAAAAAAGTAAAATTGTAACTATTCTGGAGATATTAGATGAACTCTTGTTAGATATTTGACTCAGCATTATTGAGAGAGCAAGACAGGTCTTACAACCAGTTCAAAAAAGATTTGAAAGAAACAAACTTATTTTGAGTTTAAAAATGTTGAAGTGAATTTGCAAAGTACTCAAAAGTAGCTTTTAAAAAACAGCAGTGGAGGAAAGGAAGAGAAGAAAGTCCACCGAATCCCCACTGTACAGAATTCATTTGCATGGTCATAGACAAGATTTATTTTACATAACTTTCACTTATCTACAATTTTCAGAGTTATAAATTAGCTTTAAGGCAATACAAGTCTGAAATCAGTTAATCTGAAAGGATGTCCTCTAAAGAATTTGTACTATTTCATTTAGACATCTATTTTCTTTTTTTTTCAAAATTTCATTTTAATCTACATAAATAAATGAAAAATTGTATTTTTGCATGTATCTAGTGATGCTGTTAAGCAGTCTAATGCTAATTTGATTCTTAAAACTTTGTAAATGATATGCTTTTGCTCCAAGGGAGTTTAGTTTTGTTTTTAAAATTCTTCTTTAAGAAATACATTCCTTGTTTTGGTTGTTTTTAGGTTTCAATATAATGGATCTAGTTGCAGGGTTTCACTTATTCCCCCCACTGAGATTTCTCTGAGGTCTTTCAAACTGAAGCTTTTATTTTTTTGTTTTTGTCTTATTTTTTCTTTAAATATATTGTTTTCTTTCTATGGTGTATTATCAAGAGGCTTATTATATGATTCTTAGTTTTTAAACCTCTAAACTTTAGTTTTCTATTTACTACTTCTCTTTTCTTTCCTTTGGATATTTTGGTGAGTTGCTTGATCTTTTCTTCCACTGAGTAATTTGTTCTTCAGCTATGTCCATTCAGTAATTTATTCCATCCATTTTCCCCATTATTTATTTCAAGTATATTTTGCATACCAAATAGTTTGTTTTGGTTCTTTTGAAATTATTTTGTGTCTTTCTTCAAATTATTGATACCTCAAGTTCTATAATCAAATATATTATGCTAATTTTAAATTCTTGTTTAATTGAATCCTTTTTAATTCCACCCCATCTCAAAGGAATTTGCCCCACTAATCATCCTTTCATTTCTAATAATGTTAACACCAATTTTCCATTTTCTTATGAATATAATGCTATAGTCATCCTTGACTTTTTTGTCTTCCAATAATTTTTTTTTCAAAAAATTCGGCCAGATATTTAAAATAAATTCAGAATCTAACCATTTTCTAATCTTTCTGTTACTTTCTCTGAATCAAGACACCGTCATCTCTCACCAAGATAACTGTAGTAGCCTCTGAACTTGTGCCTGTTTTTACCATATATCCCATCAATTTTTTTCCCAATGTAATCATTTAAGGAAGCCTATGAAAAATATAACCAGGCTGATTCAGTCCTCAAGTTAAACAATTTCCTATTTGTCTCAGAGAAAACCCCCAAACTCTCACAGCTGCCTATGAGGCCTTGCAAACCTCTGTATTTCTGTGAACTCATTTCCTACTATCCTTCTCATTGCTCACATCAGTCTATCCATACTGACAAAGAATTGCTCCCTGTAGTGGGTTGAAATGTTGCCTCCAAAAAAAATATATCCAGGTCCTGGAAATTGGGAATGTGACCTTATTTAGACAAAGTATCTTCACAGATGTAGCTAAGGCTCTCAAGATGAGACCATCCTGGATTATCATGGTGGATCCAAAGTCCAATAACAAATGTTCTTATAAAAGATAGAAGAGTTATATGAAGACAAAGGCACAGACTGGAGTAATGCGGTCTTAAGACAAGAAAATCCTAGAATAGTCAGAATCTATAAGAGGCAATAAAGACAATATCTCCTTAGAACCCGGGGGAAAAGGTCCCTCTTGCTGTCACCTTAATTTCAAATTTCTGCACTCCAGAACTACAAGATAATAGAGATGTCTTTTGTTTTAATCATTGTTGTAGCAGCTCTGGGAAATGAATACAGTACCAGGGAAGTCAGACAGACTTTGTCCTCAGCTCTTGCACTGGCTTTCTCTAATGCCTCAAATCATTTTAATCCATATAATTGTATTGCTTATATACCCACTTCATTTAAATTTTTACCCAAAAGTCTCCTTCGGGGTGTGACATAAAATGACCACTTCATTTAAAATTGCAACTCCACCCTCCTAACATTTCTTACCCTATGTTTTAGGCTGTTGTTGCATTGCTTTAAAGAAATACCCAAAGCTGGGTAATTAATAAAGAAAAGAGGTTTAATAGTCTAATGGCTCTTCAGGCTGTACAAGCATGGTGCCAGTATTTGCTCAGCTTCTGAGGAGGCATCAGGGAGCTTGTACTCATGGCAGAAGGAGAAGGTGGATCATACATGTCACATGGTGAGAGTTGAGCACAAGAGTGGTAGGAGGTGTCACTCACTTTTAAACAACCAGACCTCATGAGAGCTCACTATGAAGAGGACAGAACCAAGCTATAAGGGATTTGTCCCCATGATCCAAACACTTCCCACCAGGCCCTACCTCCTGGGGATTATATTTCAACATGGGATTTAGGGTGGCAAATACCAAAACTGTATCATTCTGCCCGTGGTCTCCCAAGTATCATGTCCTTTTCACACTGCAAAACACAATCATGCCTCCCCAACAGTCCTCCAAAGTCTTAACTAACTCCAACATCAAATCACTCAAAAGTCCCACTTTCAAAGTTTCATCTGGAAATGAGTTTCTTCCACCTATAAAATCAAAACAAATTATTTACTTCCAAGACACAATGGAGGTAGAGTCATTGGGTAAACATTTTCTTTCCAAAAGGGAGAAATCAGTCAAAAGAAAGAGGTTACAGGCCCTATGCAAGCCTGAAAGCCAGCTAAGAAGTCATTATAACCTAAAGCTCCAAAATAATATCCTTTGACTCCAAATCCCACTTCCAGGGCACATTACTACAAAGGATGGGCTCCAAGGCATGGGGCAGTTTCCCTGGGTGCCATTTCCAGGACCAGGATACAGATTGCTGATGGTCCTACCATTCTGGGTCTGGAGGGTAGTGGCCCCCATCCCACAGCTCCACTAGGGCATGCTTCTGTGGGGACTCTGCATAGGACCTTCAACCTCACATTTCCCCTCTGCCCTGCTCTCGTAGAGGTTCTCCGTGAGGGCTCTGCCCCTGAAGCATGTTTCTGCCTGGGCACCTATGCTTTATTATGCATCCTCTGAAATCTAGGTGGACGCTGCCAAGTCTCCTTCATTCTGGCACTCTGTGTGACACAAGTCTTAACACCTTGTGGAAACCTCCAAGGTTTACAGTGGCTTGCAGCCTCCAGAGGAGCAGCCTGAGCTGTTCCTGAGGCCTTTTGAGCCATGGCCATAACTGGAGTAGCAGGGATGCAGGGAGCAGCCTCTCTAGGTGGCAGGGGGGCTTTGGAGTTCGAGGCCTGGCCCCTGAAACATTCTCCTCCTAGGTGTCTGGGTCTGTTTTGGGAGGCTGCCTCAAAGATCTCTAAAATGCTTTCAAAGCTTCTTTCCCATTATGTTGTCTATCAGTACCTGACTCAATTTCTGTCATACAAATCTCTCTAACAAGTGATTGCTCTGTAGTCCACTTAAATTCCTCTCCTAATAATGCTTTTTCTTTCTCTGCCACATGGCAAGTCTGAAAAGTTTCCGAACATTTATGCTCCACTTCTCTTTTAAGAATAAGTTCCAATGTTAAGTTATTTAAGCAGCCACCCTCCTCCTGATACCAATTCTCTGAAATACCCTATTCTTACATTGCTATAAAGAAATACCTAAGACTGGACAATTTATAAGAAAAAGAGGTTTAATTGGCTAACAATTATTCAGGCTGTACAAGCATGGCATTGGCATCAATTCAGCGTCTGGGGAGGCTTCAGGGAGCTATTACTCATGGCAGAAGGTGAAGGAGAAGCAAGCACATCACAGGCAAAAGAGGGAGAAAGGGAGTAGGGAATGGATACCATACACTTTTAAACAACCAGGTATCATAAGAACTCACTATCAAGAGGACAGCATTTCCCACCAGGCCCCACCTTCAACATTGGAAATTACATTTTAACATGAGATTTCGGAGGAATAAATATCCAAACTATATCATCCTGTTTTACTTTTCCATAGTACTATCATCTCCTCAAATAAATGTAAATATTTTACATGTATGATTTTCCTTTCCTTAATAAAATGTAGGCTCTGGAAGAATATAAATATTTATCTTTTTGTTTAAAGCTAATGTATTTGAGTTATGTATTCCTTGGCACCTAAAAGAGTTTCTGGAATGTAGCACAAACTAAACGAATATTTGTTGGCTGAATAAATTAGTCACTTAGTTTGTCATTTTTTTTTTTTTTCAGTAGTAATATTCCTCTGTGGTTGGGTTAATTTGGATATATTCCCATGGGGTTCCTGTTACCTCCTTAATTGGATTCACTATCTCTACAGATTAATTCAGTGGTTGGGGAGGAAACATGGTTTATCATTTTCACTCTTCCTGGCTCTCAAGCAAGACATTTTTCTAATCAAAATTTTTCTTTTAAACTCTTAAGAAGCAGCAGCTACCTTTCAAGAGGCAGTCTCTGTAAGTTTTAATCGGTCAGTGGGTCTGGGAGAGCAAAAGCTTGTAGACTGTCCCTACACATTGCAGGAAGACTTTTATGCAGACCTAATATCATTTCCACACAAAGACTAGGACTCCTGCTACTAAATTTTTGTGATGAAAAGGCAGAAAATTATTTGCCCGAGGAACAGGGGAAAGCCTGGAACAGGACTTAGACACTTACTCCCATGTGAAAGAGTAATGCTGCCTCTGTCATCCTACAGCTGACCTGAAACTATCAAGCCTTGCTCTTCTCCAGTTGATATAAAAAATTTCATGGAACATTAACATCAAATAAGGTCACTCTTGACTATGATGAATCAAGATAAAAACAAGATCACTCCATAATTATGGGTGAACACAGACAAAACAAGAACATCGCCCAGATCACAGAACACTGAACATTCTCCTCTCCCAGACGCAACCGAGACTGCTGCTGCTTTACTAAATTTAGCTTCAGCCCCAAGTTTTCTCTCCTTCTAGATATGATGTATTAAAGTATCCAATCACTCCACTCCTTTAAAACATGCAATCCAGAGGAACACACTCTTCCTTACACTCTGCCCTAAATCATCTAACACAAACTCAAATCTTACACTAACTACTTTTTAACACCTGTGTGCTGAGAAGCCCTCAGTCCTCCATAGTGCATGTTGGCTCTTGCTGAGGTTTTCCAACCTGTATAACTGTGGGTGTGCTCTTGGTGGTCTTTGGCTAGAAATAATTGACACCCACCTGTCTTTATCCTGAAGCTTCAGATAGTTCTCTAGTCAGTAAAGTGCTAGAAAATATTTAACAAAGGGCTCTCAAATAATAATAATAGTAATAATAATGAAGAAACAGAAGCAGAAGAAGAGGAGGAGGAGGAAAGAAAGGGAGAAGGAGAAGGAGAAGGAGAAGAAGAAGACATAGTCCTGAAATGTAGTGTTTCCTAATTTCCATGATATAATTACTTCCACCGGGGATTCTATTCAAAGATACCAAATATTTATTTGGCTCTTAAAATCCTGAGTTTCCCTAAATCAGCTGTTGTTGGATGGCCTGACTGGCTACAAGACACTACACCCTTTAGCTCTCAGATACTCACAGACCACATGTTCGCTTCCTAAAATCTATGCCACCTTCCCTGTCAATTCTGCAGTTTCTCCAGGGTCACTCTGGGGGTAAGGAAGCAGCATGCCACAACTGCTCACTCTTCCAACACTAACTAGAAAGCCTGAAACATAGTTGATATTCAAGCAGCCATGCGTACACGAGATTGTAAAGGAAAAATTAGTCATTGGCTTAAGATATATATTGACAATTCTTTGAGGAAAAGGAAAGAATTTTGCACTTAATGAAATATAACTTCTGTAAATAGAACTCAATTTCCTTTTAAGCTTCAGCATACCAATTGGCAAAAATCACCCCACGTGATAGCAAAAGGAAATATTTTAAATCTATTTTGGCATTGACTTTCACTATACTACTTAAGAGTTGTTCTTAAAGGAAAATAATTTTCTCCTAAAGTATGTGCATAATGATACTTGGAATGTCACTTGTAAAATAAAAAGTTAATATTACTTGAAGCATTTATAATTTTAGTATTTAAATATGCTATACACTGTAAGATCTGAACTAAAATGTAAAACTTTTTACCATAAACTGCCTTCTTTCAGTGTTTCTATACCATATGAACCATAAGATTTGAAGCCAACTGTCTGCTTTTGAATGGCATGTGTGCTGTTGATGACCTTGGTAAAGTTATATAAGTTTTGTTCCTCACTTTCCAAGTGTGTAAAATGAGTGTGATATTAATAGAACCTAATTTATTAAGTGGTGTCAAAGATTAAATAAATTACTGTATGCAAAATGTTTAGAAAAAAAGCCTGGCACATATTACGTGCTATCAACAAGAATACTCTTATTATTCTATTACTTGAGCATACATTATAATTAGCCATTCAAATATGTGTGCTTTATGCAAACACACATTGTACAATAAGAACAATTTTTAGAGGCCAGCTTATATTCGTAGTATTGCAAATCTGCTCCTACATGTACACATTTTCAACATAGAAAATTTTTGAAATAAAGGATTATGAGATAATAACATGCACAGAGCTGTAAGAGTGCTAGCTATTTGGGAGGAGAAAGTTATATTATTCAATATGTTTTAAAATAGAAATCATAAAAAAATTATAACTGTGTTTCAATATTGGTGTATGTTGTTTAAGTTGAAATAAAAGCTATTTAAAACTTTAAAAGTGTGAAATTATCCTTGCCCTTTGAAGTGATAGTTTAATGTAAATGTAAGAATTAAAAGGTGACTAACCATTTATTACTTTTTCACATTTGTCAGCTTAATCCAGTCGGCTAGTTTAGAAATTCTGTCACAGATGTCTGAAATTGTTAAAATTAGCATGTTTTATCTGCAGAATGCAGAATGTTCATTTACATAAAATTGGTTCATTTCTAACACAATGTAGCTATAAAAATATGTTTTCATAAAATACATTTAAAGTAGTTGAAATACTTTCTGGAAAATTTATTTGAGGGGAAAACTTGTAGCATTTATGATGAACTCACCATGATTTATCCTGGCAAGGCAAAGTCCACACTCTTACTAATTGATAGTTATTGAACTTTGTTTTAAAGAAAAAGATTATTATAACCACAAAAATGGGGTGAAATAATAAGATTTATCAACAGTCGTTAAGTAATTAGGATAGGCTGCTTTCATAAAACCTTTCTCAAAAATAAAAAATAAAAAATTCTTTCCCTATCTAGCTATCTATCTATCCCAAATTCTAGGATATTCATTTTTATAACATACCATGGGCACTTACTACGTGAGAGAGTACTAAGAATTTTGAGCAATGCTGTGTTCAGTAATCTGATGAGTAATTTTGTAGCATTATGTATTATTAAGATAAAGTTCATTAAATAAAAATGATCAAAAAGCAAAAAAGAAATAATAGTTTGATGAAAAAGAAACAGAGAGAGAAATTGAGAGAAAAGCAGACAAAGAGGGAAAGAGAAGGGAAAATCAATTTTAATTTAAATAATTAATAAGTGGAAATACAGAGATTATATTTAAAAATGGTTTGATTTTACTTTTTAATGCCAAAAATCAGAACCCAGATACAGATAAATATATAAATTTATCCTTTGATGAAAGCATGGGTTATACCCCAAACCTAAGATTTTCTGCTTTCAACACATTTTCATCTGAAACTGTACATGAATATCATGCTGTCATGCTCACCCATTCTCCAACAGCTTGAATAGGCTTGGTTTAAACTTTGCCAGAATGATGACCAGCAGGGACATTTTGAATGATGCCCTTAAATATCTGAATGGGTAAATATGGGAAATAGTACATATTTAGCTGCAGAAATTAAAACTATTATGTCATAAAGTATTCGAAATGGTATAAGGAACACATTTCCAAAGCACTGAGTAAGCCCTATTTGAAGAAACAAAAGCAGTTATATAAAGGAAATAAACACCAGTTAAGATCACATTAGTAGCCCAAAAATATACATACAAATAGAAATAATATATGAGGGGCAGTTTTGATAATGCTAGAAATTACTGTGGAAAATCACAAACTTCTTGACTGTAGTATTGGCCTATATCTTTCCTCCACCTCTGCTTTGGTTTCATTCTTTCTACTTACCTTCACTAAAATACAATGTATTTTACATATATGTATGTAAATATATATTATATATATGATTTGTGTGTATGTATATATGATTAGATAGATGATAGATAGATAGATAGATAGATAGATAGATAGATAGATGACTTGTCTTTTTTTCCCTAAATTTAAGTTCCATGATGGCAAGTTTGTTTTTTGCTTCTTTCTGTAAAACTCAGAATAGCGTCTGGCATATCATCAATGCTCAATAAATATTATAAAGCTGTTAAGTGGATAAATGAATGTAATTATGATATTGATGGTTCTACACCTTTCTTTTCATTTGTTTGTGTTTATTTCTGTGGGTCTAGTTTAAGAATGTTCCTGAATTTGCCCAGGTGCAGTAGCACAGGCCTATAATTGCCACTACATTGGAGGCTGAGGTGGGAGAATTATTTGAGTCCAGAAATTTGGGACCAGTCTGGGCAACATAGCAAGACTTTGTCTCAAATAATACAATAAAATAATGTTTCTCAGTTAAATAATTTCCACACGAACTCTTAAGAACACACACACTCAGACACACACACACACGTACTACCTGATTTATTTCCACCTCCCAGAAGAAATTACCACAAAACTTTTATCAGATTACTAGCTAAATAATACTACTGTTTAGCTAAATAATACTAAATGACGTCTCATAATGGTGCTTTTTTGGTTTTTCAATTTTAGTATCATTTATTGACTTTCAGAAAGGAACTCTCTTTTCTACTACCCCAAATTTATTTATTTTGCTGCTTCCTGTGGAGCAAAGAATTTCATTTTTCAATTATTCTATTGAAGTTTAAGTAAATTGTGTTTTTTTTTCCCCCAAGAGTTGTTTCTGTTCTCTGAATACTCCTTTAAAAACAAGTATGCGCCGGGCGCGGTGGCTCAAGCCTGTAATCCCAGAACTTTGGGAGGCCGAGACGGGCGGATCACAAGGTCAGGAGATCGAGACCACCCTGGCTAATACGGTGAAACCCCATCTCTACTAAAGAATACAAAAAACTAGCCGGGCGACGAGACGGGCGCCTGTAGTCCCAGCTACTTGGGAGGCGGAGGCAGGAGAATGGCGTAAACCCGGGAGGCAGAGCTTGCAGTGAGCTGAGATCCGGCCACTGCACTCCAGCCTGGGCGACAGAGCCAGACTCCGTCTCAAAAAAAAAAAAAAAAAAAAAGAAACAAATATGCTAAAAAAAATTGGGAAAATGATACGCAGATTAGAATTAAAAATAAAAAGTTACAAATTAGAAAACTAGAGATAAGACGTAAACTAAAAAAAATATCCCAGTGGTTTCCAAACGGAACAGGTTGGAATGGCAGTATGGATGTGGGAGTATACTCAGACTTCCCCGTTTCTCTATTAATTCTCATCAAAATGTTTGTGTGAAACCTTAGTGACTTCACTTAAAATTTTTACTTGAAAATTAAGATTCTGAAAAAATAATTATATAGCTATTCACCTACTCAAATAATCTTTTGTAGAACAGTTGAATAAAAATTGTCTTTCTTTTGTAATAAACTTAGGTCGTTCTGTTAAGAGGTAAATATGAGCGCAAAGTAGTAAATTCCCACGTGAAAATGTGGTCCATGTTTTAGAAACATCAAATTTTAAAAAGAACGAGAACAATATTTTAATGAAAATTAATTTTATAATAATTGCAGTAAAGTTGCAATACAATCACAGAGTTTTTAGACTTCTTTCAAAGCATGGTATTGTTTTTGTAACTGTTAATAGCTCTTCACTCCATGTGCAGCTTTTTTCATACTCATGACATTTTAGTATTACCTCCAAGATATCAAAGCTCAGTTTTCAAGACTTGTGGGAAGATAGTAAGAGAACTTTTCATACAAGTGGAAAGATTTCTGTTCCAAACTCATGTAAACTCATACTACTTTAGGCAAACTGATTTTCTCAACCACTCCCCATCACAAATCATTAATAAAGAAGGACAGATAAACATATACTCTCTCTATTTTTTTCCCCAAAATATATTCCTATGCAGAGGTTTTTAACTGACTTTCCACTGAGTCCTCTTTTAAAAAAAATTTGAACCTAATTTTTTAACTAACATTTAATAATTTGGGGATTATGTTTAATTAAGATATCTGAATTATCTTAGAAATTCAGAGATTCGGGCGGGGCGCGGTGGCTCAAGCCTGTAATCCCAGCACTTTGGGAGGCCGAGACGGGCGGATCACGAGGTCGGAGATAGAGACCATCCTGGCTAATACAGTGAAACCCTGTCTCTACTTAAAAATACAAAAAACTAGCCGGGCGACGAGGCGGGTGCCTGTAGTCCCTGCTACTCGGGAGGCTGAGGCAGGAGAATAGCGTAAACCCGGGAGGCGGAGCTTGTAGTGAGCAGAGACCCGGCCATTGCACTCCAGCCTGGGTGGCAGAGCAAGACTCCGTCTCAAAAAAAAAAAAAAAAAAAAAAAAATTCAGAGATTCTCTCTACATTGAATACGCATTTTCAAATGTAAACAATTGGCCGGGCCTGAGTACTAGCTTCCTATGTAATCTCAAGGGCAGGCATGAACTGTACAGTCCCTACCACTGACAACACATAGGCATATATTGTACATGCCTGAGGTGGCTTCATTGTATACACATTTGGCACATCTAGGAATCTGACCATTCTAGCTGTAGTCATGCTTCCCCCTTTCCCAATTGGAAGAAATGTTCCATTCTCCAAACGTTTAAATTTCACAGATTTCTGCATTTTGGTATACACTTGAATATATAATTCCTCATCCTTTTTCCTCATTTTCAATGCTAAATATAAGCCAGAATAAGTATTTTTGTTTCATATTTATGGAGAACATACTGAAAGTTACATAAAAGGGTTATTTTCCTTTCTTTTTTATTTTTTTGTTCTCCTTTTTTTAATGTAGTAGTACAGTGAGATTATTACTTGAAATTAAAGTTATCAGATAAAATTTTACATGAATATTTAATCTTCATATAAAGGTCAAATAACATTGAAATCTTTATGTATGACTTTCATAATATACTGATATCTCTAAGTTTTCAATTTTTTAGTAAATTTAAAGTATTAACAATATCCACAGAAAGAAATCTCTAACAATTATTTTAAAATTTAATAGTAACCCAAGGTACTTGATTCCCATTATCATTGCAGTACTTTTTTTGGAAAGAGTATCTTAATGAGATGCTAATGGAAAATACTACTCTGTCCTCTTAAACCTGACCTACATTTCATTATGCTCAGATAAAGGGTTACGGTAAAAATTTAAGTAACTTGACTGAAAACAGAATAAGTAAATTAAAAAAATTGTTACGTAAATGTGTACTGATAAATTATAATAAATAATACATATTCAAGATTATAGAATTGAACTTTTTATGGAATATTTCTTTTCAGTTTTTTTTTTTTTTTTTTTTTTTTTTTTTTTTTTTTTTTTTTTTGAGACGGAGTCTTGCTCTGCCGCCCAGGCTGGAGTGCAGTGGCCGGCTCTCAGCTCACTGCAAGCTCCGCCTCCCGGGTTCACGCCATTCTCCTGCCTCAGCCTCCCGAGTAGCTGGGACTACAGGCGCCCGCCTCGTCGCCCGGCTAGTTTTTTGTATTTTTTAGTAGAGACGGGGTTTCGCCGTATTAGCCAGGATGGTCTCGATCTCCTGACCTCGTGATCCGCCCGTCTCGGCCTCCCAAAGTGCTGGGATTACAGGCTTGAGCCACCGCGCCCGGCTTCTTTTCAGTTTTAACTTAAGATACTTGATGTAACATCTGATCAGATTTTTTAACCTAATCAAATCTCTAAAATCTTTGGGAAAGTGATATACATTCAATGTCTATTTTATTTAACACTACAGCTATTGAATCAACCTTACAATTGTATTAAGGTCAAATACATCCAGATGGATCAGAGAAATTTTTAAAAATTAAAAATTAAAGTAATAGTCTTAGTGTTCTTGATTGAAATATATTTAGAAAGATACAATTTGTATTTGACTTCCTTCTCCTGTATATATTTACAGGACATTACTTTAGGAACTGCGTACTTTCTAAATTAACTAAATTAGAACATCATAAGGATGGAATAAGAAATATGATTTAAGTAACCAATTGATATTTTTAATCCTGTGCTTCTTCCAAAGAGGGATTGAGAACTTCAATATGCAAAAGGGAGAGCAAGCAAAAGGGAAGAAAAAAAAGAAGGGTGGGCAGGCAATGAGGCAAGTGGTTACATTCTTGTGAGGCTCTGAATAGTATTCCTTGAATCTATATTTTACATATGAAAAGAAAGGAGTGGGAGAAACAGTCAACTATGCATTCATCTGACACTCAGTAATCTACTTTTTACATGTAATAAAGCATTTAAAAGTACAGCTATGACTGGGCTCAGTAGCACACATCTGTAATCTCAGCACTTTGAGAGCCCAAGGGAGGAGGGTCACTTGAGCTTGGAAATTCGAGACCAGCCAGGGTAATAACATGAGACTTCACCTCTACAAAAAACAAAAACTTCAGCCAGGTACAGTGGACATCTCTGTGGTCCCAGCTACTAAGAAGGCTGAGGTGGAAGAATGGCTTGAGCCTGGTAAATCGAGGCTGCAAAGAAGGATGATCATGCCATTTCACTCCAGCTTGACAACAATAAAAAGTAAAATGAAATAAAAATAAATTTTAAGAAATTACAGCTCTCTGGGAACAAAAGGAAGATAGTCTTTTGCATGACTCAGTTCCCAATCTTAATTTTCTCTTTGGCATAGTCAGTTTTTTGTCTCAAGGTTTTATTTTTATTTTGTCCTTTCCTCTATTCTTAAAAATCTTTCAGAAGAAGCATTATAAAAGAAAATGAGTCTCTGGTCACAGGTTTGGTCTGAACCTTCATCACCAAGATGGTTTATTCCTAGAAGGTTAGGTCCCATGTTGCTAGGAAGGCTCATTTCTAAGAGGTCATGTCTCAGTGAGATAGTCAAATGCCTAGGCAGTTAAAAGGGGACCTCCAGAGAAACTCTGACATGCCCCACAAGTGTTTACATCAGATGCATTTGGCGTTTGTAGAGATGAGGGAACCTGCCCAGAATCTTGTCTGAGCATGCTCAAATGTGCACTAGGGGAACAGGGTGGAGTCACAGGCAGGGGGAGGAATCTGGCCTGTTCAATTCCTTTGTGATGGCCTGGGATTCAATCTCAGAGGTGGTGGGGGAAGGTGGGGGAGGGCGGTTAGCAGAACTCCATCTCATTTTGTTAAGGTTTCTTTTTGTTTGTTTTTTCCCTTTTCACCCAGTAAAATCCTGCTCTACTCACCCTTTAGTGTTTCCATGTTCCTACATTTTCCTGATAGTGTGAAAAGAACCCAGTTTTTGCTGAACTAAGGGGCAAAATTCTGCAACATTTTGGCACCCAGACACGGTACTTGATGAAAAATGAATAACGTATGAACCAAAAGGTCTTCTTCATTTCTGCCTCTAAACCTTTTTGTCCTCAGACTTTTTCTGAGGGTAGAAGAAATTGTGCCTCCCTTCTGCCCTGACCCCCATCACTTTCAGGGGTTGTGAATGTCAACCTTTTCTTTCTTTTTTGGAGATGGACAGGCAAACAGCAGCTCCCTCTCTTTCCAGCGGGGTCTAGGGTTTACGGCTCAAGGATACCCAGTGACTGACCTGCCTTCCCCACCATGCATCCATGGAATCTTCCCCTCTTCCAGCCAAGAATTCCAGTTCCTTCTGACAGCTATTAAGTTTCTCTCTCAGTGGGAAGAACCCATTTGCATAAGAATAAGAGGTTCTTCCCCAGACTCAACCCTGCATCTTAAACCTTTTTTTTTTTTTCCTTTTCTCTACCCTGTCTGCAGTTAATACAATCCTGCACTTTGAACTTTTTTCTTTTCTCCACTAGTGTTACAGGAAGTCAGGGACCCCAAATGGAGGGACTGGCTGGGGCCGTGGCAGAGGAACATAAATTGTGTGATTTCATCTTAATATGGACATTTATCAATTCTCAAATAATACTTTTATAATTTCATATGCCTGTCTTTACTTTAATCTCGTAATCCTGTTACCTTCGTGAACTGAGGATGTACGTCACCTCAGGACCACTGTGATAATTGTGTTAACTGTACAAACTGATTGTCAAACATGTGTGTTTGAATAATATGAAATCAGTGCACCTTGAAAAAGAACCGAATAATAGTGATTTTTATGGAACAACAGAAAACAACCATAAGGTCTGACTGCCTGCAGGGTCAGGCAAAAATAACCATATTTTTCTCTTTGCAGAGAGCCTATAAATGGAGGTAAAAGTAGGAAAAATTTCACAAAATTATTTTCCTAGCAAGGAATATTAATATTAATACCCTGGAAAAAGAATGCATTCCTGGGGGAAGATCTATAAACAGCTGCTCTGGGAAGTCTGTTTTATGCAGTTGAGATAAGGACTGAGATAAACCCTGGTCTCCTGCAGAACCCTCAGGCTTACTAGAGCTGGGAAAACTCAGCCCTGGTAAGTTTATACTTATAACAGTTCTCTGCTCTTGAACCCTGTTTTCTGTTGTTTAAGATGTTTATCAAGACAATATGTGCACCACTGAACATAGAACCTTATCAGTGGTTCTGCTTTTGCCCTTTGCCCTGTGATCTTTGTTGCACTCTTATCACTGATTCTGCTTTTGCTCTTTGTCCTGTTCCCTCAGAAGCATGTGATCTCTGTTAGACCCTTATTAGTGGTTCTGCTTTTTTATCCTTTGAAGCATGTGATCTTTGTACCTATTCCCTGTTCTTACACCCTCTCCCCTTTTGAAGCCCTTAATAAAAACTTACTGGTCTGAGACTCAGGCAGGCATCATGGTCCTACCAATATGTGATGTCACCCCTGTTGGCCGACACTTATGGAAAATAGAAAGAACCTATGTTGAAATATTGGGGGCAGGTTTCCCCAATACCCCAGGTTAGAAGTTAATTTTTAAGTGAGAGGTTTTTTGTTTGTTTGTTTGTTTTTTCCTTTTAGAAGATATTTTACTAAGTTAGGAATGATAAGGATCACTGTTTACTTTCTCTATAAAGTTTTGATTATGAAAAATGTTTTGTGAGTTTTTGTCTTAAGCTGTAGCCAATCTGGTGTGTTTTGCATGTGTTTCTGTATGGTCAATAGTAAGCTTTGCTGTAGGCCTCCATCTTGTTTTATGTTCTTGGGTGCGTGAACTATAACCACATGGCAATGCTGCTTTTAGTCTCTGCCATTTTATAATGGCAGCTGGGTTCATTCCTGGCTTAGGAAATGAGTTTTTTTTTTTCTGGTTTGATGTTTGCTTGATCTTTTGCTGCTTGTTGATTCTCTTCCCCTTCACAAGTAGTCTTGGATTTTCCTTTCTCTGAGCCTTTACTAAAGTTTGAAAGCCAGAAATGTTGGCCGCTTTGTGTCTGTAATCAGTTCCTTCCAGTGGGTTCTTGGCCTCGCTGACTTCAGGAATGAAGCCATGGAGCTTCAACGTGAGTGCTACAGTTCTTAAAGATGGTGCCTCCGGCTGGGTGCGGTGGCTCAAGCCTGTAATCCCAGCACTTTGGGAGGCCGAGACGGGCGGATCACGAGGTCAGGAGATTGAGACCATCCTGGCTAACACGATGAAACCCTGTCTCTACTAAAAGCTACAAAAAACTAGCCGAGTGAGGTGGTGGTGCCTGTAGTCCCAGCTACCCGGGAGGCTGAGGCAGGAGAATGGCGTGAACCCAGGAGGCGGAGCTTGCAGTGAGCTGAGATCCAGCCACAGCACTCCAGCCTGGGTGACAGAGCGATATTCTGTCTCAAAAAAAAAAAAAAGATGGTGCGTCCGGAGTTTGTTCCTTCAGATGTTCAGGTGTCTCCAGAGTTTCTTCTTTCTGGTGCATTCATGGTCTCACTGAATTCAAGAGAGAAGCTGCAGACCTTCAGAGTGAGTGTTACAGCTCATAAAAGTGGCACATCCAGAGTTGTTTGTTCCTCCTGGTGGGTTTGTGGTCTCACTGACTTCAGGAATGAAGCCGCAGACCCTCATGGTGAGATCTACAGCTCATAAAGGTAGTGTGGACCCAAAGAGTAAGCAGCAGCAAGATTTATTATGGAGACCAAAAGAACAAAGCTTCCACAGTGTTGAAGGGGACCTGAGCTGGCTGCTGCTGCTGGCTTGGGTGTCAGCTTTTATTCCTTTATTTGGCCCTGCCCATGTCCTGCAGATTGGTCCATTTTACAGAGTGCTTAATGATGCATTTACAAAGCATTAGCTAGACACAGAGCACGGATTGGCGCATTTTTACAGAGTGCTGATTGGTGCATTCAAAATCCTCTAGCTAGACAGAAAAGTTCTCCAAGTCCCCAGTCGACCCAGAAAGTCCAGCTGGCTTTACCTCTCAGCTTGGCAGGCCTAAAGTCAGGTAATAAGAGAGTTAAAAGGATTTTCTTAAAGAGTATTCAGCTTAATTAAAAGTTGATATCCAAGTTATATGTATATTTAAAAGACCTTTATGCTTTCTTGGATCTTGTTATGCTGGAAAAGTTTTTATCCAGTCGGGTCAATTTTTTTTCCTCCATTTGGTCTTGCTACTCTTAATGCATACATGAGAAGTCAATAATCTAAGTAACAGGTTGGCAAATGAAAAATCTTATAGTCAATGGATTTTTTTCTGCCTGTCTACATTGTTTTATATGTGCTGTGTGTGGGATGTCTATAAAAAGAGTGCTAATTAATTGGCCTAAATGAAGATAAGGGCTTAGATCAAATATTATTTAAAAGGGAAGATAAAAGCTGTGGTTTTATCTTGCTGCTTTATTTATCACAATAAATCTTGCTGCTGCTTACTCTTTGGGTCCACACTACCTTTATGAAATCAAAACAGACTTAAAGATTATTGATGAAATGCAGGTGTTGTCAAAATGTCAATATGTGAACTAAATTGTGCAGGTCAGACACTAGGCTTGCTAAATATTTTAAGGTTATATACTGCTTTTTTGGTTTTTAGAACTGGTTGACTTGCCTTTTTCACAGTATGTAAGGCCTGATGACATATGAAATTAATCAAGCCTTTATTATTCCAGAAGGAGTCAAACCTTGGCTACACCTTGTACACAATAAAAACAACTTACCACATTTATGTTAAAGTTAAAATTTGCTAGGGGTTATAACATTTAACATTATAACATTATATAACATTATGACATGTAATTCAGACTACTGGAAATAGATTTACATGGGTGATTTGTAAGAACAGTAAAATGTGATTTTAGTAAAAGATTATAAAAAGGTATGGAAATGTACATTTTTGCCTAGGGTTGAAGGATTGTTTTGAATTAGATAAGATAAAGCTGAAGGTTTAAACAAATGATAGAAAGATTCCAAAATTTAATCTTGCAAAAACTGTATGTGTGAACATATTTACTAAATTCAAAGGGTTATTATAGGATTTTTCTCTAACTTGAGTATTGAAATAAAAGTACAATAAATGTTTGTTGACACTAATCTGCTCTTTAGCAAAATTTGTAAAGAGTTATAAAAGGTTTTTGCCCTTTTACACTTCTGAGTCATTATTTTGACAAAATTAATAACTATGGTAAACTGGAATTCTGTTTTATAACATCAATTGTTTTAAACCTCTAACATATTTAAGAGGCTTCCCAAAATCTAAGTTCCACTTCAAAATTCTTTCCTAATGCCTGGCTTTTGTATGTTACAGAGGGCCCTTGAAGTATACAGAAGAGAGTTAAACGGGAAGTTTTTACATCGTTAGTTGTATGAAATAACCAAAATGATGTTCAATCTTCTTTAGGTTGTATTTGGTGAATAATAGTAATATATTTTCCAAAATTGCATGAGGTTTCTATAATTCTAATGTCTAAAGAATATGCGATCATTCATAATTAAGGTTTTTATATTAAGTTATTGTAAACCACAGCGATAACAAAACTTATCTGTCAATTGTGTTTCTGACTGTAACTACACTGAACATTTTGTTATTCACAGACAATTGTTGTCTTGTTTTGATCCTTTTCAATGGATGGTCTATGATACGCTATAGGACTCTGACAGGTGTTCTCAAATACAGGTTTCTCATAACCATGCAGATCATGACATTGGAATAAAGGAAAAATGTACTGGACAATTAAGAGCTGAAATGTTCACAAATATCAAGCAAAACAAGAGCAAACTAAATACACTGAACTAATAGAAAGCTGAAGTAATCTTTTTGACTTTGGTTGAAACATTGCTAATTTTTGTTTTGTTTTTGAGAGCCAAGGAAACTTATTTTGAGTTGTTTATGGTCTTTAATAATTGAAAAAAGTATACTTCTGTGAACAAAATTTGAATCATGCTTGTTTCTCTCTGCCTGATTCCCCTAGGATTTGGAAACTATCTGTGAGTATTCTTAACTTGTGGAAATATAGTTGTTTGCATCAGCACAGTGAGAATTTATTTTCTTTTGCAACAGAATGCAATTGAAGAAACTGGTGTTTTACCAAGGCTCTGACTGGAAGGGTATACTTCCCTTCAAGTAGTCAAGGTCAACTTGCAGAGCCAATAAAAACCTCATGGGAAAATTGGCCTCATACCCTTGTCTACACAGTCCTTGTACAGGGTTCCTAACCTGCCATGAGTAAAGAATGTCACTTTCAACAGGTCCAGGAACCACAGGCTCTTGGGACCTCAAGAAGAGAGGAGTTTACCCAACTCACAAGTATTTGAGGGTACAAACCCATGCCTGGGCTCAGCTTTAAGGTCTTATCTGAGATTCCCTGTGGAACAAAGTTCCATCAAAGCCTATCTAAAAAGCCTATGTAGAAATAATTATTCTTGCTGCACTTTATGCAAATAATCAGATCAAGCATAAGACTAAAGTCTATTTTGCAAATAAAGAAGCCCCATCATGATTTGTTTTTAACAGAAATGAGGACTAGAGAGAGAAAAATCATGTTTCAAAACTTATCATCACTAGATTCTAGATTCACTAGTTTTTCTTTTTTTTTTTTTTCAGTTTTTGCCTACATGTTAGACTAACTCTGTTTGTTCCTGTGAACCAACCAGCAATCTCCAGCTACAGCTCAGAAAGAACAAAAGGAATAGGTGATATAAAAATCTGGATCAATATTCTAATTCTGAGCAAATATCCTGCAAATCCTGGAAGGTGATGGGGATAAATAGGATGCCCAACAGCTGGAGCATTCCTTTTTGGGAAAGCAAGACCAAAGCCAAGCCACATGCACCCAAATCTTAGCAAGCATAACTATAGCCACCAGTTATTTGGGTGTGTCACAAGACATCCTTTTCTCTCCCTTGTTGGAGGAGGACTCAATTCCACAGCTGCATCTTAGCATTCTACTTATGATAAGGAGTCCATGCAATCCCCACCCTGAGACACATTTTTGTCCCAAACTCAATTCGAAGTTTCAGGTCAAAGCCCTGGGAAAGAAAACTAGATCTGAGGAATACAGATGCAGATTATAACAACAACAACAACAACAATTCATGGATAAAGGCCATGCTGCTATCCACGGCATAAGTGAGGTCTAGGGAATTTAAAGGCTACTGAGAGTGGGGGAGATAAGTCATATGTGGGTAAGAGCAGGTATTCACACCCATTAGACCCCTCTGTTAACATGGGTGAAAACCACGTTTACACCCATCGATAGCATGCTGTTGTGTTTGGCAGGGCTGGGGCATACAAGGATGGAGGAAAGAAAGACGAATGCTTCACTGTCCCTCACTCACTTACCCTGCATATTTGCTTGGAAGAGAAATATGGAAAAGAAGCTTGGAAGCTTCTTTTCTTCCCTTTTTGGCCAATGAAATCCTGCTCTACTAGACTTTCAATGTGTGTGTATGCCTAAAGAGGGATGTTTGCTCCCCTCTTTCTAGATGAGTAGTCATTCATCTTTAGGCTGTACCCTTTTTGAATGCATCCTGAACATCTGTGATTGCTCAGAAAAAAAAAAAAAAAAGCTTTCTTTTTTTCTTTCTCTATCTTCTCTTCACTGATAAGAAATTGTGTCTCTGTACTATGGAACATCCCCCTCATATGCATCCTTCAAACTAGGAAGAGTTAATTTTCCAAAGCTTAGACTGGTTGGCTTCGAACTGGGCTTAGGGAAAGGGAACCCAGAATTCTGACACAGCAGCAAAAGGGTAAAACTTTTTTTTTTAACAAGCCAGGCTTTTGTTCTCCTCATCCTTGTGCAAATTGGTAAAAAGCCTTGGGATTTTGAGCTGTCATTACCCACTCTTTGTTTCATTGTGATACATGTGTTCTAACAACATGGTTTGTCTCTTCTCACCTTCAGGTCATCAAAGTCCAAACCTCACAATGCAACCAGAGCCTGAAATGCAACCAGAGCCTCCCTTTTGTTGGGAACCCTTAGAAAGGCCTCTGAAGGAGCTCTGACTGCCTTTTATCCAAAACAGCACCCCCTGTCAGAAGAAACGAGTTACAACAATCTTCCTCCTTATCCTTATGTTAATGGCAGTTAGATGTATTTCTTTAGAGGGGGAATGAAACAGCCAAATGCTAGGTAGATAAAAGGGGTCCCTTGAGAATCTCAGACCCACCTAACAAGTGTTTACATCAGATGTTTTTGTGCAGATGAGGGAACCTATCCAGGACTTTTGTCTGAGCATGCCCACATGTGCATTGAGGAAACAGGGTGGAGCCACAGGCAGGGTGAGGAGCCTGGCCTCTTCAGTTCCTGTATGGTGGCGTGGGATTCAACCTGGAATGTTGGCAGGGGCGGTAGGGCGGTGGGGTGGTGGGGTGGTGGGGCGGTGGGGCGGGGGCGGGGAGGGGGAGCTGTTGGCAGAGCTCCATCTTGCTTTGCTGAGTATTTTTTTTCTTTTCTTCCCTTTTTGGCCAATGAAATCCTGCTCTACTAGACTTTCAATGTGTGTGTATGCCTAAATTTTCCTGGTTGTGTGACAAGAACCTGGTTTTAGCTGAACTACTGGTTTTGCTGCAACAACTAACATTGCTAGGAAGTTTTATTCTTAGGAGGTTGTGAAGAATCATGTTCCATGGAAATATGGGGAGGAATAAAGAGAGAAGAAAGAAAAATAAAAAAGGAGGGAAAAAGGGACCAAGGCCAGATTATGGCAACAAAGGGAAAGCAATGCTGCAAAACTGATTCAAGCTATATTATGAAGAATTGCAAACATCGATAGGTAGGCACAAAGGTAGTGTGTGTGTGTGTCTGTGTGTTTGCCATTCTTTCTCTCAAAGGTTAAGTTGTCTAGCTTCAGTGTTCAGGGCTTTGAGAAAAGCACAGTTTTAATTTCTAGTGATAGGATTTATAAAAATGAAAAGTCAGAAAAATTAAATTAAAAAAATGAAAACCATTAGTTTGAAAACTTGTAGCCAGGGAAGAATTCAGGATCCAGCCTAAATTGTAGACAAATAATAACAACTGAAAATCACTGGACAAGGTTAGACTCTAATAGCAGGTGTTATAGTTTCTTTTAAAATATAATTTTTCATTCTCTAGTCCCCCATTTGTACCAAAGACAAATCATAGTAAGACCAATTTATTTGTACAATAAGTTTTAGTCTTATTATACTTGGCCTGATTATTTGCATAAAGTGAAGCAAGAATAATTATTCACCAATGGACTCCTTTTGAATTGAATTTGCTGAAGCTTTTTCATAAAGAATCTCAGATCAGACTTTTAAAGGCCTCTTGAGCTCAACTAAAGGTTTATCTGTCTCTGCAAACACTTGTATGATTTGTGTGCATTCCTTTTTACTCAAGGTTCCCAAATAACTTGAGGTTTCTAGGCCTGTTGGAAAGTGGCATTCTTTACTTACCACAGATCAGGAACTCTGTGAAGAAACTCTACAGACAAGATATAAAGGCAGCCTTTCCAAGGTACTGTTATTAGCTCTATACAATTAATTTCAATTCCTCAAAGCAGTCTATTCATATTTGAAAATATGCCATTCCAGTTAAAGCCTTTATAAAATTACCAGTGTCTCCAACTGGGTCCTATTACAAGAGAAAACAGACTCTTCTAGAAATTATGCAAAAAACTATATTGCCACATTTCCAAAATCTGGCAAAATCAGGTAGGGAGAAATACGTTTTAAGTTTTGCTCAGAAGAGAATATTTTATTGAATTGTTAAAAAGCTGTTAAATAGCTTAATAGAAAAAAAAGTTTTCTTGACTCTGAAAAACAACCTGAAAAGAGTCAGCAATGTTTCAAACAAAAAACAGTCATGAATATTATGTCATTCCTCTATTCAGTCCATAGCAATGAATTCATTCCATTTGATATTGGTAACCTTGCGATATTAGTAACCATGTGAACACATCAGCTCTTCAACAAGACACTTGGAAGTTTTATTCCTACCTATTTTATTTTTCTCTAGTCCAATGACACAATCTCCAAGGTTATCAGAAACCTGCATTTGAGAGCACCTGTCAGAGTCCTTTCAGTGACCTTTCCTAATGGACCATGTTTTAGCTAACAGCTGATTATAAACTGCTTTTTGAGAAGTATCAAAGTAAAACAATAATTGTCTGTGGATGACAAAAGTCTTAAGATAGCCATGGTCAAAGACACAACTGACCAAAAAATTTGGCCATAAGATAAGATTTCCATAAATTTCTTACAATCTTTTACAATTTTTTTCACCTTTCTGTCTCCATTAAGTTTTACCCATCATTTTTTGTCATTTCTTCAATTTAAAAGACTCTTAAAGGCCACTAAAGTAGATTAAATTATTTTCTCTTTAAGAAAGAGTGTATCTGCATGTCTTTTTACAAACCCTTTACTAAAACACATCCTACTTTTTTTTACATTTTGTGTATAGAATTATTTGTCTTATATCTAGTAGGTTTTTGTTTTGTTTTGTTTAAGACAGAGTCTCACTCTCACTCAGGCTAGAATGCAGTGGCATGATCTAGGCTCACTGCAACTCTTGCCTCCTGGGCTCAAGCTATCCTTCCACCTCAGTCTCCCAAGTAGCTGGAACTACAGGTTCACACCACACCCAACTACTTTTTGTAGTTTTTGTAGAGGCACCGTTTTGCCATGTTGCTCAAGCTGATCTGGAACTCCCAAGTTCAAGCAGTCTGCCTACTTCGGCTTCCCAAAGTGCTAGGACTATAGGCATGAAAGAGTTCAGTAGGATAGTAGTTCTAAATATAGATATTAATTATTTATTATAGTAATAATAACCCTTATTTTTAGTAAAAAAAAAAAAAAATCTTTAAACAAGTAATTTTAATTAGATATCATATGTAAGGTCCAGAACAAAGGAAAATCCCTGAAGTTAGGCCTCATCATGACCCCAAGAGGCTCAAATCTAATGATAAAAGTTTATAGACAAGTAAGTATCAAAAGTACTACAGAAGTGAACTTTCAAGTGTTAAAACATCTATAAGAGGCAGCATCTGATCAATAAACCAATGGACTCAGACAAAATGTCAAGATTAAATTTGAAAATGTTTCTGTTTTATTACACCAATAATTTTGTTTTTTTTTTTTTTTTTTTTTTTTTTTTTTGAGACGGAGTCTTGCTCTGCCACCCAGGCTGGAGTGCAGTGGCCGGATCTCAGCTCACTGCAAGCTCCGCCTCCCGGTTTACGCCATTCTCCTGCCTCAGCCTCCCGAGTAGCTGGGACTACAGGCGCCCGCCTCGTCCCCGGCTAGTTTTTTGTATTTTTAAGTAGAGACAGGGTTTCACCGTATTAGCCAGGATGGTCTCGATCTCCTGACCTCGTGATCCGCCCGTCTCGGCCTCCCAAAGTGCTAGGATTACAGGCTTGAGCCACCGCACCCGGCCACACACCAATAATTTTGAAGTGTCTTTGTTTCTGAAAGATTGCTAAAGTTAGGTCAACTAGAACATTTGATTTGAAGTTTCTGTTTTTGATAAAATATTTAACTGCTGACTTTTAAAACCATTTAATACGTTATTTTATTTATCGTGGTAGTCAAGTATCACATAAACATAACACATATAAACACATAGAGATACAGACTGAGAAGCAGATCTTACAGATTATAAAATTCTTCATTTACCAATTTTCAAAGTTTCTCTCTCCACTTTATCAGTCTCTTCCAATTACCTGCTTTATTGCCCTAGGTGATTGTTAGCTTGGCAACCCTAAATTTGCATTTCTAAAGGGATAACTCTTAGGTAAAATTTAATAGAAAATTTTCATCTAAAAGTACAGAGATAGAGAATTTAAGCTTTTCTTTTTTAAGAATTTTGAGTGTGTCAGAGAAAGATTTAAAAAATGGATGGAAAGGTAACGAAAACCCATATAAATTTATTATAAGATTTTTCAAGGAGACCAATTTTATTTAGATAAGTGCTTTTAATTTAGTCTATCTTTAAACTGGACCATTGACCTCAGAGTGGAGCTCATACTGAAACTTGTGTCAGAGGAGTTCAAACCAGAGATACTGCATCTTGAATGAAGCCTAAGAAAATGAGGCTGGGACTTGCTGGGCTGCATTCCAAGAAAGTTAGGTATTCATAGCCTCTAGATGTTTATGGTTAAGGGCCCAAATTAATAATGTTTACTAAACAGACCCAAACGTAGGAGTGTCCAGATATTCTGATATCTGGTGAACAAAGGTATTCCTAATTTTGCTTTAAAGATAATAATATTGATTCTTGCAAAATATAGTAATTAGGACAATTAATCCTTCATCACAAACCCTGGTAGCAGAGCATGTCTCCCCATATATACAAGCATTGTAGCTAGGGTGGACACGTTCCTCCACTTTCTTTCACGAACGTCCTACTCTGTCTATGGAGTAGTTTTACTTTCCCCACTTTATTTTCTTAATAAACTAGCTTTTGCTTTGCACTGCAGATTCACCCTGAAGTTTTTCTTGTGTGAGATCCAAGAACCCTCTCTTGGGGTCTGGTTTGGGATCCCTTTCCTGTAACACTTGAATTCTCAAAATAAGAAATGCCATGAAGACTGGGCCACACAACATTTTCACAGTTTATTTAGCTATAAAGACATTCCCCTGGGGCTGGTGGGAAACCCGACACCAATCAGCCCACCGTGATCAGCCTACTCTCCGCTCATTATACACACCAAAATCAATTTTCTTACAATGCAAACTCACTTCTAGTACCCGCTCCCCCTCATCCCCTACAAAGCTACAAAGATTAGACAGTGGAATGCAAAAGAGAGGAGAGTTTTAGATCTGAGAGGACACTCTGCATTTGCAACCCTTGGGATTCCTTGAGGTAAACACAGAAATGTCTTCCAAAAAGGAGCCTGTGATGCCTTCTCTGATTTTTCTTTAGGGATTTCAGGCTGTTAGAATATCTGTTGTTTCCTAATGTGGCACAGAGAGTAACAAATGGAAGGAGTGGCCAATAGAAATAAATAAGAAAACAGTGAGAGCACATGTGGCTAACAGGGATTTAAAAAGAGTTAAATATAGTTTTAGAGACAGAGAGAGAGTGAGTATAAGGCCTCTGTTCTCTCTCTGCAAACATTTCAATAAATTTGATATTTAGACTATACAGCCTAAATAACAATTTTTATGAAGCCAACTTTTGAGTATAGAGCTCTTAAAAAGTACTTTCAAGTCTCTTATTAGATTTTTTGCTGGGACAAAGACAATTGAAAGATTACTAAAGTTATGTGAGCTAAAAGATATTTGAGTTGAAGTTTCTATGTTTCTGATAAAATATTTAATTGCTAACTTTTAAAGCTGATTAAGAATCAAACCCATGCCATGAAAGTGAAAGTGCAGAATTTTAACTATTAGGTCATAAGGTGGAGTGGCCTTTGTGTTCCCTAATCAGGTAACAAACGTAAGCCATGACAGAAATTTTAATTACCAGAGCCGTTTTAGGTTACATTTTTGCTCTTAATTTAGTCAAGAGAATTTTTAAGGCTAGTTATTGTGCTATTGTGTGTCCTTTTAAAATGTGCTATTTTCATTAATTGTTCAGCATAAGAGATCTCTAAAATCTTTAAATTAATAGCACAGAGAGAAAGTCTAGGAAGGTCATCTGGTTATGTAAGTAAAACCCCTCAGATAGTCAAATTCTTTATCTTTCTTAATCAGCCAGGGGTTTTTAGGTGGAACTTGACTTCCTGCAGCTGCAAGTTTTCCAGAACATATCAGAAGGGCCAAAAGTTGGTCAAATCTAACAGAAGATGAACTAAACTAAAAAAGCAAAAGGAATGATCATGTACTTTACATATGGCCAAAAGCTCTCAGAAGTTATAGCCAGCTGAAAGTAAACCTTGACTTTCAGCTATCCAATCCCCAAACAATGCCCCAAACCTGCTCCTTACCTGTAAATAAGGCCCAAGTTGAAGACTGCTCTCCACCTTTAAAGATACTCCCAGAAAAGGAGCTCTGCAGCAGAATGAACCTCAGATCTCAACCAAAAAAAATTTGGAAGATTAGTACTCTCCGGAGGGACAAGCTCCTGGCCCTCAGCCCACCATCCAGTCAGATTGATAAAGAGCTCCACCTGGTACCAGGACCCAATAGGAAAATTACTGCAGACCAAGGGCCAAACGAAACTCTGAGAATCTCTTTGCAGTTACCAAAATGTAAACTAAAAGGTGACTGAGACAGATTTCAATTGATTAGAGGTTTATTTTGCCAAGATTAAGGATGCACCCAGGAAGAAAGAAACACAAAGTGCAGTGGAATCTCTAACCTGTGCTTTTTCCAAAGAGGGCTTGGAAACTTCAATGTTTAAAGGGAAAATAACAAGCAGAAAAGGAAGAAAATAAAAGGAGAGAGGGTAGGCAATGGTACTAGTAGTTGCATTCTCATGAAGAAACTGATTAGTGCTCATTGAATCTACATTTTACATGTGAAAAGAAGGGAGTAGTATGGAAGTCAATTATACTTTCATCTAACTCTATGTTACAGAAGATAAAGTAAGTATCTGAAATTATAGCTATCCATTCAAGAGCAAAAGCAAGGTAGTTTTTTTGTATCCAAGCTTAAATTTCCCTTTAGTACAGTGAGTTTAGAGTCCCAAGATTTTATTTTTCTTTTATATCTTCAAAGGAACATAAACACTGCTTTATCTCTCTCTCTACATATATAATAAATTAATATATTATTGAAATATTTATATATGGTTCATGCCTGTAATTTCAGCAGTTTGGGAGGTGGGGGCAGGAGGTTTGCTTGAACTCAGGAGTTGGATACCAGTCTGGACAACATAGTGATACATTGTCTCCACAAAAAATTAAAAAAATTATCACGACATGGTGGCATGTGTCTATAGTCCCAGCTACTTGGAGGTTGAGGTGGGAGGATCACTTGAGCTAGGAGGTTGCACCTGAAATGAGCCGTAATCAAACCACTGCACTCCAGCCTAAGCATCAGAGCAAGATTCTGTCTTAAAGTATATATATACATTTGTGTATGTGTGTTTGAGTGTATTATGTTTCATACTAAAAATGTGAATATGACCCTTTTTTTTTTTTTTAACTTGAATACCTGTAGAGGTTTTGCTTTTGCATATGTGGCCCAGGACTGTAATTTGGGATTCATGTATATAGAGACGTGTGAATTGCTGGTCATAATCAGATGGGCTCATGAGAGAAACAGATGCTAGACTGTAGACCACTATAAATATCTCTTACTTTCTACTTTATATTTTAGGACTTGTTACAGGTGTCTCACGCATCTGTGTGAACAGACCACCAAACAGGCTTTGTGTGAGCAACAAGGCTGTTTATTTCACCTGAGTGCAGGGCTGAGTCCGAAAAAGAGTCAGCAAGGGTGGTGGGATTATCATTAGTTCTTATAGGTTTTGGGATAGGCGGTGGAGTTAGGAGCAATGTTTTGCGGGTAGGGGTTGGATCTCACAAAATATATTCTCAAGGGTGGGGAGAATTACAAAGAACCTTCTTAAGGGTGGGGGAGATTATAAAGAAACTTCTTAAGGGTGGGGAAGATTACAAAGTACATTGATCAGTTAGGGTGGGGCAGAAACAAATCACAATGGTGGAATGTCATCAGTTAAGGCTATTTTCACTTCTTTTGTGGATCTTCAGTTGCTTCAGGCCATCTGAATGTATACATGCAGTTCACAGGGGATATGATAGCTTAGCTTCGGCTCAGAGGCCTGATAACAGGATTGCTGGATACAAATATCTAGAGTCCCTTAAACACTACAGCATTCTCCTATGGCACGCCTATTACCACTTCATCTCATTGTTACTTACATGTATCAGTATCTTTACATATGTGAAAATAATGTTCACACTTTTTATTACTGATAATTATATAAGGAAAAAAGTGATTATGCAACATAAAAATTGATGATAATGTGTTATTAAGCTAAGAATTAAAATATGATAAAATTTAGAATTTAATAAAGCCCTGATTGTAAAGTAAGATTGCCAAATAAGAATAAATGACATCCAATTATAAGGTAACTTCTGGTAGAGACATCTACAGCTTCTTTAATAATGGGTCATGAAATCAGAAATAATTCAGCTAAGGAGAGTCATGTGAATGTTAGTAATTAATGAAAGCAGCTAAGTGAAACTTGTTAGCTACTTAGCTGTACTGCACAGCAATGCAAAAACTAAAGTTTTGGGAGGCCGTGGCGGGCAGATAACCTGAAATCAGGAGTTTGAGACCAGTCTTCCCAACATGGTGAAACCCCATTTCCACCAAAAATACAAAAAATTAGTCAGGCATGGTGGCATGCACCTGTAATTCCAGCTACTAGGGAGGCTGAGGCAGGAGAATTGCTTGAACCCGGGAGGTGGAGGTTTCAGTGAGCTGAGATTGTGCCACTGCACTTGGAGGACAAGAGCAAAACTTCATCTAAAAACAACAACAATAACAACAACAAAACTAACGTTTTTTACTTATAAGGCATACAGTTAGGTAGGCTTAGCTCTTTCACATATGCAAAAATTATTTACTGGCTATCATTTCCCTGTCAATGTTCTAGGAACTGAGGAAACAGATTAACCACACACACTGTCTTTGTTCTAATGGAGCTAGCATTGTTGTACAGAGTGAAAGAAACCAAATGAAAACAGTTTCGTAAAACAAATGATTTATATAGTAATAACTGCTCAAAACAAGTAAGCTATGCCTGATTATAGTGGGTGTCAGAAATTATAAACAAGGTGAACAGGGAAGTTCCCCAAAGATGCAGCATTTACTGAATGTTTACACATGCGGAAGCTGAAAGAAATGCAAATTCTGAGGGAAAGGAACTAAGTTCTGTGAAAGTTCATTTATTTATTTTTTTTTTCTGCAGATGATTCTCAGGCAATGTGTGTGTGTTTTCATGCACATGCATTTGCACACATGTGCACAGTGTGCCAAGCACTGCTTAGAACAGAGCAGATATGGCAATGAGCAAAATAAATAAAATGTCTACCTTATTCTTACCTTCTAGTGGTGAGAAAATAATAAACAAGAAAAATAAATATCTAATATGTTAAATGCTGATACATGTAAAGATAACAATAAAACTGGTCAAGGGAGAGGGAGTCATGGGAGTGGGCAGGATTGCAATTTTAAAGGACAGACCAGAAAGAGTGACATGAATCAAGTCGTGAAGGATGTGAGACCACAGACGCACAATTCTAGGGGAAGGGCAGGACTCATAGGTATTAGTAACATCAACTGAAAATGCTCTACTGTGAAAGTTTGCCTGAAGAATTGAATGGACAGTCAGGAGGTCCATTCAGTCCAAAGCAGATTGGGGAAGGTGAGACTAGTAATGAAAGAGGGCAGGCAGGTAACGAGGGATCCACCTTCTAAGCCTTCTAAGCCATTGTTAGGACTTTGGCTTTTCAAAATAAAATGTGACTTCATTGGAGAGTCTTGTGCAGAATAATAATATGTTCAAATAAGTTAAAAAAAAAAAAAATCAGACAGGCTGCTGGCTGAGAACAGGCATCCTGAAGGGAAACAAAGGCCAACTGGGGAAGATGGGTTAGGTTATAGTCATTATCTAGGTAAAAAGATGTCAGTAGCTTTGTTTTGGTAACAGTGATGGTGGTGAGAAGTGGCAGGATCTACATAAATATAGAAGGTCCAAAGGAAAAGTTTTCTTGGTTAATTGATTTAAGATGTTTATTCAGGTGTGCAATAACTCGAAACACATTTTTTAACTTATGGGGTGCCGTTGTTCAGGAAAGCATTACAACTTGAAATCCAGAGTTGTACTACAGATTATTTCTATCTGCTGATTTTATTCCTTAGTTTATCCAATAATTTCTGTGCATTTAGTACACGTCAAGTACTTTTGTAGGAGCCAAGTGCATAGCGTAAATAAAATATGTTTTAAAAATAGCTGTTCAAATGTTTTTATCCCAGAGGACGTAAAAGTAGTGTAAAACTCTGTAGACTTAATAACTGTTTGGAGATTAGAAAACATAACTACAAACTTAGGAAAAAAGGCTAGAAATCTCATGGATTTATTTAAACATTACAGAGAAAGAATGACATGTTCATGGGCAAATCATTTCCAGCTTCATCTATTCCTCTTTAAATAAGCTATACCAAAAGGGCAGAAACTGAATAACTTAAAGATGTCCTAAGTTTGACTTAAAAGAAAGTCACAGAACATTAGACATGATCCAGTTAAAAATACTATGGAAATCTGAAAAAAAAAAAAAAGACTTTATTTCTACTCAAAAGCTTTACAGTTCTCTGAAACATGTGAGTTCATTGATCTCAGAATCCTTTATCAATGGGAGAAAATTTCAATGCACCTGTCAAGAGTGAATCTAAAACCTTGTAAATCCACGAAAAAAAAAAAAAAATCAAGTTTGCTCTTTTCTTTTCCACAGTTTTAAGGTCAGAATGTGTAGATGTCTCTGAATCAAATTTATGTCTTTGTGAGCTATGCGAACTCAGCTGGTTTTTGTAGTGTCTTTAAATACAAAAGTAATCCATCCAGCTAATCTTCCATCCATCCATCCAATATCCTTATGCCCACTTTATGCCAAACTATTCTGAATTAGCATCCAGGAAAACTTTTAAAATTCATACCATAATCTAGACATCAGATTGCATTAAAATAACCAAATTCTGGATACTTATTCAAATCCCTTTATTCCTGCTTTAAACCGTACTATTTAAACAGTCACTTAAACAAACTGTGTCCCTTTACAAGTCACAAATTTAACATTAGCAAAAATATTCCAGGAGCATATTGTCACCCATATTCACTAGTTTTCCCCTGGCCAAAGAAACATTTAGAATTTTTCATATGTAGAAATTATGAGAGGGTTACTACTTAAATAGTTTTCCAATATAAAAAATATTATGTACAATATAAATTTACATAAACTTTTCAGAGAACTATTTGGCATTATACAACAAAAATGTGTAAGAAATTCATGATTGCACTCAATAAAATTATTTGAAAGAAAATATGCATTAGTTTTCTGGGGCTGCAATAACAAAATACCATAGGCAAGATGGCTTAAACAATACAAATTTATTGGCTCAAAGTTCTGGGGATTGAGGTGCTGCCAGGGTTGTTTTTTTCTGAGCACTGTGAGAGAATAATCTGTTCTAGGCCTCTCTGCTTAGCTTGAAACTGCTTGGCTTCTCCCTATATCTCATCACATTCTTGCTCACCTTCCCGCTATGCTTGTCTCTGTGTTCAAATGTCCCCATCTTATAAGAGTACCAATCACATTGCTTTAGGTCCCACTTTAATAAACTCATTTTAACTTGATTTCTCTATGAAGGCCCTATCTGTAAATAAGGCCACATTCTGAGGTACTGGGAGTTAGGACTTCAACATATGCATGTTGGGAAGTTATAACTCAACTCATAATAATAATTATATATATATGACCAAATATTAATGTAGTATCTTTTACAAAGCTAAGTTTTGTAGGTAAAACAAAATCAAAGTAAGTATACATACGCATAGTAGAGGGTTTAATATAGTATGACATACTTATGCAAAAGATTGCTATGAATTCATTAAGGTTTGAATAGACATGCACATAAATGAATAGATAAATGCAGATATGAAATATGTCAAAATATTGTTTACATAAAAAGAAACAAATTGCAATAATATTTTAAGTGCATAAGTATGTGTGAGTGCATATACATATACATATATACAGATATCCCAGAAAGGAAGGATAGTATTAATAGATAACTTTAAAGATAGTACTAATAAGAATTGCCTCTAAAGAGTAGGGCTAGGAATTAAAAGGCTTATAGAAAATTTACATTAGTAGCATCAACAGATGTTAAGCAAAATGGTAAATAATTTCTATAAGTACTATCATGGGAACAAAGCCTGTCAGGAAAAAAAACATTGAATGAAAATTTAACTTCTCCAGTTAATCAATATGTATATCTGAGCAAAGCATCCTCTCTCTGATGTGATTTCCTCATATATAAAATGACAATAATAATAATATCTTTTAAATAAAGTTGCTTAGGAGTGAAATGCAATTGCTTATAAACATACACCACACACAACACGCAGACACACATATGAACGTGTGTGCATATGTGCACACGCACATACACACACACACACGTGCTGAGCTTCCAGGTGCCAAGTTGGTCAATTAGAACAATGAACCAAACTGAAATAACAATCAAGCATCTATTCCCCTACTGTGGCAGTGAAGGTAAGAGACAAAAATAAAAGATGCCAGTCCCCCAGGGTTCCATTTTTCCCTGTATTTGGCACCAAGTGAGGGTCACATGACATGCAGACAGATAGAATTGTCCTATTGCTGTAAAGCCCTAAGCAAAGGTTCTTGCTTTTTTATGGACCTGGGGGACAAGATGAAGTACTGGGGGAAGGGTTAGGGGTAGAAAAGTGCCTCAGTCAATGCCCCTGAAAAGGAAGCCTCCACATGGAGATACCTTGGCTTGGACACAACAATGTGTATAAGCAGGCTGGTGTAGTGGGCCTGAATCCTTGACTGAAATTCCCTCCAGAAAACTGCAATGCATTAACTGTGTATGACATCCAATATGGGTTTGGCTGCTGTTCCCATGAGATCTAGCAGGCAAAGCCACTGGCTGGGCCTGAAGGATCACATATAGGATTTAGGCCTGAAGCTGTAATCTCGTAAGATAATTAAAACCAGGATTGGTGTAAATGCTCTAAGTGATAGCATGTAAATGTAGAGGTTTACATGCACATGCACGAAAATGACTACAAATGATGGAACCTCAAAGTTTATCTTGCTTTCATAAAATTTGTTTTATAAAAAGAAGTATATAGCTCAGGAGAGAAAGATATTAGAGGGTCATAGATGAAACAAGAAGGTGTTTGAGGAAGTTATAGCAGTTTTGAAAATATTTTTAAACCAAATATTTTAACCTAAATTTTTGGTTTTCAGTATTTGTTAATTGAGATCCAGAAAAGTTAAATTTACTTTGTGCCTAGAGAACTAGATGAGTTAAAAATTAGAGCTGAACTCCAAACTTTAATATTTATTGGATAAAGTTTTATCCTGATGAAAATTAAAAATTGCATTTTATTGAAATTATTACTTTACTTGAATTGTACACATCATGATTTTTAAATAATCACAAAAATTAACTCAAAGGATTTGTACAGAGAATGCCCTTCTGTTTAAATGGTATGATCTTTTAAAATTATTTTCTTTAGACCAGCAAATAGAATTCACTAGTTTGTGTACACTGAGTAATCCTCTGTTAAATGTCATACATTTCCCATCTAGAATCAGAGTAATCTAATATTTTGTAAAGTCAATAAAATAAGACAAATATTTATGTTAGTATTGAATTAAGTCCTAAAGTAAACTTTATTATTAATAATATACTAAATATAATAAAAATATCAATAAAAAATCTTACCTTTTTTTGATTCTATTTTCAGATTTATTTGCAACACCGAATCAGGTAACATGGATTCTTCTCATTTTCTTTTCATCAAAATTTTTCTGATGCTTTCCCTTAGGAAATTCTACTATCTACTTAAAATTTTGAGTAACCAAGTATGTTTTTTGCAACTGTTTTTATTCAATTCTTACTCTATTTCATTATAGGACACAAGAGCTAAAATGAATAAAAGAGTAATATGTATTTTGGAACAATATTAATTTAATGTTTTTTAGATCCACGAAATCAAACACTGGATAAATACATGTGTATTTTAAACTTAAAGAGCTGGGAAAGTTTCTGGAGTGTTGTTCATTAATTTATTTTGATAAATAGTGATGTTCAGCATGCAAATAATCGTTTTCTAAAGATCTCTCAGGTTTATTCAAATAGCTTGTTAATTTAGTTGATTTTTATAGAGTATACATACTTCTGATTATTTTATTAATCTTAAGAGAAGTTATATAAATATAAACTAATGTACCAATTTTCAAAGTTTCTATTGACAAATATATCATAAGTATTCAGTAGCATATTATGCAATTGACATTATGGGAAATTTCAGGCAAATATGCCTGGCATCTTTTCTACATTTTGAGTCTTTCATTATATACATTACAGAAATTCCTTGAGTAGCCAACTTAATAGACAATAGTAAAGACAGTGAAGTGAACTTGCATTGGATGGATGTAAACTAAATATATCATTCTTTGTTTTATTTATTTATTTATTTTTATTTTTTATTTTTTTTTTTGAGGGGGAGTCTCACTCTGTCTCCCAGGCTGGAGTGCAGTGGGCCATCTTGGCTCACTGCAGGCTCCACCTCCCAGGGTCACATCATTCTCCTGCCTCAGCCTCCCGAGTAGCTGGGACCACAGGCGCCCGCCACCACCATGCCCAGCTAATTTTTTTGTACTTTTAGTAAAGACGGGGTTTCACCGTGTTAATCAGGATGGTCTCGATCTCCTGACCTTGTGATGTGCCTTCCTTGGCCTCCCAAAGTGCTGGGATTACAGGCATGAGTCACCGTGCCCGGTCTTGTTTTATTTTTGAACATTTTCCAAAACAAAGATGTTTATATTATTTACCTTTCAAATACAAATTATATTTTCAAATATCCTAAATAACTGAATTATATTTTGTATGCAATATAAAAATGTTTTAAGAAGACATAGAAAAAAATTGAGTTGCATTTTAGTAATATCAGAAAGTTTAAAAGACTGCATTTTGTGTCTATACTAAAAGCACAGTCTTATACAAACAACAAAGAATCAGTTTTTTTCCCTATACAGTCATAGTAGATTGTTTGAAACCATTACTTTTGCCTGTGAAAATTAGTTGTATGTTGTGTATAAAGCATTTGCCTGTTTTTAAAAAACATATGATTATCTGGATGCCAGATAATATTCATAAGAACAAATTTTTAAAAATTGACAAAAATTCCGTCAATGTTTATACAGCAAATTACAGAGAATTCATTTGGTTATTCACATTGTTTTGAGTTTCTATAACAAAAATCCAACAAAGGGTGTTCCTTATTCCTACCCTGACCATTGTAGAAATATCTCTGGAATTGGACATGATGACTTTAGATAATTTTATCAGACAAAACGTATAGTTTAAATAAAATGCAATTTCTGGTGTTACCTTCGAACATCATAAAACTTTTTATATCAGTAAATGTATTTGTTTTGTATGGGGGGTGGTGCGGAGAGAGTGCCCATGTGTTGTAATGCATTTTATTTTTATGTGATGCTGTTTGTGCCAGACAGATCAAGGTTCAAATTTCAAAAAGATCACTTTCCAACTCTGTGACTATCCCTATCCTCTTGAGTCTTTGAAAATCATTTTTTTCTCATTTGTGAAATTATAATAATAATATCTACTTCTCAAGTTTTCTGAAAATTATTGAAAAGTATTTACCTGGAATATAATGGACATATAATAAATTATGTCTTTAACATATACTAATTTTTATTCTTCTAAGTTATGAAATATCACATTCCCCCCCTTTAAACAATTATCTTAATAGTTAAATGTAGAAACAAACTGTTACATATGTGCTGGCCTAAAATAGTTTGCATTTGAAACCTCCTAATTGTTCCTAAGTAATTATAAAATCAGTATTCTGTCTCAGTTATAAAGAACCTTTTAGATAATTACTTTATACTTTAATTTGACATAAGTGTTTATTCCTAAATGTACTATATATACTAAAGGCATTTTACATCAGGCCTTTTTCACATGTTGAAGCCATATTTTCATTTTTAAATTTTTATGTTCATATTCACCTAGTATCTCTTTTCTGCAATCTCTGTAAATACGTTATAATTCTTACTAATTTGGGGTCAAGAAACTAAAAAATTGAAGGAACTTTTCTTATTTAATCATGATAGAATTAATAAAGTATATACATATTGGATAACTTGATCTTTCTTACAACCTGTGCACCAAATTCAATTGAAGATTGACACATATGCTATGCAAGCTGTATCAAAGACTACTTTTGAGCAGTTCTACTAGAGGACATTTCCAAGGCAGAAAATTGATCAAAGTATTTATTTTCCTTGGATTCTAACACAAAGCAACATCAAATAAATTTGCTTTGCTGGTTTGGTTTTCTTGCATGCTTTGAACTAGAAGTATAATATACTGACTAAGTCTTTGTGTCCTGAAGTAAAATTAAGAATCTTTCCTCCAGAATAAACTTAAAGAAACTCATGAATAGTTGAAGAAAACATAGATGAAAGAAGTTTCTTTGCTTCTCTACTTAGTGGCATTTTTGTAATCTTGAATTTATACAGCACTAGTTAGATTATCAAAATATCTCTGATCTCAGTGTACAGAAAGACGCAATTTTATGTTTATTTAAACAATGTGAGTTTCACATAAAATAAATGAATTAAATTCACATTAAGTGCTCTTTAATTAGTAGTTTATTATAATAAAAAGATCCACAATAAAAATCATGTAGATTTAAAAACATATCAGAACTATCCCAGCAATGATCTGAAGTTTTCATTTAATTTTTTGTATGTGAAGAGGTATCTCTTAGGGTTTCATTTTTCTTCTTGCAAAGTATTAATATAATCAGTTATCTGATTTAAGAAATGTTACAATTATGAAAGTTACTGCTACAATGATTTGTGTTAAGAATGTATGACATTTAAATTTGTTATATTAGCACTTACATTATGTTACTTATATTATTAACATTGTTATAAATATTCATTTGTTACATTTTTAAAATTATGTATTTGTTTGTAATTGAAAACCCATTGTTATATATATTTATGGGGTACAGTGTGATATTTTGAGCCATTTGTATATTGTAGAAAGAGTCAGTCAAGCTGATTAATATATCTATTACTGCACCTACTTATTATTTTGTGATGAGAACATTAAAAGTCTATACTTTTAGCAATTTTGAAATATGCAATACATTATCATTAATCGTGGTCACCATGTAGTGCAATAGATCACTAAAACTTATTGTCCTAATCTACCTAAAAGATTATATTTCTTGATCAATATCATTCCTTTCCTTGGACTTGTCTACCTCTAACCTCCCATAACCATCCTTCTACTCTCAGTTTCTATGAGATCAACTGTCTAAGAGACCAGTAACAAATAAAGAGGTTGAATTAGTAGTACAATGTCTCCCATCAAAGAAATGCCCAGGAGTTGATGGCTACACTGCTAAATTTTACCGAACATTAAAAAATGAATAATAATCCTTCTCATACTCTTCCAAATAATTTGAAAAGGAGGGAGTACTTTCAAACTTATTGTACAAAACTAACATTCTCCTGATACCAAAGCCAGAAAAGGACACTACAGGAAAAGGAGACTACAGGTCAATATCCCTGATGAACACAGATGTAAAAATTCTCAACAAAATACTAAAAAAAATTCAGTAGCACATTAAAAGAAATCAACAAATGTGACACACCTAATTAATAAAGTAATGGGCAAAAAACTATATTAATATCTATTTTTATGAAAGAGTTAAATGTACTTCTCTTATAATAGTGATTACAGAAAGGATTTAAATCGACTCATAAGATTCTGTGTCATTATCCTCCATGCAACTTTTTAATTACTGGGATAATAATATTCAGCAATTAAATGTGCTTCTTCACTTATCACTTAAAAAATAGCCTGAATCTCTATCGTCTTATATTGGCTATGGGACTTGTATGAGATGACAGATGGTTGGTTGAATTCTAGGCAACACTTTGTGGGGATGATAGAAGACACAAAACTATGTGCATTTCCTATCTTAATTTCCAACTACAGCTACTTATTTAAGGATCTCATGGTGACAATAGAAATAGCTAAAGAAAAATACTTTGGAATTGGCTAGGGAGCGTCAAGAGCCTGTCCTCATGTAGAGAGTTATGGCAAGTATGACTTTTTTTGCTAGAACATATGTTCATCCATCTTGTACCCCTAAAAATTATCCTTCAACTTTATTTATGATCTTTCTAAGAAAAATCCAAAATATCCCATGAATATATAATGTTATCATTCATATACTACTTTTTGTTAAAAGAATTAACTGCCTTTATTCATGGTAAACCTGATGAATGACTATATTAAATACAATAGAATCTCTCATGAAGTCAGCATTGAAATGGAAATATCAACTACTTTTCAATCTAACAATCTGTAGCAATAAAATAGTATTGATCAAGGTTCTATAACTTAGGTGAAAAACACAATCCTCAATATACTTTGTTATGAGATTGTATTGAATATTTATGTATTTCCATTCACAGAAAATTTTCCTAACACTTTTTGAGTCAGGGTCTTACTGTACTGTGTAAAGACATGATCATTGCTCATGGTAGCCTCAAAATCCTAGGCTCAAGTGATACTCTTACCTCAGTCGCCTGGGCAGCTGGGACTTCAGGCACATACCACCACATCTGGATATATATATATATATATATATATATTATATATATATATTAGTTTAGATTCAGGGGGTACATGTGCAACCATTCTACTACTAGGTATTTACTCAAAGGAGAAAAAAAAGAAAAAAGAAAAAAAAATATATATATATATACTTTTTTTTTTACCAAAAAGACACCTGCACTTGCATTTTTATCACAGCACTATTATCAATAGGAAAGACATGGAATCAACCCAGGTGCCCATCAGTGGTGGACTGGACAAGGGCAATGTGGTAGGAATACATCATGAAATACTGCAGAGCCATAAAAAGAAGGAAGCCATGTCCCCTGCAACAACACACATGCAGCTGGCGGCCACTATTCTAAGTGAATTAATGCAGAAACAGAAAACCAAATACCACATGGTCTTGCTTGTAAGTGGGAGATAACATTGAATACATATGGACATAAAGATAGGAGAAATAGACACTGAGGACTCCAAAACAGGTGTGAGCCCCCATGTCCAGCCCATAACACTTTATTGTATTTTACATGTATAACCTTAATGTCTCTGGATAATTTATAAATGCTTGAAAACATTTGACAAATAGAATGTCCATTTGATTGCTATAGTGACATAATTTCCAGTTCTTTTTTAAAAAGTTACAACATTTTACATTTGTACTTTATTATTTCTGATAGACTAAAATGAAGATACTTAATAAATAACTGATAGATTGACTTATCAATCTACACATTCTTTATTCATTCAACAATAAAGAGGTTATTTCAGGTGTTTTGGCTACAGTAACAAACAGAACAGAGAAAAATTAATCCTAACTTAGACCTTAACAATCTAGAATGAAGAAATGGACATAAAAAAGCAAGTAATTTTATACATTACGTAATTGGTCGCAAGAGCTTTGGAGGTAGAGGGTTTGCCTACTGCCTGGAACAGATGGTGGGACTTTTTACTTTATTTCTAATGATCACCAAAAGCAAGATATTTTTAGAGAGAAGTAAACAAGGAGAGGGCTCTTCCTAAAGGCAGCCAGAGTAAGAACATTATGAGAAGATAAAAGTAGGCTCAAAGTTGAAGACCAAAAGCAGTGAAGAGTAATGAGCCAGCGCATCTGGAGCAGAGTGAGCAAGGACATTTAGGTAGGGGGTGAAAGACAGGTAGTGGTGGACAAATCTTGTCAGATTTGGTTGCCATTGAAAAGATAATGGTTTTAACTGTGAAACAATGTGAAGGCCGTGGACAGTTTTAAGCCATTAAGCAACAGTATCTTCTTCCGTTGTTTAAGTATCACTGTCTGCTATATTGTAAGTAGACTGAAGATTGGTATGTCGAGAACAGAAGCAGGATATGCAATTAGTGCTTATAAAATTCTATTGAGGACATGATGGTGACTTCGTTGTGTAAGAGATGAAATGTGGCTGTGTTTGCAGGATTCAGTGTGCATTAGATGTGGGGTCATAGGGGAAAGAATGAAGTCAAGAATGACTTCAAGACTTTTGGGCTGAGCAACCAAGAAATAGAAGTCAGATTTCAGGTTTGAAAGAGGAGGAATCCTCCCTTAGGTTTTTAACATGTTCACATGGGGTGCCTACTACATATTATAAAAGCAGAGTATTAAGGTAGCATCTAGAATTACACCGAAAGTCCAGGAGAGAGGTTCAAGCTGGTAATATAAATAAGTTTTCATCGATGTACAGATGCTATTTAAAATGTATTACTATAAGTGATCACTTGGAATGTTAGTAGAACTACAAAAGAGAACCAAGGACTTCTCAGGATATAACAAAACTAAGAGACCAGCAAGATGATAAAAAACAGGCTGAGAAGCATTAGCCAGGGAGACTGTAGGAGTATCAGAATGAATCTAGGTAACTGAGCTACATTTTACATTAATAAAAAAATTAAATCTCCTGGGTTACCATTTCTTTGTGCATAACAGAAACTAATCTGAAAGCATACTTAGAGAGAATACTGTGAAAACCTGTGTTTCCAGAAAAGTGATGGCTTTTTAGAATACATATTGCTCCATTTCAGATAATCATTTTTTGAAAAGAATTCTAAAAATCCTTATAAATAAAGTTAAATATTTCATTTATGCAAAGAAAAACAAAAATCAACTAGTACTGAGAGACAGTTGGCAACTCACAGAATAAAAACATGACCTAAAAACTTAAATACTTAACAACAACAACAGCAACCTATAAATAGCTTACCTTGATTCACATACCTACCCTAACCTGGAGTGGGAGGGCATGTCATACTTACTAAGAGTAATAGTAGATTCTTCAAAGAAAAATCAGGTTAACATGATCAAATGTATATGAATTGGATTTTAATATTACTCTCAATTGTCTTTGATAATTTTTTCTCCCACATTGTCTTTTTCCTCCCCTTCTAGGACAGCTATAATTAAGAATCAAAACCTCTTAAAACTAGAACCAAAGGTTTTTGCAAATAATTTGTATCTCACTAATTTTTCAGCTCTATAATCCAAAACAATAAATTCTATCTTCTAGATGAAATGTTGTCTATAGGAATTCTAATTATTAACGTACTATTTTAAGTTTGCAACAAAAATGTTTATTTTCCTGAAGTTATTTTATATTCAAGGCAAGTCTATTCCATATTTAGAACTGAAATCTTCTCTGCAAATTCTCTGACTGTAATAATAAAATGTTTCCACAATTTTTAGATGTTCTTTTTTATGTCTTAGCTTTCCTCTTTTCCGCTATTAGCCTCAAATATCTCACAATCTTTGGTTATCTAATCACAATTCTGGATGAAGTTACTTGGAGGTGGTAGTTAAATGTTTCCTCTGAATTTGTATAGTTTCTTGAATTTAGAAATTTGAATATATTTCAATTAGTTGAAATACACTAATTTCGGTTAACATGAAAGTATGTTGAGCAGGAAGAAAGGTTAGCAGCATACAGAATGTATACAAAAGTATTTATAAAATACTTACATATAACTATATAAATAAAATGCACATATATATACTGAAAATATACTCTTCAAAAAAAAATATCCAATGCCATTGGCATCTTCTGGGTGCTACTTCTAAATGTAATTACTTTCTTCTCTTCACAGGTAAGATGTACATTAAAGTTTATTTTTGTCATTCATGTGCCTTCTTAATAGTTATAACCTATATGTATGAAACCCTACATATGGTTTGGTTTACATATTTTCGAATTATAAATACAATACAATATTTATTCTGCCATTATTTGCCTGCTTTTTGTCTTCTCCAAGATGTATATTTGTGAAATTCGTAATGTTTACATTTGTATACCTAGTTCAGCAGTTCGCAAACTATGGCCAATGGACCAAATCAGATCAGCAAACGCTTTTATTTTACAGTCTTTTAGTTCATGTTTTAAATATCAAAGTTTTGTTTTGTTTTATTTATTTATTTTTTAAATAAGTATGTATGAAAGAGAACATGCATGATGCTCAAAGACTAAAATAGATGCTATCTGGCACTTTAGTAGAAAAGCTTGCCAAACCCTGCTCTACTTCATTCTTATCTATTTCCAACTTACCCATGAGGTCTTTACCAACCTCCCAATTTCATTTGTAAAACCTCCACAAACATTCTCTATTTCTTGCCGCAAATCTTTCTCTACAGCAATGATTATCATTTCATATACTGCAGCTTAGTAATCAATCTTATCAAATCATATAATTTATACATTGATTCTGTGGCCTTGGTGGAAATTTCATTATCTACAGGCTATTTTGCTTTGTTTCATTTTGTTGTTGCTTTGCTGTTGCAAAATCTTATGTATTTACTGACAAATCTATAAAATAATATTACTTAAAAATAAAATATGGGGTATTTACATAATATGTATTTTCATTTTTATTAGACTCCAACATGATTACACAAATTGCACTCTATTAAATTGTATAAGTATTTTCATTCCTACATATCCCAGCCATCATTTAGAATATAGTTGCAGTAAACATGTATTTCATCGTGGTTCTTATTTTCACTTCCCAGATTAATAATGAGATCAAATATCTCTTCATATCTGTTGGATGTCATGCTCTCATGTCTCTAAAATGCCTGTTCATTTCTCTTGCCTGTAAGTCTATTAATTTTTTTCATTGTTTTTTGCTGCTTTATACATTTTGGAATATTAATCCTCTGTAAGGTATTTTTATTGCAAATATCTCCTCCATTTTCTGACATCTCTTACAACTTTATTGTGTTTTCTAGCCAAACCTATATTGTTAATTTGAATGTTGTAAAATTAATAATTTCCTTTATGATTTTATATTTTTATATTTTTTGTATCAATTTAAAAATCATTTCCCGGCCGGGCGCGGTGGCTCAAGCCTGTAATCCCAGCACTTTGGGAGGCCGAGACGGGCGGATCACGAGGTCAGGAGATCGAGACCATCCTGGCTAATGCGGTGAAACCCCTTCTCTACTAAAAAATACAAAAAACTAGCCGGGCGACGAGGCGGGCGCCTGTAGTCCCAGCTACTTGGGAGGCTGAGGCAGGAGAATGGCGTGAACCCGGGAGGCGGAGCTTGCAGTGAGCTGAGATCCGGCCACTGCACTCCAGTCTGGGCGACAGAGCGAGACTCCGTCTCAAAAAAAAAAAAAAAAAAAAATCATTTCCCAATCTCAGTAAAGAGCTATTTGCCTATTAAACTGTTCTTACACGAGTTTTAATTGAGTTTTGCATCTGGTATGAGGTGGGAATCTAATTTAATATTTTTTCTCTGGGCAAACAACCCATCTATTGGAATATTTTTCTCTTCTGACAATAGCACATTATATTGATATCTGCAATGTTTTGCTCTCTTGATATCATAAAATGTACTTTGCCTTTTGTCTACCCACACTTGTCTAACTATATCTTTGCTGGTTATTTGTTCTTTCATATGAATTTTAAAATTAGCTTGTTAATTTTCTTATAAATCTCTGTTAAATTTTTTGATAGAATTAAATCGAATGTGTTAGTCTAATCTTATATATAGTTGGTTTTATTGTTACTTTTCCTATCTATAAGATATCTCTAAACTTTATTTCCTTTTATATTACCTTGTGCCTTTTTCTTCACCATCAAGCACCCTAAAGACACTTTCATATCAAAGTTCCCTTTTTCTCCCAAAATAATGCCTCCCCCAACTGCCACCACATCCAATTAGTCAGGGCATCATGTTGGATATACTGTAATATAATTGAAATATGTCCAGAATCTGACTCTTTCTCACTATCTTTGTTGCTACAATCACATCGAAATTACTGCAAATTGTTGCCATTTAAACTATCTCCCTCTTCCGCCTTTGAATCTGTATGTTAAAATTACCTCAGATCATGGCCACTCCATTAATCTGAATCTCTTAATGGCTTCTCTTCTCACCCAAAATAAGACTCAGAGACATTAAAATGAACGACTTTGTCCTATAACATTACATGCTATTACTATTCTGATCTTTTATCTACTGCTCTTCTCTTCTTTCAGTGTGTTCCAGCACTCTGGCCTCCTGTACAATTCTGCCTCAGGACCTTTGCTTATGCATGTCTCTCTGCCTTGGATGTTCTTGCTTTTACATCCTTCAACCTTATTTCACCTTTTACATTAGGTTTTTACTGACCACCCCATTTCATTTGTAAAACCTCCACAAATGTTCTCTATTTCTTGCCACTAACCTATCTTTCTCCACAGCACTTATTATCATTTTATTTACTGTATATTTGTTGATTTATTTTATTATATAGAATATGAAAAGGTAAAGCCAGAAATTTTTATATATATATATATATTTTTTAACTGTTCACCATCAACTCCAGCACAATTCTGAGCATATAAGAGGAGCTCCATGAATTTTTATTGAATGTACGAATGAATAAATGAGCTCACAAAAATAGAAGTGAAGATATGAATATATGAATATTCTAAACACTTTGAAATCCTATCACTAAGTATTATCCTGGCAAAGAGACAAAATGTGGCATTTACCTTTCATCAACATTTATGCATAGAGTCAATAACAAATATATTTTAGATGAACAGAAAAACTTTAGTACAACTTACACAGTAAATTGAATTTCAGGAGGAGTGTGATAGTGTGGTGACAAAGTGCATCCTCCACTATTGTATTTTAACCTCTCTTTTCACTTAATTTACTAAAGTTAACTAGGTGTTTCTGGCTATAGAATATGTTTATGCTTATGTAGAGAGAGCTTTACCTTTTTATTTTCTTTTGTCATTTAATTTCCCCTTGTTTCTTAAGTCTCATCTTTCTCTTCTGAGATAATGAACCTAATCAGTTTATCTTACAGTACAGGAGTGAGTTCTATTGATTAAAAAAATATTATTTTTATTATACAAGGTAATCCAAATCTGAATCTGCCTTCTTTATCTTTCTAAATTTCATATTTTCTAATAGTTATTCTGAAACGTACATTTGTTTTTTCCACAAATTATTTTAAAACAATTGAGTGTTTCATTAAACATAAAACTATTGCAGGGTACCCATTATGGTAATAAAACAACAAAAGCCTTGAGGAATAATTCTAGACACACATAAAATAGTCAAGTCACTGACTTTAGCCTAGCTGATACAATTTTAAGTCTTTACCATTCTAAAAGTTTTCTTTCTGAAAAAAGGCAATATATGAGAGCATATTCTAGTCAAAAATTTATAATTTCAACCTGCCTTTTTCACAAAGTTCATTGGAAGAAAAGGCACAGCTTAAGAGCTACCACTGCAAACATCTGTACTATAAAATGATATGGCAGCTAGAACTATAGATGGCTTAGTATGCCAGCAATTGGACTTAAAGTGAAACTGAAAACTTCTGTTTGTTTGTATAAGCATTTGTACAATAAGAATGGCTGTGATAATGAGCTAACAATTACAGAACACTTGCTTTGTTCAAGCACTGTCCTAAGCACCTTAAATATATTTGCTTTTTATTACATACTTTTAAAATCAAACTAATATTATCCCATTTTTCACAAATGAGAAGCCTGAAGCTTAAGAGGGTAAATGAATGACTGATCATTGTCCAGCTAGTAAATGCTAGAGCCAGAAACTGAAGCGAAGTATTTCTGCTCATCGTAACCACTATATATTGTTGGTTCTCTGATATAAAGATTCCACCATTAGCAAAAGAAAAAGATGGGGAATGAAATCCCAAATGTCCAAAAAGAATGTAATATTGTCCTTAGAAAATAAAAGGAAAGTCTGGAAATGATCAGAATTGTAACATTTCTCTTATTTTCACCATACTAATTTTTTTTTCCAGTATCTCAAGGAGAGAGATTGGAGTTAATAATACTAAAAATACATACTGTATTATTTAAAGGCAAATGTTTGAAAACCGTTTTCATAATGTGACCTAGTTATACTTTATAAACACTTGCATCAAATAAACTTTCTCTAGAATTTTAATTACAAACTAAATTCATATTTTGTCAAGAGTATGCAGGTTAGAAAAGAACATCTTTAAGCCAGACACAACAGTGCGTGCCTGTAATTCCAGTTACTCAGGAGGCTGAGGCAAGAGGATCCCTGGGGCCCAGGACTTTGAGGCTACAGTATACTATGATCACACCTGTGAATACCCACTGAACTCCAGCCTGGGAAACACAGTGAGATTCCTTTTATGATTTTTTTTTTTTTTTTAAGGAAAATGTAAAGAAACAGGTTTTAGAGCATTTTTTCCAGAAAAAGTCAATCTTAATGTTGTTATGTCATATTGAATTATTTTGATCAAACAAAAAGAAAACACTGGGCTAGTAAAAAGCTGCCATTTTACACTAAAATCACCTATTGCTTAAAGGGTCACAAATTTGAACATAAACATACAGAAATATTATGTAGATTATTATAAATTCTTAAATAGTTTATGAATGCAAAAGCCATATATTAGTATAGATAATTTTTCTAAGGTTTGTGAGTTTTTATTGTCTAGTTTAGTGGTCATAGTAAGAGATGATTTAACTCTTAGTCTGGGGAGATGCTTGGATGCTACTCACACCTAGTAGGTAGAGGCCAGGCATGATATTCTACACTACACAAGATAGACTCCCATATTAAATAATTGTCCGGCCAAAATTTCAGTAGTTCTGAGCTTTAAAAAGCCCTAGTCTAGTTGAATAAAACAACATTTTTCTTGCAATATGAGTCATCTGAGTTGAGTGAATCTTGTAAAAAGAGGTCTGAAGTGAAATTTTGTATTAACATTGTATCTTATAGAGAAGGATTCCATTTGCAGAAGCAGAACAGAATCACAAAAGGTTTATATGTCTAACACTCTATGTTTAAATATAAAAAAAAAATTTATAGTCAAGATAAATACATTATTTTATGACACAGGCAATAATATAATTTGTTTTGAATAATATATGCTTTCTTAAGATAACTTTTAAAAATTGACATAAAGACCAAAACAATTCAATAAGAGAAGCAGCTGCCATAAATCATTAGCATCTTAATTTTTATGCATTAATTTCTATACAACATTTTCAACTTTTACCCTGTTTAAAACTTATGTCATAATGAATTCAACTGTGCTACATTGTTTTGTCTCATAAATAATTCTGTTATGTTAAAGGGCAGAAAGACAATTTTCAGTGTTTTGTTGCCAGCAATGGAAAGAACTATGCAAGAAAATTAGCATTAATATACTAAAGGCACGTTATTGTTGAAGTTTTATTAAATACTAGGTGCTAAGACATATCGTTCTGTACATCGTTTCCTATAATTATGATGACTTATTAATTAAAGGATTGGATGAGCTTCAAATATCATGAGAGCAAACAGTGGAAAATGGACTTTTGTCTTGTTATCAACATTTATCCATAGAGACTGTGCACATACAAGTAGCAAATATTTTGAAAACTGTTAAATGGGTCATCTGTCTAATCCTGAAGTTTTCAAACAGTTGATCAGAGCTCAGTGGGTCACCACACTGAAGAAGTGAATGGGGACTAAGTAGAAAAGCTTGAGGCCCTCCAATCCTGCCCAACTAGGGATGATTTGTTTTGTTTGTTTGTTTCTTTTTTTGAGAGAAGTCTCGCTCTTGTCCCCCAGGCTTGAGTGCAACGGCTTGATCTAGGCTTACTTCAACCTCCACCCTCCGGGTTCAAATGATTCTCCTGTCTGCCTCCCAAGCAGATTTGCTTTTTATCTGTTGAAATACTAATTCATTCAAAGACACAGTGTAGAAATTCTAGGCTCTGGAAAATCAGTACTAGCAAACATTTTGTAAATAAAAGAAATTTCGAATTTGATGTATTCATCCAAATGTTAGAATTGTGTTCAAGATGACATAATAAGGTGAGTCTGATATTAGAACCCAGGCTTTTGACTCTTATTCCTGCTCTTTTGAAATTCATTCAAATCTACCACGAATAGAAATGATTTCATCATTGTGTCTCTTTAAAACTAAATGCAAAACAAATATTACCTAATTTATTGATTGTTTTCCTACTTTTTGCAGGGCATTTTTCTAGAAATAAAGATATAAATCATTGTGTCTATGTATATATATTGTGTACATCTTGCATGAGAGATAAGGCAAGCATACAACATATGTAATGCAAAAAAGGAATAAATAATGCTATGAGGTAAATGCACAGAATATACCCCATAAAGGAATAATATAAAGTTACAGGATGTCAGCATTATTTAGTTAGATTTGATACATATACCCACAATATTTGAACCAAATCTTAAATGATGGTTAATTTTTTGGCAATAAGTTGAGGAAAATGTCCTTCCTTAAAAATTCAAAAATAAAAAATATATATATTTAAAGTGCAGTAAGTAGACAAAACTGTTTGGACGAACGGAGGCAAGATGGCGCACTTCCGGGTTCTTCATCACCAGCTTTTCCCGCGCACGTGAAAATGCAGCCGGCGCCCGGGAAGGTGCAGACCAACCGGGCATGCGCCAGGTGACCTCAATCCAAAGAGACTAAGATTTACCTGGTCACACCTGCGAAACGCCCCCCGACACGCCCGTGCCCCACCTATTGCCCTCCCACTCCTAGAAAAGCCGCTCTGGATGGACGCCACGGGTGGACTTCCCAGCCCCCCACTCCTGTCGGGACTGTAGGAACTCCGTGGGAGAGCCCCACGGGGGGACTCTCTTGGCCTCCTTTGCCAGAGGCCGACAGAACTCTCCCTACCCACCTTCTTCCCCTGAAGCTAGGTGACCAAAAATAAATTTGCAGTTTTGCTCCTACCCTTGCCTACTCGCTGGTTCTTTTGTGCCCGCTCGGTTGGTCTTAGAAAAACAAATCAGTTGGTGCCAAAACTAGGGAGGAGACCCCTCATCAGGCCTCTAAGGGTTGAGGAACCTCCTCCTGCTCCCACGCCGCAGACGGACCAGGACCTGAGACCCGCTTCCCTCACTCTCACGGCCTCTCTGGGGTAAGTGCCCTTGTCTCCTCTTTACCTCCCTCGGTCAAAAATCCTGCGCAGGTCCGAGGCCCACTTTTGAGCCACCAAGTGGCTCGGGAGACCCGTTCAGGATGGAGATGTCCACCTGAAGGTAATCTCCACTTTGGCTCCATGAGCCTCCAGTCTGTCTCTGGTGGTTCCAAAGGACGCTTTGAAGCCAGGCAGAGATCCACTTCATTTCCATTGTGTCCATTGTGTAAGTAAAGAGGAAACAAATGGGAAACCCCCAGTCCAAATTTCCAAAGAGCACCCCCTTAGGGTGCCTCCTAGCCAATTTAAAAACCTTACAGCTCGAACAAGACCTTAGGAGGAAGTGGTTAATTTTCCTTTCCACTGTGGCGTGATCGACCTCAGCAATTTCTGCCAGCGGCTAGGCAAGTGGTCTGAAATTAATTACATACAAGGCTTTTGGGCCTTACACTCTCGTCTCAATCTGCCCTATACTCCTCCTTCTCTCCCCGCTCTCTCCACCCCCTCCCTTCCTGCCCAGACTCCTCCTCCGCCCCCCATCCAGACTTCTCCTTCCTCCTCCTTATCTACTACTAATCCACTCGGTCCCGTGCCTCCTTTGGGCCCCCCAAATGGCTGTCTTGAGTCTCCTGTCTCTGCCCACATCTGCTCTAAGTGCCCTGCTGATGCCTCCACTCCTGCCCCACACCCTCCTACAGTGTTAGCACCTTTGCAAGAGGTAGCTGGGGCGGAAGGGGTAGTCAGAGTACATGTCCCTTTTTCACTGGCCGATCTTTCCAAAATTGAGAAGCGTTTAGGTGATTTCTCAGCTAATCCTACCATATACCTAAAGGAATTTAGATACCTTTGTCAGGCCTATGACTTAACTTGGCATGACCTCCAGGTTATCCTAACCTCCACCCTAAACCCTGAGGAGCAAGAGCACATCCTAGCGGCCGCCAGGCAGCATGTCAACCAACTACATTTAACTGATGCCGCCATCCCACTAGGGGAGCAAGCAGTCCCCTTGGCAGACCCAGGCTGGGACTACCAAGCAGGCCAGCCTGGGCGCCGTAGGTGAGACATAATGGTCCAGTGTTTGTTGGCTGGTATGCAAGCAGCCTCAAACAAAACTGTAAATTTTAACAAATTAAAAGAAATTATTCAAAATCCGGAAGAAAATCTAGCCGCATTCTTAAATAGGCTGACTGAGGTTCTAACCCAATATACACGGTTAGATCCGGCCTCCCCTACAGGGGCCACCATTTTGGCATCTTATTTCATTTCTCAATCAGCTCCTGACATTCGTAAAAAACTTCAAAAGGTAGAGGATGGTCCTCAGACACCAATAGAAGACCTGGTTAAATTAGCCTTTAAGGTCTATAACTCCAGAGAGGAGATGGCTGAAGCACAGAGGCAGGCTCGCCTTGAACAGAAGGTACAGCTCCTAGCAGCGGCTTTATAGCCCAGTCGTAACCCCAGACCAGAGAGCACACACCCCGCAGACTCCAAGGCTACAAAAGGAGCCTGCTATAAGTGCGGCAAGGCAGGACACTATGCCAACAGGTGTCTGCAAGGTCCCCGAGCCCCAACGCAGCCTTGCTGTAAGTGCAAGGCATCAGGACATTGGGCCAGTGAATGTCCTAACCCTCGTCCACCAGCAAACCCCCTGCCCTGCTTGCCAACAGGGAGGACACTGGAAGTCTGATTGCCCCACCCTGAGAACAGGTGCCATGTCTCCACGTGACCCCCTTTCCCAGGATCCTTCCAGCTCCTACATCTGGACGATGACAACTGAAGGTGCTGAGACTCGGGGACCCCCATCACCCTCGCCGAGCCGTGGGTAACTCTCCTGGTAGCGGGTAAGACAATTAATTTTTTAATCAACAGCGAGGCTACCTATTCTGTTTTGCCGTCCATCCAATATCTCTGTAGTGGGAGTAGACGGAAAGCCATCCACTCCACGAAAAACTCCACTCCTTAATTGCTGCCCGGCCAACAACTACTTTGCACACTCGTTCCTCATTCCCAACTAAAAAGGGCCCCTACCGAAAGCAATCAGTGGAAATCAGTTTGGCTTTCCCCCACTTGCCTCAAACTTACTAAATTTTCTTAACTATCTCATACTCCCCAGCCTTGCCAGGACTATCCTTCTGGGTTTTGCCCATATTCCAACAAATGCTTCCATTCCTCATTTCTATACTAATACTGTGCCTTATTTTATTCTTCATCCGTACGTCCAAATACCAACCATAGGCCCCGACCTTAATGACGCCCCTTAACAGCAGGAGGTAGCCAGACAGACCACGGCGCCCCTTATCACTATTATCAATAAAAGGTTGGACTGTTTGGACGAACAGAGGCAAGATGGCGCACTACCGGGTTCTTCATCACCAGCTTTTCCCACGTGCGCGAAAATGCAGCCGGCGCCCAGGAAGGTGCAGACCAACCGGGCATGCACCAGGTGACGTCAATCTGAAGAGACTAAGATTTACCTGGTCACACCTGCGAAACACCCCCCCCCCCCCCCCCCCGACACGCCCGTGCCCCGCCTATTGCCCTCCCACTCCTAGAAAAGCCGCTCTGGATGGACACCACGGGTGGACTTCCCAGCCCCCCACTCCTGTCGGGACTGTGGGAACTCCGTCGGAGAGCTCACCGGGGCACTCTCTTGGCCTCCTTTGCCAGAGGCCGACAGAACTCTCCCTACCCACCTTCTTCCCCTGAAGCTAGGTGACCAAATATAAATTTGCAGTTTTGCTACTATCCTTGCCTACTCACTGGTTCTTTTGTGCCAGCTCGGTTGGTCTTAGAAAAACAAATAAAAAACCACTGAAAATGAGTATTACCTTGAAAATTACATTTTCAGTAGTTTAGAAATAAAAATGTTAAAAGAAAGAATTAAAGACTTGAGAGCCGTGTTGCTTAGGTATGAGTTTTGAAATTATTAATATTTTAGGATTCCACTAACTAGATACGTTAGGAGTCAATATGTGATATGGGTGCTCACTTTAATGATTACCTAAAACAATGTTCTTATGAAACATATGGGACTTATGAATGATTGAATTATATGATGTTTTCTATCTTAGAAATTTCAGAAAGATATATGCGATGCTTAACATTGACAATAGCCTGCATTAGGGAGCATTAACGTTGTGCTATAAAAGCTTTCACAAATGAAGAGGGCAGACTATATACCAGGGGAGCTACTACTAAATTGAATATTAAAGAGTGTGTTCTAAATAGTACACACTTAGGCCCACACATTTTTTAAATCTCTCTTTTCTAAATTTGAGAAATTATGAACATTGGCAGAGGAGGAGTAAACATTCAGTATTGTTTTATTCAAATTCAGCAGCTAATGCTCTTGTTTGTTTGTTGGTTGATTGGTCTTCCCAAGACAAGTTATCTCGTTCCATTTGTTACAGACTCCGTATCTGCAGCATATGCACCCGAGGCATAAAGAAAGCTGGGAAATTTCTAGAATCTCTCTTTCTCGGGCACTCTTTCTTGGCTACAAAAAGAAAAAGCTAGTACATTGGAATCTTTCTCTTGAACTTTTCAAATTGTTTTTGAAGAAGATGTGTCCCTCTCCTCCTGTTTGCAACACATGAAATGAGCAACCGAAGATGTCTGTCCTTTAAGGAGAAAACGGCTGAAGGTAAATAAAGCCACCTGTAGAGTGAAAAGGAAAGACACAAATGTGGAGAGATTCCTAGGCAATTCTAGTTTCCAACTATCTCTGCTCTTCTTTATGTTTTGTTTGTTTGTTTCAGTGACTCATTTGAGTCTACAATATATGCAGTATACATATTAAGAATCGGTTGTTTGGATTAAGCTTTTGCAAGGGTTGTTTCTTCATCTTGTGCTTCTCTTCAATAAAATAATTTTTTTTGATACTTTTTGACTTTTCATAGCTGTGAGTCTCCCTTAACAGCTACGTGGGAATTACGCAGGTAGAAAATTATGGAGCCAGCAAAGAGGGTAAATTACTAAGGTAAGGAAAAAAGTGATTCATTATTGTTCTGTTTTATTAAGTTGTATATGTATGCAAGAATTTTGTGAAGTTATGCAAATGAATACTCAGATTGTAGAATCACAGAATCAAGGAATATTAAAACCAAAGACAACATATGGGGAACATGTACTCTAAGTCCACAATTTTACCAGAAAGAAAAAGATAAAATATTTAAACAAGATTTCCTAAGCTAAATCACACAGAATAACAGAGAAAATGGAAAAATCAAATAACATAAAAAAATAGTAACCTCTGAAGAGATTAATGAGTTGGTGAATTAATATCTTTTGGATTAAGGAAGAGGGAAGTACACATGGTACCTTGCAGATCTAAACATATTGAAAAACAATATTCATTGGTCTTTTAGTATAAGTAAAACTAATTTCTTAGCATCACATATATTCATAATTTATTTTCCAGGTTCTTTCATTTTATATTTTTCACAAATATAATTTAGTACCTTATTCTTCAATATTTAGGCTCTAAAAATTAGTGGATTTTGATAAACCACATTTTGAATTACTAACTGCTGAACAATAATTTGTGTATTGATGCTTACATTTTTGAGTTTTTCACCCAAATGAAAATCTATTATTTCTTTACATTTATCATTTATTATTTTTCTTAATATAAATATATTTTGGCCTATAACGTTTTATAAGCAAAAATGATACATTACTTAACATTTTTATAATCTTAAACTTCTTTTGAAAATAAGAGAAATGCGAATGTTTCATGTTGAAAACTGACAGTAAACATTTTAAAAATCCCTGGAATATCAGGGCAAATATGCTTAATGTACACTAACAAAAATAAAGAGTATTGTAAATATATTTTACATGGAGGAGCTGGTAATCTTTTCCTGTTCTCCAAAACATCTAGGGTAGCCTAGTCTTGTTTCTATGTTCTAAAAATATATTAAAATCGGCAATACGTATGTATATAGATTATAGAATCTAAAGTTTTCAAAGTAGTTTTATTTTAGGAAGTGGACATCAACACGATGATTTCTCTTCTTTAATCATTCATTTATTGATTTACCCAGCTATTGTGTGTCTAGTATTATTCTGAGCCCCAGCTATGGAAGCAAAGAGAGGACATACCTTTATTGCTTTATTTTTTATCAAGCTTAAAAGCTAGCATCACAAAGGGAAGTATATTAAGCACGGGGAATGCATAAAAGTGACAGCAGTCTGGTCTAGAATGGATCAGGCAAGACCGTCTGTGAAGGTGATCACTAAATTCATAATTCAAGGAAGGTAGTTTGGCAAGCAAGAGTGGAGGAGGAGAACTAATAGAAGACAGAGGAGTTACACAAATAATGATCCATTTAGAAACACCTTGTTGGAAATTGATTTAAAAGGTAATATGAGATAGCTGAGAAACTAGAACATATACAAACTGAAGTAGTTAACAAAGAAGTAATAGGTCTGTAAAAATAAATAATCTGGTTAGCAAGACAGTCAGGGACCACATACTGAAGGTTCTGTAAACAATAAAGAAGAAATATAGACTAATCTAGGATTGTAGAATGATTAGGTTTGTGTTCTGAGAAAAATAACATGCATCTGAAGTTGATATTCATAACTCACACAATAGCTCTCTCTTTTATCATAAATTATTTGTTTCTGTGTCAGTTCATAATTTTGAATTGTGCCTAACACAGTTTGCATATTATGTTTGAGTTTTAAAATTGTGTCTAAATCCTATAGAGGACATGGGAATTTGGTCTAAATCCTTTGGAGAATTCTATAGGGGAATTTCTTCTCTGAGACTTATTCTATACTTTTGAATTAGATGGAGCTGCTCTTTTTGGCCTTTTGTTTAGAAAGTTGGGTCTTTAGTTACCCCAGTCTTCTGCACAATTCCACAACTGTGTTCATTGCTGAGTACAAGCAACGGGAGTACAAATCATATATGGACCAGGCTGACCCTTCCCTATTGGACCTACAGCTGCACAGAGCATAGAGAAAGCAGCCCCTTCAGCAGAAGTCTGACTCATGAGAACTTCCGTTGCCAGTTTCTGCCATGACTGTCACTAGATGTTTGAGCACTGAAGTACAGGGGATGAGAGAAAAAAAAAAAAAAAGACTAAAGAAAAGCATGGAATTTCCACCCTACCTCTGAACTTTATGTATTCCGTTTCTGTATAACAGGCAAGATAGGGGTATCCCTTCAGAGTTTCTAAGGTCTGTGCTTCAGTGCTCAATTCCTGGTTTCCTGTGCAATGATTTCAGGATGGAGTTGGGGGAAAGTGTGACTGTGGTAAATTCATATAACTTGCCATGTTAATTGAGTTCTGCTCTTCTTCCCCATCAACCTGCTACAAATTACCTTTCAGAGCTCATGAATAACTGTTCCATGCATTCATTTCATGTTCTATAGCTGTAAGATTTGTGTCTTATGTACATTATTATCCACATGGAGTTGGATACAGATACCCAATGATAATTGCAACATTTGTTGAAAGATCATTCTTCCTTGATTTAAAAGCCTTTGCTCCTTTGTCAAAGGTCTGGTTTGCCTTTCTTACATAATTGTATGTATATATTTCTGGGTTCTCTCTCTGCTGTATTGATCGATGTGTCTATTCTTTTGCAAAAATAACTCCATCTTCATTGCTGTAGCTTTATAATAGGTCTTGTACTCAGGTAGTGTTAGCTCTTCAGCTTTGTTCTTCTTCAATATTGTGTTTGCTACTCTCCCTCTCCATATAAGATTTTGAAAAGATTTGTTTATTTCCACAAAATTACTTCCTGGGATTTTTATCAACATTGTGTTAAAGGAATAGATGAATTTTGGAATAATTGACAACTTAAAATATATTTTTCAACCCATGCATACAGAATTTCTTTTTATTTAGATTATCTTTGATTTCTCTAATCAAAGTTTTATAGCTTTTTTTTTATATTTACCCAGTATATATTTTGTGAGATTTGTACAGCTATTTCATCTTTTAGTGCTATTTCAAGTGACATCATGCTTTTAATTTCAAATTGCAATTGTCTAATACTGATACATGCAAAATAATGTTTATAATTTAGTGTTTAGTAGAGAAAACAAATTACAAACAATGTGTATGGTACAAGGATAAATGCCTCTCAGACATGTGAAATGTGAAAAAACATTTCTTACAAAATAACATTTGTTTCATGTGACATATCAGTAGGCATTCAGCATTGTTGAAGAGTCACTCACTTCAGTTTCTTACCTTCGGCGGCAAGTGGATATAGAACCATAGTCTTTCACGCTTCACAATCTTGAAGAAGTGTGTAAGAGGGAAGGGGTGCATAGTTCACAAGGAGTTTTTAAAAATTCAAGAGAAGAGTGTCAAAATCATTTCAGGGTACTATAAATTACCATAAATTGGGTAACTTAAACAACAAGTATTTCTTTTTTATTTTTCTGGAGACTGGAAAGTCAAAGATGAAGGTGCCAGAAGATCTGTTGTTTGGTAATGACTTGCTTCATGGTTGGGGAATTGCTATCTTCCTGTTATACCCTTACATGGTAGGAAAAGAGATAGTTCTCTGATATCTTATAAGGACACTAATACTATTAGTAAGGGCACCACTCTCATGATGCAATTACTTTCCAAAGTCCCTATTCCCAAATACCATCACACTGGAATTAGTGTTTCAACATATGAATCTGCAGGAAAAGGGTAGGGGGGACACCAACTCCAAGCCATTGCCTTCTGCCCTGGCCCCTCAAAACTCATGTTCTTCTCACATGCAAAATACAATTATTCCATCTTAATAGTTTTCAAAGTCTTAACTTGTTCCAGCATCAGCTGTAAGGTCAAAGTCCAACATCTCATCTAAATACCATCTAAATCAAATATGGTTGAAACATGAGATTTGACTCATCCTGAGGCAAAATTTATTTCTGGCTGTGAACCTGTGGAACCAAGCAAGTTAGGAACTTCCAAAAAACGATGGTAGGACAGGCATAGGATAGACATTCTCATTCTAAAAGGGAGAAACAGAAAAAAAAAAAAAAAAAAAGAAGGAATAACAAGTCCCAAGCAAGTCTAACACCTAACAAGGCAAACTCCATGAGATCTTTTGCCTCAGGAATATCCATCTTTGGCTAGATTCTCTGCCTCCTATGCCACTGGCATGGTGGATCCACCTTCCAGATTCCCTAGGGCAGAATTTCCACCTTGTAAACTCACTGAGGTGAGATTCTGCCCCTAGCACTCTGATAGACAGGGTTTCAGCCCTGACGGCTTTGGGTGATCCCGCCCTGTGCCATTGGGTGGTGGTTCTGGCCTCTTGAAAGCAGGGTTATTCTTTTCCCTCCTTTGTGAAATCTAAGAGGCAACCTGATTATCTCTGAATTGCCTTCAAGATCCTTTTTACTTTATCATGAAAAATAGAGTCCACTTCCAACTAAATAGCTTTACAGCCCTCTTACAAAATCTAAGGTAGACAACATTCTTTCATTCCTACCCTCTTTTCCCTTTAGGTCAAACTAACAATTTTCCTGCTGGGGTGGCTGATTAAGTCTATGATTCACACCACACCAATCTTTTTATCAAAGAGATGCTTTCTTACTTTTTACAATATAGACAGGCTGAGAATTTTCTGAATCTTTTAAGTTCTAGTTTATTTTGGCTTAGTGATTTTATATTCAAGTCATATCTCTCTTTTTGCGTTTTACTTTAAGCAGTCAAGAAGAACAAAGACAGTTTTTCAACACTCTGCTTAGTAGTTTCTTCAGCAGAATATCCACTTTCATTTCTCACAATCTCTACTTTCACAAAACACTAGAAAATGAACACATTTCAGCCAATTTCTTTGCCACTTAACAAAGTTTGCCTTTCTTACAGTTTCTAATACCATGTTTCTCAATTCTATCGGAGACCTAATCAGAATGACCTTTATCATTCATATATTTACCAACATTCTGTTCATTATTACTTAGGTATTCTCTGAGAAGATGGAGGCTTTCTCTCCAACTATCCTCCTTTTTCTCTGAGCCTTCACTGGAATTATTTTTAAAAATCCCTTCACAACAATCTTGGCTTCTTTTTGAATGTACTTCAGAACACTTTCCACCTCTACCTAACACCCAGCTCCAAAGCTACTTCCACATTTTTACATGTTTGTTACATCAGCATACTCAGTTCTTGGTATGTTTCTGTCTTAGTTTGGGTTGCTATAACCCATGGTTATATTATTATGGACTAAGTATAATAGCTTAAGCAACAAATATTTATTTCTTATAGTTCTGGAGCCTGGAAGTTCAAGATCCAGTTGCTGGTACATGCAGTGTCTGGTGAAGGCTTATGTACTGGATTGCAAATGGTGGTCTTCTCATTGTATTATCACATGGCAGAAAGAGACTGAGCTAGCTCTCTGGAATCTTACAAGTACACTAAAAGCATTCATAAAGGCTTTGTCCTCATGACCTAATTACTTCCCAAAGATCCTCCCTCCAAATGCTATCACATTGGTGTTAGGATTTCAACATATGGATTTGGGTGGAGACACAATGAGTTCGTTATAAATGTTTAAGGCAAGTTTCTATTGCATGACCAAATTATCACTGAAAGAACATTCACACATGCATCTGCCTCTGAAATCCTGGAAATGTGGGGAGGCAGTACTCCTGTCAGAATATTCTGTGTTATATCTTGCTTTGGTTGTGTGTCTTTTATTATTACTTAACCTTAAACTCACTAACAACATACATTATCATTTTATGTCAATAAAATCAGAGTCCTATATGGAGAACATTTTCTATATAGGTATATGTCTTTAAATGTAGATTGAAAGTATATTCCAAAGGTAAATTCAAACTATTGAGACTTGTTAGACATAGGAGTATTTTGGAGGGGGAAACATGAATGACTTTTACATATTATTTAATATACTTGATACGTGTAGCTATTCACAAGAAGAATATAACACATTGTGCTTTCTACAATGCAGAAAACAATGTGAAATAAAATTATTTGCATATTATTAAGTAAAACAAGATTGTATAAGGAAATGTAAAATGTAAAAGAAAGAAAGAGAGAAAGAAAAAGAAAGGAAGAAAGAAGGAAAGAAAGAAAAAGAAAGAAGAAAGAAAGAAAAAGAAAGAAAGAAAGAAAGAAAGAAAGAAAAAGAAAGAAGGAAAGAAAGAAAGGAAGGAAGGAAGGAAGGAAGGGAAAGGAAAGGAGGGAGGAATAGAGAGAGAGAAAGCAAGCAAGCAAGCAAGAAAACAGTGTTTGCCAGGGTTTCAAGAGAGGGGAGGAAGGCTGAATGAAGGAAACACAGAGATTATTTTACGACAGTGAAAGTATTCTTTTTGTTACTGAAATGGTAGTTACATGACAGTGTACGTTTATCAAAACCCATAGAATTTCACAGCATAAAGAGTGAACCTTAAGGTATGCAAATTGTGACAACAGCCTTTAGGAGATCAGGAGAACCTAGGATAGATGCAGGCTATTACAAATCAGCTTCACTGTATTACACGTGTATGGATCAGTCTCATTAAAATGTGTGGCAGGAAGTCACTGACCTAAATCATTTTGGAAATGGGTATAGTCTGTAAGACTAAAAGCAAAAAATAAAAATAAAAACAGTAAATGCACGGTGTAGTGTGAGGGCCAATTTTCTCACTGTTAGCATGGAAAGTTGCAGATGAGCAAAGAGAGAATAGAATGATCCACGTAGTAATGAATTAGAGTCAGAGACATCAGTTTTTCTCACATTTAGCTTGTTTTAGTTCAATATAGACATGGATGGTTACACGTAAAAATATTTATGGACGTATGTATATACATGAGTTAGTGTACACATATATTTCCTTGCTCTGTCAACTGAGAGGGCCTAAAAGAATGACACCTCAGTAGCATCAAGTACACTTAGATCTTGGTTGATAATACCAGTCACCAATAAAAGAAAATAGGGTTCCTAGGAGAAGTGGCTGATTCTAGTACTGGAGAAGAAAATATACTAGATTATTCCAGAGTGTCTTTTATCCCAAAATATAAGGAAATACCCCTTCAGCCCCCCAAAACCCCACATAATGGTTTTATGTGGTAAGGACATAGCCAACTGACAGAGCTCCAAATGTCTAAAGTAGTAACAATTGGAGCAAGAAAATAAAGTAGTATTGGACTATAACAAAAAGGATAAAATAAATATTCATGAGTCCATTAATATAAACAGATAATTAAATTAGTACACAAATGGGAGAGAAGAGACAAATGCTCCTGTGCAGAAAAGTTCCAAAATATTTAGGTAATCATTCTGCTCTGAGGAAGGGAGTATAACTCCCTACTCTTTAACGTTGCCTGCACATAATGACTTCCTTCCAAAGAGAAGGAAAGTGGGGATAAAAATGTTGTTTTTGCTATGGATTAAACTGAGAAATACTACCTCAGTCAGATGATCATGGATAACATCAGCAGTAATAGGTCATGTTAATAATTTGTGCTCTCCATATGAGGTGATGACAAAGACAATCTACTTCCATGATCTTCCTCCCAAAAACAAAATCCCCAGTCTAATCATACAAAAACATTTAAAAAAACCAATCGAGGCACATTTTACAAAATACCTGAACAATACTCCTCAAAACTCTCAAGATCATAAAAAACAAGGAAAATCTAAGAAACTGACACAGTCAAGGGTAACCTAAGAAGGCATAAATATGAACCGCATTATGTTTTTCTGGACCATATCCTGGAACAGAAAAAATTAGTTAAAACTAGGTAAATACGAATGGATTTCAGCATGCATTTTGGTTAATAATGTATCAATATTAGCTTATGAATTGCAACAATGATACCAGACCGTGTAATATATTAATATCGGGGGAAACTGGATGTGAATTAAGAGGGCATTCCAGTGCCAAAAGGTTTTGCTAAACTTATAATTGTTATAAAATTAGAAATATATTTAATTTTGCTTACATGGAAATATACTAGAAGCAAAGATACATACTGGTTAGGCCATACTATCATTTCATCTTTATTTTTATTATTATAGGATTGTTGTGAATAGTAGCACTGATAAACACTCCAATAACATTTTTACTTAAAAATAAACAATCATGTATTTCTTCATTATCAATATGAGGAGTGTATGTGTGGGTGTGTGAGTGTATGTGTGCATATGTCATAATTATAAAAAATGGAATAGAAAATTACCATAACATTGATAATTCTAGAGACTATTTATAATTTTTTTAGATATTTTACCTAGAAATAAATGCAACACACATACACGTGCATACTACATATGTGTGTGTGTATACATATGTTTCACATATACATGTTAACAGTAATTGTTTAAATTTTTCTCAGCACATAGTACAGTACCTGGCTGATAACTACTGTTCAATAAACATTAGTTTGTTGCCATATAGATCTTTATAATAGTTTGCACCTTCATTCTGTTTTTCATAAATCTATGTTGTCATTTATACATTTATTAGATCTGAGCAACTAACACTACTGATTTGTGAAAAGTAATGTTAAAAAATATGCTTAATCAAATAAATGCCAGTTTGGGAAAGTTTCATCGCACATAAAAATTGGAATGCAACATGTATGACTTATTATTTCATTTATTTATTTAAAAATGCTTTCCATCAACAATTTGTATACCAAATTCTACTAATGTATTATGAAACTGATGATTATGCATTTCGTCTATAGGCAGAATCTTTTTCTTTTCTTGGAATCATTGCCAGAAAAAAATCTATCTCAAAAGACTAAGAGAAAGTTCTTGAGATTTCTTCTTCCTCCTAGATTTGTATGGGTTATTATTTATATCTGGTTGCAAAGAGGAAAATTGAACTGATTTTCACCCCAATGCTACTGATAGTGAAATATTCTGAAATGAGTATTTGTTGTGATGATTGACAGCCTAATTATATGAGCTCTTAAGTAACCATGATTACATTCTGAATTCTTATGTTTAAGTTTTTAAGTGTTTTGAACCACTCATATCCTTCAAAATTAAACACCCCCCAAAAGGTAGTGGAACAAATATATAAAGTTGAAAGGCTCTCCAGATATATTTTCCAGAAAGTATCCCATTTCTATAAATTATTTTATTATGCTTACCTGCTAAAGTCCTTCTAGAAATAATATTTCTCTATTATATTTTAGTGCTTTTAATAGAAAAACATGTAAGTTCCATTATCTTTGAACAACTCTGATGTGTTATTTAATGCAACATAAAACCTTAAATAGCTAAGAGAACACATTTTTTAAAGTGAATATTTTAAAAAATTATATAACTATTATTTTCAAAATTGTGATTTATTTTTTTAAAGTAAACAGTGACTTTATCATAATCAAAACCAAAGACATATGAATTCAACTTGCTACCTGTTTTCTTATATTTAAGATGCATTCTCACTTTAAAAAATATGACAATTTTGATTTAATGAAGAAAAAATGTATGTACATGTGTGTATGTGTGTGCATATATATGTGGTTTTATATTAGTATAATTATATATATATATATATATATATATATATATATATATGCTTATGCACACATACACAAACACATAGTTTTTCAGAACTACTAATGCCTGTTGCAGAAATTCAGGAAACCATTTTGACTTGGCCAAAATAAATGATTTACTGGACTAAAGATCAACTTCAAGACATCCTGGCACCACTGAAAGTTCAGAACCTGACAACAGTGACTCCGATTTTCTAACAAAAATGAATTAAATATCATTGTGGTTAGTATTTGTGGTTTGTCTTGGATCCTTTAACTTTTTAAAGGTTCTCTGCATTTTCTCCATTGTGTTTTTCTGCCTATTTAAATAAACATTGTTTCCTTCTTTTCTTTTCTTCTCTTTCACAATTGTAAATGTTAGGTGCAGTTCTTTCTCTTTTTTCTTATTTGGGATACATTAGAAATAACACATATAAGCACAACTGCATGTTTCTAATAATTCTATATTATTCAGACTGAATGTTTTAATTTTATGTGTCTATTACTCTATTTTTTATTAATTGCTTAGATATGTATTTATTGAATATATTATTTTGTTCTTAGAATCACAGACAGATTTGCTGAAAACAAGAAATATAAATGCATCCACACAAGTCTCTGCTTCTGCTGTTTTTCACTTACTAATATCTATATTAACGCTTTTCAGTGATTTCTTGAAGAATTTATTTGCCTTGCTTTGCATGTAATTATTCCTTTTTTTTCTTACAAATTTAATTTTATCAGGTTGTTATTTGTTGGCTTTGAGAATCATGAATAAGGCAACATTCGAGTACTGTCTGAAAAGATAAGCAATATCTAAACATGCAGAGGTGAGATAGGAAGACAACCCCAAGTAGTGGGGAAAGCAAAAGCAAAACACAGAGGAATATTCAGATCTCAGAGCATAGAGAGGTACTGACCAATTATTTGGATATTCTTGAATATGTATGGCTAGATTAAAGCTATCTTCAGAGGAGTTTAAATAGCTTTTACTTATTCTGTAACCAATTATGAGCTCATAAAAATTTTTTGAATGTGAGAAATGTAATCAGATTCATGCTTTAAAATTACTAATGTAAATATGGACTATAAAATATATATCAGGGTGAAATTCAAACATGTCAATAGGTTAGCTAGATGGAATGTTTCTAAGGAAATGTAAAAATGCTGGAACTGGAATAGTAAGAAAATAAAGAAGAGGATTATAGATGACTGAACTCCCAGATCTAGATTACTTGGAGAAAAAAATTCTAGAATTCCATGCTCTTATCATTAATTCAGTTATGAATAATCAGTTTCAAAATCCCATCAGCAGGTCAGTGGCACACACCTGTAATCCCAGCACTTTTGGAGGTCAAGGTGGGTGGATCACTTGAGTCCAGGATTTTGAGAACTGACTGGGCAACGTGGTGAAAAACCATCTCTACAAAAAAAAAAATTAAAAATTAACACATCACAGTGGTGCACACCTGTGGTTCCAGACTTGGGAGGCTGAGGCAGGAGGATCACTTGAGCCTGGGAGGTCAAGGCTGCAGTGAGCCAAGATCATGCCACAGCACTTCAGCCTAGGTGAAAGAGTGAGACCTTGCCTCAAAAAAAAAAAAAAAAAAAAAAACTCATCACTTCCTAGAAATGAAAATACGATGCATAACTAGAGCAAAGAAGACAACTGAGGCAAACATGATTCTTTAAGTTTATTTTAATTTAAATTAAATTTAGTCTGCAGTGCAGAAAGGCAAACACCTACTGAATTTGAAATGATTGATCTAAATGCAATATTTACAGATGGTGATTGCTTAATCTTGTTAACCTGGACAATAGTTCTTACTGTGCTTTCAAAGTTTATATCAGATATTAGAGAAATATTTTAATTATTTGTGGCAAATAATTAACTTACAATATTGGAGTTAAGTTGCTAAGCAACTAAGTTGTTAAGGTAAGTAAGCAAATAATACATATTGTAGACCTGCTATAAATAGAGGAAGAATAAAAAAGATAGTGATTACCAAGAAAAAGATAGCAATAGTAATAATAATTAATAATAATTTTTACAATTATTAATAAGCCATGTGTCAGGTCTTGTTTTAAGTGATATGTAAGGACCACATTGGACCCAAAAGCGCTATGAAATAAATAGCTTTCTAACATCCCTTTTTTAAGTAGAAAGACAGTGAGATACAAAATGTTTAAGCAACTTGGCATAGATCTCTGAGACATAGAGTGTAGGAGAAAAGAGAAAGTGGTAAGTAATCTCCAAATATAACCACTAATTCCTTCTATGGCCATGTGAGCATATTGTTCCTCACATCAAGAGATAAATTCTATTTCCTGTTCTCTTGAATGTGAGTTATTCTTGTGACTTTTTTTTTTATATTAAATGCGGTGCAAATGACATACTTGGGCTTCTTGAGCCCAGAACATAGTGGATTCTGCTTCTCCCTTTTGAGTTCAGTCTCCTTTATATGAGGAAAACCAGGCTAGACATTGAATGATTAGGAGCCATATATGTGGGATCCTGGAAGATGAAAGCCACCTTGCATATTTTCACCCTAGCTGAGTTGCCAGCTGAATGGAGCTTCATAAGGGACTGACCTCCAGCAAAATCTACAGAAGAATTACCCAGCTGAGCCCAAAAGAATCCACAAAAATCTGAAAAAATAATAAACCATTATATTAAATCACCAAATTAGTAGATGATTGTTAGGCAATTGACAACTAACGCAGATATTGAAACCTATAGTTAACATGCCAATATAATCCAAACCCAAAACATCTTTCAGTGACTTAGAGGAGAGTTATTCCTGCTGGAAGTGTTAATTGTAAAATGCGTCTCCGCTTGGCAAAAAAGCAGACCTTGCTCTGAGCTGATGCAACCTCATGCCAATGCACAAATTACAAGAAGCTTGCAATCTCTGTTTTATTCAGAACAAGCAACTCTTCCTGTCTTCTTACCCAGGTAAAACTTACACAACTTTAAATGCTGAGAAAAATGTCAGAATTTGTAAATGGGGAAAAGACTGTGACAAATACTCAGTCTTCTGTGATTGCAAGGGCTGAAATTCTGAAAGCAGGTGAAGAATGCAGATGACGAGGACTATGTGTGATGGGTAGCCATGACTTAAGCTTCAAAAAAAAGTTTTCCAGAGTCACAAGAGGATGTGAGAGGAATGATCTGCAAGCAGCAGGAGCAAGATCTTGAGATGTGTTCATCAATGCTACATGAGTAGCTGCACGTGTTTTCTTTCTTTTTTCTTCTTTTTTTCTTTTTTTTTTTGAGATGGAGTTTCACTCTTGTTGCTCAGGCTGGAGTACACTGGTGTGATCTTGGCTCACTGCAACCTGGGCCTCCCAGGTTCAAGCGATTCTCCTGCCTCAGCCTCTCAAGTAGCTGGGATTACAGGCATGTGTCACCATGCCAGCTATTTTTTGTATTTTTAGTAGAGACAGGGTTTCTCCATGTTGGTCAAGCTGGTCTCGAACTCCTGACCTTAGGTGATCCGCCCACCTCGGCCTCCCAAAGTACTGGGATTACAGGCGTGAGCCACCGCGCCCGGCTTTTGCCCGTGTTTTCTTATCACTCTGACTCCAAACCATTTCCATACACATTCAGTCTTGATCAGTAATTTTACTTCCTAACATTTTTAACAATTTATCAATTGTTTTAGAATAAAGTACAATCACTCTATTTTAATTCTGAGGTATTGCTCCTCACAAGAGGGGGTTAGCTGCAGGGGTCTGCCTGCAGACCCTGACCCAAACGATGGATGAATAAAACGTACACTGACACACAGATATTCTGCTTTGCCAGTCCTGCTGAGTGTCTGACCGCCTGCACACAAAGAGAGGTTTGTCACTGTGCCACTGGCCCTAAGCAGCTTGCACTCCAGGCATTTATTTGGTATACAATTAACAACAGAAGATTTGAGTAAACACACTTGTGGATAATTACCATGGTTAAGAGAGTAGTTCTAGGAATGATTAAAGCTCAGGTACCATGATCTAAGGTAAATACCATTAGGGGGCAATATTCTTGGTTGACCTCCCCCCGCCCAGAGGGCCATCTGGCTCAAAGGTTAGTTAGTGGAGGTAGGGTAAGCAGATATAACTGGGGAAGCCTCTATTGTCCCTAGTATTTACCTAATGCTCGAAGGTAAGAACTGGCTGCCTTCAGCCTGTTCAATTATTGCAAGTTATGTAACCTTTTAGCCTTCCGAAAAGTTTGTGACTATTCCCTATAACTTTCCCTAATATTTCCCTTTAATATTTCTGCCACCATCCTTAGTGAATCCCAACATAATTCTCTAAATATACTAAACTAACCCTCATTTGAAGATATTTTCATAGGTCTTGTATACCTATTACATTTTACTACATCTTCTTTCCAACATATCCCTCACATCTCACCCTAAACATTTAAGAGGTATTATTTGACTTTAACAAGATGAGTTTCACACATTATATGTTATGTTTGTACTTCCCTTACTCTACCCCTTATCACACTTTATGAATGTTACTAGCTTAACATTACTTTTTTCTCCAATGAACTCTAAACTCTGTAAGAAAAGGGATCATGGAAGTCTTGTTTAATATGTACAGGAATTGATGCACAGGAACTAATGCAGAGTAGAATAAATATTTGTGAAAGAATAAATGAGGGCTGGGTGTGGTGGCTCATCCCTGTAATCCCAGCACTTTGGTAGGACGAGGTGGGTGGATCACATGAGGTCAGGAGTTCCAGACCAACCTGGCCAAAATGGCAAAACCATGTCTCTATTAAAAATGCCAAAAAATTAGCCAGGCATGGTGGTGGGCATGTGTAATTCCAGGTATTCGGGAAGCTGAGGCAATAGAATCGCTTGAACCTGGGAGTCGGAGGTTGCAGTGAACTGAGATTGTGCCATTGCACTCCAGCCTGGGTGACAGAATGGGACTCCTTCTCAAAAGAAAAAAAAAAAGAATAAATGAGTTTCTGATGCTGACTTAACAGAATATCAGAATGATTTCTACTGAAGAGAGGAATAATTTAAGCATGAAAATAAGAAAAACAAGGTAAATATTATGGGGTAACCAGAACGAGGAAAATAAAGGATTGAGTGCTGAGACCCAAAATGCTGGTGACTCAAGTTACCAAAATGAAAAGAGAATCAAATGCCTCTACTAACCTGGTTCATAAAATGACCTGGATCTCTTCTTTTTCTTCTTCTGCCTCTCTCTCTTTTCTTTCTTTCTTTCTTTTTTTTTTTAAACGGAGTCTTGCTCTGTCGCTGGGCTGGAATGCAGTGGCACAATCTCGGCTTACTGCAACCTCCGCCTCCCGGGTTCAAGTAATTCTCCTGCCTCAACTTCCCCTATTATCTGGAACTATAGGCATGCACCACCACTCCCGACTGATTTTTGTGTTTTAGAAAAGACGGGATTTTGCCATGTTGACTAGGCTGGTTTTGAACTCTGACCTCAAATAATCCACCTGACTCGGCCTCCCAAAATGCTGGGATTACAGATGTGAGCCACCACGACCACCCGGATCTGTTCTTTAATAGAGAATAAAAGCAGAAAGGATTATAAATCATGCTGCTATAAAGACACATGCACACATATGTTTATTGCAGCAATATTCACAATAGCAAAGACTTGAAATCAACCCAAATGTCCATCAGTGACAGACTGGATTAAGAAAACATGGCATATATACACCATGGAATACTATGCAGCCATAAAAAAGGATGAGTTCGTGTCCTTTGTAGAGACATGGATGCAGCTGAAAACCATCATTCTCAGCAAACTATCGCAAGAACAGAAAACCAAACACCACATGTTCTCACTCACAGGTGGGAATTGAACAATGAGACTACTTGGACACAGGAAGGGGAACATCACACACTAGGGCCTATTGTGGGGAGGGGGAGGGAGAAGGGATAGCATTAGGAGATATACCCAATTTAATGACGAATTAATGGGTGTAGCATGGCACATGTGTACATATGTAACAAACCTGCACGTTGTGCACATGTACCTTAGAACTTAAGTATAATAATAATTTTTTAAAAAATAGAAAGCCTTATCAGTACAGTGGTCTGACATCTATCAGTTTGTAAGCAAGTTTCAGTAGTTTAAAAGACAAAAACTGCGGCCATGCGCGGTGGCTCAAGCCTGTAATCCCAGCACTTTGGGAGGCCGAGACGGGCGGATCACGAGGTCAGGAGATCGAGACCATCCTGGCTAACATGGTGAAACCCCGTCTCCACTAAAAAATACAAAAAGCTAGCCGGGCGAGGTGGCGGGCGCCTGTAGTCCCAGCTACTCGGGAGGCTGAGGCAGGAGAATGGCATAAACCCGGGAGGCGGAGCTTGCAGTGAGCTGAGGTCTGGCCACTGCACTCCAGCCTGGGCCACAGAGCCAGACTCCGTCTCAAAAAAAAAGAAAAAAAAAAAAAAAAAAGACAAAAACTGCATAAATGCATGGTAGAGAGAGAGAAATGAAAGAACAAATACAGAGAGTCCCTGACTTACGATGGCTTGACTTACAGTTTTCTAACATTAGGATGGGAAAGTGAAAGACATTCCACAGAAATTATACTTTGAATTTGGATCTTTTCCCAGGCTAGCAATATGCAATGCAATTATTTCTAGTGATGTTGAGCAGTGGTAGTGAGCTTCAGTTCATGAGGGTAAATAACTAACACTGTTCTCCACAGTGCAGTGTGTCAATGAAGTCTATGAGATAATCAATTCTTTATTATGAAATCGGCTTTCTATTAGATTATTTTTCCCAAATATGGGTTAACGTTAAGTGTTCTAAGCACATTTAAGGTAGGTTAGGCTAAGCTGTGACATTCAGTAGGTTAGATGTGTTAAATGAATTTTCAACGTAATGATATTTTCAGTTTACGACGGGTTTATCTATTCATAACTTCATGGGAAGTTGAAGAGCATCTGTAGATCAAAAGTAAATAAATAACCAAGCAGACAGTTAATTAACCTTAGGATCATTTACTGATCATATGATGATTAAAACAGAAAAATGGACTAGGTTTCTTCAAGCCTACCAATGTAACAGTTATACATTAGGGTAAGTACAGAAGTTAAAAACAAAAACTTGGGTGACTCTTGACTTTCTTAAATGTTTGATTCTGTGTTTCTGATGTGTGAGAATCATAATGGATATCTTATGGGAAAACTGAAGGGTGGAAGATGCTACTAGATTTTAAAATTTGGGGCTCTGATTCCTAGAGACTTACTTTTGAAACCAGGTCCTGAAACATTACCATCCCACCACATTCATAGAATCATTTCAAATTACTACTGTGTGGGCATAGTTGGGCAGAATCAAATTCAGAATATACACAATATAGCATTTCTGTGTGAAAGTACTAAACAATATTAGGACTTTCACTGCCTTAAGCAAATAAATCAAATAAATATAAAGCCTTTAAGTAATTTTTGCTTTTAAAAACTCTAGGTTCACAGAATTTTTAAGCTATACACAATCTTGTAAAAGTTGGGTTTAACTCTTAATAGATGGAACATTACAGATTATGTCTTTGGCAGTTTGAGACATGAAAGGCTCTGATACTCAACCATCTAATTCTTGCTTTTAAAAATAATTATCCACAAAGCATTTGACAACTAATAAAAAAAAAGAGAGAGAGAGGGAGAGAGAGAGAGCACCTAGCAAAGTATTCTTACAGGGGCTGGGACTGTCCCTCCAACCACAGTTTTTTCATATGTAAAGTGAAAATAGTATTAGTTCTTCTACAAAGGTGAGATTTAAATGAAATTATGAACTCGAAAGAAATTTACACAATACCAGAACATAATAATTGTTTTTAAAATAATAACTTTAAAAATAATAAAAGATAGTTGTTAATGGTAATAATTTAACAATTAATATAAAAAAATTCACATTCCTTTCATTATAGATGCCAGTCCCAAGCTCCAAGCAATATTCTCAACTCTTTTATAGAAGCTTGTCATTTAACATTTTTATCTTGGATTCCTAGTCTTTGTGCACATGTCTTCTTCCTTGACACTTGAAAACTTTTCTGAAATCTACTACCCACATTCATTTTTACTTAAATGTCTTCCTTCTTGCAAGATCAGAGTACATAACTTACATATTAATCACATATTTGACTCCCTGGACATTTTTTTTTGAACCTACATTGTGTGTTATCTATCAAAGAGTCAAAAAAAAAAAAAAAAAAAAAAAAAAAAACAGATGGTGGCCATGGCTAATGGCAATACCATGGATGAAAATCACCATGAAACTTATTAACAGAAATTAATTTATTATTGGACATTATTATTTTGAGGAAGAAATTTAAGATATCTAGAAAGTTAGCCTTGGATGATGACTATGTTTAGGGGCAAGGAATATTTAGAAAATAACAGGAAAAAGGAGCAGAAATATCAAAAAAAAAAAAACAATAAAAAGCACGTAAATTGTTAAAGCGTTCAAAGTGGAGAGGTGATATTTGAAAAAATAATGATATTAAGCACTATTGAATGCTATGGAGATAAAGAAAATAACTAAAATTTCTATAGATCATTTTTTTACATTTTTGAATCTATTATTGCATGGACATGTTCATATTTTGCCAGCTTCTAAGTCCAGATTTTCTTTACTTGAGTTTCATGTTTACCTTCTCATTTCTGTCCTTCCTTGTATGCTTGGCCAATAGATGGTGGTTTCTGAGATAAAATTTCAGGCATTCTATCTTCCTGAAGTTCTCGATGCCTTAGTGGAGTGTTTGTCAAAATGAACCTCCGAGCACACTTGTGTCAGAATCCCCCAAGCTGTAGTGCTTGCTTAAATAAATAAATAAATAAAAAATAAAAAATAAAAAATAAAAATTCAGGTATCAGGCTCTGTCCTTTATCTAATCTATTAGACTAAGGGACATATCCTCCTGTCTCCTTTTAGTGATAACTTTTTACATACTTTTCTCCTGGGTTTCACCACAGCAATACGTGTAACCCATTTTGTCTTTTCCTGGGGTCAGTTTCAATAATGCTAGAAAGACGGAAGCTCCAGTGAATCCACGCTTCTTTGCTCCTTAGATCCAGTTCAATTAATGTCTCACCCGAGGCTTTAAATGCTTGGAGTTTGGAGGCAGATAGCAAGCCTCCTGGCAAAGCTGTGTCCCAGAGGAAGTTTTCACCTAGAAACTCTTTCTTTCATAATTGCAAATACAAATTTTAAAAAAAGAGGCTTAATTCTCTTGACTGAAAATAGCAGAGGAGACTCCATCCTACTTAATTTTCTTACAGCATTTATTTTAGAAAACTTTTGTAGTTGCAATTCCTTTACGTTTTCTTTTTGAAATGTATGGAAATTTTCATGAAAGCTAAATAATCCTCTTGCCAAATTTACGCATAGGAATTTCTTTCTCAAGGAATTTTGTTCTTTTTAATGTAGTGAAGGAAGGAAGATGAAGACTCTATCTCCTAGTTTCTACAGAAGGGTAGGAGCCTAAATTCCATTGGCACCTTCCTCCAAGTTGCAAAACTACCTTTTGTCATAATATATAAAATCTAAGTTATATAAGAAATTTATTTTTCTTTTGGATACAGCTAATTAGGCAATCAGCTAATACAGATCATCATTATTAAAGAAGAAATACCTGAGTATTTATCTTAATAAACTTGACCACAAAGAAAAATATAACAACAAAGAAAACCAAAAAGTAAGAAAAGGGAAAAATAAAAATAAAATTTGAAATTAATAAAATAGAAAATCAGTAAATTCATTTGAAAGGTAAATATGATTTGAAAGCTTATTTTATTTGATGTGAAGAATATTATAGATAAATGTCTTTTGAGGTTGACTAAGAAAAACAAACAAACAGTTTCAATTAAGAAAGGTAGCATTCAAATACATGGAAGACTATAAAATAATTAAAAGAAAATGTAGCTTTTTACTGTGGAAAAATACACTTGGAAATTTCAAGGATGTTGATGATTTCCCTAAATATTTTTACACTTGCATTGTATCTTCCAAAACCAAAGATATTTAAGCAGTAGCTTTTTTCTTCACAATTCAACTAGCTTTCTTAAATTAAGATTTAGGCATTAATTTAATAGAACATTCCCCCTCGTAGATGCATTTATAACTCTAACATTTCTGAGGCAGTCATCTAAAATGATACTTGCCTGGGAGACCCAAGGCTAAATAGTTTACCTTCAGGCCTATTAGGCATCACTCTGTAGGCCTAATGCAAATTAGAATTATGACTCTAGTCGGCCGGGCGCGGTGGCTCAAGCCTGTAATCCCAGCACTTTGGGAGGCCGAGGCGGGCGGATCACGAGGTCAGGAGATCGAGACCATCCTGGCTAACACGGTGAAACCCCGTCTCTACTAAAAAATACAAAAAACTAGCCGGGCGAGGTGGCGGGCGCCTGTAGTCCCAGCTACTCGGGAGGCTGAGGCAGGAGAATGGCGTAAACCCGGGAGGCGGAGCTTGCAGTGAGCTGAGATCCGGCCACTGCACTCCAGTCCGGGAGACAGAGCGAGACTCCGCCTCAAAAAAAAAAAAAAAAAAAAAAAAAAAAGAATTATGACTCTAGTCTAGATTGGAATTTTGATTAGCCTGAGGGAATAAGGCAAAAGGGGAAAGAAGGAAGTATTTATTGAATATCAGCTATATATCAGAAAGTTTTTTATGTATGCTTTCATGTAAACGAATTAATTTGAATTTCACTGCTGAAAAAGTTATTGTTGTATACTTTTCCTTTTTTAGATGAAAGACAGAGTTTCAAAAAGGACAACTTTTTCAAATCACCCAGCAGGCAAAGGTGAAGTTCAAACATAGTATGATTGATGTCAAAGGCCATCCCCTTTTCTGCTGTGTAATACCTCATTTTGTTCAGGGAAAGGTACAGAATGAGTTCATCAGTTTCATATTTGGTTTATTTGCCTTCTTAGATTTGTTTCCTACAAAACTGTATTCAAGCTGATAGTCTTACCAAACATGTATTTTGGAAAGTAGGAAATTTTTAATGTTATGCACAGGGCTAGGAAGTGGAGAATTCATGAAAAAAAAAATGGTGGAGTGAATGTGCACATATATAGACATTAAACACTTTTTACTGAGTAACTGTGTATTATATGCTGTTGTCATTATTAGGAACAAACACGAAATGAAACTTTAATTCTTTGGTGATAGATATAATAAACTAGTAACAACTGAATAAGAGAAATAATTTCTAATGTTCTGATGTTTTTTAAAAACATAATAATAGTATAGAGTGCAACTGGGGTAGAAGGAGTAGGTGATCATTTGTGGTGGTTTGTTAAGGAAGATCTCTAAGATGAGGTGACTTGAATTGAGAGTTGAATGAAGAGAAGAAGCTTGTTTTGCAAATAAATGTGAAGCCCAGAATTCAAAGATAAATCAGAAAGCAAATACAAAATCCTGAAGCATGATCCAATAAATAAAAAAGCCTGTGCATGGATTTTATTCTATCTTGTGAAGGTGATTAATTGATGCAGATGTGAAATTCTAGAGAGAAAGAGAAAGGGACTGCAGAAGTAACAGTAACTCTTGTTACAATGCAAGTTTCAGTAGAGATGGGGAAAGATGTACTCAGTGTGAATTATACTAGCTTTATATGAGCTTCATAGGCATATTTGCTAAATGTGCTGGTCTTCAAGCATTATGTATGATTAGGTGTTTGCCTAAATAATTAATTCAGTGACTACATCTTTCAGAAGTTGTCACAGATTCTTCAGCCAAAAAGAAAATTATAAAAGTATACATATACTAGAATGCCATAGATTTGCATTTGTATATATCTTACTGTTGTCTTTTTCCATTGTGTTTTAAAATTATTTAAATAAATCTTAAGCCACTTTTATTCTACTGCTTTTAGGTTTTCAAGAGTTTACAACTTACTCATTTTATGAGTTTAATGTTTATTAAATGAATAAATGAATATTATGGTGTCATAAAATACTTGTTATTTTTCACTGATTGAAATTTTACTCTTCAATATGGAAACTTCTACTTTGCCTCCCTAGTATTATACTATTGAAAGCCTCCATTCAAGGTAAGAATACTGAAAACTATAAAGTCTAAAATGGACAGAAAAACTAAGAATTTTATCATTGGAACTGGATAGCTCAGCCTGTAGGGCAATTTTTTTTTCTTTTGATTGAGATTTTAGAATTGCACTTTGCATAACAGAATCTACCTTCACAAGTCAAACTCCCAGAGTTACAAATTTTCATCTAGTACAAATATTTGCATGGAACCAAGTGCACTCAGGACAATTCTTTATTAGTATGGTCTGTTATGTAAAGGATGCACCAAGTAGAAAGTCCCAGCATTACATTGATGTAGATGAGTCTCTTATTTTCATGATAGTATACCAAACCTCAAAAATCTTCCAATTGCTCTGATGTTATCCCTCGAAGGCAAGTAAGTCCTCAGGGCAAAGCTTATATCATTAGATATGGACTTTGATGTGAACTATTTTATTTCCATTCACTTTGTCAACCTTTTCAGTACCTGAGTCTGTAAAATTGCACATTGGGAATGACTAAAATTAGGCTCCAGAGAGATGCAGCAAAATTAAAGTATTATGCTTATTGCCTCCAGGATAGATTCTGCTTTGCAGATCAACATGCTGTATATCACAATAATAATGGGACTCACGGTGTGGGGGATGGACAGAGGAGCTTTCTCCTGGAGTGGTATTTCTGCAATTTCTAGTGTCAGGTAAAGTTCACAGCATGCTCTATAGATTCACTGTTATCACAAGCTGTGGTTCAATACAGAATAAGGAGTGTTATTTATTATGATGACCACCACAAGTCATCGTGCAGCAGACTATTCCAAAGTACTGGTCAAGATAGTCATTGGCTTATTCCCCTTTATAGCCTTGAAGACTCTTGAACAGCCAGAATACATTTAATTTATATTATCTCTCTTAAAAAATACAAATAAAAATTGTCTGTGTTCTTAAATTAATCCCATCTGGATACCTCTGTGTGCATCTTCCTTAGAACATAAATTTCACATTGCTGCAACACATGAAACATGTATCTCTTGGCAAGTCATAGTGTTACTTTTTTTGACAGTCTGTGCCAGCTTGCAATTTGATGTTGCTACTAAAAATTAGAGATGGGCATGTCTGTTATTAACACTGTCTCAAATGTGAAAGTGAAATTATGACTGTATGTTGTCACTGCCAAATTATCTTATGCCAAGAGGTATTGTAAAAGGGGATAGAATACACTATAATAATATATTGGTGGAAAAGGCAAAGATTATGGTGAAATATTTGTGTTTACCTTCTTAGAATGGAAGGAACACAATTGTCTGGATTGTCTAGATCTTTGATAAAGAAAACATTCTAGTGCAGTGTACCAAAACAAATGCAATAATGTAATACATGTAATCATGTGATATAACAATATTTTAAAGAAAAGGCAATAAACTCAGGCCAAACTTGAAGACTTTTGTTATTGTGAAATTTCTGCCCAGATGAGCTGTTTCACTATTTTCCTACATGTTTTAAGCCCTTTGCCAGTTTGTTCACTCTACTATAGCCTCACAAGCCTTTTATCTGTTGGATCATGTCCCAGGACTTTTTTAGTCTCTTCATTATTTATTTTTAAACTCTCTACTACCCATATACTTACAAGACCAGCCTCTTCTCTTTATTCAAGTCTCATCCAGAAATCTTTAGTTCATCTAGGAAATCCACAAAAATCTGTCATCCCTCTTCTCATCCTAGATGCACTCTATTTATATTTATGGCAATGAACAAGGCAGGCAGAACTCCACAACCCATGGAGTTTTTGTTATACTGGGTAGAGACAATAAGCTAGTAAGTAAATGCATGAAGAGAGTAATTTCAGATTTCTGTGTGAACTTTAAAAAGCATAAAACAAGATACTGTGTGTCAACAGAAGTGGGAGAAGAGGATGGTTATTTAATATGTATTATAACTTATAGATGAAAACTTTAAATATGAATATGCAAGTAGAATAATCTCTACATAATCACGAAGTTATATTTACAACTCCTGAATGGAAGAATGATCAGATAGCAATCGGGTAATTTTGTTGTGTGTGTCCCATTCTCCTCAAATGTAAGTATTCAAATATCTTTTTACAGGTTCTACTTAATATCTCTCACAAGAAAAGAAGAAATGCCTCTGCCTTTTAATGTTCTAGGAACAGAATGAAGAAGACAGAGGTGGACCCAGCAAGGAGTATAGCAATTTCTAATTGTCTCTTTAATAGTCCAACACTTCACTCACACAACGTTATGTAGTTTCATCAAATGATGAGTCCAGCCCTTTCTTCTGCAGAAAATGTCAGTTCACTGCTCCTTACCTATAAATTAGAAATTAGAGAGATGTCAGCTTTTCTAGCCAGACTACAAAATTACTTTAACTAAGTCCCTAAAAAATCAGCCTCACTACCAGTTTCCACAATACCTCTGGACTGGTAACTTGAAGCTCTGTTTGTACCTTTCAGGAATCCAGTGAGCAAACAATTATTTCTCTAAGGCAACTCTCTCTTCAGCCCATGGTGTTGTAGGTCCTTACAGTCTGCTAAGAAAGTCATCATTCCTCTAGCTGATGTCCATCTTCCCCAAAATGGATTAACATTTATTATTTACACATGTGTCCTTTCTCATTCACTTTATTCCTATGGGATTATGCCCTCCTTCCTTTGTTTTCTTTTTTTTTTCTTTCTTTTTTTTTTTTTTTTGAGACGGAGTCTCTCTCTATCGCCCGGGCTGGAGTGCAGTGGCCGGATCTCAGCTCACTGCAAGCTCCGCCTCCCGGGTTTATGCCATTCTCCTGCCTCAGCCTCCCGAGTAGCTGGGACTACAGGTGCCCGCCACTTCGCCCGGCTAGTTTTTTGTATTTTTTAGTAGAGACGGGGTTTCACCGTATTAGCCAGGATGGTCTCGATCTCCTGACCTCGTGATCCGCCCGTCTCGGCCTCCCAAAGTGCTGGGATTACAGGCTTGACCACCGCGCCCGGCCTGTTTTCTTAAAGATAAAAATCCCCTCACTTTTATTTCAGTGATGTTGGGAAAGTGTCATAAATATAGGTAGTCAATGTGCTCTGCTCCTTGAACTTTTAAATCAATGATTAAAAACAGCATCGTGATAAATTATAAGAAAATAATATATTCAGATGATATTATTTCCTTTGGCATAATGATTGTGATTTGCACCTAAAAATGATTACTTGTGGAAAGATTTTCATATGCCTTACAAATGATCTAGAGCTTATGTGAAAGATTTTATGTGTACAGTTAAAAATAATTTTGTATATATTGACTTAAGGACATGTATTAATTTAGATACCTGAGTGTCTATTTGCATATAACAATTCAACTTATTTGCAGAAATAAAACATTTAAGGAATAAAGCTTAATAGCATTGCTTTATACAAATGAACTATATTTCAAACTCTGAATGAATATTAACTTTTAAAATTTCAACATAATCATCATGCTTTTTTTAAAATATTGCTCTCTAATTTACAGTTATCTCCTTTCAGTGAAGTGACACAAATTCAATTAAGGAATTGAGTACTTTTATCAAATGACAAGATTTTTAGATTTGAAAAACAGGACCGCCAGTGTGTTATTCGGGGAAATAAAAAATAGGTGTCATTTTATCATCACTCGTTATTAAACTTAATTAAAAATTTTTTTTCTAAAGCATATTTGCATTTAACCCTGTTACATTAATTTCGAATTTGATAAATAGCTGAACATTGTTATGCATGGTGGTAACTCTCAAAAGTTTTTGTGACCTGGTTTGCCTAAAAGTCACATATTCACAATTGAGTAGAAGTCTTAGAATCTATGGACAGAAATTCAAGAAAGAAACAGACTTAGAAATGTCATTTCTCAGTACAGAAAGAACTAATTTTATGGAAGTCAGTAATACTAAGATTTCTAAAATCAGTATTTTTAGGAATATGATAAGAAGGTAGTAATTACTCTTCGTAATACTGTTCACATTTGTATTAAACTCAATATGAATCAATCAAATACCCAAATAACCAAAATAGAATTACTGATAGATCATTTGTTTTGACTTTTCAAAGCAAAGCTTGATTAATGGAAATAAATCAGTGAATGAGAATTGAAGTCATTGATATGATATCACATCTTTAAACTGCTTTATTTATTGATTTAATGTATTGTCTTTACTATGTGCCAGACACATTTTTAGGCACAAAAAAACAGTTATTAAGGTTAGCAACTTCCCTGATCTCATGTAGGTTACAAGTTTATACAAGTAGGTTATGATCATAAAAGAAGCATCCATATTACTCATTTGAATATTTAAAGATTCTTGTCTACAGTGAATATAATTTCTTTTACTACTTCCCACAAGAATTATAAAATGATTATTGATGTTTTTTGAAAGCTAGAAAAGCTGCTTCAAATATGCAATTATAGTTTGATACAATTATATAGGTGTGTGTGTGTGGCTACAAAGTAGGGGTGCTTTTATAAAATAAAAAAATTCAAGAATTTTAAATTGTAAGGCAGCATTTTACTTCAAAGCAGTCATTTTTAATAAATGTAGAAATATTCTGATTATCTGCCTTTGTTAGTCTGAGTTCCTAAGAAAACAGGAAAGAGTGAGAAGAAAGTGAACTAGGAAAAGAAAAAAAAAAAAATATATATATATATATATATATAATGACACACTAATGAGCTGGTCATAGCTTCACAAAACACTGCTAATGATAGATCATGTGGGACATCTCCAGCCAGACCACATGGAATCCCTGCATCTCCAAACACGAGAGAGGAGGGGCAATCAGTTTAACTTTCATATCTTTCTGGAATGCAGCCTCTCACTAGTCAGTGTCTCCTAGGGGATCTTAACTTCCCTGAATTTCTAGGTTCTTGAACTGACCCTTCCTGGCAGCCATTAGGGAAGCCAATGCATCATCCTCAATGCACCCCTCCCGCACTAGTACACATTGAGTTTCCTTGTTACTGAACATAACTAAGAATCCTAGGTCTATAAAACCATTGTGTCATCGGTGGCCGGGTCTTCACAGCTATGGAAATGAGCCATTCTGCCAGGAAACAGAACAAGTTGCCTAGAGAAGGAAAGGTGGAGGAGTGTGCAGGGCCCTAGTAGGATACATAAACAAAGTCCACTACTGCTTCTGTATTTCTTTCTCACTAGACTGTGAGAGAGATACAGTTGGATTCTTGATATGTTATTCTCTATATTTAACTGCAAAGTATTTTGTGTATTTTCAAAATTAAACCACTTATCATACTGAAAAATTAACATTTATAATGACATTGAAAACATTAATTGCAGCTGAAGATGGAAAACACAAAAAATTACACTGTAAAGAGCAACCAGTTAATTGGTTATATCACTTCCACTATTTTAAATAACCTCACTTTCTAATTTTAAAACATACACATGTGTATTTATAAACAAAAGAAAGTTATAATTTGATAGTATATACCAAGTTAGCTTTTATTCCTTAGCATGTTATTTTTGTTTTTACCTCTAACAAGCTAAAGTATCATATTGATTTTTTTTCAACAGTCTTCTTGCCCAAAAGTTATTTCAGTCCCTTACATAAATTTGTAATAAGACTCTTTAGCTACTGTAGAGTCACATGTGAAATTACGCTAGTGCTTTCTTAAAAAAATATTTGTCCACTTCTCTGAACAAAAAGTAATAATGCCATTCCCAGATTGTAACTTTTAATTTTTTTCCTTCATATACTATATAAATTGACTAACATCACAGTTCATCTAGTCAACGTACAATCTACGTCAGTTGTTTATTGTTCAGCAACTCCCTACTTAGACACCTGAGACTTGATAAATAGAAAATAGATGGAAACAAAATAATATATTAAGAATGCTTTTTATATTTGTGTACTGATCACTATCTTTATACTTTTTAAAAAGATAAATCAGCAAAAGTAATATACAGCAATACTTAATACAGTTTTTTAATACGAATAAGGAAAAAAATCCAATATTCCTCACCACCTCACTTAACTGGAGTTCATGAATAAAGGATTTTTAAATAGGTTAGGTAGGTACATTATAGTAATTGATACCACAATTAGTATGATAGACTGAGAAATACTAGTTTTTGAACTTGTAAATCTTACTTTATGTTTTGAATTATATGTATTCTGAAAAAAGATGTTGCACTTTTAATACCTGCTGCCTTAGTTTATTATTACCTTTTCAATCATGACTGCTGAGTATTTTACAGAGTAGCACTTCTGTCTCTTTAGAAAAATTATGTAGTAGATATGTTCTGAATGGTGTACATGTGGTGGGCTGCAAGTACTTATTTCAGGAGTAAATAACTTATTACCACAGTTGATGGTAGTGTTTCTGGCAGATAACCCTTGGCTTCGTTCTTCAACTAGCAATAGCACAAAATATTTGAATTAGTCCGTCTTCACACTGCTATAAAGGACTACCTGAGACTGGGTAATTTATAAACAAAGGGGGTTTAATCAACTCACAGTTCTGCATGGCTGGCGAGGCCTCAGGAAACTTACAGTCATGGCAGAAGGTAAAGGAAGAGCAAGCACCTTCTTCACAAGATGGCAGGAGAGGGGTGTGGGGGAACTGCCACAGTCTTTGAAACCATCAGATCTTGTGAGAATTCACTCACCATCATGAGAACAGCATGGGAAAAACCATCCCCATGATCCACTCACCTCCCACTAGGTCCCTCCCTTGACACATGGAGATTACAATTCGAGATGAGATTTGGGTAGGGACACAGAACCAAACCATATCAAGATTCAAACCATTTTCTGAACTCTGAAGGATTATCTGAAGCATTGGTTGATATTGTATCACAGTTCAACTTCTCCCTCAACTAATTTTTGCTTCCTTCTTTTCCTTTCCACAGATGTTTATTTCAAAAACACTCCTTAATAATCCTTCTGCTTTCACCTCAGAGTCTGATTCCTGGGGGTCCTATCCAGTGACAGAGTATTTGAAGAACAATTAAGGAGTCTGAATTTTTTTGAATTCATACTTTACATTGTAAAATAAATATGGCAGCAAATTTGTGTGATTTATTGTGTTGAGATACGGATTCTGTAAAGTCTTAAGTGAATTGTAAGTAAAAATGGGTATCTTAAGGAGACTGTTAGTGGAAGAAGAAAAGTTATAAAACTATTGGAAATGTTGACAAGGAAAGAAGACAACTGTTGCTGGTAGAAAAAACAAAATAAAGTTGAACCTTGTTAGGTAGTGGGACCATTTATAGCAATTCTGTCACTTGCAGTAATGTGGTAAATAGAAAATGTAAATAATGAATAACTAGATTTGGCTATGGAGATATCCAAGCAGTTGGTTTAAAATACCAACTGGTTTGTTTTAGCTGTGTAAAATATGTGAAGAAAGAGAGAAGAGATAGAAAATTAAACAGTTCAGCTTTCAAGACAAATTTAGAAGAAAGATAAATAAAAAGACTTTGACTTTATAAGAAAAAATATTATTTCCGAGTTTTTTAGATGCCAATAGGCTCTCAAAATAAGAAGTAGACTCAGGTTAAGATCATATAAAGAGTATTGCTGGACAATTCTGTATTACGCCTTAACAAGCATTTTGTGGCAATAAACACTATAAATAAAGCAAAAAATATTTTCAGAAGTTTTTTAAGGTAATTGTCTCACAATAATCTAATTCTTACACTATGCCAGAGAGAGTCCTGTCTCAAAGGGATTTGTGGACATGTCATCCTCTAACAGAGTGAACCCCAATAAGTTTCAGTGGAACCCCGTGAGTTTTTAAAAGAATCACATCGACAAAAATAACACGAGATTTTATTGAGATAAATAAATTTCAAATTTAAAACAAGCATTGGGGGCCCCAAACATCTATGGGTGGGAAGTAACATAAGAAGTCTACTTGATTGGGTTATTTCCTTCATGGGTTACTTCCTTCAGAAAAAAAATAAGAAGGTCTCAGGAAAAAGGACAAAGTCTATAGTAGAATCAAGTAACTTGAAGAACCATTCCTAGAGTTTCCTTTAACTGGCAACATGTGCCCTACAGGATTTTAGAATTGCTGCAGATCAATGACTGCCTACTATTTTCTTACTTTTTAATCTGGTGTTAATGAAATTTATGCTTATTAGAAATCATTGTATGATGAGGTCAGGTATGCACCCACGAGAAGAGTGTAGGTAACTTGTCTCTGAAGATTGAGAAAAATTATATTTATGGAACGATACTCATTGATTCTCTTTAAATCAGAGAATTTAGAGCCTGAGATATTGGACTTTGAGGAAATGTTGTAATAGGATGAAAGATTCTGAGGACTTATAAAAGAGAAAATATTGCATGCAGGAGAAATGTAAATACTAATACTTTGTTCCCAGAGGTATTTTAATGGTAACACAAAATTTCTGGTACAATTTTTACTGAGAGGTGTAGTCTAATTCTTCTCCCCCCACCCTTCAATCTCATTAGGCCTAAATGACTGGCTTTATCAGTAAAATGTTGCAGGTGTAATGTTTTGAACTTCAAAGACTAGATCATAAGAAGTTTAGCATATTCTATATAGGCTTCTTGGCACTCTCATTAATACTTACTTTACAATATAAGATGTCAAATTACCCTGAGACATGTGGGAAAGGGAGTGGTTAGGCACATTGGCTAACAGTCCCATCTGATTTAAGCCTTATAGTCATCCTCAACAAGGCACTATATATATGAGGAAAACAGGCTTAGAACTTTCAGGTTGGACCATCAGGTAGCTAAGGTCTACTGTGTGACTTTCTGTGATGCCACATTGAACAAAGTACTCAGATAGGGCCCTGCCCACATTCCTGTCTCATAAATTCAAATTGTGACATGTGATACAATGGCTCTTTTAAAGCACCCAATTTTAAGGAAGGTGAACCTCTAGATATTGTAAATCAGAACAGCTTAGGATATAACAACCCTGTACTCCTTTTAAAATTTTTAACTGCACTTATAGCATATGTAATATGTAATGCTATATATATTACCCAAACTATATGTTAAAAGTAATGGCAAAAAACGCAATGAATTTTGCACCAACCTAATAAACTTAATATATCAATCTTACACTTAATTTTAAAACTATAGTAAAATTAACCTGATAAACTTAAAATATAAAATTGAAAAAATAACGTGCAAACAAAGGAATAAATAAAAAATTAAATAGTGATGATCTAATAGGATTATACAGAAATTTGGTTGAGAAATATTTTAAGTCCATAAAAATAGACTTAATTCAGCAAATAATAATTACTTACTTTTTCACAGAGTGTCTAATCTATAAATTCTGTTATCATATTGGAAACATTTGTGGTAGCTGGAGAATGTATGTTGATGTAGGGCAAAAGAGTTAATACTCATGTAGAAATGGAGAGCAATTAAAGATTTTTTAGCAAAGAAACATTGGTCAGTGTATGTTTAAGAATATTAATCAGATGATGATCATTAGTGTGATTTTGTGTTGATTTTTTTTTTTTGTGTGTGTTGAAAGAAAACAAACAGGGGAGATAAATAATTAAGACATCTTTACAATAAGCCAGGCAATTGATTAAAAATATCTCAACTAATGGAAGTGGAACGTCAGAAGCTTTTGAAGTAAGTTGTTTGGGTCTAGCTTCAAAAGGTCAAAGTGACTGAATGAAGGTAATGAGAGAAAAAAGGGCGTTGATCCTGAGTTATTCAAAAAAGGAGATGCCATTATTAGATTTTGAAAAGCAACGACAAAAGACAGTTTGGGGAAACACAAAATACTTAACTTATTTTTTCTCTAAAATATAACAACTTTTTTTATCTTAATATGTTTCCTATCCTGAAGTTACCTATATATAAGAACTTGAAATGTAAGTTATGTTATTTTAATGGTTTGAGTAATATTTTTTGAAAATTATGAAATTTCTTTTATTAAACATACTTTCCTACTTTTACTTTAAACTTCCTTAGAATTTTTAAGGATATTTTAAATACTGTGAAATGTTTTATGAATGTGTTTATCTCTTATTTGGTAACTTTTACTTGTATTTATAGTGTGCTGACTAGCTGCTGCTTGGGAGTAATAGGAAAACCACGTGTGAAAAGCTATTCATTAAATCCTGTAAGGAATCTGTAGCTTCTCCATACTAATGAGATATTTAGCAAAAATCACTGACAAATTATATCTCTTCTTTCATTTCTTTGTATTTTTATGGTGCCCCATTGATTCAAGCCTACAATATTTACTGCACATCTGTTTTACATTTACAAATATACAGAACACTGCTTCATTTAATGTTTTATTTCTTACTTCCCTTATGCCTGATGCAATTACAGCATTTAGGGAAAGAACAGAAACCTAGCTGAATGAGTAAGAAGAAAACAAGTGTATCCGCAGCTGTATAATACTTAAACTTTATAGTACATACAAAGAGAGTCCTCAAGCTCCTGCAGGATGCCAAAACACCTGGTGGATGAGATGGAAATGCAAAGTAGCTTAAATATTTTAATTCACTTTGCTCAGAGAGTCAGAATATGCAACTATGTAGTCATAAACTGAATATATAGTCTGCATCAGATATTTTCTCCTAACATGTTCTTCAGTAAATGGTCCCCAAACAACTTTAAATACCTGTCAAGCTAAATTTAGAGTAGCTTAAGAGCTTATCTAGTGATTCCAATCAATACCTGTAGTGACCTGACACAAAACTTGTTTTTTTCTTCGTTAAAATCCAAGTATCAAGGACAATATGTGTGATAGAGACTTTGTAGTAAATATACACATATATTACTTGACAGTCTGGTTTTCAGTATATGTCCTTGGGACCAGTAACTATGTCAATTTTTTTAGCAGAGGGAAGAGAGTGGTAAACATGTAATTAACTTTTTCTCTTTATTTTCCCTGAATCAAATATTCAAAAAGCAGATATTGGGTGGGATGTTTTCCTATAATCCCAAACTCTGTGGTTTGCTACACTCATGCAGTTTACCTGAATGTGTCTTCCATTTGTTCTATTTTTCTACGATATATTCCTACACAATCATTTCTTCCGTTAAAACCAAACCAAGCAACAAGCAAAAAACATTGACAAATACCACAGCCAACCATATGGTTGCACTTAAAAAGCGGGAGTCCTATTATGGTTTTTTGACCTAAGCCCAATGTTAACCATTGTCATAAACACTCTAGCTATTAGCAATATGACTGCCCTATGATCTCTTAATCGAAGAGTGTATAGATTTCTCTTTTAAAAAAATTTTGTAATGCTATGCACAAACAAAACAAAACAGAAAAGATTTGACCTTTGCAATATTGTAAATATATATATTTTTACAATCTATAGAATTGATTTTATGTGTTGGTAACATCCATAGAATAGATATCAATATATTTATAGAATAAATAGATATCAATATATTTATAGAATAAATAGATATCAATATATTTATAGAATGGATCTCAATATATTTATGGAATAAATATATAATTATTCTATGGATGGTACATCACATACACTATTACACATTATTTATGTACCTAATATACATACATTATACTTAATATATGTTATTATATAACGTATGCATTATCAAAAACTAGACACTTCAGAATGAAAAATATTCTATGACATTTTTATGCCAATCAAGTAGATTATCATGCACAGGTCACTGGCTTCACCTACCATAGCTATGATCTATTAAATCATGATAAATTTATGATCTACTGCTTGGCAGTTGAACAAATCAGAGAAAAAGAAGTTTTGCCCTGTTAATTGCAATCTGAAATGAAAAAAAAATTTCCTGCCACCTCAGATTGAATTCTACAATAAAATTACCCATAAAAATAATTTTGTTTTTATTTTGAACCATCTGGTAGCTTATTTATTATGCATATTATATTGATGTGGAAATGCATTCAGAAGTTTACATACTAAAATTACAAACACATATCTGGAACATGATACTTTTTAATCTGATATTTGTCTGTTAAAAGTAAACATATATCTCATATATTATTATTGTGTAATTCATATCCCTAAATTTTTTTAGAAAAAACGGACCATAGCATTAAGTAGTAATTTTTTTTTTTTTTTTTTTTTTTTTTGAGATTAAGTCTCTCTCTGTCACCCAGACTGGAGTGCAGTGGTGGGATCTTGGCTCACCACAACCTCCACCTCCCAGGTTCAAGCGATTCTCCTGCCTCAGCCTCCTGAGTAGCTGGGCCAAAGGAGCGTGCCACTATACCCTGCTAATTTTGTGTGTGTGTGTGTGTGTTTGTTTGAGACAAGGTGTCACCATGTTGGCCAGACTGGTCTTGATCTGCTGACTTTGTGATTCACCTGCCTCGGCCTCCCAAAGTGCTGTGATTACAGGCGTGAGCCACCACACCTGGCCAAGAGGTAATCTTTAACATTACTTTTATTTTTGAATTGTCAGTCAAAATATTATTAGTTTTGATTACAATTATGCTAAAATACATGCCACCTTTTCTATTGTCTCAAAGAGCTTTACATATTTTTTATTTTTTAGAGACAATGTCTTTCTCTGTCACCCAGGCTAGAGTACAGTGGCAGAGCATAGCTCACTGCATCCTGGAACTCCTGGGCTCAAGTGACCTTCTCACCTCAGCCTCCTGAGTAGCTAGGACTACAGGCACACATCACCATGCTTGACTAATTATTTTTAAATTTTTTGTAGAGACAGGTTCCCACTATGTTGTCTAGGCTGAGCTTTAACTCCTGGCCTCAAGTGATCCTTCCACCTTGACTTCCCAAAGCACTCGCATTACAGACGTGAGACACTGCACTCAGCCTGGAAGAGTTTTAATGAATATACTCAGCCTAGAAGAATTTTCATGAAGGTTATAAAGAATAATATTGATTCAATTAGAGCTTTAGAAATTATTGATATACAGGGTTAAATGAGGTAATTTTGCCATTTTGCCTAGTCCTTAAGCAATGAGTTTGCATAAGGTTTCACAAGATCTCTGGTTACTTCTTGCCTGTAATATAATATAAATTGGAAAATATATGAAAAATGAATAAATTAATGATTGTCAAATGAAGGAATCATTTAATTAATTCTGTTTTGTGGACCCAGAGCCAGTTACAGAGAGCAAAATGCAAGAAATAAAGGAAAAATCAGTGAGTCTCTTGGTTAGGACTTGAGTTTATTTCAGTCAGATTTCTAATATTTTCTGATATTTCTAATATTTTCAGTCTTAATCCAGATTAAAACAATTCAAATCATCAAAAATGCCTGAGGAAAATTTTATGAGGTACTGTTATATTTGGAGAAGCAGCACAACCCCAGGAAGCAAAATTAAAAGGGGGAGGAAAATGAGGCAGAGGAATGAGGAACTCAAGTGCAAGATGGCACAGAAGTGGCCTTCCAACTTTTTGAAAAGAGCAAAAACATTCCCAGAAAGACCATATGAACCCAGGACAGTTTAGAAAAGTTGCTGGAAGAAAGATGAATGAGAATATTTGTTTTCTGGCTCTTCCCAGTCTCCCATCTCCTAAATTTGTCCCAGGGGGCATTAACCCATCAACACAATGATGTTAATAGACCCTTCTAGGACAACTTTGGCATAGCCAGATTTTTGTTTTTTCTAGGTATGTCAGACTTAGGCTGAGAGTTATGGCCTCACATTGTAACAGGCCCAGTGGATGCCAGGTCTGATCCCTGTTCACATCTCTGGGGAAGGTTAAAAAACCAGCAGTGTGGCAGTGTGTGGTGGTGAGTAACACAGGTGGCAGCCAAGATTTACCAACCACAGGTCAGGCAACTTTATCATCTAGAAAACAGCCATAGGTGGCTGAAACTTGGGTAGGTAATTGGAACTGAGCGCATAGAGGGAGACACATAAATTGGTTCTAGAATATTCTGCCATATTAGATCTTAGAAACCACTCTTCATATTTCTGATACATTTCTGTTGTTTTCATTGTCAACTTTTTGAGCTTGACTTTTAAATGTTCTAGAAAATCAAACAAAATAATAAATATCATTTATTAAGCAAATAATATGTGATGAATATTATAGCAAGAACTTATGAAATGTTAATTAAATTCTTACCTCAAGCCCCTATTAGGTTGATAGTTGTTACACCATGTTAAAAGGATATAACTAAGATAGAAAATTTTAAGTTATATGTTCAAGGTTAGTAGTTTACAATTTTTGACACCAAGATTTATACCTAGAACTTCTGAATACAAGACCAGACCATGTTTTAAATTCAATATCAAGATAATGAAATCCAATATCAGGATAACAAAAACAAAAACTATTTGATGTAAGACTTTTGGATCATTTTAAGTAAGAGAGAAATTGCTTAGACTTGTAAATTTATTAATATATTTACAATTTTAGGCTGTAAATTATATTTAGCCTCAGGTAAAATTTTAAAAAGTGATGCAGTTTGTTGATTACAATGGCATGATAAAAATGTAACAATTATTTTACACATAAAGGTAAGGTGGGGATGGTGCAGATGATAGTAATTGTCTATGTTCCAGTCAACAAGAGGAAGAGCTGCCATTACAAGATAAGAGCACCTAATCAATGTTTGGAGTTTGATGTTATCTATATCCTACTCTAACACTATTAATATATATTATTTTAGAATGATAAGATATATTTTACTTTGGTTCTCAGGGGCAATTATAGTATCATTCAATAATATGAATGTCATGCTTGGTTGTTTTCGTAAAATAGGGTGGGAAAATTTTATTCTTAAGTAATTCTGTTACTTGCTAATATGTCTTATTGCCCATTAAAATGATAAAATAATCACCAAAAGCACAAATAATCTGTTTATGAATCTTTGCATGTGTATGTTTGTGTGTGTGTGTTTTAATAGGAAAGAAACCAAATAATAAATTCACTTATAAAATGAGTCATTTGAGTGATAAAGCAGATGTTCACTTTGCCCCACCTTGAGACGGATATCTGGAATCAGCAGCCAAGACTTCTGCATTGAGAATTTCTAAGGATTTCCAGGGAGCCAATATGGAAAACAACCTGAAAAAAAGTAAATACCACACCTTCTGTAGTTAACTATATCCAAAGTAATTGTTTAAAATAGATGAAAGTGTCCAACATTGTAAATTTTTGTCTCGTGACTGTTTACATTTTATTTATTTATGTCATTAAATGGTACAAACATTTCCACTATGTGCCATGGGAAGAAATTGTAGATAATGTGTATTTATGACAAAATGATTATTAGAGTTATTAGAAGTTAAAAAGTGCCACAATAATTGTGGCAATAAAAAAAATTTAGTTCCTTGATTTACAGTCATTTAAATAAAAACGTAAATGTTTTAAACAGTAATGAAGAAGGAATTATGAGCAATAAAATACTTTATTTAAAAAGCTTATCTCTGTATCATTGTGTCTTCTTCATAAATAATTAGAAAAAAATCCACACGTCTCTTAGCTTATTTAAGCACTGTACTGAGACTCTATTGGTAGTTGAAAACTATTGATATTTTGTTTTATTTTATTTTAAATTCAAAATTAATTAACTGTATATAACATTAACAACCTAAGCACGTTTTAGATTTTTAAAAAGCACGTTTATGTCTTTTATTAAAGCTCATATACAATTTTGATTACCTAACACAATTAAAGCAATACTGCTTTCCTCAGAATAAACTCTTGGGAATGAAGGCTGTATTTAATCCTCAAAGTGTTCATTGTGTTCATTGCATTCAGTGTTCATTGTGAACTGATTCAATGGTTCCAGCTTCTCACTGAAGTCCATCAACTACCAGCAGAGATGAAAATTACAAACACTCGAAATGACTGCCACAGCCCCTCTCCTGGCACACACATGCAAAAAGCCAGCCAATGGCATCTGGGAATCTTCAGAATGTTCATGCCTCCATGTCATGCAAAGCTAGATCCAGAGTGATTCATGATTTTATCAGACTTTCATCTTAAAGTATTTAGCCAATTCAAGATAAATAATATTTTATATTTTATGTATGCAGAAAAAAAAATTTGGTACTTTAAGTTCAGGAGTATAACAAAAAAGCCTAAGGAGATGTTGAGGGCTTAATTATAATTAGTAATTATCTTGTGCTTAAACTTAGATTGTTATACACCTGTTTGAATAAACATTACACAGAATTATTATGGGCTCTTTGATTTTTAAGTGAACAATATAATAAATGAAACAAAATACAGATTGCCCCCAATGGGTATAATGGTTTTTGATACAAATATACATTAGAATAAAACGTCAGTCTTCAAGTAATGTTCATAAAATAAGATTAAAACATTGCCAGACTATTACTTTGTAAGTTCAGTTTTTCAGAAATAAGTACTTGGAAAGTTAAAAAAAAGTCTTATAAGTATTTCAAATTCACTATATTCAACAAGTATATAAAGTGTTTGGAATTTTATGAAAAAAAAGCCAAAGTAATGAGATAGAAAATAAACTGGATTTGTATATATAATGTTAAGAAGTTTTTGACATTTAAATACCAGAAGATATAAGGTGAGTTTACTATGTTTGTGCCTTTTACACATCTACCTGTTCTGTAAAAATAAAATTTACTTTTTTTTTACATGAATTTGTGTCTTAATCATTAAAAACAGGAGTTTGAAGAATGATTAGGTCTTTTTTCCTTTACTCAAATTACTTAAATTGTCATTCAAGTATCTATTCAATTAGCCTTGAGTTGTAAGAACGTACGCTGTGCCTTGCTTGATTTCATAAGGTGGAACTTGGTTAGAGATGCTCTGCTCATGATTAAGTATTTTATTTGCAAAATCTTTGAAATCCTTAAGGCAATGAGAATATTTTAGCAAAGCATACTGTTTTAAAATATGATTTCAGAGTAAATATTAATTTTTAAGGGATGAAATGATAGAGTATAACATATTGGTACTTCTCTGTTTTAAAACATACCTGGGACTTTCTAATAACCTAAGTCCAGAAACATAAAGGGTTTGGACAGTAACTTTTCAATTGTGCGGAAGCATAATAAAAAGCAGCGATTCATACCAGTAGACTATCTGACGTGATTATTTTGAGGGACTAGGACCAATGTTCTGACTTTTCCTATATAATATGAAGCAACAAGTCCACCTGGAAACTAGCCCTAAATTGCAGATATAAAAAGTAAGAGGAAACAATAAGTCTCAAAGATGAATGCTTCACAAGCTGCACGTGATTTTGGTGATGGCAAATATCATGGAAATATTTTTAAAATAGCACTTCCCAATTCTATATGAATAACAAAATTATCTCATCTTCCTATGGCTGGCAAAATTACTAGAATATAAGAGTCGTGACACCAGAATTTTAAATGTTTGGGTGGAGGTTTAGATGTTTCATACATAAATATTAAGAACAGGAGTAATGAGAAAAGTTGTATTGTGAAGTATCGGCTTTACTGGTATTATAAGCATGAGAGTCAGTATAGACTGGAGGCAGGTTTTTGACAGTGCGACACGGGGCACATAAAATGCATGAGGTGATAACATAATACACTAGGCAATAGAAAAGCAAACATGGAGGGGTATGCAAAAACCAGCATAGAGAGACTCTATAGAATTCGATGTCCTTCTTATCTGAGGATAAACAGTGACAGAAAAGTCAACCCCAGATATTTTCAACCTACCATTTAAATATCTCCAAATGAATGCTATGCATGCACAAGAAGAGGCTTTACAAATGAGGATGTTTACAGTAGAGTACACTCTGGTGACGGCTCTTCCAAACTCCCAAACCAGGGTTTAGGGAGTGAATGGCAAAACTCAAGTGTCTATGTCCACAGGCAGACCTTGATTAGTGAATTCAAGTTAGTTACACAGTGCCTACAAGCATCTGACCCAGTTGTGAGATAGAGCGGATTAGTGCTTACACCGGCCATAAACTTCAGTCAGCATCATCAGTAGGTTAAGCAGCTATCAGGAAAACAAGCAATATTCCCGTAGTTCAACGACAATATAGTTGTTTATTCCAAAGACCCCATCTAAGAAAGGTGTAACTCTTAGACAGCTGGACATTCTCACAGGACACATTATGTCACATACTGAACCCTCACCCCATAACCAGATAATATCTTGAAAGGAAGAGCACTTATGCTAGAGATTAGATATCAGGGACACTGAAGATTTTCCTAGAAACTGAATTTCAGTTGTTGCCTAGAAAGCTCATAGTGTTAAAGGCTTCCATGCCACATCATATAGTACTGGAGATTCCACCAAGAAGGTGCTGATATTTGAAAAAGATAAAGTAATTTACAGGGGGAAAAAAATAGACATATTTCCTCTGCACATGTGAGTTTTACTGGAAATAAATTTGTGACTTTTAGAATTTATTAATAGTTTGAGAGTTAATCTAATAGAAAAATGCCATTTTGTATACAATCTGTTGTGAATACCAATTTTATTAAATTATATGCTTAAATAGATTTTAATAATCAAATCTCCACTCTATTTTTTTCTCTGTTTACTTGGTCAAAACTTGAGACTGTTGTAAATATGGGAATCATTTCAAACCAATTGCTTTATTTTTATTTTTTTGGTCACATTGCTAGGATACCATGTTTTCTGTGTCAGGATATGTATACAGATACACCATCCAGCTACTGCCCACTTCCTCTCTTTCAATATTTTTTACACCTGTCCAAATTCTCACATAATTCTATAAGTTGATTTTAAGTCACCAGGTGATAAATCCAACAGTCAATCACAGTTATAAATAAATCAAACGTTCTCATTTTCTTTCTACTTCAGTAATTGCTTCTTATACTCTTCACTGCACCTTCCATATCCTTGACCTTCAAAGTTTGTTTTTTAAGTTGGGCTTTTTATTATTTTTTACCTCCTACAAGTAACATATAAATCTCATGAGAACAAAGAGTTATGTGCATTTTGTTTATTTTCATACTTTATCTTACAGAAGAGTTTGTGGTGACTTGTATATATTCAAGAAATATTTTTGATGTAATGAATAAATGAAAGTAGTGACTGACTTGGCTTCAGGACATTGTTATATTGAAAAGAAGGCACATATGATGGCAGGTTATTCCATACTCCCTTCTATGCTAATAACAATTGGGTTTGTTTTGTTTTCATTTTTGTTTGTTTGAGACAGGGTCTTGTTCTGTTGCTCAGTCTTGGAGGGCAGTTGCCATCATGGCTCATTGCAGCCTCAACCTCCCAGGCTCAAGCAATCCTCCTACCTCAGCGTCCTGAGGAGCTGGGACTGCAAGTGTGCACCATCATGCTTGGCTAAATATTATTATTATTATTATTTTGTAGAGACAGGGTCTCAGTATGTGGCCCTGGCTGACCTTGAACTCCTGGACTCAAATGACACTCCCGCCTCAGCCTCCCAAAGTGCCAAGATTACAGACATGAACCACCGTGCCCAGTGCAACTATTGCTTTTGTTTGGTTTTTTAAAAGCCAGTCTAACATCCCGGTTTTATGTTAGTTGAAAGGATTTACTCAGAAATGAGGAAAATTATAACAGAAAACTTTAGTATATATTCCTGAATTTTCTTAAATTATATTTACTCATCATTGAATAAGTAGCATAAACTGAATCCATAATTAAATAGCTGTGTACATCAATTCCAAAGTAAACATCTATGTGCCTTTAACTCATGGAACACTTGTAGAATGTCAGAACAAGCATGTGACTATTTCATAAGCAAATTTTCTCAACAGTGTCATCATTGCTTCATTTGCTGCCATAGTTATAACAAAGAAAATTTCATCTCCACAGTTAATTTCTGAAAAACTTCCAGAAGTAAAACAAATCAAAACAATCTTCTTAATATTATGTATATGCACACACACATTTAATTTGGTTTCACATTCTAGAGAGGTCCTGGAATCTTTATTCTATGAGCATTATGGGGATTTAAACAGAATCCAATTTGCCTTATGATTACTAGTTTGGTAAAACAACATGAAAATGTTCACATATTTCAACTATGTTGGTTATTTCACTTAAACTTGATTTTATAAAATATTAGTCATTCTACAGAACTAAAAAATCAAACAACGCATGCATTTTAAAATAAATAAACACATTTTTTTGTTCATATTGGAAGTCCACAACTTCCCATTTTTTTCCTATATTTTGTATGATAGTTAAATACACTTTAATGGTGCACAGACAAAACAAAAAATATGTTACATTTAAGAGAGTTACTTTGATTTTCTTAGCATACCAGAATATGTATCAAATCTTGAATTTGAAAAATGCAGTTAAATAATTGATAAAAATGAAAATAGCATTTGAGAAACTCACCCATAATGAACCTTAGAACTTTAGGAATTGGAAGAAGTAATTTTATTGTTGTGTGTTAACTGCAATTAAAATTTAGCCAAGGTTAAATGCCCGCAAAATTCTAGTCCAAATTGGAAGAGTATATTTTTTTCAAAATTTGTTACCTGTAGTTACTTCTAGACTTCCACAGACCAAAGACCAGCTTGACATAAGGTTATAGTTGACTAAGCATAACAATGAACTTGAGTATAAGTAGAATGCCCTTATGGTTACAAGCAAGAATGACCTACCTTTTCTGACATTTACTGCCTTCTATGGTTTTGTAAGCCTTTCTTCTCTGCTGGGTTTCTTTGCAGCAGATACAGAGTAAAATTTCCCAAGTGATTATTTCTTTTTTGAACTGATACTATAAAAGAGCAGCTTTCTTTTTTTTTTTTTTTTTTTTAAGTGCCATGAGTTTTTAGCACACAGGCAATACTGAAAACATAAATGTCTCTGCAGAAGTCATCGTCTCATGCCCTTTATTGGTATATATTGGCATCCCAGGAAATGTAAATAATAGAAGGGCAGTAAAGACTTAGACATTCTCAAAGTACAAATGCACCCTGCTAGCAACTTGTTTTCTGTTACTGAAGAATAAGACTAAGTGGAGAAAAGGCATGTGGAGAATCCGGCACCCTTAGAATTTAAAGTGGAATAAAACATAATAGTAAAACAAGATAATACAATGTCCACTGATATCCTAGAAATTGCCATTTATTTCTGAAATGATATTAATCTTTGATAATATATCTTAGTGTTAGATAATAAAATATAATTTCTTTTTAAACATCACATGGTGATTGTATATGTATTTCCATAGATGTTCAAATGTCCATAAACCTAATTAGAAATACATTTAATAATAATTTTAAATTTTTTATGTAATAAAAATAAGATATATTTGTTTAAATTGACTATCACAAATAGGTTTTCATATTATTTATTTTTCTTTATATACATTTTAAATTATGAAAGTAGTATGCTAATATAATTAAACATTTAGATCAGAAAGACAAAAGTCTACTCTCTTTATTTTTATTTTATTTTATTTTTTATTATTTAATTTTGTTTTGAGATGGAGTCTAGCTCTGTCACCAGGGCTGGAGTGCAGTGGCACAATCTCAGCTCACTGCAACCTCTGCCTCCCAAGATCAAGTGATTCTCCTGCCTCAGCCTCCTGAGTAGCTGGGATTACAGGCGCCCGCCACTACGCCCAGCTAACTTTTTGTATTTTTAGTGGAAATAGAGTTTCGCCATGTTTGCCAGGCTGATCTCAAACTCCTGACCTCATGATTTGCCCGCCTCGGCCTCCCAAAGTTCTGGGATTACAGGCGTGAGCCACCCACCCGGGCTATTTTTATTTTTATTTTAAGTTCTGGGATGCATGTGCAGATCCTGTAGGTTTATTACATAGCTATATATGTGTCACGGTGGTTTGCTGCACCTATCAACTGGTCATCTAAGTTTTAAGCCCTGCATGCATTAGGAAAAGTACCCTCTCTTTACCCATCTTTACTTTTAGTCTCGTTGTTCAGAAACAATCACACTTAATTATATATTTCTGTTCTTAATACTTTTGGTTGTCACATCATTTCTAAATAATATGCAAATTCCATTTTTAAAAATTATCCGATGTAGAATTTTTTTCATGTCACCTCTATGTTTATGATATCACTATTTTTGTAATGATTACTTCTGGAATGTAAGACCACATACCAAAAGTTCCATATTTACATTGTCAATAGCAGAAACATATAATTTTTCCCCATTTTATAGAATAAAAATAAAAGTACTGCTGCCCTTCTGTTTCTTTGATCTGTCTTAGTTAAACCTCTATCAGTTAAGAAAAAAGTGTATATTGTCAATGCGGATCTATTTACATCTGCTAATGATAAAACTTAAAAATTTTGTGATTTATCTTTAAATTTACAAAAGTTATAAATCAATAAGCAACATCAAATAATTTCGATAATGCAAATATTGTTTAATGCTTCATCAGGTAGTTTCTTATGACATTTTATATCTGATCCAATCTGCTAATCCACTCAAAAGAAAGATTTCCTAACATCAAGGTGAAATTGATTCTTTTAAAAATTAACTTTCCAGCATTCAAAATAATGCTGTGATTTTTGCTTATATTATAAACACGTCTTACTTTGCAGTGTTTTGAGCTTCTAGAAGCTTTTTCATTCATTCTACACCTTTACAACTCATAATCCTACATCCTTATCATATCCGCGTTTTCTTTTTCCTTGAAGTCTTCTTCCTCAGGTCACCACTGTTCTGGTCCAAAGTAACCTTTTTATATTCTAGGATTTCCCTCAAGCTGCTTATCTGGAAATTCTCTGTGTTGCTCCTCTTGAACATCCCTTTGTGAGGTTCCCTGAGAACCTTCACGATTCTGCTGGTTCCTGGATCTATGTATTTCTCCTTTTGGGCTTTGCTCTTCATTTGACTTGCCTAATCTCTAACGGAATATCCTGAAGGAAAAATAAAAAAAAAAATAAAAAAAAAAAAAAAAAATCAACAAAACCAACTTTAGAGATAATATTCCTGAAGTTTTTCATATCTGAACTATATTTTTTCTGTAGTCACACTTGATTGATAAGTTGGCTAAATAGAGAATGCAAAGTGGGAAACTATTTTCTTAAAATCTGAAAGGGTACTATCCACTCTTCTTTTAGCATCCAGAGGTCTCGTAACAGACTGATTTTTCTTCTTTGTAAGTGGCTTCTTTGTAAGTCTTAGGATTTAAGACTCACAATGTTTTGGAGCTTTTTCCTACTAATCCTGAACAATGTTTTTCAGAAACATCAATTTTAAGAGTTGTGTTCATTTCAACAGCATGTCATTTTATTTTATTATTTGTTTGATTACTTCTTCTTCTCCAGTTCTCCACTCAATTTGTCTGAACCCTGTAACATTTAACTGTCGGATTTTGTATAGCATTTTTCTATGGCATTTATCTATAATCTGGTTTATTTGTTTTATTTTAGTTGCTTATTTTGTCATTGTTAATTTTTATACCTAAAATTTTCAGATTTATTTTTGTTGTTGACAATGATATCCTTTACTTTTTCTTTTCCGGAATTGGTCTTTTTTCCTACTAAAATTAAATATTTTGATTAATATTTGAATTGGTCTGTTTTAGCACAGTTGTTTTCTTGTTCTTTGAATTCAAAGTCTACTCAAAATTATTTAAGGACAATAATTAAAATTTATCTTTTGATTTATTTGCTCATGTGGTTAATATTTTTAAATACCCTAAATCATCACAACAAACTGAAGTTTTATTTTTCTTTTCTCTTTCTTTGTTAAAATATATCTTTCTCTGTCATATTGCAGACTTTTCAAGTGTTCAGTAATGCCAATTTACCCAGAGATATTTGTAAACGAAATTCCACAAATTTTCCACAAACACATAAATAATCAGTTTGTCAACTAGATGTCTTTGCCTTTAGAAGAGCAGATGAGGAGCCAGCAATGACAGTGAAGGATGCATATACTGCAGAACACAAAACTTTGTTCTTCGGGCATCTGTGCCGGATCTTTTGTTTGTTCTTCCAACTCTATTCTAGACCCTACAGTTTCTATTTCTACCTAAGTTCGTTGCTAGTTTCTGTATACCCCTGTCTCCCTTTATTTCTTCAGGTTTCCAAGTGACTAAGTGATAATAGTTTCCTACTGTTGTTAGACCCAGATACTTCAGTACGCTTAAATGATTTCCATCTATCCTGTGTGTACCTTTGTAAATAGTCCCTTCATTATGCTTTCCTCAATTACTCTGGTGGAATGTACCACAGGTTTCAAAAGAGCTGCCATAGTTCTACTAAAATAGCTAAGTCAGTTTTTGAAGGCAATATTCTTGCTTTTTGTTGTTGTTATTGTTTGGTTTTTGGATTTGGGATTAAAATCTGACTACAAGCCATCCTACAATACAGATACTCATCTCATCCTCAATTTGCAACTTCACTTCGTTCCTCTTTTTGTCTATAACACATGCGTTCTTAAAGAATGGACCTTCTGAAGTTGTACAGTCAGGTTTGCTCCATGTTGGCATCAGCACCCTCAGAAACTGTTTCTTACTTTGCTCCTACAATGATTTTTTGTAGTCTCAGGAGGAGAAGCCATAATTTTTTTTTTTCTATTTTCCTTATTGAACCAAAAATTTCTCTTCCTCCAGTTTGATTTAAATAGAAATGTGGAATCAATTCTATTTCTGAATTGATTCAAAAGTTAATTATTTAACATTTTTACTGAATAAAATATATAAAACACTTATGAGTTACGAATCGCCATAAAAATGTATTCTCTGAGAATTCTTATTTCTAACTCTTCCTTTTAGTCCTAACCCAGTTACCTCTCATTAGAAACAATTTGTATTAGTTTCTCATTAATTATTACAGTGTTTTTATGAATATTTATTTTACACAGATACAAATATCTATATGTAGGGTTGTGCCTTTTCCATTTTTTTACTACAATATCTTTTAAATCACTTTCTATTGGTTTATAGGTTTTATTTGTTGTAATGTATATGTATAGTTTCAATATTCTCTCATGTAGATATACCATACTGTACTCAACGTTTCACTTATTGGTGGGCAATTAGGTTGTTTACAATGTTTTGTTTTATAAAACAAACTAGAAATATGATTACTGAGTCAAATTACAAATTGTTATATATAGAAAGATAGTCTTGTTAGATAATAAATTCATCTCTGCAGGAGTTTTATGATTTTAACTCTCACAAGTTCCTGAACAGAGTGTGTTGTCTAAATTTTGGATTTGTGACAATCTGATAAGTGAGAAATGATATTTTATAAAATTAATTTGCATTTCTCTTATGAGTGATCCTGTACATCTTTCATACTTTAAGGGTCATGAGAATAACTATCAAGAGAAAAATAAGTAGAAAGCAAATAATATATAAAATAAATTATTAAAATTGCTGCTGATATTTAATCATAGAGAAGTTTTTATGATATATTGTTACACAACAAAATCTTCAGAGTAAAAAATAATTCTCAGCCGTTTATTTTATTTTATTTTATTTATTATTTATTTATTTATTTATTTTTTTTTTTTTTTCAGAGACAGAGTCTCGCTCTGTCTTCCAGGCTGGAGTGCAGTGGCGCCATCTCAGTTCAGCTCACTGCAAGCTCCCCGTCCCAGGTTCACGCCATTCTTCTGCTTCAGCCCCCAAGTAGCGAGTAGCTGGGACTACAGGTGCCCGCCACCACGCCCGGCAAATGCTTTTTTTTTTTTTTTTTTGTATTTTTATTAGAGACGGGGTTTCACCGTGTTAGCCAGGATTGTCTTGATCTCCTAACCTTCGTGATCCGCCCTCCTTGGCCTCCCAAAGCACCGGGATTACAGGCGTGAGCCACCGTCTCAGCCTTTTCTTGAGTGTCTTTTAAGAATGTGATGATCGGCCGGGCGCAGTGGCTCAAGCCTGTAATCCCAGCACTTTGGGAGGCCAAGATGGGCGGATCACGAGGTCAGGAGATTGAGACCATCCTGGCTAATACGGTGAAACCCCGTCTCTACTAAAAAATACAAAAAAACTAGCCGGGCGAGGTGGCGGGTGCCTGTAGTCCCAGCTACTTGGGAGGCTGAGGCAGGAGAATGGCATAAACTCGGGAGGCGGAGCTTGCAGTGAGCTGAGATCCGGCCATTGCACTCCAGCCTGGGCGACAGAGCGAGACTCCGTCTCAAAAAAAAACAAAAAACAAAAAACAAAAAAACAAAAAAAACAAAAAAAAAAAAACAAGAATGTGATGATCACTGTAGATCCTTCCCTAGAAATATGAAGATATAAGCAGAAATAATATTATTTGTCATGAATTTTTGATCTATTAAAATACATTTATAAATGTCTTCTGAATTTAAAAAGCCTATATTATAATGGTATCAAACATACATGTACATATCTGACATACATGTACACATACCTTTTCCTGTGTATGAATTCACAAACAATGAAAACTTTAAACTAAAATGTTAACTATGATTATCTTTAAGATATTAGAGTCAAAGAGAATTTTCACATTCTACTTACATCTTTATATTTTCTGATTTTCTGACAATGAACATCTATTTCTTTTTTAATAAGAAATATAAATTATATTTTGAGAGTAAAACAAAGATTGTAGGAGCTGATATCACTGATCTTAATTATTTTTCTAATCATGTTAACTTTTAAATAACCTGGATTGTATTTCAGTGTCCTATTAATTATTTAAAAAATTATCTACTTGGTCATTTTGGAAAACATTATCATTAATGTTAACTAAACTTTAGTAAAACGTTTGTTTTATTATTAACCAGCAAAGGGCTAATGTTTATACTCTATGCATTCTTGTTATTTTTTTCAAATTTGTTTCTGAGTAAACACTTAGGTAAATTCTTCTTCATCAATATTTCTTCAATGTTTTTTCTGTAAGTTTCTTGAGGACAGGGTCAACAAGTTTCTATTTGTTTCCTCAGAACTTACCTAAATAAAACAAAAATGATTGATGTTCAATGAATATACTTACATTACTGAATTAATAAGTATTTAAGTGAAATAATTAGTACCATTAAAAACACATTAAATTGATTATTAAATAATTTCAACTTGTCTTACCAAGTATGAATCTCCAAAGGTTGGAGAACTTTCAGATATAAGATTTTTTAAAAAGCTATCTCAATGAATACATGATATAAATGTATTTATTTATTAAACAAATGTTCGATTAGTTTCCATAGTCTGACTCTATACTAGAAACTGGATGCATATAGTGAACAGAACAGACATAATCTATACCTTTTTCTAGACCTAAAACTATACGTAAAAGACATACCATGAACAAATAAAAAAAAGACTAATTACAAAATTATATTTGCAATAAAGGAAAATAATATTGTGAATTAAAGAAAATAAAAATGCAGATGTTTCAGTTGAGGAGATTGTGAGGGATAGTAATTTAGCATGTTATAAAATAATAGTTAACTTATACAGACATTATTTCACAAGTTCATCAAGATGGGTACATCTCTTTGGAGACTGCTTATAGAATAAGTGAACAAAAATACACATATCTAGGAATGAAAACAAGACATAGCTAAACATACAGCCAGTTTTAAATTGTTTGTTATACTATACTGCAGCAATATAAGGACAACATATTTTTAAAATTAGATGTAATAATCTTCCAGGAAAATAAAAACTCGTCAAAAAATACCCAGTAGAGAGAACTTGAAAAATAGACAATAAAAATTATTATTATTTTTTAAGGATTGAAGACTTCTACTAAAACTAGTACTAGGAACAGAAGATATTTCTAATTTCCCACTTAATTATAAAAAACAGTCCCAACATTAAACTTTTCTTGATCACAGGGAAGGATCAAAACCTCCTTTCATGTTTTAAGGAAGCATGGCTATAATAGTTTCAAGACCAGTATAAGAGAATAAAAAAAAAAAGGTTGATTCAACGAATGTATATTGACACATTTACATAAAATATGATCTATATGATCTATCAATGAATATAAAGAATGATCCTTAATGAATGAAACGTATTTATCCTTGAAATTCAAGATATCTTAGTACCTGGAAACAACAAAGTAATCTATTATGGTAAACATACTCATACACATAGTCCTATAAACATGCCGTTTGGATACAGGGGCTCATGCCTGTAATCCCAGAACTTTTAGGAGGCTGAGGCGGGCAGGTTACCTAAGATCAGGAGTTTGAGATCAGCCTGGCTAACATGGTGAAAACCTGTCTCTACTAAAAATATAAAAAAGTAGTTGGGCATGGAGGAGCATGCCTGTGGTCCCAGCTACTCCTGGGGGAGCTGTGGCAGGAGAGTCTCTTGAACTCAGGAGGCAGAAGTTGCAGGAAACTGAAATGACTCCACTGCACTCCAGCCTGGGCAACAGGGTGAGACTATGTCTCTAAGAAAAAAAAAAAATGTCAAAATTATTGACAAAATAAACCATTAATAATTCTTTATTCAATAATTCTTTATAGTAGGGAGAACTAAAAATGGTAATGGTAATGAGTTATAAAATTAAAGTAAAAAAAAATCTATAAAACATCTGGGAGAGTAGGATGATGATTACCAGGGTCAGAGATAGGGGATTGAAGAGATGTTAGTTAAAGGATACAGAAATTCAGTTAGGTAGAAAAAACAAATTTAAACTGAATTATGTTGCACAATATGATGACTATAGTTATTAAGATTGTATCATATTTAACAATCAAGAAAAGTAGCTTTTAAGTTTTCTCACAAACACACATAAAAATAATAACAATACTCTATGTCACTCTGCACCAGCCTTAATGGCTCCAGGGCCAGGTATTTGACAACTAGAGAGTACCCCCATGCTGAGTATCATAATTATTCAAATTAGCCAGTTCATAGGGAGACCTTGAAATCTGCTTAACCCCACTGGGCTTGCCATACATAAGCTGCCCTCAGGGTGCAACCCCCTATGTGAATGAGTAGCAGTCTCCTCTCCTTCATGAGCTGTAAGTAGCAAAGAGTTCTAGTTTTCATGTATCTCATTGTATATGTTGTGTCCCACCGTTAAAAAGAGTCTTTAAATCGTTTAAACCATTTGTCGATGTGAACAGGATGGCTTGTCCGTGACCACTGACTCTTGTATAGCTTGCTGGAGGACTGCTCTTGGCTTACTAATTGGGTCCAGGCCACCATGAGGGCAGCTAGGGACACGAGTGCCTGTTAGTGAGCCTGTGTCCAAACCTTGATGTTTGCTGCTGTGTCCACTTTGGTTGCCACATTTCTCCTTTATCAAGTATCCTTGACTTTGGAATATACAAAGTGAACAATGAGAACCAGCTAACCTCCAATGGCTAGATATTAACCCAGAAGAAGACAATACAAATGATTGTCCCCTTTAGCTGCACTTTCTCCAGACTCCACTCAGGTGTGTTTCCAGTCAAAGCCTGTGTTGGACAGGTTCCATATTCCATGGGCCAGGTGAGGTCTTCAGAGTGGATGTTTATTTTTTATCATGTGAGGGAAAACTCTAGCTTTTCCATGTGTTTTGAAAGATACCTGTGGAGGGAGTTTTTTGTTTTGTTTTGTTTTGTTCTGTTTTTTGTATTGCCCACAGTAGCCAAGTGGCTCCAGTGTCTTTGTACGCGTTGCTCAGGTGGATGTAGCACTCTAACTTGTCTTCTTATCTGCTAATACCTTGCTGAGATCACTAGCAAACTTCAATACTCTCTCCCAGACCCTATTGGGAATTATGGTTTGCACGATTGAAGGCCAGTATCCTAATGCTTAATCCCAAGGAGACAAGGGAATGAATACATCCTCCTTGAATACACGCCCTTCCTCCAGTGCCTATGGAAGTTACCAAATTACTTAAATAATGCAACCACCCTGGCCAGTGGGCCTGGGCTTTAGCAAGTGTTGTGGCATATCAAAACACTATGAAATTGAAAGTTCAGACAAGGGGTCTCACTTAACTGTCCCAAGGAAAGGCTGCTATAGCTCTCTAAGTTCAAACCTGATTTCTCGGGGTGGGGGGGTAGATTGGGAACACTTGGGATGGAAGACAGCTGCTAACAAGGCAGGCCACAATGGTTGAATGCCCCTTTTTCATTGTGTATGAGTTATACAATGGAGACAAATTAAAAATTGTGGCTTTAGACTGACAGAAGCCCAAAAAGGGAGGTGAGGTGGGTGTTGGGAAAACCCTCAGGCTGGGAAAAGGTGGGACTATAGCAGAGAGTGGGTTCAATATCCAACTTCTTGGGCCCAATGACCTTCTTCTGTGCCGCTGTATAACCCATAACCCATACTCCACAGTTTGAGAGGAAAATGCACAAGTAACCCTCCTATGGCACAATGAAGGAGATAATTCTAATCCAACTTAAACCTGTTGTTCTTAAAGCACACAACCACTGTCAGGGGAGAAGTATCTAATCCCTATCTAGAAAAAAACATATAGAAGTATGACCAGGGTGAAGAGAGCTATGTTCTGATGCCTCCTTCAACCAAATATTTCCAGTGACAAAAAAAAAAAAAAAAAAGAAAATTGTATAAACACCTAGATGCAGATGCAAATAAAATAATAAATACATAAATAATGCACACATACTTATTTGTATATTCTTGTTTTTAAATTAAAGCAAAGTTTTATAATTTGGCCCAGTTAGAAATCTAAAATTTGTTAAAACGATTTATATAAATGGAAAGATTAAAAAGGTGCTGATTAGCTTTTGTGCTATAATGTAGGTCCTAAATTAACTTTAACATTTGCTAAATTGCACCAGGTACTTAATCAATACTGAGGTTCTAATTATAGTTATACTTGAGATCACAATAAATTAAACATTAAACTCCCTAAAATCCTGGGATACTAATTAAATATAAAATAAAGAAAAATATGTAAACCCTACTTTAACTATAACCTGTCTAAATTTTCTATAGTACCCATTGCCCTAAAATACCCTACACTGAGCATAGAAACACTAATACAATGGATAATAAATTAAAATTAATTAAATATTGGACACTTACAAATGGGCATAACAAAATGAGGCCTCATAAATCCACAAGAAAAAATTGTTAATTTGGCCCAACATAAATTAACATAAAGCCTTCAAAAATAAAAACTTAACAAGACCTAAAATGAATAAACGGATGATTATCTCCAAATCTTCTCTGTTTGATAGCCCAATGTTTTCTGTTCTGAAACCTAAAATTAAATAAATAATAAATTGAGCCTCATAGTAGCTTATTGCAAACTTAATGTGATGGTCTCATCCATTAAGGGTTCCATAACCCAATACTAAGTATTACTAAAATTACTAGCTCAATCCTATCAACCACTGACAAATATTTTGTCATTATACATTTGGCTAATATGTTCTATGAGTCCCTATTTCAACAGCTGCTTAGCAAGTTTTTCTTCACCTCTGAATACACATGATGTATCTTTAGTGGACTACCATATTGTAAGCCTTAATCTTTCTTACTTAATTTAAGTTTCCTTGGCCGAGTCACACCTTACATCAACTTTTAAGAGACCTCTCATTGCCATTTCCTATATTTAAAGTGGGGGTATATCTCTATATCTAACCTCCATGTATATATATAATCATATATAAGGCATTTTAAAAATGTCTTATCCCATCTGTACAGATTTTTGATACTGTCACTAGCCTATATAGGCTAGAGGACAGACCCAGTGTGCATACTTTCCCAAGATCCATTACTCATAAATTGTCCCATAGTCCAGACACCTGCCCATCTGGTATGGAACCCATTTGAGTCTAAATTTCTATCACCCAGGCCACCTTCCTCAGTATTCAGGTTGTAAGGAGAAGATAATAAATCTATGCTCTTCCTGTGATAACATCCAAAACCTCAAAATTAGTGTTTCAATGCTATTCTAACTTTCAGTGTGGACTACCAAAAAGAACATTTTAAAACTCTATTCAATAAATTAAAAATCATATTCAGATACTTAAAATAAATAATTCTATATTCAATAACAATAAACCAGAAAACTCATCCTTGGTAATAGTACATGCAAGAGAAAAAATCAACATCAGACAGAGGAAACATGTCAAGTGCAGTTGCACCCTATTCTGCTAAATGTTGATCTTGTTATTATTGACTTGTGTGTTTTCACTGGTTTGCACTTCAGAGACACAAATCTCCAATAAGCCACTGTTTCAACTGAACTTGAGAAATGTTGAGGTGCCCATGCCCTTGAGTTTGACTAATGTTGCCCTGAAGCTGTCACGCCTTATTGGCTTGCCCATTGTAAAGATAAACTGAGGCTGGAGCTGAACCGGGAACGAAGACACAAGGCAAATGGCAGTGAGAATAGCCTTTATTAGGACTCGCACGCAAGGTTCCTCGGTCCAAAGGTGCAGGCCAAGGAAGTCCCGCTGAGGGAGGAGGGTAGGGGCTTTTTATAGCCTGAGAGATAGGGAAGCTGGTTGTGCAAACAGGGCCTGGGGGTCTTGAAACTACTAGGGCAAGAGTTGAGTAAGATTCATGAGGAAGGGATCTTTGGACACTGTCAACCAAAACTGCTGTTTACGAACTTGTGGAATGTAGGTGAGCTGCAGGTCATGGGGGAGTGTGGTTGCCCAGCCAGAACTCTGACGCATTAAGTTTGCAGGTGTGTATAATGGTGAAGGGAGTCTTTAACAAAAGGCCTGCTACGCCGCGTAAGGCCACCATGTTGGGTCTAGATTCCTTCCTAACATTCCGACCTCTGTCTAATAAGAAAATGGGGCGACATATTCATCTGGCTGCTTCCTGCTGATATAGGTCATCGTGGGGTTCTTCGGAGGTCGGAACTCGGGTATAGGGGTGGAGCAGCATCTGATTGAAAGTGACCTGGGAGACTTCTTTCATGCGATCCTGGATGAAGCGGAGGACACAGGGAGCTATGAGTAACAAGAAGTCAATGATTAGTAAGGGGCTTAGAAAGGGTAGGACTTAACCAGCCACAGACGACTGCCACCACCTAAGTGAGGGCCTTGATCAGAGGTTTTTCTGGTGGAGTCTTTCCCGAATCTTTTCTACAGTGAGGAGATTGGTTTCTACTAGTCCTGACTCATTGATGTAGTGTTCGGCCGGGAAGGGGAAAGGAGGGGGTTAGGTTAGAGGAATTAAAAGGGCTGGGTAAGGGTACTGTAACCAGTGGGGGCTTATTCAAGGCTGCACACAAGAAATAACGAGAGATGTTGTGTACCTCAGCCATGTGTACCACTTGAGCCCCTTCCCTGACTACTGTTAGCCAGGAAAAAGGGTTGCTGCTGTCCTGGGGCTTGCTGCCTGGGCTATAGCTGAGATGGCTTCCTCCTGTTGTCTGATGTCAGAGGCCAGGCTGATGAGGCTGCTTATGACCTTGATGTAGGCCTTAAAGATCCTGAGTCGGGCCACGGGATAAGACTCACTGTGCCCACCAGTCCTAGGAAGGACAAGATCGCTTCCACATCCTGAGGAGGCTGGAGAGTTTCAATGAGGCTTATTCTATCTGCTGCGAGGCTTTTTGTAGTGAGTTTGAGGAGTACACCTATGTAAGTGACAGAAGGGCTGCAAAGTTGAGCCTTAGCTGGGGTAACCTGATGACCTCGGTCGCCTAGAAAATTTAAAAGTGTAGCAGTATCTGCAAGGGAGCACTGCTAGGAAGGAGTACATAGTAATAAGTCATCGACATACTGCAATAGTGTGCTGTGGGTCAGGGGACAGAGGACAACATCCTGTGCCAGTGCCTGTCCGAAAAAATGGGGGCTATCACAGAACCTTTGAGGCAAAACAGTCCAAGTCAGCTGGGAAGAAATATGAGTGTCTGGATCTTCCAATGTAAAAGCAAACAGAAAGTGGCAGTCTGGGTGTAGAGGGATTGTAAATAAGGCATCCTTCAGGTCAAGGACAGAGAAATGAGTGGTGTCAGGGGGAACGCGCGAGAGGAGTGTATATAGATTAGGAACAACTGGAAAGGTAGGGACTACTGCCTCATTGATGAGGCGTAGGTCCTCTACGAGGCAATAGGCCCCAGAGCTTTTCCGTACAGGCAGGATAGGAGTATTACATGGTGAGTTGGTGGGAACTAGAATGTGCTGCCGGTGCAGGTGTGTAATGATGGGTTTTAGTCCTTGTCGGTGTTTAAGGGAGATAGGGAACTGGGGTCTAGAGAGGAACTTGGAAAGGTCTTTTAGCTGGATGCAGACCGGAGTGTGGTGCTGGGCAATGATCGGGGTGGACGTGTCCCACACCTTAGGGTTAATGGGGACCAGAAACGGGAGTGGGGGGTCAGCCTGGGGGGGGAGTTGTCAGATGAGAGAAGGGGGAAGAGGAACACGAGGTGTGGGGAGGGGTTGGGTCGGAAGTGAACTGAGGTCCCTAGCTTGGAGAGGAGATCTTGTCTTAACAAGGGTACTGGACATGAAGGAATGATAAGAAATGAGTGTGAGAAGAGGGAGCCATCCAAGCAGCAAGACAGAGGAGGAGTCTGGCGGTAGGTGGAGGGAGTGCCATCAATTCCCATGACCATGACAGTGGAGGGGTGGCTGGGGCCACTAAAGGAAGGCAAAACAGAGTAGGTAGCCTCCACGTCCATGAGGAAAGATATGGACTTACCCGCTACCTGGAGCATAACTCTGGACTCGGCAAGAGTAAGAGGGGTTTCCGAGTCTGGGCCTCTTCAATCTTGATCGGTGTCAAGGAGCTGGAAGGTGCCTCCAGTACCTGGAGGAGGGTCATCACGTGGAGGCGTAGTGACCATCCTCAGGTTGGGGCAGTCCGACTTCCAGTGGCCCATCTGCCGACAGTTCGGACAGGGACGGGTTGGCTCCTTTGGGTTGGGGCACTGCCTGGCCCAGTGGTTGTTGTTGCTGCATTTGAAGCAGGCACCAGGTGGTGCTCGGGTAGTACCTCCTTTCTGGGAGCTCCTGGACCCGGCCTGTCTCAGGGCTGCTACCAAGGCCTGGGTTTGGAGTTGTACCTTCTGTTTTAGCTTGGCCTGTCGTTGGGCCTCAGCTGCTTCCTCCCTGGAGTTGCACACCTTGAAGGCCAGTTTGACTAAGTCCTGGATGGGAGTTTGAGGGCCGTCCTCTGCCTTTTTTAACTTTTTTTTGGATATTGGGGGCCAACTGAGAAATAAAGGTATGAAGCTAAGATGGCTCCTCCTTCAGGGGAGGCAGGGTCAACGCGGGTATACTGAGTAAGTGACTCTGTCAGTCAGTTAAGAGAAACAGCCGGATTTTCATCTGAGCCTTGGACTACCTCCTTTAACTTATTAAAATTGACTGACTTATTGGAGGCTGCCTGCATGCCAGCATGAAGGCACTGGACCATCGTATCTCGGCGGCGGCAGCCTGCCTGACCAGCCTACTAGCCCTAGTTGGGCTCGCTCGAGGGCATCGCCTCAGTGCCAACTGGCATGGCGTGGTCAGTTAAATGAACCTGGTCAACGTGCTGCCTGGCTGCCACTAGGATACGCTCCTATTCCTCAGGGGACAGGGTTGAGGTCATAACGACATGGGGATCATGCTAGGTAAGGTCATACGCCTGGCACAGATATCTGAACTTTTTGAAATACTGAGTGCGATTGGCCAAGAAAGAGCCTACAGCTCTTCAATCTTAGACAGGTCTGCCAGCGAAAACAGCACATGGACCCGGACTACTCCTTTGGCACCTGCCACCTCTCGCAAGGGACACAGGAGATCGGTCCTGGACTGAGTATGGGCTGAGACAGGAGGTGGAGGTAAGGGAGACAGAATCTGTCAGGTTTGGCAAGGGCACAGGAGGGGTAGAAGGGAGGGGAGGCTCTGAGGAGGATGGGGATAATGGCGGGTCAGGGTAAGGAGGAGGTTGGGCGGGAGACCGAAGGGGTGGCCGGGATAGGGTGTCAGGAGGCTCAGAAAAAGAGGAGGAATCATCCCTCTCCTTGCTCGAGGGAAGAGACTTTGCCAGTAGGACCTGAGCTAATGAGCATTGAGCCCAGAGATCTGGGTGACAACGCAAGCCCTAAAAGGCTTGAACATAGGATATCTCATTCCATTTGCCTAGTCTCCTGCAGAAATTGATCAGATCTGTGAGGATGTTAAAGTCTAGAGTGCCTTCTGCAGGCCACTGAGACTGATTATCCAATTTATACTGTGGTCATGCTACTGTGCAGAAGAAAATGAGCCACTTTTGTTTTAGGTCTTGGCTGAGACTTAAAGTCTGGAAACTGGCCAAGAGGCACCTCAGAGGAGATTTTCAGTTTGGTTTGGACTGGGTAGTTCCCATGGTCCTAAGGCGGGCAGTTCGCGGCAATGTGAGCGTCCTCCCACTGCCACACGGAGTGCGGGGAATGACGGCTTCTGGGGAGGTTGTACGTCTCCTAGTTCCTGGTGTCAAGGTCACAGTTGACCAGAGGGAGCCCCTGACATGGCCACGAGTTTCGGACAGGGACTTCCCGGAGGGAGCATACAGGACGGGGGAAAACTTACCCAGCAGTGATCGAATTGAGTCTTGCATTTGGTGAAACGGCTCCTGGCTTGGAAAGAAGGTCCTGGCTGGGGGAGAGGAGAGCCTGCCCGACCTGGCAGGGGTCCGGGGAGGGGGTCTCCTCCCGGGTTTCGTCACCAGATGTAAAAGTAAACTGAGGCTGGAGCCAAACCAGGAACGAAGACACAAGGCAAATGGCAGTGAGAATAGCCTTTATTAGGACTCGCACGTGAGGTTCCTCAGTCCAAAGGTGTGGGGCAAGGAAGTCATGCTGAGGGAGGAGGGTAGGGGCTTTTTATAGCCGGAGAAGTAGGGAAGCTGGTTGTGCAAACAGGGCGTGAGTTGAGTAAGGGCCATGAGGACGGGGTCTTTGGAAACTGTCAACCGAAACTGCTGTTTACGAACTTGTGGAATACAGGTGAGCTGCAGGTCATGGGGGAGTGTGGTTGCCCAGTCAGAACTCTGACGCATGTAAGTCTGCGGGTTTGTACAAGGGTGAAGGGAGTCTTTAACAAAAGGCCTGCTACGCGGGGTAATGCCGCCATGTTGAGTCTAGATTCCTGCCTAACACCCATCACCGTGTATGAGTATAGAAGAGTGTGGATGGATTAGATGTGGCACTAGAGATATCATTGATAAATGTGACAAGACAAACATCTCTGAGTTTTTAAGGCATAAATAAAATTGCAGTGGGTTGAGTAATAAACAAACAGAGTATAAAATGTCAGCATGTCAGTTTACTCTTTTGAGAATCTTCTTAAAAGAAGGAAATAAGTAAACTTTTGGAGGATAATTTGAGCTTCAAAAAAAGGTTTTCTTAAAAGGAACAATATTCTATTTAATACAGATATTGTTAGAACTTACTTCATAAATTGTGAAAACTGTTTATGTGGGAAAAATCAGGACTAATAGAGGAGCAAGATCCTTAGGAAAGAGGGAGGGATGACTTCTGGAATGATGATCACCTATGTGGGAATGGCTTTTGAGAAGAAGGTAATTGTGTTTATTCTAAGAGAAGGGAGAACAGGAAGTATATGCGGATGCATGTGTGTAATTAGATTTAACAGTAGGAAAATAAGGAATTTTAATTTACCAACAACAAATAAAAAAATAAGTAATTTGCTGGATGTGATGTGTGGATGGAATTTGGGAAAAAAAGAGTAGATGGGGAGAAGCTTAGAAAGCGGAGAAAACATATAAAAATGCTCAAAAACTGCAAGCGCTGTGGAAATTTTTGATATTTTCAATTCTAAATGGAAATGCCACCCAAAATCTATATTGTACCCATACAATAATTAAATAAAATAGTATAGTGGGATGGAGTGGGAAATGCTTTCAGTGTTAATTACTGCTTATTATTGAAGGAGGCATGTCATATCTGTATGTGATAAAATTTAAACTTTTATTTTTCACATGTTATAAATGTGGAATCAAAAAGTTAAGAAATATATATGGGAAGGTTGAATTGTTTTAGGTTGTCAAAGTGTTTAATGTTAAGAAATGCATGTACCATATGTACAACTTAAGTTTTTGAAGTTTGAGTAAAAGAAATTTTAACTATAATAAAATGACATTTTTCCTTTATACATACAGGCAAAAGCTAAAATCTTCAAGTCACTTCCATTGTGAAGATTACTCTGTGCAATTCTTTACTTTAGAAAGTTGAATCTTTGAATATGCAGATCTCATTTGCATTAAAATACCTTTATCTGCATTGCTATTTTTGCCAGTCTAGCAATCAAAAGTGCTTCACAGGGAATGGCTACCTTTTTTTTAATGACAATTTAAGTGCATATGCTTTATTTAATTTTAATATAATTACATCCCTTATGCCTCAAATCCCGTACTATATTTTATGGCAATAGGTGAGCAATTTATAAAAATACAATTATGCCAGTTGATATACAAATAATTTTATGGGAATTTAGTTTATTGTCAACTGATACAAAATGTATGGAAAGTTAGGTTTCACTCAAATTCAAATAACACAAAATCATGCATTAGACTGCTTACTAGTAGAAAATACTTAGCTTACTAAAAAGGACTTTGCAAAGCATATTGGCAGCAGTTTGGAATTCATACAGGATTATGCACCTTGAGAGCATACAAATGTGAATTCATTATGGAGCTGACATGCAATTTATTGAGTTAACAAAAATCATTATTGCATAGAAAATACATGAAAAACCTGGATTAATGGAGACATTTATTCTGCAAAGAGATTTTAAATACTTATGACCCAAAAGGTGAAAATTTTTTTGGAAATATTAATGTAAAGATGATGTGATCCTTTCGATAACCTATTTTAAAACTTTTGTGACTTGAAAATCGGTCGTATTTCTTTCAGTATGCACGCAATTATTCAAATATTTTTTGAGCACCTACTATATGCCAGTCACTATAGGCACTGGGGATAAAATGGTAAACAAAAAAGACAAATTATCTTTCCTCATGGACCTTCTAATGTCGTGTGTCGCTCAGAAAAATGTACCAACAAATGCATCTCTCAAGTGATGACAAGCATGATAGGAAGATTGAAGCAGCTACAGGGAATAGAGAGGGATATAGGAGCACATCAATCAAGTGCTTAACATTGTGCCAATGAAATTGCATAGAGCTGCAAACTAATGGCAGCATATCAAGGTTTGCTTTGCTTTGAAACTACTCCATTGCCTCATTAACTGAATGGCTGAGTAGTGAAAAGGAAGTACACCAAAGAAGGAAAATAAATCACCCAATCAGCCTATTGCAATTAAACAATCAATATTCAAAAATTATTTAATTTGTTCTCTACAGATAACTTTTTTCCATGACCCTGATATTCTCAATAACTATTATGATTTTTATATTTAAAGAAGTAAAACCACATATTTTGTACCTAGGTTAGTTCATGATAGAAGGAACCTTTCTTTTGGTCTCAACGTGACATGCAAAAATGTATAATATTGAAAGCAGTTTTATGGCAATTTTGCTATTCAGTGCTGCCCCATGTTTTTAAAATATGATGCTTTAACACAAAAAATCTTTCTATTCTTTCAGCTGGGCAAATTAAATTTGATAACCTCACATACATTTAGGAAAAAAGTTAGGCTTGAAATCAGCTAAATTTATGTTAAAGTGATACGATTTGTAAGAAATTGTCACAAACTGATTTGTCAAACAATGACATGTTTTTATATATTTCAAAACACAAGTATATTATTTATGAATAGGAATAGATGGATGGATGGATGGATAGATAGATAGATAGATACATACATACATACATACATACATACATACTGAGGAGAAAAAGATATAGAAAGGTAGTGGGAAAGATAAAGAAAAGGAAAGAAGGAAGGCAGAAAGGGAGAAAGAGGGAAGGAAGGAAGGAAGGAAGGAAGGAAGGAACGAAGGAGAAAGGAAGAAAGGAAGAAAGAGAGAGATGGAGGTAGGGAGGGAGGGAAGGAAGGAAGGGGAAAGAGAGAAGGAAAGAAGGAAAGAAAGGAGGGAAATTACACAAATATGCCTATTTGTTAAAGTTGAAACAGGCAATGATTATGTATTTAATTCCTAGCTGATAACATATTTAATTTGCCTTTTTAATTTGCTTCTTATTTTAGTGAATATAAACTCAGTTTTAAGACAATACTTCTTTGTTTTGTATTGACAATTGGCAATTGGCAAAAATTAATTGTCAATTGTTTGTTATGCATTGAAATATTTTATATAAAACAGACTAATAATTTTGAGTCCCCCCGCCTTCAATCTATCCATCAACTGACCATTGGAAATATGATGTACAAGTGAAAGTCTTTCTACTGGTAAGTTTGGAAAGGGGAAAGTGAGGATATTTGGAGAAACAGAGGGTTGAAGAGTATTGTGATTTGAGGAAGATTTGTCATGAGTCCAGAAGACAGTATGTAATTGACCAAAATACATTTTACATCATTTAAATAGAGATTCCCTGAGCAGAAAGACAACAACAAAAACATTCCAAGGAAATGAGGTATAAGAAATGTCAAGGGCTACCATGAAAAATATAATAAGCATACACTCATTTATGTGTTGGCAAAATGCAGTTTCAAACTGAAACTGAAAAAGTACACATGGAAATAAGTAAATGAGACAGAAAATCACCATGGATCAATCTGCAGTATGAAAAAAATGTAAATGTAAAAGCACTAAGTTAAACCTTTCTGATAACCAAGTTAACCTGCAATTGGTAAATTATGGAGTTATATCAAAGTACTTGTTTTACCTTCTGCATGTGAATATGTTTTGAAAACATATGATGAATAAAGGATACTGGAGGAAATTTAAGAGGAAAAAAGGCCCTATCAACTGTTATAGTTATGAAACAAAATATTTAACAATAATGAATACTCCTGCTCCTAATCTTTTGGAGGCACTTTACTAATTTCTTAATAAAGCATATATTCAGCTATTCATAATAATGCCTCAAAATCTAGTATAAAATGTTTAAATTTCTGCTGATCTTTTATGTTTTACCACAATTCTAGAACTTATTGTTTCAGATTTGGGACTGCTTTTGCAGCTAAGCAAGTGCTATTTGCCTCTGTGTCAGTAGATATTCCAAACTTAACTTGGCTCCATAGAAGAAAGGAACAGGCCGGGCGCGGTGGCTCAAGCCTGTAATCCCAGCACTTTGGGAGGCCGAGACGGGCGGATCACGAGGTCAGGAGATCGAGACCATCCTGGCTAACACTGTGAAACCCCGTCTCTACTAAAAAATACAAAAAACTAGCCGGCGAGGTGGCGGGCGCCTGTAGTCCCAGCTACTCGGAGGCTGAGGCAGGAGAATGGCGTGCACCCGGGAGGCGGAGCTTGCAGTGAGCTGAGATCCGGCCACTGCACTCCAGCCCTGGCGACAGAGCGAGACTCCGTCTCAAAAAAAAAAAAAAAAAAAAAAAAAGAAGAAAGGAACAAAGAGAGAATCTGAGTAGAGACTTTAGTAAAACAGGTTCTCTGTACACAAGTAGAGTATAAATATACAGGAGAATACAAGAAATATAAAAGAAACGTCAAACCAGATAAAAAAACTTTTTTATGTAGGTGTTACATATCAAATTTTTGTTGGGAAACATGTTGATGAAATGTCTCTGAATCCTCAAGAAAAATATATCTGTTCACTCAGACATTTATTAATAAAAGTTCCTTTGATATCATTGGACATACTCAACAAGTTTTCTACAGTATGACAAACTGCTGGTTTTATAACTTCACTTGAAAATAAATATAAGCACATAAATATTTTTTGGGGCCGGGCGCGGTGGCTCAAGCCTGTAATCCCAGCACTTTGGGAGGCCGAGGCGGGCGGATCACGAGGTCAGGAGATCGAGACCATCCTGGCTAACACTGTGAAACCCCGTCTCTACTAAAAAATACAAAAAAAAAAAAAACTAGCCGGGCGAGGTGGCGGGCGCCTGTAGTCCCAGCTACTCGGAGGCTGAGGCAGGAGAATGGCGTAAACCCGGGAGGCGGAGCTTGCAGTGAGCTGAGATCCGGCCACTGCACTCCAGCCCGGGCGACAGAGCGAGACTCCGTCTCAAAAAAAAAAAAAAAAAAAAAAAAAAAAATAAATAAATAAATAAATAAATATTTTTTGGATTTCTTCAAAAGTGTAATTCCTATATAATACCTGAGTCTTTGTGAGATATATTGCATGGAATATTTATTCCACGTTGCTATGTTTAGAAGAAAATATTTCATTCCTTCCTTAACCAGATTAGATCCCAGCCCGTCAATATAGTCATCCATTTGCACTTCCTCAATATTTTGGTCCCCTCTGGGTTTATCATATTTGCCTGAGAGACAATAAAGACCGAAAACAAAACAATCTAAGTAAACATTCTACTCTGCACCTGACTGGTTTTCCCTTTATTCACGATGGCTGGATTTACTTTAAATTACCAAATAACATTTCTAGTAGCCCTTTATTGCTACAATTAAAACCGTTAGCTTCCCCTAGTTTATTTCTCATACTACTACTATCTATTGCTTTATACCTTTCCTTCTCTCCTTAAACTTTTAGCACCTCCATCCTCATTCTTTCCTAATAAATCTCCTTTCATTTTACAGAGAAAACAGAAGCTATCAGAAGAGAACTTCTGACCACTTTTCTGAAAGGCCCGCAACTCCCCAGTATGCTGAAAGTATAATAATTACCTAGTTGTGTTGATAGCACAGAAGTCCATATACATATGAGTCCTTCACTCCAAGGCCTTCTCTTATTTCTTCTCCCATTACTTTCCTTCTCCTTTACCCAAGGGTTCCTTGATGTTTCATGAAAACAACAGGAATTTGACTATGCAGATATCTGTGAGTTTTGTTTGGAAAATATCCAGGTGTCTTCATGGTCAAAAGTCCCCTTTTCAGCGAGGACATCCATAGACTTGTTTCAAATATGTATACTTAATTCCTACTAATGTATACTAATTAATCACTATAGTACAAATTATATAGTAATTTAGTTAATTATTTAATAATCTGCCTTTTCAATTAAAGGAAGAACTACTAAAACTATAACATGATGACATGATGACTGGAACATAGAGAGTATTAAGTTATTTTTTGTTGAATCAATCACATCTACTTTACATCTATCAATAACTCAGTGAGTCTTTCCTATGTTTGCATATATATATACACACACACATATGTATATATAATGTACTAAGAAAGCTTTTTTTTTTTTTTTTTGAGGCGGAGTCTCGCTCTGTCACCCAGACTGGAGTGCAGTGGCGCAATCTCTGCTCACTGCAAGCTCCGCCTCCCGGGTTCACGCCATTCTCCTGCCTCAGCCTCCCGAGTAGCTGGGACTACAGGCGCCTGCCACCTCGCCCGGCTAGTTTTTTGTATTTTTAGTAGAGACGGGGTTTCACCATGTTAGCCAGGATGGTCTTGATCTCCTGACCTCGTGATCCGCCCATCTCGGCCTCCCAAAGTACTGGGATTACAGGCTTGAGCCACCGCGCCCTGCCAAGAAAGCTTTTAAGATATTTCCCCCATTTTCATTTTTATTCTCTATATTTACTTTCCTATGTTAAGTAATTTTTCATTAATAAGAGTTTATTAATACAGAAAATTACTTCATATATGTATTAGTGTGCTGTCTAACTATAAAATTAGAATCATTCATAATGCCATGTCTATGTGTAATATATAGCATATTATATATCCATATTCATATATATGTACATGTGAGACATATATACGTATATGTGAGATTTTTACCTTCATATATATAAGCAGTTATATTAGTGGAAAAGGCTAAAAGTGAACGGTGTATAAAATATACAAAACAAGTTTGTGGTTCTCATTAAAACCATATGTTAATTTCTAAAGGTAATATATGTTTTGAAACATGAGAAAGTTTCCCACTAAATCACCAAGGGATGACAATAATGTGAACAAGTATTCTACTGTCCTTCTTTTTTTAAAAATCTGCACTCTACACCCCTTCTGCACATGTGTATAGCTTCCTGCACTTTGTCTCCCATGCTTATAGAGAGCAGTAAGCATGTGAGGCACTACACAGTGCCTTTTATATCATATGGTTACAGGAATATGAGGATTTGGGAGGTGGGCCTCTGGCCAGGGCGATGGCTATAGCTCAAGTCTTCATTTGCTCTATGTGTGAGTTAATTGTTGGATCCCAGAGGTTCAGAGCCTGCAAGGGAGCATCTGAGTGGCCGAAAGATATTTATGTCTCTCAGCCTCCCACTCAGAAACCTGCAAACTTCCTGGAAAGCAGGCTTCAAAATTTTGCTATAGGCGTATAAAGTTTCCTTGCTGAATTTTTTTCCTGAGACTGAAAAATTGTAATGCTCAATGGAGTGCTGAAGTCAAATTTTGAAGTATTAATATTTCTTCAGAGTATGAAGCAATTCCTCAATTCAGTTCAAAATATATATCCAAATATGCCTCCTTTATCTATGATGGCTTAACCCCCACCAAAGCAGACTGTGATTTCATTTGCTTACAATTGGAATTATTAAATAAACAAAAGGTTTGCTATCACAGGGAATTGTGTGTGTGTGTGTGTGTGTGTGTGTGTTTTAATCTAGTTAGATATTTAGAAAATACCAGCGGTATTCTCTAAAGTAGAAAAATCTACTTAAATACATTTTTACACTAGTGAAAAGAAGTGGGATTTCCTTAAGGATGTCACTGCCTATGCAAATTGGCAAAAAGAATCCTACATCCAATTTGCTAGTACAATTATAAATATTTTAGGATAGTCTAAGAGAAAGAATTGTTTGTCTCCACTTTCAAATAAACAACTAGTCATAGTTTTTAAAAGGAAAAACAAAAGTGGTCTTTCAAATCTTGAATAATGGATTAATTTCATATCAGCTTACATAGGTAAATTATCTCAAAACTGCTAAAAATTTGTAGTATTTTAGGCTTTCTTTAAATACATTTTACTTTTCTGCAGTTGTTTGGGATATACTTAGAGCACAAACATTATCTCAGCTTTCAGAATCTGCCACCTATCAAACTCCTACACAAGGATTTTGGTTGCCTGTGATGGTGTTGGAACTTACTTCATCTCATATTCTTCATTAATGTTCTATTTATTGGTTTCAAGCCACTGAAAATGAAACAAAAATCATTATAAGAATCAACAAGTACATGTTAAACTAAGTTAATATAGATATATGCTACAAAAATAGTAATAAAAAAATAATCAATTTAGATAAAAAGTTGGAACTATTATAAAAGGAAAACATTGAAGTTAGAACAGAGATGTATCTATCCCAATCACTGTAATAGCGACAGGAGACAGACAGATTCCTAGGCAGACAGGGATGGGTTCCTGGTGAAACCTGACCTTCAAGCCAAAGACAGTTTAAAGGCTGAAAACTGAACTGCCAGTTCCAGATAGAGTCCATGACCAGAGTGAGAATTTCCATCCCCATCTTACCCACTTTCTTTTTCAATTGATTCCTTCAGAATGATGCTTTCTAACCAGTTGAATGGTGCTTTTTCCAAGAGCACCCATGGAGCAATCAGCACACACTCCCCCATTCTAAGCTCATAGAAACCCTGGACTCAGCCTCACAGATGGCTATCCTCTTTGAGGGTCCCTTTTTGCAGCTGAGAGCTGTTTTTCTGTCGCTCAATAAAATTATTTTCTGCCTCGCTCACTCTCCATTGTCCACATATATTATTCCTCTTGGTTGAAGGACAAGAACCCAGAACTTGCCAAGTTGCAGGGGGTGGGAGTAAAAAGAGCTGTAATCCTTTCTCACTCTCACTGAAGTGCAGGAGCGAAAAAGCCACTGAACGCCACTCCCTCCCACTCACCAAACTACTGGAGCTGCAGAAACTGTGCATAAGAATGTCTCACATAGCCTAAAATGGAAAGGGTGATTACTTTGCACTGCCCTTGACTACCTGGCTATGGGACAGAAATGAGCAGCTTATATGTAGTAGGACTGTCAATACCGACAACACATTTGTGTGACGGGTGTAAAAGGGTCACTAATCAGACAAAGTCTCTTCAACTAATGATGTGATCGAGCTAGTAATTTCCTCTGGGTGTATAGGACACAAGTGTTGGCTCCCAAATGTGTGAATGGTATGGTAATTTCTTAAAAATGGTACCTGTGAGGATACTATGACTCTCCAAAGACAGAAGGACTCCTTTCAGGGTGACAGACTGGTTTCCCCAGTGCTGAGAAGAGAAATCCTCATCTCAGTTCCTCTTTGACACTAGGGCATGAAGTCACTGGAAACAGAACTATCCCCTAGCCAGCCTTTGGAACAACCACCAGGTGAACTCAGCTCTAACTCTGTATGCTGTTCTTTGTGTCTCTTACAAACATATTCATACTTTGCCCATATTCTTCAGACCTTCCTATGTCCTCCAACTATGGATGTTATCTGCATCTATATCTAAGGTCTTCTCCTCTCTCTGCCCCCACCCCCAATCCAGGATCCCTGTAAAACCACTCTGCTTCCCACATAGCAAAGCTTTTTGTTGTTGTTGTTTTGTTTTGTGTTTGTTTTTTTGGGGACGGAGTCTCGCTCTGTCGCCCAGGCTGGACTGCAGTGGCCGGATCTCAGCTCACTGCAAGCTCCGCCTCCCGGGTTCACGCCATTCTCCTCCCCCAACCTCCCGGGTAGCTGGGACTACAGATGCCTGCCACCTCGCCCGGCTAGTTTTTTGTATTTTTTAGTAGAGACGGGGTTTCACCGTGTTAGCCAGGATGGTCTCGATCTCCTGACCTCGTGATCCGCCCGTCTCGGCCTCTCAAAGTGCTGGGATTACAGGCTTGAGCCACCGCACCCAGCCAACAAAGTTTTTAATACCTGAAAGTCAACTTCCCAGAAGTAGCCTTTAACCGATAAGTATAAATACCCTAGCTCCCTTACTTCTCTTGGAAAGATATTTCTAAAATGTTTTACATAAAGTTTCAGAGTCCACTGTGAAAGTAGTCTGTTTTCCTGTTGTTTTAGCTGGCTTAAAAGTTTGATCTTCACTGGTTGCTTTCTCTTCCTTGTATCACTCCCCCTTCCTTGATGATAATCCCTGTACATCCCAAATAATCTACTTTACTAAAATCCTTATCTCTGGTCAACTCATGGACAAAGCAATTTAATATACTCTTACATTCTGAGGAGTTATTTTATCTTAAACACTATATTGGGTCATTTATTGAGTTTCTCAGGTGATTCAATTTTTGTTTCTAAATTGGCAGGAAGTAGGTCTTATTTCTGTGCTTGGGTTTTTGTCATTGAATTAGCTCACTGTCTCTCCTGGAGAATCTACCGCCACATTCACAAATAAATAGCTTGGCTATTGTTAAGAGCAAGCATAATACCACTAAGAAAAGGATCCTTGTAACTGGTTCCCTTACCACACGGAGGCAAAAAAAAAAAAAAAAAAAAAAAATCAAGAATAAAACAAAGAAACACCTCTATGTTTTCATTAATATTTCATTCTATATTTATTGAGTGCCTATTGTGTCGTAAATATTGTAATAAGCTAAGGACTACTACTATTTCCTTCTGACTAGTAGTCAGAAAGAAAAAAGTCTCATCTGATGAAATTGATACTCTCTTGGGATACTAAAGACATAATCATATGAAAAATGATTGAATCATTACTAGAGATTTGTAAGTACACTGGGAAAAAAGAAGAAGATGATATAATAGAATGTCTAAGGTTTGCGTTATTCCAGAGAAAGCCTTACTGAGGGTGGAACAACGGTGCTGACACCTGAAAAGAGAGGGAGCCAGGCATGCAACAATGTAGGCAATGATATTGCAGGCAGAATGAAGAGCAAGTTCAAGGCCCAGTATGTAAAGAAGACTGGAATACTTAGGAGACAAGAAAAAGGCCAAGATGGCTGCAGAGTAATGAGCAAAGAGAAGGGTTCAAGATAAACTTGAAAAGTTAGATGGAAATTGAGTTATATAGATCCTTGTACCCTCAGGAAAATGTTCAGATGTTATTCTGAGTTAATTAGTGACAGTGGAAGATTTTAGGCAAGGAAGACACATAGCCTGAATTATTTTTTTAAATGGTTACTTTAGTTTCCATATAGAAAATATTTGAATGAGGTAGAGAATAGAAAGACAACTTTAGAAGCTACGTAGAAGATTAAGCATGTTAAGGCTTTCTTAAGCCTTTCAGGCTGCTATAACAAGTACATAGACTGAGTGACTTAGAAACAAGAGAAATTTATTCTCACAGTTCTAGAGGCTGGGAAATCCAGGATCACAGTGCCTGCAGATTTGGTGCTTCCTTCCTCATAAACAACTGTCTTCTCACTCTAACTTCAAATGTTGGAATGGCTTAGGGCTCTCTCTGGGGCTTCTTTTTATAAGGGCACTATTTCAATTCATAAGGGCTCTGCCCTCCGTGACCTAATCGTCTCCCAAAGGCCTCGCCTCATAATACCATCACCTGGGACTTTAGGATTTTAATATGTGAATTCTGAGGGGACACAAATATTAAGAACATGGCAGTGAACTAAGGAGATTTTGGTGAACACGAAGAGAAGTAGAGCAATATGGGATATGTTGTAGACGTGTATTCAGTGGGACTTCCTGACCCACTTCTTGATTTATTCCTTTTGTTGACTATACTCTGAAGGCTTATGCAATAAACACTAATGGAAGGCAGGTAATTGTGATGTCATGAGCATGGGGAATGTCCCTGCACCATGCAGAGCTCCTCTATCATGCTGACTCTACTGCTTAATTCTAATTTCAGTATCACTGGTTGTGCCTGGTCTTCCTTCAGTGCACCATGCCTATCCCACAGGATCAAAACTGAATATAAGAACAAACAGGCAAAGAAAATGAAAAGTGCTATTTCTAGAGTGAGTGTTCTTTTTAGAGACTTACAGCTTGTGTTCAAAATAAGAGGGCAATTTAAAAAAATGTATACCAGTATAATATTTTTTCTATAGAGTTTCCACATCTGAAATAAATAAATCACTGTTAAATGTAGAAAATAGATGGTTTATTTTACTTTCTTGTTTTATATAAAAGAAAAGTCAATATTTGAATGTATCTGTTGCATTGGAATAATATAAATAATACAGGCTATTTTTCTTTTACTTTAAAATATGGGTCATAAAATAATTTTTGTGCTATCTTTTGAACAGTGGCCAAAGTTTCATCTTACAAGGGGAGAAACTATTTTATAAAATTTCACTGACTTATTTTACATCCAGCACAAACCACTATTTCCAAAAATTCTTGTTCAGATTCTACAACTGGCAAGAAATTAAAGAGGAGGAGGAGAGAAAAGCAAAGATGGCCACATTTAGTGAGGTCTAACTTGCATGTTCATTGCAGACAATATATTACCATATTCTCTATAAAGAAAGAATATAGGTGGAGATAAGGAATGTGATTTTGAATACATCATATTATAATTTTTCAAATGAATTGCTGAGGAAAGTTCTCATTCTTTCAGATCAAATCAGAAACCAGAATTTAAATTATTAGCTCAATTATAGATGAATACATTGGTGCATGAAAATAATAAATGCAAACGTATGCTTACTTATTTGTTTTTCATTTTCTGGAGTAATTTATAGCATCCACTACTGATTCTTTAATTTTGTCTTCACACTCATGTGAATTACCTCTTAATGTTTAGTGCTCTATAAAGAAAGAGTATCTGCCATTATTTCTAGAATACTGCAATGATCTAACCATTTAACACAATAGAATTTGAAATTGCATTTTAAACACACATAATGGAATCCATAACAGATCATGCATGTTTTATGAGACATAATGATGCAGTCAGATAATGTAAATCAAAGTAATTTTTCCCCCTAACTTTTCTAAAATTATCAGGCATGAGACATGACTTGAAACCGTCTTATGACCTGTGTGTTTCTTGTAGTGAAAACCACAATAAATCCCTCACCCCTCTCTCCCTTATGCTCAAAATTCCATTGTTAAGATTTACTTTTTCTGTTTTAAACAATGGTAGCTTTTGTGGTTTCTGGTCTTATACCTGTTTTCTAAGTTTATGATCAGATTTTATTAAAGGGCAAGAGAAAGAACTGACATTCTTGGAGATAAAGTTGACAGCAGCAGTATAGGAGTAGAAGAGAGAAAAACAGATCTTCAAATCTTTCTACTCTCTTCTTTAAGATTATAACCTCTTTGCTGAGAAAATTCTCTCTTCCTCCACCTCAGGCAGTATTGGCATGTGCCTATACATCATATATGTTTTTTTCTAATTTGGTGTCAATGGTAAAGCATGTTTCTAACTACTTTTGTTTTCCCTTATTTTTTAAGTGAAGTGTATTTTTATAGACAGATTTTTTTCAGACATAAGCCTGTGTAGTTGGTCTTTTAAGATTTAATTTTGTAATACTTTCATTGAGTTGTTTCACTGAAAATATTACCAATATTTGCTATTCAAACCCAAGAATATGCAATAGTACCTTGTACTACTTATTTATTAATAATATTTTCTGTTCCTCTATAGGTGAATCGGTAATTTTGTTTGTTGAAATCTAATTTGATCATTAGAACTTTAAGTAACAGTGAGCTAATGATTGTGCCCGTACACTCCAGCCTAAGTGACAGAACAAGACCAAGTCTCTAAAAAACACAGAACTGAAGTAATTACCAAACCTAAAACAAGTAAGAGATTGCACATTAAGGGACTGTTTCTTAAGAAGATCTAGACAAATATCAGAAATTTACCCTACTGACAATTGGGGATGGGGGGTTGGAGCAAAAGAACAGTAAGATGTAATTTCAACCTGATGGAATAAATGGTAACTGATTGCCTCTCCCACTGTAGTTGTTTTTGTCCGCTCAGGTTGCCATAACAAAGTGCATGATTGGGTGGCTTATTCAATCAATTTTTTTTTTATATAGTTCTGAAGGGTAGAAGTTCAAGATCAAGGTGTCAGACAGGTTGCTTTCTGAGGAGGCCTCTCTCCTTGCCTTGCAGATTGTCACCTTCTTGCATTGTCCTCACATGTGTGTGCACACAGTAAGTGAGGGGAGAAAAAGAGCCCTGTTTACTCTTCTTTTTATAAAAACACTAGTCGACTCTACGACGTTATTTAACCTTAATTACCTCCTTAAAAACCATGTTTCAAAGATAGTTATATTGGGGGTCAGGGCTTCAGTGTATGAGTTTAAGGGTGGGGGACAATTCAATCTATAACAGTCTATAATAGTAATCATTTGAATATTGGACTTTTCATATATTCCAGAATATATGAAACAATTGCATTTCACACATTGACAATAGACAAAGAAAACTGAGAGAATTCACTATCTTGACAATAGACTTACACGATAAGAAAATAATTTTTAAAATGCTGTAGTTTAATGAAATATAATTTTATATGAATTTTAAAAAAGGAATAGCACTAGAACTTGCAAATGTCGAATAAATAAAAGAAAATTTAATAAACCAAAATGATTACATATTATAGGATTTCTAGAATACATAAAATTCAAAAATATTACAGAAATTGCTGAAAGAAAAGCAGAAGAAAAATGAAAGTATTGTTTTAAGTTTCCTAAAGTATCTGTGAAGCAATATAAGTTTTGAAAATAGATTAAAATATATTTTAAAATATTTTTAAATGCCAACAGTCAGAAAATAAAATAGAGTTATAAGATGAGAAAAGAGGAAAAATAGAGGAATAAAAGTAAATTAAAAATACTGAAAATGATTGGCAAGATGATAGACTTAAATATACCATATAAATAATTACATTAAGTCTAAATGGATTAAACACTCACATTGAAATGCAGATATTTTTAGATTGAATTTAAAAACAACTCTTATTTATTTTTCTTTCTCTAAGAGGCATACTTTAAATGTAAAGACACAGCTAATAGAAAAATGTCTACCATGAAAACAAAACAGTAACCATAAGAGATATATTGTGGCCATTATTATCAGATGAAGTAATACAAAGGTATTACAGGAAATAAAGAGGGAAATTTCCTAATGATAAAAATTTAATGTATCCAGAGGTAAAAATAGTCTAAATAATAACAGCTTCAAACTACATGCAGCAACGACTAACAGATATTTAGATACTAAAGGCAGAAACAGATGAATCAATCATAAGTGAATATTTTTCAAGCCTTCTCACAATAACAAATGTATAAATGTTAACAACCATACCAACTACCTTGACCTAATTGATATTTATTGAACATCCTAAAATTACAGAAAACACATTCTTTTCCAAGTGCACATGAAACATTAACCAAGATCATAAGCTAGAATATAAATACAGATAGGAGTTTATTTCAAGAACTAAAACAACAGAAAGATAAAATATCCCCAAATGTTCAGAAATTTTTAAAAAATATACACACATGGGGTACAGATCTCATGACTGTAATCACAGCACTTTGGGAGGCCAAGACAGGCAGATAACCTTGAGCTCAGGAGTTCAAGATGAGCCTGGACAACATGGTGAACACCTGTCTCTACAAAGAAAAACACAAATAATTAGTGGGGCATGGTGGCCCTTGCCTGTGGTCCTAGCTACTCAGGAGGATAAGGGTGGAGGATCACTTGAGCCCAGGAAGCAGAAGTTGCAGAAAGCCCAGATTATGCCACTGTACTCCAGCCTGGGTGACAGAATGAGACTCTATCTCAAACACACACACACACAACACACACACACACACACACACTTCTAAATGGCCAATGGATTCAAGAAATAAGTCATAAAAAATTCTATATTTTAAAGAAAATATTTTGAACTAAATGATAATGAAAACATCAAAATTTGTGAGACACAAGTAAAATAACACATAGATGGAATTCTATAACTTTAAATTATTACATGAAAATAAAAATATTTAATCTCAATTATATAAAGTTCTACCTTAAGAAGCCAGAAAAAGGAAAAACAAAGTTTAAGCACAAAGTTCTTGAAGGGAGAAAGCAATAATAATAATATATCATGATACTAATTACAATAACAATACCAGAAATGTATGAAATAGAAAAACCACAATAAATTAAATCAGTTTTTTTATGAGATCAATCAAATTGGTGAACTTTTAGATATACTGATCTGATCAAAGGAAAAATATGGTTACAGAGATACAAATTTGGCATTCTGATTTTTTTTTTTTTTTCGCCTTACCTGGTCTGGCACTAATGATTTAATTCAGAATTGCACTAATACTGTGTACATGGCAGGACTCAGATGTTTTCTTTCTTGCAGATCGGATTAAATTAGGCAAAGTATATTTCTCGTCTCAAAACTATCTGTTAAGGACCTGCCTGACCTATTCCACATAGTCTGGAGCTGGCAAGTCCTGTTATTTGTCAGGCCCTCAAAAGCCATGTGCATGAAGTTGAAACAGGAAATTTTCTCTGACCCTTCTGTGGGACTCTCAAAGGTGGTGGCTTATTTCCTCAGACCGCATATTTCAACCCGTCCGAGGGATGGGAACATGCAGGTAAGTGGGTGCAGGGGCCAGGATGAGTGCATCTGGGCATCAGCAGGAGCAGAACTCGGTGCAGCCCCACAGCACCATCTAGGAGGGTACCCGCAACTCCCGGAACCCCAGAGGGAGTGTGTTACCGTGTGCTCTTTTAGCTTTGACATCCGTAGACAGCTTAGGTGTTTAAAGGTTCAGTGTGACAGCCTTTCTGTATCTTGAGCTCTTGTTCAGTGTCCGGGAAGAATCAGGTCACGTGAGTAAACTGAAGGTGGTAATTGCAGGGGATTTTATTGCCAGTGAAAGTGACGCTCAGCGAGATGGAGAGCTGGAAAAGGGATGAAGTGGGATGCTGGTCTTCTCCTAGAGTTCGGTCATGCCTGGCTGAACTCTTTTCTGAGGTCCCACCATGAAGCCATCCCTCTAAAGTCAAGCTGCTTCTTTTCTCTCCTTCGCTGCCTCTCCATTCCTAGTGGAGCCTGGGGTTTTTACAGGTACAGAATTAGGGGTGGGCATGTACCAATGCTAGGGTAGTTTTGGAAAAGGCAACATTCGAGCAGGAAAACAAGGATGTAAAATTCCCTTGGACTGCAGGTCCAGGCTGGAGGGTGGGGCCCTTGCCAAAGATCAGCCTCTTTTACTCAGTATTTTTCTGCCTCCTGTCCATATCAGAGTCAGGGGAACCTCAGTTCCCTGCTTGTTAAAGCACCTAAAGCCACTTGGCCCAGCACATTTCCTTCATATGAATTTTACTGTCACATTTGTTTCTTAAGTTTTCTCAAGTTTCCTGAGTCAGTTATCCGACCATGACCTCTTTCTCGCGTGTGTTTGAATCACTTGGTGAATAAATAGGATATGAATGATGTAGATCAAAATACTAACTTTTCTTCCTCTTTACTAATAAAGTGCAAATTGAAGAAAATGTCTTGGGTACTTAGTGAAATTGATATATGTGAAACATATTATACTTCCTCTAAAACAGACATAACTCATTTACTGGTAAACTATAGACTTAATGTAATAGTAACATTTGAAGACACAAAGAGAAATATACTCTTTGGAGAAATGAGAACAAGAAGAAGGAAGAGGTGAATATCAGAATCTTACTTTATTTTCAGGTACCTAATCATAGGAAAAAAAAAAAAAAAACCTGGTGTAGGAAAGCAGCTGTTCCCTAAGACTGTAGAAATCTGAAAAAGCTTTGTCACACTTCAGAATCTTTCCTTGTTTTAGCAGAAAATTAAGATATACTGTTTTTACACCCCAAATCTGTGTAGCATATTATACAATTTGTTCTATATTTTTAGAAGAAAAAAGATGCCCAGAGATTTCTGCTTTTACTGAGGAATTTGTAAGCTGAATACTTCCAGGGAGTTTTGTTGCTTTACAACACAGCACAGATCCTATTGATTCCTGAAATTGTGGTCTTGGCTTAGCTCCATAGTAAAAGTCAAAAAGGGTGGTTCAGGTAATTCAATAAGTAGAGATGAATTCAGAGGTTTAAGTGTGGGCAATAAATTTACTGAAATAACATTCCCTTAGGTTTATAATTTACAACAAATATTATTCCTTTATAAGTAGACGTATCCAAGTAATGGAGCAAATTAATAAGTATGGTATTATATTAGTATATATGCATGTAATGTCCTTCCAAGCACATGGCTTTTTTTTTTTTAATGTCTTCAAAGTAGAGCAATATAAACTTCAGCCTCCAATTTCATTCATAATTCTGGTTCTCACCTATGAGAAGTGAAGATGAATAACTAGTATAACTTCTAAGAATAAATCCAACATCTAGTGTTCTTTGATGTTGCTGTCTTTGCACTGTATTTTTAACTTGATTTAGATATTAACACTTATCTTTCTTGTTTCTTAGCAATATTTTGTTTCCTACAGTAGTTTCAGAACTTGAACTTTATTTTTTTGTCATCTTAAATCTGTGTCTCAAATCCTTCCTCCTTTGCCCAACGTCCCATCCCATAAGAAGGAAGCCTCTCTTCATATCCACACAGAATTTTCCTAGAGTTGAATATCCGGTTTTGCATGCTGGTCATTGACATTGAATTTTCATATCTTGCTTCTAGAACTTGTTTCCCGCATTATGTTAATAGTCTTCCTAGATATGGACTTAATTTCATTTATCAGAAACCCTAATTTTTTTCTTCCTTTGAGTATTCCACATGAACCTTCTGCATTTTATTGCCTTTAACATCTCTTGCAGTCTCTTCCTCCCTTGGCCACACACATCTCATCCTTAAGTAGTTCAATCACAAATTCTACATTATTATTTTGTAGTCTCTGGAGCTTTTAGTAATTTTTCGCCCTCCAGCTGACCTTTTCCTAGCTCTATGAGGCTTTATTTTTTTAATCATGTATTTCATTACATTCACTTGTCCTAGATAAGAGCCCAGTCTCCTGAATTGTGTTCCATAACTAAAGGCACAAATTTTATCTAGCGCTATAATTCCTAGTCTATATACCAGGGAGGATAAACAATGTCCAAAGGAAATGAAATGTCAAAATAAGACCTTCTTTCAGAGATTAAATATTACAATGGGCCGGGCGCGGTGGCTCAAGCCTGTAATCCCAGCACTTTGGGAGGCCGAGACGGGCGGATCACGAGGTCAGGAGATCGAGACCATCCTGGCTAATAAGGCGAAACTCCGTCTCTACTAAAAAATACAAAAAACTAGCCAGGCGACGAGGCGGGCGTCTGTAGTCCCAGCTACTCGGGAGGCTGAGGCAGGAGAATGGCGTGAACCCAGGAGGCGGAGCTTGCAGTGAGCTGAGATCCGACCACTGCACTCCAGCCTGGGCAGCAGAGCAAGATTCCGTCTCAAAAAAAAAAAAAAAAAAAAAAAAATTACAATGGAGTTCATTCGTCATTTTCCAAGTGATGAATGGTCAATTATACATATGAAGAAAATGAGTCTTTATAATGATGATGGCATTGATTCAATAGGAGAAAAACAATGTGGAAAAATAAGCATTTATTCAGATAGCTTATGCTGAAGTATGTTCATACAAATAATCATACCCATTGAAATTGTTAATCTCCATTTGTAATTTGAATATTAAGCATTATTTGACCTTTATATGTAGAATGTATAAAACTAATGAAATCAAGTTTAATTCTGCAGTATTATAATAATTTCAGTCATAGAATATGAAATTAGCTCAATTTTACATTATTTTTATAACTACATTAATAGCTGAATTTATTTCCATAACTCTAATTCAAGGAAATAGTTATAACTTATATTGTCTATTTTTTTAAGGGGCAGGAAAATTCTATAAAGCCTTCCATATTTTTATGCAATAGAAAATTAATATAGTTCATAAATAAATAAGCATTCTTAGTTTCCTTGATCTGAAAAAAGAACACAGAAATAACTGTCCTTCTCAATTTATAACTCTAGCTTTCGAAGCAGAGAAAGAACTATCCTTCTTATTTTATAACTCTGGTTTTCAAAGTGGAATTACTACAACAGTAGTATCAGCATTAACTGGAACCTTGATAGACTGCAAGTTATATAGTTCCTTCTCAGACCTAATAATTAGAGACTCTGTGGGTAAGGCCTAGCAATCTGTGTCTTAAGCACTTCTAGAGCCTTCGTTCTCAAACTTAAACTTGTCTGATGCACGTTCAAGTTTGAGAACTAAAGGTCTAGAAAAACTGATAAAGTGAAATGGTGAGATCTCAAGAAAAGAAAACATTATAAGAATATATTGTATACATCTGTAAATTTATTCTTGAAAGAAAAATTGTGCTTTCGTAATGATCTGTATTTTGAGTGCTCTAAAGCATATCTATATTTATACAGATATCTATAATAATTAATGAATGTGAAAAACTTGAACAATTACACAACTATTTTTTGCCCTTTATGTTCAGATTATATCATCAAAGATATATTTTATTCCATAATTAAAAGGAATTTTTTGTGACTAATATTTCCAAGATATGATATGAGAGTCTTGTTTTCATTTAAAAATTTTGTTTTAAATGCTGGGACTTGTCTATAAAATATAATCGATACATTTAATATTACATGATTTTAATGATTTCATGCATTTATGTGACCATGGATGAAAGAAAGAGAGAAAAAAATAGAAAAATAGAGAGAGAAAGAAAGAGAGAGAGAGGGAGGGAGGGAGAAAGAAAGAAAGGAAGGAGGAAGGAAGGAAGGAAGGAAGAAAGAAAGAAAGAAGGAAGGAAGGAAAGAAAGAAAGAAAGAAAGAAAGAAAGAAGGAAGGAAGAAGGAAGGAAGGAAGGAGGAAGGAAGGAAAAAGAAAGGAAGGAAGGAAGGAAGGAAGAGAGAGAGAGAGAGAAAGGAAGGAAGGAAGGAAGAGAGAGAGAAAGGAAGGAAGGAAGGAAGGAAGGAAGGGAGAGAAAGGAAGGAAGGAAGGAAGGAAAGAAAGAAAGAAAGAAAGAAAGGAAGGAAGAAGGAAGGAAGGAAGGAAGGAAGGAAGAGAGAGAGAGAAAGGAAGGAAACGAAACTCAGCCAATGTGAAAATTTGATACTTAGACAACATATAAATTATAATTGGTCATCTGTTTTCAAGGAATTTTGATTCATAAATCAAGAAACATTAATTTTATTTACATTTGCTTTTCTCTGTTTTTTACGATCTTACCTGAAGATTTGAGTGAACAGAGGAGCATTTAATATATGGAAATGTTTGAGTCTTACTACTAAGAAGTAAATCAAAATATCTCACTTGAGGTAGAGACTGGCTGTCAGTAACAAAACAAAACAAACAAACAAAAACTAGTTAACAGTTCTGACAGGTTTTAGAATGCCTAATTTGACCCATAAATTGTTTGATTATCTGACTATGGCAAAGTAAAATACATGTAAAGTGTTAGAAACACATGTTAACTAAAGATATAACAGAAATAAAGGTAATATATTACTGTTATTATCATGTAATTTTTATGGTAAAAAAAGATCACATTTTTCTACATCTTCTCTGGAGAATATCTGTTGTATAAAGTAAGACAAATGTAAACACTTTAAAATCTATTTTCCAAAGAAAAAGTATATTAAATAGTAATAATTACCTTGATTTGAAGACATAGAAAAATAATAAATGATGTATAAAAAATAAAGTTTACTACTGTGGAATTATTACTCCTACAAGCATCCAGGTTAACAATAAATTTGGTGGTCCAACATTATTTGGTGGTCCAAATATCTTATATTTGAATATGTAGTACACACTCTTAAAAATTGCTTAAAAACTGATTCATTCTTTTAAAAAATGTTACAGAATATGTTCAGATTTTAATGCATTTTTACTCCTTTCAAAATAACTAAGAGTTTAGATTGTGAATCAACAATTAGAAAAGTCTCTTTCAACTACATAAATCAGCAGTTTCTCTTTACACATGAAAACAAAACAAAACCAAACCTATGTCCAAGGTAGCAACAATGTCCAGCATAGACATAGTCAGACGATCCATCGTAAATAAATAATCCATACTTATTTACTCAGCTAGTTGAGAGCACTTCAGGTTATGTTCCACATAGAGAACAGTTACTTTTGCTTTGTTGGTGTTTAGTGTAAATACTTCTTCTGACTGATCAATTATGTGGCATACGTGTGGGTCTAAATTAAAAATGGATAGTCATTGTTGAGTAAAACTTTACGATAGCTGGAAAAATTATAGTATGGTCTTCTTTTAAATTTCCTTCTAAATAGGGTACATTATTTGGCAAACCTGTGCTAAATTAATCCTGGTGGGGGGGAAAAAAAAGCCTTAAGTGCTGTTTCTAACACCTAATCAATCTGCTTGAAACATTCTTGGCAAGTAGGCCTGGCGCTGTGGCTCAGGCCTGTAATCCTAGCACTTTGGGAGGCCGAGGCAGGTGGATCACGAGGTCAGGAGATCGAGACCATCCTGGCTAACACGGTGAAATCCCATCTCTACTAAAAACACAAAAAATCAGCTGCGCGTGGTGGCAGGCGCCTGTAGTCCCAGTTACTTGGGAGGCTGAGGCAGGAGAATGGCAGGAACCTGTGAGGCAGAGCTTGCAGTGAGCAGAGATCACACCACTGCACTCCAGCCTAGGCGACAGAGAGATACTCCGTCTGAAAAACAAACAAAATTCTTGGCAAGTAAACATCTCCCACACATGGTGCATGAAATTGCCAATTATTTGGAAGCTAACTTCATAAATTTGTTTTTCTGAAAAACTTCTATTTTCTCACTTAAAATCTAACATCAAAAAGGTAGAATATGGAGTTCCTTATATGCCTTTGTAAAAGCATCCTTTTTCCCTTTGCAATCCCTTCACATCATTCTCATTCAGTCAATGAAGCACTCTCAATGGATCCAAAATTAGATCTACATACTCAGTTCTTTCATACATTCAATTATAGATGAGACCGATTCTGTGTTGTCTTCTGTCATTTTAAGTTCCAAGGCTAAAATTGATAGATATATCTTAATTAAACTACATCTATATCTATAGCTATATTTTTACAGAATTACATTGGCATAGTATATTACCATTTAGGAACATATTTGATGCATATACTTCAGGTGAAATCATGATTATTCAGTAAGAAACATAAGTAATTTATTCCCTTCTTTTAGGACTGTCTGGTTAATTGGTTGAGTAGAATTTAAATTTGTTATGTGCTATATATTACGAAAGAGCATTTACTTTCAAAATATAAGTGAACCTTCTAACTTAAGTGTAAAAAAAACTTTATAAGCAAGCATATAAGGGCACTACAAAATAGCTGTTTGATATAAGGACTATGCAATTTTACTAATTACATGCTAATATATGTCTCTTGAAGCAATTGATAACAATGTAGCCAAAGTAATTTAAAGGTGGGGATGAATATGTATATTTGTTAGACTACTAATGACAACATTCACATCTACAAAATAATTTGTTACTGAAGGCATTAAAAGCCCTTAACCCAAATAACAAAATCCCTAATAGATTTCAGATATATTTTTAAACACTTCTTGACACAAACCTTTGCAAATGTATTTGTATTACAATCACTTTATGGAAAAATGATAATCTGTAAAAATTTCATTAGAGATGGGGATTTGCTAGATCTTGTATTCAGAACGTTCTGCTTCCATATAACCAGAGAAGAAAGTGCTAATGCTGAATAGAATAAACATTTTTATTACTTCATGGGGAGTAAGTAAGGTCTTGTATTTTTATAGGTCTTCTTGAAATTTCTCACAGTAATCTGACTAGGTGATCATATGGTTATTGTCAGGTCTTTTCCTCATTTGCCTAAAAGACTGGCAAGTACTAGCTGGAATGTTGATAATTATAATCACGCTCTTCTTGTACAGCTGAGGATTTCATTTTGGCTTTTATGTTCTATTGCCTGTGGGCTGCAACATACCTCACACTCATGGCAATATTAACTTGCTGGCCCTAAAAGCTATTTGTGTTCAAATCTATGGAACAGTTTTAATCACAGAGGCACTGAGGAGACGGAATAAGATGAGCAATTGTTTTCGTACAGTGACTGAACATGTCTGAGAATACAAAGAACTGTTTTTTCTTTGTTTGTTTGTTTGTCAACTGCTACAATTAGGAAAACTCAGTTCTGAGAGCAGAATAATGTTTATTCCTAGGGGCTAGTTCTGGGAGGAAGGGAGATGGATTAGGAGCAGGACTTAATTATTGATTATGTTGTAATTTTAGGAGAGGTAACAGATGTTCATTTAGTGTTATGTCTTATTATTTAAATAGATGTTCATTTTTCTTTTAACATACTCAACATTTTAAAAGATAATAAAGGAGGCCAGGCATGGTGGTGCATGCCTATAATCCCAGCACTTTGGGAGGCAGAGTGGGGACAGATCACCTGAGGTCAGGAGTTCACAATCATCCTGTCCAATATGGTGAAACCCTGTCTCTACTAAAAATACAAAAAAATTAGCCAGGAATGGTGGCTCACACCTGTAATCCAAGCCACTCGGGAGGCTGAGAGAGGAGAACCGCTTGAACCCAGGAGGCAGAAGTTGGAGTGAGCAGAGATTGCACCACTGAACTCCAGCCTGGGCAGCAGAGCAAGACTCCGTCTCAAAAAAAAAAAAAAAAAAAAAAAAAGAAAAAAAAAGAAGAAGAAGAAGAAGGAAAAGGAGATTTATGGATTTATGGAAGTTCTCTATGCCAATAGATAGTAAGCTAGAAGAACAACTTTAATTCTAATTACTAAAAGATTATAAAATTGAACAGCTAGCTGCAATACAAATTCAGATACATAAATTTATTCAATCTGTCCGTTTGGCATAATGAGAAATATTCCCCCACTTAAAGTAAATTACAGCACTATGAGTCAGACCAAAGTACATGATGGCACAGAATAATACACCAAAGAAAAGGGTATCCATTGTCTATTATTCATTTCATTAGATCTGTAACAGGCACATCTATGTGTGAAAGAGGGGAAAACGTCCTGTAGTTCCCCTTTAAAATCAGAGCTGTTGAAGATGGTTGTGTGCTCATATTTTTATATAAATCATAGCATTCTTTAATAAAATATTCATTATATTCAGACAGATCTGGAGGACAATAGAACACCGTGTTTATGTTCATATAAGTGCACGCACACATAAGATTTTGATGTAGGCATATGAGATTGGGACTGTAAAGGGTGTCAGGTGTGAGCTCCCACTAAAGGTGTCAAGCTTATTGACTTGTCAGTGCTACTTATGAGCTCATGGTGGAGCCGGACTAGAGTAGACCTAGACTGCTGATAAGGCCCATGCCCTGTGATTCGGTAAAAACAACTAAAAAATGTAATATTCAATAACTTCTGTGGGATTATGGTTCATATGATGCCATGGAGATTTTTAACATCCTCCATATCTAATTAAATACATCAAAGAACATTTCATATTCAAAGTCATATAGTATGGAAAATATGCCTGTCTTAGTGATTTGTTTGTTTATTCTGGTTGCCATTTCAATATCATAATCAATTTACTTTAACATGTGAAATATCAAAATTATACTTAAAACAATACTTTTTAATTTGTTTTAGCGTAACTTTATTTTAAACTGTTTTATTTAAACTTGAGATTCTAACTTTTTAGAAGTATCTGTAAATATTTTCGCTTTAGGGGCCCACATGAATAAATATCTGCCATTATAAGCAAGGAAATTTAAATATTATGAGATTCTCCTCATTATAAATAAGCAAATCAATTGATTTTCTATAAGTTAAAAAACTTTTTAATTGCACTACTTTGTTGGATATTGCTCAGACTTTATTGTTACCAGTTCATGGTGAAAATTATGTTAAATGTTTTGAAGAACATTAGAAAAAAACAAAGCTTCAAAAATTGCTTCTTCTGAAACAACAAGGTAGTATAGTTGTATTCAAAGTCAGATGGCTATATTACAGGATAAAATTCTCATTTTCCTGTAACTTATAGTCTTCTGTTTACTGGTTGTCTGACTCTCCAATTATGGGAATTTATTAATCACAGATCAAATGAAGGCATTCATTTCATTTTCTGCTGTCTTTTTCTCTCTCCAGTTGCCAAGTCCAGAGACAGACGGAGAGCAGTCAGCGGCTCTAGCCAGGATAACTGACTGTAACTGTATCTGAACTGGTGGTAGTGCTCAGTAGGGAGTACGTGTTTCTACAAACTTTTTGAAATATTAATACACAAATTGTACTGAGGTTTTTGATAGCAGAAGACTGGCTGCTCTGTGGGTTTCTGATTAGCGTTCTATTGGTGATTCCGAGAAGTCAGTGGCGCCTAAATGGGTTAAGTCTAATGAGGTTTTGAAAGCTGATAGCATAATTTAACATGACTTTCAATCTCAGAGCCTCAGACCTGGCTGACCCCAGCAAATTACAATGTTTGTTAATGCTCTGGTATAGACATCTTCTTCTATTCAACCCAAACCAGATATATTAAGTGAAACAATCAAGTTGTGCTTCTCTAAGAAATGTTGTTCCTGGCTACATTTTGATACATCTTCAGATCAGAAATTTTTTAAGGTATCTGATACTCCCCAGGTTTTTAGGAGATGTCTTCAGTATACACACACACACACATACACACACACACACAAACCCACATACAGGGTTGGTTGAGTTCTTGAGAAAATAGAATAACCTTAAAATTTTTATCACTGCAATTGCATGCAATACATTTCTCATGGAAAATCTAAAATCAATTTAAAAAATTGCAAACAAAAGGAAAAAGCCAGGCCACAAACTTCCTGTGGTAAAACAGTTAGAAAAACAAACCTAACAAATGAACAAATAAAAACACTTCAAACAGAATATTTGCAAATGCTGTACTAACAAGAGAAGAAAAGTTGTGATTGTAAAATTGTTTAAATACATTTTTTAGAGAATCAGTGTTAATTTAACAATGATAGTGATAGGCTACTGTTGGTTTAGGAGTGAATTTTTCACATATATTAAATATTAAGGTTTAATATTGTATATCTCAAGGTAGAAATTATATGAACTACAGTTACAAACAAATATCTACTTTTAATATCAATCATTTCTTTTTAGCTTAAGATGGTTATTTATAAATACAGCACCATTGCAGCTTTCCAAATTATGAGCATCTGGATGGAAGCTTAGAAGCTTTGGAAACTTCACTGGAAGCGAATGTTACTCAACCTTTATACCTGTGGGTTTTCTTCAACTATATGAAAAGCATTTCCACCAGATTTTCAATTAATATTTTTAAAAACAAATTATGTTTAAAATTGTTGATTACTTATATCATGCAACTCTTATAATTGAATTCCCTTTAATCAGAATTAGCAATCGTTTTTAACCTACTAAGATTAAGTCTTTTTTTAAACAAGCTAATGGTGCAAATATTATGAAGCAAATGTTTAATTATTTAAAGTCAATGGTTCTTTGTTTAAATGTTTGCAATTTGATGTATTTCAAAAGATATATTTCTCCAATTTACTGAAATTAAGGCTTATTTCAAATTTTAATTTTTAAATAATTTTAACTTTACACATTTTAAGCAATTAAAGCATCCTTATGAAAATATTCAGTTTTCTATGAAGAACATTTTATTCAAAATAAGTTTAGAAAACTAAAAATGAATCTTAGAAAAAGAAAAAATAACTTTATTTTAAAATTTCTATGATTTTAAAAACTAAAGAGATTTTAAAGTTATATTATTTATAATATTTCCAATATTATAAAGCAAATAATGAATTAACATATTTAACATCTAATGATTTCGTGTTTAATGAGAAATTATTTCATTGTATTTTAAAATTTGGGGTGGGGTGGTTCTTCATAGATCTCCAAAAGTACAAAGCTCACCTTATACTAAACAAGAAATAGTAAAAAAAAAAAAAAAAAACTCCTTAACTGAAACACAGTGAAATGAACTATATCTAACATATTTAAGATAACATTTAAACAAATACATATCAAATTTTATGCTTTTAAAATATCTGCTGTACATCAATCATTCTGAATATTTACACATGTATTTCAACAATCTAGCTAATAGTCTAAGTTTCAATTTTTCTCTTTTAGAATTTACTTTCATTCTGATTATAATGCATATAGGTCAAATATTTAAAATTATTATGGTATTTTTTGATTTTACCAGAAAGCTTTTTAATAAGCTCTGTCACCTTTACTTGATTGCTTCTTAAAAAAAGCAAACATGTCTAAATTGTTCCTTAATTTAAAAAAAAAAAGGCTTTTAAAATAAATACTGTTTTATTAGAAGAAGGATTATCAGTGTAAATGAGGATCATGTATGTGATTAAAGTAGTCGTTTTAATTTTAATTTTACAAACAATACTACTTATAATATTAAACAGCCACACTATTCCTAAGTTTATTCTGTGTTTGGTATAAAAGTCCTTATGACTCACATTAATAAAATGAATGCCAGTAATTAATTTTACAGAAAACATAATATTTTCTGAAATAAATATGTCCTTGTTTGTTAATATTGAAAATTAGGGTAGCTTTTATCTTACTCTTGACTATGTTTAGAAACTGTTTGAGGAAATCATATTATATTCTTGAAAATTTTTATATCTAGTTATCTTCCCATTTCCTGGACTTTTACTTAATTGTGTTTCATAGATTTCATGTATTATTGTTTAAATATTTGTTTACCCATTCACTTCCTATAAGCAATGTCGAATAAGAAAAAACTTAAATTGAACAGGTTTGTCCAGGGGAGGGTTGGTCTGGAGGAGTGGAAAATCTTTGAATCTATACTACTGCTTAGATCATTAACCAACATCTCAGTAGAACAATTTTCAGAAAGAAAGGGAGACGGATGCAGTTGTCTTTCCTCTCCATTTATTTTTTATGGTTATTTATTCACAGATGATATGGGGCAGACTGTGTACAGAGATAAAGCATGGGTAATTTACAGGCAAATGTAAGCCTCGATTGGCTAGGATATTCAAAGTGCTCTAAGGAATTAAAAGGAAAGTAGGTCATTTGAATCATAAATATTTTAAACACTTACCTCATAAATGAAGCTAATAGATACTTGTTGTAAAAACGCAGAAAAAATAGCTTCAAATAGGATAAGGAAGAAAGTTAAACAAAACAGAATTATTAAACCATGCCAGTTTCCACACCTCTACGAATTTCAGTAGGTGGTCCACTTCTGACAGTGTACAAAACAGCAGGAGAGTTTACTAATGAAAGACAAGATACATGTGTTGACACAGCATTAAATGACTGGTTTGTCACTCCCCCAGGATGTGAATTGTGGATTCCATTCTGTAGTAGCACAAACTAACTGCTTTTATCATCTTGGTTTTGTTTGTTTGTTTGTTTGTTTTGCTCATTAAACTTTCTTAATGTGTCTCAAAATTCTGTGACAAATTTTTGGTCAAGTTGTTTCCATTAAAAAGTACTAATTTTAAAAACTAATAACTTAAAACTGCCACACACAAGAAAGAAAACCAAAGTGGTCCACAAAACATTCTCCTTTCTGTCTGAAGGTTTTTATGACGCATTGTTATCATTAACCAGTCTTTTACTTAAGTAGCCAATTGAAACAAACACTTCTGAGACCATTCTTCCACTGCTGATTAAGACCAGGTGGCAGGTATTAGGGATAATATTCATTTGGCCTTCTGAGCTTTCTGGGCAGACATGGTGGCCTTGCCAGCTCTGGCAGCCTTCTTGTCCACTGCTTTGATGACATCCAGGACAACCGTCTGTCTCATATCACGAACAGCAAAGTGACGCAGAGGTGGATAGTATGAGAAGTTCTCAACACACATGGGCTTGCCAGGAACCATATCAATGATGGCAGCATCACCAGACCTCAATAATTTAGGGCCATCTTCCAGCTTTTTACCAGAACGGTGATCAATCTTTTCCTTCAGCTCGGCAAACTTGCATGCAATGTGAGCCGTCTGGCAATCCAGCACAGGGGCATAGCCAGCACTGATTTGGCCTGGATGGTTCAGGATAATCACTTCAGCAGTGAAGCCAGCTGCTTCCATTGGTGGGTCATTTTTGCTGTCACCAGCAATGTTGCCATGATGAACTTCCTTGACAGACACATTCTTGACATTGTAGCCCATAATGTCCCCAGGAAGAGCTTCACTTAAAGCTTCATGATGCATTTCAACAGATTTTGCTTCAGTTGTAATGTTTACTGGAGCAAAGGTGGCCATCATACTAGGTTTGAGAACACCAGTCTCCAGTTGATCTACAAGAACAATACTAATACCAACAATTTTGTAGACATCCTGAAGAGGCAGGTGCAAGGGCTTGTCAGTTGGACGAGTTGGTGGTAGGATGCAGTCCAGAGCCTCAAGCAGCGTGGTTCCACTGGTATTGCCGTCATTTCAGGTGACTTTCCATACCTTGAACCAAGGCATGTTAGCACTTGGCTCCAGCATGTTGTCATCATTCCAACCAGAAATTGGCACAAATGCTACTGTGTCGGTGTTGTAGCCAATTTCTTAATATAAGTGCTGACTTCCTTAACGATTTCCTCATATCACTTCTGGCTGTACGGTGGCTCAGTGGAATCCATTTTTTTTTAACACAATTGACTCTTTGTTTCACACCCACTGTGTAACCCAGAAGGGCATGCTCTCGGGTCTGACCATTTTTGAAGTTACCAGCTTCAAATTCACCAACACCAGCAGCAACATTCAGGACATTACAGTCAGCCTGAGATGTCCCTGTAATCATGTTTTTGATGAAGTCTCTGTGTCCTGGGGCATCAATGATAGCCACATAGTACTTGCTGGTCTCAGATTTCTACAAGGAGATATCAATGGTGATACCATGCTCATGCTCAGCTTTCAGTTAACCCAAGAACCAGGCATACTTGAACAAACCCTTTCCCATCTCAGCAGCCTCCTTCTCAAATTTTTCAATGGTTCTTTTGTCGATGCCACTACATTTATAGATCACATGGCCAGTAGTGGTGGACCTGACTGAATCTACGTGTTCAATGACGACAACGTTGATATGAATCTTTCCCTTTCCTATTTTGGCTTTTAGGGGTAGTTTTCATGACACCTGTGTTCTGGCGGCAAACCCATTGTGAAAAAAACTACCAACTTGTTTTTTTTTAACTTCTCATACAAATTAACAGCTTTCTGTTTGCCATTTGCATGTTTATTTCATGCCATGCTTGGTTAGAATTAAAACTGCCTCACTAGTTATGCACTTCAAAATTTAGTACTTCTTCAAAGACCTGCAGGATGACTTAATGAGTATGGAATGCAATTCTCTTCTTTAAATCAAATTAAATGTAAGTTGTCTATGTTCAATACTGCAAGGGTACATTGTGTATCCAATAAATTGAGAATAACTCAACATAAAGAGATGATTTTATGTCTTCCGTGTCTAAAATATATGCAATATGATTGGCTAGCTGTGGATTTTTACTCCTGGTTTGTAGCCACAGGGGAATTTTTAAATTGTAACACTGAAGATCTATGACATTGTGTCCCTGAATATAAACTGCAACAGAGTCCAAAAAAATCAAAGCTCAAGTTTTCTTTTGAAAAAGAGACTGTTGTAAGAAAACAATCTCTCCTTGTTATCACCATGGGATATATTTTTGGGCTTGAGAGGTCATATTATCATTCAAATCTTTAAAGTCATTTTTTCAGGGTGAAAGAACAATCAAAAGTAAAGTACACTCCTGAGGGTCATGCAGTTTAGTTAGCTCTGGAAACAACAGTACTAAGTAGATAGCAGTGGCCAGGAAAATAGACCTGTAACTAGTTAAAATAAAAAGTAAAGAATCGTACACTCTTTAAGTTTTATTATCAACATAACAAGAATTACCACAACCATTAAACTGATTAGTAGTTCTAATTAAGAGATATAAAACAAAGATCATTAACATAATGAAACTGACCTAATCTGCTATTATTGTTGTTTACATACTTATTGACAACTGAGATTGACACAAATTTATGAATCTTGGTTTGATAATCATTGGCAAGTTTTTCCTTCAGAAACTCAGTAATTGTGTACTTAACTTTAATTGAGTATTTGTTTAGCTATGTCGGTTTAGAACCACAATACTTATAAATTCCAACACTTCTATTTATTCTAAATTTAATTTTGTTAAGGTAAGCACATGTGGTCAATTTGAAGAGAGTTAAGTTTTAGAAAAAAATGAAATTGAACATTATTTAGAAATATCAATATGTCTAATTATTGAAAATCAAATTTTCAAACTCAAATCTGATAAATGTTAAAACTGATTTTATTAGTTCCCTTTTTAGCTACAACAAGGCTGTAATTATTTGCACTAATTCTGTTTAAGTGTACTGCAAACTTTAGCAAAATATTAGTAGAAATGCTTCCTTCATCAAATATGTAAATAGAGATAGTACTTTCAATTTGAGAAAACAACAGTTTACAGGAGTAAGTAATGACTGATTTAAACTGTATAAAATTGGACTGGTCTATTATGGTGCCTAATTATGCTAGTTATATAAAATTTCAAATGGCATATCAAATATTCAGCATCTCTTGAGCAAGACAATGTGTAAAATGCTGTGGGGAACTCAGACATGAAGAGTACATATTTATATTGAAAAATCCAGTATTTGCTCAAGGATAAGGCTTTATTTTGCATAACTTCATTTATTTTGAGATTGAGAGCATGGACTCTACAGAGTAAGAGAGAATAGATTCAAATCTGAGACTAGTCAGTGTCAAAACTTCAAATTGGAAGATTGAAAATAAGTTATAACACTTTGAAGTCCTATTCTATAGTGTCATCTAGATTTGATAAAAGAAAGTCTCACTTTTCTATCTTTTTTCCCTCAAGAATCTTTTCTCATTCTTTATATGGTACTCACATATTTTCTTGGTTGTGAAGTTTGCTTTAACTTTTCCAGATGGTTTTGGCATTTTTTCCCTCCTATTATGTAACTTTCCATAGGTAGCCCTATTTAACAAAAATATTTAATATAAATACGTAAATTTGTTCTTTTATCTTAATCACCTCATATATCATAGTGATTAGATAGAGCAATTAATTTTTTTAATGTTCAGATACAGAGTGGATTGAGTTTATTTTTGAGGTACAGGTTGAGCATTCCTCATATGACAATCTGAAATCTGAAATGCTCTAAAATCTGAAACTTTTTGAGTACTGACAGGGTCTCGCTCTGTCGCTCAGGATGGAGTTCAGTGGTTCGATGTTGGCTCACTGCAAACTCTGCCTCCCAGGTTCAAGCGATTCTCCGTCTCAGTCTCCTGAGTAGCTGGGATTACAGGTGCGTGCCACCACACCTGGCTAATTTTTGTATTTTTAGTAGAGACAAGGTTTCACTGTGTTGGTCAGGCTGGTTTCGAACTCTGACCACATGATCTGTCTGCTTCAGCCTCCCAAAGTGCTGGGATTACTGGCGTGAGCCACCGCACCTGGGGGACTGTGAGTTTTAATTGGAGGGTGGCATAATCAGATTATCATATCTAAGAGAAACAAAGAAACAAACTGTCTACTGTACAGAAAATACAAATGAGAGAAAGAGAAATGGATCATTGAAGGCTACTTGGGAGTCTACTGCTGTCTTTAAAGTGAAACACTTTAATGGCTAGAAGTAATGTACCATTGGAAATGCAAAATTACAGGTCAATTTGTGGAATAATAAGGAGGTAAAACTGACAGAAATATTTGATATAGGGTGTGAAGATGAGAATGGTGTCAAGCGTAATTTCTATTTTTTTCTGAGGTGGATGCATGTTGGCTCACATTCATGAAAAGGATGGAGACATCGTAAAAGCAAGTCTGGAAAAGAGTCCTCTTTTCAGTTGTGAACTTGTAAAGTTTGAATTATCCTAAAGCAAATAAGAAACAAGAAAAATAGACAGTTAGGCTTGAGAAACATAGCAGAGCATTATCTCTGTGTAAGTGAAATTGAAGTCTTTGATAAAAATGAGGACCACTAGTTTAAATGGAGAAAAAGAGCTTTTATTTACCCGAAAGACGAAAATGCACCTTCTAAGAAAACAGAAAGGGCTCATGAGGAAAAAGACAAATGAGGAATGTTGCTGTCAATAAAGCCAATGGAAAACAGTTTAAAGAAGGATAAGTACTCAAAAGTGTGGAAAGCTTCTGGGGTCAAGCATAAGAAAAGAAAAATTCCAAATGGAGTTAGTTACATGGAACTGAATTGTGTTTTATTGAAGTAATGCAAGTTGAACCTGTTTTGCAAAAGGATGATGTGTGAAGGGGAATAGAGAAAATGGTGACAGAAATTTTAGAAAACTCAACGCAAGAGTTTGGCTTCCTCAACTGGGGCCTGAATACCCTCCCAGTTTAGTAAGTCCGGATGATCATAGGTTTCACCTCTTTTGTTTCTCATTCTCAGGACAATTGTCCTTACTTCCTTGATGACTAGTATCTTGAAAACTGCTGTTTCATTTTCTTTTTGTCCATTTTGTTTTTGTTTGTAGTTGTTTGTTTCTTTAAAAGTGAGAAGTTATACCTGGTTCCGGATACTCCACCTTGGTTGAAAGCAGTTCCATTGCCTATAAGATTTCTGATGAACTCAGTGTGATGTGTAAAAACTATAAAAAATCAAAAATGACTCCCAGGTTTGAGCTTGAAGTACTGTAAACATCAAGTTGCTATTAATTGAGACAGGAAAAACTCCTGAGAGAAGTATCTTTAAAGGTAGTGTTATTCTTTACCTACAGTTATCAAATCTTGCTACAGATTCAAATTATCTAGTGAGCTTTCTGCAAAATTCCTGAGGTCCTCCCAAAAATACAGCAGAAACTTTGTAGTGTAGCACATTGGTATGAAATGAAAAATACCAAATTATTCTAGTGTTCAGCCAGCATTGAAAACCAGTGATACTACTGCTTCTTTCACTTTAATATGCGTATAAATCACTTAGGGATGTTATAAACCTCGAATCCTTATTCAATTTATCTGGGTGATAAACCTAGTTGGTCCACATTTTCCATAGCAAGGCACTACTATTCAAATTCATAATAGAGCTATTTCACAGTGAAGGCTAATCTGATACACTGTGTAAAGCATTTGTGTTAGCTCTTCTGTATTAAAAGATGTATGACAATAAAGGATTCAATGGTTAATTAAGTTTGGCAAACAGTGAGTTAAACAAGGTTATAGAGATCTCTTTATTGCAGGATTTTTTACAGCTAATGCCTTCCTAAAGTTACTTATTCCACAACCCATCTTCATGGAACATATTACAGGATTAGAGATTTGCAAAACCTACTATCCTGTACTAATGCAGAGGTTGAGCTATCTACAAATAATCTTTGCTACTTGCTTAAAAGCTTAAAATTTTACTGAAATACCTATTTAGTGGCTTCGTTTTCAGTTTCTCAATCTGATTCATGACTTGATAATCCACATTTATTTACAAGTCCAAATAATTTTTACAAAAAACACATTAATCATGGTTTTGGATTGTGAAACAATTTTGTTGCACATGCACATATGATTCTATTTGTACTTTAAAAAGTACTTAATAAGTTAACAAGTGTTTATTTTTTCTTTGTTCCTCTCTATAGTATTTTGTGTACTTTAAAAAATTACTTGTTTTTGCATAAAGTCATCATATATTGTTTGGTGACATGTTCTCATTTACCAACATTTGGGAAATATATAAAATATGAAAGAAATATTATTTCCAAAAAAAGTACACTGATGCTTTATTAGTCAAAAATATTGTGTAAATTGTCTTAAATGCCAATTACAGAAAAATTATGTAGATGAGAATTCTAGATTAACAACAAAATTAATTACTTCTTCAAAAACTGGTGATGAAACACAAACCTCTCAGGACTTTACCAGCCTGCAGGTGAAGGGAAGCTCATTTAATGTTGATATTCAAATTATGAAAGGTCTTAGCTTCTGATACCACATGAAGTACATGATACCTCAGGTACTTCAGAACCTCCTCTGACATCTTCAGCTTTATTAATGTTAAATATTTTGAAACTGCTCCAAGTGTGATTGTGATTCAGAAATACTCAGGGTTGTATCTTTTTCTGTACTCTCCTCTTCAAGTTGATATTTACCCACCCTATGTATCTGTTCTTCTACCAGATGCAGGGATGCAATTAACTTAAAAGACATCAGCCAATGGGTGGCACATGCTGGGGTGTGAAGTAGCTGTAACAGCTGAGGTATAAATTGGCTAGCCCTACACTAAAGATGCATAGAATGTGCCAAGAATCAAACCCATCTACATAGCTTATAGTTTACAGTAACATCACTTATTATTCTATTGTCTTCATAACTGATTTACTATATTAGGAAATTCTTGCCAAGAAGATTAAAGTTCCAAATAATTTCATTCTGGAAATTTTCTGAAAGGCATACCAACTCTTCAACAGGAAACATTAAATGATTGTTTACACCTTAGGACTCTCAATTCTTACCTCAAATCATTGCCTTGCTCTTTGTACCAATTCTCAACTATTACACCATAATTCTTACCCTGGTCTAAATGGGCTCCTTCATGTAAAGACCAGACATAAATCAGACTTCAAAATCTTTATAGATATCACAACTCTGCCATTTCTTCTCAGAGATGTTACTAACACACTGTCAAGGTAGTGAACTGTTGTTGAGAAATAATGTATTTTTTTTTTTGAGATGGAGTCTTGCTCAGTCGCCCAGGCTGGAGAGCAGTGGCGCGATCTCGGCTCACAGCAAGCTACACCTCACGGTATCACGCAGTTCTCCTGCCTCAGCCTCCCGAGTAGCTGGGACTACAGGCGCCCGCCGCCACGCCGGGGTTTCACCGTGTTAGCCAGGATGATCTCGATCTCCTGATCTCGTGATCCGCCCGCCTCGGCCGCCCAAAGTGCTGGGATTACAGGCGTGAGTCACTGCACCCGGCCGAGAAATAATACATTTTTAAAAAAAATCTGCACATTCAGAACTTTCTGATAAAGAAAATTGGCATGCTCTAAGGATAGAGAATAACTTCTTTTTCTTAAAACAATTTACTCCTTATGTGCTAAAGTGATAAATGTAGAGCTATGTTTCTACATTTTAAAGGGCAATAAACCTAGCGCCATTAGTTACATTGCCAAAGGTCGAGGGAACCTAGGAGATTTGCCCTTCCCTCCCAAAAAGGTTTATGTTCCAGAGAAAAAGATAAGAAAAGTGCTAGGATTACAGCTCATGCCTGTAATCCTAGCACTTTGGGAGGCCGAAGTGAGGTGGAAGGATCACCTGAGGTCAGGAGTTTGAGATCAGCCTGATCAACATGGTGAAACCTCATCTCTATTAAAAATACAAAATTAGTCAGGCATGGTGGCACATGCCTGTAATCCCAGCTACCCAGGAGGCTACGGCAGGAGAATCACTTGAACCTGGGGTCAGAGGTTGCAGTGAGCCAAGATCGCGCCATTGCACTCCAGTCTGGTTGACAAGAGTGAAACTCCATCTCAAAAAAAAGAGACTACTCTCTTTCTATGGGGAAGTAGAGGTGAATATGTCAACACCTATGTAAGCTTCCAGTTGTATAATTTTGGGTTCTTCTGCTATCATATGAGGCCCTCTTCCTCTACCCACCCACCTCTATCCCTGCCACACACACACATGCTGGGTACATCTGGCTCTCACTACATTGTCATATTCAGGAAAACAAAGTGTGATCAAACGGTACAAAGATATTCTGTAAGTATGTAATTGGTCTTCCACTGATTCAGAAACTTTAAATTTACCATCAAAAAAAAATATATATATATATATAAATATTGATGTACTCCTCACCATGGTAAACAATAAACACAATTGTCTTACTAATAGTTTCTTTTTATGACATTATGTAAACCAGTATTCAATGGTGTTAAATTTCATAATGGATTTTTGGAGGGAAATAAAGTCACCTTCTCACCCATTCTGTTTGTGAGACTTCAGAAGACCACCTTGGAGATAGTGAAGGTGCAGAAAGTGTCATAGTCCTTCAGGGTTAACATCTTTTTTAATTTTTTCTATGATTCTGTAAAAAATAAAATACAACAAGAAATTCAACAAACAAAAGACGTGGATATCAACTCTTGAAAATGGATATCTAAATGCTTGATTGTTCAATCTGTTTCCCTAATAACACCAATTATGACTCAGCAAAGACATCTTGCTGAAATCTAAAATGATTTCTATGGCCAATGTACTCTCACATGACATGTAAGAAATGGAGGAGAATGATGCTTCTCTACATCTCCAGTACAAATCTTTACTAACATTTGTTTGAAAGGTTTTCAGAGGGAACCCTGTGTTACACTGCTGTTCCTATGTTGGCCAGAAAGTTATAGTCAGCCTCCAACAATCTTTTCTGTATTCTCTATGCCCAATAAGTCTTCCTGCCTCTCTCTGTATCATACCCTGGTATAATCCTAAACTCCTAGTGCTAAATTCATGCAAACACTCAAGGATCTCTTCCACACTCAGTCATTGTGGTTTGAAATTCCATATAGTTATTTTGTTTTGTTTTGTTTTTTCATTTTAAACACATACGTCAGTGCTTCTCAAGGTTCAAGTATACAAACTACCACATATCTTGTCATATCACAGATTCCGATTCAGTATCTCCAACTAGGGCCTGAGTGTCTGTCACTTCAACAAGCTCCCAGGTGATGCTGGAAGGATGGTCTGAGGACTACAAATTAAGTAACAAGATGCAAGACAAAAAGAGAGCTCCAACAGAGGAGTTTGCAAATTTCAACAAAATAGAATAACTTCTAATAAAACATTCTAACATAAAATGAATTATTGATGAAGATGTGGAAGACATTTATGTTAATACAACCTAAGATTGTCCCTCAAAGAGAAATTAGTAACAACTACGTGCTAAATCCTTTCCTCTGCCTCTTTCCTTCCCCTCTACTTCTCTTCTATCCTCTTGCATCTAAATACCTATTTTAATTTCTGTGCTTATTATTAAGCTTTTTACCCCTCTCCATTCAGCTTCTAAGAAATGATTTTTACATTTTTTTCCTTATTACTTTCATACCAATTTCCTAATTATCTTACTATGCTTCTGTATGTGAACCATCAAACTCCTCTACACTTAGAATGATGTGGTCTATCAAAAGGATTGGGCTATCAATATTGGGCAATACGTTTTGAAGGATGTGAAAAAGTTTCTAGCATTGCAAGATAAGCTAGACAAAAAGTTATAGAATATTCTCCCAAGAGTAAGTTTCCCAAGAGCAACTTAAACAATTCTATAGTGATTTTTAAAAAAACTCTTCTCTATTGTCATCACCTTACTTATTGTTTTCACATGTACACACACGACTATATTATAAACATTGTATTAGCTTTACAGAAACCATTTTAAAGATACTTTTTTTCATAAAATAAAAATTTAGACTTACTGGTTTACTGATTTTTTTTTCTTCTTTTGTGCTTCTTTCTTTCACATATTTTGAACAGATACAGGGATGGGGATTAAAATATGGCATGTTTGCTGGAAATTGAGTGTTTTGTTTGGAAAGCATACATACCTCTTAGTTTTATGATTTTTTTTTTCCAACTTAGGTTGTAAAAGGACATATGAGGGAAGTTTATGGGATGAACAGCTATTTTTTCATAGCGTTAGAAAAGCAATTTTCTTACAGCTTTCTTCTGCTCCTTTATTATGTGATTAAGAAAAAAGGTAAAAGATAGTTGAAAACAAAATCAGTCTAGGGATTTTGAGAAAAGTACTATAATTTGTTTAAACCTGCCATGTTAAAAAAAAAAAAAAAGTTTGGGAGGCAAAACAAATGCTCATAGAAAAACAATAAACTAGTTTTACAAAATGAGGTTCTAGAAAAGTGATCAGATTAGACATATCAGATATACAACTGATTTAAAAAAGTAATGTAAAACTTAATTTTGAATGTTATACTTATTAGTTTCTACCTATGTTGGTATAAAACTAATTGTCCCGACCCGCAGGACAGTGGAACGGGCCCTGGAAGGGGGAGTGGGAATGGAGGAGACAAGAAATAGAGACAAGACAAATAGCCTGATCAAGTCTCGTTTATTTAATGCAGGGTCATGCCTTATATAGGCTGGCAGAGGAAGAGGTTGGGCCAGGGCGGTGACGGGGGGCCGGGTCTTCTCAAATTACAATTGCGCATGCGCCGTGGGTTTGTAATTTTCCCGGGCGCGGGATCGCGCTTGCGCCGTAGGCTGCATATCTTCCTGGGCGGGAAAAATGTTTGCGTGGGCGCGGGAAAGGTTGGCGCGCGGGAAAAGTCTAGGCGCGCGCGGGAACAGTTTGGGCGCGCGCGGGAAAAGCTTTAGGCGCGCGCGGGAAAGGTTTGTAATGAGGAACCCGGAAATGTGCCATTTTATCTCCGCTTTGCGGAGATCAAGCAACAGAGGTCGGCTAATTCTGGGCCTTATGGCTCCGGACAACTAATTATTTTTCTTGGGCAATATTCAAACCGAGAACACACTTTCTACATTGAATTAGGTGCTATGCATAGCACATAACTGGGAATGGTATGCACCGGTTCATTGAGTTTATAGTCCAAGGTAATATTACTGTGTGATGCTTCAGTGAATATGGTATACCGAAGAGGCAAATAAACTCTATCAGGCACCTGAGTGTCATTTATGCTACCAGAAGAGGTAACAGAAATTGAACCCCAGTGATCCGGAAGAAGATGTTTATCTCTGATGGGTAAGCACCAGAAACTAATTTATTCACTGTAGAGCTGGATGATGATTGTGGCAATTTGGTCTTTATTTCTTTTTATTACGGGTGTATGATCATAAAACTACCATTTCTATGCTTTGAGAATCAAAGATAATATTCAAGAATACAAGAAAACAAAAATACATACACACAGTAAGACATGGTCACACCAAACTCATGGTCAAACCTCAAAGTTCGTGCTTTTCTGACTAATTTTTCTGTCAATATTCATCAGATAAAACAAACTTAAAAGTGTAGAGGTCTGCTTCTTGGTATGACCAAATTAAAACAAACAAACAAACAAGCGAACAAACAAAAAACTATGATGATCTACTTGAGTTTGGTATTGACATAGGGATATGTACATAAATTAATGAATAAGCTTATTTACCTGGAACCAATATTATTTAAATTCTTCTGTGAAGATAACTGAACCAATAATTTTGTCATCATGGATATGGATACCCTCTGCTTTACGCTAACCTACTGCTTGTGATATTACCTCACTGATTTACTGAGACAAAGATCCCCAAATATTGGGGCCATTCACCACTCTTTTTTTACATATTCCATGAAGGAGGGACGGTGGTGTGCAATAAATAGAGAACAATGTTTGAATCATTTAACAAAATGTCCAGATAATTTTATCTTAGGAGAGAAAGGATAAAACTAATATGCTTGTCATAACTTATTACATAGAAGCTCTACTAGGTTATTTGCAAATAATTTCTTATTTAATTATAAAAATGCTTAGGAATACATTTAATACACAACTTATCACTTTGGGAAATCAAGAAAATGTAAATAATTATCTTTAATTTAAATAAGTTAAAAGGAGAATTTAAATAATCACTTGTGTGTTGTATGCATATATCATTTATGCTTGGTCATATGTACTCATTAACTGTTTTTCTGTCGATAAATTATAGGAACCAAGAATGATCTGGAATCAAGAAAAAATGTTTTAAGAAAGTCTTGTGTATTTAGGTAAAAACAAAAAAATGCATGTGCTTAAAGGTTTGGTAAATGTGTTTTTAGAAGACATATAAAAATAGTACTTCGTAAGTGATAGCATCAAAATTGAACAGGCAAAACTCATAAAAGTATGTTTAACTCATTTTATCACTAATTTTAATAGTATACACCCCAGGAGATAATGCATATTTGCTTGAAAAATGTTTTAATTTTCACTTATATGAATAATGGATTTTTGAAGGATGATTTTGAAAATTATAAAAATATATTATAATTAATTTAATAATGTTATACTTTGACATATTACTTTATAATTTATTTCACATGGCTCTTAATGTCTTACATGACTTAAAAACTTGATTAATTTTTGGAAGCTCATATGAATTGCCTTTTAAAATCTGTTTTCTCAAGATGTATTTAGTATAAAGTAGAATAAAAAGATTGGTGAAAAAATACATAAATGTGATTGTTTAGTTTATTGGAACACATTTAAAGCATTCAATACCAGTCAGAAAAGCTCATAAAATTATAGTGACTATAGATGTATTGATGTCATTGTTCTAGCAAATAATTCTAAATTAATATATTTGTGCATTTACTTGCCAACTTCAGCTACTGAACTTCAGAGTAAAACAATTTTTCTTTTCTATTACCTTTGTTTTAACTCCTAATTAAGGATAATATGGATTATATAATTTGAGAATATATCTTTTTACTGTGAGGTTTAACCAAAATAATTATAGTTGATTTCCAACTTTAGTGTGTATTTGAGTAGAAATAACAAGCTCCTTAAATACGCCTGAGTTTAGCTGCTTTATAACATTTCTACCTTTTCAATAGAAATAATGTTTTGAAAATGAATTTTAAACTCAAATGTATGTATGTTGATCTTATTTACCTATTCTTATTTAACTAAGTATAACAATCAACACTAACAATAGCGATAATAAAATTAATGATGACTTTCTGCAATCATTTAATTGAAATAGGCTGTATTTATTAAAACTAATTCCCAGCTATATAAAATCTATTTCATATTTTGTTTATGGTTTCTATCTTTTACAGCATTATTCAAACAATCTATTGTTGGAATCAAAATAAGTGTACGTAGAGTGCATACATCATCTCATTGAATGCATATATTGAGAAAAATAATAAAGTTAACTCTGATTTTCTTTTACAGTTAAAAAAAGAACCAATTCATTGCAGACTTAAATACTTTCTCTGAATTTAATCACAATTATTAACATACTTTGATATACCAAGGAGTGTCATAACTAATGGCACTCTAAATGGCACAAAATAAATCTGAAAGTATTTGTGAAATACTAGTTAACTGTTATCCAGGACTTTTGCTAATTAACCTGTGTTATAAGAAGAGATAATGGGAACTTTCTATCAGTTATCTGTGATTTTATTTAAAAAATCCTGATACACATAATCCTGGGTACCAGAAATGTTATTTAAATGGTTCAAGTTTTAACAATTAGCAGTTTTAAGCTAACTCCTTCAACAGGAGTCAATATGAGTTCAGTGTTCTTACAAAATAACATTTGTATATGTTCCTTGCTTCCACACTGTTTCTCTTTCTCCTGATATGGACACAAATATCACAGTGCCTACAAACATACATTTATGAAGTTTACATGTCTTTGAAAATGAGCCTTTTATCTATCTATCCTGACTTGCAAATATAACTCTCTATGCTGCATTTCTGAATTTCTTCTACTCAATCGACATTGTTGATAATTTGAATATTGTTTATTTATAAAAATACACCATTAAAGAAATCTTTAAAAATCATTTATCAGTGCATTATTATTACATTACTACAATATATATTATATTATTATTATCAGTGCATTATTATTATTACTTAGTAGATTTTGATTATAAAAATAACGCTTTTTGCATTTTTTTGAATTATTTGTATTCTGTTTCGAATGTTTGATAAGAATATGATTTCTGATATATACGTACCTTTCCAGTAGATGGTAGTACAGATGTTTATAAGAGAGCATTCAGTAGTATAGACTTCAAAAGGAGAGAGAAATTTTCAAACTTGAAAATAGTATATTTAAAAAAACTTAATGCTAAATATTATATGGATTATGAGGGACAGGAGAATTATAGGAACCGATATATTTAGTTTTAACACTTAAAATTTAAGAAAGAGTGTTCATGTGCTTGTGTGCTTCTGAGTAAAATAAATTTTAAAAATCAAACACCAGTCCTCAGGGCACAAGTCTCCAATGTTTACATGTGTTTATTATTTTTAATCCAAGCACTGCTTTGTTCAGAAATCCTATTCAATGTGACATCTCATAGTCAATGCAATCTTCAATTACATATCTTCAATTTTTATTTATTGTTAACTAAACAACATTGATACTTTCTATCCCTTGAGGTTTTCCAAAGTAAATATTTTCTCTTTAGTTTTGTTGATGTTTATAGTTTGCCCTATTAATTACATTTTTAATTTAAATGTATACTATAAGTCAATGAAATTGCAAAGATAAAATGTTCAGAAATTTTCATGGGCAGATTGGGTGAAAAGAAAAGAAACATAATCTCAGTAGTCATATTTGTATAAAAGATTTTAATGCCAAACAAGTTTGATTGAGGAGATTCTATAAAGAAGAGATAATTATTTATATGTTTTGATTAGTAGAGAGAACTATGCATGGTTAAGAAGGAAATCTTAGCCTTGGGGTTTATAGTATGTCTACAACAGTTTGTTCAGCACTTTCATACACAACACTAGTCTAAGTCTATTTTTTGTTATGCCTTAGCCTTTGTATAGTCATTGGTGTTTAATTAAGCCCCACTAGGAGCAAGTGTAGAAATCACTTTATAAAACTACTTTGATTCCACTCTACACTGTGGCATAAACACCATGTGCCCCGGAATAATTATGAACGAGTGGTCTATTTGAAGTGAAGTGCACACAAAGCAGCTTGGTTGTATGACCTGCTATGGGGAGTATTTAATAGCTCCTGTTGGGGCAGGCCTGGAGTTACACAAAGATAACAACCTCTGCTGGCAATGCTGCAATCATCTAGGTGGGCAGGGAGGCACCGATTGGTCCTTGCATTAACCTTGTACAGAAGGTTACTCTGGTACTTTCAGGTCAGGGTGAAAGAATAATCTGACATAATTCTTCCAGGCATTTTCAAAACTAATAGGAATTTTCAATTATTTTGCTATTCTTTGGGTTTGAAGTATTACAGTTTTTGGACATTTTTCTTTCATGTGAATGACGTTTACCTAATATTGTTAAGTAATTGTTACCTAACTTTGTTAAAAAATTGTTACGTAATACTTTTGACAGTTTTTCATTTTTACTTGAAAAAAACTCTTAGAAGCCATCTTCAAAGTTTTAGTGGTAGTTTATTTTTATTTTTAAGTCACACAACCTTGTGTCAAAAGGAAAATTTAGAGAACTTCATTATATAAATATTTAAAATTAGATTTTTCTGGTCAATTGGTAGGGTGGTTGGGAGGTTATAAAACCCTTTTCTTTTCACCCGTTTTCTATTATATTTCCATTGCCAAAAATAGCTTGGTACAATATATGGAGGCTTAAACAATAAAAAAGGAGATAAAATATAGTATATTTGCTATCTGCTTTCAATTCTAGGAAATTATAAAAATAAATGTATTTCAAAAATATCACATTACATAGAAAGTGACCAAAAAGCAATTTTTAGGATTAGCACTGAATATATCTTCACAGGAACCTACATCAATAGAGATAACTAAAAACATATACATGTAAGCCTCATGCAAATACATACATATATATTGATAATGACTATACCATTTATTATAAAGAATCATTGACCCTAGCAAAAACTCTTTCCACCATCTTCATTTGCACTTAAATGTATTATTACCCAACACTCTTATCATATATTACTTCTTTATCATCATTTTTTTTTCACAGGAAATCATCTTTCTCTTCTAGAGTGATTTACTCCTACACCTACCCTACACATCATTAATATGAAGGCACTACTATAGTCTGAAAATTGGTCTTCATTTTGCCTGTGTCTCTTGTGTTTCTCCCAATCTATTTTATATACTCAAATTTAGATGTATTTATAAATCCAATTCCTGCTGAATCCAAACTTCCACAACTGAGTTCAACTATCTTTCGAGTCTTAGCTCCGTACTCCCTAAAATTTATTCTAAAGATCAAATAAATTGAACTCTAACATCTTGTTGGTATTCCCTAGCAAATGTTAATCTATTTAATTCTTCTATGGCTTTACTCATCCTACCTCAACTGTCAGGAATGCCTAATCTCCCCTTAGTAAAATTGATTCATTGTTTTATGTTTTATTCAAATTGAAGCCTTCTTTAAATTGAAGCCTTCACTGAGACCGCCATGTGGAAGAGTTTATTACCTTCTGAGTCTTATAGGATATGATATAATGTTCATGGTAATTTGCCTATGTTCCTTATATTGTTTTTTATCTCCTTTGCTAGATTTCAAAATAATGACATTTTGTATCTACGGATTATTTATTTATTGTGTTCTAGATTTTCTGCCTCAGAGCAAATGAGAAAAAGCATTTGTTAACCAAACTTACAAATATACTCATTAGTATTAGAAATTTAAAAATATATATATTTTGGGGGGTATGACAGAGCTAGTACAGGTAATTACATAGAAACAAGAAAAAGCTGTAAAATATTTTGACAACTAGTTTCAAAAATAAAATTTAGGCCAGGCACGGTGATTCGTGCCTGTAATCCCAGCACTTTGTGAGGCCAAGGTAAGCGGATCGTGAGGTCAGGAGTTCAACACCAGCCTGGCCAACATGGTGTAACCCTGTGTCTACCAAACACGCAAAAATTATCTGGGCATGGTGGCGCATCCCTGTAATCCCAGGTACTGGGGAGGCTGAGGCAGGAGAATTGCTTAAACCAGGACCCGGGAGGGGAAGGTTGCAGTGAGGCAAAATCGCGCCACTGCACTCCAGCCTGGGCTACAGAGCAAGATTCCGTCTCAAAGAAGAAGAAAAAGAAGAAGAATTTAAATCATAAAAATGTTGGTCGGGCCCGGTGGCTCACGCCTGTAATCACACCACTTTGGAAAGCCGAGGCGGGTGGATCACAAGGTCAAGAGATAGAGATTATCCTGTCCAACATGGCCAAGCCCCGTCTCTACTAAAAGTACAAAAAAAAAGTAGCTGGGCGTGGTAGCGCATCAGTAGTCCCAGTTACTCCAGAGGCTGAGGCAGGAGAGTTGCTTGAACCTGGGAGGCAGAGGTTACAGTGAGCAGAGATCACGCCGCTGCACTCCAGCCTGGGTGACAGAGCCAGACTCAGTCTCAAAAAAAAAAAAAAAAAAGTTTACCTCAGTGTGAAATACAAAAATATATCTATTTATAAACTCTTACTGCTTCTTTTCATGTGTATTTTAATGAAATACTGCCACACGTCTTTCTTTAAAGTTACTATTTATTGAATATTTACAATGCTGGAATCATTTTGTACTATTTTTCTATCATATCAAGAACAAAGACACACATTTGTATAGGAGCTTATATTATGAAATGAGTGATAATAGAGAAGATGTAATTGCTACACAAAAGTCTCTTCCATGGCAACATATATAATTAAATATGTACACACTTTGCTTTTGCCTTTTTATTAGTAGTATCCTTCAGAAGAGTTTGCATGTGTTCTCTTGTTCTTCAGGGCATAAATTGGTGATGTAAAAGTTGTATTAATGACACTCTGAATTAATTGCTAGGTACATGTTCTAATTTCACTACATGACCAAAATATAGTCAGAGGTATTAATCATATTCACCTTTTAATGTGAAAAAAATAAACCAACTTTATCTCAATGAGTAACTTCCTAGACTAAAGTCGGTTAACTCCAAATTTTGACTTCTATTTCTTGAAAGAATAAATATCTTATTTCTTTACATTATTTGTAAAACATATTATTGGGTAATGTGTTGTGACATTATTACCAGTTTATATCTTGGATTAGAAAGTTAGCCCTCAGAAATTTTAAATTAGTCAAGCTCTTTGCTCGTGATTAGCTGTGTTCTCCTCAATTGAGTAGCTATGCCTTAGTTAGTTATGAGATAAGCTTTGTGAAAATAAAATTTTAGAAATCTGTGAGACTATTTGAAAATATATTATAATGATGTTTTATTTTTAAATAAATCAATTTTAGAAATATAAGCAGTATTGGAACCATTTCAAAACAGAGAAGCAAAATGTATTAGAAGATTTAAATATTCAAGTACAAAAGAAAATAATTGTATATTTATAATTTCTTATTGTTGAAGTCACTATTAAATAAGCAGCACTTTTTAAAAAAAGAATATTAGATATAGGTTGCATTTCTTGGAAATACAAACAAATTATGATCTGTCTATCTTTAAAAACATAAAAAACAAGAAGCCATGATTTGAAATGTGTATTTATGGTGAGTGGCAGAAATTGCATAACATCTCATAGGCCTAATGAACAAATTTCTAAATAAGGAGTGGCAGCAGTGGTTACAAGACATGGGATCTGTTGGTCCTAGCACTTATTACATATTTTTCAGAAGCTACTAGACATATGATGTAAAGCAATGGCCTCTTGAAGGTGGAGCTGTTGGGCCAGCTTAGAGATAATACTTTATAAAGATGGACACTGTCCTTCAGGATGTGGTTTCAGTGATGTGAGACCGTGAGTGGGGAGCCCAACTAAGCCATGCCCAGACTTCCAATTTACAGAAACTTAGATAATAAATAGTTGTTGTTTTAATCTGCTAACTGTGTGATAATTTGTTACACAGGATAGAACACAAATACAACCCCTCTTTTATTAACAACAGTTTATTAATAAGCCATATGAACAGGGATCCACATTTTATATTCCTCTTGTCAGGAACCATGAACTAAGACACCATTTCAGACAAGATCTCTTTTCATTTCTACTATTATGGTTCACCTGCTCCCTAGGATTTGTGCGTATTTGACCAACTGTCTCAAGGCCATGCAGTTATTTCCCTGACACCTGCTTCTACTCTGTTGATGCTAGTCACTTTGGCTTTCTTAAACATAAGTCACAGACCTAACTCCTGTACCTTCCCAACCACATGGGCACATACACAGATGTATCTCAAACTCTATGAGTGGTCCATTTGAAGCCTCTTTCACTAATCTTGGGTTTAGGAAATTGTACTAGTCATATCTTCCTCTTGAGAATTAGGAAAATGATTTACAGCATAATTCTTTTGAGAGAAATCTTCCTTATCAAATCTATTTAATTACTCATATTTCTAAATATATTCTTGATGTAGAATAACACTGGAATCTGTAGTGACTCTGTACTGTGTCTTAGGTAAGCTATAACTATAATGACAAGGATTCCTTTCTTTTTGTGGTTTCATGTGAAAAGTGGTCATAAGAGAAATTTGCATGAGTTCTTAAAGTTGGAAGTGAAGACACACTAGAGCCATTCCACTATGAAGTGTGTTATGTCAGGTGTTACTGTAACTCAAACACATTGTCACATGTCTACTGGTCCACCTTATTGGTATGGGACAATAGACAATTCCTCTTGTTTTTCAGATATTTCAAAATCTAGATGGAATGTCTGTGTAGCCCTGTTGCAAAGGATTCTGGCTTCTTTTGCACATCAAACATGTCATTGGTTTTAGATGCACTGAGTAGAGATGAGAGTTTCAGTTTGTTTTTGTGGGTTTCAGATTGTCCTTGGGTCTAAATTATCCATTCTCCATTGCTCCCTGTTCAACTTGTCTTTCTTTTCTTTGTTTTTTTTTTTTTTGTTTGTTTGTTTGTTTGAGACAGAGTCTCACTGTGTTGCCCAGGCTGGAGTGCAGTCACATGATCTCTGCTTACTGCAACCTCTACCTCCCTGGTTCAAGCAGTTTCCCTACCTCAGCCTCCCGAGTAGCTAGGATTACAGATGCACACCACCATGCCCAGGTAATGTTTTTTGTATTTTTAGTAGAGACAGGGTTTCACCATGTTGGCCAGACTGGTCTTGAACTCCAGACCTCAGGCAATCCGATTGCCTTGACCTCCAAAAGCGTTGGGATTATAGGCGTGAGCCATCACACCCAGCCTCAATTCGTCTTTCTAACTGCCAGCCCTGCTGGCCTACAGTGACTTCAGGCTCACCAACAGATAGTGAGGTGCAATAGCCCTTCAAAGACTTTATCACAATTATAGAAAATCTAATCTTTATATTTGCTTTTTCTGGAATTTAAATATTAAAATTTTATCATCAATGCTTTAAAGCTGACTTCATGGGAAGTCACGTATCACTCATGTTATTCACATATCACTTAATACTTCACATACCTCTCATACTAGTCTTGCTTTCCTGGTCAAACCCTAACAGCTATAAATACCTACTTTGAAATTTCCTCGTATCAATGTGGATTTAACAACAATAGCATCTTAATAAAATATTTGTATCTTGTAACATATGTCTCTTAAAAGAACTCATCTTTCTATTATGTTTGATCATGAACAATAGAATATTCAGTGTCCATTTGCAGCACTTGTCTTAGTGTGTTTTATTTTCTATTTAATGTCATGCTCCTTCAGTTACAGAGACATTTGTTGAGCAAGTGTCGACCTTCATAGAGCCTGACCATGTGCACATGCATGCACTTGACCCGACAGTTGCCAGGTTTCCCCTCCGACCAGCTACTGGATTATGGCATAGTGTCCCAATGGAAGGAGTGAAGTCAATCTTTTTTATTTTTTTCAACAAATCACCATCTCAACACATGATAGAAGGGTGACCTGCAAGGCATTATAATCTCCATGTCCCAAGATGCTCAACACCTAGATTCAGGGGAGATGAGAGTTCTCAAGTTGCTCACCAAACATACTTTGTCACTGCCAGCCTAGGGCAGGGATGGCTACTACCTCTTCCTTAAGATACAATAGAGTATCTGACTTGTACTTTTATGTAGGACCAATTTGATTGTATGGCCATTCTCAACCCTACCCAGGACTGTGCCAAGATCCCTGCAAAAGGTAGATGGGAAGAGCCGAACACAGACATCCCTTCTGCTCACAAACACAAGTTGCTGAAAGATGGCAATGGTAGTATGGCAGAAGCATAGGAGAAACTGGGATATCAAGGCAGAAGAAAACTGTCAAGGACACATCTAAGAAGGCAACATGAGGTGTTGAAATTAAGAATTATGTGTCAGCCACATCACTAAGGCCCTGTTGCACGCTTCATTGTCCCATTGGAAGTCACTTGAAAAACAGAAAATCAAAGATAAAATTATTAAGAATTTCAAGACAGTATATAGAGAACATTCAATCTTAAGCACAAAGTCTTCCGAATGTGAGTCCCTGAGTAATTTCATTGGCTACATATTCATGAAGGCAGCCCTAATTCTTAACTTTATGAAGTTAGGAGCACGCACTTCACTTTATTTAGCTTTTAAGAGAAATGAATTCCCATCATGTAGTTCATCTAGTATTTGTCTGGAAAGCTACACAGCTCTGAGTCAATGTTCTATATATAGTTAAACAATATGTAGAAACAGCTTCCATATTTACAAGATGTAGAATTAAACCTCTAATCAAAAGTTTAATGGATATCAACATAAAATGGAATTTTATACACTTTTCCTATGAAGTCAGCCTTGAAGCATGAGTGATAGAATTTTAATACTTGAAGTTCAGAAAACCAAGTGTATATTATGTTATTGAAGGTCATTGCATTAATTTAATGACTAGTATAGTAATTGCAAAGTAAATGTGTTCAATTTCAAAATAGATACTTTTCAAGAACCTACTTGTTGTCAAGAGAAACTTCCAGGATAATTTGGCATTGCTGTTACAGAAGTCCATATCCATATTCATTTATATTCTAGAAACCTACACCATAGTAACATGGATATAGAATTGGATTTGAATTCTGTGAAGTTTTGAGTACTTGGTCTCAATTCTGTTTCTATCTGACCTATTTAACAGAAAGCTAAAGTCACCTCTGGGAGATATATTTTTATGAAAGCAAGTTTGACAAATGATTTAGGGAGGAGCACATATCCATTAGATGAAGCCATGAAAAACTCATTTAGAAAGATCAATCAGGAAATAATTAGCCTCAGGATATTTGAAAGTGAAATAGCCAGTTTGGGATTAGAGGTGAGATAGAGGAAAAGAGGGTCAAGGTTCCTCAGAATGTTCTCATCTCTAACAATCCTGATTTAATCTCCAAGGAATAGGACCTGCCTATCACAGTTGATTTTAAAAGTCTTCATCAGATGCAAATTTTTACTTGTCTTTCTCTTTGTTAGTGCAGCAAAAATGAGCTCTTTTTATGACCTAGTTCATGTCAATAAAATGGTATAATGTATTTCCTCAGTTATGAAGCCTATCATTTTACATGAAGAAGGAAGCTGGTAAATCAAGATAAGAAAATATTAGTTCAAATTTTATATGACATTTGCAAATGGGGAGTAGAATAGTTTAAAAAATTGTTTTGATCTAAGTTAACATTGTCTAAAAAGACACTTTGACTGAAGTTGAATTTTGATAAAATTAAATACAATATATTTGTTTAGAGTTTGAGAACTTCTCTGTATCCCATTTAAAAGAACTTTAGTACATCTTTAGTGGTATCACAAGGTATGTTCCATCAGAAACATCCCGCATCATTCTCTTTTTCTTTCTTTGGATATTTTATTAACTTTTATTTTTTTATTGTTTTGTACTCTTGTTTTTCTTTCTCAAGTTCTTTGTTCTTTTATTCTTTCATTATTTTATCCCTTCATTACTTCTGTTTTAACCAAGTGTGAATTGAAATGCCATTTGATCAGATATCAAAAGCAATATACTTTCATACTGACTCATAATTTCCTCTTATAAGCTTGTTTAGTTAATTCTCTTTTAGTTTTACTGTTCTTATGGCTTTCAATTAATAGTTATATTAGATGAAACAGGAATTTAAAATGACAGTGTTAATATATTTTAGTTATGATACTATATTTTTGCTTCTGCACTCTTTTGCACCCAGACAACTTTGTGTATGCTCACTGATATTTAACATATTTCTCTAATCTTTCTATTGATTGTTACCCTTCTTCCATAGTAAACATAAATTCCAACTTTATTTAGCTTGCTGTCTTTTTTTTTTTTTTGACTTCTAGAAAACTTAAAAAGAAATTTAGTGCTCATACACACAAATTATATTAGCCCTCATGGTTTGCATATGGCTTTTAGGTTATATATATATATGCATTCTATTATGTATATAATCTATTATATATATTCTTTATATATATAATAGATTTCCATTTTTCAGAATCAGGAGGTCATGTCACTCAAGTGACATATGGCTTATTGAAAGAAATAGCTAAAAAATGTGTCCATTACAGTACTGTGTGTTACATTCTACAGTAGAGGTAGCAGACTGTGTCATCGTGTTCAATAAGAAGAGTACCTGTTACTCAGAGCCACAGATGGTGCAAACTTGGCTGACTTCTGAAGGATATATGGGGATTAATCAGATGAAGAAGGGAGAAGAGAAACCATGCAGAGTGAGCAGGATATATATATACTCCAATATGAGAAAGAGAGTGACAAGGTCTGGAATTTAGTCAGCCTGGAAACAAGTTAAAGTCATCAATTGGACAGAGAAAGGCAGAAATTGGCAGGGGATGAAGAAGGAGAAAGAAACTTGAGGAAAGAGTAAAACATTCAAATACTTACAGGACTAGAACTTACAAAATAATATTTAAAAAATTTGATGGAAATACACTGTAAGAATATAATATAATAGAAACATATATGGAATCAGAAATTAGGTTATAAAGCTATTACCTCTAAACCACAATTCCATTCTTCCATGCCGGGGTTTGTGATGCAGAGGCTGAGATTCTTTACATTTCTACCTGCTACTTTGACAAGTGATAACTTGCTCTATTCTGCTAACAAAAGAGTTCAAGAGAGTGTTGAAAAATGCAAGGAGATAAGAGACTCTCTTGTTTCTATTTGTTGGCTGCTCTTCCCACAACAGACGTCCTCAGCCATTTGTTGGTTCCAGTCTCAGGCTTTATTTATTTATTTATTTATTTATTTATTTCCTAGAACTGGCCTTAATGCCTTCCCTCAAAGGACTAGCAGCAGTCTGAGCCCCAGCTCTGCAGGTGTTTCCTCTTTTCTCTACTATCGATAAGCTCAGCCTTTTCCCCTTGTATCCCCCAGGCTTAAGGGTGGTAACTACTTTCTGGAATTACCTCTGGTAATTCAGAGCTTTTGTTTTGGTCTTTGGCCCTATGATAAGTATATAAACTATTGTCAAATTAAATATCTTCTGTTAAAAATGTTAACATCAAGATTGTCTCCTGAGTGATACAGTAAATTCAAATTTAAAATTTTAAAGCATGTAAATTTAAAACACAGTAATACGTTGTCATCAAATGTTGCTTTTATGACTTCAGAACCACAAACACTTTTTTTCCTATACAATGATGTAAATGCCAGTTCTTAGTATATTTTTATTTGTAGGTCAGAGCTTATCTTCGAATTCTTTAATTTGATGTAGTACTTTATGTTTCTATTTATTTTTGTTTTATTTATGATTTATGTAGGTGTCATGATGGGAAATATCTCTTGGCAAATATTTCTTAAAATACTACCTGCCATGTAATCCATATCTAATGTTTGTTATCCACACTAATTAAAAGGGTATTGCAGCCGGAATATGGTCAGCAATAATGTTATAATGAGAGCGTTCTAAACTTGTTGTAATTCCAATAATTTATCATAATTTAATAAAATTTGTTATGCTTTTAATACTCAATAAAATGTTATAAAAATAAGAGCTACAAATAATTATTTAACACACACTTAACTATGATTGCATATATTACCTCATTTGAGTCTGAAAACTTATCAGAGCCTCAAAATACAAAGAAAACTCATGAAGTAGATTTTTTACATTGAGGCTTTTTAAGTGCATGTTAAGTAAGTGATCTGTTTGATTTTAAAGCACAATTGCCTTTTTCAATTATGTAACATACTTCTTTTTGATAAGTAATTAGATTCTCCTGATTTCAAATTGAAATGTTGTTTTTAGTTAAACAATAGAAATGGAACTTAATAAAGTTATCCTAAAATCTTTATATTTAAATATATTATAGATGCAAACTTTTTCTAACATATTTTAAAGTATTATATTTTAAAAATTATTTTTAAATTTCTCTTGTATTACTATTGCATTTTGAAAAGTAAAAATGACAACTTCCAGCTTTAAATTATTTTAAAACACAAATTACACTTTTTATTTTATTAAGACTGGCATTATTTACCACAGATTAACTCATTTAAATGTGTGGAGTACATAGACACACACATATGTATATTTAATATATCTTAAAACTAATGACACCTCTTCTAGATCTGTGTCACAATGATGAGATGGTAGAACAAGATTCAGTCTTCAGCCTTATTAAAGGAGGAAAAAAATTTAAGGAATAAAATATCTTTTATACAGTATTGACAATATTTGCCTGAAACAAATTATGTACTTACTTCGCACTCAGGCACTCTTCTAAAAATTTATTTTTCTTCTTCACATTGTCTTCTATTATTAATTTACTTATGATTTCACACCTTTTGGAATTTACCATCATAAAAATTTCATTACATATTTTGATGGCATTATATAGAGTTGATCATTTCTACTGCATAAGACTCATCATACTCTTATATATAAATTTAATGAAACTCTTAGACATGTTTCCCAGGAGATATGTTTACGAATGTTCATAATACCGAAAATCTAGTGCTAAATCAAATGTTATACAAATGCCAAATTTATTTCAAAACAGAATGTATATAAGCTTTGGTAATCTCACATAATAGAATATTATTACAGAGAAACTACAACTAAATGCACTTTATAAATTATATTTGGAGTATAATGTTGATTCGGCTCCGATGACTGGAGGAACACCAGGGTCCTTTGTCTCGCACCGGTTTAAATAAAACGACACAGACACATGTGGAGTGGTTTTAGGAGGAGAGTTTAATAGGCAAGAAAGAAGGAAGAAGTTCCTCCTTACAAAGACAGAGGTAGGGGTACTCCAAGCCAAAAGAGGGAATCTCGAATGCAGCTGAGAACAGCCAGTTATATTATGAGGCTGGAGGAGGTGGTGTTTGATTTGCATAGGGCCCAGGGGATTGGTTTGACCAGGTTTGTCACTCATGTAGCCCTCAACAAAACTGGCCCTCCCACCTTAGCCTTTTAATACTTAAATGCAGGGTGCCATGATGTTCTACACTCATGGGGATATGTGGGGACAGCCATGTTGCTAGGCACATGTGGGGACAAGAAGAAAGGGGAATTGCCATATTTGAGTGGACCCAGTTTCTAAAGGCTGATATTTGCATATCAAGGCTTGCCGGCTTGGCTTTTCTGCTAGAAAATAAATGCTTCTGGAGCTGCTTTAAAAGAAAAAACAAACAAACAAACAAAAAACTTCCTAAGGATCGCTTTTCCTCTCTATCTGCCTAAATATTGAGTAGAAAAAATTCCAGGAACATGCATATGTTTTCCTGACGACTTTTTTAAAAGTACACTTACACGCAGACACACACACACACACACACGCACGCACACATTTAAGAATATGTTAAGTCTTAAGACTTAGAAAATATTTACTTGGTGGAGGGAGACCAGGGAGTGAAAAGAGTGGCAAGAGGTAATCTCTTTCAATACAGTTAGAGGTAAACTATGTTAACATTTTAGAACTCATATTAGTGGCCAAAATAAAGCAGCGTTTTTCCAAGGATGATCATTTATTGAGAGTAATTAAGAATGTCCTGGCCGGGCGCGGTGGCTCAAGCCTGTAGTCCCAGCACTTTGGGAGGCCGAGAAGGGCGGATCACGAGGTCAGGAGATCGAGACTATCCTGGCTAACACGGTGCAACCCCATCTGTACTAAAAAATACAAAAAAACTAGCCAGGCGAGGTGGCAGGAGCCTGTAGTCCCAGCTACTTGGGGGGCTGAGGCAGGAGAATGGCGTAAACCCGGGAGGTGGAGCTTGCAGTGTGCTGAGATCCGGCCACTGCACTCCAGCCTGGGTGACAGAGTGAGACTCCGTCTCAAAAAAAAAAAAAAAAAAAATGTCCTGAGAGATATGTGCATGTCAATTTGGAGAAGCATATTGGTAAGCAGAGCCATTTTATTGTTATGTCTTTGATTAAAAATAGACTGGGTGGAATTATTAACAGATTAGTTCCTTGTGAAAGAAGAACAATGCAACTCAGGTTAAAGTCACTAAGATCAAAGTATGGCTGAGTTAATAATTGCATTGCTTTAAACCAAAGGCTATATTCATAACTGATTTTAAATATATGTAGTAAAATCAAAGTAAATTGAAGTAAAAACATCTTTACTGAGGCATATGCAGAAAACCCACACAAGATAATAGAGGCATATTTCCGTATACTAATTATTTATCCTTTCATCTTTTATGCATCTATCTACATACCCACTTGCCTTTCAATCTACCTTCCTACCTATCTATTTTTCTGTTTTGTCTATTTGTATAAAATTCTATTTTTGTTTTTTGCTTGTTTGTTTTGAGATAAGGTCTAGCTGTGTGTTCCAGGCTGGAGGTCAATGGCACTATTATGGCTTAATGCAGTCTTGACCTCCAAATCTTAAACAATCCTCCTACCTCAGCCTCCCAAGGAGCTGGAACTATAGGCATGTGCCACCATGTCTGGCTAATTTTTTATTTTTTGTAGAGATGTGTCTCTCACCATGTTGCCCAGTCTGGTCTCGAGCTCCTGGGCTGAAGCAATGCTCTCACCTTGGCCCCCTAAAGTGCTGGGATTACAGGTGTGAGCCACCATGCCTAGCCTAACATTCTGTTTTGCACAAAACTTGAGATGAAGAGCATTTGACCTGACCTTCCAATGGATAAACTTACAAGCATATTGTATGTCCTTTGAAAACTATACAGATAGAAGTTGAATAATTTTTAAACTGTGTCTACATCTTTAAAAATAAATATAATTTTCTGCAATATGTAATAATAAATAGCTGTTATTCAATTTGTCATTCAATTTGTTCTTGAATACATTTTTAAAGCATTGGCATCATTTTCTAAGAATTTATTTAATTAAATATTTTTTATATTCTGTCCGTTTTACTTACTTATTAAAATAATAAAAATACAGAATAGCTGAATTATATATTGCAACTTTAAAAATTGGAAAGACAAGGAAAATATAATATAGGAAATCAATGTGATATATTAATAGGAAATAATACGAAACCAATAATAAAATCTCAAAATGAAACTCTTGATAGACTAACAGAAGCATAAGAATTTGAAGAATGGGAATCTTCATAGGACTAATCAAATATATTTGCAAAATGTGAAGAATCAACAAGACTGGAAAGCATAACTTTCATTCATTTAACCGATATATACTGACATCTGTATATTCAAATGCCTGGGACACCATCCTGTTCATGTATTATCTAATATGAACTAGACACTGTTCCAGGCATATGAATATACAGATGTCAGTAAATAAAACAGACACCATGAAGCTTATATTCTTGTGGAGCAGAAAGAGAATAAACAATAAAGATAATAAATAAGTAAATTATTTTCAACAGTTAAGTAGAAAAAGAAAAATTAGAGAATTATAAGAAGAATTTAGGTGTGTGATTTGGAGATTGACGTTACAGTATTTAGTAGAATGGTCAAGGTAGGCCTTTTGAGATGATGGAGGGTTTTAGAATAGTCTTGGAAATGACAACTCAGTCAATTGTGTCTGGGGAAAACATTCCAGCCACTGGGATGGGAAGAATAAGAATACTCAGGAGATAATATAGTGTCATTCAGGGAACAACAAGGTGGCCAGTTTGGTGGGCTAAAATGTTGAGGGAAGTCAGGGACCCCAAATGGAGGGACTGGCTGGAGCCACAGCAGGGAACATAAATTGTGACGATTTCATATTAATATGGACATTTATCAGTTTCCAAATAATACTTTTATAATTTCTTATGCCTGTCTTTACTTTAATATTTTAATCCTGTTATCTTAGTAAGCTGTGTATGTAGGTCACCTCAGGACCACAGTGATAATTGTGTTAGCTGTACAAATTGATTGTAAAACATGTGTGTTTGAACAATATGAATATGTGCACCTTGAAAAAGAACAGAATAACAGCGATTTTTATGGAACCGGAGCAGACAACCATAAGGTCTGACTGCCTGTGGGGTCGGGCAAAAAGAGCCATATTTTTCTTCTTGGAGAGAGCCTATCAATGGATGTGCAAGTAGGAAAGGTATCACTAAATTCTTTTCCTAGCAAGTAATATTAATATTAATACCCTGGGAAAGGAATGCATTCCTAGGGGGAGGTCTATAAATGGCTGCTCTGGGAATGTCTGTCTTATGAAGTTGAGATGAGGACTGAGATATACCCTGGTCTCCTGCAGAACCTTCAGGATTACTAGGGTGGGGAAAAACTCTGCCCTGGTAAATTTGTGGTCAGATCGGTTCTCTGCTCTTGAATCCTGTTTTCTGTTGTTTAGGATGTTTATCAAGACAATATGTGCACCACTGAACATAGACCCTTATCAATGATTCTGCTTTTGCCTTTTGCCCTGTGATCTTTGTTGGACCCTTATCAGTGGTTCTGCTTTTGCCCTTTGTCCTTTTCCCTTAGAAAACATGTGATCTTTGTTAGACCCTTATTAGTGGTTCTGCTTTTTGCTCTTTGAAGTATGTGATCTTTGTATCTACTCCCTGTTCTTACACCGCCTCCCCTTTTGAAACCCTTAATAACAACTTGCTGCTCTGAGACTCAGGCAGGGATCATTGTCCTAGCGATATGTGATGTCACCCCCAGCAGCCCAGCTGTAAAATTCCTCTCTTTGTACTGTCTCTCTTTCTCAGTCAGCTGACACTTATGGAAAATAGAAAGAACCTCTGTTGAAATATTGGGGGTGGATTCCCCCAATATTAAGAGAACAAATAGTAGAGGATATCAGAGATAAGATAGTGGGATATGATGGGTAACAATGTAACCTTACCCATCATTTGGGCCCTTGTAGTTGCTTCTAAAGATTTTGGCTTCTAACTCTGAATGAAATGGTGTACCTGTACAGAAGTTTGAACACAAGAGCAACATGCTATTATTTGCAATTTAAAAAGATCTCTGGATTTTGTATTGAGAACAAACTATAGGATAGAAATATGGCTAGAGCAGTGTGACTGGCTCAGAGTCACAGTAATAGTCAAAAGATGATAATTGTGGTTCCAGTGCTCAAAAATGTGCATTATAAAGGTCAGTCCTACAGTTGTGAAACTTTGGCGACAATCTCAGAGCATCAAATAAGTGCTCCAGTGTTGTCATGATGAAATATTTCACCAAATTCAGTGAATGGGTTGATGTCTCTAATATGAGAGATGACTATACAATACAAACAAAACAAAGTATTATGGTGAGTATAAATGAAGAACAAATGTATCATAACATTTGCTTCATTTGGCAACAAGATTACATCATTATCTGAAAATTGAAAATATTATTTTGGCATACCTGAATAAATAAATGTGTGAAAGAATCATTGATATATCTGAATACTCTAGAACATAGACTCCAGAGCTTAAAGAGAGTGTTTCAGTCACTACTTTATCACCAGACTTTATCACCAGACTGCAGAACATTACACAATTTACCAGACTTTATCACCAGACTTCAGAACATTACATAAAATATGAGACTCCATCCATAATAATTTGTTGAAATAAGTATTGAATAAACAAAAGACTTATAATCGGTTATGCCAGGTAGATATTTCAAAAGAAAATTACTATTTCAGACATAAAAATTGGCTATTTTAATTGCTTTACTTCTTTAAAATTGTGATTTTATATGCACCAAGATTCAAAATTTACTTTCACATTTTTTTTTTTTTTTGAGATGGAGTCTTCCTCTGTTGCCCAGGTTAGAGTGCAGTGGTGAGATCTCGGCTCACTGCAACCTCTGTCTCCTGGTTTCCAACAATTCTCCTGCCTCAGTCTCCTGGGTAGCTGGTACTACAGGTGCATGCCACCATGCCGGCTAATTTTGTATTTTTAGTAGAGACAGTGTTTTGTCATGTTGGCAAGGCTGGCCTGAAACTCCTGACCACAGGTGATCTGCCTGTCTAGACCTCCCAAAGTTGTTGGGATTACAGGCATAAGCCACCACACTTGACCTTACTTTCACTTACTAAAGCACTGTTTATTTTTTATTGAAATAGACTATAACTTTTGATTTTTGAATTATTATTTATAGAACATATCATGAACATACTTTAAGAGGTGCAGAATTTCACCCAAACTTAGTCTGTTTCTTATGTAACACAGTATATATATATGCGCCTGATTTTTAAGACAATCTGAAATAATTCATTCCTGTTTGTCTATCTGTGTATCTATCTATCTATCTACCAAACTATAACCTATCTGGATGTTTCTTCATGTAAAAGAACATTTTTTAAAATTCAAAAACTATTAATTCTGTGGTGTTATGTGAACTTAAATTATAGAATTAGTGCCAAAACTTAATTGTAGGGTTAGTGCTAAAACTTAAAAAGTAACATAAATTGAAACATCTTGTTAGAATTTTATATATATATATATTATATATTATTGATAGAGCTTCACCATTAGCTACTCAGTATGTAAACCAGAAAGCACAGTCTGAATACAGCAACTTTCTACAATCAAAGAAGACAGTCAATGAGGTTGAATAGCACATAATTAAATAAATAGGTGCTTAAAAACTGCCTAGAGGCTTTTAGGGTGTATAAAATATGTATCAGACTTTAGATACCAGATATTAATAATATTAGTTAAGTAAAGTGAAATAAAATGTGACTGATGATATGCAAAAATAAAAAGAAAATACTGGAAAATCTTGAATTTGCTAATATATCTTTCTTCAAAATACTCATATAGTTTTATTCCATGGTGTATATGTAAAAGCCTGTCAAATATTCCTGGTATACCTTACTCGCTAGATAGTATTGGCAAGGAATAATTAGTGAACACATTTTAATTTAGTTTTGAAAATTTATCAAACCCTATAAAGCATCAAATAAGGTATAGGCTTTTCCAATTGTTTAACATACAATGCTTGCTTCAGAAGTTTTTGAAGCCACTACAATGAACTCAGAATATTTGGAGAGTTTTAATTTTGTCATTCGTTCACTAACCGAAGGTGTATGCTATTTTTATCTACAAGGAAATAAGCCTGGAAAATTTTTTTCTCCAACTGTAGTGAAATCAGGGGACTATAAACCAAGACTTCATGGGACTATATGGGCAGAAACTCCCTGATCTTGGCAAGAAATGAGTCTTTGGGGAGTGAGCCTGTTGAGAAACCAGAACATTAGAAATATTGAAGTAACATTTTATTTGCTAAAAAAAAAAAAAAAAGTATTTTATTGTGTAAGTTTATACCTTAGCACCACTTTCTGATAGTATTACAACCCTCAAAACCTGAGTAGAAAGTACTAATATCCACATCAAAATACTCTTGAGGATTCCTCATATGATTATTTTTTGCCTACTCGCGTAAATAGTAATCATCATAATAATTGTAAATGAACATATAAAACTATTTCATCAAATCATAGAAAATGTGACCTTTTTTTTTTTTTTTGAGATGGAGTCTCGCTCTGCCGCCCAGGCTGGAGTGCAGTGGCGGGATCTCAGCTCACTGCAAGCTCCGCCTCCTGGGTTTATGCCATTCTCCTGCCTCATCCTCCCGAGTAGCTGGCGCCCGCCACGTCGCCCGGCTAGTTTTTTGTATTTTTTAGTAGAGACGGGGTTTCACCGTGTTCGCCAGGATGATCTCGATCTCCTGACCTCGTGATCCGCCCGTCTCGGCCTCCCAAAGTGCTAGGATTACAGGCTTGAGCCACCATGCCCGGCCGAAAATGTGGTCTTAAGAAAATAAACAATCAAACAAAAAAGAAAATACTGGTCTTATTATCATTTAGAAATCAATGTATTTGTATGACTCTTCATTGCCAAATTTATTTCATTTTGCTTTCACAGATTTATAAAGGCCTAACAGTATTTTTGATATGTGCTATCATGCTCAAAAATCTTTATGACTAGATTTTAATAAGACAGTCTGAAGAATACATATTCCTAAAGTACTTCTAAACTCAGCATTTCTATAATTTTTAACTGATTATAGGATAGTTAAATGATTAACAGATACATTGTATTGATACATAGATATACCTACAGTAAATTTTATAAAAGCAAGTGAAAAATTGTTTAGATAAAGAAACGTTTGCATATAAAGTATATCACTAGTTAAACAAAAAGAAACCCATTTTCCTGTATAATTTATATTTTTGCGTGGATAATTGAATCAGATCCTCCTTAATTTTCTTGTAAAATATTCAATATAAATTGCATTCAAAATTCCTGAAAAATTATAATTTCTCAGTGGGAAACTTGCATTCTATTGTTTTTACAATAGGAAAAGTGGTTAAACATGAGTTTTCCTCCACCTATTACATTCTTAATACAAGAAAGGAACAATTTATTCCTAAAACTTATTCTAAAAAATAGAATGAAAATTATGGAAGACTTCAGTTTTCAACACCCTATCCTAACTTAAAAGACTATAACTCCAGCTGTTTCCTTCCTTGTCATTGTTCTTTCCAGTAAAGCATGAGTGCTTTTTTAAATCATATAGCTTGCACCAAAGATTATTCTGTACGTTATTATACTTATCATCAATTATTCTAAAACATATGTAATATCAAACTCATGATACATGTTAAAATTCTGTGGTTTCTTTTATTTCTAAGTATGTAGATGTGCTTTTGTCTGTGTGTATTTTCAACTGTATATTCTCTTGGCTAAAATGCAAAATTACGGTTGTTATTTTGGCTTATTTTATTTTCCTTGTAATTAGTACATAATTAGTCATAGTGTTAGCATGTTGTTATAAACATATTATTGGAAAATCAAAATCTTCCATTTTCTTATTTTAAAAATTTTCTGATATTTTTACCTACAAAGTAGTATCCAAATTTACAAGTCATCACATTTAAAAAATACAATAGTTAACAAAAATGATAAAATCTATTTCAATATTATGAAAATCTGTAGCCATAGATATATTCAACATATTGTAACCTAAGATTTGGCAAGTTCTAGTGAGACATGGAATAAAGGAATTTCATTGTGATGAAGAAATTCTTATGCCATTCTTGAGAATCTATTTAAATGTAACCGCCTAAGCATTTTTTTTTCCTATAGTGTATTTCCTGTAGTTAATCCTCTTACTCACTGGACTTATTCCAGATTCTTTTATTATAAGTAATAAAATCATAGGAATACTCTACACTAGCACTTTAGAATTAAACCTGATTTCTCTCATTAGAGCTTAGCAATTTTCCCCCTCATGTTTGTTGAAAAAGGATAAAATCCAGGACAAAAATACTAGTGAATAAGACTTCCTATGTCCCTCCAACAAAGAAAAATCCCAAACATCAATATTGTCAAATAGGGATCCAATTTAAGCTTGATACTAAATAATGAAAATTGCTAAATATTAATGTTTCTTTATGTAAACATATTGAAATAGCCAGTTGATAGACATAGTAAGTTACAATGAGCAGCCTGAAATCAGATCATTAAACAATTCTAGTAAGGGTTAGTCTTTTAAAGGATTAATCTGCTAAAAATTATGCTACTTTTGGTCTCCCTAAACTCACGCAAAAACATCTAATATATAAATCTCTGAGAGCCATGTTTTTCAACATATAGATGATGATACACATCTGTAAATCTCAATACAATTACAAATGTCTCTATTCATTTAAAAAAAAAAAAAAGTTATTGTGTTAAGACCTGGGGTTTCAGTAGCGAGCTACACAAAATTTGCTGCTATCTTCATGGAGCTTTGTGGGGGTGCAAGTCAGGAAAACATTAAACACTTCCATTCCTTTTCTCCACTCTTCTGGTGTCAGGGAGGCGCCACAAGGATCTGAACCTTTACCAATACCTTGTGGCTATAATGTAGTAGTATGCATTAGCTTTTGCTTCTCTCTTTCTGATTGCAGGGGGCATAATGGGAGCTAATATAATATTCAAAGATGGACACAATGAGAGATGCATGGCATCCTTGTACTTTCACCAGGAAGTGTCAACAAGGCCCAGAAAAGTTTTGATCTTTACCACATATTTGTGCAATAAAGTAGCGTGAGTCATTGCCAATATTTCTCATGAACTTGGATGCAGAGCTTCAAGGAAATATTAGCAAATCATGTATGTAAGTAAATATACAAACACACATCCCTGTGCACACACACATATAGAGAGAATTATGCACCATTATAGACCATTATCAATTATACACTATGTCCAACTGGGATTTATTCCAAGTGTGTAAGACTGCTTCAATACTCAAAAATAAATCTGTGTAATCCACCATATTTACGGGCTAAAGAAGAAAAATCAATTGATTATATCAATGGATGCACACAAAACCATTGACAAAGTCTAACACCTATTCATGATAAAAACTTCTGGCAAACTAAGCAAAGAAAATGTTTCTCAATTTAATAAAGAATATTTATCAAAAAATATTACACCTAATTGTGGAAATATTAAATGTTTTTTTCTCTGTATTTGGAAATAAGACCAATAACAAGGAGAATGACACAGTGGATCTTTGTGATAATGCAACTATTCTGTATGTTCCTTGTACCATGTCAGTATCTTAGTAGAGACATTTTAATATATGTTTTCAAGGTGGGGGAAAATTGGTTAAAATGTACATAAGATCTGTATGTATTTTTTTCAACTGCATGTGCATCTATAATTATCTCAAAATAAAAATTTTAATTAAAAACATGACATGAAAATAAGATTGGAAACCATTATGATGGTTTTTAGAGCAACCATATATTTTTAGGACTTCTAACAATTTCAGTAACAAAATGATGAATATGTTTCCAGTAAAGTTGAACAGAAGATGAAAACAAAAGGTTCCACAAAGCTATGAAGAATTTACCAATTTTGTTGATAATTAAAATATTTTTAAATTATATTTAATGATTACTTCCAAGAACATCTTAGAAAAGGAGATGAAATCCCTGGGGACATTCTTAAGGAATGTTTGTTATAGACCTAGCCAAAATAAGATATTTTTATTTGCTTGTTTGTTTTTTTCTTGAAACAAACTGTCTGATTGAACAGAGATTGCAAGATAATAATGGGTAATAACTAATTCTAATAATAGAATTAATAACTAGGACCTACATCCTGAAAGAGGAGTTATGAATCATTTAGTGGAGATTTTTATTAATTTTTTGTGCATAATTTGGTTATAAAAATTGTCCATATTTTCACCATAGGTATACCATACATAATTTGTACACAGAAATTATAGCAAAACTTACAACTCTAGTCTTCTGGGATCAGAAAGGTAGTAATCTACACATTTTTAAAATTTGCCTGCTACAAATTCCTTAGAAGTTTTGGATGAAATATAATAAACATCCATGCAATGAAGAGTTGAGCTCACAAAGGAATAAAGAAAAATGTAAGTGGGTTGGGATAGGGTAGTGGTAGTTGAAAACCAGAGTTGTAAAATCATGTTGATATTCCAGATGTCTGTAACTGAGAAACTTGGTATATTGCCTAAGAAAGCTTGAAAATAAAACTTGCACTCTCACAAGGCAGTGGATTAGAGCTAAATCTAAATAGAAGTACCTTTCAGATTCAATTAATAAAATTATCCACTCAATTTCTAAAATCAATTGTTTCAAGCTAGGCTCTATCTGAAGAAATTATATGTGAAGATTTATAGCCACAAGCTGGTTATTACAACGACCTAGGTTTTTCCTGGGCATTGCCTGCATGGTCTGGGTAAATTCATTGTGAGAAAATAGCATTAAAGATGATACCATATTGATACAAGTTCTGAGGTTTAAATCTGGAAAACCAAAAGCAAATTTTTTTAGGGTGGAAACACTATTAACTCAGATATGTTCTATAATAAATACTATAAAACTACATATACTCCTGCCATATGATTCAGCTATCAACCTCCTTGGTATTTATCCAAATAAGCTGAAAACTTAGGTCAACTAAAAATCCAGTACATGGATGTTTTTAGCAGCTTTATTTACAATAGGCAAAACTTGGAAGCAACCAATATGTCATTCATTAGGTGAATGAATAAGCTGTAGTATATCCAGACAATGAACTATTATTTAGTACTAAAATAAATAAATAAATAAATAAATAAGCTAAGCTACCAAATCATTAAAAGACACAGATGAAGTTTAATTGCATGTTACTAAATGGAAAAAGCCAATGCAGAGGGTAAGGTGAGGGAGGAACAAATAGGCAGAGTACAGAGGATTTTTAGGGCAATGAAACTACTATGTATAATACTATAATGGTGGTATCTGTCATTATACATTTGTTCAAAACCATAGAATGTACAAGAACAAAAAATGAATGCTAATTTAAACTGTGAACTTTATTAAAATGTAAACTTTGGATAATAATGATGTATTAATGGAAGTTTATCAACTGTAACAAATGTACCACTCACGTTTACCAAATGTACCAACACATAGAACAGAGCACACCAGGTACAGTAACTTCGAGGAGTTCCAATCATGCTGATGTATCTCTAGTTATATCTCTGTTTTACAGATTTTGTTCCAACACCAACAGAATACAAATTATTTTAAATGGGTTCCTCTGCTGACAGAGACCTTTGGCGGAGAGATATATTTGACATGGATAATTGAAAGCCAGCTAATGAAGAACAGTGAAACCAGCATGGTAGAATGTTAATTAGCCACCTTCATTTATTGGAAAAAATGAAATTTTTACATGTTACACTCTAACAAGTAACTTGGTCTGTATTAATATTTTATACTTAATGGGATACAATAATGTTTGAATAAATATAGTCATTGTTTTTCACAAATTAAAACATATGGTCAATTACTGGTCCAGATCTGCTTATTTCTCATGTATGATTTTCTAAGATTTAAAAGATGCTTTCTACATTTTCTCTTATAAAGAATACCAAAAGATTGAAAGGAATCATGAGACTTTGTCACATTACCTATGTGCAACTTTTAATTTTAATTTTATTTAGTAATTAGAAGACCTAATATTCTTTACATCAATAGATGAAGAATGAATCCTTTATAGGCAAAACAAGTTGTCTTTTGTTGTACTTTAAAAGTTTAGATGCTATACCTGAACAATGATAGATTTGTTAAATCGATGAAAATATACTAAGTGCATTAGCACAACTCTTCAGTTTAATTACCTGAGAAATCAAGAAAGGATAATATAGGTTACTCATTTTGATCACTAGTTATATTATAGCTAAATTCTATGCTAGGCAATATTGAGTTATGATGTCAATATAAATTCCAGACACTCTGAGTGAAGAGTAAGGTGTACTGGAATACTTCCAATCAAACACTTTGATCATGTGGAAAATTTTATGTAGCAACTGAGCGAAAACGTGTTTTCTCATGAGTTATTTCTATTTATTGATCCTTCCTATTTGTTTGACTTGCTCCTGATGAATTACATCTTTCTTGTCTTCAACTACAATCATTTTCCTCAGGAATTCTATCACTTTTGATTTCTTTCAGTTTTGATGTTTAAAATTTGCCATTACTGGCGTGATTCTTCAATTAGCACTTCTCTACTGAGGCAGCCTTCTGAGCATTTGCTTGTCTTGTTTTATTTTGTTTTACCTTAGTGTTCATTAAAAACAGGATTGTCTCTGAAAATTTTATGAATAATCATTTTTTATCTTCATTCAGATATGTCTGGCATACGATGATGCCAGAATATAAAGTTTATGTGAATGTTAGACCAAAAAAGAAATACATTGTCAAAAATCAGCAGCTCTAGAAAAAAAAAAAAAAAATGATAATAATGGTATTATGCAGTTATCAGAATCCTCATTAGCAGTACCTTCTATTTTTAGCTGGATGTGGTTGCTCATGCCTGTAATCCCAACTACTCAGGAGGCGGTGGTGGGAGGATTGCTTGAGGCCAGGAGTTCAAGACCAGCCTGAATAACACAGGGAAACTCCCATCCCTAAATTTGTTTTCAAAAATTAGCTGAGCATGGTTGCACACATCTGTAGTCTCAGCTACTTGGGAGCCTAATGTAGGAGAATCCCTTGAGTCCAGCAGTTCTAGGCTGCAACAAACTATGACTCTAGCACTGCACTCCAGATGGAGAAAGAGAGCATACCCCCTTTCTAACAACAACAACAACAAAAAAACAGAAACTAAAAGCAATACAATACCTCCTATTTCGCAAACATTTAACAGGTCAGCAGGATAAATATTAAACAAGGAGAGTGTGCTTGTCATTTGTGGTCAAATTAATAAGCAAAATTTCCCATAGGAACTTATACAATGAATACTAAAATGACAGATGTATCATTGATTAAATTAATTTTGTATACAAACATGTTATTAAGGTATTGTTACAAATGTAGCCTTCGTATTCTTTTTTTTTTTTTATGGGATTTTTTTTTTTTAATTTATTATACTTTAAGTTCTAGGGTACATGTGCATGACGTTTATATCATGTATAACTCCCCAATGCAATCCCTCCCTCCTCCCCCCTCCCCATGATAGGCCCCAGTGTGTGATGTTCCCCTTCCCGAGTCCAAGTGATCTCATTGTTCAGTTCCCACCTATGAGTGAGAACATGCGGTGTTTGGTTTTCTCTTCTTGTGATAGTTTGCTAAGAATGATGGATTCCAGCTGCATCCATGTCCCTACAAAGGATGCAAATTCATCCTTTTTTTATGGCTGCATAGTATTCCATGGTGTATATGTGCCACATTTTCTTAATCCAGTCTGTCACAGATGGACATTTGGGTTGATTCCAAGTCTTTGCTATTGTGAATAGTGCCGCAATAAACATACGTGTGCATGTGTCTTTGTAGTAGAGTAATTTATAATCCTTTGGGTATATACCCAGTAGTGGATGGCTGGGTCATATGGTACATCTAGTTCTAGATCCTGGAGGAATCGCCATACTCTTTTCCATAATGGTTGAACTAGTTTACAATCCCACCAACAGTGTAAAAGTGTTCCTATTTCTCCACATCCTCTCCAACACCTGTTGTTTCCTGACTTCTTAATGATTGCCATTCTAACTGGTGTGAGATGGTATCTCATTGTGGTTTTGATTTGCATTTCTCTGATGGCCAGTGATGATGAGCATTTTTTCATGTGTCTGTTGGCTGTATGGATGTCTTCTTTTGAGAAATGTCTGTTCATATCCTTTGCCCACTTTTTGATGGGGTTGTTTGTTTTTTCTTGTATATTTGTTTGAGTTCTTTGTAGATTCTGGATATTAGCCCTTTGTCAGATGAGTATGTTGCAAAAATTTTCTCCCATTCTGTTGGTTGCCTGTTCACTCTGATGGTAGTTTCTTTTGCTGTGCAAAAGCTCTTTAGTTTAATTAGATCCCATGTGTCAATTTTGGCTTTTGCTGCCGTTGCTTTTGGTGTTTTAGACATGAAGTCCTTGCCCATGCCTATGTCCTGAATGGTACTACCTAGATTTTCTTCTAGGGTTTTTATGGTATTAGGTCTAACATTTAAGTCTCTGATCCATCTTGAATTAATTTTCGTATAAGGGGTAAGGAAAGGATCCAGTTTCAGCTTTCTACTTATGGCTAGCCAATTTTCCCAGCACCATTTATTAAATAGGGAATCCTTTCCCCATTTCTTGTTTTGTCAGGTTTGTCAAAGATCAGATGGCTGTAGATGTGTGGTATTATTTCTGAGGACTCTGTTCTGTTCCATTGGTCTATATCTCTGTTTTGGTACCAGTACCATGCTGTTTTGGTTACTGTAGCCTTGTAGTATAGTTTGAAGTCAGGTAGCGTGACGCCTCCAGCTTTGTCCTTTTGACTTAGGATTGTCTTGGCAATGCGGGCTCTTTTTTGGTTCCATATGAACTTTAAAGCCGTTTTTTCCAATTCTGTGAAGAAAGTCATTGGTAGCTTGATGGGGATGGCATTGAATCTATAAATAACCTTGGGCAGTATGGCCATTTTCACGATATTGATTCTTCCTATCCATGAGCATGGTATGTTCTTCCATTTGTTTGTGTCCTCTTTGATTTCACTGAGCAGTGGTTTGTAGTTCTCCTTGAAGAGGTCCTTTACATCCCTTGTAAGCTGGATTCCTAGGTATTTTATTCTCTTTGAAGCAATTGTGAATGGAAGTTCATTCCTGATTTGGCTCTCTGCTTGTCTGTTACTGGTGTATAAGAATGCTTGTGATTTTTGCACATTAATTTTGTATCCTGAGACTTTGCTGAAGTTGCTTATCAGCTTAAGAGATTTTGGGCTGAGACAATGGGGTTTTCTAAATATACAATCATGTCATCTGCAAACAGGGACAATTTGACTTCTTCTTTTCCTAACTGGATACCCTTGATTTCTTTCTCTTGCCTGATTGCCCTAGCCAGAACTTCCAACACGATGTTGAATAGGAGTGGTGAGAGAGGGCATCCCTGTCTTGTGCCAGTTTTCAAAGGGAATTTTTCCAGTTTTTGCCCATTCAGTATGATATTAGCTGTGGGTTTGTCATAAATAGGTCTTATTATTTTGAGGTACGTTCCATCAATACCGAATTTATTGAGCGTTTTTAGCATAAAGGGCTGTTGAATTTTGTCAAAAGCCTTTTCTGCATCTATTGAGATAATCATGTGGTTCTTGTCTTTGGTTCTGTTTATATGCTGGATTACGTTTATTGATTTGCGAATGTTGAACCAGCCTTGCATCCCAGGGATGAAGCCCACTTGATCATGGTGGATAAGCTTTTTGATGTGCTGCTGAATCCGGTTTGCCAGTATTTTATTGAGAATTTTTGCATCGATGTTCATCAGGGATATTGGTCTAAAATTCTCTTTTTTTGTTGTGTCTCTGCCAGGCTTTGGTATCAGGATGATGTTGGCCTCATAAAAAGAGTTAGGGAGGATTCCCTCTTTTTCTATTGATTGAAATAGTTTCAGAAGGAATGGTACCAGCTCCTCCTTGTACCTCTGGTAGAATTCAGCTGTGAATCCATCTGGTCCTGGACTTTTTTTGGTGGGTAGGCTATTAATTGTTGCCTCAATTTCAGAGCCTGCTATTGGTCTATTCAGGGATTCACTTCTTCCTGGTTTAGTCTTGGAGAGTGTAAGTGTCCAGGAAATTATCCATTTCTTCTAGATTTTCTAGTTGATTTGCGTAGAGGCATTTATAATATTCTCTGATGGTTGTTTGTATTTCTGTGGGGTCGGTGATGATATCCCCTTTATCATTTTTATTGCGACTATTTGATTCCTCTCTCTTTTCTTCTTATTAGTCTTGCTAGCGGTCTGTCAATTTTGTTGATCTTTTCAAAAAACCAACCCTGGATTCATTGATTTTTTGGAGGGTTTTTTGTGTCTCTATCTCCTTCAGTTCTGCTCTGATCTTAGTTATTTCTTGCCTTCTGCTAGCTTTTGAATGTGTTTGCTCTTGCCTCTCTAGATCTTTTAATTGTGATGTTAAAGTGTCAATTTTAGATCTCTCCTGCTTTCTCTTGTGGGCATTTAGTGCTATAAATTTCCCTCTACACACTGCTTTCAATGTGTCCCAGAGATTCTGGTATGTTGTATCTTTGTTCTCATTGGTTTCGAAGAACATCTTTATTTCTGCTTTCATTTCGTTATGTACCCAGTAGTCATTCAGGAGCAGGTTGTTCAGTTTCCATGTAGTTGAGCGGTTTTGATTGAGTTTCTTAGTCCTGAGTTCTAGTTTGATTGCACTGTGGTCTGAGAGACAGTTTGTTATAATTTCTGTTCTTGTACATTTGCTGAGGAGTGCTTTACTTCCAATTATGTGGTCAATTTTGGAATAAGTGCGATGTGGTGCTGAGAAGAATGTATATTCTGTTGATTTGGGGTGGAGAGTTCTATAGATGTCTATTAGGTCCACTTGGTGCAGAGATGAGTTCAATTCCTGGATATCCTTGTTAACTTTCTGTCTCGTTGATCTGTCTAATGTTGACAGTGGAGTGTTGAAGTCTCCCATTATTATTGTCACCTGGAAGTGCAAGGGGGAAGGGAATCCCTTTTCCTAGCCAGGGGAACTGAGACACACAACACCTGGAAAATCGGGTAACTCCCACCCCAATACTGCGCTTTAAGGAAACAGGCACACCAGGAGAATATATCCCATACCTGGCCGGGAGGGTCCCACGCCCACGGAGCCTCCCTCACTGCTAACACAGCCGTCTGCGGCGATCTATCCGCAAGGCAGCAGCGAGGCTGGGAGGGGCGCCCGCCATTGCTGAGGCTTAAGTAGGTAAACAAAGCCGCTGGGAAGCTCGAACTGGGTGGAGCTCACAGCAGCTCAAGGAAGCCTGCCTGTCTCTGTAGACTCTACCTCTGCGGACAGCGCACAGCTGCAGTCCATTAGGGGAAAGAGCGGGGCCGTTGCAGACGCGAATGACTCTGTCTGACAGCTTTGGGGAGAGCCGAGGATCTCCTAACGTGGAGGTTGAGATCTGAGAACGGACAGACTGCCTGCTCAGGTGGGTCCCTGACCCCTGAGTAGCCTAGCTGGGAGACATCCCCCACTAGGGGCAGTCGGACACCCCACACCTCACAGGGTGGAGTCACCCCTGAGAGGAAACTTCCAAAGAAAGAATCAGACAGGTACACTCGCTGTTCAGCAATATTCTATCTTCGGCAACCTCTGCTGCTGACACCCAGGAAAACAGGGTCTGGAGTGGACCTCAAGCAATCTCCAACAGACCAACAGACAGTCCTTCTGACTGTCAGACGGAAAACTATCAAACAGGAAGGACACCTATACCAAAACCCCATCAGTGTGTCACCATCATCAAAGACCAGAGACAGATAAAACCACAAAGATGGGGAAGAAGCAGGGCAGAAAAGCTGGAAATTCAAAAAATAAGAGCACATCTCCCCCTGCAAAGGAGCGCAGCCCATCGCCAGCAACGGATCAAAGCTGGTCAGAGAATGACTTTGACGAGATGAGAGAAGAAGGCTTCAGTCCATCAAACCTCTCAGAGCTAAAGGAGGAATTACGTATTCTAACTTTTAATGTAAGTTTCTATTATTAACAAAATGTCTGTAGATGAACATATCCAGTTATTTCACTGATAGATCCAGTTATATTGCAATTAACATGTCAATAGAAATAAAAATAGTGATAGTAGTGAATGTATTAAAAAAGTTAAATGTTGGCCGGGCGCGGTGGCTCAAGCCTGTAATCCCAGCACTTTGGGAGGCTGAGACGGGCGGATCACGAGGTCAGGAGATCGAGATCATCCTGGCGAACACGGTGAAACCCCGTCTCTACTAAAAAATACAAAAAACTAGCCGAGTGAGGTGGCGGGCGCCTGTAGTCCCAGCTACTCGGGAGGCTGAGGCAGGAGAATGGTGTTGTGAACCTGGGAGGCAGAGCTTGCAGTGAGCTGAGATCCAGCCACTGCACTCCAGCCTGGGCGACAGAGCGAGACTCCGTCTCAAAAAAAAAAAAAAAAAAATTAAAAAGTTAAATGTTGAATTTTTTATTTAAATTGACTGTATTACTCTATCAGAATATCAAAATAAAACGAAATAATTTTTTTTAGAAAAACAGTCATAAATTTTAGTATGACGTCATTTTTTTTCACTCTGTGAAAAGGATAGGCACGCTTATCATAGCGTAATATAAATGAATGAGTTTTGACTGAATACTCTGTGCTGACCAAGTTAGCAAAAAGGGAAGAAAAAAATGTTATTTTAAAAATTGCTGGCAGTTTAAATGACTTGCTCTAAGAGGGTTGCAGAATTATTCACCGAAATTAACCTTTTTAACCTTTGTTAAAACACAACCAAAACATACCTTGCTTGGCCTCTTCAGTGATGAAAAGCAAGGCATGTTTGTTATTACCTTCACAGAAAGTATTTAAATAAATAAGGATTAGATTGCTTGTAAAACAATGCAACAGGAATTTTGGGCTTGACAGATGATGGTTTAAAAACAGAGTGGATAGGCCGGTCTCCGTAGCTCACGCCTTTAATGACAGCACTGTGGGAGGCTGAGGCAGGTGGATCAAGAGATTGAGACCATCCTGGCCAACATGATGAAACCCGGTCTCTACCAAAAATTCAAAAATTAGCTGGGCGTGGTGGCGTGTGCCAGTAGTCCCAGCTACTTGGGAGGCTGAGGAAGGAGAATCGCTTGAACCCGGGAGGCGCAGGTTGCAGTCAGACGAGATCGCGCCACTGCACTACAGCCTAAGCTATAGAGTGAGACTCCATCTGCCAAAAAAAATATATATATACACACACATACACATATGTATATATACACACACATATATGTGTATATATACACACATACATAGGTGTGTATATACATACACACACCTATATATGTGTATATATACATATAGAGAGAGAGAGAGTAGAGACAATGAAAGATGATATGGGAAGAAAGTAGAGGTAAGGCTGAGGTGGGCAGGAAGGGCTGGGGCAGGGTAAATTAAGTCATACTTAAGGGATGTTTCTGTCTTCTTCCATTCTATAATGGCCTAACCACTGAGACTTTGTAAACTACAAGACACAGCTTTCAATTTTAAGTTGTTTTCTGCCTGTGTGATGATTATCCTCTTTTACTGTCAAACACCTGGTAATGATCTATCACCTACAACAATAGGTTTCAGAGATCCTTTGGCAATGGTGGAAGTAAGAAGGTGGGCCGAGAGGTTCTATTAAGATTCACTAACAGCATGAACAGAGGCCTAACATCAATGCTTAGGTGAGAGACTGAGAGTCTTCTAACTTTGAGGAGATGAAAGCACTAGTCTCCTCAAGGTCAATCAATTTATTTTTTCATGTAAATAAACTGAAAGAGTGAGTACTTAACAACATAGACGCTATAGTTTAACAATATAGAGGATGGTTTCTAGAGGTATTAGCAGTTTGTAATAATTCATAATAAATCAATGTGATATTGAAGAGCCATCTTTTTCTATTTTCTATTGAAATATTTAAAGAGGTCTGAGTAGTTTTGAGGGAGAAAGAAAAGAACTTAGCAATATGCAAATATACCTCTTTATATTTTAGGTAATTAGTTGGATAATATATTTATAATAAAATTACAGATATGCATATGTATCTTAATAATTTAAAAGAAACAAATACACAAAAGAGTTACAATTTAAGAGACATTTCAGGTAAGTACAACGATATATTTTCACAAACCCAGATCAGGTATGGGCTTAATAATTCTCATGCATTTTCAACTTAAGTTTTCAGAAAATTAATCACTTTAAACAATTGTATGTGCTGAAATAACATAGCTTTTTTATTACATAATTATTAAGCATGACATGGTAAAGTTGTTTCAGCACTTTCATGACTCCCAGGTGTGTAATAGATTGCAGCTGTGTATAGCAGTTTTAACTAGAAAGCATGATACATTTCTTTATCTTGTCAGCATAGGTTTTCTTTATAAAAGCTTTAGATAATACAAGAGAACTTGTGTGACAACAGGAAGCATTTTCAATGATACTGTTTATTGACCTGTGCATATGATAACTATAATCTGAAATATGAGAATGATTTTAGAGTACCCACCTAAAGATAGAAGATAAATTTTTTAGAATATAAACCAGCAGATAACATTAATTAAGCTCACTGAAATTACCTGAATGAGACTATATATCATGTATAAAATGATTTTCAAAATTGAATTAATGAATATTGGCTTTTGAAACAAATAATCTTTGATTTTTAAGCTCCTATCATCATTAATTTTAACTGCATAATAACTGACATTGATGTTTTTACTGAAATGATTTCATGTTACAAATAGGTTTCATAATAAACAGAAAACAATTGGTCACAATCTATAGAAGATCTGCTTTTTTTTTAGTTCCAAAAAGTGTACTATTTTACTTCTCTTTATTTTAATGTATGAGTAATTACAGCTAACTGAGATGTAGAAAAGAAGAATAAGCACAATGTATTATTTTAAAAATATGCCAATGGGAGTAAAAACTAAAATAGAAACTTATTTTCAGTACAATAAATATCTAGGAAAGGAAGAAAATCCTTCAAAATTCCATGTTGGTTATTCTGTGTGTGTTGTGAAAGACATAGTGAATAGTGTTCGACCTTGAAAATAGTGGTTCCATTGTATTGGATATTTAGTCTCACTAAGAAGTAAAATATATAATGATGAAACAGAAGAACAATACAGTTATACTCTAAATCAAGTTGTTTTCAAAGGTATCTAAAATATAAAGGGTTAGGGAAAGTTATCAACAATTTTCTAAGGTAAAGTTAGGTGTATGCCAACTCCATAATCTATTTTCCATTTTTTACATGTAAGTGATTTTAAGAGTTGTCTTTATTTTCAAATGGTTAATATTCTGTACTCAATAAATGTTATGACAAATGACTCAAAAAACAATCAATATTTAAGGTAATTGACATGAGAACAAATGGGTAATATATTACTGTAAAAATTTATGTTTGTGGTAAAATGATAAAGTATAATGATGTTTAGAAAGTTTGTTTCTAGAGCTAATAGTTTATCACATCTTTCTTGCATATTAAAAGAGTTGAAAGTCATTAACCCCTTCCTATTTGTCACCAGTAAAGCATATTAACCAAAAACAGAGTTATTATAGTGGTTGCAGAAATCTGCTCACTTTCTCAAGTGAGCAAAGTCATGGAGGACAACAAGGCTGCAAGCAAAAACAGGAAAAAGCGATGAGGTCACAAGAGAGGTGTATGTGTGTGCAGTAGAGTGTATAGGGAAGGAAATAGGTAGAAATGAAAGAGGAGATCAAGGGCAAAACATTAATGTGTACTGACAAGCAAACATTAATGGGTAATGGGCAATAAAGTTTTAAAATGGGGATCTCCCAATTTTAAAGGTATTGATTTTTGTATTTTTATTGCAGGACAGAAGACACCGAAATTATATTACCAGCACTTAAGTCATTTAAATATCCATGCTTTGCTTAAAGGAAATAAAAAATTAATGGTAGACGTTATTCCACCTGGTGCTTAAGTCATTCTTTAGGCAAAAATTATGTGATTAGGAACGTGTTTAAAATTTTCAGGCTATATTTTTTCTTAGTAATGACCTTGATGAATGAATGCACTTTGCTGTATGCTCGTTTCTATATTTTCAGATGTTGTTAAAATTTTCAAAAGCCTTAGAAGGATTTTTTTTTTCTGATTTCCTTATTATAAGATTATTTGGCTCAAATTTCAATATTTAAAAAGATTTAACTGTTTAAAGTCTTCACACCACCACTAACAACACACACACTACAAACACCTACATTCCATTGGGTATATCCAGTGGATACATAAATATGGTAACTTGTGCTATCTGATTGATGTTTTTTCTGCTTGCCTTAGAATATGGCTTTCCCCTTTTCTCTGCATACATTTTAAATTCTTACATAAATCTGAAAGTTAATACTTGTATACTGATACGTATTTTATTTTGTTTTTAATCCAAGTGTTGGTGACTGAATAAAATGCTATAATATTTATTAATATATTCTTTAACCAAATGAATACAGTTTATATATAATCCCTTTTTAATACATTATCATAGCTTTTTTTATTATTATTGTTATACTTAAGTTCTAGGGTACATGTGCACAACATGCAGGTTTGTTACACATGTATACATGTGCCATGTTGGTGTGCTGCACCCATTAACTCATCATTTACATCAGGAATATCTCCTAATGCTATCCCTCTCCACTCCCTCCTCCCCATGATAGGCCCCGGTGTGTGATGTTCCCGTTCCTGTGCCCAAGTGATCTCATTGTTCAATTCCCACCTATGAGTGAGAACATGTGGTGTTTAGTTTTCTGTTCTTGTGATAGTTTGATGAGGATGATGGTTTCCAGCTGCAGTCATGTCCCTACAAAGGACGCAAACTCATCCTTTTTTATGGCTGCATAGTATTCCATGCTGTATATATGTGCCACATTTTCTTAATCCAGTCTGTCACTGATAGACATTTGGGTTGATTCCAAGTCTTTGCTATTGTGAATAGTGCTGCAATAAATATATGTGTACATGTGTCTTTTTTTTTTTTTTGAGACGGAGTCTTTCTCTGTCGCCCGGGCTGGAGTGCAGTGGCCGGATCTCAGCTCACTGCAAGCTCCGCCTCCCGGGTTTACGCCATTCTCCTGCCTCAGCTTCCGGAGTAGCTGGGAATACAGGCGCCCGCCACCTCGCCCGGCTAGTTTTTGGTATTTTTAGTAGAGACGGGGTTTCACCATGTTAGCCAGGATGGTCTCGATCTCCTGACCTTGTGATCCACCCGTCTCAGCCTCCCAAAGTGCTGGGATTACAGGCTTGAGCCACCGCGCCCGTAGTGTACATGTGTCTTTACAGCAGCATGATTTATAATCCTTTGGGTATATACCCAGTAATGGAATGGCTGGCTCAAACGGTATTTCTAGTTCTAGATCCTTGAGGAATCATCACACTGTTTTACACAATGGTTGAACTAGTTTACAGTCCCACCAACAGTGTAAAAGTGTTCCTATTTCTCCATATCCTCTCCAACACCTGTCTTTTCCTGACTTTTTAATGATTGCCAATCTAACTGGTGTGAGATGGTATCTCATTGTGGTTTTGATTTGCATTTCTCTGATGACGAGTGATGATGAGCATTTTTTCATGTGTCTGTTGGCTGTATGAATGTCTTCTTTTGAGAAGTGTCTGTTCATATCCTTTGCCCACTTTTTGATGGGGTTATTTGTTTTTTTCTTGTAAATTTGTTTGAGTTCTTTGTAGGTTCTGGATATTAGCCCTTTGTCAGATGAGTAGATTGCAAAAATTTTCTCCCATTCTGTAGGTTGCCTGTTCACTTGGATGGTGGTTTCTTTTGCTGTGCAGAAGCTCTTTAGTTTAATTAGATCCCAATTGTCAATTTTGGCTTTTGTTGCTGTTGCTTTTGGTGTTTTAGACATGAAGCCCTTGCCCATGCCTATGTCATGAATGGTATTACCTAGGTTTTCTTCAAGGGTTTTTATGGTTTTAGGTCTAACATTTAAGTCTCTAATCCATCTTGAATTAATTTTCGTATAAGGAGAAATGAAGGGATCCAGTTTCAGCTTTCTACTTATGGCCAGCCAATTTTCCCAGCACCAATTATTAAATAGGGAATCCTTTCCCCATTTCTTGTTTTTCTCAAGTTTGTCACAGATCAAATGGCTGTAGATGTGTGGTATTATTTCTGAGGTTCTGTTCTGTTCCATTGGTCTATATCTCTGTTTTGGTACCAGTACCATGCTGTTTTGGTTACTGTAGCCTTGTAGTATAGTTTGAAGTCAGGTAGCGTGATGCTTCCAGCCCTGTTCTTTTGGCTTAGGATTGTCTTGGCGGGGTTTTTTTTGTTCCATATGAACTTTAAAGCAGTTTTTTTCCAATTATGAGAAGAAAGTCTATCCATGAGCATGGTATGTTCTTCCATTTGTTTGTGTCCTCTTTTATTTCACTGAGCAGTAGTTTGTAGCTCTCCTTGAAGAGGTCCTTTACATCCCTTGTAAGTTGGATTCTTCGGTATTTTATTCTCTTTGAAGCTATTGTGAATGGGAGTTCATTCCTGATTTGACTCTCTGTTTGTCTTTTACTGGTGTATAAGAAGGCTTGTGATTTTTGCACATTGATTTTGTATCCTGAGACTCTGCTGAAGTTGCTTTTCAGCTTAAGGAGATTTTGGGCTGAGATGATGGGGTTTTCTAAATATACAATCATGTCATCTGCAAACAGGGACAATTTGACTTCTTCTTTTCCTAACTGGATACCCTTTATTTCTTTCTCTTGCCTGATTGCCCTAGCCAAAACTTCCAACACTGTGTTGAATAGGAGTGGTGAGAGAGGGCATCCCTGTCTTGTGCCAGTTTTCAAAGGGAATGCTTCTAGTTTTTGCCCATTCAGTATGATATTGGCTGTGGGTTTGTCATAAATAGCTCTTATTATTTTGAGATACGTTCCATCAATACCGAATTTGTTGAGAGTTTTTAGCATGAAGGGCTGTTGAATTTTGTCAAAGGTCTTTTCTGCAGCTGTTGAGATAATCATGTGGTTTTTGTCTTTGGTTCTGTTTATATACTGGATTACGTTTATTGATTTGCATATGTTGAACCAGCCTTGCATCCCAGGGATGAAGCCCACATGACCATGGTGGATAAGCTTATTAATGTGCTGCTGGATTCCATTTGCCAATATTTTATTGAGGATTTTTGCATCGACGTTCATCAAGGATATTGGTCTAAACTTCTCTTTTTTTGTTGTGTCTCTGCCAGGCTTTGGTATCAGGATGATGCTGGCCTGATATAATGAGTTAGGGAGGATTCCCTCTTTTTCTATTGGTTGGAATAGCTTCAGAAGGAATGGTACCAGCTCCTCCTTGTACCTTGGGTACAATTTGGCTATGAATCCGTCTGGTCCTGGACTTTTTTTGGTTGATAGGCTATTAATTATTGTCTCAATTTCAGAGCCTACTATTGGTCTATTCAGGGATTCAGCTTCTTCCTGGTTTAGTCTTGGGAGAGTGTAAGTGTCCAGGAAAACATCCATTTCTTCTAAGTTTTCTAGTTTATTTGAGTAGAGGTGTTTATAGTATTCTCTGATAGTAGTTTGTATTTCTGTGGGGTCGATGGTGATATCCCCTTTATCATTTTTTATTGCGTCTATTTGATTATTCTCTCTTTTCTTCTTTATTAGTCTTGCTAGCAGTCTATCAATTTTGTTGATTTTTTCAAAAAACCAGCTCCTGGATTCATTGATTTTTTTTGGAAGTTTTTTGGTGTCTCTGTCTGCTTCCGTTCTGCTCTGATCTTAGTTATTTCTTGCCTTCTGCTAGCTTTTGAATGTGTTTGCTCTTCCTTCTCTAGTTCTTTTAATTGTGATGTTAGGGTGTCAATTTCAGATCTTTCCTGCTTTCTCTTGTAGACATTTAGTGCTATAAATTTCCCTCTACACACTGCTTTAAATGTGTCCCAGAGATTCTGGTATGTTGTATCTTTGTTCTCGTTTGTTTCAAAGAACATCTTTATTTCTCCCTTCATTTCCTCATGTACCCAGTAGTCATTCAGGAGCAGGTTGTTCAGTTTCCATGTAGTTGAGCGGTTTTGATTGAGTATCTCAGTCCTGAGTTCTAGTTTGATTACACTGTGGTCTGGGAGACAGTTTGTTATAATTTCTGTTCTTTTACATTTGTTGAGCAGTGCTCTACTTCCAACTATGTAGTCAATTTTGGTATAAGTGCCATGTGGTGCTGAGAAGAATGTATATTCTGTTGATTTGGGGTGGAGAGTTCTGTAGACGGGTATTAGGTCCGCTTGGTGCAGAGTTGAGTTCAATTCCTGGATATCTTTGTTAACTTTCTGTCTTGTTGATCTGTCTAATGTTGACAGTGGGGTGTCAACATACAATAATAATGGGAGTCTATGTCTCTTTGTAAGTCTCTAAGGACTTGCTTTATGAATCTGGGTGCTCCTGTATTGGGTGCATATATATTTAGTATAGTTAGCTCTTCCTGATGAATTTATCCCTTTACCATTATGTAATGGCCTTCTTTATCTCTTTTGATCTTTGATAGTTTAAAGTCTGTTTTATCAAAGACTAGGATTGCAACCCCTGCTTTTTTGTTTTGTTTTGTTTTCCATTTGCTTGGTAGATCTTCCTCCATCCCTTTATTTTGAGCCTATGTGTATCTCTACATGTGAGATGGGTCTCCTGAATACAGCAAACTGATGGGTCATGACTCTATCCAATTTGCCAGTCTGTATCATTTAATTGGACCATTTAGTCCATTTACATTTAAGGATAATATTGTTATTTGTGAACTTGATCCTGTCATTATGATATTAGCTGGTTATTTTGCTCATTAGTTGATGCAGTTTCTTTCTAGCATTGATGGTCTTTACATTTTGGCATGTTTTTGCAATGGATGGTACCGGTTGTTCCTTTTCATGTTTAGTGCTTCCTTCATGAGCTCTTGTAGGACAGGCCTAGTGGTGACAAAATCTCTCAGCATTTGCTTGTCTGTAAAGGATTTTATTTCTCCTTCACTTATGAAACTTAGTTTGGCTGGATATGAAATTCTGGGTTGAAAATTATTTTCTTTAAGAATGTTGAATATTGGCCCCCACTCTCTTCTGGCTTGCAGAATTTCTGCCAAGAGATCTGCTGTTAGTCTGATGGACTTCCCTTTGTGGGTAACCCAACCTTTCTCTCTGGCTGCCCTTAACATTTTTTCTTTCATTTAAACTTTGGTGAATCTGACAATTATGTGTCTTGGAGTTGCTCTTCTTGAGGAGTATCTTTGTGGCGTTCTCTGTATTTCCTGAATTTGAATGTTGTCCTGCCTTAGTAGGTTGGGGAAGTTCTCCTGGATATCCTACAGAGTGTTTTCCAACTGTGTTTCATTTTTCCCGTAACTTTCAAGCACGCCAATAAGACATAGATTTGGTCTTTTCATATAATCCCATATTTCTTGCAGGCTTTGTTCATTTCTTTTTACTCTTTGTTTTCTACACTTCTCTTCTCACTTCATTTCATTCGTTTGATCTTCAATCACTGATACTCTTTCTTCCAGTTGATGGAGTCGGTTACTGAAGCTTGTGCATTTGTCACGTAGTTCTCGTGTCATGGTTTTCATCTCTATTAGTACTTTTATGGTCTTCTCTGCATTGATTATTCTAGTTATGCATTCATCCATTCTTTTTTCAAGGTTTTCAGTCTTTGCGCTGGTTTACCTAGTTCCTACTTTAGTTCTGAGAAGTTTGATCAATGGAAGCCTTCTTCTCTCAACTCGTCAAAGGCATTCTCTGTCCAGCTTTGTTCCCTTGCTGGTGATGAATTGTGTTCCTTTGGAGGGGGAGATGCGCTCTGATTTTTTGAATTTCTAGCTTTTCTGCACCACTTTTTCCCCATCTTTGTGGTTTTATCTGCCTTTGGTCTTTGATGATGGTGATGTACTAATGGGGTTTTGGTGTGGATGTCCTTTCTATTTTTTAGTTTTCCTTCTAACAGTCAGGACCCTCAGCTGTAGGTCTGTTGGAGTTTGTCTGAGGTCCACTCCAGACCCTGTTTGCCTGGGTATCAGCAGCGGAGGCTGCAGAAGATAGAATATTGCTCAACAGAGAGTGTTGCTGTCTGGTTCTTACTCTGGAAGCTTCGCCTCAGAGGTGTACCCAGCCATGTGAGGTGTGAGGTGTCAGTCTGCACCTAGTGAGGGATGTCTCCCAGTTAGACAACTCAGGGGTTAGAGACCCACTTGAGCAGGCAGTCTGTCCATTCTCAGATCTCAACCTCTGTGCTGGGAGAACCACTGCTCTCTTCAAAGCTGTCAGACAGGGACATTTGCATCTGCAGAGGTTTCTGCTGCTTTTTGTTTAGCTATGCCCTGTCCCCAGAGGTGGATTCTACAGAGGCAGGAAGGCCTCCTTGAGCTGCGGTGGGCTCTACCGAATTCGAGCTTCCCGGTGGCTTTGTTTACCTACTGAAGCCTTAGCCATGGTGGACGCCCCTCCCCCCGCCTTGCTGTCACCTTGCAGTTAGATCTCAGACTGCTGTGCTAGTAATGAGGGAGGCTCCGTGGGCATGGTACCTTCTGGACCAGGTGTGGGATATAATCTCCTGGTGTGCCATTTGCTAAGACCCTTGGTAAAGCGCAGTATTAGGGTGGGAGTTACCCAATTTTCCAGGTGTTGTGTGTCTCAGTTTCCCTTGGCTAGGAAAAGGAATTCCCTTTCCCTTTGCGCTTCCCAGGTCAGGCGATGCCTCGCCCTGCTTCAGCTCTCGCTGGTCGGGCTGCACCCGCTGACCAGCACCTACTGTTTGACACGCCCCAGTGAGATGAACCCAGTATCTCAGCTGAAAATGCAGAAATCACCCATCTTCTGTGTCACTCACACTGGGAGCTGGAGGCTCGAGCTGTTCCTATTTGGCCCATAATTGTTAATTGTCTAATAAACAGCATGTGCTATAGTGACAATATCACATTACACGCAGTTAATAGTTGATTATCATTTGGAAGATGTTGCTTACTTTAATGTGTATGTAAGGAATATAAGTAGTTATTAAATATTGCTAATGACTCATTTAGAAGCAAACATGTTCTCCTACTTCTCTTTTAGATATTTTGATTAGTACTTAATGAATATTTCATAAAAGTTTCAGGTGAGTTATTAAAAATGGTAGTCTCCTATAATTTTCTGTATTATGCTTGAAGCAGTATTGTCTTGGTTCTAAACAATAAAAATAAATGCAGAAATGGACCAGATTTGATGCTAATACAGAGTTTCAAAATGTATTCACAATATTTCATTTCAAATATTTGTTTTTATCAAAATAACCTCATTCTTCTTATATTTTGAAATTGCATTAAGCAAATACTGTTAATCAAAATTTTAAATAATCTTACTTAGGAAAAATATTTAATATTAAATATATTTAATATTCCCCATCATATGATTTTTTTATTTTGAAAAAAATTAATAAATAATACTGTTTCAGTAATAGCACCTCTCTTTTGTCTAGAGGGTACTTTGTCTAGATTGAAATGTTTTGTTTATTATTTTAAAAAAGCCTTCTTTTGATATGTTAATTGGCAATATAAGAGAATTTCAATTTAATCTAGTGTAGGATAGAAACTCTTTTCCTTCCTTTCCTATACCTTTCAGAACATTTTTAGGGTACATATTAATTATGTGCAGCATCCTTTTAGCAGAACCTCTGCCTTCAAAAGAAAGAAACGGTCTTGGGGGAAGAGTATTTTACTTTTTTTTTAGTCATTTGACCTGATAATCTTTCTTATAAAGAAGATAGAAAAATAACTGCCTTGCCATTCTCACAGGGTTTCTGTAACAACCAAGTGAAATAATAAATATATATATGTACTTGATGCCCAATGTATATTTATTAAATATAATGATACCTTGTACAGAAATTTCAAATTATACACATAATTCAAATTATGTGTTAATTTGAATCCTAGGACAATAGGACAAAATTTCTCCTCCTCTTTGAGAACTTCTCTGCAACCTCTTATTTATAATATTTCTGATTTTCTTAATGTCTAATGCTCCTTTTAATTTGGATAACATGTATTAACATGTACCTGTTTCAGTGTATAGGTAAACACAATAAATCTTTTTGGAATTCTTTCTTATAAAAATGTTATTAGATACATATTCTTCCATACATACATGTATACATATGTAAACTACATGTGTATATGCATATATGTGAAAATACATACCTATATATGTTATCTGTATATTTTCTATTGAAATCATTTCTCTTTAAAAACAACAATACTTCTAGATGTATGCTAACTTACTCATCTTATTAGACAGGTTATAAGGTTTTTACAATTCCATGGTGTGCAATCCAGGTTAAACAAGTGATTATTGAATTTCTGTCATGAAAAGTGCTTACATGGTAATATACTTATTGACTCAATCTAAGACTGCAAAATGACTGTCCTTTATAACACTTACTGCATCAGAAAATCCACTGTTTCCCTTTGGAGATGTTCACTGTGCTGCCTTTATGGTAATATGTAAATGTCAAGAATTTTTGGAAATGTGAAATAGAATGACTTAAACTGGCCTTCCAGTGAACTGTGACTTTTCTTGAAACATTCTAAAATACTTATTTTGCATGTGATTGTGCTTGAAATGATAATACTCCTAAGAATGGAATATATTTTATTTTCTCCCTTCTTTACAGTTTTTTTTCTGTATCTGTGTACTTAGAAGTATCACTGACATTAATAATTTGAATATGATATTTCTAATATAAAACTTCCACTTCTAGACTTCAGGTTTTACTTCATACCTTTTAAAATCAATTTCTACAGATTATAACTCAGAATAAACTTGAAAGAAGAATATAGAAATTCTCTTTTTTAAACCTTGCAGAATTTCGTGTTTCATGAATGACTGTCAGCTAGTTAATGCATTAAAGGATTATCCCTCATGGCTAGTTACTTAAACATTTTTTTCTTTAATTTGGTTTTACTCCTGAAAAAGATTATTTCCACATGAGATGTGCATATTTCATCCTCACCCTGCACAATATTAGAGCTACCATTAGAGATGGGTGAACTACTTTAAAGAAAATTAGCTTAAAAGTAAGCTTTCTTCCAGAAAAGCAATACAATCTTAAATATTTTTCTGAAAGAACAGGCAAATAAATTCAGATAGCAGTGTTCATTTTTGAAACACATTATACAGGTTGGACCAGGGACAAGGATTAGATTCATCTGTCAACTGAAGATATGCAACATTCTTTCCCTGCCTTTCTATCTGTGAAGAAAGTTTTGCATAAAGTCTCCTTGCTTGGTTAGGAAGAGGGAAGTCACATGAACTCTAATTAATGTAAAAGATTCAGACATATAAAGATCTTCTAATAGAAATAATTGGAGACATTGCAGGGATAGGCAATGATTCTATGAGTAAGAGTCCGGGATTAAAAGCTTTTGTTAGCAATACAGCTCAAGAGTCTAAAGGGAAGTAATATGTATTGGTTTACCATATGTCAGTTACTTGGAACTTTAGAGGCCCAGAGATACTGGAAATTCATGTGGATTTAGAAAATATGTTTTCTTAAAAAAAAAAAAAAAAGGAAGAAAGGAAAAAGATAAAATAAAGCGATAAAAAGTATTGGTTAAAATGAGGTAATTTTGATTGATGTATTTCTCCAGGTTCCAGGCAAAATTTCTGTGACTCTTCATATAGAATAGATCACAACATCCTTTACCATTTAATTGAGTACAACACAGACGGAAGGGAAGTTATTCTCCTCACTTTCCAATAGTGTTGTTAAGCAAAGCATCAGAAATCTGCAGGTCAGCTTATCTGTAGCCTGAAATAAAATTTAGTCTGCAGTGGCAGATCTGTGGTACCATCAAGTCCGCTTGCTCCTGTAGAGTCCCAGCTGAGCTAGCAGGGATGTCTACAGATTTCATGCATGATGCATGGTAGCGGAAAATAAAGGGCAGCAGGAGTGGGAAATGGAAATTCAGCAAAGCAGTGTGGAAAAAAGTGAATTTTTCCTTGGGTAGCCCTGCTAGTACATAGGAATAGGAAACTTGGCAAATATCCAATATCTAGGGTCAACAGATAGGGGAAAAGAGGTACAATAGTTCAAGGAGTCGTACTAATGTTACCATATTTATACTCATTCACTTATAAAGCCTCAGTCATTTGAAATATATTCCTTTATGCTTCCAAACATCTTTATTCCAAAGATTATAAAATTAAAATGTATCATAAAATTTTTAAATTATTCTCTATGTGATGTATAAAAATCTTCACATCTCTTTATCACAAAAGCACTTCAAATAGTATATATGCTTAATACAAATAAATGTGTTAATATGTAGCTACAAAAAGTATAAGTAAAAATACCTAAATTCATTGGATTCTGTACAATACTATATTATATAACAACAAACATTTTGACTATTTTAACATTATTAATTATCAAAATTATTTAGCACTATTACTCATTCTTGCTCATAATAAGGTTCATGAAGACGTTAGTGGCTGGAATATATCTTTCTGTTGAATTACTCAGGGATCCAGACTCATTCAGATCTCCCAAATGCTCTGTCTTCAGCAAGTAGAGAGACAAAGAAATCATGCAAAAGGCACTTGTTTTGTAAATCCCAAGACTTGAAAATGTTACATAATTTACCTACACACACCTTTGTTGAGAACTAGATTCTCTATATGTAACAGACAAAGAGATGTAATGCCTTGCTAAAGGCAAACAATTCTATATATGCCAGTAGGAAAATGAATCTTTGAGGATGGCTGATCATTTGTGGTAGAAACTCTATAGGGTTTATAATGTGTAAGATATTTTGACATATATTGTTTCATTTAATCCTTAAAGTAAGACTGAAGCAGGTTAAAAGAGGATAAAATTTCAGATTCACATAGCTAGGGAAGAGTGAGGCTAGGGCTAAATTTTGGTTATTAGAGCCCACAATTCAGTGTATATTTCTATAACAGGTATCTATGTAATTTAATCCGGTGAAATTTTTGTGAAGCCCCTAAATTATTTTTCTTATTGGCATACCTATCTTTGATATAAACTATAATTTTATTATGTTCAATCTCCAAATTTCAAGTAACATGTACTTTTACATTATTGCCTTGTATTTAAAAGCTAATGGAATTAAGCTAATTAACACTTCTCCCAACGCATTATAAGGGATGCTAATTAGAATAATGCCATTTATTGTTTTATAAAGTGTTTCATACTAATAGGTAAAAATAAGAAGGGTATACACATTTTACTTTCTTTATTAAGTGTTTGACTCTAGCTCAATCCATGCCTAAATTTAACATATACATGTCACTATAAGAGCATCACTTACAAGCTTGTGATAGCTATATAGCTTATCAATTGATTACTGATCTTTTTTAGCCATCTTCTAAATATAAACTACCCATTCTCCAGAATTTTATTAAAGCGTATTATGTGGTTTGTGATGTGAGAAAATGGGAAAAGCCTGCCACGAAAATTGTTTGTATTGGAAATCTGATGAGGTTTCAAATCTAGCTGTAATAAGCTTCCAGTGCTTGAGTTGAGTAGAAAACATGAAAAATATGAAAAATATTTCCTACTCAACTCAAGCATTGGAAGCTTATTACAGCTAGATTTGAAGCCTAATGCCTACAAAAGCACTTACTTCCCTCTGACAGTATCTTGCCTTCTCTTCCAGCTGTCTATAGAAGCCCTTTCTTCTGTTATTATAACACTTCAAGATGACACTGTCAATTATTCTTAATCTGTCGTCTATTATTAGTCACTACAAAATTCAGAATCCCAGCAGATCTTAGTCTCATCTATCATGTTGCCATGAACAAGAAGTCTTTCCTTATAAGTAGAACAATTCTCATCCATAAATTTAAGATGTGGGTATAAAAAAACACTTTAAAAATTAACATTATGCACTCCTGTGTTACAAATTCACATAAATATTTAAACCTCAGAACACTTATTCTTTACATAATTCTGCTGGATATTGAGCAGCTGGAAAATCATAAAACTATCATTGAATATTTTCAGCGTGTAGTGTCTTGGATAAGTATATACTCATTCAAAGGAATGGAAGACATAATCAATGACATCAAAGAGGTTATATCCAGGGAGGATGGTGGAGTCAGTGGGCATCACATGCTCACTCAGTCTTATTGCTTGTGTTGAAAATATGGTTACCAATGGAATTCAGTGTGTGCTATATTTAGGATTATGGTGAATGATACTCCATAGTGAGCCCCTTTATTCTATGAAACACCCTTAATAAACCAGAGGTTGTCCCCTGATAAACTGTGGCATATATACTCAAAGGTATTACAACTTTTCTTAGAAGAGCCCGAAGAGCTCCTGAATATCCCTCCTACATATTTCGATTATATTATATTCCCCTTGACCACCTTTCTCACTTGGCAAGCCTGAAAAATGAGAAGATTCATTTAAAGCATACATGGTGGAATAAGGGATTGGGATTTCAGCAGTGTTTGCAGTGTGCTCAGATTCAGTCACTCCAATGGACAGGACAGAAAAGATCAAACTAGCAGATCCTCTGATATTCACCTTTAGAATTAAAAATATATATATATTTAGAGATTATATATAGTTTGATGTCTATTTTCCCCCCTCTATTTCGTGTCTTTATTATGTTTGAAATTTTCTAGTGTTCTAGCCAGTGCTTCAAGACTTATATTTTGATGGAGTTAGAGGTACTGTTAATCACAAAAGGTTCCCATCATGTGCATAAGAATTCAATGCTCTGTTTGACTCATCCAAGCCTTCACTATAGGGAAATATTAGCTTTCTATACCTGCTGTAACAAATTACTAAATTACTACTTAGTGGCTTCAAAAACCTCCAAATTATTTGCTTACAATTTATTGTTAGGAAATTCAAATGTTTCTCTCTGGGCTAAGATGAAGGTGTTAGCAGGCGTGTGCTTCTTTCTGCAGCTCCTACAAGTTACCTACATTGCAAGGCTCTTGGCACTTCCCAATTTCAGAGCCCTCAGTGGCCTGTGGTACTGTCTTTCTCACACGACATTACATCACTCCATCTCAGGATCTTCTACCTCCCTTTTTCACATTAAAGGATCCTTTGATTACATTGGGCCTATCTGGATAATCCAGGATAATCTCTTTCTCCTAAAATCAGCTGATCAGCAACTTTAATTCTGTCTGCAACCTTAATTATCATTTCTATGTAACCTAACATGTTCAGATTCCAGGGATTAGGATGTGAACATCTCTGGGAGGCATTATCCTGCCTTCCATATCAAAGTAGTCTAATACTACAGGCACTTTTATCTGTTGTCATAATATGTATAACCAGGCCTTGCCGCTAATGTCCTATCATTTCCATCGCCTCTTTGAGGCACAATATGCCCAGCTAAAGACATGTGTGCCAACAGTTTCAATTGGTGCAGGCATTCAGGATGTGGCCTACTATTTGCTATCTAATCTCCAACAGAGATATAAAATTGGTACCACTTCTCAAAACCCGGACTTCCGTGAGATTCCTAGGATAATAATCTCAGCTTTTCTTAATACAAATCATCAGGTATCATATATGTAGCCCAAGTCTGATGTAGGGTTATCTAACCCCCATAGGAGCCCTCCCACTTTACCTGGGAAACAGAGTACAAATGCAAAAGAGGACATGGGTTGCCATCAGTCACCTCCTATAAATAATAGGTGAGATATTATACTTGACTCTACTTATTCACAAACGCATTCTTACCAGCCCTGCTAACTCCACCATATAAGCCAGGTCACACCACACAGAGAAATTTCAATTTAAAGATTTGTATTTGATTTTCTATCAGATCAGTAAATGAGCAATTCAAAATACTAAAAACAGGGGTAATATGAGTAACTGTGGTTCCCAAATGCCTCCTCATTCCAAGGGAAACATATCTAAATGTAAGTCCTCATGGTTGGGAACAGGGCTTGACACCATTAGCTATGGGGAGGGGTACAGTAGCTCTTAAGGGCCTATTGACTATCATATATTTTACAGCACCAGTCTCATATTCCATGTTTGTCCTGGTCAAGTGCTACCACATTTAAATGTTCCATTTTGCTAACTTTAGAACTATTTACTTTATTTTTTTCTATTTTATCAACAAATATCCCTTCTTCAGGTGTTTTCAAAAGCGAGCTGTAAAATTTTTCGTACCCTTATCCTTCTTGTATATGTTTATCAGAAATAGGGCATTGTATTCTGCCTCATAATATTTTTAGTAGATTTTTACATGTATCAACTTACAAAATATTTAGTACATGGCAAAATAATGACTTTAACTACTATTAAATACTTTGTTATTAAATACAGAACACAGACTATTTTACTATTATAATTGATACATATATGTACTCTGCACACATACACAAGTGTGGGAAACTGGTAATCTTTTATGTGGCATATTAATAAGCACCATAACAAAAACTCTTTGAGCAAATTGTCTAAGAAAGTAATGGGTTACAAAACACGTTCAAATGTGCACACGTGTCTATGTTGTTTGTAAGTGCATATGCAGATGACTTACTGTCTGAATGTGTAACGTGGATCTCTACTGGGGTACATGCAATAACAGATTGATAACAAAAGTAACTTAACTAAGGATGATACTTTTAGAAGAAAAATTCATAGTAATATATTCAGTGAAACAAAATTGTGTTTACTTTAAACAATCTCAATTTTCCCTTTCACATTATTTCTTTTTATCTGCAGTCTAATTCTCTTTAGAAATGAAAATATAGAATGAAAATTATGGCATTGTTTCTTTTTTATTTTGTGTGTCTCGGTTTTTTTGTTGTGTTTGATTGAATTTTCTGCTTAAATTTTTACTGAAGTTGTAATGAGTGAATTGAAAATTTCATCATTAGTTTACCTTTAATAATTTATATATCTAACATGTTAATTGTTTAAACCATTTTAATTATGTTCTGTTTCTCAACAAATAAATAGAAATTATTTTATTATTATCATTATTATATTAAAAAGAATACAAAGAAAATAAGAAGATTATAGAAGAAAATAAGAAGATAGCAACTTCTATCTGTAACAAAGAGGCTTAAATTTAGCTTATGTTACTATGCAATGATTTGCCAGGTGAAACTGTGAAACTGTTACTATGTCAAGCTTCTTAGGAGAATCTCAATCTTGCAGATTTTTGCTGAAATTAATGTTTTGGTAAGAACATTTTCTTAAATATATATTTGGTGGTCAGTACACAGTGTTTGAACAATGTGTATATATGCTATTCTGTTTTCCCAGGTAGTGATGGGAAAACCTTTCACAGGCCTTTCAAATGACAAGCCTAGGGTTCCTTCTCAGGCTGCTGTATTCTCTAAACTTTCCTTTCTTTCTTCTGCAGGAGCTGAATCTAGTTTGCTCTACTTCCAAAGCCATTTTATTTTACTCTATTTTTTTATGTATTTTTTTTTCTCCCTGCTCAACAGTTATAGACCAAATAGTAACACATTTTCTTAATTTTCATTTTCTATGATGCACTTAAAGATAAAAACAAAAGAACCACAAAGGGCAAAAATAGCCATAGCAACACAAAGCTGACAAATTTTCTTGTAATGCTGTAAAAAAAACTAGCGCATTTCTATTTATTTTTCTTCAAAGTCTGAATCTCCTGCAGTTTATTGTGAAGATATTATTTTTGAACAAAGAAAGACATAGACGTTTACATGATCAAATGTTGACAAATGGTATGGTTTTGAATTAGATCCTAATTTGTCCATCCTATTTAGCCTTTCTCAAATGAACTTCTTCATCTATAAATGGTTTTTGTCACAAATCGACTTTATTCTATGCCATTTAAAAAGTATTTATTAAATATGTTCTCCACATTGTAAGGTACTACAAGCATACAAACATTACTCATATGCAGAGAAAAGCATTCTAGTCACAGTGTCTACCTGTCACTGGACCATTCCAGGCATCCTCATAATAAAGTGACAATAGAACCTGTGGGCCTTGAAAATAATACTTTTTTTTTTTTTTTTTTTTTTTTGAGGCGGAGTCTTGCTCTGTTGCCCGGACTGGAGTGCAGTGGCTGGATCTCAGCTCACTGCAAGCTCCGCCTCCCAGGTTTACGCCATTCTCCTGCCTCAGCCTCCCGAGTAGCTGGGACTACAGGCGCCCGTCATCTCGCCCGGCTAGTTTTTGTATTTTTAGTAGAGACGGGGTTTCACTGTGTTAGCCAGGATGGTCTCGATCTCCTGACCTCGTGATCCGCCCGTCTCGGCCTCCCAAAGTGCTGGGATTACAGGCTTGAGCCACCGCGCCCGGCCGAAAATAATACTTAATAGGATTGCTTCTCTGGCAAGAAACCATTCATGCTTATATTAACTTTCGAAATCTAAATTGAATGATTTCCAAAAGATTGTCTTTTAGTTTTTGTTGTTCCTTAATAATCTGCATTTAAAAATGTAGCAGTAAAGTGATACTGGATATTCTAAGTTGTGTGCTTGTGTGTGTGTGTGTGTGTGCTTTTATCATGGTATGGAGCTGATGAGTAACTAGGCTTTGACCAAGTGGATATTAAGGAATCAAGAACATCCATCAGTTTTTAAGTGACCTGACATGGTTATCCCTCTAGATAGTATAAAATCCAGAAAAAAAAATCATACTTTTATTTATTTATTTATTTTGATTACACTTTAAGTTATAAGGTACATGTGCAGAATATGCAGATTTGTTACATAGGTATACATGTGCCGTGGTGGTTTGCTGCATTCATCAACCCGCCATCTACCTCAAGTATTTCTCTGAATGCTTTCTCTCCCCTACTGCCCCATCCCGTGACACGTTCCCATGTGTGGTGTTCCCCTCCCTGTGTCCATGTGTTCTCACTGTTCAGCTTCCACTTATGAGTGAGAACATGTGGTATTTGGTTTTCTGTTCTTGTGTTAGTATACTGAGAATGATGGTTTACAGCTTCACCCATGTCCCTGCAAAGGATGTGAACTCATCCTTTTTTGTGACTGCATTGTATTGCATGGTGTATATGTCCCACATTTTCTTTATCCAGTCTTTCATTGATGGGCATTTGGGTTAGTTCCAAGTCTTTGCTGTTGTTAACAGTGCCGCAATAAACATATGTGTGCATGTGTCTTTATAGTAGAATGATTTACAATCCTTTGGGTATATACCCAGTAACAGGGTTGCTCAGTCAAATGGTATTTCTGATTCTAGATCCTTGAGGAATCACCACACTGTCTTCCGCATAGTTGAACTAATTTATACTCCCACCATCAGTGTAAAAGTGTTCGTATTTCTCCACATCCTCTTTAGTATCTGTTGTTTCCTGACTTTTTAATAATCGCCCTTCTAACTGGCATGAGACGGTATCTCATTGTGGTTTTGATTTGAATTTCTCTAATGACCAGTGATGAGGAGCTTTTTTTCATATGTTTGTTGGCTGCATAAATGTCTTCTTTTGAGAAGTGTCTGTTCATATCTTTTGCCCACTTTTTGATGATTTTTTTTTCTCTTGTAAATTTGTTTAAGTTCATTGTGGATTCTGGATATTAGCCCTTTGTCAGATGGATATTGCAAAAATTTTCTCCCATTCTGTAGGTTGCCTGTTCACTCTGATGGTAGTTTCTTTTGCCGTGCAGAAGCTCTTTAGTTTAATTAGATCCCATCTGTCAATTTTGGCTTTGGTTGCCGTTGCTTTTGGTATTTCAGTCATTAAGTCTTTGCCCATGCCTTAAGTAGTGGTTCCTTCTCCACATTTTCATTCTGAAATGGTAATTCAAAGCAATGATATGAAAGTTCAACATCTTAAAACAATTGTATTTTGATTAATTTTAGTCACATCATGAGTTTGCCTGAGTCGCTTGAAAAGCAGAAGCCAAAACAGGATTGACCTTGCAAGAGATATTAGGGATAATGACTGTATGGAAACATGAAATAGTTGGAGAAGGGCAAGAGAGCCATCAGCTCTTAATACAGTTTTGACTCTTGTTAAAGGAAAAATGGAAGGAAGAAAGGCTGAGTAGAAGCATCTTAGATTGCCTTGCAGTTCCACAAGTTCAGCATGGCCTTTATGGAGATCTTGAGACAAAGTCATCCAACAATAGAAGATTCCAGTGCCTCCTAGAAATGAGTGTGCATTAGTATCACTGTCACACTCACTCATTAGCTGGGAATAGTGAGAAGGATGGTCTTAAGGAAAGGTATCTAACAGGTTTCATTGCTCAGTGACTGTGGCCTATGTTCAATTATGTTTCCTGCAATTACTGATTGGAGAAGTGGATTCTAATGGCCATCACACATCATATACCTCTCAACATTTATATAAATGTTTCTGTTACTGGAAGTAGTTGATCTTTCTTCTACCTATACCCATATTATCTTACAGTCATTCCATATAATTCCACCAACACTTGGAATATCAGTTAGTGAAACACTTTTGAGGTCTTAAGAGAATTATAAATAAGCAATGGTAAGCATGACTCAGAAGTAATTTGCCAATTTTTGCTATCATTTTCTCTGACCCTTTTCATCTCATGAGCATGCTACAATTATGCTGTGCAATGAGATCTTCTTTTTACCAGTCTTGGGCACTGTTTATAAACATATGCATATTAGTCTTAAATTTACCATTTTTAAGCTATTTTGAAAAATCACACTATGAATTTGTTTTAATGTACATATACTCTAGGCACTTTTTCTTCATATCTACCTGAATTTTTTTTTTTTTTTTTTTTTTTACAGAGTCTCACTCTGTCACCCAGGCTGGGGTGCAATGGTACTATCTCAGCTCACTGCAATCTCCGCATCCCAGGTTCAAGCAATTCTCCTGCTTCAGCCTCCTGAGTAGCTGGGACTACAGGCACATGCCACCATGTCTGGCTAATTTTTGTATTTATAGTAGAGACGAGGTTTCACAATGTTGGCCAGGGTATTCTCGAACTCCTGACCTCGTGATCTGCTTGTTTCAGCCTCACAAAATGCTGAGATTACAGGCATGAGCCACCATGCCCAGTCCTACTTGAAGCTTTTATAATTCCTTGTTGTTTAAATATCTGCCTAGATACATATTTAATAAAAATACAGTTTAGCAAAATAACACATAAAAATCTTTTGCATGTTAACCACAGTTGTTATCTACTTCTTAGAGGAACCAAATAAATATATAATGTGACTAAAATTCATCAAACAAAAATCTGCATGTTTTTCAGACCTTCAACTTTCCAATAATTGCTTCAAAATATCGTTTCAAAATAAAACTTCTAACATCACATGGTAATGTCTACTTTCAAGATGATATATTGGCAAACACTGATTCCATTAAGGCTCATTTTACTAATGCTAATATACTCCCACCACTGGAGGCAGGACTTGGTTCTTTTTTGTCTCTTTATCCTAGTCTCTATGTCTTGAATTCTTAGACAGATTCTTAGATTTTCTAAAAAGGCTTGTTGGTCAAATGAGTAATATAACAAAGTTCAGAAAATATACATGAAGAGATTTTGCACTAAAGGTAGATGTTTTAATATGTGAATTTGAAAAGTATGCATAGACTGTCGATGAGATTGAGAATACGAAATTAAAGTGAGGGAAAACCCCAGTTATTAAAAGTCTTAAGCGAATCCTTCTAAACAGTGACTGTGTTTTCTCAAAAACAAAGAATACTGGATCTAGACTTACACTAATTTCAAAAGAATTTTAGGAGACAGAGAAGAAAATACTGTTACAGGTTTTGTCCTTTGACTACAATTAAAAAAAAAAAAGTCCTTTACTCAATTCCTTTAAGAATAACCTTGGGAAAGACAACATTGTGAGTCAGTAGGTCTTCAAGATATGAGTGAAGAGTTTTAAGTTGGATTCAAAATTGTATTATTTGGTATAGGGATGGAAACCATCAACTCAAAAAGGATTTTTTTCTTTTGTCTTCTTTTCTGTTCTTCTTACCTTAGTACTCTCTGGGATTGGTCCAAGAAATATCAAAATATCTGGAATCATTCATCTGGCTTCATGTTTTCTGAGCTACCATATAAAGAAAACAAATCAATAAAGGTGTTATTCGCTTCTTGTAACTATGCTTTGCAGTTTTTCTGTGTTTTATTTTTTCTCTTTCGGTCTTCAGGGATCACATAGCACTTGGAAACCTGGTCTTCCAACGATTTTCCATTCGGTCCCAATTATTTGGTACCAAATAAAAGCTAATTCTTTTAATATTTAAAGCCTACCAATTTTTGAATTCCTAAATGTATTTAGGTACAAAAAGGTTTTCATAATTTTGTATATGGTACTTACTGGAATAAACTATAAAAATTGGATGATTTTTACATATGGGGTTTGGGGTTAGTATGTACCAAATGTGCATGATGCAAGAGAAATTATATATTTTACACATTAAATTTATACAATTGAAAGTTTTGATGCCTAAAAAACCTGAGTACATGTTTCATCATCAACTTTCAAAAGCATGCATAGATTGCCTTTTTCATTATTTTTATTACCTTTAGGGAAAAAATATTGCTATTTAATTTGTGATTTTCTTTTTATTTATTTATTATACTTTAAGTTCTAGGGTACATGTGCATAACGTGCAGATTTGTTACATATGTATACTTGTGCCATGTTGGTGTGCTGCACCCATCAACTCGTCAGCACCCATCAATTCATCATTTATATCACGTATAACTACCAGTGCAATCTCTCCCCCCTCCCCCCTCCCCATGATAGGCCCCACTGTGTGATGTTCCCCTTCCCGAGTCCAAGTGATCTCATTGTTCAGTTCCCACCTATGAGTGAGAAAATGCAGTGTTTGGTTTTCTCTTCTTGTGATAGTTTGCTAAGAATGATGGTTTCCAGTTGCATCCATGTCCCTACAAAGGACACAAACTCATCTTTTTTATAGCTGCATAGTATTCCATGGTGTATATGTGCCACATTTTCTTAATCCAGTCTGTCACAGATGGACATTTGGGTTGATTCCAAGTCTTTGCTATTGTGAATAGTGCCTCAATAAACATACGTGTGCATGTGTCTTTGTAGTAGAATAATTTATAAACCTTTGGGTATATACCCAGTAGTGGGATGGCTGGATCATATGGTACATCTAGTTCTAGATGCTTGAGGAATTGCCATACTGTTTTCCATAATGGTTGAACTAGTTTACAATCCCACCAACAGTGTAAAAGTGTTCCTATTTCTCCACATCCTCTGCAACACCTGTTGTTTCCTGACTTTTTAATGATTGCCATTCTAACTGGTGTGAGATGGTATCTCATTGTGGTTTTGATTTGCATTTCTCTAATGACCAGTGATGAGGAGCTTTTTTTCATGTGTCTGTTGGCTGTATGAATGTCTTCTTTTGAGAAATGTCTGTTCATATCCTTTGCCCACTTTTTGATGGGGTTGTTTTTTTCTTGTATATTTGTTTGAGTTCTTTGTAGATTCTGGATATTAGCCCTTTGTCAGATGAGTAGATTGCAAAAATTTTCTCCCATTCTGTAGGTTGCCTGTTCACTCTGATGGTAGTTTCTTTGGCTGTGCAGAAGCTCTTTAGTTTAATTAGATCCCATTTGTCAATTTTGGCTTTTGTTGCCTTTGCTTTTGGTGTTTTAGACATGAAGTCCTTGCCCATGCCTATGTCCTGAATGGTACTACCTAGATTTTCTTCTAGGGTTTTTATGGTATTAGGTCTAACATTTAAGTCTCTAATCCATCTTGAATTAATCTTCGTATAAGGAGTAAGGAAAGGATCCAGTTTCAGCTTTCTACTTATGGCTAGCCAATTTTCCCAGCACCATTTATTAAATAGGGAATCCTTTCCCCATTTCCTGTTTCTCTCAGGTTTGTCAAAGATCAGATGGCTGTAAATGTGTGGTATTATTTCTGAGGACTCTGTTCTGTTCCGTTGGTCTATATCTCTGTTTTGGTACCAGTACCATGCTGTTTTGGTTACTGTAGCCTTGTAGTATAGTTTGAAGTCAGGTAGCGTGACGCCTCCAGCTTTGTCCTTTTGACTTAGGATTGTCTTGGCAATGCGGGCTATTTTTTGGTTCCATATGAACTTTAAAGCCGTTTTTTCCAATTCTGTGAAGAAAGTCATTGGTAGCTTGATGGGGATGGCATTGAATCTATAAATAACCTTGGGCAGTATGGCCATTTTCACGATATTGATTCTTCCTATCCATGAGCATGGTATGTTCTTCCATTCGTTTGTGTCCTCTTTTATTTCACTGAGCAGTGGTTTGATGTTCTCCTTGAAGAGGTCCTTTATATCCCTTGTAAGTTGGATTTCTAGGTATTTTATTCTCTTTGAAGCAATTGTGAATGGAAGTTCATTCATGATTTGGCTCTGTTTGTCTGTTACTGGTGTATAAGAATGCTTGTGATTTTTGCACATTAATTTTGTATCCTGAGACTTTGCTGAAGTTGCTTATCAGCTTAAGGAGATTTTGGGCTGAGACAATGGGGTTTTCTAAATATACAATCATGTCATCTGCAAACAGGGACAATTTGACTTCTTCTTTTCTTAACTGAATACTCTTGATTTCTTTCTCTTGCCTGATTGCCCTACCCAGAACTTCCAACACTATGTTGAATAGGAGTGGTGAGAGAGGGCATCCCTGTCTTGTGCCAGTTTTCAAAGGGAATTTTTCCAGTTTTTGCCCATTCAGTATGATATTAGCTGTGGGTTTGTCATAAATAGCTCTTATTATTTTGAGATACGTTCCATCAATACCAAATTTATTCAGCGTTTTTAGCATGAAGGGCTGTTGAATTTTGTCAAAAGCCTTTTCTGCATCTATTGAGATAATCATGTGGATCTTGTCTTTGGTTCTGTTTATATGCTGGATAATGTTTATTGATTTGTGAATGTTGAACCAGCCTTGCATCCCAGGGATGAAGCCCACTTGATCATGGTGGATAAGCTTTTTGATGTGCTGCTGAATCCGATTTGCCAGTATTTTCTTGAGGATTTTTACATTGATGTTCATCAGGGATATTGGTCTAAAATTCTCTTTTTTTGTTGTGTCTCTGCCAGGCTTTGGTATCAGGATGATGTTGGCCTCATAAAATGAGTTAGGGAGGATTCCCTCTTTTTCTATTGATTGGAATAGTTTCAGAAGGAATGGTACCAGCTCCTCCTTGTACCTCTGGTAGAATTCAGCTGTGAATCCATCTGGTCCTGAATTTTTTTGGTGGGTAGGCTATTAATTATTGTCTCAATTTCAGAGCCTGCTAGTGGTCTATTCAGGGATTCAGCTTCTTCCTGGTTTAGTCTTGGGAGAGTGTAAGTGTCCAGGAAATTATCCATTTCTTCTAGATTTTCTAGTTGATTTGCATAGAGGTGTTTATAGTATTCTCTGATGGTAGTTTGTATTTCTGTGGGGTCGGTGGTGATATCCCCTTTATCATTTTCTATTGCGTCTATTTGATTCCTCTCTCTTTTCTTCTTTATTAGTCTTGCTAGCAGTCTGTCAATTTTGTTGATCTTTTCAAAAAACCAACTCCTGGATTCATTGATTTTTTGGAGGGTTTTTTGTGTCTCTATCTCCTTCAGTTCTGCTCTGATCTTAGTTATTTCTTGCCTTCTGCTAGCTTTTGAATGTGTTTGCTCTTGCCTCTCTAGATCTTTTAATTGTAATGTTAGAGTGTCAATTTTAGATCTTTCCTGCTTTCTCTTGTGGGCATTTAGTGCTATAAATTTCCCTCTACACACTGCTTTCAATGTGTCCCAGAGATTCTGGTATGTTGTATCTTTGTTCTTATTGGTTTCAAAGAACATCTTTATTTCTGCTTTCATTTCGTTATGTACCCAGTAGTCATTCAGGAGCAGGTTGTTCAGTTTCCATGTAGTTGAGCGGTTTTGATTGAGTTCTTAGTCCTGAGTTCTAGTTTGATTGCACTGTGGTCTGAGAGACAGTTTGTTATAATTTCTGTTCTTGTACATTTGCTGAGGAGTGCTTTACTTCCAATTATGTGGTCAATTTTGGAATAAGTGCGATGTGGTGCTGAGAAGAAATGTATATTCTGTTGATTTGGGGTGGAGAGTTCTATAGATGTCTATTAGGTCCACTTGGTGCAGAGGTGAGTTCAATTCCTGGATATCCTTGTTAACTTTCTGTCTCGTTGATCTGTCTAATGTTGACAGTGGAGTGTTGAAGTCTCCCATTATTATTGCATGGGAGTCTAAGTCTCTTTGTAAGTCTCTAAGGACTTGCTTTATGAATCTGAGTGCTCCTGTATTGGGTGCATATATATTTAGGAGACTTAGCTGTTCCTGTTGAATTGATCCCTTTACCATTATGTAATGGCCTTCTTTGTCTCTTTTGATCTTTGATGGTTTAAAGTCTGTTTTATCAGAGACTAGGATTGCAACCCCTGCTTTTTTTTTTGTTCTCCATTTTCTTGGTAGATCTTCCTCCATCCCTTTATTTTGAGCTTATGTATGTCTCTGCCTGTGAGATGGGTCTCCTGAATACAGCAGACTGATGGGTCTTGACTCTTTATCCAGTTTGTCAGTCTGTGTCTTTTAATTGGAGCATTTAGTCCATTTACATTTAAGGTTAATATTCTTATGTGTGAACCTGATCCTGCCATTATGATATTAACTGGTTATTTTGCTCGTTATTTGATGCAGTTTCTTCCTAGCCTCGATGGTCTTTACATTTTGGCATGTTTTTGCAATGGCTGGTACCGGTTGTTCCTTTCCATGTTTAGGGCTTCCTTCAGGGTCTCTTGTAAGGCAGGCCTGGTAGTGACAAAATCTCTAAGCATTTGCTTTTCTGTAAAGGATTTTATTTCTCCTTCACTTATGAAACTTATTTTGGCTGGATATGAAATTCTGGGTTTAAAATCCTTTTCTTTAAGAACGTTGAATATTGGCCCCCACTCTCTTCTGGCCTGTAGAGTTTCTGCCGAGAGATCTGCTGTTAGTCTGATGGGCTTCCCTTTGTGGGTAACCCAACCTTTCTCTCTGGCTGCCCTTAAGATTTTTTCCTTCATTTCAACTTTGGTGAATCTGGCAAGTATGTGTCTTGGAGTTGCTCTTCTCGAGGAGTATCTTTGTGGCGTTCTCTGTATTTCCTGAATTTGAATGTTGGCCTGCCCTACTAGGTTGGGGAAGTTCTCCTGGATGATATCCTGAAGAGTGTTTTCCAACTTGGTTCCATTTTCCCCCTCACTTTCAGGTACCCCAATCAAATGTCGATTTGGTCTTTTTACATAATCCCATACTTCTTGCAGGCTTTGTTCATTTCTTTTTCTTCTTTTTTCTTTTGGTTTCTCTTCTCGCTTCATTTCATTCATTTGATCCTCAATCACTGATACTCTTTCTTCCAGTTGATCAAGTTGGTTACTAAAGCTTGTGGATTTGTCACATATTTCTCGTGTCATGGTTTTCATCTCTGTCATTTCGTTTATGACCTTCTCTGCATTAATTAGTCTAGCTGTCAATTCTTCCACTCTTTTTTCAAGATTTTTAGTTTCTTTGCGCTGGGTATGTAATTCCTCCTTTAGCTCTGAGAAGTTTGATGGACTGAAACCTTCTTCTCTCATCTCGTCAAAGTCATTCCCTGACCAGCTTTGATCTGTTGCTGGCGATGGGCTGCGCTCCTTTGCAGGGGGAGGTGTGCTCTTATTTTTTGAATTTCCAGCTTTTCTGCCCTGCTTTTCCCCCATCTTTGTGGTTTTATCTGCCTCTGGTCCTTGATGATAGTGATGTACTGATGGGGTTTTGGTATAGGTGTCCTTCCTGTTTGATAGTTTTCCTTCTGACAGTCAGAACCCTCAGCTGTAGGTCTGTTGGAGATTGCTTGAGGTCTACTCCAGACCCTTTTTGCCTGGGTATCAGCAGCAGAGGTTGCAGAAGATAGAATATTGCTGAACAGCGAGTGTACCTGTCTGATTCTTACTTTGGAAGCTTCCTCTCAGGGGTGTACTCCACCCTGTGAGGTGTGGGGTGTCAGACTGCCCCTAGTGGGGGATGTCTCCCATTTAGGTTACTCAGGGGTCAGGGACCCACTTGAGCAGGCAGTTGGTCCCTTCTCAGATCTCAACCTCCATGTTGGGAGATCCACTGCTCTCTTCAAAGCTGTCAGACAGAGTTGTTTGCGTCTGCAGAGGTTCTGCTGCTTTTTTGTTGCTGTTGTTTAGCTGTGCCCTGTCCCCAGAGGTGGAGTCTACAAAGACAGGCAGGTTTCCTTGAGCTGCTGTGAGCTCCACCCAGTTCGAGCTTCCCAGCAGCTTTGTTTACCTACTTAAGCCTCAGCAATGGCGGGCGCCCCTCCCCCAGCCTCGCTGCTGCCTTGCGGTTAGATCGCAGACTACTGTGTTAGCAATGAGGGAGGCTCCGTGGGCGTGGGACCCTCCCGGCCAGGTGTGGGATATATTCTCTTGGTGTGCCCGTTTGCTTAAAGCGCAGTATTGAGGTGGGAGTTACCCGATTTTCCAGGTGTTGTGTGTCTCAGTTCCCCTGGCTAGGAAAAGGGATTCCCTTCCCCCTTGCGCTTCCCAGGTGAGGCGATGCCTCGCCCTGCTTCAGCTCTTGCTGGTCGGGCTGCAGCAGCTGACCTGCACCGATTGTCCAGCACTCCCCAGTGAGATGACCCCAGTACCTCAGTTGAAAATGCAGAAATCACCGGTCTTCTGTGTCACTCACGCTGGGAGTTGGAGACTGGAGCTGTTCCTATTCGGCCATCTTGCTCTGCCCTCTAATTTGTGATTTTCTAAGGATTAATTAAGATAAATCATTTTACTCTTTTATATTCACATTTAATCATAATCTCTCAGAATCAGATATGTAAAAATGTATGTTATATTTGATTTGTTGTCCTTCACGACAATTATACCCTATGTATAGTACTCAACAGGCAAACCAATCTTAATTATTCAAAGGTTCTTTTGTTAGTTACAATACTTCACTAAAATTATACTGCACTGAAATTATACAACACTGCAATGAAATTAAAACATACAGTATTATAATTTTTTTCAACCCTTCATCTTCTAATATAATCAAAGTGGAAATAAAATGGTGTTGGCATAATTTCTCTAAAGACCTGTGATGCTGATGTTCTCTGCTCATTTTCTACAGTTATATACAGTTGTGATTTTACCTCCAATCATAATTGATTGACATCCGAAGGAGTACTGTATGAATGACTGAATAGTCCAGTTCTCTCCGTGGTCTTGGTTCCTTGTTGAAAAGTACCTTCATTATCTCCTAAGCATTTCTCAAACCTGTTGTAACCTCTTAGTCACGGTTTTTCCTGTTGTTTATTTTCTCTCAACATTTTATTGAATTGATAGCTTATAGTTTCTCTTGAATTACCAAGTAATATTGATCTTGTCATTTCTTTCTCTGAAAATCCAAAGTGCTTTAAAGCCAGTACGGAAATTTCAAACTTTTCATTATGGAATATTAAGCCTTTCACAATCTCTGGTCTATCTAGTATTTTAATCCCCTAGTATTCTATGAAATATATTTTACCTTTATCCTTTTAAACAGATGCAATACTGATCAGCAGAACAAGAAATGTATCATTCAAGTTTTATAGATAAGTAGGTAGATTCAACATGACTAAGAAACTGATTTAGCTTTATTATCCATAGCTAATAACTGGTAGAAATATGTTTTGTTTTCAATATTTCTTTAGTGTTCTTTCCACTATTCAACACCCACCCTCACATATGCTGGTTAATTGCAAATTTAAGAGCCAATGAGTGCTATTTAAAATCTAATGAATGAGTAAATTGAAATCCATTTTTTTTTCGTGCTTACTGGTGATTAACATGTTACTTGATTAATTTTAGTATATAAAAAATGTTCTATAACACCATACATACTCTTCATTATTATTCAGTTTAAATTGTTACTGTCATTTTTCTTGTATTTTCCCATGATGTGAATGTCTGCATCTACTGGTCTAGTCTCATGCATGAGTCTTCAGTATAGGATTAAACCTGTTTTATGTCAGTATTTTGTTATGTCTTCAAGTGGCAAACATTTAAAAGAAATGCACAATTACATCCAAATTTAGTCATTTGTGAATAAAAAGATGTATTAGTCCATTTTCACACTGCTGATAAAGATATACCTGAGACTGGCCAATTCATAAAAGAAAGAAGTTTAATGGACTTACAATTCCACGTGGCTTGGGAGGCCTCACAATCATGATGGAAGATGAAAGTCATGTCTCACATGGCAGCAGACAAGAGAAGAGAGCTTGTGCAGGGAAACTCTGCCTTATAAAACTATCAGATCTCACAAGACTTATACACTATCATGAGAACAGCACAAGAAAGACCTGCCCCCATGACTCAATTATCTCCCACTGGGTCCCTCCCACAGCCTGTGGCAATTCAAGATGAGATTTGGGTGACGACACAGCCAAACCATATCATTCCATTACTGGTTCCTCCCAAATCTTATGTCCTCACATTTCAAAACCAATCTTGTCTTCCTAAAAGTCCCTTAAGGTCTTAACTCATTTCAACATTAACTCAAAAGTCCACAGTCAAATGTTTCATCTGAGATAAGGCAAGTCCCTTCCACCTATGAGCCTATAAATTCAAAAGCAAGTTAGTTATTTTCTGGATAGAATGGGTATAGAGGCATTAGGTAAATACAGCCATTACAAATGGGAAAACTTGGTCAAAACAAAGGGATTACGGGTCCCATACAAGTCCAAAAATCCAGCAAGGCAGTCAGTTCTTAAAGCTCCAAACTGATCTCCTTTGACTCCATGTCTCATTTCTAGGTTACCCTGATGCAAGAGGTGGTTTTCCATAGTCTTTGGCAGCTCTGCCTCTTTGGTTTTTTTAAGGTTCGACCCCCCTCCTGGCTGCTTTCAGGAGCCAGGAGTGTCTGTGACTTTTTCAGATGCAAGGTGCAAGCTGTTGGTAGAACTATCATTCTAGAGTCTGGAGGATAGTGGAGCTCTTCTTACACCTTGACTAGGCTGCTAGTGCCCCAGTAAGCACTCTGTGTGGAGGTTTCTACCCCACATTTCTTTTTCACACTGCCATAGCAGGGGTTCTCCATGAGTGCCCCATTCCTGCAGCAAACTTCTGCCTGGACATCCAGGCTTTCCCGCACATCCTTGGAAATTGAGGTGGAGGTTATCAAATCTCAATTATTGACTTCTGTGTACTTGCAGTCTCAACACCACATGAAAGTTGCCAAGGGTTGAGGCTTGCACCCTCTGAAGCCACGTCCTGAGCTCTATGTTAGCCCCTTTCAGCCACAATTGGTGCGGCTGGGACCCATGGCATCAAGTCCCTAGGCTGTATACAGAACAAGGACCATGAGCCTGGCCCATGAAACAATGTTTTCCTTCTAGGCCCCAGGGCCTGCAATGGGAGGGGCTGCTATTAAGACCTCTGACATGCCCTGGGGACATTTTCCCCATTGTCTTTGGGATTAATATTTGGCTTCTCATTACTTATACAAATCTCTGCAGCCAGCTTGAATTTTTCCTTGGAAAACGGGATTTCCTTTTTTTTTATCACATTGTCAGGCTGCAAATTTTCCAAACTTTTATGTTCTGCTTCCTTTATAAAACTTAATGCCTTTAATAGCACACAAGTCACCTCTTGAATGTTTTGCTGCTTAGAAATTTATTCTGCCAGATACCCTAAATCATTTCTCTCAAGTTCAAAGTTCCACAAATCTCAAGGGAAGGGAAAAAATGTGACCTGCCTCTTTGCTAAAACATTAGCAAGAGTCACCTTTTCTCTAGTTCCCAACAAGTTCTTCATTTCTATCTGAGACCACCTCAGCATGGACTTTGTTCATATTGCTATCAGCATTTTGGACAAAGCCATTCAACAAGTCTCTAGAAAATTCCAAACTTTCCCACATTTTCCTGTCTTCTTCTGAGCCCTCCAAACTGTTCCAACCCCTCCCTGTTACTCAGTTTCAAAGTCTCTTCTACATTTTCAGGTATCTACAGCAGCAATCCACTCTACTGGTACCAATTTACAGTATTAGTCTGTTTTTGCGCTGCTAATAAAGACATACCTGAGTCTAGGCAATTTACAAAAGAAAGAGGTTTAATGGGCTTACAGTTCCACGTGGTTGGGGAGGCCTCACAATAAGGGCAGAAGGTGAAAAGCATGTCTCACATAGCAATAGACAAGAGAAGAGAGCTTGTGCAGGGAAACTCCACCTTATAAAACCATCAGATCTCATGAGGCTTATTCACGATCACATGAACAGCATGGGAAAGATCTGCCCCCATAATTCAATGACCTCTCACTGAGTCCCCCCAACAACATGTGGGAATTCGAGATGAGATTTGGGTGGAGACACAGACATAACATTTTTGGGTCTAATCTTATTAAGCAGCCAACTCCAGAAATCCCAAAACCAATGAAAAAACTTCATCCTTAATATTCTGTTCCTCTAGAACCACCCCACTCTGGTACCAAAATCTGTATTATTTAGGGTTCTTTAGAGGGACAGAGCTAATAGGTAGATGAATATATAAAGGAGAGTTTATTAAGAAGTATTAACTCACATGATCACAAGGTTCTGCAATAGCCCATCTGCAAGCTGAAAAGCAAGGAAGCCAACCCAAGTCCCAAAGCTGAAGAACGTGGAGTTTGATGTTTGAGGGCAGGAAGCATCCAGCATGGGAGAAAGCAGCTGGTTGGGAGGCTAGGCCAGTCTATTCTCTCCACATTCTTTTGCCTGCTTTTATTCTGGCCATTCTTGCAGCTGATTAGATTGTACTCACCAAGATTGAGGGTGGGCCTGCCTTTCCCAGTCTACTGACTCAAATGTTAATCTGTTAATCTTCTATTTTTTTTTTTTTTTTTTTTTGAGACAGAGTCTCGCTCTGTCACCCAGGCTGGAGTGCTGTGGCCGGATCTCAGCTCACTGCAAGCTCCGCCTCCCGGGTTTACGCCATTCTCCTGCCTCAGCCTCCCCAGTAGCTGGGACTACAGGAGCCCGCCATCTCGCCCGGCTAGTTTTTTGTATTTTTTAGTAGAGACAGGGTTTCACCGTGTTAGCCAGGATGGTCTCGATCTCCTGACCTCGTGATCCGCCCGTCTCGGCCTCCCAAAGTGCTGGGATTACAGGCTTGAGCCACTGCGCCCGGCCGAAAATGTTAATCTTCTTTGGAAACCCCCACACAGACACAGTACACATCCAGGAACAATACTTGGCATCCTTCATTCCAATCAAGTTGACACTCAGTATTAACCATCACAGAAGTATGTCACTTCAAGATGTCTTATTAAAAGTCCGGAAATATTTTTACGTAAATGTGTAATGAAATCAAATTTGCATTCCCTGTCTTCTAAGCGGTAAACTTGTGTGTCTTTATGTGCAAACTAATATAACAAACTAATTTATGATAAACATGTACATTGAATAAAGCTCAGAAAATTAAATAACAACCTATTTAGGAAAATTTGTCAGCAGTTTTTAGCTCAACTGTACAATACAGAGTATTGAAAATTGTTTCAAAATTAATATTTCAAAATGAACAATAAATTAAAGATAATCAACAGTTTCAGGTACTGTTTTTATTTCTATAAATAAATAAATAGGTCAATAAATAAATTCTTATAAATAAAACTGCCCAGTACATAAATACTTGAATTCCACCAAGGTATTCAAAATGGCATAAATCTTCCTTCATCTGGTTAGGCTGTCAATGTTTAAACAAGCACACCTACACACTCCCATGTACATGGGCACACACACATACACACACATTTTTCAACAGAGAACCAGTAACCAAAATCACCTAATAGTTTTAAAACATAGAGTTTAAATGTCTAATGTTGTTTTCTCCGTATTTTAGGTATGCTAGGTGTAACTACTTTCTCAATATTATTAGATAGTTTTGGCATAAATACATATTATTGATGCATGTTGTTTAATTGTTATAAAATAGGCAGGTTTTCTTTTTTAAATCACTTTTGCTAAATTTATCTTTCTCCAGTTAGCAGTTTTAGGCTTTGTTGACTGTGTCAAGTATACATATATTTTCCTTGTATTAATGCCTGACTTTGTATGAATTCCTTTCTTTATCTTTTTTTTTTACTTTTTAAAATTGTAAGTTACATATTTATCTCATTCTTTCATTTTCTAGTATAATTATTGAAGATTATAAAATTATTTCAAAGATCAGTAAGCTTATTGGTTTAATAAAACTTTGTATGTGTTTTTTTGTTTGTTTACGTTAAAATCTAGGATGTATTTAAAGTGTCATTGTTATTTTGCTGAGTAATGAATTATTTATAAATGTGATTCAAATTTTTAAATGGATGAAAGCTTCAGTTATCTTGGCATTCATATCTAAATTTTTAACTTGATATGTGATAAGATTCTTTGTGTGACACAGGTTACTGATACTTTATTATCAACATTTCAGTGTCTTTGTGTGTTATCTGTGCTACCTGTAAATGACATACAGCTCTCATTTAACTATACAATTTAGATCTTCTGGATGGAGTGAACAACATAGTTTTAATTCTTTGTATCATGTCTTTTTGGTCTTTGTATGTATTTTTCTTTATTTCTCCTTTCTTTGGATTGATTTTTTTTTCTTTATCTCTTTTTTAAAACATTTTTAGAATGTATACCCTTTAATTTTATGCTTTATTTTACAAGCTACCTGTGTTAGTTTTCTAGGACTGCCATTACAAAATACCACAGACTGGGTGACTTAAATGACAGAAAATTATTTTTTCACACTCTGGGAGGCTGGAAGGCCAGGACCAAGGGGACAGTAGGATAGATTTCTTCTGAGGCTGCCTTCTGGCTGTATTCTCATATCGGCTCACATCCATATCCCTGTTGTTTATTTCTCTTCTTATAAGGACACCAGTCATGTTGGATTAGGGGCCCAACTTTTATGACTTCACTTAACCTTAATTTTATTTTTAAAGCAATATTTCCTAAAACAGTCACATTCTAAGGTACTGGGGGCTAGGGCTTCAGCATATACATTTTGGGAAGGGTACAATTATGACCAATGGCAATTGGTCATAACACTACCTGATCTACTGAGGAGGTGAAAATAAATATATTTCTTCTTCATCTGAACTATATGAATTTAGAATTTTAATTCCAATTACCTCCATTTTTCTATAACATATTTTTATATTTAACTTTAAATCCTAAAAGTTGTCATTTTGTAATGACTAACATGTCAAATTTCACTTATATTTACCAAAATGCTTATTAATTTATTTTTTGTCTTTTTTGAATCTTAGTTTTCTTCTCCTTGAAATAAATTATTGAGCACTTCTCACTAATTTATTTAAGATAATGAGAAATCTGTCTCATTATTTTAAAGAACAATGCCTTTTCAACTTGTTCTTAAAGAATGGTTAAACATAGTATAGTATTCTGTATTAATACTGTTGTCTGTCAGAATGTTGAAGCTATTAATTTGTTGTTTTGTGTTTCAGTTTTGCTCTTGATAAGTTTGCTGTCATTTCAATTAAGATTTGTCCATTAAAATCTGTTCCCTCTAGATGTTCTTGAATTCCTTCCACTGTCATTGATGATCTAAAGTTTCATTATGGTGTGTCTAGATTAGTTTTTTAAAATTACACTTAATAGATTTTCTTGTACTTTCCTATATTTGAGATTATTATCTCTAATAAATTATGAACCAGCTTACGCTTTTGTTTTATGCATGTCCCTTTCTTTAATCTAGTCTCTTTTACAACTTTAGGAATATTTAGGACAGAAATAATCATCCTCATCCTCTAATGATTCAGAAATATTAATATTTTCTATCTCTTTGCCTTTTTGAGTTTGTCCTCTCTAATTTCTTCATTTGTCTTTTAGTTCTCTCATAAACCATGCATAATCTATTGTTAATCAATTTATGTAGGTTTAATTTTAATCTAATATTTTTGAGTTTTGTTCTCTCTTTTTAAAAATCAATCTTGTCATTTTTATAGTATCATTTTTTCTGGTCAAGTTTCAAATCTCCCTTTGAAAATTTTGTACAAGTTTCAGTCACACTTAATTTTATGTTCAGCTTTTAACAATTGTAGTATATAAGAAAGGTCCTTAGAGATTGAGTTCTGCTCCTTATTGTTTCCACTGACTCTTCGTCCTGAGGACCTACATGCTATGGTGCCTTATACTATGCTCATGCTCACTTGAGGTCTATGTGATGCTCTTGCTGCCAGGCCTGATTTGAGAAAATGCTCCACTAAGGAGATCACATTTTGCTTCTCATAGCTGCCCTGATTCTCTATCAATCCAAGACCAATTAAATCTTTTCCTCACTTTCGTCTTTTCTGGATCAGTTAGCAGTATCCATTTGAAACCAAAACCTAGCAGAGAACAAAACATGAATTTTGAATGATCAAAATTCATATTTAAGAAGAGGCTTTGATGTTTCTCCCTAAAGCCGAAATAAGGACAGTGATTTTTTTTTTTTTTTCTTTCTCTTTTGCTGATGAAAAGATTTCTTCTAGCCATCTCATTGCTGGAGTGTATAGGCATTTGATATCCTAGCTTTACATATAAATCTCAGTTCTAGTTAGTCAATTTATTTTGACCAAAGGCATGATCTCCTGTCCCTGATGTGCTCATTAGAATCCAAGCCTCTGCATCATTTTAGTCTGAAAGCAAGCTTTAAAAAAAGTATTAATGCTAGCTTTTACAGCAGTCCCTTTTTTGTTCAAGGTCCAGGAGTCTCTTTATTTCCTTGAAAGCATATAAGATGATATTTGTTATTCTATACACACAGTTTTTAGGTGTTTGTGATAGGCATCAATTTGAGTATTTGGTCTGTAATGTTAATTGAAATGTATTGAAGAAGTATGATTTCTAAAAATTTTGGAGTTTTTTCTTGGGGTAAAGCATTAATTTTCATATGTTGGGTGAAAAAAAAACAGACTTTGAAGGTCTATTGACCTAATGACTTCTGTATTCTCTACAAATAAGTCATATTTCAAGTCATCTAATGAAACTGAGAAGAATGGGATTATGAAGTGGGCTAGAAAATCAGGAATACAAATATGGTATGGCTGCTAAGAGAAATGGAGTTAGAAGCCAATTGCCATTCATATTCAATTGTATCAATTGAATTGTATCAAAAAGTATCATTATTTTAAACTAACAAAATTATTTAAAGTAATTTTTTTAAAAATATTATTTAAATTATATTTAAAACAAGCATTATTTGAAATAATTAATATATACTTCAAAGTTGATATTTAAATTAATATAAAGTAGAAATGTACATAAAGTGTAGTACTGATTTTAATTCAGGATAATAATGGTCTTTAATATTTACAATATAGTACACTATAATATGAATGTATAACTATTGGAATGCTAGTAATATACCCTACACTTCAACAATTACAGTAAATATTGTTAGCTGCTGAATCGTGAAGGAATTAATTTTCTAAATAAAATAATTTGATTCATCTCAAAGCAGAAAAATTTTAAAAATAGAAACATATCGACATTTGAAGGTCATAACTGCAAACTTTTTTACTAATATAAACAGATACACTGGCCAATATTTATGTATAAATATCATTAAGATACTGTTTTATCTGTAATATAAAACAAATGCCATTTTTCCTGATATAAAAGTAACACAGAATACCCTTACCTAGTTCTGTCCAATTTAGTGAATGTTCTCAAATTTAGCCATTAGAATTTAGCTAATATTTTTATATAATTAAAGTTGCCATAAAGTAATTACTTTATAGCATAATTACTGTAAAAGACACTTACCAGGTAATATCTATTAGTCCCTCAAGATCAGGTTAATATTTTGTTTCTATTACGGTTTCCAGAAAGTTATATATATATAAAATACATGTATAAATATTATATTTTATATATAAAAATATTATATTTATATATATATATATATATATATATATATATATATATATATTAAATGTATGTTACATATTACTATATTATATATTTAATATGTATCATATATTATAATATATTTAATATGTATCGTATATTATATAATATATGTATTATATTATATATAATTTAATATGTATAAGATATATAATATATTTTATATATAAAAATATTATATTTTATATATATATATATATTTTTTTTTTTTTTTGGAGACGCAGTTTCACTCTGTTGCCCAGGCTGGAGTGCAGTGGTGCGATCTCGGCTCACTGCAAGTTCCACCTCCCAGGTTCACGCCATTCTCCTGCCTAAGTCTCCTGTGTAGCTGGGGCTACAGGTGCCCCCCACCACGCCCCGCTAATTTTTTTGTGTTTTTTTAGTAGAGACGGGGTTTCAGTGTGTTAGCCAGGATGGTCTTGATCTCCTGACCTCGTGATCCACCCGCCTCAGCCTCCCAACGTGCTGGGATTGCAGACCTGAAGTGAGTTATATTTTTATGTTAAGAGTTTCCTTGTCTTTGTGTAAAATTCAGATTCAGTTATTAAGGAATATTAGCAAGAAATTGGAGGGCGGGATATGAAAGGATCTGGTTATTTGTGCTCCCATCTTCCTCCCTTTGGGTTCACTGTGGACTTCACTTACTCTTTAGTGTGAGAAAAATGATTAGCCAATTCATACAGCCTTCTCTCTCCTCGAGTTCCAGTTACTATTTTTTTTCAACCTTTTAGGCCTATATATGGAAATGATACTCCACTGTATCTAGTCCTTTCCTATACACAATAGTTCTATTAACTCTTCTTAAATTATCCAATCTAATCATCCTATGTTGCTTGTAATAATTCTGACAAGCTTTGTTTTTTCTCCTCATTAATTTGTTTAAATGTTGAAAATTTTATGCATGTGAGTTGGGCATTGCTTAAATATAGATCCTAGTGTTATTTATTATAATCTAGAATAAAAAATCATTATAATAACAACAATAAAACCATTATTAATAATAACATTAAATAAGACTCAGATATGTACCAGGCACTCTTATAAGAGCTTTATTAGCCCAAACTCCCCATTTCATGGATGTTGAATCCAAATCAAGGAAAAAGTTCATAACTATCTAAGGTCTCACAGTAAGTGATGAAATAAATGTATGCATGCATAGAGGAAAAGAAGAAGCAATCAGGACAAATGATATCTAACATAAAATAAAACGACTTCATATTTTACATGGATTTATGTTCTAATAATTCAGCCATTTATGTAAAACTTTTATAACTCTGTCTTTTAATCAAAACTCAAAATCTGAAGGTAAGTACCTTAAGTAAAGTTCTTTAAGTACTTAAAAAACTTTAAATAAAGTTCAGGTTTTTCTCAATGCACCATTTTCCATTGTAAATACATTCTTCTTCATTGAGCTTACAATATACACATTTATTTCCAATACAATAATATATAGCCTCCAAAAGCTCTCATTATCTCAGAGTAAATTTCTGCTGAGACTCATTTTTAGCTGTAGATATGCTTCCCACATGAGAAATACCGATTAAATCTATTGTAATTTTGCAAAATAAAGATTGTATTTCTCAGTGTTTACCTCTGACTAGTCAGACATTCATCAGACAAATATTTTTTAAGAGACATATTCTAGAAGTCCTTAGCCATATGAAATTAATACAATTTGGTATCTCTTTATCTCTGTCTCTAGCTTGTTCCCTCATCTTCCTCTTCACCCCAGGGAAAGACTATAGATCCACCGAACCTCTTTGCTGCCTTTGCTGGACAATATGTGGTTAACTCAGCACAACCTCTAGTCTCTTCCTATGTCTTCCAGAATGATTTTTTTCAATAAGATTCCAGGTTAGAGTTTGCCAATGAGGTCCAAGTATATGAAATTTGAAAAACAGAAATGAAGTGAAAGTCGTTATTCTAAGGAGGTTGGAGTAGTGATCAGATTTAGTGAATTCTCAGACTCAATTGAAGTAGCTCTGCTTTCCTTAAAAAAAAAAAAAAAAAAAAAAATCTGACACTGACAATGTTACTAGAAATGGTTTCAGGGTTGGCAATAAGGTTGGTGTTAAGATGTCACTTAAGGCCGATATTTGAGATGAGCTCTCTTATTTGATCAGCTTTAAAGTTGTTAATGACCTCACTGCAATTCTTCACACAAAAATAAACAGCTATTATTTTAAACCACCGAGTTCTTCTCATAAGGATTGCTTATGCGTCACTTGCTCTGCTTTGTACTATTTAATCAACTTTTATACTGTCCACACAGATAGGATAGAGATCAGCATAAAGTTAAAGAAAAAAAAAATTAGCCCTGTTTATGTTGTTCAGGAGCCATGGGGCAGAGGATGCATCACTAACACATGCATTATCACTTGGTTAGTAGCTGCCTTGCCAATGGAATTATAAGGTTTATCTTGAGATGCTACAATGTGAAACATAGAAACAGAGAAAGCCAGAAGTCAAGGATCCATAAAAGTAGATGCCAAGAGTAAGCAAAAGTTTGGGATAGAAGAAAGAAAAGGTACTTAATGGTTGAAGAAATAGGAAAAAAATAAATGTCAAGAAAAATTGAAACCACATTAAGCTGATTAATTAGCAAGGAAATTCAAGGCCATATGGATACCTACTAATGAGAGAATGACTGAACATTCCAATTGATATATTAGAACTGCTGTTGATCTACAAGTTACCTTGTGTTCTAGATAGCCTAATACTCCATAAAACCTGCTAAGAGCTGTGTATTTTCTTCAGTTCCTCAAGTATCTCTAAAATGAATCTATATAATGCTAGATGATCTAAGTATTCTACTATTTTATTCAAGTTAAAAATTTAAATAACAGACAATTCACCTTTTCATTGAATTCATATGCATACTTAAAACCATTAGAAAATTAAAGAAGCAGAAAAAAATGATTACACCTGAATTTTTATCATGCTCAAATATGTTTCATAACTTTACATTAAATTTAGACTCCTAGCAAGTTAAACAATATAGTTAGCATCAGTGCTATTATTTCTGCTCTAATCCTACTCACTTTCCTGACTCACTTCATGGATGTCACTTCATTGCTATATGTAGGAGATTGGAAAAAAGAAACAAAGTCTACTATTTGTAATTAAAACTTGTCTAGAGAGTAAACAGTTTCAGCTGTGTTATGAACCTACAAGAAATATACTGCTTTTATTTGATTTAGGATTGCGAAAATACTTGATGAGAAAAAAGTCCCGATTTATCCATTTATATCTTGCCATTTTTATAAAATACAGAAGAATATTAAAAAGAAACATTGTGATACTTATTAATACATGTTAGTGAGCAAAATCGTCATATATTTCACTCCTAATTTGAAGAAGAGGAAGGCAGTAGTACTATGCAAATATACAATTTTAGCCGCTGGAGGTAGAAAATAATATAATTTTAACCTATAAGAGAAAGATTCAGAAAATATTCATTACATGTACTTATTATTCTTCCTTTTATCAATTTACTAAATAAATATCATATGTCCAAGACCAAACTAGAGTCAGAGATGTGATAGCACATAAAACAAACTATCTACCTTCATGAAGATTATATTCAAGTGGAAGAGATAGCAAATATCAAAGAATCCAATATAACAGCATGCCAGGTATTAGTTTGAAGAAGGAAAAAAAGGTGGCAAAGTAGACCTTTATGAAGTGACATTTAAGCTGACACCCGAAGGGAGGGAGCTATGTATGCAGCTACCTAGGAAAAGTGGACAATTTTTCATATTGCTGTCTAATTTCAATAAAATTTGCATCCAAAAGGTCACATACAAATAGAGGATTCTCTAGGAAGAGACAAAGAGAGACAGGTAGTCAGGGGTTAGACTTGGTTCATGTAGTTTAGTAATTTCAAAAGGATTAGGTTCAAACGTTTGGTATATACAGATAATGGTAAAAACTTGACATAGACCAAATGACATTCCATTTATAAACTTTTTCCTGATGATAATAAATATAAATACTTCATCATTTTTTATATATTGTACCCATTTATTACTCACATAATTCCTTCATTAGGACTATAGAAACCTAGAGGGGAAAGTTTTTCCTTGTTTTTGATCTCATAAAACTCAACAAGTGACATATTCTAAGTACAGTGCTTATATGTAGCAAAAATGAGCTAAATGCTTCCTGAAAACAAAAATAAATGATTTTAAAAATGATCACCTGTATAAATTTCAGAAGATGTTATCATCAGCATAATAATGACTTCATCATTATTTATTTTCTTATTGTTATTAAATTTAAATCATTTAATTATTTGGGTATTTATTAAAAAGAAATTGTATTGATGCATGATTGTACTCATACTGATAGAAGAAACTGAAATATCAAAGTTTTAGCAGAATAGAGATGTAGTACTCACTCTTTGTAAGTCTCCTTGGATCTTTGGGTTCAACACATAATGCTGCAATTCAGCAGTCAGGATGAAGGAGGCTGCTCCTTCCATTTAGCTATAGCATCTGGAATTTATGACATCCTTTGCCTGCGTATCAGGAAAAAGGTATATATTGAAAAACACATACATCATTGCAACTTCTATATCATTGAACATAGCCAGTGATATAGCCATTCTTAACTACAGATGACTATATAACTGGAAGAAGAAAGGACCAGATATGAGTGAACAAAGGAAGTTTATGCCAAAATAGGTTTGTTATTTTGAGAAAAAGAATGGGAGAGTTAACACTGGATTCATTTTACAGATTAAGATGCCAATTATAAATAGCAATAAAAGATGTTTTATGTGTACAACCATAAATCATGTAAGAATTGTTCAAAATTGGCAGCTCCATAATTTATATTTTTTTTAGTTGTAACACATGGAGTGAAAACAAGCTAGCCATATAAATGATTTAATGAAATATTGGCAACGTAACCATAAAAAATGTTTTGGGCACTACAGATCATGTACAGATATTGATGTAGTCTTTAATATGTAGTTTGTGGAATAATACTGAAAGTAAGAATAACATTAAAATCCACACTTCAGAGATGATTTTACAAAATCATTCATTATCTGGCCCTCACTAAATAGCTTTCTTTTAACCATTTTTTACATTAAACTTTCTAGTCATGAAAAACTACTTGCTATTAGCAGAATATAGAATCTGTTTCTCAAAAGCCTTCATAATTTTTCATAATCCCTCTTTCAAAACAATGCTTTTGTAATGCTTTATACGGCTCACTCTAATTCATTCTTTATTTTTTTCAGAGACAGGGCCTCATTCTGTCGCCCAAGCTGGAGTGCATTGGCAGGACCATAGATCACTGCAATCTCAGTGTTCTTGGACTCAAGAGATCCTCCTGCCCCAGACCCTCAAGTAGCTAGAAGTATAGGCATGCCACAAATGCTTGGTTAGTTTTTGGAATTTTTCATGTTTGGTAGAGAGAGTCTTGCTATGTTGCCTAGACTGGTCTTGAAATTCTGGGCTCAAGTGACTCTACCATCTCTTAGCCTCCCAAAGTGGTGAAATTACAGGCGTGAGCTACCACACCCAGCCTTATTCTTCCTTTAAACCTTAACTCTGCCATCCAGAAAGTCTTCTCTAACCTGAAAGTTTTATTTATTCATACTTTTTCCTCACACTGTGGAATTTTGCTTGTTTTTCTCTACTATAGAATGTTGATATTGTATTTTAATTTTATGTTAACCTACCATTGACCTCAACAGGCTGTTGACTCCTGGAGAACTAAGACCTTTTTATTTACCATTTTATCCCCAGTTAATATCACAATTTGTGACCTATAACAAATTAATGTGATAGATGAATATTATTATCATCTGCCAAAACATATGGACCTCCTGGCCCCAATTTCGTTCTGAAGTGAAGTCTGATGATCTCTCTCTCTCTCTCTCTCTCTCTCTCTCTGTCTCTCTGTCTCTGTCTCTGTCTCTCTCTCTCTCTCTCTCTCTCTCTCACACGCACACACACACACACACACACCACAGTATCACAGTATGAAAAGGTTTAATATTCCCATAATTGGAATATTTGGCACGCAAGGCCAATTCTCTCTCAGAGGAGTCCAAAATGGCTTGAAAGTGCCAGGAAAAGAGTGGTCTGGGTTTTTACTGTGGTTAGGGTAGGACCAGGATGAGGCTTCACCGAGGATGGGGCTTGAAACATTAACGCTCACCTGCACCAAAGGAACGAGTATGCAGGCCTTTTCATCAGCTTCGCTAGATGTGGGGCACACAGGGAAGAAGGGAAAGTGAGATTTCAAAGCTTTATTAGTTCCGAATCAAAAAATTGAAGTTAGACACCACATACGAATAGTGACTGTAAAACCTTGGCAATACAGACTAGAAAATTGATTTTCTGCTTTTCACCAGATACAAAAGGCATAAAATGAAAATCAAAATATTTTATCTGTCCATAATAATGTTGTTTCTATTTTCAGCTTGAATTTTGAGGCCAAAACATAATGTAGGAGCTTACTTTTAGACTTTTGTTTTAATATAATTTAAAATAACTTCATAAAATGTGGTTATATAATGATAATATAGCTTAAATCATTAGTATATTCAGCATTACAGTTATGTAAAATATAGCATTTTTAGTCTATGGAGAAATCTGAAATTTATAAAGAACCATTAAAATAATTTGGATTCAATTACATACTTATATTTTATGTTGTTGTCTGCTAAGTTATTCTTGTTGCCTATTAATATTCTTATTTATCCAAATTAAAATAACAGCTATGGAAATCTATTCTTTGAACTATAAACTATCCATTATTAATTTTCCTATTTGTGTTAATAGGGCTAAGGGTTTTATCAGATGGGTACCCATTTATCTAGGAGTCTATACGTTATTGTTTTTTATCCGTCACTTCAAGCATTTATCATTTTTTGTTACAAATGTTTCAATTTTACACTTTTAGTTTTTAAAAAATCTATAATAAGGTACTGTTGACTGTAATCAGCCTGCTTTGCTATCAAATACTAGATCTTATACATTCTATATAACTATATTAATGTCCACATTAATCATTCCCATTTCTCCCATCTCCCAACTACCCTTCTCAGCCATCATTCTACTCTTTATTTCCATAAGTTCAATTGTCTTAATTTTTAGGTCCTACAAATGAGTGAGAACACACAAAGGTTGTCTTACTGTATCTGGCTTATTTTATTTAACATAATATCCTACAGTTCTATCTATGTTGTTGAAATGACAGAATCTCATTCTTTTATACAGCTGAATAGTGTTCCATTGTATATATCTATCACATTTTCTTTAACCATTTATCTTTAATAGACACTCAGGTTGCTCTCAAATCTTAGCTATTGTGAATAGTGCTTCAGTGAACATGGAAGTGCAGATATCTCTTGCACATACCAATTTCCTTTTTTGGGGAGTATATACCTAGCAATGGTATTGATAGATCATAAAATAGTGTTATTTCTAGGTTTTTGAAGAACCTCTATGCTGTTCTCCACAGTGGTTGTACTAATTCACATTCCCACCAATGGTGTATGGAGGTTCCCTTTTTTCTGTATCCTCATCATCATTTGTTATTGCTTGTCTTTTGGATGAAAGCCATTTTAACTTGTGTGAGGTACATCTTTAATTATTTTGTATTAATGATTTATTTAAGTATTAACTTATTTGGGTTTTGTCTCTTTTTTTTCCTAGTCTGGCTAAAGGTCTTTCATTTTTGTTTATCTTTTCAAAAAAAAAAAAACACTTTTCATTTCATTGATCTTCTGTATTTTTTTAATTTCAATTTCATTTATTTCTGCTCTGGTCTTTATTTTTTCTTTTCTACTAATTTTAGGTTTGGTTTCCTCCATGTTCTCTGGTTCTTTAAGATATATTTTTAGGTGGGTTATTTGAAGGTTTTTTACATTTTTATATAGGCATTTATTGCTATAAACTTTTCTCTTAGTACTGCCTTTGCTGTATATCATGGGTTTTGGTATGTCGTGTTTCAATTATCATCTGTTTCAATAAATGTTTTAAGTGCTTCTTAATTCCTTCATTGAACTACTGGTCATTCAGGAGCATATTGTTTAATTAACTTATGTTTTTATAGCTTCCAAAGTTCCTCTTGTTATTGATTTCTAGTTTTATTTCATTGTGATCATAGAAGACACTTGTTACAATTTCATTTTTTTTTGAATGTTTTAAGAATTGTTATGTGGCTTAAAATATGGTCTGTCCTTGAGATGAAGAGTATAAAGTATATTTTGTAGTTATTGGATGAAATGTTTTATCAATATTTATTAGGTTTATTTGTTTTTTTTTGTTTTTTGTTTTTTGTTTTTTGTTTTTTTTTGAGGCGGAGTCTCACTCTGTCGCCCGGACTGGAGTGCAGTGGCCGGATCTCAGCTCACTGCAAGCTCCGCCTCCCGGGTTTACGCCATTCTCCTGCCTCAGCCTCCCGAGGAGCTGGGACTACAGGCGCCCGCCACCTCGCCCGGCTAGTTTTTGTATTTTTAGTAGAGACGGGGTTTCACCGTGTTAGCCAGGATGGTCTCGATCTCCTGACCTCGTGATCCGCCCATCTCGGCCTCCCAAAGTGCTGGGATTACAGGCTTGAGCCACCGCGCCCGGCCTTAGGTTTATTTGTTAAACACAGTAAAGATAAAGTGCAATGATTTTTGTTGTGGTTGGTTTTCTATCTCAATGATCCATCAAAATGCTGAAAGTGGAGTGTTGAAGTCTCCAGCTAATATTGTATTGGTTTTCATATGTCTGTTTAGCTCTAATAATATTTGTTTTATATATCTGTGTGTTCCATTATTGGGCGGATGTATATTTACAATTGTTATATTCTCTTACTCAATTGGTTCATTTATTATTATATAATGACCTTCTTTCTCTCTTCTTGCAGTGTTTGTATTGAATTATATCTGATAATTATATCATATCTGTATAGCTACTCATGCTGTTTTTGGTTTCCATTTGCAGGTAATATCTTTTTACACGTGTTTAATTTTAGTCTATGTATGTCTTTATAGGTGAAGTGTTTCTTATAAACCCAGGTGATTGGGTCTTGTTTTTCAATTCATTCAGCCACTCTGCCTGTAAATTGGCAAGTTTGTTCTATTTACATTTGATGTTCTTATAGATAAATAAGAATTCATATTTCTCCACATCCTCTCCAACACCTGTTGTTTCCTGACTTTTTAATGATTGCCATTCTAACTGGTGTGACATGGTATCTCATTGTGGTTTTGATTTGCATTTCTCTGATGGCGAGTGATGATGAGCATTTTTTCATGTGTCTGTTGGCTGTATGAATGTCTTCTTTTGAGAAATGTCCGTTCATATCCTTTGCCCACTTTTTGATGGGGTTGTTTGTTTTTTTCTTGTATATTTGTCTGAGTTCTTTGTAGATTCTGGATATTAGCCCTTTGTCAGATGAGTAGATTGCAAAAATTTTCTCCCATTCTGTAGGTTGCCTGTTCACTCTGATGGTAGTTTCTTTGGCTGTGCAGAAGCTCTTTAGTTTAATTAGATCCCATTTGTCAATTTTGGCTTTTGTTGCCGTTGCTTTTGGTGTTTTAGACATGAAGTCCTTGCCCATGCCTATGTCCTGAATGGTACTACCTAAGTTTTCTTCTAGGGTTTTTATGGTATTAGGTCTAACATTTAAGTCTCTAATCCATCTTGAATTAATCTTCGTATAAGGAGTAAGGAAAGGATCCAGTTTCAGCTTTCTACTTATGGCTAGCCAATTTTCCCAGCACCATTTATTAAATAGGGAATTCTTTCCCCATTTCTTGTTTCTTTCAGATTTGTCAAAGATCAGATGGTTGTAGATGTGTGGTATTATTTCTGAGGACTCTGTTCTGTTCCACTGTTGGTGGGATTGTAAACTAGTTCAACCATTATGGAAAACATATGGCAATTCCTCAAGGATCTAGAACTAGATGTACAATATGACCCAGCCATCCCACTACTGGGTATATACCCAAAGGATTATAAATCATGCTGCTATAAAGACACATGCACACGTATGTTTATTGCAGCACTATTCACAATAGCAAAGACTTGGACTCAACCCAAATGTCCATCTGTGACAGACTGGATTAAGAAAATGTGGCACATATACACCATGGAATACTATGCAGCCATAAAAAAGGATGAGTTTGCGTCCTTTGTAGGGACATGGATGCAGCTGGAAACCATCATTCTTAGCAAACTATCACAAGAACAGAAAACCAAACACCACATGTTCTCACTCATAGGTGGGAACTGAACAATGAGATCACTTGGACTCGGGAAGGGGAACATCACACACCGGGGCCTATCATGGGGGGGGAGGGGGGAGGGATTGCGTTGGGAGTTATACCTGATATAAATGATGAATTGATGGGTGCTGACGAGTTGATGGGTGCAGCACACCAACATGGCACAAGTATACATATGTAAAAAACCTGCACGTTATGCACATGTACCCTAGAACTTAAAGTATAATAAAAAATAGGCCGGGCGCGGTGGCTCAAGCCTGTAATCCCAGCACTTTGGGAGGCCGAGACGGGTGGATCACGAGGTCAGGAGATCGAGACCATCCTGGCTAACACGGTGAAACCCCATCTCTACTAAAAAATACAAAAAACTAGCCAGGCGAGGTGGCGGGCGCCTGTAGTCCCAGCTACTCGGGAGGCTGAGGCAGGAGAATGGCGTAAACCCAGGAGGCGGAGCTTGCAGTGAGCTGAGATCCGGCCACTGCACTTCAGCCTGGGCGGCAGAGCGAGACTCCCTCTCAAAAAAAAAAAAAAAAAAAAGTATAATAAAAAATAAAATAAAAATAAAAATAAAAAAAAGAATTCATTACTGTCATTTTGTTATTTGTTTTCTGGTTGTTTTGTGGTCTTATTTTCCTTTCTTTCTCCTTTCCTATCCTTTCTGCCAACGTAATTTTCTCTGGTGGTATATTTTAATTTCTGGCTTTTATTTTTGTCTATCTGGTGTAGGATTTTTAATCTGAGGTTACCCTGAGGTTTGTAAATAATATAACCAATTGTTTTAAACTGATGACAACTTTTAACACTGATTGCAAAGGCAAAGAGAAAAACTAATAAAACTCTACACTTTAACTTCATACCCTTGTTTTAAAACTTTTTTGTTGTTTCTGTTTATATTTTATTGTACCCTTTGTGTCTTGAAAATTTGTTGTAGTTGTTGTTTTTGATCAGTTTATCTTTTAGTCATTCTACTCAAGATATAAGTAATTAACTCATCACAATTAAAGTGTTATAATATTCTGTGTTTTTCCATGTACCTACTCTTACCAGTGAGTTTTATACCTTCAGATGATTCTTCATGCTCATTAACATATTTTTCTTTCAGATTGAAGAACCCTTTACCATTTCTTGTAGAATAGGATTGGTGTTAAGGGTGTTTTTTGATTTTTTTTTTTTTTGATTTTGATCATTTTGTAATTTAATTGTTTTTAATAAAATGTGGCACATGCTCTTTTTATATATTTACTGATGACATTGCTTTTTTTAGAGAAACTCTTCTGTCTGTGAAATTCAGCATACATTTTCTTTGAAAACCTACCAATAGGTACACACAACTCTTCTCCTTTAGAGTTCACTCCTAGATATGTCTACTGCTAACCCTTCATCCTAAAAGGTAGAGTATGGTTTTCCTATTTGTCTCTTATTAACAAAGGGACTTCCATTGAAAAACATGGTTTGCCAATTCATTCCTGTCTCATCAGTTATCAATCATCACCCGTGCTATGTTTCCCCTGTTGTATCCCTGTCCACACACTTAACTCTCCACTGTCACTGAATTTGAAAACACTACCTGCATTTGATACAAACCTTAATCCTTTCTGCCATGGATTTAAAGTCAACTCACTCTGTGAGACTGGGACTAGCAGCTTTATGGAGGTTCCCAGTTTCTGGACCTCGCTCCAACTCATTGTTCTACCTGTTACCTTAAGTCTTTGCCTTTATATTGGCATGCTTGAAGATTCTCTTTCTTTTTTTTTTTTTTTTTTTTTTTCTTTTTTCAGACGGAGTCTCGCTCTGTCACCCAGGCTGGAGTGCAGTGGCACGATCTCCGCTCATTGCAACCACCACCTTCCAGGTTCAAGCCATTCTCTCATCTCAGCCTCCCAAGTAGCTGGGATTATAAGTGCTTGCCACCACGCCCGACTAATTTTTGTATTTTTAGTAGAGATGGGGTTTCACCATGCTGGCCAGGCTGGTCTCAAACTCCTGACCTCAGGTGATCTACCCGCCTCGGCCTCCCAAAGTGCTGGGATTACAGGCGTGAGCCACTGTGCCTGGCCTAAGATTTTCTTTTGATAAGGTAGAAATCTTACCAAGTGTTGTGCCTCAGATGTCTCCACTGTCCCTAATTCCAAAATAATCTGTATATTCAACATATTATTGTCTGATTGACTACTCTATGTGATTCTATTTGTATGGTTTAAAAAGCACTTGTTTTTTATTTCAAATAAACACTAGTTTGATAAAATAAGTAGTATAACAAATTTTAACCAAAAAATCATCCACTGAAGCCTTACTCTTCCACTTTTCTTTCACTTTTATTTAGAATGATATTGAGTCATACTTTCAGTTTTAGTCTCATTTCTACTTAATACAAACATAATTTTCAATTATTCACATGTGTTCTCTAACTTAATCTCCACAGCATCCATATGAGATAGGTGGTTTGCATAGTTTTGTCCTTAGTTTTCAGAAATATGAAGCTTGGATTTTAAAGTATTTTCCTCAATAGTGCACACCCATCAAGTGGCAGAGGTGATACTAAATCCCTTTTCTTTCTTTAGTTCTCTCTATTGGATTTTGATGTCACATCATATTTGATTTTAGGATCTTAAAAGTTAAATAAGTACATGAGTTATCTTATGGGAAAAAGTAGAGCTGGCAACTTAATGCGAGACCAAATATTACCAAGTAACTTCCAAAGGTGATCACCGAGTTAGGATATTTTCTCATTTACAACACTAATTACATGCCTATTTGCATACAGAGGTAATCGAGGCTGAGAGTGCTTGTAACTTCCCCATGATCAGAGAGCAATAAACAACAAACCTGAGATTCAAGTTCAGATTAACCTGTTAAAAATAACCTGCTCTTTCTACTGTGTCATTATTCTTCAATATTTAACTCAAATTGATTTTAAAAAACTAAACTCTTACATAAAACAGAAAGCTAATATTCCTGCTATATTTGTCTATTCTCACACTGTTAGATAGAATACCTGAGACTGGGTAGTCTATAAAGGAAAGAGGTTAGATTGACACATGGCTGGGGAGGACTCAGGAAACTCACAATCGTGGTAGAAAGGGAAGCAGACACATCTTATGTGGCAGCAGGTAAGAAAGAGTCCATTTATTGTTGTGCATATGTACCCTAGAACTTAAAGTGCAATAATTAAAAAAGGAAAAAAAAGCATGATAAAACCATCAGATCACATGAGAATACACTCACTATCATGAGAATAGTATGGGGGAAACCACCCCCATAATTCAATAACTTCTTTCCCTGTAAACAGGATTATAGTTTTCTCCCTCAACATGTGGGAATTACAATTAGAAATGAGATTTGACTGGGGACACGGGGCCAAACCGTATCATTCTGCCCCTGCCCACTCCTCAAATCTTATGTCGTTTATACACTTCAAAACCAATCATGTTTTCTCAACAGTCCCACAAAGTCTTAACTCATTTCAGCATTCGCTTAAAAGTCAAAGTCCAAAGTCTCATCTGAGACAAGTCAGGTTCCTTCCACATATGAACCTGTAAAATCAAAAGCAAGTTAGTTACTTCCAAGATACAATGGGGTTACAGGCATTGGGTACATGTTTGCATTCCAAATGAGAGAGATTGGCCAAAACAAAGGGGCTACAGGCCCCATACAAGTCTGAAATCCAATAAGGTAGTTATTAAATCTTAAAGCTCCACAATTATCTCCTTTAACTTTATATCTCACATCCAGGTCATGCTGATGCAACAGTTGGGCTCCCATGGTCATGGGAAATCCCACCCCTATGACTTTGTAGGGTACAGTTCCCCTCCTGGCTGCTTTCACAGGCTGGTGTTGAGTGTCTGTGACTTTTCCAGGTGCACAGTGCAAGCTGTCTGTTGATCTACCATTTTGGGGTCTGGAGGATGATGGCCCTCATCTCACACTCCACTAAACAGTGCCCCAGTGGGGACTATGAGTGGGGATTCCAACCTCACATTTTCCTTTCACATTGCCTAGCAGAGATTCTCGATGAGGGCTCTTCCCCTGCAGCAAACTTCTGCCTGGAGATTCAGGCATTTCTATACATCTTTTGAAATCTAGGTAGAGGTTCCTAAACCTTAATTCTTGACTTCTGTGTATCCACAGGCCCAACACCACATGAAAGCCATCAAGGTGTGGTCTGCACCCTCATTGCAGCCACAGTGCAATCTGTACCTTGGCCCCTTTTAGCCAAGACTGGAGCTGAAAAACCCTGGAAACAGGGCCCTATGTTCAGAAGTCTGCACATAGCAGTCAAGCCCTGGGACTCTCCCATTAAATCATTTTCCTTCCCAGGCCTCCAAGCCTGTGATGGGAGGGATTGCAGCCAAGGTCTCTGACGTACCCTGGAGACATTTTCCCTATTATCTTGGCAACTAGAATTTGGTTCCTTGTTACTTATGCAAATTTCTGCAGCTGGCTTGAATTTCTTCCCAGAGAATGAGTTTTGCTTTTCTCTTGCATTCGTCAGGCTCCAGGTTTTTCAAACTTTTACTCTCTGTCACCTCTTGAACACTTTGCTGCTTGGAAATTTCTTCTGTCAGATACCCTAAATCATAGCTCTCAGGCTCAAAGTTCCACATATCTCTAAGGCAGGGTAAAATGCCTCCAGTCTGTTTGCTAAAGCATAGCAGGAGTGATGTTTACTCCAGTTCCCAATAAGTTCCTCATCTCCATCTGAGACCACATCATTATCAGCATTTTGGTCAAAATTATTCAACAAGCCTCTAGGGAGTTCCAAACTTCCCCACATCTTCCTATCTATTTCTGAGCCCTTCAAACTGTCCCAACTTCTGCCTGTTTCCCAGTTCCAAAGTCGCTTCCACATTGTTGGGTATCTTGATAGCAGTGCCCTATTCTCTGTAGTACAAATTTACTGTATTGATCCATTCTTACACTGCTATAAAGAAATACCCAAGACTAGGTAATTATAAAGGAAAGAGGTTTAATTGATTCACAGTTCCACATGGCTTGGGAGGCCTCAGAAAACTTACAATCCTGGTGAAAGGGGAAGCAGGCATGTCTTACGTGGCAGCAGGCAAGAGAGAGTGCACCTGTATCAGTACAGGAAAAACTATTATTTATAAAGCCATCAGATCTCATGAGAATTCACTCACTATCACAAGAACAGTGTCATAATCCAATCACTTCCCTCCTTTGACACATGAGAATTACAGGTCCCTCCCTCAACCTACAGGGATTACAATTCAAGATGAGATTTGGGTGGGAATACAGTGCCAAACCACATCACCTATTACCACAAATATATTTCTACATAGTTAGATTTAGCTAACTTTACTTATTTGATTATTCTATTTATCTGACAGATTATACCAGCAATTAGGCTATCTTTTAGATTACATTAAAAATTTTAAATACAATTTGAATATAGATAGTTTGTTTTGCTCATAATTTATCTACAATAAGTACTACACAATCTGAAGTTATCACACTGCTATATTACCTTTATTCATTTATTTCAATGACCTTTGAGAGTTTAATATTTGCCATATAATTGGCTCTAAAGTCACCATTTGATTAAAGTTTAATGAATTGTACTAAAGTTGCAGCCATTGGCTCTAAAGTCATAATCATTTCAACCAGATGGGGAATGGTGACATTAAAATTCAGTAAAGGATAGAATAAAATGACAAGACCACAGGAAATGCAGGCTACTCAAATGGAGGTGGATGGGTTGGGAGTGACTTGGGCAATAGTACCAGGTTTAAATGAAGATGGAGTAGTAAACATATACCAAAGTTCTGATGATGATACAGTCCATCTAAGTAGGAAAGGTACACTATCCCTAAAGGAAGGTAAAAACATTTAAAGTATTTCTCTTTGTTAGCTTCTCACTTGTTTTCCCTTTTCCCATTTAATTACAACAAATGAATTACATTCCTGAATAGTAATTAGATCAGGGCTTTCTACATTTTTTGTTGGTGGTGGTGAAATTTTCAGAACCTATTTCTCAAATTTGTTAAGGATGTTGGTATTTATTGACATCAGGCCTTTGAATAATATTTATTTTTTTAAATAAATGTATGCATTTGAATATGATTTTCCTATCTTCTGATACTATGTAAGGATAACTATATTTTTATGAAACTGTTTTTTGAAGTCAATATTTCAGTTTCTCTCCATTTTGAAAAACTCTATTAAAAAAGAAGAAAATTGTTATTCATTTTCCTCAACAGCGAAATGTTAAATTTTTGTATGTTTTCTTTAGCATTGTTGTTCTTTTGGAAAGATTGAGGATTTGTAATTTGTCAATTTTTTTAACAAAATATGTAATGTTTACAAAGACATCATTTTGCTTCTGATAGAAGAATAAAGAAAGAACACAACTAAGATGCTCAGTCTCTACTAATATGCAACTTTTGGCATTATTTTATCAGTAAATACCAGTTAGAGTCAAATAATTTTTATATTTGTAGAGTGGTGTGTTATGGAACAGTATTTTAACTATAAAGCTTCAGTTATTTCTTTCTATATTTGAAATATTATGTATATATGTGGTTGGGTATGTGTATGTGTTGAAAGAATATAAAGGTAGAGCAGTGATAGTATGTACTTGAATTTTGCTAGAGTAAAAAGAATCTCTACAAAGACTAAAATAAATATCTCTCTGTTTTATCCTTTACCTTGTTTTGATTTAGCTAAAATCAAATAATTTTGTTTTCCATTCTAGTTTTGTTTCAACACTTGTAAACATCCCCACTGGTAAACTTTAAATAGATGGTAAGCTTTAAATTGCCTGTGTTACCCTTGATTATCCAAGGGTGACTGTCTTCTATGCATTTTCTTTTGTCAATGCTTATTTATTATTTTCTTGCCTAGTTGTTTAGAGCATTCTGCAATTTAGCCAATCTTATTTAATAAAACTGCACAGATTCTTCAGTACCATATGTAAAGTGACTATTTAACTGTTACATACACAAGCAGATACACACAACTGTACCTAAGTAAATACAAAATAGCAGGTAAATAAATATATTTAATTAAAGAGCATGCATTCAGGTACAGATCATTTAAATAATAAGTAAGCACTTCAGTAGAAAAAACGTTATTTGAAAGTGTTTACATTTTGAAATTATTCGTGTATGACATAGAAAAGAGTCACTAGAGGATAAATTTCTAATCAATATCCATATATACTTTTTTGCCATGTTTTAAATTGCAGAATAACATGTATTAGGGCAAGTTTTAGGAATGAAATGGCACTAGGATATACCTTATAGTTTCTTGGCTTCTCTCATCCATTTCTATCACAATGCTAGCTAAACCAAGCAGTTTAAGAATATAGAGGATCATTCACAAATTGTGGCAGGTATTCAACTTGCAAATTTCAGAGCTGTCAGGCTTGAGCATTTCAATCAATTTTGACATCTCCTGGCATTTCCTTTCATATTCTAGCTTCTATAAATACTACCCTTTCTTAGCTGCCATTTTGGGTTCAGAGGCTTATTTCTCCCCCTAACATAAAGAAAAGTTATATTTTTAACTTTTAGCAGGTCTTTGCTTTTCTACCCTTATTCTGGAAAAAAAAAGAAAAAAAGATATAATAAATAAACTACTTGATCCTGAAATGCTGTATTGAAAACAAACATATTGATAGCTGATGCATTAATAACAACATATTACTTAGCACTTGCAAAAAGAGACATCTCTTAGGAAGATTGTAAAATGTTAAGAATTTTACCATCAAATCCACAATAATGTAGCATGCCTGTTATTTGAAAGAAATGCTTTCTGAAGAGTCCCAATAATTACTGGGAAAGATCAGAAAGATTTCCATGACTCCCATGTTTACAAATACCCAGGAATAATAATTGAAATACTGATATTATTACAATTTTTGGTTACCAAATAACTCTATTTTGAAAAAATTAGTTCCATCTAGGTTCCAACTCTGTCTTGATTTAACATTCTAGTATAACAAAGGCTACCTTATAAAGTGCTTTCACTGTATAAATGTAATAAAACAAAATCCCAGGAAAACTTGAACAATAATTTTTATAATTTTTCAAGTTCTCTTTTAATCATAATTTTAATTCGGTATGTTGTCCTAAGTAGAAATTGAATTAGGCAATGTAACATATATCATTCTTGGTAAAGTTAGAATGTTTGAGCTGAAGAGTTTGGTCATCTTTTATTGAAAGATCTTTAGAGGAAAAAAAAAAAACGATCCAGAAAAGTTGTATTTTCCAGAATCACAAAAAGCCTTAGTGGCAGAGCCAAAAAAATAAACACAGAACTACTCAATAACAGTTCAATATATCCTCTCTATGACCCCATTTTTATGCCAAAGATAGGAAACTTAACATTTTTAACCCTGAAACTTAAAGTGGCACCCAAAGGGCTTGTCTTCTTCCATGGTCAGGGAAACAACTGAGGAATTCCATTGCTGTGTAACTGGTGTTTTTATAATCTGGTAGAGATAATTTTAGGTGACTATGCACATTTCTGTGAGTGGTTTGTTGTAATTTTTTTTTCTTTTTCTCAGTATGAATTTTTTTTTTCTTTTACATTGTGAAGAGAAGTACTAAACAGAGAGCTTGAGGAGTCTTTTTACTTCTTTTTGAAGATCATAGTCATGTTTGTGACTCCTTTTCTTCTCATACTCAAATTTCAATCATTTATGAAATCTGAAGCTTGTTGCTTTCCTAAGTTCCCTTGCGTATTTTTTAAATTCCTATAATTTCATCCTTATTCAGGCCCTTAGCATCTGCACACACCGTACTAAATAGCACTCCAATTGTCTTTTTTTGAGTTTTTCTCTTCCCTTGGCTATCCTGCCCAATTCCTATCTTAAGACCAAAATTTTACTTTATTTTATTTTTAAAAAAATAAATGTTTTTTGTTCTTTTATTCATCAATTTAGTCTATTCAGTAAGTTTTTAAAGTTTTTATTTACTTATTTTATTTTCATGTTATTTTACTTTATTTATTTATTGACCTACTTATTTCTGAGACAGGTTCTCTCTCTGTTGCCCAGGCTGGAGTGCAGTGGCGTGACCATGGCTTACTGCAGCCTCCACCTCCTGGGCTCAAGCAATCCTTCCATTTCAGCCTCCTGAATAGCTGAGACTATAGGCGTGCACCACCAGGTCTGGCTAATATATTTTTCTTTATATTTCTCCCAGAGGCTAGATTTCGCCATGTTGCCCAGGCTCATCTCAAACTCCTGGCCTCAAGCAATTGGCCCACCTCAGGCTCCCAAAATGCTAGGACTACAGGTTTGAGCCACTGGCCCCAGCCTATTTTTATTCTTATTTCAATAGATTTAGGAAAGCAGGTGGTATGTGGTTGCATGGAAAAGTTATTTAGTGACAATTTCTGAGATTCTGGTGCACCTATCGCCCAATAAGTGTACACTGTATCCAATGTGTAGTCTTTTATCCCTCACAACCCCACCATTATCCCCCGAGTCCCCAAAATTCATTATATCATTCTTATGCCTTTGTATCCTCATAGCTTAGTTCCAACTTATAAGTAAGAACACACAATGTTTGATTTTCCATTTCTGGGTTACTTCACTTAGAATAATGGTTTGCAACTCCATCCAGGCTGCTATGAATGTCATTATTTTATTCCTTTTCATGGCTGAGTACTATTCTGATTATATATAATAGCATTCAAAGAAGAATTGACAACCAATCTTACTGAAATTATTTCAAAAGATAGAGAAAGAGGGAATCCTCCCTAAATCATTCTACAAAGCCAAGTATCACCCTAATACCAAACCAAGAAAGGACATAACATAAAAAGAAAGCTATATATATATATATATAGCTGATATATATATGTATATCATATATGTATATATGACATGTATATATATGTGTGTGATATGTATATATGTAAATGATATGTGTGTGTATATATATATATATACACACACACACATATATATCACACTTTATCTACTCATCGGCTGATGGGCATTTAGCTGGTTCCATATTTTTGCAATTGTGAATTGTGCCACTATAAACAAGTATTTGCAAGTATTTTCTTCATATAATGACTTATTTTCTTTGGGTAGATATCCAGTAGTGGGATTTTTTGATCAAACAGTAGTTCTCCTCTTAATTCTTTAATGACTCTTCATACTGTTTTTCATAATGGTTGTACTAGTTTACATTCCCACCAACAGTGTAAAAGTGTTCCCTTTTTACCACATCTACACCAACATCTGTTATTTTTTAATTTTTAAAATATGGCCATTCTTGAAAGAGTAAGGTGGTATCACATTGTGCTTTTGATTTGCATTTCCCTGTTAATTAGTGATGCTGAGGATTGTTTCATATGTTTGTTGGCCATTTGCAGATCTTCTGTTAAGAAGTGTCTATTAATTTCCTTTGTCCACTTCTTGTTGGAATTATTATTATTATTATTATTATTATTTTGCTGATTTGTTTGAGTTCCTTGTAGATTCTAGATATTAGTCTTTTATTGGATGCATACTTTGTGAAGATTTTCTCCCACTCTGTGGGTTGTCTGTTTACTCTGATGATTATTTCTTTTGTTGTGGAGTTTTTTTAATTTAATTTGGTCCCATCTATTTGTCTTTGTTTTTGTTACATTTGCTTTTGGGTTCTTGGTCATGAGCTCTTTGCCTAAACTAATGTCTATAAGAGTTTTTCCAATGTTCTCTCATAGAATATTTATAATTTTGGGTCTTAGATTTTAGTCTTTGATGCATCTTGAGTTGATTTTTGTATAAATTGAGAGATGAGGCTCCAGCTTTATTCTTCTAGGTGTGGCTTGCCAATTATCCCAGCATCATTTGTTGAATATGGTATCCTTTCCCCACTTTATGCTTTTATTTGCTTTGTCAAAGGTCAGTTGGCTGTAAGTATTTGGCTTTACTTCTGGCTTCTGCATCCTATTCCATTGGTCTATGCGACCATTTTTATACAACTACCATGCTGTTTTGGTGACTATGAACTTATAGTATAGTTCAAAATTGGGTAACCTGGTGCCTCCAGATTTGTTCTTTTTGTTTAGTCTTCCTTTGATTATGCAGGCTTTTTTGTTGTTGTTGTTCCATATGAATTTTAGGATTTTTTTTATTGTTCTGTGAAGAATGATGATGGTATTTTGATGAGAGTTGCACTGAATTTATAGATTGCTTTTGGAAGTATGGTCATTTCACAATATTGATTCTACTCATTCACGGGCATGATTTTAAAAATTCTTTAAACTAAACAACAATAGTGATAAAAGGTATCAAAACCTATGAGACACAGCAGGAAAGTTCATAGCATTCAATACCTATAATCAAAAAGTCTGAAAGGGCACAAATAGATAATCTAAGGTCATACCTCTAGGAACTAGAGAAGCAATAACAAACAAAACTCATGTCTAGCATAATAAAAGAAATAATAAAGATGAGAGCTGCACTAAATGAAAATGGAACAAAAAAATGCAAAAGATAAATAAAACAAAAAGTCGGTTCTTTGAAAAAAAAAAAACAAAATTGATAGACCATTAGTGAGATTAATCAAAAAAGAAGTGAGAAGATACAAATATGATCAATTAGAAATGAAATAAGAGATTTACAACTGATACCACAGAAATACAAAAGATTTCTCAAGGCTACTATGAACACTTTTATGCATATGAACTAGAAAATCTAAAAGAGATGGATAAATTCCTGGAAATATACAATCCACCTAGATTAAATCAGGAAGAAACAGAAACTCTGAACAGACCAATAACAAGTAGCAAGATTGAAACAGTAATAGAAAAAATTGCCAATAACAAAAGTCCAGGATCAGATGAAATCATAGCTGAATTCTATCAGGTATTCAAAGAAGAATTGACAACCAATCATACTGAAATTATTTCAAAAGATAGAGAAAGAGGGAATCCTCCCTAAATCGTTCTACGAAGCCAAGTATCACCCTAATACCAAACCAACAAAGGACATAACATAAAAAGAAAGCTACAGAACAATATCATAGATGAACATTGATGCAAAAATACTTAAAAAAAACTAGCTAACTGAATTCAAAAAGAAAATTCCATGATCAAGTGGGTTTCATACGAGGAATGCAGGGATGGTTCAACATCTGCAAGTCCATAAATGTAGCATATCACAAAAACAGAATTAAAAACAAAAATCGTATGATCATCTCAATGATGTAGAAAAAGAATTTGACAAAATCCAGGATCACTTGATGACTAAAACCTTCATCAAAATCAGCACACAAGAGATATACATTATGGTAATAAAAGCCATCTATGGCAACCTACAGCCAACATTATACTGAACAGGGAAGAATTGAAAGCATTTCCCCTTAAAACTGGAACAAGACAAGGCTGCCCACTTTCACCACTTCTATTTAACATAGTACCAGAAGTGCTAGCCAGAGCAATCAGACAGAAGAAATAAATAAAGGGCATCCAGATCAGTAAAGAGGAAGTCAAATTGTTGCTAGTCACCGATGATATGATGGTATCCCTAAAAAACCGTAAAGACTCCTCCAAAATGCTCCTAGATCTGATAAATGAATTCAGTATAGTTTCAGGATACAAAATCAGTGTACACAAATCAATAGCACTGCTATTGATATTAACCAACAACCAACAATGACCAAGATGAGAATCAAATCAAAAACCCAACCCCTTTTACAACAGTTGCAAAAAATGAAACAAAATTATTTGGCATATACCTAACCAAGGGGGTTGAAAGATCTCTACAAAGAAAACTATGAAGCACTGCTGAAAGAAATCACAGACTACACAAACAACTTGAAACACATTCTATTCTCTTAAAACACACACACACACACACACACACAGTAAAGTCATGAACTCTTCAATCTTCCTTATATTTGATTACAGGTATGTTTACTCTCCATGTTTACTTGTCAAAGTAGACGTAATGAATGTGTATTTTTAGAAGACATTACTTGTGAAAACCAGTATCTAGTTCCCCTCTCCTTGCTGGGTATACTTCTTAGCATACTGGAAGTCACTGGGAAATCAAGGTATGAGTTTGGGCCAAATAATTGTGAGTACAACTTGAGTGTGTGTCTTCAGAATCAAGGGAATAAAATTGGGCTCTCCAGGCCACTTCCCTGTCACCATATTCTGTAGCCTACTTGTTGAAAGTGATAGGACTTGGAGATAGATATCAAATCAATCATTGAACTGTCCTAATGATTCACCTAGGTATGAGCAGATTTTGAGTGAGTGCAAAAGAAAACTTAATTAAGTTAAACATGGCAGCATAAGATAATCAATCCTGAGCAATGTATTCATTATAGAAATATACTCTCTGTAATGCACAAATTATTTTATTTCCCTAAATCTACAGATGAGTATCTGTAGATACCATTTTAAATACTGTTTTAAAATGCGAGTCTTAATTGGTGAAGAGTTATTACTTCAGTTATAACATGTTTCAGTTATGCATATTTCTACTGGGCTAGTACATTTCTTCGTTTTTTTTTATTACACTTTAAGTTCTAGGGTACATGTGCACAACATGCATGTTTGTTACATATGTATACGTGCAGTGTTTTGTTTATACACACCAAAATGAAGAGTAATTTTTGGCTACATATTAAGTTTATTTCTATCCTTGATATATAGACATGACAAACATTTAATATTTGTGTTCCATATATATACTATAACTTTGTTAATGGCTATATCTGTATTATATTTCCATTTTGGTTTTGGAGAGGTTATTTTTCAATTTTATAATTTTTTGTTCTTTCTTTGATTTTCAACTTTTAGCTCAAATCCTACGTTTTCTCTGAAAACTTTCTAACTGCCTTCTCCGCTGTTTGCTTATTTTTGCATATGCGATAATTTGGACATTACATGGTTTTTTCTTACTTATAATCGTTTATTCCTCTCTCTTTTCCCATTACACTGTGAATTCCACTTGGAAAAAACTATGCAGAACACCAGCCAAAATTTTCTTTGATTGTTGAGTATCTGTTTTGATTAGTCAGTGCTCACAATATATTAAGCACCTTGCTTATATGTCATATTTATTTCAGAATTTCTGAAGGACTTGAAATGTACTCTACTTAGTACATAATGTTTCAAGTACATAACTTGAAATGTACTCTACTTAGACATAATACTAAAAATAATTGTTTGTGGATTAAATGAATTAATAGAATGTTTATTTGGAGATATGACAAAGAGAATGGTTTGAATATTTGATGTTAAATAATTATTTCCATTGAAAGCTGATTCAATTCAGCTGGAGAATTATGAGGTTACTACTTAGATCTCTTTCTTTTAGCAAGAACTGAAGTGAAGAAGGTACCACTGGTGACAAGGGAAAAACCTGACTTTAATTTTGTTAAAAAAATAAAACTAAACAAAGGAAAATATTTTGAAGTCTTTATTCTAATGCTCAATGCACTCACTTATTTTGGCAAGAGTCTCATCAATTAATCTAGTAATCAAACACAGTGGCTATAGAGTAGTTCGTAATCTGTTGCCAAGAAATAGAGCAAGATTAATGGTCCTAAAAATTCAGATACATCAAGTGTCTACTAATACATTGAACTTTTCTTCTCATTAAAGGAAGTATTTGAATCATAATACCACAATATTACGGTGTTACAATAAGAAAGGCTTAATGAGATTGGTAGGTGAGTTAACTCACCAGTTGGTGAGTTATTTTCTTTCTTGCAACAGATTTAAAGGAATTCATTTTTTATGTACAAAAGGTAGTAATGATTTCCAATTGTTTGCCAAATGAACACTAAACATGTACTTTGACATAAAATGTTCAAATAGATATTATTCTGTAGAGGAGTTTTCGGATTGCAGGCCAGTTGATTGGAAAGTACAGAGAATTATCATATACTTAGTATCCCCATAGATATACAACATCCTCCTTATCAATATCCTGCACTAGGGTGGTAAATTTGTTACAATTACTGAACCTACACAGCCATCATTATCAACCAAACTTCATAGTGTTGGCATTAGGTTCTTTCTTGATGTTATGCATTTTATGGGTGTTCTCTTATCCCTTGAAAACACTGATCTTTTTAATGTCTCCATAGTTTTACCTTTTCTAGCATGTCATATTTTGAACTAATATAGTATGTAGCCTTCTCACATTGGCTTCCTTAATTTAGCAATGTGCATTGAAGTTTCCTCCATGTCTTTTTATGGCTTGATAAGTCATTTAATTTTAGTACTTAATAATATTCTAAAGTGTTCATGTACAACAGTTTATTTATCAATTCACCTACTGAATGAAGTTTTGGCAATTAGGAACAAAGCTACATATATGTCTATATGCAGATTTTCATGTGAATATAAATTTTTGACTCATTTGAATAAATTCCATGGAGCATAATGGCTGAAAACTATGGCCAGAATATATTTAGTTTTGTAAGAAACCGACAAGTTGGCTTCCAAAGATGCTGTAACATTTTTAATTTCCACCAGCAATGAATGAGAATTCTTGTTGCCCCACATCATCATCAGCATTTAATGTTGTCAGTGCTTTAATTTCAACCATTTAAATAAGTGTTTGGTGATATTTCATTGTTGTTTTAATTTTCAGTACCCTAAGGACATGATGTGGAGCTTGTTTTCATATGTTTATTTGCCATCTGTTTATATTCCTTGATGAGGTGCCTGTTGAGATCTTCTGGCCATTTTTAATCAAGCATTATTGTTATTGTTGAGTTTTAAGTGAGTTTTTAAAATACATTTTGGGTAATAGTTGTTTATCAGATATGTCTTTTTCAAATATTTTTTTCCAGTCTTTGGTATATATTCTCATTCTCTTCACAATGTCTTTTGAAGAGCAGAGTTTTAAATTTTAATAAAGTTCAGCTTATTAATTATTTATTTCAAAAACCATGGCTTCAGTATTATCTCTATATATCATCAGCAAAACCAAAGGAATTCAGATATTTAAAAATATTATCTCCTAGGAGTTTCATAGTTTTGCATTTCTTATTTATGTATATAATTTATTTTCAGTTAATTTTTGTAAACAGTTTATTAATCCTTTTTGTTTAATATGAATGTTCAATCATTCCAGTGCCATTTGTTGAAAGGACTGTCTTTTTTCCATTGTATTGCTTTTGCTTCTTTGTCAAAGATCAATTAACTATATTTGCCTGAGTCGACTTCTGGGCTTACTATTCTGTTTAATTTATTTATTTGCCTATTTTTCTGGAAATATCACACTATTTTCATGCAGTAGGTCTGTAGAAAGCCTTGAAGTCAGATAATGTCAGTCTTCTGACTTTTTTTTTTTTTTTTTCTCTTTCTATATTGAGTTAGCTTTTCTGGGGTCTTTGGCCTCTCCATATGAATTTTGGAATTAAGTTGTCAATATTCACAAAAAAAACTTACTGGAATTTTGATTAGCAATGTATTGAATCTATCAATCAACTTAGGAAAAACTGACATCTTGACAATATTGAGTCTTCCTATCTATGGACCTGGAATATCTCCCCATTTATTTGGTTCTTCCTTGATAATTTTTATCAGAATTTTATAATTCTCCTAGTAATCATATTATGCATATTTTGTTAAATTTATATCTGAGTATTTCATTTTTGGAGGTCCAAATGAAAATGATGAGTTTATATCATTTGTTTATTTTATGTTTTTTTTTGTTTCAAATTTGACTTATTTATTGTGTGTGTCTGTAGAAAAGCAGTCGATTTCTGTATATTAACTTTACATCCTATAACCTTGCTGTAACTGTTTATTAGTTCAGGAGTTTGTGATCTTTCAGATTTTCCATATAGTTGATCATACTATCTGTGAACAAAGACAGTTTTATATTTTCCTTTCCAATCTATGTACCTTAGTGCATTAGGAAGGATTTGTAATATGATGTGAAAAAGAATGGCGCGAGGTGCTATCCTTTCATTGTTCTAGATTGCTGTGGTTTGAATGTCCCCTCCAGAACTCATGTTGAAACTTGGTCCACAGTATGGCAGTGTTGAGAAGTGGGGCCCTTAAGAGGAGATTGGATCATGAGGGTTCTGCACCCATGAATAAATTAATACATTCATGAATTAATAGATAGATTACTGGATTAGTGGCTTGTAATGGAAGGGGAACTAGTGGCTTTATAAGAAAAGGAAGAGAGACCTGAGCTAGCACATTAGCATGCTAAGCCTTCTCACCATGTGATACTCTGTACCACCTGGAGATTGTGTAGAGCGGTCCTACCAGCAAGAAGACTTTCACCTGATATAGTCCCTTGACCTTGTACTTCTCAGCCTCCAGAACTGTAAGAAAGGAATTCCTTTCCTTATAAATTACACAATTTCAGATATTCTATTCTAAGTAACAGAAAATGGACTAAACATTGATATTTACAGGAAAGCTTCAAGTTTCTCGCCATTATGTATAGTGTTAGCTATAGATTACTTGTACAAGTTATTTATCCAGTTGTGGGAGTTCCCCTCTATTCCTAGTTTGCTGAGAGTTTTTATCATGAATAGGTGTTAAATTTTCTCAAATGTTATTTCTGCAGCTACTGATGTGATTATGTAGGTTTTTTTCTTTAGCCTGTTAATGTATTGTATTATATAAATTGAATTTTGAATGTTGAACCATCCATGCATACCTGAATAAATCTCATTTGGTCATAATGTATAATTATTTTGATACACTTTTGAATTAACTTGTTAATATTTTGATGAGGATTTTGCCATCTATATTTTTAAGAGATGTTGGTTTTAGATTTTTTTGGTAATATATTTGTCTGGTTTTGGTGTTAGGATGGTGTTGGTTACATAGCAATAGAATGATTTAGGAAGTTTTCCTTCTGCTTCTATCTTCTGGAAGGTATTTTATAATTTCTCACTTAAGTGTTTGATAGAATTCACCAGTGAAACCATCTAGGTCTGGTGGTTTCTTTTTTGTAATGTTATTAATCATTGACTTAATTTCTTTAGTAGATATAGGCCTATTCAGAGTGTCTGTTTCTTCTTAGGTAGGTTTTAGCAGATTGTTTATTTCAAGAAATTAGTCCATTTAATCTGTGTTATTAAATTGTGGGGCATGAAGTTGTTTGTAGTATTCCTTTATTATTTCTTTAATGTACATCAGATCTGCAGTAGTGGCACCATTTTCACTTTTGTTAGTAATAATTTGTGTTTTCTCTGTTTTTCTAAAGTTAGCCTGTCTAGAAGCTTATCAACTGTATACTTTTTTCAAAAAATACAATTTTTATTTTGTAGATTTTCTTTATTGATTTTGTGTTTTTACTTTAATTAATTTTGGCTCTAATTTTTTTCTTTTGCTTTATTTGAATTTAACTTGTTATTTTATTATCTAGGTTCCTAAGGTGAACATGTGGATAACTGATTTTTAAAAATTTATTTTCTGTTACATGCTACAATTTTTTTCTAACCATTGCTCTCACTGAATCTCATACATTTTGTTGTATTTAATTTTTATTTAGTTTAAAATATCTTAAATTTCTGTTGAAATTTCTTCTTCAATTATAAATTGTATTCTTATTGTATAATTAAGGAGTATGTCTTCTTATCAAGTATTTTGAGAGGTTTTTTCCAGCTATCTTTCTGTTGTTGGTTTCTAGTTTGATTGAATCATAATCTGAGAGTAGACATTATGTGGTCTTTATTATTTTAAATTTGTTAAGTTATCTTTTATGTCTGAAAATGTGGTCTATTTTGGTGATAATTTCATGTAAGTTTGAGAAGAATGTGTATTCTGCATTGTTGAATGAATTATTCTGTAGATATTCATTACATCCAGTTAACTGATGGTGGTGTTGAGTTAAAGTATGTCCTTACTAGTTTTCTGCCTGCTGTATCTATCTATTTTTGATAGAGAAGTGATGATGTCTCCAACTATAGTAATTGATTCATTTATTTCTCCTTGTAGTCCTATCAGCTTTTGCTTCACGTATTTTGGCATTTTGTGAAATACATATACCTTAAGAATTGTTATTTTCTTGGAGAGTCAATCTTTTATCATTTTGTAATGCCTCTTCTTATCCCTGATAATTATCCTAAATCTGAAGTGTGTTCTGTGTGACATTATTATAGTGACTATTGATTTTTTTATCTGTGTTAGTATGGCATATTTTCACCATCCCTTCACTTTTAATCTAGATGTGTCTTCATAAAGTTGATTTCCTTTTTTTCTTTTTAGTTTTATTCTTTTCTTTTTATTTTTATTCTTTTCTTTTTATTTTTATTTTGCAGACCATAGGGAGTGTATTGTGTCTTTAAGACCTTACAATGCAGACTCCTCTTCCAGAGAAAGGTCTTTCAAGGACAGGGAACTGTCATCCGGTTGCGTTGCTCATCTGTCATTTTCATAGGCAGCTGGATTCTTTCCCCTTGGATCTCTTGAAATCTTGAGTACCCCAGGTATAAATAAGATAAAATGCTACAAACGGAGACATTATGTGAAGGAAAGCCTCTTGAGTGCGGCGCAACACATTGGGGATTCCTTTAGTGAAGTAGTGCGGCAAGGCGCGCTGCTCAAAAGGTTACCTGCTCAAAAGGTGACAAGCTGTAGGAGATCACATGCAGCATCTGCGTCCGATTCCCAAACTCGCGGCCCATCATGGCGGCGGCCGGGGGTCACCTAGCTCTGGGCAGTCACCTATCCGGCGGTCGCGTTCCTAAAGTTGATTTCTTATAAGCAACACACAGTTGAGTCTTTTTAATTCACCCTGACAATTGCTGTCTTCTAACTTAATATTATTAGACAATTGATATTTAAAGTACTCACTGATATAGTCACATTAATATCTATCATGTTTGATGTTTTCTATTTGATGCCCTTGTTCTTTGTTCCTATTTTGTCTTCTCTTTTTCTGCTTTTTGTAGGTTCGATTTAGCATTTTATATGATTCCGTTTTCTCTCTTCTTAGTGTATCAACTATGCTTATTTTTATTTCATTTTTTTAGTGGTTGCTTTGAAACGCAATTTCAGAAGTAGTGCAAGTACCTTATAATAACAACATATTTCTAATTCCTCCCTCTAATCACATGTAGGGTTGTTACCATTCATTTCGATGAAAAAGCTATAATCATCAATTACATTATTGTTATTTTTATTTTGGACAAACCATTATCTATTAAATCAGATAGGAATAAGAAAACTAACACTACAATCTTACTTTCATTTATTCCTTCTCTAATATTCTTTCTTTCTTCATGCAGCTCCAAGTCTCTGGCCTACATTACTTTTTTTCTCTCTAAAGAACTTCTAACATTTCTTGCAAGGTAGATCTATTGGCGACAAACCCCGCAATTTTCACAAGTCTGAGAAAGTCTATTTTTCCTTCACTTTTGCATTGTAATTTTACAGGCTAAAGAATTCAGGGTGATGTGGTTTGTGTGTATGTATGTTTTGCTTTATTTTCTCTTGCCAATACTTTTAATATTTCACTCTACTCTCTTCTTGCTTGTATTTTTTTCTTTTTTTTTTTTGAGAAGTTGGATTAATTCTTATATTTTCTACTTTATGGGAGAGGTATTTTTTTCTCACTGGATTAACTCAAGATTTGATCTTTATCTTTGATTTTTCTGCAGTTGAGATATGATATTCCTGGGTGTAGTTTTTTATATTGATACCACTTGGTGTTCTCTGAGCTTCCTGTATATGTGGATTGGTGTTTGGTACTCATTTAGCGAAATTCTAAGTCATTATTACTCCTATTTCTTTTATTTCTTTCTCTCTTTCCTCTCCTATTATTTTAATTTTGTAGATATTACAGCTTTTGTAGTTGTCCCACAGTTCTTGGATATTCTGTTGCATTTTTCCAGTGTTGTTTTTTCCTTGTTTTTCAGTTTGGGATGTTTCTATTGACATATCCTCAAGCTCAGAGATTCTTTACTTAGGCTCGTCCAGTCTACTAATGATCCTCTCAAAGCCATTTTTTATTTTTATTACAGTTTTTTAATAGTAAGTATTTATTTATTTATTGATTTATTTATTGATTTATTTTTCTGAGACGGAGTCTCTCTCTGTCACCCAAACTGGAGTGCAGTGGCCGGCTCTCAGCTCACTGCAAGCTCCGCCTTTCGGGTTCACGCCATTCTCCTGCCTCAGTCTCCCGAGTAGCTGGGACTATAGGCACTCACCACCTCGCCCGGCTAGTTTTTTGTACTTTTTAGTAGAGACGGGATTTCACCGGGTTAGCCAGGATGGTCTCGATTTCCTGACCTTGTGATCCGCACGTCTCGGCCTCCCAAAGTGCTGGGATTACAGGCTTGAGCCACCGCGCCCGGCCAAGCATTTATTTTTTATATATTTTTATAATTTCAATTTCTCTGCTTTCATTGTTCATTGTTCTTCAATGTTGTGTATTTTTTTTTTTTTCATTACAGCCCTTAGCATATTAACCAAATATGGTTTATATTCATGGTCTGATAATGTCAACATTTCTGTCATAACTGAATCTGATAACTTCAACATTTATGCCACCCCATTGCTCTGTTTCTCAAGTATGCTTTATAATGATTTTTATTGTTGCTGAACAGCAGATGTGATGCACTGGTAAAGGAAAATGCGGAAAATAGAGTTTTATAACATCATGGTAAGGTGCAGAGGGAGAGGAAGCTTTCTGCAGCCCCATATTTAGATTTTACTCTTTTAGTGAGCCTCAGCTCCTGTGCTGTGAATTTCAAAAATGCATCCCAATTTTTTCTTTCTGCTCCTTATATGGTACAAGATGATTAGTGGCGGTTGGAGTTAGGTATCTCCTTTCCCCCAGATAGGTTAGGCTCTGCTAAAACCCCAGTAGGTTAGGCTCTGGCAAAATAGTTTTTCTCAAGATAAGGTCTTGTTAAGAATAATGGAATGCTCTGATGTATTTTAAAATTGTTACTTTTCCTCCCCCTGCCAGAAGCCAGAAGACATTTTGCTCTAATCTTCATCTTGAGAACTTTGTAGAGCTAAAGGTAAAACTCAAAAAAATGCAGAAGCCTCACTATGATTTTTTATTTTTATTTTTATTTTCAATCTTAAGCTTGTCCACACTGAGCCTCCAGCATCAATGACAATTCAAGCTTTCCTACCCGGGTACTGGTTCCAGCAGGAGTATGTTTCTGCTCTGTTAAGTTGAATTATCTGTAGCTGCCTCTCTACAAACTCCACAGCAGTTTGTTCTGTGACCTCAGGTCTCTAGTGAATCTAAGAAGAGTGGTTTAGTTTTCAGTTTGATCAGCTTTTTACTTGTTGTTAGGATGCAGTAATGGCTTCAAAGTTCCTTACATGTTGGATTAGAAACCAGAAGTTCTTGACATGCAGTTTAATATAAATCTTGCCTCATTCCTACTCCACACCACTCACCGTATCTATTTAGTCCACATCAAAGTTTTTACTCTTCCTCCCTTGATAACAACAGAATTTTCCACTCTCTCCACTTTTAGCACTTGCTGACCTCCCTGCTCGATCTTTGCCTCATAATACTCACTGATTCTTGGAGACTTAGAGCTATGTTCCTTCCTCTGGAAAAGTACTCTGTTCCCCTCCCATTACTGAAGAGACTCTTCAATCAGTGTTATCTCACTAAAGTTAGCATCAATGTTTTTATTAACTTGCTTGAAATTTTTATTTAATCACTTATTCAAATGTATTTGTGCCCTATTAGAATAATGATTCAATGTATTTCTTGTTATTGTTAGTCTTTTAAAGCAATTTTTTTTTTTCACAGTGCCTGGTACAAACACTAAATTCAATCTTCTTAAAGATATAAAAAAGTTGCCTAATGTATCCTTCTTTCAAATAAATAAGAAGCAAAGAAAAAGCACTTAGGAAAAAGAATCAAGCACTGTCTTATGTTCCCCTTGTTTTCTAAAGGGATTTGCATTTAAAATATGCATGTTTGGGGACAGAGTGAATTAATATTGAGTTTTCTCAGTGTGACTATTCAAATAAAACATCTCGGTCCTTAACTTTGTGCATACCAGGGTACAATTAATTGGCTTTGATCTATATATATATTTTTTAATTTTTTGGTTTAGAAAAGAAGAAAAACTAATAGCCATGAAAGTTTAATGAGGCCGGGCGCGGTGGCTCAAGCCTGTAATCCCAGCACTTTGGGAGGCCGAGACGGGTGGATCACGAGGTCAGGAGATCGAGACCATCCTGGCTAACACGGTGAAACCCCGTCTCTACTAAAAAATACAAAAAACTAGCCGGGCGAGGTGGCGGGCGCCTGTAGTCCCAGCTACTCGGGAGGCTGAGGCAGGAGAATGGCGTAAACCCAGGAGGCGGAGCTTGCAGTGAGCTGAGATCCGGCCACTGCACTCCAGCCTGGGTGACAGAGCGAGACTCCGTCTCAAAAAAAAAAAAAAAAAAAAGAAAGTTTAAAAGTTTAATGAGATTGGTTGGTATGTGGTTGCCAACCAATTGAGGAGTTAAAATGTTAAAAATACATATTCCTTTTTGGAAAAAGATTTGGAAGAATATATGCTCTTGATAGTACAAACTTTGATCCAAAGCGTTGTTAAATATGAAAACAGCTTTTGGCCGGGCGCGGTGGCTCAAGCCTGTAATCCCAGCACTTTGGGAGGCCGAGACGGGTGGATCACGAGGTCAGGAGATCGAGACCATCCTGGCTAACACGGTGAAACCCCGTCTCTACTAAAAATACAAAAAACTAGCCGGGTGAGGTGGCGCCTCCTGTAGTCCTAGCTACTCCGGAGGCTGAGGCAGGAGAATGGCGTGAACCCTGGAGGCGGAGCTTGCAGTGAGCTGAGATCCGGCCACTGCACTCCAGCCCGGGCGACAGAGCAAGACTCCGTCTCAAAAAAAAAAAAAAAGAAAAGAAAACAGCTTTTGTTCTCTCACACCTAGAGATTGTCAGAGTTAAAGATGAGATCAGTTTTTTTGGGTACTGTAACCAGAGGTAATTATATTTGACTTGATCATGGCACAGTATATGTATTGAAACACCACTTTTTATCCCATAAATATATACAAGTATTATATATCAATTTTAAAAATTAATTTTCTAAAATTATTTATTTTAAATTGAGACATAAAATTGAATGTATTTATCATATGTAATGTGATGTTTTGAAGTACCTGCACACTTTGGAATGGTTAAATGTAGCTAATTAAAATATGCATTTCCTCATAGTTATTTTTGTGGTGAGAACATTTAGTATTCATTCTTAACATTGTTTGAGAGTGTAATACATCATTATTAAGCATAGTCACTATGTTGAAAAACAGATTTCTTGAACTTATAACTCCTATGTAACTATAATTTTGTATCTTTTGACCAATATCTCCCCAGTCCTCTTCACAGCCACCCCAACCTCTGGTAACCACCATTTTATTCTCTACTTTAATGAGATCAACTTTTTTAGATTCCACATGCGTGAGAGTATGTAGTATTTGTCTTTCTCTCTGGCTTATTTCACTTAACATACTGTCCTCCAGGTTTCTCGATGTTATCGTGAATGACAGATTATTATTATTTTACATGGCCGAATAGCGCATCATTGTGTATACATACAGGCATACCTCGAAGATATTGTGGGTTCAGCTCCAGAACTCTGCAATAAAGTGAATATCACAATAAAGTGAGTCACACAAATTTTTTGACTTCAAAGGGTATATAAAAGTTTTGTTTACTGTATACAATAGTCTATCAAGTGTGCAATAGAATTATGTTTAAAAAAGCAATGTGTAACCCTTAATTAAAAAGTACTTCATTGCTAAATAATGCTAATGATTCTCTGAGCCTTCAGTGGATTATACTTTTTTTCTGGTGGAGGATTTTGCTGCTAATGATTAGGGTGGTGGTTGCTGAAGACTGGAGTGACTGTGGCAATTGTTAAAAATAAGAAATAAGTCAACAGCTGCATTAGCTCCTAACAAGAGACTCAGCTTGTTCTTTGAAGCTTTAAAGCCAGGAATTGGCTTTTCACTGGCTATGAAAGTCCTAGATAGTATCTTCTTCCAGTAGAAGCCTGTTACATCTCCATTGAAAAATGTATTACTTAGTGTGACTATCCGTCAATTGTTTCAGCTAGATCTTCTGGATAATTTGCTGTTTTACCTTGAGATTTCTTTCCTTAAATCTCAAGGACCAACATTTGATAGTTTCAAGCTTTCTTCTGCAACTTCCTAACTTCTCTCAGTCTTCAGAGAATTGAAGAGAGCTAGGGTCATGCTCTGAATTAGGATTTGACTTAAAGGAATGCTGTGACTGGTTTCATTTCTGTTCAGACCATTAAAACTTTCTCCATATCCTATCAATAATAAGACTGTTTCACTTTCTTATTATTCATGTTTTCACTGGAGTGACACTTTTAGTTTTTTTCAGGAACTTTTCCTTTGCATTCACAATTTGATTGTTTGATACAATAAGCCTAGCTTTCAGGCTATCAGTCTTTGACATGCCTTCCTCACTAAACTTAATCATTTCTGGCTTTGATTTAGAGTGAGAGACATGCAACCCTTCCTTGCTTGCAAACTTAGAGGGCACTTAAAGGTTATTAATTGGCCTAGTGTCAATATTGTTATGTCTCAGGAAAGAGGGAGGCTTAAGGAAAGGGAGAGAGAAGGGGAAATGGCTGGTCAGTGAAGCTATCAAATACAGACAATATGTATCAATTAAGTTCACTGTCTTACATGGGTGTTTGAGGTTTGTGGCACCCCCAAACAATTATGATAGTAACGTAAAGCATCAGTGATCCAAGATCACCATAACAGATATAATAATCGTGAAAACATTTGAAATATTGTGAGAATTACCAAATTGTGACCTAGAGACACGAAATGATGATACTATACTATTGGAAATATAGCACTAATACACTAGCTTGATGCGAGGTTACCACAAAGTTTCATAAAAAAATGCAATATCTGTGAAGCATAATTAAATAAAGTGCAATAAAACCAGATATGTCTACGTCATTTTTTAAAATTAATTGATTCATTCATTGATGGATACAGGTTGATTCGATATCTTGGTTATTGTGAATAATGCTTCAATCAACATGTGGGGGGAGATATTCTTTTGACAACTGATTTTCTTTCCTTTGGGTATACTCTGAGTAATGGGATTGCTGGGTTACATGGTAATTCTATTTTTAAGTTTTGAGGAACCTCCATAACTGTTTTCTGTAATGAATACACTAATTTACGTTTCCACCAACAGTGTGCAAGGTTTTCCTTTACATCCACACTGTCATTGTAATCTTTTGTCTTTGTTATAATAGCCATCCTCACAGAAGTAAGGTATTATGTCATCATGGTATAATTTGCATTTCCCTAATAATTAGTGATGTTAAGGACTTTTATTTCATTTATCTGTTGTTCATGTGTGTATTTTCTTTGGAGAAATGTCTATTTAAGTACTCTGCCCATTTTTTAGTTGGGTTATTTGTACTCTTGGCATTGAATAGTTTGAATTCTTTATACATTTTAGATACTATCCCATTATCAGATGCATAGCTAGCTGGCAAATATTTTCTTCCTCAAGAAAATATTTTCAAACCTCAAGAGTGTTTCCTCACTCTTAATATTTTCTGTTGCTGTGCAGAACCTTTTTAGTTTGATGTAATCCCATCTGTCTACAGTTGTTTTTGTTGCCTGTAGTTTGAAGTTATATCAGAAAAAATAATTGCCAAGACCAATTTCATGAAGCTTTTCCTCTATGTTTTATTCTAGTCATTTCATAGTTTTTGGTCTTACATTTAAGTCTTCAATGCATTTTGAATTAATTTTTGTATGTAGCATGAAATAAGGGCCTAATTTCACTCTTCTGCATGCAGGCATCCAGTTTCCCACCGCCATTTGTTGAAGAGACTGTACTGTCCCCATTGTGTGTACTTAGCACTTTGATAAAAAATCAGATGGCTATTAAGGTGTGAATTTTCTGGGCTCTCTATTCTGTTTCATTGCTCTATGTGTCTTGTTTTATGCTAGCATTACGATTTTTTGTTTGCTATATTGTAGTATATTTTGAAGTCAGGTAATGCAACGCCTTCAGCTTTGTTCTCCCTGTTCACATTGCTTTGGCTATTCAGAGGCTTTTGTGGTTCTAAACAAATTTTAGGATTATTTTTTCTATTTCTGTGAAGAATGTCAGTAATATTTTGATAGGGATAGCATTGAACCTGTGTATTGCTTTAGGTGGTATGGACACTTTAACAATTTTAATTCTCCCAAACCATATATATGGGATATCTTTACATTTATTTGTGTCTTGTTTAGTTTCTTTAATCACTGTCTTACAGTTTTCATTGTAGAGATTTTTCACCTCCTTGTTTAAATTTATTTCTAATTATTATATATTTTTAACCATAATAAATGAAATTGTTTTCTTGATTGCTTTTTCATATTGCTCACCGTTAGTCTCTGAAATGCTACTGATTTTTTTGTATTGATTTTGTATTCTACAAGTTTACAAAATTCATTTATTAGTTTTAACAGTTTTTTGGTGAAGTCTTTAGGATTTTTATATCTAAGATTTTGTTATCTACAAACGGGGACAATTTACCTTTTCTTTCCCAATTTGAATGTCTTTTCTTTCTTCCTCTTGCCTAATTGCTATAGTTAGAACTTCCAGTACTAGGTTAAGTAGAAGTGGCCAGCATGGGCATTGTTGTCTTGCTCTCAATCTTAGATGGAAAGCTTTCAATTTTTCCCCATTAAGTATGATGTAAGCTGTGGGTTTGTCATATACAGTCCTTATTATATTGAGATGCATTTCTTCTACAATTAATTTGCTAAGAGTTTTTTTATTATTATTATGAAATGATGTGAAATTTTGTAAAATGCTTTTTCTACACCTATTGAAATAATCATCTGGTGTTTCTTCTTTATTATGTTAATGTGATGTATGAGGTTAATTGATTTGCATATGGAGTCATCCTTGCATCCTTGGAAGGAATCCCACATTATCATGGTAAATGATCTTTTAAATATTCCATAATATTTGGTTGGATAATATTTTGTTGAAGATTTTTGCACTTATGTTCACCAGGGACTTTGGCCTATAGTTTTCTTCTTTTGTAGTGTCCATGTCTGAGTTTTGTGTCAGGGTAATACTGGCCTTGTAAAATGAATTTGGAAAAATGCCCTCCTCTCTAAATTTTTGGAAAAGTTTTGGAAGAATTTGTATTAATTCTTTAAATGTTTGGTAGAATTCAAAAGTGAAGTTATCATGTCCTGAGAATTTCTTTGATGAGAGACTTTTTATTACTAATTGTATCTCCTTATTCATTATTGTCTGTTGAGATTTTCTATTCATAATTCAACATTGATAGATTATATATGTCAAAAAATTTATCCGTTTCTTCTAGGTTATCCAATTTGTTGGCATATATTTATTCATAATAGTTTCTTGTAGTCCTTTGTATTTCTGTGGTATCAGTTGGAATATCACCCTTTTAATTTCTGATTTTATTTATTTGAGTCTTTATTTTGAGTTTATTTAGCTGAGGGGCTTATCTTGGGTCTGCTTCATAAGTGCACTTATTCCATTTATGTGGGCTCCATTTCTGTTACGTAATCACACCCCAAAACCTTCATGTCCTAATAATATCACCATAGGAGTTAGGATTTTAACATATGAATACAGGGCTCAGGGGTAGGGTTAGACACACATCATAGCAGTGCCCAGGTCTTAATCCCCAGACCCTGTGAATAAGTTCAGGTCATGGCATAATGAGATTAAGTTGCTAGTCACCTGATTTTTTTTTTTTTAAAGGGCATTAACCTGGATTATCAGAATAGGAACAATGTAGTCACAAGGGTCCTTAGAATGGTAGTAGTAGGTGGAGGAGAGGATAAGAAGGAGATGTGAATATGAGATAAAAATACAGAGAAATGTAAATTTGCTGGTTTTAAATGTGGAGGAAATAGTACATGACCTGAGGAATGTGGACATTCTCTAGAAGCTGGAAAAGGCAGAGAAACGTTCTCCCTAAGAGCTACCAGAAAGGAGTACAAACCCTTCTGAAACCTTGATTCTGTCCCCGTGTGACACATGTCAGACAACTGACCTGCTGAACTGTAAAATAATGAATTTGCATTCTTTTAGGCCACTAAATGTGTTATAATTTCTTGCAATAGCAATGGGAAACTAATATAAATTAATCTAGTTTATTAAAAATGTTAAAATGTCTTTTGGTCATTCTATTTGCTTTTAAAATGAAGCAAATATCCACAGGGTACCTTGAGCTAAGTTCTTGCGATTATATCACTATTTGCTTATTTGCATAGGGAAGCATTTGTCTAAGATACAGTAAGGGATATTCCAAATAAATTGTTGTTACAATAGAAATGGGTATCCAGGTTGTGCCAGCAGGGGGTGCTCATGTATAGAGCAACACTGCCACAGCCTCATCCATCATCAGACTGAGAGTAGGGCACAAATGATTGGAGTATCAATTCTGTGAATACATGCACATTTGATGAAAAATCCAGAACCTATGACTGAAAGGCATGACAATCAGAAGACTCAATATTTTGTATTTATTCTTGGATATGTATGCCATATATGAATAAGTAATTTTTGAAGAAAGACAACTTCAACTTTAATTAAAAATTTATTTCTTGCCCTGAAAATATAAACCATATAGTTCGTCGTATTTAACATAGTGTCTATATTTCTGTTATACAAAGTTTTGAGGTAGAAAACAAAAATTGTTTGCTACAAAGTTTGGGTAGAATTATCTATATTTATGGTGTGATTATACATCATAGAAATATTTTATTATCGTTACCAGAATTGGTTGTCAAGTAAATTGGTCACCTTGGTAATGTCCTCTTTATGTTATGATTGTGTAGTCATGACTTAAAACATTTTGAACTTTTGTGTTGGACTTGCTTTAAACAATAATTGACGAATATTCCCATATATTAGACTTACTGATTTTTATTTATATCTGCCGCTCTATCTTGCTGATATCTTCAGTTTTATATTTACTTATGATTGTAGTGGCTTGGCTTTAATATTACATTGTTGATGAAATTTTTTATTTCAAAAATTAAATGTATGTAGATTAAAATCTCGCCCTAATTGAGTATGTTTAAATCATCAATAAATAGTGATTGCATGAAGCAATCCCAACAGAAAATTTTCATTCACATTCCCACATACACACTCAAAGGTGAAGAATTCTGCTATACATAGAATAAATGCCATTGTTCCCTGCCAGAAGCTTGCCTTCATGCCTGCCACTGTCTCTATATACTATACGTGTGAGGCTGCATAAACCATATCAAAGGCCTAAATCTAAAGCAGCCCCAGGGATGAGGTAAATCAATGGATTTGTCTCTTGTTTCTGTCACTACTAATTTAACATTGTTCGGTGATCCCTGTAAACTAAGAAGTATCTTTATTTCTTATAACCAACTCTCTGAGTTACACCCATGTTTTAGTAATCCATTATTGATTTCTCTCACATTTTAGTTTATCCATCTTGTCCCATAGTCAATCATTCTATTTGTCTGGGACAAAGTTTTTGCCTTTCTAAAACATGGTCCTCCTGCTTAATCAAGCCATGCCCGTTCATTGTCACCCATTCATATAGGTTTACATAACCCACAGCTACAAGACGCTTTCAATACTTTATCATCATTCTGGAAAATTCCTGGTAGCCTAGTAACCTGGAACCTAGTAACCTTTGATGTTCGTTGCATACTGCTCTAGCCTACCTTGTATTATCTGTTGCTAAGATCTTCCCTTCCAAAAATAGCACATTTATTGGATAGATCCATCCAAGTTTCAGATTGGCTTCTCTCTAAACTGAATCCCAAGGTTACTATTATTAGATAATTCAGCATTTATTGGTTGTATTTATGCTCTTTAATCAACAAAGCATGCACAAATATTGTCTGTAGCTATTTGAAATAGATTATATGGAGGCTAAGTAGAAATGAGGTATTTATAGATAACAGAACTATTTGCAAAGAATTGTATCAGCTTCTTGAAAATCATCAGGACATTGGCTAATATTCAGATAAGCAGAAAAACAAGTGAATGCTCAATCAAATCTAGTTTTGTTATGCGTCAGGCATTGGGAAACTTTTTTAATGAATTAATAATTCTTAGAATATCTCCTACATCCATACTAATAGGCTGCGTTTTTTCATTTGTCCACCTTATCACAAGTGTGGCTAACTTCGTATTTGTTTCAATGATGGAGTTCTTTCAGAGTGTTTTGGCCTTTTAGTCAATTTGGTGTGCTTTTTACTGTTTTGCCACAGTTAGGATTGGTCAGTTACTATATAAGGCTCCTACTTACTAGAAGGCTACTTTATATATCTGGGTCAATACACTTCATAAACAGCTGAACACATATTTTATTGGTTTAATATTGCAGGTGGTTATATCACTTTCATAGAAGAGCTTTTACTTTCTTTAATTTCAATGCAGAATCTGGCAAGTAAACTGATAATCAATCACATTTGTTCTGTTGCTTTTTAAAAGCTTAAATGCTTCACTGTGAAAAGCTGCTACTGAGAAGACACAGTGGGGTTTCAGAAGGGTTTTTATTAGACAGGCCCTACGCTAGCTGAAAAATGATTTAATTTTCAATGTGCATATAGCACAGATATTACCATTGCAGAAGAACTTATGGGGTATAAAATATCAATTTACATTTTTTCAAGATCTAATCATTTTAAATAGGTGTTGTGTCTGTGGACAAATTCACATGGGAGATAGGAAATGGAATGATAAAACAACAAGCAGGTGCAGCAAGTGAATTCATCTTTACTGGATATTTGAAATCATGAAATTCAAGTAGCATTTGCTGTTCTCTTTTATTTCTACAGCTGCAAGTTGTAATGGAAAGTGCACCTCTCTGGAACTCGAGAGTCTTGGATCCTATACATGATTCTATGCATAAATAGAAATGAAAATAGGTTCCTGGATACTAAGCTAGTGTAAATCAGGTGATCCTAATTAAAATGACTCTGCTAGCTAAACACTGTTCAGCAAGATTTGGTTACCCCAGGAACATTCTGAGACAATTGTATCTATAATTGATAAGACTTGACAATAATCTTCCTTCCTGAAGTGTGTTGTTAACTTTTTAGTTGACTCGTAACAAAGTACATAGCATATAGTAGGCATTCAATAAATGTTCATTCGCTTTTTGCATATTTTCAAATATTATTTTTTGCCATCCATGGTTATTTTAAGGGGTAAGCAGTTAATCTACATTGCCATTCATGAATTTCTTCTCAAATATCTCCTGCTTCTTTTATTTCTCCGTGGAGTGAAGGATAAGAGGTATGATGTGTAGGAGGTGTATCTTAGCTGTGTTTCAGCAAGTTCATTATTATGATACTGAGACATAGTTAAAATTGATAATATTTACTTAATGTTATTTTTCCTATAAGAATTGCAAGTGAAACATTATCTTATTTTAAGCCTCAAAATAGCTTTGGGATATAGATACTATTATTAATATAAATGAGGAACTGAACTTAGAGGGTCTAAATGGTTTCATTAAGTTCACACAGTCAGTAATTGGTGGAACCTAGATTCAAATGATTGTTTTTGCCCATTTCCAATGTGTTTGAATGTAAGCACTTCAATAATGAATTATAAATTAGAACTGGCAAGACTCATTTTCACCCTCGAGATTTTTATAAGCCCAATAGAATTACTCCTCAATAAAAATGTGTTAATCTTTGAAAGAAGATTTATTTTGATAAAAAGCTGAAATATCAGTTAATTGTATCTATTAAATATATAAGCTATTTTATGAACTTGCTAATTGAATCTAAATTCACACTTATGTCTCTACTTAACATCTGGAAAAGATAACTGTCTCTCTTAGGCATATAAAGAAATTTGAAATACTGAAATTATCTGCTTATAGAAACACTGAATCATTTACTGACAACTTCTCACATTACCAATGTAAGATTTAAAACACCTGAAAAAGTTGTAAAAAAAAAAATGATCTCTGAAGATTTAGATATATGTTCAATGAGTCATGTCAGAAATGAGTTTAATGTTCATTTATTGATTCTCTTCCTACTGAGATATATCCAAACACACAAAACAGACTGTTACAAACAGGCAAGCAAACAAACACAGAGAAAACCAAATCATTGAAGTTATGATCATTAATTACACTTAACATCAAACAGATATATTATTTTCAGAATGTTTGGGACTGAGTGTTCTTGAAGCATAAGACATTTCAGACTAAAGAATTGAAAGCAACAGAGCTAGATGACATAAGGCTAAACTATGTGGGGAATTTTTAAATGTTACAGGAGAAGTTATTTAGAAGCAGAACTGGGCAACAAGCAACACTACATAGTTCTCAACACTGACTGTGTGTTACAGTAACTTTGGGAGTCTTTAAAAATAGAGATGCTAAGACTCCACCCTTAGAAATGTCAACTTACTTGGCTTAGTTCCAGATCATTTAAATTTTTTACCATCTCGTCGATTCAAATGTTCAGCCAAAGTTAAAAACGATTTCACTTATATTTGGCTTCATTAAAAACCATCCCCAAATGTATTGACCTAAAATAATTTATTCCTTTTCAAATAAGTTCATATCATAGTTGTTCTTCTCTGCTTAATATTGGCTAAAGTCACCCACTTGTTTGAATTCAGCAGGCAGAACAGGCTGAGCTGGAGGGTCCAAGAAGGCTTCACACTCATAGCTGGGTCTCGAGGGCTTTCTACCTGGCCTCTCCCTCTCTGTGAGATGCCTCATTACTTACTAACTCTGACCATATGATGGCTGTAGTATGTAGTGTGTAGAATGTAATATTGTAGTATGATGGCTGCATCTCCTGGAGAGGAAGGAAGTGGAAATTACTGGTTTTATTAAAAAAAAAAAAAAAAAACTGGCTTCGGAAGTATCATAATGTCACTTATGTCATATCTTATTTGTCACGGTAAGTATCAAGGGCACCCCATATTCAAAGGAAAGGAAATTTGACTATATGTCTTCATGGGAGAATTGACAAAACTCTTGTGGCCTTCTTTACGCCACTGGAACCACTCTTGTAATCCTACTTACTCTCCCTTAGACACCTTCGCTGTGGCCTTCAAAGTAGGTTGGAGAGCACAGTTTCAATCAAGAACAAGACAGAAAAGAAATAACCTGGGAAGGAAACTTTTAGTGATAATGCTGGTGTACTGAAATGGTAGAGAAATATATCAGTCATATAATCCCAGTGTCAGAGAGACATTTTTAGAAAACTTTTAGCAATAGCATAAGAGTTAAATGTAATACAGTTGGAATCATACAATACATAGCCTTTTCAGATTGGCTTTAAAAAAATACTTCATGATATGTATTTAAGATTCTGTTGTGTCTTTTTGTTTGTTTGTTTGATAGCTCATTTCTTTTCAGTACTGAATAATACCCCCTTACTTTTAGTGCTGAATAACATCCCATGGAAAAAAAAAAAAAACACTTTTTATTTATCTATTCATCTACTGAAGGAACTCTGGCTATTTTGTTAATGACAAATTTTGACAATTATGAATAAAACTGCTATAAACCATCCGTGTGCAGGTTTCCTTGTGGACATGCTTTCAATTCATCTAGATAAATACCAAGATGCATAATTTCTGGTCTGAGTTATGTGTACTTTGTAAGAAACTGCCAAACCATCATCGAAAGTGATTGTACCATTTTTAATTCCCGCAGCAATGAATGAAAAGTTCCCAGCATTCTTCCCAGCATTCGGTATTGTCAGTGTTTTGGATTTTGATTATTTCATAGGTGTGTAGTAGTATCTCACTGTTGCCTTAATATGTCTTTCTCTGATGACATATATTATGGAATAAACGTTCATATGCTTATTTGCAATCTGAGTACACTGTTCAGATATTTTGCCTATTTTTTTTACTGGGTTGGTTCTCTTCTCTTCTCTTCTCTTCTCTTCTCTTCTCTTCTCTTCTCTTCTTTTCTCTTTTTGTTTGTTTGAGACAAGGGTGGGCTCTCTTGCCCAGGCTGGAGTGCAGTGGTGCAATCTCAGCTAACTGCAACCTCTTCCTCCTGGGCTCAAGCAATTCTCCCACCTCAGCCTCCAGAGTAGCTGGGATTACAGGTGTGTGCCACCACACCTGGCTAATTTTTGAATTTTTTGTAGAGATGGTGTTTTGCCGTGTTATCCAGGCTGGTCTCAAACTGATAAACTCAAGTGATATTCCTGTTTTAGCCTCCCAAAGTGGTGGGATTAAGGTGTGAGCATCTGTGCCCAGCCTCACTTTCTTATTGTTGAGATTTAAGCATTCTTTTATACATTATGGATAACTACCAATAATCTTTTATTTCTTTTTCAAATATGTTCTTTTAGTATGTGGCTTGTCATCTCATTCTCTAACAGTGGGATTTGTAGAGCAGATATTTTTTTTTCCAAATTATCTATAATAAAGTCCAAGATATCAATGATTTCTTTCTCAGATTGTGCCTTTTGTTTTGCAAATAAAACCTCATTTTCATACCAAAGGTCATTTAGGTTTTCTCTTATGTTATCTTCTAAGAGTTTACCCTGCACTTTTATGTGTCATTTATTAGTCTGATGAATTAACAGAGCTACCTTTTACTATAATATGTTATTAGTTAATGAAGTTAAGTACACAATATTTTTGAGTAAAGCAAAATCAAACAGTTGTTTTACTTACTTTCAATGAATAACTATTTGATTACGAAAATAACTCTTATGAGGTAATAATCACCTTACTGTAGTTACAGTTTTTAGAAAAAAGAAAAAGGTTTTTCCATTCCAAGATGGCTGAATAGGAACAGCTCCGGTCTGCAGCTCCCAGTATGATCAATGCAGAAGACGGGTAATTTCTTCATTTCCAACTGAGGCACCTAGTTCACCTCATTGAGGCTGGCTGGATAGTGGGTGTAGCCCACGGAGGGTAAGTCAAAATTGCACAGGGCATTGCCTCACCCAGGAAGTGTGCAAGGGGTTGGGGGATTTCCATTTCCTAACAAGGGAAGCCATAACATACTGTACCTGGAAAAATGGGACACTCCTACCCAAATACTGTGTTTTTCCCATAGTCTTAGCAACTGGCAGATCAGGAGATTTTCTCCCACTGACTGCTAGTGCAGCAGTCTGAGATTGACCTGTGAGGCTGCAACCTGGCTAGGGGAGGGGTGTCTGCCATTGCTGAGGCTTGAACAGGTAAACAAAGAGGCTGGGAAGCTTGAACTGGGCAGAGTTCACCACAGCTCAACAAGGCCTGCTGCCTCTATAGACTTCACCTCTGTGGACAGGTCATAGCTGAACAAAGGCAGCAGAAACTTCTGCAGACTTAAACATCCCTGTCTGATAGCTCCAAAGAGAGCAGTGGTTCTATCAGCACAGCATTTGAGCTCTGAGAATGAACAGACTGCCTCTTCAAATGGGTCCCTGACTCACATGTAGCCTAACTGGGAGACACCTCCCAGTAGAGACTGACAGACACTTCAGACAGGTGGATGTCCCTCTGGGACAAAACTTCCAGGGAAGAATTAGGCAGCAATATTTGCTGTTCTGCAATATTTGCTGTTCTGCAGCCTCCGCTGGTGATACCCAGGCAAACAGGGTCTGGAATGGACCTCCAGCAAACTCCAACAGACCTACAGCTGAGGGACCTGACTGTTAGAAGGAAAACTAACAAACAAAAAAGAATAGCATCAACATCAACAAAAAAGACATCTACACCAAAACCCCATCTGTAGGTCACCAACATCAAAGACCAAAGGTAGATAAAACCACAAAGATGGTTTTATCTAAAGATAAAGATAGAAAAGAGCAGCAAAGTTGAAAATTCTAAAAACCAGAGTGCCTCTTCTCCTCCAAAGGATCACAACTCCTCACTAACAATGGAACAGAGCTGGCTGGAGAATGACTTTGATGAGCTGACAGAAGTAGACTTCAGAAGGTTGGTAATAATAAACCTCAAAGCTAAAGGAGCATGTTCAAACCCATTGGAAGGAAGCTTGAAAAAAGTTTGAAAAAAGGTTAGATGAATGCCTAACTAGAATAAACAGTGTAGAGAAGACTTTAAATGACCTGATGGAGCTGAAAACCATGACACAAGAACTTTGTGACGTGTGCACAAGCTTCAATAGCCAATTCAATCAAATGGAAGAAAGAGAATCAGTGATTGAAGATCAAATTAATGAAATAAAATGAGAAGACAAGTTTAGAGAAAAAAGAGTAAAAAGAAACGAACAAAGCCTCCCAGAAATATGGGACAATGTGAAAAGACCAAATCTACATTTGATTGGTGTATCTGAAAGTGATGGAGAAGATGGATCCAAGTTGGAAAACACTCTTCACAATATTACCCAGGAGAACTTCCCCAACCTCACAAGGCAGGCCAACATTCAAATTCGGGAAATACACAGACCACCACAAAGGAACTCCTTGAGAAGAGCAACCCCAAGACACATAATTGTCAGATTCATTGTGGTTGAAATGAAGGAAAAAACGTTAAGGGCAACCAGAGAGAAAGGTTGGGTTACCCACAAAGCAAAGCCCATCAGACAAACAGCAGATGGTTCTGCAGAAAACTTATAAGCCAGAAGAGAGGGGTCAATATTCAACATTCTTAAAGAAAAGAATTTTCAACCCAGAATTTCATATCCAGCCAAACTAAGTTTCATAACTGAAGGAGAAATAAAATCCTTTACAGACCAGCAAATGCTGAGAGATTTTGTCACCACCAGGCCTGCCTTACAAGAGCTCATGAAGGAAACACTAAACATGGAAAGGGACAACTAGTACCAGCCACTGCAAAAACATGCCAAGGAGTAAAGACCATGGATGCTATGAAGAAACCACATCAATTAATGGGAAAAATAACCAGCTAGTATCATAATGACAGGATCAAATTCACACATCACAATATTAACCTTAAATGTAAATGGGCTAAATGCCCCAATTAAAAGATACAGACCGGCAAATTGGATAAAGAGTCAAGACCCATCAGTGTGCTGTATTCAGGAGACCCATCTCATGTGCAGAGACACACATAGGATCAAAATAAAGGTATAGAAGAAGATCTACCAAACAAATGGAAAGTAAAAAAAAAGCAAGGGTTGCAATCCTAGTCTCTGATAAAACAGACTTTAAACCAACAAAGACCAAAACAGACAAAGAAGGCCATTGCATAATGGTAAAGGGATCAATTCAACAAGAAGAGCTAACTCTCCTAACTATATATGCAACCAGTATGGGAGCACCCAGATTCATAAAACAAGTCCTTAGAGACCTACAATGAGACTTAGACTCCCACTCAATAATAATGAGATACTTTAACACCACATTGTAAATATTAGACACATCAACGAGACAGGTTAACAAGGACATCCAGGGCTTGAACTCAGCTCTGCATCAAGTGGACCTAAGAGACATCTACAGAGCTCTCCACCCCAAATCAACAGAATATACATTCTTCTCAGCACAACATTGCACTTATTCTAAAATTGACCACATAATTCAAAGTAAAGTACTCATCAGCAAGTGTAAAAATAACAGAAATCACAACAAACTGTCTCTAGACCACAATGCAATCAAATTAGAACTCAGAATTAAGAAACTTACTCAAAACCGCACAACTACATGGAAACTGAACCACCTGCTCCTGAATGACTACTGGGTAAATAATGAAATGAAGACAGAACTTGGATTGAAACCAATAAGAACAAAGACACAACACACCAGAATCTTTGGCACACATTTAAAACAGAGAGTAGAGGGAAATTTATAGCACTAAATGCCCACAAGAGAAAGCTAGAAAGATTTAAAACCAACACTCTCACATGATAATTAAAAGAATTAGAGAAGCAAGAGCAAACAACCTCAAAAACTAGCAGAAGGCAAGAAATAGTTAAGATCACAGCAGAGCTGAAGGACATAGAGACACAAACAAACCTTCAAAAAATAAAGGAACCCAGAATCTGTTTTTTTGAAAAGATCAACAAAATTGATAGACTGCTAGCAAGATGAATAAAGAATAAAAGAGAGAAGAATCAAATAGACACAATAAAAAATGATAAAGGGGTTATCACCACTGATCCCACAGAAATGTAAACTACCATCCGAGAATACTATAAACACCTCTACGCAAATAACTAGAAAATCTAGAAGAAATGGATAAATTCCTGGACATGTACATTCTCCCAAGACTAAACTAGGAAGAAGTTGAATATCTAAATAGACCGGTAACAGGCTCTGAAATTGAGGTAATAATTAAAAGCCTGCCAACCAAAAACTCCAAGACCAGATGAATTTACAGCCAAATTCTACCAGAGGTACAAACAGGAGCTGGTACCATTCCTTCTGAAACTCTTCCAATTGATAGAAAAAGAGGGAATCCTCCCTAACTCATTTTATGAGGCCAACATTATCCTGATATCAAAGTCTGGCAGAGACACACACACAAAAAAAGAGAATTTTAGACCAATATCCCTTATGACATTGAGGCAAAAACCTTCAATAAAATACTGGCAAACTGAATCCAGCAGCACATCAAAAAGCTTATCCACCATGATCAAGTCAGCTTCATTCCTGGGATGCAAGGCTGGTTCAACATATGCAAATCAATAAATGTAATCCATCACATAAACAGAACCAATGACAAAAACCACATAATGATCTCAATAGATGCAGAAAAGGCCTTCATAAGACATTCAACAGCCCTTCATGCTAAAATCTCTCAATAAACTAGGTCTTGATGAAACATATCTCAAAATAATAAGAATTATTTATGACAAACCTACAACCAATATCATACTGAATGGGCAAAAACTGGAAGCATTCCCTTTGAAAACTGGCACAAGACAAGGATACCTTCTCTCTCCACTCCTATTCAACATAGTGTTGGAAGTTCTGGCCAGGGCAATCAGGCAAGGGAAAGAAATAAAGATACTCCATTAGGAAAAGAGTAAGTCAAATTGTCCTGTTTGCAGATGATATGATATACTTAGAAAACCCCATCGTCTCAGCTCAAAATCTCTTTGAGCTGATAAGCAACTTCAGCAAAATCTCAGGATACATAATCAGTGTGCAAAAACCACAAGCTTTCCTATACACCAATAACAGACAAACAGAGAGCCAACTCATTAGTTAACTCCCATTCACAATTGCTATGAAGAGAATAAAATACCTAGGAATCCAACTTACAAGGGATGTGAAGGACTTCTCCAAGGACAACCACAAACCACTGCCCAACAAAATAAAAGAGGACACAAACAAATGGAAGAGCATTCCATGCTCATGGATAGGAAGAATCAGTATCATGAAAATGGCCATACTGTCCAAGTAATTTATAGATTTAATGCCATCCCCATCAAGCTACCAATGACTTTCTTCACAGAATTGGGAAAAACTACTGTAAAGTTCATATGGAACCAAAAAAGAGCCTGCATTGACAAGACAGTCCTAAGCAAAAAGAGCAAAGCTGGAAGCATCATGCTACCTGACTTCAAACAACACTACAAGGCTACGGTAACCAAAACAGCGTGGTACCGTTACCAAAACAGATATATACACAAATGGAACAGAACAGAGGCCTCAGAAATAACATCTCACATCTACAACCATCTGATCTTTGACAAAGCTGACAGAAACAAGAAATGGGGAAAGGTTTAATAAATGGTGCTGGGAAAACTGGCTAGCCATATGTAGAAAGCTGAAACTGTATCCCTTCCTTACACCTTATACAAAAATTAATTCACGATGGATTAAAGACTTAATGTTAGACTTAAAACCATAAAAACTCCAGAAGAAAACCTAGGCAATACCATTCAGGACATAGGCATGGGTAAGGACTTCACGACTAAAACACCAAAAGCAATAGCAACAAAAGCCAAAACAGAAAAATAGGATCTAATTAAACTAAAGAACTTCTGCATGGCAAAAGAAACTACCATCAGAGTGAACAGGCAACCTACACAATGCAAGAAAATGTTTACAACCTACCCATCTGACAAAGGGCTAATATCCAGAATCTACACAGAACTTAAACAAATTTACAAGAAAAAAAAAATCAAAAAATGAGCAAAGGATATGAACAGACACTTCTCAAAAGAAGACATTTATGCAGCCAACAGACACATAAAGAATGCTCATCAACACTGGTCATCAGAGAAATGCAAATCAAAACTGCAATGAGATACCATCTCACTCCAGTAAGAATGGCCATCATTAAAAAGTCAGGTAACAACAGATGGTGGCGAGGATGTGGAGAAATAGGAATGCTTTTACAGTGTTGGTGGGAGTGTAAATTAGTTCAACTATTGTGGAAGACAGTGTGGCAATTCCTCAAGGATCTAGAACTAGAAATACCATTTGACCTAGTGATCCCATTACTGGGTATGTACCCAAAGTATTATAAATCATGCTACAATAAAGACACATGCACACGTATGTTTATTGTGGCACTATTCCCAATAGCAAAGACTTGGAACCAATAGAAATGTCTATCAATGATAGACTGCATTAAGAAAATGTGGCACATATACACCATGGAATACTATGCAGCCATAAAACAGGATGAGTTCATGTCCTTTGCAGGGACATGGATGAAGCTAGAAACTATCATTCTCAGCAAACTATAACAAGGACAGAAAACCAGACATCATATGTTCTCGCTCATAGGTGGGAATTGAACAATGAGAACACTTGGACACAGGGCGGGGAACATCATGCACCAGGGCCTGTCAGGGGGTGCGGGGCTAGGGGAGCGATAGCATTAGGAGAAATACCTAATGTAAATGACGAGGTGATGGGTGCAGCAAATCAACATGGCACATGTGTACCTATGTAACAAATCTGCATGTTGTGCACATGTGCCCTAGAACTTAAAGTATAATAATAATAATAAAAGATGAAAGAAAAAGAAAATAATAATCCTGGAAATGGCAAGTAAAATTTCTGGTAAGATAATAAAAGAAATAAAATAAAATTCACAAATATCTCAAATGTCTAGTCTGTGTATAAGTGTGCATGTAACTGTGTGTGAATCAAAATAACTAACAGAAGTAGACAATTTTATTTTTTCAATAGGAAGCCCTGAGTCACATCCTCATTCTTTTTTCCCCTGAGAAGTGCTTATAATTTGCTCCCCTTCTCTTGCCTGCTTGCTGTGTAACTTAAGACTGATGCCTCCCTGTGGGAAACAAAACTCGATCAGAAAACAGGCTGCATCTCCTCCTAAAGAAATTGTGCCTTAATGACTGCTGATGTTGGCTGTGTCATAATGGAAATGTATAATTAATGCCTTTGCTTCAATAGTTTTGGAAATAGAGCCACCTGAAACTGATTTAAAAAAAGGATTTAATACTGAACCCTCTCTCTGTCTAACCATTAATGCACTAGATTATAGGAACTGAAGTTTAGTAAAATGGAATGATTGAATTTTCAATACTTGAGTTGGTTATTGTGCCTATAGTTGAAATACTGAAAAACAGAAATTTGCCATCTAAAATCAAAGAGAGTGAAGAGCCAGTTCTATGAGGTGTAAGATCCTTTTGTAAGTCTGGAAAATCAAGCTATTTATATCATTTTTCTCTCAGTGTTTTGGTTTTAATACATTTTTAATTTAAGACTTGCATTTGCTTATGATATAAAGTTCTAAAATATATTTTTAAAATGTATGATGACCTCAAAATATTTCCAATTAACATTTTTTTCTTGTTTTTGAATTCACAGTAGAGGCTGAACATCTGGTAACATGATTCAAATGTCCTCCATCTTCTCACCCTTGAGATTTAATTTGACTATCTGCTATTTATATTTTGATTCAAATTTCAAAATGTCTACTTTATTCTACTGCAATATGTGCTAGGGGATTTCAAATGGATGAATTCAATATATCCTTTAAGATAGATAGTTCCCCCAATCCTCAAAATATTACTGCTAGGTAGAGCAATATTTATCAAAGGAAAATAAAATCTGCAATAGGAAAATGACTTTATCAATCCAACATTGTTATATTTTATAGATAATGTAATCCAATAAAATATTAATATTTAAAACAAGAATATTACTTTAATAACTACAGTAACCAGGATGACAATTAGCTGAAAAATAAAAGTAAGTATTTTGATAGGAAATATTCAGAAAAAAATTATTAATTATATCTTTTTTTAACTGATATAAATTGAGAATATTATTTGAAATTCTCACCAGACTCTGTACCCGGAAGGCATAGCCAGTTTTTCTGATTTTATAACCTAGATATTCTCCTTCTCACTAAGTCATCTTAGATAATTTATATGTAACTTTTCATAGTGGGGTGCTTGCAGTGGCTAGTATCAGTGTTTGTGATCCTACTGAAATTTTGTGAGCCAGTGAATGTCATGTTTGTAGCTTGAATCACCTGTGGTTAAGAACGTTTGCACCATAGAAACTGACAAACACTACAAGTCAAGCTCTTTTTTTTTTTTCCAAACATACTTGTTAAACATATATCACACATATATCAAAGATAGAGCCCACAAATCACTAAACATTAGTTTTTGTATTTGCAAAATATGGGTAATCATTGCACCTGCCTTTAATTTTTTGTAAATTGATATTTTGTAAATTGATATTTTGAAATATGTTGAATGGTAGATGATGTAAAGTAAGCTCCAAATAAATGTGATTATCTAGTAATAGTAAAGTATCCAAGTTAAAACCATTAAAGCTAGATCTGATACATTCTACAAGTATTCATTGAATGCCTCATAGTGCTAGGTCCTATTTTAGACAGTTGGCTTAGATTAGTTAATGAAACAAACAGACTCCTAGCCTCCTAGAGTCTGCAATCAAACTAAGCAAAGCAATACACCTGAGAAATTATTACATAATTTAATAGTTTCAAAGTGTCACCCACTGTTAAAAGGAGAATAAAAAAGTGAGATGGTAAGGAGAGAAATTTTACATAGGATGATAAGAAGTAGACATCGTTGAGGATTCCACAAATGAGTTGTGACAAAAATATACAAATATCATGACAAATATTTTACTAGTTTTTCTAAAGGCATAAAAAGATTTATTGAACAGATCTATTCTGACACTACATCTAACTCCATTTCTTCCAATCTGTGTGTGTGTGTGTGTGTGTGGTGTGTGTGTGTGTGTGACGTTGTCTCCCTCTGTCCCTCAGACTGGAGTGCAGTGGCCAGATCTCGGCTCACTGCAACCTCTGTCTCCCAGGTTCAAGCGATTCTCCTGCCTCAGCCTCCCTAGTCGCTGGGATTACAGGCCTGTGCCACAACACCTGGCTGATTTTTGTACTTTTAGTAGAGACAGGGTTTCACCATGTTGGTTGGCTATGCTGGTCTCCAACTCCTGACCTCTGGCGATCCGTCCGCCTCGGCCTCTGTATATGCTGGGATTACAGCCGTGAGCCTCCACACCCAGCCCATTTCTTCCAATATGATTATTTTCTTCACCAGTGGATATTAATAACATGCTTGAAAAATCTGAACACTCAATATTGAATACCCGGTACTAAAGCATTTTAGTGAAATTTGAATTAAGTAGAATTGGAATGCAATATTAAATAATCTAAATAGCATAAAAAGCATTAGTTACCAGTGAATATCATGGATACAGAATATTTGTGGCTTGCCAATAGGGAGCGCTCACTGGTAATAAAAAAAAATTTCTGGAAGCTAAATTAGAGGTCTAGGGAATTAAGGTGTAAAGATCCTGAGGGACTTGTCGCTATCTCCCTTCTAATTAACTATTCCCATTTTACTGTAAGCTGCTATGCAACCGATTAAACTTACAGCAGTAGAAACTGTTATCACAGCTGAAAATTATCAGGAAGGAATACTCTTCTCTCCTTTTCTAAGCCAAGAAAGGATATGGCTTCTCATTTTTCTTGATATCAAGTAATAGCTTAATTTTTTTAATGCAATGCAGGTTTGGAGTATGGAGTTGCAAGGAGAAAGAAAGATTGAGCAAGAAAGAAGAAAGCTAAAAGAAAAATACCATGTAAAAATAATTTTAGAATTTCTATCACTTTTCTATGAAAGTAATTAGTACTTATTTTCTAATAAAGTTACTAAGTTATATAAAAATGATAATTCTAGAGCATATAAAAGTAATAATATATTTTAAAATCCATTATAAAAAACTTTATTATAATAATAGAGAGGCTTTCTGGTTATATACAATGGACCTTTGCTGCTTCTCTACATCAAAAAATAGAAATCAAAAATGAGGCTTTAAAAACATTTTTTCTACATATTTAGTAAATATTGTTTTACTGTAATATATTGTTCACTATCTGAGTACTGCTTAACAGAACATGTTTTAGCATCATGGTAAAGCATTTTGTATAGTGAAATGTGCATATAAATAAAGCTATGAATTAAAATACAATTTCATGTCCTATAATGGAAAAACTATTTCAGTGACTATGAGGAATAGTCATATTTCAGTGACTATGAGGAAAAGTCAATAGACTTTGCTTCACCTGGTTTTGAAATACCAGAATAAAGAAAGGAACTGAAAAAAATATTTTCTTTATATATGTTACTGTGAAAATATAGCATATCACTGGCTCTTCAAGCATTTGATTTCTTTAAAAATAAAATTACACCTTAATTAAATTTTATTTCAATAAATTAATTTGTTTTATATAATATATATAATACAAATATATATTTGCATTTTATGCATTTATGCAGATATTTGTGTATCGTTATAGTAATTTATTAAACTGTCTCATATAAATGCATATTTTCCCCTTAGATAGTGAGAAAAAATATAATAGAAATAGAAATGCAGAAGATTAGGAAAGAAAAGTAAAAAACAAACAGAATAAAAATGTGTTGTGAGCTATAAGGCTCTGATAGGTTTCCCTTTACCAGCCACAGGTGGTTTAGATGGTTTACAATCTAACTTCCTAAATGTAAATTATTTACCAATACTTCTACTCTGGAGCAGTATGTACATTGTAACACACAAAATAAAAACTAAAAGTTTGAGATAAAGATTTAATGTAAATAATTTATAATATTTTATTAATGGTTTTCATATGCAATTAATTAACTATGCACATTAGTCTACTGACAGACAGAATAGTGACATGATAGAGAGCAGAGACACTGGGCCAGGCCCAACTGCCTGGGTAGAAATTCCACTTCCTTGCTGTATGTACTTCCTGTGTTACAATGCTGTCTGTATCTTAATCCCTTTTTATAAAATGGCAACAATAATGTTACCAACCTCATACAAATATTTAAATGATTAAATGAAAGAATTTTAAGAGCACTTAGAAGACATGTTAGTAGTGGTAAGAACTTGTGAGTTGTAATTTAATCTTTTGTGATTCAGAGAATCAAGGTGCTAATTTGAAATTATTTTAACTTTTGGTCATATTTGTTTTCTCTGGACAAAAAGCTATCTCATAGTAACATGTAAGTCCACATAAGAAAACTAGATCATGTCTGCACTTAAAAAATAAGATTCTCACCTTCTAATCCCATGCAAATTACTTACTATAATTCAACTACTCATTATCTGTCTTTTCTGATATTGTAAATTATTCTCGCAGACTAGTCTAAAAGCATTATGATTTGTACATATTAAGCAAATGAGCTCAAAATCCATCAAAAATATGTCAAAAAATTAAATAACTTAGAAAATGGTGCCTCCATGCTTTTAAATAATGTATCCATGTGTGAGTTTTTATGAGTATTAGTTTTCTAGGGCAGCAGTAACAAAGTACCACAAACTGGATAACTTAACAGAAACGTATTGTCTCACAGTTCTGGAGGGTAGGAGTCCGAAATTAAAATGTCATCAGTGTTGCTTCCTTCTGGGAGCTGTAGGTGAGCATCTCTTCCGTGCCTCTCACAGCTTCTGGTACCTTCAGGCATTGCTTGGCTTGTAGATGGTGTTCTCTCTGTCTTCACATCATCTTCTCTCTGTGTGTATCGGTCTCCTTTCCAAAGTGTACCTTTTGATAAAGGTATACTCATATTGGATGACAGTCAACTCTAATAGCATCAAATTACCCTAATCATCGGCAAAAATCTTATTTCCAGATCAGATCACATTTACAGGTACTGCGGGTTAGGATGTTAATAACTTTTGAGGGACAAAATTCAACTGTAGCAGGACGAGCCACAGACAAAACTTCTCAGACACCGAGTTGTAGAAGGAAGGGCTTTATTCAGCTGGGAGCATGGGCAAGCTACTGCCTTAAAATCCGAGCTCTCCAAGTGCACAATTTCTGTTCTTTTTAAGGACTCACAACACTAAAGATTTCACATGAAAGCATCATGATTGATTTGAGCAAGCAGGGGGTACGTGACAGGGGCTGCATGCACTAGTGGTCAGAGAGAAACAGAACAGGGCAGGGAGTTTCACAGTGTTCTTCTATACAATGTCTGGGATCTACGAATAACATCGGTTTCTAAATTATGAGTTGATTTTTAACTACTGGGTTTAGGCCAGGAAGACTTAGGCCTGGTTTTGGGCCTGGCGCCGGGCTGCCTGTCTTTGGTTTTACTTCCTTATTTTTTTCTTAAAATAGGTACTGAGTATAAAACAATATAAAACAATATGAGAGGGTCTCTTTCTTTCCTCATGACAACCCACAATATGTAATATACTTTATTGTCTGTGGCAACAAAATAGTATTCCAATGAAAATGTGCTCAAATACACTCTAAATAACACAGGGTAAAAAAAAAAAAAACTAGTTTCTCCCTTACGGTATTATTTCACTTATGTTTTAAAGTATCATTTTACATTGAAGGAACAGAATAATTGTGTCTTTTCTTTAAAATTCACTAGAAAAAATATGAATGAGAAGCACTCATCATAAAGAAGGTCAGCAAATTTGGAAATTGTCTTTGCATGAAGGGAAAGTGTACAAAATACACATAAGGTGAGTTTTATCCTTAATGAAAACAGATATAATTGAACATTTCAAATAACAATATTTGTAGATGTTTTGCCTGAATTCTTGTCAAACATGGTTCATAGATCATCATTTCTACCTTTTTTTTCTGAGCAATAAAGCTTTTTGATCACCTCACTGCAGGCAGACTGAGTCCGAAAAAGGAGTCAGCAAAGGGAGATGGGGTGGGGCAATTTTATAGGATTTGGGTAGGTAGTAGAAAATTACAGTTAAAGGGAGTTTTCTCTTGTGCACAGGGGTACAGGGGTGGAGGTCACAAGGTGCTCAGTGGGGAGCTCCTGAAACTCATTGTCCAGGAGAAGGAATGTCACACATTCAATTGATCAGTTAGGGTGGGGCAAGAACAAATCACAACAGTGGAATGTCATCAGTTAAGGCAGGAACTGCCTATTTTCACTTCTTTTGTGGTTCTTCAGTTGCTTCAGGTCATCTGGTTGTATACGTGCAGGTCACAGGGGATACAATGGCTTGGCTTCGGCTCAGACGCCTGACATTCCTCTCTTCTTCTATTATTAAGAAAAACAAAACAAAATAGTGATGAAGTATTGGAGCAGTTAAAATTTTGGGGGGTGGTATGGAGAGACAATGGGTCATGTTTCTCAGGGTTGCCTCAAGCAGAATTAGGGGTGGCTTGGGAACCTAGAGTGGGAGAGATTAAACTGCAGAAAGATTTTGGTGTAAAGGGTGATATTGTGGGGTTGCTAGAAGGAGCCTTTGTCATATAGAATGATTGGTGATGGCCTGGATGCGGTTTTATATGAATTGAGAAACTAAATGGAAGACACAAGGTCCAAATAAGAGAAGGAGAAAAACAGCTATTAAAGGACTAAGAATTGGGAGTATGACTAATATAAGGCTTTAGATCAGGACTTTAGGGACAGTAGAATATTCAGTTTGCTAATTTGTTCATTGTGCCCTTCCTTGTATTTATAATAGTTTGTTATATTTGGGTTTTGTTTACTTTCCACAAGCCTATTAATACCTTTGGACAAAATTATAATAGTTAACTCGATTAACATTAGACAATATGATTCCAATTACACTCAGACTAAGTAAGAATACCACAGGCAATCAGTATATTTTCTAGATTAAAAGTACACTAGAAGTTCTGATAGTTTTTTCTCAATGAATTATATCTCCAAGGATAAAGATATCACATTTTGGACTCTGAGATCAAAATTAAAGAGGAATTTCATAGGTTACATTCATACACATGCACTTGTACAAATGTGGAAGTATAAGGCAACCAGTAGAAATGTAGGTTGCCTGGTAGCATCACAAGCAGCTACAGTGTTTTTTAGGGACTGTGCATTACATAAACCACCGAAACATTCAGGATGAGTAAAAAAAAATCAACTAAGTGTTTTGAACTCTGTACTAATCCTAAATTAGCACACCTGCACACATACAGTTCTTTAACCTCTTTTCATAAAAGTTTTTATTTGCTAATCTAGACTGAATATGAGTCCTTCTAACGTATCTCTTCAGGCACACAGCATGCAGGAATTCCTTTGAGATTCGCTATGTGCAGTAAACAGATTCCCCCATGTTCACTTGCCTCACAAACAGCTATTTTTAATCATCTCCTTAGTTTTAAGGCACTGGGGGAATAATTATTTTAGCTGTTTTGTTTTCTCTGATGAATGCAGATTTAAAGCCAGAACTCTTTTCATGCCTGTGTATATGATGTTATTCTGAAATGATACACAACTCAGTGAAGAGTAATGAAAAATAATCATGGTCTCTTCACGTAATATGTCGATATGCTGAACAAATTTAAAATCATAGTTCAATAAGTCATAAAATATGAAAGTACCATACCAGAAGTCTTGTCAGTAATCTTAATATATGGGTCCTACAACGATATATATGAGATATATATGAGATATCATATATGAGATATATATATATTATATATATATATCTCAAAGCCATGGGACACTGGAAGCATGAGAAGGAAGCATTATGGTACATTTATCATTTATACTGCATGTGAGGTTAAGACCCCTAGCTTTCTTATGATGTTTACACTTGAGTGGTGTAGAAATAAATGTATTTCAGTACGCCTTTGCCTTCACAGTTATGCATTATACTGTAACAGATTTTCCAGCAAAAGACACTTTTCACACAGGCAGAAATGAAATATTTGGGCCGTAACAATTCAGTGCCTCCTTTATAGTATGTTTACTTAATATATGCACAGTATGCAGGTGATAATTTATATAATATCAAAACAATTCATATGTTTTCAGAGACCCTTCTGGTCACATTAACATTTGTAGAAACACAAAACAACTTACCAGATACATCAAACAAAAGTCAGGGAGTATTCAGTATGATTCCTAGATTTGTTAATTATTGTATATGATTAGCAATGATTCAGAGGCCTTAAATGTGGTCAGATAAAGCATATGAAACAAACAAATGTTTTTTTTTTGTTTTGTTTTGGTTTGTTTGAGAACTGCTGCTAGAAAACAGTTTGAATTGTTTCCATTTTTGATATATGGGCTGATTTCTACTGTTTTCCCCAAGGAGTGTTTTCCACAAAAGCCCCAAGAGTCATGGGAAATCCTTGCACAGAATGCCTACGTCAGGTTGCTAAGGGGACTTTCCTCCTTCATATTCCCCTGAGAAGGGGATACCTCACACTAAAGCTTATTAGGATGTTCGCTATACTAGGTGCATGTCCATTAAATACATAGTCGCTTGATATATACGTTATACTTTCCATTCAATTCATGGAAAATAGATGTGTAAATGTCATTTCTAATGTCACCATGGGAGTTATAGGACTAATTCCTCTTTAATTATCTCAAATATATACCTTATTTAAAATTATTAATGAGATCAGAAAAAATATATACAACTTGGAAAAAATGACCTTTCATTAGTACAGTCCTCTAACAACTGCCAGAGATGTTTTTATTTGGTTACATCTAGGAGATCTAGGGGTGGAGGAAATCTTAAATGTTTTAAGTATACTATAAAGGCATTACTATAACACCTCTATGCAGGAAAGCATGGATGGTTCATTGAACCAAGGTCTAGTTCAATGTGTTGATCTTACTGATATGGCAGCAAAAGAGGTTCCTTTATTTGACAGGTACAAATCACCTAATTTTTAAATGTTAGATAATTGTACATAATCAAATTTTACATTAAATTTTACAAATTTAATGTTTGACAATTGTACATAATACAAAGAATGTTGGCAGTATCTCAGTATCTTTAAGCTGTACTCAGCTCATGAACTGTTGTGCAAATACTTTTAAATATAGTGTATGTTTGGCTATTTCAAAGACTTAATTCACTGCATCTTTACATTTTTCTCCTTCTTTATATTTAATGAAATAAATACAGATTTTATTAAGAAATATCACCTGAGTGCAACATACCTTCCATAATGTCAGTGTACTCAATACAAGTCAGTCTTTTGATAATATTTAAAAGTTTCCAGTTAATTGCAGGTAATAAACTTTTCCAGAGCTCTCTGAAACTAGAAAGAAATGTCTGATAAATTTACATTCATTTGAATGCTAAAGTATGATATATTAAAACATATAGCCTTTTAGCACAAATGCTACCTAATAAAGTTTATTCCCTTAAAAGGGGCATACTTCAGGCAGTTGTTTCAATGAAAAATGTGTCAGATGAATTGACACAAATGTATTTATTTAACTGTCTTGGATTTTTTATGTCAATCCATTACTCTATTATTTTTTAATACACCAAAGTGTATCTTTTGATGTAAACTTACAGTTTATTAGGTACTTAAAAGTCACTAATTTCCCTAAAAGTGACTTAGAATATATTAAATATTATGGGCAACATTACAAATAAATACAGTAGTGGCTAATAGGTATTTCCTCCACATCAATTTATTAAAGTGTATATTTACATAAACATTAGGCACTTTTGACATGTATACTTTATTTCACAAATATTTAAAAATTTGATATAACGCTGTTAAAAAAAAAGTATTTCTCTTCAAATTTGTCCAGGTCATCCTCATATTAACCTCTTAAAGTAAGCATACACTATCCTGTCTAGCCATCCTGACTCCTATCTTCTCCCCCACTTCCTTTAGTGCATCTTCATTAATTCAATTCCATTCTTTTTTTTTTTTTTTTTTTTTTTTTTTTAGGACTGATATGGCCCTGGCATCATGAGCTTTCATTCTGGTATCTTTGTGACTTTTTTCAATCTATAAGGACTTAAAATTCCTTATAGAAAAGAGATTAAATTTTTTTGGTATTTCTTAGGAAACCGGCCAAGAAGGGACTGATACTCTTTCACATTGTTTTCAGATTCCTCTTAAAATCTTTTCGAAGTTTCAAATGTCACACAATTGAGCATGAATTATTGAGTGATAAACATCATTTTATTTACACTATTTTCTATACTTTTGTTTAATTCCCAAGACATCTAAGCCTTTTCCCAATGCTATGACTTTTCCTTATCAATCACAATGCTAATGTGACTTGTTTCCAATAGTTTTCAGTAAGGCTGTTTTGTCCATTGCCTGAAGATGCCCCAAGAGGTTCCTGACACTGTATCTCTTTTCATTCTTTTCTAGTCTTTGTTAGATAGTTCTTGAGCTGTGGAGCTGTGTTAAAGAAAAATTACATGGGGAAGTTAAACAGATAGGGAAGATTGTATTATAAACTATTGAAATAAGAGTCAGGATAACTCAGTTCCATTGAAACAAACCGTGTAGTGAACGCATGGGAAAATCGTGGAGAATGTTAGTGAGGAGGTTGGTCAAGGTGATTATGCCATTTGTGTTTACTAATTGGTGCCTAGCATAGTTAGGCTTCTAGCCTTCCATAGAGACTAGGAGAGAGAGAGAAATTATCTTTTTAAATGATTCCATTTCAAAGGGTTGGCTTCTAGGTTCTTGAGAAAAACATTTTTTGGGTTGTGAAACTGGCCAGAGGCTGGGAGAAGATTTACATCTCAAAGGCAGAGAAAGAATTTACAATGTCAAGTTTTCTCAAGTAAATGCCCTAAGAAAAAGGAATGTCAGGGTCCTATAGTTAGGAAGAAAGCTGTTTAAACTTTAGTCAAGCTGAAGCAAAAACTTAAGGCAGTCTTGGTCAGATTCCATAGTGAATTATTTCATGATTGCAGAAGCATCCCTCCAAAATAGGTGAACATTCCCCTGTGTTTTCATCCCTATGGGTCCTCTGCCTCATTTTGAGAGTTGGAGAATGGCCAAATTAGGAGTAAACATTTTAAATAAAAGAAAAAAATAAGTAATGATATCATTTGATCCTATTTGGAACAATCTTAGAGATAATTATGGAGGAATTATTTCTTAAATACCCAGTAGTTCTACTATAATTAAAAACGAAGTATAAAGTTTCTTCAACATTGTCAAATAAAATTTAATGACAAAAAAATTCTGAACAAATTGTTTTTCTTCTTTGGGGAAAAATGTTTATTCTTTAAGAGTATAGTAATTGGGAGGCCATTTTTTAAATTCTAATCTTCTGTGTCTGAGCGATTAAGGAAAGGAAGGAGTTTTAGTCCAGTTATATGGGTCATCAGGAATTAAAATATCAGTGAGAGGACACATTACAGAGAGATTCCACATTCAGTGAAGGTGGAACGAGACATGAAATAAAATAAACATAGGTTACTAGGAGGAAAGTATGTGTATTTTGACATTAACAGTTCATTTTTTCAGGAAACTGAATTTAGAAAGTGAGAAATCAGTAGATACTGTACTTGGAAACTTAGAGTCTTACTCCCTGTCTCCACAGCAGCTAGACCAGTGCCGAATAAATAATGTATATTGAACACTGGTTGATATTTCTTCCCATTAGAATAATACAAGGTTAAATGGCATGGTAAAGACAAATGCTAGTGTAGAAGGGATTTGGGGAAAAAACAAAACAAAACAGAACAAAACAGTTTGTATTCCTGAGAAAGAGTGCATAAAAGAGGTGATGATTGTGCGTGGAAAGAGCCTTAATGTTGCTCCTGCACTGGAGTAAGGTAAGAATACAGAATAATAATTTTTATGTTTTGAGTGCTGTGCCAAATAAATAACTTATTTAAGTACTACAACAGAACACCATATTACACATTCAAAGATGTGGTAACTTAGGTATGGAAAGCCCAAGTAACAAGTAGTCACAAAATGCTGGTGTGATTGTCTTAGTTATCAACAGTTTTAATGAATTTTGGCTATGATGTTAAATATATGGTTTCTTTGAATCTTTACATGTAGATCATTTATCTTGAGGACAAAAGTAAATCTGAATAGCGATAGAACTTGAGACTGAAGTCTTCTCCTTTTCTTTTACATTCTACATCATTAAGTCCCTCATGACCCTATAGTCCAGATATGCAGTTATGCATTGCTTAATGACACAGATATGCTCTGAGAAATTCATTGTGATATGATTTTGCTGTTGCACAAACACCACAGGGTTTACTTACACAAATCTTGATAGTATCACCTACTACCTACCTAGGTGATGTGGAATACTTTGTTGCTCCTAAGCTACAAATCTAAGTAAAAGAGAATGTTACTGTTTTAAATACTACAACTAATTGTAACACAAGGGCATGTGTGTATCTAAACAAATCTAAACATAGAAAATGTATAGGAAAAATATGATACTGTAATCTTAGGGGACCATCATCATATATATGACGTCTGTCATTGACCAAAATGTCACTATACGGTGGATAACTGTATTTAGAATTCAAATCACTTTGCACTACCTCTTCTGCCACCATTCTGTTCAGACTTACCATCACTTCATACCCAAATTAACTTCTGTGTTCTTCCCTTGCTGTAGGGCCAGATACATACTTTCTGGGGCCCAGTGCAAAATAAAAATATACATACACAAAAAAATGTGGGGAAAGCAGTATCAACCTCCCCTGCTAAGCCAACTTCCAACCAACAAGCCAGTTGAGCCAGCCGCATCAGTGAGCTCAGGAAACCTCCACAATGGCACAGCCAGCACAAATGTTTGTGAGAAACAGTAAATTCCTATTGCTTTACTTTTAAGTTTTGCATATATGTTTTTATGCAACAATAGAGAAGATAGTGGTTTTCCATTTACAACAGCTTTTTTGTCCCCATGAGTGATTTTTAAAATTCCTTCAAATAAGAGGAATTTTCATTCTCTGTCTCTTGAAATTGCATTTTTCTACATTGCATTTTTTTCTGACAAACAACAATCATTTAAAAAATGGTGACAGGAATTACAGAATAGCTGTGCATGAAATCCCATGGCTTTCTGTTTTGTTCTGTTTCATTTCTACCAGAATGAAGAAAGTTTCACAGCAACTTTAGTAACTTAACCCAAGCTTCTCTCCTTCTTTTGATCTCCCTCAGCTGGGTCTATTGAGAACTGAAATTTAAATTTAATTGTTTCATTATCAATGAGAATTTTCTCAGTCTATTTTAGAAGAACAGGTTTGAGATACAGAATTCTGAGCCTATTTGAGAAATCGTTTTCTCACAGGGCCTGTATCTCTTCTAAAGCAAACAATTTGATCAATACTTAAAAGAACTTAACAAGGTTTTAAACAGAGTAAAAGTGATTTTACTGAGAACATATTTTTTCTCAGTTTCAAAGAGAATCAATTGGTGACTGTTATGATCAGTCCTAGTGAGAACTCCTCTTTGTTCTTTAATTTCCATGCTAATTGACAGATATAGAGAGTCGGAAGAAGCGTTTTTTAAAACATTACTTCAAGTGCTAAAAGAGAGAGTTTTGGGAGATATGATAACATTTTTTAAACTGACTGGAAAACATCAGTTACCTTTTCCTGGAGCATTTAATACTAATTTTATTTTTATATTTTAGAATAGTTTGTACATATATTATAAATATATCTTCCATTCATTTTTAATGTTAATTTTTTTGTCATGATGTTTATATATTTTTCGTTTTAGCTTTGATGGTAATTTTTTAAATCTATAGTTCACAAATTAGTGAATCATTAATATGAAACTAATAAATCTGTTGAAAACACCTTCAGCAAGATGTATGTGCTTTACCTTAGATAAAACTAGTAACTTTAAAATGTATAGAAGTAACATATATTTAAAGATAGCTTACTTATATGAAGCAGACATTCTGTTGCCTGTAAGATGCATGCTGTACTAAAGAGTGCAGGGCTAAAGTCAGTAAGTTGGGTGGTGGAGCTATCTGGACTATTATCAAATTATATAACATTTACAAAATCACTTTATCTCTGAATAACAGTTTCCTAATGAAGGCATATATAATCAGTTGCTTGGTGACCAGATTAATTGAAAATTTGTTAGAAACTTTTAAAAAATAAATTGAGAGCAAGAATTTTCCTCACATATCTTCTGCTTGAACAGGGAGTTACATTATAACTATTCCTCTCTTGCAGTGAAGTGGAATGGAATTGTCCTTAGCTGTAGATTAAAAAAATGTCTTAGTAGAGAAGTATTCCTTCTCTATTAAAATAGCATGAATTAGTACACATTGCCATGCCAAAGGTGGCTATTGAGTCCTAAAAGAATTGACAATCTTTGCAGATATAGGCAGAAAAATTACACTTGCAATCACATCTCAGGCTGCTTTGTGTCCATCTCCACCTTTTTTGCTGGACAGATTGTGGATGGAGAGGAGCGACTATCAAGCCACTAACTCGTAGTTAATGCAAGTCATGCTTGTTTTCTCTGTTGTTTCATTTTAAGATTTTACCTTTTTGTAATAGAGAACAAGTTGGGAACCAATGGAAGCCTGAAGGATTTTGCAAAAAGTTAACGACATTTTCTGGTTTTGCTTCTTTCTCATCAGAGCTCTTACCCTCCTTAAATCATGTATGACAGGAAAAGCACACATTTAGTGTCATTTGTGGTAAATTTAAGATATCTGTGCCATACTAAGCACTGTCTGCTCAAGGGGAGAGATACAGGCCAGGGATAGTTTTCAGTGTGTAAAGTGGAACTTAGTCAAGTTTCTGTGAATAATTGGAGAGGCAGGAATCATTGCTTCAGGTGAACAGATGCAGGTGCTTGCCTTGACAATTGGACTTTTGTAGTTGTTGGCATGCATCATTCCCTGCTAATAACACATTGGCACCTTCGGACTAATCCTGGGCAGTAAAATATGTCATAATGTGTTTTCTCATTTTACACAGACTGAGGATTTTACACTTGGGTAACACAACCACCTGAGTGGGGGCATTTGCCAACACTGTGAACTCCAAACACATTTTGTTGAAACAAGTGGTATAAAACCATGAACTGTGTAGAAATAAAATGGATAAATTATGCCCCAGAATCTCCCTGTAAAATTAAAAAACACAAAAGACTCCAGTGTTAATTTTTGTCTTAGACTAGTTTAAAAGTGGGTATTTTTCACATTCCAGTTCAAATATAATAAGGACTTAATGAAAGTAAAATGATGACTTATAACATACATTTTTGAGTACAAAAAAAGGAAATTACAAAATGTTAACTGTTTTTTATTATGAAATATGTTTTATATGAATTTATAACTATAATATTCAAACATTGAGCCATATTAGAACTATTTTCATCTGCAGTTAAACAGTCATGGAAATTAGTCATGGAAGCACTCAGCAACTTTGTCAAAGGGCTAATTAGCACTCTTCTATGGAGATCTACTAGAACCTATATTGTCACCACTCTCCTTCAGAGAAATAGCAAGTCTTTTAATTAAGAAAGACATTTGATATTCAGATTCTAGTAATTCTCCAACCTATGTTTCCGTAACATTCAGTGTAGATAAAACAAGATTGTGAAATTGTAACTATCTATATGAAGTCATGCATTTCTATGCAAGTTTGAATAATTGATGGCTTGAATCTAAACATGTACAACATACAAATGGCCTAACCGTAGACATAATGTTGGAAATATAATTTCAAAATCTCCCCATTTTTGAAATATGTAATATTTATAATATACAGATATGCCTGTGCATATCATTTTATATGTAATATATGACATTATAATATAATTTCATATTTTAGATACAATATTATATATAAATGTGTAAATACTTGTATGTTTGTGACTGAAAGGAATACCATGAAAAATGTAAGTAAATATCATCTTTGGGTATTGAGATTATTAGTAGTTTTTTCCTTTTCATAGAATGAACTATTTAAAATAATTAACTGAACTTCCAAAACACCAATAAGGACAACACAGAACAACATGCACCAAAATGTACTTGAAAGTAACAAATCCTATGAGCACAGTTTTTGAAATTACAAACCGAGTTCTCAGGATCAGCACTTAACAGGGGAGAGTTATTCTGTTAGATATGATTTGATCAGCATCTTATAGTGGTAATTTATGTTTGGTATTTATTTATGTTCTTCTGCCTTTTCTTATTCTATGTATGTTTCTCTCTGTAATTACTAAAAATAAAGGAAGTTTAAAGTTTTTAGGACATATATGCCTTGACCCAACCATACTCTTTTCAAAAATGTTTAATAGGACAGTCTCAGTCAGGTGAGGGCAGCAAAGAGCAGAGAAGAGAGAAAGCCATTTCTCTATCCCTTGGGCAGAGTAGCTAGGGAAGTGTTTGAAGCAGGACAAGCTTTGAGAGGAGAGAATATCAGAGATCACGTGTAGGTGTGGCAATGACCCATGCAAGGGGTTTTAATCTCATGAGGATTTTGCGCTTCATAGTTTTAGAAATAATAAAGTGGCAGCAACATGCATATTGAGTAAGCATGAAAGTTACTGTACATGGTTTTCAAGCATCAGAAACCAAAGTCAGTAAAGCAAGATAATTTTAACAAGTCATTCAGACATTGGATGGATCTACAAGTGCTAGTTTATTTTATCAGGGTCCTTCAGTGTCAGTCTATACTTGTAGACAGATATGTCTAGCCATAGCAAAGCCCTCTACAATCCAAGAAAAGGAAAACAAGCCTTAAATAGTACCCCATCATTTCAGCTTTCCATGCTGTACCCCACTCACAGCTCACAGGTTGCCTTTGAGAGTTTCAGAAAAATAAGAATTTGTGTTCAGATTCATAAAACAGAGAGAAAGGAGAAGCAGATACATATAGGTCCAAAACATACATTCTTTGCCTTCCCTTTCTAGGGAAAAACAGAAACAAACAAACAAACAAACAAAAAAACCAGAATCTTGTGTGCCACTCATTTTTGGTAATAGTATAGCATATATAGCTTCCACAGAGAAAGCATATAGATTGCTGAAGTATGATCTTAACTTAGCAAGACAACCTAGGGTGTTGTTCAGATGATTACCTTGTATTCTTGGATAGCAATTATTCTTAAACCCTAAAGGGAGGGGGCAATGTAACATTCCTCTATCAAAAAATTATAATCCTTTTTTAGGGCATGCATTAAAAATATATCAGTGAATATGATGTTAATAATGGTAAGTAAAATTTCTAAAAATTATTAGCAAAGGGGCCATCCTTAAGAGGTACAAATGTTTTATAGACTGCAACTTAAAATTTAAATGGCCGGGCGCGGTGGCTCAAGCCTGTAACCCCAGCACTTTGGGAGGCCGAGACGGGTGGATCACGAGGTCAGGAGATCGAGACCATCCTGGCTAACACAGTGAAACCCCATCTCTACTAAAAATATAAAAAACTAGCCGGGCGAGGTGGCGGGCGCCTGTAGTCCCACCTACTTGGGAGGCTGAGGCAGGAGAATGGCGGGAACCCGGGAGGCGGAGCTTGCAGTGAGCTGAGATCCGGCCACTGCACTCCAGCCTGGGCGACAGAGCGAGACTCCATCTCAAATAAATAAATAAATAAAATAAAATAAAATTTAAATGGACTCTCTAGAGGGTAAGTTTTATTCTCTCTTAATATTTTGTGAGAGAAGAGTATCCTTTAAAGAGCATAGTGGCCACTCTTCTGACTCCTCCAGAATACATATGAAAACATGTACCTAACTTACCTTAAAAAAAAGTGTTACTTTTCTGTTGCTATAGTTCACCATCCTTTTTGCAAATTACAAGCAGAGTAAGTTATAGTTAATAATGACAGTGTATTTTATACCCCACCACCTTCAAAAAAATCTGATACTTTTCTGTTACTGTAGTTCTCCATCCCTTTTGCAAACTACAAGCAGAGTAAGTTATAGTTAATAATTACAGTGTATTATTTATACCCCACCACCTTCAAAAAAAAAACTGTTACCTTTCTGTTAACTGTAGTTCACCATCCCTTTTGCAAATTACAAGCAGAATAAGTTATAGTTAATAATGAAAGTGTGTTTTAGATCCAAGGTTACCCTAGAGGAGAAAATGTGTTAATTAAAAAAAAAAAAACAAAAAAAACACATTCTGAGTTAAGTATTCCAAAAAGAATAACATGAATATTTAAGAAGTGATAAAGTCTTTCAGATTATGTCGAAAATATCCATCAAACTTTAGTTTTAATCTTATTTTCGTATATTATATGTTAACAGCGCAATTTTTTTTGGTAGTAAAACAACAGGCTCCATTTATTATGTTTTCTGACAGATTTCAAGTCCCATCCCTCCTTCTTTCTCTCTTGCTCCATTCCTGGGCTAGTCAGTAAGAAAGCCCAGGTGCTCCTTCATTTGGCATAGGTGGGAAGTTCAAATCATGCAAATCATGTAAGCTCCAGTCTCTTATCCGAAATCACCATAAAATCTCACTCTCACTTTCTCTCTCAAGCCATGTTTGAACCTGCTTGGGAGCGCTCTCTGCTTTCCACAGAAAGCACCATTACATGAATAAAAGTCATCTTCATATCCTCTTGGTGTCTGTGTGTCATCATCTGTCTTGACATCCAAATCAAATTTGTGTTGAGGGGCTCATCCTTCTTCCATGGCATGATGATTAATTTTATAAATCAATTTGACTGGGTTAAGGGATGCCCAGATAGCTGACAGTTTTTTTCCTGGGTCTTTCTGTCAAGGTGTTTCCACAGGAGATTAGCATTTGAATCAGCAGACTGAGTAAAAAAGATCTCTCATCATTGTGGGTGGGCATTATCCCATCCTTTGAGGGCTCAAACACAAAAAGAAAAAAAAAAAAAAAAGACAGAGGAATGATGAATTTATTACTCTCTATTTGAGCTGGGACATCCATTTTTCCTGGCTTTCAACCATAGGTGCTCTTGGTTCTTGGGCATTTGGAATGAAACCAGGATTCACAACCCAAGTCCCTAACCTTCAGGTCTTCCAGCTCAAAATGAATTACATCACTGGCTTTTCTGGTTCTTCAGATGTGCTCACGGCAGATCATGACACTTCTTGGCTTCCATAACCATGTGAGCCATTTTCCATTAAAAATCTCCTTAAATCTATCTATCTATCTATCTATCTATCTATCTATCTATCCACCCATCCATCTATCCATCTACCTGTCTATCTATCATCTCCTATTGGTTCTTTTTCTCTGGATATCCCTAATACACATAGTGTGACTATAGTATATTCTTTTCAGTGGGCATGTTTCTTTCATTTGATGCTGTTTAGATTTTTCTAAAATATTTTAATAATACATTGTGAGCATCATTATTTTAAGACATGATTTTTAATAAGAAATTTGGAATGATTAGTTAATTATATAAATTACTTCATACTATACATGCTATTTGTAAATAGGATACATGTTTTCATATGTATTCTGGGGGAGTCAGAAGAGTGGCACTATGCTATTTAAAATATACTCTTCTCTCACAAAATATGCTGCTACATTAAGGGAGAATAAACCTTACCCTCCAGATAGTCCATTTAAATTTTAAGTTGCAGTCTATAAAGTGTTTCTCCCTCTAAGGATGACTTCTTTGCTAATAATTTTAGAGTTTTTTAACTTATCATTATTACATCATGTTCACTGATACTTTGATCTTTTCTTAGCTCACCTGTTGTCATCTTTCTTTTATTTACTGACTTCATTGTAATTGTTTCCAAACTATATCTTTCTTCTCCTTCTTATGTTTTATTAAGACACTACCTATCTTTCTTTCCTTGGACGCCAGGGTTCACTTTTCTCTTTTATATTGTTTTGTTTCTGTATTGTTTAATTAATTAGATCTTGTACCTTGTAACTCCCAGGTACTGCTTTCTTTTACATTATATGTTTGTACACTTAAGACTTTTTAAAATGAGTATTTCTCCCTTTTTTCTTTTTGCAATTAGAAACTTTGCATGTATTTAACATTATGAAAATAGAGTTCAATATGTTGATATCACACATAATTTAGATTATTACCAAAGAAGAGTTAAAAGCTTATTTTAATAAATAGTGTGAAATGAGTATATCTTGTTTCTATTCTGTGAAGGCTTTTTCTCTATTACATTGACTGCATATTGATTTTGATATTTAAATTTAATAAAGACAATAGCCAGCTTAGAAAGCCAGGAAGCTTTCTAAAATGTTGTAATAGATTATACTGGTTGTTCTAACCCCTTGTATAACACATTATTTTAACCTAATATACAATTAGGTTGTTTTAACCCATTTTATACCATGTTATTTTAACCTAATATACAATATTTTATTTGAGATACTTTGTTTCATATAAAGAAAATAAAAGAGCACGTTCTTTCAGATATTATGAAAACTAGTCATAATCCAGTGTACTTTGAATTTTATAGTGGTTGCCACATTATATTGCTTAAAAAACAGACAAATTTAATTGTGAATACAATAAAAACCTACACATTTAAGCAGATATAATTATAAAAGTTCAGACAAATGTTGAATAATTTGGAATATTTTGATACAACAAAAATGGAAGGAATGTAATCAATTATCTTATTATTTTAGAAAAAATAAATTCCATATACGTATTATCAAATAAATATTTAAATTAAACTCATCTTTTATTTTAAAAATTAATTTCATTATTAAAATATGACTACAAATAGATTAAATATGTTATTATAATATATATTTATAAATATGCTATTATACTCATAAATATAAAGAGTAATTTTGCCAGAATGTGATAAAGGAGATAAATACAATTAAAATATCTGTTGCATTTCAATGAGATTATTATTTAAAGATGTAAGTGATAAACTCATTATTAGGGGAAATGCAGAAGACAGCAGTAACTAAGGAGATGTTTAAAAGAACTTGTCTTTTTTCTTCTGATTTTCCAGGAGGAAAGGAGAGAGCAGATGGTTTTCTCTGATTTGGTTCACTCCAGATCGACATGAAAGATGAAACAAATCAGAATAAATGAAAACAATCATACTCCATAAAATATAAATTTATTCCAGGGAAAAAATGACTTCCTGTTTGGTCTTTATCACTTTACAATATTAGTATCCACAAAACTTCTCTGAATTGTAACTTGCCATCTTTTTAAGAAGACTTTTATGGTTTCTTATATGCGTTGTTCGAATCAACGGTCAAGGGGTGTCAGAGGAGATGTACGATGCTCTTTAAAATGTAATCTAATTTCACAAAATATGCTGCGGTGTTAGGAGAGGATAAACCTTACTCTATACATGGGCAAATGGCACATGGCTCAGGAATCAAACTTTGAATAGGCCTAAATGTAACAAGTGCAAACTTTGGTTAATTGTTATTATCATCATTTCAAGGAATGATAGCTATGTGTTCATATCACACTCCTGTACTTCTCCAAATTTCTGGTTATTATTCTATATTTATAATGGATTATTTTTGGCCTCTAAGCAGCCATCATACTCTCCTATTCTTTCATTAAAACTTTAGGGAAGTGTTTTACCTCCTACTATATGAGAAATCATTATTTCATCAGGGGGTGGTTTTACTACACTCTGAAAAATAAAGAATCAGACAAAAGTTGAAATAAAATAACATGTGTGTTCTTCTTTTTCTATAAGTTATAAACAAAGAAGTATCATGTCTGTTCTTTCCTTCATTTGTATTTTCTGTAAGCAATTGAAATTATATGAATAGTAATTTTCACACAAATACTTTATGATTAATATTAAAGGAAATAATCATTTTTGCCTATGTGTGCATGTGTGACTGAAAAATTAAGATAAATTTTACTGGAAATCTGACATATAAACACTATACCTGTGATAATGCATTTCATGAACCTATGCAATTCTTGAGTACTCATAAACACATTTTTTGTATTCAATAAGCATACAAATAATGTTCTGTTCTGGAAATAAGAAAAAGTTAGCAAAATAACCAGTATTGTACTATAATGACAATTTCAGAATTTATCACAAAGAAAATTGATTCTTGAGAAATTTGAAATGCATATCTCACTGGTCTTTATATTAGAAATACTATTTGCTATGTGCTTTATGTATCAAAAAAGAACACAAAATTTCAATAGGTATATATGCATTGTAGAGGTTAATACATAACAAATATGAAAGACTGTAATTTGAAAAAAACTTATTTGAGGATAATACATAATTTGAGAATTTAAATAACTTACTTTGTCATAGAGAAAAGATTTGTAGTATTTCTTCCCAAACATATCGAACTATTTGCATAATATGCAAATATATAGATGAATAAGTTATCACAGTTAACCTAGGGAAAGGCTAAATTCTTTCCTGGTTAGGGATTGCCAGTACTATTCAATGCCCCATTCCATCCACCAGAGATCTCAGCATATTCCTAACAGCTTCCTTCTGAAGTCAAATCAATCAACCCTTACCTGCTGGAATTTTTGGAGTTCAGATAACTTTTCCGTATTAACATTTTTTAAATCCTTGAGTGCTCTAAAATGATCACACATTGGTTTCTCATTTTTACTGCTCTCTTCTATTCACTCCTCCTTGATCTAATCTCTCCGCCCCAAGCGCTTCCCAATGCTCAGTGACACACCCAATATTAGCTAAAATAAAATCCCCATACATTTTCAGCATCTTCTCAGATTGGGCATAATGTAATCCTGCCTTTGGTCCCCAAAAAATTACTTCCCCTGAGAACAAACCTATTACTTGCTGGCTGCTACAGCTTTGGTTGCTATCTCATCTATTTTGGGAATATGAAATGGGACATGGTTCCAAGGTCCCCTAAATTTTATTTCAAGACCTTGGTGAAACCAACTCTATCTGCCTATTCTATGTTCTTTTCCACCTTCTTTATCTTATTAACCAATGTTGTCATCTGACTTTCTTATTGGTGATCTATTTGGGAAATCCAGCTCAAAGTCATTTTGTCCTCTCAAACACCTCCAGAATTAAACTTTCCAAAAGTCGTGCCATTTACACTATCTAACTTTGTCACACTGTTTACTCTGCCAATTCAATTGATTTTCACCCTGACTTATTTTGACAATGGTTCTGCCCAAGGGTAAGATAAAGTGCAAATTTCTTAGCAAAACTTTCAGTCATTAAAATCAACCTGATCTTTGCATATCTCTTTAGCCACTTCATACAGTTTGCCACTCTCTCTGGTTTGTCGAATTTGCCTTGATTTTAAATACTCTGTGTGCTTGGTGTTTCAATTAGGAAAAATATAACTGTGAGTAATGGAGGCCCAAAGATATAATAACTTAAAAAAGAAAAAAAAAAGTATTTTTGGTTTATTAAAGTTTTTGTTTCATAAAATTCTCAGGCACCAAAGTGTTTTCTCTGGATTTTTTTGTTTTGATTTGCTTGTTTTGTTTTCACTTTTCATAGCCTCTCTTCCTGAGGTCCTCTCACTTGTGTAAACTGCTCTAGTTCCAATCATGAGGAGAAAAGAGAGCATTGTCTTTTAAAGAATATTCTTGGAAGCTGCAATGTCACTTTTATACCATGTCCATAACTAGATGCAATGGGGAGGTCTTACATTATGAGAAAACTTAGATTCTCTACTTCATATAATTTCAAGTATTTTCCCCCAAGGGTTTTACACATAATTAATAAACTAATGACCCAAAGTCTTTTAGGGGGTCTCATAATATTTAACATGTATATATTTTTTGAGCATCAGCCTTGTGAGAAATATCAGTGTGTGGTTGTGTAAGGAAGGTAAGTAAAACAAAAGAATTTCTAATCTAGTAAGAAAGAAAAAGTTGAAAACAACTACAGGCATCAAGTCAGACATCAAACACATGATATAAAATAGTGGCAAGCATGTACTAAGTACAATAGCATAGGGCAAATTAGCTACCATGCTTAAGTTTTCTCACCCTGTGGTGTCATATAATTGCTTTTGATGAACAAATCATCTTTTTTCCTTTTCACTCTTAGCCATTGCCTTCATTTGAAAATGTTCTTTAAGTAAATCAACCACACATTGGCATACTCGATACCTTCTTGAGGACCACTTTACTCTCTTATTCCCAATATGAGGGCAGATTTACACACACTACGTTTTACCATTTTAATGTTTACCCATTAGCACATGTCCCTTAGTGCTGCATCATAGAACTGATCACAGAAATCTATGAGGTTATTTTTTTCACTTCACACTTTCTCCTTGACAGTCACATCCACATCATCAGAGACTCAATCTAAATTACAATATTTTAGATGTAGGAAGAACCATAACATGTCACCTTGCCCAGCTCTTGTTTTACAAATTTGCAAACAGAGTCCCATTGATTTATCTAAAACCTTAAGTTAATTTTGCAAATTCTCAATTCAGTGTATTTCCAGCCTTTCTAAAGAACCTGTCTTCTGACTGATCTGATCTACAAAATTGAAACCTGAATTTCAAAGTATATTCAGAGAAACTACAAATGAGTAACACATAACACATATTTGAATTATTTTTTCTTCCATATTTAAAATAAGATAATTGAAATGATAACAGTTTTAGAACTCACGGAATTTTATTATTAAAGAATACATCTTTTTAGGTACAGCATATTCTTGATAACAAAAAAAAGTGCTATTTTAGAATCTTGCATGAAAGGTTTGCTGGATGTTCATTCATTAGGATAGATATACTAAATTGGATAACTTCATCATATTTCTGGGTAGAGAAATAAGAGATAACCCAAATTCCTATGCAAACTTAAGTTAGTTTATTTTTTTAACTTAATCTTTTAATAATGGGGTCAGTTATAATATCCTATGTAAAAATCACTTATATATAGTGAGTTAGCTCTTAGAATTACAGCAATAGATTTATTTAGTTTCATTTAGCAAAAAAACTAAACATTTGAAAGATATAATGATATAATTCATATGTTTATCCATTCAGCTATATTAGTACATACTAGGTAAATGTTGGAAACTGAATATTAGTGGAGGTTTTATATACATATACACATATATATGAATAAATAAATATACATATATATAGGAGAGTTGAGTTTGATAAGAGGATAAAGAATTGGAATGGAATTTAAGAAACCTTGGATCTAGTATTTTCTTTAACTAAATGACTGTTGTCCACTGATGTCACTGATAATGAACAAGTTTGGACAACTTTTCAAAGGTACTTTGAACATCCATTTATAACCGTTATCAAGAGACTTCTATGAACTCCTGTAATAAGCTAGGTTCTAGAATTACAAAGAGGAAGGAATCCTGCCACTGTCATTTAAGATCCATTTACTGTAGCAGAGAAGTGAGGAAGAACTATCACACGTGGAGGCACACTGACCTCCAATATATTGTTTCACAAGCTAGCAATCATATTTCAGGACCTGGTAATAAGCTTCAGATTTCCAGAAGTTCAATTTCATTAGCACACCTGAAGACAAGTCTCTTTGGAGTTTGACCGTCTACTAAAATGTACATGGTGTTGATGTATGAATCAGAAGTATAATTTATTAATCTAGAGTAAAAATATAAATAATATATTAACCATAACATTGAATTTAATTGACCTATGCAATTTTTCTATATTGAAGAAGTTATGTGGGAAACTGAATTGTAATCTGAAAACTGTTTGTTGGACATGGAAGCAGAGTGATAGACAGGTATATTTTTAAAGACATATAATTACATAGTTGACCAAAATATTTTCATGAGTTTATACATCTCAACATAGCTGGTCCACAATTTTTTTTTGTTCCTGGCTCTGAGAGACAAGGAACGTGTAGCAGAAGGTAAATTGAAATCTCGACTGTTCTGAGTGGTAGTCTACTGGTCTAAATTATAACTCAAGCACTTTTTATTATGATGGACCAGTAACATACTTTGCAGGCTACACTTTAAGTAGCACTATAATAGATGGCCAACTACATGAAGCAATAAAAACATAATAATTGTAATTTGCAATTTTATACCTTTTTTTTTCAGGTTTCATACTTAAAATCCTTTACCTGGTGATATGGTTTGGCTGTGTCCCCGCCCAAATCTCATCTCAAATTGTAGCTCCCATAATTCCCAGGTTTATGGGAGGAACTCAGTGGGAGATAATTGAGTCATGGGGGTCATTCCCCCCATACTGTTATCATGGTAGCAAATAAGTCTCATGAGATCTGGCAGTTTGATAAAGGGTTTCCCTTTTCACTTGGCTCTCATTCTCTCTTGCCTGCCACCATGTAAGACGTGCCTTTTGCCTTCCACCATGATTGTGAGGCCTCCCCAGTCAGATGGAACTGTGAGTTCATTAAACCTCTTTTTCTTTATAAATTACCCAGTCTCAGGTATGCTTTTATCAGCAGTATGAAAACAGACTAATACACCTGCTAACAAGGTCTTTTGTCAGAGTACTTGGGGTACTCTGATCCTAGCCCTTTGGGAGGTGGAGGCAGGGAGATCTCTTGAGGTCAGGAGTTCTAAAATAGCCATGACAACATTGCAAGGCACCATTTCTTAAAAAAAAATAGCTGGGTGTAGTGGCTTGTGCCTGTGGTCCCAATTACTTGGGAGGCTGAGGTGGGAGGATTGTTGGAACCTGGGAATTCAAGGCTACAGTAGTGAGCTATGATCATGCCACTGCACTCCAGCCTGGATGACAGAGTGAGACCTTGTCTCTAAAAAAGCAAACAAACAAAGAACAAAATATAAATCACACAAAAATGAAATTATTAGTAATAACTTTTTTACTATTACATTCATATTACCAACATAGATATTCATACATTTCTTTATCCTAGGTAGCTGATGTTTCAAATCCACGTCCATAATAGCTGTCCCAAATGCTAACTTTCAGCACTCACTTCTTTTTATCTAAGGGCTTTCTTTGTGCACCAGAGCCCTCTCTGCCAACGTACACTGGGAGAGAAGTACAGACTGAGGATTCTGGGGAATTACTTCCCTGGAAGTGCTGCCGTCAGCTAATGACTGTTATAAGTTTGTGGAAAATGCTTACCTCATTCTGATAAATCTTGGGCCTGTGTTCTAAACAGTTTTCCAAAATTCTCCAGCAGAATTGAGTTCTATTTGTCCACAGTGGTATCTGGTTTGCACCCTTTATTGGCTTCTTCCTCTTTTCCTGTGTTATTTCCTTAGGATTTTAATCATGTTTATGGAATTGCTTCCCAAACAACTTATTTGCACTCTATGATGTGTCTCAAGTCTACTTCTGAGAGAACCAAAATTAAGATATCTATCCATTCACAAATGACTCATCAAACTATTTATATAATTGAATAATTTAAAGTGCTTTATTTCGTTTCTTAGTAATTTAACCAGTTACTGTTCAAAGGTCTTAACAATGTGTTCTGTGTACTGGCTTTAAAATTTAGTTCAACTAAAGCATAAAGTTTCAAATGACAGTTTCACATTGTGTTTAGATAATAGTGTTTTAGACACTGGGAAGGTGAGGTCACTGGAGACTAGTGGTGATAAAAAAGATACTTCATAAATTGGAACCTCAGCAAGGCTTAAAAATATATATCCATCTATGTACACACATGCATTTGGGGGGCTTATATACAGTTTTGACTGCACTGAGATAATATACTGAGGGGTTTGAGGATGGATTTGAAAAGTGAATAAGGCATATTACAAGAACTATGAACAGGCCTGAGAGTAAAGCATCCTATATGCAATAGAGGACTACTGATGGATTTTACAATATAGAAATACCATATTTTAAACGATTCTGTAGTCGTGGTACATAAATCTAGTACCAGCAAATAGCATCACCACAGCTGTGACTCAGAAGAGAAGCTGGGGTAAAAGATAGCTTATTTTAAAGCTATAGAGCATAAACATTTTTCTAAGTAATCCAATACCTGGACATGTCACGTCCAGGGCTTAGGCACATCTCAAGAGGAAATGATCATATTGGAAAAAAATAGATTAAAGAGACAGTAATGATCAGGCAAAAATTGTCTTTAAACAAGACATTAACTAGGCAAAAAAGGGAGATCCAAACATGTGAGCATCACATATCATCACATGTGAACAGCTTCCCTAGAAGCCTGGAAATCTGTTCTCTTCATGGTTTAGATCCAATTAATACAAACGCCATGAAGATGGGTTAGATTAGCAAATAACACCATAATTCCAGAAGACCAAATCTACGAAAAAGGTAAATTGACAGGAACTGAGGCACAGGAAGGCAGGCACGAACTAGAATCAGACAGATAAAGTAGTGGTAAAGGTCTGACTAAATTCAGAACAAGAACAAGATATAGACATTTATTTTAACAAACGGAAAACTCCAAGACAGCATTAGAAATATAGAAAGAAATTCCAGGATAGAGGTCATTGATACAAATGTAACTTAATTTCATACACAAGTGATTTAAAATAAAATGTAAAATGTATACATATGTGTTTCATTGCAATATTTTATTCATTCAATAGAACTATAAAAGAGTGTATCTCCTCCAGGGAAAGTATTAGAGAGTAACAGGTGATACATAAAAACATATTATTACATCATTATTATAGTATATAGCAAAACCTAGTGGAAGAGTGATATAATGTGTTGAGTGATTTACAGCTTATGCAAGAGATAGACTGTGTTTAAATCTTAGCTATGTCATAGCTAAAGTGACTTAAATTCACTAAGCTTTAGATCTTTATTTGGGGGATTAAAATAAAATAGTATATGCAAATTTCTTAGCACAGAGCCTCATATTAATGCCCAGCAGACAGAGACCACAGGAGTCACCTAGCACCTAACTAGGAGCACTTAGTTAGATTTGCTAATCTAACTAACCTAGTAAAGCTAGTTAGATTGACCTGCTTGCTGCAGCAAGGGAGAAGCCATACCATGGGAAGACATAAAGCATATCAGTAAGGAGGATTTAGAAGAGACATAAGAGAGTTTTGGTTTAGAGAATGTTTAAAGAAGTGAAGGGTTATTCTAGATTGTATGCTCTCAGAGGTGCGGGCCAATTTCATAATCAGGTGTCAGTTTTTATTTAGGATGCTAGAGCAACAAAGCACGGCTAGTATTAGCATAGGTGAATAACAGCAGTGACACGTTTTAGTCAAAGAAAAGCCATGGTTGGTTATTTTTCTGATGGTATTGTACCATTCTCTTTGTGCTCAGATGTGATTACTGAGTGGTTTTGTTTCTGTCTTGTTGTACCATGGCCACAGAGTGGTCCCGATAATTATCCTACATGTTTTATAAAAAATCTTCATATTCAGCAGTGTGGTAGACAGGCTTCTAAAATTGTTGCCAATGATTCATGCCTCCTGGTCTTCACGTCCTTCGGTAATTTGTTCCCTTTGGTGCGGTCTACCTAGTAACTTGCTTCAAATAAACAGACTAAGTCAAAAGTGATAGGATGTCACTTCTAAGATTAGGTTATGAAGACTGTGACTCCCATCTTGTTAGCAGGATGCTAGCTCCTTCATACTCTTTCTCTTGACTTCTAGGCTCATTCTCTTTGAGGAAGAACACTATCATGTTGGAGAGGCTCACATGGCAAGAAACAGAAAGCAGTCTCTAGTCTACAGTCAGGGAGGAATTTAGGTCCTCAGTCCAGGAGCCCACAAAGAAATAAATCCTTCTCACAATCACTTGAGCTTGGATGGATATCCTTCTCTAGTGGAACCTGAGGTGACTACATCTCTGACCAACTTTGATCTCTGCCTGAGAGAGATGCTGAAGCAGAGGACCCAGCTACTCTGCACCTGGATTCCTGATCCACAGCAACTATGAGGTAATAAATGTTGCTTGAAGCCTGTGAGGTTGGGAGAAATTAGCTATCATGCAAGAAGGAATTAACTCAAAAGGTATGGGTTGCTGGGACCTGGGATGTTGCCAAAAAAGGCTTGTACCTTGGCTGGCTCCTGAGGGATGAACTCTAAGCCTTTGGACTATTTTGGCTGATAATAATGCTTTTGTGTGTCTTAGGCATTGGAACACATAATACAAATTTGATCACGTGATTTATGGTGAACATCTGATTTTGCTCTAGGGACGGGGGTAAAATCTTGAATGGCTGCAGTCAGTTCTGCAGATCCCCAGTAAATGACTCTCAGTAAAAACCCTGAGCATCAGAGCTTCCTGGTCAGTAACAGTTTGCATGTGTGTTACACATTCCTGTGAAATTAAAGGATGTTTGTGAGACCCCACTGGGGAAGAATACCTGGAGGCTTGTGCCTGCTTTCCCCTGAACTTCTTGCCATGCGTCTTTTCCTTCTGCTGAGTTTAATTTATATTCTTGCACCATAACTATGAGCAAAGCAGCTATTCTGAATCCTGTGAGTTCTTCTAGCAAATCATTGAGACTAAATGTGGCCTCAGGATCCCCAACACAGTTACAGAGCAAAGATTAGCTGTCTGCTGTCAAGTTCCCTAACTTAAACAATTTCCAACAGCATATAATAATTGCACACCAAATATTACCATAGTAATTTGCAGTAAAATATTCAACTTTACCTCTTGATATCACAAAAGGCTTCCTAGGAGATAAGTTACTGGCTAAGTTTTATACAAGCATTTAACAGGCAGTTAAAGGAGAAGCCAATCCATACTGAATGAACAACTACAAAAGACAAAAAAAAAAAAAAAAAAAGAAAGAAAGAATATGGAATATTTATGTAATTCCAACTCTTTCCACATTAGAAAGGCTTAAGTAAGCGTGTCTTCTGTAAGGTAAAAAATGAAATGTTGTGATTGGAGAAATGTAGAATCTGTAAAGGACCTATTTAAGTTTCATGTGATAACCTTTTTCAAAGTGTTTTTTGCAGGCCCTGGAGAGTAAACTACATTCAGATCACAAACTAGAACCTCCCCTTCTAACCAGAACCTGGGCTAACACAGTCTCAACTGACTTTCTTCCTCTCCTGTCTCAACCTTTTTTTGTTATCAGAAAAATGTAAATATGGAGTTTCAAGTATTTCTAATGCTATTTTCATGACTATTTATATTTTTAATAATTATAAAATATTTTAATAGCTTTCAAATCACTTTCCCCCTGTAAGTAAGGTTTCTGAATACAAAACAGGACATTAGAACTAAGTATGTTTATTAATTGAGCTATTATAGTGCTCCTTTATTCTTAAAATGATTCTCTCTCCTTCCCCATTTGAATTCCATTTTTTTTCTATTGAGCATAATATTATAGTGTCATAGATTTGTTAGAAAACCACAATCTTTTCTTGATCTTATATTTACAAGATGCAATTGTTAAAAATGAAATTTGAGCTTCACTTATGAAAGCAGATTTAATTACTGCTTTATATATTCATTTGAGTTGAAAAACAATGAATTTTAAAGATTTGTTCAGCTATATTTTACTAGACTTATTCTTGTATAAAATGAGATTGCTTTAGGATTTGTATTGCCTAGAATTTTTCTGGCATATGGATTTAAAGATTTAAAAATATTGTATACTTAAAATAACAGATGTTGCAAATGTTTTCTTTAATGGGTTTTAGTTTTTTAAAACCTCTTTAATACACTCTCATACTGAGTCTCTTGCAGGACCTATTTAATTTTCATATGTTAACTATTAAAATAAATTCAGCAGCGAACCACATTGCCCAGTATCTAAATAGAACCATCTCATTTGAAAATAATATTAAATTTTAAAGACTATACATTTCTCACAGAAAGATATATGGAGAAATAAGTTACTGCTAAAATATTCTCAAAACTTCTATTACTCAACAAAGTAACTAAACTGGTATTATTTTCTTCCGAACATGATTTTTATTTGGTTTTCATTGTTTTGTCCTTGCTGTTTGTTTTAAATATTTTATTATAAAAATTTTAACTGAATTTTATATTCTCTGTCTTTACTTCTCTCTGTTTCTTTAGAAATGTAGGTGCAATTTATAAAATTCTACACATTTGACACATAATACAATTTCCAAGAACATGACTTAATATTAGTTTAATATTTAATATAATTAATACCATATATTGGACACAACAGAAGGTGATAAACATTGCATAAAGCAATTAAGGAAAACATATCTCTAATTTTGACATATATTATATTGATAATATATTTCTACATTATTAAGTTGAAAAACGTAATAGCATGCTATATCTAAGTGATAATGAACAAAATGTTACCAGCAAGGTTACAATTATCCTCATGGTAAAGACAAAAAATAAACATTTCAGAAGGGGAACATATACACACATATATACACATACATGTATGCATGTGTTAATATATGCATAATAAATATACACACAAACAATTTGTAAAAATGTGAGGTGTGTCAAAAATAAATATCAAAATCTTTGGATGCTATATGGTACGTTGAGATCATACATGGATTTACTAGATTAGAAGCTTTTCCATTTAACCCTCTTGCTCTCACAATATTAAATTTAGTTCTAAGAGAGAAGAACAAACTTTTTCCTTCCATTTTGCAGCTCTGGCAGTCAATAAGGCTACTTTGTTTCTGTCACTACATGTTACATCATTACGGAAGACAGAGCAAACAATCCACTAAACCAATTTCATCAACATAATTATACACTTGCCAAAACCAGATTAGCCGGAAACTAATGTGACAGCAAGATTCACTTTCACATGGGTTATTTATGAACCTTGTTCAAGATTTTATTGGTCATGGATAGAGCCTTGTATTACTGTAAGAGACAGTATAGTTACCATAGTGACAAAAGTGTCAGCTGTGGGCTATAAGATATAAAAAACACAGGTAATCTGGTATCTCAGAGATGCAGGGGAGTGTGAAACTTAAATTATATTGGGTACAAATGAAATATATATCCCTCTTGACAGCTCCCATGGTTGGAGTTTGGAATCTTCAATACATAATATGGTATTTTTTCTTTTAAAATTTATATATGCCCAGTTTTTTAATACATACAAAAGGTGTTTATTAATAAACTATACATTAATAGATGTAAAATAGCCTTAAATGACTCTTTACTATCTTCAAGAGGTATAAACTCTAGTATATTTAAAGAGAAGTTAAACTTTAAATAATTTATTTTATCACATATTTAGTTTCAAGCTGCCATGGAAACTGACTGAAGATTTTCTAAATAAACTATATATCATACAGCCCTGTACATTTGACTTTCAGCTCTTCTCTTTCTGACCCTTATAACCTTAAAAGAAATAAAGACTATTATTATGTAAAAGGAAAAACTTTTTAACAAAATTATTGTTAAAAAGATTAATATTATAAAAAATAAAGTTTCTGTAGGAATTGTATCTAATTTCAGCTATTTTTATAGAGACATAGGATGTACCAGCTAAGTAAATGTTCCCAGCCCAAGAACCTTTGCATTTCTCATCTAATAAAATGTCAGAAATAATCAGAAAGGTATGGTCTTGAGTTCATTTGCATAAGAATTAGTCTTGATATGAAAGAGGGGAAAAAAAGAAGGGCTAGGAAATATTTGTGAAAGTTTTGATTTAACTCTTTTTTTCTTGTACCTAAAGAAAAGTAAATCCAAGCATTTCTTATTTTCTTTATCAGAACTTCAATTTATCAGTTACAGACACATGTGATCATTTTAGGATAAGATTGCATTACTTTCCAAAATTTTATGCACTTATTTATATTTAATAAACTGTATAATTTAATAATATAGCAATGCATTGATCATCACTATGATTAGATAACCTAAACTGCATAATTTGTAAATGACTTCTTCAACATTGTCGAGTGACAACATAAAATGTATACATGTGTATATAGATAAATGTGTGTTCATCTAAAGTATGTATGTAAGTCCCTTTTAAAGTATTGTATTGCTTATATTTTAGTGTCTAAAGTAATGCTATTTGAGTAACATAAATCAGTTGTACAAATGCAATCAATCCTTACTGAGAAATATCTCTCTGAAATATCACTTTATTTATGTATTATGTCATTTTGTATCACCATCTGAATGGAATATCAAATTTCCTTTGTCCTATTAAACCCGATACTTTTCATACTAGATGCCTCCCAGGTAATCTCAACTGTGCTTTTGCAAATTGAAGTCTCCTGCAGTGCAAAATGCTGACTTTTTATTTGTAATTGTAAATCTTTTTTGATCCAGTGCAATTATTATTTCTGAATATTATTTCATGCCTTACTATGATTATTTTAATTATGTAAATTTGGATTGATAAATAAGGCAATTAAACAAAATTCACCAGCAATATTTTATTAAACACTGGTAACAAGAGTTCTAGAACAATTCTGCTTATGTCAGGCACTATGTTTGGCACTATAAGAGAGAAATGAGCAAGGTAAGTTCTCTGCATGAACTATGGTAATTACTAGAGGTAGTCTTAATATTAAAAATAATAACATTGGTAAAACTCTTAATAGATGTCCTCTTATTTAATGCCTATTCCGGAGCACACTCTATACTAAATATTTGAAGCAATACTATCTCATTGAAAAGAAAACCCCATGAGGTAGTGATTACAGTCACAAAATGTAAAATGTGGGTCATGAGCATAAAGTTAGACATTGAGACAGTATATTATTCACTGTGGTGAATTGTGGCAGCTTTGGAGTGAAAGTTTTGAATTTTAATATTTTACTTTTCCACTCAGCCCATATATCCTGCAATTTACTTAACCTTTCTTTGTCTCAGTTTTCTCACTTATAAAATAGAGTGATATACTACTTATCTTCAAGGTTACTTGTAGCTATTAAATAAGTATGTAATTTAAAGTACTTAGGGTATTATACCTAGTAAGTGTTCAGTAAACATGTATTATTATCATTTGATTAACAAGTGGTAGGTTTTTTCTACCTTAATAATAAATATATGTGTCATGTTCACAGTATACTCAGTTGACTTCAAGTATTTGACATTTCTATCTTGTTTTTTGATGTTACTGTGTATTAGTCTATTTCACTCAGTTACACAGAAGGGACTCTATATAATCCAAAAGTAAAGGTGTTGATATAGGAACTAGGAGCTTTCTCAATTGTTGAAAGATTGAGCAAGGAAAGGTCAGGGCAGTACTCACTAAAGGTAAGAGAAAACAGGAAAGATCTTGTGCTGAAGCTCCAAACAGCTCACAGGAATGCTCCTGGGAGTCTCATGTCCACTCACACATCTGACAACAACCACCTGCAGAAAATACAAATTTCTTCTATTCCTATATTGAGATCTTTTAGGAGTCTCCCATTTGGCAAAGTGAGAACTACAAGGAGAAGGGATTCAACCAAATGCAGTTTCTGGCTTCCCTGGAGCCATGCGGAAGAAAACGGCTGCAGTGATGCCAAGTTAAGAATGGACAATCAGGACATCTAGTTCTCTGATGCTCAACCGTAGCATTGCTATTCCTGTTTTATAGAATTAGAAACAGAGTTCCAAAGATACTAAATAGCTTGCTTAAGACCACTGGATATTACGTAGCAAAGTCAGGATTTGAACCCAGTTTTGCCTGACTATAATACCTGTGTTTTGTTTTAGCCAGTGGGCATACTCTTTAGCTAGGCCAAAGCTGTAGCAAGGGGGTGGTGGTGGATGGACTTTCACTCTTGGTGCCCAGCCTGGAGTGCAATGGCGCCATCTCGGCTCACTGCAACCTCTGCCTCCCAGGTTCAAGTGATTCTCCTCCCTCAGCTTCCCAAGTAGCTGGGATTACAGGCATGTGCCACCATGCCCAGCCAATTTTGTCTTTTTTTAGTAGAGATGGGGTTTCTCCATGTTGGTCAGGCTGGCCTTGAACTCCCAACCTCAGATGATCCACCCACCTCGGCCTCCCAAAGTGCTGAGATTACAGGTGTGAGCCACTACGCACAGCTGAAAAAATATTTTTTAATCTTCAATTAAAAATTAATTTAAAATGTTTTAAATTAAAATTTTATTTAAATTTCTATAATGTAGAAAATTGGTGTTGAGTGCATAAAATCACTTAATTTCTATAAATTAAAAATTATATATATATTTTTAAGGGTGGGCAATTGGAAGTTCAGTGTGTGCCAAAATCTCAGGAGATTTCAGTAGCGAAGAAAGGAATGTTGTTACTAAAAAAGAGTTCAACACTGTGTAGTTGAAAACTGAGTATGTTCAACAGAACACATTAACACCCTGAATGACGCCAGAGTGCAAGTGGCTATACATTGTATAGATATTTTAAACATCAAATAATAGTGACCCTTAATAATTATATAAAATGTATGCTAGCTTGTTATCTGAAATCATACACTGCAGATGAAAATGAAGGTATTAAATGGAAGTAAAATTCTTAGAGTCCTTGTCACTGTCTAAAACTTTTAGTTTAAATAACAAAATGAAAAGGCATCTGGATGAATCACTTGCTTTATTCTGTCTTTAGGATGCACGCCCACTTTGTATGCAGGGAACCTTTTCAGAAGGAAACTATTAAAGAAGTAGTCAGTATGTAAATCTGCTAATTAGATTACTGCAAATACCACTAACCCATCCTGTTGTTGCTTAAGAAAACAGAGTAGACTTCACAATGTAGTTCTTATAATGTAAACTAAATATTTGCCTGGCTACAGAAGTGAATTACTGTTATGGCCATCAGTAATAATATGAATCCTTATCGTATAAGTTTTTTGCATAGCCACTTATCTTCTAAATGAGTCATGAACTCAGAGATGCCAGCGACATTTCCATACACATGAGACATGGGGGTTGTGTGGAAGTACTGAAATTTCAACTGAATGAATATTTCTTTAAAATGCCATTTATTTTGGCTGAGATATCTTTAACAAAATTACAGAAAGAACAATTTAGAATTCCTTTTTCATTCAGAACTAACGAACCCTAAGATGTGAATCACGTTCATATTTTTGAAACCCTACACAGTCCATGGACGAACTACCAACATTAAAGGACTAAGATTTTCTCTTGTTTACCATTTTAACTCACTAGTACACTTTCAGAACTAAGTTTTCATTTTATTCATTTTTTAAGTAAAATGTACCCATAGAATATTATTATTGAGAGGAAAAGAACATTATGTTAGAAGGAAGGGAGGACATTTTTATTGGGTGTTATTATTGTGTATTCCTGGGTAAGTACCACAAGCTTTCCAAACTTCACTTTTCTCTATAGCAAAGATAATTAGTTGCTTTTTATAAGCCATAACATTTCTGTTTTCTTCTGATAAATATTTTAGTTTTCATAATTCATGGCGTACTCCCAAGCCAACATTTCTATTATGAGTATAATTGTTACATATAAATGCAAGGTGAGCTTTAAAAGGTTGTGAAAAATAAAATTAAAAGGCAAAAATAAAAATATAAATTTTATTTTTCTATATATGCTCTATCAAGGCCAAGACACTTTTGTAAGCATGTGGATGACACCGACCATTTAGTTCAGCCTTAAATAACTGAAGTCACCAACATGATGAAAACCTGTCTCTACTAAAAATAAAAATAAAAAAATAGCTGGGTGTGGTGGCACACACCTGTAATCCCAACTACTCAGGAGAATCGCTTGAACCCGGAGGCGAAAATTGCAGTGAACCAAGATCGCGCCACTGCACTCCAGCCTGGGTGATAGAGTGAGACTCTCAAAAAACAAGAACAACTTAAGTCCTGGGAATTTAACCAGGCAATACAGTCTTTGTTGCATTACTGACTAAAGAAAAATGTGTGCCCTTTAGCAATTTTTTAAGATTAGAAAACAAAAAGAAGTCAGAAGGAGCTAAATCAGAACTGTACGTTGGGTGCCTAATGATTTCCCACTAAAACGTTTGCAAAATTGCCCTTGTTTGATGAGAGGCATGAAAAGAGAAGCATTGTCACGGTGGAGGAAGGACTCTGGTGAAGTTTCCATGGGTATTTTTCTGCTAATGCTTTGGCTAACTTTATAAAAATATTATCTAATAATCAGATGGCATGGTTATTTGGCCTCAGAAAATCAATACGCAAAAGGCCTCAAGAATCCCATCGGGCTGGGCGTGGTGGCTCAGGCCTGTAATCCAGTATTTTGGGAGGCCGAGGCGGGCGGATCACGAGGTCAGGAGATCAAGATCATCCTGGCTAACATGGTGAAACCCCGTCTCTACTAAAAAATACAAAACTTAGCCGGGCATGGTGGCCGGCGCCTGTAGTCCCAGCTACTCTGGCGGCTGAAGCAGGAGAATGGCGTGAACCCGGGAGGCGGAGCTTGCAGTGAGCCGAAATGGTACCACTGCACTCCAGTCTGGGTGACAGAGCGAGACTCTGTCTCAAAAACTAAAAAAAAAAGAATCCCATCAAACTGTTGTCATGACGTTTGCTCTTGGTAAATCTGCTTTTGCTTTGACTGGACCATTTCCACTTTTTGGTAGCCATTGCCTTGATTTTGCTTTTTCTTCAGGATCATACTGGTAAAGACACTGTTTATTTCCTGTTAGAATTCTTTGAAGAGATGCTTCAGGATCTTGATCCCACTCATCTAAAATTTTCATCAAAAACTTTGCTCTTGTCTGTAGTTGATCTGGGTGTAACAATTTTGGTACCCATTCAGGGAAAGTTTGCTCAATTTTAATTTTTCAGTCAGAATTGTGAAAATCGAACCAACTGAGATGTCTATAGTATTGGCTATTATTTATGCTGCTGTTGTGAGTGGCACAAGATCAGACATAATTAAGTCCACACATGTTTGTGTTTTTTCACAAAGTCAAACTTTTATTGGTGTTATTTTTAATCACAAAAGCCTCAAGCTGCATGGAGCTCCCAAGGAAGCAAGTCTCCTTAGTACTACCCATTAACTTGGTAGTCAGAACCATGGGCACACAGGCTCAAGCATCTCCACAGGTCAGTCCACATTATAAACCATACCTAGTAGTACACATAATCAGTGTATAAATGTTATAGATTAAGATTTCACACAAAGCACAGTAACATTTAACATCAAGAAAAAAGGGAATAGGAAAGGGAACTAAAATAAATCAGTCAAAGGAGAGTGATGTTGACAAAGGAAGTGTCCTGGCCTGCTCCCAACAGTAGTCAATGCCTTGTAAGGATGAGTCTTTGATGTGGGCAGAGTGTTTGATGCCAGAAGTCAGGTGCTTATCATGAGTGACAGCAAGAGGGGGTCTATCAAGATGACCATGTTTAGCTGCTGAAGTCCCATTTACTTTGTGAACCTTGAGTCCTCTGGTGAGGACTGATAGTAAAGAACTATGCCCTTCTTTGGTTGAGTAATGGCTATTGATTGAAGGAACATCTAAACCCTGTTGACTTGATGCCTTTTGAAATTTAAGATGGAGTTGTCTTCCAACATGGATTCACTCATGTGAAGGGTGCTCTATACATCTGTTAATCATTGATCCTTTTCAACTGGGGGACCAACAAGATTTTTTTCTCACAAGTTGATGTGGATGATAAGCTGCTGTGGGCTTCTTCAACATCATCTTGTCCCTTCTTAAAACAAGTTATTGATTTGTAAACTACCAATTCTAACAGGGTGTTATTCCCATTAAACATTTTGTAAAGCATTAGTGATTTCACCACTCTTCCATCCAAGTCTCACCATAAGTTAGATGTCTGTTCTTTCTTTATTTTTAGCAGAATTCATGTTGCTCTGATTGGGATGCTTTTCAAACGGATGTCTTATCCTTCTTATTGCCTCAGCCTAAATCTTGTTTAGACATGTTATCAAAAGCTGGTACAAGTTTATTTTGATGCAAAAAAATTGCAAAATCCATGCATAGTTTTTTCATAGTATATATTTTCCGTAATCTTTTTGAAGTCTCCTTGCATCATATGCACAGTAAACTCATAGTTTTACATTCTTTCAATCAGAATTTATTTTCAGGCTTATTCTCCTAAATAATTGACAGTTGGATATATCTCAGCATTTTGGCTAAAATAGTAAACTTTATGTCTACCTTTTTCTTAAACAATGCCCCAAAAAGTTAGAATCTTAAAGTAGTTGTGTTCAAGATGTAAGGGTCATTCAGCCTGTGTTTCTTTTTAGAAGCGCTACTGAGGTTTGATGGGGATAATTATTTAAGTGCACTCCTCACTGTGAACTTAGGACATTAAAGCATGGTCCTAGATTCCAGTAGTATCCACTACTTGGTGCAGGGTCCTGCATTCCAGTAGTAGCCACAATCCTCAGACTATAGATCATTGTGATAATGAAAATCTTCTCCCATTTCCACATGTGCCTTAACAGGGCAGTAAAATAGGACTTTATATTTTTATATAAGAACACGATATCACAGGAATTTGTTATTCTCACAAATCAAACACAAGCATGAGTAGATTCTAGAAATTAAAGCAAGGCCATCTTCACGATTACAAGTCAGAATTCCTTATAAAAATAGCAATATTTCTTTATATCTATAGTTTAATCCTTTGTTTTTTGTTTCTTCTAAATTTGGAATTAGGTTCATTCAAAAAAGCAGAAATTGCTTTACTTTCTTCCTTAGCCATTTCTCTTATATTGACTCCCCTGGATTGGGCATTTTTATTTGCTCTAGCTAGCACTTTATTGAAAAGTCCTTTACTATCTCATATTAACTTGTACTTGGTCATTCTACTTTTTGAAACATTCCTTTTTGCCATCTTCTTCAATATATTCTGTTGGAGGGCTTCTTTAGCTATTCTTTTCTTGTGATGGTCTTTTTCTTAATTATTTTCATTGTCTCCTAAACAAATTCACACTATAAATTTCAAAATAAATAGAGTCTAAAGTTTGACTCCATTTGTTTTCATCTTTTGCATTCTTATTCTTGTAAATTTCAAAATAAGTAGAGTCTAAAGTTTGACTCCATTGGTTTTCATCTTTTGCATTCTTATTCTTGAAATACGGAAACCTTAAGCTGTACAATGATATTCCATTTGCTCAAACTTGCCTGACTGAAATGATAGGTTAATATATAACAAAAATATTTCTTCTGGAATCATCCTTTATTTCCTTTGGCTAAACAAATGGGAGTCCATTAGGTGGAAGACATACCTTATCATTCAACATAATCTGTAATAACACAGAAAGATAACATAATTGCTTAAATATTTTATACGTATTCATAGGTAAAACCTTCATGCATGCTTCCTGATTCTCTCTTTTTGTCATTTTTCTTTTTTTGTGTGTGTGTGTGAGGTGAAGTTTTGCTCCATCCCCAGGCTGGAGTACAGTCGTGCTATTTTAGCTCACTGCAACCTCCGACTCCTGGGTTCAAGAGATTCTTCCACCTCAGCCTCCTGAGTAGCTGGGATTTCAGGCACCCGCCATCATGCCATACTATTTTTTTTTTTTTTTTTGCATTTTTAGTAGATAGAATATTTCACCATGTTGGCCAGACTGGTCTTGAACTCCTGACCTCAGGTGATCTGTCTCCTTAGGCCTCCCAAACTGCTGGGATTACAGGCATGAGCCACCACGCCTGGCCTCTTTTTGTAATTTTTCTATCTTGCATATATACAGAATTCTCATTTTTTTCATATCTTTTCTACAATTATGCCATTTTAACATTTTACTTTGCAGTGATTTATGCTATTAAAGAGAATTAAACATAAAAATAAAATAAAAATATCAATAGACCTATAATTCAACTGTTAACCATCATTTCAAAACAATAAAATTCCATATTTTAATTCTAATATATTTATTCTATTAATCCTTAGGTAAATTAAATTAATACCATTCCAGCTCCAGCTGGTTGTCAAATATCTTTTCAATTTTAAATGAATCCATCCCAAATTAATACAAGATGACTGACTTCAAAAAGTATGTAATCTAGTAGAGAGAATAGGGAAATATAAAATGTATATTCTAAAAGCAAACTTGATTCAAAAACAGTATAATGTATTGAAAAATTAATGCTGATGTGACACTCTGGCCACATTATTTAATATTTTGTTATAATTTGAAAATATTTCTTATGTTACTGTTCCAATGACTTCATTGACTATTCTGTTGCCCACATATTAGAAACTCTTAAACAGTTAGGCATAGAAACTCTAGGCTGATGCTAAATGAAAAATAATTGCTCAGATGATGGTACTGTAAAGGAAGATATTAAATGAATTTTTTGTAAGAATAATTTTTAAATAATATACTACAAGATGATACCAAATTCATTTCACCATGAAAAAGGTTTCGCTATGAAATTGTTATGCAAACTTTTTAAAAGTCTTGCTTTAAATATGAATATGATCTTCCAAAATTACACATGTATTACAGTGTCCACTCAATTGAGAATGCACACTCAAGTAATATACAAAGAAAATATGTACATTTCCTTAACCCATTTCCATGTCCTCATTGGTTTTGCGATAATAGTGATTTGTAAAAATCAGTGTATATGTCCTGTTTCTTTTTCCTCATCTAAACATACAGATACATTTTTAATCAATACATTTTATTTTTTATTTTAACAAAAATATATTGTAAAATATTCTACTACATTCACATTTAAATTACACTAAAATATGATTCAAAAGGCAAATATCTCTTCCCTTTCTCTTGGTATATCTCCATTGCTTGGAACTTTGCTGGGCACATAATAGACAGGCAGCAAAATGTATGTATACTGAATAAATGAATCATTTTATCTTTCAAATAAATGGATATCAATTTTCCATGTTCTTTTAATGGCTGCATACTACTTCATAATATAGATGCACCACAATCAATTTAACAAGTTCTCCAATTGTTTTTTTCTCAGTGTTGTTTTTGTTTTTTTTTGACATCTCAAGACTACAATCTCATAGATTACAAGTAGTTTGACTTTGATTTCTATATAATACATTGCCAAAGTGATATTACTAAACCACTACTAAATTTAACAGCTATTGTCAGATTACCTTCCATAGGAATGATAAAAAGACTCATATCTACCAAGGATACATGAAAGTGTCATTTCCCCAATTCTGATTAAGGCAGATTTTGTTGATCTTTTAAGTGTGACAAGTATGTTCAATGCAATATGGGATCAGTTCTGTTTTTGCCTAAATTAGCATTTCTCCGATTATGACTCAATTTGATTTGATGACCCTTCAATATTTTATGTTTTATTTCCTTTTCTGGAAATTGTCTATTAATATTCTTTGTCTTTTTTTCATTGAATGCTCTATTATTTTCTTATGCATTTATAGGTTCTTTTTAATATTATGGATGCAAACCCTTTGCTGTTAATTTTCATGTAAATATTTTATTATTTTAAATTATTATTTTCATAATGTCTTTTGAAATAGTTTTTAAAGTCCATGTAGAATTATTAGGTGTGGGGTATTCAGGTGATGTGTTTCATTCTAGTAGACAGTAAATTTTGCTGACACCAATTATTAAATAACTTAATGCCCTGCTTCTAGAAAGACTCTAGTCAATACTACTAGAGCCAATTCCACTGTGAAATTATTGGTCAACCATGGAAATAAGGCTTGAATATCTTCTATATCTTTTATCAAACAATAATGGATATTTGTTGAATGAGGTTGAAAAATCATTTCTATGGTGAGTTATTCTTATAACTACTTCTAATAATAAGCATATATTACTATAAATTTCATACTGCATTATTACACAAATATTTGTAGACCTACAGAATAAGATTTAATATCATGATTTTTTGACACCAGTGTGACTTTCTGGGGACAGTTTGATGCTAAACTCTGGGTGTTTTCTCTTATTCCAATGGTGAAATTGTATTAGTGGGAAAAAAAGCAAGGGATTGGGTAATATTTTTAAAACAGTATTGAAGAATGTTCCCAGAATGTACCTAAAAATTTCAAATTATTATTGATCAATAAAAATCTTGTATAATGTTGACACAAATTTATGGTTTATGGAAAAAACTAGTATTGTTTTTCACATGTAACTATCTCATGAATTTTTCTCATTGATAATTTTACAAAACTCTGGTAATACAAGAGTTACTTTGATTATTTATTTTTTACTCTTGCAGTCAATATTAAAAAGATAGTTACTTTCGAAAGGACTACGATTCACATTGGTCAAAACTATAGACTGGTTTTGTTGAGGCATACATCTACCTTAAATGTTATTTCAGTTTTATCTCAGACTTTTTTTGGAATAAAATAAGTATTTTCCAGCAAACTGGAATATAAAGTCTGAAATGTAACATTATTTTTAGTTAAGCTTTTTGTATCTCAATTTGATTTAAGGAATTTGCCACCATATATGTGTGTATAGGTGTAAGATGTTAACAATACTACTTAACATCTTTTAAAAATTGTTAATTTTGAAAGAAAGGGGCAGATTGTAAAAGGTGAAAAATTAAAATATTGTACTATAATTATCCTGGAAAATTGAATAAAATGAAACTAGAAAATAAAACCTTCCATATTACTTGTTTAATATGGTGCTTGAGTCTTTCTGCAACGTTAATAGGGTGTCTCAAGTTATCTCAGTTTTGTCTATGCAAATTGGGTTTACAAACTACATAGAAATAAATCCTGAATACTCCTACCTACATCGTATATTTATTCATTTCTTACATTAATATTATTCTTTTCTGGGAGCATTATATGAGGAGAGAAATGGATACCATCATTTTAATTAAAGTCTATATGTATATGGGCCTGCAATGTTCCATTTTTCAGAGGAACTCCTTTCATTCGTATCCAAGAGTAGTCAAACCTTTCCTTCAATAAAATTGAAGTTGTTTGCTAGAACTAAATCTAATGATTCTTTTTGAGGATTTACCTGAGGTATAAAGGAAAAACAAAAATAAGTATGGTTTATTTAACTGTTGAGTTGGACTGACTTGGCATTTTTATTTATATCTGCCTCATTAGTTATAAATTTGTATTTTGCGGGGAGAGATATACCAGGATAGGCTGTAGTTCTTGTTGCTGGCTATTGTGGTTGCTGTTCAAGTGAAAGCCCTATAATTTGCATATTACTATAATTTGGAGTAATAGTTATAATAGAATTTATTGTTATATTTTTATCTTACCATTTTGGTTTTGTTTTCTTTCCCTGATAAAATTGTGCCATGAGAATTACTTTCCCAATTAGAGAACGTGGGAAGTTATTGGAAGTAGTCCCGAGGCTGTGTGGGAGTACAGCCTCAGGCAAATCAGAGGTGCTTTAGGCTTTCCCTGTCACTGGCAGTTAGCAGCCGTGTACTTTAAGTGAATCTCAGCTTTCCCCTCCCCACCCAACACCACCAAAAAAAGAAAAAGAAAAGAAAAAATTATAGAAGCACCTAACAACCGGCCCCGCGCGGTGGCTCACGCCTGTAATTCCACCACTTTGGGAGGCCAAGGCGGGCAGATCACCTGAGGTCAGCAGTTGGCGACCAGCCTGGCCAATAGGGTGAAACCCCGTCTCTATTACAAAACACACACACACACACACCACACACACACACACACACACAATGAGCCGGGCCTGGTGATGGGAGCCGGTAATCCCAGCTACTCGGGAGGCTGAGGCAGGAGAATTGCTTGAACCTAGAAGGCTGAAGTTGCAGTGAGTCGAGTTCCCGCCACTGCACTCCAGCCTAGGGGACACAGAAAGACTCCATCTCAAAAAAAAAAAAAAAAAAAAAGGACCTAACAACCTAACAAGATGCAAGACTAACACACAAGTGTTAACTTTATTTTAAAATATTTCAGCGGCCAGGCGCGGTGGCTCAAGCCTGTAATCCCAGCACTTTGGGAGGCCGAGACGGGCGGATCACGAGGTCAGGAGATCGAGACCATCCTGGCTAACACGGTGAAACCCCGTCTCTATTACAAAACACACACACACACACACACACACCACACACACACACACAATGAGCCGGGCCTGGTGATGGGAGCCGGTAATCCCAGCTACTCGGGAGGCTGAGGCAGGAGAATTGCTTGAACCTAGAAGGCTGAAGTTGCAGTGAGTCGAGTTCCCGCCACTGCACTCCAGCCTAGGGGACACAGAAAGACTCCATCTCAAAAAAAAAAAAAAAAAAAAAAGGACCTAACAACCTAACAAGATGCAAGACTAACCACAAGTGTTAACTTTATTTTAAAATATTTCAGCGGCCAGGCGCGGTGGCTCAAGCCTGTAATCCCAGCACTTTGGGAGGCCGAGACGGGCGGATCACGAGGTCAGGAGATCGAGACCATCCTGGCTAACACGATGAAACCCCGTCTCTACTAAAAAATACAAAAAACTAGCCGGGCGAGGTGGCGGGTGCCTGTAGTCCCAGCTGCTCGGGAGGCTGAGGCAGGAGAATGGCGTGAACCCGGGAGGCAGAGCTTGCAGTGAGCTGAGATCCGGCCACTGCACTCCAGCCTGGGCGACAGAGCGATACTCCGTCTCAAAAAAAAAAAAAAAAAAAAATTCAATGAGACTTCATTGGGATATACAATACTGGAAGCCTGTTGACCTCTCTAGGATCAACTTATGAATAAGTTATAGCAACTGTTGAATGATCTGCTATATAATTTCTGTCGCTTGAACAGCCCACATTTACTTTGCCCATTGTCTTATATTTTATCAGAAAAAGCAATTTGTGTAAGTTTTTTGAAAGAAGAAATATTAGTATTTAAGTCTTTATAAAGATGAATTCCTGGGGTTTTGTGGGCTTCAGACATCACTTTTCGAAAGATTGCAAGACGCCATCCTGATGAGATATCTACTAGGGGTATCTCATCCCTTAGCAGAAGGGATCAATGCGTTTCCTGTCATGTGCGTTTACCCTCACATCTTCTCCTTTGAGTATATTTATATAATTATAATATACATATATATACACACATATATATGACATATCTTTAATCTGGTAGTTTTAACTTCTTTCCTCATGTCATTTTGTGGAAAAATATTTTGAAGAAGTCAGGTTTATTTTTTCATTTTATAATTTTCAAATATTGTAAGATTTGAATTACATAACAAGCCACTGGACTAAGCATCATAGCAGGTACAGAGTTGTGTAGGACAGTATCTGCCCTCAAGCACCATTCTTCATTGGGATGACATAGATCAAGAATATCAAGAAAACATATACCATATAGGTGCTGTCAGGATTCAAAGGGCAAAGCATTCACACAATATTGAAAATCATTAAATACTCAGGGAGAATGTTGAATTTTGGAGTTCTTAATGATAATGAAGGTAATTAATTATTATATAGAAAAATATTTTAAATAATTTGACATGACAGCTCATATATCAGTGTAGTTTTCTGCATAGTACATGAGGAAATTTCACTTGTTTTTGCTATACTGCACACTTAGTTATTTTGAGATTATAAATAAAAAGGTTTTTTCATAATTTTATCAAGTGCATTTTTAATCTTGTTTTGAAATAATAACATTGATTCCAATAGAGACATTATCTGCATACTGTATCATCAAGTAATCTCACAGCTGGAGACAGATAATTTTCCCCAAAATTATTTGTATAATGAAACATACTTTGTACCATCAGAGAGGAAGTTCAATCAATAACAAAAAGGTTAGAGCCAGTGCATGTTTGTGTAGGTAGAAAAGAGAAGGGATGGAGACAGTCTGGCAATTGAATAGTCACACAATAATAATTGATTTTTTCCCTTAAGTACTCTGAATCTTACACAAACTTCTGAGCTAAATCAACATTCCATAAAGACTACTACAGATATATCCAGGAAAAGGAAATATTATATTTGAAAACTCTGAAATAGACAATTCTTTAATAATCTCTCTCTCTCTCTCTTTTTTTTTTAAAGAGTTTCATTCTTGTTGTGCAGGCTCGAGTGCAGTGGCACAATCTTGGCTCACTGAAACAAACCTCCCACCTTCCAGATGCAAGCGATTTTCCTGCCTCAGCCTCTTGAGTAGCTGGGATTACAGGCATGCACCACCACACCTGGCTAATTTTTGTATTTTTAGTAGAGACGGTGTTTCACCATGTTAGCCAGGCTGTTCTTGAACTCCTGACCTCAGGTGATCCACCCGCCTCAGCCTTCCAAAGTGCTGGGATTACAGGCTGAGCCACCACACCCAACCAATAATTCCTTCTTTTTTTATTTGCTAAAGTGCTCATAGTTTCACCCTTCTCAATCCTTAGATTTAGCCCTCAATGTTACTTTTCTTGGAAAGTTTTGATTTCCAAATATAGTTTGGTTGACATTGTTTCATTTCCTCTTAGAATTCCCCAGGTTCCCTTTCCTATCACTTAACGCACTTAATGGTCATTGCTCTTTATTCTCTCTCCTTTCCTTGGGCTCTACTCTCCATGAGGAAACAGGTTGCCTTATCTTATTCACCATTGAATTTCTCCTGCCTAATACAGTGTTAGAAACTGCAGGTGCATAATAAGATGTATAAAGAGAACAGATGAAATCTAATTCCTTGAACTCAATTGGCTTATCTTTTAACACTTTGCAAATGACTCCTTCAGTTTTTTTTTTTTATGACCTCCCATTTTGTTCCCTCTCTCCCTCCATCTACCTTCTCTTTGTCAGTCTCCCTCTCTCTCTCTCTGTCCCCTCTCATATTTGTATTGATGCTTATTTAATCACTTATCAAACAAATATGTATTAATGCCTGCAATATGATAAGCCACGTGGTACAGTAGGGAACAAAAGAAGACATGCTTCCTGCTCTGATTCGGAATATAACCCATCATGTTTCAAGATAAATTATTTAATGGTTTTTTTTTAATTTTTTGTTTAGTTGGGACAGAACATGGGCTTCCAGTTACTAGGTATTTTTCTCTGTTTCACGTTATTTTTGAATCAATTAGTTATTGGGGAGCTATGCAAGAAAATACACAAATATAGCTCAGATAATTAGAACTGATTATCTTAGATCAACACACCTATTCAGCAGACCTGCTCTGTGTTTCCTTGAGCAAATGATGTGACGTCTCCAATCATCACTTATGCCATGTGGAAATCTGCATAGTATTTGGTAAAGATGTAATAACTTACATAAAACATTTAATTTTTCCTTACACATTATAAGTGATCAATATTTACTGATTTTTCCTACTATAAAACAACTGATATTACACAGAGAACAATGTCTAACTGAGATTGTCTTTTTTTCATTGGACTGAAATAAATTAGTTAATTTTTTCTAAGCACAGATGTTTGGAATGAATAATCTTTAAAGGCTTACTTCCTTGACTGTATTAAAATGATATAAACATATTTATCATATATCTGATAGTACCTATATGAACTTCACTTCAGTTTTTTTTCGATTTATATAATCTGAATAAAGACACACATACACGAATTAATACACTGGTTATGTTTACGCGAAATGACTATATATTGAATCGAGCTTGCCTATATTGCATTCTACCCCTCTGAATATTTGAATTGCCCAGTCAGTGAATGGAAAAGCTTAAATGCTTAATTCCATGGAGTTTCATTAATATAGTCTCAAAATATTTTCAAGAAACTTCTTTTTGCTAATTAAAGATGAATAATTCTGTACATTCCTATTATGAAGACTAACAGTGACTCATATATTCCAAATTGCATCTATTGACATATTGTATATATTCATATTTTAACTTTAGTCTCTCATTTCTTTCACTATCAGCTCATAAAAACCACTGGAAATATGCAAAAATATAGGTGATGTATTGGGAAATTGTCTGTAAAATTTAAATTCTAGCAAGGAATTTGTTATCTGTTTGGCAGGCCTGTTATCTCCAGTTACTTAAAACGATTCTGAAACAAAATGTAAAAACCAAATTTTTAAAGCATATGCACTTAGATGATATTTAGTTAGCCTTTACCATTGAGATACCAGCCTAATGAGGCAGCATCAAATGTTTGGCCTGTGTGGAATGAGTCTGTTTCTCAAAAGTTGTTAGACTTACCTGTTTCAATGAATGCTTTGTTGTGTGCTGAAATAGTTTACTTCCATGAAGAAGGTAATCCTTCTTTGATAGGGGCATTGAGTATGAATGAAAGTCATGTGTTTACCAAATCAAGATGCAGTTGGAGTTTATTGGTAAAATGTTGGCATCCCCAAATCTCCACCTATCTTGTTCACAGGATGAGTTATCTCCTTGTCCTCTTCAGAATGGACAGAGGAAGCCAGAGTATAGCCACTTCCATAAATATCAACTCACCACATTATGACAACTGGTACAGATTGTGTATCTACTATACATCTGGCATGATAAAAAATACTATGCTTGCCTGTATTATAGGGTTATCAATTTTCTGCATAAGCATAGGAAAAAACGTAGGTCATAGTAAATCTACTATAATTATCGAATCTGTTAACTAGATTAGCAGGAACATAACAATACCAGTGTTCTTAAACTGGCCATGAATAATAATAACAACAATAATAAAACAAAATATTCTGCTTTTGCTTGTTCATATGAGTGCATTTTTTGACATTTTATCTTCCTGTTTAATATATTAGTATTAGTGGTTTTTTATACTTATTTTTTCCATTATAACGGAAGCTAATAATATACCTGTGAATTTATGAAGATTCACAGTGAACTGCCACTACAGCTGCAAAACAGATCTATCTGCTTTCACAAGAGTATACTTTTAGCATGTATTAAATTTATCATAAAGTTTTCAAACCATATTTTCCTGTATATAATAAATTTTTAAAAGCAATTTAGAAATTACTCATAGAACAGTGAATTGCCTAGCAATCCCATGAGTTCAAATTATGTCCTTGAGAAATAATTTAAAATAAAACAGACTTCATTAAGTGAGAAAAAGAAATCCTTCTATTAAAGTAGCACCCAAACTCTAACGATATAAATAACAAATTGCTAGAGGCCTCAAATGATAGGGTTATAACCAAGGTTAATTTTTTAAATATTTTGAACAGTAAGAAATTATAGTTAGAGGAAAGAAAACATTAAGTCATGAAGTTATTGAACCATCATGGGAAAACAACAGATTTAAGTTTTTACTGTTCTTCAGATAAAGCTCCCTTGAGATGGCAGTAAATGACTGTTGAAGAATACTTGTTAGATAACTTTGGAAATCTTTGGGGATATAATGATTAAATCCCAGCAGCGTTCTACTTGAAGACTAGTCATTCATTCACAGCTGTTAGAAAAAAAATACAAATATTTTTCTCATGGAGAAGTGATTCCTTTCATTGATCTTTGAAGAGTATATTGTATTATGAATACTAAATTATTTATTTCCAATTGGAAATGCATTTTTAGAAAAATTCATATTAATTTAACTAAATGTACTTCAAGTCAACAAATATTTATGGAACATTTGTAATACACAAAACTCTATGCTACAGATTTCTGAGGGATATATAAAAATAAGCTAGATATATTCTTGCGTGGGGGAGGAACTATAGGAAGAAAAGCCTCATTACATGGGAGTGAGACACTTCCGAGCTGGGTCTTGAAGGGCCGGAATGAAGTAAAGAAGAAAAAGATGAGTGGGAACTATTTCAGGTAGAAAGCAGCACAAGAAACAGAAAAAGATCAGAGGACGTGAATATATAACAAACTAGTATAAAATGGAAACCTGTTAACTTTCCGTTGTTGTTGTTATTGTTGTTACAGGGTATCACTCCCTTGCCCAGGCTGGAGTGCAGTGGTGGGATCTGGGCTCACTGCAGCCTCGACCTCCCAGGCTCAAGCAATTCTTCCAACTCAGCCTCCCGAGTAGCTGGGACCACAGGAACCTGCCACCATGCCTGGCTAATTTGGGTGTTTTTTGTACAGATGGGGTTTCACCATGTTGCCCAGGTGGGTGTCAACCTCCCAGATTCATCCAATCCTCCCACCTCAACTTCCCAAAGTTCTGGGATCTCAGGCATGTTCCACCACCCCCGGCCACAAAAGCATCATGCATCAAGTAATTTGTGTGACACTAATTATGCAATCAACAAACAACTAAAACATTGCTCCCAGATAGGTTTCAGCTATGCAGGGTTATACTGAATAAACTTGTGGTAAAGAATACGACAAAGAGAAGTCACCCTGCAAGGCCATGGAGAGACAACATTCGACAATGTTGTGGAAGACACATTGAATGAGTGTCTGGCTCAGTCATGGGGCCTAAATGTCATAAGGGAGCTGTGATTCAAGCTTTTAAAGAAATAATCTTTCAAGTTATTTCTGTGTCATGGGGAAAAGATCCTCAGTTAAAATAAATTAAAATAAACTAATAAAATTGCATAAAATATTAATAACTTTTTAAAATAAATGGCTTTAGTAATTTGATTCGGCAAGTATTCTTACTCAAGAATATGTATTGATGATTCACTGGAAACTGGAAATATAGCAAACAGTTCAACAAAAGTAGGTCATAGCATATGAAAATATTTATAACAAAAATTGAATTATTTGTAAGTAAACTCTAAATTATTTTTTATTATTAGTTCCTATTTCAAGATTTACTCCCCTTTTAATGCATATTTTCCTGCAAATATCCATGTTATAAATAATTCCTTATAAATTTTTTGTTAAAAGATCCTACATTTATTTAGCTTTCTAGTAATTTTAAAATTCAGCAAATGATAAAATTGTAGCCTTTTTTTTCACATTATTAAATGAGAAGTTAGGTTAAATAGAAAGAAGTAGTGCTTTAGATTGTTTATCCATTTTTTTTGGTCTATATGGGTGTGAGCTGGGATTCCTAATATCACACTCAGGTTCAATGACTGGCTAGAAAAACTCACAGAACTCAGAAAAACCATATTATCATGATTGTGGTTTGTTACAGTAATAGGATATAGAACAAAATAGCAAAGGAAAGAGGTGCATAGGGCAGAGTCCAGGAGGCTTCAGGTGTTAGCTTCCCGGTGTCCTTTCCCAGTAATTGTGCCCACAGTACTTATTTCTCCCAGCAATGACAAGTGACAACACTCATAAAGTATTGTCAACCAGAGAAACTAACCCAAACCTTTATATGCAGTTTTTATTTTTGTTCGGTTACATAAGAATGGCTTTTTTTTTTTTTTTTTTTTTCACTTCTGAAATGCAGGGTTACTATTGAAGGAAAGTTTGAATAAGGAGCCAGAAAAGATTTGGGTCAGTAGGCCATGTGGGCTTCGGCCCATTATTTCTGAGCTGTTTCCTGTGAATATTCTTCCTAAGGATGGTCCTCTGCCCTGGCATGGGAGGAAAAAATGTAGAGGGATTGCTAACTGTGTATGTACCTGTCCTCTGCAGTGATTTATTATAACATTTATTCCTGCCCATCTGACTAACACTCTCCTGAGCAGTAATTTCTGTGAAATTTTCTCCTCTAACTTAATCCTATTGAATACTCAACTATTTCTTACATAGAGGCAAATCTATATCTTTTGTGTTAGCTTCCTCTCCCATCTTATAAAGACTTTACAAGAATTTACAAATAGACTGTAGGGATTGTCATTAGCTAGTTTATAACTCTAGATTAAAATTATTTTTCCAATATATCTCTTGTTTCCTATTCCTCAACCATTCCATGAATTCAATCACTATTCTGGGATGACTTCTAAGCTCTTTTATGCATCTAGATCAGCAAATATTTTGTTTTTCTCCATCAAGATATATGCTGCTGAATGACTAAAGCCCATTTAGTAATGCTCATCTCTTAGTTAACTTTTAGCAGTTTCCAAATTTGATATGAATAAGAGTTAACTACTCCCCAACAAACTTACTACTACTAAATATCTCAGAACAAACATTGCCCCGACATAGACAGCAAACAAACATTTATTAGTAAGTAAACATTTTCTCATAAAATTTATTTTAGAAGTTTGATAAAATCCTAGTTCTCTGGTTATTTTTTAAGGTACCATGATTACAACTTAATGTAAAAAAGTCAATAAAAAGCAGAGGATAATCTAGAGGCAGGATTCTATTACCCATAAGCTTGTTATCACAGAAATAGAAATTCTTCAAAACCAATTTCTGGATAGAAGACCGTTTAGGGATCAAGCTTTTGGCTTGCCTCGGCCCAAAATACCCAAAAGTATTTTAGCTATTCACCTATATATTATAGGTTAATACCTATAATTTAAAATTGATAAATATTTCTTTGTTTTTGTTGTTGTTGTTGTTGTTTTCTTTTTTTTTTTTTTTGAGATGGAGTCTCGCTCTGTCGCCCAGGCTGGAGTGCAGTGGCGCGATCTCAACTCACTGCAAGCTCCGCCTCCCGGGTTCACGCCATTCTCCTGCCTCAGCCTCCCGAGTAGCCAGGACTACAGGCACCCGCCACCATGCCCGGCTAATTTTTTGTATTTTTAGTAGAGACAGGGTTTAACCGTGTTAGCCAGGATGGTCTCGATCTCCTGACCTCGTGATGCACACGCCTCGACTTTTTTTTTTTAACCTTTTTTTCTTAAAACAGTTAATGATCATCTAAACACAAAATGTATGAAAACTAAAAAGTATTACAAGAGCAATGACATACGTATTCTGTGTGTTGGAAAGCTGATCTTGGGAACCTAGCCAGTATATCCAAAAGTAAGTTGAATAAAAGTATTGACTTATTAACTAGTATAATAAATATTAGAAGTAGTTATCACGCCTGTAATCCCAGCACTTTGGGAGGACATTATGTGTTTAGATGATCATTAACTGTTTTAAGAAAAAAAAGTTGGGAAAAAAAAAAAAAAAAAAGGTTGGAGGTTCAAATTCTTAATATTAGCTTACTTCCGAAAGAAGAGTTGAACAGATTGCTCTTCACCCTCCATTTTCCTACCAAACAGCCATATATTCTTTCTCAGAAGTTTTCTTTCCCTTCATTTCTTTCTGTGTTTTTCCTCCCCTGTCCAATTTTTGTTTGTTTGTTTGTTTTCATTATTTTTTTCAGTTTGATGTAATATCAGAGTTATAGAAAATGTGCAAGAATCATAGCCAAGTCAAGATCATGTGTTCAGTTCCTCAAACTTTCTTTTTCTTTCATGACCCTGATATTTTTTAAATGCCCATGACTGTTAAATTGTAGAATATTCCTCAATTTGAGTTTGTCTGGTTTTCCTCATGATTGAGTACAGGCTATAGAATTTGGCAAGGATACTACAGTACGTGTTTTTCAGCCTTCAATGTGCATCACATCAGGAGACACTTGATACTCCATTTGTCCCGTTATAAATGACAGCTTTCATCATTTGCAATCCCAGAGACCTGAGATATTTACTAGAGACCTTTTCAGTACTCACCTACCCCTTGGCACACCAAATAATTCACTAAGAGATGTAATTAAAATTTCTCATATGAACTTCAAATTCTTCTCCTCTTTCTCACTATCTCTGCAAAAGTCTCAGTGAAAATCCATACGTCTGTAATATATTAAGGCAGTGACTATCGAACTGACTACTCTTTTACATGCTCTCCGCTTCATTGTATTCTTCATTAGCTTTCACTGTCAGTACTCAAGAACATAAGGTTCCTGACAGCAAGAACCTTACCTCTTTTGTATACCACAGTGTTAAAACAGTGTTTAAAATGTAGTATTTCATAAATACTGGCTGAATAAAAGAATGCAATACAAATTTAAAACATTGAAACCTAAAATTCTGCTATTGTTTCTTACAGCCTTTCTTTCAACACTGGCCTAGCAAACTAAATACAAACTTACCATTCCAAATTTATCCTTCACCACCCTTTAATATACTCTATTGCTTCAGAGATAGAAAATCATTGTTTGCCACTTAACCCATCAATCTATTTTACAACAACACACTTTTGTACATGTTGTTACCTTGTCTGTCATTTTTTAACTACCTGTAAACTCACTTATAATTCAAAAATGCAGATCAATTCTTGTTTGAACACCATGAACTTCCTGTTTTAGTGGAGATGTATTTTTTCCTATGCTCCAGTAACAAACTCCCATCAGAGCACTTAGTTCACTGAACTGTATTGCTCTCCACTTTCTCTTGTGCCTAAAGGGTATTGACAATTTATTTTTATGTTTTTATCTCCAGATCATAGCTAAGTACCTGTTAGAGGTGGACAATCAATATGCACTTGTTGAAAAAGTGAATGCTGATCCCTACATGTTAAATAGTCTTTCACCCCGTCTACTTCCTCTGCAACTGTAGTTCTACTTGTCCTTCAAAACTCAGTTTATACTTCCTCCAGATGAAGTGGTCTACTTTCCTTCTTGCAACTCAAAAATTCCTCTTTGCTTTCATCACTGTTAGGGTTTATCATTATTAAACATTTAAATCAATTTGATGTGTAGCATAAATGAGTATTTGTTTTTAAATCTCCCAAAGTGACATATAAATCCAAGGACAACAAATTCTGTGTCTTAGTTCTCATTAGATTTGCAATAATAATTATAAAACAATAATTCCTTCAGGAAAAAGCAGCATTATAGTGAACAATTGTTAAAGCTTTATTACACACACAAACCATTCGAACCAGCCGAAGGAGTGAACCCTTGGGGGGGAAGACTTTTATGGAGAATAAAAAGAAAATAACATTCTATTGTGTAACAAAGTATAGAATTGGCTGCTCCATGAAAAAAAAGTGCTATGTATATATAAACTGATTGACTGTAGTCTTTTTGGTCAGACCATAAATCCACATTACATGTTCACTTTACACATACTTTTCATTTTGACACTGTTGATTAAGTACAAATTGTGAGAGATTGTTATTATTGCTTGTAAAATGTATTCTCACATTTTAATAGGGGTTCACACTTTGTAAATTGTATTTACGTACATTACATCTTGTTAATACTTAATGTTATTCTGTAAAGTAGGAATTGTCATCTGTGAGTTTTAGGACAGGAAATTGATATTCTGCAAATTCAAGTTCAAATTAAAATTCATATGTCATATGTTCGATTATCAGAGACATATGCAATTGCAAAATCATGGCAATATAGGCAGAGAGGAAAAGAAATAATGATTTGGGATCTGATGTAATATTTTTCTATTTATATGGCAGTTGTTAGTATAGTTTATTCTGGTGTAGAAGCTAACTATCAGTACTCTAACTCTGATAGCTGGTTCACAAATACTCAATTCAAAAATAACGTAGAGTCAGTTATTTAATCCAAATTTAGCTTATGAGATGTCAGATGGCTAAAATGCAAAGTAATCTGAGATTTCTAATCACCTCACCTAATTTTGCGGTTTAGAATATTAATTAAAAAGCATCAGATGACATATACTCTTTGTGTGTGTCCAGGGTTGGCAAGTACTAGAGATGAAAGTAAGTCTCCTCATCCTAGACCCACATTAGAACATGGTAATTTGACTCACAAAAATGTTCTTGGAGCAGAGGTGAAGATAGCAAGTTGAGTAACAATGTTAAGTGATTGCCTCAGAAAAAAAAGTATCTCAAGTATAATGGAGAGGAAAGAGTAGTGTTAGTAAACCTAACAATGAAGAGATTTGTTAGCCTTGAAGAGATTAATGAGTCTTTAGTAATCCTAGGGCCAGTGCTGATTCTCTTCCATCCAGTCCGTTATTTTCCTTTTATTCTCCATAAAAATCCTCCCCGCAAAGGATTCACTCCTTTGATTGGCTCCAATGGTTTGTGTGTGTAATAAATAGATATTTTCAGACATTCATTAATTTTTGAGTAAATTATAATCTGAGTAATATCATACTATTTTCATAACTTTCTTTCAATTTTAAGAATATATTTATTTTCTTATTCTCTCGGTTTTGAAACATTGTCATCATCTATAAATTATTTTAGCTCACCTGTGATAATGTTATTCTACATATCCACTCCCTCGAATTATTTATTCAACTACATATATTAAGTTGTATATAATACTTCATATTTATTGTCATCATTAGAATTCAGGTCCTTCTCATTGCATACCTAATTGATAGTACTTATATTCTAAATAATCTTCCTATTTCTAAACTTATACATCTTCCAAATGTATAATTTTGATTATACTTTCTACAGCACTGTACTGATCATATAACTTTCCTGCTAGAAAAATTTTGATAATTCCATATTGCACATGTAAAATGTATAAAAAATGACTTCATAACAATTGTGTTGTCACTATTTTTCATGCCTTACTAGGGTAGTAATATTTGAGTATTTGTGTTGGCTTCTTAAAAATGTCAGGTTGAATTTAGAACTTTAAAAAATGAAAGAAATAATTCAAAAAAGAAGAAATAAAGAAGGAAGAAAAGGAAAACTATTAGTTTGGGAGCTCATCTTAATCCACATTCTTTTATCTCCATTTCAAGTCCTCATTCTGATACCTGTTGAGGTATAAACACTGCATCAAAGCAAGAACAGAGATTCTTCAAACCATTCATTTTATTCACACCACATATATATGATGCAAAAATATACATACATAGTTTAAGTAGACTTACAACTTCCACTCTTTCCCTGACCCATGAGGTCAATTTATATTGAATAAGAAAACAGATTATCAATTAATTTACATAAATTGTAAGATAAATTTTGTGACAAGGCACACTGAACATGAAATGGTCTCCTTGAGACATATTTAAAATGATGATTACAAATACTCAAAATTACTGTTTTATACTATTTGGAAGAGATGAGAAATATCCCTATAAAACCTAGCTGAAAGTTCAGGTCAGTACTTGAATGAGTAAAAACTCCCTTTAGAAAAAGGTATACCCCAAATCACTCACTATATGGACACATTTTCTGAAACTGAATTATGAATATATAAAAATGGCTTTAGAATGTATTAGGTTGACGTTAAAGTAATTGCAGTTTTTACCATTACTTTCAATGGCGAAACTGCAATTACTTTTGTGCCAACCTGATATAAATATCTTTGCATCAGACTCTAGCCATAGTAAAGATCTTAGTCATACCAACCAATTTCAACTTTTGTACTGTTAAGTTTTAAGCATTCCTGCAGGAGTACTAAACATGAATCACATTTCTAAAAATATATTTTCAGTTTTGTTGTCATTTTCTTCCAGTAATTGAAACAAAGCATGGACTATTTGGGTAATTTAGAATATAATGAGACAATAATCTAATGACCAGCAAAGTTCAGTAAATGTTCTGATGCATCTCTTTACTTTCAGGAAATAATAAATAGTAAGCTAATTTTCCTTACAGTTAATTTTGGGTATGAATAAAATATTAATATAATAATAAGCTGTAATGTAATATTACATAAAAGATAAATATAATTGAATGTATTTTTTCTTCATAGATAATATTTCTCAGTTGTCTTAAGGTTTAAATTTTTATTATCATAGAGATGGTGCTAAAAGATTATTTTAAAAGTTTCAAATTAAACTAAAAATGTGAGGAGTAAACCATGACCTGGCTAAAAATTAATAAGACAAAAAATATTATAGTTCAAAATGTCACGTAAGGTCCTAAAAGTATAATTGTTTCAAAATATGTTTAATTAAACGGATATATGATATTTTTTCTTAAAAGTAAAATTTTGCATTCTTCATGTTGTCGTTCTCGTCATTTCTACTTTTACCTGTTCAAGTCAATGCTTTGTAAAAATATACACTACATTATGTGAACTAAATTGGCTTTATAACTATTTCATTACAGTGATAACTTCAAACATCTATTGGTCACTACAGTTGTGTACATTATCTTTTGAGTCTTCTGAAAGGAAATGAAAGCTGAAGAATTTAAATATTCTTAGAGAATTCCTGACAAAAAGCTTACATTTCGGCTGAGCCTGGTGGATCATGTCTGTAGCCCCAGCACTTTGGGAGGCCGAGGCTGGCAGATCACTTGAGGACAGCAGTTCGAGACCAGCTTGGCCAACGTGGTGAAACCCTGCCTCTTCTAAAACTTCAAAAATTAGTCTGTCTCACATAATAAAATTCATTCTCCTTATAAAGACACTTTATGCATGGCCTTAACTAACTTTTCCAACCAAATCTTCCAATGTAGTCTTCATTTAATGAGCTATTGGCAAGGAAGCAAGACAGAAACACGTGAAACAATTGGTAAAAATGCATGAAAGTACAAACCATATTTACTGAATACCTTGGGAGATACAAACTCTAGTCGCCAATAGATTAATAGGCTAGAATAATTGAAAGGTTTTTGGAAAACATATAAATAATACCTTGAAAGGAAAGCAGGATACAAATTGGCTTATGGAAGAGGAATCACCTTTTCTGTGAGAAAACATTAAAGAAGGGGCAATTATGATCTGGACCTTGAATAATATTGAGATCAATCTGAATATGAGGTTGCATTAATATATGAATGTAAGTGGAATTAGAGTTTAAAAGGTAGTGGGAGACCAGATTATAGAAGACTATAAAATTAAATTACATGAGCGTTGATTGGTTATGAAAGTAGGACTATGAAAAGAAATCACATGTGGTTCTTTCTCCAAGTCTAATTGCACAATATATAACTTTGCTCATTCATCATTTATTCAAAATAATATCTTGAACTTCTGAAATACTTCATTAAATGTCGGACATCATTAAAACATTGAGCAATTTTGGAAAAATAAAATTCACGAGGCAGAAGCACAAGTTGTCTCAAGGGAAAGAAGTAACAATCGTTTTTTCAACAAATACTTGTTGAGCAACCTTCTTGTGGTGGACACCGTTCTCAGGAGTGCCAGGTATAAAACAGTAAGGAGTCTAAGAGACTATGGCCAACTGGGGAGTTCCTGCTTTGCTTAAATGTTCTTGGCTTATTTATTTATTTTAATCAAGAGTCGAACAAGACAGCTCTTGTAACTTTCCCTGTTGGCTTAACCTGACTCCTACCTGAATACATACCTGATCTGAATCTTCATTGCCCAGAGTGACCTGAGTTTTCTAGAGATTCAGAAGAAATCTCTGTTCATAGAGATAAAAATTTTCATTGTTCAAATCTTTTCTTTCAAAACACTCTGAGGATTTCAGGTCATCAACATTGGCTTCTGGAAATATAGCATGAAGAAAAGTTTGAGGAATAGTCAAACAGCTAATCACTTTGTTATTTTATCTTCTCAAAATATTACCATCTGCCAGTTGCTAAATGAAAAGCAAAGCTAATTTACACCTCTCTGAAATTCCTTTAATGTCAACAAGTTCTCTTTTCAAACAACTGCTGGGATCTTTCCTTAGTTATGGACACACTGAGTCTTTGAAAAGTGATCAGAAGAATTTCAGTTACTTTTAATTTCTGTCAAAATAGGAGGACGTAACATGAGAAGAGTATGAAGAAAAAAGTCATCATGTATTTTTCCCTTTATGTATGTACTTACTTGTAAAAATGTTGAAAATAATTTAATGTGTCACCATTTAAATGTAACCAGTTATAAGGAAATAACAATGGACAGTTACAGTAGAAAACTAAAGAAGTTATTTCATACAAAATGAAGTAAAACACATTATTATATTTTATATTTTATTTCATTATAGACAGATGATACTAGTTCCCTGTGCAAGATCTGCGTGTATGCGAGTATGTTTTATCAAAAAAAGAATGTTTAACAACTCTAATCACTGCTAAATAAACTCTGAGGAAATTTAAATGTGACAAATATACATATATTGACTTGATGTTTTACCTACATATATAATAGATATTCCAAACAAAGCTAAAGAAGTTTCAATATCACCAAAATAATAACAAGAAACAGTATATTTAATTAGAATAGCTCAATATATTTTCTGACTAATACAATTATTAAAAGTTTACAAGGTCAAATAATTAAGAGTTAAAAAACATTTTAGTAAATTTATTTCCTACTTTTGTTAACTCATTTAAAGCAACAGAATGACATATTACTAGTTAGCAGATACAGGAGTAAGACTATTATTCTTATATTTCACTACTCAAGAATGTATTACTTTCTGTCCCATTAACAAGGTTTATTATTCCCAAATGTGTTACCCTAGATAGGTCAAATAACTTGCTCAAGGTGCGACTGGTTAGTTGTCATAGCTGTGAACTGAAGCTAACCCACCTGTTATGAACCTCAGCCTAATGCTCTTTGCACCATATATGATTGATAGCAATATTTACACTTCCTCCATGCCATAGGTAGAGTTCCTACAAAATTAATACATTTCCCTTCATACTGGTAGTACATTACTTCACCAAATCGGTGGAAAACTCAATAAAGAAATTAGAAAACCAATTAACTGTAGCTGCACGTGTAAATTGCCATTTACGATTGTGATGTCTGGTATTTAACTTATTGAAAAAAATATTTTCTTTGAAAATACTTAGTTTTGTGTAAACAACAAAATCACAAAACTTTCATTATAATAAATTAACTACAGTTACGAAAATATGTAGATATAAATTATATGAACATACTATATGTGTATGTATGTATAGGCAAAAATTGCATGCAGTGTTAAAGACTCTACATATATAGGAAGACTCCTGATATCAGTTTTTTAAAACTCTCTCAGACATATTTGTGACAATGTACTGCTAATGAGCAGAAAAGAAAGACATACATGATTTACACATAAAGTGGCTTTCTTTGAATGAAGACTTGTAGGGTCCTTTGCTGACAAAATACTAGCAGAGGTATATACTCAGATCAAATAGTTCCTGATTTTGCTCCTTCTCACATCTTAACAACTGGTGAATCCAGCTGGATTTATAAAGATAAATTATACCAACTAGAAGAATGAACTCCTTTTCCTTTCTGCTCGTTTAGCTTTACAATAAAGTAAAAATGGCAAGTGGAAAGTTTCTGCTTTTAATTAACCAGATTCACAACCTTTTTCTTTTTGAAGTTCTCCTTTCTCAGGAGTCCCATTATGAGACACCCACCCATTATAAGAGGTCAGAGATAAGAAGCAAACCCACCCATTATAAGAGATCAGAGATAAGAAGCAAAATTTTTCAAATCTTTTATTAGCTATAATAGCGAAAGGGATGATCCCCGTTTCTTACCTTTTATTCCCATGTATGTGAAGCAAGGCTACACGGGGGTGATATTATATACTGGCTATGGTTTAGGGCATATAACAAATCTTGGAGAAAATTATCCTAAGTTTGCAGGTGTGTCATCAAGCAGGTGCCATGACTTATCTTTTAGCTGGCCATTCTGTCATTTCATCAAGCCAGATACTTCTGGATGATGGGACTCATGGTGAAAAATAGTAAATTATTTGTGTATGAACCAAATGATGTGTTACAATAAATTAATTTTGTAACAAATTCCTTTGCTATATAAAATACCCTAGTGAAATGCCTAGAAGCCAAATCTTAGATGAAGATTCTTGTAAAATTAATGTATATAATAAATTACTCAAGAAGGGCGGTTAGAATAGCGGGAAAAAAAGCTAAGCACAGGACTGCTGAAATCTAGCTTCAGTTTCATCACATGGGGAGGGTAAGGAGCAAGAAAGGAGCTACAGAGATTTTTTCTTCTGAAGGAAGAGGGTAGTCCATTTTAGCTCATACAAGTCTATCACTGAGTGATATCAATTCTCCAGATAGTGAGAAAGCTATTAGCTATTAGCAGCCAATCCTGATAATGCCCAGGGATGTATACCCTGTCCTAGTGAAGAGTATTGAGGATGGAACCAGCAGTGTCCACTGCAGAATTGATGTTGTCTGAGATGCCAGGAGCTGGATAAAGAATACAGAAGTCCAATTATGTCAACACCAATGGGCATCAAAAGCAAATCTATACCTGAAACATGTTTTCCCCTGTGATGACAAAGTTCTGACCCTCTATGATTAAAGGGGTTCAATACAATTACCCAGTTAATACATTGTTACCAGCTGGGAATTGTTACTGTCTTAGGAGTTCAGCATTGAGCTCTAATTTTCACAGCAATAGTTGTAGCCAGATCATGGTAAGGAAAACACCATGTTATTTTGTCTGCCATGGAGAGATTTTTAGACAACCAATTATTGAAAACCTCCTTCTATGTAGATAAATTTTGGATGAAATGTGCAACATATTGTGAAGGAGCAACTTTCCATAAAGAAGGAATGAGCACTTATTATTTCAGCTTAAGAGATATAGAAAATTAGGTTTATTTTAAGCACACCAATTTAATGTCAAAAATATTAGAATAAATATAATGAATTTTTGAACATATTTTAATTCAAGAATGCAAGTCACCATTATGTTAGTGGTACATACCACTCACCCATTTGAGGGAATAATTACCTAGTGAAATGATACACTATGAAAAGCCACAAAGATGACATCTCAAAGAAGTTGGATTACTTAGCATTGCATTTTATAAAAGGAAACTGGCAGTCTGTTAATACAGGTCTCTATAAGTTCTCCAGAGGAAAAATAGCTCCCCAAATAATTGATCCTCACAAAGGGAGTTTTGTCTTTACTGGATTCTGTTAGGAATACCTCTTTGAGGCTAGATTGAACCTGAATTAAAATATGAACACAAACTTTTTATTTAATTTCATTTATATGAGATAATACAATGAAATGTCCAATTATAATTCACGATACTTATTTTATTCCAAGTACGTATTTTCGCTGATTACAAATATAAAGCATCTTTATGAGATAAATTTGTAAATTTCAGAGAAAAAACAACCACACTTCTACCAAGTTTGTGTCTTGGTTTGGACTCCTATACAAGATATCAAAGACTAAGTGGCTTATAAACAGAAATGTATTTCTCACAGTTTCAGAGGCTGAAAGTCAGAGATCAAACAGGTTAGTTCTTCTGAGTGACCTCTTCCCGCTTGCAGATTCCTGACTTCCTACTCTATCCTCTCCTGGCAGAAAGATAATGAGAAAACCCCTGAGGTTTCCTTTTTAAGGGTGCTAATCCTATTCATGAGGACTCCAACCTCACGCCATCACACTAGGGGAAAATATTTCGATTTGTGTATTTGTAGGTGGGAAAAACATTCATCCACAACGATTAGCCACTATTAGGACCCATCTGCTCCCTCCACTAGGCTCCATATAGTTTCAAAGACTGAGAAATATAACTATTCAGAGTTGCTTTCAGCTTGGTTTATTATTAAATCACAGTAAGCAGTGAAAAGAAATTATTCAAGATTGAAGACATGAAAAGGTGCTTCTAGGTTTTGTATTTTCTATTTTTCATCTTCAGAAAATAGGACTAAAATTCAGTAGATTTGACTGTCCTTTCAGGGAGTCTAATAGACACAGATGCCTAAATTCCCCAGCTTCCCAGAAACTTTAATTTCATTTTAGTTTCAATGAATAGCTGAGTCAGGACCATTTAAAGAACATCATATTGTGCTATAAAGATGTTTTTCTATTTTATTTCTCATGATATTATCAGGTTCATTAGGCGTTTCGGTGTCATAGGCTTGATGGTGGCCTAACATACTAAGCAGTGTCCATTTATTTGCCATCTGTACAACAATACATATATAATGATTTATGTACAAATTATATACTTTACATATGTATCCAAGTATATATTATATTCATATTTCTATATATCTTTATTCATTTGTAATTATTAATATGTTTTCTCTTGGCATTTTTCTTCAATTACACTTTGATTGCACATCAGTTATAAATCATCCACTATAGATTCAGAAAATAGAGGTTAAAGCTACTTGAAAAAAAGTTACAATTCATTAGTATAAATATAAAGAAAAAGGGGTATAGACATAAAGATATTGTAAGGTGAAATACTTCAATTGTAGACCAAGAGGGAGATACAGAGAAAGAGAGAGAGAGGTGGGGAGAAGGTGAAAGGGAGAGAGAAAGAAAATTATTCATGAGGCCAAAACAAAGCTATATCAAGAGTAAGAAGCATCTGATCCACCACCTGCAAACTAGGAGAAATTCAATGTGAACCAGTTATCCTATGCTGCTTGACCAAGGCCACCAATCTACAGTAGCTCTTACATCTTGATAAATCTTAAGCAGTGCACATCTTTACATAAGACTTCTTTTGATTTCCCTGCGACCTCCCATCATGCTCTTAGTATAGTAAATCGTTGTACCCTTGAAACAATGTAATTAGAATTAGTAAAAATTTCCACATCTAACAACGATGGAAATAGAGAGCCGGCACAAATTTCCTACAGCTTGAAAAGTACTGCAAACCGCCAGTCCTGTTTCTATATTAGCATATTTACTTATATTTACATATATTTTAATTTCATTAAAACATCTCTATATCCAAATTTATAAATGTTTCTTTCCCCTATATAATTCTGTATTATGAATGTTTTCTATGCCATAATTATTTCCTGGAATTCTTTAGCTGATGGCATAGGAGACAATCGTTAAGGAATACTGAATACAATGCCTGCACCCCTTGCTCATGAGCCCTGCTTCCCCAGAAAGCCTCAGATGTCACACCGTGCTGAGAAAGAAAACAGCCTTTGTGGCCCCAAGTGGTCCTCCTTTGTTTGATCTCCAATTGTAGTATTCATTAAATTCATTTCCAATTTTGTTGCTTTTCTAAATTAGGATATTATATGATAAAGACAGTTTACTTTCACGTTCATGCAGACATCTCATTTATTGTGAGGGATATAAATTTGAGTAAAAGAACATAAATACTTCTAGATAATTAATAAATACCCTTAAAATCATACAACATTTTTTCTCTCATTCATCACTCTATCCCATATTCCATTATGACATTTACTATTTCTCACTTTTTCTATAATAACCTTTTATTAAAAATTGATATGCATTATGGTTATAATTTCATCTGCAGTAAGATTTAAATATATATATATACACAAAGTTATTCAACATTGTCTTCTGGAAACTTTTCCTTTGGTTGCACTGTTCTGTTTTTATGATTTGGCTTTTTAAAAGCACTTTATAAATTTAGAATATTAGCTTCTTCTGTTAGGCATTTAGAGATTCTTCAGTTTGCCAATTACTTTTAAATTTTATGTGCATTTTATTGAAATATTTATATAGTCAAACCTCTAGCTCCTTTTACAAGTTATTTAGAGTCCTTTCTCATGCCAACATAATTAAAGAATATGTCTATCTTAATTTTTTAATTCAAATTTCATCTCCTCTTAAACTCATTAGTTCGTCTATAGCCAATTTTACTTTTATAGTGTGATCAATAAGTTTCCCCAGTACTATTTATTTAATAAACTATTATTTAATCATGAATTAAAATTGTATAATATAATAAATGTATGTATGTACATTTGTTTAAATTTTGGTCATACATTTATTCCATATTATCTGTTATGTTGTGTATGTCACTATATATGCTAAATGTTAATTTTAAGTACCACAAATTACTCAATAACTCAAACAATTCAGTCATGTATTACACTGCTTTTAATTTTTAACATGAATGTGTATGTGAAAGTATGTGTGTGTATGTATGTTATATATTTATTTTTATACATTTTAATATTATCTATTATATATCCATGAATTTTTATATGTATATATATTTAGTATCGCTACATCAGGATCTATTCCAAAAGCATAGATTGCAATTTAAATGACATCACAACTTCAAAATAATTTGGAAGTATTGGTATTTTTGTAAAATTAAATCTTATCCATAACAAAATACTTATGTTTCTTCATAAATATAATTTTGTTTTTCTTTCTTAATAAAGCTTTGAATCTCACTTTTACCCCCACATATCATTATTTAAATTTATTAATTTTTCATCTTATTTACTTTACTATATATTCACCTTACCTGGAGTAATTCTTACAGAACCACTCCTTGAGAAGAATATGTATTAAGCTTTAAATTCTTAAATATATAACGAACAAAAATACAAAAATCATTGATTTTGCTTCTCCCTTTATAGAAACTTCTGAGACTAAAGGGCTATGGATTATTAATTATTTTTTGTACAAGACAAAATCTAGCACACTAGGAGCTTAAACCCATATAGGGCATGGGATCAAGTAAAGTTAGAAGTTAGTAATAGCCAGAAAACAAGTCTATATAGAATCTGAGGCTAGATTTTTTTAATTTTTAACTATCTTTAATATGATTTAGGTCTTTAAATTTTGTTGTGCCTACCTTTATATTTTTTATTTGAATAAATTGCTGCTTGAACCTATTTATACACATATGTATACATAAAAGTGAATAATACAAGGATTAATTTAATTTTAATAAGTATGTGAATAAATAAAAACAAATAGTATTTATTAAACAAGCATGTGCTGGCAATTTCACTGTATGTATGATATAAAACTGTATGCGAAATTTCACAAATGATACGATATTTTTTATTTCAATTGCAATTATGTTAAATTGCTTTGTATTCAGGATCTTCACATGATCAAAGAATATAGCACTTCTAGAAAATTTAAATCAAGTTTGACAGCTTAGCATATCAAGAGGATAGCTCTCTACTGTATCTCATGTCAGAAATTGCTTAAATAAACTTCTAAAAACTATAATAGCTTATGCAGTATCCAAACGTATATGATTTTAATAGTTTTGTTATTAAATAGGATATCAGATTATATTATGATAACTTCATCTGGTTTTGTCCTTTACCAGAGTAGGGTATGTTTAATATGTTTGCCATTAAAAATATATTTTATTGCAAAATCAAATGAATGTTGCTCAGCTATTGTTATTAAATTTGTGGATGTCTATGCTAGCTAAGGTTTCCAAATGTTTGCATTATGATTACAAGACACAAAATAAATAACTGGGAAATTCTACGAAGTTGAGTAAGAAAAAGTAAAAATCAAGAAATCAGATAAGAGATAAATGGTTAAAGGTCATTTTGTGGGACACCCACCAATGCTTTTCAGAAAGTGAGTGTAAGTGACATTCTACATTGTATTGATTAAGTTTGTACTATAGCTGACATTTTTTCTTACATTTTCTTTATAAACAGTTCAGACAATCCTTTTTTTTTTTTTTTTTTTTTTTCAGATGGAGTTTTGCTCTTGGAAGTTTTGCTCTTGTTGCCCAGGTTGGAGTGCAATGGTGTGATCTTGACTCACCACAACCTCCACCTCCTGGGTTCAAGTGATTATCCTGACTCAGCCTCCCAAGTAGCTGGGATTACAGGCATGTGCCACCATGCCCAGATAATTTTGTATTTTTAGTAGAGATGGGGTTTCTCCATGTTGGTCAGGCTTGTCTCAAACTCCCAACCTCAGGTGATCTGCCCGCCTCGGTCTCCCAAAGTGCCGGGATTACAGGCATGAGCCCCTCTGCCCGGCCTGTTCAGACTATTTTATTCAAGAGAAAAGTAAATTTCCATTAAAAAGTGTGGTCTGTAACTTTTTAAAATTTTGTTTCCTTATTACTATTCAGTTTTTCCAATTTGTCAAGGATAAAAGTATTTAAAACCACAGGCAGTTGTATAGTGAGAGAGATTTTTATTTTCATATAAAATTAAATAGTGTAACTGAGCTTCTGATAAAGTGTTATTAAATGAAGAAGGATATAAAAAGACCTAAAAGAACAAGACAAAAAGAAAATCATGCTGGCAAAATAGGATGAGATTTGTTTTCTTTCCTAAATCTATATCCTTGCGTATTCATCATATTTATTTTACTATTGCTGAATTCCATTTTTAATGATGTCTAGGCAAAGAACACATCAATAAACAAAACAAAAACATCCAATTTCCACTGTTATTTTACATTCACTGGATAATTACTCAGCTTGTCTGCCAATTTTGTTATAAAATGGAGAAGCTATTTCTTCTTGGCTCTGTCACTCCTGGGCAGTCTGTCCTAGATATCTATACCCTAGATATCTGTACCCATCTGTGCACACAAGCAAGCCTTTCTCCCAGATAAAGGTGCTGTTACATTAAGATTTAGAAGTGTATATTTACTTCTTGTTCTTAAAGGTTGTTGGAAAGTATCATATCTATAGAAGGTAATAATACTTTACTTTCATAGAACTTCCTTTCTCCTGAAAGCACTTACCTTTTCTTCAGAAAGGGTAATTTTATCTGGTTATTCATGTGAAGGACAGCCCTTTTTGTTGATGGGACTATTGGTTGATGATATTTATTCAATGAATATTCATAATAGAAATGTATATTTAAAACATACCCGTGACTTCTTCCATCAGATACATTACTTAAGATAGAATGTGTTTAAAGTTTACAGGAGTACAGTTTCCATATATCTCCCTATAGTATTTTCTGGTTTCAAATATACCCTGCATTAACATTTATTTTTCTAAATAATTTATTGATCCATTGTTCCTAAAATCTTTTTTTACAATCTGTTTTACTTTAAGCCTTGGATGAGATGCTACAGAACACACAACAAAGATGCCATTTTCTAGCTTCAAGGAATTTATCCTACTGGAAGAGTCAACCTAATTATTCATTAGAATTGATTAAACATTTTCCTTGTTTTGTTTTCCTTTGAGCTAATTATGAATCAACGAAAATTTATTAAGCCCTACTGAATCCCAGAAACTATGCTACTTGCAAGCATAAAAGACATAAGATATTTCCCCATAAAAACAAAAAATCATTATTTGCTAATTTTTTAATTCATACATTTTTATTACTTACTAATACAGTAGAAAACAGCTAATTTGAAAGATTTATATATACTTAAAAGTTTTATACTTTATCACCCTCTCTTTCAGGGAGAAAAATGAATATACATGAAATAAAATGAGATCAGTATATATGCAAAATAAATACAAAATACGATAAAATTAATTAGCGCATTTCTGCGATTTTTTGTTCCTTACTTTGTAAACTTTGTGACTTGATGAGTTCTGTATTTGCCTTTTCTGAATGTGAATGTGAAATGTGGATTTGAGACTATATTCCTAAAATAGTCACATTTACATTATGCATATACACAAATATGTTTTTGTTAGTATCTGAGATGCCATTTTGTCTCAGGTAAATACTTGGTCTGAAAGATAATTGCGCGAAGATACTAGCATATTCTATCAATAGCAAGGCTGTTCGTTGGTTAAAAAAATAATTATGTCTATCAAGAGTTTTCTGTGAAGTCTGGCTGTTCACTCTAATCACTAACTGAAGTAGCAAATTGGTGTTATGTACATGCATTTAAGAGAGTTAACAAAAAATTTAACGTGTTATGTCTTAATATGCAGATCCGTTCAATAATTTGCCACTCTACCAATTTATGAAATAATAGGGATAATAATAATAACTTGAGAAAAATCCTATTCACATACATTGAAAATAACTTGAAGGTAAGTTTTTTTTTTTAATTTTTTTTTTTATTATACTTAAAGTTCTAGGGTACATGTGCATAACGTGCAGGTTTGTTACATATGTATACTTATGCCGTGTTGGTGTGCTGCACCCATCAACTCGTCAGCACCCATCAATTCATCATTTATATCATGTATAACTCCCCAATGCAATCCCTCCCTCCTCCTCCCTCCTCGTGATAGGCCCCAGTGTGTGATGTTCCCCTTCCCGAGTCCAAGTGATCTCATTGTTCAGTTCCCACCTATGAGTGAGAACATGCGGTGTTTGGTTTTCTCTTCTTGTGATACTTTGCTAAGAATGATGGTTTCCAGCTGCATCCATGTCCCTACAAAGGACGCAAACTCATCCTTTTTTATGGCTACATAGTATTCCATGGTGTATATGTGCCACATTTTCTTAATCCAGTCTGTCACTGATGGACATTTGGGTTGATTCCAAGTCTTTGCTATTGTGAATAGTGCCGCAATAAACATACGTGTGCATGTGTCTTTGTAGTAGAATAATTTATAATCCTTTGGGTATATACCCAGTAGTGGGATGGCTGGGTCATATGGTACATTTAGTTCTAGATCCTTGAGGAATTGCCATACTGTTTTCCATAATGGTTGAACTAGTTTACAATCCCACCAACTGTGTAAAAGTGTTCCTATTTCTCCACATCCTCTCCAGCACCTGTTGTTTCCTGACTTCTTAATGATTGCCATTCTAACTGGTGTGAGATGGTATCTCATTGTGGTTTTGATTTGCATTTCTCTGATGGCGAGTGATGATGAGCATTTTTTCATGTGTCTGTTGGCTGTATGAATGTCTTCTTTTGAGAAATGTCTGTTCATATCCTTTGCCCACTTTTTGATGGGGTTGTTTGTTTTTTTCTTGTATATTTGTTTGAGTTCTTTGTAGATTCTGGATATTAGCCCTTCGTCAGATGAGTAGGTTGCAAAAATTTTCTCCCATTCTGTAGGTTGCCTGTTCACTCTGATGGTAGTTTCCTTTGCTGTGCAGAAGCTCTTTAGTTTAATTAGATCCCATTTGTCAATTTTGGCTTTTGCTGCTGTTGCTTTTGGTGTTTTAGACATGAAGTCCTTGCCCATGCCTATGTCCTGAATGGTACTACCTAGATTTTCTTCTAGGGTTTTTATGGTATTAGGTCTAACATTTAAGTCTCTAATCCATCTTGAATTAATCTTCGTATAAGGGGTAAGGAAAGGATCCAGTTTCAGCTTTCTACTTATGGCTAGTCAATTTTCCCAGCACCATTTATTGAATAGGGAATCCTTTCCCCATTTCCTGTTTCTCTCAGGTTTGTCAAAGATCAGATGGCTGTAGATGTGTGGTATTATTTCTGAGAACTCTGTTCTGTTCCATTGGTCTATAGCTCTGTTTTGGTACCAGTACCATGCTGTTTTGGTTACTGTAGACTTGTAGTATAGTTTGAAGTCAGGTAGCGTGATGCCTCCAGCTTTGTCCTTTTGACTTAGGATTGTCTTGGCAATGCGGGCTCTTTTTTGGTTCCATATGAACTTTAAAGCACTTTTTTCCAATTCTGTGAAGAAACTCATTGGTAGCTTGATGGGGATGGCATTGAATCTATAAATTACCTTGGGCAGTATGGCCATTTTCACAATATTGATTCTTCCTATCCATGAGCATGGTATGTTCCTCCGTTTGTTTGTGTCCTCTTTTATTTCACTGAGCAGTGGTTTGTAGTTCTCCTTGAAGAGGTCCTTTACATCCCTTGTAAGTTGGATTCCTAGGTATTTTATTCTCTTTGAAGCAATTTTGAATGGAAGTTCATTCCTGATTTGGCTCTCTGCTTGTCTGTTACTGGTGTATAAGAATGCTTGTGATTTTTGCACATTAATTTTGTATCCTGAGACTTTGCTGAAGTTGCTTATCAGCTTAAGGAGATTTTGGGCTGAGACAATGGTGTTTTCTAAATATACAATCATGTCATCTGCAAACAGGGACAATTTGACTTCTTTTTTTCCTAACTGAATACCCTTGATTTCTTTCTCTTGCCTGATTGCCCTAGCCAGAACTTCCAACACTATGTTGAATAGGAGTGATGAGAGTGGGCATCCCTGTCTTGTGCCAGTTTTCAAAGGGAATTTTTCCAGGTTTTGCCCATTCAGTATGATATTAGCTGTGGGTTTGTCATAAATAGCTCTTATTATTTTGAGGTACGTTCCATCAATACCGAATTTATTCAGCGTTTTTAGCATGAACGGCTGTTGAATTTTGTCAAAAGCCTTTTCTGCATCTATTGAGATAATCATGTGGTTCTTGTCTTTGGTTCTGTTTATATGCTGGATTACGTTTATTGATTTGCGAATGTTGAACCAGCCTTGCATCCCAGGGATGAAGCCCACTTGATCATGGTGGATAAGCTTTTTGATGTGCTGCTGAATCCCGTTTGCCAGTATTTTATTGAGGATTTTTGCATCGATGTTCATCAGGGATATTGGTCTAAAATTCTCTTTTTTGTTGTGTCTCTGCCAGGCTTTGGTATCAGGATGATGTTGGCCTCATAAAATGAGTTAGGGAGGATTCCCTCTTTTTCTATTGATTGGAATAGTTTCAGAAGGAATGGTACCAGCTCCTCCTTGTACCTCTGGTAGAATTCAGCTGTGAATCCATCTGGTCCTGGACTTTTTTTGGTGGGTAGGCTATTAATTGTTGCCTCAATTTCAGAGCCTGCTATTGGTCTATTCAGGGATTCAACTTCTTCCTGGTTTAGTCTTGGGAGAGTGTAAGTGTCCAGGAAATTATCCATTTCTTCTAGATTTTCTAGTTGATTTGCATAGAGGCATTTATAGTATTCTCTGATGGTTGTTTGTATTTCTGTGGGTTCGGTGGTGATATCCCCTTTATCATTTTTTATTACGTCTATGTGATTCCTCTCTCTCTTCTTCTTTATTAGTCTTGCTAGCAGTCTGTCAATTTTGTTGATCTTTTCAAAAAACCAACTCCTGGATTCACTGATTTCTTGGAGGGTTTTTTGTGTCTCTATCTCCTTCAGTTCTGCTCTGATCTTAGTTATTTCTTACCTTCTGCTAGCTTTTGAATGTGTTTGCTCTTGCCTCTCTAGTTCTTTTAATTGTGATGTTAGAGTGTCAATTTTAGATCTTTCCTGCTTTCTCTTGTGGGCATTTAGTGCTATAAATTTCCCTCTACACACTGCTTTAAATATGTCCCAGAGATTCTGATATGTTGTATCTTTGTTCTCATTGGTTTCAAAGAACATCTTTATTTCTGCCTTCATTTTGTTATGTACCCAGTAGTCATTCAGGAGCAGGTTGTTCAGTTTCCATGTAGTTGAGCGGTTTTGATTGAGTTTCTTAGTCCTGAGTTCTAGTTTGATTGCACTGTGGTCTGAGAGACAGTTTGTTATAATTTCTGTTCTTTGACATTTGCTGAGGAGTGCTTTACTTCCAATTATGTGGTCAATTTTGGAATAAGTGCGATGTGGTGCTGAGAAGAATGTATATTCTGTTGATTCAGGGTGGAGAGTTCTGTAGATGTCTATTAGGTCCGCTTGCTGCAGAGATGAGTTCAATTCCTGGATATCCTTGTTAACTTTCTGTCTCGTTGATCTGTCTAATGTTGACAGTGGAGTGTTGAAGTCTCCCATTATTATTGTATGGGAGTCTAAGTCTCTTTGTAAGTCTCTAAGGACTTGCTTTATGAATCTGGGTGCTCCTGTATTGGGTGCATATATATTTAGGAGAGTTAGCTCTTCCTGTTGAATTGATCCCTTTACCATTATGTAATGGCCTTCTTTGTCTCTTTTGATCTTTGATGGTTTAAAGTCTGTTTTATCAGAGACTAGGATTGCAACCCCTGCTTTTTTTTGTTCTTTATTTGCTTGGTAGATCTTCCTCCATCCCTTTATTTTGAGCCTATGTATGTCTCTGCATGTGAGATGAGTCTCCTGAATACAGCAGGCTAATGGGTCTTGACTCTTTATCCATTTTGCCAGTCTGTGTTTTTTTATTGGAGCATTTAGTCCATTTATATTTAAGGTTAATATTGTTATGTGTGAACTTGATCCTGACATTATGATATTAACTGGTTGTTTTGCTCGTTAGTTGATGCAGTTTCTTCCTAGCCTCGATGGTCTTTACATTTAGGCATGTTTTTGCAATGTCTGGTACCGGTTATTCCTTTCCATGTTTAGGGCTTCCTTCAGGGTCTCTTGTAAGGCAGGCCTGTTGGTGACAAAATCTCTATGCATTTGCTTATCTGTAAAGGATTTCATTTCTCCTTCACTGATGAAACTTAGTTTGGCTGGATATGAAATTCTGGGTTGAAAATTCTTTCCTTTAAGAACGTTGAATATTGGCCCCCACTCTCTTCTGGCTTGTAGAGTTTCTGCTGAGAGATCTGCTGTTAGTCTGATGGGCTTCCCTTTGTGGGTAACCCGACCTTTCTCTCTGGCTGCCCTTAAGATTTTTTCCTTCATTTCAACTTTGGTGAATCTGGCAAGTATGTGTCTTGGAGTTGCTCTTCTGGAGGAGTATCTTCGTGGCGTTCTCTGTATTTCCTGAATTTGAATGTTGGCCTGCCCTACTAGGTTGGGGAAGTTCTCCTGGATGATATCCTGAAGAGTGTTTTTCAACTTGGTTCCATTTTCCCCCTCACTTTCAGGCACCCCAATCAGATGTAGATTTGGTCTTTTTACATAATCCCATACTTCTTGCAGGCTTTGTTCATTTCTTTTTCTTCTTTTTTCTTTTGGTTTTCTCTTCTCGCTTCATTCATTCATTTGATCCTCAATCGCTGATACTCTTTCTTCCAGTTGATCGAGTCGGTTACTGAAGCTTGTGCATTTGTCACGTATTTCTCGTGTCATGGTTTTCATCTCTGTCATTTCGTTTATGATCTTCTCTGCATTAATTAGTCTAGCTGTCAATTCTTCCACTCTTTTTTCAAGATTTTTAGTTTCTTTGCGCTGGGTACGTAATTCCTCCTTTAGCTCTGAGAAGTTTGATGGACTGAAGCCTTCTTCTCTCATCTCGTCAAAGTCATTCTCTGACCAGCTTTGATCCATTGCTGGCGATGGGCTGCGCTCCTTTGCAGGGGGAGATGCGCTCTTATTTTTTGAATTTCCAGCTTTTCTGCCCTGCTTCTTCCCCATCTTTGTGGTTTTATCTGTCTCTGGTCTTTGATGATGGTGACGTACTGATGGGGTTTTGGTGTAGGTGTCCTTCCTGTTTGATAGTTTTCCTTCTGACAGTCAGGACCCTCAGCTATAGGTCTGTTGGAGATTGCTTGAGGTCCACTCCAGACCCTGTTTGCCTGGGTATCAGCAGCAGAGGTTGCCAAAGACAGAATATTGCTGAACAGCGAGTGTAGCTGTCTGATTCTTCCTTTGGAAGCTTCCTCTCAGGGGTGTACTCCCCCTTGTGAGGTGTGGGGTGTCAGACTGCCCCTAGTGGGGGATGTCTCCCAGCTAGGCTGCTCAGGGGTCAGGGACCCACCTGAGCAGGCAGTCTGTCCGTTCTCAGATCTCAACCTCTGCGTTGGGAGATCCACGGCTCTTCCCAAAGCTGTCAGACAGAGCCCTTCGCGTCTGCACCGGCCCGCTGCTTCCCCTATTGGACTCCAGCTGTGTGCTGTTCCCAGAGGTGGAGTCTACAGAGACAGGCAGGCTTCCTTGAGCTGCTGTGAGCTCCACCCAGTTCGAGCTTCCCAGCAGCTTTGTTTACCTACTTAAGCCTCAGCAATGGCGGGCGCCCCTCCCCCAGCCTCGCTGCTGCCTTGTGGATAGATCGCGGCAGACTGCTGTGTTAGCAGTGAGGGAGGCTCCATGGGCGTGGGATCCTCCCAGCCAGGTGTGGGATATATTCTCCAGGTGTGCCTGATTGCTGAAAGCGCAGCATTGGGGTGGGAGTTACCCAATTTTCCAGGTATTGTGTGTCTCAGTTCCCCTGGCTAGGAAAACGGATTCCCTTCCCCCTTGCGCTTACAGGTGAGGCTGATGCTTCGCCCTGCTTCAGCTCTCGCTGGTCAGGCTGCAGCAGCTGACCAGCACCAATTATCCGGCACTCCCTAGTGAGATGACCCCAGTACCTCAGTTGAAAATGCAGAAATCACCTGTCTTCTGTGTCCCTCGCGCTGGGAGTTGGAGACTGGAGCTGTTCCTATTCGGCCATCTTGCTCCGCCCCCGAAGGTAAGTTTTAACTGCATAATTCCTGGCATTTTCTTTTTATAGCTTTAAAAACATTATCATTTATTCATTTTCTACATACAGAAATTAGGGAATGTTGTCATATTTTTTTCTAGTTCTTACTGATATTACACATTTGAACGAGATTTCACACCAGCAAACTAATCGTAAAGCCCCTACATCATTTACTTCACTTTGCTTCATTTCAATTTTGAAAATATCATGTTTGGTTTTTGTTATTGTTTGAACAAAAAAATGGCAATTTATTATTGTGAGTTATTTATATTTGGTTTTTCCATAATTTCTTCATTATTAGCATGTCGTACTCTTCAACCTTACCTCCTCTGAGGTGGAATTTAATCAAGATATTAGTAGAAGTCATACATGTACCTGAAACAGTGAAAAAGATAATGTGTATATTATCTGTATTTTGTCCTCTTAAGCAACTTGCTATACAATTTTTTCTGTCTCATGATTTGGCATTTAAACATTAATGTTTATTATTTGGAAGATAAAAATTAATGTCTAAAGAAATGTTCTAAAAGTTCTGAAAAAGAAGAGAATTTTCATAGAAGGGAGATCATTTACTGTTTTAAGTGAATATTACAAATGTCAGACACGAAAAAGTCATATCAGAAGTCAAAATGCAACAGATAAAAAGAATCTATATGTGATAATTTGGGTTCTAAAAACAGATCTTTGAGAGACAGAGTGAGAGCATCAGTGAGAGAGAGAGAGACAGGGAGGGAGGTAAGTGATAGTAATTCCTAGAAAGGGTAAAAAGCTAACAGAAAAATAATGTCAATTAAAATAATATTGTAACTGAGTTCAAAAAAGACAAAATTTCTTCAAAAATAAATGTTGTGAATATTTATTCAATTTGGACCTCTCATGAATCAAAGTATTTTAGAAATGTTATTTACATGATTTCTATAGTAATTGCAGAAATTAGAAAACTCCATAATTTCATTTTATAAAGTACCATTAAAAAATGTAGTAATTGTGTAAATATACATAAGACCAAAATTTTCAGAAGTTTTTCTTAATCTAGGTTAATTAATGAATAATTTGTATGTAATAAAATCCATCCTTTTTAGTGTACATTTCTATTTTTTAATAAGGTATAAATTTAATCATGATCTCAATTAAGATATAGAACATTTTCATTGTCCCATAAAACTTCCCCACTATTCCGTAATCAATCCCCACATTTCTCCTGACTCTGACTCCTAGAATGTTCACACTGATATGTTTATGCTTTTTTGTTTTACACAAGCTTTTTTAAATTCTAGTTTTTTTATCAAACTTTGAGATTTTTAATAATCTTCCCAATTAAATCAAAGTACCAAAATGCCCTTTAAAAATATAAAAATAGTTCATTTCAGGTTCTTGTTTTTACACAGAGAGCAATCTAGAGAGAGAAAGTGCCTGCGTGTGAATGTGTTTATGTGTGTGTGCACAAACGTGTTTGTGTGTTTACTTCCCTTGACCAATTAACGTAATAAGTTGACATGTACCTATAAATAACTCTTTGTCAATTTGCCCTGTAATTTACTTCCATAAGTTTGAAAATTTTCTTTCTATTTCAAAGGTTTGGTTTTCCTTTTTCGTATCAACTACTTAAATATTGTTTGCTCGTAAATTTCCTTTATTATTCTAAAAGCTATGTTTTCTTATTTCATTGTAGTTCTTACTGTGTCACTTGTCAGTTCTCCAAGAATTTTCCTGATTATCTTTGATTTTTTATTATAATTCAAATTATTTTTGATGTGTTTGATAAGTTAATAATTTTCTTTTTTCTGAAAAAATGGTGTCACAGTTCTAAGTTGTATTGACAATTTTTCTTAATATCAATAAAACTGAAATCTGAAATTAAGCTGTTAATAGCACGGAAAATCTGGAGCATTCTAAATCTGATAATTATGAAGTCTCAATCCCTGAGTTTAAAACTAACAAAGGTGAGACTCATACAGAATGTCATGTTTGAAGAGGATAAATTTAATTAACAAAACATGTATGGTGTGTTTATACTTTACATTCCCTGAAGCCCTGTGAGAGACTGGAGAGGGACCTAGAGCTCATGTTAGGACAGCTATGAATTGACACTTTCTTCGCCACCAACCATGTGACTTTCCATGTCACTTAAACTTTCTAGACCCTATTGTTTTTCCCCCGTCCACTGCCCTCCTCCACCTTGCTGAATAATAAATGGGTATCCCAATGGTCTTTTCTATTTCAGAAATGTATTCAATGCAAGTTCCTTGAAATATATTATATTTAAAATAGCCACATGTAAATAAGTGTATTTGCAAAGACAGGGTTTCACAAGGTGGCATGATCTTTACTAAAAACACCATGTAAACCTATCACATTTCTGACATAGAAAATTTACAGTAAATTAACAAGATAAACTAAATCTTAACTAGGGTTCTCTTAGTTTAATTAAGATATGGTTAACTTATACATTAAAAACCTCTCAGGAGTAGGAAAAGTATAATAACAATTGAACAAATACACACATCATTCTTTTGTATTTCTAGTGAGATTTCATTGAACACTTTAATTATGAATTTAATCCCCAGATTACAATACTTCTTGCTAGCCATCACTGTAACAATGTACTTTAAGATAGATTTTTTTCTTAATATTTTAGTGTGTTACATGTCAATGATTTGTCATGTCTGAACATCCAGCGAATAATCACTTTATATAATATTTTTAAATACTAATGACAGACATTATAAGTATATTCTAAATATGTATTAACTTATTTAATGAAATTGTGCAGCGACCTTCACAAAAGAAGCAAATGTGGCTTTCAAGGCATGAAAAGCACAGTAAAAATATTAATTATAATATTTAAAATTGACTTCAAATAATTGCTATTATTGCTCTCATCATGGAAAATAGCAAAATATATGAAACTATTAATTCAAAAACATAAAAATGTAATATGTATAGTGAAGAATTAGGAAAACTTGTGAAAGGAAATTATGATAATAATTAAACTGTAACTAAGAATAAACTATATAAAATAATCTATTTGATTTATTCAGAAAATATATCCTGTTACTTAAAATTCATATATATGTATATACATGCATATATGTAATCTATCCTATATTTTACTTAAAAAGTAAGCTGTAAATATAGTCAACCAATAATTTATCAGTGGAATAAAACCAGTTTTTAAAAAGAAATATTTCCAGTCATTACAAAACTGTCTTGTCTTGAGTGCATGTGTCTGTGCATGAAAATAAAAGGGAAGATAAATTCAGAACCATTGGATCAACTTTCCATTTTGTAAGAAGCCTGTGGAATTCATCCAAGCATGTATCTGCCTAGGATGTCAAAGAAAGATGAGAAATGACATTTTAGCTCTATTCCTGGATGAAACATGAAAATTCAAAGAAGTGGTAATATATATTTTGATGATGTTAAAAAAATTGAATTTCTCAAAAAGTTTTGTTTGATATCATTTTGGAAAAAATGTGATTTGTTCTGTCTATTGCATTGAGCTCCTAAAGAGTTTCCTCTTTGACACTTTTTTCCTGGAGAAAAATCATAAAATTCTGCAATCAAATTTGGATAACAAATAATTATTCGTAAACCTGTATTCCATACATTCATATTATAGAGAATTATATATAATTACTTTTCATAAGCAAGAGCAAGGTTTCATATGAATTATTAGAGTTGAATGTCTAAATGACTGATTCTTAAAAATCAAAATCTTATATGTCTTTTGTGCAAAATTTTTGAGGAGAAAAAGGATGACATCTAACATTGTATATACGAAAAAGACACATCTAATAATAACGTATATCATTAATTCTGAATAACATTTTTATTTAGACATGATTTTTCAGTATGCAAATATTTCTCCACAGGGAAATGATGTATAGGCAATCCCCAAAATTTTAATGATTATTTTCAAATAATTTTAAAATGAATTACTGACAATGACAACATATTTAAGTCCTTAAGCTGTAATACAGCAGCATACCATGTAGCATCAAAGCTTTAAATTTTCAATACAAAGCAATTGAAAGCAACATTATTAAATTTGAGCCAATAATTTAAATGCATTGTAAAACATCTAGCACAGGGCAAAGGAAATACCACCCCCTGAGTCTTGAAAGACAAGTGCTTCCTGAAAATATTTTCCACTCTATTACAACAGGTGTGTATGTTAGTCAACTTTCAACATGGGTCAAGAGTGAGTCTCACATACTATATGGCTCTAAAACATGCCAAGTCTCTTCCAAGAATAGGTTCATGAGGACATCCTAATCTCATTATACTCTTTATCCCTGCTTATATCAAGGTCCAAAAGTCTCAGGTCACTCTTCATCTTGGAGACTTGAATTGCCATAAGGTTCTGCACATTCTCTATTCTAACCCCACTTTCATGTCTCTCCAACTTCTGAAATCATCTCATTGGGTCTACAGTCCCTCATTATTAAAATCCCCTCCATCTCTTCTCTCTTCTCTAACTTTGACCCTTTGGAGGTCAATATTTAACAAGAGAAAACAGCTTCTTCTGTAGCTCTCTAAATTGGTAATATCATTGTCTCCAACAAGCTTTACATCAGTAGACAAGGAAGTTAAGTATTTCTTTGTCTTGTTCCTCATTGTAACTTCCAGGAAATTCTCTTTCCCTCCTTACTAAAACTCTCAGCAATGTGTCTGATGGTATTAGCTTAAATATCTACAACACCCCTGCTGTTGTCATCCGACCCATGTGCCAGTCATCCTTCATTTCAGTTATCACACCATGTATATTTGTAGTCTCTTCAAAACTACCCTTGTCTTATTTTTGAGAATTTCAATCTATAGTTAGATGATACTTCGGAAATTCAAGTATCTCAGTATCTTTAATTCTTCTGTTCTAACATTATTTTCTCTACCGTACCGCAGCTTCTCTCTCCTATGGTCATGCCCTACAAGTCATCATTATCACAAATTACAGCCCCTCTATAATTTAAATGTCATGGATCCTTTTGTCTAACCAGCATCTTCTTTCATTTCAGTTTATTTCAGTTCGCTCTCTGTAGTATCCCAAGCACATTTATTCTTCATTTTCATGAATACTTCCAATCCATGGATTCTACTAGGTTTTCATTGTCCTTCATTCCATATTTATCCTACCTTCCTTCTTTACCTGGTTTCAATTTCATTGTCAGTCATCATAATTACTCCTTTGTATACATCATCATTTTTCTTGCCTTTGTCTTTTTTATGTGTTAAATTAGAATGTTTGCTCACTCCATGCTTCTACTTATGCCATCTAATGTATCTAGAAAAACACACTCCAAAATACTGGGTGACATTCCTTTAAATTTATGCTTACTGGCCTCATTAATGCTGCGTTAAAATGACTCAATATTTCTTTTGTCCAAATCTCCTAAATGACGATTTCACACATTGTTTTCACTTCTCCTGCTAACAACCCCTTCTTCTTCATTCCCACTTCTAGGTGATGAACTTATTTCTTGCTTAGCTGGACCAAGTCAATGAAGAATTTCTACAGACTCCCATCATCACAACATCCAGCTGCTAATAACACTGCATTTAACAACTCCATAGGTCACAATTCTTGTTTCATTTTATGTGAATGATACTCTTCGAACTCCCTTCCTCCAATTCTCTCATAAATCTATGTCAGTGGGCTTTTTGCTCCCACTGCTCAACCCAAAGCTCTTCTTATTAACCTTCATGTTGCTAAATCAAATGATAACTTCTCAATCTTTATATTACTTTACCTATAGGCAAAATTTTACAAATATGAACTCTTATTTCCTTCTTGAAATACATTATTGACTTGGATTCCAAGTCATCATATCCTATTGGTTTTCCTACTACCTTATTGATTACCTCTCTTTAGTCTATTTTACTGGTCTCCCCCTTTTCTTTCTTATTTCTTAATTTTGAAAGACTTTAGGGCTCAGCTCCTGATCCAATCCTGACTTCTGTTCATATTGACTCATTTGGTTATCTTATTCAGGTTCTTGCTTTTAAATGCCATCTGCATGTATGTAAATGACTACCACATTTGCGTACAACCCAGAGTCCTACACTATGTTCAAATTATATAAATAACTTCATATTCAATTTTCTGTTTTAGAAATATGTTTAAAAGTTTTGTATCTGAACAACAGCAAGAAGTCTATATTTCTCATTTTATCATTCATAAATTTATAAATTACCAATTTCTGATTAAAGAAACTCTTAAAAATGTCAAATATGCTCAATTTGGTAAAAATTATTTCAAATTAACAGATATTATCATAGATAACATATGCTATTTTCACTACCAGATATTTCATATTTAATGTGTCATGAACTCATGCCCAAAATGTCCTATCCCTGTGGTCTTGGCCACCTCAGGGAACTCTGTCCTTGAAGATGTTCAATGCAATGAATGTGAAAACCTACTTGATTTATCCCCTTTTCTCAAAGCATACCTAGAATCTGTCAACAAATCCTGTTAACTCTACCTTCAAAATATATTCAGAAACTAATTATTTTAATTATTTCTACTAAATTCTATTCACTTTCACCTCCTCAGAGGTACTATCTGTCCCCAAAATTACTGCATTAGCATCCTAACTTATCACCCTAACTCCACATTTTCTCCTCCTACATTTTCTTCTCAAGCTTACAGCCACAGTCATTATGTCACTCCTCTGCTTTAAAACCCTTCATCTGCTTTCTACATTACATAAAATAAAATTCAAAATCCTTAAAATAACTAACAGATTTATACAGGAGTTGACTTTTAGCTAGAAAATTATACAATGTCACTCAGTTAATTTTAAAATGTATACATAAATCTTCACATAGAGCAAACAAGTAAAACAAAACATAAAATCTAGCTATAAAATTATAGGTATAAAATAATATAACAGCATTTACTTCAAGGTACATATTATGGACCCTTAAAAGGAGTAGTAAGCTGGTTTAGCTGACAGTTGCAATGATCAAGTTCTCAGGGTGTAGTTCACAGAATAACTTTATGATAAATTTTGTATTACCTCAGGTTGCCTTATAATTAGGCTGCATTACCTGAGGTTGCTTACAAATAGGAAATTAGTATATAGATTACATTTCAATGACTAAGACTTAGAGAAAGCAATAACACTGATACCAGTATAACAAATTAAATGTCAACACATAAAATGCTTATTTATAAGACTACATACTGTAACAAAATAGGATTTGTCCCATAAATACAAAGCTACTTACATATGATGTCTCCTAACTAAATATCAAATAGATATAGTGAAGACATTTGAATATATGAATTACTCATTCAACTAAAACATTTGAAAAGACAATCAAAATCTTTTTTTTATAAAGTTAAAGATTACTTTTAAAAGACAGTCAATATCATATTTAATGGGAAGTTGAAAATTAAACGTTCAGTTAAATCACTCATATCATCTACAACAACAAGAAAGATTTGTATTTATAATATAAAATATGATACGCATCCAAACCTTCACAGAATATGAAGGTATCATGTTAAGAAATGAAACAACATGGTCATTGTCATATTCCTGATATAAAGGAATACCTGAGGTTGGGTAATTTATAGAGAAAAAAAATTATTTGGCCAAGTTTTACAGTCTCTACGAGAAGCGTGGTGCCAGTTTCTGCTTAAGGTGAGTGTCTCAGGCTGCTTCCACTCATGGTCAAGGTGAAGGGGCACAAGAGAGAAAGGAAGAGAGATGGGAGAGGTGCCAGGATCTTTTTACCAAACGGTTCTCTTGGGGACTGTTTGACCTTGAATTCTTCTTCCCTCCACCCCCAAGGAAAACATTAATCTATTTATGAGAGATCACGAGGTCAGGAGATCGAGACCATCCTGGCTAACACGGTGAAACCCCGTCTCTACTAAAAAATACAAAAAACTAGCTGGGCAAGGTGGCTGGCGCCTGTAATCCCAGCTACTCGGGAGGCTGAGGCAGGAGAATGGCATAAACCTGGGAGGTGGGGTTTGCAGTGAGCCAAGATCCGGCCACTGCACTCCAGCCTGGGCTACAGAGGACTCTGTCTCAAAAAAAAAAAAAGACAGAGAATAGTGAAAGTGTGCACCCTTGTGTAGTTTCACTTCTTAGAGAAAATGTTTTCAGCTTTTCCACATTTAGTATGATGTTAGCTAGTTGATACATAAATTAAGAATGGAATCCCACTTACAATAGCTACAAGAAAAAATAAAATGAAGTATCAATCAATAAATTTAACCTGGAAGGTGAAAGACCTGTACTAGAAAAATTGCAAAACACTGATGAAATAAATTGAAGAGGGCACAAAAAAATGAAAAGATGTCTCATGCTCATGGATTGGAAACATTAGTATTGGTAAGATTACCATACTACCCAAAACAATCTATAGGTTCAATGTAATCCTTACCGAAAGACCAGTGACCTTATTTGCAGAAAGAAAAAAATTCTGAAATTGTTGTGAGTACAAAAGACCCCAAATAACCAAAGTAATACTAAGCAAAAAGAACAAAGCTAGAAGTATTACACTACTTGACTTCAAAATATACTATGAAGCTGTAGTAATATAAACAGCATGATATGGGTATAAAACAGATATATAGACCAAAGAAACAGAATAGAGAATCCAGAAATAAATCCATGTGCTTATATCCAAGTCATTTTAAACAAATGTGCTAACAACATACACTGGGGAAAGGGCACCCTCATCAATAAATGGAATGGGGAAAGTTGGGTATCTGGACGTAGAAGAAAGAAACTAGACCCCTATCTTTCACCATATACAAATCTCAATTTAAAATGGATTGAAGACTTTAATGTAAACCTGAAACTATAAAACTACTAGAAGAAAACAGTGAAGTGATTAGGACATTGGTCTAGGCAGCAATTTTATGGTTAACACAAAAAATCACAGGTAACAAAAGCAACAATAGGCCGGGCGCAGTGGCTCAAGCCTGTAATCCCAGCACTTTGGGAGGCCGAGACAGGCGGATCACGAGGTCAAGAGATCGAGACCATTCTGGCGAACACGGTGAAACCCCGTCTCTACTAAAAAAAAATACAAAAAACTAGCCGGGCGAGGTGGCGGTCGCCTGTAATCACAGCTACTCGGAGGCTGAGGCAGGAGAATGGCGTGAACCCGGGAGGCGGAGCTTGCAGTGAGCTGAGATCCGGCCACTGCACTCCAGCCTGGGCGACAGAGAGAAACTCCGTCTCAAAAAAAAAAAAAAAAAAAAAAGCAAAAATAGACAAAAGGGACTATATTAACTAAAAAGCTTTATACAACAAATAAGACAATAGAAGGAGTGAAGAAATAACCAACAAGATGGTAGAAAACATTTATAACTATTCATCCTAAAAGGAACTGATTTCCAGAATACACAAGAAACTCAAACAACTCAACAGCAAACACACACACACGCAAATGTGTTAAACAGTGGATGAAATATCTGAATGGATATCTCTTCATAAGAAGACATACAAATACCATTTTCACATCAACAGGTATATGAAAAAATGCTCAGCATCATAAATCATCAGAGGAATGCAAATTAAAACCACAATGAGATATTATCTCACCCCAGTCAGAATGGCTACTACAAAAAGACAAAAAAAAAAAAAAAAAAAAAAAAAAAACTGCTGGTGAGAATACAGAGAAAAGAGAACTCATATACACTGGTGATAGGAATGTAAATTGTTACATATATTATGAAAATTATTATAGTCTGGAGGTTTTCTCAAAAAACTAAAAATAGAACTACCATCCCATCCAGCAATCCCAGTAGTTGGTATTTATCCAAAGGAAAGGAAATCAGTGTGTCAAAGGGTTACCTGTACCCCTATGTTTACTGCAGCACTTTCACAAGAGCAAAGATATGGAATTGCCTAAGTGTCCATCAACAGATAAATGGATAAAGAAAATGTGATGCATCTACTCCATGAAATACTATTCCCTCATTTAAAATAAAATGAAATTCTATAATTCACAGCAACATGGGTGAACCTGGACGACATTATGTTAAGTAAAATAAATCAGTCATATAAATACATATATCACATATTCTCACTCACACATGGAAGCTACAAACGTTGATCTCATGGAGGTAGAGTGTGGAATGAAAGTTACTAGATGTGGAGAATGGAGGGGTGGGGAAAATGAAGAATGCAATTAGCTGAAATAATTTATACTGTTCAATACCACAGCAGGGTGATTACAAATTAACAACAATTAATAGTATATTTCAAAATAGCTAGCAGTGAAGATTTGAAATGTTGGCAACATAAAAATAAAATTTTCAAATGATGAATATGCAAAATACCCTGATTTGATCATTATAATTTGTATATATGTATCAAAATATCACACATAACCCATAAATATGCAGTTATTATATATCAACTTTTTTTAATTGATAAAGAAACTGAACTTGTTTTCATAGATATTTTCCCCTCAAAGTTACTATGATTTTTTTTTTCACTTAAAGTAGATTTTCCTTTTTCTGGACAAAAAGAGTTAAGAATGTATAATCCTATTTAAATACATATTTTATTGTTTCAAGTCATGATATCATTACACATGTCAAAGTTTTAAAATAATATCCTTTTAAAAGTATGTTAAAGAAATTTAATAGACTTATCGAATTCCAAATTTGCTACTGATGCACAGCAGGAATACAATAGACATGACACAAACAAATTTAATTGTATCATCCATTGTACCTTGAGTTTTGGATGCTTCATACATTTAATATACATTATATGAATAAATATTGAAAACTTATCTAAAAAGAAATCCTACTCAGTTACTGAATTGTATTACTTTTTTTTCTTTTTAAGACAGAGTCTCACTCTGTCACCCAGCCTGGAGTGTAGTGACATGATTTTTGCTCACAACAACCTCTGCCTCCAGGGTTCAAGAGATTCCCCTTCCTCACCCTCCTGAGTAGCTAATACTACAGATGCACGTCACCACACCTGGCCGATTTTTTCATTTTTAGTAGAGACAGGGTTTGACCTCATGTGATCCACCTACCTTGGCCTCCCAGAATTCTGGGATTACAGGACCACCACCTGCCCTGCCCTGAATTATATTCTGAAAGCAAATAGATAAATTTTATTAACACATATTTATAAGGACTCAGAAGAATATTTTAATAGGATATTTAGGTTCTTGAAAATAAGTTTCTATAAACAAGACTTTGGATTATACATTTACTCATTACACATGCAGAAAACGCTTTTATACATACAGAAAATATTTTTAAAATTATCATGCTACTGGCATTTTACAATAAAATATACTTCTTATTGCACTTCTGTATCCATGGTAGTATCAAATTGTTAATTCCTCCTTACATTGATTATTTTATTTTTTATATTAATTTTAAATAATAAAAGCCATGGTAATTTCATGTCAAATAATAGGTACTTAAAGGATGATAACACTTGACACTCGTTTTTTTTTCTGTTACATTTTCCTTAAAAGGTTAAATATAATTTAAGAAGGACACAATCTTCCTGACGGGTTCATAGACCCATAACACTACAGCTATGTATAGACTCAACTACTTTATTAAGCTTTAGAAAAATTCCCTGTCTCACTGTATATCGAATGTTCAAAGTCCTGGGTAGCTTCCAGTAACCTGAATGCCATGCCATTCAAGGCTTACAAGTTGTAATATGGAACACTAAACAGTGAAATAAGATAGTTTGATAAAAATTCACTAAGAAAGGTTCATTTTGAGGGTTAATCCTTATTATTTGATTTAGAAATTTTACAAATAACTGGAATAAATTATAGGAATAGGATAAATATCCTTAGGAAGTCCAGATGTATTTTTTATAGGTAAAACAATTTTAAATATAAAATACGCTTTTTTTATTATTATACTTTAAGTTCTAGGGCACATGTGCATAACGTGCAGGTTTGTTACATATGTATACTTGGGCCATGTTGGTGTGCTGCACCCATCAACTCGTCAGCACCCATCAACTCGTCATTTACATCAGGTATAACTCCCAATGCAATTCCTCTCCCCTCCCCCCTCCCTGCGATAGGCCCCGGTGTGTGATGTTCCCCTTCCCGAGTCCAAGTGATCTCATTGTTCAGTTCCCCCCATGAGTGAGAACATGCAGTGTTTGGTTTTCTGTTCTTGCAATAGTTTGCTGAGAATGATGGTTTCCAGCTACATCCATGTCCCTACAAAGGACACGAACTCATCCTTTTTTATGGCTGCATAGTATTCCATGGTGTATATGTGCCACATTTTCTTAATCCAGTCTGTCACTGATGGACATTTGGGTTGATTCCAAGTCTTTGCTATTGTGAATAGTGCCGCAATAAACATAAGTGTGCGTGTGTCTTTTTAGCAGCTTGATTTATAATCCTTTGGGTATATACCCAGTAACGGGATGGCTGGGTCGTATGGTACTTCTAGATCTAGATCCTTGAGGAATCGCCATACTCTTTTCCATAATGGTTGAACTAGTTTACAATCCCACCAACAGTGTAAAAGTGTTCCTATTTCTCCACATCCTCTCCAGCACCTGTTGTTTCCAGATTTTTAATGATTGCCATTCTAACTGGTGTGAGATGGTATCTCATAGTGGTTTTGATTTGCATTTCTCTGATGGCCAGTGGTGATGAGCATTTTTTCATGTGTCTGTTGGCTGTATGAATGTCTTCTTTTGAGAAATGTCTGTTCATATCCTTTGCCCACTTTTTGATGGGGTTGTTTGTTTTTTTCTTGTAAATTTGTTTGAGTTCTTTGTAGGTTCTGGATATTAGCCCTTTGTCAGATGAGTAGATTGTAAAAATTTTCTCCCATTCTGTAGGTTGCCTCTTTACTCTGATGGTAGTTTCTTTTGCTGTACAGAAGCTCTTTAGTTTAATTAGATCCCAATTGTCAATTTTGGCTTTTGTTGCCATTGCTTTTGGTGTTTTAGACATGAAGTCCTTGCCCATGCCTATGTCCTGAATGGTATTACCTAGGTTTTCTTCTAGAGTTTTCATGGTATTAGGTCTAACATTTAAGTCTCTAATCCATCTTGAATTAATTTTCGTATAAGGAGTAAGGAAAGAATCCAGATTCAGCTTTCTATTTATGGCTAGCCAATTTTCCCAGCACCATTTATTAAATAGGGAATCCTTTCCCCATTTCTTGTTTTTCTCAGGTTTATCAAAGATCAGATGGTTGTAGATGTTTGGTATTATTTCTGAGGACTCTGTTCTGTTCCATTGGTCTATAGCTCTGTTTTGGTACCAGTACCATGCTGTTTTGGTTACTGTAGCCTTGTAGTATAGTTTGAAGTCAGGTATCGTTATGCCTCCAGCTTTGTTCTTTTGACTTAGGATTATCTTGGCAATGCGGGCTCTTTTTTGGTTCCATATGAACTTAAAGCAGTTTTTTCCAATTCTGTGAAGAAACTCATTGGTAGCTTGATGGGGATGGCATTGAATCTATAAATTACCTTGGGCAGTATGGCCATTTTCACAATATTGATTCTTCCTATCCATGAGCATGGTATATTCCTCCATTTGTTTGTGTCTTCTTTTATTTCACTGAACAGGGGTTTGTACTTGTCCTTGAAGAGGTCCTATACATCCCTTGTAAGTTGGATTCCTAGGTATTTTATTCTCTTTGAAGCAATTGTGAATGGAAGTTCATTCATGATTTGGCTCTCTGTTTGTCTATTACTGGTGTATAAGAATGCTTGTGATTTTTGCACATTGATTTTGTATCCTGAGACTTTGCTGAAGTTGCTTATCAGCTTAAGGAGATTTTGGGCTGAGACAATGGGGTTTTCTAAATATACAATCATGTCATCTGCAAACAGGGACAATTTGACTTCTTCTTTTCCTAACTGAATACCCTTGATTTCTTTCTCTTGCCTGATTGCCCTAGCCAGAACTTCCAACACTATGTTGAATAGGAGTGGTGAGAGAGGGCATCCCTGTCTTGTGCCAGTTTTCAAAGGGAATTTTTCCAGTTTTTGCCCATTCAATATGATATTGGCTGTGGGTTTGTCATAAATAGCTCTTATTATTTTGAGATATGTTCCATCAATACCGAATTCATTGAGCGTTTTTAGCATGAAGGGCTGTTGAATTTTGTCAAAGGCCTTTTCTGCATCTATTGAGATAATCATGTGGTTCTTGTCTTTGGTTCTGTTTATATGCTGGATTACATTTATTGATTTGCATATGTTGAACCAGCCTTGCATCCCAGGGATGAAGCCCACTTGATCATGGTGGATAAGCTTTTTGATGTGCTGCTGGATCTGTTTTGCCAGTATTTTATTGAGGATTTTTGCATCGATATTCTTCAGGGATATTGGTCTAAAATTCTCTTTTTTTGTTGTGTCTCTGCCAGGCTTTGGTATCAGGATGACGTTGGCCTCATAAGATGAGTTAGGGAGGATTTCCTCTTTTTCTATTGATTGGAATAGTTTCAGAAGGAATGGTACCAGCTCCTCCTTGTACCTCTGGTATAATTCAGCTGTGAATCCATCTGGTCCTGGACTTTTTTGGTTGGTAGGCTATTAATAATTGCCTCAATTTCAGAGCCTACTATTGGTCTATTCAGGGATTCAGCTTCTTCCTGGTTTAGTCTTGGGAGAGTGTAAGTGTCTAGGAAATTATCCATTTCTTCTAGATTTTCTAGTTGATTTGCGTAGAGGTGTTTATAGTATTCTCTGATTGTAGTTTGTATTTCTGTGGGGTCGGTGGTGATATCCCCTTTATCATTTTTTATTGCATCTATTTCATTCTTCTCTCTTTTCTTCTTTATTAGTCTTGCTAGTGGTCTATCAATTTTGTTGATCTTTTCAAAAAACCAACTCCTGGATTCATTGATTTTTTGGAGGATTTTTTGTGTCTCTATCTCCTTCAGTTCTGCTCTGATCTTAGTTATTTCTTGCCTTCTTCTAGCTTTTGAATGCGCTTGCTCTTGCTTCTCTAGTTCTTTTAATTGTGATGTTAGAGTGTCAATTTTAGATCTTTCCTGCTTTCTCTTGTGGGCATTTAGTGCTATAAATTTCCCTCTACACACTGCTTTAAATGTGTCCCAGAGATTCTGATATGTTGTATCTTTGTTCTCATTGGTTTCAAAGAACATCTTTATTTCTGCTTTCATTTTGTTATGTACCCAGTAGTCATTCAGGAGCAGGTTGTTCAGTTTCCATGTAGTTGAGCGGTTTTGATTGAGTTTCTTAGTCCTGAGTTCTAGTTTGATTGCACTGTGGTCTGAGTGACAGTTTGTTATAATTTCTGTTCTTGTACATTTGCTGAGGAGTGCTTTACTTCCATTTATATGGTCATTTTTGGAATAAGTTCGATTTGGTGCTGAGAAGAATGTATATTCTGTTGATTCAGAATGGAGAGTTCTGTAGATGTCTATTAGGTCCGCTTGCTGCAGAGATGAGTTCAAGTCCTGGATATCCTTGTTAACTTTCTGTCACGTTGATCTGTCTAATGTTGACAGTGGGGTGTTGAAGTCTCCCATTATTATTGTATGGGAGTCTAAGTCTCTTTGTAAGTCTCTAAGGACTTGCTTTATGAATCTGGGTGCTCCGGTATTGGGTGCATATATATTTAGGATAGTTAGCTCTTCCTGTTGAATTGATCCCTTTACCATTATGTAATGGCCTTCTTTGTCTCTTTTGATCTTTGATGGTTTAAAGTCTGTTTTATCAGAGACTAGGATTGCAACCCCTGCTTTTTTTTTGTTCTTTATTTGCTTGGTAGATCTTCCTCCATCCCTTTATTTTGAGCCTATGTATGTCTCTGCATGTGAGATGGGTCTCCTGAATACAGCAGACTGATGGGTCTTGATTCTTTATCCAGTTTGCCAGTCTGTGTCTTTTAATTGGAGCATTTAGTCCATTTACATTTAAGGTTAATATTGTTATGTGTGAACTTGATCCTGACATGATATTAACCAGTTATTTTGCTCGTTAGTTGATGCAGTTTCTTCCTAGCCTCGATGGTCTTTACATTTTGGCATGTTTTTGCAATGGCTGGTACCGGTTGTTCCTTTCCATGTTTAGGGCTTCCTTCAGGGTCTCTTGTAAGGCAAGCCTGGTGGTGATAAAATCTCTCAGCATTTGCTTATCTGTAAAGGATTTTATTTCTCCTTCACTGATGAAACTTAGTTTGGCTGGATATGAAATTCTGGGTTGAAAATTCTTTTCTTTAAGAACGTTGAATATTGGCCCCAACTCTCTTCTGGCTTGTAGAGTTTCTGCTGAGAGATCTACTGTTAGTCTGATGGGCTTCCCTTTGTGGGTAACCTGACCTTTCTCTCTGGCTGCCCTTAAGATTTTTTCCTTCATTTCAACTTTGGTGAATCTGGCAAGTATGTGTCTTGGAGTTGCTCTTCTCGAGGAGTATCTTTGTGACATTCTCTGTATTTCCTGAATTTGAATGTTGGTCTGCCCTACTAGGTTGGGGAAGTTCTCCTGGATGATATCCTGAAGACTGTTTTCCAACTTGGTTCCATTTTCTCCCTCACTTTCGGGCACCCCAATCAGACGTAGATTTGGTGTTTTTGCATAATCCCATACTTCTCGCAGGCTTTGTTCATTCTTTTTCTTCTTTTTTCTTTAGACTTCTCTTCTCGCTTCATTTCATTCATTTGATCCTCAATCGCTGATAGTCTTTCTTTCAGTTGATCCAGTCGGTTACTGAAGCTTGTGCATTTGTCATGTATTTCTCGTGTCATGGTTTTCATCTCTGTCAGTTCGTTTATGGCCTTCTCTGCGTTAATTATTCTGGTTATAATTCTTCCACTCTTTTTTCAAGATTTTTAGTTTCTTTGCGCTGGGTACATAATTCCTCCTTTAGCTCTGAGAAGTTTGATGGTCTGAAGCCTTCTTCTCTCATCTCATCAAAGTCATTCTCTGTCCACCTTTGATCTGTTGCTCGCGATGAGCTACGTTCCTTTGGAGGGGGAGATGCGCTTTTATTTTTTGAATTACCAGTTTTTCTGCCCTGCTTTTTCCCCATCTTTGTGGTTTTATCTGCCTCTGGTCGTTGATGATGGTGACGTACTGATGGGGTTTTGGTGTGGGTGTCCTTCCTGTTTGTTAGTTTTCCTTCTAACAGTCAGGACCCTCAGCTGTAGGTTGTTGGAGATTGCTTGAGGTCCACTCCAGACCTGTTTCCCTGGGTATCAGCAGTAGAGGCTGCAGAAGATAGAATACTGCTGAACAGCCATTGTACCTGTCTGATTCTTGCTTTAGAAGCTTCCTCTGAGGGGTGTACTCCACCGTGTGAGGTGTGGGGTGTCGGTCTGCCCCTAGTGGAGGATGTCTCCCAGTTAGGCTACTCAGAGGTCAGGGAACCACTTGAGCAGGCAGTCTGTCCCTTCTCAGATCTCAACCTCCATGTTGGGAGATCCACTGCTCTCTTCAAAGCTGTCAGACAGAGTCGTTTGCGTCTGCAGGGGTTTCTGCTGCTGCTGCTGCTGTTGTTGTTGTTGTTGTTGTTGTTGTTTAGCTGTGCCCTGTCCCCAGAGGTGGAGTCTACAGAGACTGGCAGGCCTCCTTGAGCTGCTGTGAGCTCCACCCAGTTCGATCTTCCCAGAGCTTTGTTTACCTACTTAAGCCTCAGCAATGGCGGGTGCCCCTCCCCCAGCCTCACTGCTGCCTTGCAGTTAGATCGCAGACTGCTGTGCTAGCAATGAGGAAGGCTCCGTGGGCGTGGTACCCTCCCGGCCAGGTGTGGGATATAATCTCCTGGTGTGCCTGTGTGCTTAAAGCGCAGTATTGGGGTGGGAGTTATCTGATTTTCCAAGTGTTGTGTGTCTCAGTTCCCCTGGCTAGGAAAAGGGATTCCCTTCCCCCTTGTGCTTCCCCGGTGAGGCGATGTCTCACCCTGCTTCAGCTCTCACTGGTCAGGCTGCAACAGCTGACCAGCACCGATTGTCCGGCACTCCCTAGTGAGATAAACCCAGTACCTCAATTGAAAATGCAGAAATCACCTGTCTTCTGTGTCACTCGCGCTGGGAGCTGGAGACTGGAGCTGTTCCTACTGGGCCATCTTGCTCCCCCCACAAAATATGCTATTTTTAAGTATTTTTTAAACACCTGTCTTTATCACTGTACAATACTATAAAATGTTATAACCATTAGCAGATTAAAATACTATGTATTTATATTTTTTCCTTCACTCTGTTCATATTCAACTCTACCACTATAATCTCTCATCTGTCTAATTAGCCTCCTTGTCTCAAAACTTATATCCCTTTGAATTATCTTCTCATTTGAACATTCAACTTGGGTAATACTATTTCATTCTTTCTAATGCTTCAAAAACACCTTAATGCAGAAGGTCTAAATTTCTTAACATGTCATGGAGTAGTGTGCTGGAAAAGCTTTAACACCTGGCAGTGAGAGGAAAAAGTCTAATTTATAGTGTTTGTCTATTTTCAGTGTGAAACTAATCCCATCATATCCCATTTCAAGTTACCAACAGTGACATATATAAAGTAATGCTAGTGAATAGATTCTGTATAGCAGCACTTGAAACCAAATCCAGCCCACTGCTTAATGCAATAATCTGTTTCCTGTCTCTGTTCTTGTCTCATATCCTACCTCATATTGCATTGTCACTTAAAACTTACAGAACTCATGAGACACAGAGGCTTCAATTTGACAAATGTCATCATGCCTCCTTGTTGCAGCTTTCTAAATACAACTCCTTATGCCTTCAATTGCTCCTCCCTATACCAATTTAATTTACCCATGCATTCACACAACTATTCATTTACATTCATTCATTCATTATGTAATAATTATTTATTGAAGCCATTCTAGGAAGCACTTACTGTTTTATGTTGGCTATAGATACACTTAACAAAATTCCATAACGTGAAAACAAAAACTGCCATGAGAAAAAAAAAAAAATTTAGTTGATAAAACAGAAGGGTTTAACTAAATTGAAAAGTCAAATGAATCATGAGAAATAATTATATTAATAACCCAATAACTATTACTAATATAAATGCTAAACTAAATGCACACTGAGTGATATAAGATCTTGAAATATGGCCAATTACATGTTATAATATTAAGGTTGAAATATTTTTTCTTACTACTAAAAATACATTGACAATTTTACATAAATGACAATTTATACAGAGCAGGTTAATGTGCTTAGGCTAATAGGTAACAAGTGAAGAAAACAGAATTATGTCTATGACACAATTACAGATCACTATACAAAAAGTTGGAAGTTGTGGGTATTTCTGACACTTCCACTGACGACTTGAGGAGAAAAGCTCACGTCTTTTCATCTATAAATGGGTATTCTGTCTTATTTCTACTTGCTATAACAAAATACCTTAGACTGAGTAATCTGTAAACAATAAAAAATTATTGCTAACCGTTCTGTAGGCTAAGAAGTTCAAGATTAAGATACGAGTAGATTCAGACTCTAGTGAGGGCTTGTTTTCTTCTACAAAGATGAAGCTTTTGATGTGTTCTCACATGGCAGAAGGAATAAAAAGTTTCTTTAGGCTCTTTTATAATGGAACTAATCTCATCCACAAGGGCTCCACCTTCATGACTTAGTCACCTCACAAAGACCACTCCTCTTATACTAACACATTGGGGAGTATATTTCAATAAAAGAACTTTGGAGGTACATAAACATTCAGACTATAGCAAATTGTAACATTTGTCTTTTGAAACCAATGCAAGATCAGATAAAATAATAAATTTAAAAAAACTATTGATTTTAGGGGAAAAGGGCATCTAAATAGTATTAATACCATTGTACTTCAAATAATGTGGACTTTAAAATATTCTGATAATATAGGGTAGCACAATGCAGTGGTATAATAAATAGTGTAGTCTTGGAATATGGATTGCTATTAGCTATAGCCAGTAATAAATACTTAATAAAATACAAGTGTTCTCTTATTATTTTTAGATGATGTAATATATTTGTTGAATTTCTTTCAGATAACATTTGCCAAAGTTGATTGTGTTCTTCAAGTCGTTTAATGCTAGTTGATATTTTGCCTCACAGTGTTAGAAAATTAAATGTACAATTAATTTTTTTCTCAGACATGGAATTAGCAAGAAATAATTCAATGCTTTCTATAATACATTCAAAGTTTGGTATGGGATATAACTTCACATTTTAGGATATGCTGCTGGAGGCTTTACCACTCAATTCATTGAACACAAATCAAGGCAATTCTAGCTTAGGCTAGAGATATATATAATCCAATACAGGCCAGTGTTGTGTTTATGCAAAAGAAATTGAAAAATAATATCAGTAGAAATCTGTATATTATGTCTATATGGTAGTTATGAGGGTATTTAGAAATTGAGTGTTTTATGAATTATTACATTTCCAATTAAAACCTTCTAATCATGTAGATATAATCTAACATTTTTGTCATTTGTACTGCTTTAAGGAGTAGTGACAAATTGTCTGATACAGATTTTCAGAAGATAAATAGAAAATATCTGATTTTTTCTCTACTTTTTTTTATAATCATACAAGATCAGGAGATAGAGAACATGGAATTGTGTTGGTTCTGAAAACCCTATCTGTACAATTATTAATAGTAGTTACTATCTCCCTCATTATAACCATCATTTATAAGTCACAGTCTAAGTTCTCTGGAAAATATTATCATAAATAAAATCATTCTCTGTGTTCATGTTTCAACATAAATATAATAAAAAGTCAACAATAGATATTTAGCAACATTTAAAAAGAAGGAAATCCAAATGATTATGGAACATAGTTCATTAGTTATCAAATTTTATAAATATATATCTTTATTTTGTGTCTGGATGTGTATCAGAAAACAACAATGTATGTGTATCAATTTTTCAATATATTGAAATTGTTTCTTACCATACAAAGGTAGTAGAAATTATATATGTACAGGTAGTAAAATATTTATCTTAAATAAACTTATTTAAGTGTAATAATTGTAAATATATGTAGAAATGTAACTGTAAGAATGTTTAATGCAATGCTGTTTGAATAGTAAAATAGAATAAACCTCCTAAATGTTCAGGTTGGAAAATAAGATAATAAATTATTCATTGAGTCATTCATCAGATCTACAGATACTAATTTTTTCCCCAAACACTACGCTTTCTCCTGGGCATATAGGAATAATTAGGATAGACATCAGTCATTATTTTTTTCAAGCTATCTTTGAAGAAATACATTACACCAAAAATTGTGGTAAAGAAAGAGTCCACATCAAGAGAAATACCAAAATCTGTAGATATAGAGCTGAGAAATATAAGTTATTCTATGAGTTGCCAAATATTTCACTGAATCAATGTAGATAAGAAAGATCCTAAATATTAAGTGTAGTAATGGAGGCAAAATATTGGGAGGAACCATAAAAGCTGGTACTCAAACGTCAGAGAGCCATATGAGTGGAAAGCAATTAAAGTCAAGTATGGCTCAAATGCAAAATTTCAAAAATTTTATAAACAAACAATCTTGCTGAAAAGTCAAGGAAAATATACCTTTGAAAGAACCATTGTAAGGTGTATGAAGAAATTTGAACTTTATATTTAAAAAATAAAAAATGCATATAGGGACTGAATGAAAATGACAATTAGTCTAACTTCAGGAAAGATTATTAGTGAATAGAAATTTGGTGAAACTATAATTGAAATAAACAAAGATGAAAGGACCTGGACGATATGGTTATAAATATAATTGACAAAATATTTACTGATTGAAATAGAGAGTAGGAGATAAAGAGATGTTTTATACAACTCAAATCCTAGGTATTTTAGTAAATGGTAATATTATGTGGGGACATAGAAACCTTTGAAAGAACAATAAGCTTTCATGCAGAAATGATGCATTCAGTCTTTACAAACTGACTTTGAGATGTGTAACAGATACAGAAAACCAAAATAACAGGTATGTATGTCAAAATGTAAATAGCATTGTTCTCTTGGTAGTTAGATTTTGAGCAACTCTTATTTTTGACTGCAATTTCCAAGTTGCTCAGGAGTAACCTCTCATGCCTTTAGTATTATTTTATAATACTTTTTTGGCTTTTTAAAAAATTTCAATAGTTTTTTGGGGAACAGATGGTGTTTGGTTACAGGAATAATTTCTTTGGTAGTGATTTCTGAGATTTTGGTGCACCTATGATCTGAGAAGTGTACACGGTACCCAATTTACAGTATTTAATCCCTCACACCCCTCACACCCTTTCCCCTGAGTTCCCAAATCTCATCATGTCATTCTTACGCCTTTGCATCTTCATACTAAGGTTTTGCACAGCAAAAGAAACAGCAGAGTAAACAAATGACTCACAGAGTCGGAGAAACCATCACAATCTATACATCCAACAAAAGACTAATATCCAGAATCTGCAAGGAACACAAACAAAACACCAAGAACAAAACAAACAATCCCATCAAAAAGTGGGCGAAGGATATGAATAGACAATTCTCAAAAGAAGATACACTAATGGCAAACAAACATATGAAAAAATGCTCAACATTGCTAATGATCAGGTAACTGCAGATCAAAATCACAATGCAATACCACGTCACTCCTGCAAGAATGGCCATAATTAAAAAGACAAACAACAATAAATGTTGGTGTGGTAAAAAGAGAACACTTCTATACTATTGGTGGGAATGTAAACTAGTACAATTACTCTGAAAAACAATGTGGAGATTCCTTAAAGAACTAAAAGTAAATTTCCCATTTGATCCAACAGTCTCACTCCTTAGTATCTATCCAGAGTAAAAGAGATCATTATAAGAAAAGATACCAGCACACACATGTTTATAGCAGCACAATTCACAATTGCAAAAATTTGGATCCAGCCCAAATGTCCATCAATCAACAAGTGGATAAAGAAAATGTGGTATACCATGGAATACTACTCAGACATAAAAAGGAACAAATTAATGGCATTTGCAGCAACCTGGATGGAACTGGAGACTGTTATCCTAAGTGAAGTAACTCAGGAATGGACAATCAAACATCATATACTCTTAGTCATAAGTGGAAGCTAAGGTATGAGGATGCAAAAGCATAAGAATAACATAATGGATTTTGGGGACTCAGGGAAAAGGGTGGGAGAGGTGTGAGGGATAAAAGACTACATGTTGGGTACAGTGTGCACTGCTTGGGTGATGGGTACACTAAAATCTCAGAAATCACTAAAGAAGTTATTCATGAACCAAATACCACCTGTTCCCCCAAAACCTACTGAAATAAAAAAAAATAATAAAATAAAATTAAGTCAACACAGATTAAAATGTTGTCATGGGTTTATTATTGAGTATATGATATATTTACAATAATTTTTGATGTTTATTGCAATCTTGTAAATAAACACACCAATGACTTGGGTCAAATATTCAAAGTAATACAATAATTTTAAGCCTTTTTGATGAATTTTAACTGTCAGATAAATAACTGAAATCAGGCTACTTTATAATATATCCTTCATAAATTCTCCTATATGAAGCACACTCTGATATTTGTGAGAATTAAATGAGTTATCATAAAAGAAAAAAATTAAATGAGTTATCACATAAAAAATAGTTGGAACTGTATTTGGCACATAGCCAACATTCTATACAATTAACTTGTTAAAAATGCATAACTGCATGACAAATAGTGCTAAGTTTGCTGTAACAAGATAGGTAGTGAATATTTGGAACTGAGTACTATGTTAGGATTGGAGATTTTTCTAAAGATAAATTTTTGAGAGATAATTTTTGCTCATATTCTGGGGTAGTTTTAAGGTAGCCCTACTTTATTTCACAGTGGTCGATTATGCAAAATTTGTAGATGTTTCTATATGAAAGAAAATACAGGCAAAATTACAAAAGGATCATCCTTATACCATGTTTATGAAAACATTGTCCAAATGTGAACCTAATTGTTTTGTTTTCCCCCCGGTGAATTTTTGTAGAGTTATGCTATTGTGATAGAAAGAAAGAGTGGAAATATTATATCACCTTAGTTTAATGGCTACAGCAAAATGATGAAAATTATGACTACAGAAAAATGATGAAAATAAAGTAATTTGTAATTAGGGAAGCTGAAAAAAGAAAAGAAAGCCTTAAAGGAAACAAAATATGGTTTAATGTTTTTATCCAAAATTATTTAATATGCTGTAAATATGTATAACCACACAATCTAAGTCTTACAAATAAGTTTCAGTCAAAACCTTGGAGGAGAAAAGTAGAAGGAAGAGCATTTTATATTGAAAACATTTCTACTCAGCAGAACCTATATCTTAGTAACATTCTGTTAATAAAAACTTAGACTTAACATTCAAATTCCCTTTGCATGCATGAGAAAGACTTCACACTTTCATGTGAGTAAAGACCATCCTTAAGGTAGTGAGTGACAGTAAAACTTTCTGACATAATGCCATTTATTTAAGCTGCACAATACCAGATCTGTTATGTAAAACAACTCTTTCTGTCTTGGTCTCAAGAATTTCTTGACTTGTAGAACTCTATAGAGATTCAAGTATAGATAACTCACAATATTCTTTCCAAATAACTTCATACAATAGTCATCTAAACTGTTAGGGGTTCAACTGTGTCCCTCCAGTAAAGATATGTTGAAATTCTAACCCCTAGTATCTCAATCAGAATGTGACATTAAAAATGGTGTCCTAGTAGTAGACTTAATTTGTAAACATGAACTAATTAATAGAATGTGTCCCTAACCCAATATGACTGGTGTCTTTAAAAGACGACTTCCCTGTGAAGATATGAAAACACACACGGAGAATGCCATGTGGCAACAAAGGCAAAGATTAGAGTCATGTGGCTTCAAGTCAAGGAATGCTAAAGATTGCTTGCAGGTCACTGGAAGTTAGGAAGAGACAAGGAAGGATTTCCCCTATAGCTTTCAGAGAGTGTGTAGTCCTGAGAAAACTTTGATTTTGTTCTTCTAGACTCCAGAACCGTAAGCTAATAAATTTCTGCTTTGTAAAGCCACCCTATTTGTATCTACTTTATTACAACAGACCTGGGAAGATCATACAAAGACCTAAAGGATTTCTCAGCTAGAGTCTCTGTATATGTAGACATTTCTTTCTACATATGTGGCGCAAGTTATTGGCTCATTGCATCTCTCCTTCCTTAATTTATTCTTTAGGGAACTACTTCCTAGTTTGATATAAAGTTACTTAGTTTGATTCTAGATTCCATTCCACTCTATTATAAATGTGACCTTAATTAACCTTATAATCCATTGGCTTTCAAGGACAGCTTCCTTGAAAACAATGCTACAGTGCTATTCAATTGCTAAAGTAATATCATGCCATAAAGCTATTCATAGAAATGGCCCTTGAATATTAAAAGCTTCCATCACTTGGAACTTATGTAAACACTGTAATATAAATGTAACTTATCTTGGCTTCCAAAATGACAGTCTAAAAGGTAGAGTAGAAAGATGCCTTTTGAACACTGCTCACAAATAATGTGATAAAACTATAACATAAAAAGCATGTAATTAAGAATAGCATACAAAGAAGCTTAAATTTAGAGAATTCTAAATATATTTACTGGAAATTAGCAGATTATCTTTACAATAAGGCTTCTTGATTATAAAATAATTTGAGAATGTAAGTAGAGATGTTTATTTTGTATTCATATAATGTTCTCAATATCAATTTCCCCTATGTTGAAAATTTGACACACTGTAATTCAGAAGGTCTTAATTTTTTAAAACAAATTTTATTAAAAGGTCATTTACAGCACTGCTAAGAAGAAAGTTTTAAAGTACTTGAGATTAAATTGTTTTGTTTGCTCACAGTCTGCAAAGGTACGGTTTGTAGCACTAATAATAGGCTTTTATTAAACAAATATATGTCAACTTTCAGTTCGAAGGGCTCCATATAAAGCTATAATTACTACTCATATTTCTTAAGTATTGCAAAAGTTAAAGAATGGTTTAAATAAGTGAAGGTATAGTTACCAAACATGTCCTATTCAATATCTGAATATTTTAGCTGCTATTTCCCTCAGTGGCATTTAAATCAAAGTAAGAATAGCTTGACCAAATGCAAAGAAAATTACTTAATTCAGTATAGCATTTTAGATCCTGCTATTAAGCAATATATATATATATATATATATATATAGTTTCATATCATATAATTTTCTAGGAAAATAAGAATAAAGGACTACAAATATATTATTTATATTAACGTAACATTCTCAGAGTGATTTTTGAGACATAAGCATCTGTTTGTTTCTTGCAAACATGAAAGTAATACCCTGTATGTTAATCACCATAAATGGAGAAGATCTCTAAAAAAATTAGATTACCCATGAATTCACCTAAAAGAGATCAACACTGTTCAACTAATCAAAGTATTTCTTGCCAAGGTCCTATGTTATTAAATATTTTTGTACTGTATGTTCATGACTGCTTTCTTTAAATCATGGGGATGACTCAGGATTTGTATCTATTATTGGTTTTTAATTGTTGCCAGTGTTTTACTGCAACAAATATTTCTGTTATGAACTTATATATAGGTAAATCTTCAGGCACACTGTGATTAGCTTTTAGAAGAAGGATTAAGAGTCAAAGAGCATACAATTATTACTATGTTGTCTTCTAGAAAGAAGCTCCCAATTTACACTGAAGAGTGTCCTATTAAAAGTAAAGTAATGCAATATAGATATTGGCCTGAAGTTTTCTTTTTTTGTTGTGTCTCTGCCAGGTTTTGGTATTAGGATGATGCTGGCTTCACAGATTGAATTAGGGAGAAGTCCCTCCTTTGAAATATTTTTTGAATAGCTTGTAGGAATGGTACCGGCTCTTCTTGGTACATTTGGTAGAATTCAGCTGTGATTCCATCTGGTTCTGGGTTTTTATTTTAAGTTGGTAGGCTATTTATTACTTCTTCAATTTCAGAACTCATTATTGGTCTTGTGGGGATTCAGTTTCTTCCTGGTTCAGTCTTGAAAGGGGGTATAGGTCCAGAAATTAATCCATTTCTTCTAGATTTTCTAGTTTATGTGCCTAGAGGTGTTTATAATATTATCTGGTGGTTGTTTGGTATTTCTGTGGAGTCAGTGATAATATTTCCCTTATCATTTCTGATTGTGTTTATTTGAATCTCATCTTTTCTTTTTTGTTAGTCTAGCTGGTGAGCTATTTTATTAATTTTTTTTAAAAACCAACCTCCTGGATTCATTGATCTTAGGATACTTTTACTGTGTCTCTGTCTCCTTCAGTTCAGCTCTGATTTGGGTTATTTCTTGTCTTCTGCTAGCTTTGAGATCCATTTGACATTTGTTCTGTAGCTTTTTGGTTTTGATACTAGTGTTACAGCCCAATCACTCCTCAGTTCAACTAGGTCTAAGTTCTTGTCCCATGACCAAGAAGAATAAAGCACGCAGACACCAGAGAAGGAGTAATGTAGAACAAAGTTTTATTAAGCAACAGAAAAGCTCTCAGCAAAGAGAGGGGACCCAAAGAGGGTTGCCAGAAATGGGGCTGTGTTCTGGGGTTTTTATGTGTCAAAGATGAGGAACTCTTCAGTGGTTCTGCCCAAATGGGAAGGGCAAAGTTCCTCCTAGGGGTGCTGCATCTAATCACCAAGACAAAGGGAAAAATGTCTCTGGGTTATGTCCTAGGCCACTGGGCCTGTGATGGGAAGGTATGCCACTAAGGGAAAAATAGTTTCCTGGGCTAGGTCCAGGTCCCCCCCTGCTGTGTATAGCCTGAGACTTGGTGCCCTGCATCTCAGCTGCTTCAGCTGTAGCTAAAAAGGTCCAAGGTGCATCTCAGGCCATTGCTTCAGTGTGTAAACCCCAAGCCTTGGCAGCTTCCATGTGCACAGTGCACAGAAGTCAAGAATTGAGGTTAGGCAACCTCCGTCTAGATTTCAGAGCATGTGTGGAAATATCTGGATGTCTAGGAAGTAGCTTGCTGCAGGGGAAGAGTCTTCATGGAGAACCTCTTCTAGGGAAATGTGGAAGGGAAATGTGGGTTCAGAGTCTCTACACTGAGTCTACATTAGGGCACTACCTAGTGGAGCTGTGAGAAGAGGGTCACAATTCTCCAGGCCCCAGAATGGTAGATCTATCAACAGCTTGCACTGCGTTCCTGGAAAAGCTGCAGACACTCAATGCCAGTCATGAAAGCAGCGGGAGGGAGGTTGTACCCTGCAGAACCACAGGGTCAGAGCTGACCAAGGCCATGGGAGTCCACCTCTTGAAGATATCAGCATGTCCTGGATGTGATACATGGATTCAAAGGAAATCATTTTGAAACTTCAAGGTTTAATGACTGCCCTATTAGATTAAGACTTACATGGGGCCTGTAGAGCCTTTGTTTTGGCCAGTTTTTCCCATTTGGAACAAATGTATTTACCCAGTGTCTGTTCCTCCATTGTATCTAGGAAGTAACTAACTTGCTTTGATTTTACAGGCTCATAGGCAGAAGGGACTTGCCTTGTTTCAGATAATACTTTGAACTTGGACTTTTGAGTTAATGCTGGAATGAGTTAAGACTTTGGGGTAAAGTTGGAAAGGCATAATATTGTTTTGAAATGTGAGGACGTGAGATTTTTGAGGGGCCAGGGTAGAATGATATGGTTTGTCTGTGTTCCCCCTCAAATCTCATTTTGAATTGTAGTTCCCATAATCCACATGTTGTAGGAAGGACCCAGTGGGAGGTAATTGAATAATGGAGGTGGTTATGCTCGGTTATGCTCATTCTGTTTTCATGACAGTGAGTTAGTTTTCATGAGATCTGATGGTTTTATAAGGGACTTTTCCACCACTTTGATGGTTCTTCTCCTTCCTGCCACCGTGTGAAGAAGGATGTATTTGCTTCCCCTATCACCATGATTGTAAGTTTCTGGAGGCCTACCCAGCCATGCTGAACTGTGAGTTTCTTTCCTTTATAAATTACCCAGTCTCAGGTATGTCTTTATTAGCAGTGTGAGAACAGACTAATACAAGCTATTATTAAAAATCAAAAAATAACATGTGGATAAAGTTGCAGAGAAAACGGAACACTTATACATTGTTAGTGGAAGTGAAAATTAGTTCAACCATTGTGGAAGACAGTATGGAGATTCCTCAGAGGTCTAAAAATAGAAATATCATTTGATCCATCAAATCCATTATTGGATATTTACCCAAAGGAATAATAAATCATTCTATTATAAAGACACAGGTATGCAAATGTTCATTACAGCACTATTCACAATAGCAAAAGCATAGAATCAACCTAATACCCACCAATGATAGACTGGATTAAGAAAATGTGGTATGTGTACACAATGGAATACTATGCAGCCATAAAAATTAACAAAATAATGTCTTTCAGAGGGACATCAATGGAGATGGAGGCCATTATTCTTATCAAACCAACACAGAAACAGAAAACCAAATACCACAAATTCTCACTTATAAGTGGAATCTAAATGATGAGAACACATGGATACACAGAGGGGAATAACATACACTGGGGCGTATCAGAGGCTGGAGGATGGGAAGAGGAAGAGAATCAAGAAAAATAACTAATGGGTGCTAGGCTTAATACATGGCTGGTGAAATAATCTGTACAGCAAACCCCCATGACACACGTTTATCTGTGTAACAAACCTGCACATGTACCCCTGAACATAAAATAAAGTTAAAAAAGTTACACCTTAGAAAAATATCTTAGGATTTAATAATCATTGATGTTTGAAATGTAGCTGTGGTTTGATTGATATGTCTAAGTTTATTTTTCCATAGATATAATTTTGTACATAGTTAAAATATAGTTTACAAAGAATTTGAAGTCTACCTTTTTACTTTTCAGTAGCAAGTCAATTTGCTGCTGAAAAATTCTCACATTTATTATGAGTACATTATAGCTCGTAAATTAGACATGTCCTTTTTCTAAAGAAGGAACTCAGTTCATTTCTAATTTTCCATAATTTTTTTTACCTTTTAGACATGTAAATTTTAAAATAGTCATTTACTAAAAACAAATTCCACTGAAAGAAATACTACTTTATAAAATAGAGTCAATTTAAATAAAATTTTATGTTAGTAATGGTGGGGCTGTTGCCAAAGTATCATACCAATTTCAATAACAGTAGGAAAAAATCCTTATACCAACTTTTTTTTTTTTTTTTGAGGCGGAGTCTCGCTGTGTCGCCCGCACTGGAGTGCAGTGGCCGGATCTCAGCTCACTGCAAGCTCCGCCTCCCGGGTTCACGCCATTCTCCTGCCTTAGCCTCCCGAGTAGCTGGGACTACAGGCGCCCGCCACCTAGCCCGGCTAGTTTTTTTTTTTTGTATTTTTAGTAGAGACGGGGTTTCACCGTGTTAGCCAGGATGGTCTCGATCTCCTGACCTCGTGATCCGCCCGTCTCGGCCTCCCAAAAGTGCTGGGATTACAGGCTTGAGCCACCGCGCCCGGCCCCTTATACCAACTTTTAAACATTATCTCACTAGTGTTGAAATCTATGTAGCATAGTAGTCAATATCCAAGACACTGGAGTTATTCTCCGTGGCTAAAATACGAGCTTCTACCACTTTCCAATTGATTAATACTAGCAAAATTTTCTTAGGTTTTTTGTGTCTCAGTCATCTGTAAAACGTGTAATACTATCCATTTTACTTTGCTGTTTGGTGCAATAAAAGAATATATTCATCTAAAGTGTTTAGGATAGAATTTTGCATATCGTGATAAAAATTCACTGTAAAATGTTGTTATTAATATAGTTTAATAATGCATGATTCAACTTAACGTATAAACTGTAACTAATTGATTTTAATAAATACATATTCAATATTTGAAATTTGTAACATATTATAGAATATCCATCATTTATTTAAAAAGAAATCACTTATTTGCCAATCTTGTTACAGCACTAACAGCTCCCTACTCCTTCAAATTAGCTACTTTTCTTGGTAACTTCTTGCTTGTTAGCCTGCATTATCAAGATTCAAAACTGGTAACATTCACTGAAACAGTGTTAAATGCTTTTGTTTTATTGTAAAATTATGTTATCCTTTATCATAAAAAGGTAACTCTATCATAAAAATAATATAAACATGCTTAAAAATTGTATAACACATAAGCACATTATGTGATATTTAATAAAAAGGTCAAAATAAAACATTAAATTAAGTATTTGTCTTTGCATCAGATCAAATCATTATCAGTTTTGTTTAAATTTTAAGAAGCAAAATAATAGCAGCTTGAATTCCAAATCTAATATATGCTAGAACTCAATGTGTTAGATTTCCAAAGCTAATCTATTGCATTGCTGTCCTAATGATTTCTCACCGTTGATCACTTGTGTATTATTCATTGGAATTTTCATTCATTTACACTGTCAGTAGTTTATCTAATTTGTTTTAAGATTATCAGCAAACAAAACAATACTTTATCCTTAGACATTAGATTTCATAGTTTGGATTTAATTTCAAACATGTCTTAAAACTTAGGCTTGAGAAGGATTGCAATGTATGTCCGTGATACTGAAAATGTATTTTATCTATGATTGTTTCATATCAGTTCAATTTGTCTGGAGTTTTTCTAGATTAAGGAAAACAGTCAAATCAGTCTTAAGTCTGTATTGTTTTACAAATGAAATACAGTTTAGTTTCACACAATTTTTAAAGCATATGAAAATGCCTCGTTGTTGTTGTTGTTGTTGTTGTTGTTGTTGTTGTTTACGGAGTCTGGCTTTGTCGATCAGACTGGAGTGCAGTGGCGCTATCTCTGCTCACTTCAAGCTCCTCCTCCTAGGTTCACACCATTCTCCTGTCTCAGCCTCCCAAGTAGCTGGTACTACAGCCGCCCGTCATCACGCCAGGCTAATTTTTTTATTTTTAGTAGAGACGGGGTTTCACCGTGTTACCCTGGATGTTTTCGATCTCCTTACCTCGTGATCCACCCACCTTGGCCTTTGAAAGTGCTGGGATTACAGGCGTGAGCCACTGCGCCAGGCCTCAATGTTGATTTTTGACTGAGATAGATAGATAGATAGATAGATAGATAGATAGATAGATAGTGTGATGAGCTGGCTCAATTGCAAATTTTAGGACTTCTACACTGAGGAAATTAGTTCTAGCATTACCTTTTTCAAATCTCCATCAGTTTTTTCTATTCGTGAGAGAACTTACACACATATGGATCTCTAACCTTAAAGTAGGTCCTCTTGAAGTATTTTTATCTTGTGTAATTTTCTGTACCCTGGAATGTCTTAATGATTTACTGTCTATTTAAGTGTTATTTGGTCATTTTATATTAATATTTTGCAGTACGAGTTTAATTGTATGAATTAATTATTTATTATTGTTTTCACTGTTCATTGGGAATTGTTTAATTCAAACTCAATCTTTGTCTTTTACAACCTGTACCCTTTTCTATTTTAAAATCAACAATACATTTCAACTATTATTGAATCCTTTTTGTATTGTTAGACATAATCCATTTTCGGAGTTAATATATTTTTATTCTTTCCCTAACTGCTTTTCTATGTTTTCTGTTCAAAGCATTATTATGATGTTCTTTGATTATTCTGAGGATTTATCATTCTTCTTTCCATTTAAATTATTGTCTATCAATTCTTATAAACAATACTCTATTTGTTTAAAAGTTATTTGATAATATTTTTCATGAAATAAGAGGAGAGAATGCCCTATGGACTCATATTCAGCCTTCCATTTTTAATATTCCTATACCTACTAATCTTTTTAAAAAGCTTAATTTACCATAAATGCATACTCACAATAAAAATAAAAATAATGCAGAAAAATCAAATGTTAAAAGCAAAAGTTTTCTTTCTTCAATTGAGTCATACCTTCTTTCCAGAATATTTACATATATCTACAGTTCAAATATTAAATTCATCATGATTTAGCTTTAACGAATTTTGATTATTTTACTTACTAGCTTACGGAAACATTGTTCTCCAACCATGTGTTCATTTTAGAAATATAGTGGCATTTACTTGACCCCGATATAGTTTAGTATATCAGGTTGGCATTAAACATAAAATCTTGTTTTAAAATTCTTGCTGAAATGCAAATAATAATAATGGTATTATCTTTTAAAAGTGATTCCTCACTATACTCAATGTTATACTAATTTTGTGTTGGACATTAGATGATAAAAACTTTTGAATGCTTGCCATTCTAAAGTGGAAGACTAAAAAATATCAAAATAAATTTAGACCATAAGAATGGCTCAGAACCAAAGACAAGAACCACATGATTATCTCAATAGATGCAGAAAAGGCTTTTGACAAAATTCAACAGCCCTTCATGCTAAAAACGCTCAATAAATTCGGTATTGATGGAACGTACCTCAAAATAATAAGAGCTATTTATGACAAACCCACAGCCAATATCATACTGAATGGGCAAAAACTGGAAAAATTCCCTTTGAAACTGGCACAAGACAGGGATGCCCTCTCTCACCACTCCTATTCAACGTAGTGTTGGAAGTTCTGGCTAGGGCAATCAGGCAAGAGAAAGAAATCAAGGGTATCCAGTTAGGAAAAGAAGAAGTCAAATTGTCCCTGTTTGCAGATGACATGATTGTATATTTAGAAAACCCCATTGTCTCAGCCCAAAATCTCCTTAAGCTGATAAGCAACTTCAGCAAAGTCTCAGGATACAAAATTAATGTGCAAAAATCACAAGCGTTCTTATACACCAGTAACAGACAAACAGAGAGCCAAATCATGAATGAACTTCCATTCACAATTGCTTCAAAGAGAATAAAATACCTAGAAATCCAACTTACAAGGGATGTAAAGGACCTCTTCAAGGAGAACTACAAACCACTGCTCAGTGAAATAAAAGAGGACACTAACAAATGGAAGAACATACCATGCTCATGGATAGGAAGAATCAATATTGTGAAAATGGCCATACTGCCCAAGGTTATTTATAGATTCAATGCCATCCCCATCAAGCTACCAATGACTTTCTTCACAGAATTGGGAAAAACGGCTTTAAAGTTCATATGGAACCAAAAAATAGCCTGCATTGCCAAGACAATCCTAAGTCAAAAGAACAAAGCTGGAGGCATCACGCTACCTGACTTCAAACTATACTACAAGGCTACAGTAACCAAAACAGCATGGTACTGGTACCAAGAGATATAGACCAATGGAACAGAACAGAGTTCTCAGAAATAATACTACACATCTATAGCCATCTGATCTTTGACAAACCTGAGAGAAAAAAGAAATGGGGAAAGGACTCCCTATTTAATAAATGGTGCTGGGAAAATTGGCTAGCCATAAGTAGAAAGCTGAAACTGGATCCTTTCCTTACTCCTTATACGAAAATTAATTCAAGATGGATTAGAGACTTAAATGTTAGACCTAATACCATAAAAACCCTAGAAGAAAACCTAGGTAATACCATTCAGGACATAGGCATGGGCAAGGACTTCATGTTTAAAACACCAAAAGCAATGGCAGCAAAAGCCAAAATTGACAAATGGGATATGATTAAACTAAAGAGCTTCTGCACAGCCAAAGAAAGTACCATCAGAGTGAACAGGCAACCTACAGAATGGGAGAAAATTTTTGCAATCTACTCATCTGACAAAGGACTAATATCCAGAATCTACAAAGAACTCAAACAAATTTACAAGAAAAAAACAAACAACCCCATCAAAAAGTGGGCAAAGGATATGAACAGACATTTCTCAAAAGAAGACATTCATACAGCCAACAGACACATGAAAAAATGCTCATCATCACTCGCCATCAGAGAAATGCAAATCAAAACCACAATGAGATACCATGTCACACCAGTTAGAATGGCAATCATTAAAAAGTCAGGAAACAACAGGTGCTGGAGAGGATGTGGAGAAATAGGAACACTTTTACACTGTTGGTGGGATTGTAAACTAGTTCAACCATTATGGAAAAGAGTATGGCGATTCCTCAAGGATCTAGATCTAGATGTACCATTTGACCCAGCCATCCCACTACTGGGTATATACCCAAAGGATTATAAATCATGCTGCTATAAAGACACATGCACACGTATGTTTATTGCGGCACTTTTCACAATAGCAAAGACTTGGAATCAACCCAAATGTCCATCAGTGACAGACTGGATTAAGAAAATGTGGCACATATACACCATGGAATACTATGCAGCCATAAAAAAGGATGAGTTTGTGTCCTTTGTAGGGACATGGATGCCCTGAAAACCATCATTTTTAGCAAACTATCACTAGAACAGAAAACCAAACACCGCATGTTCTCACTCATAGGTGGGAACTGAACAATGAGATCACTTGGACTCGGGAAGGGGAACATCACACACTGGGGCCTATCACGGGAAGGGGGGAGGGGGAGGGGGAGGGGGAGGGTTTGCATTGGGAGTTATACCTGATATAAATGACGAATTGATGGGTGCTGACGAGTTGATGGGTGCAGCACACCAACATGGCACAAGTATACATATGTAACAAACCTGCACGTTATACACATGTACCCTAGAACTTAAAGTATAATAATAATAATAAAAAAGAATGGCATAGATAGATGGATAGATATTGATAGGTATATAGATAGATACATAGATAGATAGATACATACATGCACACATATGTACGTACATACATACATACATAGATGAATGTAAGGCAGAGAAATGAAGATAACAATGTTAATACTTTAGTGACAATCACCTTGTATCCATCTTTAAATGATTTTATTTTGGAGGAAAAGACTTTGTTAAACAAATAGTATCTATCAGTTCATTCTATATTAATTATTTAATATTTTCAGTCATTATAATTGAGAGGCAAATTGCTTTTCCAAACCTCTTATTTTGGTCTTCTTATTTAGGCTTTTCAGAAATGTATGATAAGTAACTCTTAGCCGACTGCATTAAAAACAAGCATGCTAAATACAGTACATAATACACCAAGCACGCTAAATACAGTACATAATAAGGTGATAACAAGTATTAGTTACCACCGTACTCAGATGAACTCGCTCTAGAAATTCAAGGCAAAACTATATATAATCAATTAGTGATAGAGTAATGACACTCCACAAGAAAGGCATCACTTCATGTGGTTTACTTTTTAGACATACATAAAGTGTAGCAGAGACAAAATATATTGAGATAAATTTGTATTAGGTTTACCCTGCCAATATGTTACATGCTGGCATTATCATATCATAAGCATTAGAAAGCATACAATTTACAAGAAAATCTCTTCCAATTTTTTTTTTTTTTTTTGAGACGGAGTCTAGCTCTGTCGCCCAGGCTGGAGTGCAGTGGCGCGATCTCGGCTCACTGCAAGCTCCGCCTCCTGGGTTTACGCCATTCTCCTGCCTCAGCCTCCCGAGTAGCTGGGACTACAGGCGCCCGCCACCTCACCCGGCTAGTTTTTTGTATTTTTTAGTAGAGATGGGGTTTCACATCTCTTCCAATTTTTAAAAGCAGCCACAAAACTTGGTATAATTTATTTAAAGTTGTAAAGGTACTTGTAGTAAGAAATTGTCAGCTGATGGTTTCTATAATAGAATTAATATATATTAGTATATATCCTACAGTAGAATATATGTATGTGTGTATATATATAAACAGAAAGTAGGATTTATATGTAGTATGTGAAACATATATTTTATGTAATAATGTGTTGAGTAGTTTATTCTTGCAAATCAGAAATTTGAAGGATATGAATAGGAGTGATTCGTGTATCTTATTCAAAATGTATGAATTTAACAATTTTTTATTTGCTATTTATACAGGCAGATAATGCTTTATTTTTAAAATAATTAATTCCAGGAACAAGGTCTCACTTACACAAATATATGTAACACTTAGCAAATTTTTTTAATTTTTAATTTTTGTAGGTATACAGTCAGCGTACAGATTTATGGGGTACATGAGATGTTTTGGCAAAGGCATGCAATGCATAATTATCACATCATGGAGAGTGGGGTATCCATCCCCTCAGGAATTTTTGTGTGTGTGTTACAAGCAATCCAATTATGCTCTTTTAGTTATTTTTAAATGTAAAATCATGTTGTTATTGACTTTAGTCCCCTGTTGTGCTATCAATTTCTAAGTTTTATTCATTTTTTCTACTAGCAATTCTTAGAGAATATCCTTGCGAGGGGAATGTAGAACTTGATTGATTATAACATTATAAAAAATAGAAACAAATAGAAAAGTATATATTATAAGATATGCAGTGATTTTATTTTATTATTTATTTATTTATTTATTCATTTATTTATTTTGTGACAGAGTCTAACTCTGTCACCCAGGCTGGAGTGCAGTGGCTCAATCTCAGCTCACTGCAAGCTCTGCCTCCTGGGTTCATACCATTCTCCTGCCTCAGTCTCCCAAGCAGCTGGGAATGCAGGCTCCCACCACCATGCCTGGTTAATTTTTTTTTTTTTTTGTAGTTTTAGTACCGATGAGGTTTCACCATGTTAGCTGGGATGGTCTCGATCTCCTGACCTCGTGATCTGCCCACGTCAGCCTCCCAAAGTGCTGGGATTACAGGCATGAGCCACCGCGCCTGGCCGTGACTTTATTTTACAATAAGATCTGAGATAAATATTACTTTATTGCATTCTTCACTTTTAAAAGTGTCTAAAAGTATAAATGAGGCTGGGCATGGTGGCTCACACCTGTAATCCCAGCATTTGGTGAGACTAAAGCACGAGGGTCACTTGAACCCAGGAGTTTGAGACAAACTTGGGCAATATAGTGAGACCCTATCTCTACAAAAATTTAAAAAAATTAGCCAGATGGGGTAGCACATGCCTTTAGTCACAGTTATTTGGGAGGATGAGATGGGAGGATCCCTTGAGCCTAGCAGGTCTAGGCTGAGGCTGCAGGACGTAATTGTGCCACTGGACTCTAAATCTGGGCCACAGAGTAAGACACTGTCTGAAAACAAACAAACAAACAGATATATATATATATATACACACACACACACACACACTTCCCTGTGAGTGTGTGTGCCTGTGTGTAAAACTAGCTCTATTTCTGCTTATATGTTAGTAAAATGTCAGGTGAGTCCATATGCTCTAATTCTTATTTGCTAAATTTCCAAAAGCATAAAATATTTTTCATATATAAAATTATTCAAAAGTTATTTATGAGATACAAAACAACAAAAAATTGTATTTTACCAGTAACATGTTGGGTATACAATATAAAGGCCCTGGGCGTGTCATTGAGAGAATTAAAGATTAGTAAAATACAATCTCTTCACACATATACAAATGTTAATCAAATAATAAATACATATTTGAACACTCAGACTATAATAAACATAATTTCCCCAGAGGGGAAATATTTCTGGCTGAAAGATATCTGGAAAGTCTCCAAATAAGTTATATTTGAGCTACATCATGTATCGATATTGCTACTGCCTTGCTTTCATCCAGTGATACCCTGGTTAAAATGACCATTATTTATATTTTTAATTCTTATTTAATGAGATTAGATTTGATGATATCATAGGTAGAGATCACACATCAACACACATATGTATAGTCCATTGGATGTATTATTATGTTGAGGGTTATAATCAATCTAAAGGACAAATGTAACCTTGAATCAGTGACTCTTATTTGAAACTGCAAAATGTCATTTTCTGTATTCCTCCTCCCACCATTTTCATGAACTTAGTAGTAGACTAATCTCACCTAATCTTTCCTTAGATCCTTTTATTGTTGATTAAACATCTTCATATTAGAGGCTCACTTTCTATCTCTTAGAAACAACTCATCATATGATCTCATTGATGACTTTAGCAGGATAGCTTCTCTGCTGTCAACAAATAAAATAAAACAAAATATCAGATTCTCCACATTTTGCGTTTTCCCAATCCCAGCATCTTTTTCATTTCTCTCAGAATATTTTTTCCTAATTGTTAATATCAGCAAGGTCTCTTGGCACCTTGTTAGTCCTCTACCCTGCTTCTGTTTGGAGTTCATTCTTATACCCTACCCACAGATTAATTTAGAAATTATATTTTTGTCGTGTTTTAAAGAATTAATTAAACGTATGTAAATAAAATGCAGCTTACGTTGATAATTCAAATTGGTAAGTTATGTCATAATTCAACCATTCCTTATTACTAATTTTTTTTTTTTTTGAGACAGAGTCTTGCTAAAGTGCAGTGGCAGCATCTTGGTTCACTGCAACCTCTGCCTCCCGGGTTCAGATGATTCTCCTGCCTCAGCCTCCTGAGTAGCTGAGAGTACAGGCACCTGCGACCATGCCTGGCTACTTTTTGTATTTTTATTAAACACAGGGTTTCACCATGTTGGCCAACCTGGTCTTGAACTCCTGACCTCAGATGATCTGCCCACCCTGAGTAATTTTTTAACCTTTGAAAAATTTATCTTACCTCATACAATTGCAGCAGATTTAAAACTGTCAAGGAATTCCAATAACACAGGAAGAATTTGTAAAGGCCCTTAAAAGTGAGATCATTTAAACGTGCATTACATTACTTTCAGATACCACTCAACCTAGACATAAAAATGAAGATTGAAAAGAGAAATAAGCATTCTGTATACCAATATTTCAAATTTATATTTAAGAGATGATATTTCATGCATGTGTATGTGTCTGTGTCTGACATTTTATTAGATTAAGTGATTTACTGATATATAGTATAAAAAAAGATAAGGAAAACTAGAGAAGAATCATTGTTTTCCCATACTAATCATGCTATTACCTTTGTCATGCTTAAAATATGACTAATATTTTGAATTCTAATATGTTTCAATTTAAAATAAAGCATTTGGAAACATGTAAACTTTGTATTTGAGCATATTAATCAGAATGAAACGTTTTAAAAGTACATTTCATTGCATACTTTCTTAACTCCAATATTTTCATTCATTTCCATAGACGTGTTTTCTCACTTCAGCTGAAATGCAAAAATAGTTACAAATTATGTTGCAAAAGACAAAGAAATTGTGTATAGAAAAAGTTTAGTTTTGACACCTATGGTATTTCTGTGGCTATTTCAATGGCACGAATCAGAGAAGTTTTTACATTAGAAATGAAAAAAAAATCCAGCTCTAAGAAGGAAGGACAAAGTTACTTTCAATACTGCTTATATTTTTATACATTTTAGTATTATACTAAATTGGACAATCAGAATGAAAGTAGTCCTTCGTAACTAGTAGCACAAAGATACAGTATTATTTAACAATTCTGAGAAAATGAAATATTCCAGAAATATGTGGTTTTCTCCCTTCACTATTCCTTCCATTTCACATTAAGCCAAACAAGTTCAAATTATGTAGCTCTCACATAATAACTTAATTTTGTTAATTGGCTAAGTCATATATTGGATTGTATAAAATAGTGTTGTAAGTAATGTTAGGTGCATAGACATCCTTGATTCTTTCCAAAATGTGTCTTTCTTGCCTAAAAGTGAATATTTTATTTTTGCATATAGTTCAACAGCAGTATTTATAAACCGAGAATTGTTTTTGCCTGTGAAATTAGTTAGGGAGGCTGTACACAGTTAAATACTGTCTAGTGCATGATTAAAAGAACATTTGAGGTTAACTTGGATATCATTGTTTGGTTTTACATGTTTACCTTTTACTGTGCTTTGTACTTGAAATATCTCTGTTTTTCTGAGCAATAGTCAGTGGTAGATGCAAACTGCATGGTACAAACAAATGAAATTTAAAATACGTGACCTTTTATGAAATACTCATCTACTTTGGTGCTGCTACTTCAGCCAAATTTTATGCTTTACGATCCACTGAACATTTCTTGTGACTGCCCTGCTTTGGGTCAGACCATTTTCAGGCTCAGAGCAACTTGTCTGTTTATCTAAGTGTTCCTTCTGCAGAATAGGTCATGTCAAATGTCACTGTTCACAAGGACTTCCTTTATAAAAATTGTTTTCTTGCATCTGAGATTCTATAAGCTTTTGTCCTACATACTAACCACTCACTATCATGTAGAAATTTTCCAGTGTTAAAACAGGCCTACTAAATATTAACTTTCATTTGTGTCCATTTTCTACCAACCTACTGTATCTATTTAATAACAAGATAATTTCAAATTAGCCATTAATGCTTCAAAATCTCTCTATATTGCTTAAATATCCACTTTCCACCTTATCTCCTACTTCATGGAAAAAAAATGAAAATGATCAAAATGTAACTCCTTGTAGATCTACAAATATACCTGCATCCACACTCATTCTCCATCCATCCTTCCTCTTAAAGTTCCTCAAATGCTTTTAATACTTTAAAACTGTTTATCAGTTTCATACATATCATGTTACCTTTTTATGCTACTATATTTTCCAAAATTTTATTTGTTTGCAAGTGATGTTTGATTATTTATTTGTACCTTTGTTATATCGCAGACAAAATTACAATATATAAATGAAACACAAATAAGAAAAGCAAAATGAACTACAGACAGCTAAGTATTCTGAACACATGTTACCTATCTTTCTAGCCCATTTTCTACAGAGACAGACAGACTTTTTTGCATTTTTTATTTTATTTATTATTATTATTATTTTTTGAGACGGAGTCTCGCTCTGTCGCCCAGGCTGGAGTGCAGTGGCCGGATCTCAGCTCACTGCAAGCTCCGCCTCCCGGGTTCCCGCCATTCTCCTGCCTCAGCCTCCCGAGTAGCTGATACTACAGGCGCCTGCCACCTCGCCCGGCTAGTTTTTTGTATTTTTTAGTAGAGACGGGGTTTCACCGTGTTAGTCAGGATGGTCTCGATCTCCTGACCTCGTGATCCGCCCGTCTCGGCCTCCCAAAGTGCTGGGATTACAGGCTTGAGCCACCGCGCCCGGCCGACTTTTTTATATTAAACTGTTAATATATCATGCAAACTTTCTACATGCGTATATATGTTTTTATGGCACTAATTGTTGTATTTCACAATCTGTTTTCCACCATCTAATTGCTCCTTCTCTTTTTTGAGAATCTTTCTTGGTTATTTTATTTTATTTTGGGTTCTTGAACTCCTTTACTTTATTGATTTCTCTCCCAATATCCCAAGTGTTTTTCAACCTAAAACTAAGAAAATGCATATTCTCCCCCATTTATTTTTCTCTTATATCTCTGTCCTTGCTCTCATTATTAAATTTATTCTGAGAACTCTCCATATGTCTTGAATTCTCTTCTTCAGATCTTGCTAATTTCTCAGTAGACTTAAATATAGTTTCTATTACCAAAATTCCTGTGAAAGTGTTCTTTTAAATGTCAACAATGACTCTTCATGTGAAACTATAATCTATTTTCATCCATTTATATGTTTTATCCTCATCTAGAAGAGTCCATGCACTAGCCATTATTTTCTCATTGAAACTACATTGTTGACAACTGTTTTAGGATATTCAACAGAAACACAATTAATAGGTATATAGATACAGATAATGACATACAAATATAGTAGGAGGACAGGTCCTTAGGTAGCATTGGCTGACCCAGCTCTCTCATTATAGTTCTCAGAACAACTGTGGAATATACTAAGACTGTAATGTCCTGAGATATGGAGGAACTGTCCAAAAACAATCCACACTATGCCATTATCCCTTATAGAAAAGGATATTCGGCCAGGCGCTGTGGCTCAAGCCTGTAATCCCAGCACTTTGGGAGGCCGAGACGGGCAGATCACGAGGTCAGGAGTTCGAGACCATCCTGGCTAACACGGTGAAACCCCGTCTCTACTAAAAAAATACAAAAAGCTAGCCGGGCGAGGTGGCGGGCGCCTGTAGTATCAGCTACTCGGGAGGCTGAGGCAGGAGAATGGCATAAACCCGGGAGGCGGAGCTTGCCGTGAGCTGAGATCCGGCCACTGCACTCCAGCCCTGGCGAGAGAGCGAGACTCCGTCTCAAAAAAAAAAAAGGGAAAGGATATTCTGCTTGAGCTCAGCAATTCAAGTTGTGCTCTGGTTATAAAAACTCAGGGCAGAGTACACTTAGGGTTCATCCACTGTGGTATGATGAAGGATCTGCACAGACCGGATTCCAGGTACCCTGGGCAGCTTTCCTGATCCTCAAGGGACTGCCTCACCATGAACCCAAGTCTTCTCTTTATTCTTGCTGCCTATCTGTAAGTAATAAATCTATTTTGCCTGACTTTTACAAATATTCTGTCTCACCAAACTCATACGAATGATAGAGGTCCTGGGGTTTGTTTTGCCCCCTCACAGCTCTCCTCACAGTGTTGGGACTGTTGCGGCAGCTAGGTTTACTCTAAGCCCCTGCCAGACCTACATTAAAATTATAGAAACTAGTGTCAATGCGGAGAATTCTTTTAAAATCTTCTTGTGTTTTCTCACCCTTTTACATAATGAATAAAATGTTGGTATGTTCTACCAGACAGAAAAATGAATTTTTTAAAAAGTTCCCTTTAGACTTGGTACAGAAAAGCCAAACATACTTTCCTTTAGCAATTCTGTAACAAAATATTGTATTTTAACAGCGTGTTATATCCTGAGAAACATCTCTTATCCTTGTCTGATCTTCTAAGAACCTCTCAGGGCAAACACAAGGTGTCATTCTTCTTTATATTCCACTCTGGGCCTAGAAACACCTTTTATGCTTCTTCAGTATTTGTTCGCCTTTTATGCCTCTCTGCCTCCTTCAAATAAATCATTTCATCAGTCATCCTGCCTATCACCCATCACCTCTCATTCCTAACTTTTTATCTGTAGTGTCTAATTTTCTACCACTTTTACTTTTGCCCTAAAATATTTTGTCTTTATTCCTGACACTATTTTTTGTCCATGTGCACCTCAAGTTATATTTTTATTCAAATGTATTTTCTCTCATTGATAAAATTCTTTAACGATGGTCACCCACATTATTTTTACATTTTCTCAAATCCATTTTAATCATACCGAAATTCTTTGCCATTTGCTTTTGAACTCACTATATTGGTACAACTGTACTTTTTTAGGTCACATACATCTCATACATTTATCATTTTCTTTTATTTTTACATTGTGTTTAAAAGTGCAAAAAAATCAATTACATCTCTAATTTATTTCAATGTTGACATCCATAAAAAAAGAGTCATTCTAGGTTACCCTCAGTCATTACCTCTTTTCATTCGTCCCTCTCTATTTTCCCTCATGTTTTCCTTTCATTCCTTCTCTTCTCCTTTTAACTCTGTAGTCTCTTCTAAAATTCCATTCTTTTTATAATTTATCACTTTATAAGGATAACTCTCACATCTACATCTTTAGAAATTACTTATTTTATCATCTCTATTTCCATTCTTCCTATTTATTTTCCTCTATTCTCAGTTCTTTCTGTTCATCTGCTTATGGCATCATGATTATTTCTTATTGTCCAAATTCAAATTATTGGGGTTATTGTTACTTTTGCAAATCAACAGTCATTGAATATTAACGTTAGCATTTAATTCCAATGAAGCAGATATTTGTCACTCCGTACTGTAGAACATAAAAATTAGAAACTCTGAGGGTATTTGCTCATAATTTTTTTCAAAGTCATAATTTTTTTTCATGTAATTTCATGGTTGAAAAAAATATTCATTTCTTTCTCTATGATTATAAAACGAAGTCCAGTCTTATTCCGCTATTAAATGCTTTTCATTATTAGGCCCATAATAATTATCTCGTTCATTTCCTTGGGATTATCATCACTAAAACTTAGCATCTGCCTATAGCATCCAAAGGAACTTTCATTTTTATTCAAGTCATTGTCAACAAATGGAAAACAGCAACGTCATCATCAAGAACAACAAAACAACAAAGAAACTATCTTTCCTATCTTCCCACTTTACTCAAATTGTTCCTTTTCTCTCTGTCTCTCTTTTTTTTTTTTTTTTTTTGTTCTTGTTGAGATAGAATCTTACGTTGTCATCTAGTCTTGAGTATAGTGGCGTGAACACAACTCACTGCAGCCTACACCTCCTAGGTTCTAGTGATCCTTCTGCTTCAGCCTCCTGAATAGCTAGGACTACAGGTGCACAGCACCACATCTGGCTAATTTTTGTATTTTTTGTAGAGATGACGTTTCACCATGTTGCCTATGCTGGTCTCAAACTCCTAAGCTCAAGCAATCCACGCACCTTGGCCTCCCAAAGTGCTAGAATTACATGTGTGAGCCATTGTGCCAAGCGTGTTCTACCTTTCCATAATGAATTAATCCTTTTCACTTAATGAAACCAGATGCTTTTGGTAAGACTCAGGCCATAACCTCTCTTTTTCCAGCAAGTCTGCCTCAACAACCAGTCAGTCACACAGAAATATTTAGAAAACTGCCAGAGAAAGTGTTATTTATATTTTGTATGTGTTAGAAGTTGGAAGGATGTAATATTCTTTTGTATATGAGTTGCAAGCTGTTAGTTATGCTGCTCTTGGATACTTAACAATACTTGGATCCATTAACTATCTTCTTTTTATCCCCCTATCTCCACTACCTTTCCTAGCCTCTAGTAAACACCATTCATTCTCTATCATGAGTTAAATACATATTTTATCTCCAACATATTAGGGGTAACATGCAATATCTGTCAGTAAGTTAGAATGAATAATATCTAGTGTTTGGTAGCATGATAAGTCTTGATTGCTCTTCTTTTTTTAGCAATTATGGAATATTTTATGGAATATTCCATTGTTGGGATATGCTACAGTTTGTTTATCTATTTGTCTAAACATAAGTTTTCAACTCATTTGAGAAAATACCAAGGAATACAATCATTAGATTGTATGGTAAGGGTGTATTTAGTTTTGTAGGAAATTGCCATCTTATCTTCTAAAGTGGCTACACTATTTTGCATTCTCACCAGCAGTGAGTGGTATTTCCTTTTGCTCCATTTCCTTTTCAGCTTTTGGTGTTGCAGTGTTTTGAATTTTAGCCATTCTAGTACGGGGATAATGGTGTCTCACTGTTTAAATTTGCAATTCCCTAATGACATATGATAAGTATCTTTTCACATGCTTATTTGCCATCTTTATATTTTTGTGATGTGTCTGTTCAGAACTTTTTCCCATTTATAATTGTGTTGTTCATTTTCTTATGATTGAGTTTTAACCGTTTCTTGTATATTTTGAATAGTAGTCCTTTATCACATATGTATCTTGCAAATATTTTCTCCAAGTCTGGAGTTTGTCTTATAATTCTCCTGACAGTGTTTCCTAGGTCAGAAGAGTTTAATATTAATGAAATCCAGCTTATCAATAATTTCTTTCATAGATTGTGTGTTTAGTGTTGTCTCTAAAATGCCATTGCCAAACCCAAGGTTTTATGGATTTTCTCCTATACTAACTTCTAGGAACTTTAGAGTTTGACACTTTACGTCTAGGATGTGATCTATTTTGGGGAGCAGTATAAGATTTCTTTCTACATTGTTTCTTTTTTTTTTTGCAAGTGGATGTCAAGTTGTTTTAGCACCATGTGTTGAAGACTTTTTCTGTGTTATTGTCTTTTCTCCTATGTCAAAGATCACTTGAATGTACTTGCGTAGGTCTATTTCTGGGCTCTCTACTCTGTTTCACTGGCCTATTTGTCTCTTCTTTCACCAATACAACACTATCTTGATTACTACTGCTTTATTGTTAAATTTTGACATGGGGTAGTGTTAGTACTCTGACTTTGTTTCTCCTCAGTATTGTATTGATTATGCTGTACCTTTTACCTCTCCATGTACACTTTAATATTATTTTATCAATATCTACAAATTTTTTTTTTTATATTTGGATTGAGACTGCTTTAAATCTACAGATCAAGTTGGAAAGAAGTGACATCTTGACAAAATTAATTGAGTCTTCCTATCCATTGACGTGAAATAAGTCTCAGGCAACTAGAACTTATTTTTAAATTTCTTTCATTAGTTTTACAGTTTTCCCTATATAAATCTTATAAGTATGTTTGTTATAATTATACCTAAGTATTTTTGGGGTGTGGAATTCTGCATTTCTTACTTCTAGAATTTCCATATGACTTCTTTATTTTATAGTTAACAGTGGTATGAGAATTTTAAAGGTATCTGAAAACTTCTTTATATAAAGCTCTTTCAATTGTTTTTACAGCATATTGAGTCCTCAGGTTGTTTAGTCAAATGATCTTGATTTCTCTCATCCTTGGTTACTTTTTAGAATTGTACATTTGTATTTTAAGAATTTGAAATTTTAAGGCAAAGAATAATAGTAACATTTTACAGATAGTTCAATTGTCTCTCACAGGTTCTTAGAGGTGGTAGCAATCTAAGAACATCTCATATCAGTTTTGATAATGATGATAATTTTAAGATGTGCTTCAGTTTCTGTTAGTTAGACTACCCTTGCTTTACCCTTATTTCAAAAGAGTCATTTGATCATGTCCAAATATAAACTCTAATTTTGATTTAGTTGTCAATTTTTCTAGAGTCGTCTGATCATGCCCAAATATAAACTATAATTTTGATTTAGTCGTTAATTTTTCTCCTTAGTTTGTCAGCCTCTCAGCAACTTCATGAAAAATCATGTGAAACTCCAAGAAGAAAATGTTCTTAAATGCTTTAGAATTCTTCCCGGATTTTTTTTTATGTCTTGAATTTGTTTATGTAGATTCATGTTTTAAAATATTTTGTTTATTTTTTATGGCTGCCTTTGATGAGAAAATGAGTATAAATTTCCTAAAATGCCATTACTGCCAGTAGGAATATTTAATTATTTCTTAATATTTTAGTCCTTTAGCTTGTGATGTGTCAAGACTGTATCCACTATATGATAATCATTTTTTTTTTTTTTCTGACATGGTCTTGCTATGTCACCTTGGCTAGAGTGCAGTGCTACAATTTTGGTTCACTGAAACATCTGCCTCCCGAGTTCAAGTGATTCTCCTGCCTCAGCCTCCCAAGTAGCTGGGACTAGAGGTGTACACCACCAAGCCCAGTTAATTTTCATACTTTTTGTAGAGACAGGGTTTGGCCATGGTGGCTAGGTTGATTTTGAACTACTGACCTCAAGTGATCTGGCTACCTCGCTCTCACAAAGTGCAGGCATTAAAGGCATGAGTGACTGTGCCTGGGCGATAATCATCTTTATATATCTTTATCGTGTAATATTCATATCATTCTCTTAGTATAACAAATAATGAGTTTTTAGTAAATACTGATTGAAAGAATAAAAAGTTTCAAATACATGCACATATATAAATATATCATTTCAGCTGGGCACATTGACTCATGACTGTAATCCCAGTATTTTGTGTGATATTCCCCTCCCTGTGTCCATATGTTCTCTTTGTTCAACTCCCGCTTATGAGTGAGAACATGCAGTGTTTGGTTTTCTGTCCTTGTGTTATTTTGTGAGAATGATGGTTTCCAGCTTTATCCATGTCTCTTCAAAGGACATGAACTCATCCATTTTTATGGCTGTGTAGTATTCCATGGTGTATATGTGCCACATTTTCTTTATCCAGTCTGTAATTGATGGACATTTGGGTTGGTTCCAAGTCTTTGCTATTGTGAATAGTGCTGCAATAAGCATACATGTGCATGTGTCTTTATAGTAGAATGATTTATAATCCTTTGGGTATATACCCAATAATGGGATTGCTGGGTAAAATGGTATTTCTGGTTCTAGATCCTTGAGGAATTGCCACACTGTCTTCCACAATGGTTGAACTAATTTACACTCCCACCAACAGTGTAAAAGCATTCCTATTTCTCCACATCCTCTCCAGCATCTGTTGTTTTCTGACTTTTTAATGATTGCCATTGTAACTGGCATGAGATGGTATCTCATTGTGGTTTTGATTTGTATTTCTCTGATGACCAGTGATGATAAGCATTTTTTCATATGTCTGTTGGCTGCATAAATGTCTCCTTTTGAGAAGTATCTGTTCACATATTTTGCTTACTTTTTGATGGGGCTGTTTCTTTTTTTCTTGTAAATTTGTTTAAGTTCTTTGTAGATTCCGGACATTAGCCCTTTGTCAGATGGATATATAGCAAAAATGTTCTCCCATTCTGTAGGTTGCCTGTTCACTCTGATGATAGGTTCTTTTGCTGTGCAAAAGCTCTTTCGTTTATTACATCTCATTTGTCTATTTTGGCTTTTGTTGTCATTGCTTTTGGTGTTTTAGTCATGAAGTCTTTGCTCAAGTCTGTCCTAAATGGTATTGCCTAGGTTTCCTTCTAGGGTTTTATGGTTTTAGGTCTTACATTTAGGTCTTTAATCCATCTTGAGTTAACTTTTGTATATGGTGTAAGGAAGTGATCCACTTTCAGCTTTTTACATATGGTTAGCAAGTTTTCACAGCACCCCTTATTAAATAGGGAATCCTTTCCCCGTTGCTTGTTTTTGTCAGGTTTGTCAAAGATCAGATGGTTGTAGATGTGTGGTGTTATTTCTGAGGGCTCTGTTCTGTTCCATTGGCCTATATATCTGTTTTGGTACTCATACTATGCTGTTTTGGTTACTGTAGCCTTGTAGCATAATTTGAAGGCAGGTAGCATGATGCCTCCAGCTTTGTTCTTTTTGCTTAGGATTGTCTTGCTTATATGGACTCTTTTTTGATTCCATATGAAATTTAAAGTAGTTTTTTTCCAATTCTGTGAAGAAAGTCAGTGGTAGCTTGGTGGGGATAGCATTGAATCTATAAATTACCTTGGGCAGCATGGATATTTTCACCATATTGATTCTTCCTATCCATGAGCATAGAATGTTCTTCCATTTGTTTGTGTCCTCTCTTATTTCATTGAGCAGTGGTTAGTAGTTCTTCTTGAAAAGATCCTTCACATCCCTTGTAAGTTGGATTCCTAGGTATTTTATTATCTTTGTAGTAATTGTGAATGGGAGTTCACGCATGATTTGACTCTCTGTTTGTCTGTTCTTGATGTATAGGAATGCTTGTGCTTTTTACACATTGATTTTATATCCTGAGACTTTGCTGAATTGGCTTAATAGCTTAAGGAGATTTTGGACTGAAAGGTTGAGGTTTTCTAAATATGCAATCATGTCATCTGCAAACAGAGACAATTTGATTTCCTATTTTCCTAAATGAATATCTTTATTTATTTCTCCTTTCTGATTGCCCTGGCCAGAACTTCCAATACTATGTTGAATAAGAGTGGTGAGAGAAGGCATCCTTGTCTTGTGCCAGTTTTCAAAGAGAATGCTTCCATTTTTTGCCCATTCAGTATGATATTGGTTTGTCATAAATAGCTTTTATTATTTTGAGATAAGTTCAATCAATATTATTTTGAGATAAGTTCAATCAATTTATTGAGGGTTTTTATCATAAAAGATTGTTGAATTTTGTCCAAGACCTTTTCTGTATCTATTGAGATAACCATGTGGTTTTTGTCATTGGTTCTGTTTATGTGATAGATTACATTTATTGATTTGCATATGTTGAGTCAACCTTACATCCCAGGGATGAAGCCGATTTGATCATGGTGGATAAGCTTTTTGATGTGCTGCTGGATTTGATTGCCAGTATTTCTTAGAAGATTTTCACATAGATGTCCATCAGGGATATTGATAAAGTTCTCTTTTTTCTTGTGTCTCTGCCAGGCTTTGGTATCAGGATAATGTTGGCCTCATAAAATGAGCTAGGGAGATGGAGTCTCTTCATGTTAGTCAGGTTGGTCTTGAACTCCCGACCTCAGGTGATCTGTCCACCTTGGCCTCCCAATGTGCTGGGATTACAGGCATGAGCCATCATGCCCAGCCAGTCGTGCAGTTTTGAGTGAGCTTCTTAATCGTGAGTTCTAATTTGATTGCACTGTGGTCTGAGAGACTTTTTGTTGTGATTTCTGTTCTTTTACATTTGCTGAGGAGTGTTTTACTTCAATTATGTGGTCAATTTTAGAATAAGTGAGATATGGTGATGTGGATAAGATATATTCCATTCATTTGGGGTAGAGAGCTCTGTAGATGTGTATTAGGTCCACTTGGTCCAGAGCTGAGTTCAAGTCCTGGATATCTTTGTTAATTTTCTGTCTCACTGATCTGTCTAATATTGACAGTGCAGTATTAAAGTCTCCCATCATTATTGTGTGGGAGTCTAAGTCTCTTTGTAGGTATCTAAGAACTTGCTTTATGAATCTGGGTGCTCTTGTATTGGGTGCATATATATTTAGGATAGTTAGCTCTTCTTGTTGAATTGATCCCGTTACTGTTATTTAGTGGCCTTCTTTTTCTCTTTTGATCTTTGTTGGTTTAAAGTCTGTTTTATCAGAGACCAGGATTACAATATTACAATGCGTATTTTTTTTTTTTTGTATGTTTGTCTGTTTGTTTGTTTGTTTTTGCTTTCCATTTGCTGGGTAGATCTTCCTCTGTCCCTTTATTTTGAGCCTATGTGTGTCTTTGCACATGAGATTGGTCTCCTGAATACAGCATACTGATGGTTCTTGACTCTTTATCCAATTTGCCAGTCTGTGTCTTTTAATTGGGGCATTTAGTCCATTTACATTTAAGATTAATATTGTTATGTTTGAATTTGATCCTGTCGTTATGATGCTAGCTGGCTATTTTACCCATTAATTGATTCAGGTTCTTCACAGTGTCGATGGTCTTTACAATTTGGCATGTTTGTGCAGTGACTGGTACAGGTTGTTCCTTTCCATGTTAATGCTTCCTTCAGGAGCTCTTGTAAAGCAGACCTGGTGGTGACAAAATCTCTCAACATTTGCTTGTCTGTAAAGGATTTTATTTCTCCTTCACTTATGAAGCTTAGTTTGGCTGGATATGAAAATCTGGATTGAAAATTTTTTTCTTTAAGAATGTTGATTATTGGTCCTCACTCTCTTCTGACTTATAGGGTTACCACAGAGAGATCTACTATTAGTCTGATAGGCTTCCCTTTGTGGGTTACCTGTTCTTTCTCTCTGGCTGCCCTTAACATTTTTTCCTTCATTTCAAATTTGGTGAATCTGACGATTATGTGTCTTGGGGTTTCCCTTCTTCCCTTTGTGGTGTTCTCTGTATTTTCTGAATTTGAATATTGGTCTGTCTTGATAGGGTGGGGAAGTCCTCCTGGATAATATCCTGAAGAATGTTTTCCAACTTGGTTCCATTCTCCCTGTCACTTTCCGGCTCATCAATAAAATGTACGATTGGTCTCTTCACATAGTCCCATTTCTCTTGGAGGCTTTTTTTCATTTCTTTTGACTGTTTTTCTCTAACCTTGTCTTCTCTCTTTATTGCATTAATTTGATCTTCAATCATTGATCTCTTTCTTCCTTGTATTGGGTGCATATATATTTAGGAAATCATATATAATTAGAAGATCAAATTAATGCAATAAAGAGAGAAGACAAGGTTAGAGAAAAACAGTCAAAAGAAATGAAAAAAAGCCTCCAAGCTGTCTGAGGCCTTTTGTTCAGATATGCCCTGCTTCTTCCGCTTGAGTCAGCTATTGAAGTTTTGTATGCTTCCCCAGGTTCCCCTACTGTGTTTTTCAGCTCCATCAGATCATTTAAGCTCTTCTCTACACTGGTTATTCTAGTTAGCCATTTGTCTAACCTTTTTTCAAAGTTTTTAGTTTCCTTGTGATGGGTTAGAACATGTTCCTTTAGCTCGGAGACATTTGTTATTACTGACCTTCTGAAGCCTACTTCTTTCAACTCGTCAAACTCATTCTCCATCCAGTTTTGTTCCCCTGCTGTTGAGGAGCTGTGTTCCTTTGGTGGAGAATAAGTGTTCTGGTTTTTGGAATTTTCAGCTTTTCTGCTCTGGTTTCTCCCCATCTTTGTGGTTTTATCTACCTTTGGTCTTTGATATGGTGACCTACAGATGGGGTTTTGGTGTGGATGTCCTTTTTGTTGATGTTGATGCTATTCCTTTCTGTTTGTTAGTTTTCCTTCTACCAGATAGGCCTCTCAGCTGCAGGTCTGTTGGAGTTTGCTAGAGGTCCACTCGAGACCCTGTTTGCCTGGGTATCACCAGTGGAGGCTGCAGAACAGCAAATATTGCTGCCCAATCCTTCCTCTGGAAGCTTCATTCCAGAGAGGTACCCACCTGTATGAGGTTTCTGTCAGCCCCTACTGGGAGGTGTCTCCCAGTCAGGCTACAAGGGGGTCAGGGACCTACTTGAAGAGGCAGTCTGTCCATTATCAGAGCTCGAACGCTGTGCTGGGAGAACCATTGCTCTCTTCAGAGCTGTCAGGCAGGGACATTTAAGTCTGCAGAAGCTGTCTGAGGCCTTTTGTTCAGATATGCCCTGCCCACAGAAGTGGAATTTACAGAGGCAGTAGGCCTTGCTGAGCTGTGGTGGGCTCTGCCCAGTTTGAGCTTCCCCACCACTTTGTTTGCACTGTAAGCATAGACCCACCTACTTAAGCCTCAGCAATGGTGGATGCCCCTCCCCCCACCAAGCTCCAGCATCCCAGGTCAATCTCAGACTGCTGTACTAGCAGTGAGCAAGGCTCCATGGATGTGGGACCCACTGAGCAAGGCATGGGAGGGAAACCTCCTGGTCTGCTATTTGTGAAGACCATGGTAAAAACACACTATTTGGGCAGGAGTGTACTATTCTTCCAGGTACAGTCACTCACGGCTTCCCTTGACAAGGAAAGGGAAATCCCCCAATCCCTTGTGCTTCTCGGGTGAGGCAACATGCCTCCCTGCTTTGGCTTGCTCTCCCTGGGCTGTACCAACTGTCCAACCAGTCCCAATGAGATGAACCAGTCACCTCAGTTGGAAATGCAGAAGTCTCCTATCTTCTGCATCAGTCTCACTGGGAGCTATAGGTTGGAGTTGTTCCTATTCGGCCATCTTGGAAGAGACCTATATAGAAGTTTTAAGTTAAATAAAATACAAAGTATATCAGGTTAAGGTGGTATGTTAGATTTCACATTTTTAATAACTCGTCTTTTTGAAAGAGATGCTGAGTTTGATCCAAATTTTAAAAAGATTATCCACAGCACACCCCCTTCCCCCATGACACTACCATGGTCCTCAGAGTGCTGGCAATAAGAAGCCTGAAGTCCTCACCCCCACCAAGACCCTGCCCCTGTACCAAGACTGCTGCCAGAGTGAAATTAGGCATGGAAAACAACTTATCTGCTCCATCCCTGAGCAGCCTCTGCTGTCTGTATGAATGTGCACAGAGGGTGCACAGAGTCCTGCACCTACCAGATCCTGCCACATGCTAACACCACCACTGGTGGGAACAGGAGCAGTCCCAATATGGTGGAGGGGCACCCCCAGCCCTACTGCCACCACTGCTGCTGTGAATGCTTGCATAGAGTCTGCTAGCACCCTGCCACAGCTAATGAGTGTGTTCTCCACTGTACCCCCACTGTAACTAATGATGGCATGTGTGAATGAGGACAGATCATGTTGTCATTATCCTGTGAAGTGCTTTGGCTGGCAACATCCTTTTGAATGCTGTGACCAGCAGTCTTGGAATACTTTGGCTCCTCCAGTGCAGCAGGGTCCTAACCTTGAGGCTCAAGAGAAAAAAGCCAAACCAATAAAGTCTCCCAGAATTAGAGCATGCAGTTCAGAAGTCCTAAACCAAACCTTAGCCCCCTAAAATCTTTCATTAATAAAGCCAGTCAACTGAACCCACCTTATACCACAATCAAATCCTCAAGGTCATCAAATAGGATAAGGTAAAATTTTAAAAACCCATCCAAAGGGGAACAACTTCAAAGATTGAAGGGACATCAGCCCAGAAAGATGTAAAAGAACCAATGCAAGCACTCTGACAGGCGACCAAACTAGTTTTCCAGCAAGGGTTCTTAACCATGTTGAGATGGGTGAAATGACATAAATAGAATTCAGAATTCAGTTAAGTACAAAGATCATTCAGATTCAGGAGAATTGAAAACCAGTCTAAGAAAGCTAAGAATAGGCCGGGTGCGGTGGCTCAAGCCTGTAATCCCAGCATTTTGGGAGGCTGAGACGGGCGGATCACGAGGTCAGGAGATCGAGACCATCCTGGCTAACACAGTGAAACCCCGTCTCTACTAAAAAATACAAAAAACTAGCTGAGCGAGGTGGTGGGCGCCTGTAGTCCCAGCTACTCAGGAGGCTGAGGCAGGAGAATGGCATAAACCCGGGAGGCAGAGCTTGCAGTGAGCTGAGATCCGGCCACTGCACTCCAGCCTGGGCGACAGAGCAAGACTCCATCTCAAAAAAAAAAAAAAAAAAAAAAAAAAGGAAAGCTAAGAATACCATAAAATAATATAGGAACTGACAGACAAAACAGCCAGTATAGAAAAGTACATAATCAACCTGATAAAACTGAAAGACACTCTATAAAAATTTCATAATGAATCACAAGTATTAACAGTAGACTAAACCAACCTGAGGAAAGAATCTCGACCTTGAAGACTGGCTTTCAGATATAAGGCAGTGAGACAACAATAAAGAAAAAAAAGAATGAGGATGGAGGCAATGGCTCACGTCTGTGATCCCAACATTTTGGGAGGCCAAATCAGGTGAATCACTTGATGTCAGTAGTTCAAGATCAGCCTGGCCAACATGGAGAAAACCCGTGTCTACTAAAAATGCAAAAAGTAGCTGGGTGTGGTGCACACCTGTAGTCCCAGCTATTTGGGAGGCTGAGGTGGTAGAATCACTTGAACCCAAGAAGTTTAGGTTGCAGTGAGCCAAGATTGTGCCACTGCACCTCTAGCCTGGGTGACAATGTGAGAAATTCTTTCTCAAAAAAAAAAAAAAAAGAAAATGAAAAAGAAAAGGAAAAGAAAAAGAAAAAAAAGGAAAGAACAAAAAAAACCTCCAAGAAATATGGCATTATGCAAAAGGACTGAATCTGTGACTCATTGGGTCTCTGAAATAGATGAAAAGAATGGAAACAACTCGGGAAACATATTTCAGGATATCATCCATGAGAACTTCCTCGGCCTAGCTAGAGAGGCCAACATTTGAATTCAGAAAGTGTAGAGAACCCTGTAAAATACTTCACAAGAAGATCATGTCCAAGACACATAATTATCAGATGCTCCAAGGTCAAAATGAAAGAGAAAATATTAAAGGCAGCTAGAGAGAAAGGACAAGTCACCTACAATGGGAAGTCCATCAGACTAACTGCAGACCTTTCTGCAGAAACCCTGCAAGCTCGAAGAGATTGAGGGCTTATATTCAACATTCTTAAAAGAAATTTCATACAAGAATTTTATATCTAACTAAACTAAGCCTCATAAGAGAAGGAGAATAAAATCCTTTTCAGGGAACCAAATGCTAAGGAAATTCATTACCACCAGACCTGCTTTACAAGAGACTCTTAAAGAAATAATAAGTATGAGTAGTTGGCTGCCAAGATGGCCGAATAAGAACAGTGCCAGTGTGCAGCTCCCAGTGAGATAAACGCAGAAGGCAGGAGATATCTGCATTTCCAACTGAGGTACCCAGTATCTCATTGGGACTGGTTAGAGAGTGGATGCAGCCCACAGAGAGCGAGCTGAAGTAGAGTGGGGCTTTGCCTCACCCAGGAAGTGCAAGGGGTTAGGGAACTCCCTCCCCTAGCCAAGAGAAGCCATGAGGGACTGTGCCATGAGGGACCATGCATTCCAGCTCAGATGCTATGCTTTTCCCATGGTCTTCACAAACCACAGACCAGGAGATTCCCTCAGGTGCCAACACCATCAGGGCCCTGGGTTTCAAGCACAAAACTGGGCAGCCGTTTGGGCTGACACTGAGCTAGCCACAAGAGTCTTTTTTTTTTTTTTTTCCATAACCCAGTGGCTCCTGAAATGCCAATGAGACAAAACTGTTCACTTCCCTGGATAGGGGGCAGAAGCCAGGGAGCCAAGTGATCTACCTCATTGATTCCTACCCTCATGGAGCCAAGCAAGCTAAGATCCACTGGCTTGAAATTCTTGCTGCCAGCACAGCAGTCTGAAGTCGACCTAGAATGCTTGAGCTTGGAGAGGGGAGAGGTGTCTGCCATTTCTGAGGCTTAAGTAGGAGGTTTTCCCCTCACAGTATAAACAAAGGCACCAGGAAGTTCAAACTGGGTGGAGCCCACCACACCACACCAAAGCCACTGCAGTCAGACTGCCTCTCTAGATTCCTCCTCTCTGGGCAGGGCATCTCTGAAAGAAAGGCAGCAGCCCTAGTCAGGGTCTTATAGATAAAACTCCCATCTCCCTGAGCAAAGGGGTGGCTGTAAGTGCAGCTTCGGCAAACTTAAATGACCCTGCCCGACAGCTCTGAAATCAGCAGCAGATCTCCCAGCACAGAGTTCGAGCTCTGCCAAGGGACAGAGTGCCTCTTCAAGTGGGTTGCTGACCCCCATTCCTCTTGATTGGGAGACACCTCTCAGCAGGGGTCAAGAGACACCTCATACAGGAGAGCTCTGGCTGGCATCTGGTGGGTTCCCCTCTGGGATGAAGCTTCCAGAGGAAGGAACAAGCAGCAATCTATGCTGTACTGCAGACTCTGCTAGTGATACCCAGAAAAACAGGGTCTGGAGTGGAACTCTAGCAAACTCCAGCAGACCTGCAGCAGAGAGTTCTGTTAGAAGGAAAACTAACAAACAGAAAGGAATAGCATCAACATCAACAAAGAGGACATCTCCCCAGACACCCCATCTGAAGGTCACCAACATCAAAGACCAAAGGTAGGTAAATCCATGAAGATGTGAAAAAAACAGCCCCAAAAGTCTGCAAATTCCAAAACTAGAACATTTCTCCTCCAAAGGATCACAATTCCTCACCAGAAAAGGAACAAAACTGGATGGAGAATGAGATTGATGAATTGACAGAAGTAGGCTTCAGAAGGTGAGTAATAACAAACTCTCCAGTGCTAAAGAAGCATGTCCTAACCCAGTGCAAGGAAGCTAAGAATTTTGAAAAAAAGGTTAGAGGAATTGCTAACTAGAATAACCAGTTTAGAGAAGAACATAAATGACCTGATGGAGCTGAAAACCACAGCACGAGAACTTCATGAAACATACACATTTATCAATAGCTGAATCAATTAAGCAGAAGAAAGGATATCAGAGATTGAAGTTCAACTTAATGAAATAAAGCCTGAAGAGAAGATTAGAGAAAAAGAATAAAAGGAACAAACAAAGCCTCCAAGAAATATGGAACCATGTGAAAAGACTAAATCTACATTTGATTGGTGTACCTGAAAGTGATTGGGGGAATGGAACCAAGTTGGAAAGCACTCTTCAAGATATTATCCAGGAGAACTTCCCCAACTTATCAAGACAGGCCAACATTCAAATTCAGGAAATACAGAGAACACCGCAAAGATACTCCTCGAGAAGGGAAACTCCGGGACACATAATTGCTAGATTCACCATGGTTGAAATGAAGGAAAAAATGTTAAGGGCAGCCAGATAAAAAGGCTGGGTTACCCAAAAAGTGAAGCCCATCAGACTAACGGCAAATCTCTTGGCAGAAGCCCTATAGGCCAGAAGAGAGTGGGGGTCAATATTCAACATTCTTAAGGAAAAGAATTTTCAACCCAGATTTCATATCATCCAAACTAAGCTCCATAAGTGAAGGAGAAATAAATTCCTTTACAGATAAGCAAATGCTGAGAGATTTTGTCACCACCAGGCCTGCCATACAAGAGCTCCTGAAGGAAGCACTAAATATGGAAAGGAAAAACCAGTTTCAGCCACTGCAAAAATATACCAAATTCTAAAGCCCATCAATACTAAGAGGAAACTGCATTGACTAACAGGCAATAAAACAGCTAGCATCATAATGACAAGTTCAAATTCACATATAATAATGAGGATTGTTTTGCGTCCGATTATGTGGTCTATTTTAGTGTATGTGCCATGTGGTGATGAGAAGAATATATATATTCTGTTGTTTTGAGGTGAAAAGTTCTGTAGCTGTCTATCAGGTCCATTTGGTCCAGTGTTGACGTCATGTCCTGAATGTCTTTGTTAATTTTCTGCCTCAATGATCTCTCTAATACTGTCAATGGGGGTTGAAGTCTCCCACTATTGTGGTGTGAGAGTTGAAGTCTCTTTGGGGGTCTCTAAAAACTTGCTTTATGAATATGGTGCTCCTGTGTTAGATGCATATATATTTAGAATGCATATATATTTAGAACTGAGTCCTTTAACATTATGTAATGCCATTCTTTGTCTCTATGACCTTCGTTGGTTTAAAGTCTGTTTTGCCAGAAACTAGGATGGCATCCCCTGCTCATTTCTGTTTTCCATGTACTTGGTAGATGTGTCTCCATACCTTTATTTTGAGCCTATGGGTGTCCTTGCATGTGAGATGGGACTCATGAAGAAAGCATACCATTGGGTCTTCTTTCTGCAGGTGACTCTGTGACTTTTAATTGGGACATTTAGCTTGACTACATTCAAGAAGAGCTAGCTATCCTAAAATATATATGCACCCAGTATGCTAGGGAAGGGATAGCATTTGGAGAAATGCCTAATGTAGATGATGGGTTGATGGGTGCAGCAAACAACCATGGCACACCTATGTTACAAACCTGCAAGTTCTGCACATGTATCCCACAAACTAAAGTATAAGAAGAAAAAAAAAAAAGAAATACTAAATATGGAAAGAAAAGACAGTTACCAGTCACTAGACAAACAAACTTTACACAGAGTAGTGACACTATATATAAAGCAATCATACAAACAAGTTGGCATAATAAACAACTAAAATCATGGTGATAGGATTAAACTCACACATAGCAATACTGACTTTGAATGTAATACCTACAAAATGTCAGGCCACATATGGGTATGTGTGCATGTGTGTTTATACACACACAGTACATAGATAGATAGATAAGATAGATATAGATATAGGCATACCTCAGATAATAAAGTATTCCTCTCTACAAAGTTAACTATTATAGGCATCATTTACATTTTTATGCATATATCTGATATTATAATCGTTATTGCTAGATATGATGAGAAAGAAAATATAAATGAAAACTTAGAGAAAATTTGACAGTAGAAGCAGATCACAAGTGATCCATACATTAAACTTATAATACAAGTAATTGAGAGTAAATATAGTGAATATATTCAGTAAAATAGAAGAAAAGATGGACATAATAGCTAAAGAGATGGATAACATCAATTAGATTTAAAACATCAAATATATTCTAGAAATAAAAATATGATATCTAAACTTAATTTGATACAAGAGCTTAACAGTAGATTCCATACAGCACAAGATAACAGGGAAGACAAACTAAAGCTAAGGAGAAAAAGTCATTTTTTTAAAATGCAGAACAGAACATAAGAGGCCTATGGAATGCTAAGCAGTAAAGCAATTCCTAAGAAGCAGTGAGTGTGAAGCTGCTATGTTAATTTGTCACTCTTCCAAAGATTCAGCTTCTAAACAAATAATGAGCACATATAGATTTAGATAATTTATTACTGACACAGATAGCATAAGCAAGATCAATATATTGTCAGCTTCTCATGTCCCTTGTTCCACAGAATAACTTTGAAGTGAAAGGGGAAGATGAAAAATAACACAAGCAATGGGTTGCTCTGCAAGACAGAGCAAATTTAAGTTGCAGGTGAGTGATTTTATAGTCTCCACCTATATCTAAATGGATGCGAAGTGTAAAATACCATGGTTCACTGGACCCATGATGGTAGATGGTTAACTATTGTGTGAAAATTAGTAAGGCACTTGAAAAATGACCTTCTGATAGCTCCTCACAGGACTGCTTATCTTTCCATGTTCTAGGAAGGCTCACATGATATTTTGCCAAGAGTTGGGTCAGACTGTGGTCCTCTCTCTGTCTCCTGTGGGTCATGTAAAGTTGCCAGGGAAAGAGAATGTAACTGTTCTCCTTCGAAGAACTCAAGGAAAATTTCTTACTAGCAACTGGAGTTCCAGAGACAGAGGACAGGGATAATGAGGAAAAAGTGATACTATGTGTGTTATTAGCTTCGAATTTCCCAAAGTGTTGCAAGTCATCAATCATCAGACTGAAGAAGCCCTGTAAATCCCAAACAGGAAAATATACATAGGAAAGCACCAAAGCTTATTATAGTCAAAATGATGCAGACTGAATATGAAATATGGAAATTTCTCTTCAGATATAAAGAGAAAATATTAAAAGAAAACAGAGAGAAAAACTTGTTTTTTTCAGAAAGCACCCAAAAAACCTGATAGTCGACTTCACACAAACGGAAGTCAGAAGACCACTGAATGCCATAGTGCTGGAAGAAAATAACTGCTAATGTAAAATTACATTCCAGAGAAAATACAATATACAAAATTCATAAAATAAATATTCAGAGAAGCTATTATGGCATGCTTGCACTGAACATTCTTATAGAAAAATCTAGGTGACATTCTTCAGACAGAAATAAAATGATAACACAAAGAAATATAGAAATCCAGGAAGGAACAAAAATCAAAAAGGTAAACTAATAGCCCATTATATTGGCTGTAAAAAATTAAGAGTAATTTCTTAAGGACATTAAATATATGAAGAATTAAAATGCATAAGAACAACAGTAATATGTCTTTTAAGATTCTAGTGTTTTCTGGGATAAGCAAAGTAAATATTTATATTAATATTGTATATCAAAAATGCATACAATCTTTAGTGTAGACACCAAAATAACAATATAAATGTAAAATTAAGATATAATTAATTAAAGAAGAAATTATCAAAATGAGTGTAATTATGTATCAGGAACTACGGAAGAGAAAAGATCTGGAACAACTGAATTATAGGAAAATATATTCAATTATAAATGCTTTAAATAACTTTAACATCTATTGGAATAAAAATAAAATCCAGTTAAGAGCACAAATCCTGTGAAGGATATAGTAAAAGAAAGAATTTTTGAAATGGAACATACATCGAAAAACACTTCACTTTGAAATAATTATTCAATAAGTAAAAGAGATGCTAAAAATTACTTGATTAAGCATGTAGAAGCTGCAAAATTCTAAAATAAAGGAATTGGAAAACAATAATACTTGATAATTAATATTAACACTTAATAATATTTTCATTATTTGAATTATTCAAAAGTGAAAAAGTATATGACCTTAGATTTAATAATATATACCATGTGTGTGTTTATAGATGTGTGTGTATATATATGTGTGTATATATATGTGTGTATATAATGTATATATGTTTGTGAGTGTGTGTGCAGATACACACACCTATCATATGTGTGTATATATATGTGTGTACATAAAATGAAACATCAGCATATGAATTATAAAGCAAAATAAAATGTAACATCTTCCAGAAAAAAAAAGACAAATTACCTAAAATGAATGTCATAAACTGAGAGGAAGTTTCTTATAAGGATCAATAAAACCAATAAAAATAAAATAATAAAGTCTATTCAACACGATGAATAAACGTCATACAATATTTGAATATACTTTACAAAATAACATATTCATATTACTTATTACAATAAAATAAAACATAATGTTGCCACTTGCTATTTTAAGATGCCTTTGAATCTAATTTTACAAATATTAAACATAGAACATAGAAGAGTATATTAGAGTGAATTCAATGCAATATTCAAAGTGTATATACTCTGCATATAGTTAACAATTGTACTTTTACAGAAGTAAAATAATTGTATAAGAGCATGCACAAGAATGAAGCTGGAGGCTTGGTGACTTTTAATAGATGTAAAAAAGAATCTTGAAATGTGTCAGAGAGACACATTAGACAGAAGTATTCAACTCTGTCTTTGGTTTTTGTTGCTGTTTATGTTAGATGCAATTAAAAGAAAATATTTTATTTGATGTTATGTTATTTTCTGGCCTTATCTGTATCCTATAAACAGTTCATAATACAAAAAGTTAATGCAAATATTTAATGAATATTTCCGTAGAAGCTATATTTTTTATTTATTGTAAAGTATATCATTGTTGTAATACTAAATTGAACATCTAATGAAATATGCACAATATATGTTGTGCTGCTATAATTTCAAAAAGACTAAAATATGAATATTTAATATAAAAAGTAAATGCTTTATAATCTAAGAAATGTAGTTTATTTACTTGACTGCATTTACAACACTCTCAGTGGATAAAGGATTCTTTGCTTAATAATAATTAAGGAATAATAGGTCCCATTTCATATGAAGGTGTTTTCAGTTGTCTTCACCCTGTGAACTATCTGTATCACTGTTATTGCAGCTGTCTCTATTGAAAAATTTCTATCCTATCTCCCAATAATAGCTGTTATTTGTAAAGGGTCATCAGCATCCTACTTTCTCATTTTGCTGTATGAATCAAAAAGCTTAGCATTCTTAATTTAACTCCAGAATCTGTTTATCTTAGCAAAGAAAAAATATCAATTACTAAGCAATATCCTTGGAGTCACCTGTGGTTTTAGACATAAACATTATTAACTTAGAAGTGATTCCACAAATGAACCAACAGGCAGGGGGAGTCCTTGACCTATTAAACATAGCTATAGGATTCCTCAGATAATGTATTCCACCGGTAGCAGCCCCAGGTAAATTCAAGAGACTAATTTTGTTCCTCTTCAAATTGCATTCAATCAATGGCTCAGTCCATTTGGAAAATCAATATCCACAACTATCATCTTTGAAGAACCACATTATTCAGCAAAACCTAATTATCATAAATACTTGCTCTATTACAACAGCTCTCCACTATTGTGTTAAAATTATGAAATAAGATTGTCCTGACATTTTTAGTGAGTGAATCTGTAACAGCAACAGGAAATTAGCTTTCTGTACTATAATATGCTATTACATTTTTGTATTGTGATTCTTTTTCTAGTTTGGAGATTTGACTGTTCAAAATTAATATGGAGCTGTACTAATCATCACCTCTTCCAACTTTCTGAATTCTTAAAAATAATGATGCAAAGAAGGACTGAAAATCTTATGCATCTCCAAAAATACTGAGAAACATCTACAAATTTAAAAAGCTAATTTAAAGCAAAACTACATAAACAGCTATTTATAAAATAAATACTTGCAACTTCAAATGGAGTAAGTCTGCATCAAAGAACTGAATATACTAGAAAACAAAACGTGCATAAAATAAAAATAATAAATTACTATAGTTATTGTAAATAACCTCTAAATATACTTTCCAGCTGTGAATACTTCAACAGACTCCGTTAACTATGATATTGCTGACTCCATTAATCATGCCCAGGGTGGATCAAAGAAGCTGTAGGTGCTATGAAGCACATAGGAGTTATTTTCTAACAATGACTTGGCTTCAAAACAATCAGTGTGAGAAAGAGATTGATTCAGAATTGAGGAAACATTCTATCAGTACCCTAGAGATTGCTAATGATATAGTTCTCCCTGACTGGACACTTAATACAGAAATTGCTTGACTAAATAGTGAGATAAATTGAGGTGTTGAATTGCAAGCTTAATTTAAAATTGCTGAGGACAAGTTAAATCCATGTCAAACAATGAATGTTAAAATATTATAATGACCCTTACCAATAAATTCAGTAGGTACAATAAGGTAAAAAAAAAAAAAAAAAAAAGCAGTGAAACTGTCATAGGTTTAATTTACATTAAATCAATTTATGCTTTATTGTTTAATGTACTGTCTCTTTAGCTACCATTGCCAGAAACCTTCAGTTAAATATTTAAATATAGAGTCCACAATAGTGCAACAGTTTTTGTGATGGTGAGATTGGTGGAGAACTCTATAAAGAAAATCAACCCAGAAACAAATTTCGTCCATAACTAACAAAATACAGATTTGATATCAGAGATGTGTAAGTAATAACTTACTTATTGAGAAGCCTTTTGAATATTTAAAACAATAGATTTCTCTTCAACACTTAGAAACTTAACATTTCTCTTTAACATTTAGAAACTCATCTTAAAGAATAAGCAATCAGTGTCAAACTTGAAGTTGTGAAAATCCAACAATAAAATTCTGAGCTGATATAAACAATAGTAAAATAAATATATTCTCAAAGTGCACACACACACACACACACACACATCCCTTTTCTTGAAGAACCCAGGCTAATATAGATTTAGGTACTGAGAGGAACAGAAATTTAAGGATGTGTCTTAATTGTAAGATTTCTGGAATTCTCCCTCCAAACTGATTGGATTTGAAGACACTAGTGACTCTATTTTCAGTGTTAAAGAGAGCACTGATAGTCTATATGGTGATCTGGCAATAAAGATTTGCAAATATTTTCTTTGAGTATTCCTAATTAGCCACTTATAAGAAGAAAGGAGCTGGATTACTGTGCATATGATACTTGGCTGATTGCTTGTAATGTCACTGGAAAAAGTGATAAAAATGCAATAAACTCAGAAATTTAAATTCCTAGGTCAAGTGCCCCATAAAGGACTGATCACTCCTATTTCTGCCCCGACGGAGATTCTTATCTCCTATAGCCACAGGCTGGGACTACTAAAGAACAAATGCAAAATCTGACTGAAACTGGTTGATTTACAAGTTGACCTTTCAGCTTAGAAGGGTACCTGTTGTTACAGTGAGGGCAATTGAATGGGAAAGAGTCGTATCTTGTAAGTTGAAATGGTGAAGCTGGAGACATTGATTTTCTAAATTATGATGAGTCATCTTTGCCAGTAGAAGATGTCTCCCCACCCTAGTGGTGGTGGCCTCTCCACTTCCCTCTGAGATTAGCTCTGCATTGCCTCTGTAGACTGTAATGACCCCCACTAAGTAAGCTGCTATGCAAGACAGTGCTGATTTTCCTTGGGAGCAATCCTATCACCCCTCTTTGCTTCTAAACCTATAAGTAGACTCAAGTCCCAGCAAGCCCCTAAAGGTACAGCACAAACTGTGACGCATGAGGATGTGCACTACACTCTAAAAGAACTACTTGAGCTTTCTACCTTGAACTGATGGAAAGCTGAAGAACACGTGTGGAAAAGGTTGTTATTAGTGTGTAGGGTAATGGTGGAAGAAATATTAAATTGAATCAGGCTGAAGTTATAGGTAAGTGATCAATAAACTGAGATGCTGCTCATTAAATCTCAATAAACAGAGATTCTGCAATTAATGTTGTTGCACAGGGAGTTAGAAAGAGTCTCATTGTCATGGGATCTTTGGGGTGTCACTTTGCCAGCTGGAAACCTCTGTGGCCAGTGGTGTCTCCTGAATGCGTATTTCTCATGCCTGCTGGGCTCGTTCAGCCCACTCAGCCAGGGAGGCTGTACTCTGCTCGCATTACTGACCTGGATCCCACACCTGCCAAGGGTGAGCCAGGTGCAGAGTGGCAAGGGATGTGTGGACAAGTGAGCGCAGGGTCCAGTCACTGCCCACAGCTGGGCATGCCAGTTGCTGCAGTGGGGCAGGCAGCTACAGGCACTGGCACAGGTGCTGGCTCCATGTGAGGCTGCAGCTAGACCAGATTTACCACATGTGGCTTCTGCTGCAGGCATTTGTGCCTGGATGACTGCAATGCTATGGTGCCCAGGAGCTTGGAAACACCAGGAACCACAGATCCCAAAGAAGGTGTCACAGCCCTGTCTTGGGAAGCCCCTAGGTCTGAACTCCCCAAAGGCCCACAGCTCTTCTCTCCTTCTCATCGCCCTCAGTGTAGCAAGTGGGAGGGGTATGTTTTCAGCCCTGTTTTTGTTACAGCTCTTTCAGTCCTACCATTCCAATGGTCCTGAATTCTTGTCCCACATCTAGAAAGAATGAGGTACTCTGTCAACTGGAAGTTGAGCAAGATGGAGAGGAACTTCACTGAGTGACAGAACAGCTCTCAGGAGAACTGAACCGGGTAGCTCCTTTCTGCAGGCAGGTTATCCTGACAAGTATCCAGCTGTAAGTGTAGAGGAGACCTACCGTGAGTAGCTCCTTTCCACAGGGAGGTCATCCCGAGAGTGTTGGAGTCTGGTTGAGTCTAGGGTTTTTATGGGCTCAGAAGGGAAGAAATGTGTGCTGATTGGTCAATGTATGGCCATGGTTGAGGCTGGAAAAATCACCATAAGTTCTCACTCCAGTCCACAGATTCCACCTGAAACTGACAGCCCAGTCCCTATGTGTCAGGCCATCCCTGGTGTGAAAGTGGAGCTGTGTTCATTTCTGCCTGTATTAGTCCATTTTCAGGCTGCTGATAAAGACATACCTGAGACTGGGTAATCTATAAAGAAAAATAAGTTTAATGGACTCACAGTTCCAGATAGCTCGGGAAGCCTCACAATCGTGGCAGAAGACAAAGGAAGAGCAAAGGGACTTCTTACATGGCAGAGGGCAAGAGAGAGGACTTGTGCAGGGGAATTCTTTCTTATAAAACCGTCAGATCTCATGAGAGTCATTCTCTATCATGAGAACAACACAGGAAAGACGCACCCCCATGATCCAATTACCTCCCATCAGGTCCCCTCCCATGACACTTGGGAATTGTGGGAGCTACAATTCAACATGAGATTTTGGTGGGGACATAACCAAACCATATCACTGTCCTGGAGCCTGTCTGCCTCCTACCACCATCAATCATGTCATCCACAGAGCCCAAGGTGTTCACGCAAAGTGGCGCCTACAGGCCTGCACCAAGCTACCCTGAGCTCCACCTTGGACTCTCTCCCTGAGCTTGTCAGTGCCCAAACCCTGGAGGGGCAGGGCGAGCCTGTAGGGGGCTGGCAGTGCTGCCCTGAGTGTGTGCACAACTGGCTGGATCATGACAGCCCCCGTTCATGGCCACCATTTTCCTCCACCCCAGAGTGGGCACCAGGAGCAGGGAGAGTTCAGAAAGTGGGAGCAGCAACCCCCTGTGGGGGATGGTGGGCTTCCTGGCCCCCGAATGCTCAGGGATGCCTAGGTCCATAGCCACAGCTAGTTGACTGCAGCTGTACCCGGGAGTATAGGGCCCTGCAAACTTGGAAGGGGGCAGGGCTGCCACCTGTGTCTGCCTCCTGCCAGCTCCATGGAGTGCACAGCACTGGCCATGCCTTCCCCTCTTGCAGCCAGCGTCTTCACAGCAGCCAGTCCAGACAGGCCACAGCTGCCATCACCATCAGTTTATTTGGGTGGATGAAACATAGACCAAAAGGTGGCCCACCATTTGTAAATTAGACATGCTGAACCTATCATATTCAATGTAGAGGAAGGGATTCAAAGGTTTAGAAATATTGGAATGTTAGAGTAGTTTGTTATTTAAGACATATTCATCCACATTGTAGTGATTATAGGGTAGGCTATCCAAAAGACAAATCTCTCACCACTACTGCAAGAAATAAATTTTTGCGGGAAGAAAACCTAGCATCATTCAGGAACTTTGTGGTTCAAATGTATATTTTTCGAACAGGATTTGTATCTTACTCAGGAGCTAGAGAATAAGTACATAAGCAAATAAATAACTTAAGAATGATGATAAGTGCTATGATGAATGAGAATTGGTATGTAGTGACCAATTTTGGGGGTTGCTCTTTTATGTAGCATACACGTGATTTTCTTTTTCACTAAAAAATAGCACTTGAACAGATAATTGAGGAAAATGTGAAACAAAGTCATGTGGGAACCTGAAGAATGTTTTAAACAGAATACCGCAAGTGCAAGTTACCAAGATGTGATCAAGAAAAGGAAGTAGACCAGTGTGCTTTGAGTGATATGTATAAGACATAAGAATGCTGGATGAAGTCAGATGTAGCAAATAATCTTATATAGATTATATGTGAATCTGGGCTATTGCTCAAGTGTGATGGGTGGTTATTGAAGGGACTTTTTGAGAAAAAGAGAAATATAATTTTGGCACAATACCTCTGCTTATGTTTTGAGAATATTCTAAAAGGAAAATAAAACTATCATAGAAAGGGTGTCAGTTAAGAAGAAATTGCTATTATCCAGGTCATAGCACTTGAACAAAGACTAAAGATATGAACATGGTATGAAGGGATCACATTTTTAATATAGAATAAACTTCTTATATGTTTTTTAATAGATTGAATGTGAGATTTAAAAGAAAGTAAAAATGAAGTGAGTCTTAAAATTTTGTGGACGGAGCAATGTAGAAGATAGAATTTCCATTCACTATAATGAAGAGAAGAAAATTTGGGGAAAAAAAATCAAAGCTCAATTTCAAATACATGAGTTAACCAATTTGGATTTTGAGTCCAAAGCTAAGGGCCAAGCTAGAAATATAAATCGGAAAGTAATCAATATATGAAGTGTATTTTAACTCCGTAGCCTGGGTGTGTTACTCTTCTAATGACAATATGTAGAAAAGAGAAAATCTTTCAGACTGGGCCTTGGAATATTGCAATATTTAGAATGTAGAAAGTCAAGAAAGAGTCAGTCAATAGTTCTTAGAAGGTATTAACAAAAAGTAAAGAATGTGTCCAAGAAAGAATGTCATTATAAAATTCTTATAACATTATCTTAAGGAAGAGAGACTGAATAAGTATGCAAACATTGAAGTAGGGAAAATAAACAAAGCAGAATTGTTGATGATTTTACTTATTAATGTGAAAGTCATTAGTGGCTGTGTCATAATATATAATATTAGAATGGTGAGAACTGGCATGATTGAAATTGACTCAGGAGAGAATACAAAGAGAAGAATTGGAAGCAAAAGGCAAAAAGAACACATTAAAAAAAAAAAAAAAATTCTGTATCCAGGAGCAGTGGCATAGGTATTAGCAGTAGGGAGATATAAAGGTGAAGAGAAATTTGATTTTGTTTGGCTTTATTTTGTTTTAAAGATGGGAGTTAATCCAATATGCTTGCATGCAGATAGAAATAATCCAGTAGGGAGAAGGTATTCACAATGCAGGAGAGAATGAGAAAAACTACTTATAGTTCTTCAATAGGTGGCCCTATATAATAGTTTGCAATATTCATCTGAAATATCTGAATACAATTTAGATAATATAGACACAGTGCAGGCACACTGACAAATGTGACAAGTAGTTGTGATTGTGGGGGAGGTTTGTGGAAGTTCTCTTCTGATTGTTTTTATTTTCTCAGTGAATAGGGAAGTGTGTTCATTAGCTTAGTTTGAGAAAGAAGAAAGAAGTCTTTGAGGTTAAATGAAATAATCAAAGGTACCAAAAGTATCTTTTAGAATAGTGGTAAAATAACATTGTAGAATTATGGAGCAATATTAAGAACTGATTCCAAATGAGAAGTCATAAATTTAAAGTGAGATTCATCAGAACAGTAATGTTATATAATTTTCTCTACCAGCTATATTCAACTGCTCAGATGAGGTCATGAAGTGGACAACGAATGGACTTAATTAGATTTTTACCATTTAATTATGATAAAGGGAGACGTGAGCCAGGATGTTAAGGACAAAAAATTATTACAATGATGAGTAAGGAAACTGTAACATGAGATAAAGTATACAAGTGTTAGGGTCAATGAGATTTATGGTTTAGGAAATTAATAAGAGACATGGAGAGAACAGAGTGGGGCTTGATGTCGAAAATGTAGAAATGCATCATGTTTTGTAATAATGAAATCTAGAATGTGCTTATGGGTGTAAATAGCAGAGGTTTTATGAAAACATGACCGTAAAGGGAAGGGGGAGGCATGATTATTACAAGGAGTCCTTATAGAAACATGGAAATTATTAAGACTTATTAGAGGCATGGTCTTGAAGAGTGAGTGAGTGCCTAATGTAAGAGGAAGTAATCCAGGAATCTCAAAATAATTATGAGGAGCAGTTGCAGTGTGTGGTGTCATCTGATGATAGCTTCAATGACAGGTGATAATGGGTAATACTTAGGAAGACACAATGCTCTGGAAGTGACCAAGGTGGGTAAAATAAAATACATAACTGAAAATAAATAGAGAATATGGAAGGCATTATTAATCTCAAGGAGAAAATAGAGCAGAGACTCTTTGAAATGATGAATTATAGTTGAAGAAAGTTTATTCATAACACAGTTTAAACAACATAATACTTATTCAAAAAATACAATTCATAAAAATATGAGAATTATGAAACTAAAATTTCAGTTGGATTTACAGTATGTGTTTTATTTTGTATTAATTCCAGTGTAAATCCTGTAAACAAGAATTCTGTTACAGTGAGGTATATACAGTTCAAAAGTTTTCTGAATAGTGTTGGATAATCCAAAGATTAGCTCAAGGGTCAAAATACATGAGAATAACATTATTGAGACAATCTCCTTTACTTAGAGCCAACTGATTGCAAATATTAACTGCATATATATAATATAATCACAACACCTGGATTAGTAGTTGATTAAATAACTGGGTACTGCAGCCCAGCCATATTGACAGGTAAAATGAGCCATTGTCACAAAATGCTAGTGAGATCGAGGGAAAATACAACTAGAAGTTATTTTCAAAAATAAAAATTACCAAATAGTGTTTACAACTTTAGTATAATAAGAACAGAATTTGCCATTGCTTTTTACAGTTTTGGTCAACAATATATTAGCTAGGAGATCAGGTCAGTTATTTTAACAATCACCTTAAAATATTAGTAACTGAAAGCAAGATAGAAGCATATTGCCCATTGTCATGGTTAATTTAGTATGTCAGCTTCACTGGGTTAGGGGAAACCCAAATAGGTGGTGAGACATTATTTCTGGGTGTGTCTGTGAGGGTGTTTCCAGAAGAGGTTAGCATTGATTCAGTAGACTGTAAAGAAGATCCACTCTCACCAATCTAGGTGGGTATTATCCAATCCATTGAAGGCCAAGAAAGAGCAAAAAGTGGGAGGAGGGGTGACTTCACTTTTGCTTCTTGAGCTGGGACATCCATCTTTTCCATCCTGTTGACACTGGAGTTCTTGGATGCTGGACCTTCAGACTTACACCAGTAGCTTCCTGCCTTTCCCCACTGTTCTCAGACCTTCTGCCTTGCACTGTGAGTTATGCCATTGACTGATCTCAGAGTTTCAGACTCAGATTGAATTATACCATCAGCTTTCACATGGCATACTGGGGAACTTCTTGGCCTCCATAATTGTGTGAGCCAATTCCTATACTAAATCTCTTCTTTTATATCTGTCTACATGTATATATCTTATTGGCTCTGTTTCTCTGAAGAATCCTCACTAACAGACCCTCTTATGTAACAAAATCAGGGCTGACAATATAATCTCTGTGAAAGTGTTAACATGGCTCTGTTTACCTTGTTGCTCTGAAAATCCCAACACAAAGCTTCTAACTTCTGTTCTAAAATAGCTGTCTAGTTTCCTGTGTGAGATCCATGATCCAGCTAGTAAAAATTAGAGCTAGAATTGGAAAAAGTGTAAAACATGCTACTTTTATGGAAGTTGTGTGGGAATTATACTCATCCAATTTTTAAATATCTAATTACCTAGAATAGTTACATGACTACATTTACTTGTGAGGATAAATAACATAATCTCCAACTGAACAGAGATAGGCGTAGGTAAAATTTGAGTGCTTTGTTTGCATGGTAGAAGAAGAGAATAGAATTTGAGAGACAGCTAGAATTACTGCTATCATTGGTTGATTAAAACTAGAATACAATTGAAATGGTTAGAGAAGACAAGGAGAGAAGGGGGAATTGAGATAAAGAGTTTGGATATTTTCCATAGGAGAGAAGGGGGAATTGAGATAGAGAGTTTGGATATTTTCCATAAAAGGCATTGGAAAGAAATCCAATGGTCGCTGAAGAAAGACACTGGGTCAAAAGATAATGTTCATTGTTATTGTTTTCACTGTTTTTTTTTTTTTTTTTTTGAGACGGAGTCTTGCTCTGTTGCCCAGGCTGGAGTGCAGTGGCCAGATCTCGGCTCACTGCAAGCTCTGCCTCCCGGGTTCACGCCATTCTCCAGCCTCAGCCTCCCAAGTAGCTGGGACTACAGGTGTCTGCCACCACACTCGGCTAATTTTTTGTATTTTTAGTAGAGATGGGGTTTCACCGAATTAGCCAGGATGGTCTCGATCTCCTGACCTTGTGATCTGCCCGTCTCGGCCTCCCAAAGTGCTGGGATTACAGGCATGAGCCACTGCGCCTGGCCTTTGCTGCTTTTTAATTTGATATTTGTATATATTATTTGACATATTAGTATGCTGATGGGAATGATTCCAAGGCACAGAAGAAATTAATGCTCCAGGAGACAAAGGTAGTATGCAATAAAGAATTAACTTTGACCAAACAAATTTTGGTCCCTTCTTCCCAGTTTCTGGAAGGTAACCTCGTAGTCCTTGGGATGTCTTACCTGAGACGATTGTCTTTGATTATCTGAGAACCTTAGGCTATGCCAGATAGTTTATGCTAACAATGTGATTTATGATAGGAGATTAGGTTACATGATATTAATGTGGCCTCTGGAGGCGCTGGAGAGTAAGGTCAGCCTTCTGGGTAGTCATCTATGCCAATGTGACCAACTCCCAATAGGAACTTTGAGTGCCAGGCTTAGGTATGATCTGCTGGTTGACAATACTCCATATGTTACTATCATGCATAAAAAAGAAATAAGCATTGTCCATACAAACCCACTGAGATATAGCTGGAAATATCACACCGGTGTCTATCCTGCCTCTTCCCTTAGCTGACTTTCATTTGTATCTTTTCACTGCAATAAACCATAACTATGGAGATAATAGTTTTGTGAGTTCTGTGAATTCTTCTGGCAAATTATTGAGCTTGGAAGTGGTCTTGAGGACCTCCCAACTGTACAGTTCAGCTCCTGGCCAAATACTTTTCCATGAAGTTTTTAGTTTGGATCAGGGGCAAAACTAAGGCTTTATGTTGCAGACTTTATGGGGAAAAACTGCCCTGTCTCACTAGACCTGATGTATAGCCAGTGTATTGCAGTCTCTGAGGGGAGTTGTCAAGGATTTAGGGTTCTGTGGGGAGCCCTGGTCTTATTTATACCTGCACTCCTGGCTTAGCTGCCTGAACCCTGAAGACAATTCTCAGCACTCTGACTCATTACCTAGTGTTTTCACACTCTTAGTCCTTCCAATTTTTCTTCTCCTAGACCCCAGGTTTATAAAACTGCAAGAGCCTTCTCCTAAGTTAACCAATTCCAATCTCTTTATTCTTCAAAGAAAGGAAAACATTGTGTAAGAAAAACGTATAGACCTGTGACACAGAAGCATGGAAGACATAGTTTTTATGTATTTGTTTGTTCCTTTTTAATGTTTTTGAGATAGAGTCTCAGTATTTCACCTAGTTTGGGGTTCAGGGCGCCATCTTGGCTCACTGCAGTCTCTGCCTCCTAGGCTCAAGCAATCTGCCCATCTCAGTCCTCACGCGGGGCTTATTCTTTGTATTTTTGGTAAAGCCGGGGTTTCGTTATGTTGCCCAAACTGGTCTCGAGCTGCTGAACTCAAGTCATCCAACCCGCCTCGACCTTCCAAAGTGCTGGGATTACAAGTGAGCCACCACGCCAGCCTTTTTTTTTTTTTTTTTTTTAAATCCTGTCTTCTTCTGTAAAACTGTGTCTTAGAATGAGTCATGCAATATTGCAATATTTCAGTGTGTAGCTTACCTACTTTGGAAATTTAGACCACTAACAAATCACAATGTAAGAAGGATCATGAACCCAGTAAGGCAACACCAACCTATTAATCATTCCATAAATGCTTTGAGTGCCTACTGTATGTTCTTTATCTTCACAGTAAATGGTACATATTCTCTGATACTACAGACCATACATTGTACTCGGAAGATGTATTAAATAAGTGTTATTTTAGAAGGTATCTAAAGCTACACTATGTGTCTTTAAAAGGCTTCATTAATGATTGAATTAAAAATAATTTATTATTTTAGTGGCCACCCAATATTCTTACAAGTTGATATTCCTGAATTCATTTTAACAATTTTCCTATAATTAAAAACTACTTTAATTTTTAGTATGATAAGTGGTTCTCTGATAAACTTTATCTACATAAAGGTTTCAAAGTATTCATTATTTATTTAGGAAAAAGGCACAAGTGTGGACTTGCCAACACAGAAATGTGAATGTTTGATTTTTCATAATGCGAGGTTGCTTTCCAATTTCTATTCGGACCAGCATTACATCGCAGTGTCAGTTTATTTACACATTCTTTATGATTATAAAAAAGATAATTTGCTTGTTGAAAACCTAATTTGTCAATCATGTTGAAGCATTTTGTATTTTATGATGGAGAATTTAAATATACTAGTGAATTACTAATGCATATTCTTTAATATTTACTTATTAGGTGTTATTTTCTTATTTGTAGAAATTATTTAAATTAATAGAATTTAATGTACTTGTCACATTGATTTGCAATTTGTCTTTTATTTTTCCTTTGATATTTTTAATTCATACTATTTTTTAATAGCAATAACCTAGATATTAAAATATTGAAACAAAGTCCATGGAAGGTACTGCTATTGATGTAATGTCAATTTTCTGACGGAAGCTAGCTGTAGACATGAATAGTGAAGGATGCAAGAAACATTCCTTGAGTGAATTAAACAGAAGAAAACTAATAGAACATTTAAACAGAGCCTTTAGAAATATGTAGATTCTGAACAAGTGGAAGAAGTAAAGGAATAAAGGAATAAATGTCAGTCAGAATAACAACACATAAAAAGCCATAGATGAATATTACATGCAAAGAAGATAAAAGTATGAATAGAGCCAACTCCAGGGAATAAATTGAAGCAGGGAAAGGGCCGTATTATAGAGGCCTTATGAGAAAATTCAAAAGAGGTAATAATTATTAGGTTCTAATGAAATTTAAAAATGTATGTAAATTTTTGCAGATAAATTATTTGAAAAATAAGTTGCTATTGAGAAGAATTGAAGTCTTGAGAACTAGAGGCAGATAAAAAGATCAATAGTCAGGCATAGCTGATATTTGCATAGCTATAATTTGCTATTATATACTCCAATGTTGAGTAGCAGTTACATAGTTGTCCTTGCTGAACTATCTAAGATTTCCAATATGCCTTTAAGTATGAAATAGTCATTTGTGAAATGTTCTTTTCATACATATTTTTATTCATATTTTAAGACATGTGGAGAAGAAGATATTTTAACCAATTAGTAAACCTACCTCTTAGTTTTTACTCTTACATACAGATGGGAGGACAGGAACACAATGTTGCTCTGAAGTTGTTGGATGAGTTTATCTAAATACATAATTCAGAAAGAAAGACTTTCTGCTAGGCACAACTAACAGACCATTTTAATGTCAACCAAGAATACACAGAATACAATTATGCTTTCACAATATGATTCAAGAGCTAGCAAGATGGGTTGCCCGCTTTTGGAAAGGTGCACAGTTAATGCCTTGACATAACAGCATTCACAGAAAACCCACAGAAAGAATTTTAAGGTTAAAGATACTTTCAATGCATTATTAATATCAAAAGAAATACAGAAAATATTGATATGGTACTCTGCTCCCTTGTATCAGAAATAAAGGCATTTAAATTTACAGCAAGTAGTTAAAGGTATAAGAAAATACATTTACCTTTTGGGGAAAAAAGGAAGGAGGTCTTTTCTTTTTAATTATCCTTTAATTTATACCAGTAACATGTTTGCTTGAAGTTTCTCAATTATATTCAGTTAATACAGTGTTGCACATATAGTTTCTACATGTATCTAGAATTATAAAAATCTGTTTATGCAACATTTTTCCTTGAAATTTCTCATTATTAATATTAAACTATTATGTAGGTGCAAACATAGTATCTATATATGCATGCAATTAAAAATATGATGAATTAAGAACAACATGATGAAACCACAATGAATCTAGAGAAATAGACAGAGATATTTTATGATCATGAACACTAAAAAAACTCTTGTAGCTTTTGGTGACTTCTCAATTTGTTTGCTAATCCAGCAGTATGATGGTTGACCATTTAAGTCACTGAACAGACTGGTAATTACTTTTCCTATATCTATTAGAAAATTTCAGTTAAGGCTTTCAAAATGTTTGGAATCAGACTATTATATAATCTTTATTAAATAAGGTGGCTTCTCTCATTTCTAATCTCTTCCATCCTCTCCTGCACACGACCACTCTATTTTCTTCTAAATATTGTCTCTGGCGAAATACATACCATTTGTACTTTCTTAATAAAACATGTCTTTATTTTACTGTTATTTTTACATATAATTTTTTATATGCAATTTTTAGAATTATTAAAAACTCCTTAACACATACCTGTAATTCCAAAAACATAAACATTTTGAACATAAATGAGCATTTTGAACATAAACATAAAATGACAATTTTATTGTTATTTTCTCCTAGAGTTAGCAGTCGGCAATTATGAAAAAGCAATTTCTTCCCTACTGACAGATTTAAACTTGTTGCTCAAGGGCAATGCTTCAAGAACAGTGGCCATTTTTTTCATATGCACATTATGGATTGTCTCTCTTTAAACTAGACGCCCAAAGTAGTAAGTTACTTTTCATGCATAGTGCTGCCATGTTGTCAAATAGGATCTGACCTGGTAAAAACTAAATTGAAAAAATTTCTTTGCGACTTGTCATGTAGAGTCAAGATCAGAAAATGTTACTTAGGCTTCTGATGCTCTATGTTGAAGAGCATCCCCTTGAGTTTGCCACGTCACATTCAAGATACTGCTCCTTTAAGGCATTTTGACTTGAAGAAATTAAGCAGTGCGTTTTTTTCACCTAAAAGCATAATATTTATATTAGCATGAAATGTTTTTTTTCTTCAAATGTCAGAAACAATGTGTATTTCAGATTACTGCATGTGTCTTTTCCTTATATTTGTTTTTGAATTATTATTTGTGAGTTTTGCTTTCAAGGTGTTTATTTGGTGTTACCTTTTCTATTTTTTTTTTACGTATCAACTGGACAGGGACAAGTTACCTTTAGTTATCCCTTGATTTGTAAAACAGTGCTTCTGATGCTCACATACTATAACCACAGAGGTGGTAAACCATTTGATATCTATATTTAGATCTATATATGTATAAGAAATATCTGTATCTACCTATATTTGTATAAGGAATATACATGTGTATATTATATATACTTATATATATACATGCTATAAAATAATAATTTCCTTGTCAATAATGTAAGTAAATAGGAATTGGAAATATGTATGTGTGTGTGTATATATAAATATATAAGTATATGTATAAAATACACACACATAAGTAATATATGTGTGTATATATGTATAAGGAATATGGTGTGTGTATATATAATATATAAGTATATGTATAAAATACACACACATAAGTAATATATGTGTGTATATATGTATAAGGAATATGTGTGTGTGTATATATGTATAAGGAATATATGTGTGTGTATATATACTTATATACTTTTATATATACACACACATATATTCCATGTGTGTGTCTTATATATATACTTATATACTTATATATATATATACACGCACACACATATTTCTGATCCCTATTTATATACATTATTGACAAGGAAATTATTATTTTTATAGCAGTCAATTCACATCACATTTGGAACCTTCCATAAAAAAATTGTTTGTTGACAGAGATTCAAATACAGGAACTAGAAATAACTGAACATAATATGACTATATTGCCATTATGCAGATTGTTCCAGAGCACATAATAATGCTTCATTTGTACCATGCTGTAATTGGCACTTACGCATTCCTTACTCTGAGAGCCCATTAGAAACACAATTATGCCAAAACATGATGATATATTTCAGCACCATGGAATTGAACCTCTGCCTTTTGCAACAGTCCCATGAGGTAAACACAAGCTCTGTGAGCATAATATTTAACAAAGAAAATGTAAAAGCTCACTCTACTATTGTAGTGTACAGCATCTGCTTCTAACCTTTGGATCGGTTTCTGTTTCTAAAGGCACAAGTGCTGATACTTCTCCCTAGAAAGTGATCAGTCTGTTACTGATAAGATCATATTAGCAGCAGGGGCAGGCTTGTGATATTAACTAGCTTGTGATCTTATCTGCTCCAGATAATTATTTTGCAATGGAAAGCTAGCAGTAAGCAATAACATCAGCTACTGTTTATGCTAGGAAGAGGCTGTGTATTCTGTTCTCATTATGATGAGCCATTCTCCTTGTGTTGTTTTAGTGTCAGAGATGATCCTGACGTCAGGCATTTTGAAACTCTCCATAATACTAGCTGATTCACTTGACTATTAAGGATTATCTAAGTACAACCAAAATGATTACAAATATGAAAAATAGGTATCTAAGGAAAGATTTGGCAACTCTAGTTTCTATAATCAGATGCTGATAAAAGTCAATCACATATTTGTGAGAATATTCTAGAATTGCTAATGCCTGTCTAATAGGATTTTCACTGTAATAATTCATTAAACTTAAAATACACAGAAAAAATATAAATTGGTTTACTTTACATATTTAGGAAAAAAACATAGATTATGTTTTTTAAATGTGAGAAGATTCTTAGCAGTGATATAAATGAAGACTTGTTTTATGGTAAATAGATAGCAGTTTTTCATCATTTCCTATTGAGAATAGAACCTGAAAATTTGGCAGTAATGATTTAAGCGAGAGATGTAGAGAAGGCTTTTCTGACTACAGCTTATATCTTCATGTAGTAGATATTCAGAGGAGGTAAGTAAGGCTTCAAAGAATCTTTTAATGCACTTATCTCTGGTTAGTGTGGATTACATTATGTAAAGCACTAAATCAAAAACATAACAGTATAAATAGATTTCAAATCCTCCTGTTGGCCATGTGGTAAACAGGTTAAAAGCAAAACTTATGTTGATAGAAAAATAAAATAAAATTTATAAATTTGGAGTTGTCTCTTTATAGCTGATTTGTAATAAATCAATATAAAAGAAAACTGATATTTCAAAACAATGAATTCCTTTTTATTAAGATAATACATAATTTTAAGTGTAGTTTATAAAAAATTCTGTTACACTAAGTGTAATTCTCCCTCAAGATTACCCCTCTTTTCTTTCTTAAATAGAAACAGGCGATTTGCATTAATTTTAATGGTTCGACTGCTTGATTTATCCCTGCATGAAATTGTATGCTTCAGTACCTAATACCTGCTGAAATAATAATTCATATAATCTCAAGATCTGTCAAGAAGTGACTTAAAGTAGAGGTAAAAGAAATATGAACTGAAATTAATGATGATCTCCTACCACTTCCTGATGATTAGGAGAACAAGGTCATGCATTTCAACACAGAGGGTCTGACTTTTCTCTCAGTGGTCTCAGGTGCCACTAGCTATGGTGGTATTATTACAAGTTCCTTTGGCACTACTGGGTAACACCGAATAGAACAACACTAAATCTGTCCGTTAAGAAATAACAAGGACATACTATAGAATAAAATAATTTATTGCATTGCAGTAAACAATGGTGCCCAAATATACTAAAGTAATCCATGCTGCATTTAAAAATGTATAGTTTATAGGAAAAAAAATACATGGATTTGAGCATATTAGAAAAATGACTATAAATATTCAAAAAGACATATCCATTCACATAGAGCTAAAATTTTAGCATATTTTAAATATTCAGGGATTTAAGAAAGTTTACATTGTTTCGGTTTTCTCCTCAGTGCACTCTTCACATCAAAATTACCAACCTAACAATGTGTATAGATGTGTAGAGTGAGCTTTTCTTATTATTTTAAAACCAACAGTATCTTTAACTGTCACAAGAAGGGATCTGCCAGAGTGTTTTAGATGCTTCGTATCCTCTATGGAGATACGTTGAAAGAATGCCAAGTAACGTATCCCAAATTGGTTGTTGCATTCAATTTCCCAGGAGAAAGTGCATAGGAACAAGATCCATCATCACATTGCCATTACTGCTCCATTTTAGGGTAATCTCAACCAAAAGGAGACTGTAGACTATCAACTATTAAATTGCATCCACTGGCAATTTAAGAATCACAATTCTTTTGTGATATTTAAAAGTAAAAAGCATGTACTATGTTTCTTGTACTTATTTTCAGAGTATTTGAATTTCTGACATGGTTTGTTGTCAAATTTGTGAGCATTAAAATCACTTTAAAAGTTAAAAGCAAGAAAAGTCGTTATTCAAGCCCCAGAGAAATACCTCAACTGACTAAGGACTGGGCATTTTGCCATCATGACAGATGGGTAAGAGTGTCAGCCACCAAGAGACATGTACATGTCAAGTGTGAATATTGATGTCAGGATCTAAGAAGACTACTTCACTAGTGCCCTGTTATGAGATGATACCCATACGGAACCCCCACGTGCCAAAAACTATTATCAACCTATCAAATTGACTTCAAAAAATTAAGCAGTCTTTGAGATGATGTAAATGAAAGGATAATCGTATCACTTTGATTAGTTGATATACAAATAACATGAAATTGTATATTAAAAGTCTGTACCTCTCCTTTCATTTTAAAGGAAACTCCCATTTTGACAGATTCTTCATTCTCAGTTATTTTTTTAAGTTAAGCAGTCATTAGATATTGCAAATGTCACACTGGTCAAGTCTTTAGGACTTTACACACAAAAAAATGTCTACTTGTCAACTTTCTCATTAAATGGACTCAATGTGCTTTTAAGGTTATTATTTTTCACTTTTGATATGAGCACAATTCAATTGGTTATATCGTTGCAATTCACATTATTCTTTTCCTTATCACATGTAAATGTATTCAGGATGCATTTAGTGGTGTGAAAAAGGAAAAAAGAAGGATAGATAGAATGACATATAATTGTCAGTATAATAAAATGGATCTCCTTAACCAATTAATATTTTCCTTTGTTTCACATTTCAAATATAATTTTAGTTGGCATCTTATGTCTAAGCATATATATCTCACTACTAAATCATGAATAGGTCCACAATTAAACTCACTCTAAAATCTATCATAGGTCCTTATCAAGTCGATTTCTATGTGTTCATTTTTCATGGTTGCAATTTCTTAGACTCTCATTGGCCTAGAAAATTTTCAAAGCCAGTAGACAGCAACTAAATTTTGTATCACGTTCAAGTGTAGGGATAGTTTGAAATTAGTAAGACAGCATTTATTTTCACCCAGGAATCTATTCATATGAGCTCCAAAGTTCAACATGCCCATCAACCAAGTAAAGTTTGATTGTACCAGCTTTCCACACATTTATGTCCTACCCAATGTTGGTGCAACTGTCTGATCACATCCATTTATGGAAAACAGAAGCACCAACATTAATGTATGCATTAAGAAAACCACGCAATTGTTAATACCTCTAGAATCCAAGCATTTCTTTATTTCTATTTTTTTATTTTCTTTTGGCCATTAATATTATCTTTCAAAACACCAACATTTTTCTTAATATTTATTTTGATTTGATAATTATCTTTCATATTAAAATTAATTGATATAAATTATATTAATCTGATTAATTTCTCCCCTTATTTCCCCATATTTATGCATTCCTTAATTCAACATAAAGTTATTTAATTCATAGAAGGTTAGGCACACTCAAGAATACTGGAAATGCATCTGCAAACAAAAGAAGGATCTTTGTCCTTATAAAGCTTATATTCTAACAGCAAGAGAAGGTAATAAAGTCATATGTTAAATTTTTAAATGTGGAATTAGATGGAGTATACCCATCAATGAGAAGAGTATTTTAGCAAATAATTGTTTCTTCTTATTTTTTCATCTCTTTATGCCCCTCTGATATATTTTTGGATCATTCAGCAACTAATTATTTGCCTACATAAATCATGCCATCTCTCTCTCTCTCTCTCTTTCTCTCTGCATCATTAACCATTAAATTTTCATTTCTTTTTCACAATGTCTTACTCCCATTGCATGCAAACTATATATGCAAATGCTTATTTCCTTCTATTTAACAGTCTTGTGCACTTCATTTCTTATGAAATATGTTTTGCCCATCTTTTTATTTAGTTGTTGGTCTTTTATTTGTTACTACCACATTATTAATCATAATATTAGCCCCCTGTTGTATACCTTGCAAACTTTTTCCAGTTTGTTTTTAAAATTTATTTTCTTTCAAGTAGTCATTGCTATGCATATAATTTTACTTTTTATGTTGTCAAGTATATCAATCTGTGTCATTTGAATGTTTGTAAATGTATCTCTTGCTAAACATAGCCCTCCAAAGAGTGATAGATTGTTCTAATAATTTAGCAATTTCATTTTTATGTTTGTCTGATGCAGCTGAAATTTTTTTACCACACAGAGAAAGGTAAGGACCTCGTTATTGACCTGGTGAATATACTCACCAGGTTGTCAAGCATTTTTTCAACAAAAAATATTTTGCAATTTTCTCCTAAATGTTTTGAAATTCTAACTTTATTTAACAATATATTTCCATTATGTATGTAGGTATCGTTCTGAATTCCTCACTCTTTTCACCCTACTTTCTAGCCTGCAACATATGTGCATACTAACAAACAGTTTTAATTACTGTTGTTCTACAATGTTTCTTAATAATGCATGCAGGAGAAAGTCTCTGCTTGGGAATGTTTTTAATTAAAATTTGCTGGAATTTCTTGTACATTAACATGATAATATGAACTTTAGGTGTAATTTACACACAATAAAATGCACATCTTTGGCATAGAGTTTGATGAGTTTTAGCTGATTTGTACAGCCTTATAACGACCATCAAAATCAAGAAACTAGAACACTGAAGTTATCACCAGAGTTTCTTTACGTTTCTTCTCTGTCATCCTGCAAATGCCAAGAGTACCACTGATCAGCATCATCACTGTAAACTAAATTTGCTTCCTCTAGAATTTCAAATGATAGAAATTATACAGTTTACCCTGTTTTGTTTCTGGTTACTTATGTTCCACATAATGTTATATATATAATCACCAGTCCACATGGTTGTGTGTATCTATGGTTTATTCCTTTTTTGATTAAGTAATATTACATTACCTGACTATACCAAAATTACATAAACTTTCACTGTTGATGAAAAATTATTGGGATGTACTGTAATTATATGTTTAATTTGGTAATAAACTATCAAAAAATTCTCCAGCAGTGCACAGTTTCACATTCACATCAACCATGGATGAGTGTTTGAGTTGCTCTATATCATTGCCAGAGATTTTCAGTTTGTTGATATCCGTCACTTCTGTGAATATGTAGTGGTAGTTTATTATTGTTTTAATTTGCATTTTCCTGGTCATTAAAAATGTTTCACAGATTTATGTCAATATTAGCCATTTTGGGGATTTTCTTTTGTGAGATGTCTTTTCAAATTGTTTTCCTATCTTGATTTGGTAATCATAAACATTCTTCTTTTATTTGTGATATTAGTAAGAATATTAGTAACACCCTAAATTTAATGTTGGGGCATGAAGTCTATAAATCATCATCTTCTTCAACTGTTAATGTTGTGTCTATCTGTGCTTATTTTTCTGGTGTCTGTATTTTATGTATTTGAATTTCACTATCATTTTATCATTTTGTTTTATTAGTAAGCTTTTTATTGTATTTTTAGTGGTGGTGATGTTTATTATTTAATTCTGAAAGGTACTTTTTATTACTATACATAGTTCATTGTAAAATTCACAACTGTAAAAAATGGTTCTAAAGACAGTAAACTTTAACGAACACAGTATGTACTAGTCCTGTAATTTTGAGCAAATTACATCACCTGTTCTTAGTTTCTTAGCTTTTTCTTCAACTAAATAAGATGGAAAACACTGCTTACATCATGTGATTGTTGCCAAGATTGAATAAGTATTTTTGCAAAGGATTTGAAAGACTATAATAGTATCAAGTAGGCATTTATTGTTTTAGGATTTGTCATGGATTGTTTGGTAGGAAAAGCTCAAACTACAATGGTTGAGTTTTATTTTGTTTGCACTGCTCTTGTATTGCTTTGCCCATTACCTTTTTAATTTTTTTCTGATTCAGTATTCTCTCTCTCTCTCTCTCTCTCTCTCTCTATATATATATATATATATATATATTTTTTTTTTTTTTTTTTTTTTTTGAGACGAAGGCTCGCTCTGAAGCCCAGGCTGGAGTGCAGTGGCCGGATCTCAGCTCACTGCAAGCTCCGCCTCCCGGGTTCCCGCCATTCTCCTGCCTCAGCCTCCCGAGTAGCTGGGACTACAGGCGCCCGCCACCTCGCCCGGCTAGTTTTTTGTATTTTTAGTAGAGACGGGGTTTCACTGTGTTAGCCAGGATGGTCTCCATCTCCTGATCTCGTGATCCGCCCGTCTCGGCCTCCCAAAGTGCTGGGATTACAGGCTTGAGCCACCGCGCCCGGCCCTCTTTATATTTTTAATATAAGATATTATTAGATTTTCCTTTGTGACAAAATCTTTATGTCAATACATCTGTTGATTATTACATTTGCATTTATTGCTTCATCAGGTATACTTTTCTCGATTCTTTTGTAGTTTAGTTTACATTCTGCTTTTCTTTGAAATACTTAAAAAAAATCTTACATGATCTATGACCTTTATTTTTCTTGTTATAGATTATCATGTTATTTCTGATCTACCAGAAGTTTTATAGCCAGACTTTAATATATTTTCTTGTATATTTAACAGTTTTAACTTTATACAATATACTGAATATACTGTAGACCATTTCCGTTTCCTCCTTTCTTTCGGCTATAATGAGTTTGCATATATCTAACTTTTCATACCTCCAACATTTTTTTCTTCTTAACTAATCAAGTTTGTCTTTTTATATTATGTTCTTGGATATTTTCATGGGTATTTTTGCGTTTAAAAAATGTTTATACATCTATCTCTTGATTTATCAAATTTAAGTAATATCATTTTTTCTCACTGTAAAAGAAATAGAAATCAATATATTTAAAAATATTTTTACACTTCTTAATTTTCTAAATTTGCAGTATTGTTCCATTTCTACATAGTCACAGTTTATAATACATTTTATTGAACTCAGTGTGCACTATCGATTGTCTAGATATGGAATCATATTATTTGAGAAGAGAAATAACTTGACTTTCTCCCTTCTTATTTGGAAGCCTTTTATTTCTCTCTTGCTTGATCATTCCAACTAAGACTTCCAGTACTATTTTGAAAAGGAGTGGTGGGGGTGGGCATTCTTGTCTTGTTCCAGTTCTCAAGGTAAATGCTTCCAGCTTTTGCCCATTCAGTATGATGTTGGCAGTGGGTTTTACATAGATGGCTCTTGTTGCTTTGGGGTATATTCCTTCAATGCCTAATTTGTTGAGGGTTTTTAACATAAAGTGGTGTTGAATTTTACTGATGGCTTTTTCTGCAGCTATTGAGATAATTGTGTAGTTTTTGTTGTTAATTTTTCTTATATAGTAAATCGCATTTATTTATTCATATATGTTGAACCAGCCTTGCATCCCAGGTATAATGCCTAATTGATTGTGGTGAATTAGCTTTTTGATGTGCTGCTGAATTCAGCTTGCTAATATTTACTCGAAGATTTTTGTGTCTATGTTCATCAGAGATATTGGCCTGAAATTTTCTTTCTTTGTTTTGTCTCTGCCAGGCTTTGGTGTCAGAATGATTATGGCTTTGTAAAATGAATTACAGACAGAGGAGTCCCCTTTCCTCAATGGTTTGAAATAATTTGAGTAGGATTGATATTAGTTCCTCTTCGTATGTCTGATTGAATTCAGCTGTGAATCCATCTGGCTTAAGGCATTTTTTGGTTGGTAGACTTTTTATTACTAATTCAATTTGGGGACTTGTTAGTGATCTGTTAAGTATTTTAATTTCTTCTTGTTTCAATGTTAGGAGGCTGTGCGTTTCCAGGAATTTATCCTTTTTTTTTTCTAGGTTTTCCAGTTTGTGTAAGTAGGGGAGTTCATAACAGTCTCTGAGGATTTTTTGTAATTCTGTGGGGTTGGTTGTAATGTCAACTTTGCCATTTCTGATTGTGTTTATTTGGATCTTCTCTCATTTTTTTCTTTTTTAATCTAGCAAGTGGTCCATTAATTTTGTTTAATTTTTTGAAGAACCAACTTTCAGTTTCACAGATCTCTTCTATGGAATTTTGTTTCTAAATATCATTCAGTTCAGCTCTAATTTTGGTTATTTATTTATTCTGCTACTTTTAGGGTTAGTTTGCTCTTGTTTTTCTAGTTCCTTAAAGTGCTGCATTAGGTTGTTAACTGAGATCTATCTAACTTGTTGATATAGGCATTTATTGCTGTAAACCTTCCTGTTAGCACTGCTTTAGCTGTGCCCCAAAGATTCTGGTATTTGCCTTTCTATTTTCATTAGTTTCAAATAATTTTTTGATTTCTGTCTTAATTTCATTATTTACACTAAGTCATTTAGGAGAAGATTATTTAACTTTAATGTAATTGCATGATTTTATTGGTCTCATTGGTATTGATTCCTATTTTTATTGCACTGTGATCTGAGAGCATGGTTGGTATGAGTTTGATTTTTTAAAATTCACTTAGTATTGCTTCATGGCTGAGCATGCATTGAACCTCAGAGTATATGCCATGTAACAATGAGAAGAATGTATACTCTGTTGTTGTTGGGTGAATTTTTCTGTAGGTATCTATTAGGTCCAATTGGTCAAGTGTGGAGTTTAAGTCCAGAATATCTTTGTTAGTTTTCTGCCTCAGTGTGGAGTGTTGAAGTCCCGGGTATTAGTGTGTGATTATCTAAGTCTCTTCATAGATCTATAGAACTTGATCATTGTTAGCATAAAGTGTTTCATCTGATGTAATAATCATTGTTCGTTTTTGTTTTCTGTTTTTCAATAGGTCTTTTCCCATCTCTTTATTTTGAGCCTATGGGTGTCATTACTTGTGAGATGGATTTCTTGGAGATAGCAGACAGTGGGACTTGGTCCTTTATCCAACTTGTCACTCTATGACTTTCTAGTGAGGCATTTAGACCATTTAAATTCTTGGTCAATATTGATATGCAGGGGTCCAGCCCACAGACCCTTACCCAATGAAGAATGAGTAACATACACTGACACAGATATTCTGCTTGTCAGTTCTGCTAAATGTCCGGGCCCCTACAGACACCAAGGAAGGTGCTGTAAAGAGTAGCAGCCAAGGTCTGTTCAGCCAGCAAAGCTCGCATTTATTCAGTATAGACTAAATGACAAAGGTCTTGAGTAAACACCACTAGAGGGTAACTGACCTGGCTGCCCACCCCCGCCCCCCACCCAGTAGAGAGCAATTATGCACCTACGGTTGCTCAAAGGTTGGTCTTAGCTTGAGTAAACAAGCTATTTAGATATACTACTCTACATTCCTTTGTACCTACTTTAAGCTATTTACTGAAGGTAAGAGACTTTTGCAAAACCTTCCAGTCCTCCAAGAAGATTTGTGTATATATCCTATAAGTTCATCTTAAAATTATTCCCACCAACCTGACTGAACTCCCACATTGATATTTGAGAATTCGATCCTTTCATCATTCTGTTAGTTGGTTGTTATGTAGACTTGATTGTATAGTTGCTTTATAGTACTAGGGTAGGTGCTTATGTGTTCTTTTGTGGCAGCAGATACCATTCTTTCATATTTGTTTTAATAACTCCCTTTAGTAGCTCTGGTAAGGCAGGTCACTTGGTATTTGCTTGTCTGAAAAGGATTTTATTTCTCCTTTGCTTAAGAAGCTTAGCTCTGTAGGATATGAAATTCTTGATTGGAATTTATTTCCTTCAAAGATGCTGAATATAGGTCCCCAATTACTTCTGACTTGTAAGGTTTCTGCTGAAGGGGCCACTGTTAGTCTGATGGGGTTCCCTTTGTCAGTGAACTCTTCCTCTCTAGCTCCCTTAAAGATTTATTCTTTCATGTTGAACTTGGAGAATCTGATGACTAAGTGTCTTGGGGATGGTGATCTTGCATAGTATCTCACAAGAGTTCCCTGAATTTCTTGAATTTGCATGTTGACCTCTCGAGTAAAATTGGGAATATTTTCATGGATTACATCCTCAGATATATTTTCCAAGTTGGTTGTTTTGTCTCCTCTCTTTCTGAAGTGCCAATAAGTTATAGATTTTTGTTTCCATATAATCCCATGTTTCTCAAAGGCTTTGTTCATTTTCTTAAAAGAATATATGTTTTTTTGTTTTTTGTTTGTTTGTTTCAGTAGCTTTTGGGGAACAGGTGGTGTTTGGTTACATGAATAAATTATTTAGCAGTTATTTCTGAGATTTTGGTGCACCCATCACTGTACCTAGTGTATAGTCTTTTATCCCTCAACCCCCGCCACCCTTAACCCTGAGTATCCAAAGTCTGTTGTATCATTCTTATGCATTTACATCCTCATAGCTTAGCTCCCACTTATAAAGTGATGACATATGATGGTTAGTTTTCCATTCCTGAGTTTCTTCACTTAGAATTATAGTTTCCAATTCTATCGAGGTTGCTGCGAATGCCATTATTTTGTTCCTTTTTATGGCTGAGTAGTATTCCATGGTGTGTGTGTGTCTGTGTGTGTGTGTGTGTGTGTGTGTGTGTGTATATCACATTTTCTTTATCCACATGTTGATTGATGGGCATTAGACTGGTTCCATATTTTTGCAATTGTGAAAGGTGTTGCTATAAATATGCATGTGCAAGTATGTTTTTTGTACAATGACTTATTTTCTTCTGGATAAATACTCAGGGGTGGGATTGTTGGATCAAATGGTAGATGCATTTTTATTTCTTTAAAGAATCTCCACACTGTTTTCCATAGTGGTCGTACTAGTTTACATTCCCACCAACAAGGTTATAGTGTTCTCTTTTGATCACATCCATGCCAACATCTATTATTTTATTATTTTTATTTTTATTATGGCCATTCTTGCAGGAGTGAGGTGGTATCACATTGTGGTTTTGTTTTGCATGTCCCTGATCATTAGTGATGTTGAGTGTTTTTCATATGTTTGTTGGCCATTTGTATATTTTCTTTTTTTGAATAAAATTGTGGTTTATTTAAACAATGAAGAACATACAGCAGTGAAATGAATAATTTCTTGTTACGTGGGCCAACATGGATGAATCTCAGAAACATGTTAACTGATAAAGCAAGTCATAAAAGAAAACATAAAATGATCTTTTACATAAAATTCAAAAACAGGCAAAACTAGGTATTATTCAAGAATACAAACAGCTAAAAAGTTAAATAGAAACAAGAAACTACAAAATTTAGGGCAGTGGTTATCTTTGTATAGAGGAAGTGCTATGTGTATTGAGAATGGTTTCTAAGGTAATATGATATTGAGTACCTGGGTAGCAATGTCATTATTTTTTCCTGACACTACCCACATGGAGATAAATATCATTATTTTAATTGCTTTTATATGTATAACAGCTTAAGTTTTTAAATTAAAACTTTTTATTGAGGTGAAATTCACATAAAACTAATCATTTTATTTTTTCCCATAAGTTATTGGGGGTACAGGTTGTATTTGGTTACATGAATAAGTTCTTTAGTGGTGATTTGTAAGATTTTGGTGTACCCTACCTTACTGCACCACATTTATAGTCTTTTATCCCTCAGCACCCTCCCACTCTCCCACCCAAGTCCCCAAAGTTCATTGTATTGTTCTTATTCCTTTTCATCCTCATAACTTATTTCCCACATATCAGTGAAAACATACAATGTTTGATTTTTCCGTTCCTTAGTTACTTCACTTAGAATAATAGTCTCCAGTCTCATCTAGGTCACTGCAAATGCTGTTAATTCATTCTTCATTATGGCTGCATAGTATTCCATCATATATATATATATCACAGTTTCTTTGTCCACTCGTTGATTGATGGGCATATGAGTTGGTTCAATGATTTTCTTATTATGAATTGTGCCACTGTAAAGATGTGTGTGCAAGTATCTTTTTCAAATAATGACTTCTTTTTCTCTGGGTAGATACCCAGTCGTGGGATTACTGGATTAAATGGTAGTTTCACTTTTAGTGTTTTTGAGAAATCTCTGCACTGTTTTTTATAGTGGCTGTACTAATTTACATTTCCTCCAGCAGTGTAGAAGTGTTCCCTGATCACTGCATCCATGCCAACATCGACTGTTTTTTGATTTTTTGATTATGGCCAGTCTTACAGGAGTAAGGTGATATCACATTGTGGTTTTGTTTTTTCTTTTTTTTGAGGCAAAGTTTTGCTCTTGTTGCCCAGGGTGGAGTGTAATAGCCTCCCAGGTTCAAACAATTCTCCTGCCTCAGCTTCCCGAGTAGCTGGGATTACAAGCATGCCCCACCACACCTGGCTAATTTTGTATTTTTAGTAGAGATGGGGTTTCATCATACTGGCCAGACTGGTCTCAAACTCCCAACCTCAGGTGATCCTCCTGCCTCGGTCTCCCAAAGTGCTGGACTTACAGGTGTGAGCCACTGCTCCTGACCTCACACTGTGGTTTTGATTTGCATTTCCCTGATCATTAGTGATGTTGAGCAGTTTTTTATGTGTTTGTTGGCCATTTGTATATCTTCTTTTGCAGATTGTCTGTTCCTGTCCTTAGCCCACTTTTGGATGAGATTGTTTTTTTCTTACTGATTTGTTTGAGTTGTTGTTGATTCTGGATATTAGTTCTTTCTCAAGTGTATAGATTGTGATGATTTTTTCCCCTTCTTTGGGTTGTCTGCTTACTCAGCTGACTGCTCCTTTTGCCGTGAAAGAGCTCTTTAGTTTAATTAGGTCCTAGCTTTTTATCTTTGTTTTTATTGCATTTGCTTTTGAGTTCTTGGTCATGAAATCCTTACCTAAGCCAATGTCTAGAAGGGTGTTTCCAATGTTATTGTCTAGAATTTTTATAGTTTCAGGTCTTGGGTTTAAGTCCTTAATCCATCTTGGGTTGATTTTTGTATATGGTGAGAGATGAGGGACCAGTTTCATTCTTCTGCATGTGGCTAGCCAATTATCCCAGCACTATTTGTTGAAAAGAGTGTCCTTTTCCCGCTATATGCTTTTGTTTGCTTTGTCAAAGATCACTTGACTGTAAGTATTTAGGTTTATTTCTGCTTTCTCTATTCTGTTCCATTGGCCTATGTGCCTATATTTATATCAGTATCATGCTATTTTGGTGCCTATGGCCTTACAGTATAGTTTGAAATCAGATAGTGTGATGCCTCCAGAATTTTGTTTGTTTGTTTGTTTGTTTAGTTTTGCTTTGGCTATGCGGGCTCTTTTTTGGTTTCATATACATTTCAGAATTGTTTTTTCTAATTCTGTGAAGAATGATGGTGGTATTTTGATGGGGATTGCATTGAATTTGTAGATCACTTTTGGCAGTTTAGTCATTTTCACTATCTGTGAGCATGGAATGTGTTTCCATTTGTTTGTGTCATCTATGATTTCTTTCAGCAGTGTTTTGTAGTTTCCCTTGTAGAGGCCCTTCACCTCCTTGGTTAGGCGTATTCCTAAGTATTTTAATTTTTTTGCAGCTATTGTAAAAGGGTTTGAGTTCTTGATTTGATTCTCAGCTTGGTCGCTGTTCTTGTATCGAAGAGCTGCTGATATGTGTACATTAATCTCGTATCCAGAAACTTTGCTGAATTAGTTTATCAGTTATGAAAGCTTTCTGGAGATGTCCTTAGGGTTTTCAAGGTAAACAGTCATATCATTAGCAAACAGTGATAGTTTGACTTCCTCTTTAATGATTTGGATGCCCTTTATTTCTTTCTCTTGTCTGATTGCTCTGGCCAGGACTTCCAGTACTACGTTGAAGAGGAGTGGTGAGAGTGGGCATCCTTGTCCTGTTTCAGTTCTCAAAGGGAATGCTTTCAACTTTTCCCCATTTAGTATTATGTTGGCTGTGGGTTTGTCATAGGTGGCTTTTATTACACTAAGTTATGTCCCTTGTATGCCTATTTTGCTGAGAGTTTTAATCATAAGGGGATGCTGGATTTTGTCAAATGCTTTTTTTGCGTCTATTGAGACAATCATGTAATTTTTGTTTTTAATTCTGTTTATGTGTTGTGTCACATTTATTGACTTGTGTATGTTAAACCATCGCTGCATCTCTGGCATGAAACCCACTTGATCATGGTGGATTATATTTTTGATATATCGTTGGATTTGGTGACTCAGCAGAGACAGCCATAATCCTCCTAGGTACACAACTCCAATTACCTAATGTGGGAATCTCACTCCCATCCCACACAGCAGCAGGAGCAAGACCATCCCAAGGAGAGTCTGAGCTAAGACACACTTAGCCCATATGAAGGAAAGATACAGTTGTTTTCAGACAAGCAAGTGCTGAGAGAATTCACCTTTACCATACCACCACTACAAGAACTGCTAAAGTAAAATACATGTTAAAAAGCAAAACCAAACCAAAACAAACAAACAAAAAAAAGTACACAGACAACAAAAAGCATGATGAATACAACAGTACCTCACATTTCAATACTAACATTGGATGTAAATGGCCTAAATGTGCCACTAAAACTACAGAACTGCCGAATGGATAAAAACTCACCAACCAACTATCTGGTGTCTTCAGGAGATTCACCTAACACATAAGGACTCACATAAACTTAAAGTAAAGGGGTGGAAAAAGGCATTTCATGCAAATGGACACCAAATGCGAGCAGGGGTAGCTATTCTTACATCAGGCAAAACAATTTTTAAAGCAACAGCAGTAAAAGAGACAAAGAGGGACATTATATAATGGTAAAATGTCTTGTCCAACAGGAAAAAATCACAATCATAAACATATACACACCTAACACTGGAGCTCCCAAATTTATAAAACTATTACTAATAGATCTAATAAGTGAGATAGCAATACAATAATAATGAGAGACTTCAATATTCCACTATATATTTTCTTTTGAGAATTGTTTATTCATGTCTTTAGCCTTTTTGATGGGATCGTTTGTCTTACTGATTTGTTTCAGTTCTTTGTAGATTCTGGATATTAGTCCTCTGTTGGATATATAGACTGCAAAGATCTTCCTTATCTATTTACCCTGCTGATTGTTTTTTGTTGTTGTTGTTGTTGCTCACAGAAGCTATTTAGTTTAATTAAACCCCATCTATTTGTTTTTGTTTTTGTCTAATTTGCTTTTGGGGTCTTGGACATGAAGTCTTTCCCTAAGCCAATGTCTTGAAGGGTTTTTCCAATGTTATCTTCTATAATTTTTATGGTTTCAGATCTTAGATTTAAGCCTTTGATCCATCTTGAGTTGATTTTTGTACAAGGTGAAAGATGAGGAACCAGTTTCATTCTTCTACATGCGGCTTGCCAGTTATCCCAGCAACATTTGTTGAATAGAGTGTCCTTTCCTCACTTTATGTTTTTGTTTGCTTTATTGAAGATCATTGGCTGTAAGCATTTGGCTTTCTTTCTGGGTTCCCTGTTCTGTTCTATTGATCTATGTGCCTATTTTTATACCAGTACCATGCTGTTTTGGTGACTAGGGGCATATAGTATAGTTTGAAGTTGTGTAATTGGGTAATGTGATTTATTATACATTTTCTTTAATCATTTTAATAATAATATAGACTATATAGCACACAGAAAAAAATTTACCATCAGAATTTCTTGACATTAGTTCAACAATTACACAATGAAGGTGATTTAGAATAATAATCTGGATTTTATCTATGACATTGAGATATATATGTCCAAACTTTACAAAATATAACAAGTTTGGTGTTTTATATATACATATGCTTTTTCAATTTTAAGCTACGAGCATTTAAAATGCACACTTCAAAGCATATTTCTCATATTATTTTTCTCAGATGAATGAATTATTTTATCTACTAGTGTAACAATTTTTACATTAAAAAAGATCCAGAAAAATAACTGAACTCCTAACTTCTGGGCAAAATAATCATGTGATATGAATGATAAATGTACATGTGATATGAATGTTAAAGCATGAGAAGTAGATAAAAGAAATACCAGAAACGTGTATTTGATTAGCTTGAATTAATGTTAAATAATTGATAGTCTGTCTTAGATAAAGAATATTGAGAAATAAATGGTTAATATTAAAGGTTATTAAACTTCATTTATATTACAGTTTCACAAATTTGAAAGTAATATCTGAATCAAAGATCAAGGGTGCTGTAATATTGCACATAAAGTGATTAAATTCTGACAAAATTAGTGTAAATGTGTGCTCGTTAAATATGAAAGTTATGAACAGGATCTAGAGGATAAGTCTTCAATCAGGAAATTAAAACTTCCAGGTTTGATGAAAAATGCTTGCAATTTAAAATTACATGAAATGCTAAGGTAGAAATTAGAAAAACTCATAGAAATCAAAGTATCAAATATTCTTCTTTGTATATATCTATGTTAATGGGACATCCTTAATAAAATATCTTACAGTTCTTATATTGGCTAATAACTACAGTAGGTGGGAGAAAGATAGGCAGGATGACAAAGAAGAGAATAGAGCCTCTTTGTCAAGTTGAGACTTTTATTTCATTTGGATTGAGCTGAGTTAAACTAGCACACACTGGTCCCATGCTGAGTTATTTACTTTTATAAGTATTCAAATAAAAATATTGACTCTCATGTTCAGGGCTGTTAGAGGTAAGATTCAGACAACGTAAACTGAATAGACAAAAAGAACAATTACAAGTGGTCAAATTTCTTGGACTCTTACAAGAATTGCTTCCAAATAATTACATACACTTTAACTCCATTTATATTTGAGATGATTGAAAATAATGGCATGTAATTACAATCTATCCACCACAACCCCATTCTATTGTGACATTAAGAGCTTGTCTTTTCTTGATAATCTAATAGAAGTAATAAAAAGTAACATGCTAGAATAATTTTCCAGACAGAGAAGAGAGACAAAAACTTCAGCATATTATTCTTTTGTTTACTACCCTATCAGGGCTTATAAATTATATCTTGAAAGAGAGTGGCCACACCTTTGTACAGTCAGGATGTGGAAATAATAAAGACAAGATATTAATCAAGATTATTTCTTATTTGGACGCCTTTTAATTATTTTTCTCACTTTTTTGTACTGACTAGAATCTCCAGTACAATATAAATATAAGTGATCTGAGTAAAACACCCTTTCTTCCATATTGCAAGAGTAAAGCATTAAGTTGTTCCTGCCAGGTATACTGTTTTTTTGATTTTGTAGATGCCCTTTATCAGGTTGAGATAATCCCTATTTTTTTTCATTTTTTTTTCTTGCATTTTGAGTATTTCTGTCAGAAATGGGTATGGGTTTTGTCAAATCTTTTGTATACATTTATTAAGATGGTCTTATAGTCTTGCTTTTAAAATTTAATACAGTGAATTAATTGATTTTATAATGGTTACCCCAACTTGGAGAAACCACCTTTCAGTAACCATGTGTTATTATGCTTGGTATTGATGGAGTTAATTTGCTAAATTTTTATGTAGAATTTTTATAGCTTTTTCATTAGTGATATCATGTTGTAATTTTTATTTCCTTTAGTGTCATGCTTTTATACTATTGGTGTCAGGGTATTGCTGGCCCTATATAATAAGTGGAGACATAATCTTTGTGGCTAATTTTCTGGAATAGTTTGTGTGAAGTTGATACTACTTCTTTCTTAAATGTTTAGTTGAATTTACTAGTGAGGCCATCTGGGCCTAACATTTTCTTTGTGAAAAAGTTTTGTATCTACTGAAGATATGTTATTTCTTACTGGGCTCTTGGTTCCACCATATATATATATATATATATATTTTTTTTTTTTTTGAGGCGGAGTCTCGCTCTGTCGCCCGGACTGGAGTGCAGTGGCCGGATCTCAGCTCACTGCAAGCTCCGCCTCCCGGGTTCCCGCCATTCTCCTGCCTCAGCCTCCCGAGTAGCTGGGACTACAGGCGCCCGCCACTTCGCCCGGCTAGTTTTTTTTGTATTTTTAGTAGAGATGGGGTTTCACCGTGTTAGCCAGGATGGTCTCGATCTCCTGACCTCGTGATCCGCCCGTCTCGGCCTCCCAAAGTGCTGGGATTACAGGCTTGAGCCACCGCGCCCGGCCGGTTCCACCATATTTTTAAGTCTTCAGAGATTTTTTTTTTTTTTTCAGCCCAGTAGTCTTCACAGGACAGTTCTCCAGCTCAGAAAATGTTGAGACATGGGAAAACATTATTAGGAACCATTTCACAGAAAATAAGAATCTTAGCAGCAATATGTCAGCATAGTGTCACTGTGAAACAGCTAAAAATGTGGGGGCTAGTATATAAAAAGGAAAGTACAGAAAGAGCAGGAGCCTGACCCTGTGGAGAATACAGAGCAAAAACCTTTTCTTATAGTGCCACCTTATACCATTTCCGGAAACCTCTTCAATTTTCTGGAGTGAATGTGGAGTGAATGTGAATGTGGAGTTCATGTCATTGCTAGAATTATATACAGTTTTCATTTGAGATGATGAGCGTGATATACATTTCAGTGAGAAAGAGTCTATGGCTCAAGAACATTGAAGGGAAGACAGAAGCATTACATAAGATCCACTGAATACTCGCTATTACCACAGCAAATTCTAACAATTGTTAGAACCATAACATGCCTCTAATTCTGTTAAGCATAAAAGCAATATTCAAAATAGATAGTTCTATGATCCCAGAACTATATTCTATGAGTAACTTCATGATGGGAGAGAGCTCTAAATTGTTTATGTTTTTAGATTCTGGTTTCTGAAAAATTGGCACAGCCTATGTGAAATACTGATAAGGATGAAATCAAAATTTTTTGTTTTCCTGTCATTTTTTTCCCTACACTGTTTTCTGTTTTCCCCTAGAAAACAGAAATTATATACTACTTTCCTTGGTCAACAATGTCAATGTATGTGTATAAACTATATTATGCACTGGGTGTTTGTAATATAATAGAGAAGAAAAATTTGCTTTTACTTTTTAAATGCTTAGATATTGGGGTTAATGTCTCAGAAAGCTTACGGAATGAATAGGCCAGATGTGGCGGCTCACACCTGTGATCCCAGCACTTTGGGAAGCTGAAGTTGGTGGGTCACTTGAGCTCACAAGTTCCAGACTAGCCCGGCCAGCATGGCAAAAACCCATCTCTACAAAAAAAAAAAAAGTAGCTGGGCATGGTGGTACACAACTGTAGTCCCAGCTACTTGGGAGGCTGAAGTTGGTGGGTCACTTGAGCTCACAAGTTCCAGACTAGCCTGGCCAGCGTGGCAAAAACCCATCTCCACAAAAAAAAAAAAAAAAAAAAGTAGCTGGGCATGGTGGTACACAACTGTAGTCCCAGCTACTTGGGAGGCTGAGGTGAGGTGAGAGGATGGCTTGAGCCCAGGAGCCACTGCACTCCAGCCTGGGCATTAGAGCCAGAATTTGTCTCTAATAATAATAACAACATCTTACTGCATGAAAGCAGAGTGGTGAAAAGATGGTCATAGTGAGCATAGTTCTGTGACAAAAAATTTGGAGACAGATTTTTTAAAGTGGAGAGGAGAAGAGAGGCGGAAAGAGGTATGAATATGAACACTAGTCTATTGTTTAACACATGTTGTTCAGTAGAGAAACTAAGTCAAATAATTGTCATCGACTTACAAGTCTCCCTCCTTTAGAGAAGTTCACTTCAGTGGACAGGATAAAAACAATAAAAGCTGACACTTACTGAGTGCTTATTACCTTCCAGACTGTTTTCTCAGCATGAAATATCTACTGCCTCAATAAATAGCTTTTATACATGTATAATATTACAACAGTCATGTTATGAAATGAATGTTTATGTTACCCCAAAATTCGTATGCTGAAATCCTAACCTCCAATATGACAGTGTTAAGAGGTAGAACCTTTTGGGAAGATATTTAAGTCATGAGGGTAGGGACTTCATGAATGGGATTAATGCCTTATAAAAAGAAACATCAGAGAAGTAATTTCTCTCTCAGCCATGGGAGGATAAAACTCATCTGCAAACCAGGAGGAGGGCCCTCACCAAATGCCAGACACCTTCAGCTTCTGACGCCTTGTTCTTGGAATTCACAGCCTCTATAAGTGTGAGAAATAAATGTTTGTTTTTTAATTTTTAAAAAATTATGGTATTTTATTATAGCAGCACAGGCTGAGGTAAGCTTTTTCAGGGATGTGTTGTTACTATTCCTATTTTAACATGAGAAAATTGAGGTATTGTGAAGTTAAGGAACTTGTTAGAATCACAAGCTCTTCAGTTGTAGTTTCAATGGCTGAAGAACATTGAAGGGAAGACAAGCACTGGATTAGATGCCCTCTGGATCAACTCCTGTGCCTGCACTATACTATATTCCATAACTTCTATTCTATTCAATTCTTTATTCCATAATTTGGCAAAATATTTGTATAAATTCTATCTGCTCTAACATAATATGAAGAATGCAGGATACATATGATTCTCCTAACAAATAACTATAAAATAAAGTTGAAGCCTTTTTAAATAGTTGTAAAGTACCAGTATGATGCATCATGATTTAGTGAACCATTTCTTACTCTCCCTTGTTACTTCTTAGAAATGCTCAAACATTTCACTCAAGCCCTCCAAAGTCAGATTAGCTATAGTAATTACCCAATTATTCATTACATACTTTTTTATTTTTTAAATATGAGAAAACAAGCATAGTTTAAAATGAAAACAATTCAAGGCAGCCAGAGGGTAACTCTGTAATGATGAAATGTATAATTCACCATGTAGCTATAATTGTCATAATTCTTTTTCCAAAATATTTTACTGGAGACATTATACAAGATCAATAGAAATCCAAGAAGCAATCTGTTTAATAATCTAGAGAGATGAAGTGAATGTTTTCATTGGTACAACCTACTAAATTTCAAATAGCATTTAATAGGCATAAATAAATTTTTAAAATTCTCAGTCATATGCAAACACTGTACTAGTTTAATTGCTAATTTAATTTTACTTTTTGGTAAAATAAGAAAAAAATAGATATAGTAGATTTTTCTCATGCTGCTGTGAAAAAATACCTGAGACTGGGTGTTTTATAAAGAAATGAAGTTTAATTGACTCACAGTTCCACATGGCTGAAGAGGCATCAGGACACACTCATGGCAGAAGGCACCTCTTCACAGGGCAGCAGGAGAGAGAATGAGAGCCAGCAGGGGAAATGTCAGACACTTACAAAACCATCAGATCTCATGAGAACTCACTTTATCATAAGAACAGCATGGAAAAACTTCACCTATGATTCTTCAATGATCTCCTACCAGGTTCCTCCCATGACATGTGGGGATTATGGTATTACACTTCAAGATGAGATTTGGGTGAGGAAACAAAGTCCATACCATATCATTCTGACCCTGGCCCCTCCCCAGTTGGATGTCCTCACATTTCAAAACACAATTATGCCCTTCCAACAGTCCCCCAAAGTCTTAACTCATTCCAACATTAACCTGAAAGTCCAAGTCCAAAGTCTCGTCTGAGACAAGGTAAGTTCCTTCTGCCTTTGAGCCTATAATAACAGAAGAAAGTTAGTTACTTCCTAGATACAATGGGAACAAAGGCATTGGGTAAATACACCCATTACAAATGGGAGAAATTGGCCTAAACAAAAGGGCTACAGGCCCCATGCAAGTCTAAAATCCAATAGGAGATTCATTAAACATTAAACCTTAAAATTCCAAAATGATCTTTGACTCCATGTCTCACACCCAGATCATGCTAATGCACGAGGTGGGCTTTCATGCTAATGCAAGAGGTGGGCTTTCATGGCCTTGGGCAGCTCCACCCTATGGCTTTGCAATGTAGAGCCCCACTCCTGGCTGCTTTTACAGCTGGTGCTGAGTGTCTGCAGCTTTTCCAGGTGCATGGTGCAAGCTGTCAGTGGACCTACCATTTTGGGGTCTGAAGGTCTGTGAACCTCTTCTCACAACTTCACTAGGCAGTTCCCAAGTGGGAACATTGTGTGGGGGCTCCAACCCGACATTTCCTTTCTGCACTTCCCTAGCAGAGGTTCTCCATGAGGGCTTGACTTCTGCCTGGACATCCAGAAATTCCCATATATCCTCTGAAATTTAGGCAGAGGTTCTCAAACCCCAATTCTTCTCTTCTGCATACCCACAGGCCCCACACCAAGTGGAAGCTGCCAAGATTTGGGGCTTGCTTTCTCTGAAGCAATGGCCTGAGCTCCTTTTAGCCATAGCTGGAGAAGCTGGGACACAGGGCACCAAGTCCAAGGCAGTGACACAACAAGGGGGCCCTGAACCCAGCCCATGAAACCGTGTTCCCCCCTAATCCTCCGGGCCTGCAATGGGAGCAGCTACTGTGAAGACCATTGACATGTCCTGGAGACATTTTTCCCATTGTCTTGGTGATTATCATTTGGCTCCTTATTACTTATGCAGATTTCTGCAACTTGCTTGAATTTGTCTCCAGAAAATGGGTTTTTTTCTTTTTTACTGCATCATCAGGCTACAATTTTTTCAAACTTTTATGCTTTGCTTCTTCTTGAATGCTTTGCTGCTTAGAAATGTCTTCTGCCAAGTACCCTAAATCATCTCTCTCAAGTTCAAAGTTCCACAGATCTCTAAGGCAGGGACGAAATGCCAACTGTCTCTTTGCATAGTAAGAGTAACCTTTACTCCAGTTCCCAACAAGTTCCTCATCTCCATCTGAGACTACCTCAGCCTGGACTTTATTGTTCATATCACTATTTGCACTTTGGTCAAAGCCATTCCACAAGTCTCTAGGAAGTTCCAAACTTGCCCACATCTTCCTGTCTTCTTCTGAGCTTTCCAAACTATTCCAGCCTCTTCCTGTTACCAAGTTCTAAAGTCACTTCCACAATTTCGGGTACCTTTATAGCAGAATCCCACTTGTGTTCCCAATTTACCGTATTAGTCTATTCTCACACTGTTATGAAAAAATACCCAAGACTGGTTGTTTTATGAAGAAAAGAGTTTTAATTGACTCCCATTTCTGCATCATTGGGGAGGCCTAAGGACACTTACAATCATGGGGAAGACACCTCTTTACAGGGAAGCAGGAGAGAGAAAGAGAGTCAGCAGGACAACTGCCAGATGCTTATAAAACCATCAGATCTTGTGAGAACTCACTATCATGAGAACAGCATGGGAAAAACCACTCGCATGATTTCATTACCACCTATCAGGTCTCTCCCACAACATGGGGGGATTATGGGATTATAATTCAAGATGAGATTTGACCTGGAACACAAAGCCAAACCATTTCAATAAGCATCTAATATAAAATGTCATGTTCAATTCAATGAATTAAAGCAATATTCTACTGTTCAGTAGAATAGCTACCCCAAAGCTCTAAGATGTGAAATTGGAAAGCAAAGGTGAAAGTACAATTGATCCTTTCCACCATTATTCCCAATAATTCCCACGCATAGTAATAAATTATTCATTCCATCCTGAAAAAAACTGATTGAAGGTCCTAACTCATGAGTAGCAGGGAGGAGTTACTTCTGCCAGAAAACACAGTATCCTACTGAATGTGAAGCTGCCACTACCTACTAGTCACTCAGTGCTCCTTAGGCTGTGCACCAGTGAACAAAGGGAATCATTAGTTTACTGGCAGTTGTAACAGCTCCAGATTATCATGATAAACTGTAATTCTTCTTTACAATTGTGACTCTAGGAAAAATGCCTAGAAATTAGGAGATTCATTAGGAACCACTGGGTGCACATTTGTCCAAAGATAACAGTAAATAATTGTGACCAAAGCAACTAAGGACTAGGATCCATCAAGTATAGATATGAGAGTTCCTTTACAGTATAAGCAATGCTGACTGACCAATGTTATGCCCAATGGTAAGAGACAACCAGAATAAGTAGTGGAGAATGAAGATAATGAAAATGATTTTCAGCTACAAGAGCAGTTGCAGCAGCAAGAATTGTTTCTTAAAGCCACCACCCTGAAGAAAACATTGTGACTGATTGTACTTCCCCTCTCAGAGAAAAGTAAGAGCATTGAGCTTGCACACATGTATCCCTTCTTACAATATCACAGATTGTAATAAAGAAGGTACAAAGATATATGAGTAGTGCAGTGGACTATATCAGACATTCCTGATTAACAACTTTATCCCCTCTTGTCCTTGCTTCCTTTTATTTTATCTTCTCCCTGAGTTCTGTTTTTGTGTTATCAGACTCTGATAATACTAGACCCTTATATATAATTATAATATATAATATAGGATATATAAAATATAATCCTATATATCCAGAATAATTATCTAATTTTCCTAAAACCAATGTATTCATTTCTGAATTTACATTAACATGCATTCCTTTCTATGTTGAAATTATATAGGGGTAAATATTAATTTGAAACATTTATAACTATAAAAATCTAATATATTTCAGTATTTGAATACAACAATGTTTAAGATTTGTTTGACTAATTTTTTAAGGTCACACGTTTAAGTAGCAAACCGATATCTGAACTTATAATACCTTGATTTCAATTTCTAAATTTTAACTCTCACTACATTCTACCTCCACATTTCAAAAACAAAAATACAAAATAGTACTGTAAAAGTTAAAGAAACATTGGTAATTAGAGGGAGAAATCATTCTCATAATAGAAAGTAAAATAGAGTAACATATCTTTTGTTTTACATTAAAATAATAGAATCTCTTTGGAATCTGATTGTGCAATTTTTAATTTATTTTGAAGAAAAAGAAGTCAAGTATATACATGACAATTTGTGAAATGTGTAATAATGTGGACCTTTGCCTACCAAATATTAAAACGCTAATAATATACATTATGTACAATAATTCTAAAAATAAACAAATAAATTAGTAGATTAGAACAGCCATCCCCAACCTTCTTGGCACCAGGGACTGGTTTCACGGAAGACAATTTTTCCACCAATGGGGAAATGGGGAGGTTGTTTTTGGGGATGAAACTGTTCCACCTCAGATCACCAGTCATTTGATTCTCATAAAGAGTGCACAACTTATATCCCTCACATGTGCAGTTCACAATAGGGCTCCCACTCCTATGAGAATCTAATGCCGCTGTTGATCTGACAGGAGGTGGAGCTCAGGTAGTCGTGCTCAGTCTCTTGCTGCTCACCTCCTGCAACGCGACCCAATTCCTCACAGACCATAGACCAGTACTAGTCCATGGCCCAGGGGTTGTAAACCCTTAGAATAGAATAGAGTCCAGAAATGGACCATAATATATGGGTTTAGGAAAGGTTTATTCAGTAAGAGGAGATGGGATCTTCTATTCTTTTAGTTTTGGGGGAAAATTAAATTTTATTGTGTCTTCACATTACTTGTCAAAATTAATCTGAGATGTATTAAAAACAGTGATTTTCATATTTTGTGACCCTGCAGCAGAATAGTTTTTACCAAAAGAAAACTTATTTGAAATTTAGGTATATTGTTCTATACCTAACAAAAAGAGAGATCTTCTATGGTTTAAAACAGACAAAATGTCCGACAACATACTTTAAAAGACCCAGAATTAATAAGTGAAATAAAAAGGGAGGTAGGGGAAATGTGAGATGTTGGGCTCTAAAAGTTGACTTTCACTACAGTATTGATTATAACAAATTGTTTCACCAGTTTTAAGAACTATTGAAAAACTTTATGTATCTAGAATGTTCTTTTGAAATCTGGCACCCATTAACATACAAGCAGATTTATTGATTAATAAATAGGGGACTAAGGCATCCCCTTTAACTCTGTCTAGGTTAAGGCAATAATAAAGTTAAATTGAGCAAGGAAAGCAATGATATTTTATGATGTCATATTTTCTTTATCATGTATTATGCATGACTGTTTTTCATCAAAAGCATATTAATAGATGATATGTTTTATTGTGAAGTTAATTTTATAAAACGATGATTATTCTAAATAAACAAAGCTTTTGGAGGAAATTGAAAATGTAGTTTATGTCGATTTTTTAAAAAGCTGATGTTTTGAGAGTATGTAATGTTATCTACTTGGGTGTATTTGTCCGTTTACACACTGCTGTAAAGAACCACCTGAGACTGGCTAAATTATAAAGAAAAGAGGTATAATTGACTCACAGTTCTGCATGACTGGAGAGGTTTCAGGAAACTTAGAATCCTGGTAGAAGGTGAAGAGGAAGCAAGGTATATGTCACATTGCAGCGGGAGGGGAGAGAGAGAGAGACAGAGAGAGAGAGAGAGAGAGAGAGAGAGAGACAGAGAGAGAGAGAGAGAGAGACAGAGAGAGAGAGAGAGAGAAAGAAGTGCTACAATTTTAAACCACCAGTTCTCATGAGAACTCATTCACTATCACAAAAACAACGTGGGGAAAACTGTCCCCATGATCCAATCACCTCCCACCAGGTTGCTCTCTTGACACAGGAGGGTTACAATTGAGAAGAGATTGGGTGGGGACACAGAATCAAATCATATCATTGGGTATTTATAAAATTGTGTTTACTGTTTATACCTGGTGTCTGTAACTGTGCATATGTCATATTCATCTACTGCTTGTGTATAAATGCATAAAAACTGAAATACAAACAATTGGAATATTTTATTACAATACACAGTAATTTGAATGTAATAATTTTATTCTCCCTATAAAACATTGCATAATATGAAATTTCTTTCTTTGTTTAGATGATATGAGAGCAATGTTGATTATTTTTAAATTAAGGGATTAAAACATTTTGGCCCAATAGAATACATGCTAGTGTGTCTTTCTTTTTTTTTTTTTTTTATTTTATGATACTTTAAGTTCTAGGGTACATGTGCATAACGTTTATATCATGTATGTGTCTTTCTTTATCGTCTTTTCTTCCCTTTCCTCCTTCCCACTTTCTTAATTTTTACTCATTTTACTTCTTTTCTTCCTCTTTTCTCTGTCTCTCACTTGCTCTTGTTCTCACTATGCTTTCCCAGGACTGTTGTTTACTTTCTTCCTTATAAAACCAATTAATAAGATCCGTTTTCCAAGAAGGTAATCACATCCTTTGTAGGAAGCAGGCCTTTGTTTCATGCCCACGGCAAGATCTCGTGCTTCACTAAGCAGACAGTACATTTAGGTTTCACATCTGTCTCTCTCTTTCTCTGTCTGCTTTTTTTTTTTTCTTTTTCCTTCTTTTTTGTTACCTCAAGCCATTAGAAAGAAGGAGGGTATTCTTTTCTCAAAGCACCTGCATTTAATTGTAAGTTATTTCGTGTCCCACTGGAACACATGAACAGTTGGAATAAAATACACCGTACTGATACAAAACAAAAACAAAAAGAAACAATCAAAAGAGAACATTCCCATTTGGAGAATGATTTGCATCATTCAGAAGCAAAAATAAAGCAACCAAATTAAATAGAAGCTCTCGATCTATAGAACTTAGGTGTTTTGATTTGTGGGGATTCTATTTTTACCTTCCTCTTCCTTTGACTCCATCATGTTAACACTTTGAACTAAAAGCATTATAATCAGAAAGTCAATATCATGAAATGTATCTATTAAAACCTCACCTTACATTAAAAAAATACTGTAGTTTACTGAGCTTACAGTCTCTTTTTTGTGTATTAGTGGAAAAATTTCCCACACAGCCTTGGCTGCTACTCAAAGTCTACATCTAAATGCATATAATTCAATAAGATCAAGGCACTGTCTTTTTAGGAGAGATTTACTTAGAATATAAATTTTAACTTAAGTTACAGCTGTAAATATATTTTTCATCCTGCTGTCTGTATGAAGTTTTAATTGGTTATTTATGAAAGGTTATAAAATCCAGACACAAAAGAATAGGAAAAGCGTGCACATTTGAAATTTCATAATAACTGCTTTCTATATTTACAGGAGTGTTTTATGGAATAAAAACTGTAGCCAGAAAGTTGCAAACACAACTGCAAAAATGCCTTTCTCCCACATTTTATATTTAATGTTCCACTGACTATGCTATTGTAGGGTGAGAAATGATAATAAAACTGGAAATGTTGTCTGGACTGAAACATGTGTACTAGGTATATATTTTTTCGCAAATTTATTGCAGTTCAAAAGTAACGTCACATGTCCCCAAAATGTCACAGGAGAATCTGAAGTTATATTTGGCTCTTTTCACTATCTTATTTTATTCTTGCATCTATACATATTGAAAATCTAAAACATCTAATTTTATAACTTATATTTACAGTATAAACTAATATAAAATATCTAGAATGCAACATTTAGATATTATGAAATACCAACAAGGTATAAAGAACAGTCAATGTGAGCCTGTCTATGATCATACAAGCACTGACAAGTCAGACAGAACATTGTCTTTATATTATGTGGCACTTTGAGGGCAGGCTTCTGTGTCATCATGCAAAAGGTTCTAGGAGCTGTCACTCTCTCGATTCAGTGTTACAATATGACAATCTCCACCTTTTCAGGATAAAAATAAATTAAAGCCCTTATAAATAATGAAGGTTTATGGATATTAAAAAAAAACTTGATGGAATGAATTGAGAATAGAAAGAATTTGAATGAAGTCTTAAAATCTATAGAACTAAAAGCAAAGTATAAATATTAATTCAAAATTTTTCAGCTCTGGTTACTATTTGTTTACCATTTCCAAGATGCAAATATTCTGCATGCTGCAGATTTAAATATTATTTTGTAAATTAACTTTACAATTTATAGCCAGTAAATGATTTTAATTAATTCTTCTCTGTATACCATTTCCATAAAACCCATCTATAGTGACTATATGAAACCTATAATTTTAGTTTCTCTATTTATTATTACCATTAGAATTATTCTTGATTTTGCTTTGTTCCTGTCCAATTTTACTTTGTAGAATGCATGTTTTCCCCATTAATGTGTATCAGTATATACATAATGTGTAAAACTTAAAAAATCCATTTACTTTAGTTGTTCTTTTTTTAAAATTTTATTTATTTTTTTAAGATGGAGTTTTGCTCTCATTGCTCAGGCTGGAGTGCAATGGTGGGATCTTGGCTCACCGCAACCTCCGCCTCCCGGGTTCAAGCGAGTAGCTCGGACTACAGATATGAGCCACCACACCCAGCTAATTTTGTATTTTTCTAGTACAGACGGGGTTTTTCCATGTTGGTCAAATTGGTCTAGAACTTCTGACCTTAGGTGATCCGCCCACCTCAGCCTTCCAAAGTGCTGGGATTACAGGCGTGAGCCACTTCGCCCACTTCTCCTAGCCCTAGTTATTCTTTTTAAGTCATTGGTAATTTAACCCATTCATTTAGACTCGATTTCTTATCAATGCATTCATTAATTAAATTCTTTATTTCCTGCAATTAATTAAACACTTAAAGATATCTTGTTATTAGTAGGCACTATGAAATCATGGAAAATAAATTCAGGAAAATATTTATTGAAAGTATAATTATTTGTACACATATATATTCATCAATTATATTTCTTAAGAATTTGATATATGTCAAAAATCAGATATTCAACAAAAATAGCATATGTAAAATTTTTGACAAATACAAAAAAATATTTTTTTATTGAATTCAGACATTGCTTTAAGTTTTGTGCAATAAATGAGATCAAAGTTAAGTTGTTTCACAATGAAAGTTTTTCTTTTTTTGCCATTGATATTATTAACTTGGTGCAAAATTGTGGTTTTTGTCACTGCTTTTAATATCTATGAATTGAAGATTTAAAAACGGTTCTAATATATGATATGAGTGAAGTTTGGAGAAGACTACTTGGATTGGAAGCATCTTTGTTATGGACTAGCTGCAAAGCCTTAAAACAAGTAATAGGACCTACTAATAACAGTGATGGGTAAGCCATTTAAATACACACACACACACACACACACACAAACATGTATATGGATGTGTATTTATCCACGGTGCTTAGAAGAGTGATTGTCACATGTATCTCAGCAAAAATTATTGTCACCTTTATTATTGTTTTTATGTCTTGTCCAAGTGCCAAACTAATTGAGAAATTAGATGAAACTATACGACATAGCAGAAACAAAAGAGTACATTTGTTGGAGAACAAGCTGATGCTGTAGAAGGTAGCTTATATCACAGGAAATTAGGTTTCCAAAAACTGCATCCCAGAAAGTGAGACATATTTCTCACCTTCTCAGAGCCAGTGTTACATTAGAACAGAACATTAGAACAGATATCTCTGCTACAGCAGCAATGTATATGGCTGAAAATTTTGAGACATGAAGGGGTAGCAAGGAAAGGGAGAGTTGTGAGCTACCAAAAGAGAAGAAAGGAAGAGACTACACACTAAATTTTCTCTTTTTAAAAATCTCAAATCACAAAATCATTCCACCAAAGATACAGCATAGGCAAGTGAAGCAGATAAAAGTGAAAAGAAACTTTACACTAATGGCACTCCCTTAAAAAGTTTGTAAATTTTAAGAAAAGAAAATAAGTCGCCAGCAAAACAATGGGTTATTAAATTTATCATGGCAAATCATAGAACAAAGATAAGTAGGTCTTTGGGTTCTCTTAGATTATTTTCTGGAGGACTGAAAAAGTTTGACTAGGAAGTATAATCTTTAATACAGATAAGGAATCAAGTGATGTCCTCTGGATTAATGCATTTATTTTTAATAGATATTTATTGCCATTGAGGATACAAAAGTTATCAAAACAAATTGTGTCCTATTGAAGAATCAGTAGGTATAGAAACAGGAACAGATAAAGAAAATAAGTATGGATATTGATATAGTATAAGTACAAATAGATATGTCTATTTACACATGTTTGTTCATTTTATTTTGGAATAGAACAATTTAATTAGCAGAAAAAATGTGTTTAGTACAGTTAGGGATGAGATTCATTCATTTATTATTGAACAGGGATTTACAGCCTATGAGAATACAGCAAAGATAAAAAGCAAATCCCTATCTTCAAAGAGCTTGCTTATCTATACATAGACCTATATCAAGATTTAATATTAATTTAATAAATTGAATTATTCTAAATACGAATTATAAATGTAAATTGCTCATTGAAAATTTTGCTTAGAATTTCAAATGCATAAGACCAATTAAATAAATGTAAATGTTTTAAAGTGTAGAATTAAAAAAAAATGTTAGTTGTTGGGAAAATAGTCTTTTAACCTTTCTAAGAAAGGTAAACCATGGAATACTATGCAGCCATAAAAAAGAATGAGTTCATGTCCTTTGTAAGCACATGGATGAAGCTGGAAACCATCATTCTGAGCAAACTATCACAAGGACAGAAAATCAAACACTGCATGTTCTCACTCATAGGTGGGAATTGAACAATGAGGACACAGGGTGGGGAACATCACACACCAGGGCCTGTCATGGGGTGAGGGAAGTGGGGAGGGATAGCTTTAAGAGAAACACCTAATGTAATGACGAGTTAATAGATACAGCATACCAGCATAGCACATGTATACATATGTAACAAACCTGCACGTTCTGCACATGTACCCTAGAACTTAAAGTATAATAAAAAAAAGAAAGGTGAGTATATACTTAATATCATTTTGATAATACAGAGAATACAAGTAAATCTTTCATCAATGAAAGTCTTTATAACTTTCAGTCTAAAGAATGTGAACATGTGATTTTGAAATCTTCTTTGATTGGATTTTTGTTAGTTTGCTTTGGTTTGCATATGATTTTTTTAATTGCTGTTTTTTTTTCTTTTCATTTTTTTATTTTATTTTATTTTTTTATACTTTAAGTTCTAGGGTACATGTGCATAACATGCAGGTTTGTTACATATGTATACTTATGCCATGTTGGTGTGCTGCACCCATCAACTCGCCAGCACCCATCAATTCATCATTTATGTCATGTATAACCCCAATGCAATCCCTCCCTCCTCCCCCCTCCCCATAATACTGCTTTTAAAGAGTTTTGTGGACTATTCTTATTATTCTTTATAGATATTAAAATAATTGTGTAAATTTCTGATAAAAGTCCTACCCTACTAAAAACATTCTAAAATATGGTGGGAAACTGGACATTCTGGCAAAGCTCAGAGGTTTTTTTTGATAATGAGACTATTAGCATATGTGGGTCAATAATAAATTTTTTACTAAATTACCGTTCACTTTTCTATAAAATTAAATATTACTCTAGGAGTCTGAAATTCATGGTGCTTTCTTATATGAGACAGGAAGTCATTGATAAAGTCTTACTTGTTTACTTAAAAATACTTAAAATTTTTCATAGCTTAGTTCAAAGGTCAGGACTTTTTTAAAAAATCACATGAGTAATTGAAGGTAAGGACAATAACCATGGCTTTGTTTATGATCATTAGCCAATGTTTTTGAAGTTCTACCTGCTACTAGAAATAACAAGTAAAATATAGCACTCAAAAATATAAATCTTATTTTGGATGTTATAAAATTATTCATTGATGACAGGCTCAAAAATCTCATTAAATTTTAGTATATATATGACTTATAGGTGCACATGTATTTGAGAAAAATATATACACTTGTTATGAATGTGAATATATTCATGCTTTTTTAGGTGTTAGGTTTATAAGGATTGATAAAATTAGAAAGAATTTTTCAAATTTTGGCTTTTATCAACTACTATATTTTGGTTCAGTAGTTAAGAAATATGTAACCTTGGGCCTCATTATTCCTCAGTTTCCAGATCTGTGATAGAGACATAATATTACTCATTTCCTAGAGATAATATAAGCCTTAAATTACTGCCTACATTCAAATTCTTAGTGTCTGACAGGATAGGTGCTCCAGAAATTGTAACTATTATTATTGTTGTTATTATCACTGTTATTTTACAATAACTTTAAAACATAAGAAAGACATAATATGGCCCCTACTCCAAGCCCTTTCCTTTTACAAATGAACAGCATAAAGCTTAAAGAGGATAAGCAAGTTACCTACTCTCATAAAATAATTTAGAGACAAAGGTTAACCTGAAAGTAAGACAAGGTTTCTGAACCAGAATTTATTCTGATCCATTGCTCTTTCTTACCACAAAATACATTAAGGATTTTTAACCTTTATTCAGATTGATTTCACTGAAAGGCTAAATTGTATGTTAGAGATTTACCTTTATTTTATGTTTTCATTTTTAACACACCAGCTGCAAATAAATACAAATAAATGTATCTACAATCTTGAAAAACAACTACATTTATTTTAGCATTTATTTTAGGTTCAGGGGTACATGTGCAGGTTTGTTATATAGGTAAGTTTTGTGTCATGGGGCTTTGTTGTTCAGTTTATTTTACCATTCAGGTAGTAAGTATAGCACCTGATAGGGAGTTTTTTGATCCTCACCCTCCTCCCACCGTCCACCCTCAAGCAGGCGCCGGTGTCTGTTGTTTCCTTTTTTGTGTCCATAGGTACTAAAAGTTTAGCTTCCACTTACAAGTGAGAACATGTCGTAATAGGTTTTTTCTTCCTATGTTAGTTTGCCTAGGACACTGGTCTCCAGCTTCACCTATGTTGCTGCAAAGGACATGATTTTATTCTTGTTATGGCTGCATCGTATTCCATGGTGTATATTTGCCATATTTTCCTGATCCAGTCTACTGTTGATGGGCATTTAGGTTGATTCCATGTCTTTGCTATTGTGAACAGTGCTGTGATGAACATACATGCGCATATGTCTTTACGGTAGAATGATTTCTATTCCTTTGGGTATATACTCAATAATGGGAGTGCTGGGTCAAATAGTAACTCTGTTTTCAGTTCATTGATAAATTGCCAAACTGCTTTCTGCAATGGCTGAAATAATTTCCATTCCCATCAGCAGTGTATAAGCCTTCCCTTTTCTCCACAACCTCACCAGCCTTGGTTATTTTCTGACTTTTTATTAATACTAATAACCATTCTGACTGACGTGAGATGGTATCTCATTGTGGGTTTGATTTGAGTTTATCTAATGATAAGTGATGTTGAGCATTTTCTTCATATGTTTGTTGGCCATGTATATGTCTCCTTTTAAAAAGTGTCTGTTCATGTTCTTTTTCCACTTTTTAATGAGGCTGTTTTTTGCTTGCAAATATGTTTAAGTTCCTTATATATTCTGGATGTTAGACCTTTGTTGGATGCATAGTTTGTGAATATTTTCTCCCAATCTCTAGGTTGTCTTTTCATAGTTTCTTTTGCTGTGTAGAAACTCTTTAGATTGATTAGGTCCTATTTGTCAATTTTTGTTTTTGTTGCAATTGCTTTTGGCATCTTTATCATGAAATTTTTGTCAAGGTCACGTCCAGAATGGCATTTCCTAGGTTATCTTCCAGGGTTTTTATGGTTTTGGGTTTTACGTTACACATTTAGTCCATCTTGAGTTGATTTTCGTATGTGATATAAGGAAAGGGTTACTTCAATCTTCTGTATATGGCTAGCAAGTTATCCCAGCAGTATTTATTGAAAAATGCTTGTTTTTCCCTTTGTTCATTTCTGTTGATTTTGTCAAAGATCAGGTGGTTTTAGGTGTGCAGTATGATTTCTGGGCTCTCTATTCTCTTCCATTGGTCTATGTGTCTTTTTTGGTTACTATAGCCTTGCAGTGTAGCTTCTACTTTTAGTAGTTATAAATATAACTATAGTGTAATATGTCAAATTAAATTTTAATAATCTGGGCATTAAAATGTATAAACTTATTTACTTGTTTAAAATTATACTTGGTATATGTATATGTATACGTATGTAATTTCTATAACATATAACCGATTACAGAATGACATGTTATGACACAAAATTCCTGAAATGCTGAAAATAATGTCAATTAGTCCCACAAATATTTATTAGGTGCTAATTCCTGAGGAGGTTTTAGTTGTAGTTCTGCTTACTTCTCTTATAGATGTTGAGTTTTTCAACATTAATTTAGTGATAGAGTAGTTTATTATTATTTTCCTACAATAGTTCATAGTAGTTTGCTATATAATTTTTAAAACACTGTTATGTATTGGTTAATGGAGGGGATACATTTTGAGAAATGCATCATTAGATGATTTCGTTATTGTGCAATCATAGAGTGTACTCACATAAACCTAGGTGGTGTAGCCTACTACGGACCTAGGCTATTTGGTATAGCTTATTGCTTCTGTGCTACAAACACGCACAACATGCTACTGCAATGAATACTGTGGGGAATTGTAACACAATGATAAGTATTTGATTATCTAAATATAGAAAATGTACAGTAAAAATATGATGTAAAATGTACAAATGGTATACCTGTATATAGCACTTATTAGGAATGGAGCTTGCAGTACTGGAAGTTGCATTTGGTGGGTGAGTGAGTGGGTGATGAGTGAACACGAAGGCCTAGGACATTACTGTACACCACTGTAGACTTTACAAACAGTCTACACTTAGGCTACACTAAATTTATAAGAATATGTTTTGCTCAATAATAAGTTAACTTGAACTTACTGTAACATTTTTGCTTTATAAACTTTTTCCTTTTTTAAACTTTCGGACTTGTTTTTACAAACACTTAGCTCAAAACACAAAAACATTATACCATTATACAAAAATGTTTTCTTTTTATATGCTTATTCAATCAGCATTTTTTCTGTTTTTAAAACTTTCTAGCTTATATTTTACTCTTTAAACTTTTTGTTGAAAACTAAGACACAACCATGCACATTAGCCTAGGCCTACACAGGATCCGAATTATCAATATCACTATCTTCCACCTCCATATCTTATCACACTGCCAGGTTTTCAGGGGTAATAATGCATGGAGCTGTCATTTCCTATGATAGAAATGCCCTTTTTCACCTTCTAAAGGACTTGTCTAAGGCTAATTTCCAATTAACTTATTTTTAACATGTAGAATTATACTCTAAAAGAATGATTAAAAAGTATAATAAATACATAACCTAGTAATATACTCATTTGCTGTCATTATCTAATATTATGTACTGTACATAATTATACATGCTATACTTTTGTTTGACTGGCAGCGCAGTGGTTTTGTTTATACTGACATCACCACAAACACTTGAGTTATGTGTTGTGCTATAATGCTGTCATGACTATCACATCAATAGTTGATAGGAATTTTTCAGCTCCATTATAACCTTATGGGACCACTGTTATATATGGCATCAGACATTGACAAAAACATCCTTATGTGTTGCATGACTGTAGTGTGATAAAGTCAACTCAGGAAAAAAAAATTAGCCTATTCTTTTTTATTATATACTTAAAACTATGCACTTACATTCTCTTAATTTGCTGTTGTTTGTCATAGAATATATATTCTAATTTTAAATTTGACATTCTGACAAATACAAAAGGGATACGTTAAATGTTTTAAAAATCTCTTTCATCATGTTACTGAGCACTGTCAAGCTTAATTTTCCTTTAACTTTTCTACATCATTCTATTTAGAGAAGGAGTTAAGAGGTTTAGAGGATGAGTACATATCTTGCAAAATGTGCCTGGGAAAAACAAGGACGTTAACAAAAGATTTCATAAGTGCACATTAGGTATCTCCATTCAAAAAAGGAAATTTTTTTATCTCACATTGTTTTTGGAAATAGTAAGAATTACTAGGTCACATAGCAGAGGTGTATTTGAGATGCATTACATTCCCTGCGATATGGATACCAGAATTGAGGGACTAAGATTATTCATTGTTACAACCATAGAGGCTTAGCTTTACTGGTATTACTATGAAAACTAATATAAGACAAAATCATGTGATTAATGATAAATATTACTTTCAGTCCTTTTCTAAAAAAAAAAAAAGTTTACTGGCAAGTTTTATTTTAGCAGTTTTAATTCAAATTGATCTACATTACTATAACATTCTAAGTTAGCCTAATTCCATTCAGTCTAAAATGATGAAAACTTGTCGTGAAACTAAAGTATTATTCTATTAGCTGGTTTATTTTCAACAGACGTTTTCATGAAAGTGCAAGTTCAATTTTCCATTGAAAGGGAATTTTAATTGGTTTCTTGCCGTTCTCCAAATATGTATGGAATTCCATTCCATTTTACCACAAAAGGAATTTCATTATAGATAAGTTCACAAATAATAAGATTCAATCTTAATTTAGAAATAATTGAGTATAGCTTCTTTTCAGTGAAATAAGCATGCTAAATGCCTCACAATAAAGAGAAAAATGTCTAAACACAGAGCCCGCTGCCTCTTCTTATAAAGAACGCTTGCTCCTTAATGTCTTCACATCAAAAATTGCTGCAATGAGGAACTCTGTAAAATATTATCCTGGATTTTAGTTTGGCACATATATAGATACTTAAAATGTTGAGGGTCTATTTCCTAAAGCATATAAATAGTAAAATGCTATATATAAAATGTATATTTATTTAATTTTTTAATTGAGAAAATTAGACAAGCAAACAGTATAAATAAGAAAGAAGGCAAAGTTTCGACATGCCCCAGGCTTTTTTTTTTTTTTTTTTCTCATGTTCTTTCCTCAGATGATCCTTTAAAGAGCTGGATTTTTTTCTTCTGAAAGCTGTTGCTTTTTTACTTGGCAAATAAATGATGTGGTTAGCGCAAAAGGAAAAAGTAAGAAGGTTAAAGTAGAAGAAAGTTAATCGCACAGTTACACCATCTGCTTCAACTTTTGTCATCCGTACTCCCACTGAGCCATGTAAGCATGTATTGACACATTCTCTTAAATTGAAGCCTGCAAGGTGCAGAGTAGTTTGTTTAATTTAAATCTCCTTTCCTAGAGAGTCAACGACATAAGAGTTTGGAAAGCATTATAATGAGGTGGTTAGGAGCATATATTTGACATCAGACTGAACTATGTTCAAATTCAGGCTCTGGCACATTAGAGATGTAAGAATTCGGCAACTTGCTTAACCTTTCAAACCTGAATCTTCAACTCACATTTTTTTATCTCAAAATATCTCTCTCAAAAGTTTTTATAATAACCAAATAAAATTATATATAAACAACACCTAGCACAGTAATTCTCAGGTACTCAGCAAGTAAAAGTAGTTTTTGTGTGCTAAAATAATTTCTAAATATTAGGAATTATAACAAATACAACTACTATGTTGTTATACAGATGAAATCATCTTGAGAGAGGATATATACAAGATTTTCATATTTCTTTCTGCAAGAGTGTTTGTTTTACAAAAAACCTTACGTATCTCCAATTGTTTGGCACTGCATATTCCTAAAGGAGATATTTGAATATCAAGTTGTGGGTAGTTGAGTGAACAGCAGGAGTAATGTATGAGCAGATATGCTTATTAATGATATAACAGAAACATTACTCTGAAACTTGGATTCTCTGTGTAACTGTAGCTTAGACTTTCTATGAACTCTGGGTTCACAGAGAGCCGCATTAGATCAGGTGTGGTGGATCACGCATATAATCCTAGCACTTTGGGAGGCTGATTGCTTGAGCTCAGGAGTTTGAGACCAGTTGGGCTAATGAGACCTTGTCTCTACTAAAAATAGAAAAAAAATAGTTGAATACGGTCCTAGTCTCAGCTACTCAGGAAGCTGAGGTGGGAGAATTACTTGAGCCTGGGAATTCTAAGTTACTATGAGTTATCATCATGCCACTGCACTTCCGCCCAGGCAACAGAGCAAGGCACTGTCTCAAAAACAAAACAAAAAAAAGCCACATTATTGTAAATTTTCCAGTAACTTGCATTTCAGAATTGTTCTTTGGAGTGCTTTTGACTAGCTTTTTATTATTATACTTCAAGTTCTGGGATACATGTGTAGAATGTGTAGGTTTGTTACGTAGGTATACACGTGCCATGGTGGTTTGCTACGCCCATCAACCTGTCATCTACATTAGGTATTTCTCCTAATGCTATCCCACCCCACAACAGGCCCCAGTGTGTGATGTCACCCTCCCTGTGCCCATGTGTTCTCGTTGTTCAACTTCCAATTATGAGTGAGAACATGCAGCATTTGGTTTTCTGTTCCTATGTTAGTTTGCTGACAATGATGATTTCCAGCTTCATCCGCGTTCCTGCAAAGGACATGAACTCATCCATTTTTATGACTGCATAGTATTACATGGTGTTTATGTTCCACATTTTCTGTATCCAGTCTATCACTGATGGGAATTTGTGTTGGTTCCAAGTCTTTGCTATTGTGAATAGTGCTGCAATAACAATAAACATGCATGTGTTATTATAGTAGAATGATTTATAATCATTTGGGTATATACTCAGCAATGGGACTGCTGGGTCAAATGGCATTTCTGGTTCTACATCCTTGAGGAATCACTACACTGTCTTGCAAATGGGTTGTACTAATTTACACTCCCACCACCATTGTAAACGCTTTCCTATTTCTCCACATCCTCCTCAGCATCTGTTATTTCCTGACTTTTTAAATAATCGCCATTCTAACTGGCATGAGATGGTATTTCATTGTAGTTTTGATTCACATTTCTGTAATGATCAGTGATGATGAGCTTTTTTTCATGTTTATTGGCTGCATAAATGTCTTCTTTTGAGAATTGTCTGTTCATATTCTTTGCCCACTTTTTGATGGAGTTGTTTTTTTCTTGTAAATTTGTTTAAGTTCCTTGTAGATTCTGGATATTAGCCCTTTGTCAGATGGAAAGATGGCAAAAATTTTCTCCCATTTAGTAGGCTGCCTGTTCACTCTGATGATAGTTTCTTTTGCTATGCAGGAGCTCTTTAGTTTAATTAGATACCATTTGTCAATTTTTTCTGTTGTTGCCATTGCTTTTCGTGTTTTAGTCATGAAGTCTTTGCCCATGCCTGTGTCCTGAATGGTATTACCTAGGTTTTCTTTAAGGTTTTCATGGTTTTGGGTCTTTTGTTTAAGTCTTTAATTCATTTTGCATTAATTTTTGTATAAGGTGTAAGGAGGGGGACCAGTTTCAGTTTTCTGCATATGACTAGTCAGTTTTTCCAACACTATTTATTGAATAGGGAATCCTTTTCCCATTGCTTGTTTTTGCCAGGTTTGTCAAAGACCAGGTACTTGTAGATGTGTGGCATTATTTCTGAGGCCTCTGTTCTGTTCCATTGGGCTATACATCTGTTTTGGTACCAGTACCATGCTGTTTTGGTTACTGTAGCTTTGTAGTACAGTTTGAAGTCAGGTAGCATGATGCTTCTAGCTTTGTTCTTTTTGTTTAGGATTGTCTTGGCTACACAGGCTCATTTTTGGTTCCATATGAAATTTAAAGTAGTTTTTTCCAATTCTGTGAAGAAAGTCAGTGGTAGCTTGATGGGAATAGCATTGAATCTATACATTACTTTAAACAGTGTGGCCATTTTCACAATATTGATTCTTCCTATCCATTGCCTGGAATGTTTTTCCATTTGTTTGTGTCCTCTCATTTCCTTGAGCAGTGGTTTGTAGTTCTCCTTGAAGAGGTCCTTCATATATCTTTTAAGTTGTATTCCTAGGTATTTTATTCTCTTTGAAGCAATTGTGAATGGGAGTTCACTCATGATTTGGCTCTCTGTTTGTCTATTATCGGTGTATAGGAATGCTTGTGATTTTTGCACATTGATTTTGTATCCTGAGACTTTACTGAAGTTCTTATCAGCTGAAGGAGATTTTGGACTGAGACGATGGGGTTTTCTAAATATACAATCACGTCATCTGCAAATAGAGACAACTTGACTTTCTCTCTTCCTATTTGAATACGCTTTTTCCTTCTCTTGCCTGATTGCCCTAGCCAGAACTTCCAATACTATGTTGAATGGGAGTGGTGAGAGAGGGCATTCCTGTCTTTTGCCGGTTTTCAAAGGGAATGCTTCCTGTTTTTTCCCATTCAGTATTATATTGGCTGTGGGTTTGTCATAAATAGCTCTTATTATTTTGAGATACATTCCACTGATACCCAGATTATTGAGAGTTCTCAGCATGAAGGGGTGTTAAATTTTATCAACAGCCTTTTAGGCATCTATTGAGATGATCATGTGATTTCTATCATTGGTTCTGTTTATGTGATAGATTATGTTTATTGATTTGCATATGTTGAACCATCCTTGCATCCCAATGATGGAGACAACTTGATCATTGCAGGTAAGCTTTTGATGTGCTGATTGATTCAGTTTCCCAGTATTTTATTAAGGATTTTTGCATCGTTGTTCATCAGGAGTATTGGCCACAAGTTTTCTTTTTTTGTTGTTTATCTCCCAGGTTTTGGTATCAGGATGATGCTGGCCTCATAAAATGAATTAGGGAGGAGTCCCTCCTTTTCTATTGTTTGGAATAGTTTCAGAAGGAATGGTACCAGCTCTTTTTTGTACCTCTGGTAAAATTCGGCTGTGAATTTGTCTGGTGCTGGACTTTTTTTGGTTGGTAGGCTATTAATTACTGCCTCAATTTCAGAACTTGTTATTGGTCCATTCAGGGATTTGACTTCTTTCTGGTTTAATCTTGGGAGGGTGTATGTGTCCAGGAATTTATCCATTTCTTCTAGATTTTCTGGTTTATTTGTGTAGAGGTGTTAATAGTATTCTATGATGGTAGTTTGTATTTCTGTCAGAACAGTGGTGATACCCCCTTTATCATTTTTTATTGTGTCTGTTTGGTTCTTTTCTCTTGTCTTCTGTATTAGTCTTGCTAGTAGTCTAACCATTTTGTTGATCTTTTCAAAAATCCAGCTCCTGGATGTAATGATTTTTTTTAAGGGTTTTCTGTGTCTCTGTCTCCTTCAGTTCTGCTCTGATCTTAGTTGTTTCTTGTCTTCTGCTAGCTTTAGAATTTGTTTGCTCGTGCTTCTCTAGTTCTTTTAATTGTGATGTTAGGGTTTCCATTTTATATCTTTCCCCCTTTCTCCTGTGGCCATTTAGTGCTATATATTTCCTTCTAAGATTGGACATGGTGGCTGTTGCCTGTAATCCCAGCAGTTTGGGAGGCTGAGGCAGGTGAATCACAAGGTCAGGAGATCGAGATCATCCTGGCTAACATGGTGAAACCCCATCTCTACTAAAAATCAAAAAATTAGCTGGACGTGGTAGCAGGTGACTGTAGTCCCAGTTACTTGGGAGGCTGAGGGGGTAGAATGGCATGAATCCTGGAGGCAGTGAGCCAAGATCGTGACACTGCACTCCAGCCTGGGCAAAAAAAAAAAAAAAAAAAAAATCCTCTAAACACTGCTTTAGCTGTGTCCCAGAGATTCTGGTACATTGTGTCTTTATTCTCATTGATTTGAAATAACTTATTTATTTCTGCCTTAATTTCCTTATTTATCCAGTAGTCATTCAGGAGCAGGTTTTTCCGTTTCCATGTAGTTGTGTGGTTTTGAGCGAGTTTCTTAATCCTAAATTCTAATTTGATTTCGCTGTGGTCTGAGAGTCTATTTGTTATGATTTTCATTCTTTTGCATTTGCTGAGGAGTGTTTTACCTCCAATTATGTGGTCAATTTTAGAATAAGTGCGATGTGATGCTGAGAAGAATGTATATTCTGTTGATTTGGAGTGGAGAGTTCTGTAGATGTCTATTAGTTCCGCTTGGTCCAGAGCTGAGTTCAAATCCTGAATATCCTTGTTAACCTTCTGTCTCGTTGATCTGTCTAATATTAACAGTGGAGTGTTAAAGTCTCCCACTATTATTGGGTGGCAGTTTAAGTCTCTTTGTAGGTCTCTAAGAACTTGCTTTATGAATCTGGGTGCTCCTGTATTGAGCGCATATACATGTGACTAACTTTTAACTAACTAAGAATCCTGGGGCTTAAGAACAAATCTGAATAGAGGCTGGGCAATAGCGACTGGAGGTTGTAAAGAGACTTCACCCTTACATATGATTGTCCAGGTAGGGTAGGCACTTCTTTGAGCTCGATCTAAGGTTGGCGTTACTTCCTAGATTAATTTAGAGTAATTTTTGACATGGCTTTTCACTATTTAACCTGTCTATGTTCCAGTTGTGCCTGGCACATCCTTGAATACCATGTCATGGTTCTGTGTGGGAGTCCCGTCACAGCCTTTCAGACAAAGATGAGATGTGTTTAGATGCTTAGACTATTGCAAGAATTATTAATATATTTTTCCAGCTTAGTATTATTGCAGCTTTTAGCATGTAAGCTCTTACTGTGTTTGTGTTTTTTCTTGCAGAATACCTGGCTGACTCAGAAATTTCCATCAATAATACTGGTTTAGTCTACTACTTTATTTACTTTCTTTTTTTTTTTTAAAATAAGTAGTAATGTAATATTGTTTGTAGCATAAATAATGTATAATCTTGCTATTTTGACAACACAAGAAATATATAATTTATCTTTCTTATTCAATATTTGACATCTGATTTGATTTAGCCCCATATTGTGTACCAAGTTTTTTTCTATTGTTATTGTTTAGCATTCTTTTTAAATTTATATTCAAAGCCTATATCATTTTTATAGATGTATTTCCGAAGCCTTCTGTAACCTTAAAAAAGAAAAAATACAGAAGTCTGTGTCATTTAATATACTAAGTTATTATATTTGAATCTCTTAATACATTTGGCCTCCATCCTCCATTATATTTTTCTTTCTAGTATCCCTGCTTCCCCTTTGTTGGATATTCAACTCATATTATTTCTCTTTTTATGCTTTTTAAATATGATGAATTATTTTAAACTAATCACATAGAGCTAAATAAAACAGTGGCATCATTAACATAAGTTGCAGGCATAAGAGTTGTATCTAGTTCTGAATGTCTGTTTCCACATCTACCTTTTCACGCTGTGTTTGAGCTGGCTCCGACTGGATGAGTAAGTAGGCAAGGGATATTTAAGCAAAGCTTCTGGTCAGAGTGTTTGCAAACAAAGTAGCTAGAAAGTCTGGACTCACATGGATAAAAAAGTGAGAAAGATTTAATCTGGGGGTGTGTACTATACAAATTTTTATTTTTAAACTTTCTCTCATCCACAGGTTTTCTTTATTTTCACTTTTTGGCTTAAACAATTTCTCATGATTATGGGATCTAGAAGGCCCAGAGCAAGGTGTTGGCATGCTTAGTTTTTCCGGAGGCCTCTCTCCTTGGCTTGTAGATGATCACCGTTTTGCTGTGTTCTTTCATTCCATAGAGTTTTCCCATTTTTATCGATAAGGTTCAGAGTAGCATTTGTCTATTTCTCTCTCGTGATAACATACAGAGTAAGAAGGTGCAAAGGCACAATCCCATATTATTTACAGAGGTCTATGTGGGGTTTACACCTGAGAATACAGCGATACAGGATGAAGGCTTAAAATGAACCCTAGGTCCAAACTTTGCAAATTTGTTCAATTAATTATGCTAAGTTTGACTCCTGCCTTCTCCTTTTCTTAGCTCTTTTCATCCACAATCATATTTTCTGGGGATCATTTGAGAAGAGAAGCCCTCACTGCTACACTCATTCTCCCCTGTGGCATGAAGGTTTGCTGGCTTCATAGGATGAATTCTCCAAAAAACTAAAAAAATTCAGCCTTTTTTGAAAGGTTGCCATCTTAAAGATAGGGTGTTGACAATATGCATTCCTACTTCCATTACTTTTATGTAAGGGGTTCCTCACTCCTTTTTGTTGTTATTGTTCTTTCAGTAAAATTGTATTTTAGGAGAGAGAAATATATTTGGTATAAAGTTTTAAAGGAGAAAGTGAAGATACTCTATTGAAAAGGGTTTGAGCTTTCATTGAAGTTCTATGTTGCTGTTAAATGGCAAGGCTATTTAGATTAATGTCCTGATGAAAAAGAAACTTTGTATAGCTTAAATAACATGACTTGGCTAGAGATACATAATAAAATATTCAAGCATTTGGTGATTTCATTATTTTCATTATTCCAGGAAGGACTTTAATTTTTAAAGAATATTAAATACTTAAAATTCATTGGAATTAGATGATGCATTAGACCTTTGTGATAGATTTTATTTATCTCCATTTACTCAAATCATTTGTACTTATAAAATGAATGGCTAGACTTACCTGGAAGTCAATTAACTTTTAAGAGAGTATCAACAAAGAGCTATTTACTTTAGAAAGCAGACATTTTCAAAAATGTATTTTCTTTGCCATTTATTTTACTTGTTATATTTTCTTCCTGAGAGCCCTTTAATTTGTTTACTTAAGTAGTAATACTTAAGCCAGTAACTATTAAAGGATCTTGTGTTTTTTTCAACTACTTGTCTTTCTGTGTTTGATTTCCCTTCTCTGTATATTGTAGGAAAGGAGATATAAAGCTGACTGGCTAGAAACCTCATTTCAGAGTTGCAGGCCCTTAGCTACTAATTCAGATGGAGTTATTTTCATTTACTTTCCCATATGAAATACATTCTAATATACTCATATCTTCAGGATTCTCAAGGGATAAAAAGCAAATCACAGGGAATTTTGTTTAGAGAGACAAATCTAATACTACCTTCTTAACTCTTAGAATCAAATTCTCACTACTGGGAGAAGTATTCAGTTAGATAATGCACAAACCTTAAAGCATGTTGTTCTGAAGTGCTACCATTGCTGACCCTTCAACAAGATAACCCATGTGTTTTTGTTTGTTGCACCTGATATATAATGTCAGTTTTACCATATAAAAAATTTGGGTCTTAAAATATCTCTAAATACAAAGGTTTCATCTATAATTGTCTTTTTGCCTCTTATATTCTTGTTCCTATATTTGTTATAGAGAATTTATGCAAAACATTATGCCTTTCTACAAATATAAGAGAGAAGGAAGAAACAAAAGAGGGAAGGAAAAATACAACAAAGAAAACCTCGTATAGTTTCTTTATTAGTTAGTTTCATGATACATTTCCAAAATTGTTTTTACTTCTTTCACAGTGTAAATTTACCTAAAATTATTGAAGAAATCCAAGCACATGTACCATGTAAATCCATGCAAGACACAAAAACAATATACATATCATGGTATACAAATTGCAGCTCAAGAGAAATCAAATTAGTGGACCATTTTTGAACATCGAAACCATATTGCCTTCTTTGATGTCAAATACGTTCTACTATTTTATCAAGGAATGTAAGCATCCATGTACTCACTCATTTGGAAGTAAGTCAAATAGACTTAAATCTATTAATTTTATTAATTGGTTACATAAATATAACGGTAAAGATCAAATTCTTTTTGTTCTCACCTAACTTTTTGTTAGTAATTAAATGTAAATTTTCCAAACACTACTAACTACTACATTGATGAATGGTTACTTGCTTTATGGGCTGCATTTAAGATGATAGAGTACAATCTGTATCAAAACATAAATCAACCAGTATGAGGACAGACATGAATATTGATTTTGTGGTGTAAACTCTCAGGAGAGGGTTTTTAGAAAGCCACATATAAGATGGTCTATACTAAAGTATCATTGAGCGTTTGTTGATCCTTAGCTAAATAAGCATGCAAATAATTGTGCATACCTTTTGTGAATATTGCCAGTGGACCTAAATTATATATTTTAGATGTAAAATCTTACACTTTAATACTAATACAAATAGATGGCTATATGTTTTGTCTGCATAGGGGTCATTGTTGCTGCATATGAAATTACTAATGTTTTTGTAAATTCCCAGTGGTCTGAAGACATAAAAAAGTAATTGCCTTGTGAGGATACAGTTAATGGCAGAGAAAACAAGAGGGAAGTACGATTCACATTTTTGGTGATTCACAATGGGTGAAATTAGAACTATGACTTGTTGAGTCATATGACCTTTTATGTAGCTCATCTGCTGAAGGAAATAAATCAATGGAAACATTGACAGGAAAATATAAAATATTACACAAAAATATTGTTGTTACTTCTACCACTGTTTTGGCTCCTTTTTCTGTAGCTACCACCAAAGCTAGAAGTTTTATGACAGGTAAAAGTATAAACAAATGGAATCTGCTAAATTAACAAATGAAATTAACTTCACTCTTCATGTGATGGCATTTTATATGATGCCACTCAACTTTATTCACATTACATAAAAGAAATGTGTGATAAATACAGTTTTTAAAAATAGTGATGGGGATACAATAATAAGAGCCAACACTTAAAGTATTCCTGCCCGCTTTTACCTTCAACCTATTATCAGTAGAGCTTTCAGAGGGATTATTTTTAAATGTGTATCAAATCATGTCCAGGCACGGTGGCTCACGCTTGTAATCCCAGAACTTTGGGAGGCTGAGGCGGGTGGATCACGAGGACAGGAGATCGAGACCATCCTGGCTAACATGGTGAAACCCCGTCTGTATTAAAAATACAAAAAAATTAGCTGGGCGTGGTGGCGGGCGCCTGTGATCCCAGGCATCTGTGGTCCCAGCTACTAGGGAGGCTGAGGGAGGAGAATGGCATAAACCCAGGAGGCTGAGCTTGCAGTAAGCCGAGATAGCACCACTGCACAACAGCCTGGGCGACAGAGTGAGACTCCGCCTCAAAAATAAAAATACATATATATATATATATATATGCGTATCAAATCATGTATTTTCTCTACTCAAAAGCGCTACCAGTGGCTGCCTATGGTACTCAGCATGAATCCATATTCCTGAGAGTGGCCTACAAGGCTAGGCATACTCTGATCGCTTGATAGCTCTCTGACGCCATCTACTCTGTCCTTTTACTCTGCCTATAGGCTGGACACACGGCTCCACTGTTGATTATTGAATATGTGATTCACTATCCTCATCTTGGGGTGTTGATGCCTTATCACAACATAAAAGTAGAATCAACTACCCACAAACACACGAAAACATTTTGAAGACAGTTGTGCCCATTTTCATTACCCTGCTTAATTTTTGTCTGTTGTGCTTTCTGTCTGTGGGTTTATTACACATTGAATTACTTTTATCTGTCCCCTCCCTCAATAAAAGGAAGGCTCCATGAGAACAGGCACTTTGACTGTTTTGTTTACTGCGGAATGTCCATTTCCTGGAACAAAGGGTCTCAATAAATGTTGTTAATTGTCTGAAGACTAAATACAAAGCAACATTTTGTACACTTACCTAATTTAAATTTAATAGCAACTCTAAAATCAGGTGTTATAAAATACATTTTACAGAAAGAAAGTTGAAGTTTAGTTAAATTATATAAATTCCCAAAGGTTGCCCATCTTGTGATTGGTAAAATAGGGCTTCTACACAGTTGATATATTGCTTGATGCAATAAATTCTCTATTCCCTTCATTACTTTTTAGAGGTTGCCAGTTATTTAGTAACTTAAAGGACATTCTAGTGACTAGACTAATAACTCAAAATTAAAAAAAAAAAATCATCATCTATTTTCTAACTTAGTTGAACAGGAAATTGTTCAACTGCTTAATGATCTATTGGACAGGAAAAGTGAAACAACTACTGGGACCACATTTGTTTACGGTTCAAGCCCCATATAGTGCCATTTAGATTTAGTTTTCTCTATCACGTGAAAAGAGAATGTTGTCCTATACTTATGGATTCAGGGAATTGCATGCAGGATGGCTACAGGGCAAAATCAATAAATGTGTATTTCAATACCATCATTCCCAACATTCTGTGCCTCTACTGTTACTAAACCATCGTTCAAAAAGGTGAGGATCGCTCCAACACTTACCTAACACACAATTTGTCAATTCATCATAAATTTCTTTCACTAGGTACTACCATCAAAGGATGGCTTCCTTTTCCTATGCCTTCCCTCTTCTTTCCTAGCTATGCAAGTAAGATATTTTATTATCCCTTAAAAATACCCCATTTAAGTAAAGGCCTAGTAATTCAGATTGCCCCATCTTATATCAGGACCTACATTGTCTTTACGATTATTAAATGTCATTGATAATGTTTAATAGAGCTTTTAGCACACTTTCAGCAAATGATACGTTTAGTTATTTGTTTTTAGTATTTAAATGGTTAAAATACCAAGGTCTTTAATAAACCCTCAGTCCAATATTAGCAGGAAGAGGGAAACATTTAGAGGGACTTAGATATTTACAGCTTTCCATAAGTATATTCAACTAAAATTTTCAACTTCACTTTAGTTGTCATCATCCCTGAGTAATATTATTACAAATCTGTAAGAATGAATTAATATTCAGACCCTACATATATACCCAAGTTGTTTTTCTTTCTTGCCAAAGTAATGTTTGAGAAATTATCCCACAAAATTCTAGCATAAACATTTCTAGACTAAACAAGCATGGAACTACAAAGTTTACATAGGAGGAGAAGTTAGAATTTTAGTTTGTGTGATAAAGCAACTTAGGTAAATGGTTTCATTAAAACTTAAACAATAATTGCTCTTTATTACCTAAGTAAAGCTTAGCTAACCCCTTTTTCATCCTAATATGTTTTTAAAAGAACTTAACAAGCCATCTTGTGTAAAATGAGTGAAAAGCTGGGTCTATATTATGTTGCATCAACTGTTCTGAAAATTGGAATAAAAAGAATAAAACGTAATAGAAATTTCTTTCTATTTCCCATCTTTTTTTTGCAATTAGTGAATAAACTGGTTGCTTTACTCATTGTTCACTACTCACAAAGAAAATATGTAAATGTGCTTATTAGGAATTTTTTTAGGTCAACTTGACTGGGCCATAGAGTCCAGATATTTGGTCAACTATTATTGGAGATGTTTCTGTGAGCATGTTTTTGGATGAAGTTTACATTTAAATTGACGGACTTCGTGTAAAGCAAGTTGCCCTCCATAATATGCATGGGCCTCGTCCAATCAGTTGTGGGCCTGAGTAGAGCAAAAGACCAACTTCCTTGAGCAATAAGGAATTCTGCGGCAGCCTGCCTGTGGACTTCAACTGGAATATTGGCCCTTCCTGGGTCTCCAGCCTGAGGACCATCAGACTTGAACTGTAGCATCAGTTCCTTCCTGGGTTTCCAACCTGCTGGCCTACTCTGAAGATTTCAGACTTGCCAACCTCCGTACTCATGTGAGCCAATTTTAAAAAACAAATCTCTTTTTACATATATACACATTCTATTGGTTCTTCCTCTCTGGCAAACACTGGCTGACATACTTATCCAGGAAGGAGGTGGAGACAGTTGATCAAGGGTATAGGAAAATACTTAGGCTATTTACTTTATACAGAATATTACAAAATATTATATTAATTTTCATAATCCTAATCTATTACAAAGAGTATCATTTCAGGGCTTTAGTGAATTTTCAAGCTGTTTTCTGTAACGAAACACAGAGGTAATAATTATTAATGGAATTTTGCCACATATAATAGTTTAGCTCTCTCACATAAATATTGATATGATGCATACAATACAATATCATACTGATTCAACCTTACAGTGCATTTGTTTTTCTTTGAGTTTATTGTGTATTTTCCCAGATCATTAAGTATATTTTCTCTAGGAATCCAGCAACTTTTTAAAAGAAACATTTTCTAAGAATCTTTATGGTACTGGTAGATTAAGAGCATGAAATAACTGTTACTTGAAGCAATGATTAGTGTTGTGTATGAAGCTATAAAGAATACACATGAAGACTCAAGCACAATACATATTAATTAGAAATAGGTTTCTAAACTTTCTGATATTTCTACCTTACTTAATATAATGATTCTCCGTCCCTTCTTATTCAAATGAAAAACATCACTTAACATCTGAAAGGAATAATATTAATCCACATGGTTGATCTTTAAAAGCCGGGAATTTGAAAACATCTACATTGTATGACAAAATAGCCCTCATTAAATACTTTTTTCATTTTTTTCTTTTTAGCTAATCTATAAATCAGGCATTAGATGTGCATTTTTTTCTGAATTATACAAATTAATATTAACAAATAAAAATTATTTGTATGAAATACGTATATCTAGTGCAATATATTATTAACCTTATACGCTATTATTCTTGCTAAGTATATTTTCTTATCTGACCATGATGCATTAAATAGAAATCCTTGCAATCCTTTTATAAAAGCTTTCTGCTTTTCTGGAGTCAGACTGTCTGGTTCTTACTATCCGATTCATTTAGAGACATTCAACAACTAAAACGAATATTAAGGGTGACAATTCACCACAAAATCTATCATGAAAAATAATAAGTAAACTAAGTGATATTATTTTCAAAGATATGTAATGAAAGGCAGAGATCTCCAGCCATCCTGTACTATCTAACTAGTTCATCATATCTCCAGAAAAATTTTTTACAAATGTTACCTTAGAATGCTTGGCAAGAAACTGAATGCAGATGTCAACATTACAGGGAGCTTATGCTGTTTGGAAGTAAAGAACACAATTGTCTTTTCAAACTTGCTGTAAAGAAAGCTCATAAGGAAAAAAAAAAGAACGAATGACAATAAAAATAAACTTGGAGCTACATTTTGTATTACAAAGAGGAGGACCTTTTATTTACAAAAAGGAGGTCTTGAGTGGAAAGACCAAACGTCTCAATTTAATACTTTTTCATTCAAAACATGATTTTTAAATAAGAAAATCAAGCTTTTTTTTTTTTTAATGAGCATTACTTTAAGTTCCAAGGAGCAACGAGAATGGTTTGCCAAATTGGAAATTCCAAATGTAGAGAAGAGATAAACCCCAAATGCCTGAAAATACGAAAGGATAAAATGTATACTTGCTACAATTGTTCTATTTAGAATAATTGGGAACAGACAGTTCCTGGAAATTCTTGTTACGAAGAGTTGTGGCAGACATTGAGGATCACCACTTCTATTTCTGCATAAATCTTTGTAACAGGTGCTCTTTAAAAATATACTTCTGAGGTCTAATCATTAATCTTTCATGTAGCATGATTTTACTTCCAGAATGTTTTTAAGCACCTATAATAAAATCTATTCCTCCACCACAATGGATAGATTGTTTAACTGAAGAATAAAATTGATTTTTATAAATATATTTGAATTTATTTATTGATAATAAAAGTTGAAATATAAAAGGTAAAAGGCTAAAACATGCCTTGGTGTAAATTTTTCATAGAAAGAAAATAACATATAATATTTCACACTGAAGCAACTTTTTGGTTATTTAATAAAACAGTGTAATATTTTTGTAATATTTTTGGTTCTTGCTGCCGGGAAATATGTATGTTTTCTCATGTCCCTTTTACCTAGTGTTGTGATTTCTTGCCAAATTGATCCTCAGGTCACTCTGGAGAGTGACTGTGAACTCTAGCCTTGCCTCTACAGTGGAGGTGGTCATGAATGTTTATAGTGTGTGCCTCCGAAGATACTTCTTTATGCTGGCAGATGGCCTAATGTCTAATTGTCTGACCTGTGGCCAGGTGTTCCTCTCACAAGAAGCTTGTTTATACTCTCACTCCAGTGGTTCTTGTCTGATAGTGTGCAGTTATTCTCACCAAGATAGCCACACTCTAAGAAAGCCCTTACTGGGAGGAAAGTTAGATTCCAGAGTGGTCCTATGTGGTCTAGTGAGACACAGAGGAAGCAGGACAACAAAACACATGAAATAATAGAAACAGCTTTATTACTCACAGATCCAAGAGAGAAGAGGGTGGCATGCCTCACAGATCCAATGGAAGCAGGGAGACATCTGGAACACACAAATTCACACAGTGGGGAGCAAGAGAGAGCAAGGGCAAGTGACCTGAGTGCAAAAGCCCTTATTGGGGTCCACAGTGTTACCCAAGCAGATTTTCTATATTAACTTCTTATTGGCAGGCTCAAAGTAAGCAGGTCGGTGCTCCATGCAGGCATGCTGTAAGAGGGTGTCACTGTGGCATATCTGCACAAGCCATACAATGAGGGTGGGGGTAGGGGGCAAGTCAACTAGGTTGTATCTAGCTGTGCCATAGGGAAGCGGTTGACAGGAAACAGTTGCATAAGGCAGATATTTGAATCAAATTACTGTGAAATTGGTAGGAGGTGGAGATCTGGAAGTGTTCCAAGGGTGAATAATCCCTGTTTCTGATATGATAAAGTCAAATTTACATTTAAAATGGATGCCAAAGAAACATAAACTTAGTAGAATGTACTACAACTCAACAATTGAATTTAGGCTTTTCCCAAGTTAAAGTTCAGATATACATTATTTTATGTTTGATAATACAAAAGTGTTTATAATAAAAATGAAAACATTTCCCCCTATTGCACAACAACATCTCACTTGCTCCCCTGAAGCTACAACACATTTGGAGCACATTTACAGAGTTATGGAACTGAGGCTTCTGTACAATCTGCCACCCCAAAATCTGGAGAGACAGGCAAATCAAAAGAGTGAGAACCAAGATTTTCTTAGAGCAAATGCTACTAGATTCATAAACTGGTTAAAAAAATAATAAAAATAAAACTTTACATGGTAGTTTTGACACATTTTTGCAGTATGAGTGTAGAGTAACTTGAGAACAGTGAGAAACCAGACACTTTTCCACGCAAACTGGGAGGATGTCATTTTTCTCACTACTTCTATTCAGTATTTTATTGGAAGGCCTAGCAAGGCTTTACCACAAACACACAAAGGAGATAAAAAGTGCACACAATGAAAAGAAAGAAAACCTGTCTTGTTCACAAATAATATAGTTGTCTATATAAAAAACACCAAAGAATTGGCAAGAAATCTCCTGGAACTAATAAGCAAGTAATGCAAAGTTGCAACTGGACCTTGGTTTCAAATTCTATTCTTTAATTAAAATAATTAGGGCTCCTTGGAGAAATGGTTAGGTTTAATATTGGGACAGGAAATACAAAAGATGGTTTCAGAGTACCTAGTTCCAGGAAGTAAGGAAGTACCAAATGAACAAACAACTGCTAAAACAAAAACCCACCTACACAAAATGATGGAGATATACCAAAAAGTATGTGGAGGTTAAAAGAAAGAACTCCCAATAACCAAAGCCGTAACAATTGGACCAACTACAACAATAAAGTAGAATTGGATTATGATGCAATGTGTCAAATAAATATCCATGAGTCCAAAATGATACAGATAAATGATTAAATAAATAAATGGGTGGAAGAGACAAATCACTCTTGAAACAGAGTCTTAAATAAATATGTACATACTCTGCTCTAACAAAGAGGAGGCATAACTCACAAAGGAGGCGTAACTTCCAACTCCTTTAGTGTGGGTTGCACGTATAGTCATCCCTCAGTATCCTGGGAGATTGACTTGAAGACAACACCAAAATCAGTGGGTAGTCAAGTTTCTTGTATAAAATATCATAGTATTTGCATATAGGCTACACACATCCACATTCTGTCACATACTTTAAATCACCTCTAGATGACTTACAATACAAATGCAATGTAAATACTTACATGCTATGTGAATATTTATACTGTATTTTAATTGTATTCTTTTTAATTCTTGTATTGTTATTTTTATTGTGCATTGTTTTCTAAAAATATATGTTTGATCTACAGTTGGTTGAATCTGTAAATACAGAACCCATGAATACTGAAAACCAACTGTAGTAACTTTCTTTAAAAGAGTACATTAATAGAAAGGGAGAAGAAAATAAAGAATAACTTTACAATAGTGAAATCTTACAAACAATATTCTAGCGAGGTGATCAAGGTAAACATAAACAGTGATAATTTATGTGGATAGTGTCTATGCTTGATATGAGTTAATTAAAATGGTTCTTTTCCTCTATAACTTACCCTCCTCAAAATTCATAACATCAGTGTAATCATAAAAAGAAAAAATAGACAAATCCCAATTGTGGGACATTCTATAAAATGCATAAACAGTATTCCTCACAACTTTCAGGTTATTAAAAAAAAGAATAAGGAAAGCCTAGAGAGGCCTGATGATTGAATTACATGTTGTATCTTGGATGGGATGCTGGAAGAGAAAACGACATTAGGAGAAACTAAGGAAATCTAAATGAAGGGTGGACTTCAGTGAATACAAATGTATCAATATTGGTTTATTAGTTGTGATAAATATATCATACTCATATAAGATTTCAATAATGGGAAAATGTACCAATTTTACTCTTTGTAATTTTTATGTAAATCTCAAAGTTAAAAAAATTAAAACATTTATTAAAAGTTTATTTAAAATATGTGGTGGTATACTTTTACTAATGTTCTTTAGTTATATGGAGTCATCATACGAATGGATAGCATCATCTCTCAAATATGTTAGTCTTTAAGGGTTTGATGTCCAATCACTTTTAGAATTTCATGTGAAACATTTAATATTTGAGGACAATGCATTAAAAGAGCAATTAACCATATATCCTCTAGATGATTTATTTATCTAAAATATATTTATTGAGGGCCTAGTACATAGTTAGTTTGATAGTCAGCATTACTGATACTGCACCAAAAAGACTATTATGCTGGCCTTCACAGACTATCCAGCCCCCAAATCTAGTTAAATTACTAGTAATATAGCTGAAGTTCATCACCTGAAATCCATTTTAGATTTATATTAAAATATTTAAAAATAATCATTTACTCTTACAATGATGACAATGTTATTTACTGTTATTTATCGTTTCAACAATTTTATTTTTCATTCACCCAAAAATTTACTTTTTCAACACCCTTTAGAAAGATTTATTGATTGTTAAATTTATGATAAAATTATTATATTAAATATTTGTATTATTTCATATGAGAAAGTGTACATCCTCCTTATAAATTGGGAGAAACATCATATTTTGTTAAATTCTGATTAAAATCTTTTTTTCTTCAGACCGGCCGGTCGTGATGACTCACGCCGGTAATTCTAGCACTTTGGGAGTCCGATGCAGGTGGATCACCTGAGGTCAGGAATAGGATACCAGCCTGACCAACATGGAGAAACCCGTCTCTACTATAAATACAAAATTAGTCAGACGTAGTGGCGGGTAATCCCAGCTACTCAGGAGGCTGAGGCAGGTGAATCACTTGAACCCGGGAGGCGGAGTTTGAGGTGAGCTGAGATCATGCCAGTGCACTCCAGGCTGGGCAACAAGAGCAAAACTATGTCTCAAAAAAAAAAAAGGGATTCCCACCAAATTCATAATATCAAAAGCCAGTAAATCGTACATGTAAATATTAGCCAATTCATGTTCTAGTTATTCGAAATCGGCCTTTTGATAGTGTTATTTGCCAATTTAGTCAAATGAAACTGTTTACCCACTTGGGCTGTATGCCTCGGAAATAATCTAAGCCCAGAGCAAAATACAGGGTCCAGTAAGAAGACAGGACCCACAGAGACCACAGGATCTGGTACAACTAGGGGTTGGTGTCAGAAGAGGAGACCAAGTCATAGAAGACACTTAAAGGGTGACAGTTTGGAAATAATTATTTTGGTTTGGACTTTTTGATGATATAAAAATTTAATAACTAATCTGTATAAATTTAATTAAAGATCATTAAGTGAGGCATTAATTTCCCTGGAAAACAAATGTAAGTTAATAGGAGTTTAATATTCTAGATAGAACTACAAAAGATCAATCAACAGAAGGCGCTGGGAGAAAGGAATGCTAGAAAAAATATGTTTCCTTCCCAAATCAGGGGAGCAATTTCCCTCACATGGGGACTTTATGGAAATGGAGCCTGTGTAGTCTATGACACAAGCATGCTTGCAGAAGACATTGGATTCCTTATTCATCCAGCATACTCCATGAAGTGAAGTGTTCAAAAATACTTTTCTCAACTTTGGATGTGCAACCAGGCCTAAATCACAGAGGATTCTGGTACTTGGGACTACAGTTTAACAGGGAAATGCAACTTTAGTTCCTCCTGGGCTGTTGTCTTCTTGCCAGCTCAGGCAGGAAGGGCTACGCTTTCTAATAGAAAATGAAACAGTTTGAGTCTTCAAAGAATGTGCATTTCAAAGAGCAATAAGAGTAAGACACTTGGAGCTAACTTTTGAAGCATGGAGTTAACTTTTTCAAGACAGATAAAAGAAAGAAATTTCTTTAGTGAAAGTATAACTAAGTTAGCTAAAACCTAATTTTAATGAAAAAGAAATAGAGATTCTAGACGTCTCATTTCCTCTGTAAAACAGAGAATTTCAAAATGGACTTTTTTTCTGGGACAATTAAAGTTCACTGGCTTTGTGCCTGACTACTACTTCATATACCAGGAACCTAGTCCTCTGATCTCAATTACTGACCTGCATGTGCAGTGCCAGCCTGTTGCACATCTCAATACCTGGAATCACTTCTGGACATGTGCAGTTTCAGCCCTCCCTATCATAAGCCATAGCTGGCAGCCCCATGACTATGCTAACCATTTGGTTTGTAACTTTGATCATCATCTATGCAATCTGGTTAAACTAACTTTACATCCGGTATCACCTAGATCAATCCATAATGGTCTTCCCATAATTTTACCATAACCACATGAATCTACTGGCTTACTTATTATGTCTTCTAACTTCTGACGTTTTCACTTATTTTAATTACTTTGATTATTAAAGACTAACAGGTTAAATAAGCATAACACACATATGTATACATAAACATGAATAATAATATTGTAAAATTTTTCAGCAGATATTTTGAGTAGCCCTATTATATCATCAAGTAGTTAATATCAGTCCTACATGAGCAATTTGATTTCCAGCGCATGGAAATTCATTTACTACATATTAAACTCACTTTTTTGAAGGCTGTTGATAATTTTTTTCCATGATAATATCATGTGAATGTATGCCATAAAATTGAAATAATCTGGCTATTTCTAAAAATTGACTGAAGAGTATATAATATTTCTTCTCATTGAAGTTATTACACAAGGAAGAAAAAAATGTATGATTAAGAAAAAGAATGTTGAAGTCAAGTAGAATTCTCTTATTTGCTCTGTGACCTTTGGCATATTAGTTAACTTGCACAGGAGAAAATAACACACACTTCAAAGAGCCATTGTAAAAATTAAAAATATGCATCATTTTACAAATACGTATTTATAAAAAGCACCAGTATACTGCTTGGGATTTAATAAATGGTTATTGTAACTAAAAGTATGCACACGTCTAAACATTCATTTTGGGTGAGATGAAAATACATCTCCTAAATGAAATCAGTTTTTAAAGGACGTCCAAAAGCCGCTGTGTTGCTGTGTTGTTAAAAGCAAATCACCACACTAACATAATTTAAAACACGGGATTACCATGTCCAATACACACGGCATAAAAAAAGGCATCAATTGTTCACAATGTAAAGATAAAATAGAAATGAAATGTAAAAATAGGACTACAAGGGGTCTTTCATTCTCCCTTATTTACTTTTTAGTTGTACCAAACATATTAGCTAAAAGAGGAAAAAGGCAAGTTACAAGCTACATTCAATTTATTGGTCACATACATGCCTGGAGTTTTCCCGATATTAAACCACATTAGCTAATCACATTTTTCTTAAAGAATAAAACCGGTTAAATCATGTAAAATCTGTTTCTCATATGAGACTGGGTAAAGTAGATACATTGTACCATTTAAAGATGTATATTTATGGCCTCAATGCTCTGCTGTAGCCACTTTCTGCACAGTGTTAAGCTGTTCGATTTCACTCACATTTGAAAGATAACAGCTGACTTAGCTGTCAGACTTTAAGCTGCCAATCATGTAGAGAGCTCCATTTGTCTCGATTAAATAAGCACTAGTTATTAAAGCTGGGTCTTGACATCCAGAAAAGCCTGTGGTTGTGTTTACACGACAAGAGAGGTCTGTCTGCAACAGACTGATGTATCATTCCTGGAACCACTCTTAACAGTTAAGGGGTCAATGAAAGAATTCTGTTCAATATGAACATCCCTCTTCTCAGTCGAAGCATTCAAGAAGCTATTTTCAACAAGTAAATTAAAAATAAGATTTAACTTCTTCTTTTCCTAACTGGATACCCTTGATTTCTTTCTCTTGCCTGATTGCCCTAGCCAGAACTTCCAACACTATGTTGAATAGGAGTGGTGAGAGAGGGCATCCCTGTCTTGTGCCAGTTTTCAAAGGGAATTTTTCCAGTTTTTGCCCATTCAGTATGATATTAGCTGTGGGTTTGTCATAAATAGCTCTTATTATTTTGAGGTACATTCCATCAATACCGAATTTATTGAGCGTTTTTAGCATAAAGGGCTGTTGAATTTTGTCAAAAGCCTTTTCTGCATCTATTGAGATAATCATGTGGTTCTTGTCCTTGGTTCTGTTTATATGCTGGATTACGTTTATTGATTTGCGAATGTTGAACCAGCCTTGCATCCCAGGGATGAAGCCCACTTGATCATGGTGGATAAGCTTTTTGATGTGCTTCTGAATCCGGTTTGCCAGTATTTTATTGAGGATTTTTGCATCGATGTTCATCAGGGATATTGGTCTAAAATTCTCTTTTTTTGTTGTGTCTCTGCCAGGCTTTGGTATCAGGATGATGTTGGCCTCATAAAATGAGTTAGGGAGGATTCCCTCTTTTTCTATTGATTGAAATAGTTTCAGAAGGAATGGTACCAGCTCCTCCTTGTACCTCTGGTAGAATTCAGCTGTGAATCCATCTGGTCCTGGACTTTTTTTGGTGGGTAGGCTATTAATTGTTGCCTCAATTTCAGAGCCTGCTATTGGTCTATTCAGGGATTCAACTTCTTCCTGGTTTAGTCTTGGGAGAGTGTAAGTGTCCAGGAAATTATCCATTTCTTCTAGATTTTCTAGTTGATTTGCGTAGAGGCATTTATAGTATTCTCTGATGGTTGTTTGTATTTCTGTGGGGTCGGTGGTGATATCCCCTTTATCATTTTTTATTGCGTCTATTTGATTCCTCTCTCTTTTCTTCTTTATTAGTCTAGCTAGCGGTCTGTCAATTTTGTTGATCTTTTCAAAAAACCAACTCCTGGATTCATTGATTTTTTGGAGGGTTTTTTGTGTCAAATTGTCCCTGTTTGCAGATGACATGATTGTATATTTAGAAAACCCCATTGTCTCAGCCCAAAATCTCCTTAAGCTGATAAGCAACTTCAGCAAAGTCTTAGGATACAAAATTAATATGCAAAAATCACAAGCATTCTTATACACCAGTAACAGACAAGCAGAGAGCCAAATCAGGAATGAACTTCCATTCACAATTGCTTCAAAGAGAATAAAATACCTAGGAATCCAGCTTACAAGGGATGTAAAGGACCTCTTCAAGGAGAACTACAAACCACTGCTCAGTGAAATCAAAGAGGACACTAACAAATGGAAGAACATACCATGCTCATGGATAGGAAGAATCAATATCGTGAAAATGGCCATACTGCCCAAGGTGATTTATAGATTCAATGCCATCCCCATCAAGCTACCAATGACTTTCTTCACAGAATTGGAAAAAACGGCTTTAAAGTTCATATGGAACCAAAAAAGAGCCCGCATTGCCAAGACAATCCTAAGTCAAAAGGACAAAGCTGGAGGCGTCACGCTACCTGACTTCAAACTATACTACAAGGCTACAGTAACCAAAACAGCATGGTACTGGTACCACAACAGAGATATAGACCAATGGAACAGAACAGAGTCCTCAGAAATAATACCACACATCTACAGCCATCTGATCTTTGACAAACCTGACAAAAACAAGAAATGGGGAAAGGATTCCCTATTTAATAAATGGTGCTGGGAAAATTGGCTAGCCATAAGTAGAAAGCTGAAACTGGATCCTTTCCTTACCCCTTATACGAAAATTAATTCAAGATGGATTAGAGACTTAAATGTTAGACCTAATACCATAAAAACCCTAGAAGAAAATCTAGGTAGTTCCATTCAGGACATAGGCATGGGCAAGGACTTCATGTCTAAAACACCAAAAGCAACGGCAGCAAAAGCAAAAATTGACACATGGGATCTAATTAAACTAAAGAGCTTTTGCACAGCTAAAGAAACTACCATCAGAGTGAACAGGCAACCTACAGAATGGGAGAAAATTTTTGCAACCTACTCATCTGACAAAGGGTTAATATCCAGAATCTACAAAGAACTCAAACAAATATACAAGAAAAAAACAAACAACCCCATCAAAAAGTGGGGAAAGGATATGAACAGACATTTCTCAAAAGAAGACATCCATACTGCCAACAGACACATGAAAAAATGCTCATCATCACTGGCCATCAGAGAAATGCAAATCAAAACCACAATGAGATACCATCTCACACCAGTTAGAATGGCAATCATTAAAAAATCAGGAAACACAGGTGTTGGAGAGGATGTGGAGAAATAGGAACACTTTTACACTGTTGGTGGGATTGTAAACTAGTTCAACCATTATGGAAAACAGTATGGCGATTCCTCAAGGATCTAGAACTAGATGTACCATATGACCCAGCCATCCCACTACTGGGTATATACCCAAAGGATTATAAATTACTCTACTACAAAGACACATGCACACGTATGTTTATTGCGGCACTATTCACAATAGCAAAGACTTGGAATCAACCCAAATGTCCATCTGTGACAGACTGGATTAAGAAAATGTGGCACATATACACCATGGAATACTGTGCAGCCATAAAAAAGGATGAGTTTGCGTCCTTTGTAGGGACATGGATGCAGCTGGAAACCATCATTCTTAGCAAACTATCACAAGAAGAGAAAACCAAACACCGCATGTTCTCACTCATAGGTGGGAACTGAACAATGAGATCACTTGGACTCGGGAAGGGGAACATCACACACTGGGGCCTATCATGGGGAGGGGGGAGGAGGGAGGGATTGCATTGGGGAGTTATACATGATATAAACATCATGCACATGTACCCTAGAACTTAAAGTATAATAAAAAAATAAAAAATAAAAAAAATAAAAAAATAAGATTTAACGTATACATTAAAGTAATATATTGAATTACTGAATTAGTTATATCCAAAAGATAAAATACTGTCAAATTTAGCTGGAAACAAAATATTATGATCATTTTATCCCTGCTTACTAAATGAAGCTGCTGTTACTATTTTTTGGCTAAATAAAATTTTTTGACTGATCTACATTTGCACATTTTACTTGGAAAGAGTACTGCATGTGCCACAGGAGAAGATAAACATCACTACACATGTAAGCCATTTAAAAGGCTATTGGACAAGAATGCTGTGATCGTGCTGTAGCTAGAAATTGAATATATCCAATTCTCTGAGAAAGAATAATAATCTCAGCATGAAATATAACATATTCTTTGCAATCTTTTATCTAATTAAAACAATGCTTGCCACTACAATATAATAGATAAAATATGCCAATTGAAGAACTTCTGTCTTCTTAAATTAATGTATATATTTATTATCCAGGTTTATATCTAATAGGATAGATTTCTGAATTATGTACTGTTTCAGAAACTTAATGTATTCTTAATTTCTAGTTACTCCTCAGCAGTGCTGGTTTGAATAATAATATTCTACTGGAACTAAATCAGATATTGCGAGGGAACTATGATTATTCATATGAAATTTCTAAAGGTCATTTTAAGAAGTATAGAGTGCTATATATATGTCTTATCCAAGTACCATAGGGAAGATAATTTAGAAAGAGAAAATAAAGAATTTGTTTTTCTGTGATTCTCTTCTTATTTCTTAGTTAGAAATGAGGTAGGCTAACATACACACTTTTTTATTATTCAAAGTGGTCTCAACGGGAAATAAACAAGGAGGCAATGAAACATATCAACACAGCAGCTTTGGTGAACAACAGTCAGTGAATTTAGCTGCTATCATCTTTATGCCATACTCCTTACTGTATCTGATAATTAAACATCTAAATATTTTATAAGGTTAAATTACATCATTAAAATAAGCTACTTCTATGTAGTCTTCCATTTTCAACCTAACTAGCTTCATCCCATTATGTAGATATTAGCAGTACATAATGTAAGGGTGTTGTCAATGTTTAAGTAAGAATATTTTTAACAATTTTATTTTTTCAAGCCAGTAGTACAAAAGCAATTCTTTTATATGGATAACTGAATTAGAAGAAAGCTTTTGCCTGAACTATTCAAATTATTCAAGTTTCAATACGTTTGTTTCCCAAACTCAGTGATTGAGACTCAAAAAACAAACAAACAAAAAAAATTACAAGGGAATACGAATCTGAATCGAAATTGCTCTATATTGATATATCCTATCTCAGTCTCCCAACTTGATTATGTCTTTTCATCTAAACTATGTCCAGTTTCTACATATAATTTTACACAAACTTGCGGCATCTAAATTTAATACATGAAAGTTTTAGAACCTTCATTTATGAAATTGCGTTATATTTGTTCATACTTTAAAAAAATTGTCTCAAAAGACAGCCATTCAGAACATAATAAGGCCATATTTTTATAATTATGGGCTAGGCATTAAAGATTAGAGTTGCATATTCAAATATTTTCACATAGTATTTATTTTAATTAATTAAATACACATTATGTTTCAAATGCCTATATGTTGTAAACAAACTGCTTTTAATATATACTTAGTAATGCAACTGGATGATGTGGTGATTATAGTCTCATAGGATGGAATACTTCAAATTATAAAGGGAAAATTCATATGCAATGTGTGAATATTTTATTCTTTTTAATTATATAAGTGATATGTTTGCATTAGAAATTGATTATCATCTAAATATATGCATGTTTTCAATATTACTATAAAGGAAAATAAATCAGCTGAGCAGAACTGTACAGAATTTATGGACAGATGAGAAATCTTTCTATATCTAGAAGTTGTGCAAAAGTGCATATTCTTGAGAGACGATGCAATCCATGTCATTAAATTTCAAGAAACACTTGTTAAAGTATAATTAATTGAAACATATTGTTTGTATATCACCTTCAGTACACAACTACCTTTATGAAAAGGACCAAAATAGTTCAACTAAGTTAATGCTGAAGTTTTCTTTTTATTATACAATTTTTAGTTCATGTATAAATAAATTTCAAAAGTAAAAAAATACAATACAATGAGCATAATATACCTTTATGTGTTTTTGGCATATTTGTTTAATTAAGCCTTATAAGTAGACATTTTGGTTATTTTCAATTTTTTGCCATTACCTGTAATCCCATAGTGAAAATATACTTTTGGCACAAGTATGTCATTCTTGAATCAAAAAATAAGTACATTTAAAATGGGGATAAATATTGCCAAGTTGCATTCCAGGAAGACGGTATTAATTTATATTTCTATCCATAGCATAAGATAGATAATCTCTAAAATACTACACTTGAAAACTGTAAGACAAATGATATTTAATTATCATTTTCATTTGTAATTCTTTAAGTATAATTTCTATGGTTAATGTTAATTTTAATTTACTTTTTCTGAAATTTACTTCATTTATTTTGTACAATTTTAATTATTTCTGAAGTTTTTATGATCTTTTAAGCATAAGATTAGCAATTTATGGACATAGTTTGTTGATCCTCTTCTTTTTGGTCTCTACCTTTGTGTCACCCTTGAAAGGCTTTTATAAGCTTGTAAAAAAATAGTGCCAATATTTTTGGTTCTGTGTTTTAAAAGAACTTGATTCACAATAAATTTATTTTGAATGCAGAAGATTCTTAAGGTAACAATAATTTATAAGGAGGGAAAAACTTCCTGAATCTTTACTTAAACTTATTTTTTCATGTTGAAATGAAAAATTATTTTTAATCCAATAACAAGACTTTTTTCTTCCCTTCCTCTTTTCCTCCCTTCTCTGAATTCCTTCCTTCCTTCTTTCTTTCCTTCATTATTTCCTTTTTTCCTTCCTTCCTTATTTCCTTCCTTGTTTCCTTTTTTCTTCCTTCCTTATTTCCTTCCTTCCTTCCTTCTTTATTTCCTTCCTATCTTCCTTCCTTCCTTCCTTATTTCCTTCCTACTTTCCTTCCTTCCTTCTTTATTTCCTTCCTACCTTCCTTTCTTCCTTCCTTATTTCCTTCCTACCTTCCTTCCTTCATTTCCTTCCTTCCTTCCTTATTTCCTTCCTTCCTTCCTTATTTCCTTCCTTCCTTCCTTATTTCCTTCCTTCCTTCTTTCCTTCCTTCCTTCCTTCCTTCCTTATTTCCTTCCTTCCTTCTTCCAATAGATACATATTAATCGATTATCATACACCAGAACATATATTAGCATAGTTTTTGTGTCTACTGCTTCAACAATATTTCAACAATTACACTTTCCTCCTAAACCCCACCACAAGCCTTGCTTTCTAAATAACTAGAGAAAATGTCAGCAGTTGTTAAGGATGTTACTAAACAAGGGAGATTCCTGGAGGCATGTGGTGTATAGTGAGATCTGTCCCTACAACCTTGTCTTTCAATATCCCTCATTTCAAAAACTGAGTTTGTAACTTTTTTCAATAGTAAATGGGAATATTATAAAGACACGAAAAAATCTGTTTCTAAATTTCAACATACAATAAGCAAAAACTTTTGATTTCAGAATTAGTATTATAAAATTTGAAGGATATAAGCATCAAATCCAAATTCAATGTACTAATTCAGAAAATTTTTTCCTGACTTAGATTTGGTTCTGTTTTATAAGTACATGTTCAGCTGGGAGGCAAAAAAATAAAATTCTTTTATTTTCATTTTAACTTTTAATAGCAGCTGAAATCTTATCAAAATCAATTATTTAGGGGTGGTTTTTAAAAGCCAAAATTTTAGCAGTGTTTTTTCTCCAATAGCTCATACAGCAGATTGATTAATTTTATACCTATTATTTAAAATGCTACTCCTCAATGCAGAGGGAGTTGGAAATAAATAATGTCATGTCTCTTTGTATTCATTTTGTGTACTGAGTGCAACCTAATTTTTGATGAATGCATGCAAGTAAGTGTGATCTTTAAAAAATTTTTCTGTAAAGTTTTGGAAGTAATATTATAATAGAGCTCCTCTATGTCAAGTAAGAACCAAGGCTTTTTCTTCTATTCCTAAGTATATGCAATCCTTATTCTCAACAGCTTTGAAAATTTTCTAATTACAAACTCAGATGCAGGTCCAAATGTCATTCAATCATTTCAATGAAATCTGAAATTGTTATATTCTGAAACTTTGTATTGGAAATTGTGGACAGTATACAATTTGACTGAGATTATTTAGTCTGCCTTTGTGCCTTATAACTGATCTGTGATTCCCAGTGACCTCGATATACTCAACAAGCTCATCACATAACTCTTAATGACTCAAATATTTATCTGTGTTTAAGTCACTTAGTCATTTTCACCTAGAGAAATACGTAAGTAAGACATATCTAACTTGAGAACTATTTTTACTTCAGTGGAAGTAAAGAAAGAACAGAGAAAAGAAACGTGTTCAGTGAAATTCTTCATTCTTCAAGTGCATGCATTCTTTATGTATTATTAATTCTATTACACAAATAATGAGAATGTGGTGTTAAAAGGTCAAATAGTTTTCTCAAATTATAATGACTTCAAAATTACTCTTCATCAGAATTTTTGTTCACTATTTGTAATTAGAAGCATGATATAATTCTTTTGAAAATGATTTGGAATTTGCGTATAGAGTTATAAACATGTATACATCAAATACACCAATTCCACTTTTTTTGTACTTTCCCAAAAGAATTGAAAACATAGGTACACATACAATTGAATAAGAATATTTTTAACAACTTTACTCATAATGTTAACAACTTCAAAATTTTTCTAACCACAAACAGGAGAATGGCTTAAAAACAGAGAATGTTTATACAAATGTAATTCTACTCAGCAATAGAAAGAAACAAACTAATGATATATGCCATAATGTGGATTAATCTCAAGAATATTATGCTGAGTATACGAAGTCATACTGTATGGGTCCATTTGTACAAATTTATAAATCATAGTTTTTCTATATAGATAAAGTCTATAAAGTCAAATAAATTAAAACCATGAGTGCCTCAGCAGCACAGGAAAAGGGAAAAGCAATGGCCTGGGAAGGAGCATAAACTTCAGAGGTGAGACAAATGATCTATATCTTAATCTAGGTAGCGGTTCTATGGTTGTGTACATATGCTAATATTCATCACGCTGTCACACTTAATAGATGTGCATTTCACTCCATGTATATTATACTGTGACTTTTAATATGCCTTGCTTAAAAAATGCTCTTTCAAAACACAGCATATCAAACATGATTTTGCATCTAACACAGGCTAATATACTTTTGTTTGTGTACTTATTTGCACTTTACAAAATTTTTTTATTTTACCTTTTCATTTTTTTTTTGGAAAAGGTAGAGTATTCAAATCGTATAAAAGGTATCAGAGTACCATCATGTTTCTAGACTTGTCTCTGTCATCCAGTCCACTTCCCACAGACATCAATTGTTATTAACTTCTCCTGCACAGTTCAGGAGATAATTTTTGCATTTTGAGATATATGCATATATACGTTCCCTCTTTAAATGTAAGGGATATTCTTCTACATCTATTATTTGTACTTCACTCTTTTCACTTAACATAGGTAGGAGAGACTTTCATTTCATTACCTACAGTACATAACCATTAAAAATATCCCTTAAGCCTGGGCTGGGTTTGGTAGCTCAGTTGTAATACTTTCTGAAGTTAGTTCAGAAAAGGTCATTTATCTTTCAGCTGGCTTACTTTTGGGAAAGACAGGTGTCATAATCAAATGTCCCACTAAGCTGAGAATACCAAGCTGGAGAAGCACTATTAGGACCCCCATCAACAGCCCAAATGAACTCCACCTGATATCCAGCATCAGTTATGCCACTGTCTTTCTAGAGTGTCTAGCCCAGTGGAGCTTTCAGATGACTGAAGCCCTGCTGGCCACTGACTGCAGTTGCATGAGGGACCTCAAGTGAAACTAGCCCCAACAAATCCCTTCCCAAATTTCTAAGCCTGAAAAACTGTGAGCAAAATATATTTGTTGTTTAAAATATGCAGATTTGTGGTAGTCTAAATAAATACCACATTGATGCTTGTTTAATATGTTGGTATAATGTATAAAGTCACCCCTTTGTACCCATAAGGGATTCATTTCAGGAATCCTGTGGTTATCAAAATCAGCAGATGCTCAAGTCCCTTACAGTCACCCTTCATATCTATCTGCAGTAAACCTGTGGACATGGAGGGCCTACTGTGTATGTATAATGTATTGATAGTATTTACCCTGGCTTTTTGTGTGAAATAAAAAAACACAAAAAACACTGAGAAAGTATTTATCCATTCCTACTTTATTGGGTGTGTGTGTGTGTGTATGTGTGCACACGCGCACGTGTGTGGGAGAGAGAGAGACAGAGCATGCATGCATTCGTGTTTACTTAGGAATCTTCCCACCAGACCAAGAATTTTTCTAATTATATATTCCAAATGGTACCTTCATAGGCTCCCCATCTGTTCCAATCCCAAGGACCCTGTAATCAATTAGCTTCCTCCACAATTCTCTGCCGGTCTAATCACTCTGATTACTGATCTGTCCCTGTGGACTGGCTATGGTGATTTCATTCACCATTTATTCTACTGGGCTTCTCAGAAGGTTAAGTGCTAACAACTGGTTTCTACTGCTGAAAATGCTCATTATTTCCACTGAAACCAGGGATCCCAATTCCACTGAAACATCTTCCATAATCATGTCTTATTAGAAAGAATGAAAACCCAGAGATTCTCAGAAGTACTGGTGTTCTTTCCTTTTCCCCTTACTCAACGCATTTCTTAGTTTCTTCAGCATTTCTTAACACGAGGGGTATGGATTCCAGGCCCTTCTGTGGAGTATGGTTGAGTAAAGAATGCGTGACCACAAATTGGTCCCTCATTATTGAGTCAAATATCAATTATACAGCATAGAGACTATTAATGTCACTCACAACTTTTTAGTCAATGCATTAAATCCCATATCATTAAGGCAAGCCTTTACTTCCTCTTTGTTAGTCTAATATCCCTAACATCTACTATTCCACATGGAACTCCATCTCCTGCCAGCAGAAATTGATAAGATTCTGCAACTCTTTCAATATACAGACACCTTATTCTGGACCAGGTTGGTAGTTCTCTATCTGGGATTTGAGAAATGTTAATTTTAGTAGTGGCTGGGAGACAATGAGTAGGTACTTCAGAGAACTGTCATCCCTTTGTGAGACAACTGCTCTAGTCAAAGTCATTAGAATGCATTTATGCAAGGAAAAACTTAGATGTGAGACAAGCACTGCTCTTCTCCACAAGGAGTATTCAGGGATAATTGGGGATTCTCAGACTTATCTGGGTCCACTCAAGTGTCTCATTCTTATTTTTTAAAGACCCAGTAGTTTTCAAATATATAAGTATTCCCATTACTAAGTGCATTTTTAGGATCTATGCCCAAAATTACTTCTGTATAAAATATAGAATCATTGAATATTGAATAGGAAAACAAAGATGGAATACTCAAATAGACATGCATGAAATATTTACAAGGGTATGGGCAGGGTTTAGGAGAATTGACAAGAATAACTGAGGCAACCCAGGAGAGCAAGAGCACTTCTATGCCTGCAGAGAGATGAAGCCTTGGAGATGTGGACTTCGTGGCAGAAGCTGCAGCTTTAGCATATGAAATTGCCACCCGATCTGTTAGGGAGCAGGGTGGGATAACAAATACTATAACCTGGAAAATGAAGGCAAGATGGCCGAATAGGAACAGCTCCAGTCTCCAACTCCCAGCGCGAGTAACACAGAAGACGGGTGATTTCTGCATTTTCAACTGAGGTACTGGGGTCATCTCTCTAGGGAGTGCCGGACAATCGGTGCTGGTCAGCTGCTGCAGCCTGACCAGCGTGAGCTGAAGCAGGGCGAGGCATCGCCTCACCTGGAAGCGCAAGGGGGAAGGAAATCCGTTTTCCTAGCCAGGGGAACTGAGACACATAACACCTGGAAAATCGCGTAACTCCCACCCCAATACTGCGCTTTAAGGAAACAGGCACACCAGGAGAATATATCCCACACCTGGCCGGGAGGGTCCCACGCCCACGGAGCCTCCCTCACTGCTAACACAGCCGTCTGCGGCGATCTATCCGCAAGGCAGCAGCGAGGCTGGGGGAGGGGCGCCCGCCATTGCTGAGGCTTAAGTAGGTAAACAAAGCCGCTGGGAAGCTCGAACTGGGTGGAGCTCACAGCAGCTCAAGGAAACCTGCCTGTCTCTGTAGACTCCACCTCTGGGGACAGCCCACAGCTGAGGTCCAATAGGGAAAGCAGCGGGGGCGGTGCAGAGGCGAACGACTCTGTCTGACAGCTTTGGGGAGAGCCGTGGATCTCCCAACGCGGAGGTTGAGATCCGAGAACGGACAGACTGCCTGCTCAGGTGGGTCCCTGACCCCTGAGTAGCCTAGCTGGGAGACATCCCCCACTAGGGGCAGTCTGACACCCCACACCTCACAGGGTGGAGTCATCCCTGAGAGGAAACTTCCAAAGGAAGAATCAGACAGGTACACTCGCTGCTCAGCAATATTCTATCTTTGGCAACCTCTGCTGCTGATACCCAGGCAAACAGGGTCTGGAGTGGACCTCAAGCAATCTCCAACAGACCAACAGACAGTCCTTCTGACTGTCAGACGGAAAACTATCAAACAGGAAGGACACCTATACCAAAACCCCATCAGTACGTCACCATCATCAAAGACCAGAGACAGATAAAACCACAAAGATGGGGAAAAAGCAGGGCAGAAAAGCTGGAAATTCAAAAAATAAGAGCGCATCTCCCCCTGCAAAGGAGCGCAGCCCATCGCCAGCAACGGATCAAAGCTGGTCAGAGAATGACTTTGACGAGATGAGAGAAGAAGGCTTCAGTCCATCAAACTTCTCAGAGCTAAAGGAGGAATTACGTACCCAGCGCAAAGAAACTAAAAATCTTGAAAAAAAGTGGAAGAATTGACAGCTAGACTAATTAATGCAGAGAAGATCATAAACGAAATGACAGAGATGAAAACCATGACACGAGAAATACGTGACAAATGCACAAGCTTCAGTAACCGACTCGATCAACTGGAAGAAAGAGTATCAGCGATTGAGGATCAAATGAATGAAATGAAGCGAGAAGAGAAACCAAAAGAAAAAAGAAGAAAAAGAAATGAACAAAGCCTGCAAGAAGTATGGGATTATGTAAAAAGACCAAATCTACGTCTGATTGGGGTGCCTGAAAGTGAGGGGGAAAATGGAACCAAGTTGGAAAACACTCTTCAGGATATCATCCAGGAGAACTTCCCCAACCTAGTAGGGCAGGCCAACATTCAAATTCAGGAAATACAGAGAACGCCACAAAGATACTCCTCCAGAAGAGCAACTCCAAGACACATAATTGCCAGATTCACCAAAGTTGAAATGAAGGAAAAAATCTTAAGGGCAGCCAGAGAGAAAGGTCGGGTTACCCACAAAGGGAAGCCCATCAGACTAACAGCAGATCTCTCGGCAGAAACTCTACAAGCCAGAAGAGAGTGGGGGCCAATATTCAACGTTCTTAAAGAAAAGAATTTTCAACCCAGAATTTCATATCCAGCCAAACTAAGTTTCATCAGTGAAGGAGAAATAAAATCCTTTACAGATAAGCAAATGCTTAGAGATTTTGTCACCACCAGGCCTGCCTTACAAGAGACCCTGAAGGAAGCCCTAAACATGGAAAGGAACAACCGGTACCAGCCATTGCAAAAACATGCCAAAATGTAAAGACCATCGAGGCTAGGAAGAAACTGCATCAACTAATGAGCAAAATAACCAGTTAATATCATAATGACAGGATCAAGTTCACACATAACAATATTAACCTTAAATGTCAATGGACTAAATGCTCCAATTAAAAGACACAGACTGGCAAACTGGATAAAGAGTCAAGACCCATCAGTCTGCTGTATTCAGGAGACCCATCTCACATGCAGAGACATACATAGGCTCAAAATAAAGGGATGGAGAAAGATCTACCAAGCAAATGGAGAACAAAAAAAAGCAGGGGTTGCAATCCTAGTCTCTGATAAAACAGACTTTAAACCATCAAAGATCAAAAGAGACAAAGAAGGCCATTACATAATGGTAAAGGGATCAATTCAACAGGAAGAGCTAACTCTCCTAAATATATATGCACCCAATACAGGAGCACCCAGATTCATAAAGCAAGTCCTTAGAGACCTACAAAGAGACTTAGACTCCCATACAATAATAATGGGAGATTTCAACACTCCACTGTCAACATTAGACAGATCAACGAGACAGAAAGTTAACAAGGATATCCAGGAATTGAACTCATCTCTGCACCAAGCGGACCTAATAGACATCTATAGAACTCTCCACCCCAAATCAACAGAATATACATTCTTCTCAGCACCACATCGCACTTATTCCAAAATTGACCACATAATTGGAAGTAAAGCACTCCTCAGCAAATGTACAAGAACAGAATTATAACAAACTGTCTCTCAGACCACAGTGCAATCAAACTAGAACTCAGGACTAAGAAACTCAATCAAAACCGCTCAACTACATGGAAACTGAATAACCTGCTCCTGAATGACTACTGGGTACATAACGAAATGAAAGCAGAAATAAAGATGTTCTTTGAAACCAATGAGAACAAAGATACAACATACCAGAATCTCTGGGACACATTTAAAGCAGTGTGTAGAGGGAAATTTATAGCACTAAATGCCCACAAGAGAAAGCAGGAAAGATCTAAAATTGACACTTTAACATCACAATTAAAAGAACTAGAGAGGCAAGAGCAAACACATTCAAAAGCTAGCAGAAGGCAAGAAATAACTAAGATCAGAGCAGAACTGAAGGAGATAGAGACACAAAAAACCCTCCAAAAAATCAATGAATCCAGGAGTTGGTTTTTTGAAAAGATCAACAAAATTGACAGACCGCTAGCAAGACTAATAAAGAAGAAAAGAGAGAGGAATCAAATAGACGCAATAAAAAATGATAAAGGGGATATCACCACCGACCCCACAGAAATACAAACAACCATCAGAGAATACTATAAATGCCTCTACGCAAATCGACTAGAAAATCTAGAAGAAATGGATAATTTCCTGGACACTTACACTCTCCCAAGACTGAACCAGGAAGAAGTTGAATCCCTGAATAGACCAATAACAGGCTCTGAAATTGAGGCAACAATTAATAGCCTACCCACCAAAAAAAGTCCAGGACCAGATGGATTCACAGCTGAATTCTACCAGAGGTACAAGGAGGAGCTGGTACCATTCCTTCTGAAACTATTCCAATCAATAGAAAAAGAGGGAATCCTCCCTAACTCATTTTATGAGGCCAACATCATCCTGATACCAAAGCCTGGCAGAGACACAACAAAAAAAGAGAATTTTAGACCAATATCCCTGATGAACATCGATGCAAAAATTCTCAATAAAATACTGGCAAACCGGATTCAGCAGCACATCAAAAAGCTTATCCACCATGATCAAGTGGGCTTCATCCCTGGGATGCAAGGCTGGTTCAACATTCGCAAATCAATAAACGTAATCCAGCATATAAACAGAACCAAAGACAAGAACCACATGATTATCTCAATAGATGCAGAAAAGGCTTTTGACAAAATTCAACAGCCCTTTATGCTAAAAACGCTCAATAAATTCGGTATTGATGGAACGTACCTCAAAATAATAAGAGCTATTTACGACAAACCCACAGCTAATATCATACTGAATGGGCAAAAACTGGAAAAATTCCCTTTGAAAACTGGCACAAGACAGGGATGCCCTCTCTCACCACTCCTATTCAACATAGTGTTGGAAGTTCTGGCTAGGGCAATCAGGCAAGAGAAAGAAATCAAGGGTATCCAGTTAGGAAAAGAAGAAGTCAAATTGTCCCTGTTTGCAGATGACATGATTGTATATTTAGAAAAACCATCGTCTCAGCCCAAAATCTCCTTAAGCTGATAAGCAACTTCAGCAAAGTCTCAGGATACAAAATTAATGTGCAAAAATCACAAGCATTCTTATACACCAGTAACAGACAAGCAGAGAGCCAAGTCAGGAATGAACTTCCATTCACAATTGCTTCAAAGAGAATAAAATACCTAGGAATCCAGCTTACAAGGGATGTAAAGGACCTCTTCAAGGAGAACTACAAACCACTGCTCAGTGAAATCAAAGAGGACACAAACAAATGGAAGAACATACCATGCTCATGGATAGGAAGAATCAATATCGTGAAAATGGCCATACTGCCCAAGGTGATTTATAGATTCAATGCCATCCCCATCAAGCTACCAATGACTTTCTTCACAGAATTGGAAAAAACGGCTTTAAAGTTCATATGGAACCAAAAAAGAGCCCGCATTGCCAAGACAATCCTAGGTCAAAAGGACAAAGCTGGAGGCGTCACGCTACCTGACTTCAAACTATACTACAAGGCTACAGTAACCAAAACAGCATGGTACTGGTACCACAACAGAGGAATAGACCAGTGGAACAGAACAGAGTCCTCAGAAATAATACCACACATCTACAGCCATCTGATCTTTGACAAACCTGACAAAAACAAGAAATGGGGAAAGGATTCCCTATTTAATAAATGGTGCTGGGAAAATTGGCTAGCCACAAGTAGAAAGCTGAAACTGGATCCTTTCCTTACCCCTTATACGAAAATTAATTCAAGATGGATTAGAGACTTAAATGTTAGACCTAATACCATAAAAACCCTAGAAGAAAATCTAGGTAGTACCATTCAGGACATAGGCATGGGCAAGGACTTCATGTCTAAAACACCAAAAGCAACGGCAGCAAAAGCCAAAATTGACAAATGGGATCTCATTAAACTAAAGAGCTTTTGCACAGCAAAAGAAACTACCATCAGAGTGAACAGGCAACCTACAGAATGGGAGAAAATTTTTGCAACCTACTCATCTGACAAAGGGCTAATATCCAGAATCTACAAAGAACTCAAACAAATATACAAGAAAAAAACAAACAACCCCATCAAAAAGTGGGGAAAGGATATGAACAGACATTTCTCAAAAGAAGACATCCATACAGCCAACAGACACATGAAAAAATGCTCGTCATCACTCGCCATCAGAGAAATGCAAATCAAAACCACAATGAGATACCATCTCACACCAGTTAGAATGGCAATCATTAAGAAGTCAGGAAACAATAGATGTTGGAGAGGATGTGGAGAAATAGGAACACTTTTACACTGTTGGTGGGATTGTAAACTAGTTCAACCATTATGGAAAACAGTATGGCGATTCCTCAAGGATCTAGAACTAGATGTACCATATGACCCAGCCATCCCACTACTGGGTATATACCCAAAGGATTATAAATTACTCTACTACAAAGACACATGCACACGTATGTTTATTGCGGCACTATTCACAATAGCAAAGACTTGGAATCAACCCAAATGTCCATCTGTGACAGACTGGATTAAGAAAATGTGGCACATATACACCATGGAATACTATGCAGACATCAAAAAGGATGAGTTTGCGTCCTTTGTAGGGACATGGAGGCAGCTGGAAACCATCATTCTTAGCAAACTATCACAAGAAGAGAAACCAAACACCGCATGTTCTCACTCATAGGTGGGAACTGAACAATGAGATCACTTGGACTCGGGAAGGGGAACATCACACACTGGGGCCTATCATGGGGAGGGGGGAGGAGGGAGGGATTGCATTGGGGAGTTATACATGATATAAACGTTATGCACATGTACCCTAGAACTTAAAGTATAATAAAAAATAAAAAAAGAAAAAAAAAAAAAAAACAAATACTATAACCTCTTCCCATTCCTTCTATCAGATGCTTTACTGTTCCCTGCCATTGGGCAAAACTTATCATAGAAGGCTCAGGTGTCCTGTTGATGCAGACCCAAAGTATCAGCCTCCTAAGAAACAAAGTTGGTGAGAAAGAGGGGAAGGGTCAAATGGAGAATATGCAGCGTCGCGATAGGCTGTCTCCTTTGCCTCTTTGACAATGGGTCCAGACAAGCCTTTGCCATAGATTGACACAACCACATTATTATTATTACTATTATTATTATTATTATTATTTGCTACAAATGAGGAATTTATGATTTTTAGATTATAGTGTGCCACTCATCCTTAATTAAAGTTATAATGGGTCTTCCACTATGAATTATTTTTGTAGAAAATTTTTCTGTCTTTGCTCTCCTCTTTTCTGTATGCCTCATGATCTATCTCTGCTGCTTTTGGCAGCCATAACCCTCTTTGGGGGCTGCAATTTAGCTGGTTCCTAAATTTGTTTCTCATCTTTCTTGTTGCTATGAAGTAAAGAGAAAAACGCTTACTTTTTACCACTATATTCAGGCTGGATGTGCTCCCATCAAATGCTTAAGTTCATAAAATGGTCAGTTTAAGTCCAGTGTTTTTACTCCAGTAAAAGTATTTTTATTACGTGATCTCTTAACATATATTATTGCCACCTTCTTGCTGTAAATGCCTTACAGTACAAAACAGTTAGTTAATTTAGCTAAGGTCACACCTAGTAAGTGACAGAGTAAAAATCAGAAAAAATAGCAGTATATTTCTATAAATTAACCTAGTGTGAGTACTATTCATAGTACTTCTTTTCTAGATTTTTCTTTGTTGGATACTCTTTGATCAAAATCATATAGAGCAGTAATTTTCATTGTGGTATAAATGGAATTTTGATGACTAAAAATTCTCATAATTTTCATTTTTGACTGCAAGTTAGAAAATTATGTTCCATCGATGCAAATTTGTTTATAATCAATAATTTGAAAATATATACAAAATAAATTAAAAGTTAAGGCCCACACAAAAGCAGTTCAAATATATATTTAAATTGTCAAAATATTTAATAAAGCTACACAAACATGTAATGACATTTATATGTTTCATATTGCTGTGTTTATACATATGTTACAGATATATCATAATTAGACCCCTGTTGTATGACAGTGGCAATTGTTTATGGTATTTCATTTGGAACCACCAGACTTTGTCAAGATAAATTGTGCCAGGTACACCAAGAAATATTCACTATATTAAGAGGAATAAATCTTGTATACTTCACATACAGACATACTCAGGGTTTTTAGTTCTGTCCTAAATACAAAGGAATTCTAATTAATTCCATTTATATTGATTCCTATATAAAAGCATCGCTGTATAGTGCACATATACATGCATATACATATACAATGTTGCACTATCAAATTTATTTCCAGAGAACTTCAGTGTTGACCAGATGTCTTTGAGAACTTAATCCTTATGTTTAGAAGAATGTTTTTAACACACTAGTTTCCAGGATTGTACACTTTAATTGACCATTCTACTTCCAGTACCAAGTGACCACAATTCTTTCTAATGACTTATTTGTCTGCCCTACTCTGTCATAACTTTACATGAGTCAGCGCAGTGGGTTTGCAGGAAGATCTCTGAAAGGCATTTCTAAATCAGGACAGTTAGCAATGACTATATATTTAAGTGACTATAAATTCTAGCTAAACATATCCACAACTCAACTTCTCCTTAGCTCAATCTAAAAATGTATTTGCAGGCATTCCAATGCCACCCAACATGACAGGAAGCATGATAAAAAGGAAACTGTAGTGGAAAGAGATTGTAGTTTTAATAGTATCTTACTAACCTAAAAATACATGTCCATTTGAAAGTCTTGCTAGGGCAGTTCCTAGACCTATGAAGGGGCCCATAAAATAAACATTTTAGAATCATAGACTTCATTAACTTCAAGGTAAACTATTTCTGGCACATTGATCAATTAGTACCCTTATAGAGTTATAGTCTAATGGAGGCTAGAGGTGTTAATTCAAAACAGTTTTATATGACTTGGCTGCCGACCTTACCAGCAAAAATGATATTACCATACTTAAGTATATAATAAGATAAATAATATAAAGTGCATATCAACATGTATATACATATTTACCTGTTATTTTTCTTGAAGTTTAGTTTACTTTAAACACAATTGATTAGTTGCCTTTAGTTTAAATAAAATATAGTGCATGTAAATATCCAGTCATGATATCACATTTATCTTTCTAGAAATTCATTTATTTTAATAGAAATTCTGTATATAAAATTCATATTTGATTCTATCTTCTGAATGCTAGGGAAAAGTAGTGGTAAATTGTCTTCTAAGTAAATGTAAAGGCTGGCCATGAATACTATTTGTTCTTCATACAGAAAGTATCTTCCCTATTATTTTCCTCTCTAAATTACTTTCAGACTCCTATTTTACAATTTGTGGACCAAATTACTCTGCTAACTAAAACTAAAAACATTTTGAGACACAGTCAAAATAAGATAAGAAGACAGTAATATATTGCATAAGATTTTTCAATATTCCTTCTATTAACTGTGTACCAAATTAAAATCTCAATAAATAAAACAGCCCAAAGCAAGAATTCATGTAAACTGGCAACAAAATACTTTCAAATCTGATAAATTTGTATTTAATTATTTACTTCCAAGCTAGTTTCCTACATCAAACTATACACTCTTCAACAACCCAAATACCCCCAATGCATCAGTTAGTATTGTGTTCACTCTTGTCAAACTTTTCATTCTTTGCCATTCTTTTTTTCCTTTTTCTTCTAGTGTGCCTTCATTCATTAAAACTATATTGAGTGGATTACAACTATATGCTTACAACTATATGCTGAGCACACTTCTGGATTTCAATTGATGCTATGTACTGCCTACCATAGAGTAGCCTTTCATTTGTCAAGTCAATAAAAATTAAGATGTATATTTTCTTTTTGCTTAAGAACAGTGACCCAGTGACCTCCTGATAGATAGTTTGCATGATACTATCAGAATTATCCTCCTCTTTATTGAATTATTTTTCTTTTGATGGGAGATCTGTGAATAATATGAGACAATCCACAATCTGGTTTATTCCATGATTAAAAGCAATGGTTAAAAAAAGCTTGGAAAAATAAAAAGCAAATATTTCTCCAGGTCAGAACACATAAAAATGTGGAAAATGCCTGGCTTAGCCATGAATGCAATGCTTAATCAAATCTCACCTTCATTCCACCTCTCTTTTGAGATGGCCTAGTTTACCCTCATATACATAATCATCAGTGTACTACTTCTTATTTTACTATTAAGAAGATAGTAGGAAAAATAAAAATCACTAATATTTGAAAGAAAATATGTTATCAGGACAAAAAAAAGATTCATTAATGAATAAATAAGTAGAAGAAGAAAAATATTTATAGGATTAAGGAACCATTAAGACAGTACACATCCCAGAATTGATAGAGGAAAATGGTCCTATATATGTTACTCATTTCAAGATATGGACATTTGTATTTCTATCTGCAAGTTTTTTAAATAGATAATTTTGCTAGAATTTTCTAATTCTTGCCAGGGTCTAAGCAGCTAGAGTTATTCGTCTTTCAATGAGAGTGACAAAGAAAACCAATCTTTATTACTGAAATATTCATCATCATAAAATATGACATACTTTCTTTAGTGTGATAACAAGTCACAAAGCATACCAATAGACAACTCATTTAATAGGAATGATTAATGTAGCATCCAGTTAAAGAATCTAAGATCATATTTTGCAAACACTAGAAAACAACCTTTAAAAATATATGTATTCATTTAGCTGGAATAAAGTTTACTCTAGGTATACGTCAGATTTCCCATTGTGAAACATGATTTAAAGTTAATTCAGATTATACAATCTTGTGAAAGTAACCTAAAATGTCATTAGTAATCTGGGAATTAATGATCAGACATAATAAATGATCCACATGTCTCAGACTGAAGAAATGTTAACTAAACAAACTTTACATGTATATAAGACATTTTTGTTGTATACAAATTCCTTTTCTACATAAGACCTCATGTCAAATCAAACTTAAATATAACTTAATATTCCAGGTGATGAAACAGTTTTATCAAGACATTTAGGCTGCCTAAATTCCCACTGAGCAACAGAACTAGAATTCAAGCGTTTTTGATTTCCTATTAGGGTGTCGTCTCTTTGTTATTATGAAGCATATCATAAACTAATAAAATGAATGCCAGTGTTCTAGGATTGAATCCAAGAAAAACAAAAACAAAATGAGTAAGTATACTAATTTAAACGACTTTGGAAATTGTGATCCTGTAGTCATAAAATCTTAAACAACAATAATAATTAGTTTTCATCTTAACATCTAATATGACAGAATATATTTATACATATTAAGTAAAAAATGTAGCCATATATTCAAGTTTTTTAAATAACTTGATTAAGAAATTATAGATATCTTTGAGTATAATATAGAGACAAGGACTATGCAACCATTTATTTGTGTTATTTATTTATTTATTTATTTTAAAGAGTCATTGACATAAAAACTATAAGATAGGCTTTCTGTGCCCATCATGGTAACAGACAAGTAACCAATCACAGTTCTGAATAAAATGTAGGTTGGTCTTGAAAACTTGACTGATATAAATGGGAACCCTGATGATTTTGAAGCCCACTGCTCTCTTAGTGAATAATCCATGCCTAATACAGGTATATAAAAAGTAAATTTAGAAAAGTTTACATAGATCATACTCATAAGATTGAAATTTTTCAGTAATTGATATGCATGTATGTATTTGAGATGAAGTCTCACTATGTCACTCCGGCTGGAGTACAGTAGCATGATGTCAGTTCACTGCAACTTCCACCTCCCAGGTTCAAGCAATTCTCACGCCTCAGCCTCCTGTGCAATAATTGATACTTAAAGTATTTGTAAAGTTTAAGAAAATTTAGAGGTTCAAGGTGTCTGACTAGATGCCACCAGGAGGAACATCTGCCATCAAGAGACCAAGAAATTGGGAGGACTAGCACACTTTGAGCAGATCTTTGGAGGGAAGTCACTGAGGTTGGACAGAAGGAGGACACAGAGCCAGTGTAAAGGGGGAGGAAGCTGGGGATCCTGCAGTAGGCTATCACACACTGGTACTCTTTCCTGGCCTTCAGTTTCTCCTGGGGAATGAGTGAGTTGAACTGGTGAGGAGCGGCCTGCTCTTGCCACAGATCTCTGAGATTCTAGCAGCAGGAGACCACATGATCTCCATGGAAACTTGAGCTGGCAACAAGAGCTGCTTAGAGAGGTAGTAGGAGCAGTACTTCAGCCGGTGCAAAGCCCAGAGGATTTGATGCAAGAACATCTGCAGTGGAGAAAGGTCAGGGAGGCCGTTTCTCAAAGGGTCACCCCCAAGGCTAACCATGCTCCTCTAGGAGACTGTTGCTTTAGGGAGACTGTTGGACGTAGACAGAGTAAGGCAGTCTTGAGAAGGGGCCAATCCAATCTGAGCACCTTCATGTCTGCTACCTTCTCCTGGGGCCCCAGCCTGACCTTGCCCACTTGCAGTGCAACCTCAGATACCCAAGTAGGGTCTTCCTGGGCCCCTTACTACAGCTCCTTTGCCAGCAGACTGCACCTGACCACCAAGGTGCTCCCACAGAGCAGCCCGTGCTAATACACACCAGCCCACTTACATGTGACACCACAGCCTCCCCGACACGGCTTTGCTGGCACACACTTGCTCATGACCACTATTCCACTGCTTTACCAGCATGTGTAGGCAAGTGAACCTCACACACATGCTAGCAGGCATGTGTGTGCATGCACACAGTCACACCACTGCAGGCAGTGTGAGTGCACTTCACACCGTACCCTATGCTGCCCTTGCCAGTGCAAACATGCACTTGGTAGCCAGCAGTCCTATATTTACTGGTGCCCTGCCCCTGCTGCCACCACCACCATCACCAGTGCAGGCACATGCAGGAATGCCACACCACCACTCCCACTGTTACTCCACCTTAGCCAAGGAATATGCACCTTGCTATACCACCACTGCTTCTAGCACAAATAAGAACAGATCCTGCTGCTGCCATCCCAAAGAAGTGCTTTGGCTGGCACCATCCATCAGATTGCTGTGTCCAGCACTCTGGAAAGACCTTGGCCCCTCCAGTGCATCAGATTCCTAACCTCAAGGGTCCAAAGAACAAAGCTGGTGGCCTGACACGAACTCCCCACAATGGAAGTATGAAGCCCGGTGGTGTTAAGCTGAGACTTGGTCTCCTAAAATGGTTCAGAAATGAAATCAGTTGACTGAACCCACCTTATAAAACAATCCATCTCCTAAAGGTATCAAAGAAGAGAAAAAAAAAAATCCAAAAGACAGCAACTTAAACAATTGAAAGAACATATACCCACACAGGTGAAAAAGAATTAGCACAAAAACTCTGGCAACTAAAAAAGCCAGAGTATCTCCTTACTTCCAAATGGTCACCCTAATTTCCCAGTGACGGTTCTTAACCAGCCTGAAATGACAGAAATCGAATCCAGAATACGAACAGGTACAAAGATCATTGAGATTCCAGAGAATGTCAAAACCCAATCCAAAGACTCTAAGGAATACAATGAAATGGTATAGGATAGGAAAGATGAAACGGCCATTTTAAGAAAGAATTGAACCTATCTTACAGAGCGAAAAAAAAAAAATCACTTCAAGAATTTCAGAATACAATCATAAGCATTAACAGCAGAATAGATCAAGCTGAGGAAAGAATCTTAGAACTCCAAGACTGGTTCTCTGAAAAAACTTAAACAAAAATAATGAAAACAAGACTACAAAAGAATGATCAAAACGTCTGAGAAATATAAGATTATGTAAAAAGACCAACTCTATCACTCATTGACATCCCTGAAAGAGACAGAGAGAAAGCAAGCAACTTAGAAAACATATTTCAGGATATTGTCCACAAAAATTTCCCCAACCTCGCTAGAGAGGCCAACATTTAAATTCAGGAAATGAGCTCCTGCAAGATACTATACAAGATTATCATACTGAAGACTCATAGTCATCAGGTTCCACAAGGTCAAAAGGAAAGAGAAAATGTTAAAGACAGCTAGAGAAAAGGGGCAGGTCATCTACAAGGGAAACTCCACCAGGTTAACAGTGGACCTTTCACCCACCAGAAACCCTGTAAGTCAGAAGAAATGTGGGGTCTATATTCAGCATTCATAAATAAATTAAATTTCAACCAAGAATTTCATGTCCTGCCAAGCTAAACTTCATAAATAAAGCAGAAATCAGATATTTTTTAGACAAGAAAATGCTACAGGAATTCTTTAGCACAAGACCTGCCTTATGAGAGGTTTTCAGGAAATGTAAAATATGGAAGGGGAAAAACTGTTACCAGCCACCACAAAAAACACACTTATTTACATAGACCATTGACAGTATAAAGCAACCACAGTTTGCATAATAACCACCTAACAAGGTGAAGACAAATCCATACTTATTACGTTGAATGTAAACAGGCTAAATGCCCCAATTAAAAGGCACAGAGTGGAAGGTTGGATAAAGAAACAAAACACAACTTTATGCTGTGCTCAAGAGAACTACTGACATGTAAGGACACACATAGGCTCAAAGTAAAGAGATGGAGAAAAATCTACCAAGCTAATGGTAACAGAAAAAAGCAGGGTTGCCATTCTAATTTCAGACAAAACAGACTTTAAGCCAACAATTATCTAAAAGACAAAGAAATGCATTACATGATGGTAAAGTATTCAATTCAAGAAGACATAATTATCCTAAATATATATACACCCATCACAGGAGCACCCAGATTCCTAAAGCAAGTTCACAGAGATGTACAAATAGACGTAGATGACTGCACAATAATAATGGGAGACTTTAACACTCCACTGACAGTATTAGATAGATCACCTAGGGAGAAAACTAACAAACATATTCAGGGAGAAAACTAACAAGGATATTTAGAATCGGACCTCAACACTTGACCATATAGACCTAATAGACATCTACAGAACTCTCTACCTGAAACAACAGAATATACATTCTTCTTATTGCCCCATGGCATGTACCCTCCAATCGACCACACAATCAGCTGTAAAACAATCCTCAGTAAATTCAAAGAAACCAAAATCATACCAACCACGCTCTCAGATCACAGTGGAATAAAAATAGAAATCAATACTAAGACAATTTCTCAAAACCATACAATTACATGGAAATTAAGCTCCCTGCTCCTGAATGACTTCTGGGTAAACAAAGAAATTAAGGCAGAAATCAAGAGAAAGTAATGACTAGAAAGTTATGACAGACCAGAATCTCTAGAACATAGTTGAAGCAGTGTTGAGAGAGACATGTACAACACTATATGCCCAAATAGAAAAGGAAGAAAGATCGCAAATTAACAACCTAACATCACAATTAGAGGAACTAGAGAAGCAATAACAAACCAACCCCAAAGCTAGTGGAAGAAAAGAAATAACCAAAATCAAAGCTGAGCTGATGGACATTGGGACACACAAAAAACATATAGAAGATCAAATCCATGAGTGTGTTTTTTCAAAGATTAAGTTAGATGATAGGCTGTTAGCTAGACAAATATATAAAAGAAGAGAAGAGAAGACCCAAATAAACACAATCAGAAATGACAAGAAGGAGGTTATCACAGTCAGCACAGAATTACAAAAACCCTCTGAGACAGCTACAAACACCTTTATGAACACAAGCTAGAAAATCTAGAATAAATTGATAAATTCCTGGAAACATACAGCCTGCCAAGATTGAACCAGGAAGAAACTGAATCCCTGAACAGACCAATAATGACTTCCAAAATTGAATCAAGAATAAAAAGTCTACCAAACAGAAAAAGCTCAGGACCAGATGGATTAACTGAAACATTTACCAGATAAACATATATATATATATATAAAGAAAACCTGGTACCATTCCTTCTGATTTTTTTCCAAAATATTGAGAAGAGACTCCTCCCTATCCTTCCTAACTCATTCTTTGAAGCCAGCATCATAGTGGTACCAAAACCTGGTAGAGACCTACATAATAAAGAAAACTTCAGGCCGGGCGCGGTGGCTCAAGCCTGTAATCCCAGCACTTTGGGAGGCCGAGGCGGGTGGATCATGAGGTCAGGAGATGGAGACCATCCTGGCTAACATGGTGAAACCCCGTCTCTACTAAAAATACAAAAAACTAGCCGGGCATGGTGGCGGGCGCCTGTAGTCCCAGCTACTCCGTGGCTGAGGCGGGAGAATGGCGTGAACCCGGGAGGCGGAGCTTGCAGTGAGCCGAGATCGCTCCACTGCACTCCAGCCTGGGCGACACAGCGAGACTCCGTCTCAAAAAAAAAATAAAAATAAAAAAAATAAAGAAAACTTCAGGCCAATATCCTTGATGAACACAGATGCAAAAATTCTCAACAAAATATTAGCAAACCAAATCCAGCAACACATCAAAAAGCTAATCTATCACAATCAAATAGGCTTTATTTCTTGGCATCAAGTTTAGTTTAACCTACACAAATCAATAACATAATTCATCACATAAACACAACTAAAAACAAAAAGCACATGATCATTTCAATAGATGTATAAACAATTTTAGATAAAATTCAACATTTCTTCAAGTTCAAAACCCTCAAAAACTGTCATTGAAGGTACTTACTTCAAAATATTAAGAGCCATTTATAACAAACTCACAGCCAAAGTAATACTGAATAGTCGAAAGCTGGAAGCATTCCCCTTGAGAACCAGAAGATGACAAGGATGCTCACTGTCACCACTCCTATTCAACATAGTCCTGGAAGTCCTAGACAGAGCAATTAGGCAAGAGAAAGAAACAAAATGTATTCAAATAGGAGGAGAGAAATTCAAACTATTTATATTTTCAGATGATATGATTTATACCTAGAAAACCCCATAGTATCAGCCCAAATGGTACTTGATCTGATAAACCACTCCAACAAAGTTTTAAGATAAAATATTAATGTGTGAAAGTCAGTGGCATTTCTATACACCAACACCACCCAGGGTGAGAGCCAAATCGAGAACACAATGCTGTTTGCAGTAGCCACAAAAAGAATAAAATACCTAGGAACACAGCAAACCATGAAGGGGAAAGATCTCTACAATGATAACTACAAAACGTAAAACATTCCATGCTCATGGATAGGAAAAATCAATATTGTTAACATAGCCATATAGCCCAAAGCAGTTTACCGATTCTATGCTATTCTTACCAAACTACCAAAGACATTCTTCACAGAATTAGAAAAAGCTATTTTAAAATTTATATGGAACCAAAACAAACAAACGAAAAGCCTGAATATCCAAGGCAATTCTAAGCAAAAAGAACTAGGCTGAAGGCATTATATTACTCTACATCAAACTATACCACACAGTTACTGTAACCAAAACACCATGGTACTGATATAAAAACAGGAACACGGAACAACAGAAGAGCCCAGAAATAATGTTGCACACCTACAACCATCTGGTTTTCAAAAAGTTAACCAAAAAAAGCAAGGGGGAAAGGACTCCCTATTTAATAACTGGTTCTGAGATAACTGGCTAGCAATAATGCAGAAAATTGAAACCAGACTGCTTCCTTATGAAGTGTACCAAAATCAACTCAAGATGAACTAAAGATTTAAATGTAAAATCTGAAACTATAAAAACCCTGTAAGATAACCTAGGAAATATCATTCTAGACATAGGTGCTGGCAAAAAATTAATGATGAAGATGCCAAAAGCAATTGCAACAAAAAAATAAATATTGATAAATAAGACCTAATTAAATTAAACTAAAAGCTTCTGTGCAGCAAAGGGAACTATCAACAGAGTAAACAGACGACCCACAGACTGGGAGAAAATATTTACAAAGTGTGTATCCTGTAAAGGTTTCATATCAAGAACCTCGGCCAGGCGCAGTGGCTCGCTCCTGTAATCCCAGCACTTTGGGAGGTCAAGGCGGGCAGATCACGAGGTCAGGAGATGGAGATCATCTTGGCTAGCATGGTGAAACCCCATCTCTACTAAAAATACAAAAAATTGGCCGGGCGTGGTGGCGGGTACCTGTAGTCCCAACTGCTTAGGAGGCTGAGGTGGAAGAATGGCATGAACCCGGGGTCGGAGCTTGCAGTGAGCCCAGATCGTGCCATTGCACTCCAGACTGGGCGACAGAGTGAGACTCTGCCTCAAAACAACAACAACAACAACAACAACAACAACAACTGTAAGGAACTTTAAATTAACAAGCAAAATCAAGCAACCCCATTCAAAAGTGGGTAAAGGACGTAACAGTCACTTTTCAAAAGGAGACCATATACACGTGGCCAACAAGCAAATAAAAAAATGCTCAATACCACTAATTATTGAAGAAATGCAAATCAAAACCAGAATAAGATACAATTGGAATAATCTATATTCCAAACCCCAGTGATGCACAATTATCTATTTTACAAATCTGCATATGTACTCCTGAAACTAAAATTTAAGTTTAAAAAAAAAGAGGAAGATAATTTAGCCTATTGGAGAAAAATAAAATAAAATTAGTAGTTTCAATTAAAAATAAGTAGTTACATTTCAATTCAAAATGAATCACTTGATTTAAACTTTCAGTTATTTCTTACTAAATGTTTATATAATATTGAAATATTTCTAAAGATTATAGAGCATATATGTATAACTTTTTAAATGAGTATTTAAATATTTAGGAAGATGTTAAAGTAGGTAATTGTAATACTTAAGGTGATCACCTGAAGCTATAAATTTACACATATAGTCTGAAAGGGTTTAATTAGCTAAGTGCATAATAAATTTAAAATTTAACTAAAGTACCTAATGTTAAAATTGCTAAAAATGTACTAGGCATAAACAAAATAATGTCTCTAAGAAAATCCTGCTATTAGAATTAACTATTTTTAAAATAAGTGAGATTCTGCCTCAAAACTTATGGTTATAAGACCATAGTGTTTATGGTTTTATAACCATAAACCATAGTTTATGGTTATAAAACCATAGTGAACTTGGGTATGAAAGCCATTATCTGCAATCTTTAAATGAAGCTTTATGCAGAATAATGTTTGAGAAGTTAGAAGTCTCAAAGTACCGTTTCTTCGGGGAAAAAAATAATAATAATTAAATTGAGCCTCTTATTTTTCTTTGTAAACTTCACTTTCGATTTCTAATTTCAGCCTACGACATTTTATTCCAGTGATTTTTATTTGTTTTCAAGTTGAGGCACACACAATTTTCATTTTTTATTTTAAAAATGTTAATTATCTATAGAAGATATAATTTTTGATGTAGTTGTTTGTTTTTACACTGGAATTTAGATTCAGTAGAAGTAAAATGAGAAATTCTACACTTTCCTACCAAAATATTTGAAATTCCAAGCTATTGATGAATTATATTGCAAAAGTAAAAAAATAAGTAAATAAATAAAAATAAAAGGAAATACTTAGTAATAGAAGGAAAAATAATCAGAAAATACCAGGTAAATATTCACAGGAGGCTCCTTATAATCACTAGGCACAATCAAAATCTGTAAATGTTACCTCATTTTTTTTTTCTTTCAGATATATCAACAAAATGTGTTAATGTTAAATCTGTGAAAGGAAAACAAAATCTTGGGACACCAAACTCACTACGCCAATGAGAAAAGTTAAACTTTGAAACTGAGTAATGTAAAAAAGCTAAAAGCTGCCTTTCATTTTGTTTCTAAGCAGATAGCTGCAAGATAGAAGGCACACATCTCCCCAGGTGGCCTCCCTCACCTTGACAATGTAAATTAACAGCTTATCTTCACAGCAATGGTAGAAAGACAGATTAGAAATCATCTTTTCACCCACCCTAAGATGACAAAGCCATGTTTAACTTTTTCCTCTACTCTATGTTCATCTTATATCAAATGCAGATTTGGTGAGCTCATGAGATGAATGCATAATTGCCACCTCCTTTCTTATATAACATGTGGATTCAGTGAGCACGAATCAAAGGCTCACAAGAATGTCATGGTTTATATCATTACCCACCCTCTCTTTTTTTTAAAATTTCCTACTTCTCTTTCCGGCTACTTTTTCCTCTTTTAATACTGAAGTTCTCGAAAACCTCTTTAGAAAAGGAATGGATCACAGATACTACTGTAATTTGTGTTTTTTTCTCCCATGTGCACATTCTCAAGCTTTGCAAAATAAACTTCTAACTGACTGAGACTTGCTTTAGTAATTTTCTTTAGCTTGCAATTCTTTTAATTGCATTGTTACATCATTTTAAAAATCTTTACATTAACTTATTATTAGCACTCTTAAATTCTCTTTTGTTAAAGTAAGCATTATTTTTAGGAGATTAACAAAGAATTTCTATATTAGTTATAATGATTTCTCAAAATGTATGTAAGTACAAATTTTAACTCTTCCTCAAGCTACAACAATGATATATGAATAGGCCTAATGTAAGTCACGCTCATTTTTTAAAAAATAATATTTTTGCTTTTATATTAAATTGTTATAAATTATTAAAAATACAATAATTTATGAAAAAATACATTTCTCTAAACAATACATTTTATTAAGTAAAATTATCTGCAATTAGCTATGATTGACTAAAGTGACTACTATTAAAATAATTTAACAGCATTTACATAAGTTACAGATTATTATATTATTCACTCCATCATTATTATTTTAATATTTTACTTTGTATTAAAGTCTTTATAGTGCTCCTCTGAGTAGCTAGATAACAAGAATAGTAGTCAAATTAAATACATTCAGTAATTATTTACTAATAGCTAATCCCATTAAGTTATTTTCAAAGATGGAACATTTGTAGTTTATGTGATTATAATTTCATAAATTCATCAGACATTGCTGAGGGTTGTAGAATATGTCACGTTGGCATAAGGATTATATTGAGCTGAAAGTAACTGAAAAGAAGCACATACAAGATAAACTCCCTCTATTTGACTAAATGAACAACACAAATTTGTAAAGGTGTCCTTTATCCCTTCTCTACAAGAAAAACAGCTTTAATCACAGAGAAAAGCCTAGACTCTTACCAGTCCAAAAAGAAGATCAGAAGAAGTTACATAGCAAACTTCCCTAACTAGCCCTAATCTTCCATAAGTTTCTCCTATGTATTTACCTTTCTGCAATTTGCAACCTTAGAAACTCCATAGTCCTTTTCTCAAAGAATTTTTTCTTTCTTTAAGATGCTGTATTGTCATCAGTCCTTTGAGTTAGTCCTGAGTGTTTCCATATGAATGTGTAACGCACATGTTAATAAACTTATTTGCTCCTTTCCTGTTACTCTGTCTTTCCACACTGTAATTTACATGGCCCCAGCAGAAAAAACCAGGAGGGATAGAGGGAAATAATTTTTTTCTCTCTTATATAGTGTAATAAATTTTTTTATCTATATACATATTTTCTTGTTTAAAAATATTAATTAGTTCAATTTATCATTTTATTATTTATCTTTCCATTTACTTAATAAGTTAAATGAGTTTTTTTCAAAGTAAAAAATATCAACAATAATTATTTTAAAGTATTATATATGGCCATTTTCCAGTTTAGTAAATAAAGTTACAGGAGTCCTAAAAATTTGAATTTCAGATAAAAAAAAAAGAACATTATTTTATTTAGTATAAGTGTGCCTCATGCAATATTTGGGTATACTTAATACTAAAACAAAAATCTGAAATTCAGATTTAATTGGGATTTTCTTGCTTTTAAACCTGATATTTTATATCTAGTCATTTTATTTTTGAGTGCATAGAAATATTCCTATACCTGAACAACGTGCTTTACAAATTCTCATATAAGACATTTTTACTTCATGACCTCCATGTATTATTCATAGATTTAAAGTATTAATCAAGATAAAGCTTTTTTTAAGTACTCAAGGTATACTAGTACTACTGACTGCAGTAATAATGCTATTCTTCAAATAGCCAAATTATTTCCTGACACAATCTTTTCACTTAGCTCTCTTTTTTGATATCCAGGGGCCTAACTAAGAACATCTACAATAAGTTAAACAGCATGTCTGTGAGGTGTGCATAACTTCAAGAGATTTAATTTATACTTCTTTTAGTCTTGAAGAAAGGGTTAACATTCCCTTATTAAGCAAGCTGATGTTTTCAAACACTAAGCATCTAATCTAAGTCATAGAGCTATGCAGCTGGTAGATTCCACAAGGGTTGAGTGAAATAAAAATAAATACATGAATAAACTATAAAAAGTAAATATAAAAAGTATTGGATTATAAATAAACATATATAAAATCTGTTTACTAATTATCTTTACATTGAAGATAGTATTTTATACCTTATAAATGTTATTTGACAATGATGAAACAAAGGTATCATGCTACAAAGGAGCATAGCCTTAATTTTCATTATAGAAAATGAAGTTACCCAAAAATAGTTTAAATATCTTAATTTCGAGTAACTATTTCCACATTTTAAGACGTTATGTTTATAGTTAACATATATTTAACATGCAAATTATGTATTTTCCATTCAAATACATTTTTTGTTATGTATATTATAAAAATAATCCTAGAATCTTCTGGAACTAGTATCTTGTAATTTATTATTAATTATTTATTATAGACCTATGCTATTCTAAGTTAAGATACTATTACTTCTGGGTTCTTATATTAACATCAATTTCATAGGCATTCTTCTTTTGAACTTCAGACATTCAAATACAAATTCTCAGCATAAACAGAGTGACATAACTATTAATAAATTTTAAACAAGATGGATTTTTTTCAACTTTAGAAAACCCATAAACAAATGGCTTATTCTATTGTCATCACAAAGCACAAATTTTAGAGACATTTCACATTCTTGGCACAACTGTATGAAAGCAACTGCAAAAGCTTTTACTTTTTATATAGGTAATAGAGAAAAAATATGGAATATTCTTAAAAAGCTTACCTGTTCTAACAAAAAATACATATATTTTATATTTTTGATAAAATCATTACCTTAAGGAGTTAAAATTATAAAAGCTCCAGGTGCGGCACAGTGGCTCACACCTGTAATCTCAGCACTTTGGGAGGCCAAGGCAGGTGGATCGTGAGGTCAGGAGATGGAGACCATCCTGGCTCACATGGCGAAACCCCATCTCTACTAAAATACAAAAAATTAACCGGGCGTGGCGTCATGAGCCTGTGGTCCCAGCAACTTGGGAGAATTGCTTGAACTGGGGAGGCAGAGGTTGCAGTGAGCCGAGATCACACCACTGCACTCCAGCCTGGGTGACAGAACAAGACTCCATCTCAAAAAAAAAAAAAAAGAAAAAGAAAAAGAAAAAAATTATAAAAACTCCATAAAAAAATCTTCAGTTTCTTTATGGATTGAAATTATACTCTTTTAAAAATTATAGTATAATATTAATTTAAGAAGAAATATAGCTACTGAGCCAATTTTGTGCAAAAATTCTATGAAAGATATTACTACTGTATCACAATGTTTGCTCCACTATCTTAAAAATGTCAATAAATGAGCCACTTTTTGAAACTTATAACTCACTAGGAATACATTCATAAGATGTAAGAAGTGAATAATCTATTCTCCCACTAAGACTCCATACAAACAAATTATGCCAGTCTAAACTGCGGAATATAGCATAATAGATACTGAAATAGATTAAGCTAAACATCATTAAAAGAGACATACATGTTTCTTTTAAACTCAGAGTAAACAAAAAAACAGAAAATGCCAGGAACATTTATATCAGGAAAATTGTCATTGTTAAAATGAGCAATTAGGATACCAAGATTCTATTGCATAAAATTACATGTACTTGAAATGAAATTATTTTATAAATATCAAATAAGGTAGCATTTCTAATAAGAAATATGCTTTCATCTACAGGCATATTTGAAACAGAAGACGTATGGTATCATCTGCTATATAAAGTGTTGATAACAGCCACAACTTATTACACAGTCACTTGACGCCAGGCAGTATGAAATACTTACAAGATATATAATTAGTCACGGTATGCTAATTGCCATAACAACTATCTTAAAATATCACTGGCTTAACATCACAAATGTTATGGTTCACCCATGTTATAGTGTAATGGGGTTGACAGGAGAGACAGCAAGGAATGAGCTTCTACCTCATATATTCATTCAGGGACACATGTTCCTTCCACCTCATGATATGTAACCATTTTTTAATGTTACCTCTAAGGTTTTCATTTGTGGGAAGAGAAGAAAATGGAGAAAGCCTATCCTCTCCTAAATACTGGAGCCCAAAACTGATGTACCACACTTTTGCATTTTCTGTGGCAAGTACTAACCACATCATTCTACCTACATGTAAAGAATCAAATAATCATATTGTAAAAGTTTGTCCAAGAAGAGACAATCTCTGTCACATACTTATTATCTCAAGTGATACCTTACAATATTCTTATGAGCAATATTATAAACAAGAAGGAGATATTTTCCCCAAAAGCTGAAAACATAACCAAAGACTGTAAAGTTTGTAGACCTATGACAGAATTACATTTTGCTAGAAGAATTTGGCCGTAGAAAAAAAACACCTAATAACAGAATAGCTGACTAGTCAGTTCAAAATGATTAAAAATATGAATGTGAAGAAATGTTTGACTTATTCTGAGGGCTTGTTTTAAATAAATGTTTGTGAGGTTTCATAAGGAGTTATTACCTTGGGGTGCTTAACCTAACAAATTGAAAAAGACTATCTGGATGAATATTAAAGTTTTTTCAGTCCTTTATAACAATATCTCAATGATTCCTCATTCTCACGGACTCAATGCCCTCTTTGTATAATAAATATTTTGTACTGTGCCAAAAGTTAATTAACAAATAATCTATTATATATATATATATATATATATGTATATACATGTATGTGTATTTTTTAAAAACCAATACAGTGACTAAGTGAAAAAGAAAAATTAATGTATAGTAAAATAATGTGTAATTCAGCATGTAAAATCTTGAACACAACTATAATAAAACAACAAGTTGCTCGCACACACATATGGGAAAATGTTTGTATCTTAAAAATACATAAATCGGCCGGGCGCGGTGGCTCAAGCCTGTAATCCCAGCACTTTGGGAGGCCGAGACGGGCGGATCGCGAGGTCAGGAGATCGAGACCATCCTGGCTAAAACGGTGAAACCCCGTCTCTACTAAAAATACAAAAACTAGCCGGGCGAGATGGCGGGCGCCTGTAGTCCCAGCTACTCGGGAGGCTGAGGCAGGAGAATGGCGTAAACCCGGGAGGCGGAGCTTGCAGTGAGCTGAGATCCGGCCACTGCACTCCAGTCCGGGCGACAGAGCGAGACTCCGCCTCAAAAAAAAAAAAAAAAAAAAAAAATACATAAATCAACCTGTCAATACTTTCCCTTTCTCTTTGCCATGTTTTGATAAATAGGAACTTTTTATAGTAACAAGAGCAGTGCTGCCATTTGTGACGGTTAATTTTATGTGTCACATGCATCGGTCACAGAGTGTTCAGATATTTCATCAAACACCATCTCTGTGTTTCTGTGAGGATGTTTTTGGATGAGATTAATACCTAAATTGAGGGACTTTTTTTTTTAGTAAAGCAAATTGCCCTCCTTAATGTGGGTGGGCCTCATCCAATCAGTTGAAGCTCTGAATACAACAGAAAGCCAGCCGACTCTGAGCAAGAGAGAACTCTTCAGCAGATTGGCTTCAGACTTCATATGTAACATTGGTTCTTCCTGTGTCTACAGCAGACGACCTTCAGATTCAAATGTGAAAATCAGCTCTTCTGGATTTCCAGTCTGCTGGACTACCCTTGCCAGCTTCCATAGTCACTAAATTCCATGTAATAGATCTCTCTCTCTCTCTCTCTCGCTCTCTCTCTCTACACACACACATACACACACACACACACACACACACACACACACATAATTAGTCTATTCTTTGGAGAATCCTAATACACTATTGGAGATCTAATTTTTCATAATGGTGAACTATTCTTTATTACAGCTAAATCAAAAAAATTAAATTATTTCTTCAATTTATGTAAGTGTATTTCTGGCGAATTTGGAGTACTTTGAAAGTATGCAACAATACTGTGTCTGTAAAATGGATATACATGATTATTTCAGATGATTATAACAAGTTTTTAACTACAGAAATATTAGATGACATAGAGATTAACATAGACCATGTGTTAATCATTTATTTTTGTTACACTGTCCTACACATTGAAATACCTCGAGCTTCCATGGCCCCATTCTTTTGAATGTCATTGGTGCTAACCAAGCAATCCAAACCAGCTCCCTAAATGTTAAAAATTCCTCTTACAAGATAGTAACTCATTGTTGGGAATCACTGAAGAAGAAAAAGGGTGATCAACTTCTTTCAAGCAAATTCGAGGAGGCTATTTTCTGGTGGTTATGTTTAATAGATAAGAAAATATATGAGAAGCAACTGAATTATTGCTTTAAATTATAGCAAAACTGGCTTATAAATGGAAAATTGAGAGCCCTTCTCTATTCCCACTGACTTCAGTCTGAATTTTTTTCTATTTTACTGAGCAGGGAGGCCTCTTATACCTATAGGAATTCATGTAATTACTAGAACATTGTCTTTGCTTCGCTAGGTTTTGCCCGTGTCATTCTAGGTGCCCAGCTCAGCTTCTTCACAGGTTAACACACACATTCATACACACACACACACATCTTACACTGGGAAGGTGCAGTAAGATGGCTGAAATCTTTACACAACTGTCTGTCTTCAGCCTCCCCAAACTTTCCTTAATTCCTGCCCTCTTTTCCTACTGTCATCACTCTTCGATGAAACAGGACAATTCTTTCCCTTTTCTTGTACAGACCGTTATCCACATTGAGGCCCCCCTGAGAGATAGACCTGCTTCTCAAGTACTCTCCCTAACTAAATTGTGCTTTTGCACGAGCTACTGTTAAAGTCCTAGCTCTGTGACTCAAAAACAATAATAATATTCAAATATGTATGCTACTAATTAAAACTGACCTTGCTACTGACTTGATAACTTTAGGTAAGCAATCCAGTCTCTCTGGACTTTAGGTAAGAAACATCATCTCTGTGAATCTCTCTCTTACATTTCATATGGGATGTCATAATCAGTGAAAACTGGACCACAAAAGGGAACAGAAAACCTGATGATAAAGTCTTGGTGACGTTTACAGTCAGATTTTTCTGTTCCCATATCCTTTTCATAAACATTGTTACCCTTGTGAGGTTGTTTTGAGTAAAACTTCATCCTAGCAGCTGAGAGGCTTAGACCTCGGACCAAAGAGCACCAGCCAGGATGCCCTCGTGTGAGTCTCCTCAGGGGTATCTCACTGTCAGGAGTGAGATTCCAGGAGGCCACACTGTGAGAAGTGACCACTTTGAGTTCATAGGCAAATGTCTGATTGGTCATTTTAAATACAACTGCTGTGAGAAAGTGGGGAGTCCAGTTTGCTAGGTGGGAGAGATACCGTTAAGTTTTGTCTCTGGCCACCAGTTAAAGCCATTCTGGAGGGTATAGCATTGGAACCTGTGCCAAGGGTGGCTCAGTCCTGCGTCTGGTATGAGGAAGTGAAACATATTTAAAAATGGATGCCGAGGCAACATAAACTTATAAGCATTCACTACAGGTTGATATAGTATTACATCTCATATTTGAATAAATCCTATACCAACCAGTTTGGAAACTATAAATCTACCAAGATATGATTTCCTATTGGGTATATCAGAAGCTCAGAAATGCCCAATATATAAAGCAACTGAGCTAATGGAGGTAATATCCTCTAACACCTTTTTGATTACAGTTTATTATAAAAGCTTATACAGAAAACACTACTGAAGAAATGTAAAAAAGGAAACATTTATTAAAAGTATATACAGAAAACACTACTGAAGAAATGTAAAAAAGAAAACATATTTATTAAAAGTATTGCCCAAAATCTGTGTGCAATTTTGAGTTAAATTTGACTTGTTACTTAAGAATAAAATGTTTGCTGGGCGCGGTGGCTCAAGCCTGTAATCCCAGCATTTTGGGAGGCCGAGACGGGCGGATCACGAGGTCAGGAGATCGAGACCATCCTGGCTAACCCAGTGATACCCCGTCTCTACTAAAAAATACGAAAAACTAGCCGGGCGAGGTGGCGGGCGCCTGTGGTCCCAGCTACTCGGGAGGCTGAGGCAGGAGAATGGCGTAAACCCGGGAGGCGGAGCTTGCAGTGAGCTGAGATCCGGCCACTGCACTCCAGCCTGGGCGACAGAGCGAGCCTCCGTCTCAAAAAAAAAAAAAAAAAAAAAAGTTTATGGATTGTAATTTGCTAACCTCAATATTACACAATGATGGTTTTTAATGCATTTGGTTTTCGAAATTCTAACAGAATTTCTTAATTATCTTTTCAACTTTTGTTTTATAAAGTATTAACAACTTTTGGAATGTTTAGGACAAGTAAAAATCAATTTTTTCATCATACCTAAGAGTGAAAGGTATTCACACTCTGATATTCAGTACTTCCAATCATTCTTAAATGCGTACGGAGGAAAAGCACTTTCGACACATTGATCAACTGATGAAAAGAACTAAAAATGGGAGAAATGTTGCTGATTTCACATAAAATAAAACTCAAGAATAGGTTTTACTCCATTTTCCTTTCAGTTACATTTAACACATAGCAAAGTAATAAATGTTTGGTTAATATATATTGAAAACATTTTAAGGATATTTGTAATGAAATATTTTAGAGAGTGGTATGAATAAAGCAAACATTTCAAATAGCTTCAAATAATAAATATTATGTATTTTAAAGATAAACTCCGGGTAAGAACCTGTTTCTCAGCAGCATGATAATTATACAGAATTTGTTTCTTGACATCATTACTTTTCTTTACAATCCATACAGTAGAGTGGTCTATGATGAAAATTTAAAAACACAACACACATAATGGTTATTTTCTTTTGCAATCTTGAAATGCTATTTACTACTCTCATATAATAAAGTAACAGTAAAACTACTATTTGACATGGTCAAATAATTTTGTCAGACAACTTTATCAATTCAGTGATTGATATAAAGACCAACTTGTAATAATATACTTTGATTCCTGTTTAAGCTAGTTAACAAATGGTGATTTTGGTGGCAAAAAAAAAAAAAATCTCCTAGTATTTTCCATTATTCCAAACATAATGGTACTATTTGTAAAACATATGCTGGCATCACAATAAAAATTTGTTATATGTTCTTGCTGATATTTTGAACATAAAAAAGAGAAAGGAAGGAGAAGCATTTTTTTCTGTATTTCCACGTATCTGTGTTGTTAATATTTATGGCAGTGGCAGCCCATTTGGAGAAGCCGCTGCTATGATGCCAGCTGCAGTTTGGGAGGCATGGCTAGGGCTGCACACTCCAAGCAGTCTACAGGAGCCAGAAACAGGCAGAAGTCACATTCGCTTCCAAGTTGGAAAGGTGGGAGCCCCTCTCTCCTGGGCGCAGCTGCGGCTGCCCAGTTGCAGTGGCAGATTGGGCATCTCTGCACTCTTGGGGCCCTGGAAAACCCCTTGTACCAGCAGGTTTGGAAGCGCCTGCTCCCACTGCCTGGCCTCTCCCAGCTCCCAGTGCCTGCTCCAATTTCAGAGCAAAGTTGTGGTAGAGCCCAAGAACTGTCACAACCCAGCTGGGTGTGCACACGTTCAGGGCAGCACTGACACACCAGCCTCCTGCTGCCTTAGCCCCTTCCAGACTTTGGGAGCCAATGAGCATGGGTGGGAGGCTGAAGAGGGGCCAAGGGCAGCTCGGTGCAGGACTGCAGGCTCTCCATAGCATTAACAGCCTAGGATGCCCTGGGCACCGTGAATGCAGGTGGATAGCAGATTGATGGTGGCAGAAGGCAGACAGGCTTGTGAGCAGAAAGGAATGTGTCCCCAGTGAAGCTCCACCTTCAGGCCAGAGAGGGCCCGAGTTCTGGGGGCTGGGCTGCCATTTCTTCTGACTGGAGTGCCAACTTAATGGTGCTTTTTCTGGGCACCCCCATGGCCAGCCATGGACCAATCAGCACACACTTCCTCCCCTCTGAAACCCCTAAAAACCCCAGACTCAGATAGACGATGGGACAACCTGCCTGCAAAGAGGAGACACCTACTATGGATCTCCTCTCTGCTGAGAGCTAAACACTCATGGGGACAACCTGCCTTTGGAGAGGAGCTACCCACTGTGGGTCTCTTCTGAGCTATTCTGTCACTTAATAAAGCACCTCTTCACCATGCTGACCCTCCACTTGTCTGCATACCTCGTTCTTCCTGGATAGAGGACAAGAAATCAGGACCACTGAATGGCAGGGCTGAAAGAACCATAACACAAACTGAGCTGAGACATACCCCTTGCTTACCATGTGGCAGACAACAAGGAGAGAAGAGAGGAGAGAAAAACTGTGGCTCTCCTAAGCCCAGACCTAGAAGCACCCCAAGCCAGGACTCTTACACCCTTTTGGGGGCTCTGCAGTTCCTGACATCTCAAAGCTTCTGGCTGCTACCATGTTCCCTTGTGCCTGTCATGGAAGCTGTTTGTGGTACACCTGGTCCGGCTACAGTCTCACAGGGAGCTGGCACCCGTGCTGGTACCTGGAGGTGCCCACCCTGCCATCAATGGCATGCCTGGCTGTGCACAGTGGCCAGATCCCACACTACCAAGCTGGTAGTGTGAGCCAAGTGCTACCTGCCAGGTCGAGTGGGTGAAATGAGCTCAGCAGACCTGAGCAAAACACAGGCAAAGGTGCCACTGGCCACAGATGTTTCCATCTGGATTAGCAACACTGCAAGGATCTTGTGACAACATTACTTATGAAAATACACAATTTAATGACATTTTTATATTTCACATAATCTTGGTGTCATGTAAAAATGTCAAATGAGGGGAAGCCAGTGTCATTTATATAATATTGGATACAAAGCAACATTATGGTGCCACCATTACCATAGTTCTGAGCTACTCTTTGCAAGGAAGCTTATTCCTATTAAATCATTAGATTGAAAAAAAGGTTAATAATGGTAAATCCATTTCTAGTTCGTATTTAAGGCAGGAAGTATCCTTTTTTAATTTTTTTAACAAAACAGGCTTATAATATTACTACTGAAGCCCATTAGAGTAAATATTTCAGAGAGTTTTTGAAATCAAGACAAAATCAAATGTTAAGGCTATGATATCATGGAGATGGAAGATTGTAGCATGAACCAAAATTCATGAAACTCAGCCATAATGTTATCAGCCAACATTGTGCAGACAGGAGGAAGCAAGTTAAATAGATACAAGTCCCTCAAGTAAAAAGGTGGCAAACTAATACAAGCAGTGCTGAACAAGATAGATTTGACATTCATAGAAGAGAATCCAGATCTGATTCAGTAAACAGAGGCCCCTGAAACATGTCCTAATAAAGTTTATCAACATTCCTTAATGCAGAGGTACTACTCACTCATGACAGAACAGTCTGAGCTTTCTTCTAATTTTAATATTTAACATTTTAATATTTATTTAGACATTTCAATATTTATGTATGCTTTATGGCGTGAGGTACAGTAATTTCCAAATTTTTCTTAAAAAATCCATTCCAAGAAAATGGCTTTTCAATTTTTGTTAGATATAGATTGTTGAAGTCTGAGGACCCTGACACGTATAATCAAGATGCCACACCCTTCTGGTAAAACTACAAATTCCTTAGAGAGTTTAATAACAGTTTTATTTCAATATTTATCAAAGATGTAGAGTTATTATATTACTCAATGTTTATTCTTTTCAGATGAAAATCATGTAGGCTAATCTGAATACACTCCAATACATCAATGACTTTTTTCTAAATGCAGGCAGTTGTGCACACTAAAGTTTCTCTACATTACTTTTAAAAGGATTCAAGTATATTTTAAAAATCATCTGTAGAACAACGGTTTTTTTGAGGAAATATGATAACTGTGTCTTCCAAGAGACAAAAGGTAAAGTAATTTTCATTTTGCCATACATCTTAATTTTTGCTGGCATGAACCTGTAGTCTCAGTTACAGATGAGACTGAGGTGGGAGGTTTGCTTGAGCCCAGAAGACTGAGGCTGCTGTGAGCCATGGTCATGCCATCATGCCACTGCACTCCAACCTGAGTGACAAAGTGAGACCTTGATCCCAATAACAACAGCAATAATAACCACAAAAACAAAATCTTAATCTTTTCCAAAAATTGTTTTTCATTCTTCGTGATATTTATTTTACTTACCAAAGTTAGTGAGCACCTGTTGTATGTTAAGCACTGTGTTAGATTCTAAAAAGAATAGTAAAGCCATCACTTTCTTTTTGTCATGCATTATTAGACACCAAAAGTATGCCATATTGGCAGGGAAAAGTAGCCTGGCAAGATGGTTGAAAGAAAGCACTCTGGTCTCTTTTGACAGAAAGCACACAGAGGTAATAGCTCCTAAATGAATTTCAACATCTAGAGAACAAGTCTAAATGAGAATAAACTAGTTTAATCCCATATCTAGTGTATGCAGAGGTTCCAGAGCTCCTCTTTGGTGCCATGTCCCAGAAGTACTATGAGCAAAAACTTAAGCAGAAGGTGGAATGGGTATGTGATCTAGGCTTCTTATGAGGATATTCAAGGGGATTCCACTAAGGATATCCCAGAATTTTGTAAAGCTCTGTCTCAACATTCTACTGCTTAGAAAAAAAATGAAATCTGTTCTTTCTGAAGAACTGCTCAGAATTCCATTCTCTATAAGAACTAGTTACTTTTCTTCCTCTGAAATTATATAACACCTTTGCTTGAATACAGGATCAAGAATATTGGAATAACCTCATCTAGAGCATAAATTAAGAGTGTGTGCACATAAGGAGGATGGTATGATTACTCCCAAATCTGATCACACTCCCTAACATCCAGACTCCTAGCCCAACCTTTCAATTTACAGTTTTTCTGAGATATGAAAAAAAAAAAAAAAAAAAGGAAAAGGCAAGCAGATGGAAGAAACATAAAGTATTGAAAGAATACAAGCTAAACCTCTTGCCTTATTGAAATTGAAGGGAAAAAATAGAGAAAAAATTCCTAAAACAATAAAAACTAGTGTTATGTCTAGCTACATACCTTAATATTTAAACCTTTGACACAAAGTACAATATTTACATTTAAGACATGTACATGAATAGTGTAAAAATGTAGTTTATAACATGTAGTATTACCCAGCATCAGCAACACGGCAGTGGTTGAGATTAGGGTCTTTGAACAAGGCTGTTTGAAGTTAAATTCTGGTTCTGAAGCAAGGTTTTAAACCTCTATCTGTTGGTTTTCTTAATTCTAACTTGACAATAATAAGAGAACCTACATCATACAGTGGTTATGAAAATTTATACATGCAAATTTGTATAAATTGGTGAGTGGAAAGCATGATAAATAAGCATTAGGCCCAGCACGGTGGCTCACTCCTATAGTCCCAGCACTTTGAGAGGCCAAGGTAGGCAGATCACAAGGTCAAGAGATGGAGACCATCCTGGCCAACATGGTGAAGCCCCATCTCTACTAAAAATACAAAAATTAGCTGGGTGTGGTGGTGCGTGCCTGTAGTCCCAGCTACTCAGGAGGCTGAGGCAGGAGAGTCACATAAACTGGTAGGGGGAGGTTGTAGTGAGCCAAGATCGCACCACTGCACTCCAGCCTGGCAACAGAGCGAGACTCTATCTCAATAATAGTAATAATAATAATAATAATAATAAAACATTGAAGAAACACTACCTCCATTATATAGAATTCCTCATTAGGCATTATACTAGATAATGCCTTTAACAAGTGGTGTAAAAATCTTAAAGATCATTCATGACATATGTTGGCTTACCATAAGAATAAAAAAAGAAAATAATTCATTGGAAGGTGATAGAATATTTCTCATATTTTGAAGAGTAAAATTCAAATTTATTTAAAATATTTTTAAATTGATATACAGTTGTTTAAAAATGACAGTTGTTTATACATAAATCTCTTATACAGAATTTATGATTAATGTTCATTAATTCACTTATTTCTGAAGAAACAAAAAATAAGAGAGAAATTTTGAACCTCCTACTCTTGAGTAAGAAACTGTGCTCCTGAATGTTTCAATAAAATAGAAAAGTGAAAACAAAGTTTCAAGGAGAGATTTTTAAAATTTCAACTCTAGCTAATGTAAGGTCAAAAAGTTTCCTATTATTGGGTTCTGAGAGTGAATATAAACAAGGTTATTATTGAATTTTAAGAATCAAAAAAGGCAAAGATATAAGAAGTCATTTGTTTTTTCCTTCTATGGGTTTCCTTCTACCAGATTTTTAAAAATCCATTTCTAAACATTCTCCCCCAGCATTTCTAAAATTTCCCAGGGGAAATAATATGAACTTAAATTAAAGGCATACAACAGTTATCATATCTAGTAAGTTTCGGGAGATCTCAGCAGAGAGGGTGATATGATACCACTGTAAAATGCCTTGGGATAAAGAAAATAGAAAAAATAAACCAAGGTTTCCTTTTTAACCATTAACATTCTAAGTAAAATCACACAATCTGCTGAAAGTTGCAATTGTGCATCATGAATTTATCTACATTTATCCTTTTTTAACACATTACCCTTTAGGCCCCAATAAAACACATCAGCATGTTTGCTGTTGCTTTAGAAGAAAGAAATATGCCTTCACATATTTCCATTTGAACGGGGTCTATGCTCTGTTTCAATAAAGAATTGCCCATCCATGTTAACACATATTTGGGACCTTATGCAATTACTATGTTCTAAACAGTATTCTGGAAAGATAAAAGAAGCACCATTTTAAAGTATCAATATACCTGCTCATCTTGTGTTTCTTTAGGAGATAGAGCTAACATGCACAGGAATATCTGAGATCTACATCTGCAGATTTAAAATTCATTAGCCAAGAATCCAGAAGATGAAGAATCAGTTTTATTATGTTTTTGATTCTCAAGTACATTCTAAACAATAATTCCCTGACCTTACAAATATCGTTTGAAGTTGTTCAGTCAAGCTGCACAACGACATTTATTTGCTCTCCCCTTCATTTATCAATGCCGACATTATTTATTCCCTGCATTTATACTTCTTGGATCTCTAATTTGTCTAGACCTTTCGCTACTCTTGTGCTAAACAAAATGAATAGAGAATTCTAAGTTAGTGCATATTTATGCAAGTTTTTTAAAAAGCATATTTTGGTTTGTAATTGAAGCCACAGAAAGCATCTTTTAAAGTGAAAAGATAAAGGAGTCTTTTCAATATGTAGTCTATTTGAACGAATGGCTATATTGAACTTGTGACTAAAGTTGTTTCTTATAATGCCTGATAAAAATGGACCAGAAACTGCTGCTGTCCCTAATTCACAAGACTGTTATGAGGATCCAAAATTGTAATATATGTAAAAAGCACTTTGAAAATCATAAAACATTCTGCCTAGGGATGGCATAGCCATTACTATAAATAAACCTATGATCCACTTCTCTGAGTACCCAGTGAAAACAGGAGAAAAGCAAGTGCTAAAATTAAATACAGCAAATATACATCTACCCTTCAGAATGGGCAATAATGAACTCTGCAGCCCGGCTCTATAATAGGAAGAAAACTTTCCTTTCTCTGCTGATGGCACTTTCCTCTGTATGTCATTGCCATCAGTTCAGTTAGCATCATTTATGCATGCAATCATTTCCTCCCCATTCAGCTTACTCTATAAGACATTATTTTAGATAAATTAATGAATATAAAGACATCTGAGATACAGCTGAGGCTATCAAGGTGCTAAAATATATTAAGAGCCAATAAGCCATAAACACAAATAACATATTATAGGAAAATATTTTATGTTAGTTTGTTTAGTTCATTTTCTTGGAGAAGATGGAGCTTGAGCTAAACCTGAAAAAAAGGGAAACATTTTTTAAGGAGGAGGTGAAAGTAAAGAGCACTTAGGTGAAAGAAATGGTATAGAGGTAGGGAGAAGCAGGCCCTATTTAAGAAGCAGTGAAATCTGTTATTTCTGGAGCAAAGGTGTTATAAAGGGAATAATACTGGGAAAGCTTGCATCCACAGAGTAGTTTTAAGATATGAAGTTTGAAAATCAAGCTGTGGAATATGTCATAGGTACATGGACAAATTCTAGGTAACATGACCAATGTTAGCAATGTCAAATCTCTGAAAACGTTAAAAGGGCATAGTGGCATGCTTCTGTACTCTCAGCTACTAGGAAGGCTGAGCCTAGGAGTTCAAGGCTGCAGTGAGTCACGATTGCACCACTGCACTCCAGCCTGGGTGACAGAGCTAAACCTAGTCTCAAAACAAAATAAAACAAACAAAACAAAACAAAACAAAAGAACGAACCTAACTGTTTTGGTATACTCCTGAAGATGTTTCTCAGAGAATATTTATTCTTCCCTTACTAAAAGTAAGTAGCCTCATAAAATGAGTTAGGGAGAAGTCCCTCCTCCTGAATTTTTTGGAATAGTTTTAGCAGGAATGGTACCAGTTCTTCTTGGTGGTACATCTGGTAGAATTTAGCTGTGAATCCATCTGGTCTTGAGCTTTTTTTTTTTTTTTTTTTCGGTTGGTAGGCTATTTATTACTAACTCAGGTTTAGAGTGTGTTATTGGTCTGTTCAGAGACTGAATTTCCTCCTGGTTCTGTCTTGGGAGGGTGTATTTATTGTATGTGTCCAGAAATGTATCCATTTATTTTAGGTTTTCTAGTTTAGGTGCATAGGTGTTCATAATATTCTCTGATGGTTGGTTGTATTTCTGTGGGGTCAGTGGTAATATCCCCGTTGTCGTTTTGATTGTGTTTATTTGAATCTTTTCTCTTTTCTTCTTTATTATTCTAAATAGTGGTCTATATATTATATATATATATGTGTGTGTGTATATATATATATTTTACAACAAAAGACAGCTCTTGGATCTTTTGAATGGCTTTTTGCGCTCAGTCTCATTCAGTTCAGCTCTGCTTTTGGTTATTTCCTGTCTCCTATTAGCCCTGGGATTTGTTTGCTCTTGCAAACCATGCAAAAATCCTCAACAAAATACTGGCAAACCGAATCCAGCAGCACATCTAAAAGATTATCCACCATGATCAAGTAGGCTTTATCCCTGGGATGCCATTGTGGTTTAACATACCCAAATCAATAAATGTGATTCATCATGTCAAACAAAACCAAAGCCCCAAACTACATGATCATCTCAATAGATGCAAAAAAGGTTTTTGATAAAATTCAGCACTCCACGTTAGAAACATTCAATAAACGGCCGGGTGCGGTGTTTCACTCCTATAATCCCAGCACTTCGGGAGACTAAGACGGGAGGCGGGTGGATCACAAGGTCAGGAGATCGAGACCATCCTGGCTAACACGGTGAAATCCAGTCTTTACTAAAAATACAAAAAATTAGCCAGGCAAGGCGACGTGCACCTGTAGTCCCAGCTGCTGGGGAGACTGAGTCAGGAGAATGGTGTGAACCTGGGAGGTGGAGCTTGCAGTGAGCCCAGATCATGCCACTGTACTCCAGCCTGGGCAACAGAGCAAGACTTCGTCCAAAAAAAAAAAAAAGAGAAAGAAAAAAATGTTCAATAAACTAGGTATTTAAGGAACAAACATCAAAACGATACAAGCAAACTATGACAAACTCCCAGCCAAAATTATACTGAATAGGTAAAAGCTGGAAGCATTCCCCTTGAAAACCAGCACAAGATAAGGATGCCCTCTCTCATTACTCCTATTCAACATAGTATTGGAAGTTCTGGCCAGGGCAATGGGGCAAAATAAAGAAATAAAGGGCATCCAAATAGGATAAGAGAAAGTCAAATTATTCCTTATGGCAGATGACATAATTCTATATATAGAAAACCCCATAGTCTCAGCCCAAAAGTTTCTTCAGCAGATAAACAACTTGAACAAAATTTTGGGATACAAAAGTCAGAGTTCAAAAATCACTAACATTCCTACACACAAACAACAGTCAAGCCAAGAGCATAAAATGCTCTAAAACTGACTTAGTAATAAATAGCCTACCAACCAAATCAGGAACACTATCTCATTCACAACTGCCACAAAAACGAGCACAATAACCAGGAATACAGCTAATGAGGGAGGTGAAGGATCTCTACAGGAGAATGACAAAACACCACTCAAAGAAATCATAGATGTCACAAACAAATGGAAAAACAGTCCATGCTCACGGATAGGAAGAATCAATGTTGTTAAAATGGCCAGACTGCCAAAAGCAGTTTATAGATTTGATGCTATTCCTATTAAACTACAATTGACATTCTTCACAGAATGAGAAATAAATAAATAAATTCATTTGTAACCAAAAAAGGGCATGAATAGCCAGGGCAATCCTAAGCAAAAATAATGAAGCTGGAGGCAGCATGCTACCTGACTTCAAACTATGCTATGAGGCCACAGTAACCAAAACAGCAAGGTACTGGTAATAAAACAGATATATAGACCAATGGAATAGAGAACCCAGAATAATTTCACAAAACAAGCAATGGAAAAGGGATTTTCTATTCAATTACTGGTGCTGAGATAACTGGCTCACCACATGCAGAAGATTGAAGCTGGACCCCTTCCTTACACCATATACAAAAATCAACTCAAGATAGATTAAAGACTTACATGTAAAACCCAAAACTATAAGAAGAGAGCCTAGACAATACCATTCTCAATATAGGAATGGGCAAAGATTTATGACAAAGATGCCAAAAGCAATTGCAACAAAAGCAGAATTGACAAATGGGATCTAATTATACTAAAGAGCTTCTACACTGCAAAGGAAGCTATCAGCAGAGTGAACAGACAATATATAATGGGAAAAAATTTTTCCAAACTATGCATTTGACAAAGGTCTAATATCCAGCATTGATAAGCAACTCAAACAAATTTATGAGAAAAAAATGCAACCCCATTTAAAAGCAGTCAAAGGACATGAAAGGAGCCTATTAGTTCACACAGCCAAGACATTCACACAGCCAAGAAACATATGAAAAAAGCTCCATATCACTGATTATTAGAGAAATTCAAATGAAACCACAGTGAAATACCATCTCATGCCAGTCAGAATGGCGATTATTAAAAAGTCAAGAAACAACAGATGCTGGTGAAGTTGTGAAGAGAAAGGAATACTTATACACTGTAGGTAGGAGTGTAAATTAGCTTCAAACATTGTGGAACACAGTGTGACAATTCCTCAAAGACCTTAAAAATCGAAATACCATTTGACCCAGCAATCCTATTATTTGGTGTTGGTTATACCCAAAGGAATATGAATAGTTCTGTTATAAAGACATGTACACACATAGGTTCATCGCAGTGCTAATCACAATAGGGAAGACATGGAATCAACCTAAGTGCCCATCAGTGGTAGACTGAACAAGGAAAATGTGGTACCTATGCACCATTGAATACTATGCAGCCATAAAAATTAATGGAATCGTGTCTTTTGCAGGGACATGGATGGAGCTGGAGGCCATTATCTTTAGCAAGCTAACAGAACAGAAAATCACATCTTCTCACTTCTAAACTAAAGGAACAGAAAATCACATCTTCTCACTTCTAAGTGAGAGCTAAATGGTGGGAACACATGGACACATAGAGAGGAACAACACACACTGGGGCCTGTTGGAGGGTTCAGGGTGGGAAGAAGGAGAGGATCAGTATAAATAACTAATAGGTACTCAGCTTAATACATGGGTGATGAAGTAATACGTACAACAAGCCTCCACGACACAAGTTTACCTATGTAAAAAACTTGCACATGTACCCCTGAACTTAGAATAAAAGTCAAATTTTAAAAATTGCTGCTAAATTTAATTTGTTATAAATTTTCCTTTTAACACCATATTCTCTGTCTCTCTAGATAGGTGATAGTTGGATGGCTAGATAGATAGATTATATACATATATATATACATATATACACACACACACACACATACATATATATATATGAAGTCTTTAAAATGATACATCTTTTGAAAAGTAACTAGCAACTTTTTTTTTTTTTTCCAAGACAGAGTTCTCCCCTGTCATCCAGGCTGGAGTGCCGTGTCACAATCTTGGCTCACTGCAACCTCCGCCTCCTGGGTTCAAGCAATTCTGCTGCTTCAGCCTCCTATGTAGCTGGGATTACTGGCTAATTTTTGTATTTTTAGTAGAGATGGGGTTTCACCCTGTTGGTCAGGCTGGTCTCGAACTCCTGACCTCATGATACACCTGTCTCGGCCTCCTAAAGTGCTGGAATTACAGACATGAGCCACTTCACCCAACCTTAACTAGCAACTTCTAAAAGCAGTTTACAAAATGTAACATAACTGGTAATGTGCTTACTTTTCTAAATATGTTTTCCCCAAAAGGAGAGAGCTTCATAATGATATATGACCTATCACTTGGAAGGTTTTAAGATAATGTGATTGTGTTTATAACTAGGAATAGGTAGATATTAGAAGGCAAATAAGTGGTTGACAAGGGTGTAAAACTACCTTAGCAAAAAAAAAAAAAAAAAAAATTAAGCCTAACTTCACAGAAAATCTACATATACCAGATATTATGATCCCCACCATTTTCATCTTGATTAAGGCTTAATTTCATGTCTAGAAAAGCAAAACATCTTAATTAGAATTATATCAATTTTCATTAATAAATGAAAAAATTGACTCTAAAGAACACACTTATATTCATTCTAAGTAAAAATCCCCAGATAATGTCATCTGTCTTTCATGTTTTTCTATTTAATTTTGTGACTTCTTGTTATTAGGATCAGTTGTTATCACTATGAATTTATCAACTATGGTATTCATCTAAATACAAGTTTTGTTAGTGATAAAAACTAATATTATTAGTGATAAGTAAAAATGCCATTGAGATTATTATTGATTCTTTTAAATTGATTCTATTAAATATATGCTTTCCTTGGCTAATTTTTGCATCTACCATTTTTAGAGAAACATTTTATCAATATTTTTGCCAGTAACTACATATGCTTATGTATTTCACTGACTTCAGTTTTATTTTTACTATTTCCGCAATAGTCACCATTCCTGTAATACTTTAGAAATATAAAATAGAAGAGTCAAAATTTTAATGTTATAATGCTTTTGTTTGGGGATCAGTAATAATCAGCTTTCTATTGTTAATGTTACATCACTTTTTTTTTTTTGGAAAAATAGCATTACATTTCTAGTACTATTTTAACAAAATGAGGGAAAAGCAATAAAACTTCTGTGAATAGGCCGAGCGCGGTGGCTCAAGCCTGTAATCCCAGCACTTTAGGAGGCCGAGACGGGCAGATCACTAAGTCAGGAGATCAAAACCATCCTGGCTAACACGGTGAAACCCCGTCTCTACTAAAACAATACAAAAATCTAGCCGGGCGTGGTGGTGGGCGCCTGTAGTCCCAGCTACTCGGGAGGCTGAGGCAGGAGAATGGCGTAAACCTGGGAGGCGGAGCTTGCTGTGAGCTGAGATCCGGCCACTGCACTCCAGCCTGGGTGACAGAGTGAGACTCTGTCTCAAAAAAAAAAAAAAAAAAAAAACTTCTGTGAATATATAAAAATAATTTAACATAGCAAATCTCCAAAGATTTAAAACAGTGATTTAAGCAATCTATAGCATCACTTGTGGATCATCAAAATGGAAGGACATAAAGGCTATGATTATGAGACAAATTCAATTTTTTAGGAAAAACAGTATTAATTTATATTTATGTTTTGTAAAGTGTAATGCTATTAATTCATGCTTTTAAAATCAGGAAAGAAAGCAGGAAAGACCTCTGTCACTATTATCTTTCAATTTTTTAATAAGAAGACAAATGAATATTCTTATAAACTTTGAAATAAAATAGCAAAACTTATTTATACTGTATACTATATGATTGAACACCTAGACAAGGCATGATAATAGATGTATATATATTAGTATTTGAAATATTTATGTATTTATTTTTAAATATCATACGTTTATATTTATTTATATGTAACATATTTTACATAACCAGTGCTATAATATACAATAGAATTTGGTAAGACTACTTGAAACAAGAAAAAGTCCACAAAATCAGTAGCTTATGGCTACTAAAATTACAAATGATACGGTCAGCAGTAGAAATTAAAAAATATATATCTTATACTTTAGCAATAGGCTGTATGTAAAGTAGTTTGCAGAGTACTAGCACAGAAATATATACACACATAAATATAGACATCAGACTTTTAGGTAAGTCTACAAGGAGTTTGAAAAATCACATATATATCAAATATGTACTGTAACTTAATGAAGGAAACATGGCATTTAAATTTATTGATAAAATAATAGCTGGTAAAAAAAATCACAAGTGTGGAACGATAAAACTATAACACATAATTTAAGTTTTTTAATATAGAATGAATGTTCAAGGCAAAATTAGAAAGAAAGAATCTATGCAATAAAAGATAGTTACATTTCATGACATAAGTCCTAATTGGATAAAAGATACATTGCATAATGTGTGCTTTAATTTATTTTTTAACTAAGCATTGTTAATAAAAGCCAGAGAAAATATTTGTAGCATATAGGACAGACAGTAGATCATACATCTTATACTAATAATTCTTACAAATGTCCAATAAAATATTAAAGATTGGTAGGAAATTGAATACAATTTATGAATGGTACACAGATCAACCAAGAAATAAATCATTACTGGAAGGAAAGAAAATGCAAATTAATTGATAAATGATATACTCTTTTCATATTAGACTAAGTAAAATTAAAAAGAATGAAAATACTTCATCAGGATTCCCATGGACATGAAGGGGGAATGCACTCTTTGTTTCTGTAGGAATTATGAATTCCTACAGTCTTTTGAGAATATAATCTGTTAATACCTGTATAAATGAAAACAATTCCCGAATTGAACATTTCCTTTTTCAGGAATCAAACCAATGAAATTCAAAACACTGTTATCTAGGCTATATACAAAACTATGTTTATTATCATAATTTTGTATTTGGGCTATGTTGGAAACCACTTTAATATTTAGCAGTACTAGAATATTTGAATAGGTTTTAGAATGTTGTGCAAATATTGCATAAAATGGGTTGCACTTGTAGTTACTATCTACTACAACATGGGTATTCACAGTGTAATGTTACTTGGAGATATTGAAGCAAAATCCTGAACATACATATATTTTTAAATGAATATATTATGATATTTTCTTTTCTTATTGGTTATGCACAAAGTAATCTATATAATTGGATGTGTTGTTTAACTGCATAAACATGGAAAAAGTTGTGAAGAAATACACAGTAATTGTTATTAACTGGGGAATTATAGCAAGAGGAAATAGGTAGTTGACTAATACTAAACAAATCTGAAGAAAAGGTATAAATTACTCTTTTGATTAATTGAAAAAAGAGAACTTAAATTTCCTATACAAAAAGTACATAATATATATGAAATTTAAATATGAACATATATAAGAATTAACCTATAGTATGGCCCACTGAAAATACAGATTCAATTACATTGAATTACATGATAGGAAATTGAATATTAAGGGTTTTAGATTTTTGTCATTACTAAAAAAACACACATAGGCAACTACCTGCCTCGGCGTCCCAAAGTGCTGGGATTACAGGCATGGCCACTGCGTCCAGGCTTTAAAATCCTTTCTAAACCATGTATAGGAACTTGATATATTTTCCAAAAATAATTCTGCATTCAAATATACAAAATACTTCAATAAGAAATATATAAAATGCTGTTTAAATGACACAAATATTGACTAATACATATTTTTTCAGAATACTTCTTTGAAGATTGTTTTCTCAGCATAGCTAAAATTTACATGTAATGTTGTCATGCAGAAAGTTTAATGGCTAAAATAATTTAGTCATCACTTACAATACATCTTAGCATATATATTTCTGGTAAGAATTAAATATATTTTTGTGGATACTTTAGCTTTATGAGGGTATTCAAATTTATTGAGAAGTTTCCATTTTAAATTGGTCAAGGCTAAATGTATAAAGAACAAAGCAAGTATAATCCGTAACTATCTAGTTTATAGATGGAAACAAATTGATAATATACAAGTCAGAATACTCATTCATGTCTCTGATGATCAAACTGCCTATATCATCACTAATTCTCCTTTTCATTTTGTGCTATTTATTTATTAATAGGAACACTTCCATTTTGAAACTTCCTTGAAGGAATTGATTCTCTTTAAAAGAAAAAAAGAAAGAAAGAAAGAAAACCTTAGAACTAGTATTTCCCTGGAGTATCCCATATCACTTTTCCTCTCACAGAGGAAACTCAACTCACAGAGTTTCTGATTAGAAAAAATTCTGTGAGATTTCCCTGTAGAGAAAGACCCTGCTTTGGGGAAAAGTCCCAAGTCAATGTGAGAAGCCACAAGGAAGAGAGCATTTGCTCTAGAAATTTAAATCAGCTTTCAGGGGGAAAAAATGGAAAGGCTTTTACTCTATTTGACACAGAAATTTATAACAAAAGCGAAAGCTAATTCTTAGGAGACTTTACATTTGTATGTTCATTTCTAGCATTATTAAGGACATTTTTAAAAGAGAAGAAATAGAACAATTTTGAAATTTTAATTGCTGTTTTAAGAGATTGGGCTAAAGACATAAAGAAAATATATTATGAGTTTATTCTTTCATCTTAAATAATTGAATTGAAAAACAATCAAATTATATAATAAAATTAGGGAATTCAGTTTTGTTAAATGAAAACATTGTGGAATGTATATTTTAAACAGAATACTCACTTTTGTCTTAATATTTACTGCTATAATCTGTGAACATAATTGATAATTTTGTTACTCTTGGGTTCTAGTGCTTTGATCTGGATAATAAATCATTTATAAAGAAGTAAACCCCAGGGAAGTATGTGTAAATCATTTCTCTACTCCATGCCTAAAACGGTTTAGACATTTTAGATTAGAATATATTCCTGGTGGGTTACATAAATTCCTGTGTGTATATTAGCCTCCAACTAGACTTGACTGACCCTATGCCCTTTTTAATTGGAATGAGAAAATAAATTACAATAATTTTTAAATTTTAAAAATCAGGTCAGGTATGGTGGCTCACGCCTTTAATCCCAGCACTTCGGGAGGCCGAGGCAGATGGATCACCTGAGGTCAGTAGTTTGAAACCAGCCTGGCCAACATGGTAAAACTCCGTCTTTACTAAAAATACAAAAGTTAACTGAGCATAGTGGTAGGCGCCCTAATCCCAGCTATAGGGAAGCAGAGGCAGGGGAATCACTTGAACCCGGGAGGCAGAGGTTGCATTGAGCCTAGACCACACCATTGCACTCCAGCCTGTGCAACAAGAACAAAACTCCGTCTCAAAATAAATGAATGAAATAAATTTTAAAAATCAAAAGACTAATTAGGTACTTCAAAAGCATCCAGAAGTCACATAATATTTATTTGTATAAACCTTGATTGTCTCTTAATGTGACAAGAAAACAGAAAAAGGAATCAGACTTTCCTCCAGCTTGTTTTTCTTTTCTCTCTCTCTCTCTTTTTTTTTCCCCCGGAGGGTAAGAGGACAGTTCCATCATGGCTGGGATAGCCAAAATTTGCACAGGGATTCTACGTTTCTATTGCGCAGAGAGACAAAGTGTGTGGGCAATGGGCTGATACCGTAAGTGAACATGTGAACCATGTAAATAGCTCCCAAGTGCTCCATACCAGAAATGTATCAAACTTTGCTTAATTTATACCTCAAAATGTTAGTAACCAATACAAGGCCACAAACACTAGGGAGCGCTGTTGGGATGCAAAGTTACGATGGAAATAAATGAAAATCTTATACATCTGGTATTAAAATCATCTTACTTTCGTAACTCTTCCTGAAAAAAAAAAAGGTAGCCATATAAGCATATTGCAAGGAAAGAACATTGAACCTTAATTTTTGTTAGCTTTAAAGTAATCTAGCTTATTACTATTGCTATATTTCTCAGAATATTATGGAAAAATACCTAGGCACAGACTGCCCTATAAACTAAATAATAGTTACAGAAAGCAACTCTCCTGGAACATCTGGGATTTCCTTGGTGGACAAATGATTCTCCATATATCTCTCCATGTTTCTCTATATGCTTACCGTTTTTTATAACCTTAAATTTTTGTTTTGAAAAGTTTCGATTTGAAAATAAGTTCAGTCCATGATAATTTCTACAATAAGCTATCAAATATACAAAAAGAGATGCTTTGAAATTTGGGTATCCTTTCAATTATTTCCCACACATATACAAGCTTATATAAAGATTAATACATTATCAATATCAATAAATGTAAAGATACAGGAATTATTATAGATCCAAACTAGATACAGCCATATTGGTAGTAATACAAATAGGGAATAAGTAATTACAGTCATAATTTTTAAAAATATTTCCGTTGTACTAAGTATCCTTATTTTAGACAGTAGTTTATTTTCTGACATTTTGGTTTTGTTGATGTAATGTTTTAGTTCACACTCTAAACATTCCAAGAATAATGCCAGGTAATAATAGCAATTACAGTGCCTAGAAATTTTACCCTACCAGTAGGTAGTGTTAAAAATCCTAATATATTTTTGAAATATGAATATATTTTATGGATTTTATAGATTTAAGATCATTTTTAAGAGTCATCAATTTGATTTTATTAAAATTTCAATTCTCAGCATGGCTGGAGGTAATGGATTACTCAGAAATTTACCCTGCAATGACCTCAAGTTCAGGATAATGATATCCTTGCCAGATGCAAGACTCTTCCATAATTTTTATTTGATATGTTAACTTCTAATAATTTCCAATGACCTTTACCATATTATTTTAAATTTTAATTATCAACAGTTTTCCCTAAATTGATTATACTACAAATATATCAAAATTATTTCAATAGTTCACAAATGCAATAAACTATAAAATGAAAAATACTCTTGTCATGCCCATTTTAACTACCTGGAAGTAAACATTGTTGTGTCTTGTTTCTTCTTCTAGTTATATTTCCCACACTTTGAAATTTAAAATAAATGAAACTATGTAAACTTTTTGACACTTTGATTTGTTTCACTTATATTAGAGATATTTTTAGCTCAGTAATTTTGGTGACTTTTATAAGAACATGTCTCCTGGCTGGGCGCGGTGGCTTATGCCCATAATCCCAGCGTTTTGGGAGGCAGAGGCAAGCTGATCACCTGAGGTCAGGAGTTAGAGACCAGTCTGACTAATATGATGAAACCCCATCTCTACTAAAAATACAAAAATTAGCCGGGCATGGTGGCATGATCCTGTAATCCCAGCTACTCAAGAGGTTGAACCAGGAGAATCTCTTGTACCCAAGAGGTGGAGGTTGCAGTGAGCCAAGATCGCACCATTGCACTCCAACCTGGGCAACAAGAGCGAAACTTCCTCTCAAATAGTTTTTTTTTTTTTCAAATGTATCCCATTGTACAATGTAAAACAAGAAAAATGTATCCCATTGTACAGTAACATAGGAAAAATAGTATTTTCAATGTTACACAGTATATTGCATCTTTCAAACCTACTCATTCATAAATAATTTACTTTGCTGATTGCTATTTCCCATATTTGAGTATAATATCTGAAAGCACATTTGCTCTCTGCTTTTTAGTTTTTCTTCACTTTCTGCCATCAAATTTCCCCAGTCCGGCAACGTAGTAGTCTCTGTAGAAAAACACAATAGCGTTTGTTTATTTACAGATTTTCTTTAATTTATAAATGGCCTTTTTAATTGAGGTACCTCTTTAGGTCCCTTATATTTTGACATTGGCAGCTAGAGCCTCTCACAAAACTAGCAAAATGGCAATTTATGTTGTACTGTTTAAAGGAAATAATTCACCAGTTCAGGAAAGTCAGCATAAAGTTATTTTACGTGGTATAAAATATTGATACCCTAGATATGGTGTTGCTGTGTGACCCCCAGTGAAATCTCATCTCGAATTGTAATCCTCATGTGTTGAGGTAGAGACTTGGTGGGAGGTGATTGGATAATGATGGCAGTTTTCTCCATGCTGCTCTCATGATCATGAGTTCATTCTCAAGAGATATGATGGTTTAAAAGTCTGTGGCAGTTTCCCTGTCATTCTCTCCTTCCCATCACCATGTAAGAAGTTGCTTGCTTCCCCTTCACCTTGTGCCATGATTGTAAGTTTCCTGAGGCCTCCTGAGTCATACAGAACTATGAGTCAATGAAATCTCTTTTGTTGATAAATTATCCAGTCTCAGAGAGTTATTTATATCAGTGTGAAAATGAGCTAATACAATTCCCATAGTCAAAATATGTCCAAGAATTTTCAGGTGCCACTTATACACATGAATATTACTTGAAAATTAAAAGTTTCATTACCTTTTTGAATATTTATCCCATATAAAACATGCAGTGATATGAGATTCAATTTATCAAAGTCACAAATTTTGACTTAATTTGATCTAAGAATGAAGAAATAAATTGAAACTACTTCAAATTCCATTCTTAAACATAAATACTAATAATTCCACACCAGAATTCACTATTATTTAGCTGCATGTTCTAATGACATTTTCCATAAAGGAAGAAAAGCTCCTATAGGATGGTATGATACAGTGGTTAACAGTATGAATTTCATATCACACAAATTTATGTTTAAGTTGCCAATTCAATATTCAAGTGTTTGCATCTATAAATAAGATAATAATTTAAACTTAGTATGGCAGCTAAAATTAAAAGAGATAACATATTATATAAAAAAAGCACTCGGCCGGGCGCGGTGGCTCAAGCTTATAATCCCAGCACTTTGGGAGGCCGAGACGGGCGGATCACAAGGTTAGGAGATCGAGACCATTCTGGCTAACACGGTGAAACCCCGTCTCTACTAAAAATAAAAAAAACTAGCCGGGCGACGTGGCGGGCGCCTGTAGTCCCAGCTACTCAAGAACCTGAAGCAGGAGAATGGCATGAACCCGGGAGGCGGAGCTTGCAGTGAGCCGAGGTCGCGGCCACTGCACTTCAGCCTGGGCGACAGAGCGAGACTCCATCTCAAAAAAAAAAAAAAAAAGACAGCACTCAATCCATGACAAGTATTTTTAAATGGCTCAGATTTATCTATAGATTTATTAAAGACTTTGTCGTATTGTATAATCATGTAAATACTTGCAAATACAGATATTTAATTCTATCCCATTTGTATTATTTCCTTGTTCTGTACAGGTGCTAAAGGACTTAATATTCAGAACACATACAGATACATAAATTAATGATTTGCTATTCAGAGAAAATACCTCTAGAACATTACAGTTTTTTATTTATTTTAATGCATTACAAATGAAATAACATCTATTATTTGAGACTCAATTATATATCATAGTATACTCCTTGGAAGACTACTATCAGATTATTATTTAGGCCATAGAAAGTTATCAATCAATTCAATTGGTCCTCCAAAACCAAAATGTCTTTCTGTAAATTTTATCCTTTTTTTTTTCTGGAAAAACAAAATTCAACCTGTGCATGTCTCAATGTATCATTACATCTAGCCGGATGATTAGTCCAAACTTTTCACAGATGCAGGAGGACATGCTGTGTTTTAGAATAAATCCTACATTCTTTGTAACAATCTTCTATTATATTTTAATTCTGTAAAAAACAAAAAACAAAAAAACAATGATCTATAGTCAGAGCTCACTGTTAGGCATAAAACTTTAAATTGTAATCCTTGGTACAGCGTTGATTTAGGATGTTTGATTCTTCAAGTCACAAAACTTCAGTTGTATATACCCCAATGTGTAACTTATTAATACGTGCACACATAATATGCTATTATTCATTCATAAATATATTATTGGTTCACTTTTCTCAAGACATCCACTTTGTTTCACACTAGGAACAAGGCTGTCATACATTTTCCCCAAAACTGTATCCAATAGCACATATCTGAAATATTACTTCAGATAGCCCATATGCTTAGAGTTCATCATAAGCCTTTTTCATTTGCAAATTATTTTGACATATAAGAATATTACATGTTTAAATGTGGATGCCTACAGGCCATGTTCTAATAAACTTAAATTGTCATTTCAACTAGCTGAAATATTTCATTATAGCAGGCTCATTTTTTCCATGGTTTTATTATTGATCTACTGTAGGTTCACTTTCATTGAATATTCCTGGAAAAAAATGGTTAGTCTTGTTGAAATGACAGTTGGGATCATATAATATTGTAGAAACATTCACATTTTGTGAAAGAAAAGCATTTAGGTTTTTAAGATTCAGCTACAACTTGTAATGAAGATGCAGCAGTTCTAGTTGCATGTCCATTGCTCCTGCTCCTCATGATTAGCTGGTGTCATCAACAGCAGGGAGTATGCCCGTAGTTTGAACAGAATAAGCACTAGAGAAAGGCATTAACTGTGGGCCCTTTGGAGGATAGGGACAGATACCGTTGATGGTCATAAGAAACCATTACAGATATCCTATAAACATTTGATGGTATCTATACAGCACCAAAGAAGACACTTGTACATCAATAGCAGTAAAGTGTTATAAACTTAGGTCTTGGACTTTGAATGTTTCCTAATCTGTTGGAGAGAGGAACAGTTCAGTGATCATGGACTATCTTTAGATAATCTCATGCCAATGAAATTGTTCATTATTAATCAATGACATATGCCAGAATCCGATTACTTTCCTCAGGAGCATAGCTTGAATGCCAAAAGATTTTCACTTTTTCATCTTTCCATATCCACATTTATCAATCATTTTCCAAGAAAACAAAATTACATACAGCCAAATCTGCTTAGTTCAATTAAAAAACACCTATTTGATGCCTAAAACAAGACTTAAAGTGTTACAAATTTAGGTCTTTAACTTTGAATACTTCCTAATCTATTGAAGAGAGAAACAGTGCAGTGATCATTTCACTGTATTGTAGTAAGAGCAGGAGAACAGGCCTGGAGAGTGCTTAGATCAGCTTACAGAATCATGGAAGACATCCCAAAGGAGATCTGTGAGCTCTTTGAAGTGAGGCTTAAATGATGCATGAGAGTTAATAAGGCAAAGACGGGAATATGTGGGGTTTTTTACTTGCTTTAGTAAAAATTTCATGTTTGATATGAATTTGATTAGAACCATTCTTCTAAGTCCATCTACAAAGCAAAATCTATTGTGTTCATCATCTATATTTTATATATGTGCATATATACATATATACACATTTATGTATATATGAACATATATAACTATGTGTATATGTGCATATATGTATAAATACATATATTTACATATGTGTATATATAGTATATACATATATTTATATATGTGTGTATATACATATATTTCAAAATTATATAATTTTAAAATATACATCTAAATTAATTATCTAGTATTTAGAAATTAATGAGCCAGATAAGTATTATTTGCTGCATAGTTATATATTCTAATCAGATTTTTCGCTAATATTCATGGGTTGTTATTTCTCAGAAAAGAAACATATTAGATACTGTCTTATTTCTAATTTTTAATCTTCATCAATGTTGCTTTTTATAGTTAATGAGATTATTGACATTTTAAAATTACTTACCTGTAAAATATTTTTATATATACTGGTGTAATGCTGTCATTGAGAATAATGAATTTCCAGAAATATTTTGTAAGACAAAAATGTGTAAATATTTGGCCAAATTTTCATTGTGCTGAATTTTCTCCTTTACAATTTTGTGTTCCACTTCAATATAGAATATATCTATGTATGCAGTTAAAACAGAAATTCCATTTGATGATTCATCCCAACATTTGACATTTCAAATTATAATTACATGATTTAAAATTAAAACTTCTAACCATATTCCAGTAGTTATCATCTAATTTTTCAGTGTCTGTCATGTGGTAGATAGACCCAGCACAGAGGATGTCATAGATCAAAATGATGATTGCTGAGTTTAGGTTGTGGGAAACATGGAAGAGATCTTTCTTTGGACAATGTTATGTTAAAAACTTGAAACTGGGAGACCGAGATGGGCGGATCACAAGGTCAGGAAATCGAGATCATCCTGACTAACACGGTGAAACCCCGTCTCTACTAAAAATACAAAAATTAGCCAGGCGTGGTGGCGGGCGCCTGTAGTCCCAGCTACACGGGAGGCTGAGGCAGGAGAATGGCGTGAACCCGCGAGGCGGAGCTTGCAGTGAGTGGAGATCGCGCCACCGCACTCCAGCCTGGGCGACAGAGCGAGACTCCATCTCAAAAAAAAAAAAAAAAAACCTTGAAATTAACTGAAGTCTTCAAAAACCTAAGTTTTTTAAAACTTGGCCATTCTATTTATAAAATATTTAAATGAAAGAGTTCCACTATTTTCTGAACAAATGCAAATAAAATTTAATACATTCTTTATTTCAAATACGATGAGACACACTGAGTGATTGAAAAAGTTTTTCAAGGACTCAAATGGAAACACATTTCATATTCATGGATGGGTAGAATTAATATTGTGAAAATGCCAAACTCAATGCAATTTCCATCGAAATACCACCATCATTTTTCATAGAACTAGAAAAAAAAAATCCTAAAATTCATATGGAACCAAAAAAAGAGTCCATATAGCCAAAGCAAGGCCAATCAAAACAAATCTGGAAGTGTTACATTACCTGACTTCAAACTATGCTATAAGGAAATATTCACCAAAATAGCATGGTACTGGTATAAAAACAGGCACATAGACTAATGAAACAGAATAGAGAACCCAGAAATAAACCCAATACTTGCAGCCAACTGATGCTCAACAAAGCAAACCAAAACATGAAGTGGGGAAATGACATCCTATTCAACAAATAGTGCTGGGGTAATTGGAAAGCCACATGAAGAAGAATAAAAGTGCATCCTCATCTCTCACCGTATACAAAAATCAATATGAATCAAGGGCTTAAATCTAAGACCTGAAACTATAAAAATTCCAGAAGATACATCAGAAAAACCTTTCTAGACATTGGCATAGGCAAAGACTTTGTGACCAAGAACTCAAAAGCAAATGCAACAATAACAAAGATAAATGGGTGGGATTTAAACTAAAGAGCTTCTGCACAGCAAGAGGAACAGTCAGCAGAATAAACAGACAACCAACAGAGTAAGAGAAAATCTTCACAATCTATACATCCGATAAAAGACTAATATCCAGAATCTACAAACAACTCAAATTAACAAGAAAAAAATAAATATTCCCATCAAAAAGTAGGCTAATAACACGAATAGACAATTATTAAAAGAAGGTATAGAAATGGCCAACAAACATTTTACAAAAGGCTCAGCATCACTAATGATCAGGGAAATGAAAATCAAAACCACAATGTGATACCAACTTACTCATACAACAATCACCATAATCAAAAAATCCAAAAATAACGGATGTTGGCATGGATGTGGTGAAAAGGGACCATTTCTACACTACTGTTGGTAATGTAAACTAGCACAACCACTATAGAAAACAGTGTGGAGATTCCTTAAAACACTAAAAGTAGAACTACCATATTATACAGCAATCTCACTACTCGGTATCTACCCAGAGGAAAAGAAGTCATTACACTAAAAAAAGATACTTGCATACGCATGTTAATAGCAGCACAATTTGCAATTGCAAAATATGGAACCAATCCTAATGCCCATCAATGAGTGGATAAAGCATTTGTGATATATATATATGTATATACACGTATATATACATACACACACACACACTCACTATGGAATACTACTCAGCAATAAAAAGGAACAAATTAATGGCATTCACAGCAACCTGAATGGAACTGGAGACCATTATTTTAAGTGAAGTAACTCAGGAATGGAAAACCAAATATCATATGTTATCACTCATAAGGGGGAGGTAATCTATGAGGATACAAAGGCATAAGAATGATAGAATAGACTTTGGGGATTCAGGGAGAATAGACTTTGGGGACTCAGGGAAAAGAGTGGAAGGGGGTGAGGAATAAAAAATCTACAAACTGGGTTTGGGTGCTTGGGTGATGGGTACACCAAAATCTCACATATAACCACTAAAAACTTACTCATGTTACCAAATAATACCTGTTCCACAAAAATCTATGGAAATAATTTTTTTAAAGAAAAGCAGAAATCATGCAATCAACATTTCGAAAAATGATTTTTAAAACTCTTTAAAAATAATATTTACAAGCATAAGCAAAGAGAAAAACTTTGTACTCCAAACTGAAATATGAGGTTTTTTTTAACTGTTTCACAAATTTTATCACTTCGTTACTATAATTATAATATGTATGCACATAAAAACATATATACATATATTTACACAATTTATATATATGCTAATTAGTAGTATAACACCGGCTTTGGGAAGAACAATTATAAGTTATATATGCACCACAAACAATGCCAATTATATTTCCACTCTTTGATGACTACATTTACGTGTGAAATAATTTGGAGGGTGTACTGGGATGATATTAATATTTAAATAGGTGAACTCTGGTTAAAACAGATTGACCTCTATAATGTGATTCAGCCTCATCCAATTAGATGAAGGCTTGAATAGAAAACAAAAATAAAACAAAACAAAAAACTGGCCTCTCCCAGCAAGAGGAAATTCTTCAGCCGACTGCCTTTGGGTTTAATCTGTACCATTGACACTTTTTTTTTTTTTTTTTATTGAGGCAGAGTCTCGCTCTGTTGCCCAGGCTGGAGTGCAGTGGCCGGATCTCGGCTCACTGCAAACTCTGCCTCCCGGGTTCACGCCATTCTCCTGCCTCAGCCTCCTGAGTAGCTGGGACTACAGGTGCCCGCCACCTCGTCCGGCTAGTTTTTTGTATTTTTTTAGTAGAGACGGGGTTTCACTGTGTTAGCCAGGATGGTTTCGATCTCCTGACCTCGTGATCCGCCTGTCTTGGTCTCCCAAAGTGCTGGGATTACAGGCTTGAGCCACCGCGCCCGGCCCCATTGACACTTTTTGAGGCTCATCCTGCCAGTCTTCAGACTGCAGCTGCACCATTGGCTTTCCAGGGTTTTGAGCCTGCTAGCCCACTCTACAGATTTGAACTTGCCAGGATCCATAATCATATAAGCCAATTCCTTGCAATAAATCTCTCTTTCTCTCTCTGTCTCTCTCTCTCTCTTTCTCTGTTGCTCTCTCTCTCTCTATATATATATACACACACACATATATGTATATATGTATGTATATATATGCATATATACAAATTTACATATATATACATTTTATATATGTGTATATGATATTCATTCTGTTTCTCTATAAAATCTGAAATTCTTAGCTTTCTAATTTAGTAGATCATTGTTTTATATCAAAAACAATTCTTCAAAAATGTTTTATTTGTATTATTAGCATAAATAAAAATTCTATCTCAATATTATTCTTTTAATTAAATTTAAAACAGCATTCAAAATATTTCCTTTTGGCAGACTGAACTCAAAATTTGGTTTGTGTGCTAAGACTGATAACACACATGCCAAGAGGATATGAAAGGATTTATTGCACACATAAGACTTTCTGGAGAGAATAGGAAAGGCTCCAAGCAGGTACAAAAATGGTCTCAGCAAAGAGAGGGCTGGAGTGACTCTGATTTTTACTGTGGTCAGGAGGTGGAGCTCAGACGTGTGAGAGGGAGTGCACTGCCAGAGATCTGCATGCTTTGGACTTCCTCCTACTGTCAAGGGATGTAGTGAATGGGCTTTTTATCCCTTTGCCTACATGTGGAGCAAGAGAGGAATTGGGAGGGCTGAAACTTAAAAGCCAGCAGCAATCAGACATCAAAAATTGAGACAGACTCTTTATTACATAGATAGAATGAAATAATATCAACTGATGATTGAATTTAACTTTTTTTTTTTTTGCAAGATCTGATGGCATCAACATAAAGCTGGCATCATTTAACTGTTTATAAAAATGTTTCTTTTGTAAATGAAGCTAACACATTAGAGCTACCCCTTACTTCTTCTCCCCTGTACAAGAAAACTTGGAATTAAAACAGTCTAAAATAATTTGAATAACATCATTTTAATTTAAATGTCAAGTTATACTTCATAGACTGATGTGAAAATGCATATCCTTCTTCTAAGTGTGTTTTGCCATCATTTTCAAGCACAGTCTTCTTAAAAAGATAACCGCTAACTTTTGAAGTACTGTGAAGCATCTTTGGCAGATTTGTTCCTTCTCAATATCACTCATGTGGTAGATGATATCACAACTCTCACAATAGATGACAAATATCTGCAAACATGTTATGGAAATTATACATTCACTATAAACTTCCTTAAGAAGAGAAGCCCCATAATTCACGATGATCTTTCTTTTTTCTTTGTTTTTAGAGCTAATTCCTCTGAAATCATCTATTGAACAACAATTAAAAAGAAAAAAAAAAGTATCACTAATCAGGTAATTAAAGGAAAAAAAAATTATTAGATTTACACCACACAATGAATGACCCAATATTTGTATTAAGAGTGTTCAAGTTACTCCTCCACTGATGGCAGACTGCTTAGCCTCTATAATCCACATATATTCTATGAATTTTCATCTTACAATGCCTCACATTTTCCTCTGACATCACAGTTTGGTGGTGTGGCACAGGGCACATCATATACACTGAGAAAGAATACATAGTAACAAGTGGCTGGGACCCCAAGTGAAGAGCAGGGGCAGCCGTATGGAATACTCAAGAAGAGATTCACTTCTAGTGGTTCCTGGATAAGCAGTTTGATATTGGTCAACACCCAGCAAACTGTTCTTGAAAGACAGGGGTTAGTTGTCTGTATCTGGAAAGAAATATAAATAGTTTATCACCACACATTCTTCAGATAAAAATACTAGTTAACATGGTTCTCATATCCTATTAGGCAAGACTATATTGGAAACTGGAAGAAGTGAAGTTTCCACATCCAGCTTGGTTATTTTAATGCAACTATTAATGTAAAAATTCATAAAAATTGTGAAGTGTTAATACTGAGCTGAACGTCATGCTAAGACAACAGTGTAAACAGGGACTGTACCAAGAAATCCAAATGAAGGTCACTGGACTTATGAACCAGTTGATATCAGGTTGGCAAAAGCACAATTACTTCTGCACCAAACTAATACATTATCATAGTATCCAGCAATGACACTTTCATACATAATTCAAACAGTAAATGCCAGAGCCTGTATTTTTACTCAAACATTTTGACATCAAAGCTTGAGCTCCTCACCACCACATTATGAGGCAGCTTGAAGACAGCTAGAGGAAAGCTAATCAAATGCACTGAGGTGATTTAGAGAGAACTGAATAATGGATGGGAAGAAGTACCAGAACAGGAGCCTGAAGATGTAGGTACCTAGTAATGGGTAACTTCTTTAAAGGAATGGTAAATACTGCAACATTTTTTGCCATTACTCATCAGATTTAGTGACCCAATATTAAGCAGTCTATGTCCACGTTCATTTATTCAAACATTTAATTAAGTAAGTAATTGAATTGAGTACTGGCTGCATGTCAAATTTTTCTACACTCTGTGGGTATAGTTAATTAATGAAGCAGCCGTGGTCTCATGAAATTTATGATACAGTGAAGTAGACAAGCATTCAGTAAACACTACCATTGTCTCAAAAATTTTTGCATAAAATTTCCTTGTCAGTAAAAGTGTTTAAGCATGCTTGAGAGAGGTTTTCACACATTTTGGGAAATGAAGGGAAATGAGAATCACCAGAGAGAATGAGGGCAACGTGCTAAGAGATGATGCTGGAGAGGTAGGTAACAGTTCATTTCAAAGTTGTCTTCTGAAGTCCTCATTTCTGGATTGTAACCTTAAAGTAGTGAGCATTTAGTGAAAGACTGTAATCAGGAACATGACTTAATAACAGTTGATTTTTAAAAGGTCAACTTGAATACCTTATTAATTTATAAAAGTGCAAGACTAGATGTAAGAAACCAAATGGGGGATCAAAGTATTAGTGAAAAATATAAAAACTTATTTCAGGGTAGTGGGAGAGCTAAGACAGAATATTTTAAATGTCTAGACTGCAGAACAGCTCAAACTATTCAAAATTTATGCCAGAGCTAGGATGGGCATTACATCTATATTAGTTTGCTAGAACTGCAGTAACAAAGTCACAAAGTATATGGCATAAGAAAGAGAAATGTATTGGCACACAGCTCTGGAGAGTATAATTTTAAAACTGAGGTGTAGCCGGGCGCAGTGGCTCACGCCTGTAATCCCAGCACTTTGGGAGGCCGAGGCGGGTGGATCACCTGAGGTCAGGAGTTTGAGACCAGCCTGACCAACATGGAGAAACCCCGTCTCTACTAAAAATACAAAAAATTAGCTGGGGCTGGTGGCACATGCCTATAATCCCAGCTACTAGGGAGGCTGAGGCAGGAGCATTGCTTGAACCTGGGAGGCAGAGGTTGCGGTGAGCCGAGATCGTGCCATTGCACTCCAGCCTGGGCAACAAGAATGAAACTCCACCTAAAAAAAAAAAAAAAAAAAAAAAAAACTGAGGTGTCGACAGATTCAGTTCCCTTTTCTTCTTTTTTTCCTTAATTTTATAGTAAAATATTCCTTAGAAAAAACTCAAGTTCCTTCCAAGGGCTGAGAAGAAGGAACCTGTTCCAGGCCATTATCGTAGAAGGCCATCTTCTTCTGATGTTTGTGTCTCTTCACATTGTCACCTCTCTCTGACTATCTCTTTGTCCTTGTATTTCTTTTTATAAGGACACCAGTCATATTGGACTGGGGGCTCATCCTACTCCAGTATAACCTCATTCAAACTTAACTAATTATATCTGCAATGACCTAATATTTTCAAGTAAGTTCAGATCTTAAGGTACTAGGGGTTAGGATTCCAACATAGGATTTTGGGGGAAAGCAATTCAACCCACAAGAATACCTATCCAGGGCTGGGTGGGGTGGTTCATGCCTGTAATCCCAGCACTTTGAGAGGCCGATGCGGGTGAATCATGAGGTCAGGAGTTCGAGGCCAACCTGGCCAAGATGGTGAAACCCCGTCTCTACTAAAAACATAAAAATTAGCCAGGCGCAGTGGCACACACCTGTAATCCCAGCTACTCAGGAGGCTGAAGCAGGAGAATCACTTGAACCTGGGAGGCAGAGTTGGCAGTGAGCTGAGATGGCACCACTGCACTCCCTCCTAGGTGACAGAGCAAGACTCCATCTCAAAAAAAAAAAAAAAAAAAAAAAAAAAACAGAATACGTATCCAGAAAAATACAACTATTGTGCAATTAATCATAGACATTGAGTATTCTGAGCCACAAGGTTATGAAAATCAGTTCAAAGGAAAGTGTGAGCTTGAAATTGGCCCAGGAGACTTTGTGTTTCCATAATAAACAGCAGAGGATGTGAGTGTGAATATGTGTGTAAGGACCAATATCATAACCATCAATTAGTTTTCTAATTAAAAAAGGAAAAACTATTGAAACCCTATTATTGGATTTCCTGATTATCAGAAATATAAACTTGACCACAGAAAGTGTGTCACTCAGTTTCTCCCAACCAAAGTGAGAAAAAAAGTTAAAAAAAAAAAAAAAAAAAAAAAAGCCTGTTGGTGACATCTATTTCCCTTTGTGGTAGAAAGCAAATCATGGACAGTAGGTAAATGGGAAGTTAGCAAAAAGGGAAGTTTCAAGAGAGTGGAGACAATTTTAAGTGGTTATTGGAAAGGGTAGTTGCTGCTATATGCTGCTGTAAGATTCCTTGACTATCAGCAGCTGTCTCCCCCATCAATGAAAAGATTTCTTTATTCTTTCAGAACTTGATACCTGGCAGAAAAGAACTGCCCCTCCCTCTGCCCCATAGAGTTTTGTCATTCAGAACAGTAGTTATAACAGCTATATTCTTGTCTACAAGGTTCCCTGACTTGGACATTTTTTCAGAGTTCATACAAAATACAATTTATCTAGTTACAAAAGAAGGAAGCTTTGACATACCTTTATCATCACACCTTCAATTAAATATGCTCTTATTTATTTTTCTCTCCTGCACAAACAAAATTTGACATTTCTATGTGGAGAGAAAAAAATTCCAGCAGCAGTAGCTCCCACTGTAACCAAACTTCTTATCCATAACATATCAGCTGATAGGCTCAGTGCCTATTCAAGGGCTGATGGTTAACCAGTAATTCATTACAATTTGCTATTGCAAGATAGTATGAATGAACGTTATCATTTAAATTGGTGGATCCATAAAGAGTAGAAAATCAAGAGTTAAAATCAACAGTAGAGAGTTATGTAATGAATCAATCATACTAGCATGAGCTTAAAATAACTACCTTTTATACATTTTGTTCCATCAAACAAAAGCAGCTGTTTAGCTATCTAAAATGAGTTATATCCATTTGCATTTATCTCCTTTATAATAAATTAAAATTTACTATGTTAAGAATGTCTTTTTAAAAATACGTAGATCACAGGTGTTCAAGATATTGAGCTAGTTCCCTAAACGGCTTTGGTTCAAGTTTCTCTAGATTTAAAATATTGAAGATGATGCCAGCAGCTTTACCTAACTCTTAGACATAAACTAAATGCAACTACATAATCTCGGGAGGTAAGAAATCCTTATTGATTTTAATATCTACCATCTTTTTATATTTGTCTGTTATCTAATAAAATGCTATAATTAATGAAAAATTTTTAGCTGGTTAGGCAGTCTGGAAAACTGTCTTTACTTCACCATTACCTAATCATAGCCTAAACAAATGAATTGGTATGTATATTTACTGGTTGCTTCATTGTTTGAATCTAAATGCATTATATAGTTAACTCAGTACTTCGTGAATATAAAACTTGTTCCAAAGTTGATTGCAAATTCCTCTAGGACAAAGTAAAAGTACAAGTTTAGACATGTACAAGATATGCAATAAACACTGCTTTTTCTAATGTTAGAGATTACACTTGTAAAATAGTTTTTGTAGTTAAGTCCCACAATTTAGTGAAGCAAGGAATGGAATATGCAATACTATAATGTTTTCTACATAATGCTTTTCATCCAATTTAGATTGAAAGAATATATCTACAGTTATCTGATTAAATTATTGTTAAAGTATCTGTGCATAAATATACAATCATTGTTCATACATCCTATAAAAGCAACATGTATTCACTAGCCAGACACAAAATGAAGTTTATAGGTACATACAAATTGATTTCAGCATAGTACATTTATTTTATTTTTATCTTATGTCATCAATGAAATGATCAAGATAATTGAACTAAATTTGTGACCTGGTAACAGACAGTAGATGCATCTGTTTTGTAATCAAATATAATCTCTGAAACCTTATATTTCTCTGCTATATCACCCTGACAATTAACATGCTATAAAATAAGATCTATGCCCTGAACACCATATGGTGTACCTTTCTGTTAGACCACAGTGTTAATTTTTTGATAATAAAATATGGAATTTTTTTGTTACAGAATTTTCCTGCTTTGAAAAGGTAAGAATCATACTAAATCAAAGAAGAAGCAAGTTGAAATACTCAGCTATATGCTTCCTGCTATAGATTGTTATTTCTAATATATGTGTATGCAATTATATATCACTAACAACAAATACATATTGAGTTGTTAGTACATGACAGACATTTTACAGAAAAAATTTACATATATAATCTCATTTATAATTACACTGATTCAGTGACATTAATGCAATCATTATTCCTATTTTGTAAGTCAGGGAAGTAAAGCATAGAGAGATTAAGAAAGAAGAAGAAAAATACTGGCAATCAGAAATGCAGAATTTGAGAGAAAGAGAGAGAATAATGAAAAAACTTATCCTCAAAGAAGATTCAGGAGTAAATATTTCTACCTCTTCTACTTTTATGGGGGAAAAATAACAAAGCAATAGTGCAGTAGCATTTTCAAGAAGCTCAGGAAAGAATGCAGGAACCAAAGACATTATATCCAGCTAAGATTTCTTTCAAGTCTCAAAGACATAGATAAACAATGTTGAATGTTGAAGAATGTTGAGGCTGGGTACGGTGGCCAATGCCTGTAATCCCAGCACTTTGGGAGGCCAAAATGGATGGATCAATGGACCTCAGGAGTTTGAGGCCAGCCTGGCCAAAATGGTGAAACCCCTTCTCTACCAAAAATACAAAATTAGCTGGGTGTGGTGGCACATGCCTGTACTCCAGTTACTCAGGAGGCTGACCCAGGAGAATCGCTTGAACTCGGGAGGTGGAGGCTGTAGTGAGCCAAGATTCCCATCTGGGCAATAGAGCGAGACTTTGTCTCAAAAACAAAAAACAAAAAAAAAACTGTTTTTTGTTTGTTTGGTTGTTTTGGTCTGATAAATCTGTTAGAGGATGAATTTTATCCAATCAAAAAATGACTAGGAAAATTTTGGCCAAAAATTGATACTGGTCATTTTATGTATTTAATTTATTGAGCTAAGACTACCACAAGGGTGGGGTTTTGAGGTTAAAGAATTATATGTAAATATACGTACTCTGCCAAAGTAGAAAGGATGCAACTAAAAACTGGGAGAGAAGGAGTAGAATGATTGTTGCCTGTTTGATATGTAGTAGGTGCCAGTCAAAAAATGCTGTATAAAATGAACACAAATGATAATAAAGTGTTAAATAAGAAAAATATTTTTTAAAATATTAAAACAAAGGTAGTTGCTAAAATGAAAATACAGACTTTCCTAAGTACTAAAATATCTTTTTAAAATGATGCAAAAAGGGTAATTACTAAAATGAAAATACAGACTTTCCTAAGTACTAAAATAACCTTTTAAAATGGTGCAAAGACACAGAAAATGATTTTTTTAAAAAACATAGTAAACATAACACTCAAAATAATTACAAGATAATATGACAGATTTGAGACCAAACAAAACAGTTATGTCAATAAATATGATTAGGTTTAACTCAGCTACAAACAAACAACATAAAGCAAATTCAACTTTATGCTCTAATCAAGACAACAATTTAAAACAGTCATTAAAAAAGGCTAAAAATAAAGGAATGGGCAAGTATTCACAATCCAGCAAGAAACAGTGAGACAATAAGGGGTTGCAATCTTGACTCCAAAGTACAATTGGAGGCATAAACCTTTTAATTGAGATTTTTTTAAAAAGTGAATGATCAAAACTATAAAAATGAAAATATTGTTTAAGTATATATGTACCAAATAACACAGAAACTATTTGTAAAAAGCAAGAAATATGGAGGATGTCACAAGAAATTATAAAAACACAGTACTAGTAAGAGATTTTTTTTTTTTTTTTTTTTTTTTTTTTTTTTTTTTTGAGACGGAGTCTCGCTCTGTCGCCCAGGCTGGAGTGCACTGGCCGGATCTCAGCTCACTGCAAGCTCCGCCTCCCGGGTTCCCGCCATTCTCCTGCCTCAGCCTCCCGAGTAGCTGGGACTACAGGCGCCCGCCACCTCGCCCGGCTAGTTTTTTGTATTTTTTAGTAGAGACGGGGTTTCACCATGTTAGCCAGGATGGTCTCGATCTCCTGACCTCGTGATCCGCCCGTCTCGGCCTCCCAAAGTGCTGGGATTACAGGCTTGAGCCACCGCGCCCGGCCACTAGTAAGAGATTTTAAGATATCATTCTCATTTGAAAGTAGTAAGTCAGACAAAATTTAAATTAAATTACATGTCTATAAAATACATAATTGATAAGATCAATTTTTTAGCTATTCATTCAACAATATACTCCAGTAATAGAACATAATTTATTTTCATTTGCATGTGAAAAGACCAAAAATATTTACATTAAAACATAAAAAAATCAGTAATTTTTATAATGTAGAAATAAGACAAAACAATCTAAAGAATAGAATTAAAAATCTCTTGCACAAGGATATTAAGACTTCTTACATAATTAGCTTTGAGGTAAAAAGGAAAATACACAGAAATGTTAGAATTTCTGAAAATATATGATAATGAAAAGCATTACCTATCAAAATCTACGGCATATATTTAAAGTAGTGATAAAAAGAAATTCTCCAGTCCAAGAGATGCTTATTAGCAAAAATATAAGTCTAACAATTTAAATGAATTTAATTATCCCCTTCAAAATTTAAAGAAAAGTAACAACAAAATAATCCAAAGAAAATATAATGAAAAATAATAAATACAAAAGCAAATTATGTTAGAGAGAAAATATAATTTATAACAGATCAACTTAATAAATCAAATTCCTGTTATTTTGGCAAAAATTTACAAAATAGGTTAAGCACAGGTTAATGGGAATAGAAGAAGAAAAATGCTACAAAGGACATTGTTAAATTAACTGACAAAATTATAATATGAATGGTAGATTACATACAAATATTGTATATATCCTAAATAATAACTGAAATACAGTTATAACCCAACACGTCTACATTCTTAGAAAATATGCATTAAAGTTTTGGGGATAAAAAATATGCTAGGTAAATGGCTCAAAATATTATTCTTCTCCCTCCCCTTCTCCCCCTCTCTCAAGAGAAAAAGACAGAAAGCAAATGATAGAAAAGTTTAACTATTAGTTAATCTGGGAAAAGGGTATATAGATGCTCCGCACTTCTTATTTTTGGGATTTCCATATTAGTTTTAATTTATTTCCAAGTGTGAAGTTAAAAATTGTGAAAGCTTTCTATGCTCACGGTAATTTGTATCAGAGAGTTTTTGAGCCCATCATTCATTCTACTGGCTCCCTCAGACTACATACAGCCTAAAGTCTCTACTTCAAGAGCTTAGCTCTCATATTTCTTCCTTGTGGCTTTTTCAGAAGTTAGAATTTAAGGAATTATACCTGGGCCTAGAAATGGGGAATGAGCCACATATCTTTATATGGACAATTCTGGAAAATACTCCATGCTTCTCAGAGGGCTCATAGGAGTCAAGTTTTGTTGTCTGCAGAAAGGACCTTACTAATGCATGCTTTATTTTATTTCCTTGCCCCGACACCCCGGTCTTACTTTCTTCACACATTTATTTGTGCTGCTTGGAAACACTTCCAAATAAATTACCTCCATGTAAGTCCTTGTCACAGGATTTGCTTTCAATGAAGTTCTTACTAAAATACATTGCACGAATCAGTCCAACAGTGTTTGGGCTGGTTAAAGAAGACAGTTAATCTGCCCTCTCGCCTTTTAGGAAAGGCACTGATAATAGCCTGATTTTTCTCTGTCCTCAGATATTCTTATACTACATATATAAACATATATGCAATTTTCTTGGCCAAGTACAGTGACTCACGGCTGTCATCCCAGCACTTGGGAGGCTAAGGTCGGAGAAAGGAGGTGGAAGGGGGAAAAGTGAAGGAGGAGAAGGAAAAAAAAAATAAAAATAAACCTCCTCAATTACTCTTCAGTTCTTCACATTACATCCCTTAGGGCTTCTGCATTCACATATAACTGGCACTAGACCTGCATGAATACAACATCACCCATACCATAAGTACCACTTCCGAAAGTCTATTAAATAGCAGAGATCAGTTTTTCCAAATAAGTGACTGTGCACTACTCGTATTATCCAATATGGCTATTAAAAAACGAAAAAAAGGGTCTTGGACTTCACTGTAAAAGAGTTGGGATGCAATATAAACTTTTAAAACTAAAGTATGATCTATTCATTATTATTTTTAAAGTGTAGTATTTTAAAAAGTAGACACAAATAAATACAGCAACATTTTAGATATGGGGGCAGTGAAATAAAGGATAAAATCCCACTCGTATTTCTAGTTTGAATAACTGGATTGAGATTTGATTTAACGATAAGGGAAAAGAAAAGAGGAGGCAGAGGAAGAAAAATAAAAGGAGGAGAAGAAAAAAATAGCAACTGTTGATATCGTTCGGCACTATGATACCTATATTGATTTTCATTTTGCCATTATAGCTCAAGAGGTAGGTGTAATTATGACTTCCATTCTGGACATACAAAAACTGAATTCAAGCCAGGCACAGTGGCATGCCTGTAATCCCAGCACTTTCAGAGGCTAAGGTAGGAGGATCACTTGAGGGCAGGAGTTTGAGACCAGCCTGGCCAACATGGTGAAACCCAATCCCTACTAAAAATACAAAAAAATAATTAGCTAGGCATGGTGGTGCATACCTGTAGTCTCAGGTACTCAGGAGGCTGAGGCAGGAGAATAACTTGAACCCAGGAGGCGGAGGTTGCACTGAGCTGAGATCGCGCCATTGTTCTCCAGCCTGGATGACAGAGCAAGACTCCATCTCAAAAAAAAAAAAAAAAAAAAGGAAGAACTTAATTAGAGAGGTTGCAAAACTTGTACAGAGGCACATAGTTAGTAGATGATTTGTCAGTACTTCAGACAAGCTAGTAGGTAGTCTAAAACTAGAACCCATAACCACAACAAAACAAGTTATAGAGGTGATTGTGCCACAGTCACCAACAAGTCAGCTTTCCACTGGGTGATTAACACTGAGCTTTCCATTATCAATTTAAAACAAAATTTGTAAATAATGCAAAATTATTTCTCATTAAAAACATGAATGAGTCTGTAATCCTAGCATTTTGAGAGGCTGAGGCAGGCGGATCATGAGGTCAAGAAATTGAGACCCTTCTGGCCAACATGGTAAAACCTCAACTCTACTAAAAATACAAAAATTAGCTGAGTGTGGTGGGGTGTGCCTGTAGTCCCAGCTACTCAGGAGGCTGAGGCAGGAGAATCACTTGAACCCGGGAGGCTGAGGTTACAGAGAGCTGAGATCACACCACTACACTCCATCCTGGTGACAGAGCTAGACTGTCTCCAAAAAATAAAATAAATAAAAATAAAACAAAAATGAATGAAGAATACATGGTATATGTCAAAAACAGAAAATTCTGGATCTACTCATTATATCTATTTTTCATATTATTTTTGAACTGTGAAGCATTATTCCACAAACTATGTTTCAAAAATTAATTTAGCTGAATATATATATATATATATATATATATATATTTCTTGGGAGAATAAAATCTATGATTATGTTTATCAAAAAAGAAAAAAATAAAATGATCAGGCAGCACTGGGCTTGCATTCCCATCCAGCAAAAAGAGGAAGGACTGGGTACTCTCTCTCCCTCTAAAAGGAGCAAGCACTCTGCTGTTTTTCCCCCTTCCCATTCCAGGTTTTTATAATAGAACCAAGAAAAAAAAAAAAAAAGAAACCATAAAACTTGAAGAAATTAATTTAATCCAAGAAACAAAAGTGTTTCAGGAATAAGAGAGTAAGTAGTTAATTATGTACCAAACAATACTTTAAAGACAGGGTTAAATAAACCATGAACCAGATTTCTTGTAGAGACAATGGGCAAGTGAATAAGAGACATAGGAAAATAAACATTCATGTAATTTGTGGCAAATAAAAAAATAAAGCTTTATAACATGCAATGGAAATAACCCACAGTAACATGTACAATGCTTATAGGAGCCACCGTTCTTAGAATAGTGATGGTTTTATTAATCTTTAAGATTTTTCTTTATTTTCTTAATTTCTATATTATTATATTCTTATTTCTATTATTGTATAATTATCAAATATGTTACTTCTAAAAAGTAAAGGAACCTATTGAATTTAAAGTATCTCATAAATAGAATTTTCCAAGACTCTCAAACCTTTTGGAAAAAATTGTGTCCCTGGTATGCTGACTTTATCTGCAAAAAAAGAAAGCTTGAAAATCCCTAGATGTCCACCCAGCTGTTTCTAGCTTCTGTTATATTTACTCTGATTTATCTAGTATGGCACATAATTAGTTGTTCGGGTTATTGAATAAAGCCTGACTGTACTTGATTATGATTCACAACACATTATTTATATTGTCATTATAAAGGCAATTTTGGCCCAAGGTACATTTCAACTTCTTTTTATTGGGAAAAGCATGCCGAAAAGCTGGTACATAGCCTTCCTCCAAACACTATAAATTATTTTCTGTATGTGTTTAATGACAACATTATGTGTTTTTAATTAAAAATAAATGTGCCTAGAGAGTTCTCCAAAAATACCCATATCCTTGCCACAATATCTGTCTATAGAAATTTTTCATAGCAGTTAAGACTAGCTCAAAGTCTATATATATGACAATTTTCCTTCTCAATTTAGTTAGCAGAAATTAATTTAATGGATGTTTACACTCCCCATGGAACATTTTTCACAGTTACATCTCATGAAATAGTGGACACAACAAATATTTGTGTAAGGGCAAAAGAAAGAATAATTCAATGGAGAATTGTATTTCTCCATTGAATATAAGCTTCTGAAAGCAGAAAGTATAGCTGGCACGGGTTTGCTCCCCTTCCAGACTGGGATTTTTACATATGCCATCCCTTAAGACAGTGAGTAGTGTCATAAGAAGTCTAAGATGATAGCTTATTGATTGTTCTTTGCTTCAGTTTTCTAGACTCTTGCTAGAGGTCTGAAATGATTGCTCTTTTTTTGTTTTTTGTATTAATCTCTATTAACTCCACTCCATTCCAAAGTAAATAAAGTTAGTAATTTTTCTTTTTAAAGCAGCAGTGGTACATATGAAAACCTACCTGGCACATAAATATGTAAGAAAGATTTTCATTTATAGTTACCTCAAAAACCCGGGTTAGGTGGATAATTTATGAAAGTTATAAACATGAGATCAAACTTTACTTATACTTTTCCTTCCAGGGTTTCACTAAAAAGTCATAATATTGTTTAGGAGTCATAAAAGTCTTTAATTTATATATCACAGCCTGCTTTTATTTGGTTTAGGGATCTACATAACACACATGTTATGCATTCCCCAATTGCTCATGCCAACATGAAGACAAGAATGCTGATTAATTACTTTAATGCTAGCCTAACTCAGCTATTCTAAAGGTCAGATGAAGACTCACTCTAAAGAAACCAAAACTCTATGGATTAGCTTAACTACTGTGATAAATTAGAATTTGTGTATAATTTATTCTTTTTAAAAAAGTCTACACTGTTTAAGAGTTTCAATTTATTAGACTAATTTGTGTATTTTGGAAGGAGACCAGCTCCCATCATCTTACTGGACATTTGATTTAGGATTTTCACCGTCAGTACTATTCCTGCTATATGAAGAGGGTGTTAACAGTGGGTAGCTACTCAGGCAGGAGCAGGGAAGAAGAGCACCCTCCCACCACACCGCCCACTGCTCTCCCACCAGGAATGTCAGGAAACCATCAGGTGATAGTTAGGCAGTTGTCACACTGACTGCCTCTCTGAAATAATAATTGTGTTGCAGGACTTCTCCCTTAGTTGACTAAAAACGGGGTTGTCTCACAGCCACAACAATTCAGGCAAGCAATTTAAATAGTGAGTAAGATAGGTTTTTATTGGATGAAAATGAAGAAAAGGGGAAAACAGGGACTCTCGCTAGGCCAGAGTGCCTTGCTAAAGTTCTTCTTACCCACAGTTCAAATTCCAGGTTCCAATTCCAGGTTCCACACAGGAAGAGGCGGGGCCAGGCTCCTCCCTGCTGCAAAGGGCAAGAACTTCCTGAGACTCCACGTCAGTGGGCAGGCTGGTTGAAGTTTCTCCAGGGATCCCCCTTCCACCTGGCTGTCTCAACTAGTTACAGCTGGTGTCAGGGAACGGCCGTTTCCCAATAAATAGAAACACCTGAAAATGGTGTGGCTTCCCAATAAGTAGCTTCCCATAAGATCTCAGGAGTTGGGCAAGTAAGCTCGAGCATGTACCATAAGAGGCAAAATGGTGTAATTTAACTGGTATGTGACCTTCCAGGGACATTCCACCGCTAAGGGAAGAATGCCTCCAGTGAGCATGCATACAATATATAAAACCCCAAGTCAGCTGGACGCGGTGGCTCATGTGATCCCAGAACTTTGGGAGGCTGAAGCAGGTGGATCTTGAAGTCAGGAGATTGAGACCACCCTGGCTAACACGGTGAATCCCAATCTCTATCAAAAATACAAAATTAGCCGGGTGTGGTGGCGGGCGCCTGTAGTCCCAGGTACTCAAGAGGCTGAGGCAGGAGAATGGCCTGAACCTGCGAGGCGGAGCTTGCGGTGAGCTGAGGTCTCGCCACTGCACTCTAGACTGGGAGAGAGAGCGAGACTCCGTCTCAAATAGACTTCAGAAGGTCAAACCAGGCATTTGACTCTCTGCTTGGCCCTCTTCCAAGTGTACTTTCCTTCCTTTTATTCCTGCTCTAAAGGTTTTTAGTAAACTTTCACTCCAACTCTAAAACCTGCCTCAGTCTCTACTTCTGCCTTATACCCTTCAGTGGAATTCTTTCTTCTGAGGAGGCACGAATTGAGGTTGCTGCAGAACCATACGGATTCACCTCTGTTAACAAGGTCAGATACGGGTTTTCACTTATAAGAGTCTGATGCTGAAATCTCTAATATAATACTCTTGAGAGATTTAGTTGAAATCACTTTGGTATGACAAAAAGCGTGGTCTATAAAGAAGGGCATTTTCTAAGTCCAAGGTTAGCTATAAACTATTAACTATAAACTGAAGCTTATAGGTAAAAAATGAGTTTACAGCTTAAGAACACAAAAATCACGAGTGACTAATTCTCCTCCCTACTCATAGAATGGGGTCATCAGCCATTTGTTACCTTTCTCTACCGAAATAACATGAGGGTCCTCTCCTGTCTAGGATTTCTAAATTTACTGTAACAATACTAGCATTTTTTTGTTGAAAGCAAATGAATGCATAAATTAATGTATAGTATAAGATAAACTTAATAGCTTGGGCATGATGCATATTAAGGTGGTATATGCTTCACTTCTATATTCCTACATTTCTGCCTGTTATTCCTAGCTAATATCTATTACCTCAAAAGGTATCCCTGTAGTGAACAACCTAAGAGGTAAGCTCGGCGTTCGGGTTTGCTTTTCCACACACCTGAATCTGTCCCTAAATTGAGTGTTCTCTGTTAGAGATGTGTCAAGGTTTTAGTTTGTAAACTGATACTTAAGGCAATTACTTCCATAAATTAGGGTGCCTCCAAAATTAATTATTATATCAAACTCTCCTCTGTGATACAAAATATCTGCTGCCACAGATTCAGTGTCCCTTTGCCTGACTGGGATTAGGCAAAGATAAAAAAAAAAAAATCTGAAAATGGTGTTCAGACTCAGGAACACTGTTATGAATAGATTTCACATCCATGATTAATTACTTAAAAATCAAATGACTGGAGATGGTAGAGCTGGATAAGAAAGCAAGGAAAAAATGTGTGCATCTTTTATTCAGTAAGAATTATTAACAAACATCCAGAAAAGCTGAGATTCCAAGAAAAGTAAAATTATGTGCAGGAGATTCCTCAGATTCATTATTCTGTACTCAGGAAACAGACTCCTCTGATTGAACTTTATGTTACTTTCATACAAATTGATTTCTTTGGTAAACCAAAAATGAAATTCTCAGCCCTCCAACCAACTGAATGGATCCCTCCTTTTCACCAATGGCATTCTAAAGTAAACCTGAAATGGCACCAATGGCATTCTAAAGTAAACACTAGTCCAGGCCATGATGGAAATGGATGGTCAGACATGTCTCATCCTATCTTCCTCCTTTGGAATTCAGGCTTGGCTGGCCAGGATAAACATTAAAACAGAGACCTTAAGACTGACAGAACAGACTCTTTAAGTCTGATTTATTTATTCTGTCTGAAGCCTGCTACCTGGAGGCTTCATCTGCATAGTAAGAGCCTTGGTCTCCACAACCCTTTATTTATTTATTTATTTATTTATGACGGAATCTCGCTCTGTCGCCCAGGCTGGAGTGCAGTGGTGCGATCTTGGCTCACCTGGAGGCTTCATCTGCATAATAAGAGTCTTGGTCTCCACAACCCTTTATGGACTGATTGATTTATTGATTGATTGATGACAGAATCTCGCTCTGTCGCCCAGGTTGGAGTGCAGTGGTGCGATCTCGGCTCACTGCAACCTCCGCCTCCAGCACAACCCCTTATTTTAACCCAGACACTTCCTTCTATTGATTACAGATGGTTAGATAAACATTTTCAACCATTTGCCAATCGGAAATTCTTTGAATCCACCTATGCCCTGAAATCTGTCCCCAACATTCCCTCACTTTTAGTCGACCTTTCTTTCCAGACTGAACCAATGTACATCTTACATGTGTTAATTCATGTCTTATGTCTCCCTAAAATGTAAAAAATCAGGTGTTGCGTGACCACCTTAGGCACATATCAGGACCTCCTGAGGCTGTGTCACAGGCATGTCCTTAACTTTTAGTCAAAATAAGCTTCCAACTTGATTGAGACTTAGATACTTTTTGGTTGACACTTTGAGCATGCACGCGCGCACACACACGCAAATTATATCTGTAGTGCAAATAAAGAAGTGATCCTCAAGACCTAAAGTTTCTTTTTCATTTTCCTTTCTTCCCCCCAAAGCAAAGTTTCTATAGCCTCTTGCCCACGGAAAACAGTAAGACAAAGCATCTGCTGTCAAGACTGAGTGACAATTTGTAATAATTAGCATCAGGAACAATAGACCACTTTTTAAACTCCTACTCAGAGTGCTTAGCAAAATATTCAAAGTCATTTAAATTGTTTGAGAGATAATAAGGACTAAAGAACTTGCAGGTGTTATGCACAGAAGCAATGAGCACTGCAGTCATTATACCACTGTAATTCCAACCAAAACAATCTCCCAAACAGTTGCAGAGGAATTTAATGGTAACTCACTTTGAGGAGGAAGGTTCTTAAGTGTAGCTTTGAGCAGTAAACCTTTGGAAGGAAGATTAGTAGGCAATTTTTGGCCTCATAGTCATAACCTTTATGGGTGATTCTACCTGAAATTTGGCTTCTGCCTAGCTGTATCTCAGATCCCTTGAAACACCTGTGTGCCTGAGATTTGCTGCAAGGGTGCTATTGCCATTTTCAGGAGAAGACTTATGCCAGCTGCTTTGGAATTGGTAAGGGATCTATTTGAGACAGAGAGAAGTCTAGGAAATAACTGCGAGGGAGAAAGCATACAAACTAACTTAGGAGTCATGCTTTTCATGTCACATAGATGGGATTTTCTTTCCCTGGGTTGTCTTTTTGAATTCCTCCTTGAAATAGCAGCAATGCAGAATTCTGATGAAACAACACCTGTTCCAAACCCAGGGCAGACTTTTGGGCAGTAATCCTTTTGGGTACCAATTTATTCAAGTGTGCTAACTAATTAGTGAGTCAACTTTCCTAGTTGATTTCCATTCTTATGGGCAATACTGACTCTTTTCTAATATGAATCATTTTATAAGCTAATTCTAGAATATAATTTCCAACAGATGAGATTCCACTGTCACGCGTGTCCATGTGAAGAGACCACCAAACAGGTTTTGTGTGAGTAATAAAGCTGTTTATTTCACCTGGGTGCAGGCGGGCTGAGTCTGAAAAGAGAGTCAGCGAAGGGAGATAAGGGTGGGGCCGTTTTATAGGATTTGGGTAGGTAAAGGAAAATTACAGTCAAAGGCGGGTTGTTCTCTGGTGGGCAGGAGTGAGGGGGTCACAAGGTGCTCAGTGGGGGAGCTTTTTGAGCCAGGATGAGCCAGGAAAAGCAATTTCACAAGATAATATCATCACTTAAGGCAAGGACCGTCCATTTTCACTTCTTTTGTGGTGGAATGTCATCAGTTAAGGCGAGGCAGGGCATTTGCACTTCTTTTGTGATTCTTCAGTTACTTCAGGCCTTCTGGGCGTATACGTGCAAGTCACAGGGGATGCGATGGCTTGGCTTGGGTTCAGAGGCCTGAAAAATATAATTTAAGTCCCTTCTGAAATCTAGCAGCATATTCTTTTTAGGACAATGCTTACAATATTATTATTTATTTCATACACGTTTTAGTATTTTAATGTAAACATCTAGAAAGAAAAAATGACTCATAAATGACACATATTTGTAGATTTCCTGTGAATTAGTTCATCTAAAACAACCTTGGCACAAATAGTACAGATAATAAAAATGTCTCATGAGTTGTGTATAATTATTTAGTTTTAGAATTAAGCAATTAGGTAATTTGCATGTATAATGCATATTAATATATACATATGTGATTTACAACTGTGTGTGACTATTAAGTTTTATGTAAACTGAGTCCTTTAGAGAGTAGGTGCCAGCTGGGCTTCCTGGGTGGAGAAGGGGCTCAGAAAGCTGTGAAACTCACTTATTTCCTGCATCAGGACTTCCTTCGGTCCTGGATGGATAATATTGAAGATATATGCTTAAAATATTCCTAACACCAGGATTTGTGCATGTGTTTTCTACCCCAAGAAAGCTATAAACAGGGAAAATGTGGCTTTAAGTTTCCTTGTGTCCTGTCTCCCTCTCTCCCTTCCCCCTCCCCTGAAACTAAAGTAAAAGGAATGTTAACTGCCCGTTTTTCTGTGACCAGCAGACCTTATCTATACTCCCAATTCCAGTTTCTTGTAAACATACTTTGTAAAGTCCTGTAAGATCCTGTCTCCTTTGCCATGCCGTTGCAAGGTCATAAAGTAGATAAAACCTAAGTTGCAATTCTGGTTTTCCTCAAAATCTAAGATACGTCACAAAATACTCTACGGCCTTTGTTTCTTGCTCTGGTAACATCTTTCCGCCTCACGTATTTCCCTGCCTTAAAGAGTTTAAAAGGTAATCACCCCAAACCATCAGTGGCTACCCGTTCAGGACCCCTTCCTTGCTGTGGAAGTTTTGTACTTTCACTCTGCTCAGTAAAACCTACAGCTTTTTCTCTCTCTCTGTTCGTGTCTCTATCGCTCGCCACAGTCAGCTGCCACACCAATTCTTTGGTATGGCTAGGCAAGAACCTTAGGCGTTACACTTTGGAAATATTTGACATATAAACATTACGTTGCTCCATATATTAGATACATACAAATAATTTAAAACTTTATTTCTTCTGTATTATATCTAAAAAATAATTACTAAATGAATCAGATCCCACAAAATAGGGCCTTGAAACAGGACCTTGCTCTGTCACCCAAGCTGGAATGCAGTAGTGCAATCATAGGTCATTGCAGCGTTGACTTACCATGTCCAAGAGATTCTCCTATCTAAGCCCCCCAACTAGCTGGGACCACATGCACGTATGACCATGCTTGGTTAATTTTTAGAAAAGAAAATTATAGCGATAGTGTCTCCCTATGTTACTCAGACTGGTCCCAAATGCTTGAGCTGAAGTGATCCTTCCACCTCAGCCTCCCAAAATGCTGGGATTACAAATGTGAGCCACATTGCCCAGACTAAATTTTATTTTTTTATAGTGCTGAAATGCTGATATTTAATAATAATAAATGATATTGCTATGTAGAAACAAAATTAGATTTGGATGAGTATTAAACATTTTAAACATTTCAAACATTTCACCTGAAATTATAATCTACTATTGGATGTCTTTTTAAACATATATAGTCTCAAATATACCTAATACTATTACATTGCAAAAATTAAAGTTCATGGAAATTATTTTAATGTACATTTTAGTATAACCCTCATTGTATTTTTATTAATATTATTTTTAAAGTGATCATTCCTTTTAAAATAAACAAGTACATACACAAAATGTTAGCAATTAAACTTTTATGACTGTTCAGATCATAACCAGTGAGTTTTTTCTCACTCATGATCACATGTGAAAACAGCATTAACATAATAAACCAAAATACTATTCTGAAATGTATTTGCAAAAAAAACATAATATCTTTTACTATAGTTAATGTTAAAGCTAGTCTGTTGTTTAATTTATTTTTAAACTAGGTTTTTTCAAAACCTAGAGAGATATCTGGAGAATTTAGTAATTTCTTGTATTATACAAAATAGTCATATTATATGTAAGTTAATAATATGTCATCTAGTTATAGAGATAATATTTCTGGAGTTCACACCTTGTATATTTTGTCTGACAGTATACAGTAACTTGGCATTTGTTCCACTTTGAATATGTCCCCTAAAAATTATGTGTTGAAAACACAATCCCAACGCAAGAGGGATGGGAGGTAAGCCTAGTGAGAGGCATTTAGGTCGTAAGAAATCCACCCTCATGAATGGATTACTGCTGATTATAAAAGGGCTTGAGGTTGCAATTTCAATCTCTTGTTCACTCTCTTCCTCTCTTGCCTTTTGTCTTATGACACGGGATGACATACCAGAAAGGCCTTCCCTTACAGTACTTCATGAAGATGTGGACACCATGCTTTTGGACATCCCGGCCTCCAGAACAATAAGCCAAATACATTTCTTTTCATTATAAATTACCCAGTCTGTAGTGTTATATTATAGCTTCACAAAACAGACTAAAACAGCATTTCTTTTTTTCAGAGTACTCTTAGCTAATTCTTACTAGGATAAAATAAACTATGTTGTACTAATTTCAATCATGAATATTATTGTTTGAGATAAAAAGTTTTTTAATGAATGTAATTCCATCATAATCTTGGTAGTAGCTAAACATTAGTAAAGTATGTGTATTTTTTTCTTCATAATGCAACCTAAATATATATTTAGTATAATGTAAATGTTTAATATAATGCATTGTAAAATAATATATTTTCTTCTGATTCACTACATAATGAAAAAAAGGATCAATTTACAAACTATAATTGCCATACAATTTGATTTACAAGAATTTCTTTTATATCAAGACCTTATAATGGTAATGCCACTTACCTTTTGATCAATTGTCCATCATTATTTTTCATTCACTTAAATGACTACATCCTTTAGTTATTTGGAGGCCTGCAGCCACTTGAAGTGTATTCTCAGAGGGTTCAAAATATAACATTAGATTTCTGTTTCACTTTGATATTTTATTTCATGGCAGCTATAACAAATAACCTAAGGTGTTTCTTCTGTGATAAGGTAATATTAATTCTCAGTAACAGATGTGGATTTCTCAGTTTTTCTGCCAGGTACAATTTGGTAAATACAGTTGCTATATTTTTTTCACAATTTTACTTTTGCTCAACCTGGCTATATAACTAGAGATAGTATACACCATTGACTAAAATTTTTGAATAAGACTGTTTAGAAGGCATTTTAAAATATTTATTTTGTTTGTTTATTTGCTATTGTGTTTAACTTCCCACCATCCCTTTCATCAACAATATGGTATGTTAGAAGTATTTACATAAACACCTTTCAGAGTTGTGGCCAATTGCAAAGTATAGAATAAACAGTAAACAAAAGACTGCCATTATTTCAGATATCAATTGAAAGTTCACGGGACAAGGTGCACAACACTACCCTTGTATTTGATTTCACTAGAAAGACTCACAGAACTCATTTAGAGACGTTTTACTTGTGGTTACAGCTTATTACAGAAAGAGAATACAGATTAAAATCTGCCAGGAGATGAAGTATTATACCTAGGTCAGAATCCAGCAAAAGTACCAAATGTGAATCTCCCATTTCCCCCAACCTGGGGGAGTGGCATATTTATTAGTTTCTAGGTATTAACATGTAACCATGCACATGAAGTATTGTTAACTAGAAAAGCTTTCAAGTCTTTGGTGTCCAGAATTTTTAATAGTGTTCAATCACTTACCATTGCTGTGGCTGGCATTTAGTCTTCAGCCCTTTCTGGAGGTTGGACGGACATTTTTATTCCCCAGGCCCTTTTGGAGGCAGAACTGAAAACTTGTGGTCCAAAGATTCCATCACAGAACACTTTTTGACTGGATAGTGGCCAAAGCTCCCAGGCAAAGAAATTCCCATCGGGAAGGATATTCTAGCGGCCTAGAGATCACTAAGAGCCAAGGATGAAGGCCAGAACCATCTTTTGGTAAAGTTGATTCTTCACTATGCAAAAGTTAAAATTACTAAGCCTGAAACAGGCACATTGAATTCAGCAAATGAATGAGGCAATGAGTTTTTTCATCTGTTTTTTTTTTTTTTTTTTTGAGACAAAGTTTCACTCTTGTTGGCCATGGTGGAGTGCAATGGTGCGCTCTCGGCTCACTGCAACCTCTGTCTCCCCAGCCTCCCGAGTAGCTGGGATTACAGGCATGTGCCACCACTCTCGGCTAATTTTTTGTATTTTTAGTAGAGACAGGGTTTCTCCATGTTGGTCAGGTTGGTCTTGAACTCCTGACCTCATGTGACTCACTCGTCTTGGCCTCCCAAACTGCTGGGATTACAGGTGTGAGCCACTGCACCCTGCCACCATTTTTTAAAAATATATATTTGGATTTCTAAAAATTTCTGTGACTTAACACATAACTATAGTAAAATCATGATATAATTCAGAGATGCTAACTTGCATATTGTTAAAAACTTTCAGTATGAATTTAGAACGTCCTGGTTTTGCATTTCAATTCAGTTATTAAGCATGCAACATAAGAAAATACAGAACAGAAAGTGTTTTCTATCCCTGTTTCCAAATCATCCCCTTATATTAAAGTGAAATTCTCATGGGTGCCTTGCTTCAGTATCACTTCATGAGGATACATATCTATGTATGTTAGACATAGGTAAGTGGTGTGTGTGTGTGTGTATATTTCCTCCTCAACCAGATGCACAAGGAAGAGTAAAGCAAAAGCAAACTTTCTTCTCCAACTCTCTTCTCTCTATTTTCCCATTTTCCCTTTCTCTAATATAAAAGAACTTCCTTCTTTTATATTCACTGGAGTAAATTGACTGGCAAATGAGAGCCTTATTCCCATTATCCACACAAAACTCATAATCAATAAGTGAATAGCAAACAAATTTCACTATTATATTTCATATTGCGATTATTTCATTCATTATTAATACTGTAATTAAATATTATAGTATTTCATATTGTAATAATTATCATTATTCAGTATAATGATAAGAGTATATCATCTCAAACAAAAAGAACTCCTAAAATATAAGAAAGAAATGTTCTATAAAAACTTGACAGATCATTAATATAAAATTTACAAAAGAAGAAATACAAAAATGATCAAACTTAACATTTTCAGCTACACTAATAGGTAGAGAAATACCAACTGCAGTGACAAAAATTTTATATTTTTGCAAAATAGATTTCCAGGAGCATTCTTTTTTTTGAGACAGAGTCTTGCTCTGTCACTGCAGTGGCACAATTGCCACCACTGCAACCTCCGTCTGCTGGGTTCAAGAGATTCTCTGTCTCAGCCTTTCAAGTAGCTGGGACTGCAAGTGCTCACCACCACGCCTAGCTAGCTTTTTTTGTATTTTACTAAAGATGGGGTTTCACCATGTTGGCCAGGCTGATGTCGAACTCCTGACCTCAGGTGATCCGCCCACCTCAGCCTTCCAAAGTGCTGAGATTACAGGTGTGAGCCACCACACACGGCTTGCAGCAACATTCTTAAACACATTTACTGGGACGAGATTAGGGACCATATTTAAATTCCTTTTTGGTATAGCCCAAGGCCTACTATGTTAGCTTGCAGGTAATAGACAATCAATGCATATTTATTCAATAGATTTTAGAGTGTAATTCTAGATTGAATGTATTTTGCTTATAATTAAAACAAGTTCATAAGCTTTGATCATTGACTGAATGGAATGTAGTATTGACAGTTTTTGTTAAATTTGAAAAGCTCACTCTGGACATATTTCCGAATGTAAGCCCAGCTTATTTCTATGTTGTAGATTGTAATTATCAAAGAGGAGGAATGTAATTTGGACACTACTGCAGCAAAGTTGCTTTCAAAATCTTTCTGCAGTAACTAATTCCTGATGTATATAAAATTATGTACGCACGTGTGTCTGTATGTAAGTGTGTGTGTATGTATTTACTACCTATTTGTGATTCTCATAATTACATGGCAAAATTCAGAGTTGATTATGAATATATTATGAAAAATTTAAGAAAACCGACTCTAAAACATTGATTAATATAGTAAAGACTAGAAACATTTATTAAATATGGAGATGAAGCTATAATTCAGTCTTCTGACTCTCAGTCCATTATTCTCCTTCTACAGTACTAGACATCTTCTCTTTCTATTTGGACTCTTGGAAACCCTACATTTATCTTCCTATGTACAAAAGTAACATGAAGAAATATTATAATACTACATATAATTAAAGCAGAAAAAGACTATTTTTGCATATATACATTTCTGTTTTAAATCTAGTACTTGTAAACACTAATTTCACACCTAATGTAGAAGATGAAAAAGGGAAAAAGCAACTCTTAAAAATGGTTTTCGTCTTTTTCTGGATAAGTTGTTGCTTCTGTAGTTTAGTTCCCTTTTCAGCACTATCAGTCTCTTTTAAAGTAGCAGCACATCTGTATCTAATACATCCCTTTCAAGGACTGTTGTGCTCTTTTAGATAATTGTTTTCCTAACATCATTAAGACTTTCTAGGCTTTAAGTTTTAACAATGAATACTACAAGATAATTTGAACTAAAAAGAGAATAGCTTGTAGAAAATTGTTGTCTTCCCTCAGTTTTAAAACAGAATGAACCTTAAAACTGAAAGTTATTATTTATTTAAGCATTAATTAAATAGCTAAATCAACTTAGCTTATATAAGGCTCAAAAACTTCTGTTGTCTGGAGAATATTTATCTTTTCCAAAGTTCCACTCACTGTTCCACTAATGATTTAAATTTTAGATTCAGATGTATTAGAAACTATAGTTCTAATAAGTATGAAGGTCATCTCTGTTTCTCATAAAAATAAAGGCTAAGATCAAATAGCCTAGATTTATAAGTAGGCAGATGTGGGTACTTTTGTCTCTGTTTGTTACTTACCAATTAATAAGTTACCAAATAATTTATCATTATAAATATTACAATCTTATAATTATCATAATCATCACCATTAGTTTACTACTTACCCAGTTTATTAAATATATGAGATAGTGTATATGGTTTTATACTTTTAAAATTAGGATAATAAAACTCAATCTCCCCAAATCATATTTTAGAAGAACAAAAGTTTTGTCTATTTTTTATCAATAACAGGCACACCTTTTCAAATTTTTGACACAGAATGACACATTTTGGCAAATACTTTCTGCTGTTTATTACTAAGAAAAAAATAATATTTTTCTTGGTAAAATTGCACTGAGAATGCATGATCTCATAATATTCACTATTTAAAATAACTCTGAAGAATTATTAAAAGCTGAGCCTATTTTTATGACCTATATGTTTAATTTCATTTGCAGGTATTATGAAATAAAATGTATTAATTCAATATTTGAGTTGTGCTGTTTGATAACTTTAAGCCAACAAAATATTTTATAGTGAAATATTTTATAATTATACAATCACCAAAGTAAAATAATTATTTAAAAAATGTTAAGAAATTATCAAACCGCCTTGTAAAACATGTATTCTAATCTCAGTTTACTTGAAATTATGTCCTACTATCTAAATTCCCTGTTGAACTCAGGCAATAGGGCTAGCAAAATGCAAAATTTTTACAACTTCATGGCAAAATATGTACTGATTCTCAGCTTTTTCCTCAAGGCTAAGCATTCACAGATAGTCATGGACTACATTTCTCTCTACAATGTAGTTATGTTGACAGTGATATAGATCACCAAATTATTTTTTATAATTCAAGATGTTCAGGGTAAACAACTTGATCAAACATATGTTGATTTCATAGAACTTAAACAACTTCCTCTCTCTCTCTCTCTCTCTCCTCTCCCTGAGACTTCATCTGTGTACTCAGATATATGTGTGTATCAACACATGCTATTGATTTTCTCTTCTCTTCTTGATATAGTTACTGTATCCTGATGACCTAATAAAAATTTGTTTAAGAAAACCATGTAAAATTAGTTCATTAAAACATTATATGAGGTCATAATATACAGTATCCAAATAAAAAGACAGAGGAATACCCAGTAATCAGCTAGGGAGGGTGTGCACACACACACACACACACACACACACGTGCCCCTAACAAGAATCTAAAATGCTATTGAAATAATCTATAATGACATTTAAATTTGAAGTAGGATACCAAATGATTTTTGTATTAAAGTAAAATATTGTTTTATCTCCCAATTTGACTTTTATGTTTAAGCTTTTATGCCCTTAGACAAGTACAAGAGATCTAATAAATAAAATAATAAAGAAAATAGAAAAAAGTAGTCTATAGTCATAACATCTTAAAGAGACATCACTCATTTTTTAAATTAATGGTAGCTAAAAAATGAAATGATTTTAAATCTCTTGCAAGACTTGTTACAGAAATAGCAGTAAATATACTGCTAAAATCTACATTATTCTCTGTTTAAAATAATCTGCTCCAACATTATATCATAATTTTTAAAAATATCATAAACAAACATTGTGTTATGAAAGTAATGAAACAATGAAATAATGGTTTCGTTTGATAGTGCACTTGAGGAGAGAGGCAGTTATCTATTGGAAACAAAATTAGTTTGTAAATTCATTCTGAGAATGAATCTGTGTTAACAGTTTATTGGTGACAATTATTTGAAAGTAATGATTCAAAAACAATGCAGATAAATTTTTTATCTTATAAAATTTTAATAAGCAATACTTTTGTTGGAAGTTTAATAAAACTTTCATTAAAAATAAAAATATCCCCCTGAAAGAATTCAGTCATTTTATACAAGTTTTAATTTGGTTAATCAAAATGAACAGCGAAAGAAATACTGTGTGTTATAATTTTTGGGATGTAATGAGTTTATTAGTATAAGCATGCCAAGTAATTCTATGACTATATTAAAACTTTGTTACATTTTCTAAATGATCTTAATTAGGTTTATTATCATTCTAAAACATAAAAAAGATATAGTGATAGATACTTAAAAGTGTCAATAAACAAAGAAAAAGTTTGGAACAGTTACTGATTAATATTATGTTTACGTTTTATTTTCCAAAATTATAATTAGTATGTAAACTAGGTTTGTGGATGTTTTGAAATAGGCCAAGATGAGATAAGCAAAATTCTAAAAGAATTTAAAAACATTAAGGCAGTGTTTACATGTGTGATATTCTTTGATGATTGTGAGTAGAGAATTCTGTTAAGTTAAAAAAAATAGAAGTTGCATTTAGATATTCAACCATTAAGATAATAACCGTAAGTAGTATATTAATAAATTTATTAAAATACTGAAACATTGTCATTTAATAATTAGTCAAATGTAAGGTAACTTTTAGTAGTTATCAAAATATACATTTTATTTTATTTATTTATTTGTACTGTAGGCTTTTTTTTTTGAGGCGGAGTCTCACTGTCTCGGCCAGGCTGGAGTGCAGTGGCCGGATCTCAGCTCACTGCAAGCTCCGCCTCCCGGGTTCACGCCATTCTCCTGCCTCAGGTTCTTGAGTAGGTGGGACTACAGGCGCCCGCCACCTCGCCCGGCTAGTTTTTTTGTATTTTTTAGTAGAGACGGGGTTTCACGGTGTTAGCCAGGATGGTCTCCATCTCCTGACCTCGTGATCCGCCCGTCTCGGCCTCCCAAAGTGCTGGGATTACAGGCTTGAGCCACTGCGCCCGGCCCTGTAGGATATTTTTAAATATTCACTTAAAAATGTTTATTCTTTAAAATAAAAATAGAAATTTAGCCATTCTGAATTTAGATGTTTAAGAAATAAAATATTCTAAACATATCAAATGATTTCAGGATTAGAAATAAACATTATCTATACAGTAAAAGGAACATTTAAAGAGTTTGCAATTTACTAGATCTATATTCAATAGATTATAAGATTCCAGTGTACGCAGTTACTTACACAATAAAAGTTATAAAAAAAGCATTGAAATATTTTCCTTAAAAAATTAATAAATTATGCTGGTTTTAGTCTGCACAATTTATAAAACAACCTTTGTTAACCAATGGTCAAGAATGTTCCAAATATTATAGATATTGGCATTCATATCTATTGTTATTACCATTGTTAATTAGAAAATAGCAATCAGTGTCCATTATATTAGAAAGTAGTTATTCTATTTACTTGATAAATGAGAATGTTAATATAGTTCACCAAATGAGTGCTTTTTCTTTACTTATCTTTATATGTAATTTTTAACTTACGTAAATCGCATTTGAAGCCATGATTTAATATACTGAAATGTTCTAAAATGAAGGGTAGCACAATTTCAAAATACAAGTAAGTACATAGTTTACAGTTACATAAAATTTCTAAGAATTACATGATACATTTATTAATAAATTTATATATAAACAAGATTGCAAATAATCCATCTAAATGTGAATAAAAAATTCTCTACTGTAGAAATACAATTTTAAAAATCATACATATATCTATTTTCAACAACTAACAATAAGCTACTTACTAACCTCTTCTAGATTTTTTATAAAAAATAGAGAGATAGAATCAGGCATTCTGTGATGTTTTTTCCATCTGGTGTGGCTCATCAATGTGTAACCTCAATGGTCTTGTTTTGTTTGGTCCTTTATAAGCATCTGGATGGATCTGAGGAAAATACAACAACTTTCACAGGCACATACTTAAGTTGAAGCTACAAGTAACTTCACAGCCAAAATAATAGTCATAAAAGTATTAGATGCTTTCCATTAAGCATGGTCCTAATGAAGAATTGTGCTTTCAAAAATGAGTTTATAAATAATCTAACATAGTGCTTAGTTCCCAAAAGCAAACATAAAAGCCAAAACATAAAATGTAAGCCTTTTGATCAATGTGAGGCTAATGCTAAGTAACCTCCTATTCATTCTTTTGATGGGATGTAGTGTACTCAAAGAAAAAACTGCATTTTTATAAACTTACATTCTTTCAGTCATACACCTTGGATAATATATCAACAACTTTACTCTGCAAATAAAGTCTATTGCATAATTGTTTTCATTTATGTATATCTCATATTTTAGAAATTCATTTAGTTAATTCCTATGGGCTTTTTAAAAAGAGTAAGAACATACAATATTTCTTTTTTTTTTTTTTACTCTAGCAACAGTTTGTCTCTATAGCTAAGACACAAAATATAAACACTTTCATTATTGCTGGCTAAAATGTCAAACAGATCCATTTTAAAATCATATGCGATATATGCGTCTAAGGCTTTCTTAAGCAAGATAACTGTTCATCCACACATCAAAGAGAAAAAATCACTAATTAGCAGAGTATCTGTTTGACTTCTGTTTTTTTAAATATAACTTTTAACCATTTTAACAACTGTGTTTTTAGAGAGAGACATACTCGCATGCACTTAGAATGATTAAGTACATAAATCCAGGTAGAGTAAGATAGCTTTATTTCTTCTATCTTCTCTTATTATGTTAGAATGAATAGTTTATATCCATGTGAATTACCCTTGGTATTCATCTCTGTCACTTGCCCCTGTTCTCTATGTCAGTCTTTATCTATTTCTATCACTCACTATGCAATGTGAGTCTTAGATTGGGTATTTGCCACAACTGCCAGTGCCTGATCTGAAAATCAAATCTGAGAGAGAATTCAAGAGGAGAGAAATTCTAAATATCCATTCAGAGAATCTCTCCTATGCTTAAGACTTTATTCTAACTGTGTTGAACATTTAAATATTAAATCAGTCTGCAGGATTATAAATTTAGCATGACCCATAACTGGCAGCCTGTGTATAACCTTTCTCATATTCCAACAAAAGAAATATAATTCAAATAAAAATATGAAATTTTCATATGATGTCTTTGAAAGGAACTAGTAAACAATTTCCAGTATCTGGAACATATTTTCCATAATTACACCGAAAAATAAACAATGAAAATCATCTTCTATGCCAATGAAAAATAAGAAGCGCTGCCTGTTTTAGTCTGTTTGGATTACTAAAAAACAATGATACCATAAACAGTGTGGGTTAAACAGCAAACAGTTATTTCTTACAGTTCTGGGTGCAAGGAAGTTCACGATGAGGGCTACAGAAGATTCAGTGTCTGGGGAGGGACTGCTTGTTTTAGATGATCATCTTCTTTCTGTGTCCTCAGTTGGCAGAAAGAGAATAAGGAGCTCTCTGGGGTCTCCTGAGTAAGAGTCTTATTTATGAAGGCTCTATCCTTATCACTTAATCACCTCTCAAAGGCTCCAACTTCTAATACCATCACATTGGGGAATAGAACTTCAACATGTACATTTTTTCTTTCGTTTTGAGACAGGGTCTTGCTCTGTCGCCCAGGATAGAGTGCAGTGGCACCATCCCAGCTCACTGAAGCCTCACACACTTCTAGGCTCAAGCCATCCTTCCACCTCAGCCTCCAAGCAGATGTGACCCCAGGCATAAGCCACCACACCCAGCTACATGTTTAACTTTTTGTGGCTATGAGGTCTCACTATGGTAACCAGACAGGTCTGTAACCCTTGAGCTGAAGCTTTCCTCCCACCTGGGCCTCCCAAAGTGCTAGGATCACAGGTATGATTCATTGCATCTGGCCACATCTAATCTTGTAGGGATGCAAACATTCATTCCTTCACACTGTGCCATAGAAATTAGGTAAAATGATCCTCTCTCTCTCTCTTTTTTTTTTTTTTTTTTACCTCAAATGCCATACCTTACTCTGTCATCTGAGTAGAAGACTGTGAACTCTTAACTATAAACTCTGAAAACAATTTGTCCTCAAAACTTTTAAGCTGTAATAACTGAATTCCTATGGTAAAACAAGTCAAATGAGGACACAGGAAAGGCTACATTACAAATTGGATTTATTGTAATTTTCAAAAATTTAAAGTACTTAAAGAAAACCAAAATGATTTATATATACTTTTTATGTATGTGATATGTTTTTCATTGAGACAGAGAGAGGAGCTAGGATTACACTTTGTCTCACCATGAAAAAGCTACATAAACGAGATGTTTGCTAGATGTTAAGAAAAAAAAGTTATACACATCAGCCTGCTTTTGTGTGAATATCTCAAAAGATTATGAATCTAGCACAGATATGGATAAGAGATAAGACCTTGGCAACACAGACATCCTATATTATGCTAAGCATTTTTTCAAGGTTGAAATGTCCTTGTTTTATGATGACTAAGGGTGAAAATAAACTACTCACAAATAATATTGAGAAAGCAAAACAATAAGAAAATGAAGAGATTTCCCTGAAGGGTCAGAGTAAAAAAGTAGGTCTATGCACTACAGTAAATTCAATGTTTTATAATAGTATAACATGATTCTATAAAAAAAGTGGAAAAAGTTATAAATAGAAAAATTGAGATTAAAAGCACAAATATAAACCAACAAGAGAATGACATTTAACAAAAATAGATCTACTATGTTACCTGACACATCTGAGCTGACCAAATAGTATTTATGTAATGGAGCAAAGATTCCATTAAAAGTGATTGTAAACACCTTCCAGCCCCCCAAAAAGTAATACCAGAATTAAAAAGCACATTGGAGGTAATTGGTTGTCATTACTCTAATGGCACACCATTAATTGTTGTTATATATCTGTGTTCAACAATCATGTTAAACCAGTTTACAAATTATGTTGAAGTTTCTATATATTTGCATTACCTAGAAACAACCACAATTTTTGAATCTCCTTTCAAATCTATACGACACTTAAGTCTATCTGTTGCCTAACTTTAGTGACTAAGACATTCAGTATAATATTGAATAGTATAAATAGCAATGTACATACTCATATTGTTTCTGATGTTAGTTGAGAGGCTTGTGAATTTTAGTATAAAGTATAATGTCTAGTAAAAGATTTTGTAGGTTCCTAAGAATAAATATAACCCAATTTGTGCAAGATCATTATATAAAAACTTACCAAGTATTATTAAAGAACAAAAGAACATTTATCATTAGGGGAAATAAAAAATGAAAAGCTGGCCATTTTCTTACAGTTAATATATTAATCCAGTGCCAATATTATTAACAAATGAACAAGAGTTTTTTTTAGAAATTGAAAAAGGATTCAATTTTTCAATTTTGAAAAAGACTTAGGCAATTTTAAAAGAACAAAAATAGAACACATCTAACCAGGGAGAGAAACTTATTATAGAACTGAGAATATATTTTTGACAAAGGGATAAACTATAGATCAGTGAGAGAGAGAAGAGGCCAGATATAGATACATAAATACATACAGTAATTTGCCATATGTCACATATTATATACATATATATGATAGAAGAGGAATTACAAATCAGTAAATTGCGATGCATGGTGAATATCTGTTCATCTATCACATATAAATACATATATATACACACCCATAGATAGCATATATAAATACATGTATATACCAACTTGATTCCTATCATATCATAAAAAATTTTAGATGTATTTACACATAAATAAGAACAATTTTAAATTTTTGGATGAAAATACAGGAAAAATATCTCAGTGATTCATCATTGGGAAAAATCAGAAAATAACACATACACAACAGAAAGCCTAAAGAAGACTATTCATTTATGAATTTATTCAACAATTATTGATGCAAGTGTTATATGCCAGGAATTTTTTCAGGTTCTAAGACTATAACAGTTAATAATACAAAGTTCACTGCATACATGAAATTTAAAATGTAGTTAATAACAATTTGACTCCATTCAAAAGGAGATAACAATGCAGAATGAGAGAAGACATTTGAAATATATCACACAAGATGTTTCTATTTTATTTATTTATTTATTTATTTATTTATTTATTTATTTTGAGACAAGATATTACTCTATCATCCAGGCTGAATGGCAGTGGCATGATCTTAACTCACTGCAACCTCCGCCTACTGGGCTCAAGTGATCCTGTCACTTCAGCCCGTGGAGTAGCTGGGACTACAGGCGCATATCACCAGGCCAAGCTAATTTTTGTATTTTTTGTAGAGATAGGGTTTCTTCATGTGGCCCAGGCTGATCTTGAGCTCCTGGGCTCAAGCAATTCGCCCACCTTAGCCTCCTAAAATGCTGGGATTACAGGCATGAGCCACCCATGCCTGGCCAATTATTTTTTTAATTAAAAAAAAGAAAGACCAAACAAACAAACAAAAAAACAAGAGATGGCAGAATATTTTCCATTTGCTTTTTTGTGTCCATTTTCCATACTTTTCTAGCATTCTCCATAACCTGGAAAACTGTATTTTGTAGATTGCATCAAGGTACCCCCTTGCCTTCTACATTCATGTTTGAACTTGGCCAGTGAGAGCAAATCAGTAGGTGATTGGAAGATGTGAAAAGAGGAAGGCAAGGCATTTATTTTCCTCGCTACCTACCTCTTTGCACACCTTGTATTAACTGCATTCCTATACAAAAGTTACAGTTTCTGTGAGGTAGACATCTATGATGGCTCTGTATTTCATGTCCTAGGTATTACTTTCTTCTTCAGGTCCGCTGGTATTAATAGCTCCCTGAGGATTTTAGTCCCAGGGTGCTTCAACACTTGGTTTGCTTTAACATGGCCCACATCTTTATAAAGTGTCCCTTCTGTAAATTCTTCTCAGTTACTTCATTTAAGTTTACTGTCTGTTTCCTGTTGGAACCCTGACTAATATAATTGCCAATAAAAATAAAAAGGAAATTACAGAAAAGTAAACCTTAATAGTCAATATACTTCTACAATATCAAATTAACATAGAGAGGAATTAGAAATATAACACAAAACTACCAAGATTTGACATTTTTGATCCACTGAAAAAGGCAACAATTTGAAAGGTCTAACAATATCAAGTGCTGGCAAAGATATGGGGATGCTTACTGATAAAAGTGTAAGTTATTTAATTGCTTTTAGAAGGCAATTTGAGTATATAAAACGAAGTGGTGCATATATGTAAATATTTATATATGAGAAAAGAAGCAATTTTATATGTGTATGTGTGTATACACACATGTATATGTAAAGAGTGAGAGAGAAAGGCTATATATATACATAGACAAAACTAGAAAAATGTTGCTTATATATAGAACATTTATCTCAACTTCATTTTTTACAGGAAACTGTGCTTAAAAAATAATTACTCAGGCTGGGCACAGTGGCTCATGCCTTTAATCCTAGCAATTTGAGAGGCTGAGGTGGGCAAATCGCTTGAGCCCAGGAGTTTGAGACCAAACTGGGCAACATAGTGAACCCCCTCTCTACAAGAAATATAAAAAATTAGCCTGGTAATGGTGGCACATGCCTGTGGTCCCAGCTACTTGGGAGGCTTAGGTGAGAAGATCACCTGAGCCTGGGGAGGTCAAGGCTGAAGTGAGCGGAGATCATGCCACTGTTCTGCAGCCTGGGCAAGAGAGAGAGACCCTCTCTCTCAAAAAAAATTGTTCATCAGATGAGAAATGAAAATATAAATTTTATAATGCTTATGAAATAGAATATGCAGTTCAAGTATTTTAGACTTCTAAGAAAAAATTAACACCCCGTTAAAAGGGGACAAATAATAAAATTAGGAAAATTAAAAACGTCATAAGTGATCTGTATTTTAAAATATTCTATATACAAAACCAAGGATTTTGTAAACAATGAGCTTTTCATCTACTTCATGTGTACATATATATTTTTCTTGCTGTACTTGTCTAATATATTTAGAATCATGTTAAAGATAGAATAGTATGCTTTCAAAATCACACATTAAGTGTGATGATGGCTGAGATGATTTAGAGACCCACTTCATTAATCAAAGAAGCTGGCTTCTATTCTTGGAGTTCCTTTTACTTATTCTTTGTTTTTCATTTTTTTTGTTTAGTCATTGAATTGTATTACTTTTTTTACATTAGTTAACATAATCATATTATTGTTCTCATTATTCTGTTGGTCTCATTGGTATTAAATATTGCTTGCTTGTTTTTCATTTAGAATTATTTGAATCTATGTTTTAAAAACGAGGTTGGGGCCAGGCACAGTGGCTCACGCCTGTAATCCCAGCACTTTGGGAGGCCAAGGCGGGCAAATCAAGTGAGGTCGGGAGTTTGAGACCAGCCTGGCCAACATAGTGAAATCCCATCTCTACTAAAAATACAAAAATTAGCTGGGTGTGGTGGCACATACCTGTAATCCCAGCTACTCGGGAGGCTGAGGTAGGAGAATTGCTTGAACCTAGGAGACAGAGGTTACAGTGAGCCAAGATTGTGCCACTGCACTTCAGCCTGGGCAACAGAGTGAGACTCTGTCTGAGAGAAAAAAAAAAAAGGAGATTGGGTAAATTTAAAATTTCCCAATGTTCTCAATAGATTTTGTTTTCAAGGTGGTGCAGGTCTTATACATAAAACTGAAAAGTGTTCAATATTTTTCTGTTATTTGGAAACATTTTGTAGAATATTGCTGTTGTTTTTTCCATAAGTGTTGATGAAATTCATAAATGGGCCCTGTAGGTTTCTATGAGTGTTTCCTGTTCAAAGTCTATTAATATGAGAGTTAATTTATTTACTGTAACAAAAATTATTCAGCTTATAGTTTTTGTGCTAATGTTAAATGTTTAGCTATTTTTGGAATAGGTCTATTTTATTTACATTTTTGTACTTGCTAGGAAAAACATGCAAAATATATTTAGTAGTTTTTAATAATATTTGGATTGCTTTAATATCATTTTGTATTTCTATTAAATCTCATAAGGTATTAAATTAATAGTTTTAATCTTTTCAAATAATCATGACTATGCTTTATTGAATATGTTTACTGTCTTTTTTACTTCTGTATTATTATTTTTTTTCTGCCCAATGACTCTTCATTTTGTTGGTGTGGTTTGTGTTTTTTTCATAACTTTTTGGAACAGATGCTTAAATGATGGAATTTCTACTTTAATACATATAATTAATGCTATAAATTATTTCTAAGTACAGTGTTGGCATCATTTAAAATGTTTACTATGTACTATTTTTATTAAGTTCAAATATTTTCTCGCTTTATTTTTCTTTTGACTCAAAGGTTATTGAGAAATGCATTATGTCATTTCAAAGTATAGAGGAATATTTTTAGCTTTCTTATTTTTAAATATTAGCCCATAAAATATGCAATAAATGATTTAAATTAATTTTAATGTTTAATATTTCCTTTAAATATTAGTGTCCCAGAAATTGATTATTATAGAAAATACTCTGTGTGCCCTTGAAAATAAACATACAAAAATTTAATTTATTTTTTCCTAATGTTTGTCATATAATTACTAAACTTTATTGTATGCTTTTTATATTATTCACTGAAAGAGGTGATTATTTCTGGCAAATTTCTGGATTTTTCTATTTCTCCTTTAAGTTCATAAATTTTGCTTTTTATAGTTAGAAGCTATGTTATTAGTTGCATACAAATTTCAAATTATTTTCTCTCTTATTTAGCTCACATTTTTATCAGACCATATCCCTATTAATCCAAAATAATTTGTAAGGCTTCATCAGTATATTAACAATATAAAATGCAAATTTTCTTTTAATTAGTGTTTCTATTCCAGTCTCTTCATTTTAAATTTTGTGCATCCACCTATTTAATTTGTTCATTGAAATATATAGTTATTTTAAATTAATCCTTGGTTTTTATATTTCTATTACAGTGTTTAGTCTATATAACTATATCTCTATATACCCCATACCTATGCATATGTAATGTATTTTGTGCATATGTACACATCACATATTTAATGTACAATAAGAAAATATAGGGATATATTCTCTACTATTTTCTTTTCTCCAGCTTTCTTGTATTATTTTTAAATGTTATTTTATACTCCTCACCATTAACTTGTTAATTAAATATTATTTTACTATTATATGTGTTTACCCAAGAGATTTCAATAGGCTTTGCTGATTTATTAAAATATTATACAAAATGGTACTTCACTTTATGAACACAGCATAGATCAACATATTGCCAATATATGTTGCTATTTTATGTATTAATCTCCTGTATGATTTGGCCTCTCAATATGGCATCTTTCTATATAGTCAGTTATCAGTAAGATATTCTAACATGTTTACCACTCTCCTCATTTTACCTTTTCTTATAATTTCTTCCCGGATCATAAGCATTCTAAGTGGAATCATTTCTTTAGTTTGAAGAATTGCTTATAACTACTGTTGAATACTTTCTCGCTGTTTTTTTTTCTTTTTTTTGAAAAGTGTTCTTTTTTGAAATACATTGCAACTGGATATTGAGTCTATATTAGCAGTTACTTCCTTAGAAGATTTTCATATGATATGGCATTTTTTGTTGGCTTCCATTTCTCCTATTGACAAGTTAGCTGCTATTTTAATTTTTATTTCTTTGCACATAATGACTCCTTTTTGCTGTGGCTGCTTTAAAAATCCGTATCTCTGTTTGAGTTTAAAAGATATGATACAATTTTGTGTGTGTGTGTGTGTGTGTGTGTGTTTTAATGCTGCTAGATTTTATAGTGGTTCTTTAAATACTTATCTGATGTGTTTCATTCATTTTGAAATGTTCTTATTTGTTATCTTTTCAAATTTACTCCTGCCTACATTCTGTCTTCTCCTTTGGGAACTCTAATTGCATTAATATTAGATATTTTGAACATTTTATATTTCTTAGTTCTTTACAAATGTTTCATCATTTCTTCTTTCCAAACTTCAGTGGAGATATTTTCCTTTGACTTCTCATACAGTTTACTAACTTCCTCTCTAGTTGGGTTTAATCTACTCTTTTTTTTTTTTTTTTTTTTTTTTTTTTTTTTTTGAGACGGAGTCTCGCTCTGTCACCCGGCTGGAGTGCAGTGGCCGGATCTCAGCTCACTGCAAACTCCGCCTCCGGGGTTTACGCCATTCTCCTGCCTCAGCCTCCCGAATAGCTGGGACTACAGGCGCCCGCTACCTCGCCCGGCTAGTTTTTTGTATTTTTTAGTAGAGACGGGGTTTCACCGTGTTAGCCAGGATGGTCTCGATCTCCTGACCTCGTGATCCGCCCGTCTCGGCCTCCCAAAGTGCTGGGATTACAGGCTTGAGCCACCGCGCCCGGCCTTAATCTACTCTTAAAACCACTCATAAAACTCTTAATTTCAGATTTTTCAGTTTTGTAATTTATATTGGAATTTTTTAAAGTGACCATTTCACCCAATTTTCTTTAAGAGAAATACAATTTCTGAAATATTTAAATTGCATTGAAATTAGATTTTTTTTTTTTACAATTAATGTTATATTTATTTCCTGTGAGTATCTTTCTTTGCATTGTCTATTTTTGTTATTGATTTTTGGAAACAAATTGTTTTTCCTTGTGCCTTGTTTTTTTTTTTTTTATTATGTTTAAGATATTGTGTTCTCTTTGTGAATGTAGTTTTCTGAAGATTTACATATATTATTTTTTACTTATTTGTCATTATTTTCTGGCTGTTCTTAACAGGATGTTTAAATATATAAAGCAGGATATCTCTCAGATATGTAGGTTTTTAAATGTTTAAATAACTATGTAATTATCATTGCTTTGAGATACTTTAGTATTTGAAGCAGTATAATATAAATTCAGAATGTCTTTGTGCAAATAGTGTTCTGTATTACTAAGTATTAATTAGTGAGTTGCAGTGAAAGAGAATGTTATAGAAGAGAACATTTGAAAATATTGGGGCAAGCAAACTGAAATGAACTTACTTTGTTATTTACTTTCTGTGAGCTATTAATATATAAATGAGTTTATGAATCTCAAAGAAAGGGATAAATTATCAGACATTGTTAACTTATTTTCTAACAAAACTTTATACTAATAGAAAAATCTTACCGGATGAAATTCTATGCCATACACTTTGAGTATTAGACTTAGATGAACTTGAGATAACTTCCATCACTTCCATTATGTGAATTGAAATAATTAAATTTAAGATCAAATAAAGGGTCTTGTTAGCAACTGTCTTCCAGTGTATGAACAGTGTTTCAAAGGAAGATACTGACCATCTGTTCTCTTGGTCCGCTGAGAATAAAACAAAAGCATGTGAAACTTATGTTTGAGATAGGGAGATTCAGGCTAGATGTAAGAAACAACTTACTGACATTAAGGGTTGTTCAAACACAAAAAAATTCACTACCAAGGGAATGTATATATATTTTTTCTCTGAACATCAGTAAGAATATGGCAGACAACCATCTGTCGTAGTGGCTCAGTTTGTAGTCCTACCTGAAAGCACAGCACTGGATTATAAAGACTCTGGAGATAACTTCCATTTTATAAAGATGTATACAACTTGGAAATGACAGAGATTAAAAACTGTACTTTAAAAGGATATACTCTAATAAGAGCCCTGGCACCAAAAAGAAATAAAAATAAATTTTTAATGAAGTTTTAATTAAGATTTATATTAATAGATTTAAAATTAAAATGGTAAATTTCTCTCTTTTATTCTACAGACTGTGTTTTAATCCCTTCGTATTGTCTATTTTTAGCTTTTTTATATTCAGTCTCCTTTGTTTTACTTCTTTATTCATTTTATTCTAAATAAGCTTCATTAACATATAATTCACATGCAGAAAATGCATATATTTTAAGCCTATCATTCAAAGATTTTCAGAAATAAGAAACACATGTAACTAGTACCTAAAACATAGTAACCATTTTGTGAAGAAACCCTGGGAAGTTTTTTTTTCTCACACATCCTTATTAACCACTAACCTCCAGGCAGCTAACAATCTGATTTAGATCACTATATCTTTGTTTGACTATCCATTAATCTATTGATGGGAATGTAGGTTATTTTCTGTTCTTGTCTATCATAAGTAAATCAATTCTAAATATATTTATTGTAGAAAAAACTTTGCACATATTTTATCTTGACTTAATCTGATGTCTAGGAGTGGAATTGCCAGTGAATTCATTTTGCTAGTGTTTTTTGAGAATTTTTGCACCTATGTTCATCAAGGATATTGATTTGTAGTTTTTTGTGTTTTTTTTTAAGTTATGTCCTTGTCTGGTTTTGGCATCTGGGTAATTCTGGCCTCATATAATAAGTTAGGAAGAATTATCTCGCTTCCAATATTTTGGAATAGTCTGAGGTAATTGGTGTTAGCTCTTCTTTGAAGTCTGGTAGAATTCAGCACTAACGCCATTCAGTCCTGGGCTTTTATGTTGTTGTTGTTCTTTTTATTACTGATTAAATCTTGTTACTGGTTATTGTTCTGTTTAGATTTTTTTATTTTTTCTTGGTTCCATTTTGGTAGGTTGTGTGTGTCCAGGAATTTGTCCGTTTCTTTTGTTTTCCAATTTTGGAGCATATAGTTGTCTATAGCTATTCTCCTGTAGCAAGAATGGTAGGCTTCTGTGGTAGGATTGTGAACTGCTGAAGATCTCCAGTTTACCTGTTTCCCACAAGCGGAGTCCCTCTTAATTCAGAGCCGATCTTAGCCGGGTCCTTTGTTTCCCTCTCTATGCTGTAATACAGAGTCCGTGTGCCTCAGACGGTCTCTATCAATTCCTTGCTGAATTTGAGTGCTCTCCCCTAGATATTTTATTTGATGTGTGGCTATCTATTTGTGGTTTTGGTCTTCCTTTGTGGTGGAGTCAATAGTTGGGTAAGTTCCCAGTCCTTAACATTCTTGCTCTAACTGTAGCAATTTCCATGAGAGATTGAGGGTGTGGGTGAATAGGGGTGAAGGTGGATAATAGATTTATATCAATAATAGATTCAGTAGAAGAGGCCATACCAATGAAGGTTTGTAGAAGCCTGAAGGGACACACTCATTGCCAGGCCTGGGTAAGGGTATTGGTTTTGGCACCCTCCGACCTAAAACTAGAGCAATTGTTGTTTCCTCTTTATCCTGGCATCAAGGATTGTGAGGATAATTCATCATGAAGATAAAATAACCAAGTCTCTAGGATACCTCCTGACTCTTGGGCAAAGCAATTTCAAAAGGTGCCATACTCATCTCATTAAACGCACAAGTCTCAGTGACTTTCTGTGTCACGGGCTGCCATTAGTATGAGGGACCTGCAAAAAGCCAACAGTAGTCATTGGGAGCAACTCAACTCACAAGATCTTTAACAATTTTGGGTTTTGTTGCTGGAACCATGACCAGTAGGTAGAGTTTGCTTCCCTAGCTTTCTTAGGACTTGTTTGATGTCTAATTTGACACAGTAGACAAACTCGGCTGAGGAGTCAGGGGCTGAAGAGAAGGATCAATGGTACTCATCAAAACTGAGCAGCTATGTAAAAAGTCTCTTAACATTCTCCAAGAGTGTCCCATTATGTTCACTAGCACTTCTCAAGGCCCATTAGCGGGGTTAATGAAGTGCATTGTGGGGCCCTCAGACTCTTGAAAATGATTCTCTAACACCTCCCAGAGAATGCTCCTTGAATTCAGGTCGCACCTCTCAAGTGTCCTGTGTCATCGTCAGATTTTTTGCTTCTCCAGAAAATTATTGTGCTGAATTTACCCACCCTGCTCACTGTGCAAATTTGTTAGAGTGCTGCCGTGTGTGAAGGTTATTTATTAGGACAAGCCAACTGAACGTAACTGTGAAATCTTTATTTACTTCCTGTAATAGTGTAAACAAGGGTCCAAAAAAAGTGACAACCCTTCCAATGTTCCATTTTCCCCATGGAATGGCACAGATCAAGGGTAAGATAGGTCCAAGAAGCTGGTGCAGGGAGTAGGAATTTTCTCACTGTTGAGGGAGGCAAATAGTTTCTGCCGTTTTATGGAGGGAGATCAATAGTTTCTACCGTTTTATGGAGGGAGTGATGGAAAGATGTGGGGGAAGGGTACAACTAGGAAGATGAAAGCATTGAATCAGGTAAAGCAAGTGTCTTCAAGGCTCATAAAGAGAAGGTCTTGGAATAAAAGGTGCCTAGCCTATAAATACAGGTGGGCACATAAGCATGGCTGGGTCAGAAAGGAGTGTTAGGACTGAGTTCTTGTCTGCAAATCCTTCCAGAAACTGCATTGCACTGCCTATTGGAATCATACAATGTAGATTTTTCACAAGATTTTTGGTTGATTCGTTGGGACTTTTAAAATAGACAGTCATGTAATCTATTAAACAAAATTTTATTTCTTCCTTTTCAATGTGTATACTTTTTAAAAATGTGTACACCTTGTATTACATTGTCTCATTGCATTAGCTAAGACTTCCAGTATGATGTTAAATGGGAGTGGTGAGAAGAGACATCTTTGCCTTGAACTTACAAAGAAAGCATCAGATCTTTCACCATTAAATTTGGCATCTGTAATTACTTTTGGGAAATTCTCATCCATTATTGCTTCTCATCCATTATTTATTTGTGATAGGAACATGAAAACTGGATATGTGATTTGGTAAAGAAATTGAGGTAAGTAAGTCCTTTGAATTCTTATTAGTGTTTGCTGGAAACTAGGCTGTATTTCAGAGGCTTTTTCTTCCTCTATGTACACTTTTTTAAATTTTTGTTTTATTTTTTTCATTTTAATAGGTTTATGGGGAATAGGTGGTGTTTGGTTGCATGAATAAGTTCTTTAGTGGTGATTTCTGAGATTTTGGTGCAACCATCACCCAAGCAGCTTACACTGTACTCAAAGTGAACTCTTTTGTCCCTCACCATCCCAACCTTTTTCCCTAAGTCCCCAAAGTCCAATGTACCATTGTTATGCCTTTGTGTCCTCATAGCTTAGCTCCCACATATGAGTGAGAGCAAACCATGTTTGGCTTTCCATTCCTGAGTTACTTTATTTAGAATAATTTTCTTCCGGGTTGCTGCAAATGCCATTATTTTGTTCCTTTTTATGACTGAGTAGGAGTCCATTGAATATATATATACCACATTTCCATGATCCACTTGTTGATTGATGGGCATTTAGGCTGATTCTATATTTTTGCAATTGCAAATTGTGCTACTATAAACATGTGTGTGCAAGTATCTTTTTTATATAATCACTTCTTTTCCTCTGGATAGATACCTCGTAGTGGGATTGCTGGATCAAATGGTAGATCTACGTTTAGTTCTTTAAGGAATTTCCACACTGTTTTTCATAGTGGTTGTACTAGATAACATTTCCACCAGCAGTGTAGAATTTTTCCCTTTTCACTGCATCCATGTCAACATCTATTATTTTTTGATTTTTTGATTATAGCCATTGTATTAGTCTGTTTTCACACTGCTGATAAAGTCATACCTAAGACTGGGCAATTTACAAAGGAAAGAGGATAGAACTCACTGTTAATGGAGAACTCACAGTTCCATCTGACTGGGGAAGCCTCATAATAATAGTGAAAGGCAAGGAGGGGCAAGTCATATCTAAGGTGGATGGCAGCAGGCAAAAAGAGAGATGTGCAGAAAAATTCTCATTTTTAAAACCATCAGATCTGGTGAGACTTATTCACTATCATGAGAACAACATGGGAAAGAGTTGCCCCCATGATTCAATTACCCACCACCGGGTCCCTACCACAGCTCATGGGGATTCAAGATGAGATTTGGGTGGGGATACAGCCAAACCATATTAGCCATTGTTGCAGGAATTAGGTGGTACCAAATTGTGGTTTTAATTTGAATTTCCTGAAAATTCATGATGTTCAGCATTTTTCTACATGCTTGTTGGCCATTTGTATATCTTCCATTGAGAACTGTCTATTCATGTCCTAAGTCCACTTTTTGATGAGATTGTTTGTTTGTTTCTTGTTGATTTGTTTGAGTTCTTTGTAGATTCGGGATATTAGTTCTTTGTTGGATTATAGATTGCAAAGATTTTCTTCATCTCTGTGGATGCTCTGTTAACTCTGCTGATTATTTACGTTGCCGGGAAGAAGCTTTTTAGTTTAACTAAGTTCCATCTATTTATCTTTGTTTTTGTTGCATTTGCTTTGGGTTCTTGATCATGAAATCTTTGCTTAGCCAATGTCTAGAAGGATTTTTTTCCGATGTTATCTTCTAGAATCATTATGGTTTCAGGTATTGGATTTAACTCTTTGATCTACCTTGAGTTGATTTTTGTTAGGGTAAAAGGTGAGGATCCAGTGTCATTCTTCTACATGTGTCTTGCCAATTATCCCAGTCCAATTTACTGAATAGGGTATGTTTCGCCCACTTTATGTTTTTGTTTGCTGTGTCAAAAATCAGTTGGCTGTAAGTATTTGGCTTTATTTCTAGTTTCTCTATTCTGTTCCATTGATCTATGTGCCTACTTTAATATCAGTACTGTGCTGTTTTGGTGACTGTGGACTTTTAGTATCGTTTGAAGTCAGGTAATTGTGTAATGTGATGCCTCCAGATGTGCTGGTTTTCACTTATTCTTGCTTTGGCTATGTTGATTATTTCTTGGTTGCATATGAATTTTAGGATTTTTTTCTAGTTCTGTAAAGAATGATGTTGGCATTTTGATGGGGATTGCATTCAATTTGTAGATTGCTTTTCACTATATGGTCATTTTCACAATATTGATTTTACCCATCCATGAGCATGGCATGTGTTTCCATTTATTTGTTTTGTCTATGATTTCTTTTAGCAGTGTCTTGTAGATTTTCTTGCAGAGGGCTTTCACATTCTTGGTTAGGTATAATTCTAAGTATTTAATTTTTTGGCTGCTATTGTGAAAGAGGTTGAGTTCTTGCTTTGATTCTCAGCTTGGTCACTGTTGTTGTATAAGAGAGCTACTAGTTTGTATACATTAATTTTGTATCCTGGAACATTGCTGAATTCATTTAACAGTTTTAGGAGCTTTTTGGGTTGGTTTTGTAGGTTTTTCTAGATATAATCATATCATCAACAAACAGCAATGGTATGGCCTCCTCTTTACTGATTTAGATACCCTTTATTTCTTTCTCTTGTCTGATTACTCTGGCTAGGACTTCCAATACTATGTTGAATAAAAGTGGTGAAAATGGGCATCCTTGTCTTGTTCCAGAACTCAGGGGGAATGTTTTCAACTTTTCCCTGTTCAGTATGATTTTGTCTGTGGATTTGTCATAGATGGATTTTATTACTTTAAGGTATGTCCCTTCTATGCCAATTTTGCTGAGGGTTTTAATCATAAAGGGATGATAGATTTTGTCAAATGCTTTTCTTCATCTATTGAGATGATCTATGATTTCTGTTTTTCATTTTGTTTATGCATTTTATCGCATTTATTGACTTATATATGTTAAACCATCTCTGTATCCCTGGTATACAACCCATTTGATCCTGGTTGATTATGTTTTTGATATGCTGTTGGATTTGGTTCACCATTATTTTATTGAGGATTTTTACATTTTGTTCATAAGGGATATCAGTCTGTGGTTTTCTTTTTCTGTTATGTCTTTTCTTGATTTTGGTATTAGGATGATACTAGCTTCATAGAATGATTTAAGGAGGATTCCCTCTTTTTCTATCATGTAGAATAGTGTCAATAGGATTAGAGCCAATTTCTCATTGAATGTTTAATAGAACTCAGTGTTTTCTGCTGGATTACATTTCTATATAACTGGGCCTCACATAGAAAAGAAGCAGTAAACACTTCCATAAATAATGTGAACCCCAAATCACTTCTTCACAATATTCAATTCTATATTTGAATTTACAACTAGCTATTTTCTTATACATGAATTCTTAAAATCATTTAGCCAAATGTCTAGATCTTTTACTAAGCTTACTGGATATTTTTATCAAGATAGATATAATTACTTGTTTAAGAAAAAAACATCTATACCCTGTGAGAAAGGTAAGGAGAAGTATAATCTTCCTCCATAAATATAGATTATTATTGTTCCTAGGGTTAATGAGAGAATCAATTCTACTCATAAACATCTGCTCTTATAGTGCATTCATGAAAAAAATTGTAATAGCTAAGATGTTTAAATTATGAAATCTCATATGTAATTCAACCAATACAACATTACATATCTTTGGTTTAGCTATTTTTTTTTTTTCTTGTTCTAGATGTTTAAAAGGGCTATGATTTAAAATATCCAGATTTATTTTGTACTTCGTAAGAATAATCATGTAAACTTAAAGAGTAAACTTTAAGAGTATACTTTAAGAGTAAAAAGAGATTATAATATGTAAACTTTAAGAGTAAAAAGTGAATATAGTAAAATACAGAACACATTTATATTTTACTTTATTCAAGTTAGGGAGATTTAGTAGCTCATATCATATTCTCTCACAAACGCATATTTGCAGTATATCAAGTTTTTAATTGTTTAGGGAGACCAAATAAGGGATAAGCTAACAGTTTTAAATGGATATAAAATTCTATGTAGATATCAACTTTAAAAATGAATCTTTGATGTGTGTCTTCTTTTCGTTTTTGCAATTAATTTTAGCTTTTGAAGCCATTTGGAATTCAATTTAAGCCCACAGAGTATAAAATTATGCATTAACTTGAAGATAGACCCATATTTAGCAAAAACAAGGTTGGAAGATCAACAGGATTCGAGGCAAGTGTTAATTTCAAATGTATAAACTCAACTTTACCAGGGCGTTTAAAACAACTAGCACATTTGTCCCTAATCAAAGGCTTTAATTTAATCATCAGAGACTGTAAGATGCTTTTTAATTCTGCCTCTCATATGGGGCCGACTAGCATTTATTGTCACACAGTTTTAGCAAATACCCACAGATGAATCTAAAATTGAAATCCGAAGACTCTGAGGCTTTATATAAAATTTACCTCTTTGAAGTGAATTGCATTAGGAGCTGGGAAAAAGTGAAGTTAAAACAAAAGTTTTATACCTGGCATTTTTTTGCAATAAGAGGGAAGGGAGTTTCCGATGTGAAAATCCCCTATGTGCACCCAGTGTTAATATGATGTTCTAGATGCATATTCAAAGTGAACAATATCTTGCACAGATTAGTGACAAAGTGAAGTAAACCTAGATCCCTTATCCTTACATTTGTTTCCAATAGTGATCTTCCCTGCTACATTCTAACACACAAATTCTCATAGGCTGTAAAGTAGCACAAAGACATCTTTCCATGTCAATCTATTTGGTTAGTTTCATTATTGAATTAGATTGTCATATATTTTATCTATCCAATTATTAGACAATTAATTATTTATTAGGCTATCCAATTATTAGACAATTAATTAAATTTTCAGTTGTAATCTGTGGAACCAATTTTACTCTCATCATATTGATTAGACTAAAGTCTTCAGTTATATCAAAATATTGGAGAGTAGAATACTAGTCAAAACTGTTTTATAAACATTCTTATTAATCATCAAATAATTTATATGAATATGTATTATATTTCCTATTATAAGGAAGGATATTTTTTCAACATGAGGCAGCTTCAAATGGTTGGCAATCAATGCTCTTGATTGCTGATGCACTGAATTTCTATAAATGCAATCATTAGTGCTCCCATGAACTCTTACTGGTTTCTTCATCTTCTAACTCTACTGACATTTCACTTGCTTTCCTATAAATTTTGGAATTGTTGAAGATACTTCAGAAACACCTTGAATCCAGTAGTGTTTTCAAGTGGGACAATGCTTTTACCGTATGAATGTATTTTAGAATTCTCCTTAAGGAACAAAGATTATTACCACACACCCACAAAACAATGTTTTGCATGAAGTATAATATCTAATGCATTTCAACAGGACTTGTATCTTGATTGATATAGAGATACTTTAGAATAGCATTACAAAAGGAAACCTCCAGGAACATGCTTCACTTAGCAGCTACAGTTTCAATTTCCTTTTCAACTATTTACATTTATGAATCTGGTAGAAAACAATAACTCTGCTCACATTTACAATGAGCTCTTTTATTCATTAGTTACATTGGGTGAACAATGTTTTATGATTTGCTCAGCCACTTGCATTGTACAAATGAACAAACAGATAAAGAAAATGTAAATAGCACTAGAAAAAGTCATATATTAAAGAATAAGCATGGATAAATAACATGAAAAATTCTTTAGGCTGCTCAATGCATTTACCTGAGGATGTTAGTACATAGTTAACATATAACTCAATCACTTTTATGTTCTTAATGAGAAAAACACATTTTGAAAAGTAAGATTATGCTTTGATTTTTTTTGTCTTTAGTTTTATATAATTATGTCTTGGAGGACTTTTATTATTTGTGATATAAAAATATACATCTTTTTAATCTTAAAGTTTTATTTTACCATTTTATTTACTTGATGCTTATAAAATTTTTCCTCTTATGAATCAAAAATTGCTGTTTATTATATTGATTCTTTTTTAGACAATATTCTTTCACAGAAATATTTGATTATTCTTAGATTTATTCTAAATTATAATTTTTTACATTATTTTAGAAAACATATGTATCATATTTAATATAGGCCAGTGGAAATAATTATATATATTTATAGCAAAATATTAACTCTAGAACTCAGTTTTTAAAGTCAAAAGCATTAATTGAGAACATACTGTATCACTGAAATAAGCAGTAAGGCCTAGACCATGAATGACAAATATGACAAATTCAATAAAAATAATACTAAGCATATTGCATGAACTGTAAGAATGAAATACTAAGTAAAATTCCATTGCCATTTTATCTATTATTTGATAAGTATGCTTTCCAATGTATCAGAATAAATATTACCTATAGTATTTCCATTCTCTGTTTAACTAAGGTGAAGTATAAATGTGACTTATTGGGTTCTGGTTAGGGAGCCCAGAAGCACTGTGCCCAGATTCTTAATAGATTTACTTTAGCTAAGACCCTGTTGGAAAAGAGAACCTTAAATACAATTTTCTATATAATACATTGTTTTTAAATTTCTGGTTTATAAGTTGAGTTGCCTAGTCTTTTCTACCTTATCTTCAGTCACCTTTTGAAGACCTTTTATTTTATTAGAGATGTTTCTTATTTTTAAGCCACAGGTTTTCTTTTAACACACACTGCAATAAAACTGACTAAATAATTCCAAAGAGTTAATGTTGTTCAAAAAATATTCTGAAGGCTTTCTTCATATATTTATATCCTCTGAAAATTAACATAAAATAGTCTCAAACTTGCAATATAAACTGCTAAAAATAAAAATGGAATGTACAATGTATAATGATGTAAGTTCCAGCATGTATTATTAGTTTGATTTACTACTAAACCTCATCCTTTCTGCTCTTATTAATATTGTGTATAATATCTACTACATCCATTTAATACAAGAGGAAACTTTAAATTCATGAATTTCAAATTACAACTCATTTAAATCTCATAGAATTACAAAGGAATGAGCCATAAGCCCAAGTCTTTCTAACTGGCCCACGAATAACATTATCTTCTTTAATGGTCAGTACACATAAGGTATGGAAATGTAATTATTCCCTTGAGTTCTCTACAGTTCAGGCATCCAGACGATAGGCTATAAAATAGACCATATTTGCTCTTTGCCACAGATCTTTCTTCACTGTGATAGAGTTGGCCAAAAGTTCCTATAGTTATATTCTTTTTCACATCCAGATATTGTACAGTAAGTTTGCATACAAAAATATATATAATGTATCCTATCATAATTTCAAAAGACTTAAAATCCAGCACACCCTGATAAAAATAAAAATAGATGAAATGCAAAAGGTGCTTTAGGAAGCTAATCATTTATTCTAGTTGAGAATTACCCAAAGAATTTGCATAGCAAGCACAGAATGTTGTGAAAATTAAGTCAGTTTTATAGGCTACATAATTATTATTAGTGTGCTATTATAGAGAACATTTCAGTACTTACTCAGTTGATTCTGTTATTGTCTGTTCCCACTGATACTGCAGCCATCTATGAAAGAGACTAAATCATTCAATATGGCTCTAGTCCTGCCACAGAAAATACTTGCTGCCCGGCAACACTCTTTCACAGAGGAGCTGGAAGAATTCTAAATGAGAACGTTTTTTGTTTTTATTTGGCAGCATTTGCATTTGGCATAAAATAGGTGAATACCTGACAGTGGCTGATGCCTTGACAACCAGTCTTATAAATATCACACAGAACAACCTCTCTGGACAGAAAAAGGACATGTTAATTGGCACCTCTGTGGAAAACTGTATGGAGATTTCTTGATTTCTCCAATAACTAAAAGTAGAACTACCAGTTAATCTAGTAATTCAACTATTGGGTATCCACCCAAAGGAAAATAAATCAATATACAAAAAAAGCTACCTGCACTTGTTTGTTTATCTCAGCACTATTCATAACAAAGTCATGAAATCAACCTAAATATCTATCAATGGATAATTGGATAAAGAAAATAGAATATATATATATATATACACACACACACACACACACACACATATATACACACACACATATGCATGTGTGTGTATGTATATTATTCTTAGATATATATGTGTGTATATGTGTGTGTGTGTGTGTATATATATATATATTTAATACTATGCAGCCATAAAAAATAATAAATAGTAGCTTTTGCAGCACCATGCATGGAACTGGAGGCCACTATCCTAAGTGAAATAACTCAGAAACAAAAAGTCAAATGCTACATGTTCTCTCTCATAAGTAGAACCTAAACAGTGAGTCCAGATGGACATACAGAGTGGAATAACACACATGAGAGCCTCCAAAACCTGTGAGGGTGGGAGGAGAGAAGATTGAAAAATTACCTATTGGGTACAAGAGTTATTATTCCCATGATGGATATACTGGAAACCTAGACTTCACCACTAGGCAATATAGCCATGTAACAAAACTCCACTTATTCTATTAATTCTTTTTTTTTTTTTTTTTTAAGTGTGGAGAAATGCTGTCAATACAAACTCACCCCAGGGGAGACCAGGCCCAAAACTTTAATTGTCATGTGGAAATATTGTTGTTTAGATAGCTGGGTATAACAATACACAAATATTGCTTCCACTTACATTTTGTTTAACTGACAGAATATTTTAGTTGAAGTTAAATTAAATCGCATTAAAGAAAACATTATATATTAACTAATCATCTTTACCAATATTACAACCAGAAAACTACCAATAATATTTGATGCAATTCTGTTTTTAATACTGAAATTTTCATTACCACAGAAATGAATAAAATTTTGCCAAGTATAATTTCATGAACTGCTTCTTTTTGGGTCCTTTAGAGTCTCTCTCTTTCTCTCTCTCTCTCTTACATTCCCTTGATCCTTAATCATCTTCTTTTCCTTTTACTAAATTAAAATAAAAATACTCACTAAACCAAAAAAAAATATTTTTTTACAAAATAATTTATACTTATTTTTGTGAAACCGGAATATTTGCAAAAGCAAAACAATAAAGAAAAACTAAAGAAAAAAAGATTATATATATATATATACACACACATGCATATATATATACATGTATATATATACATATATAAATATATGTGTGTATATATGTATATATACACACACACATACACATATGCACACACACACATATGTATATATATATATGTGACCCTTGAACAACATGAGTTTCAACTGTGTGAGTTCACTTATAAAGGTTTTTTTTTGTTTTGTTTTGTTTTTTCAACAAATACAGCCCACTCTATACCAGCTGTTCCTCCTCCGCAAACAAAGGCAGATAGAAAATACAGTACTCATCGGCTTTTCATTCTACAAATATAGAGGACTGACTTTTCCTTAAGTGGGTTCTGCAAGGCTGACTTCAGAGTGGGCTTGATTATGCACAGATTTTGGTAATCTGGTGGGGTCCTGGAACCAATACCTCTCAAATACAGGCATATCACTCTGTGTGTGTGTGTGTGTGTGTGTTTGTGTGTGTGGGTGTGTGACCATGTGTATATCAGTATGCAGAGATAAGAATTATCAAGTTGTGAATACCTTATAAACTTAAAATTATGCCGATTTGTAAATCTCTTATGTAACTCATTAGTGCACATATTTTGTTCCTTGTATTTGCAGAGATGCTTTGTTCTGTACTTTTGCAGAGATAGCATTTTGGAAATACTATGATGTTTAGTCGCTTTCATTATTTGTTATAGATGGCAATATAGTTATTGCCATCTATAACAGAAAATAATGAAACTTGGACAATCTATCTATTGAGTGTAATATAAAATATTTGGGTGATGGGTATACTAAAAGCCCAGACTTCACCACTATATGATACATCCATGTAACAAAACTGCATTTTTACTTTTTAATCTATAAAAATGGCTTTAAAAAAAAAGCACAAGAAAATGTTCTGGGTGTTAACTTTATCCTATTACTGTTTTACATGGGTTACAGGGCTACAATATTTTCCAAAACATGTTCTCTTCTACATTTGATATTATTACATGTTTCTGTTGTTAAATAAAGCCTCATTTTTTAAAAACATCATAGAGCATAAGACAGTGAACTGTCTTTTAGTTACACTTTAAAAAATACTCACTGCCGCTGCTTTTCTAACTCGATATTCTCCATCTGTGTAATCAGTCCTTTACACTGGTTCCCGTCTCTGTACTGAAATGGCATGGTTCAATGAGTTTATAGTCAACTTCACCTGTTGGCAGGAAAAGAATAAATTTAGGCTGAGTGTAGCCTGAAAAAAAGTTCCCAGCCATGCTGAAGCTATTGAATTGGTGATACTTCATATGTCACATTACACATTATCAAACATCCCTGCTGGCTATAGCAGCCCATGACTCTGCCACTCAAGAATTCGTTATGTGATGTGTAAAAACATCATGAATTATTTGCAGTAATTTTGTCCTATCTATGCTTCTGCCATTGCTATTGCAAATGATTAATGTTGCTTCGATTGAGGGTATGGTCTGAAACTTCAGTCTAGGATTGCCATTTGAGTCTTAGGAAAAAAACGTGTTTTTTTTGTTTTTTTTTTTTTTAATGTTTTAAATATTATGTTATCCAAATGCTTAGGTAATGTTTAACCAAGTTAATTAGATTTTGGAGAATATTAGAATAAACTGGATATTGGTGATTCATAGACAATAGACACCATGAATAGAATATCACCAGTGTTAAAAATGTAAATTATGAGAGAGGTGTATATTTTTCTGGTGTTTGAGTATCACCTAAGTTGCAAAGTTGACAATACTTGAATGGTACTGTGTTTTTATGATATAAATTCCGCCAGCTACTTTTTATTATTAATTTTAGAGCACAACTGAAGTTTTCAAGTTGAAAACGTAACTCACTGAGCCATAGGGCTCTGGGAACTTCTTGGTCATAAGAAAGAGCATGGATAGTGTATGGATGAATTCAAAAGAGAGGAATCATACATACTCTGTGCAGCACTGTGGACCACTTTGTTCACCAAAGAGGCTATTCAAGTCTGTGATTTCCGTCATGGGTAGCAACTACCCAGGGCCAGTGTCACAGGCAGTAACGGAATTTACCAAGACAGTTGTAGGTAAAGAAAGACATATTTATTAAAGAAAGTATGAAAATGCATTGCAAGATTGTAATGGGGAGCACAGCAGAGAAGGGGATGTCTACAAAGGGAGAAGGGCTGGAGGGGAGTTAACAGGGTTGTTTGGGTGACAGCTACGTGCAGAATGAGGTCTTGCTGCTAGGACCATGCATGGAAGGATGTCATTGTGCCCACGAGTTGTTTGTGATTAGTCATCTTTCAGAACTGTTGTTCATTGTTCTCCTCTGCTGGGGTCCTCCCCATCCTGGGACCCTTCCTTGTTGTCGCTTACTTATCCTATCAGGACTCCAAAACTTCCTTTTCATTTCCACCACTACTGTGCTGTGTACATTCTCATGCTCTCAGTTCTGGTCTTCTGGAATATGTTATTGAAGTATGTTCTTGCCCTCAAAGTCTCTATTACTTACTTATTTTAACTAAAGCCATTCTACATACAATAACAAAAATTATTCTGCTAAAGCAGACTTCAATCTATTTTCTAGTTCAGAATAGAGGCCCCAGAAGTTTACGAGAGTTTGGATTCCTTGTGAAAATGATGACTTTTTATTATCTGTTAATTTCTTATCTGTGAAGCATTATCTCAACTATTCCCTTCATCAAACATCTCTCACACTGGGAAATCTGTCTTTCCCTGCACAGTACATGCATTTTCACAACACTTTTGGGAAACTCTGTTTTTTATTTTTTTATTTTATTTTTCCCATTCATCAACTGCTCAACAACAAATGTGTTCTATTCTTTAGAGTATAACTTAATTTTCCCAACCTGAAATAATCTCATTCTCATTTTAATTTTCTCATAGCATCATGCATGTTCATCTTTGAATCTTCAGAATCTATTGTTATACCCTGAACCTCTTTGCTCAATTAATTTTTGTTGACTTGGAAATGAATGTGTAGTTTACCATAATAATAATTGGAGTAATCCTATGCATTTTCAGATATAAATATGTTTCATCAGATTCTGTATTAAAACTTATATTTTTACTGCCATTTTGTAATGTAGTTTATTTGCAAACTAAAAATAAGTATTTCCAAAGACAAAAGACGGCCAATTCTGAGTGTATGAAATAATAAAATATATGAAGTGGCATAAAGCTTTTAAGTGTATAAAATTTAATACTTTAATAAAATGTTATTATAGTATTCATTTTAAGTAAATAATTTAAAATATATTTTCTAAGTTTTTTCTTCATTGTTTTAAAAATAGATGCCAAATATCTGTTAGCTTTTTTTATAGCTCACTGTTTTATTCTCTACTTTTTCTGGGTGTCAGGATGTCTATCAGCTTGCTTGTTAAGATTCACCACACGACTAACTTTCCTTATCTAATACACAGTCTGCATATGGTGATGATATTTGTGGGAAATGCCTGAAAGATATTCCACCTCGCCCTCCCACCCTTATGTTACTGCGTCCTTCAAATAACATGATAGCCAGAGCTGCAGAACAATGCAACAGATGCTCCCCCTCACAAACTAACTAAAAGGAAAAAATTCTAGAATACTGTCGGCGATATAATCTCAATTTATGTTCAAAATAATCACAATTTATGTCCAAAATAATCATCATGCTAATTAATAATTACCTCATAGGAAAATGGTGCAAATAGAGAAACAATAAGCAATTTCTCATTTTAGATAGAGATCCATGCATTTTTCAGTCCCAGGACTTAGGTTGGAATTGTGATAGCTGGCAGTAGAATGCAAAATTCAAGGGAGAGAGAATAGGAGCAAAATTTAGAGCACTGCCTCAAAAGATGATGCTAAAAACTAATATACTTGGAAGAAAGTGAAATGGAAATACTATAATCAAAAGCACACATTTTAAGCAGAAACATGGAATAAGTTATTTAAGGTAAGTAATATATATTAGAATATTATTTTATTCATTCCATCTCTAGTTTATTCACTTAACAAGCATTTACTGATTATTATATTCTAAGCACCACGCCAGTTGCCAGCATAACTAATGCAAAAGAGATGTGTCACTACCTCTTTGAATCTCATAGTTTAATATAAAATATAAATGTAATAAAAATACAGGAAATTTTGGTGCAAAATGTACATATTGAAAATATATGCCTACAGATGAGGAAGAGAGGAATCAGTGGACAGATTCAAGAAATATGCAGCACTTACTTGTCTCTTGAATGATAGATATGAGCTTGCCAACCGGATAAGGGAAGATGAACATTTCAGACAAAACATACTGCACATTCTTAACGTTATCACAGAGTTAGAATGTAGAAAACTGCATATATAATTTGTTCATATGTGCAAAAATGTGCTTCGTTTGTATCACTATCTTATGCTTATTAAAATATTTAATTTCTGTTGAACCATTTATTTATCTAGCATCTCTCAGTTATCTGATCTTGGTTCTGTGTACTGATTTTACTATGCTAGGTAGGGATAGCAAGTTGCAAATTGCATTTCTCAGACTTCTTTGCCAAATGGCTTCTACTTAGAAGAAATACACTATTGAGAGCAAAAAAACTAATGATATAAGCAAAAAGATACATTATCTCAAAGCATTATCTTAAATGAAAGACATCAGACTCAAAATTTACATACTACATGATTCCAGTCATGACATTCTGGAAAAGACAAAAACTAGTGGTGGAGTGAGGATGGAATGAAGAGGAGATTAGTGATTGCCAGGGACTTGGTGTAGGGGTAGCCTTGAACTAAAACAAGGCGCAGTGTAAAGAGATTTTAAATCCAAGAGAATTGTCCTCTAAGATGAATTTGTTGGTGGTAACACTATTTCAGGTATTTGTCAGAATTTACAATACTGGGCAACAAAACAGTAAATTTTCATCTAATTTTTTTAAAAAGGTAAATAAAATTAAAATGATCAGTGTATACTTGTTCATTGTAAAGCTTGTTCAACTTGGAATATGTTCAAATTTGTGTAATCATGTAATGAAATGTTTAGAATGAAATATAAACAGACAGAGTGAAGAAGGGGATAGACAGACGGAGAGAGGAAGGAGAATGAGGAGGAAGGGAGGGAAGGAAAGAGGAGGGCTGGAAAGTACAAGAGAGAAGAGGAGAGGAGAGAATAATTAGAATATTATCTTGAGGGTGACCAAAGGTATAAAATCTACAGAACTTTAAAGAATTGGTTGATGCTATAGTTACAGAACAGCTTGCCTATTCCGTTAACATTGTTTCTACATTTACTGCATTTGAGAAGTTATATCTGTGGCTCATGATGAGATGTTCTACCCAGATTTCCCATTAAGTCCTCAGTGAAATTTATGTTACTTAACAGGAATTGCGTCTCCCAGGGCCCCTTCTCTTTACCACATTCTACTCATCCAATGTCTTCTTAACATAATATAAATGTCTAGTCTCATCCAATTTGGGATAATTCTGAATGGCCATCCTAGTTTCAGAGGAAGAAACTGAGGTCTTTGTTGAGATTACAGCATCATCCAGTTTCTTACTCTGTCTACTGCTGATTCCTTCCTTTTCTATTCCTTCTAAAGATGGGAAGTACAGTAGCACTCCTCGATAAACTTCACACATACTAATCTAATCTCCATCTGAGAGTCTACTTTCCAGCTAATCCAGTCTATGATAATTCCCAAATCAAGAAAAATAAAGCTACTTCCCTTATAGTAAACTGAATAATTAAACATATAGAGCTACTCTAAAAAACAGTAAGAAGCAGAAGTTGGAGAATATCCAAAAACTATATTTAAAAAGCCACCCTTTTAAAATAGATATTTTAAAAAACAATTACCTTAATTTCATCCTTGAAAATTATTTTAGTTAATTCTCAGCATTTGTTTCAATTATAAAATTATTCTTTTATTTATTTGTTTATTTATTTACTTTTTGAGATAGAGTCTCTCACTCTGTCACCCAGGCTGGAATACAGTGGCTCGATCTCAGCTCACTTTAACCTCTGCCTCCCCAGTTTAAGCAATTATTCTGCCTCAGCTTCCCAGGTAGCTGGGGTTACAGGCATGTGCTACCACACTCGGCTATTTTTTTTTTTTTTATTTTTAATAGAGACAGGGTTTCACCATGTTGGCCAGGCTGGCCTTGAACTCCTGACTTCAAGTCATGTGCCCCTCTCAGCCTCCTAAAGTGTGAGCCACTGTGCCTATCCTGAAAAAAAAAAACCAAAAAACAAAAAACATTATTCTTAATTGCAATTAGGACTTTATTATAATTTTTTCCATAGGACTTTTTTTCAACAACAAAATATTATAGAATCAATTTCAGTGGATTACAGCCTTAAATTTATTTCCTAAGAATACTCACAAAACATTGAATAAAATGTTTGCTCTAATATATTACTATTGAAAACTTGTTTGAATTGCAATTTAAAATTTATTATTACTGTATAAAATATAATAACTGAAAAAATCTGAATAAGTAATGTAAGTTACCTCAGCAAAATTTACAAGTATTAATTGTTTTCTGTTAAGAAGAAAAAGTTAATGCCCTTAATATTTGGAGATTGGTTTACTGTAGTTGCAATATGAATGTTTATAAGTAAAGATTCTCAGTCTTAAAGAATGTACTGTTTGAAGAATTAAGACAGAAGAAAATGTCTGATTGTTCTGAATACTCATGATAAATAATTAAAATGATAAAAAATGTTTACATAAAAATATCAATATATTGGATTATGAGTGGGGTAGGCAGGGATGAGGAAGGAGACTAAAATAAATTACTTGGGAAAAGAAGAAACAAATTCGTAAAGAGAGGTGGTAACACTTTGTCAGAAGATAGCTTGAGGCAAAATAGGTGAAAATCACAAAGAGGCAAGAAGCACAGAAAGGGAAACAAAATTGCAGAGGAATAGCAAAAGCAAAGGCTTAATAGTTATTCTGCGTGGGACATGTTGACAGCATGCCAAAAGAATTAGGATCTCATCAGTCTGGAGGCCTAAAGACTGTGTAGAGGAGGAAAAAACAGATAAATGGAGTCTATAAAGAAAGTCAAGAACAAACTGATTTTGAAGGGAATATTATGTTCCTGCCAAAATCCCTTGACTCAAAAAAGAAAAGACAGATGATCCCTCCTGTTACATGACAGTTGGGTCATAATCTCTGTTTTATTCAGAGATAAGAATGAAACTATTTTTAAGTCAATCCATAGAAGATCTAGGACACCATCTATCCATCAAGAGAAAGGTTGACCCTTTACTGAAAAAGAAATCTTGAAACAGTAATCATGGACTATCTCTTTAGAACTAAAAAAAATGAGAATATTGAAATAGTCCTGATAAATATTTATTTTATGTGTGATTTAAGCAGTGCATCTAAGCATTTGAATTATTGACTTGACCTCTTAAATTCTCAAATGCAATAAAAGCTCTCTTAGCCAACTTTTATTTAACTGACTTACCTGATGAACTGACACTTTCATTTAACACAGCTGACACCCATAACTCACCTATTCTAAAATAAATACACACATTTCTGCTCCCACCATTTTATGTTACCAACCTTAGTTGTGTTTGTTCTCCAATTTATTTATCACACTAGTATCTAAAATTGTAATCACACAATATTGTATAATTGTAGTAATACAAATATATACTAAGCTGAATAGAAAGAAAAGGATGTAAAGAATTGTTTTATGGGGAGGAGGGGCAGTTCCAAGATGGCCGAATAGGAACAGCTCCAACTACAGCTCCCAGCGTGAGAGACGCAGAAGACGGGTAATTCCTGCATTTCCAACTGAGGTACAGGGTTCATCTCACTGGGTCTTGTCAGACAGTGGGGGTAGGACAGTGGGTGCAGCCCAGAGCACCAGCTGAAGCAGGGCAAGGCACTGCCTCACCCAGGAAGTGCAAGTTATCAGGGAATTCCCTTTTCTAGCCAAGGGAAGCTGAGACAGATGGCAGCTGGAAAATCGGGTGACTCCCACCCAAAAACTGTGCTTTTTCAATGGTCTTAACAAATGGCACACCAGGAGATTATATCCCACACTTGGCTTGGAGGGTCCCACATCCACACAGCCTCGTTTATTGCTAGCAGATCAGTCTGAGATGGAACTGCAAGGCGGCAGCTAGTCGGGGGGAGGGGTGCCTGCAATTGCCTAGGCTTGAGTAGGTGAACAAAGTGGCCCAGAAGCTTGAACTTTGTGGAGCCCACTGCAGCTCAAGGAGGCCTGGCTGCCTCTGTAGACTCCACCTCTGCGGGCAGGGCATAGCTAAACGAAAGGCAGCAGAAACCTCTGTAGACTTAAATGTCCCTGTCTGACAGCTTTGAAGAGAGCAGTGGTTCTCCCAACACGGAGTTTGAGATCTGAGAATGGACAGACTGCCTCCTCAAGTGGGTCCCTGACCCCTAAGTAGCCTAACTGGGAGGCACTCCCCAGTAGGGGCAGACTGACACCTCACACGGTTAGGTACTCCTCTGAGACAAAGCTTCCAAAGGAAAGATCAGGCAGCACCATTGGCTGTTCAGCAATATTCACTGTTCTGCAGCCTCCACTGCTGATATCCAGGCAAACAGGGTCTGGAGTGGACCTCCAGCAAACTCCAGAAGACCTGCAGCTGAGGGTCCTGACTGTTAGAAGGAAATCTAACAAACAGAAAGGATATCCACAACAAAACCCCATCAGTACATCACCAACATCAAAGACTAAAGGCAGATAAAACCACAAAGATGGGGAAAAAACAGAACAGAAAAGCTGAACATTCTAAAAATCAGAGCGCCTCTCCCCCTCTAAAGGAACTCAGCTCCTCGCCAGCAACGGAACAAAGCTGGACAGAGAATGACTTTGACAAGTTGAGAGAAGAAGTCTTCAGATGATCAAAATTCTCCAAGCTAAAGGAGGAAGTTTGAACCCATCACAAAGAAGCTAAAAACCTTGAAAAAAGATTAGATGAATGGCTAACTAGAATAACCAGTGTAGAAAAGTCCTTAAACGACCTGATGGAGCTGAAAACCATGGCACAAGAACTACATGACACATGCACAAGCTTCGGTAGCCGATTAGATCAACTGGAAGAAAGGATATCAAATGAATGAAATGAAGCAAGAAGAGAAGTTTAGAGAAAAAAAAGAATAAAAGGAAATGAACAAAGCCTCCAAGAAATATGGGACTATGTGAAAAGGCCAAATCTACCTCTGATTGGTGTACCTGAAAGTGATGGGGAGAATGGAACCAAGTTGGAAAACAATCTACTGGATATTATCCAGGAGAACTTCCCCAACCTAGCAAGGTAGGCCAACATTCAAATTCAGGAACTACTGAAAATGCCACAAAGGTACTGTTTAGGAAGAGCAACTCCAAGACACACAATTGTCCGATTCACCAAAGTTGAAATGAAGGAAAAAAATGTTAAGGGCAGCCAGAGAGAAAGGTCAGGTTACCCACAAAGAGAAGCCCATCAGACTAACAGAGGATCTCTTGGCAGAAACTCTACAGGCCAGAAGAGAGTGAGTGCCAATATTCAACATTCTTAAAGAAAAGAATTGTCAACCCAGAATTTCATATCCAGCCAAACCAAGCTTCATAAGTGAAGGAAAAATAAAATACTTTACAGACCAGCAAATGCTGAGAGATTTTTGTCACCACCAGGCCTGCCCTACAAGAGCTCCTGAAGGAAGCACTAAACATGGGAAGGAACAACCGGTACCAGCCACTGCAAAAACACGTCAAATTGTAAAGACCATCGATGCTAGGAGGAAACTGCATCAACTAATGAGCAAAATAACCAGATAACATCAAAATTACAGGATCAAATTCACACATAACAATATTAACCTTAAATGTAAATGGGCTAAATGCCTCAATTAAAAGACACAGACCGGCAAATTGGATAGAGTCAAGACCCATCAGTTTGCTGAATTCAGGAGACCCATCTCATGTGCAGAGACACACATAGGCTCAAAATAAAGGGATGGAAGAAGATCTACCAAGCAAAGGGAAAACAAAAAAGAAGCAGGGGTTGCATTCCTAGTCTCTGATAAAACAGACTTTAAACTAACAAAGATCAAAAGAGACAAAGAAGGTCATTGCATAATGGTAAAGGGATCAATTCAACAAGAAGAACTAACTATCCTAAATATATATACACCCAATACAGGAGCACCTAGATTCATAAAGCAAGTCCTTAGAGACCTACAAAGAGACTTAGACTCCCACACAAAAATAATGCAAGACTTTAACACCCCACTGTCAACATTAGACACATCAACAAGACAGAAAGTTGACAAGCATATCCAGGAATTGAACTCAGCTCTGCACCAAGCAAGCTTAATAGACATCTACAGAACTCTCCACTCCAAAACAACAGAATATACATTCTCCTCAGCACCACATTGTACTTATTCCAAAACTGACCACAAAGTTGGAAGTAAAGCACTCCTCAGCAAATGTAAAAGACCCAAAATTATAACAAACTGTCTCTCTGACCCAGTGCAATGAAACTAGAACTCAGGATTAAAAAACTCACTCAAAACCATTCAACTACATGGAAACTGAACAATCTGCTCCTGAATGACTACTGGGTACATAACAAAATGAAGGCAGAAAGAAAGATGTTCTTTGAAACCAGTGAGAACAAAGACACAACATATCAGAATCTCTGGGACACATTTAAAGCAGTGTGTAGAGGGAAATTTATAGCACTAAATACCCACAAGAGAAAGCAGGAAAGATCTAAAGTTGACACCCTAACATCACAATTCAAAGAACTAGAGAAGCAAGAGCAAAAACATTGAAAAGCTAGCAGAAGGCCAGAAATAACTAAGATCAGAGCAGAACTGAAAGAGATAGAGACACAAAAAACCCTTCAAAAAATCAATGAATCCAGGAGCTGGTGTTTTGAAAAGATCAACAAAATTGATAAACTGCTAGCAAGACTAATAAAGAAGAAGAGAGAGAAGAATCAAATAGACTTGATAAAAAATGATGAAGGGGATATCACCACCAATCCCCAGAGATACAAACTACCATGGGAGAATACTATAAATACCTCTACATAAATAAAGTAGAAAATCTGGAAGAAATAAATAAATTCCTGGACTCCAAAGACTAAATCAGGAAGAAGTTCAATCCCTGAATAGACCAATAACAGGCTCTGAAATTGAGGCAATAATTAATAGCCTACCAACCAAAAAATGTCCAGGACCAGACAGATTCACAGCCAAATTCTACCAGAGGTACAAGGAGGATCTGGTACCATTCCATCTGAAACTATTCAAATCAATAGAAAAAGAGGGAATCCTCCTTAATTCATTTTATGAGGTCAGTCTCACCCTGATACCAAAGCCTGGCAGAGACAAAACAAAAAACAGAGAATTTTAGACCAATATCCCTGATGAACATTTATGCAAATATCCTCAATAAAATACTGGCAAACCGAATCCAGCAGCACATCAAAAAGTTTATCCACCATCAAGTGGGCTTCATCCCTGGGATGCAAGGCTGGTTCAACATATGCAAATCAGTAAACATAATCCAGCATATAAACAGAACCAAAGACAAAAATCATATAATTATCTCAATAGATGCAGTAAAGGCCTTTGACAAAGTTCATCAGCCCTTCATGCTAAAAACTCTCAATAAATTAGGTATTAATGGGACATATCTCAAAATAATAGCTATTTACGACAAACCCACAGCCAATATAATACTGAATGGGCAAAAACTGAAAGTATTCCCTTTGAAAACTGGCACAAGGCAGGGATATACTCTCTAACCATTCGTATTCAACATAGTGTTGGAAGTTCTGGCCAGGGCAATCAGGCAGGAGAAAGAAATAAAGGATATTCAATTAGGAAAAGAGGAAGTCAAATTGTCCCTGTTTGTAGGTGACATGATTGTCTATTTAGAAAACCTCATCATCTCAGCTCAAAATCTCCTTAAGCTGGTAAGAATCTTTAGCAAAATCTCAGGATACAAAATCAATGTGCAAAAATCACAAACATTCTTATATACCAATAACAGACAAACAGAGAGCCAAATCATGAGTGAACTCCCATTCACAATTGCTTCAAAGAGAATAACATACCAGGAATCCAATTTACAAGGGATGTGAAGGACCTCTTCAAGAAGAACTACAAACCACTGCTCAACAAAATAAAAGAGGACACAAACAAATGGAAGAACATTCCATGATCATGGATAGGAAGAATCAATATCATGAAAATGGTGATACTGCCCAAGGTAATTTATAGATTCAATACCATCCCCATCAAGCTACTAATGACTTACTTCACAGAATTGGAAGAAACTATTTTGAAGTTCATATGGAACCAAAAAAGAGCCCTCATTGCCAAGTCAATCCTAATCCAAAAGAGCAAAGCAGGAGGCATCACACTACCTGACTTCAAACTATACTACAAGGCTATAGTAACTAAAACAGCATGGTGCTGGTACCAAAACAGAGATATAAACAAATGGAACAGAACACAGCCATCAGAAATAATACCACACATCTACAACCATCTGATCTTTGACAAATCGAACAAAAACAAGAAATGGGGAAAGGATTCCCTATTTAATAATTGGTGCTGGGAAAACTGGCTAGCCATATGTAGAAAGCTGAAACTGGATCCCTTCCTTACACTTTATACCAAAATTAATTCAAGATGGATTGAAGACTTAAATGTTAGACCTAAAACCATAGAAACCCTAGAAGAAAACCTGGGCAATACCATTCAGGACATAGGCATGGGCAAGGACTTTATGAATAAAACACCAAAAGCAATGGCAACAAAAGCCATAATTGACAAATGGGATCTAATTAAACTAAAGAACTTCTGCACAGCAAAAGAAACTACCATCAGGGTGAACAGACAACCTATAGATTGGGAGAAAATTTTTGCAATCTATTCATCTGACAAAGGGTTAATATCCAAAATCTACAAATAACTCAAACAAATATACAAGAAAAAAACAAACAGTTCCATCTAAAGTGGGCAAAGGATATGAACAGACACTTCTCAAAAGAAGACATTTATGCAGCCAACAGACACATGAGAACATTCTTATCATCACTAGCCATCAGAGAAATGCAACAAAACCACAATGAGGTACCATCTCACACCAGTTAGAATGGCAATCATTAAAAAGTCAGGAAACAACAGGTGCTGGAGAGGATGTGGAGAAATAGGAACACTTTTACATGGTTGGTGGGACTGTAAGCTAGTTGAACCATTGTGGAAGACAGTGTGGTGACTACTCAAGGATCTAGAACTAGAAATACCATTTGACCCAGCCATCCCATTAATGGGTATATACCCAAAGGATTATAAATCATGCTACTATGAAGACATATACACACATATGTTTATTGTGGCACTGTTCACAATAGCAAAGACTTGGAACCAACCCAAATATCCATCAATGATAGACTGGATTAAGAAAATGTGGCACATATACACCATAGAATACTCTGCAGCCATTAAAAAGGATGAGTTCATGTCTTTTGTAGGGACATGGATGAAGCTGGAAACCATCATTCTCAGCAAACTATCGCAAGGACAAAAAACCAAACACCACATGTTCTCACTCATAGGTGGGAACTGAACAATGAGAACACTTGGACACAGGAAGGGGAGCATCACACACCGGGGCCTGTCATGGGGTGGTGGGGGAGGGGGGAGATAGCATTAAGAGATATACCTAATGTAAATGATGAGTTAATGGGTGCAGTACAGCAACATGGCACATGTATACATACGTAACCACCTGCACATTGTGCACATGTACCATAGAAATTAAAATATAATAAAAAATATGTATTTTTTTTAAAAAATGCTTTATGCTTAAATACACCAGTCCTAGACTGTTGTACCTTAATGAGGATCATTTGCACTAAAGTCCATTAAAATGATGTGAAAACAGTATTATTATTATTACTGTCAAAATTTTGTGAAAAAGTAAACCTTATAAAAAAATCACTTGTATCTAGTATAAAACATATTCATTTCTCTTACTTGCTAAGCTTTGTGATCTTGGCAGATTACTTTACCTCTCTGACTCTGTGTTCTCACAATATTTAAGGAGAAGTGTTTTCTTCCAGTGTGACTACTACTTTCATCTCCCTTCCTACATGCTCTTCTTACCTTATTACTTACTCTTCCCCCTATGAATTAGTGATTAAATATCCTGTTTCCTGGATCCTGAGTATGTCTTTGTGATTGCCACAGATACATAGAATGGTGCCGTGACCACTTGTGCATTCTGGGCTAGATCATAAAAGCCTCCAGCTGGTTCTTTTAGTAATCTTTCCTCTTGGAATCCAAAACATGCTGTGTGGAAGTTAACACAGCCCTGGCAAAAAAAAAAAAAAAAAAAAAAAAAAAAAAAGAAAAAGAAAACAAACATCCCTTGGTTCACGTAAGGGGGAAATAAGCCCCTTGCTTTCAGCCATGGCTGAGCACTTAGCCAACAGCGAGCCTCAATTGAGACAGCCATGTCTATGTGGTATCTGGGAATTAAATTCTCCATTCCCCAGTCAAACTGTCCCAGCTGATGTTATATGAAGCAGAAATTAGCCTTCCATACCTATCTTTATTCAAATTGCAATTTCATGGAGCTTATACATTATTGTTTTTATAGGTCACTATATTTCCAGATTTGTAATGCAAGAAAACTAAACTGAAGCCAAGATAATCATCTTACATGCTCCGTAAGGTTGTTATTAATATCGATTATAATAATAAATGTTAAATTTACAGCACAGTGCCAATTACATTCTAAATACAGCACAGAGTGTTTCTTTACCCTTTCTATAGCTCTTGTTATGACAAACTCTAAACTTTATTCAATGGTGGGTATATTCATCTAGAACTTGGTTACTTTGCTAAATGGTTGTACAGATATTTGACTTACAGCTAACAGGATTATAAAAAAATTCCCAAGGATCAGCATTATTCTGATAGCAAACTCTGAAAGAGATGATAAGAAAACTCATGGTCTCTCTATATGCAATGGTGGGTTATTTTGGCCAGAAAGGTTTACCTAGAAATAGACAATTTGCAATAATGACAATATGGGAGAAGGTTATTGTTCAATCAGTTATCAAATTTGCTAGCAAATAACAAACAAATTTAATTTTTGGCTAATATACAAAATTCCAAAAAATTAATTGTAAAGTTTTCTATTTAAAAAACTCATTAATAGTATTACAAAAATCAAAAGAACACAATTAAGTATGTGAGAAATTATCGTATCAATTTAAATTACATATTTTGAACCTACCTGTAAACCTACGCTTGCTGTATTTGAAGTTAGCTTTTGGGGCACAAAACCTTTTCACCTTCTTTTGTTTTAAAGATTAATATTTAATTTACTGAAATAAATTTTAAACAAGGTTTTTTATTTTTACATTAAATTTAAATAACCTTATTATTCCCTATAAAACTCATAAATCTTTATATAACTGCGAAATTTACACTTGGGCAAATAAGTTTCCTTAAAAAATTTAAATTTAATTAATATCATACATCATGTATTCAATTTTCTTCTTCATTCTAGCAAACGTATAATTTGAATATTAATACAGAATATTTCTAAGACCCAACCCAAGAACAATGATGCTTTGTGTTTGAATCAAATTATTGTCATCATTATCATCTTCAATTTTTTTTTTTTTTTTTTGAGACAGAGTTTCACTGTTGTTCCCCAGGCCGGCATGCAATGGCGTGATCTCGGCTCACTGCAACCTCCACCTCCTGGGGTTCAAGCAGTTCTCCTGCCTCAGCCTCCCAAGCAGCTGGGATTATAGGCATGCACCACCACTCCTGGCTAATTTTTTTTTTTTTTGTATTTTAGTAGAGACGGGATTTCACCATGTTGGCCAGGCTGGTTTCGAACTCCTGACTTCAGGAGATCCACCCATCTTGGCATCCCAAAGTGCTGGGATTACAGGTGTGAGCCACTGCGCCCAGCCTCAACTTCAATTCTAAGCACCCAAATTTAAAGATGTCCAATAAGAAAATGGAAGTCACCATCCCAAAATTTTGTGAGATGATTTCTCTGTGAGCTGAAGTTATTATTAGTCAAGATGGTGGACTAGAGAGACACACATTCAGGACAATTTTTATGTTTTTGCTTAAGTAGTATGCTGAGAGACTAGAGTAGATAATATCTGCTAGCCTCCACATAAGTTATTTTATCATTTCAATAGATTCAATTAATCTACTTAATATAGGACTATTTTGAATTCTATGTATATCTTTCCTTTAATGTTAGATCTTAACTTTTACAGACTTTAAAAATACACATAATTTAGGAATCTTTCACATTTTTGTCTGGTTTTACACTAAATATTTCTAATGTAACTTCACAGTACTCGTTCAAACATCCTTGAAGCATTTATAAAGGGAATATTTCAACATACTTAAGAAAACTATTACAGCTATTAGGATTTAATAACTCTAATAGCTGTAAAAGCCTGTACACACAGAAACACACACACACACACACACACTCATGCACACACACACAGAGGAATGATCATGGTAGAAATATTCTTGACATTTTGTATCATTTATGTGTGTGAGGCTGCTAGAAATAAAACAATAAATTATCTAGGTATCCTACTTAAATTGTTGAGTTGTTCAATATTTGAACTATTAATTGGGAAAAAAACATAATTTATAAATTTTTAAGTTAAATGAAATGCTCTTATTATGCTATAATATTGCTTCATTAAATGTATTCCCACTTACAATTTGGATTTCTGCAATGTACCGTTATTATAATATTTCAATAAAGCATAAATGAATCTAATTTGGCAAATCATTTCTGTGCTATGGTAAGGCCAATCAGAGGAACTGCTAATTTATATTACCTACTGTGTTAGCCAGGGATTTCCAGAGAGTCAGAACCAGTAGGCTGGATACATGTATCCCATAGACATATAGATAAATAGATGAGATGGAATTTATTAGTGGAACTGGCTCATATGAATATGGAGGCTGAGAAGTCTCACAATAGCCCATCTACACGCTGGAGAACCAGGGAAGCCAACACCTGTTTCAAAGTCCCCAAACCTCAAATCAGATGGCGTAACTCTCAATCTAAGGCTAAGGGCCCAGCAGCCCAGGGGGTCACTGGTGGAAGTCCTACAGTCCAAAAGCCAGAGAATGTGGAGTTCTGACATCCAAAGGCAGGAAACAATGAATGGTCTAGCTCCAGAAGATAGCAAAAATGTGCCTTTGCCCTGCATTTTTGTGCTATTCAGGCCCCCAGTCAATTGCCTAGTGTCTACCCATATGGAGGGCAGATCTTCCCTACTCAGTCTACTGACTTAAATGCCAACATCCTCCGGAAGCACGCCTCACAGACACACTCAGATATAATGCTTTCCAGTTACTGAATTATCCTTTAATCCAGTCAAGTTGACATGTAAAAATTAACTAGCACAGCTACCCACCATCCAGGGACTACACAAAATCTCCTTCTTAATAAATAAGAAAGTTATTCTCTGTTTTGCTTAAATCATTCTTCTCTATTAGTATACTTTAAAATAGAGACGATCTGGCCGAGACGGGCGGATCACGAGGTCAGGAGATGGAGACCATCCTGGCTAACACGGTGAAACCCCGTCTCTACTAAATATACAAAAACTAGCCGGGCGAGGTGGTGGGCGCCTGTAGTCCCAGCTACTCGGGAGGCTGAGGCAGGAGAATGGCGTAAACCCGGGAGGCGGAGCTTGCAGTGAGCTGAGATCTGGCCATTGCACTCCAGTCCGGGCGACAGAGCGAGACTCCGCCTCAAAAAAAAAAAAAATAGAGATGATCTAGCAGTTTTATCCAAAGATTAATTAAAAAGTGCTGATAAGCATATATTAGTAATTCCTCTACAAAATTTGCATGTGAAAATTTCTTGATAAACAAATAATGATTATTCTTTCCTTGGAAAATAAGATTATGACAACAAAAAACCATTTTACAATGCATTTAGCTTTTACATTTAACTGTAAAATATTTAATTAAGTTCCTCATTATTAACACTTGAATATTTGGAGAATTTAATATTTTCTTTTGAAAATTCAACAAAACGTGTTTTGAGATTAAATAATCATAAAAATATCTAAAATTTAAAGTATACAGTAGTATGATTATAATCATCATAGAAAATATAATTCCTTTATAATTTATTTTATGAGAAATGTATTGCCTTGAACATGACAGTCATTCTCTGAGGCAAAAATCCTTTGGAACATGTGAAATACTTAAAGCAAATAACCTAAATTATCTTCAACAAATGTCTTAAAAAGTGTTGTGTATCCTTGGAGGTTAAATAAAACAGACTAAAACTGAATAAATGAGGGTTCATGCTGCTTCTTTACAATGTTACACATACTTCAAAACAAAACATGATTTTGAAAAATAAAAACATTAATGAACGGTTTTTATTTTTACCTATATGTATGTATGTCATTTATATAAAATAACTGTTAGTATCATGTTATATGCAATATTCTATTTTTTCTGACTTAATGATACATAGTTTCAAATTCTTAATTCACAAATCAAATATATTACCAAATAACTCACAACAGAAAAAACAACAATACATATGTTTAAATATATTCTTACTTTTTAGTTAACATCTTCTGCTTGTTTGTTTATCCATTCAATTAACAAAATATATTTCCATGTTAGATATTAAGGACATAATGGTGAAAATATATGAATTTAATAATGACTTTTGGTAAGAATATATTTTTGAGCAAGTTTCTTTGCATTTCTATCCCAGCTCTACAATACCATATGTCATTAAAGAAACTATAGATCTTTGCTAAGCATATTATTTATCCTACATAATATGATATAAGTAATAGCATAGTCAGTTCTCCTATAATGCAACCTATGCATTTGGAAAAATTATTTAAAAAATGCAAAATCTTACAGTAATAACCATAAAAGTTTGGAGAAAATTGGTGCTAAGGCACAACAGTTAAACACTTTCTTAGTGACACACAGACATAAAAATAGAGAAAGCTACTAAAATATTGGCACAGTTTTACTCTTCTTAAGTTATTAAGATACTATAGTAAATGCAGGACATTGTCTTGGGGCAAGTTTGCTTGTGAAAGTAGAAGTTGGAATCATTACAGCTTAGGGTAGTGCTTATCAGCAACTGAGAATTCGTAGAAGGAGGATTATCTGAAGGAGAGTTATTGATGTATTTCAAATGTAGAGAAGAACACTGGAAAATCTGTAGACATCAATCATACCTACATATTCAAGAAATGCAATACAATATTTCAAAATTGGAGCTGAAAAATAGAAAATGGAAAGCCACTAAACAGTGAAATCACAAGATTTCATTTGAACTTTAGAAAGACTACTAGATGTACAGTGAGAAAATTATATTGGTATTGGAAATCATTAGGGTAGGAAGTCCTGTAAGAGAGCTTTTACAGGACTAACTGAGATTATAAAAGATTTAAATGAAGACAGCAACTGGGTGATAGATATCAGTGGAGGTATTTAAATCATGTTTAGAAAATATAAGAGTAGTTTTGATGGATGCTTTGATATAGCCTTGGGAGAAAAAGATGGGATCAACAAAGAGAAAGTGTTTTGGCGACTGGAAGTATAGTTGCCTGAAAGCAGACACAATAACTGATTTATTGAGAGTGAGATGACATCATTTTTAAGTTCCCTGTGGGTCATCCATACGAGCTTTCAAGGACACAATTGAATTAAAAATATTATTCAGGAGAGTAGTGTGACAACAGTCAAGGTATGAAAGGCTGGGAAAGAATATCTAAGTTGTTTCTAATAGAGCAATTAGAAAAATGACTGAGGAGTTCACACTTAACTAATAATACTGAAATCATTTTCAATTCTTGCAAAAATAAATTTGGGCAGCAGCACAGATCGTAGAATACATAGACTTGTGTAGTAAGGTGAGGCAACAAGAAATGTAAAAACTTTTTAAAATAATTATTATTGTAAGTATGAAGAGATATTATAGTTGGAATTTTTTTTGTCATCATTGCTGTTTTTAGTTGTGTAATTCATCTTGAGTTAATTTTGGTATAAGGTGTAAGGAAGGGATCTAGTTTCAGATTTCTGCATATGGCTAGCTAGTTTTCCCAACACCATTTATTAAATAGGGAATTCTTTCCCCATTGCTTGTTTTTGTTAGGTTTGTCAAAGATCAGATGGTTGTAGATGTCTGGTGTTATTTCTGAATTAAAGACTTAAACGTAAGACCATAAAAACCCTAGAAGAATACCTAGGAAATACCATTCAGGCCATAGGCCTATTTATAGTATTCTCTGGTGGAAGCTTGTATTGCTGTGGGATCGGTGGTGCTATCCACTTTATCATTTTTTATTGTGTCTATTTGATTTTTCTCTCTTTTCTTCTTTATTAGTCTGGCTAGCTGTCTGTCTATTTGCTGATCTTTTCAATGAATCAATTCCTGGATTCATTGAGTTTTTGAAGGTTTTTTGTGTCTCTATCACCTTCAATTCTGCTCTGATCTTAGTTATTTCTTGTCTTCTGCTAACTTTTGAATGTGTTTGCTCTTGCTTCCCTAGTTCTTTTAATTGTGATTTTAGGGTGTTGATTTTAGATCTTTCCTGCTTTCTCTTGTGGGCATTTAGTGCTATAAATTTCCCTCTATGTACTGCTTTAAATGTGTCCCAGAGATTCTGGTACATTGTGTGTTTGTTCTCACTGGTTTCAAAGAATATATTTATTTCTGTCTTCATTTCATTATGTACCTAGTAGCCTTTCAGGAGCAGGTTGTTCAGTTTCCATGTAGTCGTGTAGTATTGAGTGAGTTTCTTAATCCTGAATTCGAATTTGATTGCACTGTGGTCTGAGAGACTGTTTGTTATGATTTCCATTCTTTCGCATTTGCTGAGAAGTATTTTACTTCAAAGAAACTTAAACAAATTTACAAGAAAAAAAACAACTCCATTAAAAATTGGCAAATGATATGAACAGACACTTTTTAAAAGAAGACATTTAGGCAGTCAACAAACATATGAAAAAAGTGCTCATCATCACTGGTCATTAGAGAAATGCAAATCAAAGCCACAATGAGATACCATCTCATGCCAGTTAGAATGGCGATCACTGAAAAGCCAGGAAACAACAGATGCTGGAAAGGATGTGGAGAAATAGGAATGCTTTTACACAGTTGGTGAGAATACCAATTACTTCAACCATTGTGGACAACAATGTGATAATTCCTCAAGGATTTAGAACTAGAAATATCATTTGACCCAGCGATCCCAGTACTGGTTATATACCCAAAGGATTATAAATTATTCTGCTATACAGATATATGCACATATATGTTTATTGTGGCAACATTCACAACAGCAAAGACTTGGAACCAACCCAGATGCCCATCAATGATAGATTGGATAAAGAAAATATGGCACATATACACCATGGAGTACTATTCAGCCTTAAAAAAGACAAGTTCATGTCCTTTGCAGGGACATGGATGAAGCTGGAAACCATAATTTTCAACAAACTAACACAAGAACAGAAAATCAAACACCACATGTTCTCACTCATGAGTGGGAGTTGAACAATGAGAATATGTGGACATGGGGAGGGGAACATCACACACTGAGGCCTGTCGGCAGTTGGGGGGCTAGGGGTGAGACAGCATTAGGAGAAATAACCTAATGTAGATGACAGACTGATGGGTGCTGCAAACCACCACGGCACATGTATACCTATGTAACAAACATGCATAGTCTGCACATATACCCCAGAACTTAAAGTATAATTAAAAAAAAATGTACTTCCATTTTCTCATCAATCAAATTACCAACAATTTAAAGAGAGGAATCAGTCCAGGAAAACATGGGGAAACAAGTCCTCTCCTAGATTGGTCCTATGTATCTAATGACCTTTTTTGAAAAAGTATATGTACACACACACACACACCCCTTTTGACTCGGCATTTTACTATGTGGAATATATTGTAAGACAATAACTGAATGGCTATGTAAAGTATATGTAAAGGAATGTTTATCACTGTTTATTTGAAAACAAATGACAACCAAAATGTTCAGCAAAAACAGAGGACTAACTAAATTATTTTATTTATATGATAGAATAATATTTATTAAAATGACCTATGTCTATTTTGACACGGAAGTACATTTATGAGATATCGTCAAATAAGTTATGGTCCAAATTTTGTAAAAAAAGGTACAGATAAAATTTTCATAAGATAAATTTAAAGCATATCCATAAGAATATCAAGAGTGTTCATTTCTACTTGTGAGTGTTGTCCAACTTTTCTGAAAAGAACACTTATTAATTGTGGGAGCAAAATGGGAGAAACTTGCCCCTACTCCTCATAGCTGCCGTGCTTGCTTGTTTCTGTCCCTGCCCTCAGTAAACATTGAGCACTCTGAAGACCACTAAAAAAAAAAAAAAAAGGAGAATATATTGTTTGATAGTATGTGGGGAACAGATTTTAAACAGTTTGGGAGACTCATATGTAATATTCACAATGCCTTATGCATTTTTTGGATTGCTCTCTGAATTACCTTATATGTTTTCTAAGAGTGTGCAGAATATTTTATTTCCATCTCTTTGTAATAGATGGAGTTTAGAACTGATGTAAAGTCTTAAATAGCTCATCTTTTTCTAGAGTGGTTAAGGAGCATTAAACATATTCCAAACAAAAGCAGTGCATTTACTTAAAACTCTATAATGATAAAGAGACAAAAATCATAAATCAATATTAAAATAATCAATATGTGTAAAAAAATCAGTTGCTTAAGAAAATGTTCCTTTATCTTCTAATTAATGTAAAGATTTTTTATTTCTGTAAATATTTTCATTCCATTTGAAGCCTTTCAAAAGGATATTATAATGTCTAAAAATATTTAATAAGTGAATAGAACCTGGTTAGTAGTGCAACAAAAGAAAGTAAAAAATGGAATCTGAAGCTGCTGTTAGCAATTTGTAAATGTGTCAAAAATATGTGACAGAGAGGAGAAACAATTTCTTCTGCCTAAATTTTCATCCTTGGCCTATTATGCCAGGTACATGTATTTAGACACTTTCAATGAGTTATCAAGGGATCATATTCCAAAGTCATGTGTTGTTTGGGAATTCAAGCACAGTGGCCTGATGTACTAAGTATTCTGGTATGGCTAACGAGCAAAATCTCAGGAAGAAAATCAAACCTGTCAGTTCTTGATTTTGAGTAATGTGACCTAAACCCACATATGCCAAGGTCTCTGCAATGCCAGGAGGCAATTTGGGGGGATTTAATGCCACAGATACAGTTATAATTAATTGGATTTAATCTCATTAAATCTTTTCAGTGATCTGTGCACATTTACCTTTGTTAAAATAAACTAGTTTAGATACTTTTGTCTCCATGTGGGTGAATGTATACACATGCAGAAATACACATACATATTTTCAAAAGCTTTTAGCTTTAATCTTTGCTAATGTTATAAACATAAATAAAAAAAAAGAAAATTCTACAGCAAAACAAATAATAGTATAATTGTTCTATATAATTTGGCTCATTTTTGAAATTTGATATTTAATTTTGAATGTGCCATAAGTCCTTAGATACTTTACAGATAGTACATAACTGATGCCTTAGTCAATCTTGATGGGTATTATCTTCAGGTTTTACAGATGTTCATATTTGTGTAGTATCAGTAATACTACTACAGATGTTCCTCAACTTACAATGCAGCTACACCCAGATAAACCCACCTTGAGTTGAAAATATTCTAAGTGGAGAATGTGTTTAATGCACCTAACCTATGCAGCATCATAGGTATGCCTAGGCTATCTTAAACGTGCCCAGGACACTCCTGTTAGCTTAAAATTGAGCAAATTTTCTAACACAAAGCCTATTTTATAATAAAGTGTTGAATATCATATGGTTGTTTACCTTTTTTTTTTTTTTTTTTTTTGAGGCGGAGTCTCGCTCTGTCGCCCGGACTGGAGTGCAGCGGCCGGATCTCAGCTCACTGCAAGCTCCGCCTCCCGGGTTTACGCCATTCTCCTGCCTCAGCCTCCCGAGTAGCTGGGACTACAGGCGCCCGCCACCTCGCCCGGCTAGTTTTTGTGTTTTTAGTAGAGACGGGGTTTCACCGTGTTAGCCAGGATGGTCTCGATCTCCTGACCTCGTGATCCGCCCGTCTCGGCCTCCCAAAGTGGTTGTTTACCTTTGTGATCACGTGCTGACTGGGAGCTGTGGCCTGCTGCTACTGCCCATCATCCTGAGAGAGAATCATGTTACATATTGCTAGCCTGGAAAAATATCAAAATTCAAAATTTGAAGTAGAATTTCTAGCAAATGCATGTTGCTTTTGCACCACCATAAGGCTGAAAAATTGTCAGGTAAACCATTGTAAGTTGGGACTGTCTGTATTCCTACTACTGTTTCTGGATACCCTGCTATAAAGCTGTAATATATTATCTGATTTCCATTGTATAGAGAATTTAAAATACAAAATGTAAGTTAACATTTCAAAGTTTAATCTTTACTACTAAGTAAATAATAAAAAATTAATCTTACAACAACATCAACTGATACAATTCTATTGTGTATACACACATATATTAAACAGGCCAGGCACGTAGGCTCACGCCTGTAATCCCAGCATTTTGGGAGGCTGAGGTGGGTGGATTGCCTGAGCTCAGGAGTTCGCTACCAGCCTGGCCAACATGGTGAAACCCTGTCTCTACTAAAAATACAAAAAAGTAGCAGGGCGTGGCAGCATGCACCTGTAGTCCCAGCTACTTGGGAGACTGAAGCAGGAGAATTGCTTGAACCCCAGAGGCAGAGGTTTTAGTGAGCCAAAATCGGGACCCTGCACTCCAGTCTGGGTGACAGAGTGAGACTCCGTCTCAAAAAAAAAAAAAATATATATATATATACACACACACACACACACACACACACACATAAAATGTACTTGTTTTATAAAATGCAGCATTCAATGTTATTATTCTATTTATTTTACTATCCTATTTTATTCATTTTGCCATAGAAACACCTCACCCTTTGCTTGTAAGTCTTAGTGATGTAACACGGCTTTTCAGGCAAATAGCATATTTCCCAGCCTGACTTGCAACTACATGTGGCCACATGGCTAAATTCTTACTGGTGGAATGTGAGTAGAAGAAAAGCAAGTAACTCTGAGATAATTTTCCCTTGGCCCTCACTGTCTTTCTTCTTTGTTGGAGCCTGAAATATTTTTGTGATATTGGCAACAGCTTTGACTATGTAGATAAGGGCACCACTCTGAGGAAGGTGGAGTGACAGGATTCAAAATTGGAAACACTTAATGAGCTCATGAAGCTACAGCTTCAAATTTTCTGAACTATTATATATTAATAATTAAAAAGATATTTTTTTTTCTTATTTGAGCCATGTATATTTTGAGATTCTTTATCAAGACAAGTTAAGCTGTACTCTAAATAATATGTTTGGTTTCAACAAAAATATGGAAATATAGGTTACCTCAAATAATTTCCAGGGTTCTCCAAAAAATCTGAAAAGAGAAATAAGTCATAGTGTTGCATAGTGATAGTTTAACTACTTTTCATGTGTTAAAAATGTTTCTAATTTTCTTCATGTATCTGAGAAGTATATCTGAAAAGCATGCAGGTATCATATCTGAAAAGCATGCAGTTATCATATTGCTCGTACTTGGATGTTTTAATAAGTGATGAGTCAGGATAATTAAAGTTTATTATTTGAAGGTGGAAAGAACGTCACTTTTTATATGATAAGCTTTGTGTAATATTTAATCTTTTAATAAATTATAATTAATTTTTATTATACTACTAAAATATTTTCTATACCTAAAAATGACTTCTACTCAAAAAGAAATGCAGATAATAAGTCAATTGAAATGATAAAATGGAATCATACAAAACATGCTCAATTTATACAAAAGAAGGCAGAAAAAGAGAAAAACAAGAACCTAGAGATAAAGTCATACTTATTGATAAGAAACTTGATGCTATTCCAAGAAGATCAATAGCAAGGCAAAAATGTCCCCTCTCACCACTACTATTTAGCATCATTCTACAAATCCTAGCTAATGGAAAAGGATAAGAAAAGGAAATATAAGGAATGCGGATAAGGGAGGAAGAATTAAAACAGTCTTTGTTAATACATGACAGATATATTTGCTGACAGATGACAGATTTTCTAGATTTGTATAACTAGAAAATCCCAAATAATACACAAAATTGAAAAGTGTCTAGAGCTAATAAAAAATTACAGCAAGATTGTGGGATAAAAGGTATTTGGTAGTTAAAAACACACCAACACTTACATATGTAGCAAACTAAAGAAAATACTTAGTTATAAATGTAGCAAAATATGTACAAAGAAATACATACAAAATCAGTGATCTAAATAGATATTCCATGTTCATGGATAGGAAGAGTCAATATTTTTATATTGTCAGTTTTTCCTACTTGATTTACAGATTTAATGCAGACGCAATAAAAACACCAAAAAGTTACTTTGTAAGTTTTAAAGTTTATATGAAATAGCAAAATAAACAGATTGGCAACATAATACCAAATACATAAATGTCAGAGGACTGGCACTACTACCTGATTTCAGGACTTACTATAAAGACACTTACTAGCAAAAAAATAAAGTATTTGTGAAAGAATAGACAAGTAGATGAATGGAATAAAATAGAGAGGCCAGAAATAGTTCCACAAAAATATTGTCAACTAGTCTTTGACAATGAAGCAAAATTAATTCAATGGCTAAAGGACAGTTCTTTCAACAAATGTTGCTGGAACAACTAGAAATCCACGTGCAAAAAAAAAAAAAAAAGAATCTAGGCACAGATTCTTTTATTAAAAAAAAGGTAAATCATAGATCTAAATGTAAAATACAAAACTCTAACACGTCTAGAAGATAATTTAGGAGTACATATGGATCGCTTTGAATATACCAATGACTTTTTGGATATAACACCAAAAACACAATATCTGAAAGAAAGAATGAAATGTTAGACTTTACTACAATTAAAAACTTCTACTTTGTGAAGATGCTGTTAAGATAATGAAGAGATAAGCAACAGATAGGGACATCTTTGTGAAACATATCCGATAAAGAACCACTATCCAAAATATACAAATAACTCTTAAAACTCAACAATAAGACAATAAACAATTGAATTTTATAATGAGTAAGCAATCAGAACAGATACTTCACCAAAGAAAACATGCAGATAACCAATAAATATGTAAAAAGGGTATTCAATGTAATTTTTCATTCAGGAATTGCAAATTGAAACAATGAGTTACTACCACATATATGTTAGAATGGCTAAAACCCAAAACATTGACAGTACCAAATGCTAACAAGTATGTGAAGCAATGAAGGGAAACTCTCATTCACTGCTGGTGGGAGTAGAAAATAAAACAGCCATTTTGGAAGACAGTTTTATGGTTTTTTACAAAGCTAACCATAGTCTTACCATATGATCCAGCAAGAGAAACCAGGTATTTATTAAACTTGATTAAAATTTGTGTTTATACAAAAAACCTACACACAAATGTAGTTTTACTCATAATTGCCAAAAATAAAAAGTAGCCAAAGTGTTCTTTAATAGGTAAATAGAAAAAACAAACAAACAACAAAAAACTATGGTATATTCATTCAATAGAAAAATAATCATTGATATAAAGAAATGACCTAATAAACTATTAAAAGACGTGGAGGAATCTTAAATGCATATTGCTACCTGAAAGAAGCCAGTCTGAAAATACTAAATATTGCATAATTCCAATTATATGACAACTTGGAAAGAAAAATCTGTAGAGAGAGTAGAAAGATAAGTGATGTTCAGGGCTTTGGAGTTGGGGGAAGGGATAAATAGGGGAAGCATAGAGGACTTTAGGGTGGTAAAAATATTATGTGTGATACTGTAATGTTGGATTCATAACAATGCTTTTGCAAAGCCCATGGAGTTATACAAGACAAAGAGTGAAACCAAATATTAACTATGTTCAATAGTTAATATATTAATATTGATTAATCATTTAATACAAATGTTCTGTACAAATGCACGATGTCAATAATAAAGAAAACTTTGTGTGGTGGTAAAGGGGGTAGCTGGAAACTCTTCATACTCTGAAACTGTTTTGTAAAACTAAAAACTTTCTAATAAATAAAGTCAATTAAAATACGCTATCTGATTGATTAAATACTAAAATGTTCAAAATATTTTAAAATTTCTTCCCTCATTTGATAATTTTAGTGTTTATATGTATCCATAAAATTGTTAATATTTTTATTTCACTCTGCTTAGAAAATGTAATGATTCTTAATTCTCACCCTCATATGCTGTGCTAAAACATTTGTCTTCAATTATTTTTTGCTTCTCCCAATATTAAGGAAAATAATACTAAGGGCATAAGACAGTCATTTCAAAGGTCTTTAAAAATGTGTAAAAGCATACTTTTAAAAAGTTAAATAATAGAAGATTCAACTACAAAATGAAATAACTCCTGGGTGAGAGTTTGAGGCAAAATACTTAAATAAAATGAAAACTAAAATTCTAAGTGTAATACCTTATTCTAGATCAAAGAAAATCTCCAGGAATGAACACTTGATTTCTAAAACAGTTTTTAAAAGATTCAAGATTTTTCATTTTGAAAAGTGGCATGCAAATATAAAACCTCAAATATAAGTATCTTCTCTAGCACTGTTAATGCCTCTCTATGTCTGTTCAATTGGTCTCATCTGCTTTTGCTACCACTTTGCCTATGTCTTCCTGTTGCACTATTTGTTTTTATATTTATTTTTTTTTACTACTTTCAGAGTCACATTTCCTACTTGCTTTTTTTTAAAAATTATTTTTCTAAAAGATTCTAAGGCCTTTGCATATGTTAGGGCATTTTTTCTTTCTTTTCCTTCTTTTTATTGTATGTATTGTATTGTATTGTATTGTATTGTATTGTATTGTATTGTATTGCATTGCATTTATTTATTTATTTAATTTTTTGAGACAGACTCTTGCTCTGTCGCCCAGGCTGGGGTGCAGTGGCATGATCTCAGCTCACTGAATCTCCACCTCCTAAGTTCAAAGGATTCTCCTGCCTCAGTCTCCCATGTAGCTGGCATCACAGACATGTGCCATCATGCCTGGCTAATTTTTATATTTTTAGTAGAGACGTGATTTCACCATTTTGGCCAGGCTCCTCTCAAACTCCTGACCTCAGGTGATCTGCCTGCTGTGGCCTCCCGAAGTGCTGAGATTACAAGCATGAGCCACTGCCTTCCTTTTCTTACTTTCTTATTTTTATTTTTTATTTTTTTGATACCATAACATTTTATTTAATGCTTTTTAAAATACTTTTTATTTGAATGGTTTGGGAAAGTGAAACAGGAGAGTCTGCAACAATTAGGTTGCACCACAAGTGCAAAGGGAATGCCAAGGACCTGTAGCTGAAAATATCTGTATACAAGAGACATCAAATATTATTTTCCATGGCTGGGCATGGTGGCTCACGCCTGTAATCCCAGCATTTTGGGAGATTGGGGCAGCCTGATCGCTTGAAATCAGGAGTTCTAGACCAGCTTGGCCAACATGGTGAAACCCCGCCTCTTCTAAAAATACCAGAATTAGCTGGGCGCGGTGGTGAGCGTTGTAACCCCAGCTACTCAGGAGACTAAAGCTCAAGAATCACATGAGCCCATGAGGTGGAGGTTGCAGTGAGCTGAGATGGTGCCACTGCACTCCAGTCTGAGTGACAGAGCAAGAATCCCTCACAAAACAAACAAACAAACAACATTCCCATTGGGTGCAGGTCTTAAGGAATGAACATTTAGGCCCGGAATGTTTGTTGCTGAAGAGGGACCTTGTGCCTTGAACTAAATTCCCTGTTTATAAAGAACTATGTGCAGTTGCCTTTTAACCCTTCCTAACACTGCACTTTACATCTAGATGAATATTTAGCTTTCCATTTTCTAACTGGACATTTGTATATACAGAGAGCACTGGCAGGTAAACATTAAATCTGTTCCCTCACATTCTCTTTTTCTAGTTTCTCAAATCATAATGTAAGTTCTTAGTCTTCCTTGTTAGAAAGCCAACATTTATTGATGATCTTTAAAAAACTGTCCTGCTTCTAAGTCTAAATTTCATAGCAGATCAACAAGCTTATTAAATTCTTTATTCAAAATGTACATTTAAAAATTACTCGCAGGGGGACTCAGGGGCAGTGACTCTTTCTCATTAGAAATTAGCACGTTGTTTTCTTTAATACCTGCTTATAAGCTACATTCAGGCAGGGGCCATATAGTTTTCGTTTACTATCGAATGCCCAACAAAATGCCTGATGTATTGCTCACATGTTAAATTTTCTTGAATGAATTTTCAAATGATTATTTTAACAACAATGTCCATCCCCAACCTGAACTCTTATGATTGATCTGGGTGGTAGATACAGAAATCCCTCCAAAACTCATCACATTAAAAAATTAGTAATGTCTGTAAATGGCAAAGAAATTTCCTACTGATTGTAAAGATCTACTACAGATAGACTTTTACAGTTAAGAACTTTAAAGGGCATTTAGATATTGAAAGACTTATCTGAGGTTCAGTTTGGGAAGAGGAATAGGGAGGAGTGCTAAACTGCCATGCATAAAGTGATCAAGAAATGAGGCACTGGAGGCTGACCAACAAGGAGAAAAAGATTAAGAATATCTCTTTTGAAAGAAGGCCAGAATTTAAGGGGGAATGTCTTATGAAAATGTCCCCATAATAAGTAATAACCAATTGGAAGACTGAGGGTTCTAAGGTATGTTCTATATAGTAATATCATTATATTCCCCAAATTATATTATATGTGTCAATCTTGTGTAAATTGTGTTCTAGGTAAATGAGGGAGATTTCTAGCATCCAAAACCCACATCCCGATTACCTTATAAATGTTCTATGTCCAATATAATTTAAATTAAACATTTGTCTGTCCTCTCAATTGATTTATAACACATGAATTTTACCTAAATCAGGAAAAAGAAAAACTCTCTAGAAAATAAAAGTTACTTATTTATTAAATTTATATTTATAAAATTTCAGGCAAAAAAACATAATTTTATTTAAATCTGTTCTGTACAATTTATTCATATTAAAAACAGATAATGCCCTATCAATTCATAGACAAAGACCGACTGATATTATCAATTTAGTTTTCAGATGAATCTTTTGACTATTGTAAAGCAGCTCGGATAAGTTACAAAATTCTCCAGCTGATACTATTTTATAAATTTGGTGTTATTATGTGAAGTTTTGAATTTCGTAAATATACTTATTGAGAATTCAGGTGTAACTAATGTTATAAAAATTTTACAGAAATCTCCAACAAATTCAGTTTTCATTTTAAATATTGCTATTTAAATTTAAGTGTTTTTTTAGAAAACAATCACACACGAGTCTTACCTAATAAGTAGTATGTCAATTATGATCAAGTAATGTAAGTGTTCTTTTAGAAAATAATCACACATACGAACCTTACCTAATAAATACTGTGCAAATTATGATCAAGAAAATGATTTTCTAAAATTTACTTGGTAAATTAAATCTGTTAATTCCCCAAGGTGTTGTAAAACCAATTATGGCATTATCCATCTCTCTTATTACCTAAACATAATGCTAGCTGCCTGAAGAGGTACTCCTAGAAACACAAAGTAAGTGTAAAGGTAGATCAAATAATATTATAGAAAAAACTGCAGAGAAACAGAGAAATTCTAAAACTGGGGGAACTTATCAAAAGTTATGAGAGAGAGAACAAAACGAAGCAGAGGAAAAGAAAGTGAGGGCTATATATAGCTTTACAATTGGCCATTTCCCCGCCTCTGCAGCATGTGTGATGATTAATTCTGATTGAAGAACAAAGACTACTGGTTTGATGTGCTTAACTAGCTGAATTCCTAAGAGGAAAATGAACTGACAAGTAAAAAGAGACACGATTTTAATTTTGAATAATCTGAAGTATAACTAAATTTTGACAGGGGCAAAACTATTAAAAAGTGTATTTTCCCTTTTAATTTTCTTATTAAGGTGGGAAAACAAAGTATATTATTGTCACCAGTACTTTTTAATGATAGAATTTACTAATTTTTCAAATTAGTCTTATCACAGTTATCCTAAATCCATTAATTGGACTTGAGTCTAAAAGTAATGTTTCCTGGCCTCTCTAAAAGACCAACACATGTTCACAAGTCTAAACATAAAATTTCTTTTTTAAATTCACATTTTGGAGATTCTAATATTATGATGTGACTTGTAATTAATGTCAAAAGATACTCTGTAGCTGCTGGTGGGGGGTACATTGTGATTACAGACTGTTGTTATTCTGTGTATGTGACCAAACTTAGCCATTCAAATGGGTCCACTCACCTAATTGTCAACATTGTTGAATCATTTTTATTTGAGGCACAATGAGCAGTCTGACTTCATCCTCGATCCCTCATTTAACTTAAAATGTCTCCAGTTCTGTTCCATTGTCCTCCTAATTTGATCTTGAGATCCGTCACAGGAGGGTGGCTGTAAACTCGAGCCCTACACAGGCTGTACTCTGGGTTTTGTCAATGTGCCTTTTATGGAACACTTTTTTACCCTGGCAACCTCCTAATGCTTAAGTGTTAACCCATGACCAGGTGTCCCTCTCACAGGAAAATTGTTTATACTGGCAGAGACTTTTGTGGCTCCTGTATGACCTGTGTCCAGTTTATTCCTGCCAGGATAACCACTCTATAGGAGAGGCTTGACCGGGGATAAAGTTAGATCCAAGTGTGTCAGTCCAGTGAGACACGGAGGCAACAGTACAACAAAAATGCCAAAATAACAGAAACAGCCCATTATTCACAGATCTACAAGAGAAGAGGGGTACCAACAAAGGCCAACAGGAAGATGGCAGAAGCAATGAACTTAGTCAGCAGGTGGGGAGCCAAAGAGTTATGGACCTATGGGCCTGGGCCTTTACTGGGGTCTGGGGCATTACCAAAGCAGGTTTCCTGCAGATAGTTCTGACTCGTGGGTTTGGAGCAGGCAGATGTTAAGTCATGTTGGATCATGCTGTGACTGATCATGATGTGGCTTACCTTCACAGATCACGTGGCATGCAGGGTCAGCAGAGTAAGTCAAACAGTTTGTATCTGTATGCCCTGGAGGAGATGGTTACAAGGAAATAGCTGTATATCAGACAGATATATGGATTAAGCACATTGAGAAACTGGGAGGAGGCAGAGAACTGGAAACTGTGAAGAGTGACTAAGTCCTGCTTTTAGTATTAGAAAGTTAAACCTGTATTCAAAATGGATGGTAAAGCAAACTAAAATTATAGAAATCTGCTGTAGAACGTAATTTTGTAAAATTCAGTATTGGACACAAAAATTGATACATGCTGGATAGTGTAAATTAAGGCATTTGGAATTGCCAAAGCATTTGCACTACACCACAGGATTTTGAAGGTCAGAAGACACTATTGGAACTGAATAATGTATTTCATGAGGCCGTCCATCATAGTTCAACATTAACCTGTGAAATCATTTAATTTCTAACAAGCATAACTCAGTGAAGAGAACAAAAACAGACTAAATAAACAGGATGAAAAGCTCTAATTTAAAATAACTGGAACAGAATACTAAAACATTATGAAATTATTTAGATTTATTTGGTTTGCAAGTGACAAAAATCCTGTTTAAAACAGAATCATTAGGTAGCTTGCAAACTTGAGATTAGGTAAAGCAGGGATACAACTCAACCATATATTTGAGCAGTTGAGAGCTTCTCTTCTTTGTCTCACTTTCTGCTTCTCTGAGCAACTAATTAATTCTTTTCTCTGTTTTATGTTGTTGTTCTTTACCCCTCAATCTATGTTTAGAAAAAATATGAATATGTATATCTTCTTTACTGAGAGAGAGAAGGGAGAGTAGGGGGTTTCAACATTATTTTTGAAGTTTAAAATCCTCTTTGGCCCATCTTAGGATAAGTGCCCATCCCTAGACCAATCAACTGTGAAGAAGAAAAGAAGACTGTGATTATTCCGACTGGAGTCAGGTACCATCCTAAGACTAATCGACCATGGTAGTAGTAGGTACAAGAGCTAGAAGAATGAGTAGACATTTCCTAAAGTTTAAATGTATTCTGTATTTGTCATGTGCCTTAAAATCAGGCATTTAATCTTAAAAGCATGAAGCATGATAAAATGTGATTATTGTGATCAGTATTATAGGTTAGAAAAAGGAACACATCACTAGAATAAGCCCTGGAAGTTTAAAATGATTTAACCAAGTTTTCACATTCTAAGTATGATAAGAATTAAAAATAAAGTTATATTGAGATGCTAAGGAAAAAATGGCATGGAATTTTATGGATAAATGAATGCTATTTATTGTCTTACAGAACAAGATGCATAGAAAGCACATAATGCAATCTAACTCCAGAAATGATGCACAGACTATAAAAACAAATTCGTGAATACAAAGTGGTGCTAAAAATATATAAGAATATAGAATCCTCAAGAAGTAGGAATTCAGATTCATGCATAAAGGGAACATGCCATCATGGAAGCACAGTCGTCATTTGGTTGGTTAACATGGTCCTATAAGACCAGGAAAGGAACATTCTTCCTGGATGCTAGAGTAGAAGCAACACTGACTTAGGTCAAGAGCTGACACTGGCATCAGTGCTGTACATAGAAAGTTTAACAGTGCTCATGAACTGGGCCAGAAATGAGACAAAATAACTTCATTTTTAAAAATTATGCGAAATAAAATAAAATACTACCAAATATATGTATGAAAAATAAAAATATGTGTGGTTTGTGATCAGTCCTCTTCATTCAGAATTTTAAAAATATGTATAATTATTAATATAGTATATAACTTTTTATGTAACAAAGAAAATTCTAAATAACTTTATAAAATAAATTTGAAAACATAAAGATAAACTTTTCAGTGAAATTATAACTACAAAAAGTTAGTCCAAGACAAATTGGGAATTTTACTAGGTAGCTATAACTAAACCACTGAAATATTTGTTAAACAGTCAATACCCTAAATGTCACAGATTTTTGGATGAATTATGACACACCTTGAAGAAATTAGTATTCTAGGAAAAAACAACAGATAAAAATGAAGCTGAAAGCAATTATATAATTTTCAAACAAGAAAGATCTCCTAAATAAAATAGTGTACTCAATAGGATGTTAATAATATTTTATAATCAAGTCAGTTAAATCCCAGGTAGCAAGTGTTTCCACATGACAACCAGTATTACTGCAATTTACTATTAAGTTAAAAGATTAATAGGTTAAGGGGGGAAATGCATATGGTTATCTCTATAGATGGAAAAATCAATAAAAAATCCATTACCAATTCATCATCTTAAAGTCGTAATTGTGAATTCAAAGGGCGCGGTGGCTCAAGCCTGTAATCCCAGCACTTTAGGAGGCCGAGACGGGCGGATCACGAGGTCAGGAGATCGAGACCATCCTGGCTAACACTGTGAAACCCCGTCTCTACTAAAAAATACAAAAAAAAAACTAGCCGGGCGAGGTGGCGGGCGCCTGTAGTCCCAGCTACTCGGAGGCTGAGGCAGGAGAATGGCATAAACCCGGGAGGCGGAGCTTGCAGTGAGCTGAGATCCGGCCACTGCACTCCAGCCCGGGCGACAGAGCGAGACTCCGTCTCAAAAAAAAAAAAAAAAAAAAAAAAGTGAACTTCCTTAACTCAACAAAGTAAATATCACACATAAATAATGCCTTCTCTTTTCCCTGTTACTGAGTTGTGCTTGTGTTTCTAGCAGATGCAATGAGAAAAGAAAACAAAATAGAGACAGAAAGATTTAAAAGGAAAACTTATGACCAATAGCTTAGCAGTATAGTTTAGTAATTAAAATTAATCACTTTGGTATGGAGCCAGATTGTCTGGTTTCAAACATTTCCATCATTTAGTTACCAGGTGACCTTGAGTCAATTACTTAACATCCTTCTGCATTTGATTTTTTATTTGTAAAACAGCAATAATTCTCATAATACCTGCCTTGCAAGGTTGTTATGAGGATTGCAATAGCTCATTTACCGAAAGAGCCTAGAACAGCCATTTATTGCTTAGTCTTATGTAAGTGCTTAATTTTATTTTTTAATATTTGCAGGCAATAAGAACAACGAACAAGGAAGAGCTAAGATTCTGTTGCCAAGTTTAACTAATCAGAGCTTTTGAAATATAATCAGATGTAAGTTCAAAACATAATAGTTTCAAAAACCAACTTTGAAAGAATAGAGATTCCTATTCATATATCCCAATGTGCGTTCTCCCTCAACTGACCTATTCCCTCTGTCTTCTTCCCGTTTAGAATACAGGCAATATCAATGGTCCAGTTGTTTGGGACAACAAACTTGAAGCTATTCTTGATTTCCTCCTTTCATATTCCGCCATATTTCAAAGCACTTATTATTTTCATTGTTATCACTTGGATCCAGTATACTATACTGGATTAATATACTGAGTACAGCATAATTAATCAGCAATGTTATTCCATAGCCTCTTTATTAGTTTCTATCCTTTACTCTTTCTCTCCTTTATTTTATTCTAACAAAACAGCAAGCTATTATTTAAACAAAGAAATTATCTTAAAGGGCCTTTACCATCTCACCTCATTCAAAACAAAAACAAAAATCTTTAAAGTTTCTAAGTTCTTATGTAATTTGGACGATGACTTCCAGTTTAACTATATCTTTTATGTCTCTCCCATTCCTTCTGGCAAACTAGAATATTGTAATTCTTCCAATGAGTCAAGCATTTTCCTTTTTCAAAGGCTTTACATTTGTCATTTCCTCTTTCTAAAAATGTTGTCCCTCAGATACCTGCATAGATTACTTTCTCACTTCAGGTGAGAAATCAAATATCATTAGACTTCCTTCAACACCCTATAGAAAACCATAACCCAAAACTTCAGCCAGCAAATTCCCTGTGTACCCTACCCAACTGTATTTTTCTTTGTAACACTTAAAACCATATGGTGTGTTAGGCATTGACTTGATTGTTTCTTTATTTCCTGTGTCTTCCCAATAGACTAAGTTCTGCGAGTTGAGAATTCTTTTGTTTCCTAGGGTTATAGCTTTAATATCTAAAATAATATCTGACATATATTAGGCAGTCAGCAAATATTTGTTTAATAACTGAATAAAAGAATAGATAGGTGAAATAAAAATATAAAAAGCCTAGCAGTCAAACAAAACAAAAATATAGAAGGTTGTTTTGAATAAAACTGTATGACTTTACTGCTAAGATTTGTAAAAGAGCTGCAAGTTTGGAGATGTATATCATGTTTATTGTATTGTAAGTACTTTAAATCTCTCTAAATTAATGTATAAATTTAGTGCAAGCCCAATCAAAATTTCCAAGTGATTATTCATGGAAGCCAACATGTTGATTATAAAATTCATATATAAAATTTTAATGTGCAATTCTAGAAAGGAAAAAATAGAAATAAAGATGGGAAATTATCATACCAAATCTCAAGACATATTGATATAGATAGTAATTTAAACAGTGTGATTTGGCAGAGCAAAAGACATATAGTTCAAAATCCAGAAGGAGGTTCATGGACATGTGAGTATTTGGCTTTATGCAGATGTGGCAATTTAAAAAGGGGCACACCACGGATAGACTTGCCCATAAACAGTGCTGTGAAAATAAAATTCTAGTCTCAAAACATATAGGAAAAAATTTCCAGATGGCTCAAAAGCACATATTTAAAACAAGCTTAAAATAATGGCAGAAAATATTAAAGTGTATTTTATTTATATATACACACACACACACACACACACACACACACACACACACAAACTTGTAGTGGGAAAATCTGTTTAAGGCAAGATAATTCATCAAGAAAAGTGTTGAGTTTTATTGCATCAAAGTTAAAATTTTCTTCAAATGTTCTTTATTTCAAGATACACTATAGCAAAGTTAAAATGCAAATGACAGACTAAAAGAAAATATTTGCAACATTTCTAACAAAGTTCTATATAAAACCCAAAATATATTTAGCTACAAGTATCATATAAAATATATTTAGCTACTTTGTATCAATATAAACAAAGTATAATGACAGTTTTTATACTTAGTAGAAAAAAATGGTCCAAGAGCATAGGGAGGCACTCCACAGAATGGAAAATCAAAATGTTGATTAAACATATAAGTAAATGTGTGGCAATCTGATTATCTTTGCCTGTACTCTGGAAAATGTCCTATCAGCAAGAAGAAAATAAATGGTAATAGCATGAGTTGGTAAGATTTGTGGAGAATTCTTGTTTACAACAGGTGAATGGGTAAATTGGTGCATCCAGTTTGGTGGGCAATTAAAATTTCTTAAAACCAAAAGTGGAGATGCCAGTGACTCTGTTCACGAAAGCACTTATAGTCATGTTATGCAAGAAAAACACAGCTATGGAAATGTTGCTTACAAAAACAAAAATCAGAAAAAGACATAAATAGTCTTTCTGTGTGTAGTTAGGAAGTAGATATATAAGTTGTGGTGTAAATAAATAGCAATGAAACAGAATAAACTAGATCTGTATACAACTTAGAGATTTTAAAAACATATTAAGTTAAAAGCATATCTATGAATCTATATGCATGTTATATCTGCTATATCTGCATGACTTAAATTTTCCTTTAAAATGTCATCATGCAAAACAAAGGCATTTTTATGTAGATGTAACATTTTATATTTTTTAAAAGCTTGGGTTTGTAAATATTTATGAACCAAAATAATAGTAATAATTACCAGCTGGGCAAAGAACAGTAACATAGGTTTGCTCAAATTTAGTATTCTTTGTTATGACCTACATTTTAAACATTAAATTCATAAATTAAAAATTATACTTACACACTTAAAATTAATTTTCAAATCAGTGATATATGTGAATTCATTAAAAAGACATATATCTTAATTTTTAATGTAGTGTTCCTCATTTTACCCCAAAAGTGTTATTAAATTAATGATGTGTTTTACTTAGAGTTAATGATTTTAAAAATTTAATGAAATATGAGATTTTTTTGCTTCTAAATAGTGCAAAATGGGAAGGATTATACCAGAGAGCTCGAAAGAAAAACTGAAGCAGTCAAGTATTTGTGGATCAAGATTTCTAAATATTCGGTCACTATTGTATATGCTCATGTTACCGCCTTTGGAAAGTTTGGCTTTAAAGTCAGTATGCAAACATAAGATATTGTTCACATTTACTCCTGAAAAAATCCTTCTAAGAGCAATATATTGGAAATACAGTTCTCACCATAAGCCCATGCTGCATTATTTTTTCCCAGGACTGAAAGAAAGAGCTCCTTCTTTTTTCTTTTTTTCTCTTTCCTTCCCTCCCTTCTTTCTTTTCTTTCTTTCACTCCTTTTGTTTGCCTGTTAGGCATAAAAGACTTGCTAAAAAATATAAAAAGATACTCTTTACTCATTTAAATACTGGAATTTTGCTCATTCCATTTAGACGTTCGTACTGAGAGGGACAGGAAGAAGAAACTACAAATGCAAATCTTTAATCTCATGTTTACTCTGGAGAAGGAATTTACTGAGTAAAATAAATTTATTTAAGTTACTATTTCTTATTTTGTTTTATTTTTCTTTGTTATAGGGTTGATTTCTCAGATAAAGTAAAGATGTATTTGCTGAAGCCAAATGCACTTAGGACAGGAAATTGTTGATCCCAGACATTGGGAAAAATAAAGAATGAGGCCCTAATCACTGTATTCAAGAAGCTTATCACTTAATTGAGAAGGAAATACACCCACACAGCTTGGGAAAGCAATAATTGGCACAAAAATATTAGTTGTTGATTATTTTACTACTTCTTTAGAGCTTAAACCTCTTGCATTCTGTTAGGAGATGAAAATAGCAGCAAAAAGAGCAGTGACAGCATAGTTTTCACAATCTTAAAGAGTACCTCAAAGAAAGCAGTTACGATTTTTGTCAGTCCTGAGTTCCTTCCAGAAGCTGTTACCTACACAAGGGTAGGCAATGTGGAATCATTAACATTTAGTTTCTTTACCGTAAAGTAGGCGGCATGAGTAGGAGAGGCATTATATCTTCAGTACTCAAGAAATGATCAACAAATAGACTCAGTGTGATTCCTTTTATTTATATCTCGAGTTTGTCCTCCCATGATCCTTATTTTGTTTCATGCCAAGCTCTCTACCAAATTTCTCCCTGACTTTTCCTAAAGTGAACTATGGTTCCATGTGTTAAGTTCCTGAGTACAGTTTATTTCAATTATGCAGAACTTTTATCATGAACATGAAGAACCCCTCTCCAGGACAACTTGGACCAGTCTATTCAATTAAATTTTAATCCACCTTCTATTTTAATGGTTCTTGGTTCAGCTCAGTCCTCTGGTGACAAGAAAGTAAACATTTTGCAGCATCTTTGTTTCATCAGTATCTTCACATATATTACAACCAAGTCAGCATTCTTGAATCCAGTCCTTTTGCAAATTTTCTTTGTACTTCTCCTATAAAGGATATGCCCAAGTACACATAATTACGCAATTATAATTTTGCAAATTTTTCTATCAAATATCTCTTAGGTATTTATTATAAAATCTAATACATCTCCCTCAACTTACCTGCATCCTCTTCTGATCAAAGAAACACAGCACTCCCCACCTGATAGTTTCCTAATTCTCAGCTACCTACAAGAAGAAGCTCATTAGGTATTTCCTCATACCCTTGCTTCATATAACTCCTGCACTTAATAGTTATCAGCAATCACAATTATACGAAAACACATACAAGCATTTTATTCAACTTTAATCAAGTCCTTCTTAAGTGTTCACCATAACATGGGTCATAATGAGCACTGCAGTGGATTTATCAATGTAGAGTACCTTTCATCAATAATAGAAGAAACACTGCACTAGTGTAGGTATAGGATATGTTTTGCTTCCACGCCCTTTTCAATGGCATTACTTAGATGTGTGTCATTCATGCTGGTGAAATTCAGGAGTGAGGTGATATTACTGTATCAACTTATTAGCTGCAAGTGAGATTTGAGCTAGCTAGAAGTGCAATGGATTTGGATATGTAGAGGGAGAGGAAATATATGCTAAACACAAAAGATAAGATGAGTAAAGAGAGCAAAGACATACCTAAGAACCAGCATCAGTGCCCACACTCCACCGTTCTCCTATTAGCCGGGAGGAAAATCCTTTGCTTCTAAATAAGGGAGTTTTCTATATTCTACTAGAGGACATGTTTCCAAAAACTGTCTTTTCTTTTCTGAATCACCAACTTCCTTATTGTTTTTAGTATAATTCACATTACATACAAGCATTCTCTTACGTCTTTAATGTTCAACAACAACAACAACAACAACAACAACAAAAAACAACTTACCCCAGCTGTCATTTCTACCATCAATTATCACTCCAGCATTCCCTCCTTCTATGCCCTTTAAGGCAAAGTTTCTTGAGCCAGGCACAGTAGTTCACATCTGTAATCTCAGTGATTTGGGAAGTTGAGGAGCGAGGATGGTGCAAAAGATGTAAAAGGCTTGCTAAAAAAGCAAAAAAAAAAAAAAAAAGGAAAAGAAGTCACTCCTTATTCATTTAAGCACTGGAATCTTGTTCATTTCATTTAGATGTTCAGATTCTGTGAGGGATAGGAAAAAGATACAACAAATTCAAATTTTTCTTATCTCGTGTTTACTCTGGAGGATGGGTTTACTGAGTGAAAGAAATTTACTTAAATTACTATTTTTCATTTTGTTTTATGTTCCTTTGTTGCATTGTTGATTTTTCTCAGGTCAGGTAAAGATGTACTTGAGAGATCAAAGACATAGCCAAGAACCAGCCTGAGTGCCCCCAGTCCACTGCTCTCCTATTGGCCAGGATGAACTCCTGTGCTCCTAAATAAAGGAGCTTTTTATATTGTGTTAGAGAACATGGCTCCAAAACCTGTCTTCTCTTTTCTGAATTACTAACTTTTTAATTATTTTTAATATTATTCACTCTTGACACATGGCCAGGAGTCTGAAGATAGATTGGGCATCATAGTGAGACCCTGCCTCTAAAAAAATAAAAATATTACCAACTAGCTGGACCATGGTGGTGTGGGAATGTAAACCCAGCTACTCAGTAGTCTGGGAAGGTTGTGGGTACAGTGTATCATAATTGTACCACTGCACTCTAGCCTGGATCACGGAGTGAGACTCTGACTCCCCCAAAAAAATAAATAAATAAATACAAAAGACAAAGTTTCTTGAAAATTGCATGTATTCTCTAATACCAATCTCTCCCATTCTTTCTTGAACCCACATTTTCCCCATCATGACTCCAGTAAAGTAGTTATTGTTAGAGTTGCCAGGGACCATTGCATTATTTATTCCAATGACAGCTCTCAGTCCACATCACACTTGACATATGTCAGCAATAGCTGACATAATCAATTAACCTCCTTCAAACACTTACTTTATCTGCTCCAGTGACACTTGTGCTAATCCTGTGCTTATTTTCCCCCATTATCATTCCTTGTTTTTGTTTTTGTTGTTGTTGTTGTTGTTTCTGTTATCTTCTGTGTTACACAAAATACAAATCTCTGTAGGTTGTCTTTCCTGGGCATCAGACTTTCAGCTTAGTTCAGCCAGTTGGAGACCCTAGTTTGAGACCAGAAGCTGGGAGCAAAGGAGAAGTCCGAATATCATTCCCTATCTCCCTTCCTTCTGTTGTTAAACTTGGCATTGACTCGAACACTTATGTGACTCTAAGTAGGTAGAAAATAACAGGCACTTAGATTTTTCAGTGTTCCTATGAAAAGTCTTAACCCCTGAGACATAGAAAAGTGTGGAATATAAAGACTTGTAATACTTGCTTTCATGTCTCCCTGAAACATTTTACTCTTGTTATACCATGAGAATTAGATTTATAACCATTAGTCTAGCTAATCGCTCTGATTTCAGAGGGCCAAAGGGGCCCAGATGAGGTCCTTAAGTTAAGCCCTAAGGTGCCAAGAATACTGAAGCATTTTCTCCCAAGGTATTTACATTTCAGATGGTATAAAGCCCAGACATTGGAGAAATCTCTAGGTCATAAAAGCCAGAGACACCCAGAGTTTATCTGACTCTTGGAAATATATGAATGCATTTATATTCCAAAAGGTTAAGGTAAGAATTTAGAATATTTTTCATAGTGTCTCAATGGAGAAAAGTTGTTTCTTGTCCTTTTCATTTCAGAAGGGGGTGAGGAAAGCTGTCTGTCTCCTACATAAAAATGGAAAAAGCACATTTTTTTGCATTTCTTGTCTATGATACACAGTTTATATGAAGAAGACATTTGGCTTGGATTCATTACACTGCTCTAGAGGTAAGACTTGGGGTGTGAAGAAACATGTGGTCATTATTTGCTTCGTTTGTGATTAATGATCATCTACCTCAGCTCAGGAACACTCCATGTTTGCATTTAAGTTAAAATTAATGAAGAGAAGCATAAAAACTCAACAACCACCTAACAAACGGGACCTCCATGATTCCAAATTCTACCAGTTGACCTTAAGCTCTACCTACCTAGAATGTTGCCCTCTCCCTTTCTCATTCCGGGCTAGGGCTAGTTAGCATCTTTGTGATTCTAAACTCATCTCCTGCATAGCCACCTAACAAATTTTATCACCTGCTTAGCCACTTGCTATGTTAAATTAATCTCTTTTAAATATTCTTTTCTATGCTTGACTCTTGAATGATACGGCATATCCCTTTCTGATATTCTTTTTACTCCTGTTATTCCTCTTCTCTCGTTTTCTAATTATTCCAAAAGTCACCAGATATGATTGTGTTGGATATGGTCGGCACAATTCTAGTGGGTGCCATTTACATCATAGTCTATTTGCTCAAGTTCTAAATGCCAAAGTACTCCAGCGATCAGGGCATGGGTATCATACATCTTTGATGACATGATCTACTCTAATGTTTTTCAATTTCATTTAAATGCCAATGACACAAAAATCATATCTCCTAACTAAACAATTTCAGATTTATATGCTATTACTCTCCCCTTACTAATGTCATCCCAGCCATACCACTCTTTTTATGATTAATTGAAAATATCTGATACACTCCTGAACTGGCTGTTCCCTCTGCATGGTTTGTTCTACTCTATGATCTTGTATCATCAATCAGTATCTATGAAACTGTATTGGGCTAATTTGTTAGCTAGCAAGTGGGACAAATCTCAAACCCTTCATGGCTCTTGATCATTTTGGTAATAAGAAGGGGATGCTGACAGAGACATGGCTTTCTGGAAGAGAAAGGATGAAGGTCCCGATGAGCCATGTTAGAGCGTATGAAAGGGCTCCCCAGAATTTGGTAGTAAAGGCTCTAAGTGAAATGTCAAAGAGAGTTAGTTAACCCTACTATACTACCAGTTTTTTGTAGGCTGAGCAACAAGAGGTAGGATTTTTTAAAATATGTTCAAATGATGTTTGAATGTTGCTTACTCTCCTCTATGTAAGAGGAGGAATGGATGTTGTTGCGGCAATGAGTCAGTAAGTCTTGTGGTTCAGTCAAAAGGCAATGTAGCAGCTGCTGCTGAGTCAATAATTCCCCAAAACTGGAAAAAAAAATATTGTCAGCAATAAGAAGACTGAGTTTTGGACGGGCTGAAAATATGGGAATTGTGTTTGGTTGAACCACACAGATAGCTACCCAAAACCCCAAAGTAAATGCCTAACCTTGTGTACTGGTATTAAGCTACTGCTACTTTCCATGTCTTGTGATCCCTAATTTCTCCTCTCCCCAACCTCAGCTATTTTAAGAATAAAACATTTTCGCATGACATCAAAGTATTCCAGTCCTCAAGGGGAACTCATGCCCACAGACACACATCTGAATACCCTGAGGAATACTGGGGAGAAAGAGAATCTAAATGTGGGAGTCTGCTGGATATAAATATCCAGGTTACTTTCCTATCTACTAATAGGAGTAAAAGGGTGCTTGAATTCAACAAATGGATTTAGGCAAGATGAACAGTGGGGAAGGCAAACTATCACGACCTGCTGTGTCTCCCTTGGGGTTGATTAAATGTAATATTGATGTGACTTCCACTGATTAATGTATGTTAATCATGTTGATGTTTTACATGCCCCTATTGTGAATGTTTATAAATACCAGACTGTACTACTACACCTAGAAAGAGCAACATATAGAAAAGTGCTAATTCCAGCTGGGCACGGTGGCTCACGCCTGTAATCCCAGCACTTTGGGAGGCCGAGGAGGGCGGATCACAAGGTCAGGTGTTCAAGACCAGCCTGACCAATATAGTGATACCCCGTGTCAACAAAAAATACAAAAATTAGCTGGGCGAGGTGGCACGTGCCTGTAGTCCCAGCTACTCAGGAGGCTGAGGCAGGAGAATCACTTGAACTTGGGAGGTGGAGGTTGCAGTGAGCCAAGATCTCACCACTGCACTCCAGTCTAGGTGACAGAGTGAGACTCAGTCTCAAAAAAATACTAATAATTTAAAAAAAAGAAAAGTGTTAATACCTTTGAGACCTCATACCCTAAAATACTTCTGAGCAAAAAAAATCTCGATGACTAATGTATTTGCGTATTCGAGCCTTTGTTAAAAGAGGCAACTTTTATCCAGTGCTTTTGTTATTACATTGAAAAATCATTGCAATGATTTATTAAGCTATGTTTTCTTCTAGGAGTTTTACCATTTCAGATATTATATTATGAATCTTTAATCCATTTTTAGTTGATTTTAGTGCATGGTTTAAGTAAGGATCCAATATTATTCTCTTGCATGTGAATATACACTTTTCCCAGAACCATTTATTGAAAGGAGTGTTCTTTTTTTTTTTTTCCCCCCAAGTTTGCTTTGAATGTTTGGAGTCTCATAGTTCCATATGAACTTCAGAATGTTTTTCTTCTATACCTATTAAAAATGCTGCAAGAGACTGAATATTTGTGTCTCCCCAAACTTTAAATGTTGAAATCAAATCCCCAATGTGTGTGGTATGTAAAGTTGGGTCCTTTGGGAGATAATTAGTAATGAGAGTGAAGCCCTCATAACTAGGATTAATGCGCCTGTGAGAAGAGTCCAGATAGCTAGCTCTTTCTCTATTTCTACAATGTTAGGATAAAACAAGAAGTCAAGAGACTGGTACTCAGAAGAGGTCCCCCAGCAGAACCAGGGCATATTGTTAACCCTGATCTTAGATTTCCAACCTACAGAATTGTAAGATATAAATATTGTTGTTTAAGCAACCTGGACTATGGCAATTTGTTAAAGCAGACCATGATAAGACAAATGTCAATGGAATTTTCATAGAGATTGCATTGAATTTGTAGATTGCTTTGGGGAGTAAGGGCATGTTAATAATGTCAAATCTTCCAGTTAATGGGAACTGATGTCTTATTTGTCTATTTTATTTCTTTTATCAATAATTAATAGCTTTCAGTGTACACATTTTTTTTACTTCCTTGGTTAAGATTATTTCTAAGTATTTGATTCTTGATGTTATTGTGGAAGAGATTATTTTCTCTTTATTCTTTTTTTTTTTTTTTTTTTTTTTTTTTTGAGATGGAGTTTCACTCCTATTGCCCAGGCTGGAGTGCAATGGTGCAATCTTAACTGACTGCAACATCCACCTCCTGGGTTCAAGCAGTTCTCCTGCCTCAGCCTTCCTGAGTAGCTGGGATTACGGGCATGTGACACCACACTCATCTAATTTTGTATTTTTAGTAGAGATGAGGTTTCTCCATGTTGGTCAGTCTGGTCTCGAACTCCCAATTTCAGGTGATCTGCCCGCCTTGGCCTTCCAAAGTGTTGGGATTACAGGCATGACCTGCCACACTCAGCCAAGATTTTTTTCTTAATATCTTTTGCAGATAGTTCATTGTTATTGTATAGAAATGCAATTTATTTTTGTTTGTTGATTTAGTTTCTTGCAACTTTATTGAATTTATTAATTCTAGCAAATTTTTTTTAATATGGATTCTTTAGTGTTAGCTACATATAACCTTCTGATTTAGATGGCTTTTATTTTTTTCTTGACAGCTTAGCTCTAACTAAAACATATAGTATTATGTTTAATAGAAATGGCCAGAGTAGGTATTCTTGCATTGTTCCTGATCTTAGAGGAAAGTCCAGGAACAAAGTCTTTTTTTTTTTTTTTTTTTTTTTTTAACCATTGAGTATAATGTCACTGCATGCTTTTTTCATATATGCCATTCATTTTGTAAAGAAGGTACATTCTCTCTATATTTAGTTTGTTAAGAGTTTTGATCATAAGAGTGTCAGATTTTGCAAATGCTTTTCCTGCATCAATGGAGATCATTATGTGAGTTTTATCCTTCCTTATATATGTGTTATATCAAATTAATTGATTTGTGTATGTCAAACCATCCTTGAATGCCAAGAATAAATTTCATTTGATCATGGTAAATAATCCTTTTAGTGTACTATTGAATTTTGTTTCTACTTCGTTTCTAAAGAATGTTTTTGCTGGGTATGCTATTTCAGTCTATAGAATTTTGTTTTCTTTCAGCTCTTCGAATATATCATTTCTCCATTGATCTGCAACATTTCTGTTGTTAAATTCACTGAAGACTTATGGAGGTTCCCTTGCATGTGACAAGCTATTTTTTTTCTCTTGCTGCTGTCATATTTTTTCTCTTTGACTTTTAACTATTTGATTATATAATTTGTCTTTGTGTAGACTTCATATAAATCTGCGAGGTTTATTTTATATTACTTGAGGTCTTCTGAGTGTTATAAATCTAGATGTCCATGTCTCTCTTTAGATTTGGAAAGTATTCATCCACTATTTCTTTAAATAGATTTTTCTTTTCCTTTCTCTTACTCTTTTCCTTATGGGACTTCCATAATGTGTGTGTTTGTTCATTTGATAGTGTTCTATAATCCACTCAGAGTTCCTGTGCACTTTCCTTATTTTTCTTTTTTTGCTTCTCTGACAAGGTAATTTCAAATGAGGTGTCTTAGAGTTTGCCAATTCTTCCTTCTGATCAAGTCTGAAGTTGAGGCCCTCTAGTAAATTATTAATTTCAGTTCTTATATTCTTTAGCTCTAGAATTTCTATGTACTTTTTTATAGTTACTACTTTATTTCATGTATAACTTTTATAATTTGTAATTGTTGTTGTCTGTGTTCCTTGTATCTCCCTGAGATTCTTTAAAGTGATTATTTTAAATTCTGTTGGGCAATTTGTAGATCTCCATTGTTCTATTTCATTCTTTTGATTGTGTTATGTTTTTCTGTTTTTTTTTTTTTTTTTTTGCTTTGTAGCTTGGATTGGTGTCTGTGTAATAGCCACTTCCCAATTTTTCAAAATGACTTTGACTGAGGTAAGTCTTCACAAATGAGCCTGGCTAGAGATTCTAGATTCTTGTTCCTAGCTGCACCATGAGTCCAGTCTTTATTTTGTTTTGGATTTTTGTTTTTTTTTTCCAAATGTCTAAAGTTTGGACCTCCCTTTTATGTTGATTATTATCATACCCTCAGTGTTCTATGTGAGGTGACACAGAAACCATCCCCTCAAATGGCACTTTGAAAAGCTGGGGATATTGAAGCCACATTCCACTGCTTTCTACTTTCTGGAGGAGAAAACTCAATTATGTCTTCTCCATATTTCTCAGAGTCAGGCCAAGCCACAGAAGATGTCCATGCTTTTTATCTTTGTTTCTAGCTGTCCCAAGTATCCATACTACAATTAATTCTGTTCCAACTTTGAATTAAATTTAGTCTTAAGAAGCAAAGTCTAATTTACACTAGTGATAGGATGTAACTGATGGTCAATAGCTAAAGGGAAAACTGTTAATTGGGGTAAAAAATTAATTAGAGCCACTAATTTCTAATTCTCTTAATTCACCAAAAACAAAATTTTCAAAGTCAAGTTAGTATTACTTCTTTAAATTATTCTGTAGCTATTTATAGAAGATATTCAGAGTGATAGTTTTTCCCTTTATTCTTCTTCTTCTTATTATTTTAAACATGGCCAAGCTACTTTGCAGACAATATGGTGGTGACTGGTACCCCAAATGATTGTTATTTTCTCTTAATTGGGTTGAAATATATTGCTCAGAGAATCTTTGAGTAAAACCACTTTTTTTTTAAATAATGTGCAATTTCAGTGTTCTCTGCCCTAGCATTTCTCAATAGAAATATAATGTGAAACATATAGGTAATTTAAAATTTTCTAGTAGCCATGTTAAAAACACTAAGAAGAGACATTTTCATACTGTTTTCCATAACAGTTGTGCTAACTTATAAGCACACTAACAGTGTGCAAGATTTCCTTTTTCTCTCCATCCTTGCCAACACTTACTTTCTTTTGTGTTTTGGATAATAATCATCCTAACAGTGTGAGCTAGTATCTCATTGTGGTTTTAATTTACATTTCCCTGATTATTATTGATGTTAAGCTAATGTTAAGTGATGATGCTAAGTAGTTACTCATATCCCTGTTGACCATTTTTATAACTTCATTTGAGAAATGTCTGTTAAGCTCTTTTGTTCATTTAAAAAATGAGTTAGTAATCCCACTGCTGATTATACACATGAACAAATGAAATAAATACTACACACAGTTATCAACATCCCAATGTCTATTGCAGCACTATTTACAATGGCTAAGATATAGAACTAACCTAAGTGTTCAATATTGGATAAATGGATAAAGAAAATGTGGTATACAGAATGGAATACTATTCAATCAAAAACAAGAATAAAATTGTGTCAATTGTGACAACTGGAACAACCTGTAAAACATCATGTTGAGGGAAATAAGTCAAACACAGAAAAGTAAATGCTGTACGATCTCACTCATATGTGGAATATTTTTTAAAAGTTGATATCATGGAAGCAGAGAGAAGAGTGGTTACCAGAAATGGGGGAGAGAAGATAGGGTGAGATGATGAGGAGTCATTGTGATAGCAACAGAAGGCAGCCAAATGCCTAGGCAGATATTGGTGGGTCACTGGTGAAACCTCACCTACAAGCCAAGACAGTTAAAAGCCTGAAAGTCAAGCTACAAGTTAAATTCTCAGATCTGTCTTCCCATTTGGAGCACTTTCTTCTGCTTGATCCCCATCCTTCACCATTTTACATATACCTACCCTTTCCTAATTGGTTTTCTACAATGCTGTGCCTACCTTTGAGTGGTATCTTTGCTTTAACCTTTTTTGCATACTCACAAACCAATCATCACACACTCCCCATTTTGAGTCCATAAAAAGACCTGTACCCAGCCACAGAGAGAAACCATATGGGGTGGGAGACCAGTCCCCCATGTCCCATGACTCCTCTCCACTGAGAGCTGTTCTCTCGCTCAATAAAATTATCTGCCATCATCACCCTTTAATCATCTGTATGACCTCATTCTTCTTGGACATTAGGCAAGAGTTCAGGATCCACTGAGTGTGGCTACCCAGAAAGGCTGTCACACTGGCCCTTTGACCTCGCTGGTGGAAGGCAGCCTCCCCACGCCTCAAGATTGGGGCCAACTGAGCTGGTAACATGCCTGAGCTGTGGGTAGTGGAACCAAAAGAGCTAATTAACACATAAACACCCCCTCTGGAACTTTAGGGTCATGGGAAGCCCTGCCTGGGTGCTACAGCATTCCTCTTGATGTGACACGCCTGATCTGGTCATGGGCCACACAGAGCTGGCTCATGTGTTGGCACCCGGAGCGTCTGGCCAGATCCCACATTCACTCTTTCTTGTCCTCCCTCCTGCAAGGGGCTGACTGCAGTGGGCTGAGTAGATAGGGAATCCCTGCTTCAAGTTTGGCAAAGGGGCCAAGAAAAATCCTACTTCAGTTGTCTAACAGGTACAACATTACAATTAGATCGGAGGAATAAGTCTGGTGTTCTGATGAACGATAGTTTGACTGCAGTTAGCAATAATGTATTGTATATTAAAGATAGCTAGAAGATAGGCTTTTGAATGTTCTCAACACAAATAAAATGATAAATGTATGGCGAGATATATTGCTAACTACCTTGATTTGATCATTATATAATCCATATAAATTAAAACATCACATTGTATTCCATAAATATGTGCAATTACAATGTGTCTATTTTTTTAAGGAAAGAATTTCAATCAGTTATTTTTAGGGATTATTTTTACCAGTAGAAATTAAAACATTATAAAGTAGCAGGTGAAATTAATTTTAATAACATATTTTATTTGCTGCAATATATCCAAAATATTTTTATTTCCACTTGTAATCAACATTAAAATTATTAGTGAGATATGTTACATCTCTTTTCCCTAAGTCTTCAAAATCAGCTGTGTATATTATAATACATCTCAAGTAAAATAGAACATTGTCAACAGTTGAAGTGAAATGTAATCCCACCAAAATAATAAATTTGTATTTAATTGAATTTTATTTAAGTTAGAAAAAAGTAATGTATAATCTGAGAAAAATCATTTTATAATCTGAATTACTCTGATTACCTTTGAATTTAAAAATCTGCTCCTAACTTGTTTTGTATATTTAAATGAATTTTATGGTATAAAGCTAACATTTTTATCTCTTATTAAACAACAATTATATCATAGTGTGATCATATCATAGTGTGATCATAGGTTTGATATATAATCATGAAGACTCAACAATAACTTTTTTGAATGAATGACTCAGTCATAAATATCAAAAAAATGCAGTTGCAATTTCTCATTAGATTGACTGCAAACATAGCCATAAATTAATCATTTAATCTTGTTTTAGATGTAAGTAAATGACAGCATATACTAATATACTTAATCCAAAGAAAGATTACACGATTTTAGGAGGCAATAATGTGATAAAAGTTTTATATATATATATATACACACACACACACACACATACACACACACACACACACACACAAAACATAACAACAGTATTGGGTAACTAATTAGAATTGCTTTTACAGAGAAATTGTATTTTTAAATACCTTGCAGATGGTGCATTCTGAAATTTTTATTGCCATCAGTTATTGCAAATGATGAAATAAAGTCCCACACTCTTGTCTAGTTCTCAACTGCCACATTGTAATTCCACCATAAATTACATTCTCTTGGCCTCTTGAAACTGCTCCATTTTCTCTCTGAGTTATTGTCTTTCAGAAAATGGAGTTCAGTTACTGCATCTGGCTCCTTGCCCTGGATGTTGACCAGTTTGCCTCTGTGACATTAACCTGGAGCCTGAAAGTCTGAGTGTCAAGAAGGTTGACTCATTTACGGTTTTCCATTATGTAGTTCTAACATTTTATGTTGTTTCCTAAATAGTAGACGTAGTATAGCTAACCTAGTCATGGTAAAAAATTACTGCAAGTACTGAGTGATGCTAGCAGTAAGTTCTTCACCTTGAGTAACCTGATATATGATCATATGCTTTCTTTCTTTCAGTATTTTCTGTTTAATCATATGCCTTAGAAGAAGACCAGGTTTCCTACATTTGGACAGGTCACTCCTTTTTGTCTCATTCTATCATTATTTGGACATGTGAACAGGAAGTTATTCTACTGTTATATTATCATATATTGCAAATTATGTGAATTAATTCCAGTAAATAAGATTATTACCATATTAATAGAAAGTTATAAAAAGATCATTCTATGAACACAATTGATATTATTTTCTTTCTATAGTGCATTAGTAAATAAAGGTTTTAGACAGGAATTTTAACTAAACATTGTCTGAGGGATTACTACCTAAAAGCTTATGTGTTTAGGTATGTTTTTGTCTGTGTCAGATGACTTTTAATTAGTCCAAAGCAAAATAAAAATCAACAAAACAACAACATTAAAAATACATTATGGAAGCAAATAGCCATTTTTTATTTTTTAAATTCATTTTAACGATGAAAATAATCACATTCAGACAACTGATTTGAAGATGCCTGCATATGTATTCTCTAAGTTGAACTCCATTTTCTTTAATTACTTTTGAAAACAAGGCATATGAGTGTAAAAAAAAACAAAAAAACAAAAAAACTTGATTTGGCAACAGAATATATTTAATTGTTGTTCCTATGGTAGTCAGCAAGAAAAGGATTAAAAACTCAAAAAAATACCTCATTTTAAATCTAACTTAAATAAGTTAATACCGAATCTGGCCGGGTGCGGTGGCTCAAGCCTGTAATCCCAGTACTTTGGGAGGCCGAGACGGGCGGGTCAGGAGATCGAGACCATCCTGGCTAACGCAGTGAAACCCCATCTCTACAAAAAAAAAAAAAAAAAAAAAAAAAACTAGCTGGACGAGGTGGCGGGCACCTGTAGTCCCAGCTACTTGGGAGGCTGAGGCAGGAGAATGGCGTAAACCCGGGAGGCGGAGCTTGCAGTGAGCTGAGATCCTTTCACTGCACTCCTGCCTGGGCGACGGAGCGAGACTCCGTCTCAAAAAAAAAAAAAAACCTAATCTATTGACCAATCACTATATATGTATGTACATATGTTTATATATGTATATTTTCATATAATATATGGATGCATACACATATTTAAACACATATATGCAAGTAAACATGAATGTATATATACACACATACATATTCTATTGTAATTCAAGTTTTTTCTTTTAAGGAAATTACTATTGAATTATAGTTCTATGCCACCCTTAACGGCACAGTTACTAAAACTGATTTTTCATAATATTCATAGGCTAAAACCTTAAAGACCATTGAAGATTTCAAAATGATACATCAATCAATGTCATAGATTCCTGCTTAGTGACTCAAAAAAAAAAAAAAAGTACAGACTAATATTTTCTTTGCAAAACTCTTGCTGTCTACTTTTATGCAAAACATTATCAAAACAACAATTTGTCATATATATCACAAACATACACAGGGTTGTGAGATAAGCAAAACACTAAAAGAAATAAGTATGCAGCTTCCTGCTCTTCAAAGTCAGTATACCTTGAGGCTAGTAATAGAGTTCTGAAAGCACAAAGTAATGTAGCCCTAACTTAGGATATTGTTGAACTTGATTTGGCCCAAAATAGTAGGTAGCAATGTAATTTGGCAGTGTTTCATATCTTCTCATGATCCCTTGGTAACACATTTTTTCTTACCTACCAACACTAGGACCTAAACATAGGAAATTGTTGATTAAAGAGTTTTGTGTTGAAACATTATGGAATAAATTGTTTTATACAAAATTTTTCACTATTCTTTTCCAGTTAGAGAAAAAAATGAACTGAAAATCCAACATAATAGCAACAATAAAGAGAGATACAGCAGTATGATAAGGAAAAGGATACAATTGTTTAACGACTGAACTTAAATCTTATTAACAGCAATGCAATAAAACATCTATTGAAGTAACCTGATTGTCTTACTAAATAAGGCATTGAAAGTTCTTAATTTTGATAGCAGCACTATGGAAGGCAGCTTTTTATTAGATTTTCCTTCTACCTGGAGAATGCTCAAGGCTCAAGAATTCCTCAAGTCTCATCCTAAATATAACCTTATCTCATACTTGCTTATATGTTTTTTCGTAAAGAATGTTCAAACTAATTATAATGCATTACAAATGCATGTCTAGCTCATCTTTATATTCACAATGTCTCACGTATATTCACAATGTCTTCTAATTAAATCAACAAGCATCAGAGTTGGCAAGACTGTTAGAAATTATCTCACATTCATTTTATATATATTTTAAAACATCTGAAAATGAAGTGTATTTCCCAAAGTCATACAGTGAATTAGGTTGAACTGGAATTGAAACTCATGTTTTCATGGTCTCTGACAAGTGCAGGATCTTTTTATCATAACATAATTTTACACTCTTCTGGATGTTGAATGACATATCCTAGATCATAGCACAAATTATGACATAATAAACATTTATCATAATATCCTATAAACTTGGTTGTTAGCCAAGTATCATATAGTAGAAGATGTTTATGGATGCAAAGATAGCCCTTTCAAGACCATTTACCTTAAGCCCAATTTGGAAAATCTGTCAACAAAATGCTCAATCTTTTTGTCTTTGCTATCATGACATATCATTGAATTTTAAGCACAAATTAGATTTCCTTCTACAAAATTATATCAAAAGATGTGTTAAACACTTTTAAAAGTGAAAAGGAACCTGATTAGCAAAGCTATATCATCATTTTGTTATAAGTATTTCCAATTGTTTATTCAAAATTGTTCTGAAGATGTTTTCCATGTTAAAATGGCACTTAATTCACTGCTAGAAGATAAATTTCTTATGGCATAACTTCAATAGAATTGGTTTCTGCAATATTCTAGTTATTATCTGCCAAAGACATTTGGGCAACTGGAGGGAAGACCTAGATTCTATAGATATGAAGTTTCCTGATAATGTTAGATAGTAATATATATTGATTAAAAAGAGTAATGACAGTTTTTATCAGGTAAAGTAATATCTAACAGCAGACTTGTGTATAACTGTATAGAAAAGTACATATATACAATTCACATATACATATATACCAAATCCTGACAAGTATCACTATATGTTTTTCTGTTTTGTTTTCCTCTTGAGAAATTTCAACCAAACAGACTCTGAAACAAATATATTTTATACATCTTGCCCTTTCCTCATATACAATATTTAGCAGGTTAGGTGAAATGAGTGTTGAAAGTAAAAACATCCCAGATGAATTAAACTCACCCTTGAAGGAATCCCTGTAGAGCTGGGTAAAGGCCAAAATTTGAAAGAAATGATTCATTTTGACTGAGAGATCATAACATCCAAATATAAAGCATATTTATAATCGTTCTCAGATTTATGCCAGGCTCTTTAATTGAATACTGCAGTTCCAACACACAATGGCTAACAATTGTAAGTATCTTTATATTAATTTGTAAGTGAATAAAATGTCATTTTGGTTTTTGAATTTATTTTATAAGCCATGATACCCACAGAACATTTTAATTTTATTGTGCTCCATTTACTTATTTCCATATTTGTAACTCATCCAAAGTGCTTATTAAATTTAATATTTTCCATTATGACGATCATTTTAAACATTCCACATTTCTTTTGACAGAGAATTAAAAATCTCTCTCTCTCTTCCTCTAAGGATACATAATTGTATTTTTCTCCAATTGTCACTAGTAAATACAAGTTGAGTACTAAGAGTACTAAGGACTTATTTTGTAGCATTGCAAGAAGCTAGTATGCACGAGGCTACTGTTCTTTCATGTCTCTATAACTCTTCTAAATTACTTGGACATAAGTTAGAAAAAAAAAAGTTCCTCAAGAATTACAAAGATATGAGGTACTTATGTGTGATCAAATGCAGAAACAAATAGAAAGTAACCTAATTTCTATCTGCTAAGAGCTGAGTAAGGTCTGAGATTTTATTCTACTTATAAGGTAATAAGCTAGTTTGCTATAGTTTCATGGATATTATGAGATAACATGAGCCTCCTGGGTTAGAGATAAAGGACTTTATAAATCACAGCAAAAACAGTAGCTGGTGGTTTCTAGTGATGTGTGTCAGGTTCCCCAGGTTTTCCGAGTACCAAAGAGGTGATCCAAAGGGTCCATCAAGGATGCACGCCAATGCACTAGGTTTTATTACAAGAGAAACATGAGCTTGCTTTTACAGTAAGCAGAAGCGAGTCTAGTCTTTGTCCAGTCTGAGGGTGACAGATACTGTAAGCTTACCTCCTCTCTCAAGTTTAGTTGTTGCAAAAACAACCACGGGTAAAGAGTGATCAGGGTCTCAAATTCTTGGTACGCCAGCAAAAACATGAAGAAATGCTCAAGATCCATGTCACTTGCCTCTCTCAGCCCTTCCTTAGTAATTTTTATTAGCTTTTAATAAGGTTTAAGATCTTCAAATTCTTATATTTCATAGTCCATGAAACTCAAGATACATATAGGTCTTTTAACTAGCATGGAAGAGGTTAAGGAAATTTAAGGAATAGAGAATGTAAACTATTTTAGAGATGATTGAACACTATGGGGGTTACTAAGGATTAGCCATAATTTTAAACATAAATTCTAATAGAAATATAATAAGAAAGGCCTGGGAGGTCATTATCAGGAATAGCTTGGTTGGTACTATTCTGAACACAGGCAGAGAAATGTTCCCGATATGCCTAGAACCTGTCTGACACATGGTGCTGTGGAAGGTGGTCAGTAGATAATTAAAGTTGTAGTCTCTTAAATAATTTTAAAAATTGTTATAAAAATCCAAGATATAAATAAATATTTCTATATGCTTTCCCTTTATAAAGGTAAGGGAATAAAGACAGGTTTATTTTAAGTAATCTATTATCACTCTCTAATTTATTAAAAATATAGGAGAGAGAATATATGTGTGTATACACACCTGTATTTTTTTCCTAAGGTAATACTATTTTTATTCCCTTACTGAAGAATTTAAACAGGTCAACATTACCTTAAGGCAGCACTGTTTTCTTATGCCATTTTCTATCAAGACACTAAAGCAGAGAAAATTAACTTTATTCAACACTTGTGTCTTTTAAAAGTATAATGATTTCATCTAGTTAAAGCTGTCCTGGCCTACTTAGTTTATTTCGGGGAAGAAATTGCCTGCTCACTCATGATAAGATAATTTGTCACCTTCAAAATTAAATTACCTATCCTTGTTTACCTTGAGGATTTGTGCTATATAATACCTACTTGCTCTATTACTACCCTTATATCAGTATGTGCTCAATTTTGCGAGAACATGTGTTGTATAATCAAACTCTGTTGGGAGGCTTAAATAGTGCACAAGTCCTGTTCCCTAATCTAAATTGAACTTGATAGATATATATGGGGAGTTTAATGAATGTAAAAATAATTATCCATTTGATATTAGGGTCTCATATGGCAACACATGTGTCTCTAAGAAAAAAAAAAGTTTATTCCATAGCATTCTGACTGAACTCTAGCTTAATATAGGTTGCATTTTAAAAATATTTATTATTGGTTTTTTGTGACATTCAATTAAAAAGATACAGCTATAGCAATTGTTTTGTTGAATTAACATATTGGATATCTGTCTGTAAATACCTTCAATTAGAAGTAATGCTTCTTATTTCTCTCTGTCCTTCTGTAAAATGTTGAAAACCTTAATTATTCCTTATTGCCTTAGAATTTAGACATTAAAACCCTTATAATTGCTTGTACTCTGTCTTTAATTTTATTTTAGAAGGCAAGGTAATAGTCTTTCATAGATGGAATCGTTCTCAAAATTTATTGCATGAATAGATGTACAGAGAGCTTTTTAATGAAAATGATTTTTTTTTTTTAAAATAAAAAAACAGTTGAAGGTGTTTAATGGCCTAAAGAAGCCGTAATTAACAAGTAAGGAGTTAAGAAAGTCCTTTTCTTCTTTTTTCTGTGAATAGAAACATTCTAAAGAGTGTGGATATAAAATCTCTCTGTGATTGCCAGTGAATAAGAGCCAAGAATTATGTTACTGGCTAAAGGACTAAGTGTGAGCTATAAGACTATGTTTTTTTTTTGTTTTTTTTTGTTTTTTTTGTTTTTTTTTTTTGAGGCAGAGTCTCTCTCTGTCTCCCTAAGATCAGTTTTTAATAAGATAGCATTCTGGGCTGGGTTATGCCTCCCCAGTACCTTAGAATGTTCAGATTAGGTAGTGCTGGAGTAGGGTAGACTCCTAATCCAATATGATTGATGCCATATAAAAAGGGGAAATTTGGACACAGGCACCTACACAGGGAGAAGGCCATATGAACACCAAGGCAGACATTGGGGTGATGTACTTAACATGCCAAGGAATGCCAACGATTGCCAACAAACCACCAGAAACTTGGAGAGAGGCTTAGAACAGATTATCCATTACAGTCCTCAGAAAGAATTAACTCTGTCATGCTCTACTGGAACTTCTATTGTCCAGGACTGTGACACAATCTATTTCTGTCATTAATCATTTCTGTGATAACGTGCTTTTGTTATAGCAGCCCTAGAAAACTAATTGCTTTCTCTTTTGGAAAGAAAGTTATAATTCCATATTATTTTTAGGTTGTATAGTGCTTTCCATACATTGTTACAAACAATCCTCAGAATAATCTTTTCAGATGTTCAGGCTGGGTATTCTTCTTCTTTTTTTTTTTTTTTTTTTTTTGTTCTAGAAGGAGTTTTGCTCTTGTTGCCCAGGCTGGAATGCAATGGAGCGATCTTAGCTCACTGCAACCTCCACCACCCGGGTTCAAGCCATTCTCCTGCCTCAGCCTCCTGAGTAACTGGGATGACAGGTGCACACCACCACACCTGGCTAATTTTTGTATTTTTAGTAGAGACGGGGTTTCACTACGTTGGCCAGGCTGGTCTTCAACTGCTGGCCTCGGCCTCCCAAAGCGCTGGGATTACAGACGTGAGCCACTGCGCCCTGCCCAGGCTGGGTATTCTTATCCTTGTTCTACACATAATTAAATTGCTCCTCTGGCAATTTAAGAGAACTGGCAAAATAATGGAGCTAATAAAAAGTTCAAGAAAGACTGACACTATGCTGTCAACACAAATTCTATGCTATTTCTTAAATCAAACAGTAACATATATTTTTTGGTATAACTGTTATTTATGTTTTTTTTTTTTAAATTTTTTTGCATAGGTCAGAGAAAAACTCCCATGGTATATATAGTGTTCCCAGAAGAGGGTAACTGGTAGAACAGGAAAGAATAAGTTGATTGCTGCATGTAGATACTTAATCATCTTGGTGAATATCTTTATCTATTTAGATTAAAACTCAGCATTCTAGTTAAAAGTAATTTTCAATAAATCTCATATTCTGAGAAAGGAAAAAGTAAAGATTAAGGGGGTCTGAGTGAAGTTTTTCCTTAGCTGTTATATTTGTCTTCCTAATTGATGCAGGGTAAACATGTAAACGGTAGACATGAGTTTTTTTTTTTTTTTTTTTTTTTTTTTTGAGATGGAGTCTTGCTCTGTGGCCCAGGCTGGAGTGCAGTGGCCGGATCTCAGCTCACTGCAAGCTCCGCCTCCCGGGTTCACGCCATTCTCCTGCCTCAGCCTCCCGAGCAGCTGGGACCACAGGCACCCGCCACCTCGCCCGGCTAGTTTTTTGTGTTTTTTAGTAGAGACGGAGTTTCACCGTATTAGCCAGGATGGTCTCGATCTCCTGACCTCATGATCCACCCGTCTCGGCCTCCCAAAGTGCTAGGATTACAGGCTTGAGCCACCGCACCCGGCCAGACATGAGTTTTGTGTGAAGAGAAAACTGCTCTCCCAGGCTGGAAAATCAGACTTCAAAGATACAGGGCTGAGGCAACGTGTTGCTTGTGGCAAACTGAGAAGAAGAATTACCACAGTATCCTGTATAAATATTTCTAAACATTATTTAAAAATATTTTACATGTAAGAATTCCAAGAATACATCACGGTGGTCTTCATGGTTATGTAATGCAGAGAGAAAGAGGCAGCTTTAAGAAATGGAGTGTTGAGATGTTAGGTAAGATGGAAATTGAGAAATGTCCATCGGGTTTGGTAATGTGGCGATCACTGATAAACAAAACTAGTGGTCATGACTTGATCAGAAACAGAGGGAAGAACAAGAGAAAACAAAGAAATAAGTTTTTTTTTTTTTTTTTTTTTTTTGAGACGGAGTCTCACTCTGTTGTCCAACCTGGAGTGCAGTTGTGTGGTAATAGCTCACTGCAGCTTCAAACTCTGACTCATGCAATTCTCCTGCCTCCGTCTTTTGAGCAGCTAGGACTATATGCTCAGCTAATTTTTCATATTTTTTTAGAGATGATGGAGTTCTCATTGTGTTGTTCAGGGTGGTGTCAAACTCCTGGCTTCAAGCGATTCTCTCATTTCAGCCTCCTAAGTAGCTGAGACTACAGTCCTGAGCAACCATGCTTAGTTCCAAGAACTCCTTCTTTTTAAAGTTTGAATAACTGGAACGGGAGTTACAGTTACTGCTACTGATATTTCTGAGTGGTGGAGTCAAAGCAGTTTCCTTGTCAACTGAGCATAACTATTGATAGACTCTTCAAAAGTACAGTGCTATATAGTATGTGAAATTAATTCATATTTTGCATCTGTGTGGAAAAACTATGGGGGAATTATGATCTACAGGACAATTTAGTTAACTATTTCTTTACCCTAATCCTAATTTCCACAATTCTTTTTAAAAAGGAAGGAACAAAAAGTCTCGGGAAAGGTAAATATTGGCTTCAAGGCCACACAGTTAACTCAGATCATAGTCTGTAATAGAGTGCAACATTTTTTCGTGATTAAAAAGGCCAAACTTGCCTCAATGTTTTCATATTTGCTGAGTTCGAATTTAATGGTACAGTAAACTTTCACTTACCATCATCTCTAAGATACTTTGTTAACGATAGTTGTCAAGGTCTTTTTTTTAAGGTTGGGTAACATATTCCTCACTGATAGTATGTTAAGAAAAAAACTATCTCTGCAAGTATTTGCAGGATATTGTTTTTTACATTTTTAAATTTACATTTTTAATTAATTTGAAAAATTAATTTCAATTAACTTGAAAAAAATTAATTAATTTGAAGATCATATTTTATTTTCTCCTGGTTTTCAGAGAATCTTAAGAACGTTTCTAGCACAAGGTTTTCTTTGTTTTGTGTTGTTTTTCTTTTTATTGCATTCAGATGCCTTAAAAGTATATGTTCCACTTCCTCAGACAACTAATTTCATTGTTTCAGTTTACTTTTTAATTATTTAATTTTATATTTCCTAATTTTTTTTCAACTATGAGTCTTTTTAAAAAAGGTATAGACCAGGCTCACACCTGAAATCCATCATGGTGGTCTTCATGGTTATGTAATAGAAGGAGAAAAAAGTGTCTTTAAGAAACAGAGTGTTGAATGTTAAGTAAGATGGAAATTGAGAAATGCCTGTTGGGTTTAGTAATGAGGTGATCACTGATAAACAAAACTAGTGGCCATGATTTGATCAGATTTTGGGAGGCCAAGACCAGAGGATAGCTTGAGCTCATGAGTTCAAGACTAGCCTGGGCAATATGGAGAAACCCCATCTCCACAAAAAATACAAAAATTAGCCAGGCGTGGTTGTGCTTGCCTGTAGTCCCAGCTACTCAGGAGGCTGAGGTGGGAGGATGGTTTGGGCCCAGTAGGCGGAGGTTTAAATGAGCTCCTCTGCCTGAACAACTGAAGGAGACCCTGTCTCAAAGAAAAAAAAAGAAAAAAGAAAAAAGAAAAAGGTGAAGTAATCATCTTAAATAAATGTAACAGCTATGTATTTTTATTCTACGTTTCTCTCTTCCAGAAACTAATGGAAATTATTCTACAACATATGCCTTTAAGTTATTTTTTTCCCTGTCTTGGAATGAAACACCTGACTCTTGTTGTTTATTTTAACTGATTTTTTTCTAATTTAATCAATGAGAGCATTATATTCTGAACTTCTTCAATAATATCAATATCTTAAAGGCTTGAAAATAAGCACACTATTAAATTAAATTTTTAAAAAGGTGGAAGTGTGGGAAAGTGAAAAAGTGGAAATTATATGATGCTTGCATAATTTCATTACATGGATTTATTGCATAGTGGTAAAGAAAATTTATATAAATAAAATAAAAGCAAATACACAAATATCTTGTATACTTTCAAAACTTCAGGATACTTCTAAATCATCTCAATTTATGAATATGAATATTAATAAAAACTTTCATAGATGGTTGCATTTCTGCATGCCTTTGTGTCTGGCGATAATTACTATCACTGGGATACTCAATGATCAAAACTTTTGTGACTTTGAAAAATTCTGGCATGTTTTTTGTCTAAGCATTAATCACTTCCAAGGAAATCTTTAGCAAATGTGAATATCCACCTCTGGAAAGCTTTTCAGTATCTAGTCACTATATTTTATTTAATTTTTAAGAAAAATTGCCGGGCGCGGTGGCTCAAGCCTGTAATCCCAGCACTTTGGGAGGCTGAGACGGGCGGATCACGAGGTCAGGAGATCGAGACCATCCGGGCTAACACGGTGAAACCCTGGCTCTACTAAAAAATACAAAAAACTAGCCGGGCGAGGTGGCGGACGCCTGTAGTCCCAGCTACTGGGGAGGCTGAGGCAGGAGAATGGCGTAAACCCGGGAGGCGGAGCTTGCAGTGTGCTGAGATCCGGCCACTGCACTCCAGCCTGGGCGACAGAGCAAGACTCCGTCTCAAAAAAAAAAAAAAACCTCATGTCTACCGTTTACATGTCACTGCACTCCAGCCTGGGCGACAGAGCAAGACTCCGTCTCAAAAAAAAAAAAAAAACACTCATGTTTACCGTTTACATGTCACTGCACTCCAGCCTGGGCGACAGAGCGAGACTCTGTCTCAAAAAAAAAAAAAAAGAAAAAGAAAAATAAGCAAAAGATTTCTAAAATACTGTAAGCTTTGTTCTACTTTTTGAAATTAAAAATAACTCCCATTTTGGCTTATCTGCTTCAAGATATGTTCTACAACCACAATTTGAGATGATCAAATATAGAAATTCAGTCCATATATATGAAGCATGAAATCTAACGTCATATCATCTATCGTTTTGTGAAATAACATGTTTTTTATATCTTGACATAATTGAATATTTAGAAGCTGCTGAGCTATCCAGCTGTATGTGCTCAATATAAGATTTCATTTGTTAATGAAGTTTTATTTTGTCCTGTTACAAGTTCCATTTTCAATATTATTTTAATATATATTTTTTAAAGTCCTTTCAAATCTCCTCAAAGAGCAACATCTCCTGGAAAAAATAAAAGTCAAAAGCCGTTGTTAAAATACAAATGACATAAGATTACAATTAAAGACTAGTATTATAATCCACTCCTTATCTCTACAGGCTAAATGTGAGTATATTTTAGAAAGAAAATAGCAAGAAATAATTTAGTTATTATTTCCTAGATTTGTAAATAGTAAAACAAACAAAACAATTAATTATCTTATAGAATTTAATGTAAGAATGAAAGCCCCAATTTTTTAAGCATTTTCCAAATACTTCCATAACTTCTCTGTGCATCTTAATATCATTCCTTCTTCTATATATTAAGAATTCATCAGAAAGACATTATATAGGTTCTGTGTGGATTTGTCGTTTTTTCATTAGTAATGTTAAATCATACTATAATCTGGCCTGAGAAAGACTTTGTACTCTCATACTTGAGTTCTTACATATGAACTACAACCTTACTTAGCAGGTAAACAAACAACAATTCTAACTTAGGGGTATGCTTTTGCAGAAATAGCTGAGCCTCAGTCAATCACAGCAGCCATACTTCAACCACTCAAAGGCCACCAGCTGTTCAAACCATGTTCAAATAAGGAAATGCTAAGCTGTAACATATCCAGCTGTTTCTGCACCTCACTTCCATTTTTTGAACATCGCTTTCTTTTTTCGATTCATAAATGTCTGTCCATGCAGCACCCCTAGAGCCTCTCTAAACCTATTCTGAGTCTGAGGACTGCCTGATTTGTTCTTTTTTTTTTTTTTTTTTTCTTAAACTCTGTTGAGTTTCATTTGTCTAAAGTTTCACTTTAAGAGATCTGGTGTCAGAAGCAAGGATCAGAATTAAAACTCCAGTGATCCCCAGAACACCAGGCGACCAGGGAAGGTACCCATGGGGACAGTGTGCTTATGCCTCTCTTGTTTGTAACTGGAGGCCATGGGTGAATTTTCTCTCAGATTCAGAGCTTTACTCTTGTGTTCTCAGCTCTCTGAGTTTATTTCAGCAATATTTATACTAGACTAGGTCCAGGATCAGACTGGATGCAGTAATGAACTTCATTGAATTAAGTCTGAGGGCTCAGACCTTGGGTAAATACTCTTTTTTGGAGATAGGATCTTGCTCTGTTGCCCAGAATAGTGCAATGGCTATTCGTAAGTGTAATTATATTGTACTACCGTCTCAAACTCCTGGGCTCCAAAAACTCTCTTATCTCAAGCCTCCCAAGAAACTGGGACTCTAGTCATGTACCACCTTGTCTGGTATGGTACCATTTTGATAATGGGTTTGTCTCAATACATTGAGAAGGTAGGATGCCAACTTCTGGTACTCTGGCTAATATTATATAAAACAGACCAGGAGGGGTGGCTCACGCCTGTAATCCCAGCACTTTGGGAGGCTGAGGTGTGTGGATCACCTGAGGTCAGGAGTTCGAGACCAGCCTGACCAATATAGTGAAACCCTGTCCCTACTAAAAAGTTAGCTGGGCGTGGTGGCATGCTCCAGTAGTCCCAGCTACTTGGGAGGCTGAGACAGGAGAACTGCTTGAACCTAGGAGGCGGAGACTGCAGTGAGCTGAGATCACCCCACTGCACTCCAGCCTAGGTGACAGAGCGAGACTCTATCTCAAAACAAACAAACAAACAAAAAACATATACAGGCCCAGAACATGTGCATTTTTAGAAAAATGGGTTAACTTTACTCAAGACAGCTTAGAAGATGGCCACAAATCGTGATGCTTTAATTTGGATGAAATTGTTTGTTTATGATAAATGTAAACAAACAAACAAACAAAAAACCCGAGATCAAAACCTTAGCAAAACAATAGAATGTATTCTTAAATTAGTATACAGAGGCATCTCAAAAACTAAATAAATCGAAATTGCTTCCTTAGAAGATACTTTGCAAAAAGCAAATGAAATGCTTAAGCAACAGACTAAAGACATGATGGAGGACAGTACTCTGACTGAAATTTGACTGTTCCTTCTCTTTTTCTGTCTCTACCTATATACTCTAAATCTACTAACCATTTTGCTAAATTATCCTTTCATTCTGAAGATTATGAACAAAGAAAAATTAGACAAATGCCTTAAAAAGTAAGACCTTCTGATCAGCCAGTTCTTCCTGACACTGCCTCGGTTTACTCCATGATCTAAACTGAGCTTAGAACCATTGTAAAGTATTTCCCTGATCCAAGGGAAATCCTCGAAACCTTATGGTAGGATTTAGAATCCTCATAAGAACTTATGATGCCGGACTCCGTGACCTTTACCAATTTACTCACATGATTTAGGGGTCTGCGAAAGCTTGAAACTGGATGGCAGCAGTGGTATGGTTCAAATCCACGGAGGTTATTAAAGTTTCCTCCAAAACCTCATGAAAAGGGCCAAAATGAGCTAGAAATATTGCTGAAAACCTTTTAGATTCAATTCGTAAAATTTTTCCACGAAGAATTGATTAGTCCATTATACAGTTATGTAAACCAAAACCAAAACAAAACAAAAGATAAGTCAATTTTATAAAACTTGCTTAGAATCACTTTGGAACATTCTGGGCTCCAAGAATAGCAAGGATTATTTCCTGCAGGGAGTGAAATGGCATTAACTGCTCTATTTATAAAAGGACTCTGTCGTGAACTTAGCAGTTTAATTAAAAAACATAAACTTGGATGGTAAGTTCCAGATATGCCTGAATTGGTGACCTTAGCTGAACATTTGAAAGGACTCTTTGAAAGGACTCTAGAGTGAAAACAAACAAACAAACAAACAAAAAAGGCTAACCAGCTTATGCCTCTCCAATTATAACAGTTACAGGGGCCAAGACCAAAGGGACCTTCTCATCCTTATTTTAAGTCACAACCAAGAGGTCCTAGAATAAGAAAGTTTTTACCCTGAGATGTCTTCCTTAATTGCAAACAACCAGAACACAGAAAAAGAGATTGTCCGTTTTTATATCAGTCCACCAAAAAGCCTCCCTTTAGGCCAGTTGGTTTCACCACTAAAGGAAGCCCAAGATATTTAAGTTTCCATGATAACAGTGAACATTGATGAGGATTGGAGGGTTTTATCAGTAAATTGGTCCCCAGAGTATCCTTAACTAAATATAACAAAACGAAGATTAAAATAAATGAGGTATCGTGTACAATCATAATAGATACCAAGCCAGCTTATTTACCATGAACCCCACTTTAATAAACCAACAAATCCTTTGGAGTAAAAAGGTCATCTCTGTGGTGGGAGTTTTGAATTAAATTCAAGAGTTTCCTGTATCTTAGCCAGTCTAATTGACTTTGGGGCCATTTCCAAGAAAACACCTCTTTTTTTTTTTTTTTTTAATTTTCTTTTTTGAGACGGAGTCTCGCTCTGTCGCCCAAGCTGGAGTGCAGTGGCCGGATCTCAGCTCACTGCAAGCTCCGCCTCCCGGGTTCACGCCATTCTCCCGCCTCAGCCTCCCGAGTAGCTGGGACTACAGGCGCCCGCCACCTCGCCCCGCTAGTTTTTTAGTAGAGACGGGGTTTCACGGTGTTAGCCCGGATGGTCTCGATCTCCTGACTTCGTGATCCGCCCGTCTCGGCCTCCCAAAGTGCTGGGATTACAGGCTTGAGCCACCGCGCCCGGCCGAAAACACCTCTTTTTATTATGTGATACTGCTCTAGTAAACTTGCTAGGGTAAGACTGATTTTCAAGTCTGAAAGAGCATATAAAATTCTCCTCAGAAGGAGAAATCATCTTAGAGTTTTCTGACTTTCCTGAACCAGAGCTGTTATGCTCTCCATAGGCAGAAATTGGCATCGTCAAAACTCCGCCTGTAATACCCCCAACCCTTCTAAAGTACCTGAATGTTTATGGGCTTCTTCCTCAACTGATACAGGAATAATTAATAGTGTGGAACCTATACAGTTCCTAATGGATTATTCTAAACCTTTGTCTAAGTTAACCCAATATTTACGAAAGTCTGAAGCAATTCAAAGGCTGTCACCAACTGTAGAAGATTTAATTAAATAAGGACTTAAAATTCCATGAAGCAGTCTTTGTAACACTCCAATCCTACCAATTAAAAAACCAAATGGTCGAGGTTGGAGATTCCTTTAAGATGGACAGGCAATTACAATTAATACAATTGTAATACCAAAGTTTCTTGTAGTCCCAAATCCTAATATATTATTACTTAAGGGATCGACTGATTCAGGGGTTCATGGTAATAGACCTCTGCTAAGTCTTCTTAGCATTCCGGTTCATAAACAGAGTCAATACTTGTTTGCTTTTACTTGGAAAAATCAGCAGTACACCTGGACTATAGTGCCACAGGGGTGTACTGAAGCCACTTGGTATTTTTTTTTAGGAATTGCATCAGAACTTAATAGCCCCACCGTTTTCTTGAAATTCTACTCTTATTTAGTATGTAGATCCCCTGTTGTTATGCTCCCCCACTAAAGAGCACTCAGAAATTGACTCCATTTGCCTTTTACAGCAACTCACACATAAAGGTTACAAAGCTTCAATAGAAAATCTTCAGTTTTCAGGAAGAAGGTCCACTAATTGAGACATGACTTGATTGCTGAAGGTATTTCACTTTCGCCTAAGAGAATAAAAAATGTTTAAAGCATTTCTCAACTTGCAACCAAAAAACAAGAGATTTTCTTGGACTTACTGGATATTGCAGCTCATAGGTTCCAAAATTGTCCTCAGTGACCTCATCATTGTAAGAACCCACTAGAAATGCTGTGCCAGAGTCATTACCTTAAGAAGACAGTCTCGAGCAGGCTTTTAACCAAATGTAATTGGCCTTACAACAGCCCCCAGCTTTAGGACTATCTAATTATACTAAAACTTTTACTTTATTAATTTATGAATGTAACAATCAGGAATTAGGAGTTCTTATTCAAGAATATGGGGAAAAACAGGCCCATTACACAGGTTAGACCTCTGTTAGACCCTGTAGCTGAGGCATAATCCCAATAATTTAAAAGCAGTAGTAGCAGCAAAGTTGGTAGAATCTTCATCTGAGCAGGTTTTAGGAAATGAACTTGATTTGCAAGTCCCACATGCTATGGAAAGTCTATTAAATTCCGATGAAACTCGGCATTTTTCAGCCAGATCTTAAAACATTTTTCTCCTGTCTTCTTCTAATCTCCATCTAAAATACTGCAATCTACTTAACCATACTACTCTATTACCTCTGCCTAATGATAGTGAAAACCACAATTGTGTAAATATAATGTCAGAAGTAGTGACCCCTCATGTTGGCTTACAAGATATTCTATTGGGTAATCCTGAGTCACTACATTTTCTTGATGGGTCCTATGCTAAAATCTCAAAAGGAAAACATCAGGCAGGGTATGCTTTTACCACCTAAAATGAGTTAATAGAAAAGGGAACTCTACCTCAGTATAAGTCAGTTCAACCCACGGACCTTTTTGCTCTCACCTGAACTTGTTATGGAGCTAAGGACAAGTCAGTAAACAGTTCATACTGATAGATATGCTTTTGCAGTAGTACACAACTCTGGCATGCTATGGAAAAAACAAAGAATTCTCATTTCCAGTGCGTCCCTCATCAAAAGTGGACTCCAAGCAGATGAACTTCTTTGTGCAATCCTCTTACCGTCACAGATTGGCATTATTAAGATTAACTCTCATACCTGTAGAACTAAACCTGGCTATTAAGGGGATGCTTTAGTAGATTTTTATGCTAAATCAGCTAGTGCTGAAATGGTTAGGATATACAACCTAAATGAACTCCGAAACATTTATTCAAGTCAAAACCCTTATGATGACCTATTTAATAAACAGTACAATGCACCTGATTTGGAAAAACAACATTATCTAAAAGCGTGTAAATTAAGTGTGGACTCAAAGTCTCAAATGATGTCCTGGTCCTCCCTGAGTTTTTCAAGCTTCCATTATCAAAAGCTTTGTACTCCAAACTCATCATGAAACAGAAAATAATGCAAATTATGAAAACTACTGATGAGGTGACTGTTCCAAAATTTCTAAAAGAGTTCATAACCAATGTATGGTTTACCAAACTCATAATCCTAGGAAAGAATCAAACCTTTAAGTGGTGCATTTCTGCCACCTGATGGACCATTTGTCATTTGTGTGATATTACACTTACAGATGGACTTCATTCAGTTGCCACCCTCAATGGGATATCAGTGTGTTCTTATAATAGTCTGCATGTTTTCTCGTTAGGTAGACACTTTCCCATGCAAGAAAGCCAATGCTGTGACAGTAGTTAAGAAATTATTGGAAAATATATTTCCTTTATTTGGCATTCCTGGAGAAATGTTCAATGATAAGAAAACTAATTTTACTAGTAAAATTATAAAGTAGTTAAATAAGGTGTTATGGATGCAATGGTGCTACCATTGCCCCTATAACCTTCAGTCTTCTGAAAGGGTTGAAAAGAAAAAAAAAATGGCATCTTAAAACTGAAATGGCAAAGTTCACTGAATCAATTGGGTTGCCTTGGCCGAGGGTTCTGCTGCTGGTTTTAATGGCAATCAGTTGGCACTTAAGACCTTACACACTCAAGAATTCAAGAAAGTCATGGGAAGACCTATTACCCTAATAAAAGAAACTCATGCATCCCCTGCTATCCTAAACTGATATGACTAAATACTACAAGACACTAAATTGTTATGCCAAAGTATACTTTCACCAGGTAAAGGAAGCTTTTTTGTGATCCACCAAATGATGATAAGAAAACCCTTCATGGTATACAATCTGGAGATTGAATCGTCTGAAAATGATATGAGAGAAAGATTGCCCTTGGACCCTGTTGGAAGGGACCATACCAAGATTTTCTCACCACTCACACTGCAGTAAAGTTTCAGGGCTTCAGCACTTGAGCTCAGATCTCATAGTTAAAAATAATTTTTTCAGAGTCTTGGAACTTTATACCTATTGGAGACTTTAAGGTAAAGCTGATCAGAGAAATTTCTCCCCAGAAGCATACAACCTCCTAGATGTGGTCAGCTTTCCCAAAATCACAAATGAAGACTTCTCTGCCACCAAAAAAAGCCTATGCTTTTTTTCCCCCTTTTGTCCTCATTTCCTGCTGTCCTAATGCTTTCCTTTTCACTAAAGTACATTCCATGGGACCATGTTAAGTGGATGGCTTTAGCTCAAGTTTATTCCTTAGCATAAACCAAAGTAATTGTTGTCTGAGTTAATGCCCCAAAATTAGAAAACAATTTTATTGATATCAGTGCCTATTCACATTCCCAATGAGAGTCACTCTGAAACTCCAAAGGAAGAGTGGAATGTTATCCTCTATATTCTAAATATCACTGCTACTTTCTTTCTGTCACTCACTTGAATACTCTAACTTTTCCAATAAACAGCCTAATTGTCCTCAAAATAGAAAAACCTTTCTGAGAGAATCCTACAAAAGGCATATGTGTTTTTAGGCATTATACACTCAAGACCTGGGGATGACCTATGGGAGCACAAATTTCTTATACAATGTCACTGTGTTAAATTCATTACTTTTTTTCTTTTTTAAATAAATGTGGTTATACCTTTTTACAGCTTGCTTTAAGGGGGGGACAAAAGGTAATTTCCCAAGGACCTTCTTCAAGAGCTATAAAAAATTATGGATGAACAAATATAACTGACCCCTGCTCAAATGCAACTAGATGGCCCTGTTTTTTTAACCCCTAAGGGCCTATATTAGGTCTACAGAAAATGTGCTTATTTTGTTCTGTCGCCTTGCTGGTGCAGAGATTTCTATTTGGTCTTGCTTGTTGCTGCTTTTAAATAGCTTTCCTTGAAAATTCTCGTAATAGCGTCTATGATCAAGGCCAAAACAGTCAATAACCAAAATAACACCAAATTTGAAGTAGACATAGATAAGCTATTTCCACTGAGGAAAGTTTCTAGTGGAGTTTCTGGAGACCCACTCTTGGTGGTAATGGGATACTGATTGAATGGAGTTTAAAGTTAATCTGTAAATTGTGGGAAAATCCTGGATTTTGTAACCAATCAGACCTACCAGGTCTTCAGACAAGTAGAAGCATCTCTTCAAAAGGTGTATGATAACATACACATTCAACAAAACTTTTGGTGGACCATCATGCAACTTGAGATCTCATTTTTGCTTAAATTAGGGGCTTGTGTTTTGTATTGAACAAAACTGGACGCTGTATGTATACTTCCCACGATTTTCTTACTGCAAAAAGCTTAAGTAAAAAGATGGCTGATACTGCTATTTTCTTAGACACTGCCCCCAAAGACATTAAGGAAATCTCTCAAGAGAAAAGAACACATGATGTGTTTACAGGAGAACCTTACAATTTATTTTTCAGGTATCCTAAACGGTGAATGGCAATCGTGGGTTTTCCAAGGTTTTCTTAATTTTTATATTTCTACAGGTTTTTATAATTTGTGTTACCAGGCTAACGAAAAAAATGAACACCTCTTCAAGTCAGGTAATTTTATAGTAAACTATAGTCCGTAACTGCCATTACACCCTGAACAAGGACTATGACCAATTAGGCTCAAATGCTGTTTAATTGTCTATATTGCCTGAACGTTGACTTGTTTGATTTCATTTGGTTTGTTTCACAAGAACTGTTGTTATGGAGTATATTTTGGTCTTTTGATATCTTTTTGATAACCATCATAGTCAATCATAGTTTCCCTGGTGTAAGTACCCTGTTGAGTCTTAAGTGTCAAGTGTTGAATTGTCTCATTTCAAATAGGTCAGTAAAAACATAAGGAATTCTTTAAGTGGTGTGAAGTCATGACTTTTGAATTACATACTGAGACCAAAGAAGACTTCTGAACTCCATGCTGAGACCAAATAAGTCATTTAAGATGGTGACATAGAGTAGTGTAAATGTCTAAAGTTTTGATGAATCTCTCAAAATTAAGAGGCTGATCAAAAGAGAGGAATTGTTAAGTCAAACTAAAACTGGACGTGAGAAAGCCTCCATACTTGCATCCTTAAGTTCTTGCTTATGAACTGCAACTTTACCTAGTAGGTAAGCAAATTGAAAACCTAACTTAGGAAAATGCTTCTATGAGAATAGATGAGTCACAGCCAATCACAGAAGCCATACTTCAACCACTCGTAGGCAACCAACTGTTCAAATTGTGTTTAAATAAGAAAAATGCTCAGCTCCAATCAACCTGCCTGTCTCTGTACCTCACTTCCATTTTCTGTACATCACTTTCCTTTCTCTGTTTATAAATCTTCTTTGACCGTGCAGCATCTCCAGAGTCTCTCTGAATCTGTTCCAGTTCTGAGAGCTGCCCAATTTGTGAATCTTTTTCTTCTCTCAATTAAAATCTGTTAACTTTAATTTTCCTGAAGTTTTTGTTTTAACAGTACTAAGTCATTAATTTTTTCAGACCCAAAGGGGAAATTTCAACTATAATTTACCACTTTTTAAATTTTTTCAGTGTTATTTCTATATCCAAACATTTTGATACTTTTGATGCTACCAAAAGTTAAAAAAAAAAGAAACTTTAAGCTCAAACCGCATCTAATATAAAATTATTAGAAAATAATTAATCCATGTGTTAAGTATATTTCATTATTATGTTCAGCACCTACCTGCTCAACTCTACATAATAAGATATTTCTTGAACTAGTTAGGGGAAAATTTTTTTGGATATATACATATCTTATAAAGAGGTTATTTTATTATTATTATTATTATTTTGTTTTTTTGAGACAGGATCTCAATTTGTCACCCAAGCTGGAGTTCAGCTCAGATCTTGGCTCACTGCAGCCTCAACTTCCCAGGTTCAAGTGATCCTCCTACCTCAGCCCCCCAAGTAGCTGGGACTACAGTAACGTGCCATCATACAGAGCTAATTTTTTTTTTTTTTGTATGTTTTGTAGAGACAGGGTTTTGCCATGTTGCCCAGGCTAGTCTTGAATTTCTGAGCTCATGCAATCCACCTTTCTTGGCCTCCCAAAGTGCTAAGACTATAGGCATGACTGTTGCCCTTGGCCTATTTTACTGTTTTAAAATATATATGGAAACTACAAAACATCCTAGGAAAAACAGGGAAGTAGAAATAATTTTTAATTAATTTCTTAATTTTCTACAAGAAAGCATATATTTTATTTTTTAATGATACTAGAAAAATATTTATTTTCTAATTGTTTTAGACAGACACCTATATAGATATATATTTAGTAAAAAACTATTTTCTTCTAAGAATTTAGTTTTTACAGCAGTTTTAGGTTAGCAAAATAGCAAAATTGAGAGGAAGCTACAGAGACTTTCCTTACACTTGCTGTTCCCAGAGTTGCACAACTTCTCCCACTATAGACATCCTTCACCAGAGAGTACATTTGTTACAACCGATAAGCCTATATTGACAGATCATGAATCAAAGTTCATTGGTTGCATTATGTTTTACTCTTAGTGTTATACAATCTTTGGATTTGTTTACAAATGTATAATGATATTTTGCCACCATTATATTATTTTATAAAATACTTTACTGCCCTAACAAATCTTCTGTGCTCCACTTATTTATCACTCTTCAGTCCATCATTCCCTGGAAAACTAATCTTTTTACTATTTCCATAGTTTTGCATTTTTTCAGAGTGTTGTATAATTGGAATCCATAGTATGTTGTCTTTCAGACTGATTTCTTTCACTTAGTAATATGTGTTTGAGCTTCTTTTATATCTTTTCAATGGCTTGATAGCTTATTTCTTTTTAGAGCTAAATAATGTCTCATTAAATGGATGTAGCTCAGTTTAGTTTTCCACTCACCTACTGAAGGACATCTTTGCTTTGGAGTTTTAGCAATTATGAATGAAGCTGCTATAAGCACCCATGTGCAATTTTTTTGTGTGGATGTAAGTTTTCATCTCCTTTGGATAAATATCAAGAAAGATGACTGCTAGAGCATGTATTAAGAGTAAGTTTAGCTTTATATGAAAATGCTTGTCTTCGAAAGTAGTTGTACCATTTTCTGTTCCCTCGAGCAATGAATGAGACTTCTTGCTATGCCACATTCTCATCAGCATTTAATTTGTCAGTGTTCTGAATTTTGGTCATTTTAGTATGTGTGTACATATTATTATTTAAATTTTCATTTCTCTGATGACATATGGGATGACATTTGTCATTATTTTAGCATCTGCATATCTTTGGTGATACATCTGTTAGGATCTTTAGCCCATTTTTTAATGACATTGCTTGTTTTCTTTTATTGAGTTTTAAGAGCTTTTTATATTTTCATTAGCAATCTTTTATCAAGTACTTTTTGGAAATACTTTCTCCTAATCCGTGGCTTGTCTTTTTGTTTTATTGACATTGTGTTTCACAAAACTCAGTTTTGAATTTTCAGAAACTCCAGGTTAAGTATTACTTTCATAAAACTTGCCTTTGGTCTTGTGCCTAAAAAGTCACCACCATACCCAAAGTCACCTAAGTTTTCTCCTATGCTATCTTTTAGGAGTTTTGTAGTTTTGCATTTTATATTTAGGCCTATGATCCATTTGAATTCATTTTTGTGAAGGGTTTAAGGTCTGTGTCTACATTCATTTCTTTTTTTCACGTGGGGGTCCAGTTTTTCCAGCACCATTTGCTCCATTGTATTCATTGTATTGTCTTTGTTTCTATTTATTTATTTATTTATTTATTTATTTATTATTTATTTATTTATTTTCTGAGACAGAGTCTCTTTCTGTTGCCCAGGCTGGAGTGCAATGGTGTGTCTTGGCTCACTGCAACCTCTGCCTCCCAGGTTTAAGTGATTCTCCTCTTCAGCCTACTGAGTAGCTGGGATTACAGGCACCCACCACTACCCCCAGCTAATTTTTGTGTTTTTTTGTAGAGACAGTGTTTCACCATGTTGGCCAGGTTGGTCTCGAACTCCTGACCTCAGGTGATCTGCCCACCTTAGCCTCCCAAAATGCTGGGATTACAGGTGTGAGCCACCATGCCCACCCCTTTGTTTCCTTTTTTAAAGATTGTTTAACTATATTTGTATGGTTGAGAATATTTTTAAAGTATAAATTTGATTAGAAAATTTACACTTTATCCACAAGAAAAATGTACCTTTAAGATTTCCCTCAATCAACATTATCACACATTTCTTACAGTGCTCCTGTAAATCATGGGGTTACGTAAATAAGCAGAATCTAAATGTAATTACATTTGAATATATTTCTTCACTTTCAATTATAGCATGTTCTTATTTTAAAACTTTGGGGTATTGATTTTTTAAAATTATTTCTATAGTAATTTTGAGATAACTTTTAAAAAGTTACAGAATTATAAACTGTTCATTCTAAATGTATAAAAATTTGAACATATAATTCTATACATTCTTATGATTTTCGAAAGTGTGCACTAATTACAATACTTCTTCAAATCAGTAATTTGGCAAATTTCTTGTATCATAAACTGTTTATTAGATTATGATGAATATAAAAATTCTGGTTACTTTACGTTACTTTGTATGCTAAAAGATTAATAAAAATAAGCTAAAATGAGGTATTTAGTCCTTAAGAGCTAATAATTTAAATTATATAATTAAAATGTCTAATTTTTATTAAATGTTTACCATTGCCAAGCACTATTTAAAACATTTTATATCAATTATTTTATTTAATACTCATAACAACTCTGTGAATCATTTTACAGATGAGGAAATCATAGCAAGTACAGTTAAAATTACTTATCAAAATTGGCCAGTGCGATGATTCATGCCTGTAATCCCAGCACTTTGGGAGGCTGAGGTGTGTGGATCACTTGAGGTCAGGAGTTCAAGACTAGCCTAGCCAACATGGCAAAACCCCGTCACTACTAAAAATACAAAAATTAGCCAGGTGTAGTAGTGGTGGGCACCTGTAATCCTAGCTACTTGGGAGGCTGAGGCAGGGAGAATTGCTTGAAGCTGGGAGACGATAGCTGCAGTGAGCTGAGATTGGGCCACTGCACTCAAGCCTGGGTGACAGAACTAGACTCTGTATCAAAAAAAAAAAAAAAAAAAAAATTACTTACCCAAATTTACACTATTAAACTGGAACCAGGATTTTAATATTTGTACACTGATTATATAGCCCTTCTTATAACCACAAACATGAATGCAAATATAAGCCAAGCCTTAATTTGGACACAGCTGAAAAACATTTTAATCAAATAACCATTGAAAACAGTAGTAGTTTTTTTCTTGCATATTGTCACATATAAGCTGTTCCTTGAGAAGGATTTGAGAGGAAGATTAATACTAACAGAAAGAATAATTTAAAATAACAGGTTAATACATGAATGGCCTGTTACCACTCATTGCTTTTTGAAACTAGAACATACAGTTTGAAAAGGGTAGAAGTATAAATCAAGACCATTAAATATTGGTTGTATTCTGCTAAAACAGATAGAAAAGAGAATGGAGTTTATTATAAATAAAATAAGAAGCCATTAAAGACTTATTTTTTATAAACAAATGAATGATTTTATATTTATTATATTGCATAAGCAAAAAAATAAAAAGGCACAAATTTGAAATACAAAAACAATTGAGCATCTCAGTGATGGGATTCGTTTGGACCCATAGATATGGTGTTATTTTATTTTAGTTTATTTTATTTTACTGTAAGATCTGGCATATCTGTGCAGAATGTGCAGGTTTGTTACATAGGCATACATTTGCCATAGTGGTTTGCTGCAAGATATGGTATTATTTTAAACTGAAAATATGTCAGCCAACACGAACTGAAGAGGTGGAGAGAAACACCTTATCTGAACTTCTTTTGTTCATTTAAACAAAGCTTCCCGAAAATACAGCCACCATAAACTCCCCCTCTGGGAGGTTCACAATCAGAAAGGAAATAGACCACTCGGACTTGGATGCGAAATCATATAAACAAAACATTCCATAACGTCCACTTATTTTCTCCACTTGTTTCTTATTAATTTCCTGCTCTCTGTTGAATTCATGACCTTTCTTTTTAATACCATATATAAACCCCTAATTCTAATTCTATCAGGAGTCACTTCTTTCTGCACCCTCCCATATATGAATAAACTTTACCTTTGCTTCTTTTTATCTTTTGTCAGTTATTTTGCGAGCTTCCAATGACTGAAGCTAAGTTGGTAGAGAAAAAGTTTTTTTCTTTTTCTCCAAACATCCGATATACAGAAATAGAGTGACGAATATTAAGTAAAACACATTGATTCTTATTTTTCCACAATAGCACATTTCTTAGACATAGCAAAAGGAAAAGTTTCTTCTTTCTGAAAAAAATGCTTTTTGTGGTAAATACACAAATACATATATATGCGTAAATACATACAGGCTCTTTATCTTTGGGAACTGTGTTTCTAAAATGAAATTATTTTTCTTCATGTTTGCAATCTATAAGAATGAATAGATCAAATTATAGAAGCCCAATATCTCATTGCTATTAGGAAATTTATATCGAGCTACCTGTATTCTCCTCTTCTTCACATCTAACACAGCTTCTTGAGGGATCTCTCCACTAGTCAGGTCTCATTCCTCAACTGCCTATCACTCCTCCACCCACTGCAGTCTGAGCTTTGCTTCCAAATAACCATTAAACCTGAGGTTGTCAATATTAAGAAAAAAAAATACTCTACCTTCCAAGTTCAATTAATCTTTCTAGTCCGTTTGTTTTTCTACTTTTCTACTTTTTAATTTAAAAAGTGATAAATGCATTCTATAAGTATTTTTAATACAGAATTAAACAAAATTAAAGGTGAACCATCCATATCTACTCTTCTTTTGATATTTTACAATTTTAAATATTTTATTGTTCAATAATAATCTTTTGAAATAATTATTAAAAATAGAATATCAACATTTATCAACCTAGAAACAATTAGCATGATTTATTTTAAATAAAATGTGTGGTATTTAATATGTTAGATAGAAACATACCAAAATATCAGTATTATGAATATTATATTAATATTATATTATGAATATTAAACTGTAGCAAAATTTTAAAATGCTATTACTGCAATGGCATATTGGAAATTATCTTAAAAGTCATAGTTTAATGCAATAATACCTGTTCAATTGTTAGTCATTTAGAGCATTTTTAGTAAAACTATGTGTCTGTTTATTTAAGCTTTTGATTTTTTTAACACAATTTTTTGTGTTGTTTTGAAGAAGCTGCCTTCTTGAACCAAAAAATGGGTGCTGCCAATTTTTTTGAGTGTTGTTTTCATAACCCGGTAGGTTCTTCCTTCCTGCTGTTCCCCACAAAACCAATAAGAACAGAAGGTGTGGCGGTAAAGAATGAGTTTAATAAACACAGGGCTAGCCAAGAAAGGAGAACAGGAGAAATTTCTCAAATTTGTCTCTCCAAGATTCAGAGGCTAGGAATTTTTAAGGGCACTTTGGTGGGCAGGGGGCTGGGGCACTGGAACAATTGATTGGCTGGAGATGAAATCACAGGGGTGTCAAAAACTGTCTTCCTGCAGCTTAGTCAGTTTCCAGGAGGAAAGTGGTTCTTAGGACTAAGTGACATCTCTTCATCTATTGAAATGCCAAATCTGAAAAGTATCTCAAAGTTCAATTCTTTAGGCTTCACAATAGTGATGTTATCTACAGGAGTAGTTGGGGAAGTTATGTATCTTGCAACCTCAGGATATGTAACTGTGCCGCAGCAACTGACTTATAGGAAAACACACTAAGCGATGGCAGCGCATGTTTAATTGTGCTTGTTCTTTAGCAAACTTCAAGCCCCTAGCGTAATTCTAACCTTGTCTCATGAATGCAGCTTCAATATCCAAACAAGGCGGGTAGCGAGGGCAACTTCCCTTGCCTCAAAGTCTACCTATAAACTAATTTCCGTCATAGTTATCTTGGCCTCCAGGCTAGAATGGGCAAAACAAAAACCAACCAACCGACCAAACAAACAAAAAACAATTTAACCTGTGAGGTTAGAAGCAAGGTGGAATCAGTCATGTTAGATTTCTTCTTTCCTTTTTCTTTTCTTTTCTTTTCTTTTTTTTTTTCTTTTCTTTTCTTTTCTTTTCTTTCATTTTTGATACAGGGTTTCCCCCTGTTGCCCAGACTGGAGTGCACTGGCGCAATCTTGGCTCACTGCAACCTCTGCCTCCAAGGTTCAAGCAATTCTCCTGTCTTAGCTTCCCCAAGTAGCTGGGATTACAGGCGCGTGCCACCACACCTGGCTGATTTTTGCATTTTTAGTAGAGATGGGGTTTCACCATGCTGGCCAGGCTAGTCTCGAACTCCTGACCTCAGGTGATCCACCTGCCTTGGCCTCCCAAAATGTTGGAATTACAGGTGTGAACCACAGCGCCTGACCTTTCTTATTATTTAAAATTCTGCAAAGACAGTTTAATTATTCTGTTTTATACATTTGCAGAAGGATACACAACTTTGGAATGTTTGGAATTAAAGTTTTCTTTCCCTTTGTACATGTTTATTTTTCTATTCAGACTCATTTTTGCCAACAGCTAGTCTATTCAGTTTCATTGTGGTGCTAGGCTCTGTCTACTTAAATGGTGGCTGTATTTCTACATCAAAGCTACTGTGTGAGAACATTTTCATGTACACACAAACCTTTAATTATCAGTATTCAACAAGGATTAATATGAGTTGTGAGAATATGGCCAAGTTACTCACCTCTAGGTGAGCTTCCCCATCTATAAGTTGATGATAACAGTATTATCAAACTCCTAAATTTGTTGTGAGGAGTGAATGTTAATTCAATGAGTTGGTGGTCTGCCACCTGATAGGCACTTCGTTGGTGACTGCAAACTATTTGAGTGTTTCTACTTTCCAGAGTGTATATCCTTGTTCTCTGATAATTTGAACTAATAATAAAAATGATCCCAAAGATATTTTGCTAACAGCCCTTATCATTTTACTTTGGGACAAAATATTCAAAGAACTTGAGAACCCATTATGTGTGATTCCTTCTTCTTGATCTTTACCATTCAGGATATTAAAATACTGGAACAATGGAGATAAGTAACTGTGTACTCCCTTAACAGAAGAAGTTTAATTTTCAGTTAGCATTACTCCTTGTACATTAATCTGTGATTACAAATACCCAAAACAGAAATGCTCTTTTTTTAATCCTTCTTCTGCCAACAGATAAGTTTGTTTCTGTTTTATGTTTGGCCAACTCCTTCCTTATAGTAAATGAAAATTCTTCGAAAATTCTGACATATTGCCAATCCTAGTCTGGGTCATATTAGTGTCTCTTTTGGTATACTTAAGGAAAATCTTAATAAATATATGTCACAGAATGAGCTGTAAGCCAAATATCATTTAATTAAATTAATTTACTTATGTTTTGAGATAGTCTTGCTTGGTCGCCCAGGCTGGAGTGCAGCGGCGGGATCTCAGTTTACTGCTACCTCCGCTTCCCAGGCTCAAGCAATTCTTGTGTATCAGCTGCCCAAGTAGCTAGGACTACAGGCATGCACTCCAACACCTGACTTTTTTTTTTTTTTTTTTTTTTAATAGAGAAGGGGTTTCATCACATTGGCCAGGCTGGTCTCAAACTCCTGACCTTAGTGATCTGCCTGCCTCAGCCTCTCGTGGTGCTGGGACTACAGGCATGAACCACTAAGCCCAGCTCAAATGCCATTTTAAACTGGTAATTTAATTGATTTTGTTTTTCCCATGGTAAAATAATATTACCTGTGTTTTTAAGCTCCTAATGCTGTAATGAGTTGTAATGATGTCATTTAAACCATATCATGTAACTTTTCATAGGGATATGTTTATAACATTTTATTTTCTGTACAGAACATTTTATTTTCAGTACAGAAACTGCATTTTGTTTCTCATTCTTTCACATCACTGGAAATTAAGCGTCTATAAAGAGCATCCTCATGCAACAACCTTCTATTTCTGGAAAATAGGTTATTTCATTTCTTAAGATCCCAAGATGAGATTTCCCTCTCTCATGCCATCTGGCAAGATAATAAGATAACATCTAAAATCAATACTTTAATATGATCCTGGCTAAAACCTAGCCTCAATGAGAATTAATGGCATATGGCTGAAGCTTAAGAGGAAAAAAAAAAAAAAGAAATAATATTACTTTAAAAAATGTACGTTCAATAAAAATTTTGTTTTTACAAAAAGGGAAATAAAGTCTAAAAAGACTGTGACGTTTTTCAACTCAGAAAATTGCTGGTTGTATGTCATGAAAATACTTTTATAGAAATCTCTTCAAAAATAAAATAGTTTGTGTTTAGTTGACAAAGCTTCAATTTTTAAAATTGAACAAGGCAATATTTTAATTAATTAAAATTAATTTAAAGGTAAAATGAGACAAGTTTGTGTAATAAATACATACTTTGAGTGAGCAAGGTAGTTTAAATGGAAAATATAAAGACAAAGAAAATAAGAGCAAGTATGACAGAAATAAAAAACGGATTCTATATTTTTATTTCTGTTTGACTTGTACATATATTTTAAATTGAAATGAGAAAAGGACATGTTTAAATGAACTTCTCAAGATGGATCCTGATCTCTAACCATTGTGTATGTTCACTGTGGGTAGGGGTGTGAGTGGGATTGATACAATACTTAATCATATTGTAGTTGAAAATATCATCTTTATGATTTCAATCCTTTGACATTCATTGAGGTTGCTTGTTTTATAAAATTTACTTTAACTTGATTTATTAAAATGGACAAATACTAATTGTATACATTCAGTGGTTATGTAGTAATATTTTAAGACATATATAGTGATAGATCAGAGTAATTAGCATACCCATCTTCTCAAATATTTATCATTTTTAATATTAGGAATATTCAATATCCTCCTAAAACTATTTGACACTATAAAATATGTTTTTAACTATAGTCATCCTACAGTGACATAGAACACTAGAACTTATCTTTCTTTCTAGCTGTAATTTTGTCTCCTTTGATCCAGTATATTACCAATATTTCTGAATGCTCTGTTTATGAAAACAGTGTCTTCTGCAGCTGTTCAATGTGCAAGTTACATGTGTAGGTTAGGTCAAGCTTGTTATTCCTGTTACTTAAATTATGTGTATCCCCACTGATTTTTTTAAATCTGCTTAAACAATAACCTTAACAGTATGCTTTAATTTTTCACAAGAATTGTGGTTTTGTCTAAATATGCCTGTATTTCTGTGAATTTCCCTTTATATATGTTAATCTGTGTTATTAATTCATACAAGATTGGAATTGTATTAACTTTATGTTAATAAAAGCTTTTGCCTTTTTCTTATGTACTAATTCTCACCTATGGGAATTATGTTGCTTTAACCTTTCCAGGGTTAATATTTGTATGGCATATTTTTTCTGTAATTTTCCTTTCACACTTTTCAGAAACCTCAAATTATACATGTGTTTCTTAATAGTATAAAGCTATTCCTGTTTGCTTGTTTTGATTTTATCCATTGAAAAATTTAGTTTTTCACCGTAACATCCCATTTATGTCTATCATAGTGACACAAATTTGGATTTAACCATACAGTGCTATCCTGTATTTCCTATTTGTTCCACTTGTTATGTTTTCTATTACATTATTTTAAAATCTTATTTACCAATTTTTGGTCCTGAAAACATTAGTATTCATACTTGTCTTTTTTCACCATAAAATCATGGTGAATGTATGTGTTGTCTTTTAAAACAAAGTTCTAAGAACATATTAACACAAAATAAGATATTTTAAAAATGGGCCGGGCGCGGTGGCTCAAGCCTTTAATCCCAGCACTTTGGGAGGTCGAGACGGGCGGATCACGAGCTCGGGAGATCGAGACCATCCTGGCTAACATGGTGAAACCGCGTCTCTACTAAAAAAAAATACAAAAACTAGCCGGGCGAGGTGGCGGGCGCCTGTAGTCCCAGCTACTCGGGAGGCTGAGGCAGGAGAATGGCGTAAACCCGGGAGGCGGAGCTTGCAGTGAGCTGAGATCCGGCCACTGCACTCCAGCCTGGGTGACAGAGCAAGACTCCGTCTCAAAAAAAAAAAAAAAAAGAGAGATGTTATTCTTCTCAAATACTTAAATTCTCTTTCTGCTATACTTCGGTATAATTGACAAAGTAAAGTAACATATGTACTGTGTACAATGTGATGGTTTGATATATGTATACATCATGAAATAATTACCATAAACTAGCTAATTAATATAACATCTGACCTTTACAACATTTCATGAAACATTTTTATTATTTTATAAAATGAGTGTTTGAGATATTTAGCTTTGTATTTGTAACCTTCTTTGGTCTTCATTTCTTTCTGTATCTCAGATTTTTCAACCAATATTATATTCTGCCAGGGGCAAATACTTTTTCCTTTTCTCAAACTATATTTTGTTTTTTATAGAGTCAATGTTTTCCAACTCCTTGCCTCTCTCTGCTACATTCTATTTTTTTTTTTTAGTTCTATCATCTAATTTCCTCTCTTCTATCTGATTGTGTCTAACTTGAAATTAAATAGTAAATGTTTTATTTTTATATTTTTAATTTTTAGAAATGACACTTATTTTTGTAAATTTGTTTGCTTTTAAATTATATATATTATTACATTCTTTTATTTTTTGATATACAATGGAGTAGTTGCTTTAGTTTGATACTTTAATCATTAATATCTTTTACTTATTTTGAGTTATAATGCTGCTTCCTATGTTTCTGCTGATTCTTGCCTATTGTATTTTGGTTCCTTAGTGGTTTTTAAAAAATGTTTTTCTATTCATTTTTCTTAATAATGTATCTGTTTAAATTTTTGAGACCTGGGTTTATATTTTTATAAGAAATTTGGAAGAACCGTTTTCTGTAACTACTTTATAGTAAACTCTTCACATGTGTAATGATAATATAAATTAAGACTGTAAACTTGTATAAGAGGTACAATAAGACTTCTCAGAAAGTGCTTTTTTCACTTTTCCAGAAAGTATCCTATGCTCTCTGCTTCAGGATCAGAGATTTCTCCATTACACTTAGGTATACCCTGGACTTGTTCTTATTTTTATCCTAGACTCATAATGCCACAAAACTTGACATTCAAGTCTATTTGGGGTCCAAGAGTGGAATATTCTTGTTTTGAAAAAATTTAAAGTATGTATATGTTGTTGTCATAAAAATATATTTGTATTCTAATATCAAATTTATACCAAGTTATAATATGCAAACTCTTCTATTAAACATAAGGGTTTTCCAATTGACTAAAAAATATATATAATTTAACTTTTTATTTCCAAAACCTATTTCTGTTTCCATGCATTATTGCAATAATAGCAATGTAGTGTACCAGCTCTGATGATTATACAGGGTTCTTTATGCTAAGAGTCCTTGGGTTAGTGGTATGATTTGATAGTCATGTTGGAAAAATCGTGTCAGCTGCAGTGTGACATTAATTGAAAATGATGCAGTAATAGAAGTATTAGTTGAATGCCTCTGGCTAAATAGTTATAGTCCACAAGAAGCTCTCACACTGTTGAGGGCAAAAGTGTCACTTGAAGACCTAGTACATCTCCCATTGCTGGATTCTAATTGGGTAGGTCTAAGGAGGGATCCTCAAATTTGCATTTTAAATAAGTTTCTAAGTGCTACTCATCACTGTCTTAGAATACAGTAACTTGTGAGAAACTGATCTTAGCCTACCCTTCCATAAGAAATATTAAAGAATGCAACTACTCATATGTACTGTCAAGTAGATGCACTGTCAGGGGCAACCATAGGAGGTACTGATAAAGAATTATGTAAAAACAAACAGCAAAGTAAGGTTAACACACCTACTGATGCCAATCGAATAGCTGTTGATGGTTTACTAAAAGTATATAATAATACTAGACTTAATTATAGATTAAAATACTGAAAATCAGCTATAGCTTCGGAGTCACATGTGAGCTACCTGCATACATGCTCTTGGATTTATGTTGTTAATAATAAGCTTAACTATTTATATATTTATGAATAGGCATGTTTTCTAGGTTTTTGATTCCTGTTTCCCCTGAAAACTCTGTAGAGTATCACATAAGCAAAGAGATTATCTCACCTCTCTCGCTTTGTTCTCCCTGCCTATGTCTCCCCTGTCTGTTTCCGGTTCTTTTCTGTCTCCTGTGTCCTTTTCGGTCTCAAAACAACAGATCAGCTCTTGCACTGGATCTAACTACTTCATGAAGAGGTAAAGACAGTGACCTCAATGTCTGACTTCATACAAGCGAGTCAAGAAAAACCACAACGTCTTGCACGGGCCTGTCTCAAGGGAGGATAGAAATCCATTCCTTAGTTCTCCAGAGCCTAGGTTACATATTTATTACAAGACTTTATTTAACACTCAGTGCTAAAAGGCTGGAAGAGCACCACAAAGAGAAAACTTAACATTTGAACCTAGAAGGTAATTATACTAACCTTCAGAGCTCAGGGGCAAAATCTGCAGCAGTCTCTCGCTTCTAGTTCCCAGTCCATTCCAGTGTACTGCGCTGCCTCAAATTTTGCTTTTTCTAATATTCTCAGCAGAATGTTTCAGTTTTCTGCCCATAGGTACATTAATCTTTATTTTCATTTTTTTTATATATCTACATGGATCCTCTTTAACAGAAGGGCTTGATGGGTGTAGGGAAAAAAAGCAAAATTTAAGATGACTGTTGGTCAGAGATACATTGACTCCAAAAGTAATAAAATTTGGTCTCTAGGCTCATCCTTTAATAGGTATTTTCCAAGGTTTGGGGAAGAATTCTAGCCCATGTCTTTAAGTTTTTGTAAAATTTGAAAAAAATAAAATATTTTACCAGTAATTGGTTAAATTCACTGTTACTTTCCACTCGGTATTTTCTTTTTTCCCTCCACCAGATCTCTTCCTATTTTTGACAGTGTTGAAATTACTAGAGTTGTGTGCGTGTGTGTGTGTGTGTGTGTGTGTGTGTAGAAGGAATCCAGCCTGCAGCCTGGGCAAAATTGAGTAGGTGATGCATAGTTACTTTCCACTCTGTATTTTTTTTTCCCTCCATCAGATCTCCTCTTATTTTTGGCAGTGTTAAAATCACCAGAGTTTGTGTGTGTGTGTGTGTGTGTGTGTGCACGCGTGCGTGTGTAGAAGGAATCCAGCCTGCAGTCTAGGTAAAATTGAGTAGAAGATGTATTTAGTTTGGACATAGTCTAACGTTACTTACATGCATATTTACCACTAGCTGTCCTCAGGTAGAAAATACTTCTAGGAATATTCCATCTGCCATTGTGCTACGAAGGTACTTAGAGACTTGAACTTGTAAGGGAGAAGCAGATTTTGAGATGAATAGTGTCAGAAGGCAGTCAGTGGAAAATTCTTTCAATCATCAGTAAAATCAGAGGATATAGATCTTACTGAGGAATAGACAAACTTGAAATTTTCACCTGCCAGGAATAAACTTGGAATTGTAATGATGGGATTTAAGATTCAGTGTACATTGTTTTCCTTTTCTTTAACTAGAATCACATAAAATTGAATTATTTAGAAATCCTAGTTTTAGTTTCTGTTTTGGGGAAATTAACTGGTAGTGATACTATGGAAATAAACACAGCCCCCAGAACAAGCATGGGCTTTTATTGAGACCTTAGTACAGTAAGGGAGTAAGCCATTATTAATTGTGTTTGTCAGACTCAAAGACAAACAGAAAAGAGAGAAGACTTCAAGCAAACAAAAGAGTGGGTAAAAAAGGAAAGGCCTTAGTGATGTCCCGACTGCGGTCTGTTTGCACGGAGAAGCTGTAGGCAGGCTAAATAGAAGTAGGACATTCATTCTATGTGAATAGTTAGGGGTGCATACTTGGGTTTCCTTGGTTGGTTCTAAATTGGAAAAATGGGCAAAAAATTAGCTCTCAGTTATTAATCAGATCCTAGCCATTTGGGGCTGACTGATACAAGGGTTCTTGTTTTGTTCCTGAACTGTTGCTAGAGATAGTGGGTCTGACTCCCTGGACTGGTTACTGTAGACAGTAGTTTGGCTTCCCAGTCTAGTTGCTACAAATTATAGATTACAGTTCTATTTTTATAGGTATAGTCTGGCTATTATTCATTTGTATTTTTAATCTCTCAGTACTATAAAGACTGTTTATGATTGAGTACAAAGTTATCTTTTCTGTAGAACCAAAAATATTAGTATATGTCTTCTGTATCTTATATATCTTGCACTAATGATATCTGGCATTTTGGAATGCTTGTGGTGTTTGTCAATTTCTTTAAATTTATAATTTGTTGTGATTACTTTCTCATTGAAAATACCATTTTAGATAAAAATGTGTATTCATAATTTTATATTTCTTGAGGAACCCAATCCCTAGACTTAAAAGCTTTGAATCCAGATTTTTAGATCTGCTTCTGAAAGATTTTGGCTTGTGCAACTGGTCCATTTGGTGCTATTTATCTTTATGCAAATGACTGGTAGAAAAGAAGTTGAAGATCTTAATTTTCAATTTTTACTTTAACACTTTCATATTTAGTCTTGTATTAGACACTTAAATGAAGATGTCAGGTACTTTTTTAACTTAAGAGTCTGAATATTTATGAAAGCATGGTATTGAACTAGAACACATTAGGAGTTAGAACAGGTAGAAGGGTGAAAATAGCCTAGGACTAGGAGTTGAAGCCTGTCAACATCTAGAAGTTTGCTAGAAGAAAAAAAAAATCATTTGAAAAAGAGAGAAGTTGGTAGAAAAGCACTGAAATTGTTCTGTATTGCTTGGATTCACCTTTAGAGTTAAGAGATCCCTTGTTTGAATCAAATATTTCAATGTGTCTTCTCTGTTCAAAGTTAAAATCAAGATGCCATTTCGATATGTTCAATAGGGTGCTAATTGCTGTGCATGATAATATAAAAAATTTTCTTTATTGTGTGCCTGATAATAGGTAACATCTTTCAACTGTGATTGCCTTCAGGAGCTTTTTCTCCTTTATATAGATCTGTACTTTTCTGCTTGTGTAAATTGTTATTGGAAGCAATTATATTGTCTCCAGGAGATTAGGAATACATCCATAAGAAACAGGGCTTATCTTAAACTTGTATTATTTCGGCACAGTGGAGTTGACCAGACTGATGATGTCAAACCATTCTGGACATTTTTACCATATTTCTTATATGATAGCAATCCAGATTGAATAACCCAAGCTTTGTAAATTGCACTACTATCAGCATTCTCTTTTAGTGTTTTTTTTCCCCTTCTTAAAAGAAATGATTATTTTACCTAGAAATTAAAAGGGATGTTTACAATTCAGGATTATGATGCTTTGATGGAAGAGTCATTCGTTAATGAAACAGGACGAACGAGGGTAGAAGCATTTGGGAAGGAAGCAGCACATACGAGGGGACTGCAAACAGGATGAAGGGTTTGAGGACGGTTTCCCAAATAAACTGACTTCCAAACTGAGAGTTTAGTTAAAAAAAAAAAAAAGAGGGGGAATCACAAGCACGTGAGTGATGTTTCTAGCAGAGGAAACAAACATTGAAATTCTACAGAAAAGTGGGTTATAAGACTGTGTGAAAACGAGGAAAGGTAAGAAAAATAAAGCTGGATCATAGAATTACAAAACACACTAACCAAAGTAATGCAGTTGCCGAGGTGACCAGGGTTAATATCACATAATCTCTGTAGGGATATGGCATACAGAGTATAAGAATTTGAATTTTTCATTATAATTTTATTCTATTTTTAATAATAATGATCAGATTACCTTGAAATATGAAATAACACACTGCAGAATGTGGAAATGTTGTTTGTCAAAAGATATAATAAAATTGTTAAATTGTATTACATAATAATAATAGCAACAATAAAATAAAATTGTTAATTGAAAAACAAATCTCAACATAGATAAGGAAAGATTTTATTCAAAGAGATTATTTCACAAAGCAGGGAAGTGTTGTTGTAATAGGAACAATGCAAGGGCCAAGAGATCTGAGAGGATGTCAAAGGTAAGGCAGAAAGGTTTTTGCGTTGTTGTTTTGTTTTGCTTTTTAAATAGGGAGGAGTGAAACAAGGTTAGAGGAAGTGGGTTAGTGGAAGTGAAAGGAAGGGTCATATGATTAGACAGTTGATCAGGGAATGTTTTTTCTTGAGGTCAGTCCATTCTCTGGAGGGGCTGTTAAGGAGGGATTGAATATAAGCTCAGGCTAAGGGCTGAGGGATGTCAAAGTTCAGGAAGCTAGAGGAAGGAGAGAAGCTTAATTAAATTTGGTTGAGTCAAGGGAGGCAAGTATTTTGTCCAGATTGGTCAGTGTGCCCAAATAGTACAATTAATCATTGATGAGGCAAAGAATGGTAATTTTGCGGCAGGGAGGTGGGGGGTCTGTGTTTGGCCATTTCATAGATGAACAATGGGAGCATCCTTGAGTCTTACTTAAGTAACATGGAGAAGGGTAGTTCCTTGCTTTAAGCCATTTCTGGAATACAAATAGGTGGGATGAGTTCTTTGAATTCACTGATTTCCAGAATCACAGGGCTCAAGTAAAGTGCAATTTGTCATTCAGGGAAAAAAAGACAGACATGTGAACAATATAAATAGAGTTTTACGAAGGCCAAAATTCCCATGCTTAGGAAGTCATAAACTCGTATGTTTAGGTTACAGACCAAAGCTATGAATCTCAGAGAAAGGAATATGTTAAAAGATTAAATATCTCATCACATTCAAAGGACAAATGTCCTTTTAGCATGCGATTCTACAAAAATAAAAAATGGTTAGCGAAAGGATAGATGAATTTTAAGATTTCAGAAGTAAAACAAACATAGCTTATAAAACGAAGCAGTGTAGAGTCGAGAATGGTTTTCTGAATGAAGACCAGTTTGTTGAATGAGTTATCTGATTAGATGTCAAGTATGCCTGTCAGGATAGCCCAGGATAAGCCGAGGTTGCCAACCGTCCCTGTATCTCAGTGACATAAAATAACGAAGCTTATTTCTTGCCGATGGTTTGTGTCTATTATGCTTCAGCAGAGAAGCTCCACTCATATGTCCACTCAGGTACACAGGCTAACGAAGCAGGAACCAACAACAAAATTGTTGGTTATTGGATAAGAGAGGATTGTTTCAGCCCAGAAGTGACACAAATGTCTTCAATTTATAAATCACAAGTTTTCAAATGGCCCCACCCCACATAAGAGATCCAACAGCACAATTATTCAAAGAAAAAAGAAAGCTGGAAATATTTGGTGAACAGCTTTAATGGTTACTACAGTGCCCCACATATTCAGCTTCCTTTCTTTCCTATAGTTAGAAAATAAAGAGATACTTTCCAAGTGAGAGAAGCCGGTTCTGTCTGGTCAGGGCATCAAGCTCAAAGCCCAGGATTGTTTTATGATGTGTGATTGTTTCTGTCTCAGGGGTTATGCTCAGCAGTCTCTAACTTCAGTCTGAATATAGCTTATTTTGCTCTGTACACCAAAATAACAAGTATTCTGACTGCATTCATCTGATATATGGGGAAAGAGCAGGGAGAGAGAATATCAGTAATATACACTGAGAGAGGAGAGTAATGGAAGACACAACAACAAATGTTCTGTATTAATCTCCTTAGGCAGAAATTGAGTGCCCACTCCTTGGGGATGAGGATTATCCCTTCTTGAGAGGAGCTCCATGGTCCATTGCTTTCATGGCTCTCAAGGTGCTCTCTGGAGAAGGTTCTTCCCCCCCTCCATTCTTTTACTTTGCCATATTTAAACAGGAAAAGTAGATAATATGGCTTCCTGGAGGTTGGGCATCTGGTTGTCTCAGCTTGTTTCAAGTCTGCACAAGTATAGGAGTGCGAGGAGGATTTAAAGTCCCAAATTGTCACAACTGTTTTTCAGTACCATCAGTACAATCTGCTAAAACGTAATGAAGACCACTTAAGCCATTTAAAAATAGTCCACTAAAAAATTTAAAAAAATAAGTAGGTAAAATTCATTTTTCTAATCTATGTTATTTAACTCAAATGTGTAAGATGTTATATTTTACAGTCAATACAAAATGATCATGAATGAGATATTTTACTTTTTTTTATTAAGTCTGCAAAGTGCAGGGTATATTTTACATGTAATGCATATCTCAATTATGATGCTACATTTTCAGTGGAAAAAGGCTTTCCAAAAAATAAAATTGTGTTTAACAAAAAATATTTAACATGTTTCAGGATTTTAATTTAAATTAATCAAAATAAAATTTAAAAAATTCAATTATTTCATTGCATTAGCCACATGTCACACTCAATAGCCCCATGTGGTTGGTGTACCACCTTGGAGAGCACATATCCAGGACCATGATTTTTTTAGTAATACACATTTCTCAAAGCTATTCTTTTTGAGGTGCTGATACTCATACTCTCAGTCCATTGATAAACATCCCTTTCTTCTATGTCTCTTTCTTGACAGAACATGCCTCTGTTACCTAAGAAATTATACTTCTAATTTATTTTCACTGGGCCATGTTGTCTAAGGGAGAAGTGTGCCGGATGGTACCTCAGTTCTTTCACATGTCTTACCAGCTGTTGTGGCAGCCATAACATTCATTTGAATCTCACAGCAAGGATGTATTCTAATCAGCCCTTACACTTAAAGGCCTTCTTAGTTTTGTATTTTATAAGTTGGTGATAAGAAACAGCTACATCTTTCAATCCTACAAGTCTCTGAATTTCTGGATTATTTTTATTCTTCCTTCTGCTTTCAACCATGCAAATATTTTCTGAGCTCATCCTTTTTTTATAGTAATTTGTCAACCACAGCCAAAACACACTGCTAGAATTTTGTTTTTCAATCTCTTTTCTAGATCTGTTAAATTCATAAAATATATTTTGTCTTATAGTGGTGAGAATTCAACTATTTTGCCACTGTGTAATAAGGATTGTCATGCTTCCACTTTACGATAACGGTTTCCAACCAAAACCAGCCCACCCATTAGCCTATAACACATATGTTAATTCAATTTTATAACAACGTATAAGTTACTCAGTGGCAGAGTAGGCTAATTCATGCTACATTATCAACATATCCATATCTCAGTGGGTTAAATGTGTATATTTCACTCATGCTGCTAGCCTCTCACTAGTCTGCTTAAGTATTCTATTTTTCATCCCTATTTCATCCCTATTTAGGGATCTTGACTGAAGCAGTAAACACTATCAACAAGTATTACTTCTTGTCATGCCAGAGGAAAAGAAAGCACTCTGGAGGATCTCAAACCAGCAATTAAACTATCTGGCTAGAAAGTAACATAGATCATTTCTGCTCACAATGCTTTTATCAAAACAGAGGAGTCTCACATGTGATCCTAACATGTCAAAAAGAAAGTGGTAAGTCAGGTATACTTGTTGATTAATGTTAATGACAGTCATAACAATTATGGTAACAGAATTCAAGAAAAAAAAAAAAAAGTAAGACAGATGTCCGGGACCTCAATTATGATGGAAAATAATTTGAATAGATATTAGTGGAATAAACTAGACTAGATGGGGTAAGCTTCAAAAACATGGTAGTCTTGTACATAAGAAGAGGGAGGTAAAAGGTTTGAAAGTGATGCAAAGTAACAAAAGTAATGCTGACTCTTTTCCTTCTTCTCAATAAGCACCTGACATGGGAATTCCAAATGACATGGTGAACAAGTACACTCCACCAAAGAGGGCTTAGGGGATTTCTGGGACTCAAATAGGAAGAATAGAGAGATATTTTCTGTTACAAGCTTTTATAAGGAAATTATGTGCAATGGAAAGGGAATTTCAAAATGCATGCTGAGGTGATTTTGGGTGGAAAGCGTTAAGTGTAATTATATAAGATATAGAAAGAAGCACAGGACGGCCACTGAATTTTGTTTATTGTCTACAGATAAGAAACATGTGTGATATTAGTTGATTCCAGGATTCCACATAATTTAGTAAGAAATAAAGTTAACAAGTTATAATATTCACAAAAATTATAAAAAAGTTCTTGTCTATAATTTCTGATGCCTTTGAGGAGATTAAGCTACAAGCTCCTAGTATTAATCTCTTTTACTATTTTTAGGGTGGCGATAACTCAAATTCTTACTCTTTATAAACCCACTAAAGGCAAATGACTCATTGACCTTATCCTAGGTAGGATATGCACCAAAATTCTATTAATAGTACATGAAAACTCAAGGGTAACCTCTGTCAGAAAGCTGTCCTGATTTACCCAGGCTGAAAATCATGCTCTCTGTGCTCTTGCAGCTGTATGGGCCTACATCACTTACCTCTCCTTCTCCTTGAATTGCTCCGTTGTCTACTTTCAATGCAGCATTTAAAAACAGACATTAGTTCACACCACATCTTTACTTAGAACTCTATGATGGGTTCCAGTTTAATCCCAGGAGATGCAATGCCAAAGGCCTTGCAATTGCCCACAAGTTTTTATATGATCTCATCTCCTTTTTTTCCCCCTTGTTCATTCTGCTCCTGCTACCCTGACCTCTATATTTTTTTATTATATTCATTAGGTGCATACATACCTTAGGGATTTTGCACTGGCCTTTTCTTTGCCTGGAATACTCTCTCCTGAGATATCTATGTAGCTAACTACCTCATGCATTTCCAGTCTTTGCTAAAACCATCTCTTTTCAAATAAATCTTACCAAGAGAGTTTAAATTGCAGCGTTTATAAACTGGAACACCCTTATTCCATTCAATTTTTTTCCTGTTGTAATTTGCAATTTCTCACATGCAATTTAATTATCTTATATTATTGTGTTATTCTTGTATTGTCTGTTTTCTTTATTACAACACAAGGTTTATAAGAACCATTATTTTTGTATTTTTGTCTTTTTTTATTATTTTTTTTTTCTGGGAATGGGTAAGAGGGCTACTTAATAATCATTTGCGGAATGAATGATTGTAGTTTAACATTTATTTACTCCTCTATCTTCCCAACCAGACTTGTTCCAGGAAGAAAATAAAACCTTATTTACCTTGTTTTTCAACTGGGATTGAACAAAGAGACAAAGCTCAGAAACAAATGATTCCAAAAAGACCCAAGATGGCATATAAAGTGTATGACATACTTATCTTTTGTGCTTTTAAAAATAGATTTTTATAAAGTGTAATATTTTTAAAGTAATGCACTCATTACTAGCTTTAAGTAAAATTGAAATTTAATACATTTTTGTAACACTAGAGGTGTGATTTATGTTTTATTTAATATAGAGATATTAAGTAAGAGACAATACAATTTGATTGCCCAATTTACCTTCAGTTATCTACATGTGCAAGACATGAGTATAAAAATAATCTACTGAGTATAAAATAATCTACACTAAACTTGTTTTTGGAAAAATCCTAGTGGAGATACATAATTACATGTATTGTCTAAGAATGAACACTGATCTTTTGATTGTTTTTTTCTTTTCTTTTTTTCTTCCTTCCTTCCTTCCTTCCTTCCTTCCTTCCTTCCTTCCTTCTTTCCTTCCTTCTTCATCCATAATCATTGATAACTGATTTTTGACAAAGAGACAAAAGTAATTCAATAAAAAAGTATAGTATTTTCAAGAAATTACCCTAGAATAGTTGGACTTTCATAGGCAAAAAAATTAAACTCAACTCATATTTTAAACCTTGTATAAAATTAATTCAAATAAAATTATACACCTAATATTAGAATAGAAAGTTATGAAGCTTTTAGTGGAAAATGTGGTAAAAATTATTTGTGACATTGGGTTAAACTGTTTTTAGATAAAACATCTAAATCATGCTGTATTTAAAATAAAAATTAAAGAATTAAGCATCATCAAAATTGGTTCTGTGAAACACTTTAAGAGGATTAAAATATAAAAATGAGATGAGAAGAAATATTTGCAAGTTACATAGCTGGTAAATAACTTCTATCTGTAAATATAAAGAACTCTCAAAACTCAACAATAAGGGAACGAAATAACCAAATAAAATAATTGTCAGAAGATTTGTTCAGACAGTTCATCAGAGAAAATGGCTAATAAGCATATCAAAAGATGCTTAATATCATTAATCATTTGAGAAATCAAAATTGCAACCATACTAAAACACCACTACACAGTCATTAGAATGAGTAGGAAAAAACTGACAGTACTTAGTGCTAAGTGTTGGAAAAGAATTCAGAACAGCTGAAACTGTCATATATCACTGATCAACATAGAAAAACAGTACAGCTACTATAAAAAAAGGCTATGGAAGTTTTTATACAGTTAAACATTCACTCGCGGCATTACAGCAATCCACTCTTATGTGCTTTCCAAGGGAAATGAAATCTATGTTCACACAGATAACTGTAAGTACATAATATCTTTATTCATAATTATCTATAACTCAAAACTCCCAAGTGTCTCTCACTTGGGGAATGAATAAACAAATGATGGTACATCTATAATGAAATTCTATTCAGCAACAGAAAGGAATAAAATAATTGATATACAAAATAAATTGCTCATAGTTATAGATAGTGGGTGTTTTTCTGAAAAGATAAGGATGTCTTTTGATTTTCTTTGTGGGGCTAAGTATACTTTGTAAGATCATGATCTCCTGAAAATAAAATTATGTAATTTAAATTAACAAACACAAAAGGTCATAACATACTAAATTCTGTACTACTTTGGTGAGGTGGCAGTTTTTTAATCCTCAATTTAAAAAGTAGAAATTCTGAAATTTTCTGAATTCTCCAAAACCGAAGATATTATGTGCTATGTAATGAATGGCAGTTGCTTAGACAGCGCTCACAAATTCACTGTAGCTCAATCAGAACATTCATGTTAATTTGGCAACCTATGTGAAACTGAGCTAAGGGTATTTCTCAGTTTTGAGGGAAAAATCAGCAGTTTACTTAAAACCAGTCTCTTATTTACTTGGGTAATGTCAGTGGATACCCCAAATTTAATCATATATATCTATAATGTTAAATAATTGTGTAGTAAACATGTAAACTAAGGACCTTAATCATGTCATACTTCAGAAGTGGTTGATGCCCATTGTTAGGATTTTCAATTACCATCCAGATTATAATCAACAATCATGGTAGAAATAGAATTCACTATTAAAAGCACCTAAGCCTCTTTTTCTTAGATATAGAGTCACTCACTTGTATTCTCATCACTTGAAGGGGAGAAGGAAACCTCCAGTGTATACTTTGCAGCAGGTTCTGTGTCAGAAGGATTGACGTTACCTAATGTTCATATATATATATAACATTTTATGCAGTAAATTGATTCTGTATTTCTAAAATGCAGAAGTTGAGGCTCAGAGGGATCGTCTTACCCAAAATCACATAGCTAGTGAGTGTTGCTGCTTAAAATGTGTACTTTTTTTTCCTTTATTTTTTGAATCTCAGAAATGCCCACCTCAGTTTGAAGACTCTGAAAAATACCTGCACAGGGTCTTAGCAAGTCAATTTAGTCAAATTTGTGTAGTCTAGAAGACAATGGCAGTAGAATGGGGTGTAGAACTTTCTGACAGCCTAGGTATTAATATATAATGAGAAATGCTCTTTAGCACCTTTTAGCTAAATTGTATTGGTGAAGTTTAGGCATAGCCTATCTAATCTACATATAACATATATATACATGCACATTCATATACACACATATATATTTTCAAAATATAATTCTTTTAAACACAAATTTTAAGCTAGGTAATGTATTCATTGGATGAATGTTAAGGAAAAATTTGAGTAATTATTAGTAATTAACACTAAGATTATCTTATTTAATTTTAGAGAGTACTCTACTTTCTGTCTGATTTTATCACGTATTGCTGATGTTTGTCCCTTTCTCTAGTGAACTGTCTGCCAAGACAAAGAAGAAAGAGATTACAAAAAGAAAAAAAAAAGAGTCTTTATAGTCTTATAAATAGCATTTATAAGCCCAAGTTTTAACATTAGTATGGAGTAATTACCTAATGGAAAGGAGTAATAAAATATGTCAAGTGATAACTCTAAGCTATTACATCTCCTTTTAAGAGTTTATATAATCTGGCTAAGCTAGTTTAATTTTTTATGTAACTTTTCAAAATTGAAGGCTAAATTAGCCTCTTCTTACAAACTCCAGGCTATTTAAGAAGGTTGTTTAGAATTGAGGCATGGTAAGACACCTAATATCTTCAGGTCTATCACATAGTTGAGATATTTTCATTTACTATGCTTTCATTTGGCCTTTTTCTTGACTAACAAAAGTGGCAGGGGAGATTCCTGCATGGATATGAATGATCTCATCTTCACAAGAGTCAAATACATACTAATAATATTTAGTGAGAACTATGTACCAAGAGCTGTAAAAATTGTGCTAAATATATTACCTTATTTCATATTTACAGCAACTTTCTAGGTATATGCTATTTTATTTTTGTTTTTGTTTTTTGTTTTTTTGTTTCTTGAGACAGGGTCTTGCTTTGTCACCCAGGCTAGAGTGCAGCAGTGCAATCATGGCTCCTCACAACCTCAATTTCCTGGGCTCCAGTAATCCTCCCACCTTAGCCTCCCCAGTAGCTGAGGCAACAGGCACATGCCACCATGCCTAGCTAGATTTTTGGCTTTTTTAGTAGAGACAGGGTTTCATATTGCCCAAACTGGTCTTAAACTCCTGAGCTCAATTAATCTGCCCTCCTCGGCCTCCCAAAGTTGTGGGGTTGCAGGTGTAAGCCACTGCGTCTAACTAGTATGTGCTATTTCAATCTAGTTTGTTTGTAAGGAAGTTGAGTATTAAACCATTCACATGTTCGAATTTAAATGTAAACTGGAGATCTGCTTGACTGTATTAATTGTATTCCTTGACTTTTCTATCCTCAAGTACAATCCATGTCATCTACAGACACTTTTTAACATAAGGTTTTGAAAATTGTCTTCAAATGCCTACTTTCTATTTAGTCAAGTTTTTCAAATGTGTAAGTTTCTGATTTCACAGATACAGGTTATTTTAAAGATTCACAAAACCTCAACAAATAATTGTTACTTGGATGAATCTCTCTTCTTATCCTGTCATTTTAATCATGAAGCAACTTGTGGCTATAAAGAAATTAAAAGTGTACTCCACATTCACACAGTAAATTATGGAGCCAAGTTTTGAAATCTAAATTTCTTGCCTCAACTGCCGTGCTTCAGTTAACTTTATTAGTGATCAAGAAAGGCATCACAAATACACATGAATACAATAAACAAAGCATATTGCTCAATTTAGTGGAAAAAATATTGTTAAGATAATAGAAATGAAGAGGTGAGTGGCACATCTCTGACTTAGAAAAGTGCTTCATAGATTATGACATCAAAAGAGACATAGAAAATGACATTTCTGTAGCCTAGTGAGGTGACCTGACCTAGGCTGTTTGTGTCTAGAGGAGAATGGCCCAGAGTCCTAGCCAAATGAGGCCACTGGTTACTCAGTCTCCACTTGACCAGCCCAAGCACTGCAAGGCCCGTATCTCAGCACACTTGTAAATAGGCTGATATACATTCAGCCTGATTTTTTTTTTTTTTTTTTTTTTACAGGCGCTTGGTTTATTAACATATTAAAATATTCCTGTTTCTTTTGGTCAGTAGCCAGTTCACCCAGTCCCCCAAATATCCCTACCCATAGGTCTTTCCATTGTCCTACAACAGAAGGAGAAACACCAGCAGCAGGATGCCTCTGGGACTCCTCTTCCTTTTCAGCCCGCTGCCTGTGACCCAGCAGTCTGTTCTGACACGCTAGTTAGAAATTGCAGTCTTAGAAAATTTACTTTAATGGTTAAGTGTTGGATTTTTTTCCTGGGAATTTATGATTAATTAGTTATTTAAAATCCTGTTTAGGCACTCTAAAATAATTAAGTATTATTTGAAATCATCACCTAACCATTGAGCATCTCTTAATAATACCACCACAGAGTTATAAAATATAATCAATTTTTTAAAAATTCTACTGCTGTAATAGAATTACTATATGTATAATCAATGGTGGGATTATTACCACTTTGCTGGTAGAAATGTAAAATGGTATAGCCACTCTGAAAAACCATTTGACAGTATCATGTAAAACTAAACATACAAATCAGCAATTGCACTGTTGGTCATCAGTGCCAGAGAAATGAAAATTTACTTCACTCAAAAACCTGTACATGAGTTCTCATAGTAGCTTTAGTTTTAATAGGCCCAAAACTGGAACCAACCTTTCAACAGGTAAATGCCTAAACAGTGATACATCCATAGTATGGAATATGGAATACTACTTAGCAATTAAAAAATATAGACTATTGATACCCTCAGAACCTGAGATGAATATTCAGAGAATTATACCATGTGGAAAACGTTACAAAATTTATGGTTACATTTATATAACACTTTTGAAATGACAAAATTATAGAAATGGAGATCACATTAAAGATTGCCGGGGTCAGGGATAGGGAGAGAGGGATAGGGTGAGAGAGAGATAGGAGTGATTATAAAAGGACAATGTCAGGTATCCTCGTAATGGAGCTGCTCAATATCTTAACTGTATTAATGTCAATATCTTGGCTGTGATACTGTATTGTAGTTTTTCAAGATATCATTGGTGGAGATTAGGTATCAAGTACATAGAAACTATCTGTACTGTTTCTTTTTTAACACATATGTTACATTTTTATGGGGTACTTGTGTTTCATATGTAAAATATGTGATGACAAAGTTACGGTGTGTGAGGTATATCTCACCTTGAATATTTATCATATCTTTAAGTTGGTATCATTTGAGGACCTCTCTTCTAGTTACTTTGTAATATAAAATATATATATATTGTTGCTTAGTCACCACAGTCTGCTATTAAACATCACAACTTATTACTTCTATGTTATTTTATGTTTGTATTCATTAACCAAGCTTTCTTCATCTCAGCTTCCCAATCTCTGGTATCTATCATTCTATTCTCCATGTTTGTGTGATCAAAGGTTTTTATCTGCCACATATGAGTGAAAACATGCTGTATGTTTTTCTACACCTGGCTGATTTCACTTAACATAATGGCCTTCAGTATAATCCATGTCGTTGCAAATAACATAATTTTATTCTTTTTTATGTCTGGGTAGTATATCATGGGACATATACCCCATTGTTTTTAATTCATTTGTTCATTGACATACACTTAATTTGATTCCATATCATTGCTATTGTGTATTGTGAGTAGTGCTGCAATAAACATGCAAGTGCATGTTGCAGATATCACTTTGATACATGGATTTCTTTACATTTGGGTAAATACCTAGTAGTAGGATTTTTGGATCATACGGTAGTTCTATTTTTTTGAGTAATCTTCATTCTGTTTTCGAGTAGTTATACTAATTTACATTTTCACCAATAGCTTAAGTGTATGAGTTCTCTTTTCTCTACGTCCTCTCCAATATCTGTTATGCTTTGTCTTTTTTTTTTGAGACAGAGTCTCACTCTGTCGCCCATGCTGGAGTGCAGTGTCATAATCTCAGCTCACTGCAACTTCCACCTCCCAGGTTCAAGCAATTCCCCTGTCTCAGCCTCCAGAGTAGCTGGGACTACAGTCGCATGCCACCACGCCCAGCTAATTTTTGTATTTTTAGTAGAGATGGGGTTTCACCATGTTGGTCAGGCTGGTCTCGAACTCCTGACCTCAGATGATCCATCCACCTCGGCCTCCCAAAGAGCTGAGATTACAGACGTGAGCCACCGCGCTTGGTCGCTGCTTTATCCTTTTAATAACAGCCATCCTGACTGGGATGAGATGATATCTCACTATGGTTTTGATTCCCATTTTTATGAAGATTAGTGATGACAAACATTCTTTCATATACCTGTTGGCAATTTGTGTGTCATAAAAGGAAATGTTTATTCATGTCCTTTGCCTATTTTTAATGGGATTATTTATTTTTTACTATTGAGTTGTTTCAGTTCCTCCTATATTCTGGACATTAGTACCCTGTTGGATGAGTAGTTTGCAAATATTTTCTCCCATTCTATATGTTACCTCTTCACTCTGGTGATTATTTTGTTGTGCAGAATATAAATTTTCATTTGTTTATGTTTTATTTTGATGCCTATGCTTGAGAGGTCTTAGCCATAAAATGTTGCCTGGCCCAGAGGTCTGAAGAGTATTATCCATGTTTTTTTCTATTAGTTTTATGGTTTTAGAACTTACATTTAAGCCTTTAATCCATTTTGAGTTGACTTTTGAATATGGTGAGTAATACGGGTCCAGTTTCATTCTCCTGTATGTGGTTATCCAGTTTTCCCAGCACCATTTATTGAAGAGGGCCTTCTTTTCCCATTGGATGCTCTTGTCTGCTTTGTCAGATATCAATTGGCTGTTGACTGTGAATATGTGGCTATATTTCTGGGTTCTCTACTCTGTTCTATTTGTCTGTTTGTTTTTATACCAATATCATGGTATTTGGTTACTGTAGACTTGTAGTATGTTTTGAAGTCAGGTGATGCTCAGGATTGTTTTCACTATTCTGGTCCTTCTTGGTTCTATACCAATTTAAATATTGTTTTTCTATTTTTGTGAAAAATGGCATCGATATTTTAATAGAGATTGTATTAAATGTGTAGATTTATTTCTTGTAGAAATATTTTACTTATATTAATTCTTCCAATCCATGAGGATGAAATGGATTCCCATTTGCTTGTATCATCTTCAGTTTCTTTCATCAATGTTGCAGTTTTTCTTGTAAGGATCTTTTACTTCCTTGGTTAAATTTATTTCTAGCTTTTAAAATTTTTTATTTTTGTGGCTATTGTAAATAGGATCTCTGCCTTGACTTTTTTCCAGCTATTACACTATTGGCATATAGAAATACCACTGATTTTTGTATGTTGATTTGTATCTTGCAACTTTGCTGAATTTATCAGTTCTAAGAGTTTTTGGTGAAGTATTTTGTTTTTTCCAAATATAAGATAACATTGTTTATAAAGAGGGATGTTTTGACTTTCTCTTTTTTAATGTGGGTGCTTTTTATTTCTTTCTCTTGGTTGATTACTCTGCCTAAGACTTCCAGTACTATGTTGAATAGGAGTCGTGAAAGTGGGCATTCTTCTCTTCTTTCAGGTAATAGAAGAAATGCTTTCAACTTTTCTTCATTCAGTATGATGCTGGCTGTGATTTGTCATACATCATCTTTATTATTTTGAGATATGCTCCTTCTATGCTTCATTTGTTGAAAATTTTTATCATGAAGGGGTGTTGAATTTTATGAAATGCTTTCTTGGTATCTATGGAGATGATGATGTGGTTTTTGTCCTGCATTCTGTTGATTTAATGTTCCATATTTATGATTTGCACTTATTAAACCATCCTTGCATCCTTGGTATTAATCACAATTTATCATTGTGTATTATCTCTTTGATACACTGCTGGATTTGGTTTGCTAGTATTTTTGGACATTTTTGCATCTGTTTATCATGGATATTGGTCTTCAAATTTCTTTTTTTGTTGTTGTGTCTTTCTCTGGTTTTTGTATCAGGGTAATGCTTTCTTCATAGAATGAATTAAGGAGAATTCCCTCCTCTGATTCTTTGAAATAGTTTGAGGAAGATTTGCATTATTATTATTATTATTAATATTTGTGATAGAATTTCCTAGTGATTCCATCCAGTCCTGGGCTTTTCTTTGCAGGGAAATTTTTTTATTACTAATTCATTCTCACTACTTGTTATTGGGCTGCTCAGATTTTCTATTTCTTCTGATTCAATCTTGGTTGCACATTTCCAGGAATTTATCGATTTCCTCTAGGTTTTCTGTTTTGTTCGCATATAATTGTTCATCATAGTCTCTGATGATCACTAATGATGTCTCTTTGTTCATTTCTTATTTTGCTTATTTAAGTCTTCTCTCTTCTTGATTAACCTACCTGGTAGTTTATCAATTATATCCATCTTTTCAAAAAAACAACTTTTCATTTTATTAAATCCTTTTTATTTATTTTTTTAGTTTCTATTTTGTTTAGTTCTTATTGTATCTTTATTATATTTTTATGCTAATTTTGGATATGGTTTATTCTGGCTTTTCTAGTTCTTGAGGTGCATGATTAGATAGCCTATTTGATTTGTTTTTCCTGTTTCTTTGATGTAGGCGTTTATTGTTATAAAATTCCCTCTTAGCACTGCATTTGCTACGTCCCACAGGTTTTGGTAAATTGTGTTTCCATTTTTATTTGTTTCAAGACTTTTTTTTGTTTTCCATCTTAATTTCTTCACTGGTCCAGTGTTTTTTCAGGACTACATTGTTTGGATAGTTTCCAAAGTTTCTTTTGTTTTTTGATTTCTAGATTTTTTCCATTGTTGTCTGAGATGATTCTTGATATAATTTTGCTTTTCACAATTTTGTTGAGACTTGTTTTGTAACCTAACATGCAGACTACCCTGGAGAATGTTCCATGTGCCGATGGAAAGAATGTATATTCTGTAATCATTGGATAGAATGTTCAGTAAATATCTGTTATGTTCATTTGGTCTTAAGGTCCAGTTTAAATCCTATGTTTTCTTGTTGGTTTTCTGTCTAGATGATATGTCTAATGCTGAAAGTGGGGGTGTTGTGGTCCCCCAGTATTATTGTATTAGAGTCTATCTCGCTCTTTAGATCTAGCAATATTTTCTTTATGAATCTGGGTGCACTAGTGTTGGGTGCACATATATTTAGAATTGTTACATCCTCTTGTTGGATCGATCCCCTTGTTTTCATATAATGACCTTCTTTGTCTTGTTTTACTATTTTTGACTTAAAGCCTGTTTAATTTGATATAAGTATGGTTACTCCAGCTTGCTTTTGGTTTCTGTTTCTATGGAGTATTTTTTCCCACCTCTTTACTTTCAGCCTATATTTGTCTGTATAGTGTATTTCATGGGCAAGCCTGAGTATAGAGGCTACACTGCCAGTGGGGGTGTGGTTACCACTCAGCCCCAGACAGGCAGCCCCCTAAATGCAGCAACAGCAGCTGCAGCTGTGGTGGTGTGTAGAGTGGGTTAAAGAGTCATACTGTCTATGTGTCAGCCTGAGCATAGAAGCCACTCTTGCAGTGGGGGAAGGGTCAATGCCCTCAGCCCCAGACAGTGAGCTCTGAGGCTTGCCTACCTGAGATCCGAATGGCAGCAACTGCTGTAGCAGTGTGCATGAGGGAGGAAGGGATTCTACATTTCAGCTGGAGCCACAGACTGTGCTAGTGATGGGGAGTAGGTCACTTCTCAGAGTCCCAGACAGGGAGCTCTCACGCTCTGTAAAGCACACACTTTGGATTTCTTTGTCCCAGGGGCTGCCTCCTTGGTATGCTGCACCATCTTTTCCATGGAAATAGTACTCCATGAAAATTAGGGTATTGGGGACATTGCAGTACCTTTCAGTCCAGCTCATGCTGTGCCACTGTAGCCCCCTGGGAGGGCACTTTGGTATGTCAGTGGGATAGCCTGGAATGTAGAGATATGGGGGCTGCGATTTCCAGGATAGAATGCAGTTCAGTGATGGCTGTGTTCTCATGATGGCACTGTGCTGCAGCTGCTTTGGTCTCCAGGGTGTATTTGTCTTAGCATGAGCTCCTGATTGGGTGCAATGCCCTTGCAGGGAATCCACATCACTGCACATGCTAGTGTCAGGATTCATGTGGGCAGCAGAGTTTTTCCATGGTGAGGATGTGGACTGCTTAGGGTCTCTCACTTACTCTCTAGGCTCTCAGCCAATCTTGGCTGAACTGGCCACTCATTTCCTTCCCTTTCTGTGTCTCAGGTGTTTCGTGTGACTTCTCTGGTGAACTCCAGTGCTCACTCCTAAATGTTCTATTCAGAGTGTAACGATCTATTCATAATTTCGGTTCTTCTTTCTGGTGAGGGCAAGTGTTGGATGTCTCTAGTCAGCCATGTTGAACCTATCCTTTTCTGTATTATTTCTTCAAACTGAATATGAACCTATAATTATTTCATAATAAAAGTTTAATGAAAAATGAACCATTGATGCCCCCATACCAGACCACAGATCTTTGAACTATAATCACATTCCACTTTCTATTCGCAAATAATAAAGACATTTTCTTCTCTTGAAGCCTTAAAAATTATCTTTCATTTATATTGATTCTGAATGGTTTTTCTTTGTCAATCCCTGGACCAATTATTGGTTCTGGGAGAATGGAATATTCTGATTAGGTTAAGCCAGTCAGGGCCTACTACTCAAGAGGAGGTGGAGCCCATTACTTATAAATTATAATGATAAGAAAGAAGGAGAGATGGTTTTCAGGAGAACTAATTTTTAAAGTAAACAGACAAACGGTAAGTACCCACTGCTATCCTAATCTATTTAAATAATGCCCTGTATTTGAACCTTTAGATGATTTCTAATATTGCTTTATTTTAAATAATGTCATTATAAACACAATTACGTACACTTTTCTGATAGTAAGGATTATATATTTTGGAAAGTATCCTACAATTGATAAAACTATGCCAAATAGTCCACACTTCATGAATTTTCATTGATTGATTGATTCATCAAATGTAATTGTACTACAGACATCAAAGTGAGCAAAATTTCAAGAATAAGAGGTAGGTGCCATCTGCCCATATGTGATGAAGGTTGTAGTCATAGGATAATTATAGATTTCTAAGCCAATAGACTAGAAGATAACTGGTTGTGATGATGGAGGAAGTGATTGATATTAAAACTATGTTTTATATCTGCATGCTTAAAAATTAATCAGGCTACAGGAAGCATGTTCTACAGCAAGAACAAATAGGCTCACGTAAAGATGTAAGGAAGAACCTGGGAAAACAGAAGGTGGAACTGCCTGGAACTTAGATTTGAGGGCCGTGGAATAGGAGATGGAGTTAAGGGAAAATTAACTTAATGAGTAATTGAACGGTAATGGAAGAGTAACTAAAGGATTTTGAAAACATTTTAAGCAGTTTGACCTTAAGTGAGAGCAAGGGGATATTGGTACAATGGTTTTAAGCAAAGAAGTGACATGCTCAAAATTACTTTGTGGCTTAATGAATGTAGCAAGTGGAATAAGAATGGAGGCTAAAGGACAAACATAAGGTAATTGTGGGAATTCAGATAACTAAGATGTTACACTAAGTTAAAGTGATGTGTGTGGACAGTAGAGGAGAATGGAGATTGGAATAATACTTCATAAGGCAGAATGAATTACACTTAGCCACTGGAAGAGAAAGCCTAGGGAAAGAGAATAGAAAATAAAAAAAGTAATTCTTAAAATTTTAGATGTTTTCCAAAAGAATGTTGTCTTATCATTACTAACATGTGGGATTTTTGTTTTAAAAGCTTTTTAAATGACATTTCATTATTGACTTAATTTGCATTTTCTTGTTCTGGCATTGAGATAGAACATTTCCAATATGTCTGCCAGTTGTTTTTTACTCCTTTATAATGTGAAATCTATTGTAACTTTCTCAGGGAATGTTTGAGAGAGGAGGGATTATATAATCTTTCATTTTTAAGGTATCTAGTTTCTATTAAATGATTTATGAATACTCAATACTACAATTTCCCATCTAAATTTATATTTACTTTTGATCTAATTTCCCTTAGAAATTAAGGTCATCTTTTATATCAGATATTTTCTAACATATCTAACTGGAGAAAGATTTCCAAGGTTTAATTTGTATTTACTTCATTCATACATTAAATCAGCAAGTATTTATTGAGTACCCATTGTGTGCCTGAAACTGTTCTAGGCCTTTAGACTATTTACTGTCAATTAAGGAATCTCTACACACAGTCACAGCACCTTACCATTTGTCTATCATGCAACTTTAGCAATCTCTTCATCTTGACATGTAGTGTGTTCAGTTAAAATAATCACTTTATTCTTCCAAATACTTCTTCAGGTAAACTGAGAGTTAGTAGTAAAATAGTTTTTACTAGTTTAATAACTGTAATTCTAAAGCTATGCATGCTTATTTCAATATTTTAAATTGTTTTTAATGCTGATCATCAAAAATTTTTCCAACACAATGACTATTATCAGTCATATCAAATTTTTTATTTCTCTCTCTATGAAATAGAAAATAACTTTCAGTGAGACTTGTGTACCTGAGAATTATTTTGCCCTTATAAATATTTGACAAACTACTTGGTAGAATTTTTTATTTAAAATTTCTAAATTCAAATTGCTATGGATGTTGCTCTAATTTGGTATTACTTTAGGTTCTTTGATTGCAAAAATAAAAACAATTTAAAAAGATTAAGATTCTGCTAACTTACACATTATTCAAACAAACAAAAAGGACTTACATAAAGGATAGGAAGTGGCTAAAGGTAAACATTCAAGTTTAGGAAAAGAGATAACGGCAATGCCTGGCTGATATCAGCAGGAGTTCAGAAACATTTTACCAAGGTGCAGCCTCATAATAATGTAATTTTTTTTTTTTTTTTTTGAGACGGAGTCTCGCTGTGTCGCCCAGGCTGGAGTGCAGTGGCGCGATCTCGGCTCACTGCAAACTCCGCCTCCCGGGTTCCCGCCATTCTCCCGCCTCAGCCTCCGAGTAGCTGGGACTACAGGCGCCCGCCACCGCGCCCGGCTAGTTTTCTGTATTTTTAGTAGAGACGAGGTTTCACCGTGTTAGCCAGGAGGGTCTCGATCTCCTGACCTCGTGATCCGCCCGCCTCGGCCTCCCAAAGTGCTGGGATTACAGGCTTGAGCCACCGCGCCCGGCCAATAATGTAATTTAATGAGATCTTACTTCTCCATTATAAATTAATATTCACAGAGAAAATCACTTGAGTATCAGGGAGTTGAGATATTTTGATCAAGCCAGTCTGTATCACATACTGTCTCTCCTTGTTGCCATAGAGATTGGAATCTGCTCCCAGAAGAAGGGGTAATAGGTAAGCAAAGAGAATTGAAATCACTGTGCATGCCCTACCTGACCAAAGTCATAGGTAAGTACTAACCTCCCACTCAGTTTTCAATTCCTAAAATGCTCCTGTTTCACATAATGTGTTTACCTCACATACAATTGAAAATTATCTTATTACATTTAATTAGGAAAACCAAAAGTGATTTTTGGATACCGCTTCTAAAGATGACTGACACCAGTATGCTCTGTGCCATGGTTTGAAGGTGTTCCCCACAGTTTGTGTTTAGGAAACAATCTCTAAAGATATATGTTGATAGTATTTGGAGGTGGGTATATGATGTCTTTCCATGTGATGCCTTCCTCCTTGTTATGAAGCAAAGAAGGCCCTTACTATATGTGGCCGCTTGACGTTGAACTTTTCAGCCTCTAGAACTGTGAGAAATATATATTTTTTAAAATAAATTAACCATGTTTGATATTCTCTTAAAGCATCACAAAGTTAACTAAGACAGAAAACTTGTACAAAGAATGGGGTTGTTGCTGCAAACCACAAAGTATCTGAGACAGGTCTCAATCAATTTAAAAGTTTATTTTTCTAAGGTTAAGGACATGCTGCAGAGGGAGGTCTGTGCCTTTCTCCAAATATGATTCTACAGGCTTCCATATTTAAAGGGGAAGAGTAGGCTGGATGGGAAAGAGGAAAGGTATGGTAACCCACATGTTGCAAAAGAAAAGGAACAGGTAAGTGTTCCTCTAGGCTCAGAAAATTGGCACTTTACATAAGATAGGGTGAACATAGAGTAGCTACCTGTGGAGATACTTAACCTTTTATCTGTAGCTATCTGCTTAGGAACAAAAGGAAAGGCAGTTTCTGGCATGACTCAGCTTTCAGCTTAATTGTTTCCTTTTGGCATGGTGAATTATGATCCCAAGTTTTTATTTTCTTTTCACATTGCTATACCAATTACCCAAAGATGTGAAAGTGGCTTTAGAACTGGGTAATGGGCAGAGACTTGGAAGAATTTCAAGGAACAGGCCAGAAAAAAAACAAAACAAAACAAAAAAAACCACTGTATCACTGTATTTCCCTGAGCAGAGCATTAAGGTCTATTCTAGTGAGGGCTCAGAAGAAGAGCTGTGTAGGCAAAGTCTGGATGCCTTAAAGAGTACTTAAGTGTTTGTGACCAGTATGTTGGTAAAAATAGAGACAGTATAGGCAATTCTAACGAGGTTTCAAATGGAATTGAAGAGCAAGGCATTGGATACGTGAGTGAAGACCAGCCTCGTTACACAGTTGCAAGGAACTTGGCTGCACTGTGTCCATTCCCTAGGGCTTTATATAAGGAAGAACTTAAAAATGATGAACCAGGATATCTGACAGAAGAAATATCTAAGCAACAAGCATTCAGGCTGCTGCCTGGCTACTTTTAGAGATGCAAGAGCAAGGAGATACTTTAAAGGCTGAATTTAAAGGGAAGCAGGTTTCGAAGACAATCCTAAGTGAGTGACCACCCAAAACTTTGTTACAGAGATTCATAGGGATAGAATGTAGCCAGGCAGTATTTATTAAGACAATGGGAGAATGACCCAAAGCCATATTTGAGGCTGCCCCTCCCATGTCAGGCTCACAGCTTTAGAATGACAGGATGACTTCCAGTGGCCCTGGGAAACTTCCACAGGCTCACAGTCCACCTCAACTTTCTGCTCCTTGCATTTTAGCACAGCACGGCTTGGCTACTTCAACTGTGGCTCACATGTGCCCAGGTGCAATGTTAACCTTCTCTCTGGAAGTACAAGCTGTAATTGTTGTCCAGTTTAGGTACCAGATAAACTGGGGCTGAATTGTGCTCAGCTCCTTTTTAGCTATGACTCGAAGCAAGTTACTTATCATTCCTGTAACTCTTTCTCCTCAGTTGTAGAAATGAAAAATATAACAGTAACTCTTTCATAGAGTTTATGTTGAGAGTTAACTCAGCAAATTAACATATGTCACCACCGTAAATATTAGTTGGTGTTGTTATTATTATTATTTTTATAGCTTAAGACTCTATCAACAACACAGTGGAAGCATATGACATCCTATGAGATGTCATATAAATTTGAGAAATCATATAAATTTACATGAGAAATTTGAGAAATCATATAAATTTGCTGAAACCTTTATATAGCACAGAACTGGAAGGGAGATATATCACAGAGGCAAAGATACATCACAAAGGCAGTTCCTGCCAGCAAGCTTCTCTTTTACCCTGTGTTCAATTGAAATGTAATTGCTACATCAGTAAAAGCATACCTATTGCCAAGGCACATATTCGCATGCACATCTGGATAGCAGACACAGTCATACTTATGAAGTGATAAGTTTACAGTAATTGATTATTACTTCTTTTCTAATAACCAAAGTAGTTAAATGAATAAGTATATACTATGGATCACAGGGCTAGGATTTTTCCAGTTTTTGAAGTTTACACCAATTTTCATCTGCCTCAGGGATGGAAAATAGCAACAATGTGTTGTTTTTGTTATTCAGTGGATGAATGTGTCTATCCTATCATAATTTGAGCAGGCTCCAAATGTCAAGTAATCAAAGTGAGAATGTTGCTATATAACAAACACCCGTTCTTCTTACATATTCAGGAACTGATGGGAAGATATGTAACTTGGATTCAGGAACTCATTGCAATTAATATGAGGTAAATGTTGTTAGAGTTTTAGTGATCACCTGCTTCCCACAACACCCATTCTGTAAATTAGAATTTATGGTGGACTTCATGTAAACTAATTGCTCAGGAAGTAGTATTAGCTTGAAGTTTATATCCAATTGCCCTGTAAATATTTTCTTTTCCAATTACATGGAGTAAAAGCCCCCAGTTTTTTGGAGCAGTTCAGAAGAAATGCTAAAGGAGAATATGCATGTGTGTTGTTCTAAAATTTTTATTTTCAATTCCTATTTTTTTAAATTTGTCTTTCTCAAAGCTTTATGACTTCCATTTACTTGGCAAATTTTCATTGACTAATTGTTAGTGTCTAAAGATTTGGTTATAGTGACTATTATGAATAGTCAAATTAGGCCTTTGTAATATTTGAGCAAAAATCTGAAGGAAATAATTGAGTAAGCTTCACGGATAACTACAGACAGAACCATTGAATAGAGGAGACCCCTTATTTAAGTGTGTTCTAAGAATCAGTAATAAGACCAAGGTGGCTTTAGCAGATTAAAAAAACAAAACAAAACAAAAAAAACAGGATAACAAGAGATAAGGTCAGAGATATAAGAAAGGTACATATTGCATAGGACCTATAAACCTTTAAACAGTCTTTTACTTTTATGCTAAGTGATAGAAGAAACTAAACAGGATTCAGAAAATAGCTTTAATATGATCAAACATATTTTAATTGGATAAAACTAGCTATTGCATATAGAATAAATTATGGAGTGAAAGAAGAGGAATTAGTTAAAAGGATTTTGCCTGCAATTCATTCTTGAAGTAGGTAAGACCTACTTGGTTTTAAGCAACAGAATTAAACTTAATCAAATACAAATTTGGAGTAACTTAAATTAGTTTAAAATATAATACATTCAACAAATATGTAAATAATTGTATAAGGTTTATGAGCAATGTACTGGAGTAGCTCAAAAAAAGATTTAAAGACATTATCTAAACAAACATTGGAAAAGACAGATATCAGTATGGCTTTGGAGACCTCTGCAACAGGGTTTTTTAAATCTTAGCTTTCTGGTGTACTGTAAAATAAAGAACATTTCAATCCTGAGTCTCCATTCATAAATCAAATTGTAGACAGTGAAAAGCAATGGTTCAGTTTGGGTCAGGAATTCTCCACAAGTCTATTACTGTGTATGAAAATGTGAATAACATTCATTTGCCCAGCCTCAATTACACGTCACCACTTTGGCAAGGCAAATGGGGTTTGATTCCTAAGGAAGAGACAGAAATCATGGCAAACAGACAAAACAAAATATAGCATTAATATAACATACAGTGGTGTACGGCATAACATTTCTGTGAACTTTGAACACATATAAGATGGTGGTCCCGTAAGATTATAATGACACTGAAAAATTCCTATTGCCTAGCTGTTGTAATGTATTAACCTTTTCTTTTGTAATGTATAACCTTAGATATAAAAATATTTACTACTGTGTTACAATTGCTTATAGCATTCAGTATAGTAACATGCTGTATAGGTTTGTAGCCTGGAAGCAATAGGCTATACCATCTAGGTTTGAATACATATACTCTGTGGTGATCACACAATGATGAAATCACATAACAACACATATCTTAGAACATATTCCCTTCATTAAGCAACACATGATTATAAGATAATATAAAATAATATATTGTAATATATCTTATAGAGGAGGAAGTTAAGAACAGAACGATGTTTATTTTTAAATTGATGCATATAAAATTATATATGTAATTATGTTTATACAGGAATCTTTTAAATTAATTTTCTTATTTAAAAGAAGTAACTAAAAATATTAACAAAAAAATTTTCACAATAATTTTTTGTTAATTTATAGTGTTTACTCTGTTTTAATTTTGGGAACACCATTAGGTTTTCACTTGATGTGTATTAAACACCTTCCTTATATTTTAATATTGTTTTTAATCACTTCATTTTTTATAGTGTTGATATTTCTTAAGTTTTATGTTCCTATACACTGATGTAATATTGCAAAGGGCTGCATCTCTTTACTATCTCTGTAAACTATAGATTCAACTATTGGCTGATATTTTTTCATCATCACTATATTCTGTGACAGGGAAATAGGTAAATATTGTTTTAGGTTATTTTTCTATCCTATAATAGATATGTTTATATACCTATAGGGAACAATGGCAATAATATCAAACTTTAATACATGATCCTGAAATAATAATTTTTGCTTATTCATACTTGTATAAAAATACATTTATATGGTACTAGAGAACAAATGTGATATCCAGATTGCTCTATGTTCACTAATGATCAATACTGATATCAAAAGAATCCGTCAGATATTTATAAGTCACTAGCTTGCTTTCTGAAAACCCACCTCTAATGCCAATAGACCATATTTTTGCCACTAAAAGACTTTCTTCTTCTAGTACTATTAGTGTTAGCTTATTAGTATATTCTCCTACATTCTTTTGAAGTTCAGTTTTTAAACTCTGGTCTCAGGAATGATAGAAATTTATTTTTTTCTATTTATGAGATTTTATGAGAATTATAAGGGTAAATTTATAGAATGGTTTTTAAACACTGACCCATAAATTGTCTTTCTTTTAAAGGAGTTTTCTCTTATACTATAGAAAGAAAATGAGATTGTAAAATCTGTTCAATATGTTTGTTGAATGGTGTAGTAAATGTCCTACAGACCTATGAGGCAAAACCACTGGCTTATTCCCTAGAAACAGGTTTTACCTTCAAGGCACAAGTAGAGAAACACAAACAAGAAAACTAATGAACATATGTTATAAAGCATAAAGAATTCTAGCAAGTCAGTCAGGACTTGAGGAGCCCGAAGAGTAAAGAAATGTATTGAGATAAAGTTAAACTTCTGTGGCAATTTCCTTCTGGATGTTTGTCAACTGAAAGTGGTAAGGAATTGGGTGGTGGAAAAATTAAGCAGGAAATAGAAGTTAAGTGATTGAGAAACTTAAGTGAACCTTCAGCAATCTCACAGGAATGAGACAAAATTAAGTGTTCATGTCTACTATGACAGTTAAAACATGAAAGGCCATGATCAATAAATTTAATTCATCACATAAACAGAACTAAAGACAAAAAAACATATGATTATCTCAATAGATATAGAAAAGGCCTTTGATAAAATTCAATGTTCCTTCATGTTAAAAACTCTCAATGGACTAGATATTTAAGGAATACACCTAAAAGTAACAAGAGGCATTTATGACAAACCCACAGCCAATATCATACCGAATGGGCAAAAGCTAGAAGTTTTCTTTCCCCTTGAAAATTGGCACAAGAGAAGGATTCCCTCGCTCACCATCCTTATGCAACATAATATTGGGAGTTCTGGCTAGAGAAATCACGCAAGAGAAAGAAATAAAGGATATTCAAATAGGAGGAGAGGAGGTCAAATTGTCTTTGCTTGCAGATGGTATGGTCCCTTATCTAGGAAGTCCCATTATCTCAGTCCAAAAGTTTCTTAAGCTGATAAGCAACTTCAGCAAAGTCTCAGGATACAAAATCAACGTGCAAGAATTGCAAGCATTCCTATACACCAACAGAAAAGCAGAGAGCCAAATCATGAATGAACTTCTATTCACAATTGATACAAAGAGAATAAAATATCTAGGAATACAGCTAACAAGGGAAGTGAAGGACCTCTTCAAGGAGATCTACAAACCCCTGCTCAGGGAAATCAGAGAGGACAGAAACAGAGAAAAAAGTATTCCATGCTCATGGATAGGTAGAATCAATGTTGTGAAAATGGCCATACTGCCCAACGTAATTTATAGATTCAATGCTATTCCCAGTAAACTGCCATTGACATTCTTCACAGAATTAAAAAAAAAAAAAAAGCTATTTTAAATTTCATATGGAACCAAAAAAAGCCTGCATAGCCAAGACAATCCTAAGCAAAAAGAACAAAGCTGGAAGTATCACGCTACCCAACTTCAAACTATACTCCAAAGCTATACTCCAAATAATAATTTTTGCTTACAGTAACCAAAAGAGCATGGTACTGGTACAAAACAGACACATAGACCAAGGGAACAGAATAAATAACTCAGAAATAAGACTGTATATCTACAACCATCTGATTTTCAAAGAACCTGTCAAAGACAAGCAATGGGGAAATGATTCTATATTTAATAAATGGTGCCAGGATAACCAGCTAGCCATATGCAGAAAACTGAAACTGGACTCCTTCCTTATACTTTATACAAAAATTAACTCAGAATGAATTAACGATTTAAATGTAAAACCCAAAACTAGAAAAACCCTGGAAGACAATCTAGGGAATATCATTCAGGACATAGGTACAGGCAAAGATTTCAGGATGAAAACATAAAAAGCAATTGTGACAAAAGCAAAAATTGATAAACGGTTTCTGATTAAACCAAAGAGCTTCTGCACAGCAAAATAAACTATCACCCACATGAACAGACAACCTACAGAACTTCATCTGACAAAGCTCTAATATCCAGTATCTACAAGGAATTTAAACAAATTTACAAGGAAAAAAACAAACAACCTCATCAAAAAGTTGGACATGAACAGACAATTCTCAAAAGAAGACATTTACGTGACCAACAAACATATGACAAAAACCTCAACATCACTGATATTAGAGAAATGCACATCAAAACCACAATGAGATACCATTTCATGCCAGTCAGAATGGAAATTATTAAAAGGTCAAGGAACAACAGATGCTGGAGAGACTGTGGAGAAATAGAAACACTTTTACATTGTTGGTGGGAATGTAGATTAGTTCAACCAATGTGGAAAACAGTGTGGCAATTCCTCAAAGACCTAGAACCAGAAATACCATTTGACCCAGCAATCTCATTACTGAGTATATTTTCAAAGGAATTTAAATCATTCTATAATAAAGATACATGCACACGTACGTTCGACACAGCACTATTCACAATACCAAAGACACGGAATCAACCCAAATGTCCATCAATGATAGACTGGATAAAGAAAAGGTGGTACATATACACCGTAAAATACTATGCAGCCAAAAAATGTAACAACATGGATGGAGCTGGAAGCCATTATGCCCAGCAAACAAACACAGTAACAGAAAACCAAACACTGCATGTTCTCACTTAAAAGTAGGAGTTGAACAATGTGAAAAATGTAAACATATGGACACAGGGAGAGGAACAACACACACTGGGAAGGGGTTGGGGAAGGGAAAGCATGAGGAAAAATACCTAATACATGCTGGGCTTAATACCTAGGTGATGTTTTGATAGTTGCAGCAAATCTTTATGGCACACATTTACCTATGTAACAAAGCTGCACATCCTGCATATATACCCTGAAACTTAAAAACGAAAAAAAAGAAATTTCAGTTTTGTGTACCACCTTCTTCCTCAAGTCATTATCCAATTCATAAGCATTCATGAAGGTAAGAATCAATCAGGAAACAACTGCTAAGACCTCACATGAAATGATATTAGAGGTCACTTCAAGGAGGAAAAGTTTTGTTAAAATTTTCAGTTATTAATACAATCCTGGAGAAATATACTCAGAGTAATCACGAATAAGAAATAGGCCAAATTTTAAAACTTTATTTGAGACTGAAATACTAGTACATTCTTACCCTAATTACTTGCCACGAGAAAAAGCAAATATTTTCTGGAAGATAGCAATTCAGCAGAGTTTCAAATTAGTTATATAACTTTTTATATACAACATCTAGCCAAAAATATAACTTTGAAGAATTCTAGAAGCTGGGACTAAATGTATAAAACACAAAAGAAAAGAAAAGAAAAGAAAAGAAAAAATTGTAGAACTGTAGGTACTTCAAATGTTGGAGTTATCAGGCACTTATTTTAAAATAACTGTGATTAATACAGAAAAATAAATGTCAAGATATAATATTTCATGACAGAAGTCTAAAAAAAGGAAACGATAGTTCAAAAACTAAAAAGGAAATAGTACCTATAATTGAAAATTGAAGAAAAGACTTAATAACAGATGAGAAGTATTAGAATAGAGGATTACAGCATTAGAAGATATACAGATGGAAAATCTGCAGATAGAGGCATGGATGGAAAATATGAAACAGGCCAGGTGCAGTGGCTCACACCTGTAATCCCAACACGTTGGAAGGCAGAGGCAGGAGGATCTCTTGAGCTTAGTTGTTTGAGATCAGCCTGGGCAAAATAGTGAAACCTCATCTCTACTAAAAATAAAATTGTAAAAAAAATTAACCCAGTATGTTGGTGCACATCTGTAGTCCCAGCTACTCAGGAGGCCAAATTGTAGGGTCACTTGAGCCCAGGAGTTCATAGCTGCAGTGATCTGAGATCATGTCACTGCATTGCAGTCTGGGGGACAGAGTAAGACTGTCTCAGAAAAAAAAAAAAAAAAAGAAAAAAAAGAGAGAGAGAGAGACAGACAGAGAGGAAAATACAAAACAAAATGAAAGACATTGACTGTGAGACACAGTTAGTAATGACACATTATTTGGAAACCCATAAAGACGGGGCAAATTTATGAGTATATATGGGTTACTGTCAGTATGGGATGAGAAACTGCTCCGAATTTTCTGAGAGTGAAGAAAGACATTGAGCCACAGAATAAATCTCAAGTCCAGTAACACAAAGAAAGTATGCCGAGGTATATTAAAACATAACTGCAAAAATTCAAAGACACAGAAACTATCTTAAAGCAGCCACATTAAGAAAAGATACATTATCCTTAGTAGAGCAACAATGAGACTAAAAAATACTAACTCAACAGAATGTTTGAAGAATGTAAACAAAACAAAGTAGACTTATTTAAAGAAGCAGACAACAATCACTCTTAAGTGACAATCGACTTTCTGAAATGAAAACTTAAAAAAATTGAAACAATAACTGAGTATCAGCAGATCTCCCCTTAAAAATTGCCACAGTGTGTATTTCAGGCAAAAGGATAATAAACTGAAGAGAAAGCAGAGACATTCAGAAGATAATAAAATCAAAGAAAAGCACATATTTGTGAATACGTTTTAAATAATACAAACTGTATTATAGAAAATTAACCATGCCTGTGGTGTATAAATTCTATGTAGAATTAAACTATATTTAAAAAGCTGAAGGAGTAAATTGATTAAGAGTTCTCATGAACTTGCACTGTTTGGAAAGTAATAACTATACTAATTTATGTTGGATTTCTCTAATTTAAAATTTTTGCTAAAATTTCTATGGTAACCACTCAAAGAAGAGTAAAATAACACTAACAAGCTAAAAGAAGAAAAAAAAATCAAATGATAAAATACTTTAATAACACAAAAGAAGGAATTAAAGGAAGGAAAATAAACATAGACTGGGTGGTACAAATACAGAGAAATAATAATAATAATAATAATAATAATAATATAATAATAATAATAATAATAATAAGGTGGTAAATTCAAACCCATACGTGAATATATCATTATTTCCATTACATGTAAAACCAGTAAATACTCCAGTTGCAATATAGTGGTAATAAACATTAAAATTAAATTATTGTCAAAACATACTTTACTAATGAAGTCCAACCGTGTGCTGCTTACAAAATAATATAAAAATAGAAATATAGAAAAATTGAAAGTAAAAAGATACAAAAAATCCAGCATGTACATATTAACTACAAGGAGCTTTAGCTGTATAGCAATATCAAATCAGAACAGTATAAGGCAAGTAGGATTATTAAAGATGAACAGAAATCATTTCTAATTGTAGAAGAATCAACCCGGGAGAAAGATTTAAGTCTAATTTAAAAAACAAAAATGTTTTTTTTTAGAGACAGGGTCTCTCTCTGTTGCCCAGGGTGCCGTGGAGTGGTGCAATCATCGCTCAAGGAAGCCTCAAACTCCCAGGCTCAAGGGATCCTCTTGCCTCAGCCTCCAAAAGTGCTGGGATTACAGGCATCGCATTGGGACTAAAGTTTATTTATTATTTTATGTATCTAAATAAGATAGTCTTAAAATTTATGAAGCAAAATTTCACGAAATGAAAAGAGAAATAGATATATCAAAAATAATAATAACATATTTAAATGAGTTTTTCCAGTACCTTAGAATAATCAGGCAGACAAAAACAGAACAGGATATAGAACTGGGTTTGCCAAACTATGGCCCATGGGTCAAATTGGGCCACTCACCTGTTTTTAAAAGTATGACCCATAAAGTAAGAATGGTATTTATATTTTAAGAGGTTAATAAAAATAAAAAGAATAACAATAGTCTGTGAAACATGAAAATTATATGAAATTCAAATAAAACTCTCTGTAAATAAAGTTGGGAGATTTCTACTACTGCATAGCAAATCTTTTTTAAAGCCACAGTAATTAGGACAGAGTGTCTTGGTATAAGCTTGAACAAATAAAGACATGGAAAAAATTAGAATCCAGAGATAGCTCTTCTCAGATACAGACATTTGATTTAAGACAAACTTCAGAGAATTGGAAAAAGGATGATCTCAAAAAATGATCGAATATATATATAGGGAAAGAAAAAAATCTAAGCACAACATAACATTTGGTTTTGGAAAGCTGAGGTGGGCAAATCACGAGGTCAGGAATTCGAGAGCAGCCTGACCAACATGGTGAAATCCCATCCCAACTAAAAATACAAAAATTAGCTGGGCATGGGGGAGCGTACCTACAATCCCAGCTACTCAGGAGCCTGAGGCAGGAGAATCACTTGAACTCGGGAGGCGGAGATTGCAGTGAGCCGAGGTCTCAACACTGCACTCCACCCTGGGTGACAGAGCGAGACTCCATCCCAGAAGAAACAAAAAATAAAAAATTATCTTCATGTAAAAGGTGGAAATGCAAAACATTAGAATAGGATTGCTCGAAAGCAATAATATTTACATTTTGCATATAATAATTCTTTAGTGTGGGAGTTGTCCTTTGCATTGCAGGCTATTCAGCATCATTGCTGAACTGTACTCATTAGATGTCTCTAACACAAATCCCCACTTGTGACAGTCAAACACATTTCCAGCACTGCTGAATATGTGTATATTTAACTGTGTGTGTGAAATCATCCCTGGTTGAGAACCACTGTTTTAGAAGTTATGGGAATATAATGACTTTTGAGTAGGTAAAATTTCCTATACTATACAGCAAAAAACAAAAAAAAAAACAAACAAAGCATAAATGATAATCGAATGTATTGTTAGAGTACCTTAAATTAAAATCTGTTCATCCAACAACCCCATTAAGTAAGTGACTATGCAAGCTGCAAAAATCAAAGACATTGACAACATGTATAAAACAAAGTACATATTCAAGATTACATAAATAATTTTCACAACTAAATTGAGTAAAGAAAGATAACACAACACTCTTATTTCTCACACATACACACATTCATATACACACAAAAGCAAGTACCCAATAAATTACAAATTATATGAAAGTGTTTCAAAACCATTAGTAATCAAGGAATTGTAAATTAAAACCAAAGTAAGATATCACTAATATTACTATCACTACACATACACCAAGAATGGCTACAATTAAAGACTGACACTACCAATTGTTGCCAAGAGTTGAATCAAATGTTGTCATACAGTGCTGGTGGGGATGTAAATTAAAACAAAGACTTTTAAAATATTTTTGAAATTATCTACTCAAGCTGACCTTGTAGCAACAATTTTACTGCTAGTTATATACCCAACAGAAGGCTTACAAGTGAGTGCGTAAATTCATGTACAAGAATCTTCATAGCAGCATTATTTATAACAGCTAGAAACTAGAAAGAGCAGAATTGCTCATCAACAATAAATGTGCATTATATAAAGAAGTATGCATCAGCAATTAAAAAATTAAATTCTGATAAATTCAATAATGTGATTAAACCTCAAATACAATGCTAGTCAAAAGACACAAATGTAGAACACATCTGCATGATAATATTTGTATTAATTTTAACAAAAATATGTGTTTTAAGAGTCAGGAGTGTGATTTTCTTGCATAGGTAATGGAATAGTTAGTATCAGGGGACATATATATGGATTCTGGGAAGCTGGTAGGGTTCTACCATGATCCTTGTGTGGCGATTACCTAAATGTATTTGCTTAGTATACATCACTGAGTTGCATACTTAAGATCTGTAAAATCTTTTACATGTATATCATTATTGTTTTGTATATTACCCTTAAATAAGCAAGTTAATTAAAATTGTCCATGGAACACTATGCAAACTTTAAAATGAAATGAGGTGTGTTTTACAGAAAGCTCACGCAAACACTTTTGCTTCAAATCTAAAAATCATAGAAAAAAATACAGTAAAACCTATTTTTATATAACAAAAAGAATTTTGTACATGTACATGCACTTACAAATGTAAGTGTATGCAGTGGTAATGACTCAAAGATGAATAATATAAATATTAACAATCATTATTACCAGGGAAGCGAGTGCAAATAAAGAATGGTAAAAGAAGGCTTACAAGTCTTCCAGAATTTATTTTTATACTTTTGATGTTTAAGTGTATTGAATATTTCATGAAGTTGTTTTATTATTTGCATATTAAAAATGAGGGAGGGTAAATATTCAACAAAACCCAAATTATTGTGCTGTTATTTATCACAGGAGATTTGCCATTGTTTGTGAATTAAAGTGCTGATAGGACATGATACAGAGATTGTTACCCTTATTGATCTCTAAAATAATAGTTAAGTATGGTTTAATGCCCATTGTTATGTCTCAATAGCATTGAGCACTTATTGATTATAAAATAATTATTATCAACCCACGTTGGGCTCATCCCATACTGAAGAGAAAAGATACTCTTGCTTGCCTGCTTTCAAAACCTACTAAAGATGTCACTTCTATTATACCTGCTACCATTCTTGTAACCTTAAAAATTTATATTAAACTGGTGAAAATGGAAAACATAGAGTCTAAAACATTCTTTTTTTAAATTCTATTTTCTTTTTACTAATATTTCTCTATCTTCACTATTAAAATGGGGAGAGTGTTCTAATGTAATTATTAAATTGCATAAAAAAGTTTAATACATATTTAGACTTTATAAGCAAAATAATGCTCTATGTCTAAATAATCTGTTTAAATCCTTTTGATTTTACATTTTAACAGCATCACTATGGTTCTGACATTAAAAGTTACAGATATACCAAAATGATAAATAATATAATAACATCAAATGATTATTACCTTACTTCCTCCAAATCCATCACTACAAAACTGTTTCAGGATTATATATTCTTAAACATTTATATTGATTATATTTATATATTCTTACATATATATATTCATCTCAATATAAATGATTAAGAATATTAACCATTTGAATTTGAATTTGAAGCAATGTATTTGGTTTGAGTATTCCAAAATAATACTTTTAGAATAATCTTTTTGGAATATTCAGTGTTTTTTTAAAAAGGAATGTATGATACATATTTTAATTTACTGATTATAACATTACATTTTATTTTAAACAGTTACTTGAAATTCAGACTTCATTTGGTAGCATATTGAAGAATATTTTCAGTTTTCCAAACACTTTTTTCCTTTGGATTAAAAAGATTTACAATAAAAATATTATTAGGATTTAAAAGGATATTTTTCTTAAAGTAGTTGCGATTGATATTGGTTGCAATAAGCCAGGATTGTGCCACTGTGCTCCAGCCTGGGGGAGGGAATGAGACCTTGCTTCAAAAAAACAAAAACAAACAACAATCAATAAATAAAGATTAAAATGTCTAAAAACAAACCACATATATCAAGATGAAAACTCGTTATTAAAGTAGAAATAATTCAGTTATTATGTAATCAAAAGACGTAAAGAGAATCACTTAAGTGGCTCAAACTTCTATTATCAGATATGATTTATATACATTTGGTACAGGGCAAGATTAGAATATGTGTTTAAAAAACTCAGTTTTAATTCTTTAATCACAATTGTAACTAAACTTAGGTTTAGTATTATTTAACTGTTTTTAATGTTTACTACAAAATGTCATATTTAAAAACACTTATAGTCTTGAGTCCTTTATGAGATCCTGTCTTAGTTACCTTTGCTGAAAAGCAAATGATTCCAAACTTTAGCAGCTTAAAACAACAAGCATTTATTATTATCTCACAGTATGTGTGGACCAGGAATCTGGTTGCAGTCTAGCTGATTCATCTAGCTGAGTTTACCTTATGACATTGCAGTCAAGATGCTGCCAAGGGCTGTAGTCAGTGGAAGATTGACAACAGCTGAAGGATCTGCTTCCTGTCCCTTCCTTGCAGGCTCCTGGACTGAGGAACTCAGTTCCTCACTCTGTCACCCTGGCTTCTCTAAAACCAGAGATCTATTCACAAAATGGCAGCTTGTTTCCCCCGGAATAAATAACCAAGGATAGACTAAGAGAGCTTCCTAAAATAGAACCTCTTTGTTAACCTAATGTTGCGAGTGACATACCTTTACATCTGCCATATTCTTCTCATTTGAAGTGTGTCAGTAAGTTCTGTTTACACTCAGTGGGAGGAGATAATACTAGGGCATGAATATCAGGAGGCGGGCATGACTGTCAGGAGGCAAGCATGGATGGGAGACCTTCTTAAACACCGGCTGCTAGAGACTCTCATTTGTTTCTCATTTTCTAGAAAGTTTTGTTTTGTTTTGTTTTTGCCTTTATGTTTCAGGATTTTAACATTGTGTAGTGGTTAGAAAAATCTCATATTTCTCTTTACCATGAATGTCTGAATGTGCAATTTTGTGGACCTCAAAAAATAAGAGAAGTAGTGATGTACTCTCTTACACTGTCAATGATTGTATGAATAATAAATTGGTTCAGCTATCGCAATTATCTCTCCTGATAGCGACGGGAGAGACAAATTCCTAGGCAGACAGGGATGGATCCCCTGTGAAACTCAACCTTCAAGTCAAGGACAGTTTAAAATCTGAAAACCAAACTGCCAGTTCCCGATAGAGTCCCTGACTGGAGTAAGAACTCTTATCCCCATCTTATCTACTCTTATTCGATTGGTTCCTTCAGAATGATTCCTTTTAACCAACCCAATGGTGCTTTTTCCAAGACAGCCCATGGACCAATCAGCACACCCTCCCCTATTCTAAGCTCATAGAAAAGCCCGGACTCAACCTCACAGACAGCTACCAGCTTCAGGGTTTCCTCTCACAGCTGACTGCTTTCTTTTTGTTGCTCAGTAAAATTCTACCCTGTCTTACTCACTCTCTGGTGTCCACGTACCTTATTTTTCTTGGTCGCAGGCCAAGAGCCCAGAACTCGCCAAAGTACAGGAGCGAAAGAGCTATAACGTTCCTACTCACCAATCTGCAGGCAGCAGGAATGAAAGAGCTGTCCCGCTTGCCTAACAATGGGAGGGAAGCCGCTGGGCACCGCTCCGCCGGCTTGCTGGACAACGGAGTGAAATAGCTGCTACAATTCTAAACATTCAACATAATTTAATAACATTTAAAATACCCTCTTCAAATATTCCAATTGAAAATAATAATTTAAAAAAATTGACTTACAATCTTCAAATTTTAGGTTATGTTGCATGGATAATAAATGACGTAATTTAATTTTAACATTGTTCAGAAATAACTTATATGTTAACATTTTTAGATCATAATCCATAGAAAAACTGTATGTGAGATCTTAAAAAGGTATTCCACGAAAAAGGAGTCTTGTGGGAAAAAGTTTTTCAGACGTGTTACATCAGACATGTTTTTCAGACATGAATGTCTATATAGTCTTATTTTTTGCAAAATATTTATTAATATTTTACAAACATTTTATGCTGTGCCATTTTTCAATGCTTATTAATGTTTTCTGATATACTGGATAGAACAGTTCGAATAATGTTTCCCTAATATAGTAAATGTAGAAAAGTGAGTAAAAATCCGAGTGAAATTGTTTTACAAAAGTGTAGTTATGATAATATGAAAAGAAAATAGTAGGTCAGGCACAATGGCTCACATCTATAACCCCAGCACTTTGGGAGGTTGAGGCGGGTGGATCATTTGAGGTCAGGAGTTTGAGACCAGCCTGGTCAACATGGTGAGACCCCATCACTACTAAAAACACAAACATTAGCTGGGTGTGGTGGTGCGTGCTTATAATTCCAGCTACTACAGAGGCTGAGGCAGGAGAATCACTTGAACCTGGGAGATGCAGGCGGCAGTGAACCGAGATTGTGCCACTGTACTCCATCCTGGGAAACAGAGTGAGATTCCGTTTAAAAATAAAGAAAATAATAAAAGAGATGTATTCTGATACTAAATAATGTGTTCTTTAAAGTGTTTATTGAGCTTTGTCATAATGTCTGGAAGCATTTAGGAAAGAAATCTTTTCTCATATTTTAAGAGAGAGAGTTTTTTTTTGGCAAAGGAATATATTTAACATATTTAACAATAAGCAATAAAATATAACCTTTTTGACAGAGATATTAAATGTTAAGTTTGAGTTACTTTGTGTCATTGAACACTTAATTAAGAAGAGAGCTCAGGCCTGCTATTCTCGGAAAGTTGTAGGTGTGACTCATGAGGCAGAGTTAAGTATGAAAGGAAGTCATTTCTTTCAAAATAGTTGATGTTTGTAACAGTTTTAAAATTTTTTCTTTCGTTCTTTTCTTTCTTTCTCTTTCTTCCTTCCTTCCTTCCTTCCTTCCTTCCTTCCTTCCTTCCTTCCTTCCTTCCTTTCCTCCCTCCCTCCTTCCTTCCTTCCCTCCCTCCCTCCCTTACTTCCCTCCTTCCTTCCATCCTTTTCTTTCTTCTTTCTTCTCTCACGTTCCCTGTTTTTTTTTAAATATTTTAACCGTTCTTAATTTTCTGAATTTGAGACAAATACAATTGATAAAATATAGCAATTACTGTTTTCCAGGTAGCCATTGTGAAAAACTTGATTATACATATATGAAAATTAGTCTTAATATTTTCATACTCTTTTGACTTTAATTCATTTATGTCCAGTTTTTATCACTTATTTTTGAATTTCATTGCTGTTCACAGATTCACAGAAAATGATGTTATTACTTCTCAAATACATGATTACTGAATATATGTAGAGGCAAAGAAATAAAGTAACAGGATGTAATTTGATATATCAGTAAAGAAAATACCTGCCAAGGAAGAAGAGTTACAATTCCACATTTACTTGCAAAACAGAAATATGTTTCACAAGACTGACAAAGAAAGGTGCTGAGAAGTAGTTGAGGCTCTGGTATGTTTTGTTACTGAGGTAACTCTAAGTGGATTGGCTAGGACAGTGAGGCAATGAAACTGGAGGCAGAAAGATAGAAAAACTCCCTGGAAACTTTAGAAAGAAATTTCAAAGCAACAATATGCTGGAGTGAGAGATCTTGTGAAAGCATCACTAAGACATTGTGTCATTGCTTAGTTGGCAATATTAGAAATATTTTGTGGTGGTACCTAAGAGAGTGAGTCATTGCTTAATTGGGGGCAGTTCAGATTTGATTAAGTATAGTAATTATTATACATTACATTTTTAAGAGTCTCTATTTCTTGCTTCCACATTTTGAATATTTTTGGTACAATAAATTTGCACATGTAACATTGATTCAATACTCTAATTAACTTTGTCTTTCCTTCAAATCACTAATTACCTAAACTGAAGTACCATATCTTTCTCTTTATAGTTTATAAAGAGAACAATTTTAACTATATGCATAAAGATAAAATTAATTAGGGTATATGTAATAGACATTAATATAATCTATCTTCCATTTTATTTGGTATGTGCAGAAATATGAACTGAGGAAGAGCTTTACACTTTACTTTTTCCCTGTATCTAAATGGTAGCAGTCGGTTCAACCAACCAATGGACATGTCTGAGTTTTCTAAGTGGTATGGTAAATTATTATTTTAGTACATTTTATTTGAAAATCATTTTTGTCAAAATTATATTGAATAAGCTATCAGCAATTATTAAGGGAAAGGAATATTAGCAGTAAAAGGAGAGAGAGTTCAGATACATTTTAGAGAAACAATATATGTTAGATTTAATAGAGTATAGGGAATTGTGTGATTTTTGAGTTTGTGAAATACTTATTATATTTTATTTAAAACCTGAAATAAGGTTCCACCATCTATAGACTCCTGTTTTAGGTGTTTAACAAACACAGGAAATGAATAGCAATGAACACATTTTCTGTTGGTTAACTGAAACAATGGCTAGATTTAGAATCAGAGTGCTTGGGTGTTAGTTTTTCTTTGTCATGTTTGATTTTGCCTCTCTTACTACCCTGAGATCTCAACTCTGATGTGGATTCAATAAGGGAAACAGTACTGACCTCATAAGGCTATTGTCAAGATCAGAACAGGGCAATGTGTGCAAAGGGGCTTTGTGAACTTTATCAAACAACTATAAGAGAGATGTTGACCTGTGACAACCATGAAGTCGTTAATGTAGTTGTTGTTGCTGCCACCAAGTGGCTGGAGTGTAAGGAAGGGGAAAGGATAGGGGACAGACAAGATTCAGAAATGTTGAGCCTTATGTGCTTTCCTAAAGTAATTGGGATTTTATCCATAGGACAAGGAAAAGCTACCAAAAAGTTTTAAATGGAGGATTCATATAGTGTGATTTGTTTTTTTTTTTTTTTAAAAAAAAAAAAAACAAAAACCAAAAAAAAAACAACTATGTGACTTACTGGTGTTACTGGGATATTTGAACTACCCGTCTGAACTGGATTTCTCTAATACAAAATAAAGGTAGAAAAAGTTTAGTGTCAGCAAAGAACAATTGAGAACAGCTATGCCAGTGAAATAAAGATTAGGATTTATCAAAGGAAACTCAAACTAATTTTGTTTGTTTGTTTGTTCTTTTGTTTTGCTTTTTTGGAGATGGAATTTTGCTCTGTTGCCCAGGTTGGAGTGCAGTGGCATGATCTCAGCTCACTGCAAGCTCCGCCTCCCGGGTTCACGTCATTCTCCTGCCTCAACCTCCCGAGTAGCTGGAACTACAGGTGCCCGCCACCACGCCCGGCTAATTTTTTTTTTTTTTTTTGTATTTTTTTGTAGAGATGGGGTTTCACCATGTTACAGGATGGTCTCGATCTCCTGACCTCGTGATCCGCCCATCTTGGCCTCCCAAAATGCTGGGATTACAGGCGTGAGCCACCAATTGTATACATGGAACACTCTCTATTTGCATTATCCTAATTTTAAACTAGGAGATTTTTAGAAATCTGTGAGTATATCTAATAAACAAGATTTGGAAAAGCAGTTACATTTTTATTTTCATATCTGTATACTTCTTTATTTTTATTTATCACAGAAATAAGTTTAAATTTTATTGCCTTTTATTGGTAAATGACTAAGTTAAGTGACCATGTTACAATATCCTAAAGATGCTTCAAACTATGCGTTATGGGGCAACTTATAAAAGGCCCAGGGCTCTAGCATTTGGAAATATCTTGAAATGTTTATTAATGGCCGCATAAACCGTGTTCATCCTGTTTTTCTGCTGAATTCTTGGCAATTGGAAAAAAGACACTCAGTTCGTTGCCGGATGTGATCACAAAGGATTCTAAAAGCATACACCTTGCTAAATTCTGATACATACATATGAACTATGAATTTTTAAATCATCAACAAAATCAGTACGCAGAACTGACTATAAATCACTCTACCTGGAATGGAGAATATATAATTTTTATGTCCACAGGTAAAGGGAATTTCAAAATGAAATCAGTGGCAATGTTTTAATATTTTGTCAGCATTTGTTTATTTAGAAATTGAAAATCAAATTTATATAATCATCATCTTCTAATAAGATGAAAAGCTGTTTTTACATTTTACTGAAACTAAAAAACATAGACATGTGTAGATAGAAAGTATATTGATACTTTATTTCTATTCTCATTGCATGGATAGCTACATCACATATAGACAATAAATTAAGCAATTACATAATTATTCACTCTCTTTTTAATAGCTACTTTTGGCTATGGAGCAAGATTCTATGGATGTAACATTGAGCAAAAGTAGACATGGCCCCTCCAGTATCACAACAAGGTCTACACTTAATGGTGCAGCAGATTTGGAGAACACTTTTGAAAATTTTTTCAATCGTTTATGAATTATTACACAAATGACAGATGTTGTTAGAATCTCAGAAGACTAGAAACATCATAAGCATAGTGATGCATTAAATAGAGTTCTTATATGTAAATAATAGCATTTCAGTTTCTAGGGAGAAAATATGTAATTTTTATGAAGACTGCATTCAATCTATAGATCAATTTTGGGAAAATTGACATCTGAACAATATAGTCTCATGCAATGTATCGACATGATATATTTATATATTTCTCCATTCATTTAGGTGTTTTTAATTTATCTCAACTATGTTTGATATTATTAATTTTACAGGTGTTATACTTATTTTATTAAAATTATCACAAATTATTCCATGTTTAATGATGATATTGCTTTTAAATTTTATTTACCCACTCTTTTTTTTTGCTAATATATAGAAATTTAATTGCTTTTGCATATCAATCTGGTATCCAATCTTTCCAAACTCATTTGCTAATTCTAGGATATTTTTGTAATTTTAAGGATTTTAAAAAATAGGTGACCGAGATATTTGTGAATGTAAATTTTACTCAATCATTTCTAGTTTGTATATTTTATTTTTCTTGAATCACTTCTCTACCCTAGCAACTTCATTTTAATCCTTTCTTTGTCCTAATATTTTCCCAATATTCTTGCCTTCCCCAATATAGAGGAATCCAACCTTTCAACTATGTATTTTGTTTACGCTTGGATTTTAGTAGATGTTTTATATAAGATTTCATGTAGCAAAATTCCAAAATTTCCAAGATGATCTCCACACCTTAATGTTATAACCAATACAGTCTTTTTTTTTTTGAGCATAGGCAGGACTTGTGGCTTGCCTCTAATTAATGGAATACGACATAGATGATGGGATATCACACCCATGATTGGGTTATAATGTAGTAGTCCCTCTTACTTATAAAGGGTAGAAGCTTTCCAATGGATCTTGCAAAGGCAAGGTGCTATGACATTAACTGCCTACAGACAGGGCCACATGTCAGGCAAGCAAGAGTGACCTGCGGGATCTGACGGCCTCAGTCTTAGACTGTAAGAAACTGAAATCTGCCATAAACAACGTGAATTTGAAAGAGAACCCTGAGCTCCAGAATACACAACTGACACCTTGATTGAAGCTTTATGAAATACTGAGCAGAGGACTCAACTAAGTTGTGTACAGACATCTGACCCATAGAAACTTTGATATCATAATTGGTGTTGTTTTAAGCTCCTAAGCTTGTGATAATTTCCCACACAGCAATAGAAATTAAATACACAGATAAAATATTTTTTCCTGTATTCTCTTTTTAAAAATTAATTTTGGAGATTATTTTCTATTTTCTGAAATATGTTTTATAGGATTATATTATTTATTGCTTAAATATTTGAAATGAATAACCAATAAAGCCTCTGGGTCTAGATTTTTCTTTGTTGGAAGGTTTTCTGCTACAAATACAATTAAAATCTAGAACAAAAAGCATTTTAATTATTAGTGTTGGTAATTTGTGTTCTTATTCTTTTTTCTTTCATTGCAATAGCTAGATAATGAACAATTTGGCTGATGTGTTCAAAGAATCTGCTTTTGGTTTTATTAAATTTTTCCCCATTATTGTCACTTTTCTGACATCAATGTCTGCTCTTTTTTTTATTATTATTATCTTACTTTTAATCACTTTGGGCTTAATTACTAGTTGTTTTTCTAGTGTCTAAAATGGAAGATTAGACCAAATAATTAAGACCCTTCTTCTCTTTACCACAAACATTGAAAGCTGTAAACTTCCAACTCAGTATTGGGTTAGTCACAGAACAGTTTTTAATGTTTCATTATGTATTATTTCATATTTTTACATTCCCCTTTGATTTTTTTCTTAGACTTCAAGTTATTAGCCAGTGTGTTTTTAAATTTTAAATATTTTGTGATAACCTAGTTATCTGTCTATTTTTGATTACTAATTTAATACCATTATAGCCAGATAATTGCTATTTTATGCTATTTGTTTTATGACCCAGCATATGGCATATATTTTAAAACATTTTACATAAACATAAAAATTATGCATATTCTACTGTTGCAGTATAACATATAATACAAATTAAGTCAACATAATTGGTGTTATCACTCAAATTTTCTATGTATTTACTGATTTTGGATCTACATATTGTATCAATAATTGAGAAAAGATAGACAAAATTTCCAACTGTAATTCTAAAATGTGTCCTCTTTTCTTTCTGATTCTAACAATTTTTTTACTTTTAAAAGTATTGTTGTTAGTGCATACTCATTTAGGATGTGTTTATGTCTCTTGATAAATTAACTTTCTTATAATTACATGTCTTTCTTTATCCATGTTATTATTTTTTAAGTTTCTCATTACCTGATATTGGTATTGCCACTTACATTCTTGATTAGTAGACTTTGCATGTTATATTGACTATACCCATCCTTTCTTTTAAGATGACTATACCTCAATATTTAAAATAATTTTCATATAGACAGCATATAATTGGCTCTTACTTGCTTATATAGACCTACAATTGGAATGTTCATATCACTTATATTTCATATAATTATTAATATATTTGGGCTATGCATACAATTGTATTTGTATTCTATTTGTCTTCCTTATTCTTTGTCCTTTTTTTCTTTTAAAGTAATTACTTTTCTACTCAATTATATATCTGGTACTGACTTAGCCATATTATTTTGTTTTATTTTTAGGGTCACTGTTATAGAATTTTAAAATGCTTTATCTTATCATATGTGTTCAATATTTATAGTTCACTACTTGATGTATAATACAATAATATGTATAACATATATGTTTAATATGTATAACATGAATTTTACAACTTCCATTTCTGCCCTCGTTCTTTGTATTATTTTTATCATACATTTAATACATGTCTTGAGAAGCCTACAATATAGTTATTATGTTTTGTTTTTAATAGTCATCTTTTAGTGAACTAAAAGATGAGGAAAAAGTCTGTAATATTTATTTAGCTGCCCACTCAGAAACAGCATTCTTCATGGTCTACTGTAGATCTGTGTTTCCACCTGGTATGTTTTCTTCAGCTAGGGAAGAACTTTCTTTAATATTCCTTCTAGTGTATGTCTGCTGGCTCTGAATTCCCTTAGGTCTTGTTTGCTTGAGAAATATTTCACTTTTAGTTTTGAAAGATATTTTCCTGTATATAAATTAAGGTTTGGTAATTTTTGTCAGCATCTTAATGTTTGGTCCACTCCTTGTTTTCTTCATTTCTAATGAAATGTCTATAATCATTCTTATTTTTGTTCTCAAATGTTCAGTGTGGCTGCTTTAACATTTTTATTTTTTAGGATTGTATATCAACAGTTTGATTTAGATTTTTCTTGGTATAACTCTATATTTATTCGGCTAGGGGCTTTCTGAGATTCTTAACACAGGGGATACAGCGTTCACTAAATTTGGTATAGTTTGGGTACCGTGTTTCAAATACTTTTTGACTTTTTGCTTTGCTCTCCTCTTCTGGAATACGAATTACATATAAATTAGAATACTTGCTACAGGCCACCGAGGCTTGGTTAATTTATTTGTCTATTTAAAAACATATATCTTTGTGCTTCAGTTTAGATATTGCTAGGGACTGAATTTTATCTCCTCAAAATTTATCTGTTCAAGCCCTAACTTCCAATGTGACTGTATTTGGAAATAGGGTTGAAATGGAGGTCATGAGGGTGGGGACTGGATACAATAATGTCAGTGTCCTTCTGGGAAAAGACACCAGAGAGCTCCATCTCTCCACCCATGCATGCAGGAAAGAAAGGCCATATGAGGACACAATGAGCAGGCAGCTGCTGCAAGCCTGGAAGAGGGTCCTCACCAGAAACTGGTCAGACTGGCTCTCTAATCTTGAACTTCCAACCTCTAAAACTGTGAGGAAATACATTTCTTTCTCTTAATCAAGCCACTCAGCTGTGCTGTTTTGTTATGGCAGCCTGAGCTGGCTAATATAGGTATTCTCTACTGCTTTTTATTTGAATTTATTGGTGATTTGACCTACTGTGTCTAATCAGCTGCTAAAGTTACCCAGTGGATATTTAAATTTTGATATTATAAATTTTATCTCTAGAAGTTCCATTTGGTTCTTATTTAAATATTTTTATGTATCTTTTGCATTATGTTCTTCTTTAAAAGTTTGAATATTGCAGTGACTTTGTCATGTGTCTATGTTGCTGAGCTAAACTACATTTCTCAGAATTCCTTTCCTGTATTTTCCAGTTAGAATAGGCAACAAGAAAGTTTCTTGTGGGGAACTGAAAGGTAGTAACGAAGTGGCAGTGTTTTTGCAGCTCTTACACATCATTGCTTATCCACTGTCTCACCTCCTTGGTGGAGAGGAGTGGTCAGGTTTGCAACTGCTCCACCTTCTCTGTCTTTCTCCTAAAACTTCTTTGACTCCAGGGCCAGAATTGTGTATGTTTAGATCTGTGGTAAAGGGTCCAGCTTTTTCAGGACATTTACCACTTAAGGTCAGAGTCACCAAGAACTGATGACAGTTTTAGTCCATCTCATTCCTTTCTTGACTTCCTGCCCTGTGGACTACATACAGAATCAGACCTGAAGACGACAGTCAGACAGAGACTGCTTAGCCAGCTCCTACTATTGCACATATCAATCTCTAAAATAAATAAGTATATAAATAAATTTATATATACGTGTGTGTGTGTATACACAGTTATTTGAAACAAATATTTAAATATTTCTAATAGTTCTATTTAAGTACTTGTATGGTAAATCTCTCCCTTATTTAATTTCCTTATTTTACTTTATTTTTAATGATTTTTCTCATGTGGCTCACAGGTCTATTTTTTTTTTTTTTTTTTTTTGCATGGCTAGTGATTATTTTACTAGATCCCAGATATTGTATATATTTTTTGTTGAATGTTTAGATTTTGTTGACTTCCTTTAAAGACTATTGAAGTTTGATTTGGGAGGTAGGCAGGTTACAAAAGTAGGCTTTTGTGTGTGTGTGTTTTTTTTTTTTTCACTTTTTTAAATTTTTTGGATCTGAAGTGGGATTTACTCAAGGGCCAATATAGCTCTGTTAGCCAGTTGTGAAACGTCTGAGGCTTCTTTTTAGTGTCTCAAGTATTCAAGAAGACTTTTTTACTCTCTCTGGACACTGAATGTCTTCCATCCTCGTGTGTGGCCTGGGAATTAGTATTCTTGCAATTTATTTGCAGTTGATATTGCTTGACTTTGTGGAGTTTCATCCTGTGCACATGCAGATTAATATTCAGTCAAGAAAAATGGGAACCATTCTATGTATTTTTGAGTTCCCTCCTTTCCGTTACTCTACCCAGCAAATTGCAGCACTCCCAGTCTTCCCAAACTACAGTCTGTGTCTCTTCAAGACAAGACTGTAGTGCTTGCTTTGTTTCTCTTCTCGCTCTGTAATCCAGAACTTACCTTCAGACAAAAAGGCAGAGCAATTCAGAGTGGATCTGTCTCTCAGGAAGCATAATGCTGTAATTCATATCATTCCAATGAGTGAAAACATTGTTTCAGACCTTTAGTCCAGATTTCTAGTTGTTTGCATTGAGAGAAAAGCTGCATACCAGTTACTCATTTATAAAACTTGTAATAAGCATTGATTAGGGAAAAATAAAAATGCAAATAACATTTATTTTTGTATTATTATTATTATTATTTTTTGCTCTGATTCAGAAAGAGTATTAATGTGGGATGAAATTGAGAAAACAGGCATGAACATGAGAGAAAAAATTTTCTGAGAGGCAAAGGAGTTTTGCCTATCTAAGAGGTGGGCAGTTAAGTATTTTAAAATAACATAATAGGGATTAAAAAACAGGTGGCTTCTGCACAGACATTAACCACTTTTTCTCTCAACATCCCACAAAAATTATGGTACAGAAATATAGAAAATACAAGAGTTTGTAGGAAAGGACATGAAAGCAGATTTAAAAAATTGGCAATTTTTTTTGAATTATACAGTGCAGTAGAATCATTAAAATCATTAACTAATTTAACTTTTTTTTTTTTTTTTTTTTTTTTTTACTGTAAATGTATTTTGAGAGAGATAAATAACCAAGCTTATTTATCCTATGGTACTTCTGAAAAACTCAGCGCTTGAAGAAACTTTTCAGTGGTGACTATTTGGGGACAATGAGGTCAATTTTTGTTGGTTTATTAGCTTTTGCTATAAGTAAGACATTTAAATGCATTGGGGCAAATTCTTTAATATAAACAGATATTTTGTTTCTAAATCTACATGCAAAATTATAATTTGTACAAAAAAATTGACTGTCAACGTTGCTAGAACTGGTCCATATATTTTCATTTTTCCTCAAACTGAGCCTGTATATACAAACTAAGAGAAAATTCATATAACTATTGCTATGTTTAAAGATGTGTGGGTGAGTACCAATATGTCTTCTGACTACTTTCTTTAACATTTCCAAATTAATATTTACTTGTTCTCTTTTTATAGCATGCACAATTTCTTTAAATAAGCAGTATTTATAAGCAGTAGCAAGATTTTATGAATTAATTACTTTACACTGATTCAGACTTTGTAATAGCCTGGCTATAGGTTTTTAAAAATATTTGACTTCCAAGTTGAGCCACCAAAAAGGAAACATGAAGCAATGGTTGTTAACCTGAAAACCTAGGTTTTGATTTTCTTTTCAGATATAGTTAAGAATGTTGTTCAGAGGAGATATCCCATAGCTTGAGAAAATATATTTCTACATATTTCAGTTTATAGCTATAACCACCAGAGTCAACTCTCCCTCCTTCCCCACTGGAATGGAAGTGCAAAATATATTTCTGTAGCTGCTATAAAATTATTCACTTATAAGAACAAGAGAGCTTTAATATAATGCTGTTCTCAGAATTCTGATGGGTGGTACCGTGCAATGAAGGGAACTTCTGGTGTTTGTGGTAATCAAATCCCTTGGAGAGGGTCCAAAGTCCATTTGTCTAATGCTGAGTTGTGTTCAAAATGCTGTTATACTGGAATTTTAGTCTATTCCACAAGAACAGATGCCTGCTGTTTTGGTTTTGAAGGTTTTCACAGGAGATTGGATGCATCTACTCATTAAAGGGCAGAACAAGTCAGAAAATATCTTTGGCCATAAATTCTTCATGTAAATTGATTAAAAGTAAACTCAATATAGTAACATAATCAGAAATATGTATAATTCCAGTCTTTACAAATTGTTTTGGCAGATTGATGAAGCATCTGAATCTGAATTTGACTATAAGTCAAAACCAGAACAAATTTTACAGTATTTTATGCAACCATACATGCCAACACAAATGAATTCTTTATTTTTGGATTATATTGAGAAATAGATATTAAAATTTACCAGATATTAAAAGTTACATCTAGAATGTCACTTTTATATTTAAATCTATATTATGACTGTGTTTGAATATATCAGTGTTAAAATAATATTTTTGTAAAACTATGATAGTAATAATTTCTGATTCAAATATTTAAAAAGATAGTTAATTTTTATTTAGTCATCAGTGATAGATTGATAGATAAGTATGATAGGTAGATAGAAAGTTTCTGCTGGTAACTTGAGATTTTCCTTCCGTTCAAAAAGAAAGGCATTGATCTTTTGGAAACAACAATAGCCCATGTTGATATTACATTTTTGCTGCGAGAAGTTGAAAAACAGTACAAAAGTGATCATTACATATTCAGTTCTGTTAATTGTGCTCTTGCTGATGTTTATCAAGGCTATAATTAATTTGTTTTTGATTCCTTAGGTAATTCACCACATGGGATTTTCTCTCTTTCCTCTTCAATGGCCTAAACTCATAATCACTTTGCCTTCTATGCAGTTTAAACTAGTAGAAAGACTATATAGTTTTGTTTCAGAAAATCAGGATTTTAATTAAGATTTTTTCATTTATTATCTGTGTTGTTTGTTTAAGTCACAGCCCTATGTCTCTTTGTTTTAATCTGTAAACAATAATAGTGTTAACAGTATTAGTCTGTTTTCACACCTCTATGAAGAAATACCCAAGACTGGGTAATTTGTAAAGGAGAGATATTTAATTGACTCACAGTTCCACAGGAGTAGGGAGGCCTCAGGAAACTTACCATCATGGCAGAAGGGGAAGCAAACACTTCTTTCTTCATGGAAGGAGAAGAATGAAAGCTGAGTAAAATGGGAAGCTCCTTATATAACCATCAGATCTCTGGAGAAGATACTCAATATATCAAAAGTAGCATGGGGGAAACAGCCCACATGATTCATTTACCTCCCACTGGGTTCCTCCTATCACACATGGGGATTATGGGAACTACAATTCAAGATGAGAATTGGGTGGGGACACTGCCAAACCATATCATTCTGCCCCTAGCCTTTTCAAAATCTTAAGTCCTCACATTTCAAAACACAATCATGCCTTTCTAATAGTCCACCAAAGTCTAAGCCCATTCCAGCATTAACCCAAAGTCCAAGTCCAAAGTCTCATCTGAGGCAAGGCAATCCCTTTCACTTATGAACCTCTAAACTCAAAAGCAATTTAGTTACTTTCTAGATACAATGGAAGTACAGGCATTGGGTAAATACACCCATTCCAAATGGGAAAAATTGGCCAAAATGAAGGGGCTACAGGCCTAACCCAAGTCCGAAATCCAACATGCAGTAATTACATCTTAAAGCTCCAAAATAATCTTCTTTGTCTCCATGTGACACATCCAAGTTTTGCTGATGCAAGTAGTGGGCTCCCACACTCTTGGGCAGCTCTGTCTCTGTGGCTTTGCAGGGTACAGCTCCACTCCTGACTGCTTTCATGGGGTGGTGTTGAGTGTCTGCAGCTTTTCCAGGTGCATGGTGCAAGCTGTGGGTGGATTTACTACTGTGGGGTCTGGAGTATGGTGGCCTTCTTTTCACAGTTCCACTAGGCAGTGCCCCAGTGGGAACCCTGTATTTGGGCTTCAACTCCATATTTCCTTTCCACACTGCCCTAGCAGACATTTTCCATGTGGGTTCTGCCCCTGCAGCAAACTTCTGCCATTCTGACATCTAGGCATTTCCATACATCCTCAGAAAATCAGGTGGAGATTCTCAAACCTCAATTCTTGACTTCTGTGCACCCACAGACCCAATAGCACATGCGTAGGGATTAAGCATGCAAGGATGCAAGGCTTAGGGATTGCATCCTTTAAAGCAACAGCCTGAGCTGAATGTTGGCCCCTTTTAGGCACACCTGGAGTTGAAGCAGCTAGGATGCAGGGCACCATGTCTTGAGGCTGCATAGAGCAGGGGGGCCTTAGGTCTGGCTCACAAAACCATTTTTCCCTTGTAGGCCTCCTGACTTACCGTGGGAGGTGCTACTGTGAACGTCTTTGACATGCCCTGGAGACATTTTCCCCATTCTCCTGGTGATTAATATTCAGTTCTTCATTACTTATGCAAATTTCTACAGCAGGCTTGAATTTCTCCCTAGAAAATGTTTTATCTTTTCTATCGTGTCATCAGCCTGCCAATTTTCCAAACTTTCATGCTCTGCTTCCTCTCAAAAGCTTTGCCACTTAGGAGTTTCTTCTGCCAGATACCCTAAATTATCTCTCTCAAGATCAATGTTTCACAGAACTCTAGGGTAAGGACAAAATGCTGCCAGTCTCTTTGCATAGCAAGAGTGACCTTTACTTTGTTTCCCCAAAATTCCTCATCTCCGTCTGAGACCACCTCAGCCTGGACTTCATTGTCCATATCACTATCGGCATTTTGGTCAAAGCCATTCAACAAGTCTCCAGAAAGTTCCAAACTTTCCCACACTTTCCAATCGTTTTCTGAGCCCTCCAAACTGTTTTAACCTCTGCCTATTACCCAGTTCCAAAGTCACTTCCATATTTTGGGTTTTTAAAATAAAATTATTGTTAGTGTTTGAGATGAAGTCTTGCTCTGTCTCCCAGGCTGGAGTGCAATGGCTCATTGCAACCTCCACCTCCCAAGTTCAAGTGGTTCTTCTGCCTCAGCCTCCTGAGTATCTGGGACTACAGGCACATGCCACCATACCTGGCTAATTTTTGCATTTTTAGTAGAGATGCAGTTTCACCATATTGGTCAGGCTGGTCTAGAACTTCTGACCTCAGGTTATCCACCTACCTCAGCTTCATAAAGTGCTGGATTTACAGGCATGAACCACGATGCCTGGCCCATTTTTTGGTATTTTTACCGCAGTGCTCTACTACCTCAGTACCGATTGATTGTATTAGGTCATTCTCATACTGCTATGAAGAAGTACCCAAAACTGGATAATTTATAAAGAAAAGAGGTTTAATTGACTCACAGTCCACAGGGCTGAGGAGGCCTCAGTAAACTTACAATCATGATGGAAGAGGAAGCAAAATGTCCTTCTTCACTTGGCTGCAGGAAGGAGAAGAATGAAGGCTGAGCAAAGGGGGAAGCCCCTTATATAACCAACAGTCCTCATAAGGACTTACTTCATGATAACAACTTGGAGGAAACTGCCCCCATTATTCAATTATATTCCTCTGGGTCCCTCCCACAACAAGTGGGGGTTATGGGAACTACAATTCAAGGTGAGATTTGGGTGTGGACACAACCAAACTGTATCACTAACTCTCAGGAGTAATGTGAAATGAGAATGTGAGTATTTATGTTGAAGCCTGTGGTCAATAAATCATTACGTGAAACAATGATTCTCATTAGATTCATTGGAAGCTTGTTAGAAAAGTGAAGCAATAATATGCCATCCCAAACCTACTAAATCAGAATTTCTAGATATGGGGCCTTGTAATCTGTGTTTGAACAAGCCCTACAGATGATTTGTGTGCTTAGTAAAGTCTGAGAACTACTGGTGTAAGGAATGTCACCTGTTTGTGTTTCAATACAAGGCACTAGAATCTTGCCTGCTACAGTTCTTTGACAATTCCTTGTCATTTACATTCAAGGATTTTTCAAGGGGTCATGGGTAGAAATACAAATTTTTCACACATGGTTTTATGACATGAATTAACTATTTGATAAGTAATGAAATCATCTCTACATATAATTTTAAAAATAATTACAAATAACACTATAACTTAGGTAAAGGTCAAATTTGTTAGTTTTAAATTTCACCTAAGGAATTGAAGGCATTATATTGTGTTTGGATCTAGGAAATACTGCTGCTTTTGTCTAATTCAGAATTCTCTTCTAATATTGTTCAAATTCCAGTTCTTCCCTTCCTTTCTTCCTTCCTTCTTTCCTTCCTTTGTTCCTTCCTTCCTTCCTGCCTGCCTGCCTGCTTGCCTGCCTGCCTTCCTTCCTCCTTCCTTCCTTCCTCCCTTCCTCTCTTCCTCCCTTCCTTCTTATCCTCTCTTCCTACCCCTTTCCCCCTTCTTCCTTTCTTCCTATTTTTCTTCCTTCCTTCCTTCAATGTCTTATATCATCATGTTTGTTAAATATTATGTCATGTTTGCTCACTTTAAATAATGTCATTGGAACTATTTCTACTGGTTAAGATGTATTCATGCATTTGTTTTTTATTCACTTTAGATAAAAAGTCTGTTAGAATAGCATAAATACAAAGGAAGGGAAGAGGAGGAGAGGAGAGGAGAGGAGAGGAGAACATCTAATAAAAGTATTGTTTTATAAAGTATTTTTTGATTTTTGTGCATACGTATTTTTAGTTGCAATGTGAAATGTTTTCTTACTGTCAGTTGAATGAAAAAAAAATGCTTTGTATAATGCCTACCTTTAGTTCCATCGTTCTCTCTCTGTCTCTGTCTCTGTCTGTCTGTCTCTCTCTCTCTCTTTCTCATGTCTTATTCTTCCATGCTCCTGTCTTCTGCCGACACTGCTTTCATGTTAATGGTTTCATGTTTTATGCTTCATTTCTTTGGACAAAAAGAGTAAACCCAAATTGTTTACAAGCTAAAAATGGAATCCCTTGTTACAAATAAATATATCTTTATTAAAGATCTCTAGCTGAAGTTGTCCAGGGCTTTCTTATCAACTATTCCTATTTCACTGGTGGTTTTCAAAAATATTCTCACTGTATAAAATGACATGTATTTTCTTGCAATTCTGATTTCTTAATCTCCTATTTTAATGGTACTTTTGATAAGAATATAATAACTTATTGTAAGTATGTGATGTATAAATTTATTATGTGTCTGGCAAAAGCTCCACATGATTTAATTCATTTAATATTAATCATAACTTTATAAAGTAAGACCTATTATTATCCCCATTTAATAGAAGAGTAAACTGAAGAAAAGAGAGTTTAAGTGACATCTTCAGGATCACAGAATAATAAGTGAAAAAGCAGAGATTTAAGTGATGGTAGTCTTGTTACAGAACCCATTGTCTTGACCTGCTACAAGATAATACCGAACACATGACTTAAGAGTAGCAGTTACCACAATTCCACTTCAACAATCTCAACCTCTTTTTATTTTCTATTTAGCAGTGCTAAGAGAAAGTGTAGATATTAACCTTCTCTAGGATTTTACCCAGTTCAGAATTTTAAATTTTAAGTATTTGAGGAAGATGGATATGGAAGACTCTGAATTGTCAAGTTATTAGTATTTCTGAAGAAGAAAAAGCTACTTTTCATGAAGAGCTTTAGGAAAAAAATAAAGCAGGAGTTGGTTTACTTCTCTTTTACCCCCCAATCCCAACTTCCAGGCATTCAAGAATCTTCAGTATTCAGAATTTCACAGCAGAATATTACCTGAACTCAGAGGTATGTGCTAGGAATGCAAGAGAATTCCCTATTACATTAGTTCCAGTTGAGGATATATTTCCCCTACTCTTTCCTTTTAAAATATTCATATCCTTGGGGGATTTTATTTTACATTGTTTTGCTAGATTAAAAAATAGTTCATGTTTAAATTCTTACCACATTTTATCTTCTTTCTCTTTTTATTCCCCACTTTCAGATTTTACTTATTTGGCTTTCTCTTGTTTCCCTATTCTTTTTTTTAAATTATTTTATTTTTCCAAATCTGATATTTTCCAGAGTAGGTAGGGAATAGGCTGAGGCCAGTAATGCATTTTCTTTTGAAGGCAACATTTAACAGAGCACTGAAACACAGTAGTCTATCTATCTATCTATCTATCTATCTATCTATCTATAATATTTTCATTCACTATTTAAAAAAACCCTCGGCAAATCACGGCACATGGATTAACTTGTTGTAAATAAAGTTTTCTTGGAACAAACACCAGGATTAGAATGAGGTAAGTGAGGAAGATTTGTATAAGTATAGGATCAAATCCTGTCTTTATTTTAAGATGTTCTATTTTGTATTCCACATTTTACATTAAAATATTGCAGTAAATATGTTTATATTGATTATGTGGTTATTTGTACCTCCTTGATTTTTCCAACCTGAAGCAGCTATCTCACTCACCTTGCTCTAGTTCCAAACTTGGAATTCATAAGATGAAAAAAAAAATCTAGAATCCACTCCAGTACTACAATTATTGTTTATTTCATCAGATCCACAACTAAACATTTTCCAAAAAAGAAACACTTCTCTTCTTATAGATCATATATAAGGATTAATGGACTTTAATAAGTATTCAGCATATACCATACTACACAAAATATGACTGGATACAAAAATTTAGAACACAAGTTCCACATATCTATTTTAGTTTTCAAGTAAAATAAAATAAATGTTTGACATTTCAAACTGGGATGAATCCCAGTATCTAACTCTTGGTGTGCTCTTCAGATTTCTTAAAACTATAGAAGCTTATGCAATCCATAATGGTGGTCTGAGTGACTTTCACACTTAAACTAGTAAGAGTTCATCTAAGAATAAATACCACTAAACTTCTCTTTTTTGTCTTTACTCTTTGGTGTTACACAGTGGCTTTGTTGAACTCCAGTCCTCCACAGAACAAACAATGACAATCAACTTCATAATATTTTCTTGGAGTAGGATCTAGTACAAACTGCCATAATCCTATGCAGGAAAGGGATCTTAGTCCCTCTTAGGTCAAGCACAATTAACTTTCCTCAAACTGACTTCAGTTGTCAGTCTATACCTATTACAAAATGAATGTTGATATCTTCCCAAATTCATATATTGAAATAAATTCTAACCTTCAATATGATGATATTAGGAGATGGAGCCTTTGGGAGATCATTAGGTCATAAGGGTGGAGCCCACATCACTGTGATTAGCACCCTAATAGGAAGTGACAGGAAAACATCCTCTTTTTTTGCTCTACAACATGTGAGTTGAAGTCAGGGAGGCATTGGCACATCAGGAAGCTGATTCTAACCAGACATGGATCTGTTGACACCTTTATCACGGACTTTTAGATTCCAGAACTGTGAGAAATTTTTATTGTTTAAGCCACCCAGTCTGTGGTAATTTGTTACAGCACCATGAACTGACAAAGACATATACTTATGCTCAGACTTTATTTTGAGAACTCTAGCAATCCACTAGGCCTTCTGGGAAAGCTTCTGACATCAGCCTCTTGCAAGGCAGATAGTAGTTGTCTTCCACAGAACCTGTACTCGTCTCCTTGATACTAGTTCAGTAGCCTAGACACCACATAGCATCAGTACTTTTGCTCTTGCAGTATTATGCTCTGAGCCAATTTGCCCATTCATACATGTCTTCTAACTTTAACTCCCAATTATCAGGTATAGACTTGTTTCTTTCCTTCCCAAAGGTACTAGATTCTTACGTATATTAGATCCCTTTCCTCTCTTATGAATTGTTTTATGTTTCAGCAATGCCAAGTGATGGGTATTTTTATAGTCATAATGACACGTTTATTCTAAAATAGTAGTTTTCAGTAAAGATTTACAAGACCAAGTAAGCAAACTTTTTCAAAAAGAATAAGTGAATGAATCAATAAATGAATGAAAAAAGGTTTTTCCCTGTGGTGGGGCAATATTTTTTTTTCTTCCTTCTATTATTTACTTACCTTAATCCATAGAGAAGAAAACTTCCTACATTCTGTCTTCTTGAAGATATGATTTTTCCTGAGGTAGTCAGAGTATTCAAGTTGACAAAGGGTCTGATATTGAGTCATATTTTCCAGTGGAAGGCAGTCACAATGTAAAAATTTCTTCTACCACATACCTTGACTTCTACTGTTGTGTCCTTTCCTTGAAAAACAGTAGACTCCCACTACTGGCTCTTTCTTTTTATCATTCTCTCTCTCTCTCTCTCTCTATATATATATATATATATATATTTTTTTTTACTGTAAGTTCTGGGTGACATGTGCAGAATGTGCAGGTTTGTTACATAGGTATACACATGCCACGGTGAATTACTGTACCCATCAACCCATCATCTACATTAGGTATTTCTCCTAATGCAACATGACGACAGGCCACAGAGTGTGATGTTCCCCTCCCTGTGTCCATGTGCTCTCATTGTTCAGCTCCCACTTATGATTGAGAACATGTGGTGTTTGCTTTTCTATTCTTGTGTTAGTTTGCTGAGAATGATGATTTCCAGCTTCATCCATGTCCCTGCAAAGGACATGAACTCATCCTTTTTTACAACTGCATAGTATTCCATGGTGTATATTTGCCACATTTTCTTTATCTAGTCTATCATTGATGGGCATTTGGGTTTTTTTCAAATCTTTGCTATTGTGAACAGTGCTGCAATAAACATACATGTGCATGTATCTTTATAGTAGCATGATTTATAGTCCTTTGGGTATATATCCAGTAATGGGATTGCTGGATCAAATGGTATTTCTACTTCTAGATCCTTGAGGAATCACCACACTGTCTTCCACAATCGTTGAACTAATTTACAGTCCCACCAACCATGTAAATTTCCTTACATCCTCTCCAGCATCTGTTGTTTCCTGACTTTTTAATGAGATGGTATGTCATTGTGGTTTTGATTTGAATTTCTCTAATGATCAGTGATGATGAGCTTTTCTTTATATGTTTGGTGGTTGCATAAATGTCTTCTTTTGAGAAGTGTCTGTTCATATCCTTGGCCCACTATTTGATGTTTTTTTTTTTTTTTTCTTGTAAATTTGTTTAAGCTCTTTGTGGATTCCTGATATTAGCCCTTTGTCAGATGGATATATTGCAAAATTTTTATCCCATTCTGTAGGTTACCTGTTCACTCTAATGATAGTTTATTTTGCTGTGCAGATTCTTAACGTGTTTGGCATTTTCTCCCAGTTTCCACCCTTTCACCTCATGCTAATCTCTCTTTTTCTTCGTAGATTATAGAAGACCTTCAGTCCTGCATCCACAAAGTCAAAATTCCATAAATCAATAGTTCCAGGATGTGCATACAAGTATAATATCTTGCATCCAGCTATAGATCTCGTAATCTCCATGTAGCAATGGTGCACATCAGCTTCTCAGAGGTTCTGCAGGTTCTCTGACACTTTTGTATCATGTTACACTACTTTACATAGCATTTACATAAAAATACATAAAAATCTAAGTTTGGTCACATCAAAAGTGGATGAGGGTTTTAGAATTGAGGACTGAAGATCTTTGCCTTTTCTTTTCTTCTCATCTCACATACCAAAAAAGTCAAATGAATAGAATGGTATGTGTTAAAAAATATCATTTACAGTTGTATATTTCTCCCATATGGTGGTAATATTCTACAAATCCGATGACAAAGTGATCAATTTTTTGCAACAGTTGATTTAAGAACGGTGTAAAAATATACCATTTTTACCCAATACAAAGGAAGAAACAGAATACCCCAAAATAATCAGGAGATAGTCATTCACGTTTAGGAAAAAGAGCTCCTTTAAGCAATAAATTTGTTTAAACTTTATTTAATTATTTTGTATGTCAAATTCTTGGGTTAGGTAGAAGCAGCCAAAAATAATACTCACTTGTTGAAAAGCTATGCCAGTACTCTGTTACAACAGCTGTCCAAGACAGAATCTTTTCCTAAGGAATAATTAAAGATAGCACATTTTCTGGTACAGTCAAGATGGAATTTAGCCAGTCTGTGCCATAAACTATAGGTTTCAGTATGACAATACCTGGGTGACAATAACTGAAAATTGTTTCACAAAGTCATGAATTTAATTGATTTCCCATCAAAGATGTGAGAACATATAACTGGTCTAAACAAACAACAAAAGAAAGATGCAACTAAAAGGGCTAAATTCTGACGATGGTCACTATCCTGCTTTGCAGATGATATTAACACTGTTTCCCAGTAGAACAAAGAACATTCTCCCAGTTTGGGTTTTCCTTTTTACTTCTCCTACATATAAAAGTTTTTAGAAAGGCAACAGCCATAAAACCATGTTGGAAAGTAAAGGATGTGATCCATTAATTTATAAATACCTTCTGAAGGCTTTCCTTCTTCATAAATTAAGCATGTCAAGGTAAATATGCTACTGGCAAAAAAATACTGCCATGTGTCTTCATACCCCTAGTCACTAATTTGTATTGCATTCTACTTCTGTATTTGAAAAATTACATCACTCTGTTTCTCTTTGTTTCTGAAAACAATTTGCTAACCACTGTCATCAGGAAGTTTGTTTTTCTCTTCATGCATCTTTCAAAAAAAGTAGTTTGTGCTGGTTTCCCAAGGTCTACAAATATTTTGGTACTGCTGCAGTTTTGGCATATATTAACACCGTTTCAATGTGTAATGATGTATCACTGCATACTGAAACGGACACCACAATTATCATCAGAATTAAGCCAAATATATGTATCTAGAGAGAGAGAGAGAGGGGCAATAAAATATTGTTTCCACATTTTTTAACTTTGTCATTCTGAAAAGAGCTCTAACCCTTATGAAAATGAATTATTGATGTTTTAAAATTTTAGCAAAAATACAAATTTTTCAAAAGACTTTTAGTATTTTATCTACCAAGTAAGCAATGATAATATAACTTAAAAATAAACACATCTGAGATATGCATATATTTTTGAAAATACAGGCTGGGCATGGTGGCTCATGCCTGTAATCCTAACACTTTTGGAGGCCCAGGCAGGTGGATCCCTTGAGGCCAGGAGTTCATGACCAGCCTGGACAACATAGCAAAACCTCATCTCTACTAAAAATACAAAGAAAGTACCTGAGCATGATGGCACACGCCTGTAATCCCAGCTATTAGGCAGGCTGAGGAACAAGAATTTCTTGAACCTGGGAGGCGAAGGTTGCAGTGAGCAGAGATAGCACTACTGCACTCCAGCCTGGGTGAGAGAGTGAGGTTCTGATTTAAATTCTTTTAAAAAAAGTAAATTAATTTGAAAAAAAGTTAAAAAATACATTCAATGAAATTTGATTTTTTTTTTTTTTTAAATAGACAAAGAGCCACTCTTTTTTTTTTTTTTTTTTTTTGGCGGAGTCTCGCTCTGTCGCCCAGGCTGGAGTGCAGTGGCGCAATCTCGGCTCACTGCAAGCTCCGCCTCCCGGGTTCACGCCATTCTCCTGCCTCAGCCTCCCAAGTAGCTGGGACTACAGGCGCCCGCCACCTCGCCCGGCTAGTTTTTTGTATTTTTTTAGTAGAGACGGGGTTTCACCATGTTAGCCAGGATGGTCTCGATCTCCTGACCTCGTGATCCGCCCGTCTCGGCCTCCCAAAGTGCTGGGATTACAGGCTTGAGCCACCGCGCCCGGCCTCTTTTTTTAAACTTAGGGCTTAGTTCCAACTAAAAAACTGATCTATGGAGGGTCAGTAAACTAAAGTCTACAGGCAAAAAACAGCCCATCAGCTGTTTTGTATGGCCAATGATCTAATAATGTTTTTTGCATTTTTTTTTTTTTTTTTTTTTTGAGACGGAGTCTCACTCTGTCGCCCAGGCTGGAGTGCAGTGGCCAGATCTCAGCTCACTGCAAGCTCCGCCTCCCAGGTTTAAGCCATTCTCCTGCCTCAGCCTCCCGAGTAGCTGGGACTACAGGCGCCGCCACCCCGCCTGGCTAGTTTTTTGTATTTTTTTAGTAGAGACGGGGTTTCACCGTGTTAGCCAGGATGGTCTCGATCTCCTGACCTCGTGATCCGCCCGTCTCGGCCTCCCAAAGTGCTGGGATTACAGGCTTGAGCCACCGCGCCCGGCCTGTTTTTTGCATTTTTAAGGCCTTGAAGAAAAATCATAAGAATATTTCATGACACATTAAAGTTATGCAACATTCAATTTAGTGTCCATAAATAAAATTTTATTAGAATACAGCTATGCTCACTTGGTTGCATGCTGTCTATTGCTGCTTTTGTGCTACAACACGATTGAAAATTGCTACAGAATCTATATGACTCATAAAGGCTAAAATGTTCACTCTCTTACCCTTTACATAAAATGTTTGCCTACCTCTGCTCTATATGAACGGAGGTAAGTGATGAACTTTTCTAGGGAGTCTGCTTCATACGTTAAATGGAAACAAATCCTCTTATTTAATTGAAATGGGTGGTCATTGTAAAATGGTTTCTTGTGGTTTGATGTGGATTGTAGCATTCATGAAACTAGAAGTGGCCATCCAACATTTACCTTATTTAATAATTCATTTTATACTAGAGAATTAAAGTTTATAGTGATTACCTGAATTTACTAAGGTTGATAGAGTAGTTGTGAAATATTGGAAACCACATTATAATACTAATAGTTGTCAGTTTCACATGCTTTCTGCCTGTTCGTCCTTATCCCAAACTTTTATATGCATTTTATAATTATCTTCACAAATTTGCATGACAAATATTACCATTATTGTTTTACAACTTAATTAACTGAGTCGGGAGTTAAGTAATTGCCTCATTGCTAAAGTCAGTAAGAGTCAGAGACATAATTCTAACTTGGGTGTCTCTGACTGCTAGAATTTTATATGTAATTACAAATGAATGCCTTCTTTCCTTAAACAAAAGTCTTTATTCTCCTTTATAAGAAAATACATATTGTGTAAGTGAAATGAATGTGGCCCACAAATGACAAATATTAAGAAATACTGACTAGTTTTCCCTAATATTTGCTTCCCTTCGTACTGAAGAAAACAATTTATTAATGCATGAGAGGAAAATTTATCAACTCTACATGCAATGGCATTGTTGGTGTAATTGTTGGGTTAAAAACCCTGAAAGAGCACTGAACAGTAACAGATAAAGAAACTGGAAATAGGCATGTTAAACCCAGTGTCAAGGTATTTTTTGAGATCAACCTTTTCGTACCTTCATTAAAAAGTAAATTGTTAACATTATCTTACATGACTTTGATTTTTTTATTTTTTGATAAAGATTTTCACATATATTTTGCTGTAGTTTTGAATCAGAGAGTTGGATATTTTTATTCGTTATTTACAAATAAGAAATGAGAGAAGAAAGTTTATTAATTTCCAAAGAATAATGGGCAGATGTAGAGCCAAATATTTGCTTAAGTACTACTTCTAGGCTTGTTACTATGTCACTGGCAGGAGGTTACTAGTAACACTGTCACCCCTTCCTTTAGTAGTCAGGAAAAAAAGATAACTGCTTGTGCTTGAGAGAAAATGAGGCAACAGGAATTTATTTTCCTTGTCAATATTAATAGATAAACTTCATTAATGTCCTTTAAGATGCAAAGAGTGGAATATAACTCAACATTATTTAAGACAAATTTACTATCTTGTTTATGTTTTTATGTTTTGTTTTATTGAAGTTTTTTTTCTTTTTTTTTCAATTCGGTATTTAGTGAATAATTCTACTGTTACTACTTTTTTTCACTTTCTGAAATACACACAAAGAAGAGATGAAATCACGGACAGAACTATTTTCTCTCCATTAAGTGAATAGTATGATTTATTCAAATATATAGGCAATGGGCATTTTTATGAGTATTTACTTTCATGCTAGTCATGAGCTATTCTTATTAAGGTATGAGCATTTCAATTGCAAAACAAATATCTTTGATTGGCTAAGTGAATTTTAGAGAAAGAATTTGGTAGAACAGACCATACCATTTTGTGTTGTTAGGAAGATCTGATGAACTCCATTGTTCCTTTTATCCAAGAATTGGCTGACATTTCCCACTATAAAGAAGCTGTGCATGCAGCTATAATTTTGTTTTTAAGATTACAGATTGTAAACATCCTATTACACTATCCAACATTATATTCAAATAGTCCTCTCTGCATATTCTTTTCTACCAAGAATAAGAAAAAAAATACTCCTCTGAAATAATCCAAATTATACTGAAATCACACAAATGTGGAATTAGTTAACAATGTATTCTATAAAGCAACTAGGAGTTGTAGCCTACTTTAACTCTGTGATGAAACAAGAATCTTTGGACTACAAGTCAGCGTTTTAGAAGTTTTATACATGACAGCTCTTGTTACATTTGTAATCTTGTTCCTTATATAGATGCTAAGACATATGCTAAGAAAACTAACATAAGGGAATTACAAAAGGATTCTTTTTTTTTAATGTTGCTTTCTACTTTTTTTTTGGTTAAAAATTAGAATAAAACTGGTTTTAGTTAAACCAGTTGAGCCATTCCATAGTCATAAAATTTCTATGTCAGAGGTTTAAAAAGTACTGGAGAAATGTTTAATTGAGAAAAAAGAAATACTGTCCACAAAGGAATAGGATTTGGGAAAGAAAAAAATATATTCTAGTGGAGTGATCTTGGAGATGCCATACTATTTTTCCTCGAAAGAATGCTCTGCTGAGTGAAATTCACATTCCATGTTTAAAATGAAAGCAAAGACAACAATAACAATAAAACTATGGTTATCAGGGTATAAGCATATTGAGGTTTCTGAAAGTCAGAAATATTTATCAAAATATACCATAACTAGCAGTTAAGATTTGTGTGAATAGCTTGTCATAATAGATTTTGTTTGTTTGTTTGTTTGTTTGTTTTCTCTTTGAAGTGGGAATCAAATCCATCTCTTGAGAGTAAAGTGAGGAGAGCAGGATTAGCAGGTTTAGGAGAGGAGGAAAAGTTTAAAACAATTATTGCATTATACACATGCTCTGCACACACTGAATGCTGTCGATTGACTTGAAATTATAGGTAGCATTTGCAGAGCCTAAGACTGTTTGTCATCCTGCCATTTCAACTGAATTGTTGAATCAGTTTGGTCAAGCATCATGTTAATAAGGTCAAAAGGTCAGTGAAATCAGTTGTCTGACTTGAATGACTGTGTGATGGAAGTGATTAGTAGAAACAGCCTTAAACTCACATTCATCCCCAAACCTGGTATCCAGATGAGCTATCCTGCTTTCCATGCCAGGCTCTTCCTGTTTTTTATTTTTATTTTTTTTTCCCCCATGAAATCATCGTGGCTGTACTAATGCTCCTCAACATTTTAGAGCCCACATTTCCTACTGATAGCATATTTCATATGCCACTTTTAAAGTTCGTTCAAATAAAAAAATAAGTAAATGTTAGAAACACGAGGGACTTTCAATTAGTTTAGAAATAAATACCTTTACTTTATGTTGATGGCATCAAATGTGTACTTTTTAGGGCGTTTTCAGTTTAGCAGTGGCTTTGAAACTGCACTTTGTTCCATTTTCTCCATATGTTCTCTAGGGGAATCGTGTGCTAGTAAATTTATTTTAATAATAATCTTCATATATTCCAAAATCTAATTCTTGATAACTTTTCATTGGTACTTATCTTTAAATATTGAACCTCAATGAATATTAATTTTATGTTTTGCACAAAATATCTAAAACAACTATCTTGGTGTGGAAATTAGGTTACAGCATTTATCAACCTTTACTTGACTCAGTGAAGTCTCACTTGTGGCTTCCCATTGTCTACATATTAAAAATAAATATTTTATTAAGAAGATAGGATTAATTAAACCCACATCTAAACTCTGACTCATTTGTTGTTTTAGGAGTATCATAGCAGGGGACATAGGATCTGTTATTCATAAAAATCTTAAAATACTAAGATTAATTTTATTTCTAATTTTAGTTCTAGATACTCTTTCAGTGGGGCCCTAGAAAGATTAAGTCCTAGTTTTCCACTGTGGCAACCCAGTAACTAATACACATTTTCTTTTTCTCCCTTCTTCACTTCACATTGTCATTGTCTCATAGTTCTTCCTGTCCTTACCTCCCAAATACACTTGCAGTCATGATTTTATGTCAGGTACTGCTTCTGGGGAGCCCCACATAAGATAGCTTTATTTTTTAAATTACTGGTTGACCTTACGTAGACTTTGTTAAGAAATGGGAAAAAAATGCAGACAATCTATGTCTACACTTTTACATTATTTCTTTTATTTTTTCTTAGAGTAAAGAAAGCTAGAATCATATAGTTATTTTCTCCAAACTTTTATCTTGCTGCATCATTATACATGAAACCTCTATTAAAATAAATTGTAATATTTGTTATGATTTTATTTCACTTTTAATTTTATTTTAATAATATTTTATTTCAAATATTTTATTCTTATGTTATTTTTAAGATTTGCTCTAAATTCAACTTCTATTTAACTGTTTTACCAAACATAGACTGTCAAAGATAATGCGAACATCCAAGATATTTCAAATAGAAGAGGGTTTAGTACTGGAGGCAGGCTAAAGGAACAGAAATTGGTGATAATGAAAGTAGCTTGGAATTGATGTCTCTGCCATGTTCTTGATAGTCTAAATGTTGCTATTTACATGCAACTCAAAAATCTGTGCAAAACCACTACCAACGTCACAATTCATCCACAGGCTTCATGTGATGGCAGGGAAATGTGAAGGTCACTGCAAAGCCCCTTTTTGCAATGTCATATTTTAGCTGCTGTTCTTAGACACATAAGATCATGGCTTCTGACTAATTTTCTACCTTCCAAGTTTTGAGTTACTGTATTTCACAGGAGGTAATCATATCCATAACCCTTAAACAAAAGTCTAATATATTCAATTCCCAGGCTTCTCATGCCTAAAATTGAGTGCAGACAGTAGAAAGAAAAAAATGATGATTGAACAGCAACAAAAGCAATAACAAAATATTGCTGAACAGTGAATGTTAACATAAGTCAAAGAATTTTATTGGACTCAAACTTCACATTTACTCAGTAAATTTAAAATTTTCTCTCTCTATTTTCATGTACATAAACACATATATAGGTGTATATATACACCTATATATGTGTATATACATATACATGTGTGCCTGCCTGTGTGTGCATATGTGTATGCACAAATACAAAAATATACTTTGTTTAGCACACTATTAAGTTACAGTTGGGTTCTGCATAGATACTAAGATACTCTATTAATGATAAAAATCCTTTTAAATAAGCTTAAAACAAAGCATGTAGCAATTTCCTGTCATTATTACAAGTTAGTGACTTTCACTTAATTATTGTATCAATTTTATCTTCTATGTGTCTTGTTCATGTTCATAATTTATAAGTAACATACTACAGTAAAATTATGACAATTACATGCTCCATATCTCATTCCTTTTTCTAATGTATGTGCCATTTATCTACTGCTGCATTACTTTCCCAGGACTGCTGTAACAAATTGCCACAAACTTGACTTAAAACAACAGAAATGTATCCTCTGTTAGTTTTGGAGGCCAGAACTGCAAAATCAAGGTGTCTGCACCTTTTGGAAGCTCTGAAGAAAATCTGTTTCATGCCTCTCTTCCAGTTTCTGGTTGCAGGCAATTCTTGGGTTTCCTTTGCTGGTAGACACATCACTCAAATCTCTGCCTCCATCTTTACATCCTCTTCATCTTTGTGTGTTTATGTGTCTTCCTTTCTTATTATAAAGAAATCTGTTATTGGATTTATGACCCAACATAATCTAAGATAATTTCATTTTAAGATTCTTACCCTAATTATACCTGCAAAGATCTTATTCCAAATGAAGTAACATTCTGAGATTCCTGGTGGACATATCCTTTAAGGGATCACTCTCTGCCCTACTACATTTTGTAAAAAATTACCCCAGAATTTGGCATGGCTTAACCAGCACACAGGCTCAGGGTATTTCACAAACTACAATCCATTTGTAGGCTAGGACTACTACCTTCATCTAAGACTCTTGGGGGAGGATACATTTCCAATCTCTTTATGTGACTATTGACAGACTTAGGTCCCTACTGGATGATGGTTGAAGACATCACACTTTGCCATTGGGGATCTCCAAAAGGCAGCTTTCCACATAGTAGCTGGCTTTCTACAACAAGTAAAAGAGAACAAGAGAAAGTGCCCAAGACAAAAAATTGCCTGTAACCAGGATGCTTTTTGAAACCTAATATCAAAGGTAAAATCCCACCAATTTTATTATATTCTATTTGTCAAAAGCAAGTCATTAGATAAGCCCATGCTCAAGGGATTACAAATGAGAATAAATATCTTGAGGAGGTGGTCACTGACAGCCATCTTAGAAACTACCTAACACAAATTATTTATCTATCTTTTGTTTAGTTTCATCAAATTAATACTTTTCAGTGACTACATGCATTCTCTAAAGTGCATTTCATTAAGGAAGAGAAAAGGAAAGAGCAAAGGAGAGGTAAGTATCATTAAAACATGAATAAAAGTGTCTGAGTGTAGTCAAAAAATAAAATAAAACAAAATATTTTGGAAATAAATAATTCCAATATTCAGACAAGAAATTATTATGCTTAATCATATTTTGGAACACTTATTTTCTACTAAAGAGACAAACATGAAATGGTCTCTAGTTAACATATATTTTTACTTATTTTTTATTTCATTATCCAGTTTTGTTAACCTTTTAGTCTTTAAAATTTAATGCTTTTGGTATTGTGTCATGTATTACATATTTTTCCTATTATACGTTCCTTGAAAAAGATCCCTATTTCATTTTACTTAAGACAGTCTTTTCCTAATGGAAATAAAGTGAATGTTACTTTTATAATTATGCCCCTTGGTCTTTAGGTAGACAAGTAAAATGATTTCTAGATTACTTTAATAAGCAAAACTAGATGTAATTGAAAAAAATTAGATTTTTGTAAAAATCTGAGCTACTTGTGTATGCTTCATGAGTTTTAGCTTTCTAAATGAACAAATGGATTTTTAAACTATTTATATTTTTTGGTTTGGGAGTTTTACAGGTTTCTTAACTTTTTTTAAGTGCTAAAAGCCTGTGCTTATAAGCATTTTGAATAAATTTAATTTTCAATCTAATAGTTTCAGGTATTTCAGGCTGAATATTTAAAATATAATTCAGTATATGAGATAGATTAATTAATGGCAAATAACTGGGTAGAATTATTTGAAGCATTTATTTGGAAAGTTTTGAATGTATACTAATTACAGCATAGCTAAACTTAGAACATGTATTGGTTATGATGACTGGATACATTTTATCTATCCAAGAAAAAGCCAGATTTGTTGCCTATTGTTTCTCCTACACATTTCTCCATTGCACTATGTATGAACAAAATTCATAAAGTAGAAAATAGTCATTGAAAGTAGAAATAACTTAGGGTGTATTAAAATACAAATAGTTCAAAATAGTCAAAATAATTTTGAAAAAGGCAAATAAAAGTGTAGTATTTATACTGATAAATTTTAAGATAAAGAAAAAATAGTAATCAAGAAAGTGTGGTATAGACATGCATTTGTGTAGGGATAGACATGCATGTGATTAGAACAGAGTAGAAAACAAAGAAATATGCTACCTCATATATGCTCAACTGATTTTCAATAAAGGTATTAAAATGTAGAATACAGAATAGATATTCTTTTGAAAGATGTCTCTAAAATAAATGAATATCCATTTGGAAAAAAAGAAATGTATTCAAGAAAATATAGAAGAAAATCTTTTGTTTTCAAGCATAGAAAAAGATTTCCTAGGATGCAAAAAGCACAAACCATGGAAAAAGTCATAAGCTTCATCAAACTTGAAATATTTTAGTCTTGAAAGACACCAGTCATTATCACATACTTGAAAAAGATAAATTACAAAGTGGAAGAAAATATAAGCAAGGGAGCGCTTCCTAGCCTAGTAGGAATACCTTCAGTCTGAAGCTCCCAGCTAGACGGATGCAGAAGATGGGTGATTTCTGCATTTCCAAAAGAGATACCTGGTTCTTCTCATTGGGACTGTTTGGACAGTGGGTGCAGTCCACAGACAGCAAGCCAAAGCAGGATGGGGCATCACCTCACCGAGAAGCACAAGGGGTCAGGGGGTTTCCCTTTCCTAGCCAAGAAAAGTCATGACAGACTGTACTTGGAAAAACAGTACACTCCTGATGAAATACTGTGCTTTTTGATGGTCTGAGCAACTGACAGACAAAGAGATACCTTCCTGTTCCTGGCTCAGCAGGTCCCACACCCATGAAAGCTTGCTCACTGCTAGCACAGCAGTCTGAGATCCACCTGCAAGGTTGCACCCTGGCAGGGGGAGGGGTGTCTGCCATGGCTGAGGCTTTGTAGGTAAACAAAGTGGCTGGGAAGCTCTAAATGGGTGGAGCCCACTGCAACTCAGCAGGGCCTACTGCCTCTAAAGGCTCTACCTCTGTGGGCAGGGCATAGCTGAACAAAAGGCAGCAGACAAACATCTCTGTCTGACAGCTCTGAAGACAGCAGTGGTTTTTCCAGCATGGTGTTCGAGCTCTGAGAATGGACAGACTGCCTCCTCAGGTGGGTCCCTGATCCCCGTGTATCCTGACTGGGAGGCACCTCCCAACAGGGGCCAACAGACACCTCATACAGGCAGGTGCCCCTCTGGAATGAAGCTTCCAAAGGAAGGATCAGGCAGCAATATTTGCTATTTTGCAATATTTGCTGTCCTGCAGCCTCCACTAGTGATACCCAGGCAAACAGGGTCTGGAGTGGACCTCCAACAAACTCCAACAGACCTTCAGCTGAGGGGCCTGACTGTTACAAGGAAAACTAACAAACAGAAAGCAATAACATAAAAATCAACAAAAAGGATATCCACACCAAAACCCCATCTGTAGGTCACTAACATCAAAGACCAAAGGTAGATAAAACCAAAAAGATGGGGAGAGACCAGAGCAGAAGAGCTGAAAATTCCAAAAAACAGAGTGCCTCTTCTCCTCCAAAGGATCGCAACTCCTCACCCGCAACAGAACAAAACTGAACAGAGAATGACTTTGATGAGTTCAAAGAAGTAGACTTCAGAAAGTCGGTAATAACAAACTTCTCCGAGCTAAAGGAACATGTTCTAACCCATCACAAGCAAGCTAAAATCCTTGAAGAAAGGTTAGACGAATGGCTACCTAGAATAAACAGTGTAGAGAAGACCTTAAATGACCTGATGGAGCTGAAAACCATGGCACGAGAACTTTGTGACGCAGGTACAAGCTTCAATAGCCGATTCAATCAAGTGGAAGAAAGGAGATCAATGATTGAAGATCGAATTGATGAAATAAAGTGAGAAAACAAAATTAGAGAAAATACAGTAAAAAGAAACAAGCAAAGCCTTCAAGAAACATGGGACTATGTGAAAAGACCATATCTACATTTGATTGATATACCTGAAAGTGATGGGAGGAATGAAACCTACTTAGAAAACACTCTTCAAGATATTATCCAGGAGAACTTCCCCAATGTTGAAAGACAGGCCAACATTCAAATTCAAGAAATACAGAGAACAACACAAAGATACTCCTCGAGAAAGGAAACCCCAAAACACATAATTTTCAGATTCACCAAGGTTGAAATGGAGGAAAAAATGTTAAGGGCAGCCAGGAAGCAAAATCGGGTTACCCAGAAAGGGAAGCCCATCAGACTAACAGAGGATCTCTCGGTAGAAACCCTAAAAGCCTGAAGAGAGTGGGGGCCAATATTCAACATTCTTAATGAAAAGAATTTTCAACTCAGAATTTCATATCCAGCCAAACCAAGCTTCATAAATGAAGGAGAAATAAATCCTTTACAGACAAGCAAATGCTGAGAGATTTTTTGTCACCATCAGGCCTGCCATACAAGAGTTCTTGAAGGAAACACTAAACATGGAAAGGAATAACAAGTACCAGCCACTGTAAAAACATGCCAAAGTGTAAAGACTATCAATGCTATGAAGAAACAGCATAAATTAATGGACAAAATAACCAGCTAACATCATAATGACAGGATCAAATTCACACATAAAAATATTAACTTCAAATGTAAATGGGCTAAATGCTCCAATTAAAGACACAGACTGGCAAATTGGATAAAGAGTTAAGACCCATCAGTGTGCTGTATTCAGAAGACCTATCTCACGGGTAGAGACACACATAGGCTCAACATAAAGGGACGGAGGAAGATCTACCAAGCAAATGGAAAGAAAAATAAAGCAAGGATTGCAATCCTAGTCTCTGATAAAACAGACTTTAAACCAACAAAGTTCAAAAGAGACAAAGAAGGCCATTACATGATGGTATAGGGATCAATTCAACAAGAAGAGCTAACTATCCTAAATATATATGCACTCAATAAAGGAGCACACAGATTCATAGAGCAAGTTCTTAGAGACCTACAAAGAGACTTGGACTCCCACACAATAATAACAGGAGATTTTAACACCCCACTGTCAATATTAGAAAGATCAATGAGACAAAAGGTTAACAAGGATTTCCAGGATTTGAACTCAACTCTGAACCAAGCAGACCTAATAGAATTTTACAGAACTCTCCACCCCAAATAAACATAATATACATTCTTCTCAACATCACATTGCACTTGTTCTATAATTGACCACATAATCGGAAGTAAAACACTCCTCAGCAAATGTAAACAAACAGAAATCACAATAATCTGTCTCTCAGACCACAGTGCAATCAAGTTAGAACTTAGGATTAAGAAACTTACTCAAAATTGCACAACTACATGAAAACCAAGCAACCTGCTCCTGAATGACTACTGGGTAAATAACAAAATGAAGGCAGATGCAAAGATGTGCTTTGAAACCAATGAGAACAAAGACACAATGTACCAGAATCTCTGGGACACATTTAAAGCAGTGTGTACAGGGAAATTTATAGCTCTAAAGGTCCATAAGAGAAAGCAAGAAAGATCTAAAATGGACACCCTAACATCACAATTAAAAGAGCAAACAAATTCAAAAGCTAGCAGAAGGCAAGAAATAGCTAAGATCAGAGCAGAACTGAAGGACATAGACACAGAAAACACTTAAAAAAAAATCAATGAATCCAAGAGCTGGTTTTTTGAAAAGATAAACAAAATAGATAGACTGCTAGCAAGATTAATAAAGAAGAAAAGAGAGAAGACTCAAATAGATGCAATAAAAACTAATAAAGGGGATATCACCACCGATTCCACAGAAATACAAACTATAATCAGAGAACACTATAAACACCTCTATGCAAATAAACTAGAACATCTAGAAGAAATGGATAAATTCCTGTAAATATACATCCTCCCAAGACTAAACCAGAAAGAATTTGAATCTCTGAATAGACCAACAACAGGTTTTGAAATTGAGGCAATAATTAATAGCCTAACAACCCAAAAAAGTCTGGGACCAGATGAACTAACAGCCGACTTCTCCCAGAGGTACAAAGAGGAGCTGGTACCATTCCTTCTGAAACTATTCCAATTAATAGAAAAGAAGGAATCCTCCCTAACTCATTTTATGAGGCCAATATCATCGTGATACCAAAGCCTGGCAGAGGCACAACTTAAAAGAGAATTTTAGACCAATATCCCTGATGAACATCAATGTGAAAATCCTCAATAAAATACTGGCAAGCTGAATGCAGCAGCACATCAAAAAGCGAATCCACCACGATCAAGTCGGCTTCATCCTTGGGATGCAAGACTGGTTCAACATATGGAAATCAATAAACATAATAAACATCTGACAAAGGGCTAATATCCAGAATCTACCAGGAATTCAACAACAACAAATAATTCCATTATAAAGTGAGCAAAGGAAGAGAACAGACATTTTTCAAAAGAAGGCATAAAAGTGGCCAAGAAACATATGAGAAAAAGTTCAATATCACTTTTATCAGAGAAATTCAAGTTAAAACCACAATGAGATACCATCTTACATCAGTCTCAGGGACTATCATTAAAAATTCAAAAAAACAACAGATATTGGCCAAGATGTGGAGAAAAGGGAACACTTGCACATTGTTGACTGGAATGTAAATGTTTTCCACAACCTCTATGGAAAGCAGTATGGAGATCACTCAAACAACTAAAGATAGACTTACCATTTGATTTAGCAATCCTGCTACTGGGTATCTACCCAAAGGAAAAGAAATTATTATATATAAAAAAAGAAACCTTCACTTGTATGTTTATCACAGAATTATTCACAATAGCAAAGTTGTGATATCAACCTAAGAGTCCACCAAGGAAGGATCAGATTTTTAAAAAGTGGCATATACACACAATGGAATACTACTCAGTCATAAAAAAAGAAGAAAATCATGTCTTTTGCCACAACATGGATGGAACTGAAGGCCATAATCTTAAGTGAAGTAACTCAGAAACAGAAAGTCAAATGTTGTATGTTCTCACTTATAAATGGAAGCTAAATTATAGATACACATGGACCTACAGAGTGTAATAATAAACAGTGGAGCCTCCAAAAAGTGAAAGGGTGGGAGAGGGGTAAGGGAAGAGAAATTAATCATCCCTTTATTGGGAATATTTATTATTATATTGGTTATATTATTACTGGCTATATTATTATTGGGTATATTATTGGATATGTATCATATTGGGTATAATATACTATTGGTATATTTTACATATATTATCATTATATTTATTTATTACTGTGTTGGGTATAATAGGTTACAGTTACACTAAAAGCCCAGACTTCACTACACAATAGATCTGTGTAAAAAATGCACTTGTATCCCCTAAATGTGTAAAAATAAAAATAAAATTGCAATCTTAAAGGAAATAGATGACATAATATACTTAAAACATGTAATAAGTTGAATATAATATGTTGACCATGTATTACATAGAATATTCTGAGCATAATATATTTTATTTTACCTAATGTATCAAAAATATTTCAATGTGCAATCAATATAAAATATTGAGATATTTAAAATCATTTTTCATGCTATGTTTTCAAAATGTAGTGTTTATTTTCATATTTACAGTACATCTCCATTCAGCATAGCCACATTTCAAGGGCTTGATAGCCACTTGTGACTAGTGGCTATTGGACAGCTAATCTCTGCTTTATGCAGATATTCATTTTATTTGCATGCTTAAAAATTAAACTGTTTTTCAATCATATTAATTTTTTGATAAATTAAAAACAAATAGCTTCAGAAATATTTTCAAAAATTGATACACACATACTGAAATTAAATTAACCTTATTGGGATATAATTTATATATACTAAAATGCACTATGCTAAGAGTATAGTTCAATGAGATGACGAAAGTATGCAGGCATGTCACTATCACTCTATTCAAATACAGAAAATTTCCATTACTCCAGAATGTTCTGTTGGGTATCTCTGCAGTCACCCACCTCTTCAAGTTCCAGGCAACCACTAATAGGTTTCCTGTCATTTAGAATTAATTCTGCCTAATATAGAATTATACATATAATTATTATGGACTATATATGGAATTACATATCCTATACTTATTTTGTTCTGTCTTCTTTTGCTCAATATACTGTTTTTTAAGATTCCTTTATCCTGTGTGTAACAATAGTTTATTCTCCTCTAAGGTTGAACAATATTTCATTATATGAATATATCACAATTTATCTGTTCACCTGCTGTTGAACATCTGTGTTTTATCCAAATTTAGGCTCTTTTAACAAATCTGCTATGAGCATTTTTGCAAAAGTCTTTTTGTGGATTCACATTTTCATTTTCCCTAGGTAAATACCTAAGAGTGATATAGCTGGGATATAAAAGCAAGGGCATGTTTAAAGTTATAAGAAATTGACAATCTGTTTTCCAAATTGGTTGTGCCATAACTAAGAACAGCAAATAAAATCTCCCTTGGTATTTCTTGGTATGGTCAGTTATTAAAATTTTAAGCCATTCTAATGGGTTCAGTACTAATCCATAGTCACTAAAGATGCTGATCACTTTGGCAGGTGCCGATTGGTCATGTGATACTTTGGTTTGTGAAGTGTCTGCTGAACTCATTTGTCCATTTTCTTAATGGAGTTAGTTTCTGTATATATTTTGGATATAAGTATATGTTGCTAATTTCTTTTTAATTTTTTATTATATTTTAAGTTCTAGAGTACATGTGCACAACCTGCAGATTTGTTACATAGGTATACATGTGCTATGTTGGCTTGCTGTACCCAATCAACTCGTCATTTACATTAGGGATTTCTCCTAATGCTATCCCTCCTCCAACCGCCCACCCCCTGACAGGCCCCAGTGCATGATGTTCCCTGCCCTGTGTCCATGTGTTCTCATTGTTCAGTTCCCACCTATGAGTGAGAATGTGCAGTGTTTGGTTTTCTGTCCTTGTGACAGTTTACTGAGAATGATGGTTTCCAGCTTCATCCATGTCCTGGCAAAGGACATGAACTCACCCTTTTTTTACAACTGCAGAGTATTCCATGGTGTATATGTGCTACATTTTCTTAATACAGTCTATCACTGATGGACATTTGAGTTGGTTCCAAGTGTTTGCTATTGTGAATAGTGGCTGCAATAAACATACGTGTGCATGTGTCTTTATGGTAGCATGACTTATAATCCTTTGGGTATATACCTAGGAATGCGATTGCTGGGTCAAATGGTATTTCTAGTTCTAGATCCTTGAGGAATTGCCACACTGTCTTCCACAAAGATTGAGTTAGTTTATACTCCCACCAAAAGTGTAAAAGCATTCCTATGTCTCCACATCTTCTCCAGCATCTGTTGTTTCCTGACTTTTCAGTGATCGCCATTCCAATTGGCACGAGATGGTATCTCATTATGGTTTTGATTTGCATTTCTCTGATGATCAATGATGATGAGCATTTATTCATGTGTCTGTTGGTTGCAGAAATGTCTTATTTTGAGAAGTGTCTGCTCAAATACTTTGTCCACTTTTTGATGGGGTTGTTTGTTTTTTTCTTGTAAATTTGTTTAAGTTCTTTGTAGATTCTGGTTATTAGCCCTTTGTCAGATGGCTAATAACCAGATGGGTAGATTGCAAAATTTTTCTCCCATTCTGTAGGTTGCCTGTTCATTCTGATGATAGTTTCTTTTGCTATGTAGAAGCTCTTTAGCTTAATTAGATCCCATTTGTCTATTTTGGCTTTTGTTGCCATTGCTTTTGGTGTTTTAGTCATGAAGTCTTTGCCCATGCCTATGTCCTGAATGGTATTGCCTAAGTTTTTTCTAGGGTTTTTATAGTATTGGGTCTTATATTTAAGTCTTTAATTGAGCTAATTTTTGTATAAGGTGTAAGAAAGAAATTCAGTTTCAGCTTTCTACATATGGCTAGCCAGTTTTCCCAGTATCATTTATTAAATAGGAAATCCTTTCCAATTTTGGCTTTTGCTGCCGTTGCTTTTGGTGTTTTAGACATGAAGTCCTTGTCCATGCCTATGTCCTGAATGGTACTACCTAGATTTTCTTCTAGGGTTTTTATGGTATTAGGTCTAACATTTAAGTCTCTAATCCATCTTGAATTAATCTTCGTATAAGGGGTAAGGAAAGGATCCAGTTTCAGCTTTCTACTTATGGCTAGCCAATTTTCCCAGCACCATTTATTAAATAGGGAATCCTTTCCCCATTTCTTGTTTCTCTCAGGTTTGTCAAAGATCAGATGGTTGTAGATGTGTGGTGTTATTTCTGAGGCCTCTGTTCTGTTCCATTGGTCTATGTATATGTTTTGGTATCAGTACCAGGCTCTTTCAGTTACTGTAGCCTTGTAGCATAGTTTGAAGTCAGGTAGTGCGACGCCTCCAGCTTTGTTCTTTTGGCTTAGGATTGTCTTGGCTATGAGGGCTCTTTTTTGGTTCCGTATGAACTTTAAAGCAGTTTTTTTCCAATTCTGTGAAGAAAGTCATTGGTAGGTTGATGGGGATGGCATTGAATCTATAAATTACCTTGGACAGTATGACCATTTTCATGATATTGATTCCTTTTATCCATGAGCATGGAATATTCTTCCATTTGTTTGTATCCTCTTTTATTTCTTTGAGCAGTAGTTTGTATTTCTCCTTGAAGATGTCCTTCACCTCCCATGTACGTTGGATTCCTAGGTGTTTTATTATCTTTGTAGCAATTGTGAATGGGAGTTCACTCATGATTTGGCTCTCTGTCTGTTATTGGTGTAAAGGAATGCTTGTGATTTTTGCAGCCTGGTTTTGTATCCTGAGACTTTGCTGAAGTTGCTTATCAGCTGAAGGAGATTTTGGGCTGAGACGATGGGGTTTTCTAAATATACAATCATGTCATCTGCAAATAGGGACAATTTGACTTCCTCTTTTCTAATTGAATACCCTTTGCTTCTTTCTCTTGCCTGATTGCCCTGGCCAGAACTTCCAACACTATGTTGAATAGGAGTGGTGACAGAGGGCGTTCTTGTCTTGTGCTGGTTTTCAAATGGAATGCTTCCAACTTTTGTCCATTGAGTATGATATCGGCTGTGGGTTTGTCATAAATAGCTCTTATTATTTTGAAATACGTTCCATCAATACCTAGTTTATTGAGAGTTTTTAGCATGAAGGGCTGTTGAATTCTGTCACAGGCCTTTTCTGGATCTATCAAGATAATCAGGTGGTTTTTGTCATTGGTTCTGTTTATGTGCCAATATTTTTTTCCCATTTGGTAGACTGTCTGTTTACTGTATTTTTTATTTCTTTTGTTGTGCAAAAGTTTTTAAGTTTAATTAAGTCTAATTTGTCTATTTTTTTGTTTCTTTTTGATGCCCTTGTTTTGAGATCTTAAATTCTTTGCCTAGTCCAATAACCAGAAGAGTTTTCCTTAGGTTTTCCTCTAAGATGTTTATATGTTTATAGTTTCAAGTCTTACATTTCAGTCTTCTATCCATTTTGAGTTATTTTTTGTGTATGAGGAGAGACAGGTGTCCAGTTATATTATTTGCCTATGACTATCCAATTTTTCCCAGCACCATTTATTGAAAAGGGTATCCTTTTCCCAGGGTATATTTGTGCCGACTTTGTTAAAAAGATTGGTTGGTTGTGGGACGTGGTTTTATTTCTGGATTCTCTATTCTGTTCCATTGATCCAGATGTCTATTTTTATATTGGTACCATGCTATTTTGGCTACCATAGCCTTGTCATAAAGTTTGAAGTCAGGTAATGTGATGGCTCTAACTTTGTACTTTGTGCTTAGGGCTGCTTTGGGTGTTTCTTGGTTCCATATGAATTTTAGAATTATTTTCTCTAATTCTGGGGAAAATGAAATTGCTAGCTTGATAGGGATTGCATCAAGTCTGCAGATTGCTTTGGGCAGGATGGTTATTTTAATGATATTGATTATTTTGTTCCATAACATGAGATGTTTTTCCATTCATTGGTGTTATCTACAAATACACTCATGAGTATTTTGTAGTTCTCCTGTAGAGATTTTTCACCTTGATTAAATGTATTATTTGGTATTTAATTTTTTGAAGCTATTGTAAATAGGGTTGAGTTCTTGATTTGCTTCTTGTTATTGGTGTATGGAAATGCTACTGATTTTTGTATATTGATTTTGTGTCCTGAAACTTTACTGAAGTCATTTAGCAAATCTAGAAGTCTTTTGGAGGAATCTTTAGGGCTTTCTAGGTATAAGATCATATCACTAGTGAACAGAGATAACTTGACTTTTTCTTTTTCAATATAGATGCCTTTTATTTCTTTCTCTTGCCTGATTGTTCTGGATAGGACTTGCAGTGTCATTCTGAATAGGAGTTGTAAAAGTGGGCATCTTCATCTTATTCCAGTTATTAGGGGGAAGGCTTTTAACTTTTCTCATTCATTATGATGTTGACTGTTGATTTGTCTGTCATATGTGGTTTTTATTATTTTGAGGCATGTTCCTTCAATGCTTAATAAGTTAAGGGTTTTTTATATTGAATACTTTTTATGCAACTATTGAGATGATCATATAGTTTTTCTTTGGAATCCTCTTTATGTGATGAATCACATTTATTTATTTGCATATGTTGAACCATCCTTTTATCCCTGGAATAAAGCCCACTTCATCATGGCATATTATCTTTTTGATATTCTGTTGAATTTAGCTTTTTAGTATTTTTTGCTGAGGATTTTTGCATCTATGTTGCTCAAGGATATTGGCCCGTAGTTTTTTTTTTGTTTTGTTTTTTGTTTTTATGTTGTGCCCTTACTCGACTTTGGTATTGGGGCAATACTGTCCTTGTAGAATGACTTAAGACTAATTCTCTCCTCTTCAACTTTTTGAAACCATTTCATTAAGATTGATATCGTTTCTTCTTTGTACACATGGTAGGATTTGGCTGTAAATTTGGTCCTGAGCTTTTTTCTGTTGAGAGTTTTTAAATTATTATTACTGATTCAATTTAAGTTACTGGTCTCTTGAGGAGTTCTACTTACTCCTTGTTCAGTCTTGAGAGGGTCTGTGTTTCCAGGAGTTGATCCGTTTCCTCTAGATTTTCTAGTTTGTGGGTTTAGAGAAGCTCATAGTAGTCTCCAGTAATCTTTTTTATTTCTGTGCTATCAGTTGTAATGTCACCTCTACGGTTTCTGATTGTGCTTATTTGAATCTTCTTTTTATCTTGGTTAATCTAGCTAGTGGTCTATCAATTTTATATATCTTTTTCTTGATCCTTTTTATTGCTTTTTAGTCTCAATTTTACTTACTTTTGATTTGATCTTTGTTATTTCCATTCTTCTGCTAGCTTTGAGTTTTGTTTGTTCTTATTATTTCAGTTCCTTGAGGTGCAATGCTTCATTGTTAACTTGAGATCTTTTTCTACTTTTTTGACATAGTCATTTAACCTTATAAACTTTCCTCATATTGCTTTTCTGTATACCAAAGGCTGTATCTCTATTTTTATCTGGGTTTATCCAAAGATTATTTAGGGACAAGTTTTGCACTTCCATGTATTTGTATAGTTTTGAGAGTTCCTGTTGGTATTCATTTATAGTTTTATTCCACTGTTGTGCAAGAAGATGTTTGATATGATTTTGACTTTTAAAAATTTATTGAAACTTGCCTTGTAGCCTTGCATAGGGTCTATTTTTAAGAATATTTTATCTGCTGATGAGAAAAATACATATTCTGTGGTTTTAGGTTAGAACGTTACGTAAATGTCTGTTAGGTCTACTTGGTCTAGAGTCCAATTTAAGTCCAGAGTTTGTTGCTTTTCTGCCTTGATGATCTGTCTGGTGCTGTCAGTTGAGTGCTGAAGTCTCCTACTCCTGCTCTTTTTGCATTGCCAGGATTGTTATGCTGGTTTATTCTCATCTAGAGAAGCTGTCACTTATTTTTGAATTTACTTTCATTTGGATGAGATTTTTTCCTGAGGTTGTGACTATAAGATATGTTAAGTGGGGTCATTGGACCTTGCCTTTGCTTGCTTTCTGGGGCCATGGTTTTGTTAAATTCCTTGGTTATAGAGAGCCTTAGTTTGGTGCTTTCCTCAAATGTTAGTTACAGTAGCAGTGTACTGTGCCTGTGAGGAGGCTCTCAGCTTACTACAGAGATGGGGAGGTGGAGGTCTCAAGAAGCTTATCTTGCTCCCAAGCATTGGACACTGACCTCAGCATTTTTTTTTCTTTTTTAACAGAGTCTTGCTATGTTGCTAGACTGGAGTGCAGTGGAGTAATCTCGGCTCACTGCAACCTCTGCCTCCCGGGTACAAATGATTCTCCTGCCTCAGTCTCCTGAGTAGCTGGGACTACAGTCATGTGCTACCATGGCCCGCTAAATTTTGTATTTTTAGTAGAGACGGGGTTTTCACCATGTTGGCCAGGATGGTCTCAGTCTCTTGACCTCATGATCCGCCTGCCTCTGCCTCCCAAAGTGCTGTGATTACAGGTGTGAGTCACCACTTCTGGCTGCAAATTTTGTATTGGGTAATGCAGTTCCACTGCAGACCAGTAGGTAGTGGTTGCAGGTGACAGACAGCTGAGGAAGAGGCTGGCTGATATAACCCTGATCTTTGTTTACTTGGGGAAGCTCTCTGTTGCCTCATACTGTAGGCTTGTCTGTGGAATGCCCTGTGTCCTGAGTTCCCGGCTCAGCCTCAGGATAGGAGAGGAAGCTTGGTTATACATTAGTGAGGAGCATAAGCACCATCCCTGTGAGAGGTAACAATGTGCTAGCAGCCCTGGCTCGCTCTGGTCGCCTCCTCGGCCTCAGCGTCTGCTCTCGCTGCGATTGAGGAGCCCTTCAGCCCGCTGCTGGGCTATGAGTGCCCCTCTCTGGGACTGGCCGAGGCCAGAGCCTAGACCACCCTCTGCTCGCAGGAGGTGTGAAGGAGAGATGAGGGCGGGAACCAGGGCTGCCCGACGTGTTCGCCGGCTGGGCGCGGGTTCCTGGTGGGCGCGGTCTCGGAGGCCCAGCAATCAGCACAGCCAGCCGGCGCCTGCTGTGCTTGATCAGGGATGAGCTCCCTCTGGGCTGTTGGAGTGCCCCGGTTAGGTGCCACAAAGTCCTGTGGCCAGTGAGAGGTGAAGCCTGCTGGGCTTCTGGGACAGGTGGGGACTTGGAGAAGTTTTCTGTCTAGCTAAAGGATTGTAAACGCACCAATCAGCACTCTGTGTCTAGCTAAAGGTTTGTAAATGCACCAATCAGCACTCTATAAAATGGACCAATCAGCAGGATGTGGCTGGGGCCAGATAAGGGAATAAAAGCAGGCCACCTGCACCAACACCGCAATCTGCTGGGTTACCCTTCCACACTGTAGAAACTTTGTTCTTTGGGTTCGCACTGCTTTTATGAGCTGTAACACTCACCAGGAAGGTCTGCAGCTTCACTCCGAGACCAGGAACCCAACAGAAGGAATGAACAACTCCAGATGGGAGGAATGGAAAACTCCAGATGCGCTGTCTTTAAGAACTGTAACACCGCTAAGGTCTGCAGCTTCACTCCTGAAATCAGTGAGACCACGAACCCACGAGAAGGAAGAAACTCCAGACACATCTGAATATCTGAAGGAACAAACTACAGACACACCATCTTTAAGAACCGTTAACACGGCCGGGCGCGGTGGCTCAAGCCTGTAATCCCAGCACTTTGGGAGGCCGAGACGGGTGGATCACGAGGTCAGGAGATCGAGACCATCCTGGCTAACACGGTGAAACCCCGTCTCTACTAAAAAATACAAAAAACTAGCCGGGCGTGGTGGTGGGCTCCTGTAGTCCCAGCTACTCCGGAGGCTGAGGCAGGAGAATGGCGTGAACCCGGGAGGCAGAGCTTGCAGTGAGCTGAGATCCGGCCACTGCACTCCAGCCTGGGTGACAGAGCGAGACTCCGTCTCAAAAAAAAAAAAAAAAAAAAAAAAAAAAAAAACCGTTAACACTCATCGCGAGGGGTCCGCGGCTTTATTCTTGAAGTCCGTGAGACTGAGAACCCACCAATTCTGGACACACCTGTGGAGGTTGACAGGGGGAGTTCCTGGTGAAATGAGCTTAGGTCTCTGTTTTGGGGGAGATGGCTAAACTAACTCCACATCATGGGCAGGAAGGTACGGCATTGGCCTCCCTATCACACCCCTGTCCTGGGGCTTGCATCTTTCAGTTCAGACACACTGCAGTCTATCTCTACAACGCAACGTACCTGAGAGCCACAGAACATGCCTGTCCCCAGGTTGTGTTAAAATGGCCTCAAGATAGAGTTTTTTCCCTCACCCCCAAAGACAGCTCTGTTGCTCACTTGTTCTATGCTGCAGAGACGCTGCTGCTCCATGTAGAGAGGACAAAGGCTCCCACATTTCTGCAAAGGGTAGGCGTGGTAGGCAGATTGCCAAAAGTGGTGCTGCCACTTGCCTAATAGTCCTGGAATGACCCTCTTTAGAGAGACAACTCTGCTCACCCTGTGTAAGCAGCCACAGCTGTGTCAGCCTGAGTGTGCATGGAGGAGGGAAGAGTCTCCCTCTCCACTACTGTGCCTGAGCACTGGTGCCACCTGGCCCCTTGGGTGGAACCACACTTCTCCACTCATATCTCTGCTAGAGGGAGTACAGTCACATCCAGTCCACAGTGGGGAACTCTCAGGCACAAGAGAGCAGGTGCTCTTATTTCCTTTGAACCAAGGGGCACCTCCTTTGCACACTGCACTCTTTCTTCCAATAGGAGCATCACACCACAAGGGCCAGATCACCAGTAATTTCACAGCTCCCTGGGTCCAACTGACACCATGTCGCTGCTGGAATACAAATGGGCATTAGAGAGTATCTCAGGGATTTGGTAACGTGGACACACAAGGGCTGAGATTCCCTGGGCAAGAGAACGTTCCACAATGTGTAAACACCCAGTATGATGCCTACTGCTTTAACTTGGGCAGCTCGGATGTAGGAGAAGAGTGGATGATCCTGAGAGAGCTGGCTGTGTAGTGGATTGCCCTGAAGAAATTTCCCAAATCGCTACCTACACCAGTGCACGGGGTCACAAGGGTAAAGGAGCCTTCTGACAGTTTGGAGACCAGCAGTCTGCCACAGGGGTTAAGGGAGCCAAGAACACTGCTCTCTAGCCTTTCCACAGGACCCTAGGTGCCTCAGGAATCAATCTCTGTCACACCCTTGCTTCCTTCTTTTTTCTGTGTCCTGTTTTCTTCCTGTGAGCACTCTCTCCTTAATCTATTTGAGTTCCGATTATTCATCTGTAACTTTGGTTCTTTCTGAAGAGAACTGGCCTCTGACGTCTCCAGTCAGTCATCTTGAAAAAAAAGGGGTTGCATTTTTATATTTTATTTAGATGGCGTTTTTAACCCAGCAACTATTTATACATTTAGAAAAAGGCAGATAATCTAACCAAGAATACAGCTGCACCATTTCTAAATGCACTTTCTTTGAGTAGCTTCTGAAATATCTGTGGAAATTATTTTGTAAAGTACTGCTTCCTAAAGAGTTTGGAAATGATCAAGGCCTTGAGAGATTTTGCATAGAATGTAAAATTGTTAGAAAATATGTTTAGGAAATGTTGGATTAAACAGCACTTAACAGATTTCTAAAAAACATGTATTTCAGTAATTTTATCAAGCTAATGTGTGCTGTAAATCTTCAGAGAAGGGTTCTTAAAATATTCTTGTTTCCCCTTGACATAATCAAAAGAGTCATACTCAAGATTTTGTGCAATAAAATATGATGCCTGTACCAAAAAAAAAAAAAAAAGCCATCTTTGAGTTATTTTGGAATAGATGCCTCATACATATATGCTGAAATGCAAACTCAGAAGGTCTAGCAGTACTTTTATAATGACTTGGATGAATATTATCTATTGACTTGATTAAATTCCTATGCTTTTTTTCCTGCTTAGATTTTTCTCCAAATGTCAAAACAGCCTTGTAAGAAGTAAGAGGAATGGAGAATGACTTCAAGTTTATTGTGTGCATTTTGATTTGAGATGTTTGCTTCTACCCAGATGCAATTTTTAATTTCTGAAAGAGATTAGATATTATCTCTGAATAAGAATTTTAAATATCATTTTACATTTACTCAATTTATAAATTACACAAGAAATTTAACTTTTTCTAAATAATGATATTTCCATTTATATCAGATATTTCTATGAACCTTTGATGAGAAATTAATTTCTAAATAACCTTACAATTAAGGTATCTCCTTAGAAGAGAGTTTGAAAAATATGTTTCTGTGGTACTATAAAATTGTATTACTATGTAAGTAGAATTATAAGTAATACAAACATAAGCAATATACATTAATTATGATTTGAAAAAATCATGCTCAATACGTATGCAACTGGAATTATTTACGTATAATAATTCAAACATAAGAATTGTCATAGATTTTGTCAGAATTATGCAATCTGTAGAGTTCAGAAAAATAATACCATTGCTAAACTTACTATGAATTAATTTAATTTCAAACTACCATTCAACTGATTAGTTCATAAAGTAGCATAGGCCTCTTGCTATGTGGGTGTTTGCAAAAACACAGCAACCCCAAATATCTAGTAATGGGAATGGTGCTGAGAGTAAACTGTTGATAATTTTGTTATGACACTAATTAGTTGACAGCTATAGATGTCGTAGAAATATCTTTATATTGCAAAATTTTATACTATATTGAAAAATACATAACATTCATCTATTATTTGTCTCTAGAATGGCTATGTGTGATAAGCTAGTTTCATCATATAGAGTGTAAGTAATTTACAATTCCAGAAAGTATACCTGATAAACTCCAAGAGGAAGTATTTAACTTAATAATTCTAGATTTCCAGTCAAATGGATCCTTTTGAACCAATGCTTTGTTCTTTTATTTCATATTTGCCCTACTTCCTTCTCAAAACATGCCTCTTAATAATAAATTTGCTTAATAAATAACTTTAAACTTTTAATAATATATAAGGGACTACATAGCTTCTCTATGAGATTTTTTTTTCCTGATTTCAACATTAAGAAATTATGCTTTTACCTATTTTTCTGAGTGCACTTATTAATGTGTGAAAGTCTTTTAAATTCTGTTTCTGATTATTTCACTTTAGAGGGAAAGGAATGAAATAGTAATCTAGGAATAAATTTTTTTATTATTTCAGTTTGGAAATGAGACACATACTAAATATTGAGGTATCAATATGTCTTGGTAATGTGTTATATAGTCAGAATTAAGTTAATACTTGGTAGAACTTCCTGGTTACAATAATGTTTTCCTCTATAAGAATTCCTAAATTTAAATTGAAGTCTCCTAAGAAATTTAACTAATAATTTAGTTTGCACAGATATACAGATACAAACAGTTTTCTCCTCTGTGTGTGCTTTTAGAGTAAAGAAGCCAAAGGGAAGTCTGTCTCTATCCCTGCTGACTTAACAGCATTGGAGACATGAATCAATGGGGCAGTGCCTTACCATGAGAGGAGAGGCACAGCACTCCAAAAGAGCTAAGCTCTGGTTTGGGGGATGGAGCGGCTATCATATGAAAGATGTAAATGTTTATGGTGAAAAGCAATCCAACTTAATCACTGCAAAGCCGGATTTGAAAACGAGGTTCCAGAAGTGGAGAAGTCATGCTCCAAGACATGCCATCAACATAATATTGTTAATATATTATTTTCCACAGGTCATAGTTCTAAGGAACATTACAATCAGTTTTGATTACCTGTTGTCTTGAGGTCAAGTGAGCAAGAATAAAACAGACAGAAGTGTGTTCATACTTTTATCATTTCCTTCTGCACCCAGCTGTGCACTAATGTTTAAGAGTCTAGCATTGAGAGCTCAATTTGACTGGCCTACAACATGGGTTGAAGAAGAGGGCAATAAACTGCTTCACCTGGTCCCATTCCTGTAATCAATGCATGAGCCTTCTGGAGTAATTTATTTATTCAGTTAAAGAATCTGTCATCTCCTGCCAAATAAGTTCACATATTTGTTTACCTGTCAGTACTTCCTGAGTGTTTGATTGTTTGCTTGATATTTATGTTGGTATGTGCCTGTGTTTGAGTAAAAATTACATAAAATATTTCTGGTTAGCTCTCTGGGTCTGGTATTTCAATAGAGTGTATTATATTCTATTCTCCTGGGAGCTGATATTTTTAAGATCTGAGGCCTAGGTAGAAATGAGTTTTGCAGAAGAACCCTGAAATATAGGGTTCCCCTTTAACACCTGTTGAAGAACTTAAATTTATGCATTCATTTTATTTTTAAAAAACTAGTAGTTGCCAATGTTTTTCGAGGCAATAAAGTACACCTTGTACATTCTTGTGTAGCAGGTTTAAGTATGCAGAATGAAATATTACCAATAACATACATAAAATATATAATTTGCATATCTACATTAGTGTAGCAAATTATGTATTCATACAATACTTCCAAAATTGCTAATTTTATTTCAATGTTATTTGATATTATCATATAACAATCACAGAAGCTATTAGGTTGATGCAAAATTTATTGTAGTTTTTGCTATTACAAATAATTTTCCTTACTTGTTCTCTTTTATGCATACATTACTGTCTTTCCTTAGATTTCAATACTTTAAATAGATATATAACTTTTATTCAAATACAATTTCTTTGTTATAACTTTAAGAAAAGTTTTAAGTAGGCAAATTAACATTTGGCTTGACCTCCAACTATTACTACTTCAAGTTTCCCTCTTGCTGGTTAGTATTGCTTAAGATAAATCATGACACTTAAAGGATTCTGAAAAGCTTTCCTTATTGAGAGTTGAATTAGTCATAATTGCCCATACAGAGAAAATTCTATGGAAAATTTATTGTATAATGAGGGGCTGAGATTAATGCCTAAAACTGTAGTTAATGACATTTACCCTAGGAGTTTTAGCATAACATAAAAGCAATCTAAGAGAATGTGTTGCTATTTTAAAATGTGAACCAACATATGGAGAGATTCAATCTGGGTTAAAAGGAAAAGAAATAGATTGAAAGAGAAAAACTGAGGTAGAGGAGAGTTATTGCACATTCAGTATTTGATTTAATCCCATATTGAGTTCCATATGTTCACTTGAGAGGATCACAGAGAGCCAAGAATACAAAATACCTTTTTTTCCCACTAATTACTAAGGCATGGTTTTCAAAGCAGAAGCTCTTTTGCCCACCAATTTTAATCAGAATATTGGCATCTATTTTTTTGAAAATTTCCATCATCTTCTAATAACTGAATATTTAGAATATAACATTTTATTCCAACCAGGGAAACTATTAGAAAAATTTTATGAAACCCTTCAACCTCAAATAACTTACAATTTTAATAAATAATGTAGATTCATTTTAAATATTTAAAGGACGATGAGTATTGCTGTTTTTTAGAAAACTGTAAAAGTGATTTAAGTCAACATTTTAGTGCTCAATAGGTATAAAATTGTTATACAGATGCTAATAAAAGCGAGTAGGAGTAAATTCCCTTTTTTCTTTTTCTTTTTTTCTTTTTTTTATATATACAGAGTCTCACTTGGTCGCCCAGGCTGGAGTGCAGTGGCGCGATCTTTGCTTGCTGCAAGCTCCGCCTCCCGGGTTCATGCCATTCTCCTGCCTCAGCCTCCTGAGTAGCTGGGACTACAAGCGCCCGCCACCATACCTGGCTAATTTTTTGTACTTTTAGTAGAGATGGGGTTTCACTGGTTAGCCAGGATGGTCTTGATCTCCTGACCTTGCGATCCACCAGCCTCGGCCTCCCAAAGTGCTAGGATTACAGGCGTGAGCCAACGTGCCCGGCCCCTTTTACTTAATTATGCTGACTTCAATTAAATATTTTCTATTATAAGAAGGTTCTTTGAAAAATCAACAGGGCAGCCCACGTGTTAGGACTTAAACTAAACAGCAGAAGCTTGTATATGAGGATCAAGCAGGGGAGCTAATAAAAACTTCAATATATTTGCCTTAGTTCATTTGTTTACTGTTTTATAAAATAGTAGTATAGGAATAATTCTGGATATATTATTTACAGAAACATTTATTTTTACTGGAGAAACATAAAAAATCTGTATTTCCCAAAAATGTGTATAATATCACAATGATAGGCGGAATTCCTATATTTTTTTCTTTCTGATATGATTGTCTTCTTCCCACCCACTCCTGATACCCCTGTTTTTGAGGATAGCGCCATTGTCCTATTTCCTCAATAATCCAAGGGCACAATCTTAGCATTATTTTACGTACCATTAGCTTAATACTTACCAGAAAATATTAAATGGGTACGTGTACTGGAAGCTATGCTGCACACTATAAAGGTTCCAGACATAGAATAAGTTCCTGGTGTCATGAGGATGATAAACCAAGAAAAATAGACAAGGCTAAAAACTGATTAAAGCACACAGGCCAATAATTAGAAAAATGTCAGTTTTTCTAACTCTGGGTTTTCTAATTGTTTACTTAGATTTCATGGCTTTTCCTTTTTTTCATTTTTAAAGAGAGTCGGTCATACAGTTTTAAAGTGTCTTCTGACTTCAGAATAAAGTTACGGCATATATTTTAAAATAAGTAAAGCATTAAAAAACAGTATTTCCTGAGTGTTTGTGCAAGCAAGTGAATATCTCAGTTCATCACAAGAGACATAAACTAGTATTTGAGTGCCTCCTATGTGTCAAGCATTACCTAAATATTTTCTCTTACATTATCTCATGAGATACCCATAGGAATCCTAGGAGAAAGTGTTTTGATAACCTTGTGAAATGTAATGGATAATGCCCTTTTCTGAGTGAAGTCTAAATGGGTTATTTTTTAAAGAATGATATAAAAGTTTCTGTTCCTCAGAACAGAGTCCTCAGAAATAATACCACACATCTACAGCCATCTGATCTTTGACAAACCTGAGAGAAACAAGAAATGGGGAAAGGATTCCCTATTTAATAAATGGTGCTGGGAAAATTGGCTAGCCATAAGTAGAAAGCTGAAACTGGATCCTTTCCTTACCCCTTATACGAAAATTAATTCAAGATGGATTAGAGACTTAAATGTTAGACCTAATACCATTAAAACCCTAGAAGAAAATCTAGGTAGTACCATTCAGGACATAGGCATGGGCAAGGACTTCATGTCTAAAACACCAAAAGCAACGGCAGCAAAAGCAAAAATTGACACATGGGATCTAATTAAACTAAAGAGCTTTTGCACAGCTAAAGAAACTACCATCAGAGTGAACAGGCAACCTACAGAATGGGAAAAAATTTTTGCAACCTACTCATCTGACAAAGGGCTAATATCCAGAATCTACAAAGAACTCAAACAAATATACAAGAAAAAAACAAACAACCCCATCAAAAAGTGGGGAAAGGATATGAACAGACATTTCTCAAAAGAAGACATCCATACAGCCAACAGACACATGAAAAATGCTCATCATCACTCGCCATCAGAGAAATGCAAATCAAAACTACAATGAGATACCATCTCACACCAGTTAGAATGGCAATCATTAAGAAGTCAGGAAACAACAGGTGTTGGAGAGGATGTGGAGAAATAGGAACACTTTTACACTGTTGGTGGGATTGTAAACTAGTTCAACCATTATGGAAAACAGTATGGCGATTCCTCAAGGATCTAGAACTAGATGTACCATATGACCCAGCCATCCCACTACTGGGTATATACCCAAAGGATTATAAATTACTCTACTACAAAGACACATGCACACGTATGTTTATTGCGGCACTATTCACAATAGCAAAGACTTGGAATCAACCCAAATGTCCATCTGTGACAGACTGGATTAAGAAAATGTGGCACATATACACCATGGAATACTATGCAGCCATAAAAAAGGATGAGTTTGCGTCCTTTGTAGGGACATGGATGCAGCTGGAAACCATCATTCTTAGCAAACTATCACAAGAAGAGAAAACAAACACCGCATGTTCTCACTCATAGGTGGGAACTGAACAATGAGATCACTTGGACTCGGGAAGGGGAACATCACACACTGGGGCCTATCATGGGGAGGGGGGAGGAGGGAGGGATTGCATTGGGGAGTTATACATGATATAAAAGTCATGCACATGTACCCTAGAACTTAAAGTATAATAAAAAAAAAAAAAAAAAAAAAAAAAAAAAAAAAAAAAAAAAAAAAGTTTCTGTTCCTGAAGAGATCTTTCAAGAGGTTATTTTGGAATTCCACTTTCTTCTACCTGAGATAATATGTAAAAATATTCAAATATTATCTTTAGCCTTCTACTGAAGATATTTTTCTTTTTTATTCCAAATGGTCAGAACCCATGAGTACTTTTTATAACCAAACTTCATGAGGACTACTTGGGGATTCTTCAAAGCAAGGAGGTGATATTATCTTTTTCATTACCTCCTCTTGGGGAGAAAGGTTGGGCCAGGGTGATAAATAGTAGGTAATTCTTCATCTTATTGAGACATCTAAGATTCTTCTTGTTTCCCCTATTGTTTAATAAAACTAATAAAATTGTAAGCAAGTACAATTATTGCACAAAGCTGTCATAGGCATTTGAAATGATGACATGTTGAAAAGGAACAGAAAGAATCTTATTGTATACTGCTTGGGAAACAATAGCTAAAAGTTACTAGTTCTACAATTTTCAAGAACAGAATTTATTGTAAGATGGGAAATATTTGTTAAGCCCTAATTTGTAAAGGGGTATTTTATTTTTTTTATACAGGTAGTTATTAATATTCCTACACACCACCCAACTTAATTAAGGCTTAGTCACATCATGAAGTATGACTGAGGTGACAAGTTGGAATCAAATTAAGACATATAACAATTTCACTTTTCTTTTTTGCTATAAGACTGACACCCAGCCGGGCGCGGTGGCTCAAGCCTGTAATCCCAGCACTTTGGGAGGCTGAGACGGGCGGATCACGAGGTCAGGAGATCGAGACCATCCTGGCGAACACGGTGAAACCCCGTCTCTACTAAAAATACAAAAACTAGCCGGGCGAGGAGGCGGGCGCCTGTAGTCCCAGCTACTCGGGAGGCTGAGGCAGGAGAATGACGTAAACCGGGAGGCAGAGCTTGCAGTGAGCTGAGATCCGGCCACTGCACTCCAGTCCGGGCGACAGAGCGAGACTCCGCCTCAAAAAAAAAAAAAAAAAAAAAAGACTGACACCATGAGTAAGAATTAATTACATGAAAAAGAAAGGAGAAGGAATTACAAAGGGAAAAACATATATGTAAGCTTCTATAAAGTCTGCAAACAATATAAAATACTTATATGTAGAAATCTGGATTAATCCACTTGAGAATTCTCTTTTCCTTGTTTTAAAGAGAAGGAAGCCCCCCCCCCCAAAAAAATACAAGAGCAAATTTTATAAAATTTAAAAATTTTAAAAAGTCTTTCTTTTTTATTTCATTGAATTAAAAGGTGGTTAATAAGTATTCAAAGTCTAACTTAAGGTGGATATGTATAATCATTTCTGCTGATTTAATTCCAGTGTTCATTTTGCCCAACTCTACAAGCCTCAGCAATGTTACAAGACAAGACAAAGCACTTCCTTTCTTTATGGCAGCTCCCTGGCTGCCTCCTCTCCTCTTTAGAATGGTAGCATCACTCAAATGAGAGGACTTTGCCAATATTCAATGAGAATTGGAATGAATATTTCATACACTTAAAATTGAACTTTCAAAGTCTAATTGCTAGAAAGCACATACACTTAAATTTGATACTGTAATTAGATTACTTCAGCTGCAATTATAGGATGAAATGTGTGTCTGTGCTTGTGTGTGTGTGATTTTAATAGTCAAACTGTAAGTTATTTATGTAGAGGTAATATTAAAAACTAATAGGAGAGATTAAAAGGTATTTATCATTAGTTTTCTGTGTATTTACCATAAACTTACAAGTAAAGGCTGCATATATTATTAAAAATATAAACCAGAATTAGCTTTAAAAATTCTTTAAAATTATATCCTCAATAAATTAAAGTTTGGAAGGCAGAGAAATATTTAAAAAACATCATATTTTCAACCATAGCAAAAGTTACTTCACTGTAAATTGGGATGAGCGGTATCCTAAATGTTTATTCTGAATGTTTTTTCTAATTACATAATCTATACATATAAATGTTAGATAATGTCTTCATCTTGGCATTGAATTAAAATTTTGATATTAAAGAATAATATTTTTGTTAAATGTATACACTTTGGCAAAGGAAATACTTTAGGTAAAGGGATAAAATATATTTGGCGACATTGATTATAGAAATACCAGAGCAATTTATAGAAATTGTTTATCACAATAAAAGATGCTTTAATAATGATGTAAACTCCTGCACTTGAGACTAACAACTTTAAAACCATGTCAGTTTCAAAGACTAGTTGGAAGTCTTTAAATTCTACTACTGAAAACAATGGAAAATTTAAGAAATAAATATTCCACAGAAGATGAGAGACTTATAAAATGCTCCCTTATGTTAAGTCTTTTCTCCCTAAGGATAGGTTCTTTGCTTGGTTCAAAGTAAGACTTAGTGGTTACACTAAGCCAGCTGGAAACAGATCAATATTTTGTTCTGCCCCTTCATCCTTGAAATTTTATTTTAATTTTCTAGTCTCTTTCCATTTATAATGATCAGAGAGGAGAAGGTACACATGGCTCTTTTGCAGACAGCCACTTGGATAACTGTTGTTGTAATTATTACCTGTGGCACAGCAATATGGTCTGGACATTCCACGAACATGTGGTCGCTATTTGGAAAGAGGCCTGCACTTCATCAATTGAAAGCCAGTGTCATATTAAGGACTTAATGAATAATGAATAAAGACCAGCATTCACAAGAGTTAAATTAAAAGTTGTTTTTTTTTTTCTTTTTACCATACAGAGCCTCTGTTTTGACTCAATATTTAATTAAATAAAGACTAGAATGATTGCTATAATAAAACACATTGTTAAAGCACATTGTAAAATATTATGAAAAAAACATTTCATACATTTCTATTTTCATAATTTATATACCCATGAAAGTTACTCAGATTTCTCCCTTTATAGATCTTTTTGTCAGTGACTAACACTGTGTAATTAGCTGCATACTAAATTGCTGTTGGCTGCATGTAATAAATTGTTAGTTGTATCAATTTTTTAACCATGAAGTTTGGTTACGTTTTTAATTTTACACATTTTTATTATTATTTTATTTAGCTTTCAATGTATTTGTTTTATTGTGCCAATTATTGAGAAGTCGAATCATTGCATGTCATAATATATTTTCTTTAAACATATCAGTAAATAATGGTGGGTGACTTTGGTAGAAAACAATTAAATATAGTCATCAGAAATAGTTCTATTGAGCTGTTAATGCTTTTAGCAATTGTAAAACCCCATGATAGAAGAAATAGAAACATTGTGTAAGGGAAAGTCAAAATAAACTTTCATAAGAATTACTTTGTGTACGTTTGTGTGTGTGCATGTGTGGGCTGTGTGTGTACACGTGTGTGTGCGTGTATGCACATGTGTATTTATTTTTAATGCCTGCCTTTAAAAAGCCTGGAAAATTATCTAGAGTTGTGAAAGGTTACTTTAATTAATACTGGTTTCATTTATGGTATTATTTCTACATTCTAAGTAAAATACTAAAATAGCAATAGAATTAATTTTTGTAAAACCATTTACAGCTACAGTTTTTTAAATTTGTGGAAGCCTAAGAGAATTAATTAACTAATACTATAAGAGAAACAGTAAAGTGGCCATATTCTCAAAGGAAAATGCAATAACAGTAGGAAACAATAGGTACAATTTAAATTTTGCAAAAGTAGGGAGTAATGGATGACTTTCAAGGTAAATAATAACAGCTAGAAATTAGTATCGGGGAAAATCCAAATGCAGATAACAATAAACTAATTCAGGTAGAATCAGATCTTCCTAAAAGAGTTTGAGAATAGTATTTTGGGAAGAAGATTTTTCATTGAATCAATTTGAATGATCAAATCCAAAGGATAATAAAGAAGTATGTGTGTATACACACACATATATAAACATATGTATAAGCATATATGTTTATCAAAGATTGTGATAAACGCTATGAAGTAAGTCTACACAAAGAAGATGGGGTAGGACATGCTAATGAAGACTAGGGGAAAGTTACTTAGTCTGTTCAAGAATAACCTCATTTCTGTAACAACATTGGAGCAGATAACTAAAGAAGATGTTCCTTGTATTATATCTGGGAGAAAGTTCTAGTTCAAGGAAATTGCAAGTAAAACAAGCCTGAGGTAAGCACAAGCTTCCATGACTGAGAACTGGCAACCAGAACAGTGTTTGGAATGGAATAAAAAGATAGGAAATAGTAAGAGGTGAGGTCAGAAAATTAAGAGATAGATGTTGTTATGAGACACAGAAAAAAATATTATAGGCCATTGTATTGCTGTGTAGGGAAGGAAAGCCATAAGGCAATTTCAAGCAGAAAATTCCCCTGATTTGACTGAATTTTCAAAGGGTCATTTTGGCTGCTCAGTTGAGGATTTCCTTTAAAAGGACAAGGGTGAAAGCAAAAAGAGCCATTCAGAAAAAATGCTATAATAATCCGAATAAGGTATCATGGTAACTTGGATCAGGATTTATCAGTAAAGGTATTCAGAAGTGACTAGACATTGGATATATTTTGAAGGTAGAATCAACAGGATTTAGTGACATAATAGTTTGACATGGCATTTGGGAGAAAGAGTCTAAAAGAAGAGCAAAGAGAAAAGCATAGGGTAACTCCAAGTTTGCGATTCTGAGAAACTTAAAAAATAATGTTACTCTTTACAAACGGAGGAGCAGGAGGAAGTAAATTTAGTTTTTGAATGTGATATGTGTGAGATGTATAGTAGGTATGAGGGGGGAACACAAAATAAGCTTTTGGATAATATGTCTGGAGTTCAAAAGTGAAGTTTAAAAAAGATTTTCAAACTTTTAAAATGTTGCTATATAGGGAATATCAAAGGTATAATTTTACTTGAGATCGCATGCATACATACATGCAAACAAAATAATAGAAGCTTTCCAAAGAGAGAGCTCCAGATCAGTTTACATTAAGAAGGCAGTCAGTGAAAAATGGACTTAAAAAGAGCAACCAGTAAGTTTGGAAGATAAACTAAGTGAAGACAATGTTTAAAGGAGGAGAATCTTATCAACCGTGTCCAACGCACCTAATAAATCCAAGAAGATATGGACTAATAAGTGAATATTGAAGAAAACAGGTATCACCAGTGCCCCAGACACGAAGAGAAATGGTGGGAATGCAAGGTAAGAACAAAGCCTGAATGTACAGAATTCAAGCCACAATAGCAAGAAAGGAATTAGAGACACATTTAGGCAATTCTTTCTAGTTGTGTTCTAGAAGAGAGCAAAGAAATCGAGTATGGTGATGGGTGGACTTGTTAAAGATGGGAAATGCGGCCGGGCGCGGTGGCTCAAGCCTGTAATCCCAGCACTTTGGGAGGCCGAGACGGGCGGATCACGAGGTCAGGAGATCGAGACCATCCTGGCTAACACGGTGAAACCCCGTCTCTACTAAAAAATACAAAAAAAAAACTAGCCGGGCGAGGTGGCCGGGCCTGTAGTCCCAGCTACTCGGGAGGCTGAGGCAGGAGAATGGCGTAAACCTGGGAGGTGGGCTTGCAGTGAGCTGAGATCTGGCCACTGCACTCCAGCCTGGGCCACAGAGCGAAACTCCGTCTCAAAAAAAAAAAAAAAAAAAAAAAAAAAAGATGGGAAATGCTACAGCAAGTTTAATGCTGAAGGAAATAATCTGGTAGAGAAAAGTAAAATGATACGTGAAGTACAATAGTCAGATGAGACAATTGTTCAAGTGTCATGCTGAATAAGTAGAAGAGAATAAATGGGCTCATGAGCATAAGTGGAGGAGCTGGTGCCAGATTAGAACACAAATTATTCATTCAAAATGAATCCATTCATTTATTCGACATGCTTACTAGATGCTATTATTTTTTGCCATTATTGTGCTAGAAAGTAAGAACACAAAATTGAATAAAACAGGGCCCATATCATGAGCATTAAAATCCAGGGGAGATGGGCTTGACATTAATCTATTTTAATACATTTTTATTGAAAAGGAGTGCTCCACTAGAGGTTCAAAATACGTTGCTGTCATTAAAGACAAAATGTGTAAGTTCCAAGAGAATGGGTAAACATTGACAAATGAAGTTTTCAAAAAGGCCTCACAGAGAGTGATAATAAACATTCATCCCAAGTTTAAATGATGGAGAGACTATTGTAATCATAAAACATATTAAACTCAAAGGCAGAGAGGTGTCACAGGTTTAATAGATCTGTAAATAATGTGGATGGCTTAGGGTGCATTTACTGTAGTTTAGCAGGAGAGGCCAATGGTAGTCACATTCAGGGTTTTCTGTGTCTTGCTGAAAATGAAATTCCTCCTATGATTTTTGGGCTGAAATATAGGAGGGATTAAGAAAGCTTGTCACATTTCTTAGTTGGGTGACTAACTGGGTGAAAATTAAATTACCAGAATAAAATTCTGGAGTATAGATATAAATTCAAATTGTATACTCTGAGTTTGGGATGCCTGTGTGAATCCTCCCTGTTGGAAAGTATATCTAGGTGGTAATGTGTAAACGCACTCACAGGTGTACATTTAAGACTCAGATATGGTCAGGTGCATAGCATCATCAGCAGGGGCTGATGCAAGTTTTACAGCACCAGAAGGAAGCCTGTACAATTTGTAGGCCCCTTAATAATCTATAAATTCTAAAATACAATATTAAGTATAATTCCTAAAAATAAGCCCTATACAAATGAGGTTGTCTGAAGCTTATACTGTATTAGTGACCTAGTAAGTCTTTTCATGAGCAGGAGCTGTTGTAGGGAAACATAAAGTTATGGACCCAGAAGGGAATACCCAGGTTAAAGAGACGAGGGAGAAGAAAAGAACACGAACATCTTGAGAGTAAGATTTTCAGTGTCCTCACCACACACACACATAACGGCCACTAATGGTGCGGATGATGTATTAATTAATTTGATTGTGGTAATAATTTCACAATGACTTTTTATGGAGAATCATCAAGTTGGGCACCCCAAATGTACACAATTTCTATTTGTCAGTCATACCTAAATAAAACTGAATAAAAATAGCAATCAATGTAAAAGGAACTGAAGTAAAAGACTGAGAAAGAGCAGTCAAGGAAGAAATAATATAAAGAATTCAAGGAAGGAGAGGATTCCCATAGGAATATAGGTTCATACTGTATTAAATATTATGGAGTCTTAAGGGTACATAAGTAATTATTTTATTAAGTGATTTATTAAATGAGTTATTTATATAATTTGTAAGAAGATAAGATGAAAAAATAATTATTATTTAAAAATGCTGTCTGATAGATAACTCTTATTTGGGGGCAAGACTTAACAAATTTTCTAGACAAAGAATCACAAAAGGTAACACATTTGAAACATACTGTCACTGCATCCTAAATTAATATCTAAATAATGAATTATTTTTATAGACCTGGACACCAAAACTTCAGCAAATATATTATTTTAAATAAACCTTGAGTCACATGTACATAAGTAAGCTTCAAATGATAATTGGTTGTTTTTACTTCAGTGCAGTAAAAATATTGGTGCAACGTAGATAAAACTTGTAAAATACGACATTCATAGCATCTCAATATACTTAAAATAAAACTATCGACTCTCTTTTGAATATTTCAAAATGGATGTCAAATATGAAAATTATATAATCATCATAAAATAACTTTTTATTCAAAAGTTTCATTTTCATTCTGTCAATGTATCTGTCATCAATTAATAGACCAAACTGTGCTTGAACAGAATGTAAAACAGGATAAAAATTGTTCTCACTTTTCAAAGTTTGTGTGTGTGTGTGTGTGTGCACGTGCATGCACGTGAATCTGTGTGATTATGCAAAAGATAAAAGGTTTTCTTGAAAGTGTTGAGGCAGCTGCACTCTTTTCAGACTGATTCCTTTTTCATGAATACAAAAGTAGCATTTAACTTATCATTGTACTCAAGGGCTTATTTTATAAGCAATATAAAAGCAGCTGGGAAAATGATTTTGTTACTTTTAGCATGGTTAGGTAATTAAAATTTTCTGGATTAAAGATATTTGAGTGTTGTCTGTGTTGCTGATGATAGCTCTTACTAATGATATTAGTACCATAATTTTCCAATTTCAAATGTTAAGTATTTTTGTGTGGTTAAATGATTTTGTTGAGTCATATGGATAAATTAAGTATGAAATTGAAGCCATGTACATTTTCAGGAAATTTTGCTCTTGTACTTCAAGGTAAACAATACTTCCATAGCATCTCTCCCACACATTTTTTTCTGTTGCTTTTTTTTTTTGGCAAAGGAAATGCAGGGGGAGGAGAAAGGATCACTAAGTGGTACCTTCCTCTTGTCACCATAGTAACAGGAAAATGTAATTATGCAAAAAAGAGGAAATATTGCAAGGCAATAGAAGGGAAACACAACTGGATGAAGAAACTGATGTTAAGGCTGAAAGGCACACTGAGAGGTCAAATATCTAATTCCTTCATTGTCAGGAAATATTTCATTCAAGTCTTTCATAGAAAACAGAAGTTAAAAAATACTACTTTAACTTCTGATGATTTCTAGAAATGAAAATTCAACTTTGCTCTCTGTAATCAAATTTATTCAAATGTGCACTTACATTATTAATGCAGATTATTAGCATTTATTAGTAGTCAAATTTACCTTGAATCTTTGTAACATTTTCAAATACACCTTAAAAATAGCAGTTGTCCTGATAATCTCCATTTTTCTGAACAAAATAGAGTTGTTTCTTTGCATTCACACATGCAAGTTAATTTTTCCTTTTGTTTTGTTAATTTTTCTTTGAATTCATTGTATTTGTAGACTATAATTAGAATAGTGATCCCAAGTTTTGCTTATTTTAAATGAAAATTAATAACTTTAACAATGATGTTCAGCCAAGGTTTATTTGACACAATTATTGTGTGTATATTGTATCGATCTCACTTGGAGGAAGAAATAATAGTATTACATTAAGAAGTTTCAACTTTCTTTGGAACTATGAAAGCTGACAATTAACTTCCTTCACACTTTCTCAAAAAAAAAAAATCAAACTAAAATAACCACATATGGATCAAAAGAGAAAACAAGTAAAATCAATCTGCCTATAGTCTATGCCCTAACATTTAAACAAGGCAGATAATCAAGTTTCAAAGTACAAGTTTTAAATTGCAAGTTTTAATTTCCGTGTATGTTGGGATATACAAATCTCTGACCATCAGAGTTACCAGGGAAGTCCAAATCAGAGTAAAGAGTTAAGCAGGGAAGAGGCAGAATAGAGGAAAGAGCACAGAGTCCTGAAGAGAAACAGAAAATATTGATCAGGGTTATCCTAAGAAAGAGACGTTTTCACATGAGTGTGAAATTATTAAAGACAGGTCAGAGATCTGGTGGATCAAAGAACATACTACTGAAATTGTCTGACAGGTACTGTAGGAAGTTAAGTTGGAGAACATGGTGTTCCTTAGAGGCATGATATTCATAGTAAAATAAAAGTGCCACCAAACTACAACAATATCAAAGACTGAGAATAAATCTGATAAGCCAAGAAGCATGTGTTAATGGAACACACATAGAGGTGAAAAGATAATTGGACATATCAAAAGTGAGAATCACATTGGTTACCCAAAGCCTTCTACACCTCTCCTCCCCACTCAGACTGAACTGATTATTGTTTTAAGAAAATCCAATGCAAACAACTATGAATTGAAAAAAAACATAGTTCTCATTTTAAAAACAGTGCAAGAAGAAAAAATAATCAAAACTTTTCAGTAGATAAATATATTCCCTCTCTAACACATGCACATACACTGAAACATGATGGAAAGAAAAACTGGATCTTCATACTCATTTGAATGCAAGTGATTTAACCAACACTGAAGAAAGGAGAGAACATTAAAATCAGAAATTCACAATGTCGAAACATGCATGACAAGACAGAAAGATAGGAAATGATCACTGATAAAACTCAGAAAAGAGATGAAAGAAAAAGATAAAATTCTCTCCAAAATAAGACCTGAATTACATTGTGTCCAGTGAAGAAGAGATATGAGTGAACTTACAGTAAGGAATACACAAAATAGAACAAAAGTATAATTCCCTTTATCTCATTCTTTAATAAATCCTCTCCAATAAGGCTGTGCCCCTGTACTTTTCCACTAAACAAATTTTTTCAAGAGCATCAATCACTCACACACTGGTAATTCCACTGGATAGTCTCTTTCCTAGTGGGAAATTAGCAGCATATAACACAAGTGATCACTGTCTTCTCATTAATATTCTTATATTTGCACTTTGGCTTTAAGAGTGCCACACTTTGTTGGTTTTCCCCCTACCTCTCTATTTATTCTCAGTCTTATTTCTGGTTCCTTCTCTTGACCTGCAAACCTTGGGTAACCCCAGAGCTCAGTCCCGAGGTGTCATATTTTATTTGCACATAATTCATTTGTTGATCTCAGTAGTCTTGTGATTTTCATTAATATTTATTCACTGATAAGTATTAAATGTGTATGTCCAATCTTGTAGTTTTCCCTGAACTGCAGTCATTAAAGATGTCTCTGAGAAAGGTGTAAAAATTTTATATTCCCCACGGAAGATAAAAATTTAATATCCTCCACTATTGTGGAAGTTTATGTGTACTATTATGGTTTTATCTTTCTCTATTAAACTTCATCATCATTTCACATTGTATGTGTTTAATTATTTATTTATTCGCTGTCTGTCTTCACAAATGTAAACTCCAGATGCCTAGTGCCTAGAGCTGTGTTTCATACATACTATGAGTTCAAAAAACAGTTTTTGAATAGCAAATGAATGAGTGATTAATAAATCACTATCACTCAATAGTGAGTTAAAATCCTATATTTCTTCAATAGGTATATTATTAATGTACATAATTTACCGCCATATAAAGATTAATTGGATATGTAAAATATTATTTGTGAAGGTGATAGTTTAATTACTTTCTGTAAGATACTTTGGAAAAAGATTAATATTAAAATATTCTGAGTTTAGATTCATGTTTCTAGTAAGGTGTACATGATTATATGTTTGGCTAATCCACCCTGGATGTTTTAATTTTAGATTGATTAGGCTGCGTTTAGTTTTATTAAGGAAAAAAAAATCACTTTTTTCTTCGGGTGACTAATTTTGAAAAGAACCATGTGTTTTACTTCTAGATTCACCTATTGCTTTCCTACAGTGCCTGTATGATCCATTAATTTCTAACAAGTCACATGTCACATTCCACTAATTGTATACTTAGAATTTTGCATTACATTTTAAAAGGTAATATTATTTTCTATGTAATGGTTATTATCATTGGCATAAACACAGGTAGAAAGACTTTATAATTTAAAATTTTTTTCCCATTTATTATAAGGCTGAAAAGCATAAAGTTAACATTTGCAATTATTTTTGTGTGTTTTGTTTCACTGATTGGTGAGGGCTTTAATTATCCTGTTCTTGGTCATGAGGGAATCTCTCATACATGCTGTTATATTCCAAAAACATGTGTGTTTGTGTGTGTGTGTGTGTATGTGTTTGTGAAAGAAACACAGAAATGTATAAATGGTTCCTAAACCCATCCAGTTCATTGGTTCACAATAAATAAACAGATTGGAAGCCTTTGTCAATGCTGTCAGTACTCTGCCTCTGCCTATATCCTCTTAAGTATGCCTCAATGCACAGCAGCTAGACTTCCAAAGGCCAACAAATGCAGTTCTTTGCCCACAGGCTTTCTCTAGCCACTAGCCCTGCTTTGCTTCATCACGTGGCAATGCAGAAGTGCCAGGAAACTAACAATTTCAGAATCAACCTTATATAGATGAATGATGAGAGTTGGGATTCTACGAACTTAAAGGGGAAGTGGAGTAGAAAATCCAGAGGTGTATATTTTACACTGCTCTTAGATTTATCTGAAGGAAGCAAGCTCCAGATACACAGTGATACTTTAATTGATAGAGACATTGATTTTTTCCCTTTTCCTACCTTGCTTCTCCCACCTACTTAATGTGCTATCTGGGATTGGTTCCTTGATTCATTTCTTCTTCCTGCCGTAATACATTACCACAAATATAGTGCTCAAAACAATGCAAATTTATTATCTTAGAGTTCAGGAGGTCAGAAACCCCAAATCAATGCTACTGGATCAAATTCAAGATGAGGGCATGATTGGTTGTTTCTGGAGGCACTAGCAGAGTATCTATTACCTTGATAGGCCCCTGCCAATCACTTCTAAAGACCATTGTGATTGCAGTTAGCCCACTTAGGTAGTTCAGGATAATCTCTCCATTCTATAATCTTTAATTAAATCAGAACTGAGAAGTCTCATTTCCCAAGACAGGACACCTTCACAGGTTCAGGGATTAGGTTATGCATACTTTTGAGGAAACATTGTTCAGCCTGACACACATCTCAAATAAATTAAAGGCACTTGAGACCTTGCTTCAGGTCCTTCTTGATACCGATACCTCATCTAGAATGGTGTAACATATTGAATAGAAATTTACTAAATTAAAAAAACTTAGGAACAGAAAGTTCCTCATTTTTCAGGACAGTTTATGCCAAGAATCTTTGATTTTGGGTGATAGTTTTCTAATAATTCTGATATTTTTATATAAACAATGAAAATGCAAAAACAAGAAAATTTCTTGTACAAGAGTTCCTTCCTAGCATTTTTGAAATAGTGTAAGGGGGAGGAATTGCTATGTTAACATTTGTTCTATCAAACTTCATAGATAGATTTCTATCATTAAATTTAACTAGCTTTCAGAATCCAAAGCTACAATTCAAACTCTGGTAAAATTTTAGAAAGGAAACAACATAATATTAATAGAAAAAATAATACAAATAATAAAGTAAATATATATGGAATAGTTACTATATGCAACACAAACTATTAGTGCTTTCTATGCATTATATTATTTGATAAGTAACAATAACTTAAGCTGGAAATTATATTATCTATATTTTCCAAATAAGGAAATAAGTGTCAAGGAACTTTCCTAATTCACATGACTTGGGGAAAAAAATGTGTTGTATCCATAAAATACATTTGTGAAGAGTACTAGTGAAGTTCATATGTTGAGGAAAATACATTCCATGAGAGATGGGATTCTGTGCTAAGGACCAGAAATGACAGCGAGAAAACCTGTTATGTTCAAATAACTGCATATAGTTCAGTGTGAGGAGGGATGTAGGTAATAAAGAACCATGAGGCTAGAAAGTGAAGCAGAGAGCAGATTCTAATCTAAATGGTCCTTTCTATTATACCTAGTGAGGAATATGAATTCATTAAAATAATTCAATGAGAGGATGAAATAATGCCATTTGGATGCTGAGGATAACACATTTTGCAGAATGGTAAATGACTTGTAATAACACAAACCTAAAAATTATTCAGTCAAGAGACAATAGTCACAGAGAAAGAAAGTAGTATTGGGGAATAAAAAAAGAATCGTGTCATGAGTTAATTAAAAATGTAAAATTGACTGTTCTCCTTGATTAAAAGTTAGCACAGATCAGTCATAATATGGCACATCATAAAAGGAAATGTGGAGAAAAGAGCGGAGGTTGTGAATGAAGATGAGGGTGACATATTTTTAGATGTCTTTGATAAATCCACATGGAAGGTGTGGTTCCAGATCTTATGAGAGAAGTCTAGACCAGAAGTGTAAAATCAGAAGATGTTGGCATCTAATAAGAATAGATGACGTAGGAATAGATGAGATGCCCAAAGAGAGAGTGACTATTATATTGCATGAATGTAAGACAGAGTCTAAGACAGATCTATGAAAGGCTTCAGTGCTAATACTTTAGTACAAGAAGTTTCCCCTACATAGGTTGAGAGTGAAGTAGAAGAAAAATCAAGAGAATTTATGTGTTGGTGAATAATGGGGACAGAGGTTAAGTGAATGAGGCAATGGAGTCAATGATTACTGCTATTTCTCTAAAGAATTTTTACTTCAAAGTACAGGAGAAAGCTAATGCTGAAGATGAAGTTAGCTAAGGAATAAGGGAGGGTTTTTTTTTTAAAATATAGAAATATCATGGAATTTTGGGTTGTGAATAGTAAAAGAGATGAGCACAAAGAGAGAAGCAGAAAATACAATATGTGGCAAGTATAAAACTTAGTACAAGCTTTAATGCAATATCGGTAGAAGATATGGATAGAATTGTGAATAAAGGTAGAGGTATTACTCTTACTACTCCATTTAGGATGTCTTCAAATGTTTGAATGCCATTATGTCTCAGGTTTGTGTTAGATATTTCAGATATAAAAGTTTAAAAAGAAGGAAGAGCTTGATTATATTGATGGAAATGTTAAATTTAAAAAAATCATTAGTAAGATCATAAATAATAAAGGAACAGTGCATTATCAAAGGTTAATCCTGTGAAACATAGAACTTGTTAGAGATATCAGGAGCCAGTAATGGGTCTGTAATTTAAATTTGGGTATTATTCAATAAACAGAAGACATAAGGCAAGAGACTGAGTCGCTTACATATCTGAGGAAAGCATATCTCAAGCACAGATATGGGTATGGCAGAGGCCCTTAATGAGGAGCCCATGTGCCTGGAGCAGAGAACAAAAAGTGGAAAGTAGAACCTGAGGTGGGGAAAATAAAGAGGGGCCAAGATCGTGTAGGGCCCTTGGAACTTTAAAAGACTTTGGCTGCTACTCGGATTGAAATGGAAAATCACGCGATGATTTTAGAGGAACATATAATCCTATTTGTATTTTAATAGAATCACACTCACTGTTGTGTTGAGAATAAACATTTGGGAGAAAGGCTGGATAGAGGAAGACTAGACTTGTGGTTACAATGGTAATCCAGATGAGAGATGCTGGTGTCCCGGACTAGGGAAATAGAGGTGGTGATAATAAGAAGTGGTATTCTGGATAGATTTAGAAAGGTTTGAGAAAAGGGGAAAAGAAAAAAAATGCTTATCTGGGAACAAATAGTTATCAAGCACGGGGGAGAGAACAAACTAAGTAAATTTAGTATGATTGGAATGTAGTAATAAAGGTTTGTTTGTGATTTGTACTAGAAATTTAAAGTGAGTGCAATCTGCATAACTTCATATTTTCCTCCAGAAACCTTCAGTGCAGGGAACAGGCTCAGAGTAAAGTGAGAGCTGCATTTACCAGGTTTGTGGTTTCATCAATTAAGTACTCTGTAACAAGCATGTAGAGTCAATTTATATGTGAGGATGTAATTTTAATAACTGGCCATGTATTTAAGCTGCATATAGAGGGAAGAGAGCACACTAAGACTTCAGAGACAGCAAACATCAATTGAAGTGATGTATTAGAGGCCCTGGGGTGGTCAGATGGTCAAAGGATTGTTAGCATGAGACAGTAGAGGGAGTTATGCAAAGATATGATGTTATAAATAGAGTGTGGATAAATGGCATGGTGATATTACCTAAGGAGGACTTCAGGCAGAGAATGGAGACAGATGTAAAGAGAAACACTGCACACATAAGAGGAGGTAAAGAGCAAAGAAGAGTAAAATATGTTGACATATTTTAGGATTTGGTCTTTACCAGGCTGAGAGTGAGGTAACTGATTTTGAGCAGAATGACCCATGTATGAAATACTTGCTAAAGAGGTGTAAAAACAGAACACATAAAGTTTTGCTATCTAGTGCCAGATGTTTAATCTAGATCAGTTACCTTGACTTTAATGTAATATCAGTTTGGCTGAATATGCAATTTATCTTCCCTATCATTTTCTGAGTACTGATGAAGGTAAGGCAAATATTTACCTTAATCCATCACTTTGAGATTGCTAAGTGTAGGATATGAAAGGAGAGCTCATGCAGATGTCCTGGATGGCCTGATTATGCAAGCAGACAGAGGTGTTTCCACAGGGTGAGGACATAATGATCTAGACACGAATCTGGTGGTGGCAGTAGGATGCTGATAAGATATCCTGCATATATGTGAAATGTGAAAGAATGAGCTCGATCCCAGAGAGGGCCTCTTAAGAGAGGCTACAATTAACTTAAGACAGAGAAATGAATGGAGAACAAGTTACCCTGTGAAAGAAGCTGATGATGTAATGCAGTTTAATGATTATGAGAGCAGGATTCCATAGAGGATGGATTTTCTGGAATGAGTGTTTGTGTCCCTTCAAAATTCATATGTTTAATTCTAAAATCCAGTGTGATGGTATTTAAAGCTGAGGCCTTTTGGATGTAATTAGATCATAACGATAGAGTCCTCATAAACAGAAATAATGCCCTTATAAATGTAGAGACCAGAGAGCCACTAGATGCTTCTCTTCCTGCCATGTGAGGATACAAGTAGAAGTTGGCGTTCTTCACCTTGAAAGAGAGTCTACACTGGAACACAGTCATATTGGCACCTTGAACTCAGATTTCCAGGCTCCAGAACTGTGAGAAATAAATGTTAGTTGTTTAAGTCACCCAGTCTATGGTGTTTGTTACTGCAACCTGAACTAAGACAATGAATAATATAACTTGATGTTGACTCACAGAGAATCACACTTTATTTAGTTACATAGCCCTAACCAGGAAGAAGACCCTAATAATTAATAAGTAAAGATATGTGTGTATCCATTTCTCCTCTGTTCACAAGTGCGGTTGAACAAGATGCAAGGTTTATGGCCCAGTTTGTAGGGATGGAGGTTATGCCAGAAATAACCTATACAAAATATCTCTATGAATTCCTGGTTTGTGTGTGTGTGGGGGGTGGGGGGTAGGAGGGAATTAGGAGAGGGGGTGGACTCTTATTTTATATATTACCTGAAAAATAAGAAAGAGTTTTGCTTTTTTATTTTTTTCTTCTTCTGTGAATAAAAACATGGTAAAACTATTCAGATAGTTTCAATAATTCTCACAACGTAAGTTACCATTCATCTTGTCATTAACTCAACAAACATTTATTAGGCATCTATTATGTTCCTTAAATAAAGCTAAGCATGAAGGAGAGGGGTATATTAAGCTGAATCATATGGCATTTTCGTTTTTACTAAGCAAAAAATGGCTGAAAACTGGCAACATCATATAATTCAATACAGTAAAAGGTATAATCTTATATCATTCTGTTTTCATGCTGCTGATAAAGATATATCTGAGACTGGGAAGAAAAAGAGGTTTAATGGATTTACAGTTCCACATGGATGGGGAGGCCTCACAATCATGGCAGAAGGCAAGGAAGGGCAAGTCACGTCTTATGTGGATGGTGTCAAGCAAAGACAGAAAGCTTGTGCAAGGAAATTCCCACTTTTAAAACCATCAGATTTCGTGAGACTCATGTACTATCATGAGAATAGTACGGAAAAGACCTGCCTCCATAATTCAATCACCTCCCACCTGGTTCCTCCTGTGACAGGTGGGGATTGTGGGAGTTGCAATTCAAGATGAGATTTGGGTGGGGGCACAGCCAAACGATATCAAATGTCTTCCACCAAGAATCTCAGAATTCAGTGTAAAATTTTTTAAAAAGGAACAATATTATGAAATATAGAGTGATAAATGTTATGCTGATCAAAGATTTTAGGAGGTTTCCTTCTCAGATTATTGTAATACATAATACATCATTGTAATATGTACAATGCATTGATTGAATGGGACTAAGACCACAGATATAAAACATGGACATTTTAAATTCACATCTCAAATAATGCCTGAGTTTTCATAGTTATGTGCTGACAAAAAACTGACAACAAAAAACTTGGGAATCTTTACAAAAATGGTAGTAAACTGCTACTTATTAGATGTTTGGCATCCTTTGATGATCATGCTTTAACAGAAACAAAATTAAGCAATATTTGTAAATCCATAAAATTTCATTTAAAGAGATATATCAGAGAGTATATTTTAGAGAGAAGGGCTCTGTGTTTGGCCAATGGGTATTTAGGAGTGAAACAGATATGAGTATATGCACATGTTTTGCCCATACTGTATAGAAATTCTGCTTCTCCTTCTGTTTATGTGTTTATCTATCTTGTCTCTGTTCCTATTTCTATCTCTTCTCCATAATTAACACTATTTCTTCTCTTTAACATATCAACTAGTATGGACTTGCATCTTCTCAGAAAGAAAAAAAAATAATTGATCTCCAACAAAACAAACAAAGACAACTGTTCCTCTACTCTATATGTAACAATGTTTATCTTAGAAGTATAAAGTAGGGTGAAAGGAAAAGCCTAATCAATGAAAGTTGGAAGCTAGGAAGTAAAAAACGAAACAAAACAAAAACACTGGACTTATGGAATATGTGTTACTTTGTATCATTTGGTACCCTCGAATATATTTCTATATGACTTTTTATTATTATGGGTATAAACAACTTTTATCTCTCTTTTATTTTTAATATGTATTCTATACATGGCCTTCACTCTACAAAAAAGATGTCTGTTTTTACCTCTTCTTTCTTTTGAAGCAGGTCTACAGATGAGTAAAGAAACTTTTTGTCTCATTACATTTTGATTTTGAACATATTCCCTCCTCAAATTAATTAATTTATTCCACCAGAGGGAAAACTCCATAAATAGCAGAAGGGAGGGAGGAACAGCTGATGTAGTCAACTCAAGACAAAATTGTGTATAAATGAGAGCTTTATTAAAATAAGGTTCATTACTTTCTTGAAAATAAAATAATTTTCAGATATTGGAAGTAAAATGATAAGGGTAACTTTTTTTTCTCTTTCAAAACAGCCTAAAATGTATTTCTTACAAAAAATGCACTAATGTTTGCAGTGAGAAACTGAAAAATTGTCGTTTATAAATATTGATTTCTAACCTCTTCTCCCAATTAAGCATGTATGTTCTGACTTAATTTAAATATATAGATATCCAGATATTTTCATTGAATATGATTAATATTCAAAGAGGAATAAATTATAGTTACAAAAACCAAATTCTATTATTAGTGAGATTTAAATACTGAGCATCTTTCTACACTTGACTTTACAGTGTCCTGATATTTGAGAACATCATAACATACAATTCAATTAACATGTATAAAGATACACATGGTTCAAATGAACAAAATCAATTCAAAGGTTTTTTTCTGTGTTGTAAGTTTTTTACTTGCAACAGAATAAATTATCACAAGTAGGATGTGCCCTGAGATCAAAGTCCCTTGCAATTTTGTGTAACATAAAGATGTAATTAATTATATGTGCAACAAGTACTTGATATTCTTTTATGCATAAAGAAAATATTCATCAATAAAAACACTGATACTGTAGAAATTATGGTTTGGTAGGGGATAAAATAAATAGGTATCAATAATTCAAGCCTAGGGTAGAGAGAGAAGGAAGTGTTACAGAAGTTATTTACAACAAAGAAAATAATGAAAAATTTTGTAGGGGAGGGTTTTTTTGGTTTTGTTTTGTTGTGTTTTTGCTTTTTTTTTTTTTTTTTTACAGTCTGAAGAAGTAACATATAACATGCTATTCATGGAGAAAAGTCAATCTAGGAAGAGGAAAATATTCAGCAAAGATACAAAAAGGTGTCACAGAAAATTGGAAGTTTTTTTTTGTAGGGTATTTAAAGGAGAAAGTTCTAGAAAAATATTTGGGAACTAGATTTTCAGGAGTATAAGAGTGTTTAAAGCTAAGGTAAGTTGGGAGACTATGTATTTACATTAAATACAGAGAAAGTTATATTTTATTGGAAAAAGGATTTTTTGGTATATTAGACCGAGTAATTTTGCATGTACTACTTTATTATACATAATGAGATTTCAATGCTACTAAAGTATTTTTATCAAAACATTATTTCTAATAGTAAAATTGAGAAATAACTTTTTTATTTCCTGTATGTAAGTGACAAAATGCCACACATCCACATAGAATAATAAGTTATTTTCAAAGATGATATTCTTCAGGAACATTAATCAGTGTGGGGAAAAGTTGATTATATAAGAAAGCTAAAATGCAGGATATAGTTTTATATTGGTGTATTTATATAGGTTGCATTTGTATATGCTACTTTTATATCCATGGATTTTTCCATATATTATATCCACATATTTCTTTATATATTTTATCTCAGTATCAAGAAACTCCATGACATTGTTTTAAAGTTTTTATAGTTATCTTTAGACAATGAGTTAATTATTTCATAACGTTTTATAAACTGCTCCAATGAATATGTATTACTTTTGGAATCACAAGACTACAAGATGACCACTTTTTAATTCAATATTTTCCCAACAATCACTTTTTAAAATTTAAGGTTGTATTCAGAAATAGCCAATAGTAAACACTAAAATAATAGATTTCATAGTTATTGTTCAGGGATGCATATGAAAATATAGCTGGGAATGAACAATCCTAAAATTAAATTAAGAAAATAACTCAACTTGCAATAGCATTGAAAATAATGAAATAGGAATAAATTTAACAAAAGGGTAAAGTTTATACTCTGAACATTATAAAACACTATTGAAATAAATTAAAGTTGATCTAAATAAATAAAAAAACTCACGTTCATGTATTGAAAAACTTAACATTGTTAAGATGGTAACAATTTCTAAAATGACCTACAAATTCAATGCAACTTCTATCAGAATCCCAGCTGAGTTATTTGTAGAAACTGAGAAGATGATTTAAAATTCACATGAAATTGCAAAGGACCCAGGATAACCAAAACAATCCTGAAGAAGAATAAAGTAGAATCCACATTCTTTCATTTCAAAATTTACTACAAAGGAATGATAATCAAGACAGTATGTCACTGACACATAAAGATCAATGGACGCACATTTAGATCAATGGTACACTGATTTTCAGTAGGAATGCCGAGATAATCTAACGAAGAAAGAATAGCATTTTCAATAAACAGTGCTCAGACACTGGATAGTCACATGCAAAAGAATAAATTTGAACCCTTAATTCACACCATATACAAAAGTGAAATTAAGTTAATCAAAGGCCTAAATGTAAGACCCAAAACTTAAGACTTCTAGAAAGAAATATAGAGGTAAATTTTCATGACCTTGGATTTGGCAAAAGTTTCTTAGATATGACACAGAAAGCATAGGCGACAAATGAAAAATTAAATTTAGAAGTCATCAAGATGTACAATTTTCATGCCTCAAAGGACATTATCAAGAAAGTAAAAAGACAACCCACAAAATGACTGATGATGTTTGCAAATTACATATCTGACAAGGGACTTAATTATGGAAAACAGTCTGGCAGTTCCTCAAATGACTAGACGTAGAGTTAACCATACGATTAGACAATTACACTTCTGTGTATACCTAGAAAAAATAAAAACATATTTCCACAGATGAACTTGTGCATAAATATTTGTGGCAATATTTGAGATAGGTAAGAAGTGGAAACAATCCAGTTGGCTGTTGATAGACAGAGGGAGGGACCAAGTGTGCATCCATAAAAAATGAAGTACTGCTACCTGTGACAACACGGATGAACCCTGAAAACACTACGGCTAGAGAAAGAAGACAGTCACAAAAGACCACATTTATAATTCAATCCATATGATGGTACCGTACAGGGAAAAAGAGAGTAGAGACGAAGTACCCATGGCATAAAGCTTAAAATTTTTAAGTTAATCAGATTAAATTTTTTAGGTCTCAGTTAGTGAAGGGGTAGATGTGTCTCATCTTCATTTCTTGTGTAAATTGCTGGGCTTGGAAGGAAAAGGTTTTGCTGTTTGTTTGTACATTCGTTTGTTTTATTAATGCTTACTCGAAGGTGGATGTTTATATGCCTTCTTCCTGATTATTTCTGAAAAGCTTTACTTAAATATTCCTTTCTTAACACTTTCTTTCTTAACACTTTCAATCATATAACCTTCCATTGCAAATACAGAAAACCGATAACCTTACTGGAATGATGTTAACTGATACTCTTGTAGGAATATATAATTCAAAAATATTTTCTTTGTTTAAAAGGTGAAATATTTTAAAAATTTACTTACGCAATCTAACTTCACACCTAAAGGAACTAAAAAAAAAAAAAAAAAAAAAAAGAGCAAACCAGCTCCAAAGCTAGAAGAAGAAAATAAATAATTAAAATTATAGAAGAACTTAAAGAAATTGAGATGCAAAAATCCATACAAAATATCAATGAAACCAACAGCTGATTCTTAAAAAAAAAAAAAGACTGATAGATTGCCAGCTAGGGTAACAAAGAAAAAGTAAGAAAATTCAAATAAGCACAATCAGAAATTACAAAGGTGATATTACAAGTGATCCCACAGAAATACAAAAGATCTTCAGAGACTGCTATGAACAACACTGTGCACCCAAATCAGAAAATGGGTAAATTCCTGGAAGCACACAATCTCCCAAGATTGAATTAGGAAAAGATTGAAACCCTAAATAGTCAAATACACATTTCTGGAATTGAATCAGCCATAAAGAACCTTCCAACCAGGAAAATCCCCAGACCAGACAGATTCACAATCAAATTCTACCAGATATAAAAAGAAGAAATGATATCAATTCTACTAAAACCATTGTAAAAAATTGAGGAGGAGGGGTTACCAAAATCTGGCAGAGTCACAATGAAAAAACAAAACTTCAGAACAATATCCCTCATGAATACAGAAACAAAAATTCTCAGTTAAATAATAGAAAACCAAATCCAACAGCATGCCAAAAAGTTAATATGCTACAATCAAGTAGGATTTATTCCTGAGATGCAAGGCTGGTTCAACATATGCAAATCAATAAATATGATTCACCACATAAAGATAATCCAAAGCAAAAACCCTACGATCATCTTCAAAGACATAGAGAAAGCTTTCAATAGGAACCAACATATTTTATGAAAAACCCTAAACAGACTAGACATTGAAGGAACATACCTCAAGATAATAAGAGCAGTCTATGAGAACTTACAGCAAACATCACATTGAATCGGCAAAAGTTAGAACCATTCCCCTTGACAACAGGAACAAGACAAAGAGGCCCACTCTCACCACTGCTATTCAGCAAAGTAATGGGAGACGTGACATTTCCTAGCAATCAGGCAAGAGAAAGAAATAAAGGGAATCCAAATAGAAGTAAAACTATCTCTCTTTACTGATTATATAATTCTATACCTGCCTGAAAAATCCTAAAGACTCAGCCAAAAGGCCTCTAGAATTGATAAACAATGTTAGTAGAGTTTTAGCATACAAAATCAATGTATAAAAATTAGTAGTATTTCTATATACAAAGAAATCCAGGCTGAGAGTGAAATCAGGAACACAATTCCACTTCTAACAGCCACAAAGAAAATGAAATACTTAGGAATAAACTTAATTGAAGAGGTAAAAGATCTATACAAGCAAAACTACAAAACACTGCTAAAGAAATCAGAAATGACAAATAAATGGGAAAATATTCTATGCTAAAGCATTGGGAGAATCAATATTGTAAAAAGGGCAGTATTGTCCAAAGCAATTTACAGTGCTATTCCTATCAAACTCCCAATGTCATTCTTCACAGATTTAGAAAAAAATATTTTGACATTCATACAGAACCAAAAAAGAGCCCAAACAGTCAAAGCAATCCTAAACAAAAACAACAAAGCTCAAAGCATCATACTACCCAACTTCAAACTATACCATAAAGCCATAGTAACCAAAGCACCTTGGTACTGGTACGAAAGCAGACACATAGACCAACGGAACAGATTAGAAAACTCAAAAACAAATCTACACTCCTACAACCATCTGTTCTTTAACAAGACTGACAAAAACAAGTAATGAGGAAAGGACTCCATATTCAATAAATGGTGCTAAGATAACTGGCTACATATATGTAGAAGATTGAAGCTGGGACCCTAACTTTCACCATATGTAAAAATTAACTCAAAATGGATTAACAATTTAAATGTAAGACCTAAAACTATAAAAACTTTGAAAGGCTAATAGGAAATAACTTTCTCAACATTGGCTATGGCAAAATTTTTGGCTAAGTCCCCCAAATAAATTGTAATAAAAACAAAAATGGACATTTTTGTTACATCAATATAGTGGCTATCTAGAAGCTATGTTTTCAGCAAGTTCCATTACCCCTTCTCTTGCTCTTTTTCACTTCCTCACTACTCTACCAAAAATGCTGATGAAGTAACCTACTAAAGAAGGCAGTATGTCTAGCCTTGGCTAGATGTATTGTCGAGAAATTCATACATAGTCTTGTGAGGATTTGCTTATATGTGATGATTTGCATTTCTCTTGCTCCTTTCAAATGTATCTGTTTTTGAATTTCGGTAATTTGATCATAATATGTCTCAGTGAAGATTCTTGATATTCAGCTTATCTGGGATTTTTTCAGCATCACTAATGTGGATTTTCATTCCGATTTGCTTGAGATTTGAGAAGTAATACATCATTTCTTCACATATTATTTCTGTCCCTTTCTCTTCTCATTATAGGATGCCATAGTTGGCATATTTGTTTGCTTAATGCTGTATTTCATGGCAGGCTTTCTTCATGCTTTTAATTAATTAATTAATTATTTTATTATTTATTTATTTATTTTGAGATGGAGTCTCACTCTGTTGCCCAGACTGGAGTGCAGTTGAACAATCTTGGCTCACTGAAACCTCTGGTTCCTGGGTTCAAGCGATTCTGCTGCCTCAGTCTCCTGAGTAGCTGGGATTACAGGCACATGTCACTATGCCCGGCTAATTTTTATATTTTTAGTAGAGACAGGGTTTCACTATGTTGCTCAGGCTGGTCTTGAACTCCTGACCTTGTGATCCACTGGCCTCGGCCTCCCAAAGTGCTGTGATTACAAGCGTGAGCACCAGGGCCTGGCCGTTTTTTATTTATTTTTAAATTTTTGTTCCTCTGAATGAATAATTTTAAATGATTTCTCTTTATTTTTGCTGATTCATCTGCTTGATTGAGTCTGTTATTAAGTCTATTAATTTTTTTATTTCCCTCATTATATGTTTTAGTTCCAGAATTTAATTCTTTTTTTTATAGTTTTTAACTCCTTGCTGAATTATTCATTTTGTTCATGTATTGTTTTCCTGATAATTAGATGTCTGTGTTCTGTAGCTGACTGAGCTTTTTAAAAATGATTGTTCTTAATTCTTTACTGGGCAATTTATAGATTTCTATTTCTTTGGGGTGGTTATTAGAAAATTACTGTGTTCTTTTAGTGATGTAGTTTTTCCCACATTTTCATGTTTCTTCCAGATTTTTATTGATGTTTTCACATGTGAAGGAACAATCATGTCATCCGGCCTTAAAGGATAGGTTTCAGTGGGGAAAGACCTTCACCCAAAGGTGAAAGCAAACATGCTAGATGGGTTGGGTGCAGAAGTTTCAGCTAGGGGGAGAGTACAGTGGCATAGTCTCCATGCAACAACATTTACTGAGGTCAGTATTGAGAAGATTGTGGGAGTTCTTGGCAGTCAAGCTTGCAATTGTCTACAATGACAGCAAGAACAATTTGGTTCTTGGTGGTGGAGGCTGCTGAAATCCTTCTGTTTTATTTTTCTCCTTGGAAGAAATGATTTTCAATAGTATTACTCGTGGCACTGGGTCCAACATTGGAATAAACTCACAGTGGTAGTAGTGCCCTTGTCTGATTTGAAGGCATACATGGAGTAGATGTAAAGCTGAATCCTGAAGCATAGGCATGTATTAACTGATTGCAACCCTGGGTTTCCGGGTATAGACTCACCTCTTGTGGTAATATGCCAGTGTGTGGAACACAGGTGTGTCTGCTATGGTGGTGGTGTCAGTGTCTAGGGAATGAGTGTATTCAGAGTAGCTCTGGAGCCAGAATCCAGATCGTGGTATGCATAGAGCAAACATGGGTCTGTGGTCTAGACATGAAAACAATTGAGGGCGGGGAAGAAATGGCACTTTAACTGGGTATACAATGGTATCTCTTTGTTTCTTGAGGGTCTCTGGCAGTCACTTCCTCACTACTCTACCAAAAATGCTGATGAAGTAACCTACTAAAGAAGGCAGTATGTCTAGCCTTGGCTAGATGTATTGTCGAGAAATTCATACATAGTCTTGTGAGGATTTGCTTATATGTGATAATTTGCATTTCTCTTGCTCCTTTCAAATGTATTTGTTTTTGAATTTCGGTAATTTGATCATAATATGTCTCAGTGAAGATTCTTGATATTCAGCTTATCTGGGATTTTTTCAGCATCACTAATGTGGATTTTCATTCCGATTTGCTTGAGTACTCAGTACTAAAGGCTGCTGTTGTCCTCTGCCTGGCAGGCCACTGGAGACCTGGTGGCACTTGCCACATGGCTGATATTGATAGTCTCTGCCCTTTTTTGTTTCTAGTCATCTCCAGATGACTCAGCTATGCTTATCTCCCCAGCAATATGAGTGGAGTGAAACCAAAGTGGGTCCTTCAGGCAGTGCCCCAAAAACCCAAAGAGGCTGCTGACTTGTCCTGTTCTCCTTTTGCTTATTAAGGGAACTCACAGACTGAGGAGCCTCCTCTCACTACTCAACTGTGCTGACTTGTGCTGAGACAGAGTGATGTAGGCAAAATGAAGCTGTTCTTTCTACTCTTTCTGTGCAGTTATTCTCACTTTTTTTTTTTTTTTTTTTTGGTTCTGTGTTGCTGCAGTTTTGTTAACTGCAGTACTTGAGTCCTGAACCCTTCCAGAGTGATTTTTGTTCATGGATAGCTGTGTTTTTTTTTTTGGTGGGGGGAGAAGATGAAGTCTGGGACCTCCCACTCTGCCTTTTTGCTGATATCACTCCCCTTTTATCAGTTATTTATACAGTTTATTTGCCTGACATTTTACCAAACCTGAAAAACTAAAGGATTAAACAGCAAATATCCAAGATGTCTTATTGTACGAGGTAAAGAGATGTGGATACTTAACCAAATTAAAATCACATTTAATTAAAATCTCAAGTGTTTAACTCACACTAGCCTATGAAATATTTGAGGGAACATAGTATACTTTATTTATTTGTGTATTTTCAGTATGTAGTTCAGTACCTGTCTCATGATAATGTCTATATATGTGTTTTATGAACATATAAAAGAGGGAAAGAAGCAATAGTAGAAGCAAGATTTTAAAAAATAGAGATATGTATGAAAATGTGAAACAATGTGTTCCTTTTTAAACGAAAGCAAATGCTCTTTAATTTATGCCACTAAACTTGGCATTATTTAGCAGTAATGGGGATGACGTGTTCTGCGGCATCAAATCTATTCACTTTGTCTTTGAAAATCCCTAATTTGAAGTTGTTCACATGCTTCCATATCAAGTCAACTTTCATAAAATCAGTTACAGAATCACTTCCCTTGTGTGTAACTAATACTCCTTCTGCCAATAACAGATATCCATGGCATTAACTCGCATTCAACAAGAGGACATAATCTAAGAGGCATTTCTTCCAGACAAATAGAGATAAAAATTAAATATTTCCACTTATTTATTAAGGGGTCTGGGAAGGAGAAAGACAAGCGGGAAGTCCTGGAATGCCGATATCATGATCTCTCTATTAGCTGAATTCTCAAAGGAATGTAGTAGAATTGAACATATAAACCAAAAGCAAAAAAAAAGGGTTTGTACCTGTTCTCCATATCTTGAATTCTAACTGGATTATATTTGCAAGGTGATCTCATGCAAGTGTAGGAAGGCTGGAGTATAGTAAAAGGTGGCAGTGGATTATGGTGAGTCACAGAGGGAATGGCCTGCATTTGCTATTTTGAACCTCTCTAGCTCCCTTTTGGCATGAAAGGTGCCAGAAATTTCTACATACTCCACTGCAGAAGCAAAATGAAGTTGAATTAAGAGCCTAAAGACTTGCCTAGCATAGCCATAGTGACAGATGTGGTAAATTCCATAGAGCTCATGATGAAGCAAACTAGTCAGAAGCTGGGTAGAAACTGTGACTAGCTTCAGAGAGGTCTATAACATCAGCAGGGGCAAAGATAATGACAAATCACAAGAAAGACTACTGTCTTGAATTCATCCTAAAGGAAAGATCGCAATTTCACCGGTTGCAATCTTCTCCAGCAATCTTCACCAGTGGATACACTCGCAGGCCAAACCAACCAGGCCACAGCAAGTACTGGAAATCACCCAGGTAGCACACTGATTTGAAACCTTTCTCTCTCCCACTGTCTGCCACATATATTAGAACCCTATCTTGTATCTCTCAGATCTTGAGATATCCATAATGATGGAAAGAAAACCTGAGAGAGTGTGAATGCTCCTGAAAAACCGAATTACCCAAATGAGCCTACCTTAAATCAAAGATTTTGCTAATTCACAGCTTTGTAAACCGTCAGTTAAGCTCTCCTCCGCCACCCAGCTGTACTCTGGATTGGAGACTCACAAGTTGAAACTAGCTCAGCTATAGAAAATAGAGGAGCTGCCTTGTAATAAATATGTGACTCTGTTATGTATGCTACACATGGACAATATTTTTGCACATTAAAACTCTACCTAAACCAAAATTATATTTATTGTATTCTTTCTTTTAAATATCTTTTCAAGTCTCCAAAAAGTATTTATTTTCTCATCCCTCTCACATACCCTTTAACAACTCAATTCACACTTACTAAGTTGAGCAGTGTTACAGAATGAATTGTGATTCTCCAAAGGATGTTAAGGTTCTAACTCCCCAGTATTTGTCAATGTGACCTAATTTGGAAATTGTGGATTCTAATCCAATATCTCAGTATTTTATTAAAAGGTAATATTTGAATGCAGAGAGAATGTGGTGTGAAGATTGGAGTTAATGCTGCCACAAGCCAAAGAACGATGAGATGCTAAGTGAGAGACAGGAAACAGATCCTTTCCTAGCACCTTCAGAGGGAGCATGACTCCTAGAGTACCTGGATCTTAGACTTTTAGGTTCCAGAACTGTGAAATAATAAGTTTCTGTTGCTTAAGCCATTCAGTTTGTGGTATATTGTTATTTCAGCCCCAGGAAATTAATATAGGTGCTATGCTGAGCAGCATCAACCTATTTAGAGAAACAAGATGTAAAATAGACACAAGAGGAATTTTTTATCTTTTATTTCTCTCCATGGATAATGTTACTTTTACATTATTTAATTTTCATTAATATTATTTTTATTATAATACTATTTTTTATGATATATATAGTTGACAATATGCATAGAAACATATATTGCCTACAATGTAGGCAACCAGTAGCAACCAATGTAGTGATTAGTGTTAAAGATATATTGGATGTCACTTATCTTAACACTGGTTTAGTTATATTTTAGTGATCTATTTAATGCCTACCTTATCATGCATATTATCAGGCTACTGCATATGATCTCTACTAGAGTTATTCAATGTTGTATCAGTGTCTTACAACAAATTACCACTAACCTGTTGGCTTAAAAAAAAGTTAGAAACTATTCCCTCAGTTCTGGAAGTCAGATGTCTGAAATCAGAGTGTCACCAGGGCCATCCTCCTTCGAAAGGCTTCGGGGGAGAATTGTTTCCTGCTTTTTCTGGCTTCTGGTGGCTCCAGACATTCTTTGGTTTATAATAGTATAACTTCAATTACTGCCTCCTTCTGTATTTGACCACCTCTTCTATGTCTTTTCCTTCTCTCACTGAGTCTTCACTTCTTCTTATAACTCAATAATTATTGGGTTTAGAGCTCACTTGGATAATCCAGAATAATTTCATGGTTAAAATTTTTAGGACATCCTAAAACTCATTTTTGTCCTGAGACAAAGTGATACCTGTAATGTCAAATGATGACATATACAATTCAATATAGGACTGTGGGGGATAAGATAATCTGAGGTGAGAAATAGTGATCCTAATTAGACCAGGGTTGAAAACAGTTGGATATCTTAACCAAATCATTTATTATACATTGTTTTGATCTATGACATACTACTATTTTTGCTCTGAGAAACATTTTCAAGCTACTGTATAAACCTAGCCTTTTGCTCCTCCACCCCATAGCCCCCAATCTGTCATTTGAATTTGTGTCTGGCTTGGTTTGCTGTCAGGAGAGAAAATCAGGCAGCAGTGTGTGGCCCTATTGGGAACGTCAAAAAGAGAGAGAATGATGAAAGTGTCAGGAACTTTTTTTCTTCTTTAGAATAATGTAATGGAGGACTTTTTGCTAACAAGATATATGATGCAATCATAAGGAAAAATACTGCATGGAATAGTCTCAAAATTGTTTAGTAAGAAGTGATACAGCATTACACTTCAGAGTTGTTGAAAAATATCTTTTTCAAGACAACAAACATGAAGTAGGTAAATAGTTTTGGAGACCAATAATTTATGAGTATTACCATGTCATTTTTGTGTCTTATAGAAATAACCAAAAATGTAAATGCAGTTATCTTAGTATATCAGTAAATGCTGTTATTTTTAAAAATTTAATCCTCTTTATCTGTGACTTGATTTGTTTCCTCTAAAATTGTCTCTTTAATCCTCTATTTGGTCTTGCAAGCACATATTTTTGATCATGTGTGCTGGGTTCTTTTGTTACATAAGTTGAATTAAACTATAGTAATAAAGGAAGCTTTCAAAATTGTTTTATATGGTAGTCATGTCGATCTTGAAAATGAAGACATTTATATTACTCTGCTATGAAAGGTTAGGGACCGAAACATTGTGTATCATTTTTCAATAGAAATGTTTAATGTGGCATTCTGAAAAATAAAGTGAAAAACTAGGCAGGCCATGAATAATTACTAAATACAAAGATTCATAGAATAAGCTGTTGATTAATGTTGTTTCCAGAGGTATGTCATTTAGATGATTATATGGAGTTGTCACAGCTAAAGTAAAAATATGCCCAAAGCAACCGTTTTCGGGAAGTGATGTTTCAGTGTCAACTAAAGCTGCTGTCTGATGTTGTGACATCACTAGAGGCAGTCTTTCAGGAAGGATTGTAATAACTTGGCAGCTTTGTGCAATCATGAATCCCCTTAGGAAAATCAGGTGTCAGGATGATATGCATACAACCAAGAAGTCAGATTATTATCATGTCCTCACTTACCAGTACTACAAAATGTTAGGCTAAATATTCAGGACAAAACTGTAAAGCTAATAAGGGACATCTTAGGAAAATGCAGTTTGATAGCAACTTTTCTTAAAGACTGATTCCAAATCATTTTATGTTTAGCTCTATTACATTGTGAGTGCCAAACAATGTGGAAAAGACCATCTAATTCTATCAAATAGTCATTAAATAACCTAAAGAAAAAGAAAAGGTTCATCATGTGTGCCAATATGCTCTACGGAAAAATGTCGTGTGTGCCCCACTGGGTATATGAATGTAAATCTCTGTCAAATGCACATAAAAAGATTCACTCAAATAAAAATAAAAGAAGCAAACAAAAACTACACTCAAAAGTAGAATATAAATACCATGTACTAACCAAAATCCCAAAGGAAGAAAACAAACAAACAGAAAAAACCTGAATCTTTTTTTTTTTCCTTTAAGAACTCAGCAAGACATTTAAATTTGCTTAGCTAAGCCACTTGAGACTTAATTCTTTCTGTCATTTTATTTTTCTCATTTATTCTGCCTGCCCTTGGGCTTTTTTCCCTTGTGTGTTCTACACAAAGTAAAAAAGAAATATAAGATTTGTTTTCCCATATATAAAGAAAAGTTTACATGTACACATTTATTCATTTCTAACTGCTATTATCTAATCTTCTGCCATCCCTCAATTATGCCCATAATGCATACTTGATATTTGATCAGTTTGCATTTTTTAAGTGTTATTTTTCCTCTGGCATCTCTACCCCCCAATCTCTAGTTATGACTACCTTTGGCTCATAATATGTACAAGATGCGGCAGTGTTGTTCACCATTATGCAGGCTATTGCAGTAATATCCCCTTTCCACACTTCACTACATGTGGCCAAAGAGAGCTTTCCAGCTCTCAAGTTCTAGCTTGTGATGTCTGTAATTGTTATTCAAAAAATTAATCTGTAAGATCACTACCAATCCTGATGATGCTTGTAATTCTCTACATGTCTTTGAGGATGTCAAACTAAAACCACATCTTCCTTTGCCCTCCAGTCTGCTTCTCCTTTGTGTTATAGCATTATTTGTCTTAGAACTTGTTCCCTTTTACAGATCATCTTCATGATAATAGGTAGTATTTACTTTGCCAATGTTGGTGATTAGAGTTTGTTGCTTTTGAAAGCATTCCAAAACAGCAATTTTTTGTATATATTTAAATATCTCATCCTGCTTAAAGTTATTTTAGAATGCTACTCAATGAAAGAGCCTCGTGAACACAATGGTGAAAAGCTAAGTCGCATAGTGGTATTTCTTATTACAGTATATAGTCATTTAGTTCCTGCAGATAAAAATCTCCTCAAATTTCCCTTTAATGAAAGCACCTAAAAAAGATAAAATTGCTCAAAGAGCACTTTCTTCATGCTGGCAAGGAATTTGGAAGTTTCTAAAAGCTAAGAGAGCCTAAAATCCTTTCTAAAAAATGTATATATTCTCTCTCAGAGAAATGATTCTCTAAGCTCTCAGGGATTTTTATTTTATAGTTCTGTTTTTACTTTCTTCGAAAGTAAAAGTTGGAGTATTGTATGTGATAGGACAATAATACTACCATCTTAATGAGACTCCATCACCTTAAAGTATCAAGTTTCCATTTCTCAAAACTATCTGTTGCCATTTGACCAAAATGCAAAAGTCAGCCCCACCTGTATCTTCAACAGAGCATAATAACCCTAACCAAGCTTATGAGTCCCCAGCAGTCCCAACCAGCCAGCACTCCCCTAACGCCTCCCCAACAGGAACTTCTCTCAGAACATGCTTCCCCCACCAGGCCCTTTGTAAAAGCCTCAGGTTCTAAGAGAGGTTTGCTCCTGACCCTGCCAGTCAGAAGCCCTTCTCAGGTTTGCTCTCAATAAACCTGTCTCAATTATTGAACCACTCTCTCATTTGGTCTTCCTTCTCCTCTCTCTCTCTGCTCTAACACTATGTATCTATATTAATGGACTCCAAGGAGAGAAATCTGTAAAACTGTTGCATTATATACAGAATAGCTAATTATTCATTCTTACTAGGTAATTGTTCACATGCATTCTTTAACAGCAGTTTTCCCCACTATAACATAATTTAATATTCACTTTATTAACTTTTAATCTATCAAATGGCCTTTAGGTGAATGGAAAGAAAACATAACTTAAATGATGAACTTTTGTACTGTAACCAGGATGCCTTGGTATATATGTATTCTCTGTCTATTCTGGTCTATATATATATTCTCTCTCTATTCTGTCAGTCTTTTTCTCTCTCTGTTCATCTGTTACACTGCATAGTATCTCTGAAATATCCATGTCCTCAACCCTATAACTTGTGAGTATGTTACTTTACATGGCCAAAACCTTTGTAGATGTAAATAATTTAAAGATCTTGATTATCCTGGCTTTTGTGGATTATCTGGACCCACGGCAATCACAAGAGTCCTTATACAAGGGATAGTTAATCAGAGAAGGTATGATAAGGAATGCAGAGTTGAACAGAGTTTTAAAGATGTTATGCTGCTGGCTTTGAAGATGGAAGAGAGGCCACACACCAAGAGATGCAGGTGGCCTCTAGAAGCTAATAAATGCAACAAAATGGATTTTCTTCTATAGCCTTCAGGGAAAGCATATCCTTGAAGACTCATTTTAGATTGCTGACCTGAAGAAATATATGATAATAAATTTGTATCATTCTAATCCACTGAGTTTGTCATAATTTGTTACAGAAGCAATAGAATACTACATATATCTATGTGTGTGTATATATGTGTGTGTGTGTATATATAGATGTATAAAATAAATTGTATATATACACACAGAGATATTTGTGAAATGGGAGAATTCCCTGGCCCCACATCTCAGGATGTATGACAGGGGTGTGGATCGCTGTTTGGTTAATGTGAGCTGAAACCCCTTACAAGTGGGGAGCATGCAGACAGGCAGCTGCAGGTGACGGGGCAAGCGCTGGGCTCTGGCCTCATGGTAGTGTCTAGGAGTGGGTGTCTGTGACTCCCACAGCCCAAGTAGATGTTAGAGTGTGCTCTTTTAGCTTTGCCACTTGCAGATGGCTTAAGTGTTAACCAGCTCAGTGCTCTCTTGGCACCCAAGTTTTTGTCCAGAATCTGGGAAGTATCAAGTTACACATGGACTTGAAGAGTGAATGCAGGGGTTTTACTAAGTGGTGGAGGTGGCTCTCAGTGGGATGGATGGGGAGCTGGAAAAGGGATGGAGTGGGAAGATGATCTTCCCCTGGAGTTTGGCCGTACAGTGGCCAATCTCCTCTTTGATCGTCCCAAACTCTCCTCAGCATTCAGATACTCCTTCTCTTCTCTCCTTCTCTGCCACACTTTTCTGCCACTTGTCTGCTCATCTCTTTCTGGAGCCTGGGATTTGGTGTTATAGGGTTCAGGACAGGGGCGCATGAGGGGACAAAAGGCAACTTTTGGGGCATGAAAACAAGAATGCCTGTTCTCACTAAGGGTCATGGGTTTCTAAGCTTGAGGGTGGGACCTTTGCTGGGGAATCACCCTCTTCTATGCAGTATTTTCCTGTCTCCTGTCTGTATCATATGTAGTGTTCTCTGAAGCAAGAATTGAAGTATTGCATATATGCACACATATATACAGATATCTATGTGTGTGTGTCTGTGTATATATACACACATATAATATGTATATACATAATATGTATATCTTTATAGTGTGTATATTTTGTCTATGTACATGCATATATACATATATCTATGTCTGTATATATGTGTATATATAGTTGTGTATATGTAAAGTGCATATGTGTGTATATATAAACATGAATATATCTATATATGTAAATATACACATATTATGTATATATACACTATATATGTATGCATATATGTATGCATCAATGTATGTATATATTATGTGCATATATATGTGTATATATACACATGTATATACATATATCTATGTATCATTATACTCCTATATATATTGGCAACCAATCATGAATTATTGATCTCATATATATACATACACACACCATATACAGTTTATATATAATTTTATACACTATATGTAAATATATACACACTATATACATACATAAAGTACATGTATTTGTGTACATATATACACATACACACAGATATACATATATATGTATATATAGTGTGTGTTTATGTGTGTGTGTGTCTTCATGGAATAGGAGTGCAAAGACAAATCAAGCAGCCCTTGCAAGGATTTGCATCCTGCCTTCTTGTCATTAAATTATGTGAGTGGCCCAGGAACTCACAAATGTTATATTTGGTTTAAGGGAGCAAAGAATGGTAACAACATATTATACCAAACGAAACTATCTGAAGGAAAATTTTATTAAAACAATCATTTAATTATTCCCAAAAGTATTTTGTTCTAAGCATAAAGTCTAACAGACAGTGATAATCAAAAACATAAGGAAACATTACTCTTGAATTGTCAACATAAAACCAAGAGAAAAAAGAAATGAATTCTTCTTGCCTTTGAAAATCATTTTGATCTTGTATCATTATATAACTACATTCACAATAACTATTTATTTATAAAAGCATAATTTCAATGTTTTATTTTCCATAATTTTTTCTTTTTTTCTTAATACATTTTCTATTCTTCAGTTCTCTCATAAGAACAAATCTATTTTCTTCAGTATATATTTGGTATTTTTAAAAAATATATTTAAATATGATAATTTCTGAATTCAAGCATTAGCATAAAATGACTTTCAGGTATTGTCAAACAAGAGTGACCCACTTGACTCAGTTAGAATTTTGTGCTCAAATGTCCTCCTCTAGACTCTGTCAGTATTGTTCTGTCACTTTCTGTTGTTTGGATTTGAGAAGGGAACATCTGATATTTTGCATTACTCTTTGTTACGTACTCAGTTTTTCTGCCTGGATTTATTTAAGATTTTTGTATCTTTCCTTAACTTTAAAATCCCTCGCTAAAATATGATTACATATTTTTAAATGGAACCCAAATTATATTTACCTATGGAATGCTTTTCCTTGTATATTATAGGGCCTCTCCATCACAACATTGTGCCTTAGCCTCAATACCGCATTCTTAAGGATATCATTCTTGACCATTTTAGTTAAAAGTGTAAACCAATCTTCTCCCCTTTCAGAGCATTTTAAACTTGTTTTACTTTTCTAGTTAGCCTTTATTATCCTCTAATACATAATTTACCAATCTATCATGCTTACTTTCACTAGAATGTAAGCTCCACAAGTGTAGGGAATTTAATCTATTTGTTAATTAATATATTTTCAGCATCTAAGATACTTGTTGAATGAATAAGTAGTACATGAATGGATAATTTTACAAATGTCTTAATTATATTTTTCTTACATTGTGTGAACACTATTGGCCTGAAGACATAGTCTTTATGTTGGTCATAAAAGCTTTCTTCTATTATTTTACCTTTTAAAAATATATTCAGAGAATTCTCAATGGCCTTTTCATCTGAAGTATTATATACATATATATTTTAGATACAGTTGGTAAATAGTCTTCACCCATCTATACATATAGTTCAGTATGCAGATCTGGAATACATGTAGAGATTTTTGGATCCTTTTTCCAATACTTCCTTTCAGTCAATGAGACTATATATATATTTACTAGGTTATACATTGTTAATTCAGATATCCATTAACCTGTAGATGATCAGGGAATAAGTCAGAGCTGAAATCCGTCAGTACCTCATGTTTTACATCTTTTTATTTAATAATGAAGCAGGATATTTCCCTGACTGCTTTGTGGGACTCACGACAGGGATGCCTTGTTTTCTCAGCCGGCTGCTCTCAACTCCATATAGAAGAGAGAGTGCAAGTGAATGAGGCGGGAACTGGAGTGCATGAGGGCTTGAACGAGCCAGCCATTTTGGTGCTGGCAGGATCAAACTCCACTCATTTGGACCAGCTTCATTCCACCACTCCAGAGAGGGAGCGTGCAGGAGAGCGGGTGCAGGAACTGGAGCGAGTACTTTTGGGCACAGGCAGGAGTGAACTCCTTGCAGTCTCTGCGGCAGTGTCTAGGCGGGGTGCCAGTGATTTCTGAAGCCCCAGAGGGCGTGTTACAGTGCTGTTTTAGCTCTGCCTTCTACAGAAGGCTTACGTGTTAATAGCTCAGTGGGTCCGTGGCTGCCATATACCAGTGAGAGCAAAGGGCCTGTGTGACAGCCTTTTTTTGTTTGTTTGTTTTTGAGACGGAGTATTGCTCGGTCTCTCAGACTGGAGTGCAATGGCACAATCTCGGTTCACTGCAACCTCTGCCACCTGGATTCAAGTGATTCTCCTACCTCAGCCTCCCGAGTAGCTGGGATCACAGTCATGTGCCACCAAGTCCAGCTAATTGTTTTGTATTTTTAGTAGAGACAGGGTTTCGCCATGTTGGCCAGGCCCGTCTTGAACTCCTGACCTCAGGTGATACGCCTGTCTCGGCCTCCCAAAGTGCTGGGATTACAGGTGTGAACTACTGCACCCAGCTGTGACAGCCGTTTGTATCTTCACTTGTGGCTCCTGATCTGTCCAACGTCCAGGAAAAATGAATTTCCATGAACAAATTGAAGGATGGATAAGTGTGAGGGATTTTATTGATGATTAAAGTGGCTCTCAGAGGGAAAGAGAGCTGAAAAGGGGATATGGAGGTAAGTAATCTTCCCCTGAAGTTCAGCTGTTTTTGGCTGGATTCTTCTCCAAAGTTATGCCATTAAGCTGTCCTTCTGAAGTCAAGCTGCTTCTCTCCATTGTCCAGCTGTAGTCGTCCTGTTGCCCAGCTGCTGCTTCTCGCTGCTGGCTGAGTCTGGGGTCTTTATAGGCACAGAATGGGGTGAAGTGGGCATAGGTGGTTTAGAAAAAGACAATATTCAAGCAGGAACATAGGAACAGAAGTTCTCACTTTGGGCCACGGTTTCAGGCTTTTAGGTTTGGGGGTGGGATTTCACTGCGGATCTACCCTTTTCTGCCTAGAATTTCTCTGTGTCATGCCTCTATCATTGTGTTAATAGCATCTACCAATTAGGTGAAACAATGATACTCATTTGCCTTTCTCAGTTGTCCTAATTCAAAATGAGCTATAGCTGTGCTCCAATTCATTCTTGTGTAGCTACTCAAGTGAACACTAAGCTTAGGGTAAATTTCTCTTGGCTTCACCATTTTGAGTAGCCTTTGAGCACTGATGAGATTCTTAAATATCATATTGAAATACATATATGTTCTAAAATCACTTTATGACCTGTGCAACTGGCTTTCTCAAGAGGGGTCTAGAGCTTATATTTTAGACTTTTGTTTCAAACATAGGTTTTTGCATGGAGCTTACATATGATTTTTTTTTTTTTTTATGGTAAACATCTCAAAGTTTCTGACATGTGGCTTCCCAGCATTTTCTAGCTAGTATGGTAATTTTTCTTGTTTGTTTTTTAAGCTCTAATCATAACTACAATACACATCCTGTAACTGCATGTGCTCATGTTATAGGTAATGAGAAGCAAACGGGAATCTCATTTTATCAAGAACATGAGTGGATGAAATTGTCTAGTTCAGCTTAAGTGCTTTAAAGACACAATCCCAGTCTGGAAAATTATGCCAAACCCTGTCTACATAGGATGACACCCAGGTTTTATGGAATCAATTCTGTAATAGATCTTCAAAACTATTTTCAATTGACTTTCCAAAACAAGTTATTTTTCTTCTTTTTCCAATCTGGTAACACCCAACCACATCCTCCATTTTATAAAATATTTTTAGCCTTCTACTACAACCTAGCGGTAAAATATACTTGCTTTTCTCATTTGCAGACAAGCAATCTTTTTATTTATATATGTTTTCTTAAGTTTGTAAAATATGATTTTCTAAATTCTGACTATCTCTAATATTTCCTTCTAACCCTGATAGAGATACAAACATAACATTGTTTTGGTCAGAAATAACATTGACTGTTGAATCAAAATAGCTGAGCATAAAAATCCACAGGCTACTTATGTGATTTTATGAAAAGCACTTAACCTCTCTAAACTTTTGTCTTATATGTAAAATCTACAGATTCAACTAGATAATATCAAAGCTTCATTCAAACACTAACAAATCGTATAGCTTCCCTGTTTCTCATCAATTATTTTTGTATTGGAAGGAATTAAATTAAAAGTGAAAGTTTTTTTACTCAATCACTAAAGAGATATGAAAGATATTTTTAAAATTAAACTTGACAGCATAGGCAGATGGAAACAAAAGAAAGAGGGGTTTTTAGATGAGCGTGCATTTTTAAAAGAGACTTACAAAAGAAAATATTCACAAACATGGACAAATGAAAAGACATACAAATATTTATACGAACTTCAGAAAATAATGGTAAGAAGGACAAAGCAAACAATGAATTGGAATTTGCAAAAAATACTAACAAAAATGGCTAAGTGTGTGTTTGTTTTTATTTGATGATTGAAGAAGTTGGTGTTCCTAGATATTGTTTTATTAACAGATGACTGAGAAAGTAGACCTATGAAAAATAATCTTCAAGCTGGAGGTTTAAATCTTAATAACAAAACAAAAAGGACCTTAAGGCCAGTCGCAGTGTCTCTCACCTATAATCCCAACACTTTGGGAGGCCGATGTGGCTGGATCACCTTAGGTCAGGAATTTGAGACCAGCCTGGCCAACACGGTGAAATCCCATCTCTACTAAAAATACAAAAATTAGGTGGTCTTGGTGGTGGGCACCTGTAATCTCAGCTACTTGAGGGGCTGAGCAGGAGAATCGTTTGAACTCAGGTGGCGGCAGTTGCAGTGAGCCGAGATCGCGCCATTGCACTCCATCCTGGGAGACAGAGCGAAATTACGACTCAGAAAAAAAAAAAAAAAAAAAAAAAAAAGGACCTTAAATAACACAACTACATGCATGGAAATCCAGTGATAAAACAGTTGTAAAAACAAATGGGTAACAAAATAACCTGGCTGGCTCCATACCCCAACAAACTTTCAGTCTTGAAGCTGAGATAAAAACAAAATAAAACATAATGAAACAAAAAACTCCCACTCGCTAACTTGACCTCTGGGCCAGGCCCTGTAATCAATCCATTTTTCAGGATTTCATTTACCCTAGGACAATATTTTGGTGGCTAAATAGAAAGGCCTCCTTATGACTGATTCCATTCTCATCTTTAATCCTTATTCATAAAATCATGGGTTGTGAATACACTGCTGTTACAATGATCTGTCAAGTCAGCAAACACCTATTTGATGTGAATAAAAGTCATAAAACTAAAAATATATATACTTGCCTTTAAAGAAAAAAATATATTATTTCTAGAAACTTCTGATCTTTCCTCATTGTGAATTTACATGAAATGCATAATTAAAGAAGAATATCACAATATTTAGGGTGCCTTAAGTTTCATTCTTGAAGCATCTTTTGTGATTAGGGAATTATTGTTGTACAGTGACATTGCAACTTTAAACAGTGTGTTTTGCCCAGGTTAAAATCTGAATTCACAGTAATAGTCACATGTTCTGTCTTTAACGCTTATTTATTATCTTCTGTCCTTTGTGACATATTTAAATGAACATTGGAATTTCCCAGTTAGATTTCTATTTCATTCACACAAAATATTCTAAATCATTAATAGTAAAGCAGAAACTGATGCATTTTCCATCATACTTAGTTAATATTATTAGTACCCATCCACCTGTGGAGACTTAGAAAAAATACAGGTTTTTCTCTGATTTTTTGGATGAGACAAAGGGGAAATTTGTTACTCCAATTAGTGGCATTTATTGGGTGAAATCGAGGGTAGCTAAACATTTTACAAAATGTGCAGAAAGTCATTCACAAAGAAGAACTGTTTCCCCAATTTCTTTAAAAGTTTTGAAATTTTGAAATTTAACAAATAGGGGAACATAGAACATAGGCATGACTTGTATTTTGAAATAGAAAATGTGAAGAGCTACCATGTTCTTTTAAACCCTCCTGTTCGGAGATCTAATACTGTGTTACATAGCTCTTGAATCTGACTGGGTTGGGCAAATCTTTTGTTCTGAAGCACTTATTCTTTAATGAGCTTGCAAGCAGGAAAAAGATTCAGTTATGCCTTATAAATTGAGGAGGTTGGACCTGCAAGATCTAATATCTCTGTCAATTCTGTGATCCTATGGTGTTAATTTTACATAGCAGTGGTCAGGAGTGAAATTTTATTTTTAACAGAAGAGAGGATAATATTAATAAATGCCTCCTAAAGAGGAAAAGGAAAGACGAGAAAAATTTAAAGGTCATAAAGTAAATATTTAATCTTCTTTTTGGTATGAAGTCATTAATGGTTTTGTTTGTCTTCCTCTATAACCACTATATTATAATTAAATTGTAAGTTCATTGAGAGTAATGTCTATAAATGTTAATTTTTCTCTTCTTCACTACAATCGGTTAGGGCGTTTAGTAAATGTTTGTTAAAATAACTGAACTCTAATTATAAAGTAGTTAACTCAGTATGTTTTTACTTTGAGAGAAAGATCTTTCAAAATATTTCATACAATAACCTTAACAATTTGGAATTACTGCTTCACAAAGAGCATTTTAATAACTTTAACAAGTTTTGTTTTTCTAGTTGGAATGGCATAGCTTCTTTTCAGAAATAACTTTTTAAAAGCTGAAGCCACAGCAGAAACATTATATGTATTCCTTGCCAATAGTTACTTTTACTCTCATGTACTCTGTAGTATTGCAGATATTTTGGATATAAACTCCAATGCTTATTCAAAAAATTATATTAGCAAATTATGAGTTAAAGAAAACAAAAACGATTACCTGGTGCAGAAGGCAGAATGGTCTCTCAAAAATGCCCATGCTTTAATCCATGAATTGAACCTATGAATCTATTACGTTACTTGGCAAAAGAAACTTTGCAGAGGTAATTTTGGTTATAGACCTTAAAATAGGGAGATTTTCCTGAACTACCTAGGTGGCTCCAATCTAATTATGTAAACCCTTAAAATCAGAGCACGTTTTCTGACAGGAGACAGAAGAGGTGGAGCAGAGAAAGTGCAGATTCTAAGAATGAGAACAATTTAATCTTCCATTATTGACTCTCAGATGTGGGGTCCTATTTTTAAGAACTAGAGACAAGCCTGTAGGGGTTAAAGGTGGTACCAATTGGCAGCCAGCAAGAAGATGGTGACCCCTAGATCTCTATCCTATATACACTAGATTCGGCCAACAACCTCAGTTAGCTGGTAAAGCCATTTATCTCCATATCTCCAGAAAGGAACAGGCCAGCTGACACCTTGAGTTTTGCCTTGTGAGACTCTAAGCATGGGACTCAGCTGAGCCACACTGTACCTGGACATCTGACCAAAATAAATAATAAGATAATGCATTCGTATTGTTTTAAGCTGTTAAATTTATGATGGTTTGTTATGACAGAACAGGAAACTGAGGTTCTTGGTGAAGCAATCCCAGATACCTTTTTCTTTTTCTTTTTCTTGGATCAAGGTATAATCTATTGAAAATGTGGTTTAATATCACTTATATGTCCAATATTGTGTTACTTTGAAATTAAAAGTAAAACAATAATTTACCTACATTTTTCATTAGAAGCTCACTGTGTGGCTAGAGAATATAACTATTACACTTTAGTAGGCTTTTCTCCTTAAGTATTAAATATTGTGGTGCTGATTATAAAGTTTGTTTCCTTTTAAGACAGTTGTAAATTTTAAATGAGTTAAGAAATGTAAAATGCTTAGTACAATATCTAATCCATGATAAGTACTTTGGAAGTTTTAGTTATTATTGTAATTATGAGGCAAATATTTGATGATAAAATAGTTATCATTGTAAACTTTATTATTCGTGATGAAGTCTAGCTTAACTCAAGTAGGACCTGAAATGAACACTTAGAAAAATACTGAGAATTCTGCTAAGCAAGTGGGAAGAAAAAAGGGCACTACAGGTTTTAAAAATGCATGTGATAATGTGTGGAGAAATAAGTACCACCATGATGAGTAATTGAAAGCATGCCCAACTGAATAAGGTGACTCCCATAGAATTGGAAACTGACAGTCTCTTACATGGTGGAAACCATGACGGCCTTCACTTCGGTACACCTACTGTGCAAATCTCAACATAGGAAAAGTGTGTATCCACTGTTCTTATCCTATGTCTTATGAGGTTTAACATTTAGCTACTCTGAGATCTAGTATGTAGTAGCTCAGACAAGCTACAGACCTTTTTGGTTGCCTTTGTCTCCTTTGTATTAATCACAAGCAGTATTATTGTCAGCTAGGTCTAGATCATTCTGTGGGTCACAAATGACCTAACTTTCTGTACCTGTCCCACTTCCATTCAACTTTTGGCCAAGATACCTTCTTTTGCAAGGGACAGAAATCCAATTAAATGTAACTAACATAACATCATTTACAAAATCATTGGCTTTTCTTGATTAGAAAGTTCAGAGTTCAGGCACAGGTACATCTAGGTTTTGAAACAATGAACTGATGAATTTGTCTTTCCAATTCATCAGTTCTGCTGTCTTCTACATTTGAACACTGCTGTGTGATTTTTATATTAAGGTTAACTATCTTTCATAGTCTCTAGCATCAGAAATTTTACATTATGTTCAAGCTTATGATCTCAGAAAGGAAGATAATTTTTGATTCATTCCATATTAATCCATGTAAAAAGATTTTGATTTGTTTTTCTAGGGTCGCATGTCTGACACGTGGTCCCACTTTTTTTCCCTCTCCCTCACCATTAGTCCATTATGTCTCATGCTTGGGTCAGTCTAAGTTGTTTATTGAACAAAAATTTGGATTTATTTTCCTTCAAATTATTTTCTCTTCCTCCTATATTATTGTAATACTATTGTATGATTCTCATAATTAGAGGTTTTTAAAAGGGCCCTTCTATTAAGAAGACAGAATTTTAGAAAGATGCGTATGATACAGTTTGGGAGGTAATGATCAGTTTGGAATGTGAATCATAATGCAAGTGAAGAGGAAATACAAAAGAGTAAATATTGCAAGAAAATATACAATGGGAATTAACTTAACAAATGGATTAATGCTTTCTCTGTGTTCTTGATGCAAAGTTTATAATAATGAATGCCTCTGCCTTCAAATTCTGTAGGAAGATAAAATCATTGTGCAAGCAAGCCAGTGAGTATATAAAAAAGATATATAAAGCTAGAAGGGTGGGGTAGTGAGTGTCATTAGTTACAAATATATATTTGTATCAAATTTTTCTTAATCATAAAGGCAAATAATTGGAATTATGTTTTCTACATCTATTTACCTAGGCTGAAATTATGATTGGAAAAATTCAGTTACCTTAACCTGTATTAATTCCTATTCTCAATTATTTGCCTTTTTTGGCCTTTAATTTTAAAGTGAAAAGGTGAATATTAAAAGAGAAAACTTTCTCTCGCTATAATAAAAGGAGTAGGAGGGGCTACATTCAGACCATACCCATTTTCATTTTCTTCAATTACACTCATAGGCATTTTTCTGATTTGCTCTAAAATTCCTGGATATAGTGGGTGTTAAACTACGTTTGCAGAATAGAACCAAATGATTATATCTTCCATTGGCCTAATTCTAATAATAATTTCTGGCATTTGATATATCCCCAAAATGCTATATTTGTGTCCTGCTTCCATGTAAATATCCCAGTTGCAATTAATACCACTTATTGGTATACTGCTGCTGTATTATGTAATGTAGTTCCAGAAACGCATTGCTTAGTTTGCCCTTTAATGTCAGGTAAATCACAGTATTACAGAGAAAATAGCTTAGATCAAAGAAATCCAAAACATTCAAGTCAATTAATTCATGAACTTCTATAGCCAGTGGATGGCAAGTGTCTAATTATTTTAAAATGTGACAGTTGAAGCACAAGGACGCTGGTTTGGAAAGTAGTACGTGTGAAGCATTAGCTGAAAGAAGCACAGGTTTTGATTGAAGCACCAATTTTGGAATACTTTTTAAAACTCCATTCAGCAGTATTAGAAAGATAAATGAACAAATAAATATAAATGAAGGAGAAGTATAAATTAAGAAAAAATCGAATAAAATAGCAGAATTACACTTCACTGTTGTAATATTTTTAGATTCTGTTTTATGTGTATTAGACAAGAAGTTGTATTATTCATCAAAAAGTGAAAGGGACTGAGTTAAAATTAATAAGCCATAATGTTTCTTATTGAGTTCATGCTTTAGAAGTTTAAAGCAATAGCAATTGAATGAACACATTCTATAAATAAAGGAAAAGAGTTATTATTGAAACTCAATATGTTAAGTGCTATTTCAATGCTATAAATTCTCTACTCTGTATTATATAAGGACTTTTAAGATAAAGCTCACATTGCCTTACTGATTCCTCATGTAATCTTAAGTGTCTACTCTCATATGAAATATAATTGCAAATATTGCATGGTTACATTTAGAAGTTGCATCTTTAAAATAAAGATAAATGATATAATTTGTTTTCAAGTGATTACTAATTATATGTAATATCAAAATACCTTCAGTATTTATACTGATAGGTATTCTTTGTGTATATTGCAGGTAAAATTTCAAAACTAGAAACATTGAATCCACTGGGTGAGATGGGAGAAGAAAAGGGTTGATGTGACTTAGGATACTGACCCATGTTAGTGGAGCTGGAGATTTTCAGGACATGATGTTCACATGTGACTGATAATGAGAGAAAGGGAAGCCAGGTAACATGGTCAGACATTACTATCGGGTCAGTATAAAGTGATCTCGGTGAAGTTTCAAATTGAGAATATTGTGATCAATAATGGTCAAACTTGCTACATAAGAGTATTAAAATTGGTTAATATAGATAGGCAGAAGAATGTAATTGTTAGGCTCATGGGCTCTTGAACAAGACTACATAATTTCATATTCTATTAATAAGTTCACCACTTACTAACATATTGAGTATAATCAAAATAATCAACTCCCCTGATTCTTAGTTTTCTTTTCTACAATGATAATGATAACATTGCCTTCCACGAAGTTTCTGAAAAGATCTAGTGACATAATATACATAAAGTCCTGGCTCATATTAAGCACTCAAAAAACATTGGCTTTTTTATTTTTGCTATTATTATTATCATCACTATTATCATCCTCAAAGTTTCTTGCCAAGACATTTGGAGTTCACAAGATTTTTCTCCAGAATAAAAATGTTTATTCTGGTATCATCTCAAATAGAGTAGAAATCTGCAACATAAAAGCACACCACCACATCAACGTTTAACATAACAAACAAGATGTAGAGTTTCATACTTAACCTAACTATTCACATTTCCCATCCTTCTCCCCCATTTCTATAAAATTTTGCAAAGATATTTTTGCTATGAGTGCCTAGACATAGGAAGAAAGAAAAAAATAACATGAGGATATTTAACAGGATATTTATGAAGATGATACACAGTGGCATTAGTTTTATTTTTCCTTTTCTCTACCCCAATCATGCCTCCATATTTCCTAAAAGGTAGAATAGAATTCTTTTCATGTCATTACAGTTTATAGCTGAATCGAGCTGAATATCTGCTGCTAGAGAAAACAAAGCCATTTGACTAGTTAATAATCTAAGTCTGGTATTCTTTCAGGTTCAAGTGTTAAAATCAAAAATTTCCAAAGTTTTTTTTTTTCTCTTTGGTTTTGAAAACCTGACAAGTACCCACAATGGGTCCTGACTAAAGGCCATGGTGGTATTTCAGGAAAGCTTAACATTTCACATGATTTTTTAATTTTTGAGAACTTTAAAAAAATTGTTTAAACAGGCTGCATACACTTTACTGTGAAAGGCATTAAGTTGCAGTTTGAACATCCTTAATTTAAAACTTGAATACCTTATTGTGGTTTTGATTTGCATTTCTCTGAGGGCGAGTGATGATGAACATTTTTTCATGTTTCAGTTGGCTGCATAAATAATCTTCTTTTGAAAAGTGTCTGTTCATATCCTTGGAAAACCACAATGAGATACCATCTCACACCAGTTAGAACGGCAATCATTAAAAAGTCAGGAAACAACAGGTGCTGGAGAGGATGTGGAGAAATAGGAACACTTTTACACTGTTGGTGGGACTGTAAACTAGTTCAACCATTGTGGAAGACAGTGTGGCGATTCCTCAAGGATCTAGAACTAGAAATACCATTTGACCCAGCCATCCAATTATTGGGTATATACCCAAAGGATTATAAATCATGCTGGTATAAAGACACATGCACACATACGTTTATTGTGGCACTATTCACAGTAGCAAAGACTTGGAACCAACCCAAATATCCATCAATGATAGACTGTATTAAGAAAATGTGGCACATATACACCATGGAATACTATGCAGCCATAAAAAAGGGTGAGTTCATGTCCTTTGTAGGGACATGGATGAAGCTAGAAACCATCATTCTTAGCAAACTATCACAATAACAGAAAACCAAACACCACGTATTCTCATTCATAGGTGGAAATTGAACAATAAGAACACTTGGACACAGGAAGAGGAACATCACACACCGGGGCCTGTCATGGGGCGGGGGGAGGGGGGAGGGATAGCATTAGGCGATATACCTAATGTAAATGACGAGTTAATTGGTGCAGCACACCAACATGGCACATGTATACGTATGTAACAAACCTGTATGCTATGCACATGTACCCTAGAACTTAAAATGTAATAAATAAATAAATAAATAAATAAATAAATAAATACTTGAGTACCAACACCCAGTTCCATATTCTTTCAATTTTGTTTGAAAAAAATGACTGTAAGAACAAACTGAAACAGAGATTAATCCTACATGTGTTTATGTTTTATGGATAAATCTCCTTTTTGATGGATCTTTTAATAGGAAAATCTCCTCTATAAACCTAATTGTTTGAACACAAAATGTAAGACCATTTACCTTGTTTCAGGTAGTTTATACTAATACAACTTATTTATTAATATTCTCAAGGTTCTTAGCATTTTCTTTCTTCTATTTTTATTGGCAATGCCAATGTAGTGACTTAAAAAAAAAAACAACATTATTTACTATTTTTTTCTGCCACACAAAGAAGCTTAAAATTAACTATACAAGGGATTCTTCACGTTTTAAAAAATCTCTTAATTAAGGTTATTTTAGTGCTCCACCCATTGATTTTGTCTAACCTTGTCTTCTATGTAATTTTAATACCTGTGAAGATATTGAAATGAATCTTTCTTCCTGAAAATGTAATAAAATGCACATGCACAAACACATATTATTTTTTAAATAGTAAACGTCAAAATCAAAATAAAATTAAGAATTGCTCTGAAGTCTATAGTGACAAAAAAAGTTTATATTATAAACTGAAGAGTTTAAATCTTTAATCCATTTTATGTTAATTGTATATGGTGAAAGGTAGGTGTTTAGCTTCAATGTTCTGCATAAAGGTAGCCAGTTATCTCAGCATCATGTATTAAATATAGAGTCCTTTCCCAATTGCTTGTTTTTGTCAGCCTTCAGGAAGATCAGATGGTTGTAGGTGTGCAGCTTTGTTTCTGAGTTTTCTATGCTATTCCATTGGTCTATGTGGCTGTTTTTGTACCAACTCCAAGCTGTTTTGGTTACTGTGACTTTATAGTATAGTTTGAAGTCAGACAGTGTGATGCCTCAGGCTTTGTTCTTTTTGCTTAGGGTCATTTTGACTATTCGGGATCTTTTTAGGTTCCATATAAATTGTAGAAAAGTTTTTTTTTTTTTTTTCCTAATTCTGTGAAGAGTGACACTGGGAGTTTGATAGAAATAGCTTTGAATCTGTAAATTGCTTTGGGCAGTACAGCCATTTTAATGATATTGATTCTTTCAATCCATGAGCATGGAATGCTTTTCTATTAATTTGTGTCATCTCTGAATTCCTTCAGCAGTGTTTTGTAATTCTCCTTACAGAGATCTTTCACCTCCTTAGTTAGCTGTATTCCTAGGTATATCATTTTCTCTGTGACTATTGTAAGTGGAATTGTGTTCTTGATTTCACTCCTAGCCTGGACGTTGTTGGTATATAGAAATGCTACTGATTTTTGTACATTGATTTTGTATCCTGAAAATTTACTAAAGTTGTTTATCAATTCTAGGAGCATTTTGGCAGAGCCTTTAGTATAGAATTATGTTATCAGTGAAGAGAGACAGTTTGACTCATTTTCCTACTCAGATGCCTTTGTTTATTTCTCTTGCCTGATTCCTCTGGCCAGGACTTCCAGTACTATGTTCAATAGGAATGGTGAGAGGGCACCAGTCCTATTCAACATAGTGTTGGAAGTTCTGGCCAGGGCAATCAGGCAGGAGAAAGAAATAAAGGGTATTTAATTAGGAAAACAGGAAGTCAAATTGTCCCTGTTTGCAGATGACATGATTGTATATTTAGAAAACCCCATCGTCTCAGCCCAAAATCTCCTTAAGCTAATAAGCAACTTCAGCAAAGTTTTAGGATACAAAATCAATGTGCAAAAATCACAAGTATTCTTATACACCAATAACAGACAAACAGAGAGTCAAATCAAGAGTGAACTCCCATTTACAATTCCTTCAAAGAGAATAAAATACCTAGGAATCCAGCTTACAAGGGATGTGAAGGACATCTTCAAGGAGAACTACAAACCACTGCTCAACGAAATGAAAGAGGACACAAACGAATGGAAGAAAATTCCATGCTTATGGATAGGAAGAATCGATATTATGAAAATGGCCATGCTGCCCAAGGTAATTTATAGATTCAACGCCATCCCCATCAAGCTACCAATGACTTTCTTTGCAGAATTGGAAAAAAAAAAACTACTTTAAAGTTAATATCGAACCAAAAAAGAGTCCGCATTGCCAAGACAATCTTAAGCCACAAGAATAAAGCTGGAAGCATCACGCTACCTGACTTAAAACTATACTACAAGGCTACAGTAACCAAAACAGCATGGTACTGGTACCAAAACAGAGATATAGACCAATGGAACAGAACACAGTCATCAGAAATAATACCACACATTTACAACCATCTGATCTTTGACAAACCTGACAGAAACAAGAAATAGGGAAAGGATTCCCTATTTAACAAATGGTGCTGGGAAAACTGGCTACCCATATGTAGAAAGCTGAAAATGGATCCCTTCCTTACACCTTATACAAAAATTAATTCAAGATGGATTAAAGACTTAAATGTTAGACCTAAAACATTTAGACCTAAACATAAAAACCCTAGAAGAAAACCCAGGCAATGCCATTCAGGCCATAGCCATGGGCAAGGACTTCATGTCCAAAACACCAAAAGCAATAGCAACAAAAGCCAAAAATGAGAAATGGGATCTAATGAAACTAAAGAGCTTCTGCAGAGCAAAAGAAACTACCATCAGAGTGAACAGGAAACCTACAGAATGAGAGAAAATTTTTGCAATCTACTCATCTGACAAAGGGCTAATATCCAGAATTGACAAAGAACTCAAACAAATTTACCAGAAAGAAAACAAATAACCCCATCAAAAAGTGGGTGAAGGATATGAACCGACACTTCTCAAAAGAAGACATTTATGCAGCCAACAGACACCAAGAAAAAATGTTCATCATCACTGGCCATCAGAGAAATGCAAATCAAAACCACAATGAGATACCATTTCACATCAGTTAGAAGGGTGATCATTAAAATGTCAGGAAACAACAGGTGCTGGAGAGGATGTGGAGAAATAGGAACACTTTTACACTGTTGGTGGGACTGCAAACTGGTTCAACCATTATGGAAGACAGTGTGGTGATTCTTCAAGGATCTAGAACTAGAAATACCATTTGACCTAGCCATCCCATTACTGGGTATATACCCAAAGGATTATAAGTCATGCTGCTATAAAGCATGTATGTTTATTGTGGCACTATTAACAATAGCAAAGACTTGGAACCAACCCAAATGCCCATCAATGACAGACTGGATTAAGACAATGTGGCACATACACACCATGGAATACTATGCAGCTGTGAAAAGTGATGAGTTCATGTCCTTTGTAGGGACATGGACGCAGCTGGAAACCATCGTTCTCAGCAAACTATTGCAAGGACAAAAAAAACCAAACACCGCATATTCTCATTCATAGGTGGGAATTGAACAATGAGAACACTTGGACACAGGAAGGGAAACATCACACACTGGGGCCTGTTGTGGGGTGGGGGAAGCAGGGAGGGATAGTATTAGGAGATATACCTAATGTAAATGACGAGTTAATGGGTGCAGCACACCAACATGGCAAATGTGTATATATGTAACAAACTTGCACGTTGTGCACATGTACCCTAGAACTTAAAGTATAATAATAATAATAATAATAATAATAATAATGGAATTTTGAGAGTGAGCATCCTTGTCTTTTTCCTTTTCTCAAGGAGAATGGTTCAAACTTTGGCTCATACAGTATGACATCGGTTGTCAGTTTGTCATAGTTGGTTCTTATTGTTTTGAAGTGTGTTCCTTCAATGCTCAGTCTGTTGAGGGTTTTATCATGAAGGAATGTTGAATTTTATTGAAAACTGTATCTACATCTATTGAGATGGTCATATGGTTTTTGCTTTTGCTTTGTTTATGTGGTGAATCACATCTATTGATTTCCATATGTTGAACCCACCTTGCCTCCCAGGACTAAAGTCTACTTGGTGGGGCTCTATTAACTTAATGTGCTGCTGGGCTCTATTTGCTAGTATTTTGTCTTGACATCAACCTTGGCAAATAATTTTTGACTAAGTCCCCAAAAGCAATTGCAACATAAAGAAAAATAAACAAGTGAGATGTAATTATACGAAAGAGCTTTTACAAAACAAAACAAAGTATCAACAGACCAAATAGAAAACCTATAGAATGAGAGAAGGTGATCGTAAATTATGCATCCAACAAAGGTCTAATATCCAGAATACATAGGGAACTTAAATCAACAAGCAAAATAGACAACGCCATTAAAAACGAGCAAAGAATATGAACAGACACTTCTCAAAAACAGACCTACAAGCAGCCAACAAATATATGAAAAAAATGCTTAGCATCACTAATCATCAGAGAAATGCAAATTAAAAGTACAATGAGGTATTGTCTCATACCAGTCACAATGGCTATTATTAAAATGTAAAAAAACAAACAGATTTTGGTCAGGCTGTGGAGAAAAGGGAATGCTTTGGTGGGAATGTAGATTAATCCAGCCATTGTTGAAAACAATCTGGAGATTTCTCAAAGAACTTAAAACAGAGCTACCGTTGGATCCAGCAGCCCCAATACTGGGTATATGCCCAAAAGAAAATAATGTTTTCTATTAAAAAGATACATGCATTCTTATATTTATCATGATGCTATTCACAATAGCAAAGACATGGAATCAACCCAGGTGCCCATCAACAGTGGATTGGATGAAAAAAAAAGTGGAACATAGATACTATGGGATACTACACAGCAATAAAAAAACAACGGAATCATGTCCTCTGCAATAACATGCATGGAGCTGGAGGTCATAATCCTAACCAAATTAACACAGAAACAGAAAAATTCTGCATGTTCTCACTTTTAAGTGGGAGCTAAACACTGGGCACATATGAGCATAAATGTAGGGAACAATAGATGCTGTGGACTACTAAAAGGTGGAGCAAGGGGGATGCATTAAAAAACTACCTATTGGGGCCGGGCACAGTGGCTCACTCCTGTAATCCCAGCACTTTGGGAGGCCAAGGAGGACGGATTACAAGGTCGGGAGATCGAGACCATCCTGGCTAACACGGTGAAACTCCGTCTACTAAAAATAAAAAAAAAATTGCCGGGCGTGATGGCAGGTGCCTGTAGTCCTACCTACTCAGGAGCTGAGGCAGGAGGATGGCATGAACCCGAGAGCCGAGATCACACCACTGCACTCCAGCCTGGGTGACAGAGCGAGTCTCCGTCTCAAAGGAAAACAAACAAACAAACAAAAACTAAACAAAAACAAACTACCTATTGGGTGCTATGCTCACTACCAGGATGTTGAGATCTATACTTCAAACCCCAGTATCATTCAATGTTCTCATGTTACAAATTTGCACATCTATCCCGTATCTAAAAATTAAAAATAAATTAATAAGCTGAAAGGTTATAACAATGAAGGACACAGGGATACCTCCTACACATGCATATGCTCACACATCTACAGGCTTGCATGACACACATCTTCAGACTTGCATGACACAGATGGATACAACAAATCTTGAGTGTCTTTCTATGTGATAGCAAGACAAATGCTGGTAACTGCAGCATGCATTTGCATAATTCCCGTTTCACTTACAACCCTAACCTAGTCTTAAGATCACTGTTGGATTCAAGTGATAAAGAAATTCCACTCATATTACATGGACCAGAAGTGTACATTGAGAGGTTTTCAGGGACACTTCATATATCATAGAACTTTGTGAACTGAACAGCCAGAGGACTTCCTATTCACCTTAACTCAGATGTGTATGACACACCCTAAAATTGAGCAGTGTCCTAGCTTCTGTGATTTCCCGAGAGTGCTCTGTTCAGATCAAAAATTCTTGTCCAGTCATGGACTTTTCACCACAGTGTCTTATAATAACAATATTAGTAATTTTATTTAGCAACATCTGAGGGCATTGACAATTTCTTTCTCATGAATAGGAGATAGAAAAAAATTGTATACAATTCAACACAACACAATGGTGGGAAACATTTCTTGGAACATTACACCATCAGTTTAGCTGCTGAAGAGTATTTCATAGAAGAAAGTAGTGACTGGTATTTCAGAGCTCATCTGTTACATCCCCCACAATTTTTAGATGGAGAAACAGAATCCTGAAAGGATAAATCTTGGCCAAGCTTCCAGTTAATTTGATTTACATTACAAATGTTAGTTAAAAGAGAAGAATGGAAAAAAAAAAAAAAGGATATTAAGGGTTCATGTCTTGGGGAAAGGGAAAGATCTTAGGCAAACAACTTCCTCAAGTATATTAATAATATTATAAGAAGCATAGTTAAAATGGGTGTTGTATTAATTACATCTGTTCTTAAATTGTTAGAATCATCCACAGAGCACCAATAGCAGTACCTCCACTAGCTACTAAAGCTCCATCAAAATGGCAGTTCTTTTATGCAGATATTAAATAGAAAATTGAGCTAACAATAATTTTTTTGCACTGTGTTTAGGGAAGATAATTTAACAAAGGAAAAGTGTCCATTAGAATATATAATACAGTGTGACACTTGGTAATTGTTAATTCTACTCTGTGGTAGAGGATGTTTGTTTTTTATCCCAATTTTGATGTGATATCCTAGAGATAGAAAAGCTACATGAATGCCATATTTTGGAAAAGAAATATGCATTTTTTATACCCAACTTAATACCCAATAAAATATTTAGTTAAAATAATTTCCTTTGATAGGTTCTTTCACTGAAGGCTTTTTGCATGGTACATTAAATAGATTTTTTATATTTGTTATTCAAACATATCTATATGATTGTGTGCGGTTTACAAATTGAGCAGTTCTAGTGTGGTAGGTAATTGCAATGGAGTAAAACTAAGATTCAGATATGTCTAGTTTAGTGAGTTATTCCAATAAGCAGTCCTAGTTATCTATCCACATCTAGTGCTTCAAAACAAGTGTTCAATTAGAGGATGTTCATATTCTGGCACCAGAGAAAATTCAGGAAACTAGAGGGACATTGTGATGTTGCTTCCCGAATGATATTTAATCACCTAACTGTATCCCTTTACATAGTCTTCAGACTGAAGCTGAAGGACCTAGTTCCACTATTTTCCCATGAAGGGGATAGAAATCTGTAGCTATCTAGAGGCTCTGCTTTCAGATGATCTCATGGATAACAGACACCAGTAAGGTGAACAGAAGTGAAAGAACGTATAGGGACTGTTTATGCATAGTAGCAACTTGAGACTCTCAGAAATGAAAAAAATTAAGAGAAAAAATCTAAAATATTTTTATGTAGGTGTGCACAAAGTTCTAGGAATATTTGAGTTATTTCTTTCTAATGTGATTTTATTTTTATGCAGAGGTTGGTAAGACTTGGAAACTGTAAAATTATGCATCCTTTAAAACAACAATTAATATATGCTAATGACTCTTTAGACATTCATTTTGAGAAGTTTAACAATACTTTGTACTAAAAAAATTCACATTGTTCTATGACGTTGCTTTAATATGAGTTCACTGGGTGACGCCTTCTGATTACTGAGTCTCTAATACCTGTGTTTTGTTTTGTTTCTGTCTCAATTTGCACTGTTTGTGATCTTTGATAGCCCAAGGTAAATAGAACTGTTCAGTTACCCACGGTTAATGAATTTGTAAAACAGGAAATTGGTGAAACGCTTACTATTTACCAGACACTATGCTAGAAAGTAGAAATTTAATAATAAAGAAAGAATGACATTTTTCCTCTCCTTTACAGTTTGGCTGGGAAGAAAAACACTGAAGTAGTAACTTCAAATATGATGAATTTGACAAACAGGACGTACTTGATGCTACAGAGGAACATAAAAGGGGAAGGTAATCTAGATTAGAGTTTCAAAAAGTCATTTCTCTCTAAGTGAAAACAAAGACAGACCTGTAAATTGGAAGAGTGAGCTGGATTAAAAGCGGTATTTAAGGCATAGGGAACAGCATGTCAGGACCTGATGCAAGAATAAGGCATATTATTCAAGATGCAGTTAGAAATCAGTGCAGTTAGACCACACAATGCAAATGGAAGATATACGAAAATGAAGCTATGAAAAAAGGCATATAATAAATTATGAGGTTGTCTACAATAAAAAAATTGCTTAGATTCTATTACAGCCTTAATAGAAGCAATGTAAGCAAGAGAATTAATTTATAGATTTTCTTTTATAACGATCTAACAGACGCAAATTAAATAATCTCAATTTAATGATTTAATAATGTATAAAAAGCCACAATATTTAAACCAGATTAACTAATATTAACTTTAACATTTGAAACCTCATTGATTGTGTAGCTGGTAAAAGGGAACATAAATTTTGGCAGGTATTTGGTAAATTCTAATTATTTTAATATTTAAATTTTAAATATATTTAATATTTAATATTTAAATATTATATCTTCCCTCTGCCATGGTAAACACTCCAAGAGCCAGGTTCTTACTGGCTTTGGTAAGTCACCAGCAGGGCAGAAGCAGGAGCTTGGTGACCTAGTTACTTTCTTGCTTCTCATTCCCATTTGTTCTTTGTATGGATGTCCTGTCTACTGCAGAAACAGGGAACGGGAGAGGAATAAGAGAAAAATGTCAAAGACAGATAAGAAAAACACATTGATTGCAAATTTTCAGATCTCTCCTTTGTTGATTTTTTTCATCTACCTCTGCCTTGCCTTTGGCTTTCAGAGTGCTGTTGGCATCCAAAATGCTATCTTTCTCTCTGGATATGTTTTATGATTTTCAGGCTGTCTCACAACACAGCTCCCTGTACTGTTCTCTGATTTGAGTGAGCTTAGCAAAGTGAAATGCTCTTTGTACCACATTTTTACAACTTTTCTACTATCCCATACCCTCTTCTTGCAGATACTTTGTGCAAGCTCACCTCTTCTGCTCATCTGAGAAACATGTCTGCCCTTGCTACAACAGGAGGTGGAAATCACAGTTGCTGCACTCTCAGTGTCACTGTCTCTTCTTTATTTTACATGCCCATATTGCAACATCCATCAGTGGTATGAAGACTTATCAGAATTCAATGGGGCTTTCTGAGTTTAGGAGTAAAGTGGCGAGGAAGTGGGAACACTTGACTTCACCTACCCACTCCTGAAAGGGAGGGAAAAAGTATTCATGCTGCATAAAATGCTCTTCTCAATAGAAGAGTTCTTGCTATTTTGTTATCCTGCTCTCCCTTACTGAAAAAATCAACAAACTAATACATTTTAGCAGGAAAGCTGATATGGAGCATCTGGCTCTGGCACCAGAAATTAGACCATATGAAGCATGGTGTTTTACTTTGCAATGTTGAATTATTTTCAAAATATAGCTACACATTCTACATATTCTTCTGATAGGAATAGTAGAAAAGGTGTCTTAGTAACATTCTAGCAAATAGTCCTCTCATTAGAGTGAGAAGGTGAAAATAGAAAATGCAGTGAGACCTGTAGGGAGGCTATGGAAATAATTCAGGGCGGGGTGGGGGGAAAATGCAACTTCAAATAGAATCATAGCATTAAAAACAGAAAGAAGTGGATAGATTCAGTAAAAAAGAGAAAATTAACAGTGCTGGTGATTTATGTAAAGAGTGAGAGAGAGGAAGAATTAAACTCTCAGATGTTATTTGATAAACAGGGTGAGTGAATGAGTAGATGCTGATTTGATGGCAAAATATTTAAAAATGTGAAGTCATCAGGACTTGGAGTCTGATTAGAAATGTAAATTAAGGGAAAGAAATTGGGAAGTGGTGATTATGAATTACCCTTTAAGAAAAGTACATGAGGAAGGAAGATGAAAATGAGTTGAAAGTTTATGGTGAATAAAGGCTTGTTTTAGGTTTGGAGAGAACCAAGAGGAGAGTGGAGCCAGTAGCAAGGAACTAGTTGATGGTACAAAAGAGCTAGACAGTAATGGATGGTCAAAGATCAGTTCATGGTGATAGCTGACAGAATTGTCCTTGAACAGGTTTTGGTCTTAGAAAAAGAGTGTATGATTAGGTATGTTTTCAGATAAATAAGTGGACATGGAAATAGGAAAGAGGAAAGCAAAAATATGAAAGGCACTAAGCTTGACTTAATTATCTCCATGCAATAGGAAACAAGATCTGACTGAGTGGCAGTTACTTGTCTCTTAGTTTAGTAGTGAACACATATTTGTGCAATTATTCACTAATTTATTGGGCAGTATCTATGGCAATACAGTATGTTAAGAACTATCTTAGAAAGAATGGATACAACTTTCAACAGGATACAACAGACCTCTGATCTCAAGCAATCCAATTTTTTTTTTTTTTTTTGGCAGTATTTGCAAAGTCATGCTCCATAAGCAGCTACAGTCTAGTGTTTAGGAACACAGAATTTGGAATGGAATACCTGGTTGTATTAGTCTGTTTTCACGAGACTGATAAAGACCTAACCAAAACTGAGCAATTTACAAACAAAGAGGTTTAATTGGACTTACAGTTCCACGGGGCTGGGAAAGCCTCACAATCGTGGTGGAAGGCAATGAAGAACAAGTCCCATCTTACATGGATGGCAGCAGGCAAAGAGAAAACGAGAAAGATGCAAAAGTGGAAAATTTCCCCTGATAAAACCATTAGATATTGTGAGACTTATTCACTACCACCAGAACAGTACGGGGGAAACTGCCCCAGTGATTCAATTATCTCCCACTGGGTCTCTCCCACAACACTGGGAATTATGGGAGTACAATTCAAGATGAGATTTGTGTGGGGACACAGAGCCAAACCATATCACTGGTTTTGAACTTTAGCTTTAGTGCTTATGAAATTGAGAATTTACAAACTTTCTCTCTCTTTTTCAGAGTATTTTCTTAAATCTAAGAAATGGTGTCTTGGGAGGCCGAGACGGGTGGATCACGAGGTCAGGAGATCGAGACCATCCTGGTCTACACGGTGAAACCCCGTCTCTACTAAAAATACAAAAAACTAGCCGGGCAAGGTGGCGGGCGCCCGTAGTCCCAGCTACTCGGGAGGCTGAGGCAGGAGAATGGCGTAAACCCGGGAGGCGGAGCTTGCAGTGAGCTGAGATCTGGCCACTGCACTCCAGTCCGGGCGACAGAGCAAGACTCCACCTCAAAAAAAAAAAAAAAAAAAAAAGAAATGGTGTCTTTTTAAATGTATAAAACTGAGTTTTGTTAACTGAGATTACTTATATTAACAGCCCTCTTTATTATTAATTAGTATTATTATAGCATAAACTTCATGAGGACAGCATTCATATTTCTTACAGATCTCTCTGTTTCTTCTCCCTGGAATATAGTTTGACACACAGTAATTGTTAAAAATATTTGTTAAATAAATATTAACAATAAATTAATAAAGCAATTTATCTTTCAATAAGGTTGTACCACTTGAACTAAACAAGATTAGTGTCATGCCTACCACACTTCACAGAGTATCTAAAATCTCTATGTATATTACACAACCTGTGTCATATATTGTAGCTCTTGACACTAATGTTCTGATAAAGGATAACTTTGGAAATCACTGGTAAAGTGTGTGATAAATAACATGTTTACTGATAAAATAGTTACCATTCTTTTGTTTGGGACTATAAAAGAAATCTAAAAAGAAAACATTCAAAAATATATTTTAAAATAATTATACTTAAAATCTATGTAAGTACTTATGGAAGCTTTCCTTATACAATTTAGTGAAGAATATGTTTGCTATTAAGTATATATAATAGTTAACTATAGGAGTATACTTTTATTGAAGACAACTTATTTAATAAAGTAAAATTAGAGATATTTGTCAAAAACAGCAAGATAGAGGTTGATACGGTTTGGTTCTGTGTCCCTGCCCAAATCTCGTGTTGAATTGTAATTCCCAGTGTTGGAGGAGGGGCCTAGTGGGAGGTGACTGGATCATGGAGGTGGACTTACCCCTTGCTGTTCTCTTTCCCCTTGCTGTTCCCTTGTGACAGTGAGAGAGTGCTTATGAAATCTGGTTGTTTAAAAGTTTACTCCCCATTCTCTCTCTCTTCCTCCCGCTCCAGCCATGTCAGACATGCTGGGTTCCCCTTTGCATTCTGCCATGATTGTAAGTTTGCTGAGGTCTCCTCAGCCTGTGGAACTGTGAGTGAATTAAACCTCTTTTCTGTACACATTGACCAGTTTCAAGTAGTTTCTTATAGCAATGTGAGAATAAACTAATACAGAAATCAAGATGGAAGTCAAAATACTGTAAAACATATATGTTAATATAATGAAAAAAAGCACCTTTAATATTCTACTTTAATCAAAAAATCTAAGTAAGTTATTCAGTGATTTATTTTAAAATGCAAAGCAAATGTGAGTTTAATGAGTTTAATACTTTGAAGAGCTAAATTCTTGAGCTCTATGATACTGAAAAGAATAAAAGTCTGAGAAATGTCCTAAGAGCTAAATACATTTTAAACTAAGAATGGAGAAGAAAGTTAGATTATGGTAAGAGACAGACAGAGAAAGAAAGAGATGATTTTAATGTTGACAGGCTTTATATATCCTGAATATAGGAACTATATTAGGCTTTCAGAGCTATTAGAAAAATTGGACGGGGAACAGGCTTTGGAAAATTATATCTTAGCATGTGTAAGTGCAGCAGTTTTTTCCTTATAATTCTACAAAGAAGAAAAATAGTTGGGAGGTAGCAGGGATTATAGATTAATTTAGAAAGCATTTGTGGGAGGAATTTTAGGAGACTTAAAACAGTTGTGTTATTTTCTGAGACAGAAACTCAAATATTAGACATTAAGTATTCTGGATTGGTGAGGAAAGGTTTAGAGGTTCAGCAATTAGCTTTCTATTCTGAAACAGTATTGTATTCCTTAAGTTAGTAATTTTCTTAATAATTAATGACTACTGAAGGTTGTCAGACTCATTCTTTTGGGATGACAAAATTTTCCTATGTACAAATAAATAAGTTTCTGAATGTGAAACATTTCATGCATCACTGAATGGCATTTTATCATCCACCCAATTAGTACATTGAATGGAGAACAAGCTTATTTAAACCACATACTTATTAAATATCCAGTAAAGGACCAAAACAAGGATATTCTCATTCTTCTGTTTTCTGTACAAGCACTGGTGCCATCTGGGCAGATTTATCGCAGGAGCCATAGTATCTTTCTTCTTCCCATCAATTTTCTCTCTTCTGTTGCAGGAAGAAAATTCCACAAAAAAAAGAAAGGAAATATCTTTTCTTTTAGTCTATTTAAAAGAGATGAGGAATAAAATATCATGGGAAAATCGGAAAAGGTTGGATTTGCACAATTTTTGCCAAATTGAAACAAATTAACTGAGTGTAGCTAGAAATCATATGTTAACCTGTTTTAATTAATAAATTGATAAACCCCATAATTGTGTTGATAAAATAACAGCTACTACTAATAATAGTAATAATAAAGCAATAGATAAAAATTTCCTAGGCACTAACTGGATTATTTGCTTCTCTTAAATTACTTCATTTAATTCTCACGACAATCATGAAAGGGATGTTTTATTAGTGTTCACTGGAAAAATGAGCAAACTAAGATTCAGAAACGTGAAATAATATATTAAAAGTCATACATGTGATAAGAGGCAAACCTGGGAAGAAATCAGACTAATCCTCAAGTTTGTGTTCTCAAACTTTATACTGTAAAAGGCATTCTAATTCCAGTTTTGCAAAAAAAAAAAAAAAAAAAAAAAAAAAAAAAAAAAAAAAAGCAATGTGGCTCATATATTTAAGAGGTTGTTTGAGTTTTTGTTGTTTTATTATTTGATCTTGAGAAATCAACACTATTATCTAGCTATATAAGTAGCTAGGAATGCATATATACATTTCTAAGTAAAACTGATGTTTTAACTCTAAGGCTGTTTGCTTGCTCAAGATCTAGCATTTACTTTTTAGTTTTAAATCCTGAGGTCTGTTCTTTAGCATTTTCAACCTTTTTCCCTCTGGGATGTTTCCTACACTGTATTAGCTCAAGCGTCTGCGATATCTCTGAGAAGTTTTGTGTATGGTGACCAGCTGTCTTCTGTCCTTCAAAATGCCCCACCAATTCAGCCAAGAGAAGGTGAGTTCGTACAGAAGTATACAAGTTAAGGGGAAAAGACCCTTTTAAATATATATGTCCTCTTTTCCTCAGTCCTTGAACAAGCTCTCCTTTCCCAAATCCTACCCATGTTTCACAAAACAACAGAGGAAATTTCAATTTGCTTAGTTTTAAAAACTGTACAGCCAGTTCCTGACTTACAAGACTTCAACTTATAATTTTTCAATTTTGCAATGATGTGAGAGCTATAGGCACCAGTAAAAACCGTGCTTTGTTCTGTTTTTCACTTTCAGCACAGTATTCAATATATTACGTGAGTTACTCAACATTTTATTATAAGATAGGCTCTGTGTTAGATGATTTTGCCTAACTGTAGGATAATGCAAGTGTTTCTGAACACATTTAAGCTAGGCTAGGCTAAGCTATGATGTTTTGTAGGTATATTAAGTACATTTTCGGCTATATATATATATATATATTTTTTTTTTAGACAAAGTCTGGGTCTGTTGCCCAGGCTGGAGTACAGTGGCACAATCTCGGCTCACTGCAAGCTCCGCCTCCCCGGTTGACGCCATTCTCCTGCTTCAGCGTCTCAAGTAGGTGGGACTGCAGGCGCCCGCCACCATGCAGGGCTAATTTTTTTTGTATTTTTAGTAGAGACGGAGTTTCACCGTGTTATCCAGGATGGTCTCCATCTCCTGACCCTGTGATACGCCCACCTCGGCCTCCCAAAGTTCTGGAATTACAGGTATGAGCCACCGCGCCCGGCCGGTGTTTTCAACTCATGACGAATTTGTCGAATGTAACCCCACCATAAGTCAAGTTGCATCATACGTTCATAAAGATAGACTTTGCACTTGAACACCCACTTCTCCACAGGAAAATCACACTTTCTATAATTGTTTTATTATTGTTTTGTTACATATGATTGAAAATGTCTCCAAAATAATCTTTCTTAAATAAAAGAATACACATTTCTTCTTCGAAATTAGCGCAACTGGAATATATATATTTTTCAGTTTTAGAATAATGGTTTTGTCCCTGCTTTATCTGTATAAGGCTTTACAAATTCAGAATTACTTCGCTCTACTAAAACATCAACACATTTTTAATGATTAGAAATGTATACATCTCATTAGATTTGTTCTAAAATGTTTAATTTTTATTAGGTTGAAATGTAAAGCAGATATCCAGTTCAACATTAGAATCTTGTCAACCCTAAACAGATACAGTTCCAAAGCAAAACCTCTACATGTTCCTACCAAAAAGCAAGGAAACAAACAAACAAACTCAAACCTGCAGGTCCACACAAGGAGGAGAGATTTTTCTATTTATCTGATCTTCATCATGAAATGTCACCCTCTGTCCCATAAGAACAATGTCAGCACAAGATGCCAGTTACATTCTTACACTGAAGACAGCACACTATTTTTCTTTCCAGTCTACTCATTTCTGTGATAGAAATGCTGCTAACATTTTAAACCCTCGATATTTTTCACACATGATGAGTCTGTGACCAGGTGGGCTGAAGACAGTATCTTATATGAAATTAATAATGTGGAAGACAACTGAGACAACTGAGAAAACTGTGGCATAGTTTAGTTTAGTAAAAGAATGTATGCCATGATAAACAATGTTTCCTCTCATTTATCAGTAAATAATGTTATGATGCCTATGTTGAACTATAAATTGATTGGGGCAGAAAGTCAAAAATACATCCTTTTATTCAGAAATATCTTTGTTAAACCATTATTTGTCATTCCGTATTCATGATCTATATTTACTCAGCATTGTGTATCTCTCAAATTCAATGCTCAGAGGGCTTAGGTAAATTTCTCACTTAACCAAAACCAAAACCAAACCAAACCAAACAAACAAACAAAAAAAACAGTAGAGTACAGGCTATAGTCAAGACAGGGTTAAACTACTCCAATATCCACATTTGTACCATCCCATCAGCTACCTTGATAATAGTCATTGCTTTTTGATTACTTAATATCAACTAGGAACAGAGTCTGAGTACTTTACACACACCTCTTTATGTTAATGATGCAAAGCCAGTATTATTTTTTATTAATGAGGAGATTAACGCACAGCATGCCTATTTTATTTGTCAGTAGTATGTTATATTCTATTGTTTTTTTCTAATTTCTATTTTTATTTTAGTTCATGGGTGCGTGCTTGTTAACTGGGTATATTGCGGGATGCTGAGATTTGGGATACAGTTGATCCTGTTACCCAGGTAGTGAGCATAGTCTCCAACAGTTAGTTTCTCAACCCTTCCCGTTTATCTCTCTCCCCTCTAGTATTTCTCATCTTTATGTCCATGTGTTTCCAATGTTTAGCTCCCACATATAAGTGAGAACATGCAGTATGGTGTTCGGTTCCTGTGTTAATTCACTTAGGATAATTTTTCTCTAGCTTCATCCAAGTTGCTGCAAAGGACAGGAGTTTATTGTTTATTATGGCTGCATAGTATTCCATAATATATATGTACCACGTTTTCTTTATCCAGTGAACCATTGATGACGACATAGGTTGATTACATGTCTTTGCTATTGTGAATAGTGCTGTGATGAACATATGAGTGCATTTGTCTTTTTAGTAGAACAGTATTTTCTTTTTGATATATATCCAGTAATGGGATTCCTGGGTCGAATTGTAGCTCTGGTTTAATTACTGTGAGAAATTTCCAAACTGCTTTGCACAGGGTCTGAACTAATTTCCATTCCAACCAATAGTATGTAAGTGTTCCATTTTCTCGACAGTCTTGCCAACATCTGTTGTTTTTTGACTTTTTAATAATAGTATTGTGATTGGTGTGAGATGGTATCTTATTGTGGTTTTGCTTTGCATTTCTCTGATGATGACTGATGTGGAGGATTTTTTCATGTTTCTTGGACACTTGTATGTCTTCTTTTGAGAAGTGTCTGTTCATGTACTTTTTCCACTACTTAATGAGGTTGTTTTTTTGCTTGTTCAGTTGTTTAAGTTCCTTATAGATTCTGGATATTTGAGCTTTGTTGTATGCATAGCTTGTAAATCTTTTCTCCCATGCTGTAGGTTGTCTGTTTACTATGTTGATAGTTTCCTTTGCTGTGTAGAAGCTCTTTGTGTCATCTACACATCCTTGTTTAGACCAATATATCAGTGAGGCTATCATTAAAAAGGAGGATAGATAAGTTTCACATCATATAGCACTAAGAATAACTGAAGAACACTAAATTCATTTAATATCAACAAACTCAGTGACATCATTGTATAGAAATCTCCTTGTTTAGCAATGATAACTTCTAAAAGTAGTTTTCTAGGCCCAGAAGCTTTATATTCAAAAAGATGTCCAAAAGTTCAAACAACATACCAAACTAACATTGCAAACTTAATAGCGATATGTATCTCATTTGTTTTTCACTGTTGAAATTCAATGTCTGTATTTGAAATCTGGTATAAATCGTGATGTAAGATAAATTTAAACCACAAAGCAGAAAATATGTTTCTTTTTATTGAGGTTTTATTTTTGAATGCATAATATGTAGCTACACCTACTGGTATTTGTTCCCTTAGTTGGCATTTTGGAAGCCAGATGTATAAAAGAAGATTCAGATAAAACGCACAGAAGATAACTGCTTAAGGTTTCTGATCTCAGTAGTTGTGTTTGGTTTATGTATTTTTCCTTTTTCATCATATGTTATGTGCTTTAATAGATAAGAAAGGTTATAGTTGAGATCTCTAGCAACTTTTGTAAACTGCTCAGCATTTGCAGAATTAGGATTCACTAATTTTATAAATTAGCGATCTTTATCACATGCTTAAGTGTGAGTATGATCTTTATCTTGTAAAAGTTCAGATAAGCAGAGAAAAAATGGTGACATAAACATTTTAAAAAGAGATCGGAAGGTAATATACTTTATAAATGTCCTCTCTTCTATGCTTTGTTAACATGAAAGCCTTTCCAGAACTTCCATGTGACTGTAGAATGGCAGATGGCATGTTCTGAAGATCAGTGGTTACATAAATATATCCCAATCTTGGACAGAAACGTACTTTAACTGATATCTTTTTCTCAAAAATGACCTATAAATCTATACCAACCAATACTATAGCCTCTATTCCCATGGAACACATTCTTTAGATCAGTGACTTTTATTTTCTAGTTTAGTTTAGTAGTTTTGTTCACACATTTAAAATGAGATGCTAACAAGGCTCCTTAATTTCATCGAAGAATTTTAAAAGGGTCAGGGTGCCTTTAAGTACATAGTTAATTTTTTGTAAGGAACTCGATCTTTTTTGTCTATTTAACTCAAATGTCCTTAAAATGCTAGGCTTAATGTAAATAATTGTTTTTTCCTGTTTTTCAATTAGGAATTTTCTCTTATATCTCTTAAGAAAGTTGATTAATGCTAAGTGTTTCTTTTGTCCTTTGTAGTCTTCCATGATGTGTTTTATGGTTTACATATTATTGGAATTCCATGTTTAGTCTTAGGCTTCTAAACTGAAAAAGGAAAAACCATTTTAGACCTTATGACCAAGAATAACATAAAAGGCAAACGGAATGGAAAAGATGTGAACGTTTGCTTTGGAGAAGATATTATTGCTAAGGAACTCAATAACCATCTTCAACTGATTGAAGAGCAGATTAGTAGAGTGGAGTGAGTTGGGCATAGTGTCCCACTCATGTCTCCCTTCAAGAAAAGTCTTAGCTCTCTAGGTTTTAGGAATACTGTCAGTAGATGGCCATCAACTCTCAGCTCCTCCATAGATTACCTCAGCTGCAAAGAAACAGTCTCATCTAAAAGTCACACTGTATCTGGGACAGCCTGAACTCCATTCATTCAGGTAGAGGTCTGAAATCTTGCCCTTTTTTGAGCAACATAACTCAACTATTGCTGACCATTTAAGCCTTGGAGCTTCCTGTGGAGTCAGCTGAGTCAAGTGTTGGACCTATATCACCACTCAACTTCTCCTGCCCAAATATTTGTCCTCCTCTATCCTTCTCTTCTCTTCCCTTTCCTTCTGCTGGTATTGATCTATGGTAGTACTTTATAGTGTGCACCTCTTTTCATTAGTTCTATGAGTTGCCGCAGGAACAACAAATTTATGATCACATGTCTTTTTGAGATACAGCATTCCTCTTTTTTTCTCTTGGAGATTCTTTATTTGGGTGTGTTTCCTTACTTCTCCTTCTCTACATTCTTTCTTCCTAATATCATGATAAACTTCTTTATCAAGCAAAATACTTGTGTTTCCCCATCCTTACTTTTGTCTGTCTTTTACAGGTCACATCTTCATTACGTATAACAATGGTAGACTGAATAGACTTTTGCCATGTGCAAGTAACTAAGTGAAACAAAAGGATACCCAGTAAGTGAGAGGGGAGAAAAAGGGAGAAAGAGAGAGAGAGACAGAGAGAGAGCAAGAGAGAGAGTACACATTTCTTAGGGGATAGTTTAGTTTTGGGTGTTAAGTCCTGATATTAAAGGGTTGAGGTTCATCATATGCATTAGATTCCCAAATCACTTTTATCTCAATTACAGCTATTACGATTCCATATAATTTATTAATTTATTGTTTAGACAACAAGTTTTGTGAGTGAGGCGTGCAGGAGGTAGATACATGAGATAAACTCCAAACACTTAAGCATATAACACAATGACAATGATCATCTGATTTCTATTTTTTAAGGCTGATATATTTTACACTACCTTTGAGCCATCTGCACCCTACTGTACATGTCTGTGATTGTACACAGCTTCTTCTTTATTAGCACTTATCTTTGGCCCATTTGGTGCATTCCTATTCATCCTTTAACTTTCCGGATAGATGCCATTTCCTCAAGGAAGTCTACTTTTGTCCTGCAGGAAAACAGACAATGACTCCACTGTTTTCCAGTAGCAGGTTTTATAAATATTTTATGTTTGCCTCAATGTTTATTACATTTAGTTGCATGTTTTTATTTTGGTGGTATACCTTCCTTAAATCTAAGGTTCTTCAAATAGTTTTTATTTTATCGTTATTACAGCCTAGAGGGGCCCACAATTTATAAAATAATAATAATAATAATAATATTAGTAATATTAACTGGCAGGTTGAAAGGTCATAAATTCACTCATTTAAGAAGGTTGGACTTAATGCAACTAACAATAAGTGGTTCTCATTTTGTTAATATTACATGAAACAGGTTTGCCAAATAAAGTCAATGTACTCAAGTAATGTATTTTTGTGAATGAAGAAGAAAAGTACAACACAACTTTATACAACACAAACCACCACAAAATAAAGCAAATAAAAAGAACACTACTGAATGGAATAGTATATTTTTATCAATCTAATGTTCATTATTGAACTTTCAAGCTGGATAAAGCTTATGCTGCTCAGACATGTCCTTATACATGTAAAAGCCAAAACTGTAAGAGCAAAATGCCTAATGATTGCAGGATTATAAGAGAAAACACAAAAGAGAGATTGGACTTGATATTTGATAAGTATACATTTGATGATGTCTGATTCCCCACTAAGTAAATAATTATTCTTTAGCCTTGAATATTTGCTATTATTAATTTTACAAATATTCCAATGATTAAAATAATTTATAATAACTAATTATGCTATTTGTGTTCATTATTGAATGAATGTTGATGTGGATTTCAGCAGATGATGAAATGTGGACCTCCCAAAATAGGATTTTATTAATATAATCTTATTAAAATTCCCTGCACTCAAACATAAGGGATTCATTTCCACACACACGAAGGCCAAATCTGAGTTACAAACCAGGATTCAAAATAAGCCTTCATATTTGATTAAATATTTATATTTTCATATGTTCTTCCACATATATTACCTAATTTATAAATGTATTTTAGAAACATACTGATATTAAATCACAGTTTACATAAAAATAAGATCTAGATTTCTACTAATTTTACCTTCAACATTATTCTTTGTTTTCCTTTGTGATTCATTAATTTGTAAATTTAAATTGAAAAGTTCTATAAAATGATGATTGACATTTGATTTCCTCTATCATTACTTCTGTCTTATTTAAGACTTTTTTTACATCAACGTGGAAAATTTAATTGTGATTATATCAATATCATAGATAAATCTTTGGCTCATCACGGCCAAGCTTTGTTTTAGTTCTCGTTAGTTTAAATCTAAAAAACAGGCACTTTGAAGTCAGTTTTGCTACAATTGCTGCAGGCATAGATGATTCAGCACCGTAACAAAATACAGATAAACAACAAGCCATGTAAATTTTTTTCTAATGCTGTTTTTTGAGTAAAGTAAGTACAAAAAATATATATTTACTGAATATTCTGGATAGGTCCCCTGCTCAAAAGGGGTCTGTCTCTCTTGTGTCAGTCTGACATGGCATATATTGTTAGGATACTTTTGAACACAAAATTTTCTTTACAGAACAATTGATGAAACTCTGAATATTTCATTTTCTGAATGAAGAGAAACAGAGAGAGCGAGAAATTAAAGAAAGTAAGAAAGATGACATAATAATTAACATCTTCCTCTTAGAAAATGTGGACTTACCGGCCGGGCGCGGTGGCTCAGGCCTGTAATCCCAGCATTTTGGGAGGCCGAGACGGGCGGATCACGAGGTCAGAAGATCTAGACCATCCTGGCTAACACGGTGAAACCCCGTCTCTACTAAAAATACAAAAAAAACTAGCCGGGCGAGGTGGCGGGCGCCTGTAGTCCCAGCTACTCGGGAGGCTGAGGCAGGAGAATGGCGGGAACCCGGGAGGCGGAGTTTGCAGTGAGCCGAGATCGCGCCACTGCACTCCAGCCTGGGTGACAGAGCGAGACTCTGTCTCAAAAAATAATAATAATAATAATAAATTTAAAAAAAGAAAAGAAAATGTGGACTTAAAAGATCTATCATTACTTTGACATTCATCTGTGAAGTATCACAACATATTTCTTGTACCTTTTTAAACGTAAAGTATCCAGTTTCATTTGGAAGAATGTGTCTTCAATTTATAATGTCTTACTCAATTCACTGAAATTTGTCTTTTCATCCAGAGACAACCTGATAACGGAACTGTGTGTCCAAGCATCCACTATTATTTGCCCCTAGACAACTACTCCACTTCCTTCTGATGTTATACACAATAAACATTTTAGAGAAAAAAAAAAGCAAGTATGCAACAATCAAATGCTTATCCATTCGGGAATGTCCCAACAGATGTCAGTAATAGATCAGTGAGGAAGTTTCAGGGTGAAAATGTACTGAGGACATTGAAAATATAGACAAAAATAGTGATAAAGCAAACATATTTAGTTCAACTGGAAGTGGAATCTAAAAAGCGCTAAGGGATCCTGAGTCAAGCTGGTATCAATTTGGTGATGTTGCCTTCAGGGCCCTCGTCTGCCTTCCTAAAGTGTTCTGTACTCTTTTTCTTTAAGAATTCAGTCAATCTTATGAACTCAGACAGTCTTAATTTTTTATGTTTCTTTTCTCTCTCAGCTTCTGCTATTAATCAGCCTTTAATTACAATTTAGAAACGTGTGAGAGATGATATAACATCTGCATTGTAACATATCAGGATTGAAAACGAAATTAACTTTGGGATTCTCTTTCTTTTGGTCATATGCTACACAATATTTCAATTTTTCTATACTGTCTACAAATGTATTTGCCTCCATATAGTCATATTTACCTAGCTTTCTCCTACCTCAGTTAGATAAGTATACCTTATTTTTCTCAAGTTTTTTCTTTGTCAGGCATGATGGCTCACACCTGTAATCTCAGCTACTAGGAAAGCTGAGGTAGGAGGATTGCTTGAGGTCAGGAGGTTGAGGCCAGCCTGGACAACATAATGAGACCCCATCTGTAGGAGGAAAATGACTTTCCCTTCTAACTTCTGTGTTATCAGAAATTCTTGCTTTATTATTTATTCTATATTTTTTTCAACTTTTCCTTTCTAATTGTTCCTTTTTTTTTCACTTGTATTCACTTATTTCATTGTCCGTGACCCATCGTGAACTCTAATGACTATCTTATCTATTCTCTTTTCTTCAGAACCAACCTTTTTCTTTTTTTTTTTTTTTTTTTTTGAGACGGAGTCTCGCTCTGTTGCCCAGGCTGGAGTGCAGTGGCCGGATCTCGGCTCACTGCAAGCTCCGCCTCCCAGGTTTACGCCATTCTCCTGCCTCAGCCTCCCGAGTAGCTGAGACTACAGGCGCCCGCCACCTCGCCTGGCTAGTTTTTTGCATTTTTTTAGTAGAGACGGGGTTTCACTGTGTTAGCCAGGATGGTCTCGATCTCCTGACCTCGTGATCCGCCCGTCTCGGCCTCCCAAAGTGCTGGGATTACAGGCTTGAGCCACCGCGCCCGGCCAGAACCAAGCTTTTTCAACAAAGAATATGCATTACTGTTTCTGCCTTATACGATTACATCCTCTGTACATCCCATGCAACCTGGTTTCTGTCCTCATCACTCTGCTGTAATTGCTCCTACTAAGGTTGCCAAAGACTTGGAATATTGCCAATGCCTTTGGGCATTTTTTAAATTTTATTTTATATACCTCTTTGTGGCATTTGACACTTCATTATTCCACGTCTTAAATTTTCTCCTTCCTTGGCTTTCATAATATTTCAAAATCCTAGTCAGCTTCCTCTGTCTCTGTTCAATCTTTCTTTCACAGTAGAATCTTTCTCTGTCTATTTAAATGAATTTCTGTGAATTAGTACTTCTTTACACATTTAATTCTTACTCATGAAAATTCCAAATACATATGGCTTTAAATATTTCTTCATTTTGATAATAAATATCTATATTTAGAAAAAATATTGTATAATAGCAAAACTCCACATTTTTATATATTTATGTGTGTTTATGCATTAATAATTTCCTCTCATACCTAAAAGTTTACCATTATTCTTTATTTTGTTAGTAATACCAACATTTTCTAAGTCAGAAGCATAGGGATTATCCTTGCTTCCTATACTTTTTTTCTTCCAAAATTCAGTTGGTCACTAATTCTGTGGCATAAGTGTTTTTCATCTTCTCTATATTCTGTTTTCTTTGTTTGTTTGTTTTGTTTGATTTTAAGATGTAGGTAGTCTCTTCTGTTTTCTGAGTATTGAAGTGCCAGGTAAATATTCTCTTCTTCATCCTTTCTGCATTTATCTGTGTTCAGACCTGCATAATCTAACACACCAAGTTATTATAGCAGTCCTCTAAATTGTCCCACTGTCTCCAAATTGTATTATTTCCACTTGTTTCTTATCTTAAACTTGACAATAATTTTCTTTGCTCTCAAAGTCATAAGCCTATAACAAGTGTGAATTATACTACCCTTACAGTAAATGGCCATCAGCAGCTTCCCTTAGGAATGTTTTTGTCAATTTTGGACCTGTTTACTATGACTTCCCCCTGCCAAATTATACATAGACCAAACTGAAATAATTATCCCTTGCCTTGTATTTGATATTAGTTCTGCCTTGATATTTCTGCACATTTTTTTTTCCTTTGCCTACTGGGTATTTCTCTCCTTTGTTTGATTAGTATCAAGACACAGCTCATGTGTCTCCTTCATAAAGGATTCATAAGCCTCTTCAGTCAAGAGAGATGACTTCATCTAGGTGACTCCTCTGTGGCTTGTACTTCCCTATTTTGAGAATTTTCCTACAATATTTTAGAAGACTAAGAAAAACAACAGATGATTGACAGGCTTAAGACTGTGCAAATATGTGTTTTTTTCTCTTTATTTGTATATTTTACAAATTTTCTTTAGTGATTACATATATTTTTATAATACATAAAATGGTACATAAGACTTTAGTGTATTTATAAATATTTGTGTTTTTTAAATGGAAACACACAAATATTATTCACTACAGAGTAAATTCCTTGTAGACAGACTTTTTCATTTTTTATTTCCTTTATAAAAATTATTTAAAAATTCATCTCTATTTCTACTGGGGGACTACTGACTAAACAAAAGAGTAAAAATTACTAGCATAGCATGTCAAAATAAGGAAACAGTAACTAAAATTTGGCAAATGAAATTTTTAAAGTAAATGAAGCATAAGCACGGTAATTTAATATAAAGACCTAAAACATAAATAAAATTTTAAGATTTTTCTCTTTTCATTTATAAATTTTCTTGACCTTTGTTGTAGCAACTAATATTTTTGTGTGATTGAACATGCCCTATATTTAGTCCAGTTGGGCTTTAATTGGGCTTTAATACAAAGTTTGTTTGCTTATGTGTCTTAAAATTCATCTGTCTGATAATGTTTTCGACTGTTATTTTATATTTATATTTCTTTTTGTAACATGCCCCAGTCCTCTATGTTTTGTCATAGCTGACTTTTCTAAGCTCCTTTTCTAGATACATCTCACATACTTGTCGTGATTCAGGTCCCTCATTGCCCTACACAAAGAATTAATTTTATTTTATTCTCCTCCTACATCTCTGTAGTCATTCTGATGTTAGAATTTTGTACTCCAGATTTTTCTTTTGGTGCTTGAATGCTCAATGGTACATCAAAGATTTCATAATCTAGCACTACCTCTGTTCAATGTTAGATTACAGCTATTAGAAAATGATCCTGAAATATTCCATATTATCTTGAGTATTTTAAGAATAGGTTTGTGGATAATTTCAACATATTATTTTACCATAAAATTATCCCATAAAACGGTATGTGAAGTAGCATCTCATTCCAAATAAGAAGAATTTGCTCTAACTTCAATTAGTGTTGACTATTGTCACAAGTGAATCTTTTGATTGTCCTTCAAATTATACTCAATAAACATCAAATCATTCTTCTCCTGTTCTCTATTAAAACAAGGCAGAGGAGGAATATACTAATGCAAGACAGGATAAAGGATAGGTATGATCATGATACACTCTTGGCCAAAGATTTACAATTATCATTTGTTTCAAGGAATGATGAGACTGTCAACTGCAAAAAGGAATTATTAGGAACTTAAGTATCACAGAAGAGCAACAACACATTCTAATAAATTAATGCAGCATCTAATGGCTCATTGACAAGTGAAAAATGACCAGAACTGTTTGTAATACATTTGAATTTCAGCTGAGTTATTTTATCATGATTGAGAAAATAAATGTAAAAATATTGTCCACTTTGATTTTCAAATATTTAATCTATAGTTTTGTTTTTTCTATTTTTATTACATTAAGAGAAACTAAAGAAAACTAATTTATTGTATACTGTTTTTTTAAAAAGGTGAGCATATATTTTAAAGTGTCTAATTATGAAATATTTGTCTTTTACACTGAGTTGATTATATATGACCAGTAAATTAAATATAATCCATGAACATTTAAGTTCCACAAAGTATTTTTATAAGTAACAAAGCTATTTTGCATTTATAATTATTGAGAAAATAAAGAAATTTAAAAAATAGTAAAAATATTAAATTGTTTTTTCTGCTAGGTTCCCTGGATCAATAAATTAAATTTTACAAAAATAGGTACTTTTTAAAAATTTTCAGCATAGCAATACATACAGTAAAACTGTGAAGGATAAAATTGGGAATACAAGATACAAATTTCTAAAAATATTCTGAAGATTAAGTAAAGAGAAGAAATCCATTAGAAAAGTATGAAATAGATCTGATAATATTTAAAAAGTAAATGTAAATAATAACTAACCAAAAAGGCTTTTCATCTTTCTCATAATTAAATAATTATAATTTTCCACTTAAAAATTAACCAATATTAAAAATGTTGATAATGTTTATTATATAAGGCAGCACACTTTTGATCATTTGGCAATATTCAAAATTAGAAATGCTATGTCCTTTGATGAACTTCAATTGTTTGGGATATCAACAACTTAGAAATAAAAAATTCCTTAATGTTTATTAACAGTGCTTATATAGTTTGTTAATTACATCAGGCTCTGTTCAATATGATTTGAAATATTAATTTGTTTAACCTTCACAATAACCTTGTGAGCTATTACTATTATTGTCCCCATTTTGCACCACAATCATAGAGCTAGTAAGGGCAATGGTGACATGAGTGCTGTGCTTAGATCCAAAACCCAGAAGTTGAAATCTAGAGTCTGTGTCTTAAAACACAACACTATGCTGCTACTCTGAATATTTTGCATGAATTATGATTCCTCCATGTAGTTGTTATGAAATGAGGTAGATCTGGATAGGTTGATATAAAATAATTCCAAACTTTAATACCATTTGAATAAACAAGATGCAGGTGTATTAATATGTACAAGTTGTTTAAAATTAAGTTGGACAGAAAGAAAGGACAAATAGCAAGAGAGAGAAAGAGAAAGAAAGGAAAGAGGGAGCATGCTCAAATTCTACTCTAGAACTTTATTGTTGTCTGGCCTTGGGCAAGCCACTTTTCTCACCTGGGCCTGAGTTTTCTCGTATATAAATATGAGGTCAGAATAGAAGCAATTGAACAGGGGTTGTAAGGATTAAATGACATAATGCACGTAAAATACTGAGGACAATACAGATAATGTAATTTCAATTCTGGAATTGTTAATGATTTTTGTTTTCAGTGTCACGGAGGTTATGCAATTGTGAATTTTGTTTTCATGTTCTCTTGTATTAAAGGAAACCTATATTTTATTGTGTGTAATTAAATATCAAATATTCACTTTCTTGTTTATTCAGGAAAATTCAGAATATATCAGAACTTCATTTATTCTTGAATATTTATGTAGTATGATTCTATTTTAGCTGATATTCCTAGAGAGTTTTCAAAGTTAAAATCTGCTATTTATAGAATACATGCCTTTCCCGCTTGGACATTGGGGAGTTATTTGGCTTACCCTAATTTGGACTTTTTTTAACTGTGGGGTTAGTATCAATACTGTATTTAAAACTGTGTTGAGACATCTAACACAGCGTCTTACTAAAAAAAGAAGTATTGATCAACTTGTTCCACAATGGATGTCCTGAACCTTTATTCTGTCTGTTCAGTAATTGGCAAGCACTGTGTATGATGACCACCTTCAAATGGGGCGGAGTTTTCTTTTTATCCATGGTTTCCATTGTTCCATTTTATTGCTGTCATTGATCATAATAATCAGCTCTCATTTATCACCATCAACCAAGCCTCTTCATTCAGTGACTAATATCAGACATGTTGTAAAAAATTAAATAAGTGTCTAATAATTAGAAGATCCCTATACCCCTTTTTAGTATTTTTGTGGTTCTGAATAAATGATAAGAATGTCAGATACTGTACATTCCAAGAAGAAAAGAAAAGAAATATTCCATATGATTTGAAGGGAATAAATGTACTAAAAGAGTTAAGTGAGTTACATTACAAGAAAAGGTTAAAGGAGATCACCCAAGACTTTAGTGAGATAATGGAGTATGCTACCACTTTGGATTTTGGAGAAAGATTGTAATCATCTTGATCTAGATGAGAAGATTGTTTTGTCTGATGCATAAACCTTTGATTGAGTTAGAATCTGTACCCTCAGATTTCATTTCTGAAATGTATCTCTGAAATATCTCCAAGTGTAATTCTTCCTGTTGCTTTTAACCTAGGCACTCGAACCATGTATAATTCGAAGTTTAGTAAAATCTAGAAGAAATGGTTATTCTGTCATCATAATAATATTTATAATTTATCATTTGCTAGTTGATTGTTAACAAATATGCAGATCAGTGTTGGTGGCATTTACTTGTTTCTCTTCCCTTCCTCACAAACAACACAGTATTAAAAATGCTTTGATAGGGGCCAGGCACGGTGGCTCATGCCTGTAATCTCAGCACTTTGGGAGGCCTAGGCGGGTGGATCACCTGAGGTCGGGATTTTGAGACCAGCCTGACCAACATGGAGAAACCCCATCTCTACTAAAAAGACAAAAAAAAAAAAAAATTAGCCTGGCTTGGTGGCGCGTGCCTGTAATACCAGCTACTCTGGAGACTGAGGCAGGAGAACCACTTGAACCTGGGAGGCGTTGGTTGCGTTGAGACAAAATTGTGCTTTTGCACTCCAGCCTGGGAGATAGGAGTGAAACTCCATCTCAAAAAAAAAAAAAATGCTTTGATAATTATTTTGAGAAATGTGTTATTATTAAATGATGATGAAAACAAAGTCATAATTGTATTACACATTTGACCAAGGTAATTTTATGTATCAAGATAAATTTTCAACAAATGTACTTGAAAATATTCTGCGGAAATTATCAGAAAATATACTCAAGAATACAGCTCTGAAAATCTGGGAAACTAATTCTGCTGATAAATTGGAATTTCTGAACTTAACTTCAAGAATAGTTGTGGCACAAACTGTTTAGTCTGTACCACAGAGTTCTGATAAATGTTGATGGAAATGATCGTCCTGTTTATTTCAAGTTAATCAGAGAGCAACACAATTCACTTAGTCAGCACTGAGAGCTGACAAGCCATTGATGGAATATAGTGCTGTATGCAAATACTCATCTATTACTCAATCATAGTTTGTAGAAGGTGACAGTAAAGATCGATGTGCATCCAGTGTACACCTTTTTAGTTTAATAGCAGGCTTGGTTCTGAAGGACAGCTCCTGCTATTCATTTAAGTTCAATCTGGAGATTTCTTCTCTCTCTCTCTCCCAATTCTTTTTATTCTTCTGCACTTCCACCAATAAGGAAACTCATCAATAGGATACAAAATGCCCAGCAGAATATTTGTGATAATTATTTTTGACTAAAAAGGCTATACATCCTTTCTTCATAGTACCTTTAGAAATGTAAGGAAAAATTGGATGCATTTAATAATTACTGATTTCTTGCTAGATACTCAGCACATTGCTAGCTTTTCATTTCCATTTAATTATTTTGCAAATATTATGAAGTTAGAGAGGAGGTTGCAAGTCTGTGTTTAGGAAACAGATATCCAAGTACGATCTTTTCTAAGCCACGCATTTGCTCTGTGAGTCTCAGGAAGGAATTTAAGATGCTCTATGTCCCAGATTTTTCATCTGTTACAAATAGGTATAGACTACCTAGATCTTCATGTTGTTTGAAAGTTTAATGAGAAAAGTTTCTGAAATGATTAGCATAACTTAAGAAATAGAAAGAGTACATTACATAGTAACTATTACTATTACTGTTCACATTCTACAGTTAAGGAAACTGAAAGCTAGATATGTTAGGCAAATTAAAGTGACAACGCAAATAATTTAGGCTGGAATTCAAGCTAGTGTGTGTTTTCAAAGTCTATACCTTTTCTCTCCAGTATACTCTTGATCATTTCATTGGAAGACTATGATAAAGGAAAACCAGTGCATTTTTAGGTAAAGCTAAAATTATATACAACTCGCAGAAAAAAAAAGAAAAAGCCTATATTTCTTATTTCTCCTTACATTTTTCTCAGAATGTCTGAGCATTTTATACACTACTTGTTGTAAATAAAGTACAATGCAATGCTTTAAATGGAGTAGCGAATTGCCATAGGTATACTTTACCCCCAAGGGCTTCCATCGTTAAACATCCTTTTGGAGAGATTTATATATCTATATTACATATTTGCTCCCAGCTAAAAATTGGCCTACAAGTTTTCAAGTCAATTATTATTTGATTTTTCTTTATAACATTTTTCCTTCAATGAAAACATTTTTTAGAGTTAATATGTAGGAAATTCTATAGCATAGTCTTTCTGGCACATTTTAATTACTAACTCCTTCAGGCACTGCTGGTTTTGCAGGATATTTTTCTGGAATTTATTCCTTTTAGTGATGCCTTCAAGGCTACATTACCATAAAATAATAATGTACCTGTATGATCATTTACTTGGAACCCTACCTTTCTAACAGTGAGATTTTGTTTCCTCTTTTATTATCTATATTGTGCTTCCCTTGGGTTTAACATTTATACTATAGCATGAGAAACAGGCACTAAGTGATAAGTCGGTAGAAAAACAGTCCATAATATAAGTGAGCTTGCTTGACAATAGTTAATATGGAAAAATCCTGGGAATATTTTCTCCACTGAAATCAGCAAACACTGCAGATCAAGGCTTTTCTTTACCAGGTGGTAAAACATTTACTAACACATCAACTTTATACATAAATAAAATTCTTGCTTGCCTTTGGTAACAAGAGAAAGGAGTGAGCAATTTCTTTAATGATTCTTTGGCAGTGATAACTATTCACTCTTTCTATATAATTGGGTCCAGACCCATCCCTGTTTCTTAACTTTTCCACCTTTGTAGACTAGCAGGTGAGAATGAGTACTAATAAACTGAAAGCAAACCAACATTAATTACTGTTTAAGAATGTTATAGTAATTAACCTAGCCACAACGCAAAATTTTTTCAAAAGAATGCAAACAATAACACCATTGGAAAGAATTCAAGAATTCCTGCGGCCAAGAAGATGAATAAATAATTTGGGGAGTGTGGGATTTCGGTATTCTTTATCGTCTTCTGCAGAGGTTTACAAGTTATATTAAATTCCTCCCACTTAACTGGAACATGTTAAAGTAGTTATATAAATTTTGCTGAGTTAATAAAATTTAATATTTTAGATAAAGCTTACATATTCAAATGATTGTTTGAATGTATTTTGAAATGTCAAGTATGACATTAAAATTTTTGAGTAGCACAATAAATCTGCAAAGTGGATATATGTATATTTATATCCTTTAAACATTTATCTTTTAACTTTGAATAAAAGGACAGTGATATTGTTTGGCTATGTCCCCACTCAGCTGTCATCTTGAAACTTAGTTCCCTTAATTCCCACGTGTCATGGGAGGGACCTGATGAAAGGTGAAAGGTAATTGAATCATGGGGGCGGTTACCCCCGTGCTTCTCTTCTCATAATAGTGACTGAGTTCACATGAGAACTGAAGGTTTTATAAGGGGCTTTTCCCTCTTTGCTCAGCACTTCTCCTTCCTGCCATCATGTGAAGGACGTGTTTGCTTCCACTTACACCAAGATTGTAAGTTTCTTGAGGCCTCCCTAATCCTGTGGAACTGCAAGAAAATTGAACCTGTTTCCTCTATAAATTACCCAGTCTCTGGCAGTTCTTTATATTAATAGCAGTGTAAGAATGGACTAATACAGATGGCAAAATATAATTTGGGAAAGCAAACACATAATATTAAGTTTAACTATAAATGTTGTGTATTGTGAATAACATAACTGATACAATTTATCACTCTTTCTTAAAAAAGACTAGATACGGCTAGGCACGGTGGCTCACACCTGTAATCCCAGCACTTTGGGAGGCCAATGTGGTGGATCACGAGGTCAACAGATTGAGATCAGCCTGGCAAACATGGTGAAATACTGTCTCTACTAAAAAAAACAAAAAAATAGCTGTGCATGATAGCGCATGCCTGTAATCCCAGCTACTCAGGAGGCTGTGGCAGGAGAATGGTTTGAACCAGGGAGTCGGAGGTTGCAGTGTGCCGAGATCGTGCCACTGTACTCCAGCCTGGCAACAGAGCTGGAGTGAAAAAAAAAAACAAAATAAAACAAAACAAAACAAACAGATACAACTTTCCAAAACTTCGGACAAATACATTTTTTCTCATTAGCTCACACTGGATAAAGATGTAATCATGCATTTTTTGTACCTAAACAACATATAGTTTTATTCATTTAATAAATATTTATCAAGAACATATCATGTGTTAGAGGTTATACTGGGCTCTAGAGTTACAGGTGTAAAAAACACCAACTCCCTATCTGTAAGCATTTATGTTCTACTGAATACTTATTTCAATTCTACCACTTTATAAGTTACAAATATTAAGTCTCAGAGAGTAAAGGGTGAACCTCCCATCTCTACCATGCTTGGAGACTGTTTAAATTTCCCTTCAATTATTTTTCTTTAAAAAATGTAATACTGAATAATTTTCACCTTGCTTGATTGTCACATTTCAAAGATATTAATCATCTTTGAGATTCTAATTTAATTTTCTAAACTTTGTCAGAACCTTAGAGCTAGTGATTATAATCACAGTCTGAGAATAATAGTTATTCGTGTTAACTATTTATTATATCCTTTAGACTTTGTCAGTGACACAAATTTTGTATCACTTTTCACAAGAACCTTCATTAGAAACCAGGCCAAAAAAAAAAAAAAAAAACTGACTAAACAAATAAAAACAAAACACAAACAAAAACTATCATGCCTGTTCATATTAAAGAGAACTCATTAATATCTAGAAAAGTATAAAATATTTTTGCTACATGCAACACCTAGATAATGCAGCCATGGTTTCTAAATGAACATCCCCCAATGTAGCTGACTATCAGAATTCCCTGCATCTCTAGAACCACCTGAACTCTAATGAATCAGAGTATCTGTTAATCAGAAAACAGTATTTTTTGAAATATCAGCCAGTGGAGGAACCACTAATCTGGAATTTAACTGTTGATTCACAGATTAAAAAGGATGAAATTACCCACAGACTTTCCAAATTCAAAATTAATTATTCCCATCATTTCCCATTTCTCAACCAAGCTATTAAAATCAAACGTGGGTAGTTTGCTTTGAAGATTTCACTATCTGTGTGTCAATTCTGATTTTCATAATCTACTATGAATAATACTAAATGTTTAAAACTGCCTTTATTTTTCTTTTGGTCTTCTTAATTTAAATATCTGTTCCTTAATGTGTTCTTTCTAGGCGGATGTGAAAGAAAAAATCAAAATAGATGCTAAGACTTTGCTCTTCTGGGAAAATTTAAGAAAAAAATTCTAGTTTTAGGTTTTGGTCAGTTAATAACAAGAACTGAAGGAATAATTCACTCTGGATAAAATGTAAAATGTTGATTTTTAGATTTCAGTTACATTGTTTGTTCATATTGTCCATTTTATTGTATCTGAGTAGAGATATAGTTTGAGAATGTATACTGTCATTATATTTTTCATATGCATTGCAGTGGATGCTTCAAATTGATGATCATTTATACAAACATTAGTACTTACATGTGATTTTTTCAATTTCATTTGAAAGTATGACTTACATATCTGTATCCTTTCTTTGATTGTTCCTGTTCATTTCTTTAAGAAATCATAACTCTAATACTTAGTTGTCCTTCAGGTCTCTATTTCTTTTCTTATACTAAATTCCCTGGTTCCTTTCTCATCATGAGCTATTTTGGACTAAAATTCTAGATTATGCTATGGAAGACTGTATCCAATATTTAGTTAGGAAGTTGCTGTATGTTTTTAAGTACATATTAATATAATCTGTTATAGATAGAATGCTTCTCATAGTAAATGGACTAAATGATTGTTATTTTTAAAAATATAGTCAAGTTACTAAAATATATTTAGTAGCAGAATCTGAGAAGAGTATTTAAAACCAAGGCAAACATACTTTCCCAAAGGTTTTACTTTTTATGCTTGAAAAATAAAATGATATATGGGCCACCATTTGTTTTTGAGCAAGCTAATACAGAGGCCACATTGCTTGAGGCTGCCCATCAAGGAAACTACAAACTTAGTTTTCAGTTGTAGATTTAACTGTTGTCCATTCTCATCCATGAACAGCCCAGCAAGCATGGATGGTCATTAGTTATATTTCATAAGCAAAAACGTGATGACAATCCAGAAATTGGTGAGTCTTGTTTTGCCACGTATGATTCACTAGGATTGCTCTTAATCTGTACTAATAAATGATACCCTATAACAGACATTAGTTTAGATTTCACAGATTGATACGGCACTGGGCAGGGTGACATTGGATATTAGGGAGATCTTGGGCTTTAAAGCAACAATGACACAATCATCTTACTGTATGTTCACCACAAAATAGCTTAAGAATTTTGTGTGTTAGATTTATGCCTCATTACTTGAAGTGCATATCACTAAAAAACACACAAACAAAAATAACTAAGCTAAACCTTGAGGCCTGAAGTTCTGATAAATACTGAAATCCATGTGAAGATTTCCAAATGCAGTATGTCATACAATGTCAGTTTTTGCTTGTTTTCCTAGTATTTATTTTTCTTTTTTAAGTACAGAATTACATCTATGTGCATTAATCATAAGTCTCTTAGTAAATGGTTTCAATGGTATGGCAGCTACCCTGTACTGGATGAAAACATATATTTACTTTGATCTCTATATGTACATATACTGATTTTAAATATGGTTAATGAAATAGGGACTTTCATGTATAAGTACTTCATGTTGTTATTTTCAAACTGTATCGACACAAATGAACAGAGATAGTCAATTTATTTGTCAGTGTTTCAAATGTATTAGGTGGTTTTAAGAAGCTATAGGTGAAGAAACTAAGTTATGGATACATTAAGTAACTTATTTAAAGTAGCACAGGGGTGAGGGACAGAGTTGGGATAAGAAGTCGAAAAGCATATTCTTTCCTGTGATGCAAAATATCATATTTAATACATGCTCAGCACTATCTCAAACTTATATATAGATAATCAATTAATTCTTCGTATCTTTCTACCCTTGTCTTATTTTTTATTTAATTATTATTATATACATTTTTAGAGACAGAATTTTGTTCTTGTTGTCCAGGCTGGAGTGCAATGGCATGATCTCTGCTCAATGCAACTTCTGCCTCCCGGGTTCAAGTCATTTTCCTGCCTCAGTCTCCCAAGTAGCTGGGATTACAAGTGCCCACCACCACGCCTAGCTAATTTTTTGTATTTTTAGTAGAGACGGGGTTTCACTATGTTGGACAGACTGGTCTCGAACTCCTGACCTCAAGCGATCCATCCTCCTCAGCCTCCTAAAGTGCTGGGATTACAGGCGTGAGCCATCATGCCTGGCCGACTTATTTTTTTAATGTAGCTGTCTCCTGAATAAAACATAATATATGAAAGTATACATTTCAAAAACTAAGCTAATAGAATATGTAATTTGACATATGAACCTTGAACAGATGTTCTGTTTGTACTTACATCTGATATGAAGATTTTGTATGCATTGGATTTTCTTTTTAATTTAAGATACAGTTGTTTTATAAACGTGACCTTTAGTTCTAATTTTTAAAAATCAATGTTTTAATGTTAAATGACTAACACTGAAAACCCTTAAGGAAAAAAAAATACCTTTTGAAGTAACCTTCAAACAGTTGGTTTGATGAGGAGTTCTTTCTGAATGAGCAATTACTCAATTATAAAGATTTCGGCCACATTTTTATATGTGACTTTTGATGGTTCAGATTTATAGTAATTATGTATAGTAAAAACAAACCTTTCTTTATTAGAAACAGTCAAAGAAAATTGGACTTCTTTCAATAATATGAAAAGCAGCATGAAATTAGAAGGATGTTGCAAAGATTCATGTGTTCTAATAAGTATTTTTGCTATTGTTCTTCATATAAATGAGCAAAAATTGCTCACATCAAATAAACTACAGCAAAGATAACTTGCCATAACCGCTTCCAAACAAATATTTAAAAAGAAACTTCCTGAAAACAGCTGGCAGCTGAGTCACATACAAAATCAGGTACACATTAAAGCACCAGCCAGAGAGCTGGAAACAGACTCTTCATTGAAATGATGTCCTAAACACTTGAATAAGAAGAGTGCAAAGGCTTCAAAGAGTTTGAGAGCAGATGTAAAACACTATGGAGCTTTAGAGATCACGCTTGGGTATGCGTATGTCTGTCGGCATGTAAACTGTGTATGTTTCTGATAAATGTTGGATGATTAGTAGAATTACTGAGTAAGTAAATGACAGGATATAGATTGCTTGACACAATCATGCTTGGGTATGTGTATGTATGTCTGCATGTAAACCGATGTGTATGTTTCTGAAGAATATTGGATGATTAGAATTACTGAGTAAGTAGATGACAGGATATAGATTGCTTGACACAAAGATTATATTTAGCACTTGCCATTTTGAGCCAAAGACAACATAGCTGAAAAGTTCTCTGAAAGATTTTCTCACTGTTATTCATATTCTGCTTCTTGTTGACTTTGGGCAAGTTATCAAAGCATAGCACAAATTGTTGCATGATTTGGTTTTCAACTGGAAATGTTAACTAAAGGTACTTCGAACTTTATTTCTCTTGGTAAGCCATCCAGAAATACCAACTTTAGCATACTGTCTATTTTGAATGAAAGCCAGAACCTGATATATATTTTTAAATATTTTAGGAAACTCTAACACCAGTGTTCTTATGTAAGATTTTTTCTTTCCGTTATATTTAGATCACACATGAAGACAAATACCTACATCACCTTAGTTCAATGCACTTCTGCAAGAATTAAGAATTGAACTGTACTAGGCTTGGCTCAGTGGCTCACGCCTGTAATCCCAGCACTTTGGGAGGCCAAGGCGGGTGGATCACGAGATCAGGAGATCGAGACCATCCTGGCCAACACTGTGAAATCCCGGCTCTATTGAAAATACAAAACTTAGTTGGACATGGTGGCTTATGCTTGTAATCCTAGCTACTCAGGAGGCTGAGGTAGGAGAATCACTTGAACCAGGGAGTCAGAGTTACAGTGAGCCAACATCATGCCACTGCACTCCAGCCTAGCAACAGAGAAAGACTCCGTCTCAAAAAAAAAAAAAAAAAAAAAAAAAAGAATTGAACTGCACCAAAACATTGCGTATGAATAACACAAACCAAAATAACCTAACATGACTAGCAAAATCATCACCATGGATAAGTGAATATAATTTAATTTATATTACTTTTATATTACTTGAGCAAATCTCAGCTATAAGAATGAAGTGCAAATCAAAACCACAATGAGATACCATCTCAGACCAGTTAGAATGGCGATGACTAAAAAGTCAGGAAACAACAGATGCTGGAGAGGATGTGGAGAAATAGGAACGATTTTACCCTGTTGGAGGGAGTGTAAATTAGTTCAACCATTGTGGAAGACAGTGTAGTAATTCCTCAAGGATCTAGAACTAGAAATACCATTTGACCCCACTATCCCATCACTGAGTATATACCCAAAGGCTTATAAACTATGCTACTATTAAGACACATACACATATATGCTTATTGCGGCACTATTCACAATAGCAAAGACTTGGAACCAACCCATATGGCCATCAATGATAGACTGGATTAAGAAAATGTGGCACATATACACCATGGAATACTATGCAGCCATAAAGAAGGATGAGTTCATGTCCTTAGAATGGACATGGATGTAGCTGGAAACCGTCATTTTAAGCAAAGTATCACAAGAACAGAAAACCAAACACCACATGTTCTCACTCATAGCTGGGAGTTGAACAATAAGAACACATGGACACAGGGTGGGGAATATCACATACTGGGGCCTGTCAGGAGGTAGGGGGCTGAGGGAGTGATAGCATTAGGAGAAATACCTAATGTAAAAGATGAGTTGATGGATACAGGAAACCAACATGGCACATGTATACCTATGTAACAAACCTGCATGTTGTGCACATATACCCTAGAACTTAAAGTATAATAAAAATACTTTAAAAAGATATGAATGCTTTTCTAAAAAGTAGGTTAAAAACTCATATTAAATTAAAATACTATAACTGAAAATAGACCAATAATATGGTAGAAAAGAAAATGTTTAATATTTTACACCCCAATAATATAGTACAAATCTAGCTAATACACAGTTAGGGAAAGGTTAGCACAGGTAAATTAAAAAGTATCAAACAAGAGCAAATACCTCTCCATGCTTTCAGAAATTATTTATTTTGAATCTGGTAATGTATTAGGTCATTCTCACACTTCTATAAAGATACTACCTGAGAATGGGTAATTTCTAAACAAAAAAGGTTTAATTGACTCACAGTTCTGTACGGCTTGAGAGGCCTTAGGAAACTTCCAATCATGGTGGAATGCAAAGGGGAAGCAAGGCACATCTTACATGGCATCAGGGGAAATAAAGAGAAGGGGGAAGCACCAGACACGTATCAAACAAACAGATCTCGTGAGAACTCACTCACTAACAACATGGGGCAGTACCGCCTCCATGATCCAATCACTTGCACCAGGCCCCTGCCTGGACATGTGGGGATTGCAATTCAGATTCCAATTTCAGATGAGATGTGCGTGAGGAACAGTCAAACCACATCAAGTAAGTACCAATTATTACTGTTCATATGCTGGGAAATAAAATTAAATTAACTATTACAAAACGATACTCTGTGTCAAGAGCTGAGGTGAGATGGAGAGAGTTGAGCTGCCAAGTGTTAGAGTAGCTTATTAAGCACCAAGCCAGCACGGAAGGGACAATGAAGGCTTTAATCACTGCCATACTATAAGCAAGAGTCTACACAGAAAAAGCTCCTCCATCACCATTCCATTTCTCTACATGGACTGGAGGTGAGGATCAGAAGGATCTGCACAGACCTAGAGAATGTCTCACTACTAAAGAAGCCCAGAAAAACATTCTCCTGCCATTTGACAGGCCTTGAGGAGGCAGAGGAAGGGGAGGTGAGCTACAAGAGAAACATACTGAGATTGAGTGGAGAAAAATGTCTCCACCTCCCACTCCTCCTATAAGGGGGTCTCAGGGAAGGAACCTGAGCAAGACCTTGGTCTAAGCCTTCTGTAAAGAAGCCTCTGAATGGAGGCAGCTGGAGAGGCAGTTGGACTAGGAAGACAGATATACATAAAAGTACATCACAGGAGTACAGTAGTGCCCGTGTCCTTGACTACAACTTTCTGAAGAGACTGCACTACATGGCTGTGTACCAAGTCTGGTAGGCAAGTAGCAGCTTTCTCCAGGGAAGGCCTACCAGGTAAAGCTTTTGCAACTGCCTATAGAGGGGCTTGGAAACACATGCACACACACATACACACATGCACACACACATACACACACACATATACACATGCACACACGCATACACACACACACAGGTTTTGGTCTGGAGCTAGACTACTTCCTATCTACAAACAACTAAATAATAATTTTTAAAAGAAAAAATTAATTATTTATACATATTGCACTTAACTTTTAAACAATACTTGATAAATAATACTTTATCAGTATAAATTGGCACAGATAAATATATGGATGAAATGAAATTAAAGCAAAATAAATGTAGGCTTCTATAACCTATAAACATTTGGTAAATATTTATAATTTCAGCTTAATAGAATGAATGGACAAAATTACATACAAATATCAATGTAATGATGAAGTCAAAACACTGACTGCCTTTTAAAATTATTCAACCAGAAAAAAATCTCTCTGAATGAAATTTCAGAGTCACAAATAAAATAGCATGGAAATATACACTAAATTCTACTCGACATTCAATAGTTTCAGATCATTGCTACTTGATTCGTTTAATAAATAAAAAAAATAAAAGTGCCTGCTGCTTTGATGATTAAGAGATTATCATAAAAAACTAGTATGGCTCAATTGGTAAGATATTGGGAGATAGCATGTGATACTTGTAGAAAAATGAAGAGATCATAATGCACAGTAGAAAAATTTATATATGGGGATTGCATTGGTTTTAAGGGGAAGGACATTAAATGATAGAATGAAAAATCTGAATTTTATCTAAAAGGCAAGTAGACCTGATTTTTGTTTAAAGAAACAAAGTAATAAAGTGTATATGTGTATATATATATAGATAAGATTCAATATATAATATATAATTACTTAATAACATATTTTCATATATGTTATTGAAATAAAATTCACATACCATAAAATTCACTTTTAAAATGTACAATTTTGTGATTTTGAATGTAATCAGAGTTATGTGACTATCACAACTGCCTAATTTCAGAAAATCATTATCACTGTGAAGGAGATATTTTAGAAAAGTTAATCTGGTAGAAGAATACCTGAGTGGAAGAAATTATAGCAGGTGTATTAAAAATAATAGAAATGCATTTGAATGACCCTTGACATAATTGCTCATAAACTGCAAGGAAAGGTTGCACATTCATTGAAAGGGCAGGAATATACTTGGTTTCAGCAACAACTGGTCTTTATGACTCATACTGTACCAAGACTTTCAGGTCCACACCTACTTCTCTGTTTGCTTAGTCAAGTCCCTCCCTTCTCACTGCTTTTCTGTGTCTTCCTTCATTTATCAAGAATAGGGCAGTCCAATAGAAAGAGGGACCTATCATTTTCTTTACTCAGTGGGAAGATGCAGTTTGGGTGACGTCCTAATGATGAATGAATCTGTCCACGATAGGCAAGTGTAGAGGATGGATAGAGAGGAGTATGAAAGCAGCAGAATTCACAAAACTCACAGACTGTAGTGAGAAAAGGCACACTCTCTGAAGGATGTTGCTAAATAAAGAAAGGTGCATGTTTCTGAGGGTGGGAGAGTGAGGAAAAGCTTTGACATAAAACAATACGTAGACAATAGCTCAAATGAATTAATAAACCATATTCATGTCATGAAATTATGACATTGTAAAATGTGTATGCAAATACACAAAATATTAATACAAGGTTTATTATCAACAGCTACAAGTTTTTGTTTGATTGGTAGTTTTTGTATTTTCATATGAAAAAAACTGATTGGCAAGTGAATTTCTAGAGTATTAAAAAAAGATTTGGCCACTGAGTTTGGTACTTTGACTAATTCCTAGGATTTTGGAGCACATGAAGTCGCAAAGTTCAAAAAGAATAGTGCTGAGTTAGGACCAAGTGAGTACTAAATTTAATAATAGTACAGAAAACAGAAACAAAATTACAATCATAAAGTTGCATGCTAATAAGTATATTCCATTCAGCAGTGTTACGTAGTTGTACCAAATAATATCAAAATGAACAAGTAAAATAATGAGTTGTTGAACTGGGGCACTTGGTTAGATATCTAGAAATGATTATGATCAAATAGTAACATATTAATTTGTTAATTATCTAAAAGGTAAGAAACTGAAATCATCCCATTGGTACTTTGGAAAAAATAATATCTTGGTATGTTCAATGCAATTTTTAAAACCTAGTTTTACTTTTAATAGATAAAATGTGATCATGGCAAAATTTTATATTTGTTTTGAAAAAATCTAGGTCATTTTATAATCTAAGGAAGCTGCAGTGAGAATGAGATTTGTGGCAATTTGCACACAAAAGTGGACTGCCAAGTATGCTTAACATTAATTGCAACTGCTACCTAATTTTGTAACAGAAACAAGAAAATGAGAACACCTTCTTTAGTAGTTAATTTTGTGAACATTATGACTTGCACAAAGTAAAAACTCAGAAAATATTTATAAATGGAGATTAATACAATGAATTGATGTGAAACTACGTATCAATGTCAATACATTGATGGAGTAAAAAAAATGTGACTGCCTTTTCAGTCACATTTACTTAGCCAGGAATAATATGTGACAATTAACATACACTAAATTCCAGTTAGCGTTCAATAGTTTCATATCATTGCTGTTTGATTAATTTAACAAATAAAAATGAAAATAGAAATAGGTTCTGCTTTGATCATTCTCTGAATAATATTTAACTTATTTTCTTAAGTCCTCTGTTGACTTTGAGCATTAAAAAATAATTTATGTGTTCCCTTGCTTTGGAAAATATGCTATTACAATTTAGTCTTGTTAAATATGTGTTTACAAGTGTTGCTATTCATGTCAAATTTACTTGTTTCCTTAGCACTTCTCCATTTAAGTGAAAAACAAACAGCTTCTTTTATCCATTTATTTAAATTTTTATCTATGTATTGCCAAAACATGAAAACTTAACACTTTTGAATTGATGCAGACTGCTTCTAAGCGAAAAATATGCACATAAAGGGCAATGCAATTTATTCTTACTTTAGAGAGTCTGAGTGGAGGAGAGGTAGAATATACTGCTGTTTTGCTCAGATCTGAATAAGCAATCTGACCATATAACAGCAAGCATCCATCACTGTTATACACAGTGATCTGGGAGAGCTCTTGTTTAGGATGTACACTTTGGCCATCTTTAAAACAGGCATCTCTTGTTAAAGAGGTGTTAAAAATGTTTCCATTTAAAAATCTATCCTTACTTTAGGGAGAATCATGGATTGGGAAAAACACAAATTTCAGAATATTTCTGGGAAAGGTTTAATTTGTTAGTTCTTCACTGGTTTATAATTGCTATATGTGAGGATAATTAGAGAATAAAAGCTAACTCCATGCTAAAAAAAAAAAAAAAAATCTATTCTTACTTTAGGAACACATCAGAATTATGCACATTGGACTTTTTTCTATTGCTGATTTGATTTCAGGCTAAAGCACTGCTAAAAGGAGTGGGACAGATACACCAGGAAGCAAACCTCTTGTCCTACAACATTAGAGTATATATATATACACATTTTTTTTTTGTTTTTTTTTAACATGTTAAGGGGCTTGACCTGTAAGTTTCTGTGAGGTGAAGAATTTGGGATATGGAGTAGAAAAATACCTTCCCTAATAGGTAAAATATGGTATAAAGCATACTTTTAATTATGCATATAAAATGACATCATTTTATCTAATGTAAAACAAAAAGATAATTAAATGTCATGAGTTAGGAATGGGGATAACAGTCATGATAACATAATTTAATTAGACTAGATCATCTCCAGGTTTTCATTGACTTATTTTTAAAATTTGTTACCTCTTTGATGTGATTGTTTTCAACCATTACTAAGCAATCCTATAGTCAATACAGGATTATTCAGTTACTGTATATGTACTCTTAAAGTTAATTTAGAGTTAATAATAAACCAAAATTACGTGCTTTATATGGACTAAAATCTCTCCAGAATTCCCAACTTAACAAATACTTGAATCAGCTTAGTTGGCTTCAATGTTTTTTTAAAAGACAAAAGTCCAAGAGGGTTTTATGAAACTATTATGTATCCATCTAGGAATATTTCAGAAGTGCACTGCTCTTACATATAAAAAAGTCATTTTGATTGCACTTTGGAAACCAGGTGTTAAAATGTACAGCTTGTATGACTTCAGTTTAATGGGCTGTCAACTGTCCAGGCAACTGCAGTACAAAGCTAGGCATGTCTTTAATCTTCAAAGAAAAAAGTAAAGAGAATAAATTCAGCTATTAGCTTGAAGGTAAAAACAAATGAAAGGATAAGGTGAAAGCAAGCAGTATTAGAGTTTATAGATTTCTTATTAGAAATTTGAAATTATATTATCAGTGTATGGTAATTATATACATATACATATGCATATATATATATATACACACACATACACGTGCACTCACATACAAGTATATTTGTGGGTAACTTAATGACAGAGATAAGTTCTGAGGAATGAATCCTTGGATGACGTCCTTGCTTGTATGAACATCATGGAGTGTACTTACACAAACCTGGATGATACAGTGTACTACACAACTAGGCTATGTGGTATGGCCTGTTGCTCCCAGCTACAAACCTGTATGGCATGGTATTTGTGAATCTAAACATATCTAAGCATAGAAGAAGTACAGTAAAAATACAATATAAAAGATAAAAATTGGTACTTGTGTATAGGGCACTTATCATGGAAGGGAATTGTAGTACTAGCAGTTGTCTGGGTGAGTGAGTGAGTGAGTGAGTGAGTGGTGAGTGCATGTGAAGACCTATGACATTACAACACTACTGCAGAATTTATAAACACTGTCCAGAGGCTATACTAAGTTTATTCAAAAAACATGTTCTTTGTTTAATAATAAACTTAGCTTCTGTAACTTCTTTATAAAGTATTTAATATTTTTTCTTTTGCTTTTTTTTACAGTAACGCTTATCTTAAAACACAAATATATTGTACAGCTATACAAAATTTTTTTCTGTATTTTCTTATTTTATAAACATTTTTCTATTTTCTGATTTTTTGTTTTACTTCTTAAACTTTCCTGTTAAAAATTAACACACACACATATTAGTCTAGGCCCACATAGGGCCAGGGTTATCAATGTCACTGTCTTCCCTCTCCTCATCTTGTCTCAGTGGAAATTCTTCAGGGGCAGCAACACACATGGATCTCTCATTTTTCTATGATAACAATGCCTTCTTCTGAAAGACTTCCAGAAGAACTTATCTGAAGCTATTCTATAGTTAATTTTTAAAAAATAAATAGGAGTATACTCTAAAGTAACAATAAAAATCATAGTATAGTAAGTCCATAAGCCAGTAACATAGTCATTTATTTTCATTATCAAGTGTTATGTACTGTGCTTTATTGTATGTGTTATACTTCTATATGACTGGGAGGGCAGTAGGTTTGTTCACACCAGCATCATCACAAGCACATGAGTTTCTGCTACAGCAATATGACAATTACATTGTCACTAGGCAAGAGGAATTTTTCAGCTCCATTATAATCTTATAGGACCACTGTCACATATGCAGTCAATCACTGACCAAAACATCATATGGACAGCATGACTCACCATTTTCCAATGATAAATTACATAATAAAGTAAATTATTAGCAACAGAACTAATTGTATAGTTCTGAACATCTAATTAAAATGTTGGTTTTGAGAACATTTAAGTTAGTCCAGGTTTGATTATTTTATTTGTACCTATGAAAATATTTGTTTTACTTTTATAACTTGAATGGCTTTTGCATAGTTTTGATATACCCATAACATTAATAATTATGCCAAACTTATGTCCTTGCAATATTCATAATGTCTTATTTTTTAGAATCATTTGGTCTTTACAATAAAGACAGTCTTACTTTTTAAAAATTTATTTATGCTTCTCTAATTTATTCTTTAGATTCTAAATGCATGTTTGGGATTACCTTAGTAGTTTATGCATTAAAAAAGTGATTCTTTTGGTGGGTATATGTGTGAAGACAAGCTAGTTTTTTACTAAATATTTCCTCTTTTTTAATCTTTTTAATATACTTCATCATCATACCTAATATTTTTGTATTTTTATTACAAACTACAAATATGCATTGCTTGTATTTTAATTTACAATTTAAATTTATTAAACAAATGTATATACATAAATTTCAGTCCAATAATTTCACATGGCTACTTCATTCACCATGCAAATTTGTATGTCCAGACAATTTTTTCAACGTATTTAAATAATATATTTAATAACTTTTTTGAATTCACTGCAGAGTTTGACTGATAGAAAATCAACTATTTGGGGGCTTAGTTATCTTACTACTGCACCCAATAGACTCACATACACACACACACACACACACGCACATATGCGCACACACACATATTTTTTCCTATTCATCTAATATAGAGGTAATATTTTTTAACCTTAATCTCCATCATGGTTACATAGGTGCTTAGATTTTTTTAAACTTTTATTGTACTCTATTCTTTAAAAATGTACAATATGCTACAGGTTTGTTATACTTCAATAACAGGGAAATGAATTAATTAAATTAATTGAGTGAATAAATTAAATGACTTACTTTTAGTGAATCTATTTCTTTTCTTCGCAATTGGCTGCAAAAGTCCAGTCGTTTAATCACAATTGCTACCCACACCCTCAACCCATCACAGCCTGAGAATCATGGGATACACTGTGTGGGAGGGAGCCGTGGAAAGCCAAGATGAATGGGGACAGCATGTGAGGGCCTGGTCAGGCCCCTGCACCTCATGTCACTGGCTTCTAGGAGCACAGAATCAGGCTGGGCACAGGCCTCTTTTCTGCCCAGGAACCAGCAGGGGAGCTCCATCCAGAGGAAGTCAGGTCTCCCCACCAGGCTAGTCAGAGAGCATGAGGGGTCAGGACTGGCTGGAGGAAGGAAGAAGTGAAGAAAAGAGAAGCGACTCTGATCTGTCACCACACTTAGGTGCTCTGACCTGCCTCTGCCACATTCAGTTGCTGGAGAGTTGGCCTCGCCCCTCTGAGGGGCCACTGGCACTCAAACTGGCCTTGACTTCTCTGCTTTCTTCTCAGATCTCACTGCCTCATCATGGGCTTTCTGCTACTCTGGTAGCTTTTTGGCCTCTTGGCTTTTCTACCTTTTGTCAAACATGATCTTCTGGTACAGGTACTTCTCCGGCTTCTTCATCATAAGGATCACGCGCTGGCCTCACTCTCCTCCTCCTGGGCCAGCTGCTGCTGGGAACTACCCTCCTCTTCGTTTTCTCCTCCTTCATCACCATCACCTTGGTTGTCTTCCTCCTCCTCCTCTTCTGACTCATTCAAGTTTCCTGGGTCCTCTCCCAGCTGCAGAGCCAGAAGCGTCAGCTTCTCAGGTGGGATGTAATCTCCTTCCTCCTCAGTCACAAAGGGTGAAGGGTGTGGGGGTAGCTGCATTGCAGGGAAGTACTCTGCTCCAGGGAAGTGCAGTCTAGCGTTCATGGAGTCAAACACCTACTGGGGCTCCACGTAGTGCCTGCTACTAATTGAGGTCTGCTGCCCAGGCCAGTCGACAATCTGGTGGGTGCTACGTAAGTGGGACTGATGCACAAAGGCTTTTGCCAGGATATGTCTCCCCAAAAACTCCTGATGAGGAAGGCTAGGGCTTCAGGGGATACCTGTCAGTTAAGGAAAAACTTCAAGCCCTCAGAAAGCTTCTTGTGCTTCTCTTGCGCCTCCAGCTCCTTCCTGAGGTCCTCCTCCTGCACCGCCAACTCCCCATGGGCGGGAAACTCATCCGCCTCGGCCTTTCTCTGTGGCAAGCACCGCAGCATGGGCCAGGCTGACACTGAGGGTCTCCAGTTTCTCCACTGGCCTCTCCGAGTCCAGCACGTAGGTACTATCACTGGCCTTCGCCTCTGCTTGCGCCTGACCCTCAGCTTGAGGGAATAGTGAACGTTGAGCGACTGATAGAGGCTGAAGTTCATCGATGAAGCCCAGCAAGGTGGTGTAGAACTAGGTGAAGGTGGCCATGACTCTGAAGTCCATGTCTGTCGGGTGGTCATGGGAGAAAGCATAGGGGTTGATCCATACAATGGGCTGTACCAGCACCTCAGCCTGATAGTAAATGCCTTTGATGGACACGAAGACCTTGCTCAGAGCACAGGGAGTGATGATGTAATGCATGAACTTCACTGCCAGCCTGCAGCACAGCTGAATGGTCTCTACACGGGACTTGTCAGTCCACGGGAAGGTGGAAAAGAGGAAGCACATGGAGAAGGCAGCGCCACCAAGGTCCCCCCGTTTGTGGTCAATCTTATCGCCCTTTACATGTTCCTCAGTGTTCCGCTCGCTTTTCCCATAGGCCTTCTGGGGCTTCCAGACAGATTCCTTGTATTCCCGGACCTTGTTGAAGATGAACTTTTGGAGGAGAAACCTGATGTCTTCCATAAGGTAGCAAGTTTGGGCCGCAGTAGCACCTTTATTAACCTTCTTGTGTTTGGGTTCATGAGGATAAATGCCCATCAAGATGCACTGTCGCCTCGAGTCAGCCATGGTCAGTGGGAGCTTCTTTCCTGGCTTTGCTTCTGGTGATGTGGTTGGCAGGTGAGCCTCCTTCTTGCTGCTGCTTCTCAAAGCCTCCTGTAGCTCCACGTTAAAGAGTCCATGAGTGCCGCAGACTGACAGTGCCACTTCCTCCCGAAGTCTCTATTTGTCCTCTAGTAAAAATCTTTTATTCTCTAAATATAAACCACACTTTATATTAATTAATTTCATAACATTTAGTCTTCAGTTTTAGCATTTAATTATATATTTCAACTTGGGGGATAAAAACGTATTACAAAAAAAGTTTACATTGCCTTTTAATGACCTATAGGTTACTCTATTATGGTTCAAGTAACTATTAGTTTATTGAAAAAAAATTATTTAATGGTCTTGTGTCCAGAATTGGTGGGTTCTTGGTCTCACTGACTTGAATGAAGCCACGGACCCTCATGGTGAGTGTTCGTTTTTAAAGATGGTATGTCCCGAGTTTGTTCCTTCTGATGTTCAGATGTGTTCAGAGTTTCCTCCTTCTGGTGGGTTCGTGGTCTCACTGACTTCAGGAGCGAAGCTGCAGACCTTCACGGTGAACGTCACAGTTCTTAAGGAGGCGCATCTGGAGTTTTTTGTTCCTCCCATCTGGAGTTGTTCATTCCTCCTGGTGGGTTCGGGGTCTGGAGTTGGTCATTCCTCCCTGGTGGGTTCGTGGTCTTGCTGCAGACCTTTGCGGTGAGTGTTACAGCTCATAAAAGCAGTGCAGACCCAGACTGAAGCAGAAGGATTTATTGCAAAGAGCAAAAGAACAAAGCCTCCACAGCACACAAGTGGACCCAAGCAAGTTTCCGCTGCTGGCTAGGGCAGCCTGCTTTTATTCCCTTATCTGGCCCCACCCACATCCTGCTGATTGGTCCATTTTACAGAGTACCAATTAGTCCATTTTACAGAGAGCTGATTGGTCTGTTTTACAGAGAAATGTTTGGTACGTTCTGACAGGGTGCTGATTGGTGCGTTTACAAACCCTGAGCTAGACATAGAGTGCTAATTGGTGCATTTACAATCCTTTAGCTAGACACATAAGTTCTCCGAGTCCCCACTAGATTAGCTAGACACAGAGCACTGATTGTTGCCTTTACAAACCTTGAGCTAGACACAGGGTGCTGATTGGTGCATTTACAATCCTTGAGCTAGACACAAAGTGCTGATTGGTACATTTACAATCCTCCAGCTAGACATAAAAGTTCTCCAAGTCCCCACCAGATTAGCTAGATACAGAGTGCTGATTGGTGCATCCACAAACCCTGAGCAAGACACAGAGTGCTGATTGGTGCATATAAAATCCTCTAGCTAGACATAAAAGTTCTCCAAGTCCCTACCCTATTCAGGAGCCCAGCTGGCTTCACCTAATGGATGCCGTACCCAGCCTGGCCATGGGCGTAGCTGCCCGTCAGTCCGTGAGTTGCACCCATACTCGTCAGCCCTTGGGTGGTGGATAGGACCAGGTGCCGCAGATCAGCGGATGGTGCCGGTTGGGGAGGCTCGGGAAGCGTGGGAGCACACCACCAGGGGTTCAGGCATGGTGGGCTGCAGGTCCCAAGTCCTGTCCCTCAGGGAGGCAGCTCAGGCCTGGTGAGAATTCAAGCATGGCATGGGTGGGCTGGCAGTGCTGTGGGACCTGGCGTCCCCTCCCCAGTTGCTGGCCCAGGTGCTAAGCCCCTCACTGCCCAGGGCCAGTGCTGCCAGCCGGCTGCTCCTAGTGTGGGGCCCGCCCAAGCCCGCACCCACCGGAACTCACACTGGCTGGCGAGCTCTGCACGCTGCCCCGGTTCCCACCCCCAGCCTCTCCCTCCACACCTCCCTACAAGCAGAGGGAGCCCGCTCCCTGCTCGGCCAGCCCAGAGAGGGGCTCCCACAGTGCAGTGGCTGGCTGAAGGGCTCAAGCCAGCCAGAGTGGATGCCAAGGCCGAGAAGGCACTGAGAGCCAGAGCTGCTAGCACGTTGTCACCTCTCAGTCTCATTCTTATGAAGTTCAAACAACATAGTATTCAATGTCATGGTGTTTCTGAAACTGTAAGCAGTTTTTGTTTTTGTTTTCTATCCCACTGGGCACATAAAGAGATAACTAGACAGCCGTAGGACAGTATAGAAAAAATGTGGGCAAAAGTCAAATCTACAAATGATGAACTTGTCCCTTTATATCTAACCCAATAAGTGAGCACCTTTAACTTATTTTTAGAATAATTATTTAATAAATATAAAAGCAAAAACAATGCATATACTGAAACACAAATAAGAACATAATATATAGCATGCAATAATTAGAAAGTTCCCTTTAGATTATCTCATTTGCCATGTAAATCTTCTCAGTGTTAACCATTGTTAGCATTTTGGTGCATGCAATGTTTACCTTTTAGACCATTTAGATTGCATTCACACGATTTCTGTACAAATATGCTAATATATTTTATTTTATAACTTTCTCTTTTATGTTGAGCAAAATGCCATTGATATATTTCCAGGTCAGTACTACCCATCTACCTTGCTGTGTATAATGGTTCCAGAGTATTTCTTACTATGACCAGAGCATACTTTACTGAATCATTTCTCTACTTATAAATATTTATTGTTTTCTATACCAAACGTTCAGGATTTTTTTATACAGTATTAACTAGAAAAATTTATATGGTCAAATTCTGAAACATTTATCAAATCCTATATAGGATTCCCTTATTCTCGTTTATGCTTTCGATGTCTCTTTTGAATTTCTCCATTAAAACGTCTCTCACTTCAATTCAATGATGTATTTATAAGTTATACACTACACTAGTGAATGAGTTCTTTTTTGGCAACTGGGTTTCCAAAACACTATCTGCTCTCAGGAAATGTATTTTGAGTTCAAGGGTAAATGAATAAATGAATTTCTCATCACCAAGTTACTTTTGTTCAGTTGTCAAATTATTTTATTCATTTTCTCTTAGTTAAGGCTGTCAAAATTAACCATTGCTATCTTATTTTTACTTTTTCCTTTATGCATAGCCTGGTAATTTTCCCCTCTGTGTTTTTATAATTCATCTATTAATTCAGAACCAATTGGGCTAGAGGCTGGAAAAAGCAGGCTAGGGTCAGAACTGCAAGCTCTGTGTCCTCATAATCTTAAGTGAAAGAGATGAGAAGCAAGCACATAGGTATGTATGTGTACATGTCCATATATTTTATTAAGAAAAACTGGAGTATTATAGTAACCTATAACGAGGAGACATAATTTGTCAGTTACTATATTGTGCAAAATCTTGGATGTAACCATTTGGGGGGTTATGCTAATAACAATGAGATCAGCTTAACGTTTTTATACACTGAGGGGACATGTTCGGGTTGTCATTTTGAAAATATTGCTCCAGCTATAATATATGAAAGAAGGTGAAAAGGGTAAAAATAAATGTAGGAATGTAGGAGGATATTGCATCAATACAGAAAAAGAATGGGATGATAGTTTGGATACAAGTAGTAAGAATGGAGATGGAGAGAAGTTCTTAAATACATTGGTGATATTGGCAGGACTTGATATGAGACTAAATATGGGGCTATCAAGGAAAGATAATTTGGCAAGGATTGGCTGCACCTTTTTAGATTTTGGCTTTAATATATGAACAGATGAGAGAACAAAGATTGGTTTGATTGAAAAGATAATGAGCCCAGATATGTAGTTGGATTTTGGGTTCCTTTAAGGAATCCAAGTTGTAGATGCTTAATAAGTAGCTGTATGCACCAATCTCAAATTCAGTAGGTTTTCATATGCATGAGAGGAGTTTGAAAACTCTAGCTTCAAGAAATAGCAAAAATTGAAATATACAACAATAATTAATGGAGAATTAGGAGTATGAACAAAATTTTTCATAGAATTGTGAAATTATGATTCCTTCTAAAACTTCCCGTAGATAAGTAATTATCAAAAAGTCTATATAAAAACAATTAGAGAATGCTAAAGTACTATTTTAGCATGTTTGAATTTTTGACAAAGAAAATTAAAATATAAAGTTTTGGTGTTTATTTTTATTTGCTGTGTTTTAAAAATAACCTTTAGCTCACCTTATGGAGTTCTTTCTTCGATATTTTGCATTTCATAAATATGACTTTATGACAACAAAAATAACCTTCAATTCATGGTACATTGGTGAAAAAGAAGAAGGATGAGAGGATAATATGACATAGCTTGATTTAGAAATGCATGGATGATTTCATTTTTATTTTAACTTTTATTTGAAAACTGAACCCAGATAAGGCCGTATTTACTCTACTCCATATAGAGTAGTTCAAAGATAGGATTTCTCAAAGCAGAGCTCTGATGCTTACTCTGAATCAGTGGAAAGACATGTTATTCAAAAGTCAAAAGTATGCTTTCACTTCTGTTATTTATGACTGCTGTCTCACAGTGTTGTCACCCTGCATGAAGCATTATATCCCTCTGATTTGTTGCAATAGATAATAATGCAAGAATATATGTAATAAAAACTGCCACATAGTTCCCCAAAAAGTACAAAAAAATGATACTACCTTTTTACATTGTATAATTTTCCACACACACAGTTTCCATTCAAATTGCTGGTCAAGTTTCAATAATTTGTTCAAATTTAAGCTTAATGCTCCCTTGGACGTCTACTAATCTTTAATAAAAGAGGAAGGTAATTGGTTCATTTACCATTTTATTCATTTAGATTTATTCAAGTATATTTTTATAATAATTGTATTTTATTTGAAGGAAAAGTATTGTTCTTCTTAATAGGTGATTTCACTTTAGATTTTAAATAGGAAATATAATTAACTCTTCTTCAAAGGAATGGGATTTGTATTTAAAAATCTGAGTCTCCTTTTGAAAAGAAAGCATTGTGTTTTTTCCTAAAGTGTTAAGCACACACACACACACATTTTATATATTTTTATATGTACACATATGTTTTATATATTTATATATACACACATTTTATGTATTTATATATATATTTATATATACACACATTTATTTTATGTATTTATGTTTTTTTATATTTATATATATTTATATGTGTGTGTGCATATGTGTGTTTGTATTATATGGGGTTAGAGAGAGAACAGACTTCAGATAACATCCTTAATGCTCTGAGATAAAAGTTGAAAATTTGATCAAAGTATCAATTATTTGAATTTTTGAAATATACACTGGAGATTCGTAACTGAAATTCTAATGCTGAATATGTTAAGGATAATGGACAATAAAATAAAAGGAACAATGCATTATTGGAATAAAGAAAGGATAAAGAATCAATCATTTTTTGTTTTAAGCCTCTCTGGTTGTCTAAAATTGACGCAGAGAGTTCACTCTTCTTGAAGAGGACTGTGAATGTGAATGACTAGCACTACAGGAAAACCTAAAAGCAAGAGCAGGCCTTGACCACAGCATTACTGTTTGCTTTCTACCTAAAATTATACTTTGATAGCTGTTCAGACTCCTGTCTTGTGCTGCAAAGTTTCCCCAAGTATTTGTCCTGCTCCTCTTAATGCCTGTAAAATACATCTCAATAGATATTTTAAACTGACCTCTGTTATGTTTATGACAAAATATACAGAACAGCAAATAATTTGAAATATTCAAGGAGAAAAGAACCCCTAACACTGCAGCAGTACAGAAAATAACCAGAATCTATCTCATCATATATTCATCCAGTCACTAATTTAACACCTGTTACATGTCAGACTATATCCTAGATGCTTGGGATACATTGGTGAGCTAAACAACAATTTGTACATATGTAGAACTTAAATTCTAGCATGGCATAGAAAATGTTTCATGTTCTGATATTTTCTGGTTGTACTAAAATATATAGGCAATAGCAAATATTATAATAACCACCATAGTGACCAAGATACTTTGTCTTCAACTGATCACATTTAAGAGCATCTTTCTGTATTTGAGCATCATTCAGAGTTCATCAATATCAGATGACTGCTGTCACAACTAAAGGAAAAGTATGCACATTTGAAGACATGTGTAGTGAATATCTCTATATTACTTTAAAATCCATGCACCAGAATCCCATATTATCAAATAATGGCAATTTGGGACTCTTTTTGCAATGACTTTATAAATCCTTACTTTCGATATATTTGGTTTTTAGGGGGTTGGGGGTTGTTTGTTTCATCTTAGGCTGTCATCTCTGTTCACAGTCTAACACAGTGTTTTGTAGGATATCGTTGAAGACATATTGTATGGTCCAGGGTGAGAAAGGAAAAAATATTTGACTACATATATTCTTACATTATTCTTGAAACTTGAGGAAAGCAACAGGAGAGAGGAAGTCGTGAAGCCAGAAATCTTTAAAAATCACTATTTACAGTGTCAGTAAAATATAACATGATGCCCTGTGCTTTTGTTATGCTGTAGGAAAAGATGTTTAGGAAGACATGAATTTATATGAACTGCTGAGATTTTCTGACAATTTTTATCTCTTTTACCTTCCAAGTGTAAACAAGATAAAATAAATATTATGCTTGCATTACTGTAGCATTGACAGGGATAGGTTTTATAAGTGTTATTGCAGCTAAAGGTTTTGGTCATGGGAAGCAAATGGATCAAGCTCAACATTTTGAATTTTGCAAACCAAAGAAGCAAGAGTTACTTTCTCATCCTTCCATCTTTCCACTTAATTACAGAGGCAATAAAGTAACTTCATTTATCTGATGATGATAAGCTAAGTTATGTAGTAAACACCCAATGCCTATTATGCGGCAATAAAGATGATTACCTGCAAATGTTTTTATAAACAGTTTCATAGAGCTTAGAAGGATTCTATTCTTAAATTATTATTTTTTTCTCATGAACCGTATTCCTTGTAACCAAAAAAAAAAAAAAAAAAAAAAAACTCAACTCTTTTGGAAGAGCTCTGACATTTGGTGTGATTCTTTACCATACTTTTGCGAGAACCAGGTGGAAATTATGAGATTGATGGAATTTCAGTCCCCAGATTTGATTGAGTGAAGGATAATAGACTTTAGGAATGTACAACAATGGAAACAGTGTTGAAATAGGTTGTCTGCAAACAGATGCACACATTTTGGAGTCAATCCTCTTGCTTTATCTCTTTTATTATTATACTTTAAGTTCTGGGGTACATGTGCAGAATGTGCAGTTTTGTTACATAGGTATACATGTGCCATGGTGGTTTGCTGCACGCATGAACTTGTCCCTACATTAGGTATTTCTAATGTTATCCCTCCTCTAGTCCCCCATCCCCCAACAACCTCCAGTGTGTGATATTCCCCTCCCTATGTCCATGTGTTCTCATTGTTCAACTCCCACTTATGAGTGAGAAAATGCGGTGTTTGATTTTCTGTTCTCGTGATAGTTTGCTGAAAATTATGATTTCCAGCTTCATCCATGTCTCTGCAAAGGACATGAACTCATCCTTTTTTATGGCTGCATAGTATTCCACAGTGCATATGTGCCACATTTTATTAATACAGTCTATTATTGATGAACATTTGGGTTGTTTCCAAGTCTTTGCTGTTGTGAATAGTGCTGCAATAAAAATACATGTGCGTGCGTCTTTATAGCAGAATGATTTATAATCTTTTGGGTATAAACCTTCTCAGAGGAATAATGTAACTCACTGATTTAGTCTCTAAGAATATTTTTTCCTACTTTTTCACTTTAACTTGTTTTTCTCTCTAGTTTAAGGGTTTCTCAATATTTTAGTTATACTTGGTAGAGCCTGATAAAGGAGTGGAACATCTTCTATAGGACAACTCTCTCTATAGGAGTAACTGCCAAAAAATTTAGTGGCTAAAAAATTGACTTTATGATCCTGTAGGTAGATAATTTGGGCTGGGTTTACTAGGCAGTTCTGATTTGAACCAGGCATGGATTATTTCATTCTCATGCATCTGCAGTTAAATGGTGGACCAGCTGTGACTGGTTGGTTATGATGGGTGGGACATCTGGGACCAACTTGCTCTTCTCTCTATGTATTCTTTTATCCTACATTAGCCTTGCCTAGACTCATTCCCATGGTAGCCCTAGAGTTCCAAAGCCTCATTGTGCCAGCGCTTTAAATATCCATTTGCATCAGATTTTCTACTGTTTCATAGGCCTAAGCAAGTCATAAACCTTGCCAAGTTTCAAGAGATTTTAATATAGATAAACTTGACTTCTTGACAAGTAGAGCTGCAGAGCATTCATCTTTTTTTCCCCCCAATCTACCATATTCCCTTTGAATAAAACCACTAGGAATTTAATATTTAAGTCTCAGCAGTTCCTGTATTGAAGTGGTCACTTGAGAGTAGGAGGGGCACTGAATTCTTCAATGTATATGTCAACATATGACGTAAGACACAGGTTTCAGCATGGGCAAAGTGCTAAGGGATAAGGCAACTTAACATTTTTAGGAAAATTCAAATATTTTTATACTCTACTAGTAAAGGAAGTAAGATTAGGGTTTATTCATAGAAAATGATGTTTGGGGCCATGAATAAGTAATGAGTATCTAGAGAGGCCAGCCCATGGGTGACTCAACAGATATCCTAAGAGGACTCTCAAAGGTTTCTAATCAAGTAGTTGCTGAGGTTTGCACTTTGGAAAGATCATTCTGGATGCATCATTTGGTAGTGATCAAGACTGAAATCCAGTAGACATTTAGTTGACGGTTATTTGAGTAAGATTCTGTAGTAGGTGCTGTTTGTTCTCCACTGGATCTCCTGTTAGCAGGCTGATGTGCCTATCCCCCAGCTATTGTAAGTGCTGCCTGCTAATGGTTAACAGGTACCCCAGTTCCTAGATAATTGCTTCAGCTAACAACTTTGTTGGAATGTTATGTATCTGCCTACTCATACTGGGGCAGTGTCCGTTCATGAACGACTGATATAGGGACACCTTTCCCTCAAAGGGGCAAAACACTACAGTAAGATTTCTGTTTCAGAAGCCTCATCCTCCAGTGTGGATTCAGCCTAGGATATACTTTACTGGAATTAATAGTCTTGCTTGACCCTTCCCTTTTCCTTTCACTCACTTCAGACTATATTTTTTTTTATTAAAAGCTATCCTTCAATATAGTACCCAAATATAGTACCTTCAACTAGTACCCAAATCTGTGTCTCAGCCTATGCTTTTAGATACATGTTATTACTTCCTGAAGTAAGCAATATGCATATTTTTTATCATCAAACAGAATATACAGCATATGAGCACAGAGCCCTTTCTCAGACCTTCTGTTGTGTTCTCTCTTGGTTTGGTGCTGTGAAGAGTCTTCATAAAGCATTACTTATCTGACTCACTGAGCACATGTTCTGTGATGGGATCATCAATTTTTTTCTGTAAAGGTCAAGTAATATATGCTTTTGGCTTTATAGACCATAAAATCTTAGTCACAGCTACACAACTCTGCTAATTTTGTGTGAAGAGAGCCTTAGATAATACATATAGAAAATGACAAATGAATGATATAAGTAAATAGGGTCTATAGCAGTATTCCTTACATTGTTGTTTCTTTTTCTTATTTGAATTCCTATGACACCACCCTCATAAACAGGTTGCATCTATCCCATTCATGTTGCTGATACTACATTAAAATTTATGAATAGTTCAATTTATATATGATACTACAACTGCACAGAGAATGTTCATTTTTCTCTGCTCCACTTGATTGTAGGGAATGCAGGCATACCCCATTTTATTGCCCTACGAAGATACTGTATTTTTCACAAATTGAAGATTTGTGACAAACTTGTGTCAAGCAAGTCTATTGGCATCATTTTTTTTTTCAACTGTATGTGTTCACTGCGTATCTCTGTATTGTAAAGGTAAACTGAGGCTGGAGCCGAACCGGGAACGAAGACACAAGGCAAATGGCAGTGAGAATAGCCTTTTATTAGGGCTTGCGGGCGAGGTTCCTCAGTCCAAAGTCGTGGGCCGAGGAGGGTAGGGGCTTTTTATAGCCCGAGAGGTAGGGAAGTTGGTTGTGCAAACAGGGCCTGGGGGGTCTTGAAACTACTAGGGCAGGAGTTGAGTAAGGGTCATGAGGAAGGGGTCTTTGGAAACTGTCAACCGAAACTGCTGTTTAGGAACTTGTGGAATGCAGGTGAGCTGCAGGTCATGGGGGAGTGTGGTTGCCCAGCGGAACTCTGACGCATGTAAGTCTGCGGGTGTGTACAAGGGTGAAGGGAGTCTTTAACAAAAGGCCTGCTATGCCGGGTAATGCCACCATGTTGGGTCTAGATCCCTGCCTAACATGTATAATCTTTTAGTAATTCTTGGAATGTTTCAAAAGTTTTTATTATATCTGCTATGATGATCTTTGATAAGTGATCTTTGATGTCACTATTGTAATCGTTTTGGAAATCCGCAAACTATGCCCATATAAGACAGGAAAAATAATCAATTGTTACGTGTGGTCTGACTGCTCCACTGATCAGATGTTCTTCCCATCTTTCTCACTCTTCTCAGACCCCCCTATTCCCTGAGTCACAACAGTATTGAAATTAAAGCAGTTAATAACCCTGCAATGGCCTCTAAGTGTTAAAGTGAAAGGCAGAGTCTCATGTCTCTCACTTTAATTCAAAAGCTAGAAATTATTAAGCTTAGTGAGGAAGGCATGTTGAAAGCCAAGACAGACCAAAAGGTAGACCTCCTGCACCAGTTATCCATGTTGTAAATGAAAAGGGAAAGCTCATGAGGGAAAGTAAAAGTGCTACTCCAGTGGACACACGAATAACAAAGTGAAACAACCTTATTGCTGATACGAAGAAAGATTTAGTATCAGATTCTTAAGCCAAGTTGTAAACCAGAGCAAGACCCTAACTCTCTTCAAATCTAAGAGAGGTGTGGAAGCTGCAGAAGAAAAGTTGGAAGCTAGGAGAGGTTGTTGGTTCATGAGTTTAAGGAAATAATCTCTATAACAAAAAAGTGCAAGGTGAAGCAGCAAATGTTGATGTAGAAGCTGTATCAAGTTATTCAGAAAACCTACCTAAGATAATTAATGAAGGTGGATACACTTATCCACAAATTTTCAATGTGAATGTAACAGCCTAATACTGGAAGAAGATGTCATTGAGGACCTTCATAGCTAGAGAGGAAAAGTCAGTGTATGGCTTCAAAGTTTCAAGGGACAGGTTGACTCTTTTCTTACTGGTTAATACAGCTGTTGACTTTAAGTTGAAATCAATACTTATTTACCATTCTGAAAATCTTAGGGCCCTTAAGAATCATGTTAAATCTACCCTGTGCTCTAGAAATGGAATAACAAAACCTGAAAGACAGGATGTCTATTAAATCCAATGTCAAGACCTACTGCTCAGAAAAAAAAGAAGATTCCTTCCAGAATATTACTGCTAACCAACACTGCATCTGGTCATCCAAGAGCTCTGTTTGGGATGTATAAGAAGATAAATACATGATTTCAAGCTTTCTAACATTACACCAATCCTTCAGTTCATGTATTAAGCCGTAATTTTGACTTTCAACTCCTATTATTCAAGAAATGCCCTTGGTTCAGGTTATCCCTGCCATAGAGAGTGATTCTTCTGCTGGATCTGGGCAGAGTAAATTGAAAACCTACAGAAAAGGATTCACCATTTTAGAAATCATTAGGAACATTCCTGATTCATGGGAGAAGGACAAAATATTAACATTAACAGGAATTTGGAAGAAGTTGATTCCAACCCTCAGAGTTGACTTTGGTGTTCAAAACTTCAGTAGAGGATATGATAACAACTATAGGTGTGGTGGGAATAGCAATAGAACTAGAAGATGTAACTGAATTCCTAAAATCTCATGATAAAATTTTAATGGATAAAGAGTTTTTTTATGGATGACCAAAGAAAATGATCTCATGAGTAGAATTTACTACTGGTGAAGACACTATGAACCTTATTAAAATGACAGCAAATGATTTAGAATAGTGCATAAACTTTGTTAATAAAACAGTGGCAGGCCGGGCGCAGTGGCTCAAGCCTGTAATCCCAGCACTTTGGGAGGCCGAGACGGGCGAATCACGAGGTCAGGAGATCGAAACCATCCTGGCTAACACGGTGAAACCCCGTCTCTACTAAAAATACAAAAAAAATTAGCCGGGCGAGGTGGCGGGCGCCTGTAGTCCCAGCTACTCGGGAGGCTGAGGCAGGAGAATGGCGTGAACCCTGGAGGCGGAGCTTGCAGCGAGCTGAGATCCGGCCACTGCACTCCAGCCTGGGGGCAGAGCGAGACTCTGTCTCAAAAAAAAAAAAAAAAAAAAAAAAAAAAAAACAGTGGCAGAGTTTGAGAGAATTTACTCCAACTTTGAGGTAAGTTCTGTGGGTAAATGCTATCAAACAGCATGATATGCTACAGAAAAATCTTTCATGAAAGAAAAAGTCAGTTGATGTGACAGCCTCATTGTTTTATTTTAAGAAATTGTCACAGTCACCCCAACCTTCAGCAACCAACTAATCACTTTGGTGATTAGTCAGCAGCCATCAACACCGAGGCAAGATCCTTCACCAGCAGAAATATTAGGCTTGGCCGAAGGGTCAGAGGATTATTAGTGTTATCAGTAATAAAATACACTTTAATTAAGGTATGTACTTTTTTTTTGACATACTGCTATTGCACTCTTATTATAAAGTATAATGTAAGCATAACTTTTTTTTTTTTTCTTTTTTCTTTTGAGAAAGAGTCTCGCTCTGTCGCCCGAGCTGGAGTGCAGTGGCACGATCTCAGCTCACTGCAAGCTCTGCCTCCTGGGTTCACGCCATTCTCCTGCTTCAGCCTCCGGAGTAGCTGGGACTACAGATGCCCGCTGCCACGCCTAGCTATGTTTTTGTATTTTTTAGTAGGAGAGGGGGTTTCACTGTGTTGGCCAAGATGGTCTCGATTTCCTGACCTCGTGATCTGCCCGCCTCGGCCTCCCAAAGTGCTGGCTTTACAGACATGAGCCACCACGCCTGGCCAATGTAACTTTTATATGCAATGGGAAATCAAAAAAAAGTATGTGACTCAATTGTGATATTTGTTTTATTGTGGTGGTCTGAATCTGAAATCACAATATCTCAGTTCGTCTTTTTCATAATATCAGACTTAATAAAAAAGTTAAGTCTTTCCTCTCTTCCTCCTTGTTTTCCTTCTCCTTCCTTTTGTGAGATTAAAGTTTTGAGTCATTTCCAAGATGATAAATAAAACCGAGGGAAATATTCAGTGACAAATTCAAAATATTCTAATATAACTTAAAATATATGTTTGCAGGCCTCACTTAAAAACATTGAGCACTGTTGTACCATTTAATATCTTTTTCTGGCAAATCTTATTAAGCTTCTTGATTGATTTTCACTTGAACTATTAAATACAAATTTTACATTTTATGTTTTCCTAATAACTTAATAATCCCCTCCTACATTAAGGCCAAGCTAAATACATTATAGTAGTAATATTTTTCTCTCAGCTCACTTTTTCAATGAATATGGAATGTTGCTAAGCTGACATTAGGACAAAAGAAGTCTAAAATAATATGTTATGGAACCTTGTAAGATGCAGTTTGATTAACTGTGGTTTTATGATATGGTATTTCATATTATGAGCTATTTTCATTTTGTTCATTCATTAATTTATTTCTGCAACCAAGTATGTACTGACAACTATTTAGATGTTACTTGTTATAGATGCTAAAATTAAGAAAAAAAAAAAAAAGAAAAGATAAATAAAAAAGACAGATAAAACATAACTTATTTCCCAGAGGAACTTAAAATCAAAGGCAGGGAAAACAATAAAAAAGAACAAACTAAGGCAAAGGTAAGTGACTGGACATATTTGAAATAAAAGGCTCATGGATTAAGATATTAAGGAGAGCACACCAAGTTGAGAAATCAAGAACCTTCCTTAAAGAAACCAATGCTTAAACTTCATCTAGAAAATAAATAATATTTTATCAAGTAATGATACTAAAGAAAGAGCACAAGGTAAAGGGGTGACCCTAAATTAGAGCATAGAATAATTTCAACTTTAAACATGTTAAGAAATAACACTTACTACATTTTGGTATACAATATTGATAGAGAAAGACAGTATTTTTGGAATGGTGGTAGCAGGAGCTCTGCGGACTCTCCTTAGAGTAACAACCATAATTGGTAGAAATTATGAAAACAAAGCAAAAAGGAACTTTTAGTTTTTTTTTTGAATTATTCTATTTATATTATTAAATAGATACTTCATTATTTATATCTAAATGAGAATTATAAATGTCACAGCACAATGTCCCTATGGGCTTTGAAAACATGGCTATTTCCAGATATTTTCCCATAATATAAAATGTTATGTGTGGTCACACCTTATAAATTTATAAAAATCATATTAAAAAATCCTGCATTCTTGCTGCCAAGCATGAAATTTAAATGTGCTATCTAGCCAGACGCAGGTATTCCCTGGCCCATGTTCCATATATGATGGTTTGTCTGATTTGAATCAATAACTTCTGCTGAAGATAAAATCAGATTAGATGGTCATACAAGGCTGAGGACCCTACAGGGAAACTGCTTGGCAAAACGAGTTGTTTCACCTGCTTAGCCTGGGAGGCCTTAAAGCCTCTTCAAGCAGCTGTGAAGTCTCATTTGAGCAATCGATCTACTTTTTACTCTGTGTCTCCATGACACCTATTAGCATAGTTTTTGTGTGTTTCTGTGATACCTAATAACACAGTGTGGAGAGCAGACGCAAGAAGCTTTCAGAATGATAGACAAGTCAGTCTCCCATTTTCTATCTATTGGCAGTATTGTAGTTGAAAAAAAAATGTGTTGATCAAAGTTTGATATACGCTGTTGGATTTGATTGCTCTTGAGAAAAGTAAAAACATACTTTAGTAGGCCTAATAATTTGCTGGTAAAACTAAATTGGATTTTCTAAGAGTTTTATATGCTTGACTAAACACTTCCATAGTGACACATAGCATGTCTTATAATAACTTTAAGGTCAGAGGATTGCAATGTTCTATATTTAGAGCACATAGCCATCTTGAGTGAGAATACAGTTGATAAGTCTTTCAAATAACTTACAGCAATCACTTTCTGTTTATCCAGTGCATCTTGCTTATTTATTATATATTATGAGTATTTTAAAAGTTCTATACTCTTCAGATAGTTAGTATTGTTTCAAGTGTAATCTTAACATTCATCACTATTACTTAGAACATCAGACAAAGAAAAAAATGTTATTCTACTCTGATGCTAAGCATTTTATTTACATTAAACAAGTCTGTATTTTCTGGATCATAGTTTATTCTGTATAATAGAAGAGAGTTTGGATTGAATAATTCCTACCATTTTTCCCATTCTAAAAATTTATTTTTCTATAAGCTTTTCTAAACATTAAGTAAAAGTTAAAATATCTTAGGTAAATTTTGGTTTAAGATGAAGGGACAAGTACTTTTCTTGGCTAGGCAATTCTCTCCCCTAAGCTTGTGGGTTATTTTTAAAACCATGAGTGGACAGTAAGTAATGTCTTAAGAGGAAGGCATCAATTAGAATGACTCTGTAACAAAACACCATTATAATTGTGACCTGCTATACAAGATATAGTTCCTATTGTATTTTCTTTGCTCTGTTCATAAATTCACTCTTCTTTAATGGAATCAAAGATATTTGACACCTTTCCCAACTTCGATAAACAAAAAGAGTATCTGATCCCAGACAAGCTCTCTGGATCAATATTTCTTTCCTCAATTTTCTCTGTCCTAGAATATCATATTCCTTCAAACATGAAATGCTCAACAGTGATGCCACCTAATTTTAACTTTTTAATTGCTTTTCTTATTTGGGCCACTGAGTGTCAGGGTTTCTTTTTTTATTATTATTATTATTTCTTGAAAAAAGTATTACAAAGTAAACAAAAAAAGTTAACATTCTATTAACATTTTTATGTCATTGTATAAATAAAATATCACATAATTGATCTCCTTCTTTGTTATAAATAAACTCTTGTAAATCAATACCCTAAACCATGGTAGTTTTACCAATGCAGATGTTCACCGATGAGGGAAACATTGTCATATGGCAAATGGACAAGGAAGCACTTTCAGCCTAACTGGGCAGGGTTGTACAAAGGCGTTCTGGCATAGGCATGTAGCAGGAAAAAAAAGAAAAAATAAAAAGCATAGCTATTGCTCTCAAGGAATTCACCACACAATCTGGGGAAATACACTAACATACACTAAAAAATATTCAACAGAATAATGTAAGATGAGGTGGTGAATTCTATGGTACAAACTTTAAGTATTTCTCATCTTAGAAAACAACTCCAAAGTCGGGCATGATGACTTGTGCCTGTAGTCCTAGCACTTTGGGAGGCTGAAGCAGGAGGATTGCTTGAACCCAGGAGTTCAAGACCAGCAAAGGCAACATAGTGAGAGCTCAATTCTACAAAACAAGTTATAACAATAAAAAAAAGTCAGGTCCTGTAATGTGCACTTGTTGTCCCAGCTACTTGGGAGGCGGGGGAAGGAGGATGACTTTAGCCTGGGAGATCAAGACTACAGCGAGCTGTCATTATGCCACTGCACTCCAGCCTAGCCAACAGAGATACTGTTAAATTTAATTTTTATTTATATACTTAGTATTATATCTGTACAGATTATGTTCATGTTGTCCAATATGTGTCAGTCACATGAAGCTATTTAGTTTCAAATTAAATAAAATTAGATTTAAAAACAAATTTTTGGTTGTACTAGTCATATTTTATGTCCCACGTATAACTAGTAGCTACCATGTCAGAAAAGACAAAAACAATTCTATTATTGAAGAAAGTTCTATTGAACTTGATTAAATGTTCTTTAAAATTTGAGAAACTAATAAAGATAATAATAATTAAATTATTGAGTAATAAACTAGGTGGTGCATTTAAAGTACTTAGTACAGTGTTGGTTAGAAAGCAAAAGCTGTATATGTGTACATATGTATGTATATATAATACATATGGTTATTGCCAATTATGTGTCAAATTATATTTTGGATGAGCGATATATATTGCCCTATTGACCATCATTGCATTTTTAGATAACAGAAAATTTGAAATACATTTTGCAGATATGGAAATTAGACTTAAAAAGATCATTGTATTAGTCAAGTTTCTCTAGAGGGACAGAACTAAAGGAATATATATGTATACATATATATTCATATATACGTATACATATATTCATAGATACATATATGTATACATATATATTCATAGATACATATATGTATACATATATGTGTGTCCCACAATAGGCCGTCTGGATGCTGAGGAGTAAGGAGAGCCAGTCCAAGTTCCAAAACTGAAGAACATGGAGTCTGATATTCAAGGGCAGGAAGCATCCAGCACGATAGAAAGATGTAGGCTGGGAGGCTATACCAGTCTCCCTTTCACATTTTTCTGCCTGCTTGTAGTCTAGCTTAGCTGGCAGTTGATCTTCCTTTCCCAGCCCACTCACTCAAATGTTAATCTCCCTTGACAATGCCCTCACAGACACACCCAGGATCAATACTGTGTATCCTGCAATCCAATCAAATTGATACTCAGTTTAACCATATAAATCATTCACATTAAATCCTAAGCACAGACTGAGATTTCAATTTATATTTCCCAAACATAGAAACTCTTGTTCCTGTCCTCTGGATTGTATTTTCTTACTAGATTAAAAATAATGAGCAAGGCCGGGCGCGGTGGCTCAAGCCTGTAATCCCAGCACTTTGGGAGGCCGAGACGGGCGGATCACGAGGTCAGGAGATCGAGACCATCCTGGCTAATACGGTGAAACCCCGTTTCTACTAAAAAATACAAAAAACTAGCCGGGCGACGAGGCGGGCGCCTGTAGTCCCAGCTACTCGGGAGGCTGAGACAGGAGAATGGCGTGAACCCGGGAGGCGGAGCTTGCAGTGAGCTGAGACCCGGCCACTGCACTCCAGCCTGGGCGGCAGAGCAAGACTCCGTCTCAAAAAAAAAAAAAAAAAAAAAAAAAAAAATGAGCAAAACTTTGTATCAATTTTGAAAAATTGCTGAGGAAAGAAGCCACTACTTATTGAGCATCTCCTATCTGCCAGAATTTTCTTATGAATTTAATCACAGAAATATATGAGATAATTTTATATTCTCGAATCTAAAGATTATTTAGACTCAAGAGTTTAAATCACTTTTTAAGCTAACACAATTGACAAATTTAACAACTGTCTTGAACACCACAGTTGGTTCTTTCTCAATTTTATTATTTTTTCCAGGTTAATTTTAAAATTTTTGTATAAGATCAAATATTTTCTCATTTCATCCTAAATCTTCCAAATATTTCACATTACTATTACAGTATTGCTATATCAAATCATAATACACCAAATAGTATATGTTAAATGCAAATTGTGAAAACATAACACAAATACATTAAAATGTATATAAGTGTGTGTGTATATGTGTGTGTATATATATACACTATATATGTATATACAGTCATGTGCTACATAATAACTTTTCAGTAACAGTGGAACGCATATGAGCTCATGGTCCCATAGCATTATAATACTGCATTCTTACTCTTTTTTTATGTTTAGATGCACAAATACTTAATAGTGTGTTACAATTGTGTGCGGTATTCAGTACAGTAACATGCTGTACAAGTTTGTAGCCTAGGAGCAATAGGCTAGACCATGTGGCCTAGGTGTGTAGTAATATAATATTGGAGTTTGTATAAACACACTTTATCATGCTCAAACAAAAACATCACCTAACAATGTATTTCTTGGAACATATCTCTGTTGCGAAATGACACATGACTCAATATACATATACACACATATAAATTGTACATGTTCAAATAGGATATCAACCGCAGACATGCACAGCAATCCTTTATTTATTGGAATGGAGCACTCAATAGTTTATTCTAACATTGTTTAGAATTCCATAAATAAAAACATGCTACTTTAACTGATGAATATGAAATATGCTAAGAGGAACAAACACAAAACCTAGCGATTAAATGGAAATGACCGGAAATTGATTTTTTAAAACCCTCCAGAATTTATTTGGACACAAGTTAAAAAGAAAACAGACATATTCAGTTAAACACAATGCAGATGAATATCTGTTACATTTTTAATTTTGGTAAGTTTATGTCAACATATTTTAACACTAGATGTCAATATTTTAAACTCACAGACCAATGTTTGCTAAAAGATATTTTCATGATATTTTTATAGCACTCACATTCACTGCTAGGCAATGTAATAAAACATGCAATGTTAGTAAAAGACAGTTATAATCATGTAACTTGTTTTGTTTTTTATTAAATAATTACATGCTTAGATGCTTCCAAAGATGGGCATTTGACCACTGAGACTGATTGTAATGACCAACGCTAGAAAAGCTGTGTTTGAGAGGGAGTAATATTACTCATATTGTTGTGTAGCCGTGTATTTTTCTCCTATATCAACCACAAGGGTGAGTCTCAGAAAGTAGTCTCCTTATAGGCAAGTCTCTCTCATTTCCCATTTTGCTTTTAGTGACTAGTTTTGAGAAAAAATGTCTGTGCTTTTAGCTGCTTCATTCATCTCAACCTTTGTACCAACTGTGTGGGAAGGGCCTACCTAGCCTTCCCTCCTGTTCTGCTTTTAGCCTGCTTAACAATTCCTGCCTTACTAATGAAATCTGTGGACACACACTTTTCTGCTCTCCATTTTTGTCCTACGTCTGCTATAGTTTCTAACCATGTGATTTAGACATAGGAATATTGGGAAGAAAACTGTAAGTTTATTTACTGTGTTCGTGGTTCTGTGTCTAGCAGATAAATGTCACATTAATTTTCTAGTAAAAAAAAGATATCTCTGGAGACACATTTCAAATAGACCTTTCTCAAAGCCTTCAACACAATGAACAGAAATACAAAGCTAATGAAATTAATTGACAAACTAGCAACTTAAATCCTGGTGAATATAAATAAAACTACCATTGAAGGAGAGTAATGACTTACCTATTTTTCATTGTGATTCCTAGTTGAAAACAAAATTTCTTTTAAATCTAAGCAATTTTGACACATAAAAGATTCTTTAAATGTACTCATATAATATCCATTATTATTATGGTTTTCCAGAGTAAAAACATTGTATGAGCTTACAGGTAGTGCGTTCATTGGCAAAAGTTTTATTCAGGGCTAGAGAGCTCCATTTCTCTTTCTCACATAGTTTAACAGGGAATAAGAAAGTCACCCCTGGGTTCTAGCAAATCCTCTACTGCCTTTTAAAAAGGGGAAATAAAAGCATTGTATTAAGCATTTTCAAGAAATGGCTTTATGCAGAGTCAGCTCACTGCTTTGAAATAGTCCATTTGGATTTTTTCAACAAGTTCACAGCTATAACCAATAGTGAGGAAAGGAAATAAGAGACAGATGGAAATGTTAGAGGGAGAGGAAGCCTCCACATATTTCAAATACACTAATTCAGGCTGTGGATTTTGATAAATAATTTTTCCTTAAACATTTCATCTTGGAATTTTGCCCTCGGGAAAATTTCACTCTATGCAATATTTGCCTTTCTTCGATTTCCCAAAATTTTTAGATTTGTGAAAATTTATCAGTATAAGAATACTTATAAACAAATGTCAAATGCAGATACACATATTTAATGAACCAATATGAATATTTCGGTTAAAGAAGATACAAATAGGCCACACGTGGTGGCTTATGCCTGTAATCCCAGCACTTTGGGAGGCCTAGGCAGGCAGATTACAAGGTCAGGAGTTGGAGATCAGCCTGACCAACATGGTGAAATCCCATCTTTACTAAAAATACAAAAATTAGCTGGGCATGGTGGTGCTACGTCACTGAGTAGCTGTAATCCCAGCTACTCGGGAGGCTGAGGCAGGAGAATCGCTTGAATTCAGGAGGCAGAGGTTGCAGTGAGCCAGGATCACGCCACTGCACTCCAGCCTGGGTGATGGAGCAAGACTCTGTCTCAAAAAAAAAAAAAAAAAAAGGTAAAAAATAAAGAAGATACAAATAAAATAAATAGAATCTAATGTCTTGTTTATCACCACATAGGGCAACAAATTATTATGAAACAAACTTCTGTGCACATTTTGTCTCATTGTTTCTTTTTATTATGAAACTTTTTCATAAAATGTTCTAGTTACATTGTTACATCTTTTTAAGTATCCCTATTCTCAAATTCAACTTACCTCAGCCATGTGAATATATTGGAAAATCATACTTCTTCCCCTTTCAGTACTTTTAAAACTTTGAGTTATGTTTGGCCATCTTTTATTGGGCTTTTGCTTTGCCAGACATACTCTAAATACCAATGACACAGGATGATTAAGAACTGATCATGTTCTGGTTTCTTATCATATTGCAAGGAAGCAGTCACCAATTATTATATAAATATATCATTATATTATGTAAGTTATATTATTTAAATCATATAAGAATGTGATAAGTACAATGATGAGGGATTAAAAGGTACAAAATGGGGAACTCTTAGCTTAGCTTCAGTTGACGATGGGTATGCTAGGGATGCTTCTGGAAAAGGACTTGGCTTAGTCTAACTGATGTCAACTGATCAGAAGGAGGCCACAATCAAATGCTCCCATTCCAAAAAGTAGATGCCACTCATTCCAGCCAGACAGGGAGTTGGTTTTCCATTCCCTTGAATCCAGTCTAGTTCTGAGTCTTGCTTTGACAAATAGAAAGTGGTAGAGGTCATACTGTATGACTTTTAGGCCTAGAAGTTAAGAGGCCTAACAGCTATTCCTTTCTCTTGGAAGGCAGTCATCATAAAGAAATCTGAATATCTTGATTGAGAGCTAGCTTTTGGAAACAGAGAGGCACTGTGTAATAACAGACTAAGAAGTGAGGAAGACAAACCCAGCCAGTCCCACAACCATTTCATTAATACCAGGTAAAGCAACAGACATGCCAATGAAGCATCTTGCATCCTTTAGCTTTAGGTGAGTTGTCTCAGATTTCACCATGTGAAGCAGACCTGCAATAGCTATGCTTATCTGCCTAAGCTGAAAAATCATGAGCAAATATATTTTTGCCATTTGAAGGAATTGATTGTGATGATTTGTTATGTAACAATAGACCAGTGAAAATGTGAGTATTCCATGTAGGAATAGGGGGAGCAGACAGTTAAGATACAATGATAAAGGACATTCCAGAGGGAAGAGTGGAAATAAAGGCATAGAAACATGAAATTACTCTATATGCCTGAATACATTCCAGCAGCCTATTAGTCAAAGAGGCTAGTGATAAGATGATTAACTTGAAAAGGCTGTTTTTTTTTTTTTTTTTTTAAAGTAAATTGTCTAGGAGTAAAGAGATGATATCTCATCTCTGAAAATTTAATTGCTAAGATTGTTGCTGATATCACAACAATTGACAAAAATACTGTATCTTGCCAGTAACATGTTTTTGCATGTGTGTGCAAATAATGTAAAACATCCAATTCAGCAGAGATTATGAAGTGTAAAGTGTGGCCTAAAGATTAAACTTTTGGTCCAGTTTGTTGTGTGACTATAAACAAGTTACTTAAATTTACTGGGCTGCAGTATGTTTTAATCCATAAAATAAGGAAATTAAAATAAATTGCCCTTAAAACCTTAAAGGATCTTTGAGCTCTAAGATTTGAAATCCGTATGGGTAACACATGACTCTATATCTAATATAGTCAGTTATTTTTTTTTCTAAACTACAATCTTTGACTTAACTGGTTACTTGAACTTGTTTGTCCAGCATTGGAAGAGAGGCAAAACTATTTGGCTGTTTTTCTCCATACATTCTTGTTTGCTTCACATTATAAATGAATTCACTCTAAGACACATCTGTCCTGAGAACTTCCAGGTGTTCAGGTGAGGTGGGCTGGAGAAAAATGAAGTAACATGGATTTGCATTCTAAAATGTTATCTTGAAAACTAATAAATCTAACCTTTCTAGGCGGATGTATGGAGTTAAAAGTACTCATTGATCATGTTGGCACTAGGGTGTTGTTCATTCTGCAAAGGCCACATTAATTCAAATTGATGTGATTCAAATTAACCTTAATCAGCTTCTACACAGACAGCGATTCCATTACAGGATATATTGCAATTAGACTTCTCTTGTCTTTATCTGCCCCATGGCCTTATGTAAGGGTTTGAAATTTTTATTTTGCCTCTTTTGATGTAAAAAAAAAATTATAGTATCCATTCATTTACACATATCCTATTATCATTGTTGGCTTAAGGATTGACTTTTTGCCTGTTTACTTTTTGGTTCTGTTTACTCCAAAAATATCAAAATACTTGGGTTAGTGTGACCTACATTAATCTTAGACATATTTTCTTTACTTGAATGATAGGTTGCTATATTAGAACACAAGTAAGCAATAAAGTGTACCAGCTCTCATTTTATATTAATAAACTAAATGCACTATGTTTAGGGAGTCCATGTAATTAAGCAATGTATAAACTTGAACATAAATAATAATATGGGATAAATACACCTTTGAAAACATGAGTGTGAGTGGGCTAAGATGTATATGGCCTTAAAGAAGCATAGTTATTTCAGTTTAATTATATAAAATAGATAATATTTTATATCATTCTATTTTGTTCTTACAGTAATGTTCTTGTAGTAATTTTGGAAGTCGATACTTTTCTTAAGAATACTAAAATTTTCGTTCTGAAAAAGAGAAAAATGGAGGAGAAGAAACAAACTGCTCTTAAAATCTTCTTCCATGATCGTTGCATGAAGGTTAAGTTATGGGCCCCAAAAGTGGACTAGCCTCATTTGGATAATACTCCATCCTAGGCAGTATGGTTTTGAATAAGTTGCTGAGACTTTCTGTGCCTCCATTTGTAAATGGTATAGTAATACCTGGTTCGTGGAATTGTTGTTAGAATGACATAAGTGCAAGTATGTATATTTCCATTTTCTATATAAACTGGTTTTCTACAAATTACAAAGCAACAACTAACCAAATTAGTTGAAATTGAGTACTTTATTCAAATAATAGATACCTGTTATTTATAAATCAAAATTGAAAATCATAGTACATAACAAAAATTCATATATGTAGGTCAACAAATATAGTAATTTAAGACACCTTTTCCTTTGGTCTATGTGTCTGTTTCTGTACCAGTGCCATGATGTTTTCATTACTGTAGCCCTGTAGAATAGTTTGAAGTTGGGTAATGTGATGCCTCCAACTTTGTTCTTTTTGCATAGAATTGCCTTGGATATTTGGGCTCTTTTTTGGTTCCATGTGGTTTGTAGAATAGTTTCTTTTCCTAGTTCTGTGAAGAATGTAATTGATAGTTTGATAGGAATAGCATTAAATGTATAAATTGCTTTGGGTAGTATAGCCATTTTAATGATATTGATTTTGCTTATCCATAAGCACGGGATGTTTTTCCATTTGTGTTATCTCTGATTTCTTTCAGCAGTGTTTTGTAATTCATATTACAGAGATCTTTTGCATTATTTCTGGGTATTTAATTCTTTTTGGGGCTACTATGAATGGCAGTGCATTCCTGATTTGTCTCTTGACTGTTGTTGGTATACAGGAATACTAGTGCTTTTTGCACATTGATTTTGTATCCTGAAACTTGCCGGAGTTGTTTATCAGCTTAGCAAGCTTTTAGGCCAAGACTGTGGGATTTCCCAGATATAGAAACTTGTTGTCTACAAAGAGGGATAGATTGACTTCTTCTCTTTCTATTTGGATGCACTTTATTTCTTTCTCTTGCCTGGCAGCTTTGACAAGAACTTTCATAGCTATGTTGAATAGCAGTGGTGACAATAGAGTGCCCAGAAATAAAGCTGCATACCTACAACCTCCTGGTCTTCAATTAAGTTGACCAAAAAAAAAACAATAGGGAAATGATTCCCTATTCAATAAATGGTGCTGAGATAACTGGCTAACCATATGCAGAAGACTGAAACTGAACCCCTTCTTTATACCATACGCAAAAATAAATTCAAGATGGATTAAAGAGTTAAATATAAAACCCAAAAGTGTAAAAACTCTTAAAGACAACCTAGGAAATACTATCTGGGACATAGAAACAGGCAAATATTTCATGACAAAGATGCCAAAAGCAATCATAACAAAAACAAAAATTGGCAAATGGGATCTAATTAAACTTAGGAGTTTCTGCATAGCAAAATAAACTGTTAACAAAATAAACAGACCTACAGAATGGGAGGAAAATTTTTTGCAAACTATGCATCTGTCAAAGGTGTAGTATCTAGAATCTGTGAGGAACTTAAACAGATGTACAAAAAAAAATGAACAACCCTATTAAAAAGTGGGCAAAAGACATGAATAGAGACTTTCCTAAAAAAGACATACATGTGGCTAACAAGCATATTTAAAAAAAGCTCAATATCACTGATCATTAGGGAAATGCAAATCAAAACCACAGTGAGATATCATCTCACACCAGTCAGAATGGCTATTATTAATAAGTAAAAAAGTAACAGATGCTGGCGGGCTGCGTCAGGCTGCAGGAGAAGATGGCGGTCTCCACAGGAGTTAAAGTTCCTCGTAATTTTTGCTTGTTGGAAGAACTTGAAGAAGGACAAAAAGGAGTAGGCGATGGTACGGTTAGCTGGGGCCTTGAAGATGATGAAGATACGACACTTACAAGGTGGACAGGCATGTTTATTGGGCCACCAAGGACAAATTATGAAAACAGAATATATAGCCTGAAAGTAGAATGTGGAACTAAATACCCAGAAGCTCCTCCGTCAGTTAGATTTGTAACAAAAATTAATATGAATGGAATAAATAATTCCAGTGGGATGGTGGATGCCCAGAGCATACCACTGTTAGCAAAATGGCAAAATTCATATAGCATTAAAGTTGTACTTCAAGAGCTAAGATGTCTAATGATGTCCAAAGAAAATATGAAGCTTCCACAGCCACCAGAAGGACAAACATACAGCAATTAATTTTAGTGGATCTCAAACTTGTCTTAAATCAACAACCTTCTACTCATGTTAATGTCTTGATTAAATATCACAATGAAAAATACCCACACATTAAGTAAAAGAATTCCAGCTGGTAAACATGACCTGGACATTTGTAAGAATATATTTAATACATGTACACCCATTTTGTTTTCAGGTAACGGGGAAAAATGCAGCACAATTTTTTTTCTCTTGTTAAGGCACTGTCATTTAAACATAAACCTGGAGTACTCGAAGTAGAATTCAGGTTTACAAGATGAAAGCGTGTGGAGAAGTGTCAGATGGCAGTGGAAGCATGTGTGTTTCTAAAAAGTGAAAATCTCAAGAAAAGAAAACAGAAATGGCATGCTTTACCCATCTTGCTTAGTGAAAGAGAGCTGCAGTTGAAATTGTTTAAAAAGTAGCAGGTACAACGAATATTGTCACAGATGTGTTAATTTTTGAAGCGATGTGGGTGCTGACTACTAGTAGTATCAAAAATATGTTCAGGATTGTTTTGATACCTGTATTTATAATAAAAAATGTTGGGGGGAGTTGATGAAAAAAATAAAAAAAAGTAACAGATGCTGGCAAGGTTGTGGAGAAAAGGGAACACTTATACACTGTCAGTGGAAGTGTAAATTAGTTCAATCATTGTGGAAAGCACTATGGTGATTCCCCAAAGAGCTAAAAACAGAACCACCATTCAGCTCAGCAATCCCATTACTAGGTATATACCCAGAGGAATAGAAATTATTCTATTATAAAGACATACAAAAGCGAAAGTTCACTGCAGCACTATCTATTCACAATGGCAAAGACATGGAACCAGTCTAAATCTCCATCAATGACAGATTCAATAAAGAAAATGTGGTACATATACATCATGTAATACCATCGAGCCATATAAAAGAACAAGGTCATGTCTTTAGCAGGAACATGGATGGAGCTAGAGGCCATAATCCTTAGCAAAGTAACAAGAGAACAAAAACTCAAATACTGCATGTTTTCACTTGTAAGTGGGAGCTAAATGATGAGAACTCATGAACAAAAAGAAGGGAACAACAGACACTGGGGCCTTTTGGCCGGCGGAGGTTGGGAGGAGGGAGAGGAGCAGAAAGAAACAACTACTGCGTACTAGGCTTGGTACCTGGTTAACAAAATAATCTGTACATCAATCCTGTGTGGCATGAGTTTACCTATGTAACAAAGTTTCACATGTATCCCCAAACCTAAAACAAAAGTTAAAAAAGAGACACATTTAGGTGTTGTGTAACACATCCCTTTCATTGTATAGAATACATTTTCATAAACAAAGGCCACTGAAAGTTATTGAACTTCTATAAGTGGTGTGGAGAAACAATCAAATATCTGAGATTTAGCGAGACCAACTTCCTGCTATGTAGAGAAAAAACGGGAGTCAGCTGGGGAACAAGGGAGCAGGGAAGCATTTGTGGCTCTTACAGTCATCCATCTGCCAAGCGTGATAGCAAAAAACATGCACAGCAGAAAGGGATACATTTTGCAAATGGACTCGCATGTAAATAAGTAACCTAATTCCGTACTGCCTTGCAAGAACAAGGCTCACCAACTATTGCAAGATTCTGTTTTAAAGAGTGGTGTAAAGGACATTGGAGACTCAGAAGCATGGAGGATTGGAGCGGGGTGAGGGATGAAAAACTACCTATTGGGTACAATGTACACTCTTCAGGTGATGGGTACACTAAAATCCCATATTTTATCCATGTAACCAAAAAATCACTTGCACCCTTCAAGCCATCGAGATAAAAATGTCTGGCTTGGTGTGGTGGCTCATGCTTGTAATCCCAGCACTTTGGGAGGCTGAAGCAGGAGGATTGCTTGAGACCAGGAGTTTGAGACCAGTTTGTCCAATATGGCAAAACCCCGTCTCTACTAAAAATACAAAAATTAGCTGGGCTGATGGCATGTGCCTGTAATGCCAGCTACCTGGGAGGCTGAAAGCAGGAGAATCACTTGAACATGGGATCGTGGCACTGCACTTGAGCCTGGGAAACAGAGTGAGTGAAACTCCATCTCAAAATAAATAAATAAATAAATAAATAAATAAATAAATAAAAATACAAGTAAATAGATACATTAAAAAGTTTCAAAAATTAATAGCCTCATGTAAATTTTATAATAACTAGAGTTTTAGTTTTGCTCATTCTTAATATGCTTATCTCCCCATGATGTGAAACACTAGAAAGGTGAATAGTCAATGTTTCATAAATTTCTTGTTTGTAAAGTACTACATTTTATTTAGCATAGTATAGTTTAGTATTTTATAGGCAGTTTACTTTTGTAAGATATAAATATGCCCTTTAATGTTTTTAAGACCCTAGAATAAAGCCTAACCTTGATATTTCACTCTTAATTTGTTAAGTGAATAACTATTGAGAAAGATATAGGGGGACTATGAACAGAATTTGTAACTTTAAGGACACAGTAATTTCGGTGATGAAAGTCCATGGGAGTTTATAACTGAAGTAGATGAGGTCTTTGGAGTTGCAGAGTTCAATGAATAAGAAATAAATCATTGGCTATCTTGCCCACATGGACAGCACAGTTAGCAAGAATGAGATGAGACTTATATTGAAAGGGAACACTACCAGTTACATGCCACTTCACTAGTGAAATGAAGAGTGCCTAAGGTGGGAGTGAGGCTTTAGTCAGATGGCCCCAACATCCTCCACTTTGAGGGATACAGAAAAAGCACTGTGTTCCAGGGAAAATCAGATTTAAGTTAAAGTCTGAAGGTAAAAGTACCACAAAGTAAGAGTAATGAGGATGCAGGGCCGACGTAACCATGGAACAGGGACTTGGTGGTAAGACTAGGAAGAATCTAATAAGATAATATAAATATATGTATGTATAAAATATATATATATTTATATATATAGTCTGTCAGCGTGCTATGGGCTAAATTGTGTGCCCTGAAATGTATATGTTAAAATCTTAACACTCATTACCTCAGAATGTGACTGTATTTGAAGATAATGTTTAGAGAGGACATTAAGGTTAAATTAGGTCATTTGTGTGGGCTCTAATCCAATAGGACTAGTGTCCTTATAAGAAGAGGAGATTAGGATACACACACACGGAGGAAAGATCGTGTGAAGATACATGGAAAATATAACTATTTACAAGGAGACAGGTCTTCGGAAGAAACTAACCCTACTGACATCTTGATCTTGGACTTCTAGCCTCTAAAACTGTGAGAAAATAGCTCCTCAGTGGGGCAGTACTTTTTATGGCAGACCTAGAAAATGAATACACAACATAACAAATGCTTTTTGTTCATTAGATGTTTATACACATCCCGTTTTACAACAGTGATCTCTCTGCACCTCTCAGTTAGCTGCATTCAGGTCTGTACATGCGAACAAGACTCACTGTGTAGCAGGAATCAACAATTGGAGAATAGTCACTAAGCATACATTTAAAAATTTGCCTCTTTTTAGTTTTCCTTTGATTAAGCAAAACATGTCTACTTGAAAATCGTCTGGAAAAAAGTTCTCTTCTAATAACTTTGTGCTTTTCTGCATTTCTTTTGGCACCACGATTTTCTAGTTTTGCATTCAACCTAATTTAACCTAACATGGTACCTCAAGCATAGTAGGTACTAAATAAGTGATTAGTGAATGGGTGCTTGAATGAATATATGCCATGGCAATTTTCATAAACTAGAGCACAAGATAAAAGATATTAACATTTTCTCACTTATTTCCAAACTGCATATGTTTCATTGAAGCTTGTTACTTTTCACTCTTTTCTAGATTATTGCCTCTCCCTTTGTGCCAGTCTTCATCATAGCAATGAGTTGGAGTTTTAATTAAATGAAAAAGAGCATACCAAGTCAAATCTTCTACAATTAATTGCATGTGGCACACCATTCAAAAGTGTACATAATACATTCAGCAAATAAACATGAAAATTAATTATAAAAACAACTGCCATCAAATTCAATTACATCATAGCCTACTTAAGTGATGGAATCAAAACTATAATATATATTTACAAATTAACAAACATAAATTTATATAATAATAGCATAGAAATATTTTAGACAACAAAAAGACAACGAAAATGAAAATGACTACATTTGACATAAATTAGGAGAGATAATCATCCACTAAATATTTTTCAGATTGTTTTTCTAAAAGTAAATAATTTGCAGTTTACAGTAAAAATTTTCAATGGTAGTTTGGGTTAAAAGGAAGTGTTCAAACACAAACAAGGAAACAAACATACAGAAGCAACATACTAGCAAATGAGATAAATTCTTTAGTAATTTTTAAAATAAAATTTGACTTCAAGAGAGCTATAGTTTTTTTTGGTAGAGCTTCTAGTAATTTCTTGTGACCTACTCAATTTTGTCAATAAATAAAAGAATCTGCTATAAAACTTATGTTTATGTAGTATGCATGTGTATGTATGGATTATATTTAAATTTAAATAGCATATATATAAGTATGTGTGTGTGTGTATATATAAATATCTCGTGTGTGTGTGTGTGTATGTGTGTGTACATATATATTAAGTGCAGTTCAATAGGACTTTCTATGATGAGGACTATTGAGCACTTAAAATGTGCCTAGTGTAGCTGAGTAATTGAAATTTTAATTTAATTTAAATCAACCAAAATTTGAATTTAAATAACAAATGGAGTTAGTGAATATCATATTGGAGAGCAAAGCTTATCTATAAATTGGTAAATGTAATTATGTATAAAATGTACATAAATAATCTAAATTTATGTTGGTATTTTATATATAATGTACAGGTATATGCTTATATGTATATGTGCATATATATATATTTAATGATACTAAACAGTACAATCACAGGTTCATATTACAACAGAATAAGGTAAGTCCAGGTTCAGCTGCTCACCACTTAAAAGCCAAACACAAGAGGAGATAATTAGTGAGAAAATAAAGCAGTTCTATTCAGAAAGCCAGCAAACTAAGAAGATGGCAGACTAGTATACTAAAATACCATCTTAAGTCAGAACAAATTTTAGGCTTTTTTAGTGTTAAGGTTAGCAGGGGGAAGAAGAAGGGGTTGGGATCAAGAGGTGATTGACAACCACAGACATCTGGGCACCAGGGAGGGTCTGAGGAGGCCAGGAACATTTTTGCCCTTGGTCAGGTCATAATGCTCCTGTAAGTCTTTCCCAGAACATAGTTGTTTATGTACTTCTCCTTTAATCTTAGAGTTAGTTTTAAAAATTACATAATGACTGTTTTTACATATTAGTGCTCTAAAATTATACTAGCCTACCTGCAGAAATGAGTAAAGGCTCCTTAAGCAAAACTGGAGTGAGTTATTTTGCTGTTTCACTGTTACAAAATCTTACAAAACTTACAATTGAAAAATTGAAATATTTAAATATTCTATTATCAAGTTTGTTAAGTTTAATCTCCCTAGGATTAAGTTAGTTTGTTAAACAAGTAAATAATTAGACAAAAAGCAGGTGAGGCCAAGCAAATTCTAGGTCTGCTGCTTTCTGTAGATTCTAATACAATGAAACATCTAACAAGCCTCAATTTTGAAATCATGTTTCTGTTTAAGATAAACACGGACACATATAAATAAGAATTTCCACAACAAAATTAATCTTCACTTTTTAATCTCATTACTAAATATTTGGATAAAAAATATTTAACAAAATTGGTAGAATTACCAAATTTGTGTACTTCTACTTCTAGAAATAACAAGTAAAAGAAATTTTTGAAGTATTTGCCTAGATGGAACCCTAAATGTGAAAGAATCTCTACCATCTGGATAACATTAAATAATTAATTTACAACTCTTGCCTCAATTTACAAGATAAGAGGTAAATAGACAAATTTAACTTTAAAGACAATAATCAAGGTAATCGAACAGATGAATATGTCTGCTCTGTAAAAGAAATGTGTAATACCTATGCAGTGCCTTTGCTAGTATGATATAGGTTGATGAAAATTAACCAACAACAATACTTCAGATGTAAAATAAACAGTGCCTCTCATAAACCATTAAAGTAGTGTTTGCCTTGCATTTTTGTACAGTTTCCAAGGCCATATATCCAAACCCAAATTTAAAACGAAAACACATAAATATAAAGCATTTTTTCTGCAAAAAGATGATATTTAAGAAACACAACACAACAGGATGTGAATGATGATGTAATAATTCACATCCTTTGCATGGTTAGACATAAGATCATACTGAGCTCCATTTAATGCACAAGGTGTGAATTATTACCCCATAATTCACACACAGAATAGTTTATTGTGCTTATAAACAAGTCCCTTTATAATTTTTTATTAAAAAGAGCTAAATGTTCTATTGTAGTATGTTTTTAAAAGGATATGTGAAGAAACAATGAGAATGGGAGTTAGAATAACATTAGATGTCTTGAATTTTAAACACAGTACCTTAACCAAAAAAATCAAAATGCATTTTTTTTTTTTTTTTTGCCTTTCTTGACTGATGTTCAGACACAGCAGGTAATTCAGCAGCCAAGTCAGTTTACGTGATAGTTACCAGAGATCCCCTTAGAATCATCCGTTTTTATCACCATTCACCTCCCCTGCTAGGTCTTTTACCATTACTTCAGAGCTATTTAACCCTCTGAAGTTTCACTTATACTTTTTAAAGCCTGCCAGTTTATTTCTTGTGCACAGGAAAATCATAAAAGCCTCTGAGCTCTCTTCTATCAAGTTCTAGATAGCATGAAGCTGAAGTAGGTGTTTACCTTTGAACTTGGGATTCTTGGGAATTCTCTGGATTGTGAGCAGTTAACTCCACTGAAAAACAAGCTTTCTGCAACTGATTCTCACAGCTAGCTGTTAAGAAATTTGGTTTATAGTGGGATTTAATGGGCTTCTTTAGATATGGGTCTGTATTAAAAAGTGGAGCTGCATTTGGATAGTAAGCAGAGGTTAAACAGAAATCTTATTGAGCAATGGCTTGGAGTAATTGCTCAATTCTAGAAAACTTCCCTGAAATTTTCTTTCTTTGACTTTTATTTAAGTTCAGGGCTACGTGTGCAGGATTGTTAAATAGATAAAGTTGTGTCATGGGGGTTTGTTATACAGATTTCTTCGTCATCCAAGTATTAAGCCTAGGACCCCATGTTTTTACGGATCCTCTCCCTCCCCACACCCTCCACCCTCTGACAGGCCCCAGTGTGTGTTGTTCCCCCTATGTTGTATTATCATGTCATCATTTAGCTCCCACTAATAAGTGACAGCATGTGGTATTTGGTTTTCTGTTCCTTCATTAGTTTGTAAAGGATATTGGCCCCCAGCACCATCAATGTCCCTGCAAAAGACAGGATCTTGTTATATTTTTATGGCTGCATAGTATTCCGTGGCATATATGTACCACATTTCCTTCATTCAGTCTACTATCGATGGGCATTTAGGTTGATTCTGTCTTTGCTATTGTGGATAGCGCTGCAACAAACATGCGGGTGCATGTGTCTTTGTAATTCAATGATTTATATTCTTTCAGGTATATACACAATAATGGGATTGCTGGGTCGATAGTATTTCTGTCTTTAAGTCTCTGAGGAATCACCTCACTGTCTTTCACTATGGCTGAACTAATTTACACTCTTACCAAAAGTGCATAAGCATTCCTGTTTCTTCACAACCTTGCCAGCAGCTGTTATTTTTTGACTTTTTATTAATAGCCATTCTGACTGGTGTGAGATGATATCTAACTGTGGTTTTCATTTGCATTTCTCTAATTATCAGTGATTTTGAGCTTTTTTCCCTGTTTGTTGGCTGTATGTATGTCTTCTTTGGAGAAGTTTCTGTTCATGTTCTTTGCCCACTGTTTAATGGGATTGTTTTCTTCTTGTATATTTGTTAAGTTCCTTATAGGTGTTGGATATTAGACCTTTGTTGGAAGCATAGTTTGCAAAACTTTGCTCCCATTGTGTAGGTTTGTCTATTCACTCTGTTGATAGTTTCTTTTGCTGTGCAGAAGTTCTTTAGTTTAATTAGACCACATTTGTCAATTTTTGCTTTTGATGCAATTGCTTTCAGTGTCTTCATCATGAAATCTTTGCCTGTGCCTATGTCCTGAATGATATTACCTAGATTGTCTTCCAGGGTTTTTACAGTTTTGGGTTTTACATTTAATCCTTTCATACGTCTTGAGTTTATTTTTGTATATGGTGTTAGGAAGGAGTTCAGTTTAAATCTTTTGCATAAGGCTAGCCAGTTATCTCAGCACCATTTATTGAATAACGAATCCTTTCCCCATTGCTTGTTTTTGTCAGATCTGTTGAGGATCAGATAGGCAGTAGGTTGTAGGTGTGTGAACTTATTTCTGGGCTCTCTATTCTGTTCCATTGGTTGATGTGCCTGTTTTTGTATCAGTACTATACTGTTTTTGTTACTGTAGCCCTGAAGTATAGTTTGAAGTCAGGTAGCATGATGCCTCTAGCTTTGTTCTTTTTATTTAAGATTGTCTTGGCTATTCAGGCTCTTTTTTGGTTTCATATGAATTTTAATATAGTTTTCTATGGTTCCATGAAGAATGTCAATGATAGTTTAATAGGAATAGCATTGAATCTATAAATTGCTTGGGGAAGCATGGCCATTTTTTTGATATTTATTCTTCTTATACATGAACGTGGCATGTTTTTCCATTTGTTTATGTTATCTCTGATTTCTTTCAACAATGTTTCGTAGTACTCCTTGTAGAGATCTTTCACCCTCCCTAGTTAGCTATATTCCCACATATTTTATTCTTTTTCTGGCAATTGTGAATGGGATTGTGCTCCTGACTTGTCTCTCAGCTTCACTGTGGTTGCTGTATAGTAATGCTAGACATTTTTACACAATGATTTTATATCCTGATACTTTGCTGAAGTTGTTTATTAACTTATGAAGCTTTTAGGCTGAGGCAATGGGATTTTCTAGATACAGGATCATGTCATCTGCAAACAGAGATAGTTTAACTTCCTCCTTTCCTATTTGTATACTCTTTATTATTATTGTTATTTTTCTCACCTGATTGTGCTGGAGCAGACTTCCAATACTATGGTTGAATAGGAGTGGTGAAAGAGGGCATCCTTGTCTTTTGCCAAGAATGTTTCCAGTTTTTGCCCAGGCAGTAGGATTTTGGCTGGGGATTTGTCATAGATGGCTCTTATTATTTTGAGGTATGCTCATTCAATAGCTAGTGTATTGAGAGTTTTTAACATGAAGAGGTACTGAATTTTATCAAAAGCCTTTGTTGCATCTATGGAGAAAATCGTGTGGTTTTTGTCTTTAGTTCTGTTTACGTGATTAATCACATTTATTGATTTGTGTATGTTGAACCAACATGGCATCTTAGGGATAAAGCATATTTGATCGTGGTAAATAAGCTTTTTGATGTGCTACTGGATTTGGTTTGCCTGTATTTTATTGAGGATTTTTGCATTGATGTTCATCAAGAATATTGGCCTGAAGTTCTCTTTTTTTGTTGGATCTTTGTTACATTTTGATATCAGGATGATGCTCACCTTGTAGAATGAGTTAAGGAGGAATTCCTTCTACTGAAATTTTTGGAATATTTTCAGCAGGAGTGATATCAGCTCTACTTTGTACATCAGGTAGAATCTCTCTGGTCCTGGGATTTTTTTTTTTTTTTTTTTTTTTGGTTGGTAGGCTATTTATTACTTATTCAACATCAGAGCTTGTTTTGGTCTGTTCAGTAATTTAATTTCTTCCTGGCTCAGTCTTGGGAAAGTGTATGTGTCCAGGAATTTATGTGTTTGTTTTCAATTTTCTAGTTTATATGCGGATAGGTCTTAATAGTATTCTCTGATGGCTGTTCATATTTTATGGGGTCAATAATAATATCCCTTGTCATTTTTGGTTGTATTTATTTGAATCTTCTCTCTTTTCTTCTTTATTAGTCTAGCCAGTTGTCTATTTTATTAATTTTTTTCTAAAAACCACCGTCTGAATTTGTTGATCTTTTGAAGGGTTTTTGTGTCTCTATCTTCTTCAGTTCAGCTCTGATTTTGGTTATTTGTTGTCTTCTGCAAGCTTAGGGATTTGTTTGCTCTTGGTTCTCAAGTTCCTTTAGTTGTGATTTTAGGTTGTTAAGTTGAGATCTTTCTAACTTTTTAATGTGGCCATTTAGTGCTATAAACTTCCCTCCTAAAACTGTATTGGCTGTGTTCCAGAGATTCTGGTATGTTGTATCTTTTTTTTTTTTTTTCTGATTAATTTCAAAGAACTTCTTGATTTCTGTCTTAATTTCATTATTTACCCAAAAGTCATTCAAGAGGAGGTTATTCAATTTTCATGCTTTACTAGCATGTGGAATATTTTGGAACAACTCCAAAAATGCTCCTTTTGTATGTGGTGTTTTACGTTTTGCATTTTCATTATCACAAAATATACATGACATAAAATATAGCATTTAAAAAATTACTAAATATATATTTAAATGGCATTAAGTACATTCACAATATTGTGCAACCATCACCATTATGCATTTCCAGAACTTTTATATCATTCCAAACAGAAACTCTGTATCCTTTAAACAATAACTGCCCATTCCTCCTTCCCCATGTCCTTGGTAACCACTATTTCACTTTCTGTCCCTATTAATCCTTTTTTTTTTTTTTTTAATGTTTTGTGAGACTATACAATTCAGTGTGGGCATTGGAGAAAAAAAAATTCATTAGTCTTCCTGACTATTGATAGCTAGCTAAGGCCTAAACTGCTCTTTAAAGAATATTGATTGAAATTGTTGATATTGATATGTACTTGTAAAATATAAACTTAATGAGATATTAATAGCTCCAAGTAATTCCTACTATGTTAGTTTCACTAGGAATATTTTTCTACTATTGGTGGGAAATATTATAACAAAAATTGGGTGAATTATACTCTATAGGTTTCAATTTTTTTAGAGATTGCTATGCAAATTTTTCATACTAGGGAACTAGACTAATATTAAGAGGACTATGATTTGAACAGGAATACATAATACAAAGTTTAACTCTCCTTTGTTACCTGAAATCAATGTGATTCTTTTGAGAGTTATTTTGCTACTGTCTTACAGATTTTTTAAAAGGACAGACCCATTTGGATATATTCATTTTTTTTTTTTTTAAGAGAGAGAGGGACTTGCTCTATTACCCAGGCTAGAGTGGAGTGACATGATCATAGCTCACTGTAACCAGCTCCTGAATTTATTGATCTTTTGAAGGGTTTTCGTGTCTCTATCTTCTTCAGTTCAGCTCTGATTTTGGTTATTTGTTGTCTTCTGCTAGCTTAGGGGTTTGTTTGCTCTTGGTTCTCCAGTTCTTTTAGTTGTGATTTAGGCTCAAGCAACCCTCCCACATTTGCTTCCCAAAGCACTGAGATTACAAGTATGAGCCAACGTGCTCAGCTTCCATTTGGACATATTTTCTCATAGCCATATCATTTATATAAGTCATATCATTTATATATCAGATGGACTCTTCCTATTTTCATATTTTTACCACTCAACTAACATTTTAAAATGATGTTTTTAGTCATTAACTATTATATAGAATGATCTCAAAATATGAGAAAATGAGTTTCCAATTTTTATTAGGTTTTTATGTTACTATTATTTCAGTCAATGAAAGTCTACTTTGTACTGTTTCTGAGTTTTCTAGTATTCTATGGTATTGAAAAAAATCATGGTATTAACAATTTTAATAATTTCTTTTGCATGAATACATCTGCCAGTAAAACTGTCTATAAAATTATCACTTCTGTTATTGCATTCTTTAGCTTCAAGATTTCTATTCGGCCCTTTTTACGGTTTCCATTTTTTTTATTAAACTTATTTTACCCATGCATTGTTTTCCTAATTTTATTTAGTTGTCTATCTGTTTTGAGCATCTTATTCAGCTTCTTTAAGATGATTATTTTGTTTTTTGACAATTCATAGATCTGTAGTTCTATAGATATCTAGTAGAAGTGGGCTGCTAGGATTTTATTGCTTTCCTTTGGTTGTGTGACAGTGGCCTGAATTTTTATGATCTGCATAGGCTTGCATTTGTGTCTGTGCATTTGAAGGAGCAAACACCTCTTCCAGTCTTTACAGACTGGTTTTGGTGGGTAAAGATCTTTTGGGTCCATAGGCTGATGGGATTACCTCCAGAATAGGGGTCTTATAGGATTGAAGCCAGTTCACATGGCTACTGCTGAGTCTGCAGTGAGGTCCACAGGCCTGTTACCAGGGGTTTGAGGTGGGGTGGATCCTGGCTGGTAGCTGGGTGTACTAGATTGGACTTCTTGGTACATCACTTCAAATGTAGATTAGGTTTCATAAATACTAGCCAAAAACACAAAATTATTGTGTTATGTGATCAGATAAGAAAACTCATATTTTTCAAAGTCCTTTTAAGATAACATTTATATATCTTGATAAAATATATTAATAGAGTTGAAATTCCAACTCCAGTGAAAACATTTTTCAACCTCAATGTCTGCTTAGTAAAGCAAGAATTCATAAGCATACTCTGAGGATGTATGAACTAATTTATGTGAAGTCCTTGGAACATTATATAGATGTTCCTAGCACATAGGAGGTACATATATTTTCTAACAGCCATATAACTTTTCTAACTTGATTTTTAAGGTGTATAACTTTGATTATTTTTATCTTTATATTAATATCATCCTACTAAAATGTTTTAAAATTAAGTATCAAGAAAGATCTCAAATATGAACAAATAGTTTCAAGTTTTCATTAGGATTTCATAGATACTTTTATTTTAGTCAATTAAAATATTTATATTTGTTTTCTTCTCTATATAACTATTATCTATCCCCATCATCATCACTGCAGACTCTTCTAATTTGGTTATCTATTATATATTATTATGATTAACTTCTTGAATGTTCCCTTTAGTTTTCTTTTCAAGTTTAAGACAATAGCCTTTTAAATCAAAATATATTTGAATATTTGTCTTGGGAAAACTGTACCTTATCCTGATATTTGACTGTTTTTAAGTTTGGATGAGGCTGGTGTTAGGTTACACACAATTAGATTTAATACAAAATAGTCATTTACTGAGTAATGCTTACTGATATTAAAAAAGTCACTAACTTCCATGTTGCCTTTTTAAAAATATGCTGGCATTAATCCATGTAGCTGTTCTCTTCTGTACCTAGATCTTTCTGAACATTAAATCTTAGATGTTCCACAAGCAACTTAACTTCAAAATCTACAAAAATTACATACTGTGTATCATCCCTTCTCCTCCAGACCTAAACACCTGCCATTCTGTTTTATTCTTAACTAAACCAGAGATAGATCTAAGGCTGTTACATATCCCACATTCTATGGAAATCATGACTATCTCCTTTCCATTTAGTCATGATGTTCCCCTGTTTCTACCTCTGAAATACCCCTAGCCATTCTCCATAATGCCATTCTGGATATTCTTTGGTTATATTTTCAATAATTCCTTATTAGACAACATTTTCTTAATTATTTTCCCATTTTATATTCCTACTTTTTCAGAAAACTGAGTTTATTATGCCTTATTCACCTTTACCCATATTTTATAAAACAAAGCCTGCTAGGAACTGTGCTAAGTGCCAACTAAATGATTATTAACATTGAATATGATATTCTCATGATATTTACTTTTTGAAATAGGAATGAATACTTTCCAATGAATATATATTTTAATTAAAATGATAGTCAAATTTAGATTGGAATCTTTTGAAAGCAAGGCAAGTCTAATTCAACATGCAGTCTATTTTCCCCCAGTAATATCCACCCTTAAAATAAGTAAGTCATGGCTATTGCTTCTATCTGTTAAGTATATGTTTAGTAAAACATTATAGTATCTAGTACAGTTTTATAGCATTCTTTTATGTGTAAAACTTTTACTCACAAATCTCTAGGCCTTAAAAATTAAGACAAAGTCTCTGAAATGACAAATAATTAGTTCTCAAGCAACTGGACAGAAGTAAATAATTCATGAAGTTAGAAACCCAAAAAGATGTTCATTTGAGCCTAGTTATTTTAGAAGTGTTTGTGTAAATTCCATTACTTATTTTTAACTATATGTTTCAGTAGAAATCGATGTTTTTTCTTTTAATTATTTGAAAGCTGTAGTCAAACTGAAATTTTTCAAGGTCTTTATCTTTGATCTATGTTTAAAAAATGTTGAGGATAGGGATATGTACTTCTTTGAAAGCTCCCAGAGAACCTATTTTATGATGAAAATTATTAAAAACAAAACATTATTGGACAAAATCACTATATTATTCTTCATATTGAAATATTGAAATAGACCCTAGTGAGTTCCCAGCTATAAATTAAATACAAAACACATGGCAGGTTATTTTGCAAGAACATCTAACGTGTCATAGACTTCTATTATTTTACACTAATTATAAGTACTTTGAAAATTGATACCAAAGTCCATTTAAAAGCGGAATATCTTTGTCTCTCAAATTGTTTAATAAAGCATTGAAAATGAGTTATTCTATCTTTTTTGAAAAAGAGATTAATTAAAATATAATAAGGAAGTTAAATGAAACTTATTTTCCCAATTGAAACAATGCAATTAAAAACAATGGTTTTCTCATTTTTAGTCTTATGTAATATAGGCAAGAACAATATTTTGTAGTAGAAGTTATCAGAAAATTTGTCCTGGTTAAATGGAGATGTCTTTCTATAACATATTAAAACCATTTTAAAACACTATATTGCCAGACTGATTCTAAATTACATATAGCAAAATCAATATATTGAATAATTCTTGAAAGACTTAACTAATATTTTACTTTACACAATTATGGTATATTAACATTGGAATATTAGCACTAACCAAGCTAAAATTTTACAAGTAATCAATACCTTGTTTTATATTTCATTTTTCTAAATTAATGTATATTTCTCATTCAGTGTTTTGTCTGTTGCATAAGAAGTTTTAAGAGTCATTCAGCTTAAAAAAATCATAGTGTGTATGTGCTAGCTTTAAGTTTCCTTCTCCTTGTTTTCTCTGAAAATGTATACTATATTTTAGATAGGGAAATTCTTAAGTTTTATTATTGGATATGTCTCTTTTAATACATTTAAAGTAATCTGTCAGTAAGTTACTATAAAAATTAATGTAAAGAAGAATAAACAGTCTCTAGCAAAGTGTTTATGCTCTTATCTATTTTTAATTCACATCCATTATTACTACATTTTGAAGTCTGAAATAAATCATTTTCTCTGTAGCACAACCCTTTGGTTGAGAGCAGGAAAAGGAATTACTGAGAAAGTCTGATGAGGATTATTGAGGAAACACAAATACTACTTGCTTATGTTTTCATGACTTTGTTCATGTTCAGTTAATAATAGCTCAAAAGAAACTTCACTTTTGTTAAAGAAGGACTTTGAAATTCTACTGAAACTACTATTTCTAAGTGAAATATTTTGAAATTTTTAATGTAAGGTAGTCTGGAGCAATGTGTTTGTATAATGTCTCATTCCCTTCTTTCAAATGTAATATGTATGTGCTCTAACACAGACTGAACCTGTAGTCTTAAGTGATCTAAGATTTAGAATAACATTTACTTGCTATGATTTTAGTTGTTTCCTGAAATCCCAATAATAATCACTCATAACATTTTATATTAGCAACATATAGAAATTTTTCTGAAAGTAGTGCAAAGAATAGTCAAAGGATTTGTCATTTAATTAATTTTGCCTCATTTTTCTCCAACTAGAGCACTTGGTTATTCTTTATATGAAGTGGGACCATTTCTACCTTCAGGTCTTTGCTCTTATAATCTCTCCAAAGATGAAGTGCCTTCCTTTCTTTTATCAGCTAATATTTCCTTTGACATCTAGCTGTGTGGAATCTTTGTGGATTTAGTCCTTATTACTCCAACTGACAATTGTCTCTGAAATCAACCAATGAAGTTACAATCTCTAGAGCATAGCAATTAGCAGCACACACTTTTAATTCACATACCCCTAACTTTATTTTGTTTTGTTTTTTATGTCAGAATTTGAGGGGGGGGTACATATTAATTTTTAAATTTTTAAACTGACAAATAGTAATGGTACCTATTTATGGAATACAATTTGGGATTTTGATACATATATGTATAATGATAAAATCAGGGTGGTTAACATATCCATCACCTCAAGCATTTATTATTTCTTTATAGTGAGAACATTCAAAGGCCTTTCTTCTAGCTATTTTGTAATATACAATACCTTACTGTTAACCATAGTAATAGGATGCGATAAATTATTCATCTTATCTAATTGTAACGTCATACCTATTGACCAACCTCTCCCCATTCTTCCTTGCCCCCTTACCCTAGTCTCTGGCAACTAATCTACCTCTATGATATGAACTTTTTTTTTAAAGATTTCAAATATAAAGAAGATTGTGTGGTATTTGTCTATGTATCTGACTTATTTCACTTAGAATGATATCCTCCAGGTAATTGTGTATGACAAGATTTCATTATTTTTTATGACTGAATAGTATTCCTTTGTGTATATATACCACATTTTCTTTATTCATCCACCTGTTGTTGGACACTTAGGTTGATTCATGACTTGGCTGTTGTAAATAGTACCACAACAAACATGAGAGTGTAGATGTATTATTGGCATACTGATTTCATTTCCTTTTGATATATACCCAGTAGTGGGACTTTTGGATCATATGGAAGTTCTATTTTTAGTGTTTTAAGGAACCTCCATAGTGTTTTCCATATGGTTGTACTGATTTACAGTTCCTCCAAAACTGTGTACATGTTTATTTTTCTGCACATCCTTGCCAGTTGTTTTCTTTGGTCTTCTTTATAATGGCCGTTCTAATAAAGTGAGATGGTATCTCTTATTGTGGCTTTAATTTGCATTTCCCTGATGGTTAGTAATGCTGAACATTTTTTCATATACCTGTGGGTTATGTGTAGGTTCTCTTTTGAGAAATTTCTATTAGAGTATTTTTGTGCTTTTTTTAATTACATAATTTGAAGGTTTTGTGTTCTGTTTTGTTTTGTTTTGTTTGTTGCTTTTGAGTTGTTTATGTCTCTTATAAGTTTTGGATATTAACCCCTTGTCTAATGTGTAGTTTACAAATATTTTCTCTGTAGATCACCTTCTCACTTGGTTAGTTTTTCTTTCTTTGTCCCTAACATTGAGATATAGCAATGTTGCTTTTAGGAGGATATTGTAATACTTTCGTCAAGATAAAGGATGGTTTTAAGCAAAGTAGTAGCAAAGAAGATGGAGAGAAGTAGGAGCGGATTTGCCAATGAATTATGGTGAGTGAAGGAGAGAGTGAGAGGTAATAATGATGACACTTAAGTCTCTTAAGCAGATGGTCAGATGGTATGAGTATACAGAGAGAGGAAAGACTTAAAGCACCTAACTTAGGTGGTAAATAAAAACTTTAGTAATATGTTAAGATTAAGATGACTGTAATATTTTAAGTGGCATAAATAGGTTATTATGTATATGTTTTAGAACTCAAAGAAGAAGTCAAAGCTGGAGAGAGAAATTTGAAAGAAAGAAATTTGAGATTCATCAATGTATAGCTAAAGGTCTGTAAAATATTAATATTATTTCCCTCAGTTTAGAGATAAGGAAAGTGAGACACACAGTTAAATCATACAGGTAGTCATTCCAGGTTTTAATTTCTTAACCACTATAGAATATTATAATAAAAATCTTCTGATAATCATAAGAGTATCATATTTGATATAGTCAAAGAGTTAAGCCTACTAATATTTGCCTCACAAATGTTACAGGGGATATTACCTCCAGAACCTGTAATGTGTTTATTTTAACTTTTAGTAAATTATCTCACCTTAACCACTGATTTTTTTTCTTTCTCTCAATTTGGGATGAGTAATATAGCTCTGCACCATAGTTTACATAATACACTTGTATATAACAAAAGCAAAAATAACCTTGAGGCCGGGCGCCATGGCTCACGCCTGTAATCCCACCACTTTCGGAGGCCGAGACGGGTGGATCACGAGGTCAGGGGATCGAGACCATCCTGGCTAACATGGTGAAACCCTGTCTCTACTAAAAATACAAAAAAAAAAAAAATTAGCTGGGCGTGGTGGCGGGCGCCTGTAGTCCCAGCTACTCGGGAGGCTGAGGCAGGAGAATGGTGTGAACTCAGGAGGGAGAGCTTGCAGTGAGCCGAGATTGCACCACTGTACTCCAGCCTAGGCAACAGAGCATCCGTCTCAAATTAATACATAAATAAATAACCTTGAATCAGACAGCCTCAAACTCCATTCTTTTTTTTTTTTTTTTTTGGAGGGAGTCTCGCTCTGTCGCCCAGGCTGCAGTGCAGTGGCGCGATCTTGGCTTACTGCAAGAAGCTCCGCGGCCTCCTGGGTTCACACCATTCTCCTGCCTCAGCCTCCCGAGAAGCTGGGACTACAGGTGTCCGCCACCACGCCTGGCTAATTTTTTTTTTTTTTTTTTTTTTTTAATAGAGACAGGGTTTCACCGTGTTCACCAGTATGGTCTCGATCTCCTGACCTCGTGATCTGCCCGCCTCGACCTCCCAAAATGCTGGGATTATAGGCATGAGCCACCGCGCCCGGCCTCAAACTCCATTCTTAAACAACCTGTTTTACAATCTTTCAAAAAAGAAAGAGTAACAACGTCAATTACAGAAGTACTTCACCCTCTGTGATCAGAAACTTCTAAACTTATTCTTGGACATGGTAGAAAACTTATGTTATTTATCTGACTTTTTCCAACCAGAAAATCATAAGATCATTATTTTTTGCCTTGATTATATATCTCCTTTTTGCATTTTGTTGTCATTGTTGACTTATCACATCAGTAGTTCACTCAGGAACATCTCAGTCGAATGTATGTACCATCAATATTTTTTCTCCCTGTGACCTGTAATCTGTCATCTTCTGTTTGTACTATATATATTGTTTTACTACATCTTTGGCACTTACACATTTTAGAATTTCATTAGTTATTTCAGGCTCATCATGTAAAACTTTGAAAATGCATGAAAAATGCAGTGTGATATAGTGAATGAGAGTAGAGTCTCAGAATCATGGTGATTAAATACAAATTCTGACCCCAAAACTTACTATCCTAATATTTTAGGTAAATTATTTAACCTCCCTTAGGAGTCACTTTCCTCATTCATAAAATGGGGATAATGAAGACCGTATAGATTAGGATCACATAAGGTAATTTGTTTGGAACATTTAACAGAATACCTGGCACAGACTGAACACTCAAAGTGTGCTCAAATGTTGTATACTTAATTTAAGTTACTATTAAGATCATTCTTTGTACTGTATATTGGTTATCGATTAATGGTTTTCTAAATTTAATGCATTACGGCTGTTGGTTTCAGTTGAAGTTGAAAGTTAGATGTTTTTCTCCACACAACTGAATACTTAAGTAATCAATGACATTCTTTTAAGTTAAAGTATTATGATAAAAGTGTGATTCTTGTTTATTTCCTGACTTAATTCAGGTTTACAGTTTTAAACATGCATTTTTTAAAATATGGGACACTTACAAACACTATATACTGCACACTTAGTTTTACGACAAAGTTTTATCATTTGTCAATATTGTTTTTACTGTTTACTATGGTTTGGATATTTGACCCTTCCAAATCTCAAGGTGAAATTTGATCATTTAGGAGGTGGAACCTAATTGGAGATGTTTTGTTCATGGGGGCAGATCCCTCATGAATAACTTGGTGCTATCCTTCAGTAATGAGTGAGTTCTCACTCTATTAGTTCTCAAAAAAGTTAGCTGTTAAAAAATGCCTGGCACCTCCCTCCCCTCTTTCTCTCACTTTCTTTCTTGTCACATGATCTCTGCACACTCTTGCTCCCGTTTGCTTTCTGCCATGAGTGGAAGTAGTCTGAGCTTCCCACCAGAAGCAATTGGTGCCATGCTTCTCATAAAACCTGCAGATCCATGAGACAAATAAAGTTTTCTCTTTACATATTACACACCCTCAGGTATTGTATTCTTTTTTTAGCAACAAGAAAATGGGTGAAGACACCAGTTCTTGAGTATTCATGCCAATTTTTGATAACTTTTTGAATTTGTAATGCAATCATTGTCAAATAGATGATTCACCACTTCTTGCAAACCTAGCACCAATTCCTGCTTTCTATGGAGTTTGTGAATACATATTCAAGATGACATCAAACAGCCATGGTTACAATATATTAGTCTGCTTTGTTACTCTGTTGAGAATTATTTCCGTAAGATGAAGTATCATAAAATCCAGAATAAAATTATAGTATATGACTAATAAATGTCCTATAATGTTAAATTAATTCTGATTTCCCTAAGAATATTTACTACAGCAGAATTTTCAAATGCATCAGACTCTGTCTTGCCTTCACAGAATGTGAATGTGAAATTGATTGAATATAATGTTCTCAGAACTTAGCTGTTATGCAAATTTTTTTTAAAGCAATGTGCCATGGAGTTGAGTAATCAAAGTAAAATCTGATTTGTAGGGAAAAATAAAGATAAAATATTTTTTTCCAATGCTTGCTATGTACCAAATTCTGTGTAGATACTTTTTATTTATAACCTATTACGAGCAGAACATGGTGACCTCACATATTAACAAGTGCTATTGTTCCTAGTTCATAGAGGATACTAAAATATAGAAAAGATAATTAACTTGCCTAATGTAAATCAGCTGGAAAACAATGGAATTTAAATTCAAATATAGGTGTGTTGATAGCAACTGGTGTATACTGCTAAAGTTTTAAATATTTGGAAAAATATGTGATGAATATATAATATATTCCTGAAATGATTAGTTCTCTAGATCCACTTTCTATCCTTCTCCACTGATTTAGGTCTGAAAAGATTGCCTTGTATAGACTGTATCACTTCAGTCTTGCAAAAGGATTTGGCCAACAAAGTCGTTAGAAGAATATAAAAGAATAGATGAATAGTGAGGTCAAGATACGCATTTCCTCTGTTCAATTTCTGTCAGGTCATTATTAGTTGACTGGATCTAGGTTCACAGTGCATCTTGAACATCCCTCTTCATATAGTTCCCATTTTTGGTTTCTAGTAATCACTTTCCCACTTCCCCTTCAAACTTAGGGTTAGTTACAACTCTCCTCACTCTCCTTATTAGCCTGTGATGACTAAAACACCACCATTGGTAGTTTTTCTAAAAGCTACTCATATATTAGATTCATCATTTTATGAATTGCCCTTAATTCTGTGTTGTTTGTTTAATTATTACCTTGTGGGACATTTAATAACATAATTAATTATATTATGCTATCTTTGATATTTTAACACATTAGATCCATTTATAATTGTTGTTTACATTGTCATAAGATGTCATTTGTACATGGATGGTATTGTGCTACATATTTCACATAGAACATTTTCTTTCCTTCCAGGTAAATTGTAAAAGAGGGTTGAACTTCTTCATGGCCAAATAAAGTTAATACAGTGTTTATAGTTAAATCATCATAGAAATCTCAACAGGTGTATACATACTATGGTTTTGGAATAACTTATACAACAAATAACATTTCTGTTTGATAAATAATAAAAAAAAAAATTGAATCTCAAGAAGTTCGGCAACCCTAAGATCACAGAGTTAAAGTGGATGTAAATCTACATACCACTCTCTTCTCATTTATGCTTTTTATATTTTCTTTGAATTCTTTTATAGTTTTTTGGTATTTCAGAATCTCTTAAAATATTGTGTAATAATTCTCCTAATTTAGTTTAAAAAATGTTCTTGCAAGTCTATTTCTATGATTTCTGAAGTCATCTTCTATCAGAAGCATGAATAGAGTGAATGCTTAATTTTGCATTACTGTCTTGACATAGCAGTGTTCAACACTTTATCTCTTTCTTTCTTTCTTAAAAATATACTTCAGACTTAATGTGATCAAGTCTATATACACAATTCTTCCTTGAATTGACAGTTTCATTTTTTCTGAGTTCCCTTTCTTGTATATCTTGTGGTAAAATAATGCTTATCATGAATTTCAATATTCAATAATCTGATCTCATGAAGATGGTGACTTGCTACATCTGGTGATCTGTGACTTGTTACTAAGACATAATTGATACTGATTTTTAAGAAATCTTTATAGTATAAAATCAGTAAACTCAGGAAGTATTGCTTGAGCTTACAAACTGTTTTTCAAGATTAAAATTTTAAAGTATGGTGTAAAAATTAAAATGTTATATAAATATTTACTTATCTTAAATAATTAAATTTAGTATATCAGAAATTATAATTATTCCATCTCACATAATAGAGAAAAAAATTCACATGTAAATTCCCTTCCAAATAAATCTATGGCCTGTGTATCTGATTTATGAAAGAAAGAGATAGATAGATAATGAGAAATATATATACACATATATATATATATATATATATATATGAGATGAATGGGTAAAATTTTTTAAATGGAAATTTCTTTTTAATATTATAGACATTCATAATAAAAAGTACTGACATGTTCTTATTAATAATAGTACAGAAATTTCAAATTTGGGATTAAAGTCACAATAATAATAGCTAAATGCCATTGACTTATTTTCAGTTTTTCAAATTTTGCTTTTTGGCTACAATTTTATTTAACAAGACTTAATAATCAGTCTAAAAATCTGTGATCTTCCTCAAAGAGCATTTTATCTATGTTCAATTCTTAACATTTTGTGGCTTGTACTTTTGATACCTTCCTGATGATTTTAATTTGCTGAATTGATTCGGAATAGATGTTATGAATTAAGCTAAAGAAATAAATTTGAGATGCATTTTGTTTCTTCTTTCAACAAGGAACACTTCTGAGACAAAATTGTTCTATTCTTAATATAAACCATACTTTTATGTGAATATTTTATATATTGATATAGCATTAATTGATTATGATTTCTTTCTTCTGTTTCTAAAGTGAGATTAAAATAAAATTTAAAAGCCTAAAAAATATTTTGCCATATGACTGCTTTAGTGTTTACCCATATTCATGATAATTCAACTTCCATTACAAAGTAAGGCTACTCATTATAGTGTGTTTAGATATTCTTATTTTTAAATACTAGTATCAACGTAAGTCTGTATTGAGAATGTGTGATGTCACCATAAGGTACAAATACATAATTTATTAACTTACCAGGTGATAAGAAGTCCATAATGTACCCAAATTTTAATGGGTGAATTCTTAATATTTATAATAACCAAAAAAACTCCACTGTTCTTTGATCTCTCATTTGACTCTGTTTTATCTGCACTTAAACCCTAACTGTGAAGTTGAAGCAAAACAGTGTATAGTGAAAAACTCAAATTCTCATTTCTTTTTACATAGGAAAAATATTTCTTGTCATTAAATATTTTTTTTGCTAGGCCGGGCGCGGTGACTCAAGCCTGTAATCCCAGCACTTTGAGAGGCCGAGACGGGCGGATCACAAGGTCAGGAGATCGAGACCATCCTGGCTAACCCGGTGAAACCCCGTCTCTACTAAAAAAAAAATACAAAAACTAGCCGGGCGAGGTGGCGGGCGTCTGTAGTCCCAGCTACTCGGGAGGCTGAGGCGGAGCTTGCAATGAGCTGAGATACGGCCACTGCACTCCAGCCTGGGCGAAAGAGTGAGACTCCGTCTAAAAAAAAAAAAAAAAAAAAAAAATTGTCTAAGGTTTTATTGCAGGCTGGGCTACAGTAGAAATTACAGTCAAGACTAAACATAAAATTCATTGGATATTTACAATGTTATTATTTCTTTCTTGTCTTTCCTGTTTCAAGTCTATTCTCCAAAGCCTTTTTTTTTTTTTTTTTCCTTACAGAAGGGTTTATTTGAGCATCATTTTAATTTCAGGTATTGTGCTAGATGCTATGGAAATAAAGAAAAAAACACACACACACATACTCCCTGCTTTCATGTTGCTTTGGTCCAGTAGCAAAAAAAAAAAAAAAAAAAAAAACCCAAAAAAAAACATGTATATGCTAGCAAATAGATTGTGACATGCTTAATAATAAAAATATGTCAAGAAGAAGTAGTTCATAGAGTTAATTTTTAATTACACTGAAGTCATAGAGATACAAGTCAAAGAGATTTTAGTGTTAATTTTTAATTACACTGAGGTCATAGAGATACAAGTCAAAGAGATTATGAGTGGTATGAAGGATGTGCAGCATTTTACAGGACGAGGACAGATAAGAAAAAATAAAAGCTTTCTAAAGACAGATGAATGGTGATAAGAAATTGGGTGTTGCTTTTCAGGAAACTCAAAGTGGTTCACCGTTGTTGGAAAGCAAACTTTAAGAGGAGCAAGAGCAGTAAAGAAACATAGAGGCCAGGAAAGCCAAGAAATCCCATGGTTTTTGTGTAAAGCTAAAGGGTGGTGTTGTTGTTGTTGTTGTTGTTTGTTCTTTTTTAATCACTCTTTGAAGGTTTTGAAACACAGAAATGATATTATCAGATTACTGCTTTGAAAAAAGTGTTCATATGACAGCATAATGAGTAAAATTGCTAGAAAGTCATAGTACATATAAGCAACCTAGAAGGTATAGCAAACATAGAAGCTGGTGATGATGAGAGACAAGAAATAGACTTGAATTGAAAGCAGAAATAAATATTGGCTTTTGGGCTGTGAATAAAAAAAAAAAAAATTACTTAAGATGATGGCCTGATTTGTTTTCTGAGCAACTGGATACTAATCAAAGAGAATGAATAAGAGAAGAATCTTATCTGGGATCCTGGAAAATGAATCTCATTTTGGGCACATTGAGGTTTCAGTAGACAATTGAATGTCAAGTGAATATCGTGAGCAAGCTTCCTCAAGAATAATCGACTTTTCAGAGTAAGGAAAAGAATTTGACCACTAATCTTAAATTGATAATGTCTGACATAAGGAGCTATATGAAATAGGCATTAAAAATCGGTAAATGTGTCCAGTCTATTTCCAGAGACCATGGGGGAGAATAAAGTTCAGTGAGAGCCTCTTGTCACTTGACTTTAGCGTCAACATTGTTGTAAGATACACTTTTGTTATGCAAACTCAGATTATGTTGTACCTTGGCTGTTTTATTTTTTTAATGCCATATGAAATACAAACTCTTTGGCACTCCAGGCTACATCATGGCTTTCAAACCTTATCTGTCCCTAGTTTTTTCCACATACTATATACTACAGTGCAAATGAAAAATCAGATATTCCCTGAATAGCCAGTTCATCATTTCTCTGTGATTTAGAACGCAGTATCTATAAATCCACCAGTGAAATTCCCCTCAAATATAAACCTTCTTTAACCTTAATTTTTCTCAATTGTAAGCATTAAAACTATATGAAGTTTGTTTAAATTGTGTTTATTGTTTCCTAATGTGTAATATAATACATATTATGGTTATGTTGTGCGTTTATTTCTTTGCTACTAGATCAAAGTTTCTTTTAGGACAGTATGTACATTTTACTCCTTTAGGCTTTCTTTCCAATACTTTACTCATAGTATATCCTTAATAAGTATTTAAAGTAGTGAATTAAATATAAACAGGTTACATGGAAAATACACTCCAGTTAAGTATGTATGTAATTAATATTGTATAATTTAAATAAACATTGTGATATCTTGAAATGCAAATGCTCATTTTGTAAGCAAAGATGTAAGAACTATTTTGCCAGCCACTACATCATATCTGTTTAACTAAGGTTTTTTGTTATAAAGATTATTATCATCTGGAAATTTAGAATAAAATTGCTCTTATGGTTCTAAATGCACAGGTATAAATAATGAGGTGTCTTCATAAAATTTAAGTATTAAAACAACACATCAATTTAAGGCACCTAATGTATACATAGAATACCTTTTAGTAAGTAGTATAGTTAAAATAAACTGTAATCTATTTATTGTAGAGAATAGATTACAAATTTCATGCAGTTGAAAATGCACCGATATCATAATGAAACAGTAGAATCAGAGACCGTGAGATAAGAAAAAGAGTGTAAGTTGTTTGGCTTTTTTGAGCAAGAGCATCCTCATGGGTAAATACATTTGTATTTTGCAGGGCTACTATGAGGGCTAAAAAAAACCCTGTAATGTGACTAGAACATAGGTGCACTCAATACATGATTGTTAGTGTTACTAATGTTTGTTATTATCAATATTATTGGTTCCAGTACCATTGCACTAGCTATATATATGCACACATCTCTTAATATGTTCATGTATAAATAGGAAAGATTATAAATACGAAGTGACTAGCATATCAATATTTTATATCAAATGTGTGTTGACAGTATAATCAGTAGCTTATTTTTTAATATTTCAATGAATTTTCATATTTATAATAATATGCAACATCAAAATGAGTAAAATGATTACATATATACACTTTTTTTATTTTAAATCATGTTACTCTATGTTAGGAAAGTGGACAGTTGTTAAAATGAAATACACAATGCTTTATCACCACAAATCTAAAGGAAATTAAATGCCTATTGGAAAGCACAAGTCTATGTAATGAAATCATCCTTATAAAATGTAAACATTATTCATATAAGACAGTTTCTATTAGCTAGTTTGGTCTTTCATTTAAAATTTACAGGTAGATAGCTTGAGTAAAATGACATCCTTATTAGGAAGTCCAAAAGTGCTATCTGTGTCTCTGTGTCTCTATATATTATAAATTGTCTATCCGACTCCATGGAACAACTGTCGTTGTACCTCAAAAAGCTAAACACAAAACAACTTCTAATTTATGAAGCCCTAAATCAAAGTTTTCAACTTAGAGATGCTATCAGTTTAAATCCAAATATTTAAATATGATTTTTAAAGAATGACTAATTTAGAGTGTTTACTCTTATTCTGACTTTTAAGAATTATAGTAATGGCCGGGCGCGGTGGCTCAAGCCTGTAATCCCAGCACTTTGGGAGGCCGAGACGGGCGGATCACGAGGTCAGGAGATCGAGACCATCCTGGCTAACATGGTGAAACCCCGTCTCTACTAAAAAATACAAAAAACTAGCCGGGCGACATGGCGGGCGCCTGTAGTCCCAGCTGCTTGGGAGGCTGAGGCAGGAGAATGGCGTAAACCCAGGAGGCGGAGCTTGCAGTGAGCTGAGACCCGGCCACTGCACTCCAGCCTGGGCGGCAGAGCGAGACTCCGTCTCAAAAAAAAAAAAAAAAAAAAAAAAAGAATTATAGTAATGACCAAATCATTTTACGTAAAACACATTACAAAGTTTTACTTTATCTTGACTTTTTACTTTTTTTCCTTTCTAATTCAGACAGCAAAACTTGTTCATTGTTAACAATTAGAAAATTTACAAAAGTATACACTAAAAAAAAAAAAAAAAAACCTCTACCATTAGTTATTTTATCTACCCTTGACAAAGTCATGAGTGAGTATTATTATTCTATTTGAAGAAATAAGATCGGTAAACTTTCTAAAATACTTGACTAAAAGAGTTGACTCAAACTACACAGGTTTGAATTGTGTGGGTCCACTTTCACAAATTTTTTTTTTCAGTGAATATATCAACTTTTTGAAGATTTTCAACAACTTGAAAAAATTCATAGATGAATCCACATAGCCTAGAAATATTTTAAAAAATTAAGAAAAGGTAAGATATGTCATTAATGCATAAAATATTCATGCATATATTTTATCATTTATTACCATAAAGTATACACAAATCGATTACACAAAGTTAAAAATCTAAACTTGTGCAGACACTTACAGATAGTAATGGTGCCACTGGCTATTGAGGGAAATGTAAAAAAATGTAAAAATACTGTATTAAATAATAACTATAAAATTAACTATAATAATATTATACTAGTGTAACAATTTTGTAGCCACCTCCTGTTATTGCAGTGAGCTCTTGTTGTATCCACTTAACACACCATGTGATGCTAATCATCTCCCTGTGAGCAGCTTGTCTCTCCAATAAATTGCATACTGCAGTAAAATGTGATCTCTCATAGTTCTCATGTATTTTCTGTGGTGTTTAGTGCAATACAGTAAACCTTAACACCATGAGATCCATATGCAGTGCCACCAGTGATGCTAGAAGTGCTTCCAGGAAGTAGAAAAAAGTAAAGACTTTATAAGACAAAAGTTGAATTCTTCATATGTACCATAGAATGTCTGCAGTTGCAGCAGTTGCCCACCGTTTCAAGATAAACAAATTCAGCATCAGGACCATTGTAAAAAAGAATAGAAAATTTGTAAAGCCATTGCTGCAATTACTCCAGCAGGCACAAAACTTTGTACTTCTTGTGAAACATGTGCCTTTTTATCTTGTATTAAGAATGCAGCTTTAATGTGGATGCACATTGCTATAAGAAAGGCATGCCTGTAGACTCACAAAATTTAAGAAAAAGTAAAGTCATTATATGACAAATCAAAAGGAAAGTGAAGGATCTAAAGCTGGACAATTTAGTGCCAGTGAAGGATGAGTTGATAGTTTTAGTAAGATATTTGACTCTAAAAAGTGTCAAGATAACAAGAGAAGCAGCTTCTGCTGACCAAGAGGCAGCAAGAAAGTTCCCAGACACTACTAAAGGAATCTTTGAGGGGAAAAGATATTTGCCTCAATAGATTTTTAATGCAGATTAGAGTAGCCTATCCTGGAAAAAAAAAATGGCACAAAGGATGTTTATTAGTAAGGAAGAGAAGCGATCACCAGGATTTAAGGCAGAAAGGGATAGGCTAACTCTACTGTTTAATGCAAATGCTGTTGAGGTTTTGATCAGCTCAGCCCTTATCTATAAAGCTACTAATTTCCACGAATTAAGGGGAAAAGATAAACACCAGCTGCCAATCTTTTGTCTGTCTGACAAGAGGTCTTGAACAATGAGAATGCTTTTACTGGATTGGTTCAATTAATTATTTGTCTCTGAAGTCAGAAAGTACCTTACCAGTAAGGGACTACATTTTAAAGTTCTTTTAATAGTGGATATTGCCCCTGGCCACCCAGAACCCCATGAGTTCAGCACTAAGGGCATCACAGTGGTCTACCTACCCCCAAACACAAAGTCTATGATTCAACCTCTGGTCCAAGAAGTCATAGAAACCTTTAAAGCTCATTGCATATATTACTCTATGAAGAGGCTTATCAAGGATGTGGAAGAGAACCCCAATAGGGGGAACACCATGAAAGTCTGGAAGGATTACACCATTGAGATACCATCATTGTTATAGAAAAAGCCATAAAAGTCATCAAGTCTGAACCAATACATTTCTGCTGGAGAAAACTGTGTCCAAATGTTTTGCATGACTTCACAGGATTTACTACAGAACCAATTAAGGAAATTATGAAAGAGATTATGGCTATGGCAAAAAAGTAGAAGTTGAAATGTTTCAAGATAGACTTCTTAGAAAAATGCAAGAGCTAATAGACACCCACCAGAGGAATTAGAGGAAAACAACTTGATGAAAGCGAGTGCTTCCAAACCAGTGTCAGATGATGAGGAAGAAGATGTAGAAGAAGCAGTGTCATAAAACATACTGGCATTAGACAATCTGACAGAGGGTTTGATTTTTAAGGATTTCTTTTTACTTCTTTTATGACATGGATCCTTCTATTAGATGGATACTAAAGTTAAAGCAAATGGTGGAAGAAGGATTGGTACTATATAGAAACGTTTATAAATAAATGAAAAAAAAAAACAAAAAAAAATCAGACTGAAATTACAATGCATTTCCATAAAGTGACAGTGACTGTGCCTGCCTCTCCTGACTCCTCTTTTTCACCTCTCCCACCCCGAGACAATAAAGCCCAAACATCATCTTTCCCCCTCTGCCTTCCCAGCCCATTGAATGTGAAGACAATGAGGATGAAGACCTTTATGATGTCCTACTTTTACTTAATGAATAGGAAATATTTTCTCTTATAATTTTCTTAATAACATTTTATTTTCTCTAACATTTTGTTATAAGAATACAGTATGTAATGCATATAACATTAAAAGTATACGTTAATTGGCTGTTTATGTTATTGGTAAAGCTTCTGGTTTACAGTAGGCAGTTAGCAGTTGCATTTTTGAGAAGTCTAACATTTTATGCTGAATTTTGACTGTAGGAGAGTTAGCTAGAAGGACTCCACCCCTAACTCCTGTGTTGCTCAAAGGTCAATTGTACTTAAACATTGTTGAGGTGTTAAATATAGGCAAAGATTCAAGCAGTGTTTATGTATTAAACTACTTGGAAAACTACATGTGAAGCCCCAAATCCAGGTGAGCATATTCTTATTGTTTATCCTTCAAAGTTAAATCAAGGTTAAATGTATATTATAAGCAATTATCACCATATATTATTATACAAATTCTAGCAAAAAATTAAATTTTTAAAGGGAAAATTACATTTTAAAAATTAATAGTGTCTTCTAAGTCTTTAGATTTTCTTTGGAATTCATTTTAGTAGAATAATGAGGTTTTGTTTATTTTTTAGAACCTAAATTTAATAAAGATTTGGATTTAGTTATAATAAAAATTACACAATTGGTATATATGCAACTACTATAATACCTATTTAATACCTTAGAGCTTACAAATGCATATTAATATTATTTTACAGGTATTTATAATTACTTTCAGATTTGTGACTTTGTGATCTGTCGCTTTGTGTGACAGCACAAAAGTTTTGTCAAATAAGCAAGGGAAATTTTGTTACTGTGTTCTAAATGAAGAAACGGTGATATATCAAGGTAAATAAAGAGAAGGCAAATTTGAGAGAAGAACTAATGTATATACTAAATTAAGAAGTTGAAACCGAGCCATTAGAAAATTTTAGGATGCCCCCAATTTTTCAGAACTAATTTCTCCTAGTGACTCAATATACTATTTGGACTTTATCTTTCCTGTGTGCTTGTTTTTTTTCTGTCATAGTGTATTATATATAGTTCTGAAAACTGCCAAAAAGAATAGATATAGATTAGAAACCAGGTATCTCAATAAATTCAAAACTTGGACTGTATTAATACACTTATAAAAATTTCTCTATTTTGATGTGTTTCTTTGTAAAGACATTTTAAAACATTGAAATTATACGTGAGAAATGACAGGCAGCTTTTGGATCTGAATGTTGTTGACATAAACAGTGTATTAATGTTAAATAAATAATTTAACAGACAATATTGTCAGAGCTGTTATTGTACAATTTTAGTATAACCAAGTATCGCATCGATCTTCTCACTCTTCCATTCTTCGGCACTTCTGAAAAGACAGTCACCCAGATGCTATCTCAAACTTCTTTCCACAGGTATGAATTTGGCATATTTTAACAGTGTTGTAATGCACAGATGTATACATTCCTTCTTAGGACTCATTTTAATTTCTTACCCATGCTAATTTCTTGTTAGTAAAAAACTGATAAAAGCCGTAAGTATGTCACTTAGCATGTGTAATCTTTCTATTCCCAGTGTTTGTTCAAGTCATATGGTGGAGCTGGGCCTCTCAACTTTATCACATCATGCATACATGGAAAATGATGCCAGCACCATGTGCAGGGGGAAATGGAAAAGGCCTTTGGAAGCTGGAGCAAACAGTCCTGGAGCACAGGTGACAGCTCCAGGGATTGATTGAAGAGAAAAATATCTCAGCATACGTCTAACATATCAAAGGCACCAATTCTGAGTTGCATATTGTATTTAAGGGTGTGAGGTTTAATTTGTTTAAAATAGATGCTCACACGCAGGCACAGACACCTATTAACTCTATTACATTGGGTAAGTAACTTCATTTCTTGACACTCAGTTTTTACATCTGTAAAAATGGAGCCGATGAGGATAACTGCTTCAGACAGTGTCTATGATTAAATCGTAGTGTTGATTCCTTAGCAAATTCCTTGGCAATACTCAACATTCAATAAGTTTCAGTTTTTTACCCATCCCTCATTCCCATTCTACCAAGTTCAGATCTACCTGGAACAGAGTTGGAAATGTTGATTATAGGCGTATGGAGCACTCTTAGTCAGAAATGAATTAAGTCATGGAAATAGCATAAAAACACATGTGAGAAGCAAGCATGTGTCATCAAGGTCCAAATGAAATCTGTTCATTGAATGGAAAGAAGTTATTCATCTGCTTTTTGTCCAGGCTCCTCTGTCAGCTCTCACAGTACTTTGGCAACTGAAAATCAAATCTCTTTCCTCTGGCAATAAAACGTCCCCATTGATCTATCTTTGATAGTTTCACAATGTTGTCCTTGTGCTTCTCATACATCTCAATAAAGGAAAGTGTCATTTTCTACCATGTATTTAGTTTTGTCATCTCTGTACTCAGTTTCTAACCAACTAGCCTTTTAATGTTTAAGAAGATTTGCTATGTGAACTCTATATTTACAAAGAGAGAGGCAATGCATGGGAAACAGAGAAGATAATATTGGAGGTAAATGGAATGATGTAAAGTAACCCATTCACTTCCAAGCAAGATACTGTGTTCCAGACAGAATAAATAATTTGGCAGGGAATGCATGATTATTGAGTGGCAGAACAAGTTCTGAAGCCAGAAATTTCATTTCATCAGTTAGTGTCTTTTCTAAACCATACTTGCCTTCCTATTAGTGAGTATGTTTTCTCCCAAGAGCAGTCGAGGAAAAAGTGTTTTCTTTTCTTTCTTTTTTTTTTTTTTTGAGACAGAGTCTCGCTCTGTCGCCGGGGCTGGAGTGCAGTGGCCGGATCTCAGCTCACTGCAAGCTCCGCCTCCCGGGTTCACGCCATTCTCCTGCCTCAGCCTCCCGAGTAGCTGGGACTACAGGCGCCCGCCACCTCGCCCGGCTAGTTTTTTGTATTTTTTAGTAGAGACGGGGTTTCACCGTGTTAGCCAGGATGGTCTCGATCTCCTGACCTCGTGATCCACCCGTCTCGGCCTCCCAAAGTGCTGGGATTACAGGCTTGAGCCACCACGCCCGGCCAGGAAAAAGTGTTTTCTTTACAAAGTCTGTCATGAAAGGGCCATGCCCCTGGATACAAAGAGCAGTCACTGGATTATAGGGAGTATCTTCTGCAGCATATAGGCATACCTCGAAGATATCGCAAGTGCAGTTCCCGACCACCACAATAAAGTGAATGTCACAATAAAGCAAGTCACACAAATTTCTTGGTTTCCAAATGCATTTAAAAGTTATGTTTACACTATAATGTACTATATTAAGTGTACAATAGCATTATGTATAAAAAAGTACATAACAATTTAAAAATAATTTATTACCAAAACATGCTAACAAACTGAGCCTTCAGCAAGTTATAATCTTCTTGCTACAGGAGGGTCTTGTCTCAATGTTGATGACTGCTGACTGGTCTGGGTGATGATTGTAACAGGCTGGGGTCAACTGTGGCAAATTTTTTTTAAAAAAGACAACAGTAAGGTTTTCCATATCAATTAACTCTTTCTTGAAGAAAGAGTTATTGGAAGCATGCAAGGCTTTTTGATAGCATTCCACCCACAATGGAACTTATTTCAAAATTGGAGTTAAACCTTCAAACCCTGCCACTTCTATTACATCTAAGTTTATGCCAGATTCTAAATCTTTTGTTATCCTTTCAGCAATGTGGACAGTATCTTCACCAGAAGTAGATTCCATCTCATGAAAGCTCTGTCTTTGCTCTTCTCTAAGAAGCAACTCCTCATCCATTTAAATTTCATCATGAGATTGTAGCAATTCAGTTATATCTCAGGCTCCACTTCAAGTTCTAGTTCTCTTGATTTTCCACTACATCTGTAGTTACCTCTTGGACTAAAATATGGAATCCTTCAAAGTCATCCACGAAGGTTGGAATCAGCTTCTGCCAAACTCTATTGATATTTGATTTCCTTCCATGAATAACAAATGTTCTTAATGGTATCTAGAATAGCTAAGACTTCCCAGAAGGTTTTCAATTTATTTTGTCCAAATCCATCAAAGGGATCACTCTCTGTGGTAACTATTGCCTTGCAAAAGATATTTCTCAAATAGCAAAACTTGAAAGATGAAATTACTCCTTGATCTATGTGCTGCAGAATGGATGTGCTAGCAGGTGTGAAAACAACATTCATCATTTGTACATCTTCATTAGTACTCTTGGCTACCAGGGGTATTTTCAATGAGCAGTAATACTTTAAAAGGAATCTGTTTTTTGAGCAGCAGGTCTCACTAGTGAACTTAAAATATTTAGCAAACCATGCTGTAACCAGATGTGCTGTCATTTGAGCTTTGTTTTTCCATTTCCAGAACAAACAAATATTGACTTTAACCTGAAGTCACCTGCTGCATTAGCTCCAAACAAGAGATTAAGCCTGTCCTTTGAAGCTAAGCATTGACTTTTCCTCTCTAGCTATAAAACCCCTTGATCACACTATCCTCCAGTAAAAGGCTGTTTTATATTCATTTAAAATCTGTTGTTTAGTATAGTCACCCTCAGTGTTTATCTTAGCTAGAACTTCTGCATTACTTACTCAAGCTTTTTCATCAGCACCTGCTGCTTTACTTTGCACTTTACATTATGGAAACAGCTTATTTCCTTAAATCTCATGAACCAACTTCTCCTAGCTTTTAACTTTTCTTCAGCTTCATTACCTCTCCAAGCTTCCCTAGAACTGAAGAATTAAGGCCTTGTTCTAGATCAGGATTTGGCTTAAAGGAATTTTTGTGACTGGTTTGATCTTCTATCCAGGCTATTCAAATTTAGTTCATATCAGAAATAAGGCTGTTTTCCCTTTCTTATCATTTGTGTCTTCTCTTGAGCAGCACTTTTAATTTCCTATGAGAATTTTTCCTTTGCATTCACAACTAGGCTGTTTAAGTAATGAACTCTAGCTTTTAGCCCATTTCATTCTTGACATGCCTTCCTCACTAAGCTTAATTATTTCTAGCTTTTCATTTAAAGTGGCTTTTCCTTTCCCTTGATCACCTAAATGCCATTAGAGGGTTATTAATTGGACTAATTTAAATATTTCAGTGTATTTCAATATTGTTGTGTCTCAGAGAATAGGAAAGCCCAAAGGGAGGGAGAAAGACTGAGGAACGGCTGGTTAGTGGAGTAGTGAGAACATATGTCAATTAAGAACATTTATCAATTAAGTTTGCCACTTTATATAGTCACAGTTCATGGAGCCCCAAAACAATTACAACAGAAATATCAAAGGTCACTGATTTCAGATGACCATAACAGATACAGTCATAATAAAAACACTTTAATATTGTCAGAATTACTAAAATGTGACACAGAGACAGGAAGTGAGCACCTGCTATTGAAAACATGGTGCCCGTCCGGGCGTGGTGGCTCATGCCTGTAATCTCAACACTTTGGGAGGCTGAAGCAGGCAGATCACAAGGTTGGGAGTTCAAGACCAGCCTGGCCAATATGGTGAAAACTCGTCTCTACTAAAAATACAAAAATTAGCCGGGCGTGGTGGCGCATGCCTGTAATCCCAGGTACTCAGGAGGCTGAGGCAGAAGAATAGCTTGAACCCAGGAGGTAGAGGTTGCAGTGAGCCAAGATCATGCCATTGCACTCCAGTCTGGGCAACAAGAGCAAAACTCTGTCTCAAAAAAAAAAAGAAAAAAAAAGGTACCGATAGATTTGCTCGATACAGGGTTGCCACAAAGTTTCCATTAGTTAAAAATGCAACATTTGGCCAGGTGTGGCGGCTCACGCCTATAATCCTAGCACTTTGGGAGGCCGAGGCAGGCAGATCACCTGAGCTCAGGAGTTTGAGACCAGCTGGATCAATATGGTGAAACCCCGTCTCTACTAAAAATACGAAAAAATTAGCCAAGCGTGGTGGCGGGCACCTGTAGTCTGAGCTACTTAGGAGTCTGAGGCAGGTGGATCACCTGAGGTCAGGAGTTCCAGACCAGCCTGACCAATATGGTGAAACCCCATCTCTACTTAAACTGCAAAAATTAGCCGGCATGGTGGCAAGCGCCTGTAGTCCCAGCTACTCAGGAGGCTGAGGCAGGAGAATCGCTTGAACTCAGGAGGCAGAGCTTGCAGTGAGCTGAGATCGCACCACTGCACTCCAGCCTGGGCTACAAAGCAAGAACCCCCTCTCAAAAAAAAAAAAAAAAAAAAAAAAAAAAGGAGCATTTGTGAAGTTCAATAAAACATGACAAGCCTATGTTCTTTAAAAAATCAAACATAGAGCAGATGAAAATGTACATTCTTTACACATTTGTAGCATCATGTATAATTTCAATAAGTTGTACACTTTACTGTAACATTAGCAATATGAAAACAATATATGGTATCTGTTTATTTGGTTAATATAGCAATTCAAATAGGAGAAAAAATCAACGATGAAAGAAATATCTCTATAGCTACCATTTACTTGTACCATTAATTAATCATTTACTATATGTTACTCACTGTATTAAGCTGTTTATACAAATTTCATCCAATAATCACAAGAATCCAGTGAAGAAATCTTATAATTAATATCATCTTAATGATGCATAAACTGAGCCAAGTTAGAGAAGTTAAATGACATGCTCCAATTCATACGAATATAAGAAGTAAATTCAAAATGTGGACACAAGCCTGTCTGACTACAAGTACATTCCTATCACAATGCATATCATATCACTAATATTAGAATATTTTAAAGAAACCTCTGCAAAGGGTCAAATTGTCTATGTTTGACTCTTTTCAAGAAATATATTTTGTATCTTTCTACAATCTTGCGTATGTGTTTAGATATCTTTCTTTTGTTCTTTAAATGGCTGCTAGCACTCTTACTTCTCAATGAATTAACTTTTACAGATTTGTCAGAGGACTGTTATTGTCCAGTCAACTCAATCGAGGCAGGATCATCATGGCCATCTCTTGCCCCTTTATTGCTATCTCAAATGGGTCATCTTTGTCCTCTCAATGTCTAAAATAATCCGTATAAGCATGCCACTTTTAAAGGTAAATGCAGAGAGTCAAAAATTTTATGTCAATAATCAAGACTGACAAGTTTTACAATGCAAATTTACCAGAAATGTATGAAAATAACAACGCTTTTCAACACTAGGTGAAACAGTATTTGGAAGTAGTTTATATTATTTTTTAAATTATGATTGGCTTTCAATGAAAAAAGACAAGTAAAAAAATCAGCTGAATCTCATTATGCATCAAATACTGGAGAATATACAAGAATGTTAACAATGTTTACTTCTTGTGAGAAGAATTACCATTGGTATTACCTTCTTCTATTTTTTTCTATTTTCTAATTTTTGGAAATAATATTATATTATTATGAATTATATGTTATATTTATAACCAGTGAAAACAGTTTCATATGACTGTCAAATTTAATTAAAGTTATCCTCTTCTTCCTCTTCCCCATCTTTCATTTCTTATCCTTCTTCTTCTATATTTTTTCCTTAAATAGCTTTATTTTTCTCCTGGCTAGTGCATAGTTGGAGGGACACATAACAAAACACATGATAGACTCATATAACCACAAAAATATGAAAAAAAAAATCATGGCCCTAAAATCAAAGTGATAATTTCTCCTTGCTACCATATTAGTACAATGTCAATCATGCTTTTTCTAATGTTTCTAGTAATGATAACATGGCACATAAATTACCAAATGTAAACTATCTTATATTTTTTCCTACAAGAATCCTAGGAGAACTATGGCATATTTTAGTCTTATTTAATATCTTTCTGAGCTCCTATGCTGATTTTTTTTTTTTTGGAAATGTATTCTAGAAGAAATATATGAAGTAGTATCACCAGATTATATAATTGTATTGTAAAATATCAAAGACAAAGAGCTACTTGTGAGGTGGCATAAAACCAATATATTCAAAGCACACTAAGATTGTAAGTGACCAATTGGCAACAGTTTTACAGTCCTAAGAATGGGTGACAAATTGATTTCCTTTGCCACGACACTTCTATTCATGAGGAAAAAGAAAAAAAAAAAAAAAGACGTCACAAAGTCCAACCAAACAGTAGTAATGACTAAAAAGTAATATACAGAGAAGACTCTACTAAGGCAGAGGATAGTAAAATTGAGAAGAAATCTATAAAACAAAGTCAACTGTGAGATTCCAGATATATACAGTGAATTAGTTTCGTATAGTCAGGTTATTTTGTATTAATATATTGAAAAAGTAGTACATATTTTGCCTGAATTACAAGATTTGACAAATTTTATATAGGGTAAATTTACCAGGTAATTGTGAGCAACAAATTTTAATGTGTCTATGAAATAAAATCATTTTTGAAGGAAGGTTTTAGGTACATTTTGTTATCTCTCTTTCCTTTCAATAATTGAGTCATCTTTGACTTCCGAGTAAAATGAACAAAAAAAGAAAACAGAAAAAAAAAAGAAAGAAAGAAAAATGCTTACTCTGTAGGATCACTATATCTCTGTAGGTTAAGTCAAATTTGAAAAAAATAATAATTTCTAAAGTTTTTCCTCTTCAGGTAACTCTAAAGTCAAGGACAGACTTTTTAAATTATAGCATTTTCATATCTCTAATAGGCACTTCTAATTTGAAACTTCCCAAACCAGCATGTTCCTCCACAATCTCTTCTTCATTGGTAAGTGATGCAAACATCCATTGAGCTGTTACAAATAAAAAGCTGTAAGTTATTCCTGCCACCTCTATCTCTCTTACATCCTATACTTCCTATGCTGGACTCATCATCAAGTTTCCTAAGTTCATATCACAAACCCCACCTTCCTCATGCAAGACAATAATACAGTCATACCTGGAGAACTTTGGCAATAGCCTTTTAAGGTGTCTCACTTCATATGTTCTTGCCTTACTCCTATTTTTCACATGATAAAATTTAAGCCCTAGGATAGTCCTACTTAAAAAAATCATCATAGTGTTTTCTTTGTACATAGAATAAAATGAAAACACACTGCAGTGGCCTACATGTCTTGTCTTATCTGGCACCTAACCAGGTCTGCACCTCATGTTTAACCCAATTCCTTTCTTGTCTTCATGACCAACCACATGCTGCCCTCCTTTAAGACTTCAGCATCTTCAGAACTAGCCAGTGTGGCCTCAGGGCCTCTGCATCATGATGTCACCTCTGTTTCAAAGTTTCTCTTCCCTCCAATGTCCTACACCCACTCATCACTATCTAACATACTCAATTCACCTTCTCATTGTACACTTTTGGTTTTGCTTAAAAAGAGAAGTGGTGGATTACAGCGTGTCAATTTCTCAAAAAAAGAAAAAATAAATAAACATAGAATATGATCCAGTAATCCACTTCTGAGTACCCCCAAAAATTGGAAACAGATATGAACAGATATTTGTACACTGATGTTGATAGCAGCTTTATTATAAGCAGAAGGTAGAAGCAACCCAAATGCCCATCAGCATATGAATAAACAAATAATAGCATATACATAAAATAGAATATTATTCAGCCTTAAAAAGGTATGATTTTCTGATATGTGCTACAACATGGATGAATCTTGAAAACATTGATAATTAAATATGCTAGACACAAAAGAACAAATACTACACATTTCTACTTATATAAGGTAAATAGAGAAAGTAGAATAGTGGTGACCAGGAGCTGTGTGGAGGAAGAAATAGGGAGTTATTGTTTAAGGAGTAGAGAATTTCAGTTTGCAACGTTAAAAAAGTTTTGGAGAATGATAAGGATGATGGTTCCACAACAATGTGAATATATTTATGCTACTTAATTGTACACTTAAAAATTATTAAATTTATGTTGTATTTTACCACAATTCAAAAAAAACTCTTAAAAATTACAGTGGCATTTCTTTTTTAATTTTCTCTCTCAACAACAAGCATTTCCCATTTTAAAATTATCATTAAAATTTAACACTGAAATAATTAGAATTTATCATTGTATATCTGTATTTTTTCATATGATTAGCAAATCTTTGCTGTATGAGGCTGTAAGTTTCATGAGGGCAGTAACCTTGGTTTCTATATTTTCTTTTCCTTCTTAATTCTTTTTTTGTTTTTTACCCAGCCCAAACTCCTGGCCTCAAGAAATCCTCCCACCTCAACCTCCCTAGTAGCTGGGGCTACAGGTGTGAACCACTGTGCCAAGTTAATTTTAAAAAATAGAGATGGGGTCTCACTGTGTTCCCCAGGCTGGTCTCAAACTCCTGGCCTCAGGCAATCCCCCTGCCTGAACCTCTCAAAGTGCTGGAAATGCAAGCATGAGCCACTGCACCCAGATTGGTTTCTGTATTTTCCGAGTTATGTAGTTTAGTTTTAGTTATCTCAGTGCCCACTTTGTGCCAAATTGAGGGACCAGCACTAGTAGCCATTGAATCAATCTCTGCTAAATGAATGGCTAAAGGCTACATCTCTAATACAACAAAATATGATATATGTTTAAATAAGCATTTGATTTTGGCATATTTTTAGATTTACAACAGTTTTCCATATAGTCTTCACTATTTTCCCTGATGTTGACATCTTGTATTACCATGATACATTTTCAAACTAAGAAAAGCAATATTGATATATCACAATTCAGTAAGATATATCATTTCACTTCCATTGCCTTTTCTACTTATCCCCAAAGTCTATTCCAGAACAATGATACTTTTGATGTAGCAATGCAGAGTGATAGTTTTCTGAATTACCCTAATAGTTTTCAGAATAAGACTGTAACACCTATAGGGAAAATAAATATACATATGCTCCTTGTCTACGCTATTTTATATACATATATCAACTTACAATATAAATATATCATTTTGCAGCACTCTGACTTTTTTTGGTTAATTACCCAGTATTATATTTTTTTCTTTATTTCCTAATTTGGTGTTTCTTCATTTGTTTATAGAAAGAAAATAAATTTACGTAAGTAGTTTCCAAAAGAAAAAAAAAAAGTGTCTCCTCTGGAAATATAGTTTTGTATTCAATTCTTGCTTTTTCTTCTCTTTTTTCTTCATTTTCTTTAAATATAATTTTTTTGTGCTCACACATTTTAAATATCCCTTAAACTCTAATCACAGAATATAGAAAGCAACTGTTATTGTATACTTTATTTCAAACTATTTTTAAATTATTTATAATTTAAGTATTTGTTTCTATTAATATATAGCCATGCATTACATATACTGATGCTCTCAGTTTGGCAGACACTTAAAAGAACAAACAGTTGTGGACAGAATCATGCAGAAGCATCTGTGAGCAAATGTCACACAAAACAAAGAACATTTTCCAACAGCTGAACGTCAGTTTGGAGACATCAAAGAAATCACATGAACTTCATATATTTTAGAGACAAATGTTAATCCCAAGTTTCTTTTAAGAAACACAAACAATTCTACCATAATCATCTTCCTTAAACAAACCAAAAATCCAAAACCAATTGGGTATTTTATATGTAGTTAATAAAGTGTTTTACTATAAAAATAGATAAAAAAGATTTCAGTGTTCTTGCCTAAGAACACTGGATAAAAATCAAGAAAAACACTACATAACTTATGTTAGAATTCGTGTTTACTTATTTATTTATTGACACATAACAATTTTAATTACATGAAGGAATACTTTATGTGTATAGTGTTCAAAGCTGACTAATGTTAACTCTACACATACTTATGTTTTTATTTCATTAAGACATACTAACTTACGTGTTTAAATATTTCTTACATGTTATACTTGCAATAAAATCAACATCCTTCTAGCTGTGTAAAGTATTATTTTCAAAATTATTTTTAAAGATGTTTCCTCTTAAATGTGTCATTACGATGCATTTATATTGTGGCTTTGATAGTACTAATCCTTTGGCAATGGTTCCAAAAATTTAACTTGTCATCATTTTGCAACTAAGTAAAAATAATCTGTATTTTACTGCTACTAGAAAACTAATTTATTATTGGAAATCTAATTTTTCATTAACTAGAGCTCACAATATGCATTGAGTTATTTAACAACACATAATTTATTCTGAGAATGTGGGAATAAAACAAGCTAATATGAAAAATATATTAAAGAGAGAAATGGGACTACTTTATCCTGGAATCATTACAGATACTATTCAATTTCCTTCAATGTTTATAGGTAAGCAATGAAAAGAAATGATACTTACATCAACAATGCAAATCAGTGACTCCTGAAATTATCCAATAAAAATAAAGTTTGAATCAGCATACTTTATTTCCTAAGAGTGAAAAATGTATTTTGCACATTTGCTCTTAAAAATAAAGTTTAAATTTTAAAAAACGTATTTGCTAATTCCAATTTAAAGAAAATATCCCTGCATTCAAGCATACTCATTAACTTCATTACTTATAAGCTATTAGCCTATTGCTTTGCTCTCAGAAGTAATGGAATATTTGATCATTTTATTCGTTGATTACATCTTTTTATGTGAGTGGTTCTAATTTTAGTTCAATGCATGCCTTCAAAATTTCATGTGTGTATTTATGAACAGAGTTTCATGTAATACCAGAAATAATAATAGATGTGAGACTTTTACTTTTTTGTGGGAAGTGTTATGTTGGAGTAGAATATTCTCCAGTGTACTCTACTGAAGTAATAACTTCCAGTAATGATTGCATTTTATTCTATTTAGAGCAAGTGAGCAGAAAATGTATATTACTCGGTATTTAGAAAATAAAATATAAATATCACAGAATGGAGACTTCTATTTAATTTTGTGTTTTAAAGATTTTATTGTCAACTAATTTAGCTCTTAGATTCTGCAAATGTCTTTCCATTTTTCTTTGAGGTTTTCTAGCTTTCCCATGATATAACAAATGCAATGTTAAAATATTAGAAATTAAATTAGTGTCATTTTCCACATTTTGTAACTCTCTCTACAAACTAAAGGATTATTAATCCCAATCCCATTACTCTGTTCTTTTGTTATTAAATGGTTAGTTATAGCTATACTTTGAAAATATCTGGGTACTGGGTCTTAAAATTCTGGAGACATTGCTTTGCTTAATATTTTGATCATGCCTAACTATACAAGGGCAATAGTAAAGTTACCTTAATAATAGCCAGAAGAAATGCCTCTAATCCAATTGGTCACAGGGCAGCTATCACCAAAACCAATTTCTTTATAATTAAATGGTGCTCTCAGGCACTATAAAAACTTGGAAGTTGCCCATGAATTTGGAGGAAGTAGGAAGATTTTTTTTTCATAGACAGGAACCCACATTGAAGCAATTTCTGAAACACACTGATAAGCTTTGCTTTAGAATTTACATTAAAGAGCTCAATAGTTGCTACCTGTGAGAACAGCTCACGCTTCTAAACTGACTTATGTCCTGTAGAGATTAAGGACAGAGGCCTCTAGAAGATTAGCATGTCACTTGGTTTAAGTGACACCCAATCCATTTTATTGACATGGACTCCATCCTGCAAAACAAGCACTTTTTGACTAAAACATAATGAAAATTTGGTGTATGTCTATAGACCGGCATATAATACATTTTTACACATTAGTGCTAGCTGATGTAACCCAGTGTCTGTAAATGAAATCAACAGTCCTCATTATGGATGGTGTGTGGACACATGCCTCAGAATACTAATTTAGTAGCACATACCAAAGAGCTTTACATTACTTTTTAATCTTACCCAAGTCTTGCTATGGTCCAAAGGTATTAAGCTGTATTCATTGAATTCGGCAGGCTATTACTTTGCATTGTTACGATTCCTATTGCATCTCAGCATTCAATTGTGAAGCCAAACGGGCTCTGATCTGATTTCTAATTGTTTGTTTTCAGCAACTTGAACCTGAGTTTGTTGCTTCTGTGTACAGCAGAAAGAACATCAGTGGACAGGTGAAGAGTTCTCTCATTTTACTTTCAAGGCCATTGTAACACAGATTGTGGTCTGGATTCTACCCCTGTTAGGATAGCACTGCATAACACAGATGTGAAATATGACTGAATTTAATCTGTGCAGCTACATTTGAAAGTTGACATTTTATAATGTTTCTGCCAGCTACTTGGACTCCATTATTATAGTAAAATAAGCCTGTGCTAACACCTTGGAAAATAATGCTACCATGCTTTCTCCTTTCCTTTTTGTCTGCAACATAAAATCACTGCACGATCACGGCATTATGTGAAGATTTCACTAAAGAAAGCACATTACACAGCACATACACAATTATTTCCCAAATTTTCCATAATTTAAAGAGATCTGTAAATCTATTTATAAACATAGGAAGGAAAAATAAAACATTGCAGTACCAGACTTTGTTAATCACTTCAAATCACTTTAACATAAGTTAAAACTTAATTACAATAAAATATTAAAAATAAGTTTTAATAATTGGAGTTTGATAGAAAAGCTCTTTCATAAAATACATACCATTTTTGCAATATAATAATGTTTACTTTGGTTATTTTTCATAATGAAACGTATGTTTTGTTTCCTGTTTCACTTTATTTTTTGTATCAACTATAGAAATGTATTCTTAAAGCTCCTGATGGCCTGAATACTAGCAAGCGTCTACTTGTTGCTACTTTTGTTTTAGTTTTATCTCTGAGAGCTAAAGTTGATTAGCAGAAAAACTAAATCCGGACAAGTGAGAACAAAGTGGTTGAAACAAGTGCTTCATATTTAATTGTCCTTTCAGTTTAATCCTTCAAATATAAACAGTGAAGACGAGATGGCTTTATCTCTCAGTCTTGCGATCTTTCCAGATTTAGATTTACCTTAGACTATTGTTTGATGCAGTTCACTGTTTCTATAGGATTGATCCCATGAGATACATGGTTATTTGTAGATATTTTAGTTCACCAGCATGGTTTTGCTCAGAGAAAATATTATAAGACCACAGAGGAATCACAGTTTCACCATATAATACATCTGTTATTAAATAGATGCCTCGCAACATCTGATACTCAGTTTCCTGTCTATAAAAATAGAAGATTTCATTATACGACATTTTCAGATAACAAAACTTCATTATCAATCTTTAAGTCTTGTCATAAACCAAATGAGAGTATTGTTGAGTACATCAATGAGGGTCAATGTCTTGGCCACCTAATGATAAGCACCATTTACAGTTATATATACAGTTTACTCCAACATTCTCATCAACCATGATGTAGGTATTGAATTAGTATAAGGGATGATATGGTTTGGCTCTGTCCCTACCCAAATGTCATCTTGAATCATAGCTCTCGTAATCTCCACATGTCATGGGAGGGAGCCGGTGGGAGGTAATTGAATCAGGGGACAGGTTTTTCCCATGCTGCTCTCATGACAGTGAATAAAACTCACGAGATCTCATGGTTTTATAAAGGGCAACACCCTTGCACAGGTTATCTTGCCTGCCCATGTAGGAAGTGTCTTTGTTGTTCTACCTTCCGCCATGATTGTGAGGCCTCCCCAGCCATGTGAAATAGTGAGTCTATTAAACCTCTTTGTTTTTAATGAATTACCCAGTCTTGGGTAATTCTTCATAGCAGTATAGAAATTGACTAATACAGTAAATTGGTATTGGTAGAGTGAGGTACTGCTATGAAGATATCCAAAAATATGGAAGTGACTTTGAAACTGGGTAACAAGTAGGTGATGGAACAGTTTGGAGGGCTCAGAAGAAGACAGGATGGTGTGGGAAAGTTTGGAGCTTCCTGGAGACTGGTTGAATTGTTTTGACCAAAAAGGCCAGGCTGAAGTGATCTCAAATGGAGATAAGGAACTTACTAGGAACTGGAACAAAGGTGATTCTTACTATGTTTTAGCATAAAGACTGGTGGCAATATGCCCATGCCCTAGAGATCTGTGGAACGTTGAACTTGAGAGAGATGATTTAGAGTACTGGTGGAAGAAAGTTCTAAGCAGGAAAGCATTCAACACATAATTTGAAAGCGCTGAGTTTTATTCATTCACAAAGATATGCTTTGGAATTGGAACTTACGTTTAAAAGGGAAACGGAGCTGAAAAGTTCAGAAAATTTGTAGCCTGACAATGCGGTAGCAAAGAAAAAACATCTTCCGAGGAGAAATTCAAGCTGGCTGCAAAAATTTGCATAAGTAACCAGGAATCAAATGTTAATCACCAAGACAATGAGGAAAATGTCTCCAGGACATGTCAGAGGTCTTCAGGCAGCACCTCCCACCACAAGCTGGGAGACCTAGGAGAAAAAAAGTGCTTTCATGAGCCAGACCCCAAAGACTTGCTGCTTTGTATAGTCTCATGACTTGGTGCCCTGTGTCCCAGCCCTGGCTAAAAGGAGCTGATGTACAGATCAGGCCATTGCCTTAGAGGTGCAAGCCCCAAACCTAGGTAGCTTACATGTGGTTTTGGGCTGGCAGGTGCACAGAAGTCAAGAATTGAGGTTTAGGAACCTCTGCCTAGATTTCGTAGGTTGTATGGAAACACCTAGATGTCCAGAGTTGTGCTTCAGATTCTCGCTCATGGAGAACCTCTGCTAGGGCAGTGCAGAAGGAAAATGAGGGATTGGAGCCCCGACCAAGCCCCCCCACTGGGGCACTACCTAGTGAAGCTGTGAGAAGAGGGCCACCGTTCTCCAGACTCCGGAATGGTAGACCCACCAACAGCTTTCACTGTACACCTAGGAAAGCTATAGACACTCAACACCAGCCCACGAAAGCAATTGTGATGAGGGATATACCCTTCAAAGCCACAGAGGAGGAGGTGCCAAATGCCATGGGAGCCCACATCTTGCATCAGCCTAACCTGGATGTGAGACATGGAGTCAAAGGAGATCATTTTGGAGCTTTAAGATTTGACTGCCTTGCTGGATTTTGGACTTGCATGGGACCTATAGCCTCTTTGTTTTGACTAATTTCTCCCATTTGGAATGGGTGTATTTACCAATGGCTGTACCCTTTTTGTATCTAGGAAGTAACTAAATTGCTTTTGATTTTACAGGCTCATAGGTGGAAGGAACTTGTCTCAAATGAGGTTTTGTACCATGGACTTTTGTGTTAATGGAGAAATAAGTTAAGACTTTGGGCAACTTTTGAACAGCATGGTTGGTTTTGCAATGTGAGAATATGAGATTTGGAAGGGGTCAGGGGTAGGATGATATGGTTTGGCTGTGTCCCTAACTAAATCTCATCTTGAATTGTAGCTCCCATAATCTCCATATGTCATGGGAGGGACCCAGTAGGAGGTAACTGAATCATAAGGGCAGGTCTTTCCTGTGCTATTTGCATGATAGTGATTAAGTCTTATGAGATCTGATGGTTTTGTAAAGAGCAGTTCCCCTACACAGATTCTCTTGTGTGCCACCATGTAAGACATGCCTATGCTCCTCCTTTGCCTTCAGTCATGATCGTGAGACCTCCCCAGTCATGTGAACTGTGAGTTCATTAAACCTCCTTTTCTTTATAAATTACCCAGTCTTGGATTTTTCTTTGTAGTCATAGGAAAATGGACTAATACAAGGGAAGATCACACAGTGCAACAACTTCAGGCATTTTTAGGTATAACTTTTAGGAGATGTTTTTCTTTCTTTGAAAAGAAAATGATATAAAGTAACCGAAACAGTACATGCACAGACATCGAGAAAATTGCTTAAACTCTCTAAGGCTAGTTTCTCACCTGCACTAGATTTGGTTTAAAAATAGCTGTATCACAGAGTGTTGTAAGTGCTGAATGATATCGGGCATTCAAGATTTTGTGCAGAGTCGAACTTGACTTGTTTATTCCCTCAGCTATTTCCTTACTCTTTCCATCCAAATATTTTATTTTGAATTAGTGGGGATTTGGCAGAAATTGTCTAGGAGCCAAAAGCTGGAATTCCGTCCTTGAGAAGTTGAGAATTGGATGTACTAAGGGAACTTGAAACTTTCAGAGAAGTGATCCAGAATTGCAATATTTATCTTCCTGTGGTAAGCAATTAAATTAATGAATAATGCCTGTTTTGTTTGGAAAAAAGCATTTTGTTCTGGGGATATCCTCCTATGCCATAAGCTCTTTATAGACCTTTTTCTCCCTGAGACACACACACACATGCGCACACACCCATGCACAGACACATAAGGAAATTCTTCAAGTATTCACATGATTTTGCCAATAATGAGACAGTAAAATAGAGAGAGCAGGATAGGGAGATAGGATAATGGTAAACATTTGTCATTATTTCATTAAATGATTTAACACTCTGCCACTGTTAAACACTAAAATTTTAGATGCAGATACAAATTTATATCCCAGATACATATTTGGAGAAAAACAAAAAAAAAAAAATTTGCAAAATGTTTTTATATGCACTGAAAATGTATGCAACAATACAATAAATTGTTAAGTGCTGGATAGTCATAATATGGTAGAAAGAAAGTGGCTCAGGAGGAAAATACTCACTTTTGATTCTGCATCCCTTTAGATATATGTTAAAATTCAAATAATGCAAGTATCACTTTTACAATTACAACAAAGGAGAGGATATTCTATCTACAAGAACCAGAATTTATCTTACCTTTTTTATATTTGTTTAGCAAAAGAGTTGCTTTGTGATGGTAAAGATAGAATGTGAACTTGAGCTCTAATAACTCCTCCACCAAGACCTGTTTGTCAGCAGTTGGGGAGTTGCTGTATGGGGCAAGAGGAGTAAATTTTGCTTTTAACATGGAGCATAAACAGAAGGAAAGAGAAAGAGTAGCAGAATCTGTGAGGACCCAGTTACATGGAAAACAGACCTTGGGAATTCAGAGCAATGATGAAACACAACAAACTAAAATATGTACACACACACACACATATATTTATACACGCACACACACATATATATATAGAGAGAGAGAGAAGTATATTCGAGTTTCGGTAATACAAACTGTTCATTGTATCTGTAAGCTTTTATTTAAATCTGAGCTACTCTGGTCTGAAAAGTGTCTATCATGTATCTATTTATCTAGCTAGCTACCTATGTATTGATTGATACTAGTGAATAAAATGAGTTTTTTTCTCTGCAATGATTATGTCACAAAATAAAAATGACATATGTGATTGTGGAGACTTGAGGTCAGAGTGTATTCCAAGAACATGATTTTCTGTTAATCCAAAGAAATCCAGGGAAGTCATTAACTTCTTCAAAAGAGACAATTTTAGGCAAATCTATCCATGTTTCACAGGATACAGAGTATGTATCTCTATATTAGTTACATTTTAAAAAATCGTTAAAATTAAAATTCTGTTTAACATAGAAGAAACTATACATGTGATTACTATGAAAATTTGAAAACAAATTGAACAGTAATAAAATACATATATATTATAAGCAGGATATTATCTACTCTGGGATCAGAAAGTAGACAAAGAAGTTATTTCTTCAGCCATTTCTCTTGAGTAAAAAAGTAAGAGGAGTAAAAAAAAAAAGTTAAAAAAGGGGAAAAAAGTAAGAGGGAACATGGTAAAAAGAATGAAGTAAGAATGAATGTAGTATTTATGGATTTCCAGGAGCTTTTTAGTGCCAAGATTTTGATGAATAACTTCATTTCGTTTTGAGGATCAAACTGTTTTGCTTGAGAGGCAGAATTTGTTTCGGGATGTGAGGAGAAGAAGAAGAAGTTGTGAGCTATATAAGTTTGAATATAAAATAATGAAAAAAATAGGAAAAGAATATTGTATGTGTTCATTAATATATCCCTTTAGATATATGTTAGATATAGGTTACCTCACAAGGTACTTCCTTTAGGAATTAAAAGAGTAAACTAGTTTGATGAAATCTAAGATTTCTTCAGTGCTCATGGACCTATGAGAGGTTGTTTCTACCCAATTTAAGTACACAAATCAATGATTACAACCTAATTATCAGGGAGTTTATCTTGGTAGAGAAGAAAAGGGATGCTTAAAAAAACCAAAGGGTTGTCCTGAAACATTGATCTTTAAAAATAAAAAATGAGCAATTTTGAGTACTCATTTTGAGTGATTTTGGATAAATGAAATAATTTTCAGTGTTCTTTAGGCACAGGATTTTAATAAAATGTTTTTCTTCCTTATTCTAAACTTCCATACATATTCTATTTTAAAATTCCTTGAGAGCTCTGCTTTGAAGACATGCCTTCTTCATTCTACCCAACAAAAATATTATATGCTCACATCCAAAATTTTACTATACAATATTGTCCAGGGTCTAAAAGTGTGCCCAAAAAGGATTACTGTTATATACTTACAAGTATTGAAGACATGAGAGATATGAAGAGTTACACATGAATGAATTTCTTCAAGATGTATACCTGAAATGGAAATTATGATCCATAGAGTCTGTATGTCTTCTACTCCACAAAACCAATTCTAATATTTTTTCAAAGTGCCGTTAGCATGCTACCCTTTAAGTAATAGTGTATAAAAGTTCCTGATGCAGTTTCATTAGTGATGTAGCAAGATAGTAAAACAGAAAATCTCCTGGCATCACTTCCCCAACAAAAATACAATTAGAAACTATTTAAAGACAGAAATACCACTCTGAATAAACTGGAACTCAGCGGAGAAGCCAAGAAAGCTTTTAAGTGCATAGAACTAACAGAAGCCGTGAATAGTAAGATAAACAGTCTTTTCAAAGTGTACTACCCTCTCCCCAAAACTGGCATAAAACCTCCAATAGAGAATTTCTCTAGACCAGTCAGGAGCGATGGCTCACGCCTGCAATCCTGTCACTTTGGGAAGCCAAGGTGGGCGGATCACTTGAGGTCAGGTGTTCGAAACCAGCCTGGCCAACATGGTGAAACCCCATCTCTACTAAAAATACAAAAAAAAGAAGATTAGCTGGGTATGGTGGCAGGTGCTTCTAATCCAAGCTACTCAAGAGACTGAGGATCGCTTGAAGCCAGGAAGCAGAGGTCGCAATGAGCCAAGATTGTGTGACTGCACGCCAGCCTGTGTGACAGAGTGAGACTCCATCTAAAAAATAAAAATTAAAAAAAATATAATAATAATTTCTCTAGACCCGTGGTCTCTGAGGTGAGAGGAGGGAATTAAAAGTGGAAGTACAATCTTCCGATTGTTCTGCGAATCTTCACAGGTAATCTACTTCAGTCCTGTCCTGTGGAAACTAATGGGAGTGCGAGGAGGCCTAACCATCTGAGGTGAATTGAAAAGAAAAAGCAGCATGCTGACTGCAGTGACTGGTGCATGGATCTTGATGGCTACTCTGTACTAGGCAGTGATGATACCCTGTTGAGGTGATTGGAAGGAGCCATAGCAACACAGGAGGCACAATTTTAGGGAAGGTTCACATTGCTAGCTGGAGTTTCCACAAAGCCCAGATGCTTGCATGGAGCCTTACCCTTGCCTAGAAACAATTAAATGGTTCAGTGTCCCCATAAAATTTCCCTAGACTGGGAAATAATGTCAGGGCAGCAATGTAGTTTGGGGCAGTATGTAAGATCTAGTGCTCAGCTTAACATAAGTCATCGTCAGACTGAGAAAAAAAATGGCAGGCAATAATTCAATAATTTAGTTTCAGTACAATATTTTAGTTCTGATGTTCACTATAAGTCCTTCCGAGGAATCAAAACAACTTTCAAGTGTTTAAATTTAATACTAAGACATAACCCCAAACATCACCAAAGAACATCTGCAAAAACTGGAAGAGGTAGGTGTCTCATCAAATGTGCAGGCATCAACATAAGCACATCAGAATGGTGAAAACTCAGGTAGATATGAAATCATCAAAAGGCATCAAGGAGGCTCCAGCAATTCATCCAGAATAATGAAAGATCTGTGAGATGTCTGACAGAGCATTCAGAAAAAAACTCTTCCTCTCCTTATATAAGTAAATAATGGCTGGGAATTCAGCCATTCCAAATCTGGAGAACCCCTAAAAAAGTTTAGAAAATTACAAAGAAATACGGATATAAGCTAAATAAAAATTAAAAAACAGTCAATTAACAAAATGAGAAACTTGAAAAAAAAAGGAACAATATTAAAAGTCCGAGGAATAAAAATTAAAATAACAGAACTGAAAAACTCATTAGAAAGTTTTCACAACAGACTTGATCAAAAAGAGAAAATAATTTGTAAACTTATAAATGGAATATATATAATTACCCAATCAGAGAAGCAAAAAGAAACAAATATTAAAAACATAGTGAAGAATGTCTATAAGAATTATGGGAAACCATCAAGTAAACTAATCTCCACATAATTGGAATTTTGGGGGAAGATGAGAGACAAATAAGCCTATAAGTACATTTAAGAAAATAATTGCTGAAAAGTTTCTAAATAAAGAGTAATATGACAGTATCCAGGTTCAGGAAGCTAAGGAGTCACTAATCAAATTCAACTAAAAGTGGGATTTCACAAAGCACATTATAATCAAATTAGCAAAACTCAAATATATAGAAAAAATACTCAAACTAGAAAGAGAAAATAAACATTTTACTTTCAACAGATACTCAACATAGTGTTGAGCAAATTTCTCCGCAGAAATGCTGTAGGCCAGGAGAGACTGAAATGCTATATTCAAAGTGCTGAAAGGAGTAAAACAAAACTACAAAACAAATAAACAAACAAACACTTCTGCCAACCAACAAAACTGTATCTAGCCAACCAACAAAACTGTATCTAGCAAAGCTATCCTTCAACCATGAAAGGGAGATAAACACTTTCCTAGCTAAGCAAAAACTGAGGTAATTCATCAATACCAGATCTGCCTCAGAAAATATGGAAACCATCATTCTCAGCAAACTATTGCAAGAACAGAAAACCAAACACTGCATGTTCTCACTCACAGGTGGGAATTGAACAATGAGAACACTTGGACACAGAAAGGGGAACATCATAGACCAGGGCCTGTCGTGGGGTGGGGGAAGCGGGGAGGGATAGCATTAGGAGATATACCCAAAGTAAATGATGAGTTGATGGGTGCAGCACACCAACATGGCACATGTATACATATGTAACAAACCTGCACGTTGTGCACATGTACCCTAGAACTTAAAGTATAATAAAAAAAAAAAAAAAGAAAGAAAATGTGGTACACATTCACATTTGGAATGTGACACAGCCATAAAAAAGAATAAAACTGTGTCCTTTGCCGCAACATGGATGCAGTTGGAGGCTATAATCTTACACAAATTAATGCAGAAACAGCAAACCAAATACTACATGTTCTCATTTATAAGTGGAAGCTAAAGATTTAGTACACATGGACATAAATATGAGAACACTAGATGCTGTAGACTACTAGATGAGGGAAGGAGAAAGGAAGGCATAGGTTGAAAAACTACCTATTGGGTACTATGCTCACCACCTGGGTGATGAGATCTGTATCCCAAACTTCAGCATCATGCAATATTCTCATACAATCAACTTGTACAAGTACCCTTTGGTATATAAAATAAAAGGTGAAATTTTTAAAATGAATAAATAATAACAATAAAACATCTGAAGGTATAAAACTCATTGGTAAAAGTAGAGAAACAAAGTTAGAATACTCTGGATATTGTAATCATGATAAGTAAACCAGACTTTCCACTTATATATTAAGTAGGAAGACTAAAAGGCAAAACTTTTAAATACAACAATAACTAAAACAATTGGTTAAGAGATAGGCAATATAACAACTTGTAAGTTGAAACATTGCTAAATCCCAGTGGAGAGGGGATTTGTGTTATAGAGTTTGTTTTTAAGACTTTTATTTTCTTTGAGATCAAAGTTATGTCATTATAAATTTAAAAAAACTTGTAACAACAATAGGACCCTTTTGTAAGCCTTATGGTAACCACAAAGCAAAAATCTATAAAAATCATGTTAAAAATAAACAGCACTGAATCCAAACATATTATTAGAGAAAATCACTTAACCATACAAGAAGACAGAAAGAGAAGAGAAAAGGAAGAAAAGATCTTTAAAACAATTTAAAAATAAGTAGCACAAGGGTAGCCGTAAACCCTTACCTATAGATAATAACCTTGAATGGAAATGGATTAAATTATCCAATTTAAAAACAGAAGGACTGAATAGATCTGTAAGAACCAAACTCAACTATATGCTACCTACAAGAAACACACTTCACCTGCAAGGAAACACACAGCCTGAAAATGAAAGGATACAAAAAAATAGCTCCATACAAGGAAACCAAAAAAGAATAAGAGTAGCTGTACCCATATCAGATAACAGAGACTTTAAGAAAATAATGGCAAAAATAAAATAAAATACAATAAAAAAGACAAGGAAAGCCATTTCATAATGATAAAGGGGTCAGTATAGCAAGAACTTATAACAATTATGAATATATTGCACTCAACCCCAAATCACCCAAGAAATGTAAAACAAATAATACTGATAGACATAAAGAGAAAATTTGACTGCAATACAATAATACTAAGAGAAGGACTTCATTAGCCCACTTTGATTAATGGGCAAATCATCTAGAAAGCAAATCAAGAAAGAAAAATCAAACTGTATCATGGACCAAATGACCTAACAGAAATTTGCAGAACATTTCACCCAACAGCTGCAGAATACACATTTTATTGTCAGCATATAGGACTTTTAGACCATCTATGAAGTAACAAAACAAGTCTTTAAAAATGTTTAAAAATCAAAATCTTATCAATTATTTTTTCTGACAATAATTGAATAAACTATAAATCAATAGCTGGAAGAATATTGGAAACTGTACACATTTATGGAAATTAGACAACATGCTTCTGGGCAACAAATGGACCATTAAAGAAATTTAGAAAAGACATTTAAAAAATTATTTGAGACAAATGAAAATGGAAACACAGTGTATCAAAACAAGCAAAAACAGTTCTTGGAAGGTTTTAGCAACAAACATCTACATTAAAAGAGTAGAAAGGCTTCAGATAACCTAACAATGCACCTTTTAGAAGTAGAAAAACAAGAATAAATCAAACATAAAATTAATAGGAGGGAAGAAATAATAAAGATCACAGAAGAAATAAATAAAATTGAGACTAAAAGAACAACATGGAAGATCAACCAAAAACTTGATTATTTGAAAAGATAAACAAAATTGACATACCTATATATAGTTACCGGTAGTTAGAAAACAAAAGAGAATGCCCGAATAAAATCAGAGACAAAAAAGGGGAAACATTACAACTGGTATCACAAAAATACAAATAATTATTAGCTAATATTATGAACAACTATGTGCCAAAAAACTGGAGAACCTGAAGAAACTGATACATTCCTGGACAAGTACACCCAGGACTGAACCACAAAGAAACAGAAAACCTGAAGGAACCAATACAAACTAATGAGATTGAAGTAGTAGTAAAAAAGTCCTCCATCAGAGAAAAGCCCAGGACCTTATGGCTTCACTGCTAAATTCTACCAAACTATTGAATAAAAATGAAGAATAATTCTACTCAATTATTCCAAATAATTAAGGAGGAAGGAATACTTTCAAACTTAGTTTTTAAGGCCAGAATTACCCTCACACTAAACCCAGAAAAGAAGATAACTAAGAGAAAACTACAGGCCAATGTCCCTCTTGAACACAGATGCAAAACTTCTCACCAAAAAGCTAGCAAACTGAATTCAACAACACAATAAAAATATCACTGACCATTAGTTTGCATATCAATATATTATGTTATATATTGTGATGCATTATGTTAATGGAATGAAAAAGAAAAAAATCATGTAATCATTTCAACTGATGTTGAAAAATCATTCAGTAAAATTTAACATCTCTTCATGATTAAAAACTCTCAACTGGGTATAGAAGGAATAGACCTCAAAACAATAAAGGCCATATGTAACAAACCCATAGTTAATATCATACTGAACAAGTAAAAACTGAAAGACTTTGCTTAAGATCTTGAAAAAGACAAGGATACTCACTTTCACTCTTACTCAACATCGTACTGGAAGTCAACCTAGAGCAGTTAGACAAGAGAAAGAAACAAAAGGCATCTGAATTGGAAAGAAAGAAGTCAAATTGTCCCTGTTTGCATATGACATGATCTTATGCACAGAAAAAAACTAAAGAGTCAAACATATAACTGTCAACAACACATAAACCAATCCCAAAACGTTTCATAGTATATAATCCACATACAAAATAGTTAACAGTGAACTTTCTATAAAGATATCAAAGTCACCAAGAAAATAAACATTGTGGAAAAAAGAGTCTAGTGAGGATGCAGAGAAAGGGAGATGCTAGTGCGCTGTTGGTAGGAATGTAAGTTAGTGCACCTACCATGGAAAATAGTATGGAGGTTCCACAAAAAACTAAAAATAGATCTTTCCAGCAATCCCTACTGCTAGATATATGTTTAAAAAATTGCTATAGTGAAGAGATATCTGCATTCCTGTGTTTACTGCAGCTATATTCACAATAGCCAAGATATGAAATTGACCAAAGTATCCATCAACAGAAGAATAAATAAAGAAAATGTGTTATAAATACATAATGGCATAGTATTCAGCCATAAAAAGAATATAATCATGTCATTTGCAACAACATAATTAGAAATTCGGATCATTATGTTACATTTAGTGAGCCAGGCAGAGAGAGACAAATGGCACATATTGTCATTCATATGTGGAAGCTATAAAAGTTTATCTCCTGGAAGTGGAAAGTAGAATGATCTACCTTCTATTATAGTAACCAGAGGCTGGAAAGTGTAGGGAAGAGAGGGATGAGGCCAGTTAATGGGCACAACGATACAGTTAAATAGAAGGAGTAAGCTCTAGAGTTTGATAGCACAGTAGGGTAACTATAGTTAACAATAATTTATTACATATTTCAAAGATTTAGATGGTTCTCAACACAAAGAAATGATAAATGTTTGAGGCGATGGATATTCTAATTACTCTGATTTGATCATAACAGATTGTATGCATGTATCAAAATATCATATGCATTTTATAAATATCTACAATTATTATGTATCAATTTTAAAATTGAAAAAATGAGCTTCCATTGTTCGACATCCTTTTCAACCAATGTGATAAGCATGAAAAGCTATTTCATTGTATTTCATTTTTATGATAAAATTGGCCATTTTTCCATTGTTTATGGGCCAACTGTACTTCTATTTTTGATGAAATGCTTTCTCAGTTTTCCTTGTCCACTTTTCCACTGTAATATTTACCTTTTTGTTATTTTTCTTAGGTGTCCTTCATATTTTCTAAATTTGAATTCATGACTGCTAAATGTGTTTCAAATATCTTTTCAGATTCATGGGATTTGTTGTTCATTTTGTTTTTATGAGTCTTTTAATGAATATAAGCACTTAAATTTAATGCATTTAAATGTATCTTTTTTTATCTATTGAGCTATGTGAAATTAATTTTGCTTAAGGCATGAATGTTAAATTGAAAAATCTATATAATGAAGTAGTCCACAATTATTTAAATAGTCTATCCAGTCCCACTAATTTGCACAAACACTTCTGTAATAGCCATCTTCCATAAATATATAGGTCTGTAACTTTCTATTCGGTTCTCCTTTTTTATTTGCCTTTTTTGTATGATTTCCACACTGTCCTAAATATTTATAGCTTTTGAGTAAGTCATTACATTTAAAACTAGAATTGCTTTTTCCTTGTCTGTTTTCAGGAATTCTTATGTTTTTCTTGGCCCTTTACTTTTCCAAGTAAGTCAGAATAAAGTTGTCAAGTAGAAAAAATACGTGTTATGAATATAATCACATTAAATCTATATCTCAATTTAGAGACATTCATCATCTTTGTAGTATTTTTTCTATGAATATGATACAACTTTTTATATACTGTTACATGTCTTTCAATATAAAATATGGTACAATTTCATTTAAGAGGCTTTTGTAGAACCTTAGTTAGATTTATTCATACTTTATTTGTGACGCTATTCTTAAAGTTCAAACTTCATTTGATTTTTGTATATTGACCTTGTGTATGTCAAACTTGCCTAACTTTATTAATTTTAATTACTTGCTTGTGTAAACTTTTTGTAAACTTGAGTTTTATTTGTCTAGAATCATAACATCTGGGAACATTGATATTTTTGTTTTCATTTCTAATCAATTTTATTTCCCTATATTTTCCTATGTTTATGACTAAACAACCAATTTTATATTGATGTAAAGGCTGAGAAGAAATATCCTTTTATCATTTATGATATTAAAATGCATTATTTTAAAATAACATTATTTTGAAATAACTGTAGACTTGTGCAGTTTTAAGAACTAATACAGAGACATTCAATGTATCCTATTCAGTTTTTTCCTATGGTAACACCTTTTAACACCAGTACAGTACTGTAACCAGGATATTGATATTAGTAAAATGAATTGACCTTATTCAGCTTTCTCCAGTTTTACAAGTACTGATTTATTTGCACAAGTTTCTATTAACTTCTATGAAATTTTAAAACATGTGCAGGATTGTGTAGCCACCACCTCAGTCAAGGTGCAGAACAGTTCCAGCACCACAATGATTCTTCTGTCACTTTTTTTGTAACAAATTCTCATACCATTTCTTTCCTCATCTCTCAGCCCTGTAACTAATATGCTCTTCATTTCTATAATTTATCATTCAAATAATGTTTTATAAATTGGATTCTACTGTATGTAAAATTCTGATACTGATCTTTTCACCCACAACATAATTCTCTAGAGATTCTTCTAAGTTTCTGCATCATTTGTCAATTTTTTTTTTATTGTTGCAGGGCATTTCATGGTAAAAATGTACTACAGCATATGTGGTGTATACACAGTGTTTGACTATTATGAATAAAGCCTCAATGAACGTTTCTGTGTGAACATAAATTTTTATTTTCATTGGTTTTTGTGTGAACATAAATTTTCATTTTTTTCTGGGTTAAACACTGAAGAGTGAATGTGCTAGATTGCATGAAAATTGACTGTTAGTTTTGTAATAGAAACTGCAAAACTGCTTTTTAGAGTGTCTATACCATTTTTTATTCTCACCAACAATATATGAATGATTCAATTTCTGTCCAGGTAACTTGTAATAGTTGTTATTGAAATGTTAGCTCTAAAGAAATTAAGCCAATATAAATAACTGACATGAAGTTGCCATGCTGTGAAAAGCCCAAGTCCATGAAGAAGTCTTGGAAGAGAAACATCATATGGGAAAATATAGAGACCAAGGGGTGTGGGAGTGTGAGACTGTGAGTGAAGAAGCCAGCTTTGAAGTAGGTCCTCCAGTCCCAGGTACCATGCTAATTTCATGTGTAGCAGAGCTGAATATATAGCTAAGTCTTCCTTGAATTCTTGAGTCATGCAATTATGAACAAATTTAAATGATGATTTTAAGTCACTACGTTGTAGTGTTCCTTTGATATAGAAGTTAGAATAGCAAAACACGTAACAAATTTGGTAAATATTGGTTATGACCATTTTTAAGAGTTAATCTTTGATATATCCTTTATATTACTAAATTACAATGGATAAGAAAATGTTTAAAAATCAAATACAAAAGTGGACACATGGTAGATACACATAATTAAGAAACAGAGGATCGATAAGCTCATCCTTATTGATCTTGTTCTAAAATATTGACAAAGTTTTCTTTGTGAGGATATGAAAAAATATGATATATCTATATAGGTATGTATAGTATATGTGTATATTCATAGATACAAAGAGTGAAATTAATATGCAATATACTTTAAGATTTTATAGTGAATGACAGATCTTTCTCTTGTTTGTATTTTTTAATTTTTAAAAAATATCTTAAAATAAGCAAAGCTTATCTTCAGAAAAATACTTAACATTTTGGGGGTTCTTGATAGAGATCACATTTATATTTATTTAATATTTATGTAGTAAGTTTTCACATTTAAACTCAATTTTACTTATTAAAATTTCTAAGTGCTAATTTTAAGCCAATAGCAATAATCATTTTCAGATGAGAGACTGGTAAATGTTGGGGATTTCTTGGTAATGTGAAGGAGCTGAATAATTTGTAAAGGGAAAAATATTTAGGCTGTGAGAATTTGTTAAGAGTTTTTAAAACTTGTAAAATTTTCTCTCATTATGAGGGGATAAAAAATGTGTCTTTTCTGGAGGAACAAATTATAAACCTTTTTCCAGGTCATTATGTTAGCAATTAATTACCTGGAAATTATAGTTTTCCATCTATTTACTCTGATAAGTCTGAAAAATTCATGTATCTCCCACCCTTGCTGATAGAGAATTGTGTATATTATTTTCCTTAGATTATTTAATATAATACTTCATACTCACTTTTTGCAGACAGGAACAAATGAAATACAATATAGTGAACAGTTACAAAATATTGGTACATTCACATATTTTATCTAAAGTTAATGTGTTTTTCAATTTAAAAAGGTTTTTGGATATTTGTCATTTATCATTACCTCAATTTATGCCTCTGTGACCAATACAGCTAGTAGTAGCTTGAAAGAATTAAAACAGAAGAAATTTGTCACCTCTTTAAATTTTAAGTCTTTCTTCCTTTATTATAAATATTAGTTACCATTTTCTTTTCATTTCCACTTTCTTTCCTTCTTTTATTCTTGTGGTATTGTGTATACATCTTAAATGCAAAGCTGTTTACAATATGTAAAAAGGGTAAAAATGTATTTCTCTCCATTTGCCTTTATTGTATTTATTAATTATTGGATATTTTATTCTAATTTAAAACAAATCACAAACAAAACAATCCCTTCACCAGAAAAGAAAGAAAATAAATTTAATTCTATCTGGTGCCATTGTTTGAACAATACTGTTTTTTTCCTTTACTCAGCCGTTCATGTTTTCTTCATGTTGGAAATATTCATAGGGTTCCTATCATGGATGAGGCACTAAACATTGTTGTATGGTGCTGAAGAGTAGAAAAATAAATTCATGCTCCAATGAGAGCTTACATTTCCACAGAATACTAACTTAAAATAAATGTTTTCATAATTATGTCATTAGAATTTTGATAAGCAATAGATATGTTTGCTATATGTGTTTTATGTTTACCATTTATTTATTCAACAAATGTTTATTGGTCACTGCTCTGTTCAACTGTGCCCACCATTGAAGAGAATGGAATTTTTAGAGGGATTAGTTTGAATAGGCGAATGCTGCCTCTCCTTCCTATCACGTGAGGTTAATTTACTAAAATTAAATTGCTGATGCTGCCTGTGTGAAATTTGTTCCTGATCTTCAAAGGTCGTATGATAACCAAAATGAGGACTACAACAAGGTTGTGGAATAATCCTATTTACCCACTGAAAACACCCTAAACATGTTCTCCATAGCACTCACTATTCTCAAACTCACTCCATTCTTCCAATCTTGAATATTTTTTTTTTCTTTCTTAACTTCAGCATGATTATACAAATTACAGCTACTCTAAAAGTTTCAGAAGAACTATAGTTTCAGAAGAACCTCAAAAAATATTTCTTGGCTACAGAAGTCTATAGTATTTTTCTTATGAACGTGGGTAGAATTCTAGTCTATATGGTTGTTTGGCTGTTATTTATTTCCTTCATTATATTAGTAGCTTTAATTTTCAGTTAGCATGTCTTGCCTACCCTAGACAACATAGAGTACAAGGTTCATCATAAAATCAACTCGCCATTGTTCTTCACCTTCAACTCCAAATGAGTCTCTTAAACATAATGTGTTAATGAATGCAGTGAACCAACTTTGAGTGAAGCACACTGTTTTATTATGGTAAAATATCTCTGAGGTAGACATTTAATTCAAGTAAAATAAACTGTGCTTTTACTATATATAAACGTGATGCAAAGCACCCTAGGCCGCAGACTTCACCTGGAACTGTCAGCCTAGGCCGGAGGCTTCAGCCCATCCATACCTGGCTTGAAGGTGGGGCTTCGCCCAGGGCGGCCCCTTACCACCCAGGAATCTGTCTGCCTCCTGCTGCCATCAATCATGTTGTCCATTGGGTCAAGGCCATTCATGCTGAGGGCCGCCTGCAGGCTAGCACCACGCTGCCGCCCCTAGTCCTCCTCAGCCTCCCTCCTGTGCTTGTTGGTGCCCGAAGTCCAGAGGGGGCTGAGGCATGCGGGCGGGGGCTGTCGTGTCAGCACTACCCCCAAGCACACGCACACCCAGCCCGGTTGCAACAACACCCAAGCTTGACTTCAACTTTGTTCCAAAATTGGACTGGGCGCCAAAAGCAGGGAGAGGCTAAGCAGTGGAAACAGGCACTTCCGAGCCTGCAGGGGCAGGTGGGCTTCCCGGGCCCCTAAGAGCACGGGGATGCTGAGTGGCTGCAGCTGCAGCTGAGTGGCTACAGCTGAGTGGCTGCAGCCGCAGCTAAGTGGCTGCAGCTGCGCCTGGGAACGCTGGGCTCCTGAGTGCTAACTCAGAAGGGGGCAGGACTGTTGCCTGTTCCTGGCTCCCACTTGCTTCACAGAGCATGCAGCCCCAGCTAGGCCTCCCGTGCTGAAGCTGGCATCTTCAGTGGATGCTCCAGATGGGCTGCCGCTGCCTTCACTACCTTCTGCATGCTTTGGCATGAAAAGTTCTTTGAGGTAAGTGTCAACAATTGGCAAACTATGCCCAAATCTGGTCTGCTGCCTACTTTTTGTAAATAAAGTTTTATTGGAACTTAGTCATGGACATTTATTTATGTATTGTCTATGTCTTCTTTTGTACTAAAATGGCAGAGTTGAGTAGCTGTGATTGAGACCATATGACTCAATAAGGCTAACATATTTAACATCTGAACCTATACAGAAAAATTTGCTAATGCCTAACTTTGCTTACTGACTTAAGGCTTTTCTTCTTTTCTAATAAATGTTTAATGCTATTATTTTACTCCAATTGCTGCTAAACTGCATCCCTCAAATTTTGGTATGGGCATTTATATTGTTATTCAGCTCAATTTTTTAAAATGTTTCTTTTTAAGTCATATTTTATTTGAAGTTTTTTTAAATTTTAAAATGTGTGCTTTTTTCAAGGTCTATTACCAGTTTCTAGTTTAACTTCATTGTTGTCAGAAAACATAATTTGACAAATCTTTTAAAATTTATTGAGGTTGGTCTTGTGTCTCAAAATATGGTTTATCTTGGCAAATATTCTATCTTTTGCACTTGAAAAGAATTCATGTCTGCTGTTGTTTTGTATAGTGTTCTACAAATATTTAAAAATATCAATAACCTCAAGTTTGTTGATAGTGTTATACAAGTCTACTATATTTTTGTTGATTTTCTGACAACACAGTCTGTCAATTTTTGAGAAAGATGTATTTGTTAACTGTGAATTTGTCTAAATCTTCTGCAATTCTATCAAATTTTTATGTATTTTTAAGTAATGTTATTAAAGGTATAGGTGTTTAGAATTGTTATGTCCTTTTGATTAGCTGAAACCTTTATTGTATTGTTAGGAAATGACCTTCATACCTGGTCATATTAGTTTTACTCTGAAATATGCTTTGATATTAAAATGTAACTTATTTTATACTTGTACTTTAACATCTCTATATCATTACATTTAAGGTATATGCATTGCTTTTATTTTTAAATCTAATCTAATAATATATTTTATTTGAAGTTTTAGACCATTTGTATTTAACATAACATTGAAATATTGGATTTAGTTAGGTTTGTTTCCTGTTTGTATCCTTGGTATTTTGCTCTCTTTTCTGCCTTCTTTTTGATTATTTTGATATATTTAGTAAACAATTTTAAAAGTCAGTTAAAACTGACTTTTAACAATATCTCTTTGTATTATTAACAATATGTCTTTGTATTATTTTTTGATGGATGTACTAGGGATTAAAATACACATAAGTAATCTTACAAAGAGTTAACATTTTACTACTTTACATAAAATATAGAAGAGTTACAATAATATTATTCTGTATTTTACTACCTCCTCATTATGTTATAGTTGTCATAAGTATTGTATCTACATACATTCTAAACCTCCCCCATTTGATGATATAATTTATGCTTTAAACTGTTCTACATATGTTAATAAACACTTCAGGAAAGAAATTATCTACCACATCTGCTCACTATTTTTCATTTCCTTCATTCTTGGCGTTCCATGTTTTCTTTCTGGTAACATTTCCATTTTGGTTGAAGAAACTTCATTAGCACTTCATTAAAGTATGTCTCCTAAAAATTTTTCATCCTTAAAAAATATCTTTGTTCTACTTTTCTAAGTAAAGGATTTTTCTTCTGTATATAGAAATCTGGGTTGGCATTCTTATACGTCAGTCATCTGAACATATTATTTCACTGTCTTCTGGCCTTTGTGGTTTCTGATGAGAAATTGCAGATTTTCACGTCATTGTTGTCTTATATTTAATATCTTGTTTTTCTCAGGGTATTTTCAAAGTTTATTAGGTTTTTCAGCAACTTAATTACACTATGTATGATCATAGTCTTTCTGAATTTTTCTTCTTTGGCATTCACCGAGAAGTAAATCTGTAAATTGTTTCTTTCACCAAATTTTGGAAATATTAGGCCAGGTTTTGCTCAGATTTTGTTGTTTGTTTTTCTGCCTTATTCTCTTTCTCCTCTTCATCTAGATTTTCAAAGTCACAAATACCATACATTTTATGCTGTCCCATTGACTTCTGAAGCTTCATTTATGCTTCTTTTCCATGCATCATGCATTTTCTTTCTAATCTTCAGATTTGATAATTTCTATTAATCTTTCTTTGAATTCACTGACATTTCACTGTGATCATCATTCTGATATGGTCCTCATTCAAATATTCTTTACAAATATTAGATTTCTTTTTAGTTCTAAATTTATGATTTGTATTTTATAGTTTCTAACTCTCTGCGGAGAACTTCTATCCTTCCATTTATTTTAAGATTATTACTTTTATCTCAAGGAATATGGTTATTATAGCTGTTTTAAGCCTTCATTGATAATTTCAACATCTGATTTATCTTGGGGTTAGGGTTTTGAACTAATTATGGTCTTTCCTCTTGCAAATAACTTTGGAAAAAATAACATTTTTATTATGCTTTAGAGCTTGAGTAAATTTTAATACTATGTGATGAGATTATTGGCCCTGCCAAATTCTCTGAAGAACTGCTGTGGGGTTTCCTGGTTTTGTTTAGCAGGAAATCAACATTGTTCAACTCAGACTGCATACACTGTTTTGATGTTTTGCTATTTGTGTTTCCAATAACTTTTCAGTTCTTGAAGTTTTTCCTGTGCTGTGTTTTGTGTGTCCCATACTTATTCCACTCAGGGATTAATCTGAGATATTGCCAGTAGTCTATGTCATAGTTTAGTTCAGTTCTCCAAGTCTTTGCTATGCTGCTTTGGCCTCATGTGTCATTTTACTTAATTTTCAAATCTGTTCCATGGAGTAGGTATTAATATTCTCACTTTAGAGGTAATAAAAGTGAAGCTTAGAAATGTTAAATTACTTGCCCAAAATATCTCATCAAGTAAATGGTTGATACAAGATGGAACTCAAATCTGACTCTGTGAATACTCACCACTTCTACACTAATACCCCCAAATTTCTCTCTCTCTTTGTGCTTCATTTAAAAAAAAAAAAATGATTAAGATTTGCATACTAGTACATACTTCCCTTATTTTCAGGATTTTCTGGTTTATAATTCTATTCTCTACTTCAGTATAGTAAGCCTTTTGAGAGACTATGTCAAGTCCTAGAAAGTATATATAATGTTTATGTGTAATCAACTCTGAAATTAAATTGAATGGGTTCAAATCTGTTTTATATCACTTCTCGCTATGTGATCCTGGACAAATAACTTACCTAAATCTCAGTCTTCATGTGTGTGAAGAAACAAGCTTCTAATAGAATGTCTGATGTAGAAAAGAAAGGAATAGGTAAAAGCTACTCACCACTAGTACAGAGTTTGGTATGTGTAGGTATGTAATTTATGATTTGTGAATGACTAAATGAATAAACTATAAAATGCCAGAGTGATATGTTCAAAAATGTACTGGCTTATATGGTATATTCTATTTAGCACTTTAATTCTATGCAGTGATTTGTAATAAAATGTATTTATTCACCCACAAAATTACAATAAAATAAATTAGGACTTTTTTTTCTTTTAGTCTCATTTCATAAATTAAACAAGAAATTCCATCCTAATACTATATGTTTACATAATGTTTTATTATCTCAAATTATGATATATACTTTTATTCTTTATTTTATTCATTCAGATTATAGTCACTAAATTCAGCCTTTAGTGCATTCAAATTATTTACAAATATCAAATACTCAAATATTACAAAAGGTAAAATGCTGTAGCTTTGAAAACACTCCTAAAACAGTTTCAAAAATACTTCAAAACATATCAAGGAAAAGCAAAAAGCTTATCAGGTCATGTATATTGAGATACGAAATATTCATATGTTGTATAAGTCTTAGGATGTTTCTGAAAAAGCCAATAAAACCTTATTTACTTATATTATGCCTATGTATGTGTGATTCCAAGGAATACTAACTTTTTTGTTGTTGGTTGGTTGGTTGTTTTTGAGATGGAGTCTCACTCTGGCACCCAGGCTGGAGTGCAGTAGGGCGATCTTGGCTCACTGCAACCTCTGCCTCCCGGGTTCAAGCAATTCTCCTGTCTCAGCCTCTCTAGTAGCTGGGACTACATGTAATACTAACTTTAATCTAGAAATTGATCTTTATAAAAGCTTATTTGAGAATTTATTGGTTACATATTTTCTGGGCTTTTAAAGACATAATTTCCTGTCCTTTTATTGGTTTCCTTTTTGCGTTCAGCAATGATAACTACTTTCCAACAAATACCAAGTTTCACTTGTGTCTTAATTCTATCATACCAGTATTACCTGACTCAACCCAGTCAGACTTACTTAAACAGGTATGGGCTCTAAAAATGACAAACTTCCTGTTAATCTCCTCTACATATTTGCCTTTACTAAATATACACTTTCAATAACCCTTGATTAAAATTAAAAAGTGATCTTTTTACATTTTAAAATACTGTTTTCACAATATTGATTCTACCCAACCATGAGCATGGGGTGTATTTCCATTTCTTTGTGTCATCTATGATTACTTTCAGAAGTGTTTTGTAGTTTTCTTGTAGGACTCTATCACCTTATTGGTTAAGTGTATTTCTAAGTATTTTATTTATTTTGCAGCTGTTGTAAAAGAAGTTGAGTTCTTGATTTGATTCTCAGCTTGGTGGCTGTTGGCGTATAGCAGGGTTGCTGATTTTTGTACACTAATTTTGTATCCTGAAACTTTGCTGAAGTTATTTACCAGTTCAGGGAGCTTTTTTGGATGAGGATTTAGGGTTTTCTAGGTATTACAATCATGTCATAATCAAAGGGGGCAGTTTTTCTTCCTCATTATCAATTTGGATGTCCTTTATTTCTTTCTCTTGTCTAATTGCTCTGGGTAAGAACAGCAGTTGTGAAAGTGGGTATCCTTGTCTTGTTCCAGTGCTCAGGTGGGGAATGCTTTCAAAGTTTTCCCCTTCGGTATAATATTGACTGTGGCTTTGTTATAGACGGCTTTTATTACCTTGAGGTATGTCTCTTCTATACCGATTTTACTGAGGGCTTTAATCATAAATAGATGTTGGTTGACCATACTGCCAAAAGCAATCTACAAATTCAGTGCAATTACCATCAGAATACCACCATAATTCTTCACAGAACTAGACAAAACAATCCTAAAATTCATATGGAATTTTAAAAAAGAGCCCATATAGCCAAAGCAAGACTAAGCAAAAAGAAAAGAATAAATCTGGAGCCATTACATTACTGGACTTCTAACTATACTGTAAAGCCGTAGGCACCAAAACAGCATGGTACTGATATGTAAATAGACATGCAGACCAATTGAACAGAATAGAGAATTCTAAAACAAAGTCAGATACTAACAGTCAACTGATCTTCAACAAAGCAAACAAAAACGTGAAGTGGGTAAGCACATCCTATTCAGCAAATGGTGCTGGGATGATTCACAAGCCACATATAGAAGAAGGAAACTGGATCCTCATCTCTCACACTATAAAAAAAATCAACTCAAGATAATCAAAAAGTTAAATTTAAGACTGGAAACCATCAAAATTCTAGAGGATAACATTGGAAAAACCCTTCTAGACATTGACTTAGGGAAAGACTTCATGACCATGAACCCAAAAGCAAATGCAACAAAATCATAGATAAATAGATGGAACTTAATTAAACTGAAAAGCTTCTGCACAGCAAAAGAAATAATCAGCAGAGTAAACAGGCAACCCACAGAGTGGGAGAAAATGTTTGTAATCTATACATCTGACAAAAGACTGGTATCCAGCATCTACAAACAACTCAAATCAGCAAGAAAAAAACAAACAATCTCATCAAAAAGTGGGCTAAGAACATGAATAGACAATTCTCAAAAGAAGATATACAAATGACCAACAAACATTTACAAAATGCTTAACATCACTAATGATCAGAGAAATGCAAATCAAAACCACAATGCGATACCACCTTACTCCTGCAAGAATGGCCATAAATCAAAAAATCAAAAAAATAATAGATGCTGGCGTGAATGTGGTGAAAAGGGAATACTTTTACACTGTTGGTGGGAATGTAAACTAGTGTAACCACTATGGAAAACAGTGTGAAGATTCCTTAAATAATTTAAAATGGATCTACCATTTGATCCAGTAATCCCACTCCTGACCCAGTGGAAAAGAAGTTATTATATGAAAAAGATAACCACATATCCATGTTTATACCAGCAGAATTCACAATTGCAAAAATATGGTACCAGCCTAAATGCCCATCAGGCAAAGAGTAGATAAAGAAAATTATATATATATATAATTACATATAATATATAATATATTTTTATAATTATATCATATATAATATAAAATATATTATAATATGCATATTATAATTTCTATATTATATATATACATAATATAAAATATATAAATTGTGTATATATATAATTTTCTTTATCCACTCATTGCTTGATGGGCATTTATATATATATATATATATAAAATTATATGTGTGTGTGTGTGTGTATGTATATATATATACATACCACGGAATACTATTCAGCCATAAAAATAAACAAAATAATGGCATTTACAGCAACCTGGATGGAATTGGGGACCATTATTCTAAGTGAAGTAATTCAGAAATGGAAAATCAAACATCACATGTCTTCACTCATAGTGGAAACTAAACTATGAGGATGCAAAGGCATAAGAATGATACAATAGACTTTTGGGACTCACGGAAAAGTGTCGGCTACACACTGGGTACAGTGTAAACTGCTCGGGTGATGGGTGCACCAGAATCTCAGAAATCACCACAAAAGAACTTATTTATGTAACCAAACTACCTGTTCCCAAAACAACTATTGAAATTTAAAAAAAAAAAAAACTATGTTTTACAAATCTTTATTAAGCACATATCTCAAAGAAGAAATGAGTGTGAAAGGTCATGGGCATATTATCTTCAGTTACTTCTTATAAGTCACCTTAATTTGAAGGAAATTAATTTTTGGAATGCCATCATTTTGTTCAGTGATTTGAACCTGTCCTGGCAGCCCTTTTGAGATTTCCCACAGTTAATTTTAATATGCCAATAATGTTTTTAGGTTACTGCCATGTGACCTGTGAAATGATATCAGCCAAAAGGTTTATGTTAATTCAGAGAGCCTGAGAGTACAGTTTTGTACAAAGCAACCATTAATATACAACCTTAGAGTTCTTCATTTAGAAAATGTGAAGAACAAATATTTCTTTTTGTATTCCTTCAAGAAATAGTGCACTACTCATACACCACTTGTTAAATCCTCACTATGTGCTAAGTATTGTGCTAAATGCTTAAAGTTTCACTTTATTAAATTGTTTTGCTTACTTAAAAGAATTATACTGCTGGGCGTGGTGGCTCATACCTGTCATCCCAGTACTTTGGGAGACCAAAGAGGGCAGATCACAGAGTCAGGAGATGAAGAGAATCCTGGCTAACACGGGGAAACCCCATCTCTGCTAAAACTACAAAAAGTTAGCCGGGCATGGTGGCGTGTGCCTGTAGTCCCAGCTACTTGGGAGACTGAGGCAGGAGAATCACTTGAACCTGGGTGACAGAGGTTGCAGTGAGCCGAGATCGAGCCACTGCACTCCAGACTGGATGACAGAGCAAGACTCAGTCTCAAAAAAACAAAACAAAACAAAAAAGAAAAAGCAAAAGTAAAAAAAAAAGAATTATACAATGCATGTAATAAGAAAAAAAATGAGATAAATTCCCTGTTACCATCTTCAACACACTGTCTCACATCTGAGAGGACACCATTATTTTATTATCTTATTTTTGTAGTTTTTTATATTGTTTTCAAACTTACAAAGAAGATCCAAAAACAGTACAAGGAAATTCCAGGTATCCTTCACTTAGATTCATCAATTCTAACTCTTTGCAGCATCGATATTTTATTATTCTCTATGTATATATTAATACATATATAACATTGTTTTTTAACTGTTTGATATTAATTTCAGGATATTGTATCCTTTTACATCTTAATATACTACTTTACATGTATTTCTTATCAGCAACATATTATCATATATAGGTACAATACAATTATCAAAATCTAGAAATTTAACATCAATGCAGTATTATCAAATTCACAGTGCACATTCTCAAAGTATCTACTCACAAATTACTTATTTCTTACAATGGGGAGTGATTTCACAGTTGAAAACCTTAATTTGTACCACCCTAAATAAGTGATTAAAGTTACCATCAATAATACTGCAACAAATTGTGCACAAATTTGACATTACTTCCAAAAATGATGACAGTATTTCTGGGGAAATTCTGCTCAAAATGGTACCCAAATCTAAATATGAGGACACATCAAATAAACCATAATTAGGAGTCATTTCTGCTTAATAGCTTGCTGTATTCCTCAAATGTAAAGGGGTTAAGAAGACAAAAGATAGTGACAAATTGTTCCACATGAAATACTTCTTTTTAATATTTTAAGTGGTAATTCTTTTAAGTACAAATATGATATTCAGTTTTCTCTTCATTTATCAGTATATTATCAATGTCTTCATCCCTTATTTTGTTTTGACAAACTTTACTTCTTTCATTTACTATCTTTGTTAGTGTACAAATAATACTTTACATGCTTGTCTTGATTTATGTAAATGTTAAAGATTACATTGATTCTCAAATATAAAAGAGGGGGATATTCAAAATATTCTTTGTTTGTACTATATTTTTATTACTATTTTACTTTTTAATTACAGGTTACAACATTTACATTCTGTGTTTTAGCTATAATTAAGTTCATTGGGATTTTTCTATATGTTACATTTGAAAATTAAAAATTGATAAGTAGCATTTACTTTATTAAAATTATAAAAATATTAATTATAAAGGCTAATTAGATTAATTGGATCAACTACCATCTGCCTTTTTTTTCTGGGAATACCTCCAAACATTTGTATTTTCTTATTTTTTTGTACTTCATGATTTTTTACATTTATTTGCTTAGCTTTTTTTATGTATTTTCTATGACTTCAACGTGACCTTTTACAAATGGAAGTTATAAGTCTGCCAGCTGAAACCAGAATCCCTCTCTATATATTATGCTATCTAATTTTTAGATTTTTTTTTTTTTTTTTAGAATCTCAGTAATTCATCTGCAATGGAACAAAAACTTAGGCTGTGATATTATTTAAAACATGGTTTCTATTTTGCCTTTATAACTCTAATACCTTTATTAAATGTACCCTGCCTCATAATGTAATACAAAAAGGAAAATGAGAAGGTAATTTAAAATTTATTCATTTGATATATTTTTTACAAAAAATAATGATTCAAGTAAAATCCCTATAAAGTATCTAAAATGCTAAGGAGTATGTTGCTGACATTGGGTCTAATGTTCTTCATACAGTCTACAAATTTGGTCAACTTCTTATTTTTCAGCTGTTGCAGACACTAACTCTATCTCTGTTTCCCCCTCAACTTGTTCTCATCAATTCCTAAAGTGTTTAAGATTTTCTACTAGAAGAAGAACCAGCAAGTGAGAAAGTTAGAAGAAAAGAAAAATGAGAGAGTAATGTAGGGAGGGAGTGAGGGAAGGCAGGGTAAACAGATAGATAATTAGGTAAATAGTTAATAGGCACATATCTGTACATCCAGTGGTTCAACACCACTCCATTAAGCTGTTAAACTTTAATATGGACTTAATGTGATAGATAATGGCACCCATCCAAAACTCTAAAAGACTTACTGTTGATTTAAAATTTTATTTTATTATAGACATTCTTTAAAAAATTAATGATAGTAATAATACTTCTTTGGCAATATTGTTCTAAATTTTTTCAATCTCTAATAGAGATTCACTGGGATAATGATTAAACTAGAACAAGAATTAACATCATGCAGAGATAGATATTTTATACCTTTTGATGGTAACAATTCGTTTGTCAGAGAATCATCACATCTTGTTAGATAGAAGCATAAAGTAAATATTGGATGGACGTTTTATTATGCTTGTAGGAATATCCATGGATACTGAATAGCAGGGAGATGTCCTAGACCATTTATTTACCATTGCCTCTATCTGCTGGGTAATGCTGGAACACTGACTTTCTGTTAGGTTTTGCCAGTAAATGTCTCTCAAAAAATGAAAGCTGAGAAGGAGAGAAGGGACTTTCTCTTTTCCACTTGATGTTCCTCTTAGTGTTGCCCTGATATTAACAATTAGAGTCAAACCTAGAAGCACCCTATCCTGTCTTTTCAGAGATACAAACAGTTGGATAGCATCCTATCCTCAGAAGTCTGAGCCTCAGGTCCATAGGGATTGTTCAAATAGTTTTTTTCTCCATTTCTATAAAATTATTCAAAGAACAGTAATTAATTATTTTTAATGTTTCATATTATATATATTTTTCAAACAGTAATAACTCAGTATGTACATTCCCTTAGCAATAGCATGTCTATATTCTTTGAGTAATTTGACTCCAAATTAGTTATTTAACTCAGTATAAAGATTTAAAGCCAGTTCATGAGTTCCAGACCAGCTTGGTCAATATTGTAAAACCCCCCTCTACTAAAAGTACAAAAAAAAAAATTATCCAGGGATGATGGCGCGTATCTGTAATCCCAGCTACAGGGGAGGCTGAGGCAGGAGAATTGTTTGAACCTGGGAGGTGAAGGCTGCAGTGAGCCAAGATCGTGCCATTGTACTCCAGCCTGGGCAACAAGAGTGAAACTCTGTCTCAAAAAAAAAAAAAAAAAAAAAAAAAGAGAAAAAGATTAAAAAGATTTAAAGCCAATTCTTAAAGGTAGAACATTGTATGGAGACAAACTCTTCAGTTATGAAAACCAAAGTCAAATCTCCAAATTGAATTGCATCTTAAATCTCTCTCATTCTGGGTCATCTTGAAAATTCACATATTTTGGAAGTACTTCTGTGGAAGATAAATAAATAAGTTAAGAGAATTATGTTTCTGAAATTCTAATTTGGAAACTTCCTGGAACAAAGGAAAACTTATTATAAAACAACATTTCTGGGCTATTTTATCTAATATAATTCCCTACCAACTATACTATAAGTAGAATATGTATTTATATATAATTTTGGGTAGATTACTCTGTAAGGTAGTCATTTTAGAAAGATGTAAGCATTGTTTGGCGATATTTAAGTTAATCTGTTTGTGATATATTGTATGCTGTTTTTCTTTCTGTGAAGACATTGTTAAATAAAATCTTAAGTGAAAAAAATCACTAGAATCCCTTAAAAAATTGAAAATATATACTATTACTTGAATCAATAAGCCGGCTCTATTTACCTAATAAAATAAACATTTTCTATGCTTCTTAAAAATTCTACTCATACTACTGAGTAAATCATATATAAGGACCTATAACATAATTGATTCTAGAAAAAATGTGTAAACAATAAGTACTTAAAGCAGTTTTACAAAGTAAAGTTGATTGAATTTTGAAGCACTAGTTTGGTTGTGTAAAGCATAAAAAGCTCCTCTAAAAGCAAGCTAAACTCCTTAAAATTGGAAACATATTTAATCAACTATACTTTATACTATTCCACAAAAAAATATGATGTGGTTTACGAAAATGCACACAATAGAAAAATATGAAGTTTCTGATGAAGCAAAATAAATAAATCTAGTAAACCAAGAGGTAAAGTTAGCACCTAAGGATTCATGGCTTAAGGTCCTGTATGGTTTGCTAGAGATAAGATGCTTATTTTATTGAATTTTCTGATTCTTGAACCTTATTTTCTTTTTAGTGTTATCTGAGCATATCACCTCCGTATTCCAATTAATCTGAAAATTATGTTTTATGTTGTCTGAAACAGTTACCCTACTTTTACAGAAATTGCTTACTAGTTGTAAAACACCACTGGCTCCTATATACTACACAGTTTATTGGAATATAAAAAACTAAACCAGTAATTGTTTTGGTGTTTTAGAAGAATTTCTACACTTTAAGCTAGCATGAAGTGATGTAAGAATATGTAAATATTTGATATTAAAATTGTAAGGATATTTTATTTTCTGGCTTGCCTTTTTTCCCTTTGATCACAAATCAACCTAAGAAAAATGTGGGTAAAATTTTGAGAACAAATAGGTTTAAGTATTAATCAAAATATATTGAATAGTACCTTCTTCCCATCCCCTCCCTCAATCCAACAAATCAAAATGTCAGCTTCATAACGCATTTTTAAAGTTTTAAGAATAAATAATAAAAAGATCACTCTCCCAATGTTATATTGCTCCCTCACTTAATAAAATACTAAATTCTGAAATTTGATTTTTATTTTATATTCAGGATGGAGGAAAAGAAAAGGAGGGTGAATATTTAGATACATTATATAGAGGCAGAATTATGTGACTATTCAAGAATCAATTCCTCTCTCCTTTAAAGTTTCTACAAACTAAAAATGAATACTAGGGCAGAATATTGAATAATATACACTGTTAATGACATTAATACACAATGTAAGAGCTCAATAACACTAAAAGTACAAGGGCTTCCTGTTATAGCTAAAGTGGAGAATGCAGTTTGGATTCTACTCAAAAGAAGATTTTCCTTCAATGTATATGTTCTCCTACCAAATCATCAAACCCAAGTGAATGAAATTATGGAATTATCTCCTTGGAAAATGTTGGGCCTGAATAGCAGACACTTACCTAAACAACTTATGAAGGATTTCAGGAGCTAACAAAAGTAACACAGCAGAAAGCACAGAAAAGGAAAGGAGAAGCCTGGTGAGTGCCCGTCAGAGTCCTAGCAGGCTCCAAAGACTTGATGCATACAACTTCTGGTGGTACTGTAGGACAAGAAACAGAGTCAGGGCTGTTTCTGCTGTTCAAACAAATTATAAATTAGTGTCCATAGGTATGCACACTACTCATGTAGTGATATGCACACTACATACCATGGGTATGACTCAGTGGATGTCAGTGTCTTGACAATACCACAATCAGATAAATAATTTCTCTTTTCATAAGAGGACATAAGGGAGAGTGTGGAAAAGGAATAGAGAATTCCAAACCTGTCATGGCACCCCCCTGAAGAATGGCGTCTACTCCCCCTACTCCAAATGATAAAGGTGATCATTGTTCCCCAACCCTACCCACACTTACAACAGCATGATGCTCTAATCAATTAAGTGTTGTTATGGAGAAAATGTTACTTTAAACTCTTTTCAATATTAATATATTATCTTAACCAAAAAAAGAGAGAAAATCCAAATAAGCTCAACTAAAAACGAAAGAGGAGATATTACAACTGAAACCACAGAAATACAAAAGATTATTCAAGGCTACTATGAAAACCCTTACACACATAAACTAGAAAACCTAGAGGAGATGGATAAATTCCTGGAAAGATGCCACCCTCCTAGCTTAAATCAGGAAGAATTAGATACCCTGAACAGATGAATAACAAGCAGCAAGGCTGAAATGATACAAATTACCAAGAACAAAAAAAAAGGTCAGGAACCAATAAATTCACAGCTGAATTCTGCCAGACATTCAAAGAAGAACTGGTACCAATCCTATTGACAGTAAAACACAAGATATAGAAACAGAGAATCTTCCCTTAATCGTTCTATGAAGCCAGTATCACCCTAATACCAAAATTAGGAAAGGACATAACCGAAAAAAAAAAAAAAAAAAGACTACAAACCAGTATCCCTGATGAAAATAGATGTAAAAATCCTCAACAAAATACTAGCTAACCAAATCCAACAACCTATCAAGAAGATAATCTACCATGATCAACTGGGTTTCAGACCAGGGATGCAGGGATGGTTTAACATAAGCAAGTCAGTAAATGTGATATATCACATAAACAGAATTAAAAACCAAAATCACATGATCATCTCAATAGATGCAAAAAAGGATTTGACAGAATTCCATTGTAATTAAAACTCAGCAAAATCAGTATACAAGGGACATACCTCAATGTAACAAAAGCCATCTATAACAAACCTACAGCCAACATTATACTGAATGAGGAAAAGTTGAAAACATTCCCTCTGAGAACCAGAACAAGACAAGGGTGCCCACTTGCACCACTTCTATTCAACATAGTACTAGAAATCCTAGCCAGAGCAATCGGACAAGAGAAAATAACAAGGGCCATCCAAATTGGTAAAGAGGAAGTCCAACAGTTGCTGTTGGCAGATGACATGATTGTATACCTAGAAAACCCTAAAGAGTCCTCCAAAAAACTCCTAGAACTGATTAAAGAAATCAGCAAAATTTCTGGATTCAAAATTAATGTACACAATTATTAGCTCCTCTATACACCAATAGTGACCAAGCTGAGAATCAAATCAAGAACTTAACTCTTTTTACAATAGCTGAAAAAAAAAAGAAAAAGAAAAACTTAGGAATATACCTAACCAATGAGGTGAAAGACCATTACAAGGAAAACTACGAAACACTGCTGAAAGAAACCATAGATGACACGAACAAGTGGAAACACATCCAATGCTCAAGGATGGGTAGAATAAATGTTGTGAAAATGACCATACTGCCAAAAGCAATCTACAAATTCAATGCAATTCCCATCAAAATGTCGTCATCATTCTTCACAGAGCTAGAAATAAACAGTTCTAAAACTTATATGGAACCAAAAAAGAGCCCACATAGCCAAAGCAAGACGAAGCAAAAAGAACAGGCCGGGCGCAGTGGCTCACGCCTGTAATCCCAGCACTTTGGGAGGCCAAGGTGGGTGGATCACGAAGTCAGGAGATCTAGACCATCCTGGCTAACATGGTGAAACTCTGTCTCCACTAAACAACAACAACAAAAAATTAGCCAGGTGTGGTGGTGGGCATCTGTAGTCCCAGCTACTCGGGAGGCTGAGGTAGTAGAATGGTGTGAACCAGGGAGGTGGAACAAATCTGGAGGCATCACATTACTTGATTTCAAACTATACTGTAAGACCACGGTCACCACAACAGCATGGTACTGGTATAAAAAAGGGCACATAGACCAATGGAACAGAATAGAGAACCCAGAAATAAACCCAAATTCTTACAGCCAACTGATCTTCAACAAAGCTAACAAAAACATAAAGTGGGGAAAGGACACCCTATTCAACAAATGTTGCTGGGGTAATTGGCTAGCCACATGTAGAAGAATGAAACTGGATCCTCATCTCTCACCTTATACAAAAATCAACTCAAGATGGCTCAAGGACTTAAATCTAAGACCTGTAACTGTAAACATTATAGAAGATAACATCAGGAAAACATTTTAGACTTGACTTACGCATGAATTTCATGACCAAGAACCCAAAAGCAAATGCAATAAAAACAAAGATAAATAGCTAGGCAATTTGAAAGAAAACACTTAAAAAAAACAAAACAAAACAAAAAAAACTTAATATTGACTTATTTAAAACCTGACATTTTAAAACATGTCATTCAATTTTAAAATTATATTAAAATACTAAATAGAAACTCTAAAGTATTTTAATAAACATGCTTATTTTAGCAAGCATATTAGAAATCAGAATGTAAACTTTTTAAACTGATGTTGACAAAAGCATCTTATCTTGAACTTCATTTTGTAATTAGCTATGCAGTTTGAAATGTTATGTGCAGACTGCTATCATGCCACAATAAAAGCACAAGCATCATAGGACCTGGCTTCTTTTCTTTGTTCTGTAAAACTCTAGCTAAGCAATGTAAAGTAAGGCATAAAAAATTTGGGCTTAAGTTTTATTATTATTTTCACATAGTTTTGTTTTAATTAAAAAAAAAAGATGCAGATATTCTTTGACATTGTTCCAGTTCTGACCCTTGCATTGGCATGTGATCATTATTATACAGTGTTTCATGGCTTAATTTTTTCAAGTATATAAAAACGTATAATATAAAAATAAAACTGTCCTCTCTCTAGACTTCCACTCCCAAAATATATAGACTTATTTATACCAACATTTTTATCCCTAGTATTACAATAGAGGTATTAATCTTAAATGTGTGGGTTTTTTTTCTTTTTACGTACTAATAAAATGTGTATTTTTCCTTATCTATCATATGAATGGATCATGTTGCATTCAAACATCCTTTTATTTGTGGATGTCTTAGTTATTTCTAATTGTTTGATAGTATAAATTAAGCAGAAATGAATATTCTTATCAAATCGTTTTCACAAGATTTTCAAAAATTGTTTTTCGTGAAAATGTATAATCCAGCTATTGATATACAGAATTGCTCGGTTGGCCATATTCTTCCCATAACTAGACAAGGTGAGATTTTTCAAAGCTGTTCAAGTCTTATTAGAAGTAACATCTCACTGTAGTTTGTTGTCTATTTTTTTACTGTTGAAGTGTTTAATCATACCTAAAAGTTATCAAATAATAAAATGAAATTTTATTTCCATATTATTTTCATTTTTAAAGCATTTGAAAATTAGTGCAAATTTATAGAACGTCATCTACAAATATTTCAACATAACATTATAATAATCAGGATTTGATCTCCATTCAATTCCAAGAGAAAATGAACAATAACACCATTTTTAAATCATTTCAACTTATTTTAAATTCGTAAGGTACATGTATTGGTTTGCTAAATGGGTATATTGTGTAATGCTGAGCTTTGCAGTACAATTGACACCATTACTCTGGTAGTGAGTGTAGTACCCAATAGCTAATTTTTCATCACTTGCCTCCCTCCTTTCCTCCTTTTCTAGCACTCTCCAGTGTCTAGTGTTGTCATTTTCATGTCCACTTTTACCAATATTTAGCCCTAACTTATAAATGAGAACATGCAGTATTTGGTTTTCTTTTCCTGCATTAATTTGCTTACTATAATATCTTCCAGATGCATCCATGTTACTGCAAAGGACATGCTTTGGTTCTTTTCTATTGCTGCATAGTAATCCATTGTGTATATGGACCACATTTTCTTCATTCAATCCACTCTTGATAGGCACCTAGGTTGATTCCATGTCTTTGCTATTGCAAACAGTGCAGCAATGAACATACACACACATGTGTCTTTGTGGTAAAATGATCTATATTCTTCTGGGTATATACCCAGTAGTGGGAGTGCTGGGTCAAGTGGTAGTTCTGCTTTCAGCTCTTTGAGGAATCACAATACTGCTTTCCACAGTGGCTGAACTAATTTACATTCCAATCAACAATGTGTAAGTGTTCCCCTTTGTCTGCAGCCTCACCAGCATCTGTTGTTTTCTGACATTTTAGTAGTAGCCATTCTAACTGGTATAAGATAATATCTCATTGTCGTATTGATTTGCATTTCTGTGATGATTAGTGATGTGAAGCATTTTTTTCTATGTTTGTTGGTCACTTCTACATCTTCTTTTGAGAAGTGTTTGCTCATTTCTTTTGCCTGCTTTTTAATGGGGTTGTTTTTTGCTTGTTGAATTGTTTAAGTTACCTATACATTCTGGATATTAGACCTTTGTTGTATGCATAATTTGTGAATATTTCCTCTCATTTTGTAGGTTGTCTGTTTACCCTGCTGATAATTTATTTTGCTATGCAGAAGCTCTTATTTGAATTACGCCCCACTTGTCAAATTTGGTTTTGTCGCAATTGCTTTTGAGGGCTTGGTCATAAATTCTTTTCCATGGCTGATGTCCAGAATGGTATTTCCTAGGTTTTCTTCTAGGATTCTTGTAGTTTGTGGGTCTTACATTTAACTCTTTAGTTCATCTTACGTTAATTTTTGTATATGATGAAAGAGGGGTTCAGTTTCATTCTTCTACGTATGGCTAGCCAGCTATCCCAGAACCATTTATTGAATAGGGAGTCTTCCCCCATTGCCTATTTTTTGTAGACTTTGTCAAAGGTTAGAGGTCTTTAAGTGTGTTGTTTTATTTTGAGGTCCCTGTTCTAATCCATTGTTCTATGTGTTTATTTTTTACTGGTACCATGCTCTTTTGGTTACTGTAACCTTATAGTATACTTTGAAGTCAAGTAATGTGATGCCTTTGGTTTTGTTCTTATTGCTTAGGACTGCTTTTACTGTTTGGGCTCTTTTTTGGTTCCATATGAATTTTAGAATAGCTTTACTAATTCTGTGAGAAATGACGGAGTTTGGTAGGAATACTGTTGAATTTCTATATTGTTTTGAGCACTATGGCAATTTTAATGATACAAATTTTTCCAATCCATGAGCATGAAACATTTTTCAATTTGTTTGTGTCAACTCTAATTTCTTTCAGAAGTGATTGTATTTCTTCTTGTAGAGATCTTTACCTCTTTGGTTATATGTATTCCTAGATTTTTTTCTATGCCTGTTGTAAATGGCAATGTGTTCTTCAGTTGGCACTCATTTTGAACATTGCTGGTCTATAGAAATGCTGTTGATTTTTGTACCTTGATTTTTGTATCCTGAAACTTTACTGAAGTTATTTTTAATATCAAATCTGTATTGAAAATATATATTTTTTTCCAAAATAGTATTTTATAACTGTATAATCTTAATGAGGGTCCAATGAAAGTTCATGTAACATATTCACATGTGTGTCTTCTTTGTCTTTTTTGATGGAGGAAAATCCTCTTAGCTTTTACATTTTTAAAATAACATTAATTCTTTGAAAAGTCCTAGCCAGTTTTTCTTTAAAATGCCTCACACAGTGAATTTATCTAAGTGTTCCTATGTGGTGTCATTCCATGTTCCTTTAAAACTTTATTCTTGTAAACTAAAAGTTAAGCCCCAAGGCTTTATTGGATTCAGGTTAAACATTTTTTTTTTTGCATAAATATTTCATGTGCTATGATCCCTCTTCATTTTGCAACACAATAGGAGAGAAAGGTAATATTGAGTGTCCTTTTATTAGTGCTGTTAGGATTATTCATACTAACATCCAAACCTCTCTAATTTACAGATACAGTGTTTCACTTTGAATTTATTAAGAGATGTGTGAGGCCTTACTTTGGAACTGAACATATATTGTTTCCCAACAACATGACCTACTCTGTTTAGTATTTATTTGTAATCCTTGCCTGAATCTGTCATTGAAATGCAAATATTCCTTCTGCATTTATTAACAGGCATTTTTCTGTAATGGAGTTTTTCTCCAACAATGAAGATAATTTACAGTTGGTCCTAAAAGGAAGAGAAATTATTGATTTTTTTTTTAAATTACCAAGTTTCAGGGGAAAAATATTGTAATAATTATCTCTACTGGACATTTTGTTTCTTTTGTTTGTTCATATATGTTAGTTGATTGTATTACTGCTCACCAAAACGGATATCTCTCCTTGCTGGAGGATTATATATGTTCTCCCTGTGGAACTCATAAAGAGCTATATTATTAGTTTTGGTCAATGAAATATGAGCTAGTGGCATATTTTTTCCTAGCTGAAGGAATTATTATAGAATGCTCTGGATCGAGGCCACTCTGTCAGATTCACCCAAGAATTAAGACAATGTAAGACAACTGATTTACAGTGGATATTTTGGGTAATCTGGCCTATCATGAGTAATACAACATGGACTCATAGATTTCAATTGTTTTAGCTTCACTTTTAATTTCATTCAGTATATATTTACTTATTGATCATATTTAATAAATTATGAACAAATGTGTTTAAAAATACATTTTACTAGAGGTAGGACAAAGGAAAAGAAACCAGAAACAGAAACTTGGGCAGGAGGAATGGAAAATAGTGTATGAAATGCTACTGAGAGACTGAGGAAAAGTAAAACTGAAAACTGACCATAGAATTTGTGTGATGGAAGTATGAAAGCCTTTAAAAGGCCAGCTACTACTACCAACTACTACTTTGTTGTAGTGAAGTATTCAGTGCATAGATTTAGGAGAGTGGAAGTGAAGATGGTTTTTACAAACCATCCTGGTGTGAGCGTTTTTTTTCGTGAAGTTGAAAATATTTATGATGGCTAGAGTAAGCCCTGTGAAAGGAGAGTTGTTTTTGTTGTTGTTGTTGTTGTCTGTAACTTAGACAATGTTGCTGGCATATTAGTGAGTACATCTGCCAAGTATATACAATTTTCTTTAAGTTTTGATTTGATTTTCTTACCTTGAGAGATGAAAAAAGAGCACAGTTCAAGTTTATTTATAAAGTACAATTACTGTGATTTTTCCATCTCCCTGGTCTCCTGACTATGTCCCAATTGTTGTACAGCTTCAGTGAAATTCCCATAAATCATCTGGTCCATCAAGGTCATTTCCGCTTTGCTCTATCATTGTTTTCCTCACTTCTCCTCCTCTTTCTTTTTAAATTTACTTTCTTACCATTTCTCTCCCTTATAAAGACAGACATGCACCTTTCATTTTATGTTATTTGTTCTATAAGAAAAGAAAAATGGTAGAATTCTGAATAGATTCTTATTCTGTTTGTTAGAAATCCAAGTCTTAACTCACGAGTTTGAAGTACAGCCAGATAATTAGGCTGACATTGATAAAATTACCTGTTTGCTTTCAGTAAAGACTCCTAGTTCCTCTACTCTACGTACGAAGCACTCAACATGTTGTTAGTCACTGTACCTAACTGTTATGTGGCTAGATTTTCAGTGAGGGTATGGGGTATGAGGCACATTTCAAGTAAAAAGGACTAAATGTAACATATTGATGTGTGTGTGTATGTGTGTGTGCTTGTGTAATACTATATATATAGTATATACACCTGTGAGCTATGTAACCATTGGCAAGTCACTTTGCTTTTTTCAGCCTCACCTTCCTAATTTGTAAAATTATAATAGTTTCAGCCCTTCCTATCTCACGCACTATGTTTGGCATATACATATGGATGTGTGTGTGTGTGTATGTGTGTGTGTGTGTTCCTATATAGCATTACACAAACACATCTATCTATATCTATATCTATATCTATATCTATATCTATATCAATATCTATGACAAACATAGTGCCTGAGATAAGAAGGGCTGACACTAACCTAATTTTACAAATTAGGAATGTGAAGCTTACAAAAATAAGTGACTTCCCAATGGTTACATAGCTCACAAGTGTTGAGCTGAGTTGCAGACTAAGAACTTTTAAGAACTTTTAGGGTTTCAAGGCCTTTATCTTCTGAAATGAACCCCGAAAACACCATGTCTTCTTTTTTTCTCCTGCCATAAAAAGCTACTTATTGTCAACAAAGCATATTCAAAATCTTGAATATACCTATTTGTTTCTGATAAGAGCTGAAGAGTTAAATTAGTTAATGTACGAGAGTCAGCAATTGAGAAAAATTAAATTAATACACCAATCCCTGCTATTTTGTGGACATTTTGAAGACTGCATTTTTGAACTAACAGTTTATCATTCAGGGAAAACAAAACACATTTTTAATCAAATTGCTTGGAAAGTCACAGATTTTTGTTGCCACAATTTCATCACCCCTCATATAAGTTATTTTTAACCTTTTATGTTTCTGTCAGTCTTTGGAATCTTCAGTCTTTTTATAAAATAAGTATCAGAGGGCTATGAAGAGACAATTTCAACAGAGTGGATTGGGGAAAGGTGCTGGAGGATAATAGATTTCCATGGCAGTAGAGAGAATAATATTTGGAATTTGTTGTTTGTTTCTCAGCCAGAGTTAGCTACTGTAAGTTAAATCCATTCATGTTTCTTTGCTACAGATAAACTTTCATTTTCCTATTCTATGTAAGATAAACTGCTCACAATTCTTTTCAACTAATACTGAACTACATTGTAGCTTATGAGACTAATTTAGTATTGCAGGACAAAAATTTTTAAATGGGAAATCTAAGTGTCCTCCTTAAGAAACCTGTTTTTACCAATAATTTGCAACACATTAACTGATCAAGCTATATTATTTATTTATTTTTATTCACTAATACTCTTTATCAGCTTTGCTGAATATAAAAAAAGGTACAACTTGAATAACTTAGCTGTTAAGTTAATAATTTTACTTAGACATCTACTTTGCCTAGGTTACTCAATTAAGCACTGATGATTACAATAGACGAATACAAATGGAAGCATATTAAACCATCTGTGAATGGGTGATAAGTACTACTAATTCAGAAATATTAATTAATATTTTATTATAACTTATTTATTTAGGTATTTAGGTTTGTTTCCCTCCTTTCACTAGGCTATATGTACCTGTGGGTAAGAACTGTGTCTAGCATCATTATTTTCCAGTATTTAATACAATTCTTGACAAGTACCAAACATTGTTGGAAACTTGCCTGAGTTGATTAAAACTACTTTACATATATATTAAAAATCACTGGCCGGGCGCGGTGGCTCAAGCCTGTAATCCCAGCACTTTGGGAGGCCGAGACGGGCGGATCACGAGGTCAGGAGATCGAGACCATCCTGGCTAACACGGTGAAACCCCGTCTCTACTAAAAAATACAAAAAAAAACTAGCCAGGCGAGGTGGCGGGCACCTGTAATCCCAGCTACTCCGGAGGCTGAGGCAGGAGAATGGCGTAAACCCGGGAGGCGGAGCTTGCAGTGAGCTGAGATCCGGCCACTGCACTCCAGCCTGAGCCACAGAGCGAGACTCCGTCTCAAAAAAAAAAAAAAAAAAAATCACTTTAAATAGCATATCCTCAAATAACAGGGGATTTGACATTCAAGTACAGTTGTACATTTCCTATTTTTTGCCGTGTTCAATGTAAAAATATACATACAAACATATAACAATATATAGCATATAAATATCCATTAATTAAAAAATGCATATACATTTTTGAAGACTTTTGCTCTTCTAAACCCAAAATCTATACTTGAGAGAAGAAATATACTAATTGTCCTTGCAAAAATCAATAATATTTACTCAAGTAATCTGTAGATATTTAAATGCAGGTTCTGAGAATTATAGATGTTGATATTCCTTCCTGGTATATCGGAAAATGAAGAGAAAATAGAAATAAATTTTTGCTACCATATTTTAATTTTAATGATAGTTATTAGTGCTATTGTTTTTATAGATATTTTAAGGAAAATTATGAATATACATCTATTGCTCATCTTTACTAAAAAGACATAAACAGATAAATAGGTGTAATTAACAACAAAAATAATATATACTGATTACATACTGAACATTCTTAAAAATATCTTTCTACTGTAACTATTCAAAACATCACATAGAAACGAATCACCCCTGTACACAGTTTAAACTTCCACAAATTTTGATAGATTCTAATTATTTCATATGTTGCCTCTATAACATTGTAAAATATGTCATGAACAATAAAGGATGAATCAATCTCAAAGGTTATCTATTTTGTGTCCCACAAAGGAATTCCCTTTGTCATACTTCTGCTATATGTTTATATGTCTCAAATATTTAAACTTGTTACTACAAAAAAATCAGCTAATTTTCATGTTTAAACTCTTCTAATTTTTAATGGTTTCTCAAATTATGCTATAATGTTCTTCATATAACAGTTACTAGTTCTGTCCTTTAACACAAAGATATTAAGTCAAAACTTATTTCTCCAGACAATTTTAAGATTACCCATTAATCTCCTGGTTTTCAAGCTAAAATCTCTTGTTCCTCCAATTTTTTTTCTTATGATAAGTCTCATTTTTATCTTGTTCTACTCTCACTTATTAATAAGTCATAATGATTAATTAATATTTCTAAGAAGAAAAAACTCATCACTGTTTAATGCTTAAAATGGGCAAATATTAACTGCAGTAATTAGACTATGATTTCCAAAATTGTGCTTTTTTGTAGAATTTTTGAGCTTTATAACAGCTAAATGAATTGTTATTGCAAAAAGCCCTTAGATAAGACATAAACTATAGTTCAGAAACAGAGAAAGGAAAGGTAATTTTATGATTGTTAGCAAAATAAAAATGTGATAGGAATCATTCGAGAATTTCACTTTGAGCTGAGTTACTAGAAGGGATTTACATCTTCACAAATGAGACTGTGGCATACAGGATGAATGAGGTAAGTCAATGATCAGGTAATGCATATTTTTGTTTCTTTGTTTAAGTGAGTAGAAATAAACAACAATTTAAATAAATACTCTAATGGTCATAAAAGGATTAAATTATCGGTAAAACAATAAGTACCTACTAATAATCAATAAAAGAAGATAAAATAAAGTGCAGTTTACAAGAGAAAAAGTAAGAGGTTGAAATGCTTTTAAAGACAAAACACATCAGAGAAAGATGAGATGGAGGGTTGTTGATGACATTTTAAAATGCACATGACATAAAAAAATCAATAAATACTCTAATTTTTTAAAAAAAGTTGTCACTACTTAGAATGTCTGCCAACTGAAACTGTCTGTAAATCTTCTAACTACCTTTTTTTCCTGTGCTGTAAGAGGACCTGAGTGTCTGGCCTGGCCTAGTTTGCATTGTTTATTGAGGTGGACAAGGGGAATTAGGATAATGTAGATAAAATTGAAACTCAGGAAATAGAGAGTAATGAATGTTGAGCAGAAGAGTGTTAGATGGGCAAAGAGCAGAGAGGATGGCCCTTAGAGAAGCAAAACTGGTGTCCTTAAGACCAGGTCAAAAATTTAGTGACTCTCCAGTGTAAGAAAGAAGACCCCAGTCAAATAATGGGTGTCAGAATATTAAAGAGGGTTTAAAAACCAGAGAGAGGGTAGAAGGCAAATAGGTAAGTAAACTAGGTAGATTCTGTGTCAGAGCCTGTTAGCCAATACTGGCTAAAGTGTAAAAGAACCAGGGGCACAGTGGACATTATTACCGCCCTACCTCTCCAGAAATAGCCATTAAGAATGTCCAATCAGGCCAGGTGCAATCGTCTACACCTCTCATCCCAACACTTTGGGAGGCCAAGATGGGAGGGTCGGTTAAAGCCAGGAATTCCAGACCAACCTGCTCAACATAGACAGACATCATCTCTACAAAAATAAAAAGAAACAAATAGGTGTGGTGACATGTGCTTGTAATCCCAGCTACTCAGGAGCTGAGGTAGGAGAATCATTTGAGCCTATTTGGGACTGCAATGAGTCATGATTGTGCCACTGCACTGGCTCTAACCTGGATGATAGAGTGGGACCCTGGAGTCCACTCTTTATCCTTCCACAAAGGAATTCCCTTGAGAGAAGTTCCTCTGTGAGAAACAATAAAATAAAAATGAATGGCTGATCAGCAGTGTCTGAAGTGAAAGGTTAACTGCTATGACATTTCTTACCAATGATGCTGAGAAGAGAACTGACCCTGGGGTAAGAATGTCGAGGTTATCCATATAAGCTGAGACAGGTTATTCAAACTCTCTGAACCTCACTACCTGTGTCTGGAAGTGGAGCTAGTAATCGTATTTACCATATACTACTTTATTAAAAATTAAATGCAATAATTTATGTAATATGCTTATAAGATAGTATGGTTCCTAGTAAGTATTCAGCAATTGTTGGCTTTCATAATTATATCAGATAATTTTACATTAATATAGGTGTCATAATTTCCTTTTCACAAATGCAAAAAAAAAAAAATCCCAGAGAAGTTCATAAACATGGTTAGCCTTACCTTACTAGAGAAACAACCTTTTTCCTCAAATTCTTCTAAAATATTTCATGTCCATTTATTGTATTTCTGAAACATGCCCATTTGTTCTAAATTTTTCTTCCCACACACTCTTTCTCCTTCTGGATCATCTCCTCTGAAATTTTCCTGAGTAGAGGGCATTTTGTGGGTCATTTAAAGTTAGCCCATATCTCTTCTGGGAACAGAACAGCTGGAGAGGATTTCAGCTGTATCCATATGTGCATTCCAAAGGGTCAGGGAGATCTCTAAGGACTTTATTAGCTCAAAATGCCTGTCTATCAAAGTGGCAGGTCTTCCCAGAATTTTCCTACACCTCATCCATGGCCTCCAATGTCTCCTTGACACACTGTCTATTGGGAACTCATATTATTTAGTCTTGCAAATTTTTAATTAGCTATCTGAGGAGAGGGAGAGATGTGTTGTCAAGATATAAGACAAAGATAAATTAGAGAAATACTGAGAATAAAAGTATAAAGAATAAATACAGGACATTGTAAATGTCAACTGGATTGAGTCAACAAGTGGGAATACAAATCAGAATGGTGGCAGAAACTATGAAAATTACTTGAAACTGTTTTTATTGGCTTTGTTGTGAAAATGTCTGCTTAGGCAGCTTAGATATTGTTAAAAATAGAAAGACATATTCACTGAGTCATCACAGGTATTCTTAAAGTGAATGCAGTATAAACAAAAGCATGAATATAAAAACATGATTTTGGAAATTAGAGAGACATAGACTAAAGTACTTGCCTTTTTTAAACATTCTGGTTACTTGGACAAGTTTAAGCTTCTGAGTCTGATGTCCAAATCAAAAACAGTTAGACTAAAATCTCCTCTTTAAGATTGTTGCCAGAAATGAGTAGATATCACTACATAAAACTGATATAACAATATAATACTGTTTTAATAGTGCTGTATGAGTACTTTGTGTTTAATACTTTATATTACAGTGTTTGGGACATAGATGATGTTCATTAGGTAGTTGCTCTTTTTAGTTAAATACTACAACTTTAGCAGGGTAATTTTAGGAAACAAATTCAGATTATATACCAGTTTTAACTCTTGCATATGCAACCCAATTATTTTAATTTCCATTGATACTGCCTTAATTCAGGTCTTTATCAATCATTATCCAAATGACTGGTTGGCCCAGGTTCTATATCTGTTTAGGATTTTGTTCTTCCCATCCTCACCCCGGCATGGTGGAGTCTTTAACAATGAAGAAACATTGTGTTGGTCTAAAAGATATTATAATATTAAGAGTAAATCAACATTCGCATGAAAAAAAAATTGTTTTGTTTTACATGTGTTCCTCCTGGAGGAATATCAGTATCTAGGCACAACAGGTTTTTCTGGCCCTGACAAACAGTTGTACAGGATAAACTGGGATTCTGAAGAAATAGAGATAGATACGGAATAAGAGAGAGATCAATGAGAAAGTCGACTTCTTGCTTTCCTTCTGAGACTGACTCTGTGTTTCCTGAAAGGCGATTATCATTGGTTATAAACATGACTGCATTTTTTCTGGTAATATACTGGATTTGCACATAGTTGCAGACTTGTATGACATAAAGGCAGGCTGGTATTTGTCAGGTCTCCCTTTTGGGATTGTTAAACTCTGATGCAGTAAGTAATTGTCCTGAATCTAATTACAATTGTTAGAAACTATTACAATAATGATGCATAGGATGAGATGTAGATTCAGCCTTAGAAAGTATGATCTCTGACTCTTTAGGAAAGAGGAATCTAAAAAAGCAGATATCTTAGCACTAGGACAGATGTAGTTATGTAGATTTTAAAAAAGGATTTTCTAACTAGATTTTAACTAGAAAGCCAGCCAAGACTGTACCTTTTAGTTTGTTTATTAGGATGAGCCATAAAGTAAATTTTCTGCATGACGTATTTGGAGAGGGAGTCCATGATGAGTAATGCTAAGACTACAGACATTAAAGACATTACAATGTCTCATTCCTGGGAAAAGAAACAAGTGACATGTAGGCAATGATAGAGCTAATGGAAGGATTCCAGTTAACCCTGGATTGTACCCCATTCACCAAGGGATCATTTGCTATCAGTGTTGGGAAGGAGATAGGATACGCTAGCCAGACATTCTTTGATGTCATCAGATTGCAAAAATCCAGAATTTTTACAGGGCGTATTAGCAGATACTTGGCTTTAGAGACTGAAATGAAGTGCTCCAGATACTATATAACAAGAATGTTATGGAGACATTCAAGTCTTTCTCTTAGATTGTTGTAGACAGCTAAACATCATATTTGACTGCTCTAATGTAAGTTTTTGATGAAGTAGAAAACACCAAGAATGCTTTCTAAATCCAATTTGTTTTTAATTTTGTTGTAAGACTAAAGACAATTTTACTAAGAGCAATAGCAACAAAGGAAGCTAAAAAAAACTAGTTAAACTTGCAACATGGGGAACTTACAAAAGAAAGAGGGATAATATGGCTGCACACCAGGCAGCTTCCTGTGTTACTGATAAAATCTTAAGTCCATTACTACTTTCAGAATTGGGGATACAGGAGTACTGCTAAGTGTAGTATGAGGATGTGGAGATATACCGGTAATACAGAAGAAAGAGAAAATAATACCAGTAAAATAAATGTGATCTTCTTTCAAAGTCATGAGATTTCTGCTCTAAACATGAGAGATTATCCTTAATTCATTCATTTATTTGTTCAATGCCAAGAACTGTGAAGACTTTGATATTTTTGCCCTACTTACCAACTACCAAGTTAGCCTGGATACTGCCAGGAGACATGAGACTTCTGAGTCAGAGACAAAGAACTTCATCACTCACAGCAACAATGGAAGCCAGAATATAAGCATTTTCTTGTCCCAGTTCCTCAAGCACAATTTTCAAAAGGCCATGTGAAGAGAGCCAGATGACACCTATCTATTTAGTAGGCTGCGTTAAGAGAGGGAAACCTAAGTTTAGAGAACACAGATCTTTTATAAGGAATATTGTTCTTTCTCTAGATGGAGACATCATCAGTCTTTCCAGACTGTTTACCATGAAACCATCTTAGAAAAGACAATCTGAAAAAAAAATAAAATGAAGTCAATGATTCTGCTCATAAGTCATACAGAAACACAAAAGAACCATGGAGAATTGTTCCCTATTAATACCCACCTCTTATTTCTACATTATCTTGTATTTTGGCAAATTTTCCTATGAGTACACCACTCTGTTGGCCATTCTAAGCAACAGAAGCAGGGAGAAAATTCAGGCTGCTCAGTTTGTCCCATATGTATTGTTGATAGAAAGGCTACTATCAACAGAACTTCAAGTAACAGGATGAAGTAAACCTGTGGTATCACTTTCAACCTTGTATACCAGCGTTCTAGACCCAACCAACTCAACAACTCCTTTAAAGCACCAGGGTCTACCTGAGATGGAGAATGAATTTCTTCTTATTTTTTTTTTTTTTTCTGTATTGGCCTTTCCACCTGGCCTGAGGCACTAATACAAGTGCAGTAGAATATATGTGAGATTGCACAGAAACTGTCTTGCTTTGTAAGAACAAAGTGTAAGTAATTCTTTCTTCCATAACAACTTTGGACAGTGAAGTGAGGCCTGAATATCTTTCAGGGCCAAAATAGTGTTACTGGTCACTTCAGACAAAATCAGGAGCAAATTTCATATTACCATTTCGAATTATATGACTTCCATTATAGGGATAATTGTATACAGATTTCACATAAATAAGTCACTTATCTCTGGAAAAATCACCAAAGAGTTGCCTCATTTCGGGGAACTCTCCATAGTTATTTGAAAGCTACATGATATACTGATGTAATTTTGTTAAATACTTGAAGATATTTTATGGTAATTCATAAAAGGCAAGTTACCATGTGTTCAGAGGGTAGTCAAGTTAATGCCTGGCTTGTAAGTAGAAGTACAATCTCACAGATCTACATAGTATCCATAGAGAAAAGCATAATTACAAATTTTGTGCCCCACACGGGACTTATATCATGAGGGTCACAGGTTGATAGTGCCTATGATGTGTCCTTCCAGCTAGCTGGCACATTTTAGAATTCCCAATTCAGTTCAAATAGAATGTTTCTTGAGGGATTACCTGACACATCTTATAGTATTCTTATAGTATCTATACTATAAGAACACAGTATTGATTGTATATCCATAGTATAAGATACTATAGTACAACTATATAGTATCTTATAGTACAATTTATAGTATTTTGTCTGTGCCAACAGCAAGGTGACATTCATCTACTATATGGAATAACTGAATAATATCTGTGGAAAGTGGAGTGCAAGAAACAATCCAAGGTGCTGACAGTTATTTTGCACGGGGAATGCAGGAACTAGGGCATCCTCTGCTGTTTTCCAGTTGACTTCACAGTGAATTTTAGGAAAGCAGCATCCAAATCATGGTCATATTTCCATGTGGTAGAGGATGAAAGACTCTGCTGTCACTTAAATTTAAAGCACTTTCCACAGTTTGGGAGAGGCATGCCAAGGAGTTTTTTTTTCTTTTTCTTTTTCATTTTTTCATCATGAACAGCTCTTCAGGGTGATTCTGAAAGACAATTATCATTGATCTTCCTTTCTTCACCATAATTTCTGAACTATGAGATATTTCCCAGGTACTGAGTTTGTTCTTCTCTTTCCTTTGCTACAGAATTGCTGTGTATCGATTCTGGAGCTAAAAATTCACCTTTCCCCAATCACACTCTACTTGAACCCATAATTTTTATCCATAAGGACCAGGGACGTAAGAGACAAAAACTACATCCATATGTCTGCTATTTTGGTTGGTGTGGACAACAATACAGGGACTTAGTAATATATTGAGCAAACGATCGTTATTGTTATGACACAGGAATATGCCAATCTAAGAAGAGTATCCAGGTGGTTGAATTACAATAGAATTTAAATTTTTTGACTCTGTATTAGCCAGTGTATTCCTTGGAGAGCACACCAGCCAGTCCAGCATGGTGATGACATTAGGAGAAAGAAAAGGTGTCATGATCAGGAATGAACAGGGTAGAATGCCAACTATTCATAATAGGTCTATGTAACCCACTCTTTTTGTCCTGATGATTACCCAGGAAGTAGCCAAATGAGACAGCCACTTTCTAGGGATAACCACTGAACTCTATTGCTAGAAGTTGGGGACTGAGAGATTTTGAGGGATATAGACTCAGAATCATTTTGAATTGATTTTTTTAAGAAGGACATTCTAATTCTCAGCAAAACCTGATTTCTACAGATAGTATGGCATAAGGAGAGTCTATTGGAGTCTATCTTGATTATCAAGGTGTTATAGAGGGGGTTTCATGGTAGAAGATATTCCATTGTCAGACTGTAAATATTTCTGGTTCTAAAGACTAAAAATGTGGCCGGGCGCGGTGGCTCAAGCCTGTAATCCCAGCACTTTGGGAGGCCGAGACGGGCGGATCACGAGGTCAGGAGATCGAGACCATCCTGGCTAACACGGTGAAACCCCGTCTATACTAAAAAAAATACAAAAAAAACTAGCCGGGCGAGGTGGCGGGCGCCTGTAGTCCCAGCTACTCCGGAGGCTGAGGCAGGAGAATAGCGTGAACCCGGGAGGCGGAGCTTGCAGTGAGCTGAGATCCGGCCACTGCACTCCAGCCTGGGCGACAGAGCAAGACTCCGTCTCAAAAAAAAAAAAAAAAAAGACTAAAAATGTAAGACTTTCATTCCAAAGGCCACAATAATGTAGCCGCAGTGGGCTGATAGAATTTAAACCATAACACTGCAACATAAAAATGGATCAATTGTGATGAGACGGCACTGATAGCCTCAAGAAGTGCTATCCCACTAGAGCTTTCCAGGAGTCATCAGAACTCAATGCAATGTAGCCTTCCTTGCCTCAAAAGCAGTCAGAAAATGTATGATTTATTCACAGACCCAGTTAGCAATGGTAGCAATCTGAGTGATGCAAGGTCAATCTCCAGCTCAATTACTATCTTATGAGTGAATGACCTTTAACATGGGCATCTACATGAAGGATCAAGATGTTTCTATAAGGAACAGCAATTTATTTCCATAGTTCAGTGCCCTAGAATCTGCCAATTTGTAGAAATGCATAAGCATCTAACATATAAATTTTGTTGTGAAATTGGTTATAAACTCAGTTGTAAAATAAGTAAAAATGCTACATTAAATTGGTCCAATGGAGCAGCCCACAAGGTTCATTTAGCTTCTTTCCCTAGTGTAAAAAAGGTCTAAACCTCATCAGCTGTATTTGGGCACTCTCACCTGCTGGGGAACCAGGAAGTATTATGACTTGGGCATCAGCATCCAATAAAACCACTGAAATTTGACTCTATTTCCTGAAATATAATACTGCAGTATGCTGACATAGGTCTGAATAATGTTATTTCTCTTTCTCTTAAATAGGTCTGAATGATGTTATTTCTCTTAGGAGCCTTGGCCCTATCTCTGATTATCTTTCTCATTGAAATGACTGAGGTTGTAGTGGGGGACAGAGGAGGATCAGGGGATGTACATAAACAAAGCAACCTTTTATCATAAAATAAGTCTTCACATCAGTTTCTACAGATGTGATGACAGCTTGGGATTCAAGTAAATGAATTTCCAATGTTTTTATTCTGCTCAAAGCTGTGTGTCAGGTGATATGTGATGACTGACACCATCTATTTCAGCCTTGGGGGACATTTACCTTTCATCAAGATCTACTAGCAATCAAGGATTACTTATTGAAAAATTTCCATATGTGCCATATAGAGAAAGGTAACTCTGAAATGTAAATCATATTCTTCATTCTAAAGAAATTAACACTATATTTGGGTAAGAAAAACAGAACAAAAAAACACAAGTAACAACAACAACAACAAATAACAACTGGAAAGAGATTATTGTCAAAAAAATGAAGCAAATAATCTAAAAGATACAATATTATGCTTTGTAGTAAACTGAACATGGTAGTTTCAAAACACAACAAAAGCAAGTTTTCTTTAATTATTATATATTAAGACAATAAAGACCATTTTGAACACAAGTAAGAAAAATTTTAATAGTTGACTACAGCAGAACCATGATTCAAAACTTCAGAAACTAATTTTACCTAATTAGTAGGAGAGATTTTTATTTTAAAATGCATTTCCATACCCAAAATAGCTACTTATTAATATTTTCACGATAAATACCAAAGTAAGCAATGACCTCCATTGCTGTCAATATCAGTGAGTAGAAATACTGATAGTTTTCCTGTCATTTAAGCAAAACAGCAATCTCATCCTCTGTTAATTCTGTGAGTCACACACATAACAAACTTGTACATTGGAGGGCAATTGAACTAAATAACATAAGGTAGACAATTTTTTTTCAAAATTAGGCAAAATATTGGCACTTAATTGAAATAATTTCAGAATATTTGAAGAATTAAGGAGACATACAAGTCAGCAAGACACAGAACTACAACAATTGGCTAAGGAAAGCATAAGACAGCTAACATCATAAAGGACAACAATTTTAAGTCAAGGTCCATCAAAACCAATGAACTCATGCCAAAATTAGGTACATGTATGCAATAAATATATTAAGTCAATTACTTCTGAAAAGTAAAAATAATCAGTATTAACTAGAATATTAAGAGAAAAAAATGGAGAAAACATGGCTCAAGAATGGTAGAATGTAGATAAAATCATAGGATAAAGGATTATTTTGAAAACATGCTTTTTATTATTTTTAATTTATATACAATAGATGTACACATTTTTGGTGTTCATGTAAATATTTTGATATATTCATACAATGTGTAATGGTCTAATCAGGGTAATTGAAATATCTAGTAAATTAAACATTTTTCTTTTCTTCATGCTGGGAACACTTGGATTACTATCTTTCAGCTATTTTGAGATGTAAAAAATAATTACTATTTACTATAGTTATAATTATTTAAATTATTACAAATTTATCAAACACTAGGTCTTACTTCTCTCAGTCTGTATATTTGTATCCATTAATAAACGTCTTTTCATTTCTCCCTCCCCTATCCTTCCCTGCCTCTAGTAACCACCAATCTACTCTCTGTTTTCACAAGACTCAATTTTTTAGCTCTTACATATGAGTTAGAACATGCAGTATTTATCTCTCTGTCCCTGACCTATTTCATTTAACACAATGACTTCCAGTTCCAAACATGTTGCTGCAAATGACAAGATTTCAATCTTTTTTATGGTTGAATAATATTCCATTGTGTATATATACATATATGCATAATTTATTTTATTTTATTTATTCATTTTATTTATTTTATTTATTCATTCATCCACTGGTGGACACTTCAGTTGATTCCATAAATCTTGGCTGTTGTGAATAGTACTGTAATAAACAAGAGAATGCAGATAATCTCTTCAAATATATTGCATTCCTTTGTATTTTTAAAAGAATTAACTGCATGTACATATATAACAAGTGAGGGATTAGCTTGACAAGAGAAAATATATGTAGTTACAATGGTATTGATCTTGCAAAGTCTTTGGTGTCATTTGCTATTTTTTACTAAAATGTTATGAAAGAGACATCAGTAAAGTTATTCCAGTAACAAAATGCAAGATGGACTGATACATAGACAGCCCGAATCAAAGAAGGTGAATGAATAAGACTCATGCAGTAATACACAAAGAAATGAAGCAAAGGCAGTAGAAGGGAAAGAAAGGGCAAATGTCAAGGACACCCCGAGTGAAGAAATTATTCAGTGAACACAACTGACAAAAAAAGGAGATTTAGTGAATTAAAGGGAAGGAAGAATCATAGATACTTTTTAAAATGCTATATTTGTTAAAATATAAAAATAAAAACACCATAACTAGAACAAAGAGGAAGGTGTATAATATTTGGTCATTTAACCAACTGAGGTTTGTACCAGTTGCATGTAAGTTGATTAGAGAATGTAGGACTAAATTCTAAATTTGGAAATTTTTCTCATTTTTTACAAAATGTCAAGTGAAGATCAAACTAAGGTAAAATGAAAAAAAACCATAAGTTCTTGAAATATTTTGGTATCTTGTTATAGCTGAACTACCATTGTATTCAAACAACACAAATAGCTGATGAGATGTAAACTATACTTTTTAGAAATTAAAATTCTTAAGACTAAATTCTTAGGGACTACATATTTAGGAGCTTTCTTAAAAAACAACAACAACAAAAAAAACCCTGAACATAGTAATTACTGTTTTGCTTACTTTAAACAACACCAAAGAGTATCCAAATTCTTAAAGTATGTACTGGAGTATTGCCCAATCCATTAATGGTATCTACAAACTATGTTGATGGTCTCTTTTCCTTTTTAAAATTGCAGCCTACAAAATAGGCTGAAAGAAAAGATTACTCTATTTATTTATTTGAACAAATGATGCTATAGGAATAACACATATTGAAATAAATTTTACAAACAGCCAGGCACAGTGACTTATGCCTCTAATCCTAGCATTTTGAGAGGCTAAGGCAGGAGGATCACTTGAGCTCAGGTACTGGAGATAGTCCTGATCAACAGGCAAGACCCTGTCTCTACAGTAAAACATAAATAAATAAATAAATAGCCTGGCATGGTGGCATGTGCCTGTTGTTCCAACTATTAGAGAGGCTGAGGTGGAGGGATTGCTTGAGCCTATTAAGTCCAACATGCAGAGAGCCCTGTTTGCACCACTGCAGTCCAGCTTGCCTAACAGAGAACCTGTCTAAAAAAATTACAAACAAAAACAAAACAAAAAAAAAAGAGAAAAATGAACAGAAGTTTATATGTAATTTAACATGTATATTTTATACTTTCATGTATATATAAAATATTTTATATATACATACTCATGTATTTGTACTCTCATGTATATATAAAATATTTTATAAATACCAGAGTATTTTAAAATACTCAGGCATTTATACTCTCATGTATATATACAAGAAGTATGTATATATAAAATATATATATAAAATATATATACATGAGAGTATGTATATTTTATACATACTCTCATGTATATGTAAAATATATAATAAGTAGTTCTCAAAGAGGTGACTCACCTCTCCGGTGAATTTCAGATTATATAGCACCTTCTTCTTCTAAGTAAATTCTTAGAGAAGTGGTAAAACAAACAAAAAAAGACTTTAAGTTGTTACGGGCAGCAATTTGGGGTAAGGTGAATCAATGGTAGATAAAGGCTAGTTATCTTGTTAAAATTTGGGAATATAGATTCTTCTCGTACCTTCTCCAGGCTGATAAGGTCCAAAGTTGTCTTCGGTGGTTAACATTTGTGAGTAGTTTTGGGGAGGGCAAGGTAATATTTTTCTTTGTAAGTCTTTGTCGTGCTTTTAGGCAAGTAGATGGAGGGCAATGAGCTTCCCTGCATCTGCTTCTTCTTAATTATCTACAGCTCAGTAATCTCTTGTAGTTTGGAGTGGCATCTTCTCATCTCCCACATAGGAAATTTTAGATAGATTACAATCAATTTGGATTTTACAGTGAAAATCATGCTCCAGTTTTATTTAATTAATTTCTAAGAATGAATTTTGCTAGAGTATTATTGTCTTCTGCAAGTTAAACACATATTTTTAGTTTTCCAGTTCTTACATTAGAAAAGATCCCGCTAAATGAGGATTCATTTAGTCTTGCTACTCAGTGTGGTTCAGAGACCAGCAGAATTTGCATCACTCAGGAACTTGTTTGAAAATTTGAATCTCAGGTCCATCTCAAGTTACTGAATCAGAATCTGCTTTTTCAACAAGACCAATGGTTTTTTCCTATGTCCAGTAAAGTTGAAAAAGTACTAAATTTGCCTTACATTAACTGATTCACCCAATTTAGATTTGCAGGTAATATTCCGCCCTGAAGAGGGGTTGTTTTACCCCAATGGGTCCTTTACCTGCCTGTTGCCATTGAGTCAATAGAAAGAGAGGAGGTTCTGTTAAGCAGAGCAGAAACTTTATTTGTTGTTCAAAGAGTAGAGAAGGTGAGCTTCTCATTCACCTTCTTCCCAGGTGTGTGGAGAAGGGGGATTTTTAAGGTCTCTTAGAGCATGGAGGTGGAAACTAAGGATGGAAATTCCTGGAAAGAGGTGGGACTTTCCAGAGAAAACTAGAATGTGTGCAGTCTTGTGCTTTCTTTTGCACTGGGCACTTACTATATGCGCCTAGCAAAGGGCATTTCTCCCCACTGGGCAGAGATTTTAATATGATAAGGAAATGAGGATTCAGGTCTGTCTGAGTAGCACTGCCAAGCTGAGTTTTTATCTCGTGGCTTGTTTGTGGCTACTGGCATCCTGCCTGGCTTTTGTTTCTGTAAGTACAACTGAGACCACAGGTTAATTTCATAGGTTCTGGGACTCTTTAAAAGATTCAAGGTCATGCTACGGTGACAGTAACTTATTGACTCCCAAAGATTCATTATGATTCAAATTTTAAGGATTCATTAGAATGGTACTAAGGAATTTTATTTAATGCTAAGGAAAATGAAATCAATGTTACTGGAAACCACTTATATATCTGATATTATTATCCATTTCCAAATCTATTAAGTCATTTCACACTTAAAATATCTCTAAGATAAGTGCCACTGCTTCCACGTAACTAGATGTGAAAGCTAACCTGAGGCTAAGATTTGTTCAATAAATACTGCACATCCCTTGTCTGCAAGTCCCTGAGAATAAAGTGCACATGGCTTCTATTGTTACAAAATATGCAATATTTTGTAATTAGACAAAGGCCAGGCAAGTACAGGGTAGTGTTAGAGTTTCTAAGAGGGAAACCTAAATTGTCAGAGGAGTTTAGAAAAAAAGAAGTATCTATTTGGAAAAAGCATTTTAACTTATTTCTGAAGAACACATTTTTATAAAGTTGGCTCTGAAAAAGGCTAGTGTGTCTTGGAGTTTCGTAAGGGGAACTAAGCAGCAGTTGAGGCTGGAGCATTTCAGGAATCCTGCAGAACTTCATAGAACAAGGTGCGGATGTTGGACCTTATCCAAAAGTCAAAGGAAGCCACTGGAGGGTTTGAAGCCAGGAAGTGACAGGCCCTGATCCACATTTGGAAAGGCTCTCACTCAGACCCATGCAAAGCCCTGCGGGCGGGTGGGTTTATTGGGGCCACTCCCCTCGGCTGCCTTTCTCCACCCCAGTCACCGCCTCCTGCTTCTCAGCTTAGCCATCTGAGGGGGGTGGGAAACGTGTAATAGGGGCGGGGGGAAGAAAAACGTTCTTAAAAAAATATTAAAAAGAAAACATCTCACTTGGCAGCCAGTGCGCGGGAAGTTCAGCGAGCCAGTTCCGGGCTTCCCGCCCGCCCGCAGAAGATCGCCGGTGAGCCCCCAGCCCCCGCCTGGTCCCCCGCTCTGCCGTGTCCGTCAGTCAGTCGGTCTGTCAGCCTCCCCTTCCCCCACGCCTCCTTTCTCCGGGCGCCGCGCGGGTCGGGAGGTCGGAGGGGCCCCCTAGGTGTTCAGGACGCCCTTGGTCCGCGTCGCTCCCGGCAGCGCCTCGGCGGCGGCGCTTGCAGAACCCGGTACCTGGCAGGTTCGGGTCTCTGCCGCGCAGAACCTCGCTGCCCATACTCCAGGGCCGGGGCCTCTGACGCCTCCGCTTGTGGAGTTCTTCCCGAGCGGCTGTAACTTTAAACCACTCTGAGCGAGGCCTATTTTTATTCAGAAACCAGCGGCTAGGGCGTCTGTGGAGAATGCTCAGATGGAGGGCCAGCCCGCCACTTGAAGTTTTCTCACAAATCTGAGGGAAAAGAATGTCTTGTCCTAATAACCTCTCTTTGCGGTTTCACAGCTCTGTTGCCACTTCGTAGCCAGCTTGGTGGCTGTGGGGACCTTTGGATGAGGGTGTTGCCTGAGCTGGGGGAGCTGTGTCTGAACTCCATTGCTTGGTCTTTGTGTGGTGATCCCGAGGCCTCCACACTTTAGCCGGGCCAAAGCTGTGGCCTACTACCCCTCACGGGGATTGCTCCAAGAGCTCCGGGGGACAGGCTCGCAGTGGCAAGGACAAGGAGATGAGTGTAGCAGCCAAGTACCGCATGGCCTCCCTGTATGTGGGTGACTTGCATGCAGATGTCACCGAGGACCTGCTTTTCAGGAAGTTCAGCGCTGTGGGGCCCGTGCTGTCCATCCGCATCTGCAGGGACCAGGTCACCCGCCGCTCTCTGGGCTATGCCTACGTGAACTTCTTGCAGCTGGCTGATGCCCAGAAGGCGCTGGACACAATGAACTTTGACATCATAAAAGGCAAATCCATCCGTCTCATGTGGTCTCAGCGTGATGCCTACTTGAGGAGATCTGGAATTGGGAACGTGTTCATCAAGAATCTGGACAAATCTATCGATAACAAAACCCTTTATGAACATTTTTCAGCTTTTGGAAAGATTCTTTCCTCCAAGGTGATGAGTGATGATCAAGGCTCCAAGGGCTATGCATTTGTGCACTTTCAGAACCAGAGTGCTGCAGACAGGGCCATTGAAGAGATGAATGGAAAACTGCTCAAGGGCTGCAAGGTGTTTGTTGGCAGATTCAAAAACCGAAAAGATCGTGAAGCTGAACTCAGAAGCAAAGCCAATGAATTCACCAATATTTACATCAAAAACTTTGGAGGTGACATGGATGATGAGAGATTGAAGGACGTTTTCAGCAAATATGGCAAAACGCTGAGTGTTAAGGTGATGACAGATTCCAGTGGGAAATCCAAAGGCTTTGGCTTTGTGAGTTTCGATAGCCATGAGGCTGCCAAGAAAGCTGTTGAAGAAATGAATGGAAGGGACATAAATGGGCAGCTGATTTTTGTAGGCCGGGCGCAAAAGAAAGTAGAGCGACAGGCTGAGTTAAAGCAAATGTTTGAGCAGCTGAGAAGGGAACGAATTCATGGGTGCCAGGGAGTAAAGCTCTATGTTAAGAACCTTGATGACACCATTGATGATGAAAAACTACAAAACGCATTTTCTTCATTTGGATCAATTAGCAGAGTTAAGGTAATGCAGCAAGAGGGCCAGAGCAAAGGGTTTGGCTTGATCTGCTTCTCCTCTCCAGAGGATGCTATTAAAGCAATGACTGAGATGAATGGCCGCATCTTGGGTTCCAAACCTATTAGCATTGCCGTGGCCCAGAGATATTAGGAAAGATAAACATTCCTTCCCAGTTAGCATCTGCAGCAGTTGGGGAAATGATAGTGATCTCTGCCTGAATTGACCTCAGTAAATTTCATACTCCACATGATGGGTGCTTAGTTTAGTGAATTTTATGATAAAACGTTTTCTATACAAAGCCATTTTTTTTCTTTTTTGGAAAAATAAATGGAGCTTAGTTCATTTTACAGAGGCACATTTTCTAATTTTAATATTGCATATTTTTCTTATTTTGATGTGTTCATAGCAATAAGTATAAATATATTTTTATTACATTTGAACCAAATGAAATAAGGTAATTATTTGAATTTATTGCATATTTTATTATTTTAGTAATATTGCTAGCTTTAATTTCTTCTATGAAAATATGCTCAAAATAGTTCTTACACCTAAAGATTCCAAAGTATTTTTACTGACAGAAATTTTCTAATTTTTCATCCAAGTTTTGAGAAATCAGACTTTTAGAAATTTATAGTATAAATTTAAAGATCTAATTTCATTTTGAATAAATGCTTAAAGTACTCAGATATAGTTGAATTTATTTTAAATTTATATCCTGACATGCTTGTTTTTCGGATGGTTTAAATTAAGATGATGGAGGTTTTTAATGTTGCCTGAAAACTGGCTTTATTTGTTTTGTTCTTTCCATTAGTTGACTATAATTCAGGTACTTTCTCGTTAATCTAAATTGTAACTTGCACTGTAAAACCTTAACTTCTACATTCCTTAAGTTATATATCTGTATCAACTCAGGTGACCCAAAGTTGGCCTGGTCTTAAATCTCTTCATACCTATATGGCTTAATATTTTCCCTTAAATTTTTACCAGATGCTATTATTATGAAAGTCATGTATACAGATTGTAGAAATTCTGTTTAAAAACTTTTAAAATCTGTTTTATATCGTTTTGTGTAGTGATATTCTCTTAGGGTTCAGAAAAGTAAGTTCCTCTATTTTTATAAACTCACATCTCCTTTTATTAGACTATGGCAGCTATGTAACCCATTAAGGTTCACTTTTAGCCTTCATTGATCAGAAAGTCACTGACCAATTTTCTGATAAATTGAAGTTACATCACTTATTCTGTTTTCTAGCACAATTTTTAGTTTAGAACCATTCCCCTATTTCCCTTTCTCTCCTGCCTTTCATCTATATTCCTCAGCTTTTTAAAATACTTTCTAAAGGATTTTTGTTTGTTTGTTTTATGTGGGCTTTTAATATGTGCTGCTTCAAATCCATTTGGAAATCTTGGCAAGAGTTTTTTATTTACATTTAAATAATTGCTTTACAAATTCTGATTCATACCAAAGTTACCTAGCAAGCAAGTGCTTTTGTTTTTGCTGTTTTCATATTTTTACTTGGCTTAGTTGTTTCTTATAACTACTATTCACATCCTCTATTTCATATATTACTAATATAAAATAAATACTAAAATATTTTTTGGCAATACCTCGGTTTATGAATGAGAAAAACTTGTTACCTTTTATTTTTATAGAAATTATGTGTATATTCTTTGCACATTTTCTAAAATAAAAATATTTTAGTCCATATAAAGATTGCATATAATTGTATTATGCAAACCAATTCCCTATTATAATTTGTTACATATTTTCCTGGTTTTTTCTCTCTCTACATATATACATACACCTAGGTAATTTATGAAAAATAGGATAATATTACAAATGTTGTTTGAAATTGTTTTCTTAATTAAACAATATGCTATGGTCAGCTTCTATGCTCACAATAATCATTTGTGTTATAATCTGAGTGACTTATGTTTTGTTCAATGATTGTACCAAAATATAACTAATTTCTTATTGATAAACTTATATGTTGCTAGATAATTTCTTCCTTTTTTCTTTCTTCCTCTATCATAAATAACTTGGAGATTAACATCCTTGCAAATTTGTATATGCAAATATGTCTGTTTTCTTAAGAAAATGTTTAGAAGTGGAATTAATGACTAAAAAAGAATCAGTTTTAAAAAGTAATTTTGATAAATATTGCTTAAATGCTGTCCGGAATACTTGTGGCGCTTACATTTCCATTGTCATTGTAGGAGAATGCCCATTTCCATATGCTCCAAGAAACAAGGGTTTTTTTAAAAAGCTATTGGTCAATTCAACATGATATGTAAAACAAACCATTTCATCATTGCTTTATTTCACTTTTGTAAGTTGCAAAAGTTAAACAGCATTTGTGTACTCAATGACCATTTGTATTTTCATACTTGAGTTAATGTCTCATGATCATAATGTATTTTCTTGTTGGAGTTTTTTTTATTTACATGGATTTTTAGATTTCTTTGCATATTTTGACAACATTTTAGACTTTTTCACCTGATATTTCATTTTCTTTACAGTTTTGAAGATTATTCCAAAATTAAATGTTAAGCTGGAAAGTTTCAATATTTTACTTAAATGGCTTTGATGTCATGCTTCAAAATATTTTGAACACTTTAAATATATACATTCACACAAATATATATACACCCACACAATTTATCTGTATTGTGTTTATGACTTTCAGAATTTCATATTCTCCATGCTTCTAACTAAAATGTTGGTGCATAAAAAGTATCTTATATAAAACCTATAGTAAATCTTTTAAAAATGTGCTTTTCCATCTTTAATAACATATGTTTTGGTAAATACCTGATTCAGAGAGCCAATGAATTAGAGTCGGCGTATGAGTTTCACATAGATTCTTATACTAGGTAAGTATTTACCAAAACATATATCAGAAGCAGAAAGTTGTTGAAAAGGTTTACCAGACAAGAAGACTGGAAAGTGTATTAAGTGTGCCTGGCCTTGACATCTTATTCTGTATAATCTAGTCTCCATCTTAATTCAGAAAAACTAATCTGTAAAACTATTCAAATATTTGAACAATATTTGATAATGCTTACATCTATTTTCAAGATAATATCAGGAAACAGAGTTCTGTCATGCATGTAAGAAATTAATAGGACATAACATCAGATGTCTAGATGAATTATAGCTGTGGCTTAATTACACAATAATCTGCCTTCTTAGTAGAAATTGCTTATTTCCAGCATTTACTGTAAAAAAGTGACTAAGTCAGTATACAAAAATATACAATCCTATGGATTTCTTTAATTTATTTAAATTTTGTTCATTCTAATTCTTTTTGGTGCGTGATAATAGCAAGTTATCTTAGTGGAAAATGCAGATTCATTCATTAAAGGGTATTAAATCTTTTGAGCCCAAGTGCCTTAATAAATAAGTAGAATCTTCACTTTTCTGATAAGCATTCCAGTAAAAACTAATGTACATAGATATGCCTTGAGCCACTGTTTCTACTTTCACCCGTCTCTCCACACATATTGCTACTTCTGCTGTGTAATTGCCTGCTTATGTGTACAGCCATTTCAATAAATATATTAACATTTGATCTTTTCAATTTCAAATAGGAATTTATAGTTGGTAAAAATAAAAATTTTAAAGTGATTTAATATTGTCATTTTCATGTTCTCAATATTTTTGTAGATCCCCTGAGAAAATGTCAAATAAAATATAATATTTCAGAGATGAAGCATGTTTGAAAATGATTTTTATTTATTATAAAGTATTTCCGATTTTCCAAAGATCAGTTATCTTAAGAGTGAACTGAAAATTGCTTGTGTTTTTTAGTGAAGATACTTGTATTGCAGATTTTCAAGGACAATTTCTTTATGAACTAGTATTTCTTTTTTAAGTTACTCATAATTATGAGCTCACAATTGAAAACAAAACACTAATATACATCAAGTTTTAATGAGGAATAATTAACTATTTTAAAGACATTTATGAATTTATTGTTAAATTCAACTAACCTGTCAAGTGCTTAGAATTGGCTTACTCATAGTACGTTTGGAAATATGCCCCATAATATAATTTAAAAAATAGATATAATAAAACAATAGAGGAAAAATATAATTTTAAAAACTCTACACTTTCAAAAATAGAACAAATTAAATACCTTCAGGATACTTTTGACATATATATATCTCCCAAGTGTATGTGTACTCAAGTCCGAATTACACATACACTTGGATTTGAATTTGATAAAGTCAGAGTATTTTCCAGGTTAGCCCAGGGGAAATATGTATAATTCAGTGTTGGTTTTGTCTCATCGTCTTGTCATATTTTAGAGTTCACAGAATGCTCTGAACTAAATTGTAGTTGCCCTGAATGAAACAATTGAATCCAAACGAGAAGGAAATGCATCTTCTTAGTGGTGTTCTTAACTGTAGTAGAGAAAACACCTTAACTTCTGAGAGAGATTCATAATTTGAACAATGATATTTCATCAGATTTTATTAACCCATTTATATTTACATCATCTTATATATTTAAAAAATCCTTATTTTGAAGTTTTGCCAAACACTAATAACACATTTGAGTTGCGAAGGCAATATCACTGAAGTGGCAGATATAATTATTGTTTTTATTTTTGCATTCAGTGAATATCAGTCATATTTCATTTTTTGTTTGTTTTTACAATCAGTATCTTCAGAAGAATTTTCTTATTTCAGGAAGCCATGTCTAATGGTCTTGTAGGGCATCACAATTTTGATTTACATTTAATTTCATCTTTGTACATGTGCTAGTAGCAGCCAATATTAATTCCTTGAAGTTAAAGTAAGCCTTTATAATAGTAGTTCCAGCAAATCTTTGTTAATCAAAGACGTGCCTCAATTTGAATGCAAGCCAAATCTTAGAATTATAACTAGATTGTTTTGACACATTATTATTTTACTGAATTACCATAGGAAACATTTGAAACCTAGTATTATTCACCACTCTAGTCACTAACATTTTATATATAGTTTGTATACTAATGATATTTATATTGTATACATTGCAATTGCCAAAAGGCCATCAGTTATATGGTATTCCAATTTTTAATATTTATTTTGATTTTAATTAAAAAGATATTGGTAAATGCCAATTTGATCATATCATTCTTCTCCTTAAAAACCTTTCATGGCCTTCCATTACTCTTAAAATTGGGTATAAATCTTTACTGTGTCCTAGGAGGCCTTGCATTCTCTGGTCCTTGTGTATTTAAATCTTTGCTTGTGCTACTATTTCCCTTTGTCAATATACTGGAAATTAATTGGTCTTGTTTCAACTCCTTTAAAACTGTCAGGCTGCTTCCTACCTCACTAAAAGCTTTAACTTTTAACAGATAGAAGACTGTGTATTGTACAGGTGGAACAAATCTTCCAACTGATTTATGAAAAAATATATGGTGAAAGCATTTAATTACCTCCTAGAAAAAAAGGTATTTATAGGTATAGGTAGCCAGGGATAGGTTTTTGTTTCAGAATTCTCAGTGTAAGTTTTATTGGTTCTGTTTATGTGACATTCTTTTTCTTAACCAATCACTGTAGCCAAGGTAATGAGACTTGCTGATTAACTGGGGTTAGGTAACATATTCAAACATTGAGCAAAAATATCCTTGACCAAGAAAGGTAGAGGTTGTTTTTCAAGGAAAAATCAAGATACGGGTGCCGAAAAAAAGTGTGAATTGCTGTAGAATGATTCTTCCCCCGCACCAGGATCTACAATAGATGATCTATTACAGATAAACTATTCCCAGTGCCTGGAATACTCTCCCTTAATTTTAATCTGACTGACTCTTGCTTATCTATTTTCAAGCACAGTCTTTTGAACTCTTAGTAATCCTATTTCTCTCTCTACTTTGCTAGCATAGCACTTATTAGATGAGCAAAATAAAACTTCTCCATTCCCAAGGCAGGCAATGTAACTTTTTTTTTTTTTTTTTTTTTTTTTTTAGTAGCTAGCTCATTAATCCTCATTTATCAGTTGAAAAACTTATTACACATAATTGCCTACTCTTTTCTATTTCTCAATACATGTGACTACACTGTTAACCCAATATATGGCCTGAAAAGTTCTGTCTTTTTCAGGTTTCTTTCACTATACAGGTGACTATAAAAGCATAAAATTCCGAGTTAAGTTCAGGAAGTGACAGAAGAACATTCTTAAGTTTCAAGATCTAAGCCACAGTTTTTATCCATGTTTTTTAATTCTTTAAAATTTATTTTACTGAATATTTATATGGATATAACTAACTACTTTTTTTTCTATCAGTCTAATGTTCTAATGTTTCTTTTATACCTCTCTCTAGGGACCCTCGTGGAGAGACTAGGTGTTTGGGAGAGATCTAGATATTCTTATGCTTCTGGACTTGCTAATATCAGAAGCCATCCAAACCAGACTAGATTAAATATTGATGCCCAACATGGACTTGGGCTCATATACAGTGTCTAGAATTTGGGAGCCAAATCGAAATATGTAAATAATCTTCTTTTCAAAATGAAAATTTTTTTTTTTCTCTTTTCTTTCTCTCAAGGGACAGGAAAGTCTCCCTATAAGATGTTAACCTACAAAAACTATGATACCTTTTTTCAAAATTACATCACATATGAAAGTGTTACAGGAAGAAAAAGAGTAAGTTTCTTGGAGAAGCCGAGGAGGATCATCTTCAAATATTTATATTTAAAAAAATATATTATTTTAAGTAATAGCTCATTCTTCACATTTCTGCTTTTTCATATTTTAGGATATAGGATGGGTATATTTATTTGTGGGATATCTGATCTTATTCTAGAAGGATCATTTGAAAGAAACTCTGTTGCATAATAAAAAGAAAAGTAAAGTAAGTTTCAACTCTTTAAAAAGACGAAGTAGGGGGTAGGGAGGAGTATTCAGTAGAAAATCTCTGCTTCTTACTGAATCTTTTATCGGGTATTGGCTTGCGAAGTGCATACAATATGGCAGCACAAAACTAAATAACTGCAGGCAAAAAAAAATTGAGCAAATCACCATATTGATGAGGGATATTCATTTAGGTAATTTTTATTATGTAGAACTTATGTTAAAGAGGTAATATCCACAATAGAAAATTGCAGAAATTTTAAGCATGTAACTTAATGATTTAAAGTGTGTATTTTTTGTAACTACCACTCAAGTCAAGAAATAGAACATTACCTGTACCCCTCCAACTCTCCCCCAATCACTTGTCTGTCTCACTTATTCAAATATAAACTCTATCTTGACTTCAAACTCTAAAGTTTAATCTTGATTGCCTTAAATTTTATTCAAATTGATTCATAAAGCATGAATCCTCTTGTGTCACATACTTTTACTCAGCATATTTTAGTGAGATTCATTTCATACCACTGAGTTTAGTAGTAGTGTGCTGATTGTCATCGTCATATTCTTCTGTTGTGAGACTGTATGACAAATTATTTATTCTTTCACCACGAATAAACATTTGGGTTGCTGTTGTGTTAGAACAATAACAACTAATGCCACTATAAAAATTATCATAGATGTCTTTCTTTTTGACTGAGATATAATTCAGATAGTATAAATTTAACTATTTTCACGTATAAATTTGCTGGTTTTTAGTGTATTCACAAGATTGTGCAAAATCACCACTATCTAATTTTGGTATATTTCCATCACATCACAACAAAACCTCAGGCCAAGGAGCAGTCACTTCCCAGTCTCCTCTCCTGACAGCCTCTGGCAACCGTAATATAGTCTGTGTCTCTAGGAATTTGTATATTCTAGACCTTTCATATGTACATACATGTAGTATAAATAGTATTATATAATATATGATCTTTTGTTTCTGCCTTCTTTCCCTTAATTTTTTAAAGTTTCATCCATGTTGGAGCGTGTATCAGTACTTTATTTCTCTTTGTGACTGTATAATATTCATTTGTGTGAATAACCACATTTTGTTTATTCATATAGCATTTGATGGACATTTGGAATGTTTCTACTCTGGCTATAATGAATAACACTACTATGAACATTCAAGTACAGGATTTTATATGAATAAATGTTTTCAGTTCTCTTGGTTATATTAATAAGCAAAGACAGTTTCTTATTGTCATTATCAATTTTATTCATCTTTTCAAAAAACTAACTTTTGGCTTCATTTTTTCTATTGTTTTTCTATTCTTAATTTTGTTTATTTCTGATGTAAACTTTACCATTTCCTTTTTTTTTTTTTTTTTTTTTGTTTGCTTTGGGTTTCTGTACTTTTTTATTTGTATTTTCTTAAGATGAGAAGTTAGGATACTGACTTGAAATTTTTACTTTTTTTAAATATAGATATTCACAGTTATACACGCCCTTCAGCACGGCTTTAGGGGCAACCAATATGTTGGTGTGTTGTGTTTTTGTTTTCATTGATGTTAAACTGCTTTGGTATGTGTTTTGTTTTCATTGAAACCAAAGTATTTTCTAATTTCCCTTTTGATTTCTTCTTTGACTCGTTGAGGATTTAGGAGTTTGTTTTTAACTTATATATATTTATATATTTCCCAAATTATTTCCTGATATTAATTTATAATATAATTCCATTGTGGCTGGTGAACATACATTTTATTATTTCAATCCTTTTTTAACATTTATTTAGACTTACTTTATAGCTAACGTGGTGTATTCTGAGGAATGTTTCATGTGTACTTGAAAAGAACTGTGCATTCTGCTGTTACTGGCTGGAGTACTGTATAAATATGTGTTAGGTGCAGTTGGTGTATGCTATTGTTCCAGTCATATATTTCCTTTTTAATTTTCTGTCTGGTTGAAGCATATGGAATAAGCAAGCAAAATATCAGTTAAGATATAGAGTAGGACAAATGGACCCAATTGGCATATATAGAATCAAGAGAAAACAACTGCAGAACACGTTAGTTTTATGTATAAGTGGAATATTTTAAATCGTGTACCCGACAATGAGCCATAAACATAGCCACAATACATTTCAAGAGACGAATACATACTGAATATTTCTACTGTCAATTATGCCATTCAACTAAGGATCAAGAAGAATATATAAGTAGAAAATCCTTACATATTCAGAAATTAAGAGATACACTATGAAAGCACAATTGACATTTAAAATATTTTAAATTGAGGCTGGGTGCAGAGCCTCATGCTTGTAATCCTAGAACCTTGGGAGGTCGAAGTGGGCAGATCACCTGAGGTCAGGCGTAAGACACCAGCTTGGCCAATGTGGAGAAGCCCCATCTCTACTAAAAATATGAAAAATTAGCTGGGCGTGGTGAGGTGTGCCTGTAATTGCAGCTACTGGGGAGGCTGAGGCAAGATAATGGCTTGAACTCGGGAGGCAGAGGTTGCAGTGAGCCGAGATCGCACCACACCACTCCAGCTTGGGTAACAGAGCAAGACTCTGTCTATATATATATGTGTGTGTGTGTGTGTGTGTGTATATACTCAATTCATATATACATATATATATATATATGAATTGAGTATTGTACAATGATTATATAAACTATCCGAACTTATGAGAAGTATTATAGTCATGCTTTGTGGTTTATTTGTAGTCATAAAAATGTATATATTAGAAAAGAAAATGTTGAAGAAATGAGCTAAGTGTTCATCTCCAGAAACTGGGAAAAGGACAGGAATTAGAATAAAGTAAAAGAAAATTAAGAATAAAAATTAGAGAAATAGAAAAAAGGAAGCCCAAACCACCCAAGAACTGAAGGGTGCCTATACAAGTCTGTTAAAAACATGAGAGATTCTACTTCGTCTATAAATTGCTTCAAAGTTACCACATTATTCTAACAACAACTAAAAAACTTAACAGACTGAAAAATCAACAACTCTTAGATATGTCAGAGAAGTATGTGTCAGGGCAAACCACTGTCTGGAAAATTAGAGAGGCAGATAGACAGATAAAGAGAATCACAATTTAGCATAACAGAGGCTCACAAGCAGAAACCTGTATGGTAACCAGTACTCAAGTAGGAAAATATAAACTGTAATGGTATTGCTGATGGCTTAATGTAGATAAGCCTGAGAGATCAAAACTGCAGGCAGACACAGTCCTTGGGGGTTCCCACACTCACTTTTTTGTGAGTTTTACTTCCAGGAGCTTTCCCAGGAGCTCTCCCAGTTTCTCACAGTGAAGAACAGAGTAAAATTATTTTATGGTTCTTACCGGGTAAGGGGAAGATGATATTTTGTTATACTTAATAAGGCCTACCCTCAAGAGAAACTATTTTCCCAGAGCCTAACCTAGGGTGTTTTGTTAGACCTTGACCAAATCAGGGGAAGATAAATACACAATTCAGTCAACTCTAGTTATTCCATACGAAGGAAGGCCTTGAAAAAATGAAAACAAAACCAACAAAAACAAAAATGAAAGCGTTTATGAAGTTCACAGTGCAAGGGCACAGACTCACTAAAAGACTGAAATCTAATCATAAGACTACAGAATGCTTCCCTTCCACCCACATCTTACCACTTACATTACTAAAGACCTAGGTACTACAGTTCTTTTCACCACCTGTGTGTAAAAGGAATACACACACATACACACACACACACACGGTATATATGTGAATGTATATACACATGGTAAAAGAAACTATATACATACACACACCATTTATACTATGTATATATGTGTGTACATGTATGTGTACCATGTATATCTGTATGTATACATGTATACCATATATACCATGTATATGTGTGCATACATATATATACACACACAGTAAAAGGAACTGTGTGTGTGTATCTATACACACACACACACACACATCTGCCTGTCAACAAAAAAGGTATATATTTGCCTGTCAACAAAATTGTAAAATATACTAAATGGCAAAATACAATTTGAAGAGATAGAGCAAGCATCAGAACAACACTCAAATATGACAGTGATGTTGGTATTATCAAATCATGAATTTAAACAACTTCAGTTAATATGTTAAGAGCTCTAATGGAAAAAGTAGACAATATGCAAGAATAGATGGACAATGTATGCAGAGAAATGAGAATTCTAAGAAATCATCAAAAAGAAATTCAAGAGATCAAAAACACTGTAACAGAAATGAAGAATGCCTTTGATGGGCTCATTATTAGTAGATTGGATAAGGCTGAGGAGAAAATCCCTGAGCTTGAGAATACTTTGACAGAAACTTACAAAACGAAAAACACGTGAAGAAAAGACCAAAAAATTTATCCAAGAACTGTGGGACTACAGAAGGTATAACATATGAATAATGAAAACATTAAGTGAAGAAGAAAGAGAGAATGAAACAAAAGAAATACCTGAAACAATAATGACTAAGAATTTTTCAAAATTAACATCATACATCCGACAACAGATTCTGGAAGCTCAGAGAACACTGAGCAGGATAATTAAAAACAATACAAAACTATGCCAGGAAGTATCATATTCAAACTGCAGAAAAATAAAGATAAACAAAAAGTTTTGAAAAAAGTCAGAGGAAAATGACATCTAAAGATGAGTAACTGAGTTCTTATAACCATGCAAGCAAGAAGTTAAGATTTAAAGTGTTGAGAGAAAAGAAAATAAAACCAACAAACAATAACTTCTCCATCTTAGAATTTGTATTCTGCAAGATCATTCTTCAAAAGTGAAGGAGAAATGTAAAACTTCCCCAAACCAACAAAAATTGAGAGGATTTGTTGCCAGTACACCTGCCTTGCAAGAGATGTTAGAAGTTCTGCAGAGAGAAGGGAAATATTTTAAGTAAATAATTAACATCTACATAAAGAAAGGGAGATCCTGGTGAATAAATAATTGAAGGTAAAATAAAAATATAATTTATCTTCCCTTTAATTGACCTACCAAATAAAAGTTCATCCAAAATAATTATAGCAACAATGCATCTGATTATATGTGATTATGAACTGGGCACTGTGGATATTAACCACTTCATGGGCATACACTTGCCCTTGTATTACACCAGAAGTGATATAGTGTTGTTATTTTTTCTTTGTAATTAGTGGACATGGATTAGTTGGAAAGTATATGGTAATCTCTAGAGCAACCACACACACACACGAAAAATTAAAGAAGTATAATGGATATGCTAAGAAAGAGAGAAAATAGAACTATGTAAAATGTTCAGTTAAAATATAAAAGTTAGAAAAAGTGTGGAAGACATAAAAAAGAGGGAAAACATAAGCACCAAATAAAAAATGAAAACAAATATGACCTATATTAATCCAACTAAATAAAAATTACTTTAAACATCAGTGGTCTACAGATACCAATTAAATGACAGAAATTAGCAGATTGTATAACAAGCAATATATCTTGTATATAAGAAACTTACTTTGAATATAGTCACAGGTAAATTAAAAGTAAAGGAATGAAGAAAGTAAGGAGATGAAATCTGCTAACACTAATAAAAAGAAAGCGGGAGTATCTATATTAATATCAGACAAAGCCGACTTCAAAGTAATTTATCAGGGAAAAAAGAAGGGCATTACATAATAATTAAGGAGTCAATTCTCCAAAAATACATATTGATTCTTAATGTGTATGTGCCTGAAAACAGAGTGTCAAAATATTTGAGATGAAAACTAATAGACCTTCAAGGAAAAATAAATGAAAATCTATATATAAATCTACTATTATAGTTGTAGACTTCGACACCTCTTTATCAAAAATGAACAGACAGAGGCAGGCAGAAAATTAGTAAAGACATAATTCAACTCAACAGCACCATCAGTCACCTGGATATAATAGAAATCTATTTATTCCTTCATCTAGTATTGCCCATTCAAGGTAAAACCTATCAGCAGACTAGGAATAGAGAGGAACTTGCTCAGCTTGATTTTTTCAAAATCTATAAAAAACACCCTATAGCTATTATCATACTTAATGGTAAGAAACTTGAAGCTTCCCTGCCAAAATCAGAAACAAGGTAAGGATGTCCCCTGTCACCACTATTGCTTTTTAATGGTGTACTGGAAGTTCTAGCTGATAAAATATAACTCAAAAAGGAAATAAAAAGTACACCAGTTTGGAAGGAATAAAATGATGTTTATTCACAGATGACATGATCATCTATACAGAAAATCCAAAAGAATCAATAAAAAATATATTGAACTGATAAGCAATCATAGCAAGCTTGCAGGATACAAGTTTAATACACAAAAGTCAATTCCTTTTCTATATATCAGCAATGAACAAACTGAAATTGAACTTTAAAACTCATTATCATTTATATTAATAGCTTAAAAATTATTTAGTTATAAATATAAAAATATGTGTAGAATATGTATATAAGGAAAACTATGAAACTGATAAAATAAATCAAAGAAGAACTTAACAAATATTCTGTGTTCATGGTTAAGAAGATTCAGTATTATCACAATATCAGTTCTTCCCAAATTAGTCTACAGATCCAGTGAAATCTCAATAAAAATCCCACTATGTTCTTTTGGTGGATATTGACAGACTGATTCTACAGTTTATATGGAGAAGTAAAAGACCTATAATAGCCAATACAATATTGAAGTAGATCAACAAGTGTGGGGGACACTAACCCAATTCAAGACTTATTATAAAGCGATAACAATCAAGACAATGTGGTATTGAGAAAAGATCAGTTAAATCGATGAAACAGAATAGAGAGCCCATGAATAGAACCACATATAGTTGACTGATCTATAACAAATGCACAAAGAGAATACAAATGAGAAAAGATAGTCTTTTCAACAAATTTGATAGAATAATTGGACATGCATATGTAAGTAAATTTATCCAGACACAGACCTTATACTTTCCACAAAAATTAACTCAAAATGGATCATAGACTTACATGCAAAACTCTAAAACTTCTAGGAGACAACATAGGAGAAAATCTAGATGACTTTGAAAGTGACAATGACTTTTCTTTTTATTATTATTGTACTTTAAGTTCTAGGGTACACATGAACAACATGCAGGTTTGTTACATATGTATACATGTGCCATGTTGGTGTGCTGTACCTGTTAATTAGTCATTTACATTAGGTATATCTCCTAATGCTATCCCTCCTCCCTCCCCCCACCCCACAACAGGCCCCAGTGTGTGATGTTCCCCACCCTGTGTCCAAGTGTTCTCATTGTTCAATTCCCACCTATAAGTGAGAACAGGCAGTGTTTGGTTTTCTGTCCTTGTGATAGTTTGCTCAGAATGATGGTTTCCAGCTTCATCCATGTCCCTACAAAGGACATGAACTCATCCTTTTTTATGGTGTATATGTGCCACATTTTCTTAATCCAGTCTATCATTGATGAACATTTGGGTTGATTACAATCTTTGCTATTGTGAATAGTGCCACAATAAACATATGTGTGCATGTGTCTTTATAGCAGCATTATTTATAATCCTTTGGGTATATGTCCAGTAATGGGATGGCTGGGTCAAATGGTATTTCTAGTTCTAGATCCTTGAGGAGTTGCCACACTGTTTTCCACAATGGTTGAAATAGTCTACAGTCCCACCAACAGTATAAAAGCATTCCTATTTCTCCACATCCTCTCCAGCATCTGTTGTTTCCTGACTTTTTAATGATCGTCATTCTAACTGGTGTGAGATGGTATCTCATTGTGGTTTTGATTTGCATTTCTCTGATGGCCAGTGATGATGAACATTTTTTCCTGTGCCTGTTGGCCACATAAATGTCTTCTTTTGAGAAGTGTCTGTTCATATCCTTTGGCCACTTTTTGATGGGGTTGTTTGATTTTTTCTTCTAAATTTGTTGAAGTTCTTTGTAGATTCTGGACATTGGCCCTTTGTCAGATGGGTAGATTGCAAAAATTTTCTCCCATTCTGTAGGTTGCCTGTTCACTCTGAGGGTAGTTTCTCTTGCCGTGCAGAAGTTCTTTAGTTTAATTAGATCCCATTTGTCAATTTTGGCTTTTGTTGCCATTGCTTTTGGTGTTTCATTCATGAAGTCTTTGCCCATGCCTATGTCCTGAATGGTATTGCCTAGGTTTTCTTCTAGGGTTCTTATGGTTTTTTGTCTAACATTTAAGTTTTTAATCCATCTTGAATTAATTTTTATATAAGGTGTAAGGAAGGGATCCAGTTTCAGCTTTCTACGTATGGCTAGCCAGCTTTGTCAGCACCATTTATTAAATAGGGAATCCTTTCCCCATTTCTTGTTTTTGTCAGGTTTGTCAAAGATCAGATGGTTGTAGATGTGTGGTATTATTTCTGAGGGCTCTGTTCTGTTCCATTGGTCTATATATCTGTTTTGGTACCAGTACCATGCTATTTTGGTTACTGTAGCCTTGTAGTATAGTTTGAAGTCAGGTAGCATGGTGCCTCCAGCTTTGTTCTTTTGGCTTAGGCTTGTCTTGGCAATGTGGGCTCTTTTTGGTACCATATAAACTTAAAAATAGTTTTTTCCAATTCTGTGAAGAAAGTCATTGGTAGCTTGATGGGGATGGCATTGGATATATAAATTACCTTGGGCAATATGGCCATTTTCACAATATTGATTCTTCCTATCCATAACATGGAATGTTTTTCCATTTGTTTGTGTCCTCTTTTATTTTGTTGATTAGTGGTTTGTAGTTCTCCTTGAAGAGGTCCTTCACATCCCTTGCAAGTTGAATTCCTAGGTATTTTATTCTCTTTGAAGCAATTGTGAATGAGAGTTCACTCATGATTTGGCTCTCTGTCTGTTATTTGTGTATTGGAATGCTTGTGATTTTTGCACATTGATTTTGTATCCTGAGACTTTGCTGAGGTTGCTTATCAGCTTAAGGAGATTTTGGGCTGAGATGATGGGGTTTTCTAAATATACAATCATGTCATCTGCAAACAGGGACAATTTGACTTCCTCTTTTCCTAATTGAATATATTTCATTTCTTTATCTTGAGTGATTTCCCTGGCAAGAACTTCCAACACTGTGTTGAATAGGAGTAGTGAGAAAGGGCATCCCTGTCTTGTGCCAGTTTTCAAAGGGAATGCTTCCAGTTTTTGCCCATTGAGTATGATATTGGCTGTGGGTTTGTCATAAGTAACTCTTATTAGTTCGAGATACATCCCATCAATACCTAGTTTATTGAGAGCTTTCAGCATGAAGGACTGTTGAATTTTGTCAAAGGCCTTTTCTGCATCTATTGAGATAATCATGTGGTTTTTGTCTTTGGTTCTGTTTATATGATGGATTACGTTTATTGATTTGCGTATGTTGAGCCAGCATTGTATCCTAGGGTTGGAGCCAACTTGATCGTGGTGGATAAGCTTTTTGATGTGCTACTGGATTTGGTTTGCCAGTATTTTATTGAGGATTTTTGCATTGATGTTCATCAGGGATATTGGTCTAAAATTCTCTTTTTTTTTGTTGTGGAGAGTGACAATGACTTTTTAGGTACAACACCAAAGACACAATTCATGCAAAGTAATAGATAAGGCGGAATACATTGAAAAATTCTCCTTGACAAAATATATTGTCAAGAGAATGAGAAGACAAGTTACACAATGAGAAAGACACCTGATAAAGGATTATTATCCAGAATATAGAGAGAACTATTAAAACTCAAAAATAAGCAAATGAATTACCTGATTTAAAAAATAGGCAGAAGACATCTCATTAAAGGAGATACACAGATAATGACTAAGAGTATGAACAGATGTCAGTAGAGACTCACGAATAAAAATAACAATGCAGTATCTTTACAAACTTATTAGAATAGCCAAAATCCAAAACACTGAGAACATCAAATTCCAAAAAGGATGTACAACAACAGGAACTCTCATTCCTTACTTGTGAGAATGCAAAATGATACAGCCATTTTGTTAGAGAGTTTTGTAGTTTATCCCATAACTAAACATATTTCTACCATACTACTCAGAAATCACACTCCTTGGTATCTACACGAAAGAGTGAAAAGTTATGTCCACACTAAGGTGTCCTTCAGTAGGTGAATGGAAAAATACACTGTGATACATGCACACAATGAAATATTCATCACTAAAACAAAATGAGCTGTCAAGTCATGAAAAGATATGGAGGAATCTTAAATGAATATTATGAAGTCAAAGAAGCCAATCTTAAATGGCTATGCCATTAAAGGGGAAAGGACAGGGAGTCCTTTCCCCTTTGCTTATTTTTGTTGATTTTGTTGAAGATCAGACACTTGTAGGTGTGTGGTATTATTTCTGGGCTCTCTATTATGTTCCATTGGTCTACGTGTCTGTTTTTGTACCAATATCATACTGTTTTGGTTACTATAGCCTTGTAGTATAGTTTGAAGTTGAGCAATGTGATGCTTTCAGCTTTTTTTTTTTATTTTTTTTTTTGAGACGGAGTCTTGCTCTGTCGCCCAGGCTGGAGTGCAGTGGCGCGACCTCGGCTCACTGCAAGCTCCGCCTCCCGGGTTTACGCCATTCTCCTGCCTCAGCCTCCCGAGTAGCTGGGACTACAGGCGCCCGCCATCTCGCCCGGCTAGTTTTTTGTATTTTTTTTAGTTGAGACGGGGTTTCACTGTGTAGACCAGGATGGTCTCGATCTCCTGACCTCGTGATCCACCCGTCTCGGCCTCCCAAAGTGCTGGGATTACAGGCTTGAGCCACCGCGCCGGGCCAGCTTTTTTCTTTTTACTTAGGCTTTTCATTAGGCTCTTTTATAGTTTAATATGAATTTTTAGATTTCTTTTTCTTTTTTTTTAGTTCTATGAAGAATGTGTTTGGTAGTTTGATATGTATAGCACTGAATATGTAAATTGCTTTGGGAGTTTTTTAATTTTTGTTTTTTTTTTTTGTAGTTCTATGAAGAATGTCTCTGGTAGTTTGATATGTATAGCATTGAATATATAAATTGTTTTGGACATTTAAACAATATTGACTCTTCCTATCTATCAACATAGAATGTTTTTCCATTTGTTTGTGTTATCTCTGTTTTATTTGAGTTGTATCTTATAATTCTAATTTTACAGATATTTTACTTTGCTGGTTAGCTGTATTCCAAGGTATTTTATTTTATTTTTTTTGTGTGTGTACCAGTTGTGAATGGGATTGTGTTCCTGATTCGGCTCTCAGCTTGGATGTTTCTGTTGTGTATGAATACTACTGATTTTTATATATTGATTTTTGTATCCGGAAACTTTGCTGAAGTTTATCATATCTAGGAGCTTTGGGGCAGAGACTATGGTGTTTTCTAGGCATAGAAACATATTGTATGAATTACAGGGATAGTTTGTCTTTTTCTCTTCCTATTTGGATGCCTTTTATTTCTTAGTCTTTCCTGATTGCTTTGGCTAAGATATCCAGCACTATGTCAAGTAGGAGTGGTAAGAAAGGGCAACCTTGTTTGTTCCAGTTTTCAAAGGGAATGCATCCAGCTTTTGCCATTCAGTATGATGTTAGTGGGTTTATCATAGATGGCTCTTACTATTTTGAGGTATGTCCCTTTAATGACTAGTCTGTTGAGGGTATTTAACATAAAGAGATACTAAATTTTATTGAAAGCCTTTTCTACATCTGTTGAGATGGTTATGTGGTTTTTGCTTTTAGTTCTGTTTCTGTGATGAAGTACATTTATTGATTTGCATATGTTGAACCAACTTTGCATCACTGGGATAAAGCTTAACTGATCTTTGTGGATTAGCTTTTTGAATTGCTGCTAAATTTGGTTTGCTTGAGTTTTATTGAGGATTTTTGCACCTGTGTTAATCAAGAATATTGAATTTCTGTCATTTTGCTATGTCTCTGCCAAGTTTTGGTATCAGAATGATGCTGACCTCATAGAATGAGTTAGGGAGGATTCTCACCTCCTCAATTTTTTGGAATAGTTTCAGTAGGAATGTTACCACCTCTCCTTTATTTATCTGGTAGAATTGGGGTATGCATTATTCTGGCCCTGAACTTTTTCTGCTTGGTAGGCATTTGATTACTGATCCTTTTCTGGACTTATTATCGATCTGTTCAGGGATTCAGTATCTTACTGGTTCAAACTTGGGAGGCTGTATGTTTCCAGGAATTTATCCATTTTTTCTAAATTTGCTAGCTTGTGTGCATAGAGGTTTTTATAATAATCGCTGAGGGTTTTTTGTATTTCTGTGGAGTCAGCAGTAACATCCTCTTTTGCATTTCTGTTTGTATTTATTTGGATCATCTCTCCTTTTCTCGTTTATTAGTCTGGTTAGTGGTCTATCTATCATTTCTTTCTTTTTTTTTTTTTTCTTCAAAGAATCAGCTCCTAGATTCACTGATCTCTTGTATGATTTTTTTGCATCTCAGTTTCCTCTGGTTAGCTCTAACTTTGGTTATTTCTTGTCTTCTGCTAATGTTGGGGTTGGTTTGGTCTTGTTTCTCTAATTGTGATGTTAGGTTGTAAATTTGAGATCTTTCTAACTTTTTAATGTTGGAGCTTAGTGCTATGAATTTCCCTTTTAAAACTGCTTTGGCTTTGTACTAGAGATTCTGGTGTGTTATACCTTTTTTTCTGGTTAGTTTCAAATAATTCTTTGAATTCTGCCTTAATTTCATTATTTACCCAAAAGTCATTCAAAAGTCAGGTTTTTAAGTTTCCATATTACTGTATTGAGTGATTTTCTCAGCACTGATTTCTATCTTATTGCACTATGGTATGAAATCCTGGTTGGTATGATTTTGTTTCTTATGAATTTGCTGAGGATTGTTTTATGCCCAATTCTGTGGACAATTTTAGAGTATGTGCCATGTGGCAATGAGAAGAGTGTATATCCTGTTTTCGGATGAAGAGTCCTGTTGATGTCTATTAGAATCATTTTGTCTAGTGTGGAGTTGAGGTCACAAATACCTTTGTTAGTTTTCTGGCTTGATGATCTGTCTAATACTGTCAATAATGTGTTAAAGTATCCCACAGTTATTGTGTGGTTATCTAAGTCTCTTAATATGTCTTCATAACTTGTGTTATGAATCTGGGCCCTCCTGTGTTAGGTGTGAATATGTGCAGGATAGTTAGGTCCTCTTGTTGAATCAAGGCTTTTACCATTAGGTAATGCATTTTTTTTTTTGTCTTTTTTGATTTTTGTTGATTTAAAGTGTCTTTAAACCAATTAGAATAGCAGCCCCTGCCTCTTTATGTTTTGAATTCACTTGCTAGATTTTTTTTTCTATCCCTTTACTTTGAGCCTATAGGTGTCATTGCATGTGAGATGGTGCTGCTGCAGGCAGCATGCTGTTCAGTTTTCCATTTTTATCCAACTTGCCACTCTTTGCCTTTCAGTTGTGGCATTTAGCTCATTTACATTCAAGGTTACCGTTGATATGTGTGAATTTGATTCTGTCATCATGTTGTTAGCTGGTTATTATGCAGACTTCTTTGTGTGACTGTTTTATAGTGTCACTGGTCTATGTACTTGGTGTGTTTTTGTTGTGGGCAGTAATGTTCTTTCTTTCCCATATTTAGCACTCCCTTCAGGACCTCTTGTAAGGCAGATCTGCTGGCAATGAATTCCCTTAGTATTTACTTATCTGAAAAGGATCTTATTTCTCCTTTACTTGGCTGCATATGAAATTCTTAGTTGAAAATGTTTTTCTTTAAGAATGATGAATATTGGCCCCCAGTTTTATCTGGCTCATAGAGTTTCTTTTGACAGGTCTGCTGTTTGTCTGATGGGATTTCCTTTGTAGGTGACCTGCCCCTTCTTTCTAGTGGTCTTTAACATTTTTTCTTTCATTTTGACCTCTGAAAATCTAATGACTATGTGACTTGAGGATTGTCTTCTTATTTAGTATTTTGCAGAGATTCTCTGTATTTTCCCACCATTTGAATGTTGGCCTCTCTAGTGAGGTTGGGAAAATTTTCATAGACAATATCCTGAAATACGTGTTTTAAGTTGCTTAGCTCTGTTCCTCTCTCTCAGGGATGCCAATGAGTCATAAATTTGATGTTTTTACATAATCCCATTTTTTCTCAGATGTTTTATTCAGTCTTTATTGTTTTTTCTTCATTTTTGTCTTCCTAAGTTATTTTAGAGGATCAGTTTTCAAACTCTGAAATTCTTTTCTCAACTCAATTAACACTGCTCTTAATACTTGCAATTGCTTTATAAAATTTTTCTAGTGTATTTTTCAGCTCTTTCAGAACTGTTTGGTGCTTTCTTGTAATGGCCATTTGATTTTTCAATTCCTCTATTATTTTACTGTAATTCTTAGATTTCTTGGTTTGGGTTTCAACTATCTCCTGTATGTTGATGATTTTCATTCCTATTCTTATTCTGAATTCTGTTTCTGACATTTTAGCGATTTCAGCTAGGTTAAGAACCATTGCTGGTGAACGAGTGCAATCATTTGGAGGTAAGAAAATATTCTATTTTTTTGAGTTGCCAGAGTTTTTGTGCTTTTTTTTTTTTCTCATTTGCATGGGCTGATGTTTGTTCAGTGTTGAAGTTACTGTCCTTGGGGAGATTTTTTAAATTTTTTATTTATTTTATTATTTTATTTTATTTTATTTTTTATTTTTTCTTCTTGAATTCCCTTGGGGAGTTAATTATGGTATATGGTGGGTTTGGTTTACTCACTTCAATTCTAGTTCACTCCTGGTCTTGGAGGAACCTCCTCCAACAACTCTTCATGCCCACATTTCTTACGTAGGGTGTTCTGCTTCATGAGTTCTTGCAGGCAGGGGCCTGAGTTAACAAACAAGCCATATCCTTGGGACGTTAGCCCCAAAATGCTGTACGTATGCTTTCTGGGGAAATACAAGGTTGTGCCTGCCCTCAGAGTTGAGGCAGAAGTAGGACCACTGGGCTAGAAGCTCTAGCAGGCATGACTTTCCTGGCTACCAGAAATAGGGATGGGTGGGGATGCCTGCCCTGCTGTCTAGGCCTTTCCTGAGACAACAGGAAACTGTGCCTTCTAGCTGAGTTTACACAGAATCAGGTTGCTAGGCTGGAAGCTCTAGCAAGTGTTGCCTGCTTGGCTATTAATAGTGGGGGAGGGTGGGGTCATGAGCCCTGCAGTCTGGATGTTTCCTGGGACAACAGGAAGCTGCATTCATCAGCTGAGTTCCTGCAGAATCAGGATCACCATGCTAGAGGCTGTAGCAGGCCTTACCTACCTGGTTACCAGTGGTAGGGCCAGGTGGTGTCATGTGCTCTGACATCTGGATGTATCCTAGGAAACAATATGAAGCTGTGCTTACCAGATGAGTTCACATAGAAGTGGGACTGCTGGGCTAGAAGCTCTAGCAAGCATTACCTGCCTGGTTACCAGTAGTGAGGGCCGGTGAGATCACCAACTCTGTTGTCTGGGTGTTTCCTGGGACAACAGAAAGATGTGCCCTCCAAATGATTTCACACAGAAGTGCGACTGCTGGGTTGGGTGTGGTGGCTCATGCCCGTAATCCTAGCACTTTGGGAGGCCGAGGCGGGTGGATCACAAGTTCAAGAGATCAAGACCATCCTGGCCAACGTGGTGAAACCCCGTCTCTACTAAAAATACGAAAATTAGTTGGGCATGGTGGTGCGCGCCTGTAGTCTCAGCTACTCGGGAGTTTGAAGCAGGAGAATTGCTTGTACACGGGAGGTGGAGACTGCAGTGAGCTGAGATCCTGCCACTGCACTCCAGCAGCCTGGTGACAGGGAGAGACTCCATCTAAAAAAAAAAAAAAATGGGATGGCTGGGATAGAACTCTGGCAGGGGTTGTCCATGTGGTTACGAGTGGTGGGGGTGTGGCAGCAGTGAGCAGGCAAGTTTGGGCCTAAACAGGACCATTGGGCTGGAAGCTGCCACCGAGCCCTATCTGGAAAGAGGGGGTGCAACAATCTCACTGCTCCAAGTCATGACAACTAGTGCCTCTATTGAGATTGTGGCACCAGTATAGGTCTGCTGCAGGGCTCAAGGCTTGTAAAGTTCTCCTTGGACTTGTGCATTGCCCCTGCAAAACATCCAGGTGGCTCTCTGCCTCAGTTTAGAAGTGCAGTGGGGGTATGGAGGTGCCAGGGAGATTCTCTTATTCCCAGTCTTACACAGGTCCCTGTGGAGAGCATGAATCAACCTGCGCATCCTCACTCACTTACCCTTTCCCATGTTGGGGAGGTTATCCTGGCTTCGTGTTGAGCCCAGACATGCTAGCACCCAGCTTTGCTCCTCTCTGTTCTGTGTGCCCCTATTGCCTTGATGGATTGTGACATGGTTTTTCAGATGATCGGCCTGTTGCGCTAGTGTTCACTAGCCTTTTTGTTTCCTCTCCATGAGAGAGGCACACATGAGCTGCTTCTAGTCTGCCACTTTGGCCTCACCCTAAATCTGATTATTTTTAAGTGTTCCTACTTTGCTTATTATTATTGTTATTATTTGAAGAGGCAAGGTCTCACTGTGTTGCTGAGGCGGGTCTCGAACTCCTGTGCTCAAGCAATCCTCTCAAAGGGCTGGGATTATGGGGACGAGCCACCACACCTGGCACTACATCTACTTATAACACAACAACCAATTATCCAACATCTTTATCTTTTGAGCAGATAGACATAATTTATTTCTATAAATGATATAAATCTTAATATAGCTTATAATCATTTATCTATTAATATAACTTGAGTTTTCTATTAATTATATCATTAATAAAAAGTTAATACATTCACAGTTTCTTATATGCTAACATTTAACAAGTAACATATTTAAGAGAATAATTAATTTTAGTGTTAAAAAATAGTTTATTCAAGATGTTATTTTCTTTCTGATTTACCTCTTCAAACTGTGACCATGAGATTAGCTGAAGATTCTAAGTCACCATTCATTATGTATGCTTTCTTTCCAAAATAGTGGTAGAAATTTATCCTTAGCTTAAACATCTTTGTAAAAGCTTTATATTCTTTTTAGGAATATGAATTTACTTGAAAAGAGTCTGCAGTTAAGACAAGACTGTTTTACATATGCAGTTTTCCATTTGATTCTTTTTCTTCTATTTGTTTTATGCTATTGCAGGTATTTTCAATTGCCTATTAGTCTGCAGCCTAGGATTAGCCTCATCTTTTTCAAAATTGTTTAAGGAAATCCGTTTTATTAATTGCTTCTTTTAAAACCGTCAGATCAGACCAGGCACAGTGGCTCATGACTATAATCCCAGCACTTTCGGAAGCCAAGGCAGGTGAATCAGGAATTCAAGAGAATGAAGCCAGGAATTCAAGAGAAGCCTAGGCAACATGGCAAAACCCTGTCTCTACTAAAAATACAAAAATTAGCCAGACATGGTGGTACCTGCCTGTAATCCCAGCTACTCGGGAGTCTGAGGCAGGAGAATCGCTTGAACCCAGGAGGCAGAGGTTTCAGTGAGCCAAGATTGTGCCACTACAATCCAGCCTGGGCGACAGAGCAAGAATCTATCTCAATTAATTAATTAATTAATTTTAAAAAACAAATTAAATTAAATTTTAAAAAAAGGTCAGATCATTTGGGTGACATCATCAAAAAACAAACCAAAACAATAACAGCTTAAATCTACAGAGACTGACATAGCACACATGTAATTCACATTTTAATTATTTATTCTTGTTTCTGTAGACATTTCACAACTCTTCAAACAAATTTGATTTCATGATTTTTAGATTTCATACCTTTTAGATCTGTTAAGATACTCAAAGCTATTTTTTACGAGTACTTATATTTTGTCCTTAAAAGGACATGGGTATGCATGGAATTATAAAAACTGTCACTGTCATGTTTACTATGTTCTAAAGATCTGATCTTACCTCTTGTTCCCTCAACTCTGTTCTGAATGAAAGTATAGGCAGTTCCGTATGTATGTGATGTCGCCAAGCATCAAACACATGGCCATAAAATAATAAATAGGATAGCATTCTTACAATGAAACCATATTTAAAGGACAGACATAGGAAACATGAAAAATATACCCTACTATTTCAAAATCAGCTAAAGATTTAGAGAAAATCAGATAAATTATAAAAACAACATCAATCAAATTTAGAAAAATCTGGAAATAAAATTACAAGGTGATATAAAAAATTTCTGATCATCTTAGAAATAAATGAACTCTAAAAGAAAAATATATATGGAAATGAAGTTTAAACAAAAAGGAAAACAATAATGAATCTTTATGTAGATAATGCCAAAAGGGAAAAACTGCAGACACATATAAACATATATACACACATGCATGTACACAAATACAAACATAAATACATATACAGTCATGTGCCACATAATTATGTTTTGATCGATGTTATGTCACATATACAATGGTGGTCCCATAAGATTCTAATAAAGCTGAAAAATTACTATCACCTAGTGTCATTGTAGCAGTCAAAACATGGTTATAGTGGTCATAGTACAAGGCGTACTCATCTGTTTTTCGTGATGCTGATGTAAACACACCTACTCTCCTGCCAGTGGTGTAAAAGTATAGCACATACAATTATGTACAGTATCTAATACTTGATAATAAATAATTATGTTACTGGTTTGTGTACTTACTCTACTATTTATTATTCATTTAGCATATACTCCTTCTAATTTTTTTTTTTAAGGTAACTGTAAAAACAGCCTAGCACAAGTTCCTTCTGGAGTTATTCCAGAAGTAGACATTGTGATAGGAGATAATAGCTCCATACATTTTATGAGATATGAGATATTAGATAAGATATGGAAGTAGAACATGGTGATGATAATGATACTGACCACATGTAGACCTAGGAAAACGTGTGTTTATGTCATAGATTTTAACAAAACAAAATAGTAAAAGAAAAATAAAATGTTTTTAAAAAGAAAGAAGCTTATAGAATAAGGATATAAAGAAAGAAAATATTTTTGTACAGCCGTACTAATAATTCTGTACAATGTGTTTGTGTTTTAAGTTATTACAAAAGAGTGCAAAAGTTAACAAATTTAAAAGTTTAAAAGTAAAAAAGTTATAGTACCATCAGGTTAAATTTTATGAAAGCATTTTATTTTTAATTACTATGGATATGCAATCATTAAAAATATTTATGGGGTACACGTGATATTTTGATAAAAGCATAAAATGTATAATGTTCAAATCAGGGTAATTGGGTTATGCATCAGTCACCTCAAGTACTTATCATTTCTTTGTGTTATGAACATTCCAATTTCACTCTTTTAGTTATTTTGAAATGTATAGTAAATTGTTAGCTATAGTTGTCTTATTTTGCTACAAAACACTAGATCGTATTTCTTCTATCTAACTGTATATTTGTACCCATCTACCATTCACTCTTCACCCTCCCTGCCAACTACCATTCCCAGCCTCTAATAACCATCATCTACTCTCTATCTCCATGAGTTCAATATTTTTTATGTCTCACGTATGAGTGAGAACATGTGATATATGTCTCTTTGTGCCTGTCTTATTTAACTGAATGTCCTCCAGTTCTATTCATGTTATTGAAAATGACAGGGTTCCATTTCTGTTTTTATATTGTGTATATGTGCCACTTTTTAAACCCAATTATTCACTGATGGATACTTAGGTTGATTCTGTATTTTGGCTATTGTGAATAGTACTGTTACAAACATAGCAGTGCAGATATTTTTTTTGATACACGGATTTCCTTTCTTTTGGATATCTGCCCACTAGTGGGTTTGCTGGATCACATAGTAGTTCTGTTTTCAGTTTCTTTTGCTTTTTTTTTTTTTTTTGAGGAATCTCCACAGTGTTCTCCACAGTAGCTCTTCTAATTTATTTTTTTATTTTATTATTATTATTATTATTATTATTATTATTTTTGAGACGGAGTCTCGCTCTGTCGCCCAGGCTGGAGTACAGTGGCCGGATCTCAGCTCACTGCAAGCTCCGCCTTCTGGGTTTACGCCATTCTCCTGCCTCAGCCTCCCGAGTAACTGGGGCTACAGGCGCCCGCCACCTCGCCCAGCTAGTTTTTTGTATTTTTTTAAGTAGAGACAGGATTTCACCATGTTAGCCAGGATGGGCTCTTCTAATTTAAATTTTCATCACCAGTGTACAAGGGTTTCTCTTTCTCCACATCCTCATCAGCATTTGTTATTGCCTATCTTTTCGATAAAAGCTATTTTAACTGGGATGGGATGACATCTCCCTGTAGTTTTTATATGTATCTGTCCAGTGATTAATGATGTTTAACATTTTTTCATCAATCTGTTGGCCATTTGTCTTAAGAAATGTCTAGCCATACATTTTATCTATTTTTGTATTATAATTTGAAGTCAGGTAATGTGATGCCTGAAGCTTTGTTCTTTTTACTCAGAATAGCTTTAGCTAAAGTTATTCTGAGTCTTCTGTAATTCCATATATATTTTAGTATTTTTTATATTTGTGTGAATATTATTGGTATTTTGATGGAGATTGCACTGGATCTGCAGATTTCATTGGATAGTACTGACTTTTAAACAATATAGTTTTTTTTTTTTTTTTTTTTTTTTTTTTTTTTTTTTTTTTTTTTTTACTGTGCAGAAGGTTTTTAGTTTAATTAGGTCCCATTTGCCAGTTTTTTGTTGTTCTTGCAATTGTTTTTGGCATCTTCATCATGAAATCTTTGCCAGGACCTATGTCCAGAATGGTATTTTCTAGATTATCTCCCAGAGTTTATATAGTTTTAGGTTTTACACTTAAAACTTTTATCTATTTTGAGTTGATTTTTGCGTATGGTGTAAGGGAGCAGTCAAGGTTCAATCTTCTACATATGGCTAGCCAGTTATCCCAGCATCATTTATTGGATAGTCCTTTCCCCATTGCTTGTTGGTCAACAACCCATTGCTTGTTTGTCAAAGATCACATGTTTGTAGGGGTTTGGCTTTATTTCAGGGCTCTCTATGCTGTTTTAGTAGTCTATATGTCTGTTTTTGTACCAGTACCATGCTATTTTGGTTACCGTAGGTTTGTAGTATAGTTTGAAGTGGGGTGACATGCTGCCTCCAACTTTGTACTTTTTGCTAAGAATTGCTTTGGCTATGTGAGTTCTTTTTTGGTTCTATGTCAATTTTAGAATACTTTTTTCTAATTCTGTGAATAATTGGTAGTTTTATAGGAATAGCATTAATATGTAAATTACTTTTGGGTATGGATGTTATAACAATATTGATTTTTCCTGTCATTTCCATAAGCATGGAATGTTTTTTTTTTTCCATCTGTTCATGTCATCTTTGATTTTATTGAGCGCTGTTTTGTAATTCCCATCGTGGAGATATTTCATGCCCGTTAGGTGTATTCCTAGGTATTTTATTCTTTTTGTGGCTATTGTGAATGGGATTGTCTTTTTGATTTGTCTGTCAGGTTGGATGTTGTTGGTATATAGAAATGTTACTGATTTTTGTACATTGACTTTGTATCTTGAAACTTTGCTGAAGTTGTTTGTTAGATCTAGGAGCATTTCAACAGAGACTATGGGTTTTTCTAGGTAGAGCATCACATAATCTGCAAACAGAGACAGTTTTACTTCCTCTCTTCCTATTTTGTCCTCTTCAGTTTCTTTCATCAATGACTCATAGTTTTAAATGTAGAGAGCTTTCACTTCTTTGGTCAAGTATATTCCCAGGTATTTTATTTTATCTATTGCTATTATAAATGAATTTTTTTTCTTTTTCAGATTGTTTGCTGTTGACATATTGCAATGCTACTGGTTTTCGTTGGCTGATTTTGTATACTGCAATTTTACTGAATTTGTTGATTAGTTCTAAGTCTTTTTTTGATGGAGTCTTGAAGTTTCTCTAAATATAAGATCCTATCAGCAGCAAACTAGCATAATTTGACTTCTTTCTAATTTGGATGACTTTTATTTCTTTCTCTTGTCTGATTGCTCTAGATAGGAATTATAGGACTCTTTTGAATAACAGTAATGAAAGTGGGTATCTTTGTTGGGTTCCAGAACTTAGAAGAAAGGCTTTCAGTTTTTCAGTGTGATAACATTAGTGAGTTTGTCTTATATGAATTTTTAGAATTTTGAGATTTGTTCCTTCTATACCCAGTGTGTTGAGAGTTTTTGTCATAAAGACATGTGGAATTTATCAAAAGTTTTATCAGCATCAGTAGAAATGACTATATATATTTTACTCTTTATTCTTTTGATGTGATCTCTCATAGTTATTGATTTGCATATGTTGACCCATCCTTGCATTTATGGGAAGAATCCCACCTTATTATGGTTAATGGTCTTTTGAATAGTAGTTGAATTCAGTTTGCTAGTATTTTGTTGAAGGTTTCTGCATCTATGTTGGTTGGTGATATTGGTCACCAAACCAACAACAGTTTGTTATTGCTGTTGTATCTTTGTTGGATTTTGACATCAGGGCAATACTGGTCTTGTATGATGAAATAAGTTTGAGTTTATGAAATGAGTTTGAGAGTATTCCCTCATTCTCAACTTTTTGGAATAGTTTGGAGTAGGATTGATTTTATTTCATCTTTTAGTGTTTGCTAAAATTCAGCTGAGAAACCATCAGATCCTGGGATTTTCTTTGATAGAATAATTTTTATTATTGGTTCTATCTTGCTTGTTATTAGTTTATTCAGGTTTCTGATTTTTTTATGGTTCAATCTTGGTAGGTTTTATGTGTCTAGGAATTTACACATTTCTTCTAAGTTTTTCAATTTATTGGCACATAGTTGCTCATAATATCCTTTAATGATCCTTTTAAATTTCCGTGGTATCATTTGTAATGTCTTATTTTTCTCTTTGATTTGATTTATTTGGGTGTTGTCTGTTTTTTTCTTAGTTACTCTGACTAAAATATTTGTTAATTTTTTTTATCTTTTCAAGAAACCAACTTTTTCTTTCATTTGCAATTCTTTTGTATTTTTTGTCTCAATTTCATTTATTTCTGCTCTCATCTTTACTATTTCTCTTATACTAATTTGAAGTTTGGTTTGCTCTTGCTGTTCTAGTTCTTTAAGGTGCATCATTAGTTATTTAAAGTTTTTCTACTATTTTGATGTAGGCGTTTATTGCTATAAACATTCCTCTTATTACTGCTTTTTATGTATCCCATAGATTTGAGCATACTGTGTTTTTATTTTTATTGGTTTCAATATTTTAAAAAGTTTTCTTCTTGATTTCTTTATTGTCCCAATGTTCAGTCAAGAGACTGTTGTTTAATTTACATGTGTCTACATAATTTTCAAATTTCCTCTTGTTATTGATTTCTAGTTTTATTCCACTTTTGTCAGAATAAAGGTACTTTTTTGTCAGAAAAGGTACTTTTTTGAAATTTATGGGACTTGTTTTGTGGCCTCACACATATATTACCTTTGAAAATGTTACATGTGCTGAGGAGAAGAACGTGAAGTTGACTGCTGTTGGATGAAATGTTCTGTGTCTATTAAATCAATTTGTTCTATAGTACAGAATAAGTCTCATGTTTTATTGTTTATTTTCTGCCTAGATGATATATCCAATGCTGAAAGTAGAGTGTTGAAGTTCTCAACTATTACTGTATTAGGGCCTATCTCTCTCTTTAGCTCAAATAATATTTGTTTTATATATCTGGGTGCTCCAGCATTGAGTGCATATATATTTACAATTTTTATATACTCTTGATGAGTTGGCCCCTTTATGATTACATAATTATTTTTCTTTGTCTCTTTTCACAGATTTTTGTCTTAAAGTCTATTTCTTGTGATATAAGTGCAGCTATTCCTGCTCTTTTTTTATTTTCCTTTGCATGAGATATAGTTTTCCATTTGTTTATTGTAACTCTATATGTGTCCTTATAAGTGAATTTAGTTTCATATACACAGTATATACTTGAGTCCTGTTTTCCTTTTAACCATTCAGCCACTCTATGTATTTTTATTGGATAATTTGGTCACTTACATTCCATATTTATTATTATTATTATTACTTTGGTTTTTTATTTTATTTTTATTTATTTATTTATTTATTTATTTGAGACGGAGTCTTGCTCTGTCGCCCAGGCTGGAGTGCAGTGGCCGGATCTCAGCTCACTGCAAGCTCCGCCTCCCGAATTCACGCCATTCTCCTGCCTCAGCCTCCCGAGTAGCTGGGACTACAGGAGCTACAGGCGCCCGCCACTTTATTTTTCAGACTAGTATTAGGATCACAGCAAAACTGAGATGAAGGTACAGAGATTTCCCAAATACTCCCTGCTACCACATGTGCACACAGACTCCCCCACTATCAATATCCCACCTAGAGTGGCACATTTGTTGCAATGAATTAACCTGTCATAATACATCATTAACACACACAGTCCATAGTTAGCATTAGGGTTCACTCTTGGTGGTGTACATTCTGTGGCTTGGGAGAAATGTATAATGCCATGTATATAGCACTACAGTGTCACACAGAGTAGTTTCAGTATGCTAAACATCCTCTGTGTTCTCCCATTCAATTGGATTACTTTTTAGGATAGGAATGGTCAAAAGGGATGTCTCTGAAAAGGAAACACTTAAGCCAAGAACAGAAAGTCAAATAGAGTTTAGCCAGGTGAAAGAAGTTAGACAGGAGAGAGGATTGAAGGATGCTCCAAGCAAATAGAAGAGTGGTATGGATTAGGTAAGAATCCGACATCTTTAAGGAAAAGAAGAAATTCCAGCATGACATGTCAGTGAACGAGGGGCAGAGGGTGGGCATGAGGCATAAAGAACACTAAAAGGTTTTAAGTTGGGCACTTCTGGATCTAAGTGGCATTTTCTCAGAGTTCTCTGGAATGAATGGGAAGGGACAAAAATGAGAGCAGATATACTGGCTTAATTTGTGGTCTGTTTCTTTGTTTTTCTTTTCACATTCTGCTGGTTAATCCTCCAGAAAATCAGCTCTTTTACATCTGCCACCTCCTATGAGCACAAGGCACAGAACGTAGACCCTGTAACCCTCAGAGGGCCTGAAGGAAAGTGATGCTGGTATGACCTGCCCAAGAGGGTGGTGCCCAAGACAGGGCATTCTAGACCCTCATAGGCAACAGAGCCAGGTCAGTAAGACCAAGTTTCTTCTGGGACCTCTGAAGGCTTAGGAGCATTTTATCTTTTGAGAACTGGTCAAGATGGAGGAACCTAAGCTTTCAGGAAGCAGATTAGCTGCTTTCTTTTATTTTTATTTCTATGTTATTGATTTATTTTCTTTCTTTTTTTTTTTTTTTTTTTGAGACAGAGTCTCGCTCTGTCGCCCAGGCTGGAGTGCAGTGGCGCGATCTAGGCTCACTGCAAGCTCCGCCTCCCGGGTTTACGCCATTCTCCTGCCTCAGCCTCCCGAGTAGCTGGGACTACAGGCGCCCGCCATCTCGCCCGGCTAATTTTTTTGTATTTTTTAGTAGAGACGGGGTTTCACCGTGTTAGCCAGGATGGTCTCGATCTCCTGACCTCGTGATCCACCCGTCTCGGCCTCCCAAAGTGCTGGGATTACAGGCTATTGATTTATTTTCTATATTTACATCTATTTATCTATCATCTATCTACATATATATTCATTCATTTATGTCAACAGCTTTGGGGGTACAAGTGGGTTTTCATTACATAGATGAATTATATACTTGTGAAGTCTGAAGTTTTAGCGCACCCATCACCTGAGTAGTGTACATTGTATCCAATATGCAGGTTTTTATCCCTCACCTCACTTCAACCCTCCTGGCTTCTGCCTCTATGGTGTCTGTTATAACACTCTATATGTCTTTGCATACCCATAGCTTAACTCCCACTTATAAGTTAGAACATATGGTATTTGGTTTTCCATTTCTGAATTATTTCACTTAAAATAATGACCTTCACCTCCATCCAAGTTGCTACAAAATACATTATTTTACTCTTTTTGGAGGCTGAATAGTAGTCCATGGTGTATACCACATTTTTTTAATCCATTTATCAGTTGATAGGCACTTTGGTTGGTCCCTAGTGCAATTGTGAATTGCGCTATGATAAGTATACATGTGCAGGTATTTTTTGATACAATGACTTCTTTTCTTTTAGGGAGATACCCAGTAGAGAGATTGCTGGATTGAATAACAGATCTACTTAGAGTTATTTGGGAAATCTCCAAACTGCTTTCCGTAGGAATTGTACTAATTTACATTCTTACCAGCATTGTGTAAGAGTTTTCTTTTCACCACATCCATGCCAACATATATTGTTTTTGGACTTCTCAATAATTATCATTCTGGCTGGGATAAGGAGGTATCTCAATGTGGTTTGAATTTGCATTTCCATAATGATTAGTAATGTTGAGCATTTTTTCATGTTTGTTGATCATTTGTGTATCTTCTTTTGAAAAATGTCTACCCATGTCATCTGCCCACCTTTTGAGGGGTTTACTATTTTTATTATTGTTGCTTGCTGATTTAAGCTCCTTGTAAATCCTGTATACTAGACCATTGTTGGATGCATAGTTTGCAAATACTTTCTCCCATTCTGTGGGTTTTCTCTTTACTATGATGATTACTTTTCTGCTGTGCAGAAGCTTTTTAATTTAATGAGATCCCATTGATTCATTTTTGGTTTTGTTGCATTTGCTTTTGGGGTATTAGTCATAATTTCTTTGTCTAGGTCCACGTCCAAAAGAGTTTATCCTAGGTTTTCTTTTAGAATTTTTATGGTTTTAGATTTTATATTTATTTAAAGCTTTAATCCATCTTAAGTTGATTTTTGTATATGATGAGAGAAGGGGATCCAGTTTCATTCTTCTACATGTGGCTGCTACCCAGTTTTCCTGGCACCATTTATTGAACAGGGAGTCCTTTCCCCAGTTTATGTTCTTGTGTAAATTGTCAAAGATCAGTTGGTTATAAGTATTTGGCTTTATTTCTGAGTTATTTATTCTGTTCCATTGGTCTATGTATCTGCTTTTTTTTATTTTAACCAATACCATGCTATTTTAGTAACTATGCCCATGTAGTATAATTCGAAATCAGGTAATATGGTGCCTCCAGATTTGTTACTTTTTCTTAAGATTGCTTTGATTACTGGGGCTCTTTCCTGATCCATATGAATTTTAGCATTTATTTCTAATTCTGTGAAAAATGGTGTTGATGTTTTGATAGAAATTACATTGAATCTGTAAATTCCTTTGGGCAGTATGGTCATTTTTACAATACTTATCCTTGCAATCCATGAGCATAGCATGTATTTGTATTTGTTTGTATATAATATGATTTATGTTACAACCCTTTTGTATTTCTCCTTGTAAAGATCTTTCACATTTTTTAAGAATATTTCTAGGTATCTCAATTTTTTTGCAGCTATTGTAAAAGGGATTGCATTCTTGTTTGATTCTCAGCTTGATCGTTGTTTGTGTATAGCAGTGCTACCATTTGTATACATGGATTTTATAGCTTGAGTCTTTGCTGAATTCATTTATAAAACCTAGGAGTCTTTTGGAGTTGTCTTTAGGGTTTACTATGTACCCAGTTACATCATTTGCAAGCAGATATCCCTTATTTATTTCTCTTGCCTGATTGCTCTAGCCAGGACTTCTGTTTTTAACAGAAGTGGTAAAAGTGGGCATCTGTGTCTTGTTCCAGTTCTTAGTGGGGATGCTCTTAACTTTTCCATGTCAACTATGATGTTGGCTTTTGGTGTGTCATACATGACATATCATGTTTATGCATGTTTGTTCTATACCTAAGTTGTTAAGGGTTTTTATAATAAAGAGATACTGTAATTTATTGAATGTGTTTTCTGTATCTATTGAGATGATCATATGGTTTTGGTTTTAAATTCTATTTATGTGATGAATCTAATTTATTGACTTGCATATCTTGAACCATCCCTTCTTCTCTGGGCTGAAACCCACTTGATTATAGTAAATTATCTTTTTGATGTGCTGTTGGATTCAGTTTGCTAGTATATTGTTGAGGATTTTTGCATCTGTGTTCATCATGGATATTGGTCTGTAATTTTCTTTTTCTATGTTCTTTCCTGGCTTAGATGTCAGGGTGATGCTAGCTTCATAGAATTAATAAGAGATGATTTCTTCCTTTTCAGTCTTTTGGAATATTTTCAGTAGGATTGGTACCAATTATTTGAATGTCTGGTAGAATCGGCTGCAAATTCATCTAGCTTTGGGCTTTTTTGTTGACATTTTTTCATTACTGATTCAATCTCACTGCTTATTATTGTTGTATTCAGGATTTCTATTTCTTTCTGATTAAAGCAAGGCAGGTTATATTTCTCCAGGGATTTATTCATTTAATACAGATGGTCTAGTTTGTATGTATAGAGGGGTATTCGTAGCAGTCTCAAATGATCTTTTGTATTTCTTTGGTGTCATTGGAATGCCTCCATTTGCATTTCTAATTGATCTTATTTGAATCTTCTCTCTTCCTGGTTCTTCTATCTAATGGTCTATCAATTTTATTTATTATTTATAAAAACCAACTTTTCATTTCGTTGATCTTTTGTAATTTTTTTGTTTCAATTTCATGTAGTTCTGCTCTGATCTTTGTTTCTTTCCTTCTGCTGGCTTTGAGTTTGGTTTGTTATTGTTTCTCTAGTTCATTTAAAGGAGATACTGGGTTGCCAATTTGTGACCTTTCAGACTTTTTGATGTAGGCATTTAGCACCATAAACTTTCCTCTTAGCATTGCTTTTGCTGTATTCCAGAGGTCTTTATACCTTGTCTCATGTTAATATCCATTTTGAATCATTTAAAAATTTTTATCATGATTTTATTGTTTTTTTTTTTTTTTTTTTTTTATTATACTTTAAGTTCTAGGGTACATGTGCATGATGTTTATATCATGTATAACTCCCCAATGCAATCCCTCCCTCCTCCCCCCTCCCCATGATAGGCCCCAGTGTGTGATGTTCCCCTTCCCGAGTCCAAGTGATCTCATTGTTCAGTTCCCACCTATGAGTGAGAACATGCGGGTTTGGTTTTTCTTCTTGTGATAGTTTGCTAAGAATGATGGATTCCAGCTGCATCCATGTCCCTACAAAGGACGCAAACTCATCCTTTTTGATGGCTGCATAGTATTCCATGGTGTATATGTGCCACATTTTCTTAATCCAGTCTGTCACAGATGGACATTTGGGTTGATTCCAAGTCTTTGCTATTGTGAATAGTGCCGCAATAACATACGTGTGCATGTGTCTTTGTAGTACAGTAATTTATAATCCTTTGGGTATATACCCAGTAGTGGGATGGCTGGGTCATATGGTACATCTAGTTCTAGATCCTTGAGGAATCGCCATACTGTTTTCCATAATGGTTGAACTAGTTTACAATCCCACCAACAGTGTAAAAGTGTTCCTATTTCTCCACATCCTCTCCAACACCTGTTGTTTCCTGACTTCTTAATGATTGCCATTCTAACTGGTGTGAGATGGTATCTCATTGTGGTTTTGATTTGCATTTCTCTGATGGCGAGTGATGATGAGCATTTTTTCATGTGTCTGTTGGCTGTATGGATGTCTTCTTTTGAGAAATGTCTGTTCATATCCTTTGCCCACTTTTTGATGGGGTTGTTTGTTTTTTTCTTGTATATTTGTTTGAGTTCTTTGTAGATTCTGGATATTAGCCCTTTGTCAGATGAGTAGGTTGCAAAAAGTTTCTCCCATTCTGTAGGTTGCCTGTTCACTCTGATGGTAGTTTCTTTTGCTGTGCAAAAGCTCTTTAGTTTAATTAGATCCCATGTGTCAATTTTTGCTTTTGCTGCTGTTGCTTTTGGTGTTTTAGACATGAAGTCCTTGCCCATGCCTATGTCCTGAATGGTACTACCTAGATTTTCTTCTAGGGTTTTTATGGTATTAGGTCTAACATTTAAGTCTCTGATCCATCTTGAATTAATTTTCGTATAAGGGGTAAGGAAAGGATCCAGTTTCAGCTTTCTACTTATGGCTAGCCAATTTTCCCAGCACCATTTATTAAATAGGGAATCCTTTCCCCATTTCTTGTTTTTGTCAGGCTTGTCAAAGATCAGATGGCTGTAGATGTGTGGTATTATTTCTGAGGACTCTGTTCTGTTCCATTGGTCTATATCTCTGTTGTGGTACCAGTACCATGCTGTTTTGGTTACTGTAGCCTTGTAGTATAGTTTGAAGTCAGGTAGCGTGACGCCTCCAGCTTTGTCCTTTTGACTTAGGATTGTCTTGGCAATGCGGGCTATTTTTTGGTTCCATATGAACTTTAAAGCCGTTTTTTCCAATTCTGGGAAGAAAGTCATTGGTAGCTTGATGGGGATGGCATTGAATCTATAAATCACCTTGGGCAGTATGGCCATTTTCATGATATTGATTCTTCCTATCCATGAGCATGGTATGTTCTTCCATTTGTTTGTGTCCTCTTTGATTTCACTGAGCAGTGGTTTGTAGTTCTCCTTGAAGAGGTCCTTTACATCCCTTGTAAGCTGGATTCCTAGGTATTTTATTCTCTTTGAAGCAATTGTGAATGGAAGTTCATTCCTGATTTGGCTCTCTGCTTGTCTGTTACTGGTGTATAAGAATGCTTGTGATTTTTGCACATTAATTTTGTATCCTGAGACTTTGCTGAAGTTGCTTATCAGCTTAAGGAGATTTTGGGCTGAGACAATGGGGTTTTCTAATATACAATCATGTCATCTGCAAACAGGGACAATTTGACTTCTTCTTTTCCTAACTGGATACCCTTGATTTCTTTCTCTTGCCTGATTGCCCTAGCCAGAACTTCCAACACTATGTTGAATAGGAGTGGTGAGAGAGGGCATCCCTGTCTTGTGCCAGTTTTCAAAGGGAATTTTTCCAGTTTTTGCCCATTCAGTATGATATTAGCTGTGGGTTTGTCATAAATAGCTCTTATATTTTGAGGTACGTTCCATCAATACCAAATTTATTGAGCGTTTTTAGCATAAAGGGCTGTTGAATTTTGTCAAAAGCCTTTTCTGCATCTATTGAGATAATCATGTGGTTCTTGTCTTTGGTTCTGTTTATATGCTGGATTACGTTTATTGATTTGCGAATGTTGAACCAGCCTTGCATCCCAGGGATGAAGCCCACTTGATCATGGTGGATAAGCTTTTTGATGTGCTGCTGAATCCGGTTTGCCAGTATTTTATTGAGAATTTTTGCATCGATGTTCATCAGGGATATTGGTCTAAAATTCTCTTTTTTTGTTGTGTCTCTGCCAGGCTTTGGTATCAGATGATGTTGGCCTCATAAAAAGAGTTGGGGAGGATTCCCTCTTTTTCTATTGATTGAAATAGTTTCAGAAGGAATGGTACCAGCTCCTCCTTGTACCTCTGGTAGAATTCAGCTGTGAATCCATCTGGTCCTGGACTTTTTTTGGTGGGTAGGCTATTAATTGTTGCCTCAATTTCAGAGCCTGCTATTGGTCTATTCAGGGATTCAACTTCTTCCTGGTTTAGTCTTGGGAGAGTGTAAGTGTCCAGGAAATTATCCATTTCTTCTAGATTTTCTAGTGGATTTGCGTAGAGGCATTTATAGTATTCTCTGATGGTTGTTTGTATTTCTGTGGGGTCTGTGGTGATATCCCCTTTATCATTTTTTATTGCGACTATTTGATTCCTCTCTCTTTTCTTCTTTATTAGTCTTGCTAGCGGTCTGTCAATTTTGTTGATCTTTTCAAAAAACCAACTCCTGGATTCATTGATTTTTTGGAGGTTTTTTTGTGTCTCTATCTCCTTCAGTTCTGCTCTGATCTTAGTTTTTCTTGCCTTCTGCTAGCTTTTGAATGTGTTTGCTCTTGCCTCTCTAGTTCTTTTAATTGTGATGTTAGAGTGTCCATTTTAGATCTCTCCTGCTTTCTCTTGTGGGCATTTAGTGCTATAAATTTCCCTCTACACACTGCTTTAAATGTGTCCCAGAGATTCTGGTATGTTGTATCTTTGTTCTCATTGGTTTCGAAGAACATCTTTATTTCTGCTTTCATTTCGTTATGTACCCAGTAGTCATTCAGGAGCAGGTTGTTCATTTTCCATGTAGTTGAGCGGTTTTGATTGAGTTTCTTAGTCCTGAGTTCTAGTTTGATTGCACTGTGGTCTGAGAGACAGTTTGTTATAATTTCTGTTCTTGTACATTTGCTGAGGAGTGCTTTACTTCCAATTATGTGGTCAATTTTGGAATAAGTGCGATGTGGTGCTGAGAAGAATGTATATTCTGTTGATTTGGGGTGGAGAGTTCTATAGATGTCTATTAGGTCAGCTTGGTGCAGAGATGAGTTCAATTCCTGGATATCCTTGTTAACTTTCTGTCTCGTTGATCTGTCTTATATTGACAGTGGAGTGTTGAAGTCTCCCATTATTATTGTATGGGAGTCTAAGTCTCTTTGTAGGTCTCTAAGGACTTGCTTTATGAATCTGGGTGCTCCTGTATTGGGTGCATAGATATTTAGGAGAGTTAGCTCTTCCTGTTGAATTGATCCCTTTACCATTATGTAATGGCCTTCTTTGTCTCTTTTGATCTTTGATGGTTTAAAGTCTGTTTTATCAGAGACTAGGATTGCAACCCCTGCTTTTTTTTGTTCTCCATTTGCTTGGTAGATCTTCCTCCATCCCTTTATTTTGAGCCTATGTATGTCTCTGCATGTGAGATGGGTCTCCTGAATACAGCAGACTGATGGGTCTTGACTCTTTATCCAGTTTGCCAGTCTGTGTCTTTTAATTGGAGCATTTAGTCCATTGACATTTAAGGTTAATATTGTTATGTGTGAACTTGATCCTGTCATTATGATATTAACTGTTATTTTGCTCGTTAGTTGATGCAATTTCTTCCTAGCCTCGATGTTCTTTACATTTTGGCATGTTTTTGCAATGGCTGGTACCGGTTGTTCCTTTCCATGTTTAGGGCTTCCTTCAGGGTCTCTTGTAAGGCAGGCCTGGTGGTGACAAAATCTCTAAGCATTTGCTTATCTGTAAAGGATTTTATTTCTCCTTCACTGATGAAGCTTAGTTTAGCTGGATATGAAATTCTGGGTTGAAAATTCTTTTCTTTAAGAACGTTGAATATTGGCCCCCACTCTCTCTGGCTTGTAGAGTTTCTGCCGAGAGGTCTGCTGTTATTCTGATGGGCTTCCCTTTGTGGGTAACCCGACCTTTCTCTCTGGCTGCCCTTAAGATTTTTTCCTTCATTTCAACTTTGGTGAATCTGGCAATTATGTGTCTTGGAGTTGCTCTTCTGGAGGAGTATCTTTGTGGCATTCTCTGTATTTCCTGAATTTGAATGTTGGCCTGCCCTACTAGTTGGGGAAGTTCTCCTGGATGATATCCTGAAGAGTGTTTTCCAGCTTGGTTCCATTTTCCCCCTCATTTTCAGGCACCCCAATCAGACGTAGATTTGGTCTTTTTACATAATCCCATACTTCTTGCAGGCTTTGTTCATTTCTTTTTCTTCTTTTTTCTTTTGGTTTCTCTTCTCGCTTCATTTCATTCATTTGATCCTCAATCGCTGATACTCTTTCTTCCAGTTGATCGAGTCGGTTACTGAAGCTTGTGCATTTGTCACGTATTTCTCGTGTCATGGTTTTCATCTCTGTCATTTCGTTTATGATCTTCTCTGCATTAATTAGTCTAGCTGTCAATTCTTCCACTTTTTTTTCAAGATTTTTAGTTTCTTTGCACTGGGTACGTAATTCCTCCTTTAGCTCTGAGAGGTTTGATGGACTGAAGCCTTCTTCTCTCATCTCGTCAAAGTCATTCTCTGACCAGCTTTGATCCGTTGCTGGCGATGGGCTGCGCTCCTTTGCAGGAGGAGATGCGCTCTTATTTTTTGAATTTCCAGCTTTTCTGCCCTGCTTCTTCCCCATCTTTGTGGTTTTATCTGTCTCTGGTCTTTGATGATGGTGACGTACTGATGGGGTTTTGGTATAGGTGTCCTTCCTGTTTGGTAGTTTTCCTTCTGACAGTCAGAAGGACTGTCTGTTGGTCTGTTGGAGATTGCTTGAGGTCCACTCCAGACCCTGTTTGCCTGGGTGTCAGCAGCAGAGGTTGCCGAAGATAGAATATTGCTGAACAGCGAGTGTACCTGTCTGATTCTTTCTTTGGAAGTTTCCTCTCAGGGGTGACTCCACCCTGTGAGGTGTGGGGTGTCAGACTGCCCCTAGTGGGGGATGTCTCCCAGCTAGGCTACTCAGGGGTCAGGGACCCACCTGAGCAGGCAGTCTGTCCGTTCTCAGATCTCAACCTCCGCGTTAGGAGATCCACGGCTCTCCCCAAAGCTGTCAGACAGAGTCGTTCGCGTCTGCCACGCCCCGCTCTTTCCCCTAATGGACTGCAGCTGTGCGCTGTCCGCAGTGGTAGAGTCTACAGAAACAGGCAGGCTTCCTTGAGCTGCTGTGAGCTCCACCCAGTTAGAGCTTCCCAGCGTCTTTGTTTACCTACTTAAGCCTCAGCAATGGCGGGCGCCCCTCCCCCAGCCTCGCTGCTGCCTTGCCGATAGATCGCCGCAGACGGCTGTGTTAGCAGTGAGGGAGGCTCCGTGGGCGTGGGACCCTCCCGGCCAGGTATGGGATATATTCTCCTGGTGTGCCTGTTTCCTTAAAGCGCAGTATTGGGGTGGGAGTTACCCGATTTTCCAGGTGTTGTGTGTCTCAGTTCCCCTCGCTAGGAAAAGGGATTTCCTTCCCCCTTGCGCTTCCAGGTGAGGCGATGCCTCGCCCTGCTTCAGCTCACGCTGGTCAGGCTGCAGCAGCTGACCAGCACCGATTGTCCGGCACTCCCTAGAGAGATGACCCCAGTACCTCAGTTGAAAATGCAGAAATCACCGGTCTTCTGTGTCGCTCGTGCTGGGAGTTGAAGACTGGAGCTGTTCCTATTCCATGATTTTATTGTTAATCCCAAAATCATTCAAGAGCAGATTCGATTAATTTTCATATATTTATATAGTCTTGAGGTTTCCTTTTGGAGTTGACTTCTAGTTTTATTTCACTGTGGCCTTGAGAAGATACTTGATAGGATTTCAATATTTAAAAATTTATTCGGACTTCTTTTATGGTATATCATATTGTCTATCTTGAAGAATGTTCCATGTGCTGATGAGAAGAGTGTATATTCTGCAGTTCTAGAGTAGAGTGTTCTGTGCAAATCTCTTAGTTCTGTTTGTTCTGGAGTGCAGATTAAGTCCATTGTTTGTTGATGTTCCACCTTGATGATCTGTCTACTGCTGTCAGTGGAGGGTTGAAGTCCCCTATTATTATTGTGTTGCTGTCTATCTCTTTTCCTAGGTCTAGGATTAATTGTTTTATGGATCTGGGAGCTGCAGAGTTAGGTGCATATATATTTAGGATTGCAATATATCTTTGTTGGACTGATCCTCTTATCATTACATAATAACCTTCTTTGTGTGGTTTTATTATTGTGGCTTCAATGTTATTATTGCTAGGAAGGACTTACTACTGCCATTTTGTTATTCCTTTTCTGGTTCTTTTGTTGTTCTTCTCTTTTCTTCTTCTTTCTTATTGTTTTCCTTTGTTTGAAGGTTATTTTCTCTGGTAGTATTTCTTTTTTTTTTTTTTTTTTTTTTGAGACGGAGTCTTGCTCTGCCACCCAGGCTGGAGTGCAGTGGCCGGATCTCAGCTCACTGCAAGCTCCGCCTCCCGGGTTTACGCCATTCTCCTGCCTCAGCCTCCCGAGTAGCTGGGACTACAGGCGCCCGCCTCGTCGCCCGGCTAGTTTTTGGTATTTTTTAAGTAGAGACAGGGTTTCACCGTATTAGCCAGGATGGTCTCGATCTCCTGACCTCGTGATCCGCCCGTCTCGGCCTCCCAAAGTGCTGGGATTACAGGCTTGAGCCACCGCGCCCGGCCTTCTCTGGTAGTATTTCTTAATTCCTTGCATTTTATTTTTGTGTCTTTGTTACAAGGTTTTTGCTTTGGGATTACAATGAAGCTTATAACCAATTATTTTAAACTGATGAAAACTTTGATCACTGAAAACAAAAGAAAAAAGAAAGAAAAGAATAAAACACACAAGAGAAAACTAAAAAGCTCTGTAACTCCATCCCCAGGTATTTTAATTATTTGTTGACTCTATTTATATGTTTGTACAGTCTCAACAAATTGCAGTATTATTTTTGATGGATTTGTCTTTTAGTTTTTCTATGCAATATATGAGTTTTTAACTTACTGCAGCTACAGTGTTAGAGTATTCTGTATTGTCTGTGTACTTACTTTTACCAGTAAGTTTTATACGTTTAGTTAATTTATTTTTGCTCGTTAATGTCCTATTCCTTGAGACTGAATAATTCTCTTTAGCATCTCTTGTAAGACAAGTCTGCTGTTGATGAAATCCCTTAGCTTTTGCTTGTCTGGTAGATCTTTATTTCTTCTTCATGTTTGAAGGATAATTTTGCTGGAAATAGCATTCTAAGTTGGGATTTCTTTTTTCTTTCACCATTTCAAATATCTGTCCTGATCTCTAAGGTTTTTACTGAGAAGTCTGCTTCCAGATGTGTTTTAACTTCTTTATATTCTATTTGTTTTCTTCTCCTTCTGCTATTAGGATTCTTTGTATATCCTTGTGTTTGTAAAGTTCTGTGTTATTATTTCCTTGAATGAGATTTCTACCCCATTCTCTCTCTACATCCTCTTTATAAACAATAACTCTTAGATTTTTCTTCTTTAGGCTATTTTCTAGATCCTATAGGCATGCTTCATTTTTTCTTTCTTCTCTCACTGTGTATTTCCATATAGCCTGAGTTTAAGCTTACTAATTCTTTCTTCTGCTTGATTAATTCTGTTGTAGAGGGACTCTGATGCATTTTTCAGGTTGTTAACTGAATTTTTCAGCTTTAGAATTTCTGCTTAATTATTTTAAATATTTCAATCTCTTTGTTAAGTTTCTCTAAAAGAATTTGGAATTCCTTCTCTGTGTTAACCTCAAGGTCATTGAGTTTCCTTAACACAGCTATTTTGAATTATTTGTCTGAGAGGCCACGTATCTGTCACTCTAGGATTGGTCACTGGTTCCTCACTTAGTGCATTTGGTGATGTTGTATTTTCCTCGAACTTCTTTCTTTTTTCTTTTACATTTGACTTTATTTTTACAGATGGAGTCTCACTCTGTCCAGCCTCAAACTCCTAGACTTGAGCAATCCTCACACCTCAGACTCCTGAGTAGCTGGGAATACAGGCACATACCACCTGGCTAATATTTTGAGAGAGATAGTGTCTTACTGTATTGCCCAGGCTGGACTCTAACTTCTGACCTCAACAATCCTTTCACATCAACCTCCCAAGTAGCTGGGATTATAGACATGAGACACCATATCTAGATTTGGATGTTTTTGATGCTTGTGGACATTTATCAATGTCTAGCCATTGAATAATCAAGTATTTATTACAATATTCACAGTCTGGGCTTGTTTGTACCTATCCTTCTTTCTATGAATTCAAAGGGGCTTTAGTGTTCTGACTTAATCCTGTGGTCACTGCAGCTCTTTCAGCACTAGGGAGTGTCCTAAGCATAGGAACACTGTGACTCTTGTAGACTCCTAATTACATAGCCTTGGGTTACTTGGAGAAGGGTGTATTATCTGGGATACCAGGCAAAGTCTCTTGCTCTCTTCCCTCTCTTTTCCCCAATCAGAAGGGATCTCTCTCTGCGCCGGGCTGCCTAAAGTTTGGTGAGGGGTAATATGAGCATTTTTATGACCACCACAGCTGACATGGCACTGGGTCACATCTGTAGCCCATTGTTTTCCAGATCAGCAAAGTACTAAACCTGGCCCAAGGCTTGTGGCCACTAATGCCTGGCTACCACTCATTTTTATTCAAGGCCCACTTTAACCAGTAGGTGGTGAGTCCTTTTGGGACTGGGTCCATTCCATTAGGGGAGCAGATTCCCAGGGTGGTTCTAGAAACACCATGCAGGAGTAAAAACCTAGAATTGGTGCTTTATAAATCTGGTTGGTGATTTATTTTACTGTGTCGGAATTTATATCCAAGCTTCAAGACAAAATTGTCTCTACTCTTTCTTTTTCCGCTAAAAAAGAAGATGCCTGTGAGCTGCTTATCTTGGAGTTGGGGGAGGGGTGATGCAAGTACTCCCATGGCTGCGGGCTTCTGCAGCTGGTGCCACTTTGGGTCGTACTCCATATCCACCATCTCCAAAATCAGTGCAACACTAGGACTTGTCCAGTGACTGCAGTCTCTGTGGCCTTAATGACACTCAATTTTATTTGGGGCCCCTGGCCACGTTAGTCAGCCCATGGTGAAACTGGCTGAGACTCAGTTTCCTCAAGTTAGGGTGGAGGATTCCTCTCTGGCCCAGTGTTGGTCTAAATGCTCCCTCTAAGTGCGCCAACAGAATTCTGCCCTTTGCCCTATGATAGGGTAGCACTGAGCTTTAATGCAAAGTTCCATGCTTACTCTCCCTGCCCAAAGCACATAGATTCTCTTTGTGCTGTGCTGTCTGGGCTTGAGGAAGGGGTCATGTAGGCAATGTAAGACTGTCCTGCCTGTCCCCTTCAATGCCTCCTTCCTTGTTATTCTGTTACAACCAGGTACTATGATGAATCATCTTATTTTCTGGTTCCTATGAAGGTGATTCCTTGTATGGATAGTTGTTTAATTGGGTGTTCCTACAGGAGGATGGTCACTGAAGGGTTCTGTTTGGCCATTGTGCTCTGCACCTCCTGTAGAATTACCTAAGTTTAATTTATTATTGAAGAAAAAAATAATAGATTTAGTGTAGCCTAAGTGTACAGTGTTGTAAAGTCTACAGTAGTGCACATTAATATTGTAGGCCTTTACATTTACTCACCACTCACTCACTGAGTCAGCCACAGTAACTTCCCTTTCTATAAGCTTCATTCATGATAAGCGCCCTATACAGGTGTTCCATTTTTTATCTTTTATGCTCTATTTTTACTGTGCTTTTTCTGTGTTTCAATATGTTTAGATACACAAATAATGATCATTGTGTTACAATTACCTACAAGTATTCAGTACAGTAACATACTACACAGATTTGTAGGCTAAAAGCAATAGGCTATATCATATAGCCTGGGTGTGTTATAGGTTATACCATCTAAGTTTGTGTAAATATGCTCTATAATAGTCCCAGGATGACAAAGTCGCCTAATGATGCCATTTTACAGAACATATCCCCGTTATTAAGAGGCACACGACCATATATTTATTCTGGTACCTAGTAAAATCAACCTACAGTGAATGACATCTAGCACCTAGAAATATTCTAGCAAAGCTATTATACTTTAAAGCAAAGAGTAAAGGACAAGACATTCTTTGAGTATCCAAGCAAGAAGTTCAAGTCACTTATAAAGCAAATAAAATAAGACTGATATCAGCCTTTTCAACTATAATGTTTTGTGCCCCCACCCCCCAGAAAAACTATTAATATGCTTAATGTTCTAAGGAAGAAAAAGCATAACAAAAAGATTTTATATCTGTCTACATTGACCTTCTAGTGTAAAGGTAGACTTTAAGAATATGTCAGAACTCAAGGAATATTGTTTCCATAACTCCTACCTAGAAAATTATCTGTAGAATATAAAAACAATTGAGCTTAAAATCTGATGCTAAACATTGAATATATGTTTATGTATAGAGAAATGACTAACAGAGACAATAAAGCAGACAATAAAGTATCTGTAGGTTAACTATTCTGACATTTTAGATAAAGTAACATAATCAATACTGGCTTACAAAATTAAGAAAGTGTATGGAAAGGATAATCAGTTCACTAATTACTGATAATAACTGGGAGTGAAAGATATTACTTCAAATCAGAATTGTAGGGAGACAGAGAAGGGGAGGATAAAAGTTTCCCAGTAAAATGTAAGTTCACTCACAGAGGGAAACAATAGAATTTGAAAAAGTTAGAGGACTAAGGATATTCTTCAAAAGCATTAGTATAAATGTTATAAATGTAGTCATTAGTCTAAAATTGCAAAACTTTCTAAATACCAGAATATATGAGGAGAGAGAGAACAAATAAGTGACCACATAATGACATAACTATGTGTGCATAAAACATTAAAAATATGAGAATGGAGGCCAAATATATTAATTCTAGCATAATGAAATGAGCTTAAATCATCAGTAGAAAGAAAATGGTTTTATTGTCTAAAAATGTAAAATCCAAAATTCCACTTTATGTAAGTGACAGACCTGGAAAAACAACCTTCAAAAGTGCTAAAAATAGAAGGATGCTCTGATACGTACTACTCAAATGCAATTGAGGTAAAATAGGAGTTAAAATATTGATATCCAAAAGTACAAAATGTATGCCTAATAGATTATATAAGGAAATATTTTATAAAGTTAAAAATATTTCTCAGTGAAGCTGTAACAACCATTAATTTTATGCCAATAGTAATATAGCAGTGACTTTCTTTAAACACCAACTGCAGCTGCAAAATAACTGTAAAAGGAAATTAATAAAAATAAAAATCAACACATTCTTCTGTAATCAAAGTGAATCAAGTGGATAAAAATTTCATAAAGATATTGAAGTACTGAACATTTGTCATCAATAATTTAGATATTATATTAATATATTGAAACCTTAGTCCAGATGATACTATACTTATCTTAAGTACAGCAAAGTTATTCATAAAAATTCATCATTTTATACCACAAATGAAATCTTAATACTAAAAAAAAACTAAGAACATTCTGTGAATTTTTGATAAAACAATAATTCATAACAAATTTGACAAGCAAAAAAATTCTTGCACATGGTATTAAAATGGACAGTGTTGAACAACCCTGCTATCAAACTGGAAACAAATAAAACTACATTATTTCTCATAATTAAAATGGGGCTTATCAGGATTTATGGGATACAGCTAAAGTAATCATCAGATAAAATTTGACAGCATTAAATAAATGCACCAATAAAAATTAGAAAAAATGGAATTAATATCATTTTTAAAGTTATTTTGACACCAACAACATATTAAACCTAAGGAAAACAGAGAGAAGAATTTGAAGGAATTGTCACCTAAATTAGAGTGTACCTCAGCACTGTTTCACATTAGTAGACTATAGCTGTTTAAATAAACAGTATTGCTGCCTTCATGGAGCTTTCAGATGATTTGAATTTTAAAAGGGACTGGTTTGGAAAGGCAGGTTGATTTCTTTTCTCTCCAGAGTTGTGTTATGGGATAACAATTTGTAACATAATATGATCACAGTTAGACTAGACAAATGCTGACTTTATTACTGAAATATTTAAGATTTATATATAGATCTAGTAATTATTAATGGGTACCCAATAAATACCCCATTCTAATATAATTTCCTTATATTTATAGTTTACAGTATATTTCAGTAATTTACAGTATGTTTCAGAAAAGTAATTGTTTCTCTTTCCAGAATCTATTGAAATATTATTTTTTTCCATGCATCCACATTTGTAAAAACACTGATTGATGTGATGGTTTCTGTTTCATCAATATTAATTTAAACCTGCTGAATATCCTTGGAGAGCTAATCAAGAAGGTAGAAATTTTTCCACATTAACATTGTCAAGTGACAGTAGATTTAAGAGGTAACGAGCAGTATTTACTTAAAAAGAAAATGTTTTCCCTTATGCAATTACTGTTAGAAGAATCATTAGCCACAACAAAAGCTCTATGAGTCAGTTAAACATATGTCTCATTCTATAATTTATACTTCTTCTTAACAGTCTGTAATCCCTTGGGTCAAGATTACTTTAGAAATACAAAGAGGACCTTAAAACTAAATAATTTCTATTATAAAATGAACATGTAAATTATCTGCTAAATTACTTGTACTTAATTAGTAATTTTGCATAATGACATACATTCTCTTTGGGTCTCTTCAGGCTCTGACAGATAACACTTTACAAATGTTACTTACGTTCCAATTATGACACAAACCTTGTAGAAATGTACCATTAATCTAAATATGCAAACGTGAGCAAAACTAGTATTCCTTAGGCAAACTGTAATTCAACATTTCTGCTAAAGTGTATCTTCACTCATTTTGAATGCAATGCTTTTTGCATTATCGTTTCTTACTTGAGAAACTAACAGCTATCCATTTTTAAAAGTTTGTAGGTGAATAACATAGTGTACAATTATTAGAGTTAGCTCATTTGACTTTTAGTGTAGAAATTCAGATTACAAAAATATTTATCTTCTGATTTAAATGCTGTGGTTTTTTTGGTAGTTAACTATAAAATAACCACGGAAGACAGCTACCAGTACTAACACTGCAGTGTTCTGGCTGAATTGTTCTAATCTTGTCATAATAACTTTGGGTTTTAAGTGAGTATATGTAATTCACTTAGAGGAACAGTACATTTATTTCAAATAAAATGATGAAAATAAAAACATTTATTTGTTTAACAAATATTTATTGAATAATTACAATGCATAGAGGATAGAGCAATGAGGAGGACAGACATAGATTTCTCTCAGAAGTTTACATTCAGACTGTGTGTATATGAGAGCATGTTTTGTATGTGACTGTGTGTTTGTGTGTGTGAGTGAGAATTGAGCAAGAAACAATGATTAAAAGTAGATAATGATTAAAAGTAGATAATGATTAGAGATAGATAATGTGTGTTGGGGGAGAGAAAGAATGAGCAGGAAAATAGACAACCTATTATCAGCGTTTGTAAGAAAAATAAAGTTATGTAATAGACAAATGACTTGAATAAGAAGTCTACTTTAAATATAGCCTTCCATTTTACACAGAAATATACAATAAATTTTACATAGCTTTCATGTCTGTCAAATTAAAGTACTGGATAAATTATATGGAGATTGTATTTTGCTTTCTTTGAAACGTAACCTAGAGAGGTTCAACATTTTGGAAAATCATGTCACCTCTGGCAATACCATTTATGCTATATGAATTGTCATTTCAGCCTCTACACTGACATCACTAGTATCATTTTGTGATCACATTTGTATAATAACGGTGATTTCTACCCTCTTTAAGAATGTTAAATATAAAGAAAAAACATTTACAATATTCAGTTGAAGTTTTGCTACAGTGTTTTATGACTTTACCTGAAAATTAATATCATGAATGTAATCTACCAACTTCTTTTTCAAATTAAGCAACAGAAATGTTAAGATTAAATGCAAAGTTTAGAAATAAGTATAGTAGCTCACATAATCCTGAAACTTAAGAATTTTTTTAAAAATTAAAAAATTCTGCTGTCATTAGAATGTTTAAAAACACTTAATTTCAGAATGAGTGAGGTTTATTTTATATATAAAGTACAAATAATGCAAAATATTAATATAATGAACCACACAACATTGGAGAAAAAAGTAATCTTACCAGCCAAATGTGAAGTTTTAAAAGGGAGTAACTTGTTCTTCTGATTGTGCAAAGGCAATGTTTATAGATGATCAATGAGAAGATAAAATATTAGGTATATAATAAACTGCAAATCATATGTAAAATTCAAAAGGATAGGGGAGTTGTTATTTATTTATTTAATTATTTATTTATTTATTGAACAGAGTCTGGCTCTGTTGTCCAGGCTTGAGGTCAGTGGCAGGATCTCAGCTCACTGCAACCTCTGCCTCCAGGGTTCAAACAATTCTGCCTCAGCCTCCCAAGTAGCTAGGACTAGAGGTGTGCGCCAACACTCCCAGTTAATTTTTGTATTTTTAGTAGAGATGAGGCTTCGCCATGTTGCCCAGGCTGATCTCAAACTCCTGAGCTCAGGCAATCTGCCTAACTCAGTCTCCCAAAGTGCTATGATTACAGGCATGAGCCACTGTGCCCAGCCAAGGAGATGTTATTTAGAATAACAGTCTGTAATACAGAGACTTTGTCAGTATTTGAAACCTTTAAAATTAATTCATGGAAAAAAAGTCCCTGTTGCAATAACATTGTGTAACAAATAGAACAGTAACTCAGGTTAGTGGTTGACACAAGTTTACAGTCAACTTAAAAAATAAACACCAACTCTTCCTATTTGGAAATCTTTTATTTATTTCTTTTGCCTGATTACTCTGGCTAGAACATCCAGTACATACTGAATAGGAGTAGTGAGAGTGGGCATTCTTATCTATTTTCTGGCTCTCAAGGGGAATGCTTCCAGCTTTTGCTTGTTCAGTGTGTTGGCTGTTGATTTGTCATAGATGGCTTTTGTTATTTTGAAATTTGTTTCTTTGATGCCTGATTTGTTGAGGGTTTTTAAAACGAAAGGATGTCAAATTTTACTAAAAGCCTTTTGTGGGTCTCTGGAGGTGATCGTGTGTTTTTTTGTTTTCAGTTCTATTTATGTAATGAATCAAATTTATTGATTTCTGTATGTTGAACCAACCCTGTATCCCAGGAATACAGCCTACTTGATCATGGTGTATTAGATTTTTGATGTGCTGCTGGTTTCAGTTTGATAGTATTTTGTTGAGGATTTTTCCATCTATGTTTTCAGGTTGCCTCACACTTTTATATAGCTTCTTGTTTTACCTTTTTTTTCCTTTAGTAACGAAATGATTTTCAAGTGATTTTCAATGTATTAGAGCCAGAATATGTCAGAGGAGTTTAAGGTAGGGGACATGATTTTTGGCACCCCATCCTACTACATATGATACATTGAAGCCTCTGCTTCTTCCTTCCCCTTTGCCTCCCTCCCTCCCTCCTTCCCACCTTTCTCTTTTCCTTCCTTCCTTCCTTCCTTCCTTCCTTCCTTCCTTCCTTCCCTCTCTCCTTCCCTCCCTCCCTCCCTCCCTCTCTCCCTCTCTCCCTCTCTCCCTCCCTGGCTTTCAAGGTTGGCCTAAGTATAAAATTTAGAGTTTTGTGGATAAGTGGTTGGAAAGGATATTATTTAAGTAACGTTCAATAAAGGGTATATTTTTCATTCCAAGATAGGTACCATATATCACACAGTTCAAGATTGTGGGGATGTTAAGAGTATATTTCACAACATCCTTTACTATAAACATACACTGGATAATTTTACCTTAAATTCACAGATATAATTACTTTTCATAGCCAAAGTAGATCTCATAAGAACAAAATACAATAAATAAATAGATAAACAGATAGATTCCACATTCTAATAATATTTATATATTTAATATGGCAGCACATTTATTTTTGTTAAGTGTTGTTATTCACATGGTGTTAACTTGATCTAGAATTTTTTTCCTAAAGATTTTTAGTCTGTTATTAGATGAATTTCAAAGAAAATGAGGCCCATAATTGCTCAAATACAGGTTATATAAAGCCAGTCTTATGCTGACAATTAAATTCTGGCATTCACTCATTCACCGCTTCATTTATTCTAATAAATGTACATCCCTCTTCTGTGTTTGGCACTAAAATGAAATTTTAGGGGTTAAGTGAGGGAGGTTTCTTTGAAGGAAAGACACTCTTATAAAGGTTTAGAAATTGGATTAATACGAAAGATTATAGATATTTAAGTGTTCTTTGTGTAGGTTGGTCTTCTTAATCCATAACCTTGCCTATTCAGTTGTTGGTACTGATGATCTCATACATATTATAATAAGAAATATGGGAGAAAACTTCGTAAATTTTGATATGACTCAATGTATTCATTCCAAGACGCTGTTCGGCAAAATTGAGCTAATTACATATAATATTTGTTTTGTCATATATTGACTTAAAGGCTTAATTAATTTTTGTTTTATCCCGTAAGATTATTTTTAACAATATCTACAATATCTATTGTTATTCATAAATTAACCTGGTTTTTTTTTTCCCTTTGAGCTAACATCTTTACAGGTAATCTAGGAAGGATCATCTAAGTTCAGAAAAGCTTCAAATAAGGATATTGTAAGATTTTGGACAAATTCAGCATTCATAACAACAGATATCATTTATTCAGCTATCAAATATGAGGAAAACATATTTTTAAACAATTAATGTCAAATATCTAAAAATGAAATATATTTCTGACAAAACAATACGAATGTCTACAACTTGCTGGGAGGTTAATCTGTTAAGATACAGCGTATTTATGCAGAACAATATGTTGTTCTGTTTGGTTGGTGTTAAAGTTCACGTGTCAGTTGAGGAAATACAGTTGACTACATAATCCAGAGCTTTGAATGAGTGGAGTTTCCTGAATAGAGTAAGCAATAATTAGTCTAGTCTCTTTATATTACCATACTTTATCTAAGACCTCCTTCTTATATTATAATATAATATAAGGCAGATATGAATTATGAGAAAGCTAAATGTTTGATATAAATAAAGCAAAAAAACCTTAGTAGAGAATAAATATGGATATAGGTAAGACTGAAGTAGAGTTTCTAATAAAGAATATTTCATAATATTTTATTTAAAGATATTAATTTTCTATGGAGTCAATGTTTCCTATATGAATACATTTAAACTTTCCCATAGATAATAAAATAGATTATCCTTACTGTGTGATTTTCCTGGTTCCTTCACCCCAATTTAGCTCCTTTAGGGACCTGTTTCATTTATGAAGACAAGACAGGATTCACCACCCTCCTTTTTCCTCTTTGGAATTTGTTGAAATTTAAAAATCCTCTTCTAATTTGTTGAGTAATAATCTTCGCTATATAGCCTTTAAAACATGCAGAAAGTAGCAAAAAGCTCATTAAGAATAAAGATATTTGTAAAGTGAGACCCTGTCTCTACAAAAACAAACAAACAAAAAAATAGAAAACTAGGCATAGGGGCACATGCCAGTAGTCCCAGCTACTCTGGAGACTGAGGCAGGAGGATTGCTTGAGCTAGGAGTTCAAGGCTACTTTGAGCTAGCATCACACTACTGCACTCCAGCATGGACTACAGATCAAGACCCTATCTTAAGAAAATAAAAAAATAAAAAAATAAAGAATAAATATGTTTGTATTTAAACAAAACAGAATACTGAATGTGGGGAGGAAAAGTATCCAAAAATATATGGCCTTTAACTAAGGTGACGTTTATTCACATTAAATAAATAATATCACATGAGCAATTAAATAAATTTTGAAGATAAAATCTTTCATTGTCAAACTCAAAATTGTGATTTGTTTTTGACTTATTAGAGTAAATATAATTTCCTGTAACCTTTATGGACATTTTCATGGATAATATTCTTGGTCTATTGGTATATTTAAAATATATATTATAATACACACACACATATACACACACACACACTTGAAAAACCATCATCTGAACATTAACTCCAAACATTAAAAGTGATGACTTGGCAAACTAAAACACTATGAAGACAGAAAGAGTGATGAATGTTATATTGCGATTAATACCTTCTTTATACTTCGTATTAAAGACACAGTACTAAAAAATTAGAGACAAACTATAATGAAAATGAGTTGAAAGCAATTCCATTATGTTTGGATGTTTATCCCATTAAACATCACTCTCAAATGTAATTCCCAATGTTAGAGGTGGAGCCTCATGGGAAGTGTTTGTGTCATGGGAGCAGATCTCACATGAATAGATTAACCTTTCTAGTGTGAGGGGTGAGTGAGTTCTTGGTCTATTAGTTCCTTCCAGAGCTTGTTGTTAAAAATAAGCTAGCACTACCTCTCTCCTACTCTCTTGCTTCCTCTTTTACTATGTGATCTCTGCATACACTGGCTCCCCTTTTCCTTCTACCATGAGTGGAGGCAATCTGAGACCCTCACCAGGAGCAATTCTGATGCCATGCTTCTTGCACATACTGGAGAAGTGTGAGCTAAATAAAACCTTTTTGCTTTATAAATTACCCAGACTCAGATATTTCTTTATAGCAACATAAAACAGACTAATGCAGTAAATCTGTACCAAAGGAGGGATGGTGTAGATACCTGAAAACGTGGAAGCAGCTTTGAAACTGGGCAATGGGGCGAGGTTGGAAGTGTTTGGAGGGCATAAGCTGTAAGCCCCTCTGTCTTCCACATGGTGTTGAGTCTGCAGGTGCCCAGAATGCAGGAGTGCCGGAGGCTTGATAACATTCACCTAGATTTCAGAGGATATATCCTCAAGCAGAAGCCTGCCACAGAGGCAGAACCACTGTAGACTGTACTCACCAGGGCTTTGCTTAGTGGAGCTGTGGAAATGGGGCCACTGCCTTAAATTTTATTAATTTTAAACAGTCAATTTTTCCATATATTTAAGATGGAAATCTCCAGGAGCTTACATAAAATTATTCAAAAAACCTAAAGTTACAATATATTTTCCTAACATATGTAAGGGTAAACTGAGGCTGGAGCCAAACCGGGAACAAAGACACAAGGCAAATGGCAGTGAGAATAGCCTTTATTAGGACTCGCGGGCAAGGTTCCTTGGTCAAAGGTGCGGGCTGAGGAAGTCGCTCTGAGGGAAGAGGGTAGGGGCTTTTCATAGCCCTAGAGGTAGGGAAGCTGGTTGTGCAAACAGGGCCTGGGGGGTCTTGAAACTACTAGGCCAGGAGTTGAGTAAGGGTCATGAGGAAGGAGTCTTTGGAAACTGTCAACCGAAACTGCTGTTTACGAACTTGTGGAATGCAGGTGAGCTGCAGGTCATAGGGGAGTGTTGTTGCCCAGCCAGAACTCTGACGCATGTAAGTCTGCGGGTGTGTATAAGGGTGAAGGGAGTCTTTAACAAAAGGCCTGCTATGCCGGGTAACACCGCCATGTTGGGTCTAGATTCCTGCCTAACAACATACTTTATAATGTAACATATTCTTAACACTAAAACCTGAAAATAATATTGAAATATATTAATAGTCAATATCGCTCATAGCCATAGAAACTAAAAACAAACAAAAATATTACAACAGGAAATTCATTTTTATCAAAAGAAACATTAAGAAAAAAAGTGTAAACCACAGGAGAAAAATAGTTACAACAAATATCTTTAACAAAAGACCTGATTTCAGATTATATAAGGTACTTCTGTAAATCAATAAATAAAAGAATGACAATCCATTAGAAAATTGGGCAAAATACTTGAAAAGCTGCTCAAAAATAACACTATCTAAATTGATATGGATATAAAATGGACAATTCAATAAAAATATAAAAATGTGTTATGTTATTTTTCGCAAAAATTGTAATTGATAATATAGTTTTTAATTTCATGATGGGAATTTACCAGGAATATTTTTATATTATAATGAGCTTTAATTAACTTACCATTTTACATATTTTTCTGTTGTCCAATTTTCCTTTTGTCATTTCAAAATATTTTAAATTTGCTATGAAAATGGTAACATATATTTTATTCTAGAAATACATGATAAAATTTTACAACTTTGAAGAGTCTCCACTGATGGTTAATTCTATTATCTTTATTTTGAGTTAATAAAATAAATAATTGGCAAAACATTAGAAAAGATAAGATGAAATGTACTATTTAAATATAGGTATTCTGACCATGTGTTGATGGAGTAGATAGATATTGTTAGGATATAAATGACTGTCCATTATAAGTTACCATTCTGAAATAAAATTATCAGAAAGAATATTTAGTGAACATTGTTTATATCAGGATAAGTTTTCCACACCTATCCCTCTTCCTGTAATAGATATTGCCATGCCTGAATGCTAACCAATTAGCAGTAGAGAATAAACTTTAGCCCTAGATATTGCTACGATCCCTTGAAAAGCTCACCTAGCCACTGTGTGATATATTGATTACACTGGATCCTTTTCACCCTTAAGTGGTAAATAATTTAACTATACTGGATTCATATATTCACATACTCTTTAAAGTTCTCCTTAGCTTGACTAAATTTTAGATGGATTTCTTTCTATGAACACCTGACTTGCCTAGTCTTATTTTGCTATGGAAAGCTTTCCATTGTGTATTCTTTCCCTGTCACTTTGAAATGCATATAAATCTCCTGACCCTGCCAGTTGTATAACCCAGGAAATGTCTTTTTCAAGGACCCGGGAACAATTTCTTTGAAATGTAAACATCAAAGGGGCTGGAACCCCATCTGCTAATCTCCGTGGGAGGGTAGGAGCCTGTTTTCAATGGGCAACAATTAGTAAACCGATAGGATAATCACAGAGAAAAATATTCAGAAACTCAGGAATAAATCAATGTGCTGGACACATGCCATTGATCAACCCCAGTCTCAAAGTCCTCCAATATTTTTTCACTAGTTCATTCCAGTGTTTAAAAGTTCTCCCATCTTTTGTTACAGTGGAGTTCAGCTTCCTTTCTTATTGCAATCTTCTTGAATTAAAAAGTCTTCTTTGCCTGTTTAACTTTATCTGGAACAATGTTTGCTTTGACTTGGGAATGGGTATGTGTTTTCCTTTTCTTTCTGCAGTGCCTTAACCAGCGGTTCTACTCAAAGGCTAACACATTGACTGATTAATTATCTTGACCAGTGCTTTGTAACAAGCAGTCTTCACTATAGCAAAGGTAGTGCAGCAGTGAATAAAACGTCCCTGGAATCCTTTGGACTGAATATATTTCTGATACATAGAATGCCTATGCCTCAGTATTTTCTCACCATTGTTCCCAGTGACACAATTGAGAATAATTTTTCTTTTTTGAGCAACTTTTTGCCTTCTGGACCTCTTATAGGTCTTTGTTATGAGGGGAGGGACACTTTTACCCAAGAATATATTAAAGACACTACCAAAAAATTATTCATTAAACTTAGTTCTTTTGAGTTCCTTATGTCATTAAAACAGCACACAGAAAAGGAGTCTGTATACTGGCAGGGATAGCAGACCATCATTTTTTATGAGAATATGGAGTTGTTGCTGTGCAATGAGGATAGAAGGAAATATGTCTAGAGGTAAAACAATTCCTTGGGTTACCTCAGTGCTTCCATTAAATGAAAATCTTAAATGACAATTGCATAAGACACAATGTGACAAAGCAATTGGTAACCAAAGTTTGGAACCTTCAGGCATGAAAGTATAATTTGTCACACTGGGAAAGTACTGTGGACTAGCTGAACTGCTGACACAAGTTGAAGGAAATCTTATAGGAGCAGTAAAAGATGAATATAAAGAAAATCAGCTGTGGTCAGACTCAGGACCCACTAAAAAAGCAGAGCTAAAGCTTGACCTACTCTCCATCATCGTGTAATTTGTTGATTTTGTTTGTGTTTTAAAAAAAAAACATTGGCCATCCCTTAAAAAGGGATATTCCGTAAATAACATTAAGGGATATACCATAAATAACATTATGTAAACTATGAATTTAATTTAGAGCCTGAGGGGGTTCTGAGCAATGTAAGGTAAAGATAGGAGTATTCAAAGAAAAGCCTTGCCCAAATACTTGGAATGGTTCAGTTAATTATGGCTAATTTCCACGTACCAATCTCTGTATCTCTGTGTCTGAGGACTTGTTCTGACAGCACAGAAGGCTGCTCTCTGTGCATTGTGAGTGCTGGGAGTGAATGCATTATGGAATTCACACCCCTCTAGGAGCAGTGTTGAAATAATCATCTTGGGAAATAATATATAAATATGCCAGCTCCTGTGCCTCTCAAGTGAGATTATGAAGTGTGACTTTGTGTGATTTTCCAGTTTCTCAGTGGGATTAAGTTCCAGGTATCCACTGTGATAGCTGATTATAACACATCCTTTATGACTGCCTTTTTTTCCCTATCATTTTTCCACATCTCCAACAATGACATTTGAAATTCAAACCAATTATTTGCATTCAAACACTTATTTTAATATCTTCTTCTAGAAGAAAAAAAAAACAACACACATACACACACACACATACACACACACACACACACTGTAATCTCTGACCATTGACTACCAAAGGTGGGGATAATTTCTAAATCCTCATGTTATGGACAGTGGTAGTCATCTGTATAATTTGTTTTAAGATACTGATTGAATAGCAATTCAAGAAAAAATTGAATTTACTTGTCTTTCTTTTAGTTCATAAATATATGTAATGAATGTATGGTTTATAAGTAAATTTATGCAAATGTTGTCTCCTATATAATAAAACCTTTGATTACATATTTGACTTCAGTTACCCAGATAAATTTCACAAATGTCTCCTCAAAAATAAACATTAGCAAAAAAATTTTTGATAGCTTTTGTAGGATCATCTTTTAGTTAAATTAAAGGAAGTTTAAACATCATGCAGCATTTGTTGTAAACACTGTCTTTACTTTAAATCCAAACTGAAACTCAGACACAAGGGAGAATATTTTCTACTTATTATTTCTATAACATTTAAAAAATTAAAATTGGCCGGGCACGGTGGCTCACACCTGTAATCCCAGCACTTTGGGAGGCCGAGGCGGGCGGATCACGAGGTCAGGAGATCGAGACCATCCTGGCTAACATGGTGAACCCCATCTCTACTAAAAATACAAAAAATTAGCCAGGCGTGGTGGCGGGTGCCTATAGTCCCAGCTACTCGGGAGGCTGAGGCAGGTGAATGGTGTGAACTCGGGAGGCAGAGCTTGTAGTGAGCTGAGATTGCACCACTGCACCACTCCAGCCTGGGTGACAGAGCAAGACTCTGTCTCCAAAAAACAAAACAAAACAAAAAAAAACACAAACAAACAAAAAATATTAAAATTGACAAATGATTGAGTTCAAATTTTTAAATTTGGCCAGCGTATGATTAAAAATATGAAACTATGACTTCTTGCTTTCTAACACAAGCTGAAATCTGTAGTTCAAATATGAATGAAATAAACAGCCCAAATCAGTTATCTGAGAAATGCTGATGTATGGAATGAAAGTGTATTATTTTGTTATGATAATGCGTTCCTTGCATTTCTATCAATATAAAAATAAAGCACACTTCTCTGATTGCATTAATATGTCTCTGGCTTTTGTTAGTGACAGGAGACAGACAAATTCCTAGGTAGACAAGAATGGGTCCCCAGTGAAACTCGACCTTGAAGCCAAGGGTAGTTTAAACCCTGAAAACTGAGGTGACAGTTCCAGATATAGTCCATAACTTGAGTGAGAAATTCCATCTCCATCTTACTCACTCTAGATTGGTTCCTTCTGAATGAAACCTTGCAATCAATCAAATGGTGCTTTTTCCAAGACCACCCATGGACCAATCAGCACACACTCCCTTATTCTAAGCCCATAAAAACCCTGAACTCAGCCTCACAAACAACTTTTGGGTACCCTCTTGATTCTGAGAGCTTTCTTTCTGTCACCCAATAAAATTCTACTCTGCCTTACTGTAAAGTTAAACTGAGGCTGGAACCGAACCGGGAACGAAGACACAAGGCAAATGGCAATGAGAATAGCTTTTATTAGGCTTGCAGGCAAGGTTCCTTGCTCCAAAGGCATGGGCCAAGGAAGTCGCGCTGAGGGAGGGGCTTTTTATAGCCCGAGAGGTAGGGAATCTGGTTGTGCAAACAGGACCTGAGGAATCTTGAAACTACTAGGGCAGCAGTTGAGTAAGGGTCATGAGGAAGGGGTCTTTGGAAACTGTCAACCGAAACTGCTGTCTACGAACTTGTGGAATGCAGGTGAGCTGCAGGTCATGGGGGAGTGTGGTTGCCCAACCAGAACTGTGACGCATGTAAGTCTGCGGGTGTGTACAAGGGTGAAGGGAGTCTTTAACAAAAGGCCTGCTGCCAGGTGACGCCGCCATGTTGGGTCTAGATTCCTGCCTAACACTTGCTCACTCCTTTGTGTCCATGTACCTTATTCCTCTTAGTCACAGGACAAGAACCCAAAACTCACCAAACTGCAGGAGCAGAAGATCTGTAACACTCCTGCTTGCTGAGCTGCTGGCAGTGGGCGTAAAAGAGCTGAAATATTTCTTATTGCTTGTCAAACAACAAGAGAGAAGAAGCTGCTGCGAGCCATTTTTTCTCATTCTCCAAACTAAGGGAGTGAAAAAGCCATACAATTTCTATTTGATAAATTATTATTTCATAATAATTTCTTATATAGAAAAAAATCATTAAAAATCACTGTATTGATTTTTTATTCAAAGTGCATCTTTCATTCACTTTATATTTTTATTCTATCATAAGTAATATTATGGACATTAGACATGAGAATGTATAAATTTGAACTGAAATGTAGATATTCTCATTATATTATTTCGCTAATAAATTCAGTATGTTAATAAATGATACACAAAGCCAAAATAAACCCAAAACAAAAAGTACCAGAATTTTGTTCCAAAGGGTAAATAAAATATACATGTACATTTTACTAATTGTATTATCCAAATATAAAAGCATTTGTTTAATACAAAATAAATCCACAACTATATATTAATATCTTATAAAAGGATATTGACTTGTCCGTGACTGGATGTATGAATATCAAATTACCACTGCCATATTCAACCTCTAAATGAGGTGAACATTTAGAACCATTTTTAAAATGATTTTTCACTATTCAGTTTAAATTTTCAAGATTAAATGTTACCAGATGTCTAATAGCAGGGATATGCTTGTTTGATATAGTGGGTATAATGAATATTTATTATAGGCCTAAATATTTATATTGTCTGTGAAATTCTAGAAAAACATGTCATCTATTTTATATAAACATTTTAGAGAGTACTAGGAATCTTCTTTTCATCAATATTAGTGTAATTTTCTAGCAAGTCTCAGAGACTTGCTAGAAATGAAAAACTTTATTGTGGCCCTTATGTACTTTTCTCCCATGACCTTTAGAGACCTCTCTGATTATTAGCATAACATTTTCTCACCTCTTAGGTCTCCATTTATGCTTCAATAGCCTCATTTACATTTGACTTACTCACTCAGCAATACTGAAGAGCTTCACAGAAAGAAAACAGACTGTATATGAACAGAAAAACTAAGCGATAGTTCTGGCTTTGTCTGTGTGTGGGAAGGAGTGTTTAATATCTCTATTTTCATTCATATCAACATCCTTCTGAGACTTAACCTCTTTTCTTTTATTCACTGTTTATGTTAGCCTAAATTTCTCATAATTTTTATTTCCCAATCTTTTTCTTTTTTAAATAGGAGTAAAGTCTGTCATTAGTTTTATTTGTTTTCCTTTCTTTCTAAATCTTTTATTACATTCAAACAGTATTTATTGTTATAACAGAATGTCATTGGAATCATTTTGCTAACATCTTAAACTGACTGTCAGGCTCATCAAGTCACCAGAGTATAGTATTATTTTCTTTTTTTTTTTTTTTGAGACGGAGTCTCGCGCTGTCACCCAGGCTGGAGTGCTGTGACCGGATCTCAGCTCACTGCAAGCTCCGCCTCCCGGGTTCACGCCATTCTCCTGCCTCAGCCTCCCGAGTAGCTGGGACTACAGGCGCTGCCACCTCGCCCGGCTAGTTTTTTGTAGTTTTTAGTAGAGACGGGGTTTCACCGTGTTAGTCAGGATGGTCTCGATCTCCTGACCTCGTGATCCGCCCGTCTCGGCCTCCCAAAGTGCTAGGATTACAGGCTTGAGCCACCGCGCCCGGCCTGAGTATAGTATTATTTTCAATAAGAAAAACTGCAATTACTTTTGCACCAAGCTATAATTAAATATTAATTATACTCAGGAAAGACCAAGCAATTTACTTATTTGGGTCTGCAAACACTTGAAGGTACTATAGAAGGTTACATCATTAATGCTGAAATCATTTCAGATAACTTCACACTGCCTCCTGGCAGTTATTTCATGTTTTGTCCTTCACAAAAGTTTTAATTAGATGGATGAAAGTTGGTTTACAAATCATAAACAAAGAAAAAGAAGTCAGCATGAATTTTTACACAAATTAGGGCAGAATGATTCAGATTGGAAAAGGAAATAAACAACTAAAAGATGCATTTTAGATTAAAAATAATTTTAATGTAACTGAATTGAGATGTGCAAATATACTTTGAAAACTGTCCAATGAAAATAGATCTAAAGGTAAATCCTGAATAACAGCAGGGTCCCAAATATAATAGAAAAGTCAATGAGAAAAATAATTATAACTGTAAATCCACTAGTTTATAGTAGGTTTAAATAAATATTTCTTTCACATAAACAAGACTGAACTGCTTTTTTTCTTTTTTTTCTTTTTTTAAACCTGGTAGGCTATGACTTAGAGAAAGCTCATTAAGCTGTTGTATGCTGTTTTATTTTTTTTCTGTGTTCCTGCCTCAGTTGGATGATAATTTAATTATGAATATGATGATTTATGACATCAATAGGTACATATTAAAAGTAAATTTGCTTCTTTTAAAGTGTAATTTGTAAAATTGATTTGTTTGATGGTGGGTGATAAATACACAGAGATTATTTAATGGATGTGTTTACCTATTGAAAATCCAAGTAAATATTGTATTTCATGTGCTAGAAAACTGATAGGTATAGGGAATAATGATAAAGAAGTTAATATTTTGCCTACCACAATTGTTCAGTTGAACTTCTTTTCTTTCTTTTGCAAAGGTATTGCTAGCTTATGTCAACTGATTCTGATGGTCAAATATTTTTATAAATATCTTCAGGAGAATTTCATAGTGATCTTAAAAACGACAAAGAAAAAGGTACTATAACAAGATTCTAAAATAAGTAAGTCTTGAATTCTGATATGACATGGCTTCAAAATCTTGTACTATTTCAACCTTTGACTAAGTGGTTACCTTAGGGATTAAGGCATATGATCTTTTCAAAATAAAATCAATTGTCATCAGAAGATCTATTTTGCATATTTCTTTTAGAACATTTCACTTTTCATGTGTAAAATATGCAGGTGAAGTGTACAAATAATAAAACTAGAGACAGTAAAATCCAAGCCTTTCTATTTTCCTAATGGTAAAAAACAGAAATCACTATAAAATAGAAATTTAGCCACATCTGTAAAATTCCAGGAAAGCAACTAAAGTTACTTTTAAAAGTTTAATTTATTTAATTATCATAGTTATTAAAAACGTTTGAATTTTTTCTTATAATTTAGGTGATTAATACGTATTTGTTCTTATAAACTCTAATTGGCTTAGAAATGAGTTATGGGGACTGCTTTTTTTCCTTACAGTTGATTTTATTTACTTGATTTGTTTTATCTCATTTAAAACACTAGAGGATGGAAAGACACAAGGAAATTATGCCTGAGAATGTGTTTGTTTAGAAATAAAAATATAATCAGTAACTTTAGACATGGTGATCTTAACACTTTGTGACACAATAAGAAATATATATTTGGTCCTTTCCCCCATTTCTTGACACAGACCTCCTAAAACCTTTGTAATTTTCTGAGTAAGGGCATAATAGGTGCATCCTACACAAAAGTCCTGAATCCTTTGGAGCTTCCTGTGTGATAAGATAGGAATGTCTTTTATCCTAAGAGGTAACTCCTGGTGGGCTCTTGGATAACTCAAGATGGGAGTTAGACACTAGAAAGACCAAGCCTTTCACAGCAGACAAATCTTCAGGGTGGCGGGCATCCTGGAGGTTTTCAGGCTTACAACTTTTATCCCCAGCACCATTCTCTAGGGAGGAGTGATAGCCTGAAGACTGAATTGATAATCCATCATACTTATGTGATAAAGCCATCATAAAAATCCCAAAGCATGGGATTTGGAAAGCTTCTGTATTGGTGAATGCATCTGCATGCTGGGTGGTGGCATATCCCAATTACAAAAGAACAGAAGCTCCTGTGTTTGGGAATTTTGGACCTCATGCTATGTACCTTTTCATCTGAATGTCATTTATATCTTTTTATAATGTCCCTTGTGATAAGCTGGCAAACATAAGTAATGTATTTCCCTGAGTTTTATGAGCTATTATAGTAAATTATCAAAAATGAGGAGAGGATTGTTGGAAACCCCAACCTATAGCCAAGTCTGAAAAAAGTGTGAGTGTCCTAGTCAACCATTTCTAGTGACTAGAATCTGAAGTGGGAGAAGTAATGTGGCACTATGGAATCTACACTGACTCTGGGTGGTTAGTGGCAGAATTGAAATAAATTGTAGGACACCAGTCGGTATCCACAGAAAAAAATTGGAGAATTGCATGGTACAGAAAACTCACACATTAGAAGTACTGAAAATAGATAAACAGGGGTAATTACACATTCTTTAAGTTTGAAAGTTAAGGTTTTCTGTTTTCAAGTGGTCTTACTCATGACTATGTTTTCAACAGTTCTTTAAAAATGAGTGAAGACCAGGCAGGAAGGTGCATTATTAAAAACAATAATTGACGATATTTTTAAGAACTGTTAAAAATGTGAGAACATCCCAGGAAAATGTACTTGCAAAATAATATGTATACTTTTTTTTTTCTCCTTTATAAACAAGAAATCTGGTCGCATTATTTAAAATTCAGATGAACGAAAGTAATTTTATTTTAAAAAGCAATAAATGGAAAGATTATAGCTTTGGTTACATCTTATGTAAACAATAAAATAAAGAGGAATAGAGGAATTAAAGGATGAAAAGAGCACATTGAATATTCTCCAGGATAAACCAAAGTTAGAGTACAAAGAAACCTTTAATACATTTTTACATGTTTAAATTTAAAATGTTTAAAATTTTTAAATATTAAAATTATACAAATTATCTTTTCTGATCACAATGAAATGAAATTAGTAGTTAATGTTAGAAGAGGAATTAAAACATGCATGAATACGTGGAAATTAAACAACACTCTCTTAAATATCCAATGGGCCAAAAATAAAGCACAATAAAGATTAGAAAAATTTTATTGAGACAAATGAAAATTTAAAATAACATATGAAAATTTATGAAATGCAATTAAGAAGGGAATTAATGCCTCTTAAATACTTACATTGAAAAAAAAGAAGGATCTCCAGTCAAAAATCAAACTTTATACCGGAAGAAACTATATAAAGAATAAACTAAATACAAAGCTAGTAGAAGAAAAAAATAATAAAGATTAGAACAGAGACAAATAATCTAGAGAAGAGAAAAACAATAAAGAAAAATCAATAGCATCAAGAAATGGTTTTTTGAAAAGACATGGAGAAACTTTTAGTTAGATTGTCTAAGAATAAAAGATGACAAAAATAACTAAAATCAGAAATGAAAGTGGTAATACTACCACTAATTATACAGATATAAAAAGGATTATATGATATCACTATGAACAACCAACAAATCATACAGCCTACATGAAGTAACCAAGTTCCTAGAAACACACGAACTAACAATATAAAATCATAAAGAAATAGAAAATCTGAATAGACCTATAATTAGTAAAGGAGAATCGATCAGTAAACAAAAATTTCTCAACAAAGAAAACTCAGGACAAGATTGCTTCACTGGTGCATTCTACCAAACATTTGAAGAAAAAATAATGTCAATTCTCAAATTCTGAACACATTGAAGAACAGGAATACTTTTTAATGCCTTCTGTGTAGTCACTATTACCCTGATATCAACGTAAGACAAAACACTACAAGAGAAGAAAACTGTTGACCAATATCCTGGATAAATATCATTGCAAAAATTCTCAAAAAAAAAAAAAAAATACTAGCAAAGGGAATTCAATAGCACATTAAAAGAATTATACAACATGACCAAGTGGGATTTTTTCCTAGTATGCAAGGATGGTTCAAAATACGAAAACTGATCAATGTAATACATAACGTTAACAGAATGAAGAGGAAAAAACACATAGTCATCTAAACGCATAGAAAGCATTTGGCAAAATTCAACACCCTTTTATGACAAACACATTCAACAAACTAGGAATAGAAGGAAACTATCTCAATGTAATATAGAACGTGCAAAATTTCCACACTTAATATCATACTCAATGGCGAAAAACTGAAAGCTTTTCTTCTGAGATTAAGAAAAAGAGAATAATACATGCTTTTGCAGCTTTTATTCAACATAGTACTGGAAACCTTAGCCAGAGCAATTAGGAAAGGAAAAGAAATGAAAAGCATCCAAATTGGAAAGCAAAAAGTAAATATACCTTTGTTCATAAATGACACCATCTTCTATGTAGAAAACCCTAAATATTCTACAAGAAAGCTAAAAACTAATAAAGCTCAGAAAAGTTGCAGGATACAATAAACAACATATAAAGTCAATTATGTTCCTCTATGCTGAAGAATTAGAAAAAATAGCTAAGAAAACAGCTCCATTCACAATGACATTAAAAAGAAAAAGATACTTATATACTTAGCCAAGGAGGTAAAAGAATTGCCCCCTGAAAACTACAAAATGTTGCTGAAAGTTATTAAAGCAGACACAAATAAATAGAAAGACATTTCATATTTATGGATGGCAAGAATTCTTTGTTAAGATCTCAACATTGTTCAGTGATATACAAATTAAATGCTGTCCCTACCAAAATTCCACTGGTGTTATTTTTGTAGAAAATTAATGATTGTAAAATTCACATGGAATTTCAAAAACACCACAAATACACAATACAATCTTGAAAACTGTCAAGTATCATTGAAGCTTTGAAAAATATAAATAAGAACCACAATGACGTTCCACTTCACGCCTATTACAACGAATATTATCAACAACAGAAAAAAGGATGTGAAGAAATTTGAACGTGTGTACATTTCTGGTGAGAATGTAAAATAGTGCAGCTGCCGTGGAACACAATGGCAGTTCCTCAAAACATTAAAAACGAAATTGTCACGTGATTTTGCAATTCTACTTTTGGGCATACAGCCAAAAGAACTGAAAGCAGAAACTTAAACAGATACTTGTACATTGATGTTTATAGCAGCATTAGTCACAATAGCTCAAGGTGAAAGGAACTCAGATGTCCCTTGATGAATAAACAAAATGTAATATACATGTATAATGGAATATTATTCAGCTTTAAAAAGGGATGATATTCTTATTCATGCCACAACATGAAAGAATCTTTAAAATATTCCAAGTAAAATAAGCCAGATAAAAAAGGAAAATTACTGTATGATTCCACTTATATTAGGTACATAAAGTAGTCAAACTCAGAAAGACAGAAAGTAAAAATGATGGTTGTCAGGAGCTGTGGGAAGGGGAGAAGGGAGCGTTACATTGTTTAATGTGCACTGAGTTTCAGTTTTGCAAGACAAAAAGAGTTATGAAGATGGATGGTGGTAATGGTTGCAGAACAATGTGAATGAACTTAATGTCAGTGAAATGTACAATTAAAAATGGTCAAAGAAGTACATGTTATGCATATTTTACCACCCTAAAATTATTTTTAAAAAGAAAAAAGGGATAAAATGAAGATAAAGTAAAATTACAATTTGTGAAGAAAAAGGGAGAGACCAGTGAATGGAACTACAAAATGAAAAAGCAAAATGAAATTAAAGAGAGGACAAATGATAGGAGAGAGCATGAGTTAGGATTCATATAGAAACAAATTACAGAGCACTAAAAACAGGGATTTAAATAAATATTTTCCCCTAGTTGTTAAAGGCCAGAGGTAACAAATCTAGGACTAAGAAATTATGTCATAGCACACTCAGGCACCCATTCTTCTTCCAGTTTTCAGCTTTAGCATCTCTATGTGTGGCTCTACTACTCAGCATCCAAGATGAGTTCCAGAAATTACACATTCCAAGCAGCAGTACCAATAAATGGAAGAAGAAAGGGACAATGTGCCCCAAATATCACTTCAGGATATTTCTCAGAAGGGCTACACAACTTCTACTTACAATGATTTGGTTGAAACTTAAACACATGAGCATATCTATCTACAAAGGATACTGGCAAAGGTACTTTTTTATTCTAGTTGATCATGTGCTTACCTAAAGTTTTTATTACTTCAGAAAACAGGAAAAGCTATAAATTACCCAGTCTGTAGTATTCTGTTACAGAGATACTAAAGCAAGTACATACTATGCAATACATGGGTAATTCTTATACAAAATTTATTAAACATACTAAAATTTTAAAAAACAAAACCTATTTATTATTAATCTGAAATTCAACATTTACTGAGTGTTCTTTATTTTATCTGGCAATCCAATCTATACTTCTTCAATCCATAATTGTTTGTTTATATTATTATTTGTAGATGGTCTGTCTTTCCTACTAAAATGTAAATTTCCTGAGGACTAGATCAATATAATATTTCTTAGATAAGCTAAATTTAGTAAATATTTATTGAATAAATAAAATAAAACTGCACCTCTTTGTTGCCACTTTTTAGCATTGCTCAGAAGATTTTAGACAATCTAAGATAATATAACAGAATAAAATAAAAAATATTAGAGTCAATGTTCATAATCTATAAGAGAAAAATACAATTGAAAATGACATTATGTAGAAAACCAAGGCATTCAAAAATATTCAAAATTTAATATATCACTTGCGTTGATCACTGACAAAATAAGTTAAAATTTATTGAATGTTTAGTCATCTTTTAATTTACTTCAACTTTCTCACTTCTCCAGGTTCTTGATTTTCAAATAAAATGTGCTAAAATACTTCTATTAAGGATTTCAAATGTAAAATGGTCACAGTTTTCCTCAAAGGCTTTCCTCTATTTCCTGTTTCTTTTAGGTGTTTTCTGTAGTAAGATATTGAAAAGCGTTTCTACAAAATTTTGGTGAGGAACATTTTAGTAAAGTTTGATTATTTTATTTTGCTAGGCAAAGGTTCTTTAAAAATAATAACTCAATATACTTAATGGAATAATAGCAATGTACATGGACTGAATTTTTCTTTTAAAGCTGTAAATTGAACCACCTAATTAAATTCTATTTCATACTGTATAAATGTCAGTGAAAATTAAACAGGACTATCAACTTTTTATCTTTGCCAATTTTTATGTTTTCTATTAATTTTATTTCAATTTACTTTATGCCAATAACATAAAATGTAACTTCAGTAGAAACCTACAGTGTGCTCATGTATTAGAAGAAAATTATTACAAAGATATGCCTTTATCTTAATTTTATGTATTAACATAAGTTCCCTAAATCTCCAAAAGAGTATTTATTAATATTGAACAAATATCTTAAAAATCTATGTGAAACAACAAATAAGAAACAACAACAAAGCATTTTAAACAGGAACGTAATTAACATACTAGCACAATGTGACTTACCAAGTAATTATAAAGGTGTAATAATAATAAAGTTGTATATGTACAGAATAGATAGATAAATGAAATCAAATAGAAATCTCAGAAAGCAAGGTTAGCACTTACATGAGACAAAGAAAGTATGTAATCATCTATGACATTTTTTAGAAAAATAGTTATGAGAGCAATAACAATTTATATTTTCTAGTAGGCCCCGCGTGCTTCCCTCGACTAACACAGAAGTAATATTGAGTATCTAGAAAATGTCATTAGACTGATGAGTGATGTTCTATAAGGAATCATAAAGTTCTGTGTTGGGGATCAAGAGCACAGGAGGATGGGGAATATGAGGGAGATATCTTTGTATCTTCTTTTAGTGGAAACACTTAAGAGTAAGGGGCTGAATAAATAGGATGCTTAATGAGGTTCCATGATTGAAAGGAGAAATCTTAAGGAGATTTAGGGTAAAGCTCATCATTGTTCATCAAGCTTTCTGGTTTTGATGACCGTATCTTTGAAAACAATATAAAGATTGGGTCATGAGGACACCAAAGTTCAAGTTATATTACATTATTTAAAATATGATTATTTAAACAGTCATTTTTTCCAATAGTTGCAGAAAATTAATTGTTTCTCAGGTTGTTCAAGACACTGGGTAATTCTGAGGAAAAAATATGTATTCAAATTTCAGTGTAACACCATCAACAAACACAAATCCCAGAAAAGCTTGAAAGTTAAATAAGGAATATAAAGATACAAAGTCAGAAGTAAACACATAAGTGAATATTTAAGAGTTATAAGAATTTTTTTCCTGAGCATCAGCAAAACATATAAGGTAGATATAGAAGTGGTTGATATATTCAACTAGCTAAAAATTTAAAATGGTAGTTGTATTAGTTTTTTTGTGTTGCCATAAAAAACCTCTTCAGCCTGGGTAATTTACAAAGGAAAGAAATTTATTTGACTCACCTTTCTTCAGACTGTACAAGCTGCATGGTGTTAGCATCTGCTTCTGGTGAGGGCCTCAGGAAGCTTACAATCATGGTGGAAGGTCAAGCGGGAGGAGACATATCACATGGAGAGTGATGTATCAAGAAAGAGAGGGAGGAGGTGCAAGACTCTTAAATAATCAGATCTCATGTAAACTCATAGAATGAGAACCCACTCACTACTGTGAAATAAACACCAAGCCACTCGTGAAGGATCCTCTCACGTGAGCCAAACACCTTCCACTAGGCCTAATACCAACACTGGAAGTCACATTTCACTATGAAATTTGAAGGGGACAAAACATCCAAATGATATCAGTGGTATTAAAAATATATGAATTCCAAAATTGAAGACAAATAGTACACTGGAGACCATAGTTTAGAGCATATAAATCTAACATTAAATAAGTAACAATCTCAATGTATTGAACAACAAACAAGACTATATACCCTAATATTCAATTTGGTCTGAGAAAGAATAATAATTTTATAAAAGAAAAAGTACAAATAGCCATTATACGTACAACCTTTTGGTAAACAAAAATAAGTCATTTTAAGAAAGAAATAAATGATCAAAACATAAAAGTTAGAAAAGATGAAAAGTTTACAACTCTGAGCATTCTGTGTTAACATATGTGTTAACGTAGAATGTTATCCGACCGTTCTCTTTATGGTTGAAAAAGATAAGTTTGAGAAACTGGTATTACATTTTGTACATTCTTGTTGTCAAATTGCAGTTACAATTGCCAATTATGTTATATCCAGGAGCACAAAATGTTTCAGACAACATGTTATTTGTTGTAGTGAATAAGTGTACCCTAGTGCATATATATGTGCTCTGAGGAAAGATGAATACACACACACAAACACACACATACACACCTTTATCAGTGTTTTGTTTATTATAGTGAAACCTTGGAAGCATCCTGAATTTTCTGGAACAGGTAAATTGTAATTTGTTATATGCATGAGACCACAGGTTTCACTAGCCTAAAATATTTGTTAACATCTGGTCATGACTTCTTTAACCAAACTAGAAAAATTAAAATGAACAAGTTACATTTGGAGCGCACATTATGCCTTCTCTTCCACCAGTGTTTCTTACTTCAAACCATAGCATGTTTTTCTAATACAATTTAGTTTTCCCTATGCCTCAGTTTTCCTCAGAGCAATGATCTCCCAGCTCCTTGAAACTTCTGTGTCTAAATGTCACTATTTCAGTTACATCGTATGTGTTAACTTTTGGGTTATAGGCCGATTACAGTAATTTTATCTGAAAGAAATAGCCTATTCTTAACAACAAATTAATTATTGTGCTTTATAAGAAAATGCTGAAAACTTTAATATTTCTATGCCTTCATCTCATTTCTACAGTGTTTGTTGATATTTCAGAACCGTAAGAACTGTTTTTTTTTTTTTTACCCAAACCCTATCTATACATACTAAGTGCTTTCTGCTACCAAATAATCTTGGAGATGATAGTGGTTTATTGTCCTCACGAGGTCTGGATATAAGCATACCTTTAAGGATATATACTGAGTTAATATTTTCCCAACTGAAAATCTCTTCATTTCTAATATTCAGCATCATTCTTAGATCTGAGATAGTTGCCTTGCCCTTAGCCTTGTACTTAAAATTTTTTCTCTCTCTCTCTTTCTATTTCTCTCTCTGTTTCTCTCTGTCTCTCTGTCTCTCTCTCTCTCGCTCTCTCTCTCTCTCTCACACACACACATACACACACAATTAAAAAAGAACAGGACTTCAGGACTTCTACTTTTCTACCACATTTAAGGAGGATGGATGTTATCGCTCCCAACCTTACAACAAGAGAAAAGCTAAACAAAATAAAAATCAATGATGTTTCTTGAAGCTACCAGACAATTCAAGTCACAGGGAAGACCAGTACCCTGGAAACTGGAGATACAAACAGTTCTAGAGAGACAGAGCTGAGGAGAACTTACATGGAGCAGAAACCAATGGAACCATGAAGTGAAAAAAAAGCTTGAATAGTAATTTTGATGAATTGTTGAAGATAAGTGTAGACTAGAATAAAAGAAAGAAATGCCTAGGAACCACAGTCTTGTAAGTGTGTAGTGTTGGGGGCTGGATAGAGAAAGGAACTTCTGTGGAGTTTTTGCTTTAGGAACCATACCAGGTTCTCAGAGTGAAAAGCCAAGCAATATACCCTAATACTTTTGGCAGGGTCAGGGGAACATAATCACTTTGAAATATGGCAAATTTTCTCCATAACAAAGACCTACTCCGCAGGAAGAAAATCTCTATCAGAGCCTTATGGATCTGAGAGAACAGCACTCAGCCAGTATCATCCCTATAGCCTTCATGTTTCACCTGGCAGTTAAAAAAACACTTGTAAGGGTAACAGGTCTTCTAAAAGACTGAGAGTTAAACAAATGATTATAAAGCACTTGCCCTCCCCATACCACCACATCAACAGGGCTCCAGTGTTATAGCAATGGATTTGCAAGGTGCAGACTGCACTAAAGGAGTTCTAAAGAAAATTCAAAGACAACAGGGTAGAAGAAATATCTAAGACATAAGAAAACACCAAACTTCTGCCACCTACAGCCACAGTAAACACTAAACACAGCCTAAGCCCTAGTCAGGTTAGCATAAAATTTCACACTGAACACCTATTTTACTTGGTTTCTATTCCCTGATAAACCACGTACAGCTTTCAACAAAAAAATTACAAGGCAAGCTAAAAAGCAAGCAGAAACATAGTCTGAATAGAAGAATTGGAAATACCCCATAATAAGTTACTGGACTATATGTAAAATTGTATAGTTTTATTTAATAGTAGACTTAGATTGCTTGTGCATGTATGTTTCACATTCTAGGGGCAACAAGTAAAAAACGATTTAAAAAGAGGTATAACTGATATGCTAAGAAGAAGAGAAAATGGAATAAGAAAATGGTTAGTTAAAACTGAAAAAGCAGTTTGCAGTGAAAATAAAAGAGAAGCAGGAAATGAGAATAAGATAATAAAATAAAGCAGGAACAAGTACAGCAAATACAAATCAATTATAAACATGGTTGATATTAATCCAACTATACAAATGATCTATCTAAATGTGTATACTCTAAATACATGAGCTAAAATTGATGGAATGGGTAAAATAAAGCAATACATGACCCAACTATATCTTGAAGATTTATAAATTGTATTTATTAAATATTAAAGAAATAAAACATTGATATTTTCTAGTGTCATGTAGTTATGGAAGGTCAGCCAACATTATTATTTTAAAGTAATTCATATTCACTTGTAACTACTTTAGCTCCATAAGAAATGTATTTTCAGTTCATGTAAGAATATTGCAGGCCCAATGTCTCAATCTTTTATATATGTGAATATTATATATGAATCTCATATATGAATATATAGACAATTATATATGTGCATAAAATATTACATAATATTTATTTGTGGTACAAACATAGTTAATATAGTAAATATTACATATGTACATACATATAATATTTATTATATTTAATATGTTATTAAGATATTAAGATATATATCTTCTCAATATCTGCAATGTATCAATACAATAGAATTGTTACATAATAGTAAAATAGTACAGTAGAGCTTGTCATACAAACTCTGAAGTTTTATAACATATATTTTGAGGGAAATAGTCTTTATGCATTTCATTCATTCATGTATATAATTTCTGAAATATCAGGAGGTTTGTAGTATTTTATGGTGAAAGATTCCCTGACTGGCATGTAAAGAGTTCAGTGAACTGTGCCAAAAAAGTATGTCAAATTGATAAAGAGAGAGCCACTGACTAGACTAGACAAGGCCCCATATCCATGGCTTCAGAAGGACTGAGATAATAGAAGTAGAATCAACTGGGAAGAAATATGTTAAGCGCTATTGCAAAAGCTTTATGCTAGCTTGTCATTTATTTTATGTAAGTGTCTTTTCAATATTAAATTTTTCCTATCTGCACCAAAACTTCCTGCTGAAGGAATTCTTACTGTTTCAGGAAGAGATATGTTTAAGTGTTCATATTAGAGACAATAAATTCCTTCTTCTTCTAAGTACTCCTGCAGTTTATACATCCCTTGATTATGTCACAATCATTTGGCAGGCAGTATTTTTAGTTGTGGACATGTTCTATGTGTCTCATTAGATTGTACTTCTTGACAACAGGGAACATGTGATATTACACATTTTAAAAAATTTATATGAGGCATAGAATATTTTCTTATAAATACTGTAAGACCAACAGATATTTCTTTAGTTGCACTATTTTTACATACAAATCCTGAAGACATCAGGTAAAATTTTCACTTTTGATAACTGTCAACTAATTAATATTTTTATGAATATTCTTCACAGAGTTCACATGGATTTATAAGAAGTTTTGGCTATGTTTTCCCTGAATAAAATGTGTCTCTTTCCCTTTCCTTGCCATCTGGGAATAAGATGATAAAAGAAAGCAGGAACAAGTACAGCAAATACAAATCAATTATACACATGGTTGATATTAATACAGATATGCAAATGATCATTCTAAATGTGCGTACTCTAAATACATGAACTAAAATTGATGGAGTGGGTAAAATAAAGCAATACATGACCCAACTATATCTTGAACTGCATATAATTGAAATTGCAATTTCCCTTTCATTGTCATCAATCCTTTCTTCTGATACAGTCATCTTTACAAATGACTAACCAAAGGAGATCTGTTTTGAAAGATCAGCAAAAATAAGTATTGTGATTATAGTTTAAAAAACATTACAGTGTTTTCAGAATCAATGATCTGCTGTTGCTACCACACAAGAACTACTAATCTCTGAAAAACTTGGGAATACTTAGTTCACTTGATATTTCTGAGAGCTTCCTGTGCCATATAGGTATTTTTTCTCATTTACATCACACTATTCATTTGTTAGAAATTTACTCTTTTTCCTTTGCATAAACATGAAATACACTTTTCAATCCATATTGTGTATCTTTTGCTTTTACAAAGGCAATTGTCAGTGTGAGGAAAGACAGATAAGCTAGACAGTTATTTTTCAAAGAAAGAAGTGGCAATCTTTTGTTCTGGAATGCTATTTGCATTTGAGTTTTTTATGTGTCTATCAGACCTAGTTAGCAGTATAGTGCTCAACGTTTCAGAATGTGCCTGCATTTTCCATCATTGATGACCTTTTGACATGGCCTCTATGTGATTTAAAGGAAAGTCTCTCAACCTCTCCATCACCCTAGTGGCTGACATTTATAAATATATGAAAATATAGAAAAAATAAAAATGGAAATTAAGGATTTGTGCAGTGAATTATGGAAAAGGAAGACAGTATGAATAAATAAGGTTTAATTGCTTTAAGATCTAAACATTGATTAGGAAGTCTGTAAAACTTTAACAATAACACAACATTAATTGCCTGAAACATACAGATTACTCACCTCTAAATTCACCAGACATTAAAATATTATAATTACATATAATGATAACATAATATATAGTTACATATATTTTACATATATGTAGAAAGAGAGATCTATTTACTTTCTTTTTCTCATCTTTGAAAACTGTCGCTCATCAAGGTGATGAAAGGAAGCATACTTTTTTTTTTTTAACTTTTTTTCCTAGTTTGTACTTTCAATGTTTAGTAGCTTTATTACTGGGAATAAATTTTGCTTACCAGTTCTCTCTTTTCTACCAGACACATTTCAGAAAAGCCATAGGGAGTAGTTTGCATCCTCTGTCCACAGAGGTAGTGGTACTGGTTCTTTGGGAGCTGCGTGACTTGAACTATCTACAGTGGTAGTGGTTTCATAATTGCCCATTTTCAGGAAAAGCATATCATTCTAAGGGTTACTTTGCATTGATTGTATGATGTGGTTTTCCATTAGCTCGTTCTCTGCTTGTGTGAAAGATGAAGTAAATAATTATATTCTAGTTTTCCTCCTCATGAATAAAATTGGCACATCCTAATTTCAAATCTATACATATTTGTTTTACTACAAAATTTCAAATACTTATGATAGAATCAAGTATTATAAACTGAAGCAGAATGATCCCTAAGAAGATTTAGGAAACCTTAGTCATGTTCTAGTTTAATCTATATATTTTTTCCTAAGGACTTTATCCACTAATATCATCCAGTCACCTTGCAAGTTCATTCCATTGTCTAAAACTATGCTCAACATAATCAAACTAGTCAAAACTCCTACATATCATTGCAAATAAATAAAAGCATATACATATTATATCTCCTAAAAATTATATATAAACGTAGATCAGGGTTTGAAAATATTCAATTTGATTAAAAATCCCTACGTTTATCTACTCTTATGTGAGACAACTAATTAAGCAATATTTTATTAACGTTAACCCCACCCTACCTCATTATACATTACAGTAATAAAAGCAGTAAAGCCAATATGACTGACAGCCATCATCGTGTGCTGCACACCATCTTATTTTTAATGTATAAATGGTTATGAAGGCATATCATATAAAATTATATAAATATTTGATGAAAAATTCATTTAAAAAATAATTATTTATTATACAAATATTAGAATGTCACCTTGGACTTCAGTGTCCCAAGTTATTTTTTAATTTATTTTTATTGCATATATTTAAGGTATACATCATGATGTTTTGATATATGTATATATACTGAAATAATTACTAAAGTTTTACAAGCAAATTACCATATCCATCATCTTATGTAGTTACTTTGTGTGTGTGTGGAAAAAGTACTTAAAATTTATTCTCATAGTAGATTTCTAGAATACCATCCACTATTGTTAGCTATAATCCTCATGCTTTAGGTTAGATATTTCAGTTTATTTATTCTACGTAACTAAAACTTTATATTCTTTGACTACAGGGGTCTGAATAGCACTTCAGAAAAAGTACCAAAATAGCCTATAGTAGCTTTTGCTACTGAAATTATCTATTTCATTTTAAACTCTCTTATGAACCAAATAATAAAATTAATACAATGAAAAATGTATTATTTTGTATGATTCCTGTTTAAATGCATCACCATAAATAATTGCCCTGCTACTATGATTGAAAATGCACTGTTTTATAGAAAACCTCCTTCATTCTCAAGAGATCCAATATTCCATGTTGCAAAAATGCTAGATAAAATTATTTGAAACTTTTCACACCATGGCAACTTTGTTTGGGCCTAGGTGGAAGGATCACTTGAGGCCAGGAGTTTGAGACCAGCCTGGGCAAGATGTTGTCTCTCAAAAAATAAATAAATAAATAAGTAAGTAAAAAAATAAAAGAATGAATATTAAGCCAATAGAACATAGAACTTTTCTTGTAAAACATACTTTTGCGCCTTACTTAGGTATGACCGTACATGTATCTATTTTGTTTTACTTAAATGACACTTGATAAATAAAATAGACCTTATTTGGAAGCATTACTACAGAGTATAGTTATGAAATCTGCCCTTTGACAAATGAATAGATCCAGTGTTTTAGGTCTTGTAGCTATTTGTGACTACCTTTTCACTTATAAGCTGGTTGACACATTTGTTCAATTACAGCTACCTTGTTTCTAATTGCTAAATGTCACTTTGATTGATTGTTGTCAATTTCTAGCAGTCAGCAACAATACTTCATTGCTTCGTGCTACTAATCAGTACATATTTACTTGATTTCTCCAGCCTACCAGAAAGTGGTTGCTTAGAAATTCTATTATCATGAGCCAATCATTATCTAACTCAGTTGATCTGAGATTGAATAAATATCACTTCAAGATTAGAGATCTAAAGTAAGTAGGCTTAAAATTCATACTTTCAAAGCTAACTAAATATTAGACAGCAAATTTTAGTTGATAAAACATTCTGAGAAGAGTGTATTTGTGAGCCTTTGTGTTGAGTCACTTGCTTTCTGTGTATGAATTATTTCTCTATAGGACTTTTTTAGGATTTAATGATATTGTAAATGAAATAGGCTTGACATGTAGTTTGCCATACATTGGGTGCTTAGTAAAACCTATTTTCTTATTTTCCTTCACTAGCTGATATTAGTTTGAATATTTAGACAATAGAGATTTGATATTGAAAATCCAATGTCTGCAGCAAAGTTAGTTGTAGTATGAGCACAAAGCTGAATCAGAAATTTATCATAATATCTTCCTTGAAAGAGAGTTATAGCTCTTCAAAGGGCAAGAGGCCTTTATTATTTATTTTAAAGGACACATATTATTAAGTATACATAATAGGTTATAGAACACATTACTTACACACATATGGGTTGAAATGTAGCTTTATAATTTCAAAAAAATTAAAATTAGAATGCATAATAAAATTGAATATCATTTGGCCACTGGAAAATACATACAACTCTAAAGTAGTGAATTCTAGATCCCCTACCACTGAAAAATCATTTATATCAAATGAAAATATTAGGTGAAAAAGTCCCGAAATGCTTCACTTACATTAAAATGAACCAGTAATTAAAAATAATCCTCCTTTTTGGTGCATAAAATTATTAAGTAATCACTAGAATTACTGATTGAGAGAAAAAAGACAGGTTTTTTTTTTGTTTGTTTGTTTGTTTTGGCAATATGACACTTAGATATCCCAATAATTTGACTTCCAGTTAGAATAATTGAGTTGTAAGAAAAGGGATAATTTCCTTTCATTTTATTTTTCTTCCCAATTGATCAGGGTTCTTAACGTTAATAAATGAGTAAGCATAGTTATTCTCGTTAACATTCTAGTACAAAATATTTTTACTAGGTTTTGGTAATAAGTCAGAGAGTAGATAAAGCAACTTTATTTTTTAATTAAGGTATCTAATTTTAAAAGCTGATTTTTTAAAAGAAATAGTCTTTAATGCTGTTTTAGATGTAGATTTTCATAAAGCATTTTTAATCTTAACTGTTTGAAAATGGAAGCATCCACTATGCATGTATTGGCTTAGATATCATATAAATAAAAGGAAAAATACTTAGAGTAGTGGAATGGATACAGTAATGGAATTTCTCACATATGGGCTCAAATCTCAGTTCTGTTCCTGATTAAGTGAGTAATTTGGGAAATGTTCTTAATAACACAAAAGCCATATATTTTATGATATTTTATAATAAGAGAAAATAAGATAAATTTTGTATAATGGGTATCAATAAAGGCTTATTTGTTCATTATTTTAGAAAGACAGTGTTGAAATTCTAGTTGAGAGGTTTGTACAATAGTCCATTATAGAAAGAATGTAGAATGGAACTATGAACGTACAGTTCAGAGACAAAAATCTAGAGCTATCAAGGTTTTCTCAGACTAAGAATTGATGTACTTTGATAGCTGACTGGATTTTTAGAGGAGCAAGAACAAGGAATAAAAAAGAACTCCAAGGTTTTGACTTTTTGTGACTAAAAGAACAGTGATATCATCAGATCAGCACAGATAGAAAGCTGGTTGGAAATTCAGGTTAAGAATGCTGTTTGAAACTAGTCTCGGTATTTGACCTTCCTGAAACCCAGTGAAATAAGCTAAACATGGTAAGATCAAATGAAATAAAGCAATTGGAGTGATACTTTTAAAAAGGAGAATACTCTAATGTGTTATACTTGTAAACACTGGACTTCATTGTAGAAGATCCTTGAGTAAAGGAGAAGTATACTTCTTTACTCCTTGGTAATACAGAATTGAGTTTATAATATCCTAAAGATTCTTACTAATATTATCACTAAATCTGGAGGAAACATATCATTTGTTTTTTCATTTTTTGTTAAGAATTAGTGGAAAGAACTTCTGCAAATATGCCTGCATACTGGGGAAAACAAATAAAGGAAATTTTTGTTTTTTCCTGAACAAAGTAAATCCTTCAGGGCTATTCTTAAACTGGGTAAATAATTGGGATCACATAAAAATTGGTCTTCCTTCCTTGCTCTTGACATTTATGAGAATGAATTTCAGTACAGGTATTTTTACAACTATCAGAAGAAAAAGCATAGCCCATTTCTTCTAAAATAGACCATAGATTTATCAACTCACCTAAGAATCTTCATCTCCTCTCATCATCCATTCTAAGGCATACTTAGCTTCAAACTATAGCTCAGAGGAAAAAATAAACTGTCCTTAGTGGGAAGGATGACAAGAATTCTTACATAGCCAGAGCAAATTTCAGTGTCAGACAATTTGAACTTTAAAAATAGAAAGAAAAATAAAGAGAAGATAAGCCACTAAAAATCTAATCACTGTCATAGTGGAAAGGCTTGAGATGATCATAGTCATTGCAAATACATTTAAAAACAAAATATTTAAACAAATAAAGAAATATCATAATATATTTCTAGAATGCAGATGTCCAAAATGAACAATAAAAACTATTTTCTTAAAATGAAGAAAAAACTGCATCTAAATAACTAAAAATAATCCTGAAGAATGTAATAAAACTGAGAAATTTAACAAATGTAAAGGAAGCTAAATTGTTAAAAACTTTCACAAAACTGAGATTGGAGAAAGAAAAAGAAAAGAATTATTTGGCAATCCAGGAAGGAAAACAAATTGCTCCATGAGTAAAAATTATCATAGTTCTTTCAAATCTCTTTAAAAACAAAACAAAACAAAGCAGATTAACAGAAGGAATGTCAGAAGACAATGTGACAAATTCTACAAAGTCCGAAGGAGAAAATACCTTGAGAAGTGTATAACCAGCATATGGGCCATGTAGGAATACAATTGACTGAATGACTGACTCAACATGAACAAGCTCAATAAATACAGCACCTTTGTGCTCTTCTGGGTGGGATGGGAGATTGTCTACCTAACCACTACATCTATTCAGATAAAAGATGAATTCAATACTGAATTTGGTAGAGGTGTGGTTGGGTTAAAGAACTGGTGGTAAAGTCTGAATCCATACTATTTCTCCACAATAATATTCAGTCTTCCTGATTTGGGTCATGGGATTCGAGCTGATATTTCCCTTTTACCCTCATACTTTTTGAAATGCTTGAAATGTTTATGATGGAAACATGCTATTTTTATTTAAAAAATTGAGGAGTTATTATTAAAAATAAAAAAAAAAAAGTGGTAAAAACCGTACCACAATACTTGTTGAGATTCAATCGAGTGATAGGGAAATGGGTATTGTACTTTTCTGCTGTGTTGTATTTTATTTATTTATTTATTTTTGAGACAGAGTTTTGCTCTTGTTGCCCAGACTGGAGTGCAATGATGCGATCTCGGCTCAACGCAACCTCCACTTCCTTGGTTCAAGCAGTTCTCCTGTCTCAGCCTCCCAAGTAGCTGGGATTATAGGCATGTGCCACCACGCCCAGCTAATATTTTTGTATTTTTAGTAGAGACGGGGTTTCTCCATGTTGCTCAGACTGGCCTCGAACTCCCGACCTCAGGTGATCCACCTGCCTCGGCCTCCCAAAGTACTGGGATTACTGTTGTGAGCCACCGCACCGGCTGTGTTTTATTTTTAAGAACACCCCGATTTTTTTGAAAAATTAGTGGAGGATATGTTAAGATTGAGTTTTCTTTAATATACTTTAATGCAGATGCTTATCAGTCGTTTGGGAACATGAACTGAAGTTCAAGATGTGAAATGCAGATTTGATAAACATTTGACTGGAAGTGAAAATGAAAGCAGGGGAGTACAGACTGTTTCAGAAAGTACCAGCCAAGGACAATTTGAGTATTTGAGAACAGAGACCTAGGTCATTGCTGCATTTAAGAAGCAGATGGTAGAGCAAAATCAGAAAATACCAGAAAACTTGCTCACTTACCCCTTAAAATCATGAACAACAACAACAACAACAAAAGATCATGAAAAGTAGCAGAGCAGCATGTTTTTTTAATGTAACGTATTTTCTACATCAAGGGAATGTATTTTTTCTTTATTAATTAGTGGTGTCTTATCAATGATTAGCCTAATCTATTGAGGTTCAGTAGGGCAAATTCCCTTTCTGCAAACATTTTATTGTTTAGTAGCTGTACTAATTCGCTAGTTCTCATTGCTTTCTGGGTGGTGTTCTTTGCTTCAATAACTGTTTGGCCTATTAAATTTAACACACAGATCTTTCTTCTGTTGATTTCTCATTCCCACACTTGAAACTCCAAGTTCTGCCCTTGAATTTATTCCCACTCTGTTATACTGGGTTCTCAGTAAATTTACTCAGCTCACTCTCAATCCAGTTTCCAGAAGGAAATTGACAGAGCACAAGAAAGACCCACTTTCTGTTTGTTTTCATATATACAGATAAAGTATATCATATTTATATTATATATTTTGACGTTTGAATACATATTAAATGTTTTACATCTAAATATATATTATATATTACAATTATTTATTTATATATATAAAATTGCTATTTTGGCTGACTAGATTGTAATAATGAAGATGAAATAGATTGCATTATATAAATTTACAGCTCACTTAAACTTTAACTAGCATCCTCTATTTTAGTTATCTAAACATGATATGCCACAATTTGACTTAAGATTTTATTTAAGAGTGTATTTCCTTTAAAAAAAATTAATTTGGATCTGGGTGCAGTGGCTCACGCCTATAATCCCAGCACTTTGAGAGGCTGAGGCAGGTGGATCATGAGGTCAGGAGTTCAATACCAGACTGGCCAAGATGGTGAAACTCCATCTCTACTAAAAATACAAAAAATTAGCCGGGCGTGGTGGCATGTGCCTGTAATCCTAGCTACTCCAGAGGCTGAGGAGGAGAATTGCTTAAACCTGAAGGGGTGGAGGTTGCAGTGAGGAGAGGTCGCCCCTGGGCCACAGAGGGAGACTCCATCTCAAAAAAAAAAAAAAAAAAAAAATAGTTTGTTTAGTAAAAAGTCTTTATTAGATTTGAACACATCTAAAATTATCTGATGTCTGTTATACTGGTTTTTAAATAAAGCCATTTTTGTTATTGAAATCATCCTTTTTTTTTTTAATCTAAGTTCTTACATAACAGATAAATATATGCAACTAGTCATTGTATTAGGATACATTTGTTTTACTGTTTGGAAATCAGACTAAAATTTGAATTAGCTTTTATTGGAAAGCTAGCACTAAACTATAGACTTAAACAACTAAGAATGAATTTTAAACTCATATTGTTACCTGGATAGTTAGAACTTAGATGATTAAAAGGAAGGAATATTGAATAACTCTCTTTTATTTTAATACATGAAAAAACTCTTAAATTATCATTTAAATTGTATATTTAAGTTTCCAATACTTTTATGTTGTTGAAATTTATTTATCAATGAGTATGTGTAATGGCTTAAATAGGCAAAATAGTTTTTTTCTTTCAATGTAATATTTAAATTGAAATTGAGAATACCATCTCTTTTACATGGTTAGGCAAACAGAATTTTTAAAAAATCAGTTTGACAACCTTAATAAAAAGCACAACTAAAATATACATTCAGATAGCCATATTATCAATAACCTAGTCCCAGTCAAAGAACATCTAATTAAAAATATATATATATTTCAATAGGTTTTGCAGAAAAGGTGGTGTTTCATTACATGAATAAGTTCTTTAGTAGTCATTTCTGAGATTTTGGTGCACCCATTTCTGTACCTAGTGTATAGTCTTTTGTCCCTTATACCCCTTCCATCCTTTCCCCAGAGTCCCCAAAGTCCATTGTATCATTCTTATGCCAATGCGTCCTCATAGCTTAGTTCTTACTTGTGAGTGAGAACATACAATGTTGATGTTTGGTTTTCCATTCTTGAGGTACTTTGCTTAAAATAACAGTCTCTAATTCCATTCAAGTTGCTGCAAATGCCGTTATTTCATTCCTTTTTATGGCTGAGTAGTATTCCATTATGTATATATAAAATATATATTATAATATATGATATATTACAATGTATTATGTATTTAATATATACTATAATATACTATACAATAATATATATTTTATAATTATGTATATGTATAATTATATAACAATTATATGTAACATATGGTTATATATTAATTATATAAAATTAAACATATAATTATGTATTTGCTAATAATTAATAATAATTATACAATCAATAATTATTATATCATTTATATATAATATTAGTCATGTAACATTAAATATCTAATATATAATATTAGACTATAATTGTATATAATTGTACAATATATAATATATAATACATAATATATTTACTACATATAAATTGTATATAATATATATTATATGTATTATATATAATCATATAGTATATGTAATATATAATGATATATATAATAAGCAATTACATGTAATATATGATATATAAGTAATTCAATGTAATATATAATTATATAATCTATAACAAATTATATATACTATATAATATAGTATAATGTATGAAATATATGGTATATACTATCATATAGTATATAATATGTGTTGATTATATACATATGATATAGATAATATATAATATATATTCTACATGTTAATATATAATATATAATTATATATAATATGAAATATATTATAATATATAATACTATTATAATATATATTATAATACATTTATATAAAATATAATATATATCATATATATACCATTTTCTTTAACCACTTATTGATTGATGGGCATTTAGGCTGGTTGTGTACTTTTGCAATTGCAAATAGTGCTGCTATAAATACGTGTGTGCAAGTATCTTTTTCGTATCATGACTTATTTTCTTCTTGGTAAATAACCAGTAGTGGGATTGCTGGATCAAATGGTAGATCTACTTTTAATACTTTAAAGAATGTACACATTGCTTTCCATAGTGGTTATGCTAGTTTACATTCCCACCAGTAGGGTTAAAGTGTTCTCTTTTTAACACATCTAGTCCAACATCTATTTTGTTGTTGCTGCTGTTGTTGTTGTTTTGAGACAGAGTCTCGCTCTGTCGCCCAGACTGGAGTGCAGTGGCACGATCTTGGCTCACTGCACACTCCGCTTCCCGGTTTCCGGCCATTCCACTGCCTCAGCCTCCCCAGTAGCTGAGACTACAGGTGCCCGCTACTGCGCCCGGCTTATTTATTTATTTATTTATTTTGTATTTTTAGTGGAGACAGGGTTTCACTGTGTTAGCCAGGATGGTTTCGATCTCCTGACCTCGTGATCCGCCTGCCTTGGTCTCCCCAAGTGCTGGGATTACAGCCGTGAGCCACAGCGCCCGGCTTATTTTTTGTATTCTTTTATTATTGCCATTCTTGCCAGAGTGAGGTGGTATTGCATTATGCTTTTGGGTGGATTTCTCTGTTCATTGGTGATGTTCAGCATTTTTTCATATGTTTGTTTGCCATTTGTTCATCTTCTTTTGAAAATTTTCTATTCATGCCCTCAGCTCACTTTTTGATGAGATTGTTTTGTTCTTGCTCACTTGTTTGAGTTCCTTGTAGATTCTGGATATTAATCTTTTGTTGGATGTCCAGATTGCAAAGATTTTCTTCCACTGTTGGTTGTGTTTACGCTGTTGATTGTTTCTTTTGTTGTGTAGAAGCTTTTGAGGTTAATTTATTCACATCTATTTATCTTTGTTTCTATTTAATTTGCTTTTGGGTTCTTGGTCATAAAATTGTTGCCAATGCCAATGTCTAGAAGGATTTTTTCTGATGTTAGCTTCTAAAATTTTTATGGGTTCAGATCTTACATTTAAGTCCTTAATCCATCTTGCGCTGATTTTTATACAAGGTGAGAGATTAGGATACAATTTCTTTCTTCTGCCTGTGGCTTGCCAATTATCCCAACATCATTTGATGAATAGAGTGTCCTTTCCCCAATTTGTTTTTGTTTGCTTTGTTGAAGATGACTTAGCTGTAAGTATTTGGGTTTATTTCTGGGTCCCTTAATCTGTTCCATTGTTATATGTGCCTATTTGTGCAACAGTATTATGCTGTTTTGGTGACTATAACCTTACAGTAAAGTGTGAAGTTGAGTAACATAATGCCTCCAGAATTGGTTTATTTTCTTAGTCTTGTTTTGTTTTGGCTATGCAGGCATTTTTTTTTTTCTTTTTCCTTTTTCTTTTTTTTTTTGGTTTTACAGGAATTTTAGAATAGTTTTCTCTAGCGCTGTGAAGAATGATGGTGGTATTTTGACGTAAATTGCATCGAATTTATAGATTGCTTTTGGCAGTATTGTCGTTTTCACAATATTGATTCTACCCATCCATGAGCATGGAATGTGTTTCATTTGTTTATGTTGTCTATTTCTCTCAGCAGTGTTTTATAGTTGGCCCTGTAGAGGTCTTTCACCTCGTTGGTTAAGTATATTCCTAAGTATTTTATTTTAATTTTTTTGCAGCTATTGTAAAAGGGATTGAGTTCTTCATTTGATTCTCAGCTTGGTTGCTGTTGGTTTATACTAGGGCTACTAATTTGGGTACATTAATTTTGTTTCCTGAAACTCTACTGAACTCACTTACTATTTCTAGGAGATTGTTGGATGAGTCTTCAGGATTTCGTAGGTATATGATCATATCATTCGCAAACAACAACAGGTTGACTTCCTCTTCATTGATTTGGATGCCCTCTACTTTTATTTCTCCTGTCTCATTGCCCTGGTTAAGACTTCCAGTACTGTGCTGAATGCAAGTGGTGGAAGTTTGCATCCTTGTCTTGTTTCAGTTCTCAGGGTAGATGCTTTCAACTTTTCCCTATTCTACACAATGTTGGCTGTGGGTTTGTCATAGACGGTTTTTATTACCTTAAGATAGGTCCCTTCTATGCTGATTTTGCTGTGAGTTTTAATCATAAAGAAATGATGTATTTTATGAAATTATTTTTCTGTATCTATTGAGATGCTCATGTGATTTCTGTTTTTCATTCCATTTATGTGGTGTGTCACATTTATTTATCTTTGTATGTTAAACCATCCCTGCATTTCTGGTATGAAACCCACTGGATCATGGTGGATTATCTTTTTAATATGCTGTTGGATTATCTTTTTAATATGCTGTTGGATTCAGTTAGCTAGCATTTGGTTGAGGATTTTTGTATCTATGTTCATAAGAGATATTGGCCTATAGTGTTACTCTTATGTCCTTTTCTGGTTTTGGCATTAGAGTGATACTTCATAGAATGATTTAAGAAGGATTCCCTATTTCTCTATGTTTTGTAATAGTGTCAATAGGATTGGTACCAATTATTTGAATACCTGATAGATTTCATCTGTGACTCTGTCTGGTCCTAGCTTTTTTTCTTAGTTGGCAAATTTTTAATTACCGTTTCAATCTTGCTTCTTGTTATTTGTCTGCTCAGAGCTTCTATTTCTTACTGGTTTAATCTAGGAGGGTGGTATATTTACCGGAATTTGTCCCTCTTCTCTGTTTGCTAGTTTATCTGCATAAAGGCATTCACAGTAGCCTTAAATGATCTTTTTTATTTCTGTGGAATCAGTTGTAGTATCTCCCATTTTATTTCTAATTTAGCTTATTTGGATCTTTGCTATTCATTTTTGGTTTTTTTTTTGGTTAATATCATGAATGGTCTATCAATTTTAATTATCTTTTCAAAGAACCTGCTTTTTGTTTCATTTATCTTTTGTTTGTTTTAATTTCATTTAGTTCTGCTCTGATCTTGCTTATTGATTTTCTTCTACTAGGTTTGTGTTTTGTTTGTTTTATTTCTGTAGTTTCTTGATGTGTGACCTTAGATCACCTATTTGTCCTCTTTCAGAGTTCTTTTTTTTTTTTTTTTTTTTTTTTTTGAGACGGAGTTCACTCTGTCACCCAAGCTGAGTGCAGTGGCAAGATCTCAGCTCACTGCAACCTCCACCTCCGGGTTCAAGCGATTCTCCTGCCTCAGCCTCCAGAGTAGCTGGGGTTACAGGTGCACACCACGACGCCTGGCTAATTGTTGTATTTTTAGTAGAGATGGGGTTTCACCATGTTGGTCGAACTGGTCTCAAACTCCTGACCTCATGATTCCCCCCGCCTTGGCCTCCCAAAGTGCTGGGATTACAGGTGTGAGCCATCACACCCAGCCTCAAACTTTTTGATGTAGGCATTTAATGCTAAGAACTTTCCTCTTAGTACCACTTTTGCTGTATCCCAGAGGTTTTGATAGGTTGTGACATTATTATCATTCAGTTTAATTATAATTATCATTCAGTTTAAATTTAAAAGATTACATTTAATTATTTAAACTTAAGTTTAAATTTAATTTTTTAAAATTTCCATCTTGATTTCACTGTTGACCCAATGATCATTCAGAAGCAGGTTATTTAATTTCTATGTATTTGAATGGTTTGAGGGTGTCCTTTTGCAGTTGACATCCAATTTTATTCCACTGTGATCTGAAAGAGTACTTGATATAATTTTGATTTTCATAAATTTGTTGAGACTTGTTTTGTGACCTATCATAGGGTCTATCTTGGAGAACATTCTGTGTGCCGATGAATAGAATGCATATTCTGCAGCTGTTGGGTAGAATGTTCTATAAATATCTGTGAAATCCATTTGTTCTAGGGTATAGTCTAAGTCTATTGTTTCTTTGTTGACTTTCTGTCTTGATGACCTGTCCAGAGCTGTCAGTGGAGTATTAAAATCCCCCACTATTGTTGTGTTGCTGTTTTTCTCATGTCTTAGGTATAGTAGTGATTGTTTTATACATTTGGGAGCTCCAGTGTTAGGTGCATATATATTTAGGATTGTGATATTTTCTTATTGGACTAGTCCTTTTATCATTATATAATGTCCGTTTTGTCTTTTTTAACTTCTGTTGCATTAAAGTTTGTTTTGTCTGATATAAGAATAGCTAATCGTACCTGTTTTCCTGTCCCTTTGCATGGAATATTTTTTCCCACCCCTTTACCTTAAGTTTTTATGAGCCATTATGTGTCAGCTGAGTCACTTGAAGACAGCAGATGTTTGATTTGTTGAGTTCTTATCCATTCTGTCATTCTACATCTTCTAAGTGAAACATTTAAGCCATTTGCATTCAACAATAGTATTGAGATGTGAGATACTATTCTATTCCTCATGTTATTTGTTGCCTGAATACCTTGTATCTTTTTTCGTTGTGTCATTTATTTTTATTTTCATTTTTTTGTAGATTCTATGAGATTGATGCTTTAAGAAGATTCTAGTTTGGTGTATTTTGAGGGCTTGTTTCAAGATTTAGAGCCTCTTTTAGCAGTTCTGGTAGTGCTGGCTTGGTAATGCTGAATTCCTTCAGCATTTTTTTGTCTGGAAAAGATTTACCTTTCTTTCATCTATAAAGCTTAGTTTTGCTGGATACAAAATTTTTGGCTGATAATTGTTTTGTTTAAAGAGGCTAAAGATAGGACCCCAGTCTCTTCTAGTTTGTAGGGTTTCTGCTGAGAAATCTGCTGTTGATTTTCCTTTATAGGTTACCTGATGCTTTTTCCTCACAGCTCTTAATATTCTTTCCTTTGTCATGACTTTAGATAACCTGATGACTATGTGCTTAGGCAATGATCTTTTTGCCATGAATTTCCAATGTGTTCTTTGAGCTTCTTTTTAATCTGAATATCTAGATCTCTATCAAGGCCAGGGAAGGCTTCCACAATTATTCCCTCAAATATGTTTTCCAAACTTTCAGATATCTTTTCTTCCTTGGGAACACCGATTATTCTTAGGTTTGTTTGTTTAACATAATCCCAAATTTCTTGTAGGCTTTGTTCATTTTTTAAAATTATTTTTTCTTTGTCTTCGTCAAATTGGATTAATTCAAAAGCCTTACCTTTGAGCTCTGAAGTTCTTTCTTCTATTTGTTTGATTCTATTACTGAAACTTTCCAGTGTATTTCACATTTCTCTGAGTGTGTCCTTGATTTCCAGAAGTTGTGATTGTGTTTTATTTATGCTATTTATTTCATTGGAGATTTTTCCATTCATATCCTGTATCAATTCTTTTATTTTTTATTTCTTTAAGTTGGACTTTACTTTTCTCTGGTGTCTCCTTGGTTGGCTTAATAATAGATCTTCTGAATTCTTTTTCTGGCAATTGAGAGATTTCATCTTGGTTTGGATCAATTGCTGATGAGCTAGTGTGATCTTTTGGGGGTGTTAAAGAACGTTGTTTTATCATATTACCAAAGCCGTTTTTCTGGTTCTTTCTCATTTGGGTAGACTATGTCAGAGGGAAGATCTGGGACTCAAGGACTGCTGTTCAGAATCTTTTGTCCCACAGGTGCTCTTTAAATGCAGTCCTCTACCCTTTTCCCTAGGGATGGGGCTTCCTGAGAGCCATACTACAATGATTATTTCTCTTCTGGATCTGGCCACCCAGCAGAACCACTGGGTTCTGAACTGGTACTGGGGAATGTCTGCAAAGAGTTCTGTGATGTGAGCCATCTTCAGGCCTCTCATTCATGATACCAGTACTCACCCTGGTGGAGGTAGCAGTGAAGTGAAGTAGACTCTGTGAGGCTCCTGTTGGTTTTTGTTTGTTTAGTGCACTGGTTTTGTGTTGATTGTCCTCTAACCAGGAGTTGGAGCTTTGAAGAGCGCATCACCTGCAGTTGTCTAGGGAAGATACAACCTTGCCCTAGGGTCAGGTGGTGGGTGGGGCCATTGAGCTTCCCAGAGATTATGTACTTTATCTTTGGCTACCAGGCAGGTAGAGAAAGACCCTCAGGTGAGGGCAGGTTCAGGACTCTCTGAGCTCAGACTCTCCTTGAGTGGGGCTTGCTGCTGCTGCTGTGTGAGATATTGGTGTGGTTCCCAGGCCAATGGAGTTACGTTCCCAGGGCGATTATGGCTGTCTATCCTATGTCAGACACATCATCAGGGAAGTCAGGGAAAGCTGGCAGTCATAGACCTCACCCTGCTCCCATGCAGCTCACAGTCAGAAAGGCCAGTCTCATTCCCACCATGCCCCCAACGACAGCATCAATTTTATTTTCATGCAGCCAGTGAGCAGGGCTGAGAACTTATCCCAGGCTACAGACCTCCCAGCTTAGAAAGCAATCCCACTCACAGGTCCTTAGCTGTCCCACAGAGTCTGCAGTGGAAACCTACCTCCTTCAAAGGGCCTGTGGTTTCTCTGGGCTTTCCTCGTATGTTTCTGTGGTAGTTCTCGGAACAAAAGTTCACAATGTGGGTCTCCTCACTCTGCTCTGACCATCCAAGTGGGAGCTGCCTCTAAATTTTTTAAGAAAAAAAAAAAATATTGCAATTTGGAATAGAGGAAAAAAAAAAAAAAAAAAAAACTAAAGGGAAATGTGACTGATATGACCAGAAATTCAGTAAAATACATCTAAGTGCCTCTGATAACACAGTATCTCACAGGGTCTCTTTAATAAGCATAGGAAGTAACAGCAAACATTGAAGAAATCAACAATTTCGTGTCAGATAAAGATCCAGATACATAATCTGGAGACTCAAGGCATGTTCAAAAGGACTCCAGTAAGTGAGGATGTTGATTCTATCAGCTGAGACTACAAAATAATCTGTACAGTCTTTGCAGGTCTGGAAGTTGAGACTTAGTCGTTGAAGCCCAGTAGTTTGAGAGTGGGGATACATACGTAAATTCAAGTTGAATTCTCACATGTCTCCAGGGGCACATCTAATTCAGCTGTGATGTTTGTAAGTAGGCAAATGACATGAGGCAGGAAATATGGGACTGTCATGAATTGTCTCTCTCTCCCCCACACTCTCCTGTATTTAAGTGCATAGGGAATAAAACGATAATGTTATCAATTTATTTATTAAAGAATATAAAGCCTACAAATATCAAATATTTTCAGTATTCAGAAATCTACTCAAATGTCATCGAATCCTACTGATCTGTGAGTTACCTACTATTCCCCAAGGCACCATACCTTGCAGCTCTAGAGTATGTGTGTTTAGCCCAGAGTGCACTTCTAAGAGTTAATAGTTCTGTGTGTGGTGTGCGTGTGTGTGTGTGTGAATAAACATTGCAATTCAACAGTTTTTTAAAGCATCAAATGAATGTCTATCAATTTAGCTTTCAATTTTAAACTCTGTGATTTTCTTACTTTTCGGAGATCATTATCCAAGACTTTGTTTTTCACTAATGTACATTTTAAAGACACATTTTTGGATATGACTATTACAATGACAGATACATATTCACATTTTAAAATAGCATTAGTATTTGAATTTTAATAAACATATTTTGGCCACTGATATATTTCAAGATGACTCTTTGTTTATTGTTTCATATAATAATGATCTTTATAATTATTTAATTTTCACCATAAACTGCAGCATCCATACGTAGCTTCTTAAACCAGGCAACAGTTTATAGCAAAATATACATCCAAGAATTCTGAATATAAACTTCCATACAGAAGAATTCACACTGCCCTTTTAAGAGGAGGATGTTGATTTTTGAAGGAAACATGTACAGAAGTAAAAGCAGGAAAGTGACTAAATAAAAGGAGAAGGAGTACCCAAGTTCAATTTAGAGCCATTGATTTCTTCCATCAGGATGTGTTTTTTATTTTCAAAAAGTATTCTCAATTTAATGTAGAAAACAGACTCTGTGAATAGTTTATGATTTTGCAATATTTTTCTCAAAACTCTATTTCTTGCTCAGGAATATATTTTAATACTTTAAGGTTAATATAGGTTGTGTCCTTTAGTCTTTTTACTACTATCCCCTATATGCACAGATCAGATTACCTATGTGGTCTTCAATAACATATTATAGTATTATAGTAGAGATGACACAGTACCAGTTACTGGGAATGTCTTTAATGCTTTGTACCCTTGAAAAAAAAGAAAAAAACAGCCCTTCACCATCAGTATCTGCCTGGCATTATTACCCATGAGGCATGGTGTCCCTAAGAGATGGTTTGGTGCTCACAGCTAGATCTTTGTACGCTCCTGTTGAATATATGAATTTTGTAAAAATTCCATAATTGCACCAGGCCACCCTGTGAATTTGATAGATGAAGACAAAAATAAGGCTACTTTATCATTATGACTGAACTTAGATAAGGGAAAGAAAATTATTCAAACCATAAACATAACCAAACAACTCCTTTTCCTGGAAGAATGTCTGCTGCTTGTGTACCACTGAAGTCAAAATATAGAAAGAAATGTAAATTTAAAACATTTTATTTGAAAAACAAGAATTGCAATTTGGAGTATGCACACAGACTGGGTGATCTTCCATGTACCTGAAGAACAAAGAGAAGGTTAGAGGTTTTATTAAAAAGAGAAATATTATATATTGTTTATAAGATATTTAACTGGTACTAGTAAACTATTGGGGACCTGACAAGCACCAACTGGTAAGTGAGGGTGGCGGGTAAAACTAGTTTTAGAGTAGCAGCAGGATGTTTCAGTAGTTATTAGATAAAACTGACTTCCAAGTACAGCAGGCAGTTTTAGCAGCCAGGCTTGCAGAGAATTACATTCAAGGTCTTATGTACTCTGAGTGCTTTTTTCCTTGGCCTCTTGACACTGTTTTAGTTGGGTATGACAAAAAGCCCAATTTGCATGATCAGCTTTCACAGTACTTATTAAATGTATAGCCTCACAATACTCTTCCCGTGATTTAGTTAATATTTACTAAGACGGTCAACCATAGAATTACCCCTGATTTTTGATTGCGTTCAATCCATAAGAAAACATTACTTTGAACTCTCTCCAAAAATCACCTAACATAAGATCAAACCTTGTAAGTACTTTTGAACACTTCTTTCTGAGACATCACAAAATTCCCATTAGTGTGTGTTCTCTCTCAACGCAATAACCAATATACCCAACTTTTTTTTCAATTGCAGCTCTGCGTCTAGTAGTCTTTGGCTGGAGATCATTTACACCTGTTTTGACAGTTTCTTTTTTAAAAAAACTACCAAATACTAAATACGCTCCCATCTGAGATTTCTTCTATACTTTTCTCTTAGACATTTTTTAAAAACTAAAATTATCATAATGATTTAAAATAATGTTGGTCAGGCTTTCTTCACAAGTCACAAGATATTAAGATTTCTCTCTGTCACTCTGTATTTGCCTTGTGGCTTTTTGTATTTAAACACATAACAGGAATTCCTGTATAGTCTGCAGTCAATTCTTATTATTCATGCATTCAATATTTGTAAATTTGCATACTAGGTAAAATTTATTTGTAACCACTAAATCGATGCTCATGGCACTTTCTCAGTTGTTTTCAGACATGTGCAGTGCACCAAACATTTGTGTCACCTGACAGGCATCTTTCTGGCTGAGGTTGAATAAGGTGATGCCCTGAGTTACTGCTTCACCTCTAGGGCTATAAACAGTTATCCTTTTGGTAATCTACTTAGTGCCACATTTTTTCTCATCTGTATGCTTTTTATTGGTAATTTTTCTGTTCAAAATTGTCTCTAAGCATAGTTCTGAGATGCTGTCTAGTGCTTCTAAACACAAGAAGGCTAATAGGTTCATTATGGAGAAAATATGTGTGTTGAATAACCTTCATTCAGGCATGAGTGATAGTGCTGTAGGTCATGAACTTTAATGTTAATAAATCAGCAATATATATGAAATAAGGTGCCTTTAAAAGTCACACACATAAAACAAGTCTATATTGATAAAAATGTCATGACCAGAAGCTCACAGTTACCTAACCCTTGTATAGTTTACTTTGGTGTACGTGACAGCTTTGTAATACTGTAAATGATGAAAATTGTCTGTATTCCTAATTGCAAAAGCACTGAGAAGTTTTAGTAACTATCTGAGTAAATATTTGGAAAATTATGATAAAGAGTTAATATATGTATATATAAATATGTGACATAAACAAAACACCTTAAACTATAAGAAGACAAATCAATACATAAGGAAAAGCATGTAAATAATGAATAAAAAGGAGATGTAAAAATTGAAAACGAATATGTAGAAATACTTTTATTTGTATTAATAATCAAAGAGAAGCAAATTAGAGAGACTTTAGGTAATATTTTAAATTGAGTTCCCTTTTAATGATAGCAACTAATGCTATCAAGTTTGTTTTAAAATTAGGAAATATTTGCTGGTGATGGAACTAGAAATTGTTTTCCAACATTTTTTAATGCATTTGGTATTATGTAGAAATTTTTTTAAATGCTTACTTCTTTTGTGTAAGAAGTATTTCTACATATTTTCATATTTTCACATTTCTAAGACTGTAGTGTACAAAACTATAAAAATGAAGTAGAGAAGTTTCTAAGATGCTCGTTGTTATTGTAAATCACAATAAAATTTAATATTTTAAAATTCCTTTAAATAATGATTAATAAGCATATTGTACAATTTTTAAGTCTCAAATAATTTTAAGTTACTTAAAAACATACTTATAAGAAAATATTAAGTGATAAAATCATGGTACATGATGGCAGATATTCTATGAGGCAATACAGTCATATGTGCAAAAGAAAATCATTATTTTAGTATAATGGAATAAGAAAGCTGAAATTGAATGCTGATTTGATAGTGTAATTACATTCGCTCTTGCTCAATTGATCTTAACCACACCAAGAAATAATAAAAAATGACAGTTGACTTTGTTGATCAAACAGAAGTGAATATGATTTTTATTTCTGGATATGGTAGTGTAGTTGTGTTAATCCAAACATATTACTTAAGAATTACTATGAAATTTGACTAAAATATAAAAAAATAAAAATTATAAGTTTGAAGTTACCGTAGGGTAACTAAGACAGGGCATGGAAGCCAAGATTCAACACTTAAAGAAAACACATCATGGCGAACTTGTCTTTCATTTTTCTTCATGGAATATTTGTTGATTTGCTGCACAGTGCTTTGATCCTAAACAGAAATAACTACACTTTTCAAACAAATATTGGAATGCAAGGATGCAATAATAGTAAAGGCTCATAATCCTTTAGAAAAATTATCCACAAAGAACACTGATATTCAGCATGGAGTTAGTCCTTAGGAAATTGTTGAATTCTAACTTGTGCAGGAGCTGGAAGTTGAGGAGGGGGAAAAAAGCAGTTTAAAGGGCTAAGCAAAGATTTCAACAGGATCAATAAATTGTGAGAAACAAACAAAAAGGAGAATAGGCCTTACCTTGGACAGTGGATAGTGTAAACATCTCAGGTATTTAATTGAGTCCTATGGGAAGCTATATTCTGGGGAAATTTATAACTTCTAATAAAGTAATATTTATAAACTTTAAATTTAGCTTCAAACCATCTCAATCTGTTTGGATCAATATGATCTGCCCCTACTCTAACTTAAGACAAAATTTCTATTAAAAATTGTATCTTTTCTGGAGAAAGGTAATGTCATTCAGAATCACTATAACTTATCATAAAAATGTTCAACATTCAATAGAATGTTACAAAACTCGACAGAAGACATAAACTGAAAATTAAAAAGTAAATAATAAAAAAAGATAATATAAACAGACCCACAGGTAATCTTGATATTAGTTATCAGAGAGTTACAAAATAATTATAATTAATATGTTTTTTTAAAGAGATTACAGAGTCGAGACTTTTATGACACAATATTTGTAAAGAATCATAAAGAATTGAGAATTCTAAAAATCATTGAATTATAGTTGAAATTAAGAAATTAACATGTGGATTTAACAGCATATTATGTTAGTGTGATAGAGAATTAATAAATAGAAAGTAGAATTGTAGAAAATTTACAGATTAAAAACACATAGACAAAAATGAATGAAAATAAAGCACTAAAAAGAATATGAGACACATTTAGAAATGTGAAAAAGCTCAGAATAAATATAAGTAGCTCTATGGAGGAGAGAGGAGAAAAACAATTTTTAAAAATATATATTTAAAAAGATTTAAAAATGCATCAAGCCCCTACCAATGCCAAAAAGAATAAATACACAACACACACTTGCCCACACACAAACCTTAAACACATATTTTAAAACAACAAAAAGCAAACAGAAAGAGAAATATTCAGTGCCCTAAATGAAATTAAAAGACACATGACTTTCAAAGAAGTAAATATTAGACTGATAGCTGACTCTATAATCAGAACAACAAAAGATTATGTTTAAAATCTTGAAAGAACATAGAAGTATATACCTGATAAAATTGTTCCTCAAAGATGATGTTATAATAAAGATGTTTCACCAAAAATTAAAAACATTTTCTCCAACGGCCCTTCTAGAAATGACTTTTTTAGGCATAAGTAAGGGGATCTTGGAAGGACATACAAGAAGAAGGAATGAAGAATGCTATAATATATAAATAAGTGATTAAATATAAATGAATATTAAAAGTTTATATTAGCAATAATATTTTTGGAAGTATTAAATACACACAATATTAAATTAATTATCAATAATGTCCCATATGTGGAAGATAATTTTAAATTAAAACCGTGGTAAGAAATCACTCTAGTTCATTAGAATGGCTAAAATGACAAAAATAAAAAAATAAAACCAAAGAAGAAAAATGCAATAGCAAGTGTTGGTTAGGGTTTGGAGCTAGGGGCCCTTCACATCATGCTGATCAATGTACAAATTACTAGTTTCTAAAACTGTCAGTATTAACTGATAGTGAGTTTATGTATATCCTGTGACCAAGAAATTCCACTCCTAGATCAATGTCAACAGAAGTGCATAAATGTATGTATGTACCAGAAAATATGTTAAAAAATGTCCAGAACAGTATTTAAAACACTCCAAATTCAAATGATTACTATCAGTGTTAGAATGAATTAAATGTCCATCAAGTTTAGAAAGGATTAAAAATGTGATCTGTTCACTCAGAGTGCAGCAATGAATGTTTACAAATTCTACTACAAGAACTAGATGGGCATATCTCCCAAACATAAGGTTAAAAGAAAGAAACAAAACATAAAAGAGGACACTTCATATGACATCCTTTAAGTAATAGTTCTTAAAAATATAAAGAGTATAACTAATCTCTGGAGACAGAAGTCAGAGTAGAGGATATATTTTGGGGAACGTAATGAGAGGGCACACAGTTGTCTCTGGGTACTTGATGGTATTTAAACATTGATCTGGGTGACACCTACTAGGTATGTTTGCAGGGTAAAATGTATTGACTTGTAAATGTAAGATTTGTGTACTTTTCTTCTTTATATTTTAATATAAATAGGTTACATAAAAAATACACTGGCATAATATTATGTTTAATAACATACTTTATATGCTCCAGTTAAATATTTCATAAAAAATAAAACATTATTCTCTCTTCCTTCTCACATTATTTTCCCCCACACCCTCAACAACTATTATTTTGAAAAAAATGAAATAATCAGAAATAATTGTATGAGGCCAATGTATAAGGTATGTATAAGAGCAAGAAGAACATATCTACTTCTCTTTAAAAATCATTTAAAATTATATCAGTTTGTAGTCAGAAAACATGTTTTAAATGTAGATTTCCTTTAACTTGCTGTGTGATATTGGGAGAGACCAATCACTGTCGCTTGTTTTTAATTTGTAAAATGCAGATTGGTATTATAAAATTTCATAGTTGTCCTCTTGCTTTAAAACTTTTACATTAACGTCTTGCATGTGTTAATGTGATAATACTTGTTTAAGAAGCATATGATATATCAAATTTCATAAGCATATACTTGAGAACTCAAGCATAAAACATAGTGTCACAGTGATTAATAATATTGAGACTCACCATTGATAACAAATACTGCATTTATAGGTAGCACCTTAATTGTGAGAAATTTAAACTATTTTAGAATAAAAATCATGCTATAAAATAAGAAACTGTTATACTGTTTTGAGATGCCAATAATTTGCTTTACAAAATTTCCTTTAACCATTTTGCCTCAGTCTATATTTAAGTTGATGAATCATATTACAACACACAAGAGACAGCCATATTCCTTTAAAAGCAGACAGTAATTGTCAATTACTAATTGAGAACACGCTGTTCTACTGAACCAAACTAGGGAATATACTTTTCAAATGGAAGGCAGAACTTAAGCAAGTAAAGAAATAAGAGAAATCTCTCTGAAATCTAATGACAACAAATAGAATCCAGCTGTATAACTTAAAATTTAAAATATCAGCGATAAGGGAAAATTGATTTTTCTTTTTTTACCTATTTGTTTGAAATTATTGGTCAAACAAGATAAAAATTAATCTTTAAATATTTGTCAAACAGGATAAAAATTAATCTTTAAATATTTGTCAATCTAAATGTTGTCTTAGACTATCACTCCAATCGTAACTTTCCATTATCATAAAATATCACTTATAAAATTACATTTTAAATCAGTTAGCTTTAATTTCTCAATAATCAAAAGTCAGCCTATGTAACCATGAAAATGGAGTGTGCTATCCCACATAGACCTGAAGAGCTGTAACATTCAACTGTGAATTGAACCGTGATTTTAATTGAACCATGACTTGCTGAACTGTTCCATGACTTTCTAAGGAAAGTTGAGACAGGAACTTCCTTTACCGGAACTCTGCAAGGTCTAGCATTTTAACCTACTTACGAACTAACAGGCCAGACTGTCACTCTCTCATGGGTACTGGCAAAGGTAGGACACTACTGGGTCAGGGGCAAAGGAGTTTATTACTCCTGGCAGAGAAAGCAGCATGGCCCTCATGTTATGGATACTATTATCCTTAGGCCCCCTAAGTCCCAGTAGGGGAACACAGATTGGCTTAGAAGATTGCCTGCACCTGTAATCGGCTGTATTACAGGAGGAAAATGCTGAGCTTGGAATGTTTTATGGGAAGTAAAAGCAAAGCTGCTTTTATTTTGAGAGGAGTTATTACTTCATCCCTGATCATTGTTGACTATAAAACCAACCCAGAAAATGTATTCCTGGTATATGCAGCAAGAATGTGCAGGGATCCTCAGGGCCCATTGCCTCTCCCTACAATTATTTGGGAATCACACAGCACGATGGGCTAACTTCATTGTTGTACTCTTTGCATTATATTGCCATTTTAAAATACATATTGATTTTTTTTCTTCTAACTAGACTGTAAAAACACTGAGAGAAACCATTCATGCTTGTGACCTTAGCATCTATGAACACTGACATCAACTCAGTGTGTTTTCTCTGCTTCTTTATTGCTGCGTAATGAATTATCCCAATTGTAATAGTTTAAACCAACAACAATTTTATTAACTGTCATGGTTTCTATGGTCAGGAAATAAAAAAGAGCTTGTCTGAGCAATTCTGGCTCAGGATCTCTCACATGGTTGCAGATATATGGTTGCTACAGCTGGAACTCTAGAAAATTGGAGAAGATGGTGGCTGCCTGGGTATTTTTATCATTCCATGTAGTTATCAGGGCTTTCTCATGTGGTCTCTTCTCATGAGTAACTGTGCAGTTTTTACTTCCTTGAGGTACTTAGATTCAGAGCTCTAAAGGTGAATGTTCCAGAAAGCAAGACAGATAAATGCGTTTTCTCTGTTAGCTTGCTTCAGGAATTACTTCCCCCATGGTCAGCAGCCTGCTCAGATACAACAGGGAGAACATAGGACCCCTCTCACCATGGCAGGAGTGTCAAGATTACATTTTAAGATGAAAATACAGAATGCGAGATACTGTCATGGCTATAGTTTGAAAATGCAAATGGCTACATTGTTTTATACATTATTGCTGAACTAAAAGAATATAGAAGAAAGGATACAAACAAGAAAAAAAGGGACAGAAAAATAGAAGGAGAAAGAAAGAACAACCTAAAGTAATATAGAAATATAACCTAAATATCATAAAATATAATTATAGTAACAAGGCAAAACTGTAAAACATACAGAGATTTTATTATGGATGCATACATTTAATTATTTGATTCTTATGTTAGGATTTTGATTGCTAAATGTTTATATCAAATGAAGGAACTACTGGATGAATAGAGAATTGGAAAAATATTGAAATTTTATTGAGATCTGGTTGGATGCTTTCAACATAAAAGTAAGATATATATTTATTAATTTCAACATAAATTTATACATCTTAATATTGTTATTATGTTTTATTTTCATTGTTAATAATGTAATATTATTTTGTTCTTGCCTAACATTGATTCACACCAAATAGTAGTTTGAGTAAAACAAAAATAGCCATATTAGGAGCTTAGATAGAAATAAGTAAGTAACTAAAATAGATAGGTCCACACAAACTTAAATTTCAGTTGGTCATTAGGTTAAGTATTTTCTCCTACACTAGAAAGGATTTTAGTGATTCCGATGGCTTTAGTTCTGAACAAAAGGGTTTGTGGATTTTCTAATACATTTGTGAATACTTGAAAAACATCAAAGAGCTATAACTTAAAATAGATACTATGTCTTACAGCATTGTTGGTCAGTGGGCTTTTAGTCACTTTTCCTTTGCCCTTTGCATCATTTCTTGAAAAGTTTCTGCCATTGTAAGCTGATGGGCAATTTACTTACATGTAATGTGACTCTTCCACTTGTCTTTGTAATTGTAAACTTCTTTGAACACTACCAGTTAACTTTCTGAGTGGGCGTGAATGACAGGTCTGCAGATAATGGAGGTCATGCCATTTGGAAATGATGTGCTTCTACTTTGCAGTCCTTGATGCAGCTTCTGCCTATTAATTGCTCTTTCTGCCTTTATTTCTGAAGGTGGGACCCTCTGTATATGAGCAGATAATCCACTTATGTTGCAATTATACATTTATTTTTCAAGTACAGTATGTTCCCTTTACTATGTAAGTATTTAAAATTTTAGTTTTCAGTCAGTACATTATCTTTTTTATCTAATCAAATATATTCTTTTATACAAATAATATTTACTTAATTTTATAAAAAGACAATTTTCTCCTTCCTCTTCTTAATTTTATAAAAATACCATTTTTCTCCTTCCTCTTCCAATCAGTTTCATACTCCCTAGATTCACAGATGTGATAATAATTGAAAATATTATTCTGATTCCGATGTTTTTTCTTAAGGTGGAGTTTTGCTTTAAAATATATCTTGGTATCACTATGTTACTCTTCAGGCAGTATTCTTCATGTAGTATCACAATACTAATTTTGACATCCAGCAGTGAAACCCTCACTATTTCTGTCTTCACTCTGTTTTCCAGCCAAATTGGACTTCTTTATTCCTGGAAGCTGTTATTTTCTCTTCTGCATCAAGATATTCAAGAAAGTGCTTTCTTTATCCTGGAGAAATTTTCATCCCCCTGACTCTCACTGGTACCTGAATAAATTTTTCTCTTATTCTAGATCTCCTTGTAAACACAATTTCCTTTGTGAAGGTTGACACAACTAGCTGTGTATTAGCTTCCTATTCTATGATTCCAAAGAAATTCAAAGACTCTCTCAAATTCTTTCTTATTGCTTTTTCTTCCTCTCCTTCTCCCCCTCTCTCTACTTATACACACATACACACAGGCAAATCATCACTTATTTGACTACCTTTCATAGTAGACTATACACATAATGAGGACAGAGGCCAAGTTTGCCTCATCAGTATTTTATCACTAGGACCTTAAGACAGTGCCTCACCTATCGTAAGTGTGAAGTAAACAATGAATAAATACATTTTGATTTCTGAGGAACTGTATTAATCTCTATTCATAGTCTCTATTATCTCTTTGGACACATGTTCATTGGGGAAGAAAGGAAAGAGGAGCTGAGTAAATACAAAAGGAAAGTGGAGAAAGAAAGGGGATGTCAGCAAGATGGCAGAAATGAGAAATGTTGAAGCAGAGTACACAGTGGTGCATTCCCAATATAATGGAAGGGAACTCTAATTGAAATGATCAAAAGGAATGCTCAATTTCTGATATACAGGCAACTGTCTTCTATCTAAAATTTTTGAAATAAATTGACTACAATTATTTGATAGCAAAAGGATGGATATTATTTGTACTATAAAAGACAGAGATGATAATTCATTTTCATGACTCTAACTTTAATTGATGTAACTTTAATAAGATCAATACCAAAGATATTTATAGTTTTCAATGTTTTAATGTGCTTTGACACATATTAACTAGTTTGCCTTCACATAAAAGTTTGAATGGGTTTTGTGAGAAACACACATTCACCCGTCCAAACCCACTGAATAGACTCGGAGACACGAAGAACAACAGAAGTGAGACTTTTAATGGTGGTCTTGCAAGATCGAGTGTCTGGTAGGCAGGCACACCCGGGGCAGTTACAGCAGGTAATTTATCTCCTAACATGGAAGTCCTTCCCCCAGTTCCTCACTGGTTGAGTATTATAGGGGTACAATCTTTCCAGATGTCACCTAAGTTTCATCATCTCCCTTATAAGGTTACACCCCATCCCCTTCCCCGCTTAAGTTTTGATTTCCCAAAAATGAAACTTTCTTCCCTTTTATGGACTGACCCCTCTTCTACATTCTGTTTGCTTATTGTGACCTTCTAGGTGCATGAGCTGTGTGGTTTGTTACATCCGCAAGCTGACTGCCAGTATTTATATTTATCATGCCTTGAAAATGGACCATTAAAATGTTTCATATATCACATTTTTTACCTGGGTGACAGATGTGAAGAGAGTCTCTAGAAGTGACTCCAACTTGTTCTTGTGGAGGTCCACTCCTGGTGAACTCCAAAATCCACCCTCTTGTTCCTATTACCATTTCCTCTGCTTAGCTCAACTATTCACCCTGTTTCAAGCAGAAGTTTCAAATAGCTACCACTTATCTTTCCACTTGCTTCTTGCCCACTCCCTGTCTTCCAAAGTACTTCCAAAATGTTCTTCTAAATTTAAAATTTATCATAACACCCAGATTTAAAACTTTCTGTGACTTCCTATTACACACAGCAAAAGGTTGAGTATAATTTGTTGCCTGTCTTATTTATATTCCTTTTTCCATTATGCCACCCTCTTCTCTCTACACTTTTGATTATTTATAGGTGCTTGAAAATGACCTTCTCTCTCATTCTTCTGGGGCTTTATACAGGTTTTTGCTGTCTAGCATGACTTTCTCCCACATTTTGCATTTAATTAAATGCTACTTATATTCAACCACACAGTTCAAGCATCAGCTCAGTAGTCTTTTTTAACCCCTGTAATTGAAGTAGTTACCTCTATTTCTCTAATTTTCAAAAATGTTTACTATATCTGGTATTTCAATACAGTCATATGTTCCTTAACAGTGGGGACAGGTTGTGAGAAATGTAACATTAGGCAATTTCATCCTTATGAAAACATCATAGAGTGTACTTACACAAACCAATGGTATAGCCTACTACACACCTAGGCTATAATATAGCTATTGTTTCTAGGTTAAAAATCTGTACAAAATGTCATTGTACTAAATACTGTAGGCAGTTGTAACACAGTGGTGTTTGTATTACATGGAAAAGGTGGAGTAAAAATACAATATAAAAGAAAAAATAATGGTATACCTGTATAGGGCACTTACCACAAATGGAGCTTGAAGGATTTTCCAGAAATCAGAGTTTGAATGTATGCATACTTTGCATATCCACTTCATTTATTTGACTTATTTTAGCTTTTAGCTTTTAGTTTCCCACCCCCCCACGAGATGGAGTCTCACTCTGTCGCCCAGGCTGGAGGGCTGGAGTGCGGTGGCCGTATCTCAGCTCACTGCAAGCTCCGCCTCCCGGGTTCCCGCCATTCTCCTGCCTCAGCCTCCTGAGTAGCTGGGACTACAGGCGCCCGCCACCTCGCCCGGCTAGTTTTTTTGTATTTTTTTAGTAGAGACGGGGTTTCACCGTGTTAGCCAGGATGGACTTTTATCTTTAAAATATTTCTATCTTAATTTCTTTTGGCTACTTTGTAGTTTTCTAAATATTTTAACCTGTGTTAAACTATTTTATTCTTTCTTCTTTACTAATGACTGTATTGCAATGTGTACTTTTTCTTCTGAGTACAGATTTTACTATGTCATTATTTTATATGGAATAGCAATTTTATTACTTCTTGTATAGTTTGATATTTCATATTTGATTTTTGATCTTTCTTGTTTCATAATTCCCAAACCATCAAAATTTTCTGGTTACCTTTTCCTAATTATCAAAATTCTATAAAAATTTGAGTAATAAAATCTTTGTGCATTAGTCAGTTTTCACACTGCTGATAAAGACAGACCAGAGACTGGGCAATTTACAAAAGAAGGAGGTTTATTGGACTTACAGTTCCACATGGCTGGAGAGGCCTCACAATCATGGTGGAAAGTGAAAGGCATGACTCACATGGTGGCAGACAAGAGAAGAGACAGAACCAAAAATAGAAACACCTGATAAACCTATTGGATCTCATGAGACTTATTAATGATCACGAGAATAGCACAGGAAAGACTGGCCCCCATGATTCAGTTACCTCCCCCTGGGTCCCTCCCACACATTGATCTAAAATTTATATCATATCAAGATTTTCTTTGTGGTCAATGCAATAGTCCTGGTTCTCTAGAGACACAGAATAAATAGGATATCGATATGTATATATGTGCTTGTGTATGTGTTTCTCTGGATAACCCTTAATACATCACCAATACATATGCATGTGTGTGTGTATCTATATTTATATCTGTATCTCTAAATCTATATTGATCTCTATCATCTATATCTATATTTGCATCTATGTCTATATATTGTTATCATTTGAATGTTTTTTTTCTCTCTAAAATTCATTTGAAAACTGTTGAAATAAAATCAGCAATGCAATAATTTAGGAACTGTAGCTCTGAGAAGTGATCAAGTCATTAGAGCAGAGCTCTAATGAATTAAATTAGATGTCCTTATAAGAGGACTGAATGAAGGGAGTTTGCCCCTTTTGCCTTTCCCCCTTCTGCCTTGTGCAGACACAGCATTTCTCCCCTGTGGAGGATGCAGTATCCAAGGCACCTTTTTGGAAGCAGTGGATGGACTCTTACCAGATAACTGAACCTACTGGCACCTTGACCTTTGACTTTCAAAACTATGATAAATAAATTTTTGTTCTTTAAAAATAACCCAATCTCAGATATTTTGTTGTAACAGCGCAAATGGACTAAGACAAGTGTGTGTGTGCACGTGTGTGTATGCATATATACACATACATATTTGTATACATACATAGCCTTGAGTTCCTCATTTATGTGTTCAACCAACTGTAGATCAGAAATATTGAAAAAATAAAATTGTATTTGAGCTGAATATGTACAGAGTGTTTTTCTTGTCATTATTCCCTAAATAATGCAGTGTAACAACTATTTACATAGCACTTACATTATATTCTGCATTATGAGTAATCTAGAGATGATTTAACATATACAGGAGGTTGTGCATAGGTTACATTCAAATATTATGCAATTTTATATCAGGGCCTTGAGCATCCATGAATTTTGGTATCCAAAGAAGGTCCTAGAACCAATCCTTTAATCCCCCAATGAACACACACGAGATAGAGAGAGAAAGATAGAGCAACTTTTTATTCTGCTATTAGTTGGGGGGATTTTATTGTACTTTTCTATTTTATTAATGGCTACTTTCTCTTACTTTTCCCTGCACATATTTATCCTATTTTCTAAGAAAAAAATATTTTTCATATTCAGCTTCCAACTACTTTTTACATCTAAAATTCTGAAAATCTTTAGAATAATCTTTCTTCTTTTTAATAAACCCTACACTATCAAACTATTATGAATTTTTCTTAGTTACAATGGCAGTTTTAGTTAACAGTAATTACTATCATTTCCTGTATAGCAAACATTTTCTTTTCCAAGAGTTATTCAGTAATTATAGTATATTCTCTATTAATTTAACTTAATTATGTATATGTTTACTTTATTGCCCACCATTGATTGTTTTCCTTTGCATGCTCCCTTTCTTGAGTCTCTTTTCTGGCTATTTTGTTGCATTTTTTACAATCCTTTGTCAAATATTTTCCTCAGGTAGAAAAGCAAGTGATATGTTTATTTGCATATGCATTAACTTCTTTCACCTTGTCAAATGAATGACATAACTGCATTGTTAGATACAGGGCTCTGCAGAGCATATTTTTGTTCAGTAGCTATAAATATTGTTTGCAGAATTTGTTCCGTAATTTCCAAACCATCAAGAGTTTCTGGGTGGCACGCGCCTGCAGTCCCAGCTACTTGGGAGGCTGAGACAGGAGAATTGCTTGAACCCAGAAGGCAGAGGTTGCAGTGAGCCGAGCCGAGACTATGCCATTGCCAGCCTGGGTGACAGAGCAAGACACCGTCTCAAAAATAAATAAATAAATAAAATAAAATAAAAATAAAAAAATTAAAAAATGAAAAAAACAAATTCTCTAGAAATTTGGATAATAAAATCTTTGATTTAATATTTATATCAAGATTCTCCTTGTGATCAATGTGTTATTTCTTCCAGTATTAGTGAAGAGAAACCTAATTTTTTTTATCATTGGGAGTCTTTAGAATTTTCCTTTATTTTTTGAAAATTTCAAAGTTTGCATTGTTCTCTTATAAATACTATCCAGAATAATATCCATAGGGACATTATTTTTCTTTCATCAGAATAACTAATATCTTCCTTCTATTTACTTATTTCACCTCTTGTTATTTCCTAATGTATCACCTGGATTCATCTGTCATTTCTCTCATTTATTTCTTCTACAATTAGTCTATCTTTAATTTTTCTTTCCTTTGTACTTCAAATATTGCTTTTACTTGATATTCAAAGCTTCCAATTTAGGCTCAACTCTAATTATTCTCTAAAAGCCAACACATTTTTAATAGAAAAAAGCACATTTCAAAAATATGTATATATTTATGTACACATAAAGATGTACATTCTGTATATATGTAAGTATACATATATGAATATTATAATTTGTGTTTAAAGAAAATCTTATGATACATAGTTTTTTTGCATCTTGCTTTTCTATCTTGATATTTCCATATGAAAAACATTATAAACCTTACAAATCAACTAATATAGTTCTTTTAGAAAATTTTGTTTAGGGTTACAGAAAGTTTTTTGATTTTGATACACCTCAATATGTTGAACCGTTTGCCTGGAATGAATGTTTATTTATCAACCTTGATACTTTTTAAATAAGAAAATATCCCTGGGTTAAAGTTCAGAAATGGGTTAGAAGTCAGTCAAGGATTTCTTCCGAACACATTATTAGGCAATTAAAACATTGTATATAAATACCTATATAAAAATGTCCTCCTTACTATCTTTATATTTGTACAAAACTGATCATGTCAAAATGGTCTGCTTTTATAGATATAGAGTGAAAATACCATCTCCAAATCAAGAAAAAAAATCAAGGTCTAGGTTATATATTTTAAACTAGACAACCGAGGAGACCCAGAAACCTCCGAAACTGAGGAAGAGTCAACGAACATCAAAATTCATATATGGAAATCATAATTAAGATTATAAGCTGTAGAAATCAAGATTGAAGAAACAAAGCAAAAATTGGTCTAATGCCTGAGTTTCTATGCTCTTGAAGGGAATTATTAAATATACTCATAAATATCAGTTGTGGATTCCGCAGTTCTTCATTTTTATTCTTAAATTGGTCAGATGCCAGCTACACTGGAGATAAGTGCAAGTAATGTCAGACCTAAGGGTTCAATTTTCTGTTCAATTTTATTAGGTTATCATTTTCATTACATTTGAGTAAATGCTTTTGCCAGTGTCAAACATAAATAAAAGAGCAAAAGCTTTTCAATTTTCTTAAAACATGACTCAATACGCAAAATTAGAAGTGACACTAGTTTTATTTTGACTTTGTCACATAATTTTAGTTAATTGAAATATGGAACATTTTTATCAGAGCCACAATATGATATCACAATTATGAGACTAGGGCTATGTATTTCAGTCTATATGTGTACATGTGTATATGTACCTTTTTCTGTATTTTATAAATAAGGGATAACAGAAAATATAAATAGCAATAACATTGCTGGACCATCTTTTTGAATATAATTAAATTATTATTTACTTTTTAATAGACTTCACATTTCTGTAAATATATAGTAAATGGTCTTTTTTAATTTAAAACATCTAAATTTGTCTCTTAAGCATTAATATAATAAATGTCCATGTCATATCTTTTCTACTATAAAAGCATGAGTTCAAAAATGAATAGAATACAATTATACATGTCTTTGGGTCTACATAGAATTTGAAAAGCATTAGGGGCTATATCTAGATGAAAATCATTTAATATTTAATTTTGAGAGTATTTAAAAAAGTTGAAGTAACAAATCTTACTAATTGAACATATGGGATTGAGAAGTCATAAAAATGTCTTAAATTATGAACCTATAATATAGAGATACTTGAATTTAAATTATGCTGTTTATAAACCAATCTATCTTAGGTAATTTATTGATTAATTAGATGCTCTGTTTTTACATACCAGCAGTTAGATAGGTTCTACCTACCAAAAACAGCTGTTGCAACAAAACAATGTATAAAAACACTTGGCAAACAGAAGATACTCACTGAATTTAATGATCTTAAGTTTGCATCATGTTCCAAATAGGAGCAATGCTCACACTGTAATGTACACAGTACATTGGTTTTTACCTGGAATTTCATAGACAAATTTTCATTACTTCCTTTAATTAAACCAGTTTTAACTAAATTCAACTGTGGTATTTTATTAACTATGAATAAAAGTGTTTATTAAGCAAATTAATAATGAAAATGTAATATTAGAATTCTTATATAAGTGAAGAAAATATTAAAATATTAATCATAGTATTCTAGGCTTGGAAGTATCTTTAGAGAGGAATTATCTATCTACTATATTTTATAGATGAAGAATAATGGTAAAATGATTTTTCTAAATTATTTCCCTAAATCATTCTTACGTATTTATGAATTTGGTGTGACTGTAGGTAAATCTTTTAGCTCTGTGAGATAAAAAGAAAAAAATAATAATTTAGAAGACTGCAATGAAGCTCAAAAATGGTACATACAGTATTTTAATATGCCCTAAAAAATTTAAGTCACAAAATCAACATATTATTATTATTAAAATGATAGTTTCCCCTACTAGGTAAATTATCCACTTAGTTTACTAGACTAATTGCTTACTTAAACTTGAAAGAATCATTGTTAAATCTTTGCCAATGCTCTGTATGCTCATGATATAAATAGGTTAAAGATGGCCCCAGATTAGTGCCCCATCATAGGAAAAGTCCAATGATGATAGTTAGGAGAAAGGACGCAACCTCCTACCTAAATCAATAAATCAAGCCTGCATTTTGTGAGTATCAGAAAGAATCAGACTGGAAAATTCATGATATAAATTTAGTTTCAGTGCATGCAGCTCATCACATTACCTCCCTTAGGTATCTTCCGTAATGTACTTTCTCATCCCTTAGTCTTTGCTAAGTTCCTTTCCTATTTTTTCTATTGACTGCTGCTATTAATTACCAATGTCTATTAGTTTCCATTGATATAGTCACTAAATTTCAAAGTTACCTATCTTCATGCTTTTCTCTCTCACTAATTGTTAAATTCGATGAAGGAAATGATTACATCATTTACCTTTTTGTTCCTCTGATCTGTTACATTTCTTTTTACTGCTTCTTACACTTCTATTTTTCTTCCTTTCTCTTTCTTTCGTTTTTAGCATATGAATTATTGAGATGGTTTTCTTCACTTTTTCCTTTTCAAAATTAATTTGAGTTTCATTCATTAGATTAATTCTATACAAATATGTTTCTAAATTATTTCCCTAAATCATTCTTATGTATTTACAAATTTTGTGTAACTGTAGGTAAATCTTTTTACCTAAATATTCAATTATCAGGCAATTGGGAAAGCACCAGGTGCATGATAGTGAGGGTAAGTCAGTAGGAATTATATCATAGCACAATAATTTTTAAAGAAAATTAAACTAAATCTGAAATTATAAGTTTGACAAATCATGGCTTTCAGTAGAGCTTGGTACCAGGCTATGAATTAATATTAACCATGATAAAACAGGGGCAAGGAGTTAGCTAAGGAATGCATCTGAAGAAGCAACAGGATAAGTGTAACATGACTTTAGAGAGTAATTGAATCACTATCTAGAAAAATATATAAGCAGGAACTATAAAGAAAAGTAAGTTGTTTTCTTCTGGATTATTACAGAGGTCTTTTGACAAGTCTCCTTCACTGAATTATTTAAAAACTTTTTCATCTCTTCCTCCAAAGTTAACTTTTCAAAACATGAGTCACACAATTTTTCTTCTCAGCAAGCTTTTATGACTCACGATTGATTAGAGAATAAAGCCCACTAAAAACTGTCTATAGCCTACCTTTCTAGTTTTGATTCATTATGTATTTTTATCCATAACATGTGTTCAACATTTTCCTTCCTCTGTACTTTGCTAGTGATGAAGTCCAAGCATATTCTAAAACCAAACAATGTACTTTTCTTATTTTGTTTTCAAGATTTGTGTGTCTGTATGTAAAGAAAACTTAGATATTTAAATATTTTAAAATGTAAATTCTATTTTTAATACCCAAAACTTTTCCATTTATAAAATTCAACATTCTAAAAAAGGGAGGCATCTTTAGAATCAGCAATATTTCAGTTTTATTGGCCTCTTAGAAGTAAATCAACCACATATATAGAAAATACATCCTTGGAAATTTTAATATTCATACACTTATTATTTTTAAATTTTAGGATAGTTTTCACTTGTTTTGTGATATAGCCATGCATGTTTCAAATGTTTAAACAAAATCAGTTTCAGAATTCCAAATATTAGGCTATTTTTACTTAAAATCTTTATGTGCCACAGAGATATATTTTTAAATTGAAGTGTGTACCTCACTGTAAGTTGGAGGTATCTTTTTTAATATGTAAAGAGAAATATTCCAGAATCTGATGATATTTGCATTTGATTTTCACTAACGACCTCATTTTTCACTCCTGCAGGTAAACTCTGGAATAGTCCTGTCACTGTGATTCATTGATAGAGACTCACTTAATCACATAGTTGTATTAATAATTTTTGTTGCACTTTATACCTTAGTGGTTTTAAGAGGTCAGCATTTATCATTCTGCATCTTGCTCGGCAGCACTTCTTGGAAAAAAACTAAAAATCAAATTGATATCTCAACTTTATTAAGACATGAGAGCACACTGGTAATGTTTAATTGGTCATGCCTGTCTCCCATTTACATTTACCTCTCAGTATTTGCTTCTGTACAATAAATATTTTTGTGTAGATATGTGTGCAGTAGGTATTTTGCAGTTTGCCATAGATGTTGACTTATTTGAAATCATACTGAGGAAAATGGATGAAGTTTGAAGATAGCTGAAAACCATTATATGAGAGCCGGTTGAAGGCACTAATAAAGTAGATCTGAGAAAAGGATAACTAAAGGGACATGAAAATATTTACAGATATTTGAGAACTGGAAATTTGGAAGGGGCATCGTATTTTGGCTTGTGAACACAGATGTAACTAGGAATGTACTCAGGGTGTTTTAGCCAACCAAATTGGGCGAGGTGCCTCAAACAGGTATTGAGTTTCAGAGAAAGAAATTTTCTCAAAGATTAGAGCTTTCCAAGCTTATATGTACATATGAGTCACCTTAGTGTCCTTTTAAAATGAAGATTCTGGTGTATGTAGTAGGTGATGGGTGGGACCTGAGATTCCAAATATCTAACAAGCTATTAGATTACAGCAACTTTGATGCTCAAGAAAGAACCTAGATGACTGCCAAGGAGTCACTGCCTTTGTTCAACTGATAATGGCCAGGTGGAAAGGAAAGGAACAAATGGAGGCACTTCTTGAAGATCAGCACTCTCTGATGATGCTTGCTCAGAAAGAAAGTTCTGTTGAGAAGGCCAGCTTGAGAATTTCCAGGGAAGTTTGAGGGTGCCTGGAGAAATTCACATTCAGGAGACCAGTGGTTTGTTTGATTCTGATTGGTGATATTGGAAGGGTAACTAGAATCAGAATTCATAAAGTTATTTTAAATATTAGTAGAAATTGTAGTGTATTTTTGAATGGCACTGGTTTAAAGAAGCTAAAATATCTAGACAAATATGGAAAACAGTAGTACCTAAAGCATTTAATCAAAGCAAATGAATACTATAGGTGATACTAGAAAAACTCAGCTGGCATCAGTATTATGTGGAAAAAAATTGATTAAAAACAGATCATAGACAAATTACAACTAATGACAAACAAATAGCAAGGTTTACATTTTGGAGAATCTAAAAAAATTAATTGATTTCTCCCTCCACGCACATGCACACACTGCTTTTCGGTTATTGATGAGCTTGTCTTGTCTTGATATTGAAATATATTTCGTAAAATTAGTCATGGAAACAGAAGAGTTCAGAACAATACATCTGATTATTTATTTTCCTTTGTCTACTTGTTACAGGTTGAGTTGGCCCCCAAAATTCACAAATTGAGATCCTAACACCCAGTACATCAGAATGTGACAGTATTTGAAGATATGATCTTTAAAGGGGTAATGCATTTTAAATGAGGTCATATGGATATGCCCTAATCAATATGACTGGCATCTTTTTAAGGAATGGAAGTGAGGATACAGAGAATGCCCAAAGGGGAACCATGTGAGGACAGTGAGAAGATGGCCATCTACAAGACGAGACGAGAGGTCTCAGCAGAAAGAAACCAAATCTGTAGACACCTTGATCTTCGACTTCTGGCCTCCAAAACTGTAAGAAAATTTCTATTTTTTAAGCCACCCAATCTGTGATATTTTGGCAACCTTAGAAAACAAGTACACTACCCATCACTGCAAAAAATGTTTTGGGAAAAGCCTAATTTTCATAAGTCTGTGGCTTTCTCTGCTACATTAGGGCAATGACACCTTAGCTAATAAACATACCGAGAGATTTTGAGGGATATAAATATGGTATAAAATATATTGTATTTAATTATAAATCATGATTTGTATTTTAATCTTGTTGTGGAACTTTAAGAAATTAAGTATTGGCCCACACCTGGACGAATGTCCCACATTAGAGGAACGTCAAACATGGAGAGCAGTTTCTAAGGGTTATTCTGAACCTTCCACGTGTAATTGTAGAAATAAACAATGTAGAAATACAAGAAATATTTTAATGTTTCCAAAAATATTGTATATGTTCTATATGCCTTATCATGTATCTATATAGAAATAGGTGGATTATACATTCATATAGGTAGAAAAGGAGTCCATTATACATGTGCTTATAAACATATTTAGACATAAATATATATAGAAATTATATAAAATAACATTTATTAAGTACAAATTCTGCCTTTTGCCTTTTTATGGATATCATTATTTGGTTTACATTTTGATATCATTAAATTATTTGGAAATTCTATAATATGAGAAATAGATCACTTAAAATTTCAGCAAACATTTAGCTGATTGACTTCTTCCATGATTGGCTGTGGTTTAACTTATTGAGTTGTTCCATGATTGGCTGTTAAACCAGACCTCTTATATGTCCAGAGTGGAAAATCAAAATCATTACTCTTCCTCTGAGGTGGAGTTTTCCAAACTTGACTGGACATTAGAATTACCTGGGAAACTTTTTAAACATCATAATTCTCATGCTATACATTCAGAGATTCTGACTAAGTTGGGCTGGGGTATCAGGAACATCAGTTTTTTTTTTTTTTTTTTTTTTTTTTTTTTTTTTTTATGTCCTAGGTGATTCTTATTGTCAGCCAAGGTAAAAATTTCTGCTTCATAAAACAATTTTTAGTTTCATAGCACTTTTATGAACTCAATTAAGATAGCAACTTATAACATGATTGTATCATTTTATTTATCTTGAAGGTCATTTTGCTCCCTACATAACAATCAGGTATTTTGCAGGAAATCATGCAGTGTTCTTGGAGACTATTGAGTGGCATAGAAATTATTTTGTTTAACTACTTAGTAACATAGTGTTTGTCAATTTATGTGTAGAGGTCTGGAGAGTTTAGGGTTATTTTAACATGAGAAGAATGGGATTATTTAGTATTTGCAGGAACAATAAAACTTTTCAAGTGAAATTAGATCTGTATAGACTGAATCATATTGGACAAGAATTCAAAAAGTTCTGGAGAAGTGGAATATTTTTAATTCTATAAAATGAAACAAAGCTAGACTGGCTAGTGATACGATGACATATTCTAAGTTAAGGCATGAGTTGAATGAAACATACACTATATTTTGTATGTAACTTAAAATCAGATGAGAATGGAAGGGATACACTATTTTTAGCTATGGTAGATTCCTTACCATATATTTATTTAGGACGGGATGTATGGCCTTGTTTCATGCTTTATCCATACATACACTGAATAAATCACACTATTGTAGTTCCATCAATCAATCTAAATTCTCAAATGACTGAAAGGGGTCACGAAAGAGGCTACTGTTGTTTTTCCTTTTCCTGACTTGATTGGCTGTTAATTCCCACAACTGTATAAAAAGAAAAATGTTGCCTGTAATCAGAAATTAACAATTTATGGCTTCATGAGAGGTTTCTTTGGAGAAAGAAGATTCTTTTTTTTTTTTCTGTATATTTGTAATCTTTTCATATTCAAGTAAAATACCCATGATAACTTCAAATTAATCCAAGGAAAAAGCTTCTTACAAATAAAACATCTTTCATGCATCAGAATTTCTGTTGGAAAGCAGAATTTTGGGCAAGTTTATCACATGCAAAAGAAAACATTCTGGCTTTCACTGTGTTAATTCCTTAAATTAAAATTATTAGTAAGATCAAATCTGAGTATTCTTTGATATTATTAAAGTTTACTTTAATGAAAAACTTCAAAATGCAAATACTGATAACCTGTCAACAGAGGCAGGTATTCCTCATTTAAGTTAAATGCTCCTCCATCTTTGTATGTGGATAACTAATGCTTTTAATACAAAAATATATTAAAAAACAAACAGGAAAATTCAACTACAGCCAGCAAGTTTACCAATCATACTATAAAGTCTATTATGTAATTATTATTTAAGCCTTTAGAGTTGCAAAATAAAGATTCCCAAGCTGATCCAATATGTCAGAGGCTATTAATTTTCTAATGTTTTCTTCTAATACATTTAGTTTTGATGGGAAATACGTATTTTCCTTACATCACTAAAATTATCATTTTATATCTTCATTTTGGTTATAAATAAATTCTCCATTAAAGCTCTATTATAAGGTTATATCTTCCTTAAATAATACTTAATATGATTTAGATCTCTCATGCGTTATCTTTTTCTAAAATTGCAAACAGATATCTTTCAGAGAAAAATTTGAACTGTAATTTACATTATAAGTGGTGTCACATTTGGCTTTGTTTTGCAGTAATGACTCACCATTAATTGATCAACCAAATGAGATGATATGTTTCAGCAAGTTTCCTAGTACTTTATAACTCAGAATGCAATTTGGTGTATGTTTGAGGGTACATAGAGAAGTAGTAAAAAATGTCTTTTTTTTCCTTAGATTTTTACCAAAACAGAATATGTGCATGTGCATCCAGGCTGCATTATTGTATTCATGCATTCAGAACACACACTGAATCATCTTCCAAATATGACAGCTCTAGGTGTGGTTACCAAATGAGTGAAATGAACGTATCTTTTTAATACAAGAGATTCACGTAAAATGCAAGAGTTTGAGTTCATCAAATCTTAAATTTGTATAAAGCAAGTAATGTGCTATTTAGTTTCTGAATTTCAATGGGTGTATACTAGACACTTAAAAGTCTTTATATTTATAAAAGTTCAATTTGCAAAAGAGGTGCAGCTTCAATCTTAATCCAATCAGAATGAATTTGTATTTAAAAGGAAGAAATGGACTGCAATTATAAAGTTGTTTGATGCTCTTAAATCAATTCATGTGATGATGTTTGGAGTTCAAGCCACATTATTGAAATGTAGTGTCTGACTCTTGAATTTTCCAAAACAATCAGGGAGATCTCTGAAGGACAACAGAAGAATGGGAAAGGAGAGAGTTTGCCGCTGCTGAAATGAATGCAAATGGCATCTCCATTCATTTCATTCACAGCAATCTGTCACATTGTAGTTTCTCTTTCCAGATAGAAATGGGGGATAATACTGGAAATAGTAATGCATAAGTGGACAGGGTCTGACCATTAAAATGTTTATCATTTCCAGAATGATGCCTGCAGATGTTACAAAATTGAAACTGGATAGGTATTAGAATTGCTGCCGGTTTCTATTCATTTGAATGGCAGCAACCCAGAACACTGTTTTACGGTTTTGTGTGGACAGGCAATTCATTATCTTTTTTTTCCCCTCCCTGAGATCAAATAGTATTTTTGTGAAGATTACATCCCTGCAGTAAGCAGCAATGGAACTAATAGTAATCCCACTCCTTTACAATTGCAGAGTTGACTTAGAAATTGAAATCCCAGTTTTGTAATTGATTTTTAAAAGTTTTTAATAGAAAACTCTTCTTTCAAAATAAGCATTATAGAATTCACAGGAAATAAAAAGTAGCATAAGAAAAAATACATTTTTGTATCATCTGGAATTCTATCAAGATTGTATAGGTCAAATCACCGATATTTACAAGCTAATTTTGTGCAAGTAATTTTGTCAGTAGTTTTTTTGTAAATGAAGAAAATAGAGCATATAAAGGTTAAGTATATTTTTCCAAGACTTACATGCTTAGCCTGCAGTTATAAAACTTTGTGATTTTGGAGATAATAGTCTATCTGGCTTTGAATGATGCATTTAACATAAAACTTATATAAAAGAGTGATATTTGTTTTAGAAAAAGATAATTTTATTCTATAATAAAAGATGAGTGAATTCCATAGCAAAAACATTGGAGAGTATTATCTCCAGGTATATTTTAAAATATTATGGAATATTATTTCCAGGAAATTACTCTTATTAATGCCCATCTGCAGAATAAAATCAGATTGTGAATAAATGGATTCCTGTTTCTCACAAACACTCTTTACTGAAACCTTCTAGAAAGAGTAGTCTATACTTGCTGGCTTCAACATTCCCTTTTTTCTTTCTAAACTCCACTTGAATCAGGCTTTTATTCCTAGACATAAGTCAATATTCTTGGCAGGATTATCAAAAAGCTCCACATTCTGAACTCCAATGGTCAGTTCTCAGTTCTCATCTTACCTCTATTAGTATTTGACTTAGTATATTACTTTCCTTCTTGAAACAAATTCTTCACTTGACTTTAAGGATATCACAACCTCCTAGTAGGTGTTACTCCTATCACAGTAACTATTTTTTATTCTCATTATCTTTTTGCTAGTTTCTCTTTAGTTTCCCACCATCTAAATAGTTGGATAGTCTGACTAGCATTTCTAGCTGCATTTTCTCCTTTGTGATCTTCTTTCATAAGCTTATATGCCATCTATATGTTCATAAGACCCCATTAACTTTAGGTTATCTAAAACCTGGTCATCTCTTATTAGATTTGGATATATAACTAAATGCTTGACAATTCCATTTGGAATTCTAAATCAGTAAGTCAAACATAACAAGTTGAAAATTTAACCAAAATCTTAATTTATTCCTCTTTACCACCAATATTGATGCTCTTTCCCCATCACAGATCATAGGTAATGTGAAAACACACACACACACACACACACACACACCCACACACACAAACAGATTACTCCCAGGTATATGTTATAGAGTATGATGTCTAGCAAACAACTGTTGCCCTCATTTACAGAGGAAAATCATATTTTCTATAAATCTGCAATCATACTAATTATGCCTGTCTATAAATTTCTGTAATAAATATTACATTATATTCATATAAAGGAGTGCTAGCGCTATGTCCATGCATAGTGACTTGACAGTAGACAAATACAGTTCAAGTTAAAGGCAAGTCCCTTAGCCTCCTGTTCTAACCAATTGCTTTTCTTCAATTGTCCTTATAAATAGTATGAAATATGTAAGACTGCTGTAAGTATTAACAACCTCAGAGTTTAATGAATACATATAATTTTTTCAGGTCTTAAAGAGGAATCAGAAATGAATAACATCATTCGATATAATTAAATGCATTTCTGAACCTTTTCCTACCAGGATGAACAAGAAGTAGGTCTAGCTACTGCCTGTCATCAAGATTTCTAATGACAAAACCACAGGAGTAAGTCCTAACAAGTTTCTCAATTAGGAACAATGGCACAGAAAGTAAAAACAGCATCAAGTGAAAATAAGAGAAATCATGAGGTTGCAGAAGTTGAGATACAAATAAAACGGAAGTATTCATTGATTGGTGGTTTGAGTAAAGTGGAGCACAAAAAACTTTTAGAATGTAAGTTCTGTTAGAGTAGAGTCACTACTTGTTTTGTCCTCTGCTGTATCCACAGGTCTGAGAAGCATGCCAGACACTTGACAGGCACTCAAGCATTTGATGAATGAACAAAATATTGTTGTGACCTATTCCAATCCTGAGCATGCATTTGCACAGTCATTCTAGATTCATTTGGAGGTACTGATTCCAGAACTAGAATCCAAAGTAAATTACGAGTATACTAGCAGGTTTTTGTTTCTCTCTCTCTCTCTTTCTCTCTTTCTTTTTCTTTCTCTATTCTGATGTAGTTGATTGACCTGCAAAGGGTGAAATATGGCAAAAATGATTTCCATTTGGTGTTTGTAAGTTATTTCAAAGACATAGCAGCTTGAGAATAAAAATTCTTTTTTTCTTTCTCAAGTCTGATGTTCAGCTGTTTAGTGGATGCAACATGAATTTCTTTTGAGTCTCCTTCTTTCATATAATCTTTGAATCTTAAAAAGTATGTCAAGTGTCTCTAAGATTTCTAATTTTAAATTGTCTTCAAACATCACACACAAACTGAGCTTAAGCACTTCTTTAACTAATAGGCAACATTTACCAAGGTGTATATTTTTTTCCTTAATAACTGCTTGTAAAGGCTAGGGCAGGTAATCAAATTCTGATGAGTGTTTTCTCCTTAACCAAAAGTAATAAAACAATTACAACACACACTACTTGCCTCCAGATTGTTCCCATTGAACAGGATGAGGTGATTTTCCCACCATCTGATGTTTTAAGCATCCATGGATAATTGCTCCATAGACTTATATTTAAATGATCTTTAGAAGATAACACTTTTTAAGTCTTCTTCCCAGAATGTTATGCAAGTAGCATTTTTACATAATCTGCATAAGAATATAGAGCTTCACTAAGTTACTGGATACCAAATGTGACTTAAAATGTTATTAAAAATGTAAGCACAAATTTGACAACATGTTTTCATGATCTTTTCATTGACTGGACATTTATTTCTCTAGTTTCCAAAAAACCCTGTTTTCCTGAGGCTAGGCACAATGTTTGAAATGTTTACCAGAAGGCACACTAATATTTCATGAGAAACATGCAAATGTATTTATAGAGTTGATAAAAATATTATTTTAGAAGACAGTAGACACTGTCTCTTTGTTCCCTTAATTTCCTGACTTAAGTCATTGTAAATATCCAATACCCAGAATGAAGTTTATTATCTGAAAATTACATGAGGTATACAATACGTACAAAAAATGTGTAGGCTTCCAATATTTTCATGAATATTTCACTGACAGTAGTTTGACCCTTGTGTTTCCTTATCCTTAATTGGAAGTTTAAAATGTAAGCCTATGTTGATCTTAAGGCACAAGTGGTAATTTATCAAAGCAAAAGTTCTACTAAGTAAAAGTATTTTCATACTTCCATATAAAACCTGTATTGTGCCCTCACAATCATCCCTGTGATTTATCTACTGTGTGTTTACCTTTCAGTCCCATCACTTTCATCTTCTTACTTTGAAAAAACTGAATATTTCTTCAAACTATTTCATTATCTTTGCAACCCAGAATGGCAATAAAATAAATAAAAAATGAATTCCACACATATTTATTTAAAATGCATTGAACACTGATAGTGTGCCAAGTAAAGCATTAAGACGTGGTGATATAGTCATAAACAAAACTAACAAAATCCCTGGCCTCATAAAGCAATGAAGCTTACATTCTCATGGGGTTGACTAATAATAAACATTGAGAAATAATGTCAATTGGGGATCAATGATATTGAAGTAAAGTAAGCAGAATAAAAGAGTAGGGAGTGACTAGGTGTGCTGTTGGCCTGAGTGATCTGGAAGTTCTCTGTGAAGGGTGCAAGTTTTGAGCAAAGTCTTGAGTGAAGTTTGAGAGCTGGCCAAGGGTATATCTGGGGGAAAAACGTTCCCCTGAAGAGCAAATGGAAAACCTTGAGATAGGAATATGTATAGGTACTAAAGTGCAAGGAGGCCAAGGTAGCTGAAGGAGAAGTGATAAAGATGTACTGAACATGTCATATAGCAAGATAAAGCAACTAAGATAAAAATAACATTGCAGGGGTAGTTTATGAAAAGTGAAAATTTACCAAGATGATGTAAAACTATTGCCTTACTTAGAAGTTGTAAATTTGAATATTAAAGATATTAGGCCAAGGATGCAATATGTGATCACTATTAGTAAGTATAAAGAGTATATGGATTGGAGTTTGTCTATTTAGTATTCCATCTACTTTCTGAATATCACTAATTTATTTTCATGTTATTTATGCAAAAAAAGTTGAACATGACCATAGAAATAAATACATACATATAAATATAAACATACATTTTTTAAAGGTTATTTGCATTTTAACATTCTTTTTCATATATAGCTATTGTATCACAGTGAATATTTCATTTTATAATACTGCTGTATTGCAAATATTTTTGAAAGATAACAGAGAATTGTTAAGTCTTTTTTTACTTCGGAACAATACCATCAGATGGAAGACATCTGGAGTATATTTTCAAGCTCTATATTACAGAGCTCTTAAAAATCAGAAAGTAATTAGGCAAAGGAGATAAAGAAGTAAAAGCATGTTTATTGAAAAAAAATTACCAAGAATATGGAAAAATTATAAAAACAATCTGTTCTGTAAAAGAAGTACTACCTTGAAATAATAAACTATAAGAGGTTGGGAATTTTAATGGACTTTTCTTAAATAATGTTGTTGATGATTCTAATGCAAATGCTAACTTTTTTTTATATATAAAATTTTCTAAATTGTTTTACCTAGCAATTCTAAAAAACAAGTTAGCAAGTTTTGTGTTCAGGAAATAAAAGAATATGCAGAAGAAAAATTACAGTGTATTATTTTTCTCATAAGCAATTTATATTTCACATTTTTCTAATGAAATTAACAGAATCATTTATTATCTTGAATACTGTTTCAGAATCAGCCAGTTTAATTTACAGGTAACATTATTTTAAAAGAAAAATGCTACCTTTAATATTATTTTGTTAATTACAATTTATTTGTTAAATGTCTGGTATGTATTTTTTAGTAATTTAAACATATTTTTCAGTAACTTGGCAAATGATGGAAAAATCTGTTATTACAAGCATAAATTAGCCTTATTTAATCCTTATGTTAAGAAGATTATATGAAATGTTCCTATAGCTGAAAAAAGTTAATGCTATTAAACTAATTTTAAACCATAACTTCATCAGAAGTGTTCTATACTTTCATTTGCTATGCTATATTACTTTGAATTTTAAGTGAATTTACTACACAAAAAATGATATAGAGTAGATAGCTACAGCTAAAGTGTCTTCATAAACCCAGGTAGACATAGAGTTTTAGTATCATAACTTCTTTTATACTCTAGGAGTTAGGGTCTATATGTTTTATAAAAACAAATACCCTATTGCTGCATGGGGCAGGGCAGCTGTAACTGAATGGCTAACTTGGTTGAGGATACCTTTCAATAAAAATATGGAAAAAATTAAGGACTATGGATACGAAAAAAATAGAGAAACAGTATTTGTAACATATCATCAAGCTTCATGACACATTAAGGTTTGTTATTTTATAATTTACGTTTCCCAAAATAATTACCAGTAAAATCATGAAATTAAAACTACTAGTCCGCTTCTCTCTGGAGAGAAAAAGCTTTTCTTTCGAGATGGACTTCTAATACATGGTATGCATCATGGCTGATTGAAAGATGAAAGGAAAGAGTTTAAATCCCTTTAAAATAAAGAAATTTTTAAAAATATAAATATATATTATAAATACATAAATGCATATTATATTGTAAAATGTAGATACGTAAATATACAAATATAAATATCGGCTGTGAACTGCTTCTGAGGCTTTCAAAATAGCAGGTATTAATACGTCTTTTAAATAGAAGAACAATAGAAACAGATAAAAGAAATTAGACCCAAATGACCAGCTGATATTAAAAAGACTCCCTTCCAAAGTAAGCAATGAATTTAATCATCGTAATAAATCAAAAGTACTTTATGAGAAAAAGCTATTTGAATTTCCTCTGACACTGATGGTGGTCCCATACATGATTAGAAATGAAGTGCCACTGCACTGCAGCCTGGACAACACAGTGAGACTCAGTCTCAAAAAAAAAAAAAAAAAAAAAGAAAGAAAAAGAAAGAAAGAGTCCTGGTCTTTGATGACTTTAATGTTTCACTACAAAGATTATAAACTATAAAATACAGATAAACAATGAAGGAATAATAATTAGAACAAACCGTGTCAAGTACAGAAATGGATTATATTAAACAACTCTTGGATGAAAAGGAAAAACATGTACCAGAATAAAAAAATAGAATTTATGGGATTTAAAACTCATCAAAGGAGAGGATAATGTGTTGCTCTAAGTACTTTTGTCACTATAAATGAAATAATGAAAATGAATGAGTCAAAATTTCAGCTCAAAAACCAGAAATAAAGCAAAACTATAAATTAAAAGAAAGCACAAAGAAGGAAATAATAATAAATGAAAAATTAATGTTAGAGAACAGAAAAAGCAAAAAAAAAATACATCAAAAAACTGCTTTTTAATCAAACCACTAGTTAATTTTATCAAGAAAAGAGGGAGAATGAGAGAGAGGACATGGCAAAGGTAAAATGGCCATTTTAACAGAAAACACAAAAAATATTATTGAGGCTACCTTCTCTCTATTCAAATAGATTCAAAAACCTATAAAAACGAGTAATTTGCTAGAAAAATAGTTTATCAAAATGAACCTCACAGAATTCTTACATAGTCAAATTTCTGTAGAAAAAGTAGAGAGTTTTGAGGCAATTACTTCAGACAAAGACCAGGGCAAAATATTTTCACTGGGGAATTTTTTTAAACTTCCAAATCAGACGGGAGTGTTCCCTGAACCCCTTGTGGGACTTGCGATGGTGGAGGGGATGGCTTGTTTTGTTCACCACTGAATTCAAATCCCTTGTGGGAGGGGTATCATACAGGTGAGTGGATGCAGGAGCTGGTGTGAGTGCCCTTAGACGCCTTTATGAACCATCTTTGTACAGGCCCACGGCAGTGTCTAGTGGTTGACTGTGACCTCTAAAGCCCCAGAGGGTGTGTGTTACAAACAATGCCCTTTTAGCAGTGGCAGTCCATAGATGCCTAAGTGTTAACCAGCCCACTGGAGAGTAAGGGTGACATACACCCTGCTCTCTTGGTACATGGATTCTTGTCTGGTATCCAGGAAGTATCAGGTCATGGGGACTTGAAGGATGGTGAATGCAGAGGTTTTATTGAGTGATGGTGGTGGCTCTCAGTGGGATGGGGAGCTGGAAAGGGGATGGAGCGGGAAGATAACCTTCCTGAACTCCTCTCTGAATGTCCAGCTGCCTCTTCAACATTCAGACAATTACTCTGTTCTCCTCTTCTTTGCCACACCACTCTGCTCCTCTGCCAGGGGAGTTTGGGTTTTTTATAGGTACAGGATGGGGGCGTGGCAGGCCTGGGTGGTTTTTGAAAAAGCAACATTTGAGTGGGAAAAATAAGGATGTGGAGTTCTCATTTAGGGCTGTGGGCTCAGGCTTGTGAGTGTGGCCTTTTCCAGGGAACCACACCCCTCTACCAAGTATTTCCCTGTCTCCTGTCTGTATCAAAAACACCAGTCTCAATGCTCCATAAATTGTTCCAGAGCATTTGAAATGAAGAAAATCTATCAATACCCCTTATGAAGCAAATATATTATTAAAGCCTAAAGCACATAAAAACAGTACCCAAAATATCAAAAAATAAGGCCAGATCATTATTACTTTGATGTAAAAGTGTTAAATGGAATATTTGCAAACTGAATCCAATGCTACATAAGAAAGTAATTTATGATAACCAACTAGCATTTATTCCATGAATTCAAGGCTGGTTCAATATTAGGAAAATCATCAATATAATTCACTAGATTATTAGATATAATCATGTTATTATTTCTATATATGATGGAAAGGCCTTCAGCAAAATTTAATATCCAATTCTGATTTGTAAAAAAACTCAAAAATTGATTTTTTCTTGACTTGACAATGTATCTATATTTATATAAAATTATCTATCTATCTATCTATCTATCTAAAGTTAGTTTTCAAGGCAGCATCTTACTTAGAGGAAAATATCAGAGGAATTTACATTAAATTCAAGAAAAGGGCAAAATGCCCACTACCTTTTCTATTATTTCACATTGTACTATTATACTGGAAATAGATCTATTTCAGTTTGCAGATGAGATGATAATAGAGATGAAAGTTCCTAAAGAATAAATTAAAAATTAATTTTAAACAAAGAAAAATTTTAATAAGTTATAAAGTTGAAAGAAGAAAGGAAAGCACTTTAAATCTCTGGGCTATAGCAGGGATTTATAGAACAAACATACAGAAATTAAATTGTCTTCATATACCAAAACAATTGCCCAATAGAATATAAAGAAGTCAATTACAATGGCAATAAAGTTTAAGTACTGGAGAATATACTTAATACTAAATGTAGAAAGCATAAATGAGGAAACACTTTTTAAAAACCCTGAAAGACACAAAAGTAAATTTGAATAAATGAAAGGGATGCATATTCTTGGTTAAGACAACTCACATGCATAATGACCTCAGTCTTCCCTACATCACCCTAGAAAGTAAAAGTAATACCCCAAAATATCAACACACATTATTTTTCTCATATCACTGCACAGGTTAATAACAAAAGTAATATGGAAAAATGAGAAAATAAGCATATAAAAGTCACCAGAAAAATTTAAGGGTCAGACTTTACAGATATTAGAAGCCTCTATAATAGACTAACTGTTTATGGAAACACAATAGAAAATCCAGAAGCAGATCCAAATATGCAAGTAAATATGCCATATGATAAAGGTGATGTATCTAATCAATATTCACTATTGCAGCATTTCATAGGCAGCACCACCTCCCACCTTTTTATTTTTTTGAGACAGGATATTGCTCTGTCGCCTAGGCTGGAGTGCAATGGTATAATCATAGCTCACTCTAATCCCAAATTCCTGGGCTCAGGCAATCCTTTTGTCTCAGCCTCCCAAGCAGCTAGGACTACAGGTATGCCACCAGACTTGGTTAATATTTAAAATTATTTTAGAGATGGGGTCTCGCTATGTTGCCTAGGCTGGTTTCCAACCCCTTGACTCAAGTGATCCTATCACAGCTTTCTCAGTTGCTGTGATTACCGGCCTAAGTCACTGCAACGGGTCCCAAAGATGGCCTTTTTAAAGAATGGTGCTGAGACTTTGGTTAGCCATTTGAAAAAAATATAAAAACAAATCCTTATGTCAACTATGTAAAGGAATACATTTCAAATGGATCAGGAATCTAAATGTTTAAAAAGAAATGAAACTATTAAAGGATTAGAAGATAACATGTTTGAATTATTCTATAACCTGAGTATAAAATCACAAGACACCAAACAATTAAGGAGATTATTTATTCAGGCAATTGTAACAGAAAAAAAGTTCAATAATGAGGACCATCTCAAATAAATGGAAAAGTGTTCTGGATTTTGTAGGAGCAAACAATCAAGAGAGTCATTCAGGAGACTTATGGGAGTCATGTAGAAGGGTGGAGATGAAGATGTCTTATCTGAGTCATAAAGAAAAGGTGGAGTTGGGCCTTATCACTGAATACCTCAGAACAGAGTAATCTTTTGTGGTTATCAAGTTCTGGGAAAACAAAACAGTGTGGAAACTTCTCACCCTTCTCTCTTTTCTTGCTATAGAGGGCTCAATTGATTTCAATTTGTCATGAGTCTAAGAATACAATAGTTGACTCCTTTATCTATGAAGGGTATGTTCCAAGATCCATAGTGGATACCTACAACCATTCAGCACAAACTCTCTGCAATTATCTCAGGGTATACACAGGGGTGTGGTTCCAGAATCCCCATGTATATCAAAATCCCAGCATACTGAAGTCTGCAGTCAGCCCTATGGAACCCACATATACAGAAAAGTCAACCCTCCTGATATGAGGGATTTTGCATCTGAGGAATACTGTATTTTCAATCCAAGTTTGGTTGGAAAAAAAAAAAAAATGTATAAGTGCATTTGTGTGTTGTTCAAAGGATAACTATAAATATTATGTTTTTTGCTATACATACAAACCTGTGATAAAGTTTGGTTTATAAATAGGCACAGTAAGACATTAACAACAACTAATAATAAAATAGAGCAATTATAAATATATACTGTAAAAACTACTCTATATGATATTATAATGGTAGCTAAGTGTCATTATTTGTCTAAACCCACAGAATGTAAAACACCATAGTAAATCCTAATGTACACTGTGGACTTTGGGTGATAATGATGTGTATATATAGTTCATCAATTGCAACACATATAGCACTCTGGTGGAAGATCTTGATAATGAGGGAGCTGTGTGCATGAGTGTGGGAAGACTATGGGAAATTGTAACTTCTGTTCAATATTGCTTTAAAAATAAATACTGTTAAAAAAGAACTCAAAACTGAAAGAATAGTCTAAAATTTAATAGAAAATAAATAATAAAAATGTATGAAACATTTGTGAAAATTGCTTAGTAAAACATAAACTTTAGTTACTATTAGCAATAAAATATTCTTTCAATCAGCAGTTGCTGAAACTTACTTTTTCTTTGTTACTACAACATTTAGTTTATATATACCTGCTGACTTTAGTTCCTTTCCTCAGCTTTTAAAGCAAAATGATAGACAAAAAATTGCTAAAATCACTTATATACATTATTACAACTCTCTTCAAATAACTGAAATTATTTTAAAAATATTTTTCTTAACCAGTCTGTAAGCCATTCAAGGTCAGGTGCTAATTCTATATATATATATATATTTTTTTTTTTACTGTTTATCAAGCATATGTAATAAATATTTGTGGACATAATGAATATAATGATCATAATAATGGTCATCTCAATCTATACTCCTATAACAAAATACCAGAAGTGAGGTAATTTATAAGGACAGGAAATTTACTTTTTCGAAGTTCTGGAGCCTGGGAATCCCCATATCAAGGTGCCAGCAGATTTGGTATCTGGTGAGAACCTGGTCTTTACTTCCAAGTTGATAGTTTGACCTCACATGAAGGAAGAGCAGAAAACAAACCCACTCCCTCATGCCCTTTTATAAAGTCCCTAATCCCATCCACTAGAGCTCCACCCTCAATCATGTTTTAAAGGGACTACCTTTTGATACTTTCACATGGGCAATTAAGTTTCAACACATGAATTTTAGAAACCACATTCAGACCATAGCAATGATATTAAGAGAACAATTGGATAATGAGGGACTATATATCATGTAATAACTTTGTGATTTACTTAATTCTAGACTTAACTAGAAGGTATCAATGAAAGAAAAACTTTTCCTCTGCCAACTTAGGTCCTAGTAGTAGAGGTGCTTTTGAGCCATTCCAATAGAGATACCTGGAGTTTGTGGAAAAATTGAAACTGCAATATAAATTTCTATAAATTTAGTAGGAGGTCACATGATTTTAAAACTATCAATCTTGAGTATAAGTGGAGAGGAGAGCTCTAAGAAGTAAACCCCAGAATATTCTAACTTTTAAGATACAGGAAGATGAGGAGGATATAACAATGGAGACAGAAGGGGAGATTGGTGAGGTAAGAAGAGCAACAGAAATCTGTCAGAGAAAAAGAGGCCTGAGCTTTTAGTGATCAGGTGATCAATTAAGACAACAAGCCAAACTGAAAAGAACAGTTAGGCTTTATTCACTTCTTTAGGTAGTATAATCAACAGTCAAAGCAGGAAAAGCTTCCAGTTTTCCCAGCGTTCTATTTTTCGCTGTGGAATGGTACTAGATGTATCAATGTAGAATGTAAGTCCCATTGCCATAGAAGCCTTGCTCTAAAGACTTATGTGGTTTTATATACCCAGAGGCCAGAGGGAAAAGGCCAGGGGGAAGGAAGAAGGGAGATAAATAGGAATGAAAAAGGGCTGAGAGTAGAGAATAGTGCCTTCAAAGTCCCTTGATGAGGAAGTCTCTGTAGAGGTACCCAAGAAAGGATTTGGCTAATGACTCCACATATAGAGGGCCTCTGGATGGAAGCACCTAAGTTCGGAATGCAGCTAAATACGGGAACATGGCCAGTGCAGGTGGGCCTGAGTTCTTGTCTGTGACTCCCTCCAGAGACGGCATTGCACTGGCCTACAGCACAACTGCTGTTAGGAGGGCAGCTTTACCCTGTGAGATCTGCCATGTAAAACCTTTGTAATTGTCCTATGGCCAGGTGTGCAAGGTTATGTATAGGATTTCAACCTGCAATAGGACTCTTCAAAAGTGATGTCCCAGAAGCCAAGTAGTGAGTGACCAAAGGAGTCAAATACTTTCGAGAACTCAGTAAAAGAAGAACTGAGAAAGAATACAAGACTTTCAAGCTTTGCTCTGCAGAATCATAGGATTCCTGGAGGTGCCACATAGGTTCCTGTGACTGCAGAGCAGGAGGGTGGCATGGCCAAAAATGTTCTGGAACTATCTCCCTGCTACAATAAGATCTGCTCTACTTTTATCTTTTGGGTTCCATATGAGATTTCTTTTGAAAAGAAGCTTCCACTTCTTTTGATAAAAAAAAAAAAAAAGTTGTAAAGTGTTGTGTATATTCTACTATTAAGAAAGGAAAGGAGCAGAGAGACAGACCATCCCTATGGTCCAGACTCTCAAGGACAGCTTAAATCTAAGAGTAAATAGAGTAGATGAAGCATCCATTTGACCAAAGTGCTACCTTTAGGGGAGTGACAATGCAAGCCACTGAGTAAGAAAGAATAGCTGCAAAGTAGAACATTGACAATGACTCAGAACTGGATTATATAAAAAGTATTTACAAATAAATACAATCCAAATAATAAGACAAATAGACAATCCAAATAATAAGGAGAGCAAATATCTACTTTTCAAAATCACCAATAAGTTCAAAAATTGGAAGAAAAAAATCCCCAACTTCTCACATTACCAGGAAAATGCCAAAGAAACAACCAGTGAAATGCTACTGTTTATTCAAGGATTCATAACACTTTAAAAATGGCCAATAATATTTTAGCCAGTTTGTAGAGATTCAGGAAATATCACTATTGTTAGAAGTGATTACAATTATTACTATTATTACAATCAGTTGGAAGAAATTTTTCACAGTAAGTTTTATAGCTGAACATATTTATACCCTATGATAGAGAAATTCCATACTTACATATCTACCAGAAAAGCAAATATCTGTGCACCAAAAGAAATGTACATGAATGCTCAAAGTACAATTATTCACAATAGTCCCAAACTGAAAAGAACCCATATGCATATCAAAAGTAGAACAGACAAATAGTTGTATATACATACAACAGAGTGGTATACTACAGTGAAAATGAATATATGAAACAACATTGTTGACTATCACAAACATAACTTTGAATGGAAAGATTCAAATGCAAAACAAAGCATGCCACATGGTTTCATCTACATAGAGTTAAACAAACGCAAAAACAACATATGGCGTTAGAAGTATGAATAGTGGTTTCCTCTAGGAGAGGAGAAGGATAGTGTTGAGATAGGACACAGATTTCTACAGTAGTTCTTGATTTTGTTATTTTTTATATAGCGTGTTTCCTTCGTGATAATTAAGCAATATGTGTACTTAGGATTTGTGAGTATTATGCACATGTACATATGATATGTACATATATACTCCAACTTTTTAAAGTTTATAAAATTTATAGAAGTTTATAAAAACAATGATAGAGACAGGAGGCAGCCAAGGGCCCCTGGCAAAGCCCGCTTTCAAGCCTAAGACAGCCTAAAGGTTAAAAGAATGCACTGCTGGTCCCAGGTGAAGCCCAGCCTTTTTCAACTGATTCTTTATGAATAATGTCCACCTGCCTACAGGGAGGATGGGGTGGAGCCTCAGGAAGTTTGCACCATTTGTGGGGGGAGGAGCTTGGCCTCTACTGTTCCTCTGTGGGTACTTGGTATTCAATCTATGAGGCAGGAAGTCGTTGGCAAGAGCCTCTTTCCCTTTGCTGAGAGTTCTTTCTTTTTCCTGTTCACCCAATAATTTCAGTTTTCCTCACCCTTCTGTATGTTTGTGAGCCTAATCTTTCTGAGTCATGTGACAAGAGCCTGGTTTTAGCTGAATTAAGGAGAAAGTTTGGCAACAACAGTACACTGTGGCTAGAAGAATGAAGAGGTCAGAGACATTGAACAAAAAAACCTGTTGAAAAGACAGGAAATTAAAGTGTATTACTTCAGTCTTCTTTCCTTTCGCTAATCTTTTCTTCTGAGACCACTTTTCTTTACTTTCATTCCATTTCATTTGCATTTCTTTTTCTTTCTTCCTTTTCTTTCTTTCTTTTTTCTTTTTTTTTTTTTTTTTCTGTGAGATGTAACTGGCAACCTGAACATATTTTAGTAGACCCATCTCCTTTGAGGATGAATTGCATATAATTTCACTTCTAAGATAATTTGGTATTTTCTAAATGGCCTTAAAAAAAAATCTATCAATTTGCTATGTAATTTAAAACATCATAATTCTTATGCTTGAAATAATTAAAATAAAAATATCAGATCGAATAAAGTAGGAAACTCATAGAGAACACTCCTTGCCGTAAGTATCAAGTGATTATATTAAGATAACAGAAGTAGCCAGGCGAGGTAGCTCACATCTGTAATCCCCGCACCCTGGGAGGCTGAGGAGGGAGGATTGCTTGAGTCCAGGAGGTTGAGACCAGCCTGGGCAACATGGGGAGACCTCTTCTCTACAACCTTTTTAAATTAGCTAGTCATGGTGCTGTGTGCCTATAGTCCTAGCTACTTGGGAAACTGAGGCAGGATAATCCCTTGGGCCCAGGAGTTTGAGGCTACAGCAAACTCTGATAATGTTACTGCACTCTAGCCTGGACAGCAGAGCAAGACCCTGTCTCGAAAAAATAAAAATTATTCAAGCAACATTAGATACAAAATTAATTCTAGTGTTCTTATGATTTCACAAAATAAATGCCATTTTAAATAAAAATAAGAAATGGCAAGAACATTTTTCCCTAAGAATCACACTTTAATAAATGTACATGAATAAATTTAGAATGGGAAATATTACACGTAATATCTTAATTTTTTAATGTATCACATATATTCATTTTCTTGATATAAGCTTTCCAATTTGGAAACATGTATTTGCTTGTTGACATAAAGTGATCTAGAATGTCTGTATTATTCTGATGCTATGCTTTTAGATCTGTTGTCAAAAAGTGTTTTACATAGGTATATTGATAAATTTAGAACAGTGATCTAAATGCTTTTTAGCACAATTTGGAATGCTCTGAATGAATTAATACTAGCCAAAGTAGAACTTCATTTGGGCCACTTTGATCTTCCATAGCTTTCACTTGATACAATCAGAATGAATGCAGATTGTTGCATATCAGGTATGTGACTAGAGACAGCTGCGGAAACCTGCCTTCAGGAATGTCCCTGCTTGGTGTCTGTCACACTTTGTTCAGTACATTTATAGGACAGTATATCACATTTTAAAATGCATCTGAGAGGAATATGAGAATCTATCAGGATATATCCCTCTGGATATTTTTTTTTTTTTCTTTTTGGCAAGTTGCTTTGACCATTGTTTTAGAAACAATGCCCTGATATGTTTAAAATATAATCCAATCCTCGATCAGTAAAGTTGGCAGTCAAGAAATGTTATTTATAAGGAGACATATAGGTTAAAGCTTATAACAAAATGTCAAAGGAAAGTGGAGGATAAGCAGAGGAACTGATTTCATCTTCCCATTCAGAGACTCAATGTAAATGATCTAGAATGTATATTACAGAAAGTCAGGCATGTTAATTTAGGAGGTTTTTTTCTTCAAATAGTAGGTTCTTAACAATTATCTGCTGAATGAATGAATGAAAATTGAAATTAGAAAGAGTTGGAAATTGAGTCAAGTCAATTCTACTGCTGTGTCCCATTGTCACACTGTGAGGTGAAAGAGTAGTAATATGATCTATGGTGATTCTCATGCTAACGCCAGTGCTCCTGCAGTACAGAGAAGGGCTTCCAAAGTTATTTCCGAAGTTAGATCACACTCACAGTCTCAGCCAGCTTCTAGCTAGGCTCTGAGAAATATTGGCCATGTTGCCCTAACAAAGACACATTTTTGGATAGACTATTTTACACTTTGAGGGATAATTATTTTTTTTCAGTAGAATCTTATCAAATAATGTATGAGACTTTTTGGAAACATTAACAGGAAAAATATGCTAAAATGTAAGGTTGAGGAGAGAATGAAATGGAGAGATGGGCCCAATATAAATCAGAAGACATTGAGAAGTACCTCAATTCTCAGCAAGGAAACTCTCCATATGAGATCATCAATTATGCTTATTTTGTTCTTCTTAGCTTTTATATTTGCACAATCTTCTACAATAAACATTTTTCAATTATAAAAATTTTAAAAACCTTAAAAAATTATTTTTAATAGACATAATAAGAACGTGATAGCTTTCATCCTGGTAACAGAATCTCAAGACAATACTTCAACTGTTAGAACAGAGAATACAAACAAATTATCCCTATGGAATAGCTGACCTTTACTAACCTTTTGATTTCTCTGGGCCTGAGACTAATATTGGCCTACATGTCTGACTCCTGTCTTTATACCCCAAACCCTGTAAAAACCAAGTAACCTTTTTTTTTTCAAAAAAGAAAACAACCACAGATATGTACATACAGAGATAGAAAGATAAACAAAGCTAGCAAGTTTTAAAAGAGACTAGAAGATGAATGCGATTTTAGGACTATTAAAAGCTGTTTTTAATAACCTCCTTAAAATGAAAAATAATTGAATAAGACATTCCTTTTATTCTTTTTGAAACGTGTCAGAAAGTCTTTGTCTTATGCTTATTTGCTGAAGTGTATGATACCCCTGAACCTCGTTAGATCACTTTGTCTTTATTTCCTCTTCCAGAACATGTCATTTCACTTTTCTTGGAGCCGCTCAACATCCATCACACATTTTCTTTCAAGCTGACAATATACGCAGGGAGCTTTGAATTTTGTGAACTCTTCTATTATTATTAAGTTTTCTCAATTGTCAGCATCCATATTCTGTTCTGATGATGAATAGAGGCATTATATTTCAGCATCAAAATGCAGTCAGAGTTGTAATGAGCATCATTAGGGACCTTAATGGGAATCAGAACTGTATGTCATTGTATTCAGGTTTTTCTAAATTTATTTGTGTTTTGTTTGTTTGTTTTACATTTTTCTACCAAGCAGGTGAGTGTAGAAGAGCATTGTGATTTTAAAAATACACCATTTGTAGAGTCTTCCAGTACCATTGGCTATGCAGGATTTTCACAGCAGGCTTGAACCCAATCTGGTGCCTTGAACATCCCCAGGCACTGATAAAAGTATCTAGACTGTTGCCAAAAAGCCTCAGTCCTGAGCCAAATCCCTTAAACTCTCAAATAAACTCCATACTCTGACTTTATTGCTGTGGACATACCTAGGAAGAACATCCCTTTTCTCTTACTGCCTCGGGTGAGAATTCCTGCAGCCCACTCTCTATGCAAGTTCCCCTAATACATGCTTTGGACTGACCACTCTGGTGTTTAGTGCTTCTTTCTTTGGAGCCTCAACTAGCTCCATCTTGGCTAATTTGGGGCACTCTTGTGGAAATTCCTCTGCAACTGCTTTCGGGGCAACTCCGGCCTCAGGTTTGGCTGGACTAAACCCCATTTCACCACATCTGTTCACAAAGCATCTGTTTCTAATTCTATCTAGTTGATTTTTAATGAAGATTTCAACAGCCATTAAATGTATAGTAACAGTCCTTCTTATACCTACTTTTACTTTCAAATCTTCCTTGTAAATTAAGTTTGAGGCTTTACTGAATATACATTTTAAAATATATATTGATATCTATATGCTTAAATTTGAATATATTAGATGTCTATAATAGAAGTAAAAAAATTGCTTTGAAGTCTGACACATAAAATAAGTGATCCCTTGATTTTGCCTTAGGACTTAGCATACATGTCTGTTTGCAGAACTTGTGGAGTTACATTGTCAATGTGATACACTGTGTGTTAGTGACAACAGACATCCCTATGGAAACTTCTTAGTGTGTGTTAATTATCCATAGTTCTATGTAGATTGAATATAGACTAATTTTCATAACCTAAAATCACCTTTTTTGGCTTCTACAAATTGAGACAAATCTTAAAGGGAAATATAATTTTTAAGAATTTAATTTTTATTATGCTGTTGTGTCACTTCCAATAATTTTTACGTAAATATTATTTTAAAGGTTTCTGTGGATACATAAAAATGATGTTTTATTAACCAAAGATATTAAGTGACTCCTTCTTATTTCATAAGCCAAATTAACTACCACTGTACCTTTCACTCTGAAATTAAAGAATTAAAGATCTCAGACTTACTTTGAAGAATCAACTCTAGTACTCTTGAAAATGGATTTTTTTTTTTTGTGGCAATAAAAGAATATAAGAATTCCCAAATGAAATATCAATCACTACTCAGACATTCCAACTCCTACTGCTGTATTGGGAACAGAAGTACAAATCAATGTCTGATAAAGTGCCAAATGCGAATTACCATTGAAAGAGAAACATTGCTCTGGCTCTAATAAAAAGTGATATAAAGTGATATCTGAGAGGTGACAGGCTTATGAAGGACACTTCTTAGACTCTCTTTTGAACTATGGCACTGGTCAAAGTAGTTAAGGTAGAAATAAGAGATCAAATCTTGATTTCTAATTCATTCATGTGGCGTATTTCAAAACAGATGCAAATTTAAGGACAAAGATATTTTTCCAAATGTTCTGAAATACTAGATTAAACCACATATATGTATGTTCTTAGTTGAAGCTATTATTATTTCCAGCAATATTCAGTAGGAAATAATCTCATTCCAATATTTAAAGCATAGCATGTCCATAGGTTAAAAGCAACTTAAAATGAAAAAAATAATAGAAATAAAATGGAAAAAAAATATATCAGGTTTTATACTCATTAGTTGTATCTTTCTGGTCATTTCCAAAAACCATTTTTTAAAAACTATAGTTTTCTGAAGACCAATCACTGTCATAGCTAACATACACAAAAAAGCATTTTATAAAAACTGTATACTATTAAATTTTGGAATTACTATAATTTTCCAAGAACCTTGACTATTATCACATTCAGCAGTTCAGTAAAATGATATTTCATCTCCATTTCTATTAATTGGGGAAAAATCTCTCTCTCTCTCTCTCTCACACACACACACAGATGCACACACATCCTTGTATTCCTACTAGCAGTTTTAAAAGATGCACCTTTTTTTTTTTTTTTTTTTTTTTCAGAAGGAGTCTCACTCTGTCGCCCAGGCTGGAGTGCAGTGTCACAATCTCCGCTCACTGCAAGCTCTGCCTCCCGGGTTCACGCCATTCTCCTGCCTCAGCCTCCCGCGTAGCTGGTACTACAGGCATCCACTACCACGCCTAGCTAATTTTTTTTTTTTTTGTATTTTTAGTACAAACGGTGTTTCACTGTGTTAGCCAGGATTGTCTCGATCTCCTGACCTCGTGATCCACCTGTCTCTGCCTCCCAAAGTACTGGGATTACAGACGTAAGCCACTGCACCCAGCTGCACAAATTTTTTTAAAATGTTACAAAGCGGGCTAGGTGCGGTGGCTCAGGCATGTAATCCAGCACTTTGGGAGGCAAAAGTGGGCAGATCACGAGGTCAGGAGTTTGAGACCAGCCTGGCTAATATGGTGAAACTGTGTCTCTACTAAAAATGCAAAAATTAGCCTGGTGTGGTAGCACATGCCTGTAGTCCCAGCTACTTGGAAGGCTGAGGCAGAAGAATTGCTTGAACCCAGGGGGCAAAGGTTGCAGTGAACCAAGATCGTACCACTGCACCCGAGCCTGGGCGACAGTGTGAGACTCCATCTCAAAAACAAAAACAAAAACAAACAAACAAACAAAAAGCCGGACACCGTGGCTCATGCTTGTAATCCCAGTACTTTGAGAGGCTGAAGCAGGCAGATCACCTGAGGTCCGGAGTTTGAGACCAGCCGGACCAACATAGAGAAACCCCGTTTCTACTGGAAAAAAAACAAAAAAACAAAACAAAACAAAGAAAAAAAACTCTATGCAAAATTAGCCAGACACGGTGGTGCATGCCTGTAATCCCAGCTCTCTGGAGGCTGAGGTAGGAGAATCATTTGAACCAAGGAGGTGGAGATTGTGGTGAGTCAAGATTGCACCATTGCACTCCTGCCTGAGCAACAAGAGAGAAACTCCATCTGAAAAAAAAAAAAAAAAATTGCTAGAAAACTCATCTCTATGCTGAGAATTCAGCCTAATTCTAGGAATATAATGAGTATTTTCCTGGAGTCTTTATTTTATCAGTTTAGCAACTATACATAATTCCATTTTCCAGGACTCTGACCAACATTAGCCCATCATGCCACTCTTTCTAATATTTTCTTATTTCTTTTGTTTTCTGTTTAGTGCTAAGCAATATGGCAAGCTCATGTTTTAGTAACAGTAGTTTCATTTTCTTTTGTAATAACCACTTTCCTTTTAGATTCCTTTAAGTACACAGTGTGTGACACACACACAGGTGATATTAACCAGAAAAGAAAGCAGCCCACGTCTGTTATTTTTATACGCATGCTTTTGGTGCTCATTATTCCATTTATGGAAAAGCTCAGGAAATATGTTATGCCTTGATTAGGAAAGTGGAATGCAGGAACATGGATGAACTAATTCTAATAATTTCTGTGCTTGGTGTAGTATAGAGATACTTATGGAAGCTTTTTCTTTAATATTACTTATGTAAAGTCTGAGGGGTCATTTTAGGTTAGTTATCACCTTAAATCACTGCATTTCAAATAGTTTGTTTTAGATAAGTGTTTTTATGCACAGAGTTTGATTTTTTAAATATCTTTTTTGTCCTGCAAGTATGAATCTCTGTTTTGTTTTTGTTTTTGTTTTTTTGTTTGTTTGTTTCTGTGGAGTGGTTGGTTTTCCCCATGGGCATTTGCCTAGTGTTGATGTTCTCTGTAATTTAGTTAAAGATAATTATTTAATTGATGGCCAAAGCATGATCAGATTCCATGTGTCACGTAATTGCAAACATGATGAAATCAACTTAAAAATTGTGTGAAAATAGATTTTATATTAAAAAAAAATCTTTCCAAGGGAATAATCAGATATGAGAATACTGGAAATAGAGAAAATTAATTGAATGATGAAGGGGAGGTTAGAACACAAAGGCCAGAGGTAGATAAGGCAGAGCTTGCAGTGAGCTGAGATCCGGCCACCGCACTCCAGCCTGGGCGACAGAGCCAGACTCCGTCTCAAAAAAAAAAAAAAAAAAAAAAAAATCCTAAAGGATATGGGGCTTATGATTGGTCCTTAGGAGAGACTTTCTAGGTGGGAGGTGAAAATGTGCACACAACTAGAGACACTACTGGGATTTCTGTTTTACTGCTAACCTACTTACTCCAAAAGGATATCTTGTTTAGCTCACCCACCCAATGATGTTAACCCACATAACAAGGTCCGTCATTCTATCTAAGGTTCTTTAATTTGCATAATGTAATTACACTTTTTCCCCCCTCTTCTGCAACACCAATGCACTGAATGAATCAGTGGTTATTTTTGTAGCAGCAAAGATCACAGATACTTTTTTTAGGCTTTCATAAAACAATCTTACTACTGGGGAGAAAAAAGTAAAAGTAAGAGTGTGTGCCCAGATTGCCTATATTTATGACTGCACTGAATATATTAATATAAAGAAAGCAATGTTCAACAAATGGAGCAGAAAAAGAATACATAGCTGTTCAGAAGTTTTCAAGATGGAACATTTCAAGAAACTAAAGTCAATCCATGTGTATTATAGAAAACACAGACACATGCGTGCACATATATATCCATAAACATACAATTTAAGCACTATAGAAGATGTAGAAAAGAATATGTCAAACCTTCCCAAAGAAGTTTGCTACCACGTGAGACTGCAAACATGTATGCAGTAAGCTATAATATAAACTATTCATGCTATAAAAAATGTTCTATAGAGCAACAGTAGCACAGAAATATAATTATTTTATGAGATATATTGCTACGATAGGCAATCTCTTTAATTATCATGCATATAAATGCCATCTGGATGATGACATCATGCTTGCAAAATGTATACACATATACAAACATTCACACATACACATATATGTATACAAAATTAGGCATACATGAAAGTCTATCTATCTATCTATCTATCTATCTACCTACCTATCTATCTGGATATGTCTATATATCCATACAAGTTGTCCCCTCAAAGCTCCAGACCCACATGCTCAGTTCCTTACCTGACAAATCTTGGATATCTCATGAGCATTTCAAATGTATCACGTCCAAAGCTGAGCCTTTGGTTTATTACCTGCCCCCAAGAGTTCCCTCCATCAGTCTTATCTTCTTACAAAATGGTACCACTAGTTACTCATTTGCTCATGTCAAAACCTGCATAACTTTGACTCCTTCCTTTTCCTGACTCCCTACATGTAAGCCAGTGTCAAGCATTGTTGATTCTCTCACATGTATGTCCCTTCCTTCTGCACTGAAGATGTTTCCATCTTCACTGTTACTGCTGGCCCTACTTCTGCTTCACCTATCAATCTATTCTGCACTCTCCAAGGAATGTGATCAGAAAGAATTAATCAAATGCTGTCACTTTGAAGGCACCTCCCACACTTCCTACTTTAGTTTTAATAAAAATCCAAACTTTCTTATTTTAACCCAGCCTCTCTTCTAAACTCATCTGTTGCAACTCCAGTCATCAGAGACTTTTAGACCCTTTTTCCTTTTTAAGGCTTTTTGGAGTGTCATAATTCTGATTTCCACCTGTTAAATGGCTTTAAATTCCTATTTCAACTAAGTTATCTTCGACAAGAAGTCATTCTGAAAATTTTCCTGAAATTAGGTATCTAGGTAACTTCATTAAAAAAAAAAAAAAAGAAAAGAAAAGAAAGAAAGAAAGGTAGTGTGTGTTATAGCTATAGCTCCTCACTCCTCACTTCTCTCTTTTTTATTTCCCAGTTCCTATTATAAGAAATGATTGCCCTGTTCATTTGTTTATTTATTTTACTTGTTTCCTGGAAAATGTGTGCCTTGCTAACAAACTTATCTTTGTTGTTGACCAATTTAATGCTGTAGACAATCAATATATATTTTGGAATGAAAGGATACATGCTTGCAGAGGCATGGTCAGGGGTACCCATGAGGACACATGCTCCAGCAGATGCTATAGAACACATCAAATTTTACATGGTCAAGTAAGAATAAGAAGCAAGTAATTGATATTTAATAGAAAGATAAGAAAGAAAAATATAATAATAAAAAAGTATGGAAAAGGAAAATTAAACTGGAATCTGCCTACAGATTTTTAGAGTTTTATTTTTTGAAAGTAGGAAGTCATCTTACATGAAATCACATTAAAAAATAACCAATGTCAGCTTGGGGGAATATGCTGGATAAAGCTGAAAGTCTTAACACAGTCTACTTAGGATGTTATTAGAATAGTTCAGATAATTAATGATAATCATTACTCAATAAGTAAGAACAGTAGATTGATTCAGCAGATATCACTCCAGATGAAGCTTCTGAATGCATTATTCACTCATTCATTTATTCATTTACTCAATGAAGATATTGACTAAGACTATTTTTTATCTTAAGAACTGCTAGAAATCTGGGTAGGTTCAAGAGATGGATGAAACATTCAAACCTTGGCCTCTCAGCTCTTTGATCTCCTTAATGACAATACATTTTTCTTTTCTAAACATTTACCATCAACCCTCACATTCACAACCTCTAAATTAAAATCACCTTAAAGTGCTCTTACATTGACATCAGACATTCTCAAATCCTTTGGACTATCTACTCAAAACCCTGAACTTCTCCTGTCTTTGAAATCTTGGAAGTATCCAGTCACTAGACACATTTTGTCTTTAATTCAATTATAGGAAACGCTTAAGCAAATTTCCACATTAGGTTTAATGTAACTTAAACACAATAATTTTTCTCCCTCACCAAGGAGATGAACTGACCATGATTATTTTCAATTGTCTTAAAATACCGCTGATATAGTTTGGTTGTTCCCCACCCAAATCTCATCTTGAATTGTAGTTCCCATAATCCCCATGTAGTGTGGGAGGGACCCAGTGGAAGGTAATTGAATTATGGGGCCAGTTACCCTCACGATGTTCTCATGATCGTGGGTGAGTTCTCACAAGATTTGGTGGTTTTATAAGGGACTTTTCCAATTTTTGCTTGACACCTCTCTCTCCTGCCACCATATGAAGAAGGATTTGTTTGCTTCCCTTTCTACCATGACTGTAAGTTTTCTGGGGCCTCACAAGCCATGCAGAATTGTGAATCTCTTTCCTTTGTAAATTACCCAGTATTGGGTATTTCTCCATAGCAGCATGAGAATAAACTAACACAGTAAATTGGTACTAGGAGTAGTGGAGTTGTAAAGATACCAGAAAATGTGGAACGACTTTGGAACTGGGTAACAGGCAGAGGTTAGAACAGTTTGGGGGGCTCAAAATAAGATAGAAAAATGTGGGAAAGTTTGAAACTTCCTAGAGACTTGGAGGGCTCAGAGGACAGGAAGATGTGGGAATATTTGGAACTTCCTAGAGATTTGTTGAATGGCTTTGAACAGAATGCCAATAGTGATATGGATGATGAAGTCCACACTGAGGTGGTCTCAGATGGAGATGAGGAACTTGTTAGGCACTAGAGTAAAGATCACTTCTGCTGTGCAAAGAGACTGTTTGCATATTGCCCCTGCCCTAGAGATCTGTGGAACTTTGAAATTGAGAGAGATAATTTAGGGTATCTAGGAGAAGAAATTTCTAAGTGGTAAAGCATTTAAGAGGAAGCAGAGCATAAAAGTTCAAAAAATGTGCAGCCTGACAATGCATTAGAAAACAAAACTCTATTTTCTTGAAAGAAATTCAAGCTAACTGCAGAAATTTGCGTAAGTAATGATGAGTCAATTGTTAATCACCAAGACAACAGAGAAAATGTCTCCAGGGCACGTCAGAGACCTTCTCAGCAGCCCCTCCATCACAGGCCTGGAGGCCTGGGAGGGATAAATGCTTTTGTGGACTACTCCCAGGGCTGTGTAGCCTTGGGACATGGTGCCCTGCATCCCAACTGTTAATACCTCAGCTTCAGCCACAGCTAAAAGGGTCCAATGTACAGCTCAGGTCATTGCTTCAGAGGATGCAAGCTCCAGACCTTGGCAGCCTACATGTGGTATTAGGCCTGTGGGCTCACAGAGGTGAAGAATTTAGATTTGGGAACCTGTACCTAGATTTCAGAGGTACATGGAAATGCCTGGATGTTCAGGCAGAAGTCTGCTTGCAGGGGCAGAGCTCTCATGGAGAACCTCTGCTAAGACAGTGTGGAAGGGAAATGTGGGTTGGAGCCCCCACACAGAATCCCCACTGGGGCACTGCCTAGTGGAACTGTGAGAAAAGAGCCACTGTCCTCCAGCCCCCAGAATTTTAAATCCACTGACAGCTTGCACTGTGCACATGCAAAAGCCTCAGACACAACGCCAGCCCATGAAAGCAACCAGCAAGGGGCCAATACCTTGCAGAGCCACAGAGGCAGAGCGGCCCAAGGCCATGGAACCTACCTCCATCAGTGTGACCTGGATGTGAGACGTGGAGTCAAAGGAGATCATTTTGGAACTTTAAGATTTAATGGGTAACCTATTAGATTTTTGACTTGCATGGAGCCTATAACCCCTTTATTTTGGCCAAGTTTTCCCATTTGGAACAGGTGTATTTACCCAATGCCTGCACCCCCATGTATCTAGGAAGTAACTAACTTGCTTTTTATTTTACAAGCTCATAGGTAGAAGGAACTTACCTTGTCTCAGATGGGACTTTGGACTTGGACTTTTGAGTTAATGCTAAAATGAGTTAAGACTTTGCGGGAATGTTGAAAGTACCAGATTGTGTCTTAAAATGCGAAGACATGAGATTTAGGAGGGGCCAAGGTGGAATGATATGGTTTGGCTGTGTCCCCACCGAAATCTCATCTTGAATTGTAGTTCTCATAATCCTCATACATCATGGGAGGGACCCATTGGGGGGTAATTGAATCATAGGGGCAGTTACGCGTATGCTCTTCTTGTGATAGTGAGTGAATTCTCATGAAATCTGATGGTTTTATAAGAGGCATTTTCCCCTTGTGCTTATCAGCTACCTCTTCTGCTACCATGTGAAAAAGTATGTGTTTGCTTCCCCTTTCACCATGATTGTAAGTCTCCTGAGGCCTCCCCGGCCATGTGGAATTATGAGTTAATTAAGCCTCTTACCTTTATAAATTACCGAGTCTTGGATATGTTTTCATAGCAGTGCAAGGGCTAATACAAAGGATAACCAAGATATATGGGTGTCTTTGCTGAGAAAATTTGTGAGAACCATACACATTTTTTAAACCTCTGCTCCTAAACTCTTGCTTTTAGAAATGTCACTTCACTACTTTTCAGGTTGTTATAAAACATAGAGAAAACACAACTACAGTTCTAAAGAAGTAAAACAAAATTAAAATTGACAAGGTATCCCTATGGAGTCATATTTTATGCCTTAAAGGAAATTATAAAATGGTAAGAACACTTAGTCTGCTGCTAGTTCTAGGTTTAAAAGCTTGCACAGTACTAACTAAAAGGCTCAGAAAGAGGGCTGTCATGTGACTCATTGTTGACAGACTCACATCAACTCTGGGGCCAGGAAACATTCATTCATAAATTGAGAGAATCACATCTTTATGGAGAGAACTGGAACTAAAAGGGATAACACAGTGGTATTATGGGACAATGCATTTGATACGGAGAAAAAGGAAGCTAAAGGCATTTTGTGATTTATGTCATTGGTTCTTTTATACTCATTTCAGGAAAAAATAAGTCACATTTTTTTTTTTCCAGAGAGAAATGACATCCTAATTTTGCAGGCCCTAGAACAATGTTCTGTTGAATTATACTTATATTCACTTGTCCATGATGTCATGTATTCTTTTGTCAGTATGCTAAATTCTCACACTCATTTGTCCATTCAACATTCTTATCTATATAACTAAAACCTAAAGTCTAAAGGAACCACTCTTTCCACTTTTTCTATGCTTGTGTCTGGATTGCCGAGGATTACTAAAGACAAACAGGCAACTATAAAATTATCCTCATTATTCTTAACAGGGATCATTAAAATGCTTATAATTTCTACAAGATTTTTCTAAATTGTTTCACTTCTTGGTTCTCTATACTGAGTATTTTAAATTATTTACTGTATTAAAATATCTAACCCAATCACCTTGCCCATATTTTTTGTGCATTACTGTGTTTCTTAATTTACAGAGAAAATAGCAGCCTCCTTTTTCAAACTACTTCAGCCTCATGCCTTATACCTGTATTATAGTCACTCCCAACTATTTCATATAAATTATCTTCAATATTGTTATAACAGTTTGCCTCAAAAGGTATAGGGTGGTGTGAGAGGTAGAATGATCACTCATAGGAATCTATTAGTAGAGGAATAAAAGCACAAAAGAATTTTAATAACTGCTGTGTTTGGATATTGATCAAAGTTCCCAATCTGTTCTAGGGCATATTAGCATAACTTGTCAAAACAAGTGTTTCAGTGATTCAAGAGGGCTGATTAGATACAGCTAGAAGGAACATCTACCACCAAGAGACTGGTACATAAGGAAGACTGGCACACTCAAAGTATATCTTCAGAGGGAAGGCACTGAGAGTGGACAGAGGGAGGACACAGATGATGGGTGGAATGAGGAGAAAGCTGGGAACCCTGTGTGGCACTACTGTACACAGGGACTTTCCTGACCCCCACTGACTCCTTGGGAAGCCATGAGTTGAACAGGAGTTGAGCAACATACCCTCGCCATGGACCTCCAGAATCCTGGCAGCAGGAGACCTCATGACCTCCACGAGCACGTCAGCTATCAGAGAGAGCTGCTTAGAGAGGTGGCAGGAACAGTACTCCAGCCTGTTTGAAGCCCTCAGGGTTTGGTGTGGGAACATCTGCAGTGGAATATGTTCACTAATGCCCACTTCCCAAGGTTCTCCAAGCTCTTCTAGGAGACTTTAGCCATATGGAGAATGCCGGACCTGGACAGAACTTGGTAGTCTGGCCCATGAGACTAGGCCGGTCTGATCTGTGTTCTCTCTTGTCTGCTGGCCTACCCTGGGGCACAAGTCTGGCCACCTGTTTGCAGTGAAGCTGCAGCTGCCCAACTGGGGTGCTACCCTGGAGCCCTCATGGTAGCTCCTTTGCCAGCAGACTGCACCTGACCATGGGAGAGCTCTAAGTGACCTCCATCAACATATACCAGTTCACCTGCACCTTTTGTTGGCCCACAATGGCCCATAGCCACACCCCCACTGCTTTGCCAGTGCCTGGGTGGGCAGACCATACCTCCCCTCTCCAGCAGCATGTGAGTGCATGCACACCCACTGGGACACTGCAGCTGGCATGAGTGCATCTCACCCTCTACCCCACTATGCCACCATTGCTGTTACACTGACAACCCCATGCCCCACTATGCCATCACCACAATGGCTGCAATCTGACACAAGGAGGTCAACAGCTTTGCATAGGCCAGTTCACCACCCCTGCTGCTGGTATGAAGGCCTGCAGAAATGCGTCAGCCCAACCCCCACTGCTACCTCATCATAGCCGATGCACATGCACCCCACCACACTGCGGCTGCTGCTGGCACATGTGAACAAGCTTGAATCCTGCTGCCACTATCTTAAAGAACCACTTTGGCTGGCACCACTCATCGGAGTGCTGTGGTCAGTGGTATGGGAGCACCTTGGCCCTACCAATGTGGCATGTTCCTAAGCTCACAGGGGTCCAGAAAACAAAGCTGGGGACATGGTTCCAGTACCCCAGAATGAAACCACACAGCACACATTCCTGGAGGGCTGAGCTGAGTCTTGGGCCCCTAAAAATGTCTGGAAATGTAGCATAAATTCATCTCATGCAAAACTCAAACCCCAAGGGCATCAAAGAAGATAAAAGCAAAAAACAAAAACAAAAACAAAAACAAAACAAAAACAAAAAACCCTCCTAAGGACAGCAACTTCAAAGACGGAAGGAACATCAGCCCACACAGATGAGAAAGAACCAATGCTAGAACTCTGACCACTCAAAAACCAGAATGTCTTATTCCCTCCATATAACTGAACTATTTACCCTGCAATGGCTCATATTCAGGCTGAAATGACAGAAATAGAATTCAGAATCTGGACAGAAATGAAGATTATTGATATTCAGGAGAAAGTCAAACCCCAACACAAGGATTCTAAGGAATATAATAAAATAATCATGATACAAAAGATGAGATAGTCATTTTAAGAAAGAATCAAACTGATTTGATAGAGCTGAAAAACTCACCTCAAAATTTTCAGAATACAATCACACATATTAACAGCAGAATTGACCAATCTGAGGAAATAAGCTCAGAGCTTAAAGACCAATTCTTCAAAATAACTCAGTCAGAAAAAATAAAGAAAAATGATTAAATAATAATAAATACTCTCCAAAAATATGGGCTTATGTAAAGAAACAAAATATATGTGCCTTTGATGTCCCTGAAAGAGAGGGAGAGAAAACAAGTAACTTAGAAAATATTTCAGGATATCATCCATGAAAATTTCCCCAGCCTTGCTAAACAGATCAACATTCAAGTTCAAAAAATGCAGTGAACCCCTCTGAGATACTATACAAGATGATCATACCTAAAACACATAGTCATCATGTTCTCCAACACCAAAATGAAAGAAAAAAATGTTAAAGTAAGCTAGAGAGAAGGGGCACGTGACCTATAAAGGGAAACTTAACAGACTAACAGCAGACTTTTCAGCAGAAACCTTACGAGCCAGAAGAGATTGGGGGCATACATTCAACATTCTTAAAGGAAAGAAATTCCAACCAAGAATTTAATATACAGCCAAACTAAGCTGCGAAGGAGAAGTAGGATCCTAATCCAGACAAGCAGATGCTAAGGGAATGTGTTACCCTAAGACCTACCATGACTGGATGCAGTAGTTCATACCTGTGATCCCAGCACTTTGGCAGGCCCAGGTGGTTGGATCACCTGAGGTCAGGAGTTCAAGTGCAGCCTGCCCAACATGATGAAACCTCATCTCTATTAAAAATACAGAAAGATAGTCAGGAGTGGTGGTGCATCCCTGTAGTTCCAGCTACTCGGGAGGCTGAGGCAGGAGAATCACTTGAACCTAGGAGGTGGAGGTTGCAGTGAAACAAGATTGCACCACTGAACTCCAGCCTGGGCAACAGAACAAGACACTGTCTCAAAAAAAAAAAAAAAAAAAAAAAAGAGACGTATCTTAAAAGAGGTCTTGAAGGGAGTGCTACATATAGAAATATGCAAAGAAAAAACAAATAATAGCCACCACAGAAACACACTGAGGTACATAGATGACTGACACTATAAAGCAGCCTCACAAACAAGTCTGCATAATAACCAGCTAACAACACAATGACATGATCAATTCCATACATACCAATATTAACCCTGAATGTAAACACACTAAATACACCAATGAAAATGCATAGAGTGGCAAGTTGAATAAAGAAGCAACACACCCCATAGCATACTGTCTTCAAGAGACCCATTTTCCATGCAGTGACACCAATAGGCTCAAAGTAAAAGGATGGAGAAAAGTCTCCCAACCAAATGGAAAAAAGAAAAAGCAGGGGTTTCTATTTTAATTTCAGACAAAGCATGCTTTAATCCAACGAAGATTAAAAGAGACAAAAAAGGGTATTACATAATGGTAAAGGTTCAATTCAACAAAAATACCTAACTATGTTAACATATATGCACCCAGCGTATAGGAGCACTGAAATTTGTAAAGCAAGTTCCTAGAGACCTACAAAGAGACTTAGATTCCCACACAATAATAGTGAGAGACTTCAGCACTCCACTAACGATATTAGAAAGATCATCAAAACAGAAAACTAACAAACATACTCATGACCTGATATCAACACTTGACCAAATGGACCTAACAAATATCTAAAGAGTACTCCACCCCAAACCAACAAAGTATACATTTTTATCATCTACATATGACACTTTCTCTAAAATCAACCATACAGTCAGCCATAAAAAAATTCTCAGCAAATTTGAATAACCCAAACTCATAAAAACTACACTCTCAGACCACAATGCAATAAAAAATTAAAATCAGTACTAAGAAAATCACTCAAAACAAAACAATTACATGGAAATTAAACAGATTGCTCTTGAATTACTTTTGCGTAAACAATAAAATTAAGGCAGAAATAAAAATATTCTTTGAAACTAATGAGAGCTAAGATATAACATATCAGAATCTCTGGGACATGAATAAGGTGGTTAAGAGGGAAATTTATAGCACTTAATGCACATATCAAAAAGTCAAAAAGATCTCAAATTAACCACCTAACATCACACCTAAAGAAACTGGAGAAACAAGAGTAAAACAACCCCAAAACTAGCAGAAGACAATAAATAATCAAAATCAGAGCTGAACTGAAGGAAATTAAGTTGTGGAAAACCATATAAAAAATTAGTGAGTTCAAGAGTTGGTTTTTTGAAAGAATATGTAAGATAGACCTTTAGCTAATCTAATAAAGAAAATAGAAAGAAGATCCAAATGATCACAATAAAAAATGACTAAGAGGATGTTACCACTGACCCAACAGAAATACAAAAAACCCTCAGAGACAATTATGAACATTTCTATGTACATAAGCTAGAAAACCTAGAAGAAATGGAAAAGCTATTGGAAACTTAACACCTCCAACAATTGAACAAGGGATACAGTGAATTCCTGAACAGACTAATTACAGTTCCAAAATTGAATAAGTAGTAAAAAACTTACCAACTGGCAAAAGCCCAGGACCAAATTCACAGCTGCTTTTTACCAGATGCATAAAGAAGAGCTGGTAACATCCTTACTCAAACTATTCCAAAAAAATTAAGGAGGAGAGATTCCTTTTAATTCATAGTATGAGGCCAGCAATTTCCTGATACTAAAACCTGGCAGAGACAACAAAAAGAATAATTCAGGGCAATGTTATTGGTAAAAATAGATGCAAATATCCCCAACAAAATACTAGCAAACCAAATCCAGCAGCACATCAAAACACTAATCCACCATGTTTAACTGGGCTTTATTTCTGGGATGCTACTTTGGTTTAACATATGCAAATCAATAAATTTAATTCATTACATAAACAGAGCTAAAACAAAAAGCTAATGATCATCTCAATAGATGCAAAAAAAGGCTTTTAGTAAAATTCAACATATCTTGTTAAAAGCTTTCAAAAAAACAGGCAATGAAGGAACATACCTCAAAATAATATGACTATCTATGACAAACCAACAGCCAACAACATACTGTATGGGCAAAAGCTGGAAACATTCCCCTTTAAAACTGGAACAAGGCAGTGATGTTCCTCTCACCACTCCTATTCAACATAGAACTGAAAGTCCTAGCCAGAGCAATCAAGAAAGAAAAAGAAATAAAAGGCATCCAAATAGGAAGAGATGAAGTCAAACTATTCTGCTTCTAGACAGTATGATTCTATACCTGGAACACCCAATAGTCTCTCCCCAAAAGCTCCTAGGTCTTTATAAACAACTTCAGCAACATTTCAATGTTTTTCATTTCAGCATTTTTCATTTCAACATTTCAGCAAAATCAATGTAAAAAAAAAAAATCAGTAGCTTTTCTATATACAAACAACACCCAAACTGAGAGCGGAATTGAAAAAAAAAATCAGTAGCATTTCTATATACAAACACCACCCAAACTGAGAGCGGAATTGAATGACATGCCATCCACAATAGCCACAAAAAGAATAAAATATCTAGGAATACAGCTAACCAGGGAGGTGAAATATCTCTACAATGAGAATTGTGAAACACTGCTAAAAGAAATCATAGATGACATAAACAACAGTGCTCTAAGCTATTTAGAGATTCAGTACTATTCCTATCAATTTACCATGACATTCTTCACAGAATTAGAAACAACTATTTCAAAATTCATATAAAATGAAAAAAAAAGCCCTAATAGCAAAGGCAAGCCTAGCAAAAAGAACAAAGCTGAAAGCATCACACTGCCCAACTTCAAACTATGCTACAAGTTGACCAAAATAGCATGATGCTGGTACAAAAACAGACACATAGACTAATGGAACAGAGTAGACATCCCAGAAATAATGCAGCACAGCTATAACCATCTGGTATTCAACAAGATAGACAAAAATATTTAATGGAGAAAGGACTCCCTGTTCAATAACTGGTGTGGGGATAACTGGCTTGCCAGATGCAAAAGATTAAAACTGGATCCCTTCCTTACACCATATACAAAAATCAGCTAAAGATGGATTAAAGACTTAAATGTAAAATGTAAAAATATAAAAACCCTGGAAGATAACCTAGGAAATGCTATTCTGGTCATAGAATATGGCAAAGATTTTATGATGAAAATAACAAAAACAAATGCAAAAAAGAAATTAAAGAGTGATAAATGGTACCTCATTAAATGAAAGAGCTTCTGCACAGCAAAAGGAACTCTAAACAGAGTAAACAGATGACCTCCAGAATGGAAGAAAGTATTTGCAAACTATGTAAATATAAATTTGTTTAAGTTACTTATTGATTCTGGATACTACACAAAGGTCTATAAGTAACTTAAACAAATTTATATGCAAAAACAAACAACCTCATGAAAAAGCAAGCAAAGGACATGAACAAAAACTTTTCAAAAGAAGACATACGTGCAGCCAACAAGCATATAAAAAATATTCAACATCACTAATCATTAGATAAGTGCGAATTAAAATCACAATGAGATATCATCTCACACCCATCAAAATGGTGGTTTTTAAAAAGTCACAAATGAATACATGTCGGGGAGGTTGTAGAGAAAAGGGAAAGCTTATACATTGCTGGTGGGAATGTAAATAAATTCAGCCATTGTAGAAAGCATTGCGGCTATTTCTCAAAGAACTTAAAACAGAATTACCATTTGAGCCAGCAATCCACATTGGGTATATACCCAAAGGAATATAAATTATTCTACCTTAAAGACACATGAACACTTACGTTCATCACTGCACTATTCACAATAGCAAAAACATGGATTCAATCTAAATGTCCATCAACAGTAGCTTGAATAAATTGTGGTGCATATAGACCATGGGATACTACACAGCCATTAAAAAACAAAACAAAACAAAACAAAAAAAAAAACATATCATTTTCCAGAAACATGGATGCAACTGGAGGCCAGTATCCTAAGAGAACTAACAAGAACAGTTAACCAAATACCTTGTGTTCTCACTATAAATGGGAGCTAAACATTGAGTACACATGGACACAAAGAAGGAAGCAACAGACACTGGGCCTACTAGAGGGTGGAGGGTATGAGCAGTGTTGAGAAATGAAAAGCTACCTATTGCATTTTATGCTTCTTACCTGGGTGACAAAATAATCTGTGCACCAAACTCCTGTGTCATGCACTTTACCTATATAACAGACCTCCATGTGTATGCTGAACCTAAATAAAAGTTAGAATAATAAACAAAACCAAAAAAGAGCAAGTGTTTCTATATAGTCATGAATGATATCTCACTCTGAGAGAGGTGAGAGAGGCAGAGTTTATAAAGAGATCACATTTAAATTATTTGTATTGTTCTCCCAAAAGCACATCTAACCCATTACATCAGTTATTCCACTATTTATCAATTAATATCATCCAAGTGGTCCCCATCTAAGTTTCTTGCTTTGCTTCTATTATAATACACAAATATGTCTAATTACATTTTAGAAATCAAGATTTTAATAATAAGGTGTCCTGAGACTCTTTGTAAACCCAAATCTCAAATTTCATAAATCCTACTTTGGAATTTGATTAACTGAATTTCTTTTTGGCACTCATCTGGTTTCCTCTTAAGTTTTTAACTGGAAACAAGGGCAACTTCTAATTTGGACAAGCTAATGCTCATTGAATTTAGATATTATCCTTCCCCAAATTTGTATTACACATTATAAATATTTATAAAATATCTAATTATCATGGATAATAAGTTCTGTATGTTCATTATTTTCTTTATGTATGTGTTTTGTTTTAGAAAAAGATAAAAAGCTAGAAAATCGGTGATTCAAATCAATAATTGCCACCATAAATGTTTTTAGGAATAATTTTCAGGAGTGTCTTTGGATATGCAATTATAATATCTAATTAATTTTCTCAGCATTGAGACCATATTACAAGTTTGTCCATAAGCAAAGTGAAGTATAAGGAAAAGATTGTCAGAGAAACTTTTATTTCATATCTAACAGAATAACAATAAATAACATTTATTAGGAGGAAAGATAAGCACCCATTTACTTTTTTTGTATTGTTCTGGTTATAGTATTTCTATTTACTGCCTAGAATGACAGGATTTCATATTCATTTTATATATTGAACAACATTATGATTTAATACAAGTATTTAAAATTAGCATGAAGTTTCCTTTTTAAAAATAGTATGCAGAACACTTTTACTATGATTTGTAACTTTGATATTGTTGACATCTCCTCTGTGACACAGTATACAGTCAATATTGGCAAGTGTTTATATTATTGTTGGTCTATAATTCAAACCTTGTTACTTTAATTTTCTTTATTTTTTTTATCAAATACATATTAATTTAAGTTACCCATGTATTTACCTTTCCCATTGTTCCTCAGCATATGATGCTCTGGCTTACCCTATCTTGCTGCTGCCTTTTATGTTGACAGCACTATATTATGAAATTATAAAGAGAACTGAGAGTTCAAGAGGAGATGAGATTCAAAAGAGAGCTATTAATAATGAATATTTTCCTTGCCAGGCTCTGGAATCTAAATTTTGTCCCCTCAAACCAACAAGTATATTAGAAGCTCAGCTTAGCTTCTCGGCATTTCTCACACAGTTTTTCTTTCAATATGGGAACAGATAAATGCCTCTAGTTGAACAGTCACCCTAAAAGCTAAGCTCACCTTTTGAGACTTTTCTTCTTTCCTGGTCCTTGGTCTGACAATTCTTCGCAGCCTCAGTTGCTCGCTAAAGCCTTCAAACAATCTTCAAGAAGTTATATTAAAATATTGTGTCTGGCTTGTCTAGTTGCTCAATGAGAGAAGACTGGTTAGAACCACATACTCCGCTACAGCCAGAAGTAGAAACCTGCCAAATAATTTTTACATTTGAAGCATTAACATTGTGGTGAAATGCATTTCCCCTCCCTTTTTCTCCAAATAGGTTGCATATAGTTCATGAATAAATATTAGTTTTGGTAGAATGATTCAAGCTTTTCCATGAATTTTTATTCCTACATTTTGTTTTTATTAATGAAAGTTTTAAGAACTAGTTTTCACATATAAAGATAGGTAGTACTGGTCAAATTTTTGTACAGTGATATCACTCAATTATTTTTATAATACAGAACTTTATAGTCAAAATAGCATAGTAAAATACCATGAAATAGATTTCATCATCTGCCATTTGTTAGCCTAAGTTTTAATTAAGTTTGTTAAAATCTATAAATTGGAGCCTCTTGAATTGTAATGGGATTTGTTTGTTTCTCTGTTGTTAACTTTCTTACTAGTAACATCAATATGTTTAATCACTTTTATATTTGATGGCTTCAAGATGTTTTTTTACATGCTAGCACAATGTTCCATATTAACTCTTTGAGATGAATAAGGGACTTACCTTTCTTTTGTAAAGGCAAAAGAAGGATTGTGCAGGAGAGATGGGAAAGTAAAACTAATATTGCAACCTTTTGGCAGGTCAATTTAGAAAAGAGTAAATACAATAACAGGATCAGGAAATGAATACCTACAAAAATATACTGACCTGTGAGTCTCATGAAAAATCATCATATACTTCCCTGAATTTGAAGAAAGCTGATTTATCTCCAAATCTCAGAAATTCACAGCTCCAATACAGGCTAGTAATTTTTTTTGTCTCAATATATAAAATAAATGGTGCTAGGCAGGCTGAAAAACCTTTGACACAGGCAGAGTTCTCATTTTTTTTTTCTTTTGCATACATTTCCTATCTTAACCACAGAGCTAATAAAGATAATCATGATATTCCATTAGATTTAAGATTACTGTCATATTTTTTCTGGCTTGCATTTACAAATTGTATCTTTATTGTATTTTCCTTGATGCATAACTGTCATCCTATGAGGGTTGGTATTCAATAAAATTAAAAATTGCTTAAAAATTTTTAATAATATTTTCTATCATTTTCTTTTTATTATTATTATATTTTAAGTTCTAGGGTACATGTGCATAACGTGCAGGTTTGTTACATATGTATACTTGTGCCATGTTGGTGTGCTGCACGCATCAACTCGTCAGCACCCATCAATTCATCATTTTTATCAGGTATAACTCCCAAAGCAATCCCTCCCCCCTCCCCATGATAGGCCCCAGTGTGTGATGTTCCCCTTCCCGAGTCCAAGTGATCTCATTGTTCAGTTCCCACCTATGAGTGAGAACATGCGGTGTTTGGTTTTCTGTTCTTGTGATAGTTTGCTAAGAATGATGGTTTCCAGCTGCATCCATGTCCCTACAAAGGATGCAAACTCATCCTTTTTTTGGCTGCATAGTATTCCATGGTGTATATGTGCCACATTTTCTTAATCCAGTCTGTCACTGATGGACATTTGCGTTGATTCCAAGTCTTTGCTATTGTGAATAGTGATGCAATAAACATATGAGTGCATGTGTCTTCATAGCACCATGATTTATAATCCTTTGGGTATATACCCAGTAGTGGGATGGCTGGGTCATATGGTACATCTAGTTGTAGATCCTTGAGGAATTGCCATACTGTTTTCCATAATGGTTGAACTAGTTTACAATCCCACCAACAGTGTGAAAGTGTTCCTATTTCTCCACAACCTCTCCAGCACCTGTTGTTTCCTGACTTTTTAATGATTGCCATTCTAACTGGTGTGAGATGGTATCTCATTGTGGTTTTGATTTGCATTTCTCAGATGGTGAGTGATGATGAGCATTTTTTCATTTGTATATTGGCTGCATGAATGTTTTCTTTTGAGAAATATCGGTTCATACCCTTTGCCCACTTTTTGATGGGGTTGTTTGCTTTTTTCTTGTAAATTTGTTTGAGTTCTTTGTAGGTTCTGGATATCAGCCCTTTGTCAGATGAGTAGATTGCAAAAATTTTCTCCCATTCTGTAGGTTGCCTGTTCACTCTGATGGTCGTTTCTTTTGCTGTGCAGAAGCTCTTTAGTTTAATTAGATCCCATGTGTCAATTTTGGCTTTTGCTGCCATTGCTTGTGGTGTTTTAGACATGAAGTCCTTGCCCATGCCTATGTCCTGAATGGTACTACCTAGGTTTTCTTCTAAGGTTTTTATGGTATTAGGTCTAACATTTAAGTCTCTAATCCCTCTTGAATTAATTTTCGTATAAGGAGTAAGGAAAGGATCCAGTTTCAGCTTTCTACTTATGGCTAGCCAATTTTCCCAACACCATTTATTAAATAGGGAATCCTTTCCCCATTTCTTGTTTCTCTCAGGTTTGTCAAAGATCAGATGGCTGTAGATGTGTGGTATTATTCCTGAGGACTCTGTTTTGTTCCATTGGTCTACATCTCTGTTTTGGTACCAGTACCATGCTGTTTTGGTTACTGTAGCCTTGTAGTATAGTTTGAAGTCAGGTAGCATAATGCCTCCAGCTTTGTCCTTTTGACTTAGGATTGTCTTGGCAATGTGGGCTCTTTTTTGGTGCCACATGAGCTTTAAAGCAATTTTTTCCAATTCTGTGAAGAAACTCATTGGTAGCTTGATGGGGATGGCATTGAATCTATAAATAACCTTGGGCAGTATAGCCATTTTCACGATATTGATTCTTCCTATCCATGAGCATGGTATGGTCTTCCATTTGTTTGTGTCCTCTTTGATTTCACTGAGCAGTGGTTTGTAGTTCTCCTTGAAGAGGTCCTTTACATCCCTTGTAAGTTGGATTCCTAGGTATTTGATTCTCTTTGAAGCAATTGTGAATGGAAGTTCATTCATGATTTGACTCTCTGTTTGTCTGTTACTGGTGTATAAGAATGCTTGTGATTTTTGCACATTAATTTTGTATCCTGAGACTTTTCTGAAGTTGCTTATCAGCTTAAGGAGATTTTGGGCTGAGACAATGGGGTTTTCTAAATATACAATCATGTCATCTGCAAACAGGGACAATTTGACTTCTTCTTTTCCTAACTGAATACCCTTGATTTCTTTCTCTTGCCTGATTGCCCTAGCCAGAACTTCCAACACTATGTTGAATAGGAGCAGTGAGAGAGGGCATCCCTGTCTTGTGCCAGTTTTCAAAGGGAATTGTTCCAGTTTTTGCCCATTCAGTATGATATTGGCTGTGGGTTTGTCATAAATAGCTCTTATTATTTTGAGGTACGTTCCATCAATACCGAATTTACTGAGTATTTTTAGCATGAAGGGCTGTTGAATTTTGTCAAAAGCCTTTTCTGTATCTATTGAGATAATCATGTGATTCTTGTCTTTGGTTCTGTTTATATGCTGGATTACGTTTATTGATTTGCAAATGTTGAACCGGCCTTGCATCCCAGGGATGAAGCCCACTTGATCATGGTGGATAAGCTTTTTGATGTGTTGCTGAATCCAGTTTGCGAGTATTTTATTGAGGATTTTTGCATCGATGTTCATCAGGGATATTGGTCTAAAATTCTCTTTTTTTGTTGTGTCTCTGCCAGGCTTTGGTATCAGGATGATGCTGGCCTCATAAAATGAGTTAGGGAGGATTCCCTCTTTTTCTATTGGTTGGAATAGTTTCAGAAGGAATGGTACCAGCTCCTCCTTGTACCTCTGGTAGAATTCAGCTGTGAATCCATCTGGTCCTGGACTTTTTTTGGTTGGTAGGCTATTAATTATTGCCTCAATTTCAGAGCCTGCTATTGGTCTATTCAGGGATTCAACTTCTTCCTGGTTTAGTCTTAGAAGAGTGTAAGTGTCCAGGAAATGATCCATTTCTTCTAGATTTTCTAGTTGATTTGTGTAGAGGTGTTTATAGTATTCTCTGATGGTAGTTTGTATTTCTGTGGGGTCGGTGGTGATATCCCCTTTATCATTTTTTATTGCATCTATTTGATTCTTCTCTCTTTTCTTTTTTATTAGTTTTACTAGCGGTCTGTCAATTTTGTTGATTTTTTCAAAAAAACAACTCCTGGATTCGTTGATTTTTTGGAGGGTTTTTTGTGTCTCTATCTCCTTCAGTTCTGCTCTGATCTTAGTTATTTCTTGCCTTCTGCTAGCTTTTGAATGTGTTTGCTCTTGCTTCTCCAGTTCTTTTAATTGTGATGTTAGAGTGTCAATTTTTGATCTTTCCAGCATTCTCTTGTGGGCATTTAGTGCTATAAATTTCCCTCTACACAGTGCTTTAAATGTGTCCCAGAGATTCTGGTATGTTGTATCTTTGTTCTCATTGGTTTCAAAGAACATCTTTATTTCTGCCTTCATTTCGTTATGTACCCTGTAGTCATTCAGGAGCAGGTTGTTCAGTTTCCATGTAGTTGAGTGATTTTGATTGAGTTTCTTAGTCCTGAGTTCTAGTTTGATAGCACTGTGGTCTGAGAAACAATTTGTTATAATTTCTGTTCTTTGACATTTGCTGAGGAGTGCTTTACTTCCAACTATGTGGTCAATTTTGGAATAAGTGCGATGTGGTGCTGAGAAGAATGTATATTCTGTTGATTTGGGGTGGAGAGTTCTATAGATGTCTATTAGGTCCCCTTGGTGCAGAGATGAGTTCAATTCCTGGATATCCTTGTTAACTTTTTGTCTCGTTGATCTGTCTAATGTTGACAGTGGAGTGTTGAAGTCTCCCATTATTATTGTATGGGAGTCTAAGTCTCTTTGTAAATCTCTAAGGACTTGCTTTATGAATCTGTGTGCTCCTGTATTGGGTGCATATATATTTAGGAGAGTTAGCTCTTCCTGTTGAATTGATCCCTTTACCATTATGAAATGGCCTTCTTTGTCTCTTTTGATCTTTGATAGTTTAAAATCTCTTTTATCAGAGACTAGGATTGCAACCCCTGCTTTTTTTTTGTTCTCCATTTGCTTGGTAGATCTTCCTCCATCTCTTTATTTTGAGCCTATGTATGTCTCTGCATGTGAGATGGGTCTCCTGAATACAGCAGACTGATGGGTCTTGTTCTTTATCCAATTTGCCAGTCTGTGTCTTTTAATTGGAGCATTTAGTCCATTGACATTTAAGGTTAACATTGTTATGTGTGAACTTGATCCTGCCATCATGATATTAACTGGTTATTTTGCTCGTTAGTTGATGCAGTTTCTTCCTAGCCTCGATGGTCTTTACATTTTGGCATGTTTTTGCAATGGCTGGTACCGGTTTTTCCTTTCCATGTTTAGTGCTTCCTTCAGGGTCTCTTGTAAGGCAGGCCTGGTGGTGACAAAATCTCCCAGCATTTGCTTATCTGTAAGGGATTTTATTTCTCCTTCACTTATGAAACTTAGTTTGGCTGGATATGAAATTCTGGGTTGAAAATTCTTTTCTTTAAGGATGTTGAATATTGGCCCCACTCTCTTCTGGCTTGTAGAGTTTCTGATGAGAGATCTGCTCTTAGTCTGATGGACTTCCCTTTGTGGGTAACCCGACCTTTCTCTCTGGCTGCCCTTAAGATTTTTTCCTTCATTTCAACTTTGTTGAATCTGACAATTATGTGTCTTGGAGTTGCTCTTCTGGAGGAGTATCTTTGTGGCGTTCTCTGTATTTCCTGAATTTGAATGTTGGCCTGCCCTACTAGGTTGGGGAAGTTCTCCTGGATGATATCCTGAAGAGTGTTTTCCAACTTGGTTCCATTTTCCCCCTCACTTTCAGGCACCCCAATCAGACATAGATTTGGTCTTTTTACATAATCCCATACTTCTTGCAGGCTTTGTTCATTTCTTTTTCTTCTTTTTTCTTTTGGTTTCTCTTCTCGCTTCATTTCATTCATTTGATCCTCAATCGCTGATACTCTTTCTTCCAGTTGATCGAGTCAGTTACTGAAGCTTGTGCATTTGTCATGTGTTTTCGTGTCATGGTTTTCATCTCTGTCATTTCGTTTATGACCTTCTCTGCATTAATTATTCTAGCTGTCAATTCTTCCACTCTTTTTTCAAGATTTTTAGTTTCTTTGCGCTGGGTACGTAATTCCTCCTTTAGCTCTGAGAAGTTTGATGGACTGAAGCCTTCTTCTCTTATCTCATCAAAGTCATTCTCTGACCAGCTTCAATCCGTTGCTGGCGATGAGCTGCACTCCTTTGCAGGGGGAGATGGGCTCTTATTTTTTGAATTTCCAGCTTTTCTGCCCTGCTTTTTCCCTATCTTTGTGGTTTTATCTGCCTCTGGTCTTTGATGATGGTGACATACTGATGGGGTTTTGGTATAGGTGTCCTTCCTGTTTGATAGTTTTCCTTCTAACAGTCAGGACCCTCAGCTGCAGGTCTGTTGGAGATTGCTTGAGGTCCACTCCAGACCCTGTTTGCCTGGGTATCAGCTGCAGAGGTTGCAGAAGATAGAATATTCCTGAACAGCGAGTGTACCTGTCTGATTCTTCCTTTGGAAGCTTCCTCTCAGGGGTGTACTCCACCCTGTGAGGTGTGGGGTGTCAGTCTGCCCCTAGTGGGGAATGTCTCCCAGTTAGGCTACTCAGGGGTCAGGGACCCACTTGAGCAGGCAGTCTGTCCCTTCTCAGATCTCAACCTCCATGTTGGGAGATCCACTGCTCTCTTCAAAGCTGTCAGACAGAGTCATTTGCGTCGGGGCAGGTTTCTGCTGTTTTTTTTTGTTGTTGTTTAGCTGTGCCCTGTCCCCAGAGGTGGAGTCTACAGAGACAGGCAGGTTTCCTTGAGCTGCTGTGAGCTCCACCCAGTTCGAGCTTCCCAGCGGCTTTGTTTACCTACTTAAGCCTCAGAAATGGTGGTCGCCCCTCCCCCAGCCTTGCTGCTGCCTTGCGGTAAGATCGCAGACTGCTGTGTTAGCAATGAGGGAGGCTCCGTGTCCGTGGGACCCTCCTGGCCAGGTGTGGGATATAATCTCCTGATGTGCCCGTTTGCTTAAAGCGCAGTATTGGGGTGGGAGTCACCCGATTTTCCAGGTGTTGTGTGTCTCAGTTCCCCTGGCTCCGAAAAGGGATTCCCTTCCCCCTTGTGCTTCCCAGGTGAGGCGATGCCTCACCCTGCTTCAGCTCTCGCTGGTCGGGCTGCAGCGGCTGACCAGCACCGATTGTCCAGCACTCCCTAGTGAGATGACCCCAGTACCTCAGTTGAAAATGCAGAAATCACTGGTCTTCTGTGTCGCTCGCGCTGAGAGTTGGAGGCTGGACCTATTCCCATTCAGCTATCTTGCTCTTCTATCATTTTCTTAATACCTTTTTCCTTCTTTCTTTCTTCTTTTTCTTTTCTTTTTTTCTCTTATGTGTCTTAAAGCTTCTGTAATTAATAATAACTAGTAAGACATGAGCATTTATACTTCTTATTTTAGATCCTATTAAATAAATTCAATTTTTCTCTTTTTCTTGGATCTCCTCCTCTTTTGAAGTATACAGAGGGGATTAATATTTAATATCTCCAATCTCTCTCTCTCTCTCTCTTTCTCTTTCTCTCTCCCCCACCTCCTCACCCCCACCATGTGTTTTTGTTTGTGTGTATGTGTATTATATGAAAGATTAGTGTCATTTTGCTTCTTGATTGTTCTTACAGGACATTTCCCCTCTTTCTTCTTCTCAGACTTTGCTTCTTTACATCTCTGTCTTTTAAGATTTAAAACTTTCTTCTCTTCTGCAAGCTTTCAGGATCTTCTCTTTATTCCAGGATTTTGATTTCATAGTGGTATATGATATATTTTGGAGTGACCCTGTTGGCATTCATTGATCTGCTAATTTGGTGAGTCGTTTTCATGTAAGAGGGCATCTTTGAGCCCTGGAAAATTTTCTTGAATTATTTACTTGATTTTTTTTGTTTTTTTGGTTTTGTTTTTACGTTTTTTTTTTTTAAACACTCATTCTCTAATTGGAATTCTTTAATTTTTTAATTTTTATGGGCATCTAGCAGGGGTATATATTGATGTGTTACATGAACTATTTTGATATGTGCATTAAATGCGTAATAATTATAGCAGGGTAAATGACATACTCATCACCTCAAGTATCTATCCTTTGTGTTACAGACAATCCAATTATACTGTTTTAGTTATTTTTAAATGCAAAATTGAATTTTTTTTACTATAGTCACCTACTTTTGCTAGAAAATACTAGGTCTTGCTCATTCCTTCAAGGTATTTTTTGTATCCATTAACCATATGACATCCTCCCTCACTCCTATACTATCCTTCTCAGCCTCTAGTAATCATCCTTCTCATTCTCTGTCTTCATGAGTTCAATTGTTTTAATATTTAGCTCTCACAAATAAGTGAAAACATGCAGTTTGTCTTTCTATGCTTGGCTTATTTCCATTAACATAGTGACCTCTAGTTCCATCCATGTTGTTGCAAATTACAGGATCTCATTCTTTTTATGTCTGAACAATACTCTATTGTGTATATGTACCAGATACCTAGGTATTGCTGCTGGTTATTTAGGATGCACGGCTCTTTAGTCACGAGGTGATGGGTCCTGCCAGGACTGAGTCCTTCCCTTCAAGGCAGCAAGTTCCCTTCTGGTGCAGGGTATGCCTAGAAATGTTTTCTTGGATCTAGTGCCTGGAATGGGTGACTTCACAACTCTGACTGGTGTCCTATCTTACTGTGACTGAGCTAGTATCCAAGATTCAAGACAAAGGTCCTCTTTACTCTTCCTTTTCCTCTCCTCAAGCAGAAGGATGGGTTCTGATTTGGAGCTGTAAGGTGTGCTACCTAGGTTTAAAGGAGTGTTGGCACAAGCGCTCCTTTAGTTGTCCTGGCTGATGTCTCATTAGGTCATGTGTCCCCGAGTCCACTGACTATAAGCCCAGCTTAGCACTAGGACTTGCCTACAAGTTTCAGTCCTTATTGCCTAGACAACCTTTCTACTTTAGGTAGTGCCCTAGAGCACGTTAGCCAATGGTGACAAGGCTCTCCAGAACCCAAATTCTGACCGCTGGAAAGGGCCATTCACTTCTGGCAAGAGCTGATCTACTTTTTTCTTCTTCTTCTTCTTCTTTTTCTTTTTTGAGACAGAGTCTCACTCTGTTGCCCAGACTGGAGTACAGCGGCGCAATTTCAGCTTACTGCAAGCTCCTCCTCCTGGGTTCACGCCATTCTCCTGCCTCAACCTCCCGTGTAGCTGGGACTACAGCGTCCGCCACCATGCCCGACCAATTTCTTTTTCTTTCTTTCTTTTTTTTTTTTTTGTGGTAATTTTAGTAGAGACAGAGTTTCACCATGTTAGCCAGGATGGTCTCAATCTCCTGACCTCGTGATCTGCCCGCCTCGGCCTCCCAAAGTGCTGGGATTACAGGAGTGAACCACCGCGGCCAGCCAGAGGTGGTCTAAATGCTCTCTCCATGGGTGGGATTCCGCTGAGTTCAGTCGCGTTTCGCTTTCCACTGGGATAAGGGAGCATGAGTTTAATGCAATGTCTCACAATCACTGTGCTCTCCCTCCTCCAAGCATATAGATTCTCTCTCTGCACCATGCCATGGAGTATGTGGGAGGGAGTGGCATCAGCAATGCAAGACTGTCTTCCCTATGCTTTTCAGTGCATCTTTTAGAGATATGAAGTTAAAACCAGGTACTGTGAATGTTCACTTAATTTTTGATTCTTATGAAGGTGCTTTTTCTGTATAGTTGTTAAATTTGATATTCCTGTGGGGGAGATGATTCATTGGAAGCTTCTATTTAGCTATCTTGCCTTGCCTCTCTTTATTCTTTTTTTGAAGTTTTTATTTTCCTATCTTTTCTCTCCTGTTTTTTATCAGAGTTTCAGGTGATTTCCTGAATATTGCCATCTAACTGTTCTATTGAACTTTGTTAAAAATTTTTGATAATATTTCTATAAGTTATTTCTATTTCTTTTATTAATTTTATGATATCTTGTTCATATTTCATCAGTGTCATATGTTCTATTATCTCTCTGAGGATAATAATTTGTATATAGGTGAACATAAACTTATGTAATTATTTTCTTTCTGAGACTATAAAATACTTTTATGTATTTGCAAATAATATAATGTGTGTGTATGTGTATGTATGTGTGTGTATATATATACACACTATATATATACACACACACTATATATACACACACTATATATATACACACACTATATATACACACACTATATATATACACACACACTATATATACACACACTATATATATACACACACACTATATATACACACACTATATATATACACACACTATATATACACACACTATATATATACACACACTATATATACACACACTATATATATACACACACACTATATATACACACACTATATATATACACACACACTATATATACACACACTATATATATACACACACTATATATACACACATATATATACACACACTATATATACACACACTATATATACACACACACTATATATACACACACTATATATATACACACACACTATATATACACACACTATATATATACACACACACTATATATACACACATATATATACACACACACTATATATACACACACTATATATACACACTATATATACACACATACTATATATACACACACTATATATACCACATACTATATATACACACACTATATATATGTGTGTATATATATACATATAGTTTCTATTCCCTAAATTGTTCCTGCTTTTCTCTAATTAACTAATTAATTTTTCTTTTTTGTTTTTCTTTCATCCTTGTCTTTTATGATAAAAGACTTTACTCAACTTTCTGGTGAATCTTTAAGTATAATTTGGAGATGTATGTACATGGATGAGAATAGATGAAAAGAAGTTTCATTGTAGTCAATCTGGTGGGAATCAGATAATTTTTGGAGTAGGTCATGAAATAACTTTTCCTAGATTGGGGAGTACTAGTTACCTGGATTTGGGGTGATAAAATAGGAGATCTGGAATTTCTACTGTTCTGATATAGACTTTTAAATAACTATCCTGCTTTTCAGCCTTACCATTTACCCATGTCTCTTGAGATATTTGTTCACTCAATAAATAAAACTTTCTAGAGTATCACATTGCAGTTCAATTTGATTTTTTGAGGTGTGGCTTTTCTTTTAACACTTAGGTTTCAGTGTTCACTGCTCGTCTAAATCAGTTAACACTCTAAACTAATTTACTCTTCTATAATTTCACTGACATCTCCCATCTGTTGTCATGCTCTCTGCTATTCTCTTTGTCTTCGTTGGTCTATAAAATTATATGGCTTTACTGGTGCTGAACTGGAATTTTGTGTAGTAGAAGTGGTAAAGATAGTTCTCAATGTATTTATCTGAAGATTTAAAGTTGATTTCAAGGCCAGTGGTATTTTCTGATATTGATATGAGAGGAGTAAATATTTCCGTTTTTAAAATCAAAGAAGTAAACATCTAGAGGAATGAATCTATCTTTCCTTTACACTCAGGATATCATATTACCAAACTGCTTAAATGATGTGCTGTAATAGAAGGAGACTGAGAAATAGGATACACACTTATTTCCATCTCATTGCAATAACTCTCTCTGTGTGTGTGTGTGTGTGTGTGTGTGTGTGTGTGTGTATGTCTGATTCCTCTTTCTAACATCTTTAAAGCCTAAGGCACCTTTTTTAAATATACCAAAAAATGACAAATATTGTTCTTTGAAGCACAGATCCTACTTTATCATAAGAAGTGCTTATCAATTTTTAGTATGCATTTTCAAAACTATGTTTAAAGAATAATACAAGAGCAAAAGAATGGGATTTCCTGTTTTTAGATAAACGTTGGAAAAGCAACAAATCTATTTTTCTTACTCTCCTTTTCAATTTATTTTATTATGTTTTATCTTCAAAATTCTGTATTTTTTTTCCTTTTTTCCAAATACTTTTTAAGTAGTCTCAATCATTTCACAATTGACTAATTAGTGATATGCACATAATTTTCAAATTGACATTTCCAGCCCTGTTCCATTCTTGAGCAGCATAAGTACATTTTTGTTTCTTATTAGAAACTTAGATCCTAATATTTTTCATCACCTCAACTCATATTTAAAAATGCTGTTTTTGTCACAAGTTGATTGTGATTATAAAGAATGAAATTCTTTTTTGTCTCACAAGAGTTATTTTAATTTACTTCCCCAAAAAGAAAATATAGTTACTTGGCTCCCAAGAAGACAGAGTAGATATCTATATATAACTAGAATCCCTGAACATTATATATAAAATAAGCAGTAGAAGACTGCAAGGTAGAAAGAAAACAGATGGCATAGACACCTAAGATACAAGGAACGACATGGTGGTGAATTCCCTAGGTTTTCTTTTTGCCTTATATATCACCAGCTTGGAGCTAAAGAAGCCAGCAATTCCAAAACATGAATAGATACGCACCACAAAAAACAGACTTCCACTGTTGACAAGTTACAACAGGTCACCTTAATGGTCTCTTCAGGGTGGTGTCAGAAAAGGCTGAGTCAGGAGGCAGAACTTTCATCTTCAATGAGCAGTAATAGGGTATGTTGCCTAGTGAGAAGATACTGCTCTCTATCAGTAAACAAGGGTACCCATCCACATTCAGCAGCACTTAGCAACATGAGTAATCAAAGTGATAGCTTGCAGTTGTGCATATAAAACCAATTTAAAAATATACCAAGTTCATTTCTGGAAACTATTACAGATCAAGGCTTATTACATTCTATTTTTTTCCTAGTGTCTTTAGGAAAGAAATTTGTTGATGTTGAACTAAGTGAGCAGCAGAATTGCTCTTATTTAGTGTGGTCAAGCTCTAATTTGCAACTAGGATTTCAAGGCAACAAAGTGCTAATTTGTGGGTCTATAATACATGTTATTTAGCTACTTCAAAGCATGGTTATAGACAGTTGAGACAACAGAATTTTTAAAAGAGAAGAAAATTATCACAATCATGCTTCCAAGGAAACTAAATAATTTAAAAATACCTAATTACTATGTATCTGCTTAGGTTTTATGTAACACCAAAAATAATTTGTGAGCAAAACTTACAAAAATATAAAACTAAAACTTAAATACACACATTTTTATTTCTTCTTATAAAATACCAAAAACTGTTGCATCAGGATTATATAATGCAAATCTTACTCAATTTACTCACATGATTACTGTATCCTTTCCCACTCGAGCGTATTAAATATAGGTGTTTCTTGTCATTTTTTTTTAAAGTTGGAGATGACAATTTTATATACTTTCCTATTATGACCAATTTCACATAGGATTGGTGGTCACATTTTACTATATTTTGACTTTGCTCTGTTTCATGTTCCAGGGAGAAATGAACTGACAAGACATTACTTATATAAGAAAAGCTGACACACATCATGGAACACATAATGATCTTTTCTTATTCATAACAGTCCATATTTTGACAATGAAAATTCAAAAGTGAAAAATTAACATTAAAATAATTGATAATGACTGGAAGTACTTGATGAAACCAGATCAGTTTTGACAGTATCACACTGCTTTCTAAATATGAGAGAGGAAATAAAAATACAACTTCACTGTGTATACATTTAAATCTTGTACAAATTTGACTGGGCTAAAAATATTAAATGGTTTGATAGTATATTAAACTTTAAATTTAGAATATATTGAGAATATTCATGTCATTACAACTTGTATATATTATTATTATTATTATTATTTTTGAGACGGAGTCTCACCCTGTCTCCCAGGCTGGAGTGCAGTGGCCCGATCTTGGCTCACTGCAAGCTCCACCTCCTGGTTTCATGCCATTCTCCTCCTGCCTCAGCCTCCCGAGTAGCTGGGACAACAGGCACCCACCACCATGCCCGGCTAATTTTTTGTATTTTTAGTATAGGCAGGGTTTCACTGTGTTAGTCATGATGGTCTTGATCTCCTGACCTCGTGATCCGCCCACCTTGGCCTCCCAAAGTGCTGGAGTTACAGGCGTGAGCCACCGTGCCCAGCCAACTTGTACATATTTTAACATAAATATTTGTGGCAATGAACAACCTACTTTGAAATTAACCTAGGGAGGTGATGGATCCCATTAGCTTCAAAAATCTCTGGATCCAATGTCTCTAGGTGACATTCCCAGGCTCTTTTTGTAATCAGCTGGTACCCTACATCCATGCTGCCATAGCCAAGTAGCCTGTGTATAGTCTATCAAAGGATAATAATGATTATATTATTGTTTCTTCTTTTTCTAAAAGAAATGTTTTCTATATTTATCTAAAGTAATGTACATAAAATGAAAAGAGAAGAAAAGTACCATTTAATTTATATCTGATGCTGTAACCAATTTTTATTGGCTCAGTTTATAACTATACATAACACCTGAAGACATATATAAACATTAAGCATTGTTCTAGATTCATTAAAATCAGAAAAATACTTTACATCAGCTAACAAAATTAAATTGTAACTTCACATTAAAAGGTGATATTTCCTTTGTTCCAGAGAGGCTATAAAACTCTAAAGCATAATAGTAATCAATCTAAACTTCAGACATGGAGTTTTGCTGCTTCAGTTCTTTTCAGGCTGTGTCATTAGTTGAAATAATTCCCCTAGGCTTATTTACACTTTAAAGATTTTTTCAATGCCTAAAAAGAACATTTTCAAATGAAATTTCTTAACCTGAAAGCTAAAGTAATCAGTGTATCTAAATTTGTTTTGACTACATCCATTCTTTAAAACACTATTACCCAGAATGCCCAATTGGCAATGGAGTTCTCCACATTGCAAACTCTGTCTTGGATTTGAAACCTATGGCATCTCTAACTTGGAGTTAAAACCTAAGTATTACTGCCATTTTAGTTAAACTATCAGCTGGAGATTTTGAAAACTTAACAATATAATTTGCTAGATTCTTTCCTTATCTGTGATCAAAACAGTTATGGCCTAAGTTTAAATGGACGAGATTAATTTCGATGAGCAAGAAAACAATTAGAGCTTCAATTATTTCAGTTTCACTGACATTTTGAAATCATTTTTGACCTACTTTTCACCTTGTCACTGAGTCTTGTTTTCCATGCACACATGAAAGATACTCTGTTATGAAAATTGAACAGAACATTTTCAGATTTTGGTTGGATAGCATGTTGTTATCAACTTTTCATTACATTTTCATTACATTTTATGACATCTGGTTGATAACCTTTAATAATTAGATACTTAATTTTGTTACCTAGAAGAGCAAAATGGGTTTAAATATGCAATAGAACAATATTTTAAAATATGTCCCGAAATATAATGTGTAACATTAGATGAAGAGCAATGTTAACCCTTTTGAAAACTCTTTTCCAAATGTGGGTACACAGAGCACAAAAAAAAAAAAAAAAAGGTCAATATAGATGTTCTGAAGGAATTGTCAGGCCATATCTATGATTTATGATTTTTCTACTCATAGCTTATAATTTTTGAAGACTCTCACATCTGAACTTTGTTATTATGTTATTAAGTATATCCTTACGTGTTATCTCTCACTTCTTTTTTAAAATATTTGTTTATTTATTTATTTATTTATATTTTAGATGGAGTTCTGTTGCTCAGGCTGGAGTGCAGTGGCACAATCTCGGCTCACTGCAACCTCTGCTTCCCAGGTTCAAGTGATTCTCCTGCCTCAGCCTCCTAAGTAGCTGGGTTTACAGATGCCTGCTACCATACCTGACTAATCTTTATATTTTTAGTAGAGAAGGAGTTTCACCATGTTGGTCAGGCTGATCTCAAACTCCTCACCTCCGGTGATCCACCCACCTCAGTCTCCCAAAGTGCTGGGATTACAGGCGGGAGTCACTGTACCAGCGGTCTTTCACTTCTTTTGTAGATTTTGCAGTGTCCGTTCATGCTCTAAGTATGGCAGCGATTAATTGATGTGTCATGATATTATTTCATTGTCATTCATAAGAAACAGTAAGGCATAATTTCAGATAGGGCTTGTGGTATGTCAAGTTGTTCAATATGTATCTTAAAAATATCTTAGAGCATTCATGAGGTGTCTTAATCAAATGACCTTCTGACCTGTCCCTAGCTTTCCCTATTTAAATAACAAATCCATGATGCTGAAATTTTTTTTAACGTAATGTTATTTAATTTCTAACCTTTTTCTTAATCTTCTCTGCTTATTAAATAATTTCAGCAATATACTTCATCTAGTCTTAAGAGTGCACATCAGTTAATCACAACATATCAAACTACTTAATTAAATTTATCTATAAGACACATGAGTCTGATCCCACCAGTGAATGAAGTGTAAAATACTGATATCTTATGACTGCACTAATTTTCAGAATACTAGGGAGCCTTCTCAGCAGTTATGCGATGAGATTCTTGTATTTTACAGACATGTTAAACTGTCATAAGCCAGAAAAACTGAGTTAGTCTCATTTACCATTTTTAGTTCAGATAACTGAATATCAGTTAATCTTGATATTGGAACAACATGTTGATTAAGCAATTTGGTATTCACTTAAATAACATCTTTTAAAAAACACTTTGAAATATCCTAAACAGAATATGCAATCCTGATCTGGCCCTAGGAGAAAAAGTAAGATGTTTCCATAACTGGTAACAAATAGCACTGCGGAGTATTCAGCTACATTATAGCTATTTTCAACAGTTATATGATGAATTGCTTGTTACTCTGGAGGCTGGTTTTTCCATGTTAAAACTGACAAAGTTGTTCATGTAATCTGCATTGTAATTCTTACTGTATTAGTAAGTTTTGTCACAACAAGGTGATAATTTACATACATAATACAATAGGAGATACCCAGTTATAATGACGGACTATAGCCAGACTTTTTCCTCAATTGTATGCTTTATAAGAATAAAAAATACCTTTATTTTCTTGTTGACATTGTAGTGTTTATTTAACTGATCTAAATAAAACAGGAAAGGAATTTTGGAATTGTTAATAATTGGTTATTCACTAAGTTACCGCTATTGGTGTGAGTTTTTTGAATACTTTATAGTCTCTTTCAAATTATTCAAAATAATGGCTTTAGTTCAGTATAAATTTGATGTCAAATTATTTGTGTTATTTGAAAGCATTGGTATTCAACTCTTAAAGCATTAATAAGTATCTTGTCAAAATGGGTAATTGGAGAGTTTGGAATCAGATACCAGTGGCTACTTAATTATTATAATTTCTTCATCTAGACCTGGAATCTTACTTCAGTCTTTTCTATTTCAGTTGAAACATTTGATGATGGGACTATGACCCAGAAGCCCCAAATTTTGTATTTTATGCTTGAATCTAGAATTTGTCCTTATTTTTACATAATTACTCACATACAGGTAAAATGTAGAATTAGGACAAACTTTAAAATGTAGGTATTTGAGAAAGAGGAAGTGTATCCAATTCCTCAAAATAAAGACTGTCTTGCTCTGTTCAGTAGTTATTATTCCTTTCTCAGCATTAATTAATTCAGCTGGAACATCACATAATTGAAGAGTTGATGATAACATTGATACATATAATTGGTTTTTGTTTAATGTTGAAAATTATTCAAGATCAAAAGGAAATAAAAACAGGAAAATGTGATTTGAATGATCATTACTACTATATCTACAAGTAAGGGAGAAGACAAATTAGGAAATTAATAACCCCAAATATAATAATTGTATTTTCAACAGTGTTATATAATTGACACACAAAGCTATTAAGTAAATGTGATATACTGTAGAGTTTCTTCTACCCTCACCTATGAAGAATGACTGCAAAGGCATAACCTCAGTAATTGCTTTAATTACCAGAGATTCTCTGGTTTAGGTAGGAAAAAGGAAATATATAAGTTCATTCCTCATGAAACCACATTTTGGTTAAATACTTCCAAACAGTCTGGATGTATTATTGCATTGCATGGTGAATGAAAATTTCAATTGAGATATATTTTCTAAATGGTTACAGTTCTATTGAAAGAAAGAAATATCTGGGCTATTCTTAAACTTGGATCTCAGATTTTTGTGGTTACAGATAAGTCCCTCAAGTATATTTATTAGTTTACTTTTCATTAAAGACATATAAATATTAAATTTGCATTCTATATATGTACATATTCAAGTTTCTAAAATCTTATGAAATTACTATTTTTAAAATAGTAACTTGAAGGGCAACATTTTTTTCGTTTGTCATCAGGAAGATTTCTAAATAAGGTTATAATTCCTTATTTCTTCAATAGAATAAAACTTTAAGGAAAAAAGTGTGTTTTAAAATGATTTATAAAATATTATTACAGTGTTTAACCGTCTTTGCTGTCAGAAAATTTCAAAATTAATGTAACAATTTTGCAGCATAGCAAAATTTACAAATCTACTACTCTCCTTCTCCAACTCCCTTTAAAATACAAAAGGAAATATTTTAAATGTTCTGACACATCATAAGCATGACCATATCAGAAAAAAAAAAAAAAAAAAAAAAGCCCTGGTGCAACTGTAAAGAAAAACACACACATGCACACAAGTTTAGACTCACTGAAGCCTGCCTACCTCAGGCACCATGACTGACTACGCTTCCCTCACAACCCTCGGGAGGGCAGACTCCACTGTGGAGTCCTTTGTAGACCTTCCCTGCCTACCCAGGGCTATGTTTGAGATCTTTTCAATTGCCTGAAGTAAAAGCAACATTTTTTTCCCATTTATCTGCAGAGCCCTGAGAGCATCAACTTCTTAATTTGATAAAGTAAACTGTGACGGTGTGTTAATGAGGGCTGAGCCATTTGTATATTTTAATAGTGATTTTCTAGGGATAATTATTTCACCTCAATTCAAAGACGTGCCTCTAGCTATGGGAATTTTATTTCAGATGTAAACAGAGCAGGACCCCATGGTATTCTGGAACACTCACCGTTTCCATCCTCTCTTTTTGTATTATTTGCACTCTCTGTTCTTTGTTCAGGGCTGGAGATGGGTAGGCTTGAGGATTGGGAAGGGATCCATTATATTTCAAAGCTCTTTCAACCCTGTAGGGATGATGGTTACACTGAACCAGGGACTCTAGTAGTGACCAATTCTTTCTGTTCTGAACCACCACTGTAATATGAAAGAAACTCAAATTTAAAGCATAAGCTAACTGTTCAATCACTTACCAGTCCTTTCCGTCTCCCTCAAGAGGGTGTATGGCCGTGCTTTCAGCTGGGTTTAATTCTAAACAGCAAGTCATAGTGGCAGAAAGGAAGGCATGCTTATAGATTTAGACTCTGCCTTTAATTCTGTCACAGATTGTCATGTAATTTTAAACCAGTCAGTGTTTGATTTTTGTAGGAAAAAGAGAGATCAGACCATTACTATGTCTATGTAGCAAAGGAAGACACAAGAAATTCCATTTTGGTCTGTACTAAGAAAATTGTTTTGCCTTGAGATGCTGTTAATCTGTAACTTTAGCCCCAATCCTGTGCTCACAGAAACATGTGTTATACGGAATCAAAGTTTAAGGATCTAGGACTGTGAAGGATGTGCCTTGTTAACAATATGTTTACAGGCACTATGCTGGTAAAAGTCATCGCCATTCTCCACTCTCGATTAACCAGGGGCACAATGCACTGCGGAAAGCTGCAGGGACCTCTGCCCAAGAAAGCCTGCGTATTGTCCAAGGTTTCTCCCACTGAGACAGCCTGAGATGTGACCTCGTGGGAAGGGAAAGACCTGACCATTCCCCAGCCTGACACCGGTAAATGGTCTGTGCTGAGGAGGATTAGTAAAAGAGGAAGGCCTCTTTGCGGTTGAGATAAGAGGAAGGTCTCTGTCTCCTGCATGTCCCTGGGAATGGAATGTCTCGGTGTAAAACCCAATCGTACAGTCATTCTGTTCTGAGATAGGAGAAAACTGCCTTGTGGCTGGAGGCGAGATATGCTGGCAGCAGTGCTGCTCTATTACTCTTTGCTACACTGAGATGTTTGGGTGGAGAGAAGCATAAATCTGACCTATGTGCACATCCAGGCATAGTACCTTCCTTTGAACTTATTTGTGACACAGATTCCTTTGCTCACGTTTTCCTGCTAACCTTCTCCCAACTGTCACCCTGTCCTCCTGCCGCATTCCCCTTGCTGAGATAGTGAAAATAGTAATAAATTCTGAGGGAACTCAGAGCCTGGTGCCGATGCGGGTCCTCTGTGTGCTGAGTGACGGTCCCCTGGGCCCATTGTTCTTTCTCTATGCTTTGTCTCTGTGTCTTATTTATTTTCTCAGTCATTTGTCCCACCTGATGAGAAATACTCACAGGTGTGGAGGGACTGACCCTCTTCAGTTTTTTATTTGTAAGAGCTGAAAATAACAAAGATTTATGAAATTTAATGAAAATGGTAATGGGGTAACTTGGATACTATATGAATGTTTCTGATACACATTATTTTATAATAAACATATTAGAGAACATAGTAAGGAAATTATGTGTCAGTGTGCTGTCTTAGCAAAGATTAATAATAATCTACATAATAGTGCCAGACATTCAGGCTAAGTTCAAAAGGACAGAGGATAATAGTGAGTAGGATGGCAGAGGCAAAATTGCAGGATTATGGGCTCTCACAAAAGGACATCGTTTCTGGAAACCTACCTTACAGGATTGACTTAGAATTTGGACCTATGCTGCTGGTTGGAAGACAAACTAACCTTACGTAATTCTTTTCCAAGGACAAAGTATTCTATTTCATACTGCGTCTGCCCTGAAGCTCTATACACTTCTCATGATTTCAAATATAATAATTATGTGTACACATCCAGTTCTCATACTTTTATTACACTAAATGCAAAAGAAAAGAGAGCATTGGTATTCTAGTTTCCTCAGTAAAATATCCAAAGGTGGAATTACTTCCTATGCATTTGCAAACCGATATGCAGGAACAGGAGATATTGCTATCTGCACTTTGTAGAGGAGAAAAATAATAAGAGAAAGGTAATGAATAATGTGTCCATGATTTGTAAACTAAGACAGTTGTTCTTTCATGGGTATAGTAGATCTTCATTAATATTTTAAAATTTAACTTATGATTTTTAATTTACTTTTGTGCAACCTATCAATTTTAGAGCTATTTCAGAGGATGATTATATCAGAAGAAATGCATAATGTTGGTAACAGTATAAATTTTATATGCAGTTACTTTATATTTTATTTTAAAATTTATTTAATTTCCTCTTGTGATCAAAGAATAAAATAAAACTTTATCCTTGGAAGAAAGATAAAGTTATAAATACCAACCTTAACCCAGCCATTAATAGACTGAATATTAGGCAAATATCTAATTTGAAAGACATAGATAATCATTTTACTTGGAATTGTTTTTTGTGTGGAATTATCTCATTGCTTTAGTTCTTTAGGTTAAAACAAAATGAGATTATATTATATTATATTAGACACATAATGCTGCCAAATAATAAGATATGGAGAGAATCTAGATGATATGTTATTAAATATAAATTTCATGATTCTAATGCTGGGGCATAAACTTACAATATTAACATATGTTGAAAAATCTAACATTCAGTTTTCACATTAATAACCATTAGACATTTCCATATTCAGGTACTCTGAATTTTCAGAATTCCATTGGCTTTCATATCTAGCCTATGACATGTATAATCGGAGAAAGAACATGGAGCATGTCTAAAATTAGTGCTGGTGAAGCTCATTGTAATATAAGTAAAGTATATTAAATTTTCATTATAGGCCAAGTGCAGTGGCTGGCATGTGTAATTCCAGCACTTTGTCAGACCCAAGGCAGGTGGATCACTTGAGCCCAAGTGATCAGCTGACGAGTTCAAGGCCAACCTGGACAGCATGGGGAAACCCTCGTCTCTACAAAAAAATTAGCATGCCTGCAGTCCCAGATACTCTGGAGGCTGAGGTGGAAGGATCACCGGAGTCACCATCATGCCCCTGTACTCCAGCCTGAGTGACAGAATGAGACCCTGTCTCAAAGCACACACACATACACAGACATCTGTCAACACACACACACATATGTATACAGCATATATGGGTAGAACTATCAATAAACCTTAATCCTAACATTGTTGTTTGGAATTTATTTGCACTCAGATTTGTATTTGATTTCATTTGTTCACAGTCAGAAATTAGGGTCAGCTGTGCTATTTTCAATTTTCCACACACAGCCATAGTGCACTGTATTTCACATGGTTATTAACATTGTGTCATTTACTGATGTGTCTTTGTATTTCATTTTTTCTTTTAAAAAAGTACATTTTTGGCAAGCTTTAGAGCTCCAGTATATTCTGGCTGTAATAGTTTTGACTGCTGAAAGTAACTTTGGTACCTGCTTCTCACCTATGTTCTAATTAGCATCATTATTTTATATTAGGTTAGTGCAAAAATATAATTGTGTTTTTTTCTATTACTTTCAATGGCAAAAACTGCAATTACTTTTGCACCAACCTAATTCTATTTTCCAAAACCACCTGACATGGCAAATTTTACAAAACTGTTTCATTTTAGGAGCAAATATCTTATTCTTTCTATAGATACTAATGATGCATCTATTATTCTAGTTATTATTCTACTCATTAGGAACGTGGCAGTGACAGAGAAAACTACAGTCCTCATATAGTTTACTTTTCAGATAAACAAACAGTCAATAAACAAAGACCTAAAGAAATTAATAGTATCAATTCTTCTTGTGGTCAGTATCATGGAGAAAATACAACATAACTTAATGAAATAACAGAAGCTGTGCTGTTATATGGTGTGGGTGTAGAAAGCAATTTTCTTGATAGGACATCTGGAAGGAGGTCACTTTATTCCTTGGTGATGAAGAAAATAACAGCATTTTTATCAATTCCAAGAAATTTGAACATTTTACAGAAATTCTAGGATCCCAGAGATTTTGAAGTAATCTATTCAAAATGCAAGAAAAGATGTTCATTTACTGGTGAACATTTTGGGACTGATAATTGAAAGAGGTCAATGAATCATGGAATTCTAAGCTTTTTATTTTAATGACATAGGAAAAATAGGAACAGAGCCACCCTATCTAGAGCCTTTAAAAAAAGATGTGACTATATTCATTCTCAGGGCCTAGAATAAACTTTCCCTCTCCTTCTCACTTGACTTACTCCACAAGGAATAGCCATATGATTTTGTCTTCACTATTGTTTTTGTTTAATGTATGTTTTGTTGGAAGAAAGTCTGGTATGTCAGAATAAAACAAAATATATTAAAGTCTCTATTCTGCTGCAGAAAAACTCCAATTAGAGGCACCACAAGTCTAGGTCAGCTCGACCCAAGTTTGTTGTTATGACAAAATTATTAATAGTGTTCCCTTCCCCCTTAAATTGATTTGGAAAATAAATTATATGGTCATTCCAGCTATAGAGATCTTTATGTAAAAGTTACTTTCTCTTTCAATTAATTGTCTTGAGAAAGAAACAAAATTATAAGTTGTCAATACATGTTATTACTTTTTTTAAAAAAATAATAGCTTTAAAGTTACAGGTGGGTTTCTCAGTTACAGGGATGAATTGTATAGTGATGAAATATAGAATTTTAGTGCACCCATCACCCAAATAGTGACAGTTGTACCCAATAGGTAGTTTTTCATCCTTCATTCCCTGCCCACCCCTGACCTTCTAGTCTCCAATATCCATTGTACCACTCTGCGTGCCTTTGCATAGCCATAGGTTAGCTCCCACCTATAAGGAAGAACATGCAGTATCTATGCAGTATCTGTTTTAGATTCCTAAGTTACTACACTTAGAATCAAAACCTATAGTATCATCCAAATTCCTGCAAAAGGCATTAGCTCATTATTTCTTATGACTCAGTAATATTTCATTATATATATATGTGTGTGTGTGTGTAGATCTTTATTTACACACCACTTTATTCACTCATTGGTGGATGGGCAGTTACATTGATTCCACATCTTTGCAATTGTCAGCTGTGCTGCAATAAATATACACATGCAGATGTCTTTTTGATTTATTTTCCTTTGGGTAGATAACTTATTAGTGGGATTGCTGGATCAAATGGTAGATCTACTTTTAGTTGTTTGGGAAATCCCTATGCTGTTTTCCATAGAGATTGTATTAATTTACATTGTCACCAGCAGTGTATAAGCATTCTCTTTTCACCACATTGACACCGATATCTATTGTTTTTTGACTTTCCAATAATGACCATTCTGACTGGGTAAAGTGGTATTTTTATTATTATTATTATTATACTATAAGTTCTGGAGTACATGTGCAGAATGTGAAGGTTTGTTACACAAGTATACACGTGCCATGGTGGTTTGCTGCACTCATCACCTGGGTATTTCTCCTAATGCTATCCCTCCCTCAGCTTCCCATCCCCTGACAGATCCTGGTGTGTGATGCCCTCACTACCATGTCCGTGTGTTTTTCCTGTTCAATTCCCACTTATAAGTGAGAACATGTGGTGTTTGGTTTTCTGTTCTTGTGTTAGTTTGCTGAAAATTATGGTTTCCAGCTTCATCCATGTCCCTGCAAAGGACATGCACTTACCCTTTTTTATGACTGCATAGTATTCCATGGTGTATATGTGCCATATTTCCTTTATTCAGTCTATCACTGATAGGCATTTGAGTTGGCTCCAAGACTTTGCTATTGTGAACAGTGCCACAATAAACATATGTGTGTATGTGTCTTTATGGTAGAATAATTTATAATCCTTTGGGTATATACCCAGTAATGGGATTGCTGAGTCAAATGGTATTCCTAATTCTAGATCCTTGAGGAATCGCCACACTGTCTTCCACAATGATTGACTTAATTTACATTGCCACCAACAGTGTAAAAGTTTTCTATTTCTCCACTTCCTCTCCAGCATCTATTGTTTTCTGAATTTTTAATGATCACCATTCTAACTGACATGAGATGGTATCTCATTGTGGTTTTGATTTACATTTGTTTAACGACCAGTGATGATGAGCTTTTTTTCATATATTTGTTGGCTGCATAAATGTCTTCTTTTGAGAAGCATCTGTTCATATACTTTACTCACATTTTATGGTTTTGTTGTTGTTGTTGTTGTTGTTGTTGTTGTAAATGTGTTTAAGTCCTTTGTAAATTCTGGATAATTGCCCTTTCTCAGATTGTAAAAATTTTCTCCTATTCTGTAGGTTGCCTGTTCACTCTGTTGATAGTTTCTTTTGCTGTGCAGGAGCTCTTCAGTTTAGTTAGATCCCATTTGTCAATTTTGGCTTTCATTGCCATTGCTTTTGGTGTTTTAGTCATGAAGTCTTTGCCCATGCCTATGTCCTGAATGGTATTGCCTAGGTTTTCTTCTAGGGATTTTATGGTTTTAGATCTTACTTTTAAGTTTTAATCCATCTTAAGTTAATTTTTGTATAAGATGTAAGGAAGGGATCCAGTTTCAGCTTCCTTAATATGGCTAGCCAGTTTTCTCAACACCATTGATTAAATAGGGAGACCTTTCCCCTTTGTTTGTTTTTGTCAGGTTTGTCAAAGATTGGGTGATTGTAGATGTGAGGTGTTATTTCTGAGACCTCTATTCTGTTCCATTGGTGAACATATCTGTTTTGATACCAGTATCATGCTGTTTTGGTTACTGTAGATGTGTAGTATAGTTTGAAGTCAGGTAGTGTGATGCCTCTAGCTTTGTTCTTTTTGTTTAGGATTGTCTTGGCTGTGTGGGCTCTTTTTTGGTTCCATATGAACTTTAAAATAGTTTGTTTTTTTTTCCAATTCTGTGAAGAAAATCAATGGTAGTTTGATGGGGATAGCATTGAATCTATAAATTACTTTGAGCAGTATGTCCATTTTCATGATATGGATGCTTCCTATCCATGAGCATGAAATGTTTTTCCATTTGTTTGTGTCCTCTCTTATTTCTTTGAGCAGTGGTTTGTAGTTCTCCTTGACGAGGTCCTTGACATACCTTATAAGTTGTTTTCCTATGTATTTTATTCTCTTTGTAGCAATTGTGAATGGGAGTTCACTCATGATTTGTCTCTCTGTCAGTTACTGGTGTATAGGAATGCTTGTAATTTTTGCACATTGATATTGTATACTAAGACTTTGCTGAAGTTGCTTATCAGCTGGAGGAGATTATTAAACTTAAATTAAATGGGCTAAATACCCCAGTTAAAAGACAAAGATTGGCAAATTGGATAAAGAGTCAAGACCCCTCAGTGTGCTGTATTCAGGAGACCCATCTCATGGGCAAAGACACACATGGGCTCAACAAAAACGGATGGAGGAATATTTCCCAAGCAAATGGAAAGCCAAAAGAAAAAAAAAAAAGAAGAAAAAGAAAAAAAAATCAAGGGTTGCCATCCCAGTCTCTGATAAAACAGACTTTAAACCAACAAAGATCAAAAGAGACAAAGAAGGGCATTCCATAATGGTAATGGAATCAATGCAATAAGAAGAGTTAACTATCCTAAATATATATGCACCCAATACATCAGCACCCAGCTTAATAAAGCAAGTTCTTAGAGACCCATAGAGAGACTTAGACTCCCACACAATAATACTGGGAGACTTAAATACCCTACTGTCAATATTAGACAGAACATTGAGACACAAAATTCACAGTGATATCCAGGACTTTAACTCAGCTCTGGACCAAGCAGACTTAATAGACATCTACAGAACTTTCCACCCCAAATCAACAGAATATACATTCTTCTCAGCATCACAACCTTTATTCTAAAATTGACCACATAATTGGAAGTAAAACACTCTTCAATAAATGCAAAATAATGGAAATCATAATATACAGTCTCTCAGACCACAGTGCAATCAAACTAGAACTCAGAATTAAGAAACTAAATCAAAACCACTCAACTACATGTAAACTGAGCAACCTGCTCCTGAATGACTACTGGGTAAATAACAAAATGAAGGCAGAAATAAAGATGTTCTTTGAAACCAATGAGAACAAAGACACAATATACTGGAATCTCTGGGACACATTTAAAGCACTGTGTAGAGGTAAATTTATAGCACTAAATGCCCACAAGAGAAAGCTTGAAAGATCTAAAATCAACACTCTAACATCACAATTAAAACAACTAGAGAAGCAAGAGCAAACAAATTCAAAAGCTAGCAGAAAACAAGAAATGACTAAGATCAGAGTAGAACTGAAGGAGTTAGAGACACAGAATACCCTTCATAAAAATCAATGAATCCAGGAGCTGGTTTTTTGAAAAGATCAACAAAATAGGTGGACCGCTAGCCAGACTAATAAAGAAGAAAAGAGAGAAGAATCAAATAGATGCAATGAAAAATGATAAAGAAGGTATCACTATTGATCCCATAAAAATACAAACTACCATTAGAGAATACTATAAACAGCTCTACACAAATAAACTAGGAAATCTAGAAGAAATGGATAAATTCCTGGACACATACACCCTTCCAAGATTAAACCAGAAAGAAGTTGAATCCCTCAGTAGACCAATAACAAGTTCTGAAATTGAGGCAGTAATTAATAGCCTAATAGCCAAAAAAGCCCTGGACCAGATGGATTCGCAGACAACTTCTACCAGAGGCACAAAGAGGAGCTGGTACCATTCCTCTCAAAACTATTTGAAACAATGGAAAAAGAGGAATCCTGCTTAAATCATTTACAAGGCCAGCATCATCCTGATACCAAAACCTGACAGATACACAAGGAAAAGAGAAAATTTTAGGTCAATATCCCTGACGAACATCGATACAAAAATCCTCTATAAAATACTGGCACACTGAATCCAGCACCACACCAAAAAGCTTATCCACCATGATCAAGTCCGCTTCACCCCTGGCATGCAAGGCTCATTCAACACACTCAAATTAATAAACATAATCCATCACATAAACAGGACCAATGACAAAAATCACATAATTATCTCAATAGATGCGGAAAAGGCCTTCAACAACATTCAGCAGCATTTCATACTAAAAACTTTCCATAAACTTGGTATTGATGGAATGTATCTCAAAATGATAAGAGCTATTTGTGATAAACCCACAGCCAATATCATCCTGATTGGGCAAAAACTGGAAGCATTCCCTTTGAAAACCGGCATAAGGCAAGGATGCCCTCTCTCACCATGCCTATTCAACATAGTATTGGAAGTCCTGGCCAGGGCAATCAGGCAAGAGAAAGAAATAATGGGTATTTAATTAGGAAAATAAGTCAAATTGTCTCCTTTTGTAGATGACATGATTGTATATTGAGAAAACCCCCTCATCTCACCCCAACGTGTTATCTTGATGTGATTTTAATTTGCATTTCCATGATGATTAATCATGTTGCACATTTTTTCATATGTTTATTAATCATTTGTGTATCTTCTTTTGATAAATTCCTATTCTTTCACTCACTTTTCAATGGAATTATTTGCTTTTGTCTTTCTTATTTGTTGGAGTTCCTTACAGATCAAGAGAGTATCATATATTTCAGAGATTTATTTGAAGTATTAACATGATAGTATAAAGTCCTTGGCACACCATCAAGCACATATTAAAACTTCCAAAGAAAGTAATTACAAGAATAAATCTCTTTTACAATAGAAATACAAAATAAAATAAAATACATAAGAACATACTTAACCAAAGACCTGGAAGATCTCTAAAAGGAGAACTATAAAACACTGCTGAAAGAAATCTAGAGGACCACAACCAAATGAAAATACATCCTATGCTCATGGATTTAAAGGGTCAATATCATGAAAATGACCTTACTTCCCAAAACAATCTACAGATTCAACTCAATTACTAACAATATACCAATATTATTTTTTACAGAATTAGAAAAGACAATCCTAAAATTTATGGAGCCAAATAGGGGCCCAAATAGCTAAAGTAATCCTATGTGAAAATAAACCTGAAGGTATGATATTACCTTTTTTTTTTATATTTCAATGTCTTTTAATTGTTATTTTATATTTTGTACAAATTTCATAGTTCTTTTTTTTATTATTATCATACTTTAAGTTCTAGGGTACATGTGCATAACGTGCAGGTTTGTTACATATGTATACTTGTGCCATGTTGGTGTGCTGCCCCCATCAACTCGTCAGTACCCATCAATTCGTCATTTATATCAGGTATAACTCCCAATGCAATCCCTCCCCCCTCCCCCCTCCCCATGATAGGCACCGGTGTGTGATGTTCCCCTTCCCGAGTCGAGTCCAAGTGATCTCATTGTTCAGTTCCCACCTATGAGTGAGAACATGCGGTGTTTGGTTTTCTGTTCTTGTGATAGTTTGCTAAGAATGATGGTTTCCAGCTGCATCCATGTCCCTACAAAGGATGCAAACTCATCCTTTTTTATGGCTGCACAGTATTCCATGGTGTATATATGTGCCACATTTTCTTAATCCAGTCTGTCACAGATGGACATTTGGGTTGATTCCAAGTCTTTGCTATTGTGAATAGTGCCGCAATAAACATACGTGTGCATGTGTCTTTGTAGTAGAATAATTATAATCCTTTGGGTATATACCCAGTAGTGGGATGGCTGGGTCATATGGTACATCTAGTTCTAGATCCTTGAGGAATTGCCATACTGGTTTCCATAATGGTTGAACTAGTTTACAATCCCACCAACAGTGTAAAAGTGTTCCTATTTCTCCACATCCTCTCCAGCACCTGTTGTTTCCTGACTTTTTAATGATTGCCATTCTAACTGGTGTGAGATGGTATCTCATTGTGGTTTTGATTTGCATTTCTCTGATGGCGAGTGATGATGAGCATTTTTTCATGTGTCTGTTGGCTGTATGAATGTCTTCTTTTGAGAAATGTCTGTTCATACCCTTTGCCCACATTTTGATGGGGTTGTTTGCTTTTTTCTTGTAAATTTGTTTGAGTGTTTTGTAGGTTCTGGATATTAGCCCTTTGTCAGATGAGTAGATTGCAAAAATTTTCTCCCATTCTGTAGGTTGCCTGTTCACTCTGATGGTAGTTTCTTTTGCTGTGCAGAAGCTCTTTAGTTTAATTAGATCCCATTTGTCAATTTTGGCTTTTGCTGCCATTGCTTTTGGTGTTTTAGACATGAAGTCCTTGCCCATGCCTATGTCCTGAATGGTACTACCTAGGTTTTCTTCTAGGGTTTTTATGGTATTAGGTCTAACATTTAAGTCTCTAATCCATCTTGAATTAATTTTCGTATAAGGGGTAAAAAGGATCCAGTTTCAGCTTTCTACTTATGGCTAGCCAATTTTCCCAACACCATTTATTAAATAGGGAATCCTTCCCCATTTCTTGTTTCTCTCAGGTTTGTCAAAGATCAGATGGCTGTAGATGTGTGTATTATTTCTGAGGACTCTGTTCTGTTCCATTGATCTATATCTCTGTTTTGGTACCAGTACCATGCTGTTTTGGTTACTGTAGCCTTGTAGTAAAGTTTGAAGTCAGGTAGTGTGATGTCTCCAGCTTTGTCCTTTTGACTTAGGATTGTCTTGGCAATGCGGGCTCTTTTTTGGTTCCATATGAACTTTAAAGCAGTTTTTTTCAATTCTGTGAAGAAACTCATTGGTAGCTTGATGGGGATGACATTGAATCTATAAATTACCTTGGGCAGTATGGCCATTTTCACGATATTGATTCTTCCTATCCATGAGCATGGTATGTTCTTCCATTTGTTTGTGTCCTCTTTTATTTCACTGAGGAGTAGTTTGTAGTTTTCCTTGAAGAGGTCCTTTACATCCCTTGTATTTTGGATTCCTAGGTATTTGATTCTCTTTGAAGCAATTGTGAATGGAAGTTCATTCATGATTTGGCTCTCTGTTTGTCTGTTACTGGTTTATAAGAATGCTTGTGATTTTTGCACATTAATTTTGTATCCTGAAACTTTGCTGAAGTTGCTTATCAGCTTAAGGAGATTTTGGGCTGAGACAATGGGTTTTCTAAATATACAATCATGTCATCTGCAAACAGGACAATTGACTTCTTCTTTTCCTAACTGAATACCCTTGATTTCTTTCTCTTGTCTGATTGCCCTAGCCAGAACTTCCAACACTATGTGAATAGGAGTGGTGAGAGATGGCATCCCTGTCTTGTGCCAGTTTTCAAAGGGAATTGTTCCAGTTTTTGCCCATTCAGTATGATATTGGCTGTGGGTTTGTCATAAATAGCTCTTATTATTTTGAGGTACATTCCATCAATACCGAATTTATTGAGCGTTTTTAGCATGAAGGGCTGTCGAATTTTGTCAAAAGCCTTTTCTGCATCTATTGAGATAATCATGTGGTTCTTGTCTTTGGTTCTGTTTATATGCTGGATTACGTTTATTGATTTGTGAATGTTGAACCGGCCTTGCATCCCAGGGATGAAGCCCACTTGATCATGGTGGATAAGCTTTTTGATGTGCTGCTGAATCCGTTTTGCCAGTATTTTATTGAGGATTTTTGCATCGATGTTCATCAGGGATATTGGTCTAAAATTCTCTTTTTTTGTTGTGTCTCTGCCAGGCTTTGGTATCAGGATGATGTTGGCCTAATAAAATGAGTTAGGGAGGATTCCCTCTTTTTCTATTGATTGGAATAGTTTCAGAAGGAATGGTACCAGCTCCTCCTTGTACCTCTGGTAGAATTCAACTGTGAATCCATCTGGTCCTGGCCTTTTTTTGGTTGGTAGGCTATTAATTATTGCCTCAATTTCAGAGCCTGCTATTGGTCTATTTAGGGATTCAACTTCTTCCTGGTTTAGTCTTGGAAGAGTGTAAGTGTTCAGGAAATGATCCATTTCTTCTAGATTTTCTAGTTTATTTGTGTAGAGGTGTTTATAATATTCTCTGATGGTAGTTCATATTTTTGTGGGGTCGGTGATCATATCCCCTTTATCATTTTTTATTGTGTCTATTTGATTCTTCTCTCTTTTCTTCTTTATTAGTCTTGCTAGCGGTCTGTCAATTTTGTTGATCTTTTCAAAAAACCAACACCTGGATTCATTGATTTTTTGGAGGGTTTTTTGTGTCTCTATCTCCTTCAGTTCTCCTCTGATCTTAGTTATTTCTTGCCTTCTGCTAGCTTTTGAATGTGTTTGCTCTTGCCTCTCTAGTTCTTTTAATTGTGATAGAATTTTAATTGTTAGAGTGTCAATTTTAGATCTTTCCAGCTTTCTCTTGTGGGCATTTAGTGCTATAAATTTCCCTCGACACACTGCTTTAAATGTGTCCCAGAGATTCTGGTATGTTGTATCTTTGTTCTCATTGGTTTCAAAGAACGTCTTTATTTCTGCCTTCATTTCATTATGTACCCAGTAGTCATTCAGGAGCAGGTTGTTCAGTTTCCATGTAGTTGAGGGGTTTTGATTGAGTTTCTTAGTCCTGAGTTCTAGTTTGATGGCACTGTGGTCTAAGAGACAGTTTGTTATAATTTCTGTTCTTTGACATTTGCCGAGGAGTGCTTTACTTCCAATTATGTGGTCAATTTTGGAATAAGTGTGATGTGGTGCTGAGAAGAATGTATATTCTGTTGATTTGGGGTGGAGAGTTCTATAGATGTCTATTAGGTCCGCTTGGTGCAGAGATGAGTTCAATTCCTGGATATCCTTGTTAACTTTCTGTCTCGTTGATCTGTCTAATGTTGACAGTGGAGTGTTGAAGTCTCCCATATATGTATGGGAGTCTAAGTCTCTTCGTAAGTCTCTAAGGACTTGCTTTATGAATCTGGGTGCTCCTGTATTGGGTGTATAATATTTAGGAGAGTTAGTTCTTCCTGTTGAATTGATCCCTTTACCATTATGTAATGGCCTTCTTTGTCTCTTTTGATCTTTGATGGTTTAAAGTCTGTTTTATCAGAGACTAGTATTGCAACCCCTGCTTTTTTTTTGTTCTCCATTTGCTTGGTAGATCTTCCTCCATCCCTTTATATGTATGTCTCTGCATGTGAGATGGGTCTCCTGAATACAGCAGACTGATGGGTCTTGACTCTTTATCCAGTTTGCCAGTCTGTGTCTTTTAATTGGAACATTTAGTCCATTTACATTTAAGGTTAATATTATTATGTGAGAACTTGATCCTGCCATCATAATATTAACTGGTTATTTTGCTCGTTAGTTGATGCACTTTCTTCCTAGCCTCAATGGTCTTTATATTTTGGCATGCTTTTGCAATGGCTGGTACTGGTTGTTCCTTTCCATGTTTAGGGCTTCCTTCAGGGTCTCTTGTAAGGCAGGCCTGGTGGTGATAAAATCTCTCAGCATTTGCTTATCTGTAAAGGATTTTATTTCTCCTTCACTTATGAAACTTAGTTTGGCTGGATATGAATTCTGGGTTTAAAATTCTTTTCTTTAAGGATGTTGAATATTGCTTCCCACTCTCTTCTGGCTTGTAGAGTTTCTGGCGAGAGATCTGCTGTTAGTCTGATGGGCTTCCCTTTGTGGGTAACCCGACCTTTCTCTCTGGCTGCCCTTAAGATTTTTTCCTTCATTTCAACTTTGGTGAATCTGGCAATTATGTGTCTTGGAGTTGCTCTTCTGGAGGAGTATCTTTGTGGTGTTCTCTTCATTTCCTGAATTTGAATGTTGTCTTGCCCTACTAGGTTGGGGAAGTTCTCCTGGATGATATCCTGAAGAGTATTTTCCAACTTGGTTCCATTTTCCCCCTCACTTTCAGGCACCCCAATCAGACATAGATTTGGTCTTTTTACATAATCCCATACTTCTTGCAGGCTTTGTTCATTTCTTTTTCTTCTTTTTTCTGTTGGTTTCTCTTCTCACTTCATTTCATTCATTTGATCCTCAATCGCTGATACTCTTTCTTCCAGTTGATCAAGTCGGTTACTGAAGCTTGTGCATCTGTCATGTATTTCTCGTGTCATGGTTTTCATCTCTGTCATTTCGTTTATGACCTTCTCTGCATTAATTATTCTAGCTGTCAATTCTTCCACTCTTTTTTCAAGATTTTTAGTTTCTTTGCGCTGGGTATGTAATTCCTCCTTTAGCTCTGAGAAGTTTGATGGACTGAAGCCTTCTTCTCTCATCTTGTCAAAGTCATTCTCTGAGCAGCTTTGATCCGTTGCTGGCGATGAGCTGCACTCCTTTGCAGGGGGAGATGCGCTCTTAATTTTTGAATTTCCAGCTTTTCTGCCCTGCTTCTTCCCCATCTTCGTGGTTTTATCTGCCTGTGGTCTTTGATGATGGTGACATACTGATGGGGTTTTGGTATAGGTGTCCTTCCTGTTTGATAGTTTTCCTTCTAACAGTCAGGACCCTCAGCTGCAGGTCTGTTGGAGATTGCTTGAGGTTCACTCCAGACCCTGTTTGCCTGAGTATCAGCAGCAGAGGTTGCAGAAGATAGAATATTGCTGAACAGCGAGTGTAGCTGTCTGATTCTTCCTTTGGAAGCTTCCTCTCAGGGGTGTACTCCACCCTGTGAGGTGTGGGGTGTCAGACTGCCCCTAGTGGGGGATGTCTCCCAGTTAGGCTACTCAGGAGTCAGGGACCCACTTGAGCAGGCAGTCTGTCCCTTCTCAGATCTCAACCTCCGTGTGGGGAGATCCACTGCTCTCTTCAAAGCTGTCAGAGTCGTTTGTGTCTGTGCAGGTTTCTGCTGCTTTTTTTGTTGTTGTTGTTTAGCTGTGCCCTGTCCCCAGAGGTGGAGTCTACAGAGACAGGCAGGTTTCCTTGAGCTGCTGTGAGCTCCACACAGTTCGAGCTTCCCAGCGGCTTTGTTTACCTACTTAAGCCTCAGCAATGGTGGGCGCCCCTACCCCAGCCTCGCTGCTGCCTTGTGGTTAGATCGCAGACTGCTGTGCTAGCAATGAGGGAGGCTCTGTGGGCGTGGGACCCTCCTGGCCAGGTGTGGGATATAATCTCCTGGTGTGCCCGTTTGCTTAAAGCGCAGTACTGGGGTGGGAGTTACCCGATTTTGTGTGTCTCAGTTCCCCTGGCTAGGAGAAGGGATTCCCTTCCCCCTTGCGCTTCTCAGGTGAGGTGATGCCTCACCCTGCTTCAGCTCTCACTGGTCGGGCTGCAGCGGCTGACCAGCACCGATTGTCCAGCACTCCCTAGTGAGATGACCCCAGTACCTCAGTTGAAAATGCAGAAATCACTGGTCTTCTGTGTCGCTCGTGCTGGGAGTTGGAGACTGGAGCTGTTCCTATTTGGCCATCTTCTTCTTCTTTTTTTTTTTTTTTTTGAGATAGTTTTGCTCTTGTCCCCCAGGCTGGAGTGCAATGGCATGATCTCGGCTCACTACAACCTCCACCTCCTGGTTTCAAATGATTCACCTATTTCAGCCTCCTGAGTAGCTGGGACTACAGGCATGCACCACACCACCTGACTCATTTCTGTATTTTTAGTAGAAACAAGGTTTCACTATGTTGGTCAGGCTCGTCTTGAACTCCTGACATCAAATGAACTGCCCTCCTTGGCATCCCAAAATGGGATCATCTATTTACCTCCCCAAATAAATCATCTATTTACAGCTTATTCACAGTATTCAAAGCAATTAACATCATGTCTGCTGATATGGTAGGTTTTGTGTCCTCACCCAAATCTCATCTTTAATTAAAATCCTCGTAATCCCTAAGTGTCAAAGAAAGGCCAGGTAAAGGTAACTGGATCATAGCGGCAGTTTTCCTCATGTTGTTCTTTTGATAGTGAGTGAATTCTAATGAGATCTAATGGTTTTATAAGGGACTCTTCCCGCCTCACTCCTTAATCTTCTCTCTCTTGCCACCATGTGAAGAAAGTCTTTACCTCACCTTCACCTTCCACCATGATTGTAAGTTCCCTGAGGTCTCCCCAGCCATGCAGAACTAGAAGTCAATTAAAGTTCTTTCCTTTATAAATTACCCCTTCTCAGGAAGTTCTTTATAGCAGTGTGAAAATGGGATAACACAGCAAATTCATACTGCAAAGAGTGGGGTGCTGCTATTCCAATAGAAAATGTGGAAGCCACTTTGGAACTGGGTAACAGGCAGAGATTGTAACAGTGTGGAGAGCTCAAAAGAAGACAGAAAGATATGAGAAAGTTTGGAATTTCCTAGGGACTTATTTAATGGCTTTGACCAAAATGCTGATAGGGATATGGATAATGAAATCCAGGCTGAAGTGGTCTCAGATTAAGATAAGGAACTTTTTGGGAACTGGAATAAAGGTGACTCTTGCTCTATGCTTTAGCCAAGAGACTGGTGGCATTTTGCCCCTTCCCTAGAGATCTGTGGAACTTTGAACTTGAGAGAGATAATTTAGGGTATCTGGCAGAAGAAATTTCTAATCAACAAAACATTCAAGATGTGACCTAGATGCTCTTAAAAGCATTTGGTTTTATGCATTCACAAATAGATGGTTTAGAATTGGAACTTATGTTTAAAAGAGACGAAAATAAAAGTTTGGAAAACTTGCAGCCTGATGATGCAATAGAAAAGGAAAATCCTTTTTCTGGGGAGAAATTCAAGCCAGCTGCAGAAATCTGCATAAGTAATAAGGAGCTCAATGTTAATCCCCAAGACAATGGGGAAAGTTTCTCCAAGGCACGTCAGAGGTCTTCAAAGCAGCACCTACCATCACAGGCTCAGAGGCCTAGGAGAAAAAATGGTTTTGTGGGTCAGGCCCAGGGCCTTGTTGCTTTGTGCAGTCTTGGGACTTGGTGACTTGCATCCTAGTAGTAGCTAAAAAGAGTGAATGTATAACTCAGGCTGTTGCTTCACAGGGTGCAAGCCCCAAGTCTTGACAGCTTTCATGTGGTGTTGGGCCTGCAGGTGCACAGAAGTGAAAAAACTGAGGTTTGGGACCCTCTGCCTAGATTTCAGAGGATGTACAGAAATGCCTGTATGTGCAGGCAGAAGTTTGCTGCAAGGTTGGAGCTCTCATGAAGAGCTTTTGCTAGGGCAATGCAGAAGGAATATATGCAGTCAGAACCTCCACACAGAGTGTCCACTGGGCACTGGTGGAAACCAGTTGGAGGTAGTATTATCATGGGGACACTTTCCCCATGATGTTTTCATGATAGTGAGTGAGTTCTCACAAGACCTGATAGTTTTATAACAATATAGTTATACTTTTTAATGAATAGTTATACTTTTTATGACTAAGAGAAACACATTAAGATGTTAGAAATCATCTTAGTTTATTGATAAAAATGACTAAGAACAAATTCAATTAAAAATAAACATTATGCCTTTATTTTTCTCTCTGCTATATCATATAAATAGATCATCATAGAACTTCAAACATGAAGCACACAAATTTGTAATGGAAACTTAAACAAATAGTAGATTTAATATTTTTTATAATTTGATAAAGTGAGTTATTTGACTTATTTTATCTTAATAACCAAAGCTTCAGTCCAAAATAAATGTTCTAAATGTTGAGGATTACTATATGTCTATTTAAAATATAATATGGAGGTCTATCTCAGAGATATTGCAGGTTTCATACCACCACAATAAATTTAATAGAGCAGTAAATCAAGTCACACAAATGTTTTGGTTTTCCAGTGTATATAAAAGTTGTATTTATAAGGAACTCTTCCTCCTTTGATCAACACTCTTTTCTGCCACCATGAGAAGAAGACTCATGTTCTCTTTCGTCTTCTGTCATGGCTAATTTTCTGAAGCCTCCTAGCCATGTGAAACTATGAGTCATTTAAACTCATTTCCTTTTGTGTTCACATCATGTTCACCAGTAGAGTCCATCTCAAGAAACCACATTATTTGCTCAATCATAAGAAGCCCCCGCTCTCAAGTTTTATGCTGATATTGTAGGAATTCAGTCACATCTTCAGGCTCCACCTCTAATTCTAGTTCTCTTGCTGTTTCTACATCTGCAGTTACTTCCTCCACTGGTCTTGAATTCCTCAAAATCATCCATGAGAGTGGGAATCAACTTCTTCTAACTGCTGTGAATGTTAATAGTTTTACCTCCTCCCAAGAATCATTTATGTTCTTAATAACATCTAGAATTATAAATATTTTCCAGAATGTTTTCAATTTACTTTGCTCAGAGCCATCAGAGGAATCACTCTCTACAACAGCTGTAGGCTTACAAAATATATTTCTTAAATAAGACTTGAAATTTCTCCTTGATTAATGGCTGTATAATGGATGTTGTGTTAACAGACATGAAAACAACATTTATTTCCTATACATCTCGGTCAGAGCTCACGGGTGACTAGATACATTGTCAATTGTCAATGAGCAGTGATATTTGAAAGGGTAATATTTCTCCTGAGCAGTAGTTTCAAAAGTGGGCTTAAACTATTCATCAAACCCTGCTATAAACAGGTATGTTGCCATCCAGGCTTTGCTCTTCCATTTACAGAGTACAGGCAGGGTAGACTTTGCATAATTTTTAAGAATGTTAGGATTTTCAAATGGTAAATAAACACCAACTTCAACTTAAAGTCACTGGATGCATTACCTCTCATAACAAGAGAGTTAATCTGTCCCTTGAAACTTTGAAGCAGGTAATTGACTTCTCCTCTCCAGCTATGAAAGTTCTAGATGGTATCTTCTTTCAATATAGGAGTGTTATATACGTGTTGAAAATCTATTGTTTAGAGTAGCCACCTTCATCAATTATCTTAGCTAGATCTTCTGGATAACTTGCTGCAGCTTCTCCATTAGCATGTGGTGCTTCACTTTACACTTTTATTTTCTTTTATGTTATGGGGATGGTTTCATTCTCTAAATTTCATGAACCAACCCAGCTAGCTTTAAACCTTTCTTCTGCAGCTTCGTTACCTCTTTCACCCTTTATAGAATTGAAGAGGGTTAAGGCCTTGCTCTAGAATGCAGTTGGCTTAAGTGAGTGTTGTGTCTGGTTTGATCTTCTATTCAGACCATTGAAAGTTTCTTCATATTAGAAATAAAACTGTTTCACTTCCTTATCATTTGTATGTTCCCTAAATTAGCACTTTTAATTTCCTTCAAAAACTTTTTCTTTGCATTTACAAATTACTAATTGGTGCAAGAGGCCTAGTTCTTGGTCTGTATTGGTTTTTTACATACCTTTTTCACCAAAGTTAATCATTTATAGCTTTTGGTTTAAAGCGAAATATGTACAACTCTTCCCTTCACTGGAACATTTAAATGCCATTATAGGGTTATTAATTGGCATAATTTCAATATTGTTGTTTCTCTGGAAATGGGGAGACCAGAGGAAAGGGAAAGAGACAGAAGAATGACTAGTAAGTGGAGCAGTCAGAACAAACAACATTTATCAGTTAAGTTTATAGTCTTATATGGGTGTGGTTTCTGGTCCACCAGAACAGTTACACTTGTAATACCAAGGACCACCCTACCAGATATAATAGCAATGAAATAATTTAAAATACTGTGATAATTACCAAAAGGTGACACAGAGACATGAAATGATACCTTCTTTTGTAAAAATGGTGCCTATAGACTTGCTAGATGCAGGGTTACCATAAACCTTCAATTTGTTAAAAAAAAAAAAAGAAAAAAGATACTTGTGTCATGCAATAAAGCAAACTGCAATAATAAGAGGTATACTTCTATATAATTAGAAATCAATGAAGTAGCTTTAATCCTAACCAGTTAGTATTTGTTCATTTGTTTAGTCAAAAAAAAATTTACACAGACAGTAATGATCACAGCATAAAAACTAACAGTTTAGCATCTTATAATAAAATAAATATAATCTTTGATCTAGATGTTAGAACTAATCACTTTTTTCTAGAGTAATAAAAAAATTAAATCTTATAACTTATTTTTTCTTGTCATTTTGATGTGAGGTAGTTCTTTATTCATTCTGTAACCCATGTTTATTAAGTAGAAATCACCTCTTACTATAAAACCTATATATCAAGCATTCTAGGCCTTATCTTCTTTTCCTAAACTATTTTTTGGCTTACTTCTTTTTTTTTTTTTTTTTGAGACGGAGTCTTGCTCTGCCACCCAGGCTGGAGTGCAGTGGCCGGATCTCAGCTCACTGCAAGCTCCACCTCCCGGGTTTATGCCATTCTCCTGCCTCAGCCTCCCGAGTAGCTGGGACTACAGGCGCCCGCCACCTCGCCCGGCTAGTTTTTTGTATTTTTAAGTAGAGACAGGGTTTCACCGTATTAGCCAGGATGGTCTCGATCTCCTGACCTCGTGATCCGCCCGTCTTCTTTTAATTTCACTTTACTTTGTTATAGTATGTGCATATTTTCACATTACCATATTTTAGAACAAGGCACAAAGCAAATTTTTGCAAACAAGTCTAACAGGCAATGAATATATGATTGTAGACAACAAGAAAAGTAATTGGTGGAATGTGTTTCTAAATCAGATTCTTCTTCCTGTGTTTTTTCACACCATTAGAATCTGAAGAAATAAGGCTTGTTTCTTCCATCACAGTTCTCTCCCTGCTTCTTCTCACTGTGTTTTTGTTAGTAGAATTTATAAAATTCAGTTGGCTTGATAAATACAGAAAATAAATGTATACTATAACTAAATTAAACCTAATTATGTTTTTTAAAGTGGAAGAATGGAACATACATTATATTTTTATTTTTTAACAATCAAAACAAATGACCAGAGTGACCCTCCTATAAGAATTGTGCCTTTGCTATAGTATCAATAAGGGTTGTTCTGTGTCAAAGCATTATCAACACGTGGCCTTGCCTTTCCTTTTTCATTTACTTCTGTATGTATGATTATAAAGAAGATATTGTCGTCTTATATTTCTCCACCCTCTCAGTAGAGATCAAATGGAATAAGTAAATTAAAATATATGATATTATGAAGAACCATTTGGTTAGAGAGAAATGGAGATATATTTTTGTACTTCTTTTCTAAAATTTATCTATTAATATAAACTAAAATTTAGTTCTGATTAGGTATAGATTTATTATAGGCACAATTTCTCCTCATTCTGTCTGCAATTCTAGTATATTTCTTAGAAACATTCATTCACTCATTCAACAAATATTTATTAAAGATCTTCTCTATTGTAAAATGATTTTAGAGGGAGGGAGCAGAGATTATTGTTATATCTCCCCATACCAGCTCTCTTATTTTTTCTAGCAGATGCTACCAGCTTTAGAGTCTAGACTCTTCAGCCTCCAATGGAGCTATGTGTTGCAAAGTGACTAAGTTTTCACCTTATTGCATACAGTTAGAAGTGAAGTGGTACATGCAATTTCTGCATCATCTTCTCTGTTTTGCTGTTTAGAAATAACTGCAAAATTCAATGGTGGGAGTGATAGAGAAGAACACCATAGAAAAATCAAAGACTGAGGACATCAGAGCCACAAGAGTCTCAAAGAAAAATGTGTCTATTTTACAAAATATTCAATTTACTGTGAATAATACATGATGTGTTAAAGTAGTCAAGGTACCAGATGAAAATTTTGCTCTCATTAAGTGTATATTTCCATGGAAAAAACAGATCTTAAAAGAGATCAATACACAAATAAATACTATTTTAGTTGGCAATGATGGTACTAAAAAACCAAAAACAAATAGAAAAAAAATTGTAGAAAAACAAATTAGAGGACAGATAAAATTTTTGAAAGGAGTTTATGGCAGACTAGTTCCTGTAGGAGGTACTATAAACTATAACAGATATAAACAGGAATTTAAGCTATAAGCACATGGATATCTATGAGAATATGGAAAAAAATCTTCTTGTTATGAAATTAGACAGTTAGAATATCCAGTTTTCAAAAAACGTTGCAGATAAATGTTAAACAACCATTTTAGAGCTGGATAGCAGTCTCTTAAGTGGTATATTTACATATGTCTACATGTGCATGAAATATTAATAATTCTTTAACCTTTCAGGGATACTCAAAGCTATTATTATAAATGGGTATAATGTTTAGGTCACTAAACAGACTCTGTTGGCTGCTTCAAACGAAGAAAATTTGTGATGAATCTTTAGGTTTTACCAACATTTGGATTCATAACTATTCAGATTACAGAGTGAGTAGAGTGGTATAATTATATAATTAATCTCTTTTATTTTAATTTGCTATCTTCAGCTTTTTATTCTTAGGGCTTATGCAAAATATTATTTTCTATACATTTGTTTTTCACCACTGAGAATATGTAGGAAGAAAGATATTTCAGTGTTCATTCATTACCACAGATCTGTCAGCAAAATGTCAAGAATCATTAGAAAACTATAGAATTAAAACAATGATGTATTGTTGAAAGAATAAATACACAAGTAGAGCAACAGGAGATACTGAGCTATGCATCTGTCAAAACATAAATATTAGACCTGGTTTTTGTAGATCATTGCAGAAGAGGTGGATTGATACATAATTTCCTCTGTAAGACAGTGTATCTATGTAGAGAAAAATGGATCACAAACTGACAAAATAAACGCAAATCAATTCAAGACAAATTAAATAATTAAGTGCCAAAATTAAAATTTTGAAGTTTTTAGAAAAAAAAATAAGTATTTTGGTCAAAGTCATTCAACAAGTCTCTAGGAAGTTCCAAACTTTCCCATACTTTTCTTCTTCTGAGCCCTCCTAACTGTTCCAACCTCTGCCTCTTCCACATTTTCAGGTATCTTTATAGCAGCACCCCCACCCAGTACAAATTTACTGTATTAATCCTTTCTCATGCTGCCTTAAGGACATACCCAAGACTAGGGAATTTATAAAGAAAGGAAGTTTAATCGATTCAGATTTTCACAGGCCTGGGGAGGCCTCAGAAAACTTACAGTCATGGCAGAAGGGGAAGCTAACACATCCTTCTTCACATAGTGGCAGCAAGGGAAAGAGCTGAGCCAAAGGGGGAAAATGTCCCTATAAATCCATCGATATCATGAGAACTCAGTCACTAACATGAGAATAGCAGCATGGGGTCAACTGTCCCCATGATTCAATTACCTTTCACCTGGTCTCTCCCACAATACATGGGGATTATTGGAACTACAATTCAAGATGAGATTTGGGTGGGGACACAGCCAAATCATATCACTTCCTGTTTATTTGCATTTCAAAATTTAAAAAAATACATTATATATATATATATGTCATATATATACAACAAATATCCAGAATTAAAATTTAAATTATAAGTAACAATTAAAATTCTAAATTAAGCTGAAGAAAATAATTTAATAATCAATCTATTTTAAACTAAAATGAAATAATTGAAAATAATGAATTTTATATTATTAAATATTTTTAAGTTTACCCTATTCTGTATATCTAGCTAAGCAAATAGCAATGTTTACTCATCAAACCTATTATGACTTTTTGCCGCTTTTAAAAATTATTTTTTTCTGTTTGTATAATTTTCATATATCCTGCTAGAATATAACAATTTTTCATGGCAAGGAATATGTCCTACTTAGCTTACCCTAAATTTCACAAAACCAGGCTTAGGGGTTACCAGTAGTTGGTGTGAACAGATAATGACATTGTTTGATACTCACCCCTCCCAAGCACAAAGGTCATCTTGGCCCCTCCTTTGCATCTTCCCAGACCTTCTTGGAACCATAATATGGGAAGAAAGAATTCAGACCTAGTACAGCAAAGGTCGTCCTCCTGGATCCTGCTGGAACATGGTAGCAGATGGCCACTTTGATTGCTCATTATCTATAACATGCTGGTTGTTAAATATGTTGAAAACAATCCCTTAAAAGAAGTGTTGCTCATACATTTGCTATTTAATTATGGTATCTGAATATACTTATAAAATATGTTATACAAAGAACATAAGCCAACGAAGCTATTACTACATAAAAAGCCTTCTCAGATGTTTCCAAAGTACCCTTCTTTTAAAAATACTTTTATTTGGTAATACAAAAAATTTCAACGTTAAAGTTCAAAATACACACCATGTTTCAACAGGCTTCACTGGTTTTGGAAAAAGTGTGACATGCATGAAATAGTGACAAAAATAATTTTTTCTTTAAACTAGAACTTGAAGATCTGACCTTATCACTGTAATTTACAAGCTGTTTTAAATGAGATAATTCACTAAATGTACATGGTCTGCACAGGAGTGCTAATGAGAGTTTGCATAAATATTATCATTACTTCCTTAGTGAGAAATCAGTTTGCTAATTTTTATCTTGCTCAATCTCATGCTAACATTGTTCCTGCTTTGATGAGTTTACAGTTTATCGTGGGAGGAGGCACACTTCTAAATGACTGCACAAATGTGTGCACATTCAACTGTGACAAGTAATCTGATGAAAAGGTACATAGTACACTGAAGGCCTATTAACAGAAGAGTTGACCTAGTCAAGAAGTCAGCTAGGATTCCCATGGAAAAGTGAAGCTTAGCAAGATATAAAGGTTATTGGGAAAAGCTGACAAAAACATTAAAAAAAAAAAGGAAAAGAAATTCAGGAAGAAGCAGTGGCTTTCAGGAAGTCCATGGTCTTTTGGAGAGAGCAGAGCACATAGAAAATGAACAGCTGAGGAGGCTTAGCATGAGGGGAGGATGAAACGCTGGCACTGCACAGATGTTGCAGCACTTCTTAAGCTATGATAAGGTCAATCTTTTTGCCTGTATTTGGTCTCCATCAACCAAAAGTGTAAAGATTTTATTAAGAAAGAATTTAAAGTTGTTCTAAAACTAGATTGTGAGTCAAAATCACCTGGAAGGCTTGTTTAACCACAAAAAGTGGAGCCCTGTCTCCAGAGTTTCTGATTCAGAGTTTCTGGGCTGTAGTCCAAAAATTTGCATTTCTAACTAGTTCCCAATGATGCTGATGCTGCTAGTCTGGTGACAGCACTTTGAGAAACACCCATCTACACCAACCTAACTACAGAAATTAGTATCCCAGCTATCTAATGCTAACAAATCACTCAAAGACTTAGTAACTTAGAACAATTTCTTATGACACCTCACGTCTCTGTGGGTTGGCTTAGCTTGTCTAAATTGTTCTCACTTTAGGTGTCTCAGACATTAGCCATCATTTGGCAAATGGACCTAGAGTTACCTGAAGATTCAACTGAAGAGGACATTCAATGTGGCTTTTTAAAAAATGTAAATTGACAATTTGTAATTGTATAAATTTATGGAGTAAAATGTGATGTTGTAATTTATGATCTAATGTGAAATAATTAAATTAAACTATTAATATATCTATCATCTCAAATATTTATGAAGATTCCTCAAAAAATAAAAAGTACAATTACCTTTTGATCCAGCAATATTATTTCAGGGTATTTACCCAAAAGTTTGGAAGTCAGCTTGTTGAAGAGATTTCTGCCCTCTCATGTTTATTATAGCACTATTAACAATAGCCAGGCTGGGCGCGGTGGCTCAAGCCTGTAATCCCAGCACTTTGGGAGGACGAGACGGGCGGATCACGAGGTCAGGAGATCGAGACCATCCTGGCTAACACGGTGAAACCCCGTCTCTACTAAAAAAATACAAAAAAAAAATCGCCGGGCGAGGTGGCGGGCGCCTGTAGTCCCAGCTACTGGGGAGGCTGAGGCAGGAGAATGGCATGAACCCGAGAGGAGGAGCTTGCAGTGAGCTGAGATCCGGCTACTGCACTCCAGCCTGGGTGACAGAGCAAGACTCCGTCTCAAAAAAAAAAAAAAAAAAAAAAAATAGCCAAGATATGAAACTAGCCTAATGTCCAACAACAAATGAATAGACAAAGAAAATGTACTATATATACACAATGGAATACTGATCATCCTTAAAAACAACGTGACTTCTTTACTTATATGTCTGACACCTGGTTTGGAATAGCTGGGTTGGCTAGAATTTCAAGACTCTCTCTCTCTCCCTGTGACCACTCTCAGTGGCTGATTTGGCCCGTCCTGCCATCACAGGATTGCAATCTCAGGTTGATTAGACTTCTTGCATGTCAGCTGGCTTTTCAAAAACAAAAAAAAATCCAAAGATCCAGGCAGAAGCTGCAAGGGTGCTTATAATCTACTCAGAGAAGTAATGCAGTATTGTTTCGGCAACATTCTATTTGTCAAAGGCTAATCATCAAATTGGTAAGTACATAAATAATTTAAAACAAACAAAAGCACAAGTAAAAGGGTTTATTCATTTTCTAGTGCTATTGTAACAAGGTACCACAAACTTAGTGGCTTAGAAAACATAAATTTATTATTTTTTTCCTCTGCAGGCTGGGAATTCTAGATCAAGATATGAAGAGGGCCAGTTTCCTAGATTCAGAGCTGTGAAAAAGAATCCATTCTATGACTTTTCCCTAGCTTCTGATGTTTGTCTAGCAATCTTTGGCATTCTTTGTCTTGTAGACCTTGTTTTCATCTTATCAAGAAAATTTTCCTGTATGTTTGTCTAGGTTTAAATTTTCCTTTTTTATAGAACACCAATAAGATTGGACTGGAGCCCGCCTTAATGACTTCACTTTAACTTCATTATCTTTATAAAGACCCTATCTTCAAAAAAAGGTACATTCTGAGATGTTTGGGGTTGGAACATCAATACATGAATGTTAGGGTGTGACAAAATTCAACCCATAACATAGGGCTACCCTAGATTCAGAGAGGGACTCCTCAAGGATATGGCAGATTTAGTACATTTGCTGAGTCAGCTTTGCATATTAACTACTACATTTTCATATTTTGAAATAATACTAGGTGACAGGGAAATATTATCAGAAATTGCAAAAATTCCTGGCCAATATGTTGAAACCCCGTCTCTACTGAAAGAAAATACAAAAATTAGCTGGGTGTGGTGGCGCACACCTGTAGTCTCAGCTATTCGGGAGGCTGAGGCAGGAGAATCACTTGAACCCCGGGAAGTGGGGTTTGCAGTGAGCCACTATCGTGCCACTGCACTCCAGCCTGATGACAGAGCTGGTGACAGACTTCCTTTCAAAAAAAAAAAGAAAGAAATTGCAAAAATTATTTGAATATATACAATAAATATTTCAGCTATTCCTGTATTAACTTCACTCACTCACCCTTTTTCTTTTATTATTATTATACTTTAAGTTCTAGGGTACATGTGCACAACATGCAGGTTTGTTACATATATATACATGTGCCATGTTGGTGTGCTGCACCCATTAACTTGTCATTTACATTAGGTATATCTCCTAATGCTATCCCTCCTGCCCCTCTCTGCAATAGGACCTGGTGTGTGATGTTCCCCTTCCTGTGTCCAAGTGATCTCATTGTTCAATTCCCACTGATGAATGAGAACATGTAGTATTTGGTTTTCTGTTCTTGTGAAAGTTTGCTGAGAATGATGGTTTCCAGCTGCATCCATGTCCCTACAAAGGACACAAACTCATCCTTTTTTATGGATGCATAGTATTCCATGGTGTATACATGCCATATTTTCTTAATCCAATCTGTCACTTATGGACATTTGGGTTGATTCCAAGTCTTTGCTATTGTGAATAGTGCTGCAATAAACATACCTGTGCATGTGTCTTTATAGCAACACGACTTACAATACTTCGGGTATATCCCCAATAATGGGATGGCTGGGTCAAATGGTATTTCTAGTTCTAGATCCTTGAGGAATTGCCACACTGTTTTCCACAATGGTTGAACTAATTTACAGTCCAACCAACAGTGTAAAAGTGTTCCTATTCCTCCATATCCTCTCCAGCACCTGTTGTTTCCTGATTTTTTTTTTTTTTTTTTTTTTTTTTTTTTTGAGACGGAGTCTTGCTCTGCCACCCAGGCTGGAGTGCAGTGGCTGGATCTCAGCTCACTGCAAGCTCCGCCTCCCGGGTTTACGCCATTCTCCTGCCTCAGCCTCCCGAGTAGCTGGGACTACAGGCGCCCGCCTCGTCGCCCGGCTAGTTTTTTGTATTTTTTAAGTAGAGACGGTTTCACCGTATTAGCCAGCATGGTCTCGATCTCCTGACCTCGTGATCCGCCCATCTCGGCCTCCCAAAGTGCTGGGATTACAGGCTTGAGCCACCGTGCCCGGCCTGTTTCCTGATTTTTTTAATGATTGCCATTCTAACTGGTGTGAAATGGTATCTCATTGTGGTTTTGATTTGCATTTCTCTGATAGCAAGTGATGATGAGCATTTTTTTCATGTGTCTGTTGGCTGGATGAATGTCTTCCTTTGAGAAGTGTCTGTTCATATCCTTTGCCCACTTTTTGATGGGGTTGTTTGTTTTTTTGTCTTGAAAATTTGATTGAGTTCTTTATAGGTTATGGATATTAGCCCTTTGTCAGATGAGTAGATTGCAAAAATTTTCTCTCATTCTGTAGGTTGCCTGTTCACTCTGATGGTAGTTTCTTTTGCTGTGCAGAAGCTCTTTAGTTTATTTAGATCCCATTTGTCAATTTTGGCTTTTGTTGCCATTCCTTTTGGTGTTTTAGACATGAAGTCCTTGCCCATGCCTATGTCCTGAATGGTATTACCTAGGATTTCTTCTATGGTTTTTATGGTTTTAGGTCTAACATTTAAGTCTCTATTACATCTTGAATTAATTTTCATATAAGGAGTAAGGAAAGCATCCAGTTTCAGCTTTCTACTTATGGCTAGCCAATTTTCCCAGCACCATTTATTTAATAGGAAATCATTTCCCCATTTCTTGTTTTTGTCAGGTTTATCAAAGATCAGATGGTTGTAGATGTGTGGCATTATTTCTGAGGGTTCTGTTCTGTTCCATTGGTGTATATCTCTGTTTTGGTACCAGTATCACACTGTTTTGGTTACTGTAGCCTTGTAGTATAGTTTGAAGTCAGGTAGCGTGATGCCTCCAGCTTTGTTCTTTTGACTTAAGATTGTCTTGGCAATGCAGGCTCTTTTTTGGTTCCATATGAACTTTAAAGTAGTTTTTTCCAAATTCTGTGAAGAAAGTCAGTGGTAGCTTAATAGGGATGTCATTGAATCTATAAATTACTTGGGCAGTATGGCCATTTTCATGATATTGATTCTTCCTATCCATGAGCATGGAATATTCTTCCATTTGTTTGTGTCCTCTTTTATTTCCCTGAGCAGTGGTTTGTAGTTCTCCTTGGAGAGGTACTTTACATCCCTTGTAAGTTGGATTCCTAGGTATTTGATTCTCTTTGACGCAATTGTGAATGGGAGTTCATTCATAATTTGTCTTTCTGTTTGTCTGTTATTGGTGTATAAGAATGCTTGTGATTTTTGCACATTGATTTTGTATCCTGAAACTTTGCTGAAGTTGCTTATCAGCTTAAGGAGATTTTGGACTGAGACAATGGGGTTTTGCAAATATACAATCATGTCATCTGCAAACAGGGACAATTTGACTTCTTCTTTTCCTAACTGAATACCCTTGATTTCTTTCTCTTGTCTGATTGCCCTAGCCAGAACTTCCAACACTATGTTGAATAGGAGTGGTGAGAGAGGGCATCCCTGTCTTGTGCCAGTGTTCAAAGGGAATGCTTCCACTTTTTGACCATTCAGTATGATATTGGCTGTGGTTTTGTCATAAATAGCTCTTATTTTTTTGAGATACATTCCATCAATACCAAATTTATTGAGAGTTTTTAGCATGAAGGACTGTTGAATTTTTTCAAAGGCCTTTCCTGCATCTATTGAGATAATCATGAAATTTTTGTCTTTGGTTCTGTTTATATGCTAGATTACGTTTATTGATTTGTCTATGTTGAACCAGCCTTGCATCCCAGGGATGAAGCCCACTTGATCATGGTGGATAAGCTTTTCGATGTGTTGCTGGATTCGATTTGCCAGTATTTAATTGAGAATTTTTACATTGATGTTCATCAAGGATATTCATCTAAAATTCTCTTTTTTTGTTTTTGTGTTTCTGCCAGTCTTTGGTATCAGGATGATGTTGGCCTCATGAAATGAGTTAGGGAGGCTTCCCTCTTTTTCTATTGATTGGAATACTTTCAGAAGGAATGGTACCAACTCTTCCTTGTACCTCTGGTAGAATTCGACTGTGAATCCGTCTGGTCCTGGACTTTTTTTGGTTGGTAGGCTATTAATTGTTGCCTCAATTTCAGAGCCTGCTGTTGGTCTATTCAGGGATTCAACTTCTTCCTGGTTTAATCTTGGGAGAGTGTAAGTGTCCAGGAAATGATCCATTTCTTCTAGGTTTTCTAGTTTATTTGCGTAGAGGTGTTTATAGTATTCTCTGATGGTAGTTTGTATTTCTGTGGGGTCTGTGGTGATATCCCCTTTATCATTTTTTATTGCATCTATTTGATTCTTCTGTCTTTTCTTCTTTATTAGTCTTGCTAGCAGTCGATCAATTTTGTTGTTTTCTTTTCAAAAACCTGCTCCTTTATTCATTGATTTTTGGAGGGATTTTTTTGTCCGTATCTCCTTCAGTTCTGCTCTGATCTTAGTTATTTCTTGCCTTCTGCTAGCTTTTGAATGTGTTTGCTCTTGCTTCTCTAGTTCTTTTAATTGTGATGTTAGGGTGTCAATTTAGATCTTTCCAGCTTTCTCTTGTGGACATTTAGTGCTATAATTTCTCCCTACACACTGATTTAAATGTGTCCCAGAGATTCTGTTGTGTTGTATCTTTGTTCTCATTGGTTTCAAAGAACATCTTTATTTCTGTCTTCATTTCGTTATGTACCCAGTAGTCATTCAGGAGCAGTTTGTTCAGTTTCCATGTAGTTGAGCAGTTTTGATTGAGTTTCTTAGTCCTGAGTTCTAGTTTGATTGCACTGTGATCTGAGAGACAGTTTGTTATCATTTCTGTTCTTTTACATTTGCTGAGGAGTGCTTTACTTCCAACTATGTGGGCAATTTTGGAATAAGTGCAATGTGGTGCTGAGAAGAATGTATTTCTGTTGATTTGGGGTGGAGAGTTCTGTAGATGTCTATTAGGTCCGCTTGGTGCAGAGTTGAGTTCAATTCCTGGATATCCTTGTTAACTTTCTGTCTTGTTGATCTGTCTAATGTTGACAGTGGGATGTTGAAATCTCCCATTATTATTGTATGGGAGTCTACGTCTCTTTGTAAGTCTCTAAGGACTTGCTTTATGAATCTGGGTGCTCCTGTATTGGGTGCATATATATTTATGATAGTTAGCTCTTCCTGATGAAATGATCCCTTTACCATTATGTAATGGCCTTCTTTGTCTCTTTTGATCTTTGATGGTTTAAAATCTGTTTTATCAGAGACTAGGATTGCAATCACTGCTTTTTTTTGTTTGTTTTCCATTTGCTTGGTAGATCTTCCTCCATCCCTTTATTTTGAGCCTATGTGTGTTTCTGCATGTGAGATGGGTCTCCTGAATACAGCAAACTGATGCGTCTTAACTCTTTATCCAATTTGCCAGTCTGTGTCTTTTAATTGGACAATTTAGTCCATTTACATTTAAGGTTAATATTTTTATGTGAGAACTTGATCCTGTCATTATGATATTAGCTGGTTATTTTGCTGAATAGTTGATGCAGTTTCTTCCTAGCATCGATAGACTTTACATTTTGACATGTTTTTGCAATGGCTGGTACCTTTTGTTCCTTTCCATGTTTAGTGCTTCCTTCAGTATCTCTTGTAGGGCAGACCTGGTGGTGACAAAATCTCTCAGCATTTGCTTGTCTGTAAAGGATTTTATTTCTCCTTCACTTATGAAACTTAGTTTGGATGGATATGAAATTCTGGGTTTAAAATTCTTTTATTTAAGGATGTTGAATATTGGCGCCCACTCTCCTTCTGGCTTGGAGAGTTTCTGCCCAGAGATCCTCTGTTAGTCTGATGGGCTTCCCTTTGTGTGTAACCCGACCTTTCTCTCTGGCTGCCCTTAAGATTTTTTCCTTCATTTCAACTTTGATGAATCTGACAATTATGTGTCTTGGAGTTGCTCTTCTTGAGGAATATCTTTGTGGCATTCTCTATATTTCCTGAATTTGAATGTTGGCCTACCTTACTAGGTTGGGGAAATTCTCCTGGATGATATCCTGCACAGTGTTTTCCAACTTGGTTCCATTTTCCCCCTCACTTTCAGGCACACCAATCAGACGTAGATTTGGTCTTTTCACATAATCCTATATTTCTTGGAGACTCTGTTCATTTCTTTTTACTCTTTTTTCTCCACGCTTCTCTTCTAGCTTCATTCCATTCATTTGATCTGCAATCGCTGATACTCTTTCTTCCAGTCGAGTCGGTTAGTGAAGCCAGTGCATTTGTCACGTGGTTCTCATGTTATGGCTTTCATCTCTATCAGTTCTTTTAAGGTCTTCTCTGCATTGATTATTCTAGATATCCATTCATCCATTCCTTTTTCAGAGTTTTTAGTTTCTTTGCGCTGGTTACATAGCTCCTCCTTTAGCTCTGAGAAGTTTGATCAACTGAAGCCTTCTTTTCTCAGCTCGTCAAAGTCATTCTCTGACCAGCTTTGTTCCATTGCTGGTGATGAGCTGTTCCTTTGGTGGGGGAGATGCGCTCCGATTTTTTGAATTTCCAGCTTTTCTGCACTGCTTTTTCCCCATCTTTGTGGTTTTATCTGCCTTTGGTCTCTGATAATGGTGACGTACTGATGGGGTTTTGGTGTCGGTGTCCTTTCTGTTTGCTAGTTTTCCTTCTAACAGGACCCTCAGCTGTAGGTCTGTTGGAGTTTGCTTGAGGTCTACTCCAGACCCTGTTTGCCTGGGTATCAGCAGCGGAGGCTGCAGAAGATAGAATATTGCTGAACAGCGAATGTTGCTGTCTGATTCTTGCTCTGGAAGCTTCGTCTCAGGGGTGTACCCAGCCGTGTGAGGTGTGAGGTGTGAGGTGTTGGTCTGCACTTAGTGGGGCATGTCTCCCAGTTAGGCTACTCAGGGGTCAGGGACCCAGTTAAGCAGGCAGTCTGTCCATTCTCAGATCTCAACCTCCGTGCTGGGAGATCCACTGCTCTCTTCAAAGCTGTCAGAAGGGGCATTTACCTCTGCCAAAGTTTCTGCTGTTTTTTTTTTTAGCTATGCCCTGTCCTCAGAGGAGGAGTCTACAGAGGCAGGCTGGCCTCCTTGGGCTGTGGTGGGCTCCACTCACATTGAGCTTCCCGGTGCCTTTGTTTACCTGCTTAAGCCTCAGCAATGGTGGGCGCCCCTCCCCCAGCCTTGCTGCCACCTTGCAGTTAGATCTCAGACTGCTGTGCTAGCAATGAGGGAGGCTCTGTGGGTGTGGGACCCTCTGGGCTAGGTGTGGGATATAATCTCCTGGTGTACCATTTGCTAAGACCCTTGATAAAATGCAGTATTAGGGTAGGAGTTATCCGATTTTCCAGGTGTTGTGTGTCTCAATTTCCCTTGGCTAGGAAAAGGAATTCCCTTCCCCCTTGCACTTCCCAGGTGAGGCGATGCCTCGCCCTGCTTCAGCTCTCACTGGTCGGGCTGCACCCATGGACCAGTGCCAACTGTCCGACACGCCCCAGTGAGATGAACCTGGTACCTCAGTTGAAAATGCAGAAATCACCTGTCTTCTGTGTCGCTCAGGCTGGGAGCTGGAGGCTGGAGCTGTTCCTATTCAGTCATCTTGGGCCCGCCGTCGGCTTTTCTTTTCACTCACCCTTTTTTAAATAAGAGATTAGTATTTACTAATAATTTACAAGTGCCAATTATAAACTCAAACACCAGGGTAACAGATGATCAAAACAAAAGATCTGTTCTTTCTACATTAAAGGGGGAAAAAATAAAAGATGTAATCTTTGAAAAGATTGCCATTGGCATTATAAGCTATTAAACATGGAAATAAAATAGTGGAAAAATGTTTTACTTTTAATTGTATACAACTGTGGTTTAAAATATCTCACTTCCTTGGTTCTAAGACACCATGCCCTACCTTAATTTTCCTTCAAATGCTGGTAAAAAAATTATTGTTAGAATGAAAAATAAATTACTGAAAATATTTTCTCTTATCATTAACAAAACTTCAGTCTTAAAGTTATCATAAAGTTGTAACATTTAGAAATATATTATTACATTAAATTTTTATTCCTAATCGGTTAAAATTATTTAAAAAGAGATTTCCCACTGAAAATTCAGAAAATTTACTTATACATAAAATGTTTCAAAACATTTATTTAGTTGTGGAGTGCATGATAAAATGGCAATTTAATACTTTTCTTAATAAAATAAATATGTGAAATATAATCCTTGTATGCATATTACTGAAAATAATTTTGCTCTTGCTCTTATTTACAGTCACAGATTCAGTTCAGTTCAATGTATTAGATAAACTATTCACTGGCCACTTAGCATACACAGCTCCTGGTTTAAGAGCTGGTGCTCTAGCAATGAACAAAAATAGGTATATTCTACCCTTCTTGGGGTACATTTTCCAGTAGAAAAATAAATATTAAAAAGCTAGCCTAGGACTGTCATAGTGACTCACACTTGTAACCCCAGCACTCTTTTTTTTTTTTTTTTTTTGAGATGAAGTCTCACTCTATTGCCCAGGCTGGAGTGCAGTGGCCTTCAGGGTTCAAGCGATTCTCCTGTCTCAGCCTCCCAAGTAGCTGGGATTACAGGCATGCACCACCATGCACAGCTAATTTTTGTGTTTTTTAGTAGAGACAGGGTTTCCCTATGTAGGCCAGGCTGGTCTTGAACTAATGACCTCAAGTGACCTACCAGCCTTGGCCTCCCAAAGTGCTGGGATTACAAGTGTGAACCACTGTGCCTGGCCTTGTGATCCAGCACTTTGGCAGGCCAAGGTTGAAAGATTACTTGAGACCAGAAGTGTGAGACCAACTTGTAAACCTGTAAGAATAGACCCCTTTTCTTAAAAAAAAAAAAAAAAAAAAAAAACAGAAAATAAGTTAAATAATTAGCTGGGCATGGCCATGTAGTTCTAGCTACACAGCAGGTTAAGGTGACAAAATTGTTTGAGCCTAAGAGTTCAAGTCTGCAGTGGCACAATTCCGTCTCTTAAAAAAAAAAAAAAAAAAAGAAAGAAAAAAAAAGCTAGTCTATTACAAAGACAATACATGTTTAAAAAGTTCACATTCAATAAGAACTTATTAAAAATAATTTGTTTTAAAGAATTATATTCAATCTGAGAACTAGAGGATGTAAATTGTGTTATGGAGTTAATTGTTCCCCCCAGAATTCATTAATTTGAAGCCCATAACCCTGAATATCACTAGAGAGTTGGAGAAAGGGCTCTAAAAAGGAAATTAAAGTTAAATGAGGTTATGATAGGGTCCTAATCCAATAGGACTGTTGGTCTTGTAAGAAGAGAAACAGACATCAGACAGCTCTCCCTCTTCACACATGAACATTCACAGAAGAAAGGCCATATGAGAACAAAGCAAGAAGGTGGCCATCTGCAGGTCAGGAAGAGTGGCTGCACCAAAAATCTACCTTAATGGAAACTTGATTCTGATTTTCTAGCCTCTGAATCTGTGAGAAATTAATTGTCTGTTGTTTAAGCCACTGAGTTTGTTGTATTTTTGTTACAGCAGCCCAAGTAGACCAAGACAAGTGGGGAAAATGTGGTTCTATGTACAGTATCATTTTGGAGAGGGCTTTCCAGAGAGTTGATGAACTATGTAAACATTCAGAGCTGACAGAATCTTTCAGTAGAACTGAAAGAATTCAAACCCAATAGAGAGTTTGAGAAATGCACCTGGAGAAACAGAGACCAGATCAAGAAAGGATGTTCAGTTTATTCACTATTATTCACTATTGGTTAGTAAACCTACTTTATCATGCCTGTATGTAGTGTGCATTAACTTGCTTTTATATGAATCAGATTCCTTTTCATTATACAAACTATTTAATGTATTTTTGTTATTCATCATAATAGTGTTGAAATCAATTTATTTTTAAAGTATATGTGACTTTTAGATTTATAAGTTCTTTTTTTCTCCAAAATCTAGAGCAAAAGTTTCTTCCATTACTTATTCCAAATAAAATATAAATTTGGAAAAATCATATTCATGTATTCATGTAGTTACAAGCCTTATAGGAAGATCTGTGACTTCTTATTCTTGTTCCTAAGAATAATAATGTTCTTTATTCAGTGTAAAGATGATAAAAATCAATACATTATTCGGTATTTTGAAAAGCAAAACAAAATAAAATAGATTTTCTAACCAAAACACCTTTTTTGTTTCTTAATTTACATGTTTTTTTAAAAAAATATAATTCCTAATACTGATTTTTTTTAAAGTCCAAATAAATAAGGAGAAATGCAATTGAAATTGGGAATACATTTAAAAAGTAAAAAATAATAAAGACTTTTAATTTATAAAGATATGTAGAATAGGGCACATATATTTTCACAACCACTTAATCTAGAGAAGAATCAAAGAAGACCGCTTTTATAATAATTCTCCAGATCATGAACTACTGTAAAAGTAAGTTATTCTGAGAGAACTCTGAGAAGATGTTGGAGTAGGAAGCACCAGGAAACTGTCTCCCCATATACACAACAATCGCACTGAAAGTCTGCCTGATGTAACTATTCTGGAATCTTGAATTCTATTACAGGCTTGTAACTTCTAATGAAAGTTTAGACTTAGTAAATTACATTTAATTTCAGTCAGCTTTGGATCTTAGCATAGAGCAGCCATTTCCCATGCCTCAACACTGTGTCAGATGAATCCTGATGTTCTAGAACAGCTTGCCTAAATCTTGCAGAATCAGAGTGGGCAATAGGGCTCTGTCTTCCAAATACCTAGGTCTGTGTTCTACTTGCTTATTGCTGCTTCTGATTACAGGTGCAGACACAGTGGTGGGCATTGTTGCAAGTCTCTTTCTTTCTGGCTAATTCAATTTCCAGGAGATCTAAGGAGCTGAAACTCTTTTCTCCCTTAATTTTTCTTTCCCCCAGTCCTTTTGGAATCCTGGTATTAATTAATCCTGATATTAATTAAAGACTAGAATATTAAAAATTCTAGTCTTCTAAAGACTGGAATATTAAAAAATAAAGAACACAATAAGCAAAGAAAACATTCCCCCAAAACTCCTACATATATGGGGAAAAATAAAGTCACTGTGCATGCCCAGGTAAAAGCATAGAAGACATGAGCATATCTTAAGTCTACACCTCAAACTGATGTAGAGCTTAAAGACATTCTATAATCATCAAAAACAAAGCTAAACTAAATAAATCCCAAAAGTAATAAACCCTATGCGGAAGGTGATAGTCGAGTTACTATATTATTATATTCAAAAACCCAGTTTGCAATAAAGAAATCACAAAGAATATAAGGAAATTAAGGAATTATAGTGCACTCAAAGTAAAAAATAAATCAGCAGAAAAATAAATCATTAAGAAAGGCCAGATGCCAGACCTTGTAGATAAAGATTTTTAAATCAACCGCCTTAAAGAAACTGGAAGAACTAAAACAAGATATGAAGTAGGTTGGGAAAATAATGTATGAGTAAAATAGAAATATCAAAAAAGTGATCAAAAACTTAAAAGAAAGCAAAAATCAATCCCAGAAATGAAAAGTACAGTAATTGAAAGTAAAAACTTACAAGAAAATTTCAAAGGAAGATTCAACCAGTCAGAAAAAAAGAATCAGCAAAGTAGAAGGTAGGGCAATTGAAAGTCTAATAAACAGAAAAAAAAAAAAAAAAAATTGAAGATAAGTGAACAGAGCCTAAGGGAACTGTGGGCACCATCAAGTAGACCAACATACATATAATGGGAATCCCATAAGAACAGAGAAAGAGATAGGGAGACAAAGATTATTTGAAGAAATAATAGCCCAAAGCACCCCAAATATGATGGAAACTATGAATATAGTAAACTTTATGCAGAGTAAACTCCGAGACCACTACCAGACACATTAAATAAAATCTTGAAAGACAAAGATAAAATCTTTAAAGCAGCAATAAAGAAGTGACTCATCACATATAAAGGATTTTTAATAACGTTATCAGCAGATTTCTCATCAGAAACTTTGGAAGTCAGTAGGCAGGGGGTTGATATATTCAAAATGATAAAAGAAAACAATACCTGTCAACAAAATATCTTATGTTTGGCAAAATTTTCCTTCAAAAGAAAGCGAGAAATTAAGACATTGCCAGATAAACAAAAACTGAGGGAATTCATTACCACCAGCCTTATCCTACAATACATTTTAAATGGAGTCTTTCAGGTTGACATGAAGGGGCACTAGATAGTAACCTGAAGCCATATCAAGGAACAGAGAACTCAGGAAATGTAAATACATGAAAAATTACAAAAGCTAGTATTAACAATCGTTTGTAACTTCCCTTCTTGTTTTCAATGTGATCTAAGAAAATAATTATTTTAAAGTATTAGTCTAAAGTATTAGTCTAAAATCTAGTATTGGTAGAACTTTAGTTGGTAACTCAATATTTTATTTTCTACATGATTTTATAGAATGATGTGTTAAAAAACTATTAATGTATTTTTTGGACACATAATGTACAAAGATCAAATTTTGTGACATCAATAACTGAACAGGTTTGTGTTGCAGTTGTTAATAAGCACATTTTTATCTGCTATATAAGTTAAGCTTGTATAAATTCAAATTAGAGTGCTATATGATGTTAAATGTAATGCCTGCGGTAATCACAAAGAAAATAGTTTTAGGATATACAGAAAAGGAGATAAGAAGAAAAATAAAATGTGTCACTACTAAAATTTAACTAAATACAAAAGAGTCAGTGATGCAGAAAATGAGGATTAACAAAAGCTATAAAGTATATAGAAAACAAATAGCAAAATGACAAATCTATCCTTATCAGTAATTACTTTAAATGTAAGTAGAGCTAAACTGTTAAATCAAAAGACAGAGATGAGAAAATAAATGTATAAAACCACAATCCAAGTATATACTGTTTCCCAGAGACTTGTGTTGTTTAAGTCCAAGGCAATAATACATTGGAAATAAAAAAGTAGAAAAAATATTCCATGCAAATACTAACCAAAAGAGAGTAGAAGTAGCTGTAATATTGCATGAAAAAAGGCAGGGGCTCTGGAGACGCACTGCTCAGACTTGCATTCTAGCTTGACAGTTTGAAAGGAGTAGTGAAATTACTTAGCTGAATTGTGTTAATAACTTAAATCACTTACCCAAACTGTGTCTTCAGTTTTATTATTTTTCAAATGAACAAACTGGTATTTTCTACCTCAAAAAGTTATTATGAGGATGAAAAGAGGTAACATAAGTAATAGAATCATAAGAACTTCTTTCATATAGTGGTTACTCAATGCATATGAGATAGCATTGTTACCAATCAAATTCATTTAGAATGTAAGCAGTAGCTCAGTTTCATTCTGCTCTTCTAGTTCAACTTCTTCATCATCTCATTCTATTGTTTCATCATCTCTTTTTTGAGGTTATGTATAATGGAATTATCATTGGTAGTAAATTCTTCAAAACAATCATAGGAATGAATTTCAGTCCATTGGAAAATGTTCTCTTCCAATCTGAGTTTTCTTCAGACTTTCAAATGATAGTTGTCCTCTTCTGTTTGTTTTTCTGAGTTTAATATTTTTTTCCGTCAGCTTTGTCTAGATATTATATATAACGTGAATGTGTAGAAAAATTCATTCTGGTACTTTTCCTACCTGCCTGGCATCAGTTTGTATTGGCTCAGGCAGCTTGACTGGGACTGCAGAAATCAACATGGCTTCATTGGCATACATGGTGACTAAGCTGGGGTGGGAAGAATGGCTTGGGGATAGTTGGATTTCTTATCGCTCCTTCCTGCCTCTTATTTTCCTCTTAATAAAGGGCCTCTCTACATCCACCTGATTTCTCTCTCCAACATGGTGGCAAGCCTTCTTAAATGATAGCTGGTTTCCAAAGGCATAAAGTCATAAACCACCTCAACCTGAAAACAGAGAGTGTCATTTTGACTTTATTCTATTGTCACAGCAAGTGACAAGGCCAGCCTCGTCATCATTTGTGTAGACAGAAACCACCTTGGTAATGGGAGAAAAAGCATATTTATACAGAGATGAAAAGAATGATTTTTCAGTATTATATATTCTCCAGGGTGTACAACAGTGCTAGCACATTGTACCTGGCATATATTTGTTGAACGCATGAAAGAATATCACTTTCATCATTCCATGTAATTTCTGTATATATTTTAGAAGAGAAATGGTCACTTATTGGAATATATTACAATGATTATTATTTTACCACAGATAATTTATTATTATAATAAATAATCTTAAAATTCCTTGTGTTCAGTGTAAGAAAAAACTACTTTCCATTATTGTCATTTGAAAATATTGGCTTTTAAATAATTATATGTAACATAGCATTAAAACTGAGGTTAGTGTAATAGTAGAAATTAAGCAAATGTTCTGATTTGTATGTTCTTATTTGTTTAAAAACTGATAAATATTTTATAGTTATGAGACTCGTGGATTCAGAAGATGGTTAATTGGGAAAATCAAAGAGATCAATTTTCTTTTTCTTTGGGCATTTCTTAAAACTAGAGGGTTATTTCCTAATTTTTTAAAATCAAATCCTTCTTGTCATTTTTTTATTTTGAAATATGTTTTTGAGGTTTGTTGTTTTCTTCAAATGAGACTGGATGCTTCATGGAGCCTATTTGTGACTTATTTTGAGGAGATGTTGGCCCACTCACCTTTTCTTTCTTTCTTACCCTTTCATTTTCAGTCTCTGGACTGACTGTCTTTTTACCATGACATGGAGATGTAAGAAAGAGAGCTTAAATGCTATCTCTCTCTTCCTTTTAGTATTTCTCACATTTTTTCCTTTATAGTTTTCTTATTGACATGTAAAACAGGCCTGTGTTGCTGTCATTAGGTGGCATCTCATCTCATCTAGATCTGTCCTTGTGGTCTCTATTCAGACTATCTTCTATCTCATCATTGTTAAAACTACATACAGGTAGGCGTGGTGCTGCTTCCTTCAGGTAATGCTCTCACCACCCTCTGAGAAATCTATACTTGACATATCTTACCTTGGCATAATTTAAGTATTATAGAAAATATCTTTTTCTTTGCACAATTTATTCTTACTACCAAAATAATAAAATATAATGACTTAAATTTTAGGTGTTTTTCTTCAAGTTTCTGAGAGGGATCCATATTTCACAATAAGGTTGAGGAGATGTGGGGAATGTATTGGTCCCGAAATTCAGTATGAAATCCTAATAATTTAGGATTAACTATATGAAAAAGTCTAGGTAAGAGATATTATAATATAATTTATAATTTTCCACTGAGACATCTCTGACATTGAGCTGTATGTATAAAAATGTTTAATAGGTGAACTTTTTAGTTATTTCCTATATTTCTAGTATATATACACACTGAAGTAAATAACATTTATCATATATAATATATAGTATTATTTATTATATATTGTCTATATTAAATAAAATATAATGAGAGAGAGTATATGCTCAAGGTAAACCTTGAGGAATTGGCTCGTGCAATTGTAGGACCTGACAAGTTCAAAATTTATAAGACAAACAGGCTAGAGATTCAGGAAAGAATTGTAGTTTTGAGACTGAAACCACTAATTCAGTTTCGATTTTTTTCAGTTCAACTTTGAGATTGAAACTACTAATTCCAGCAGCATTTCTGTGTTGCAATGTGAAAGCTGAATTTCTTTTCTTCAGAAAACTTTATTCTTTCTGCTTATGGTCTTCAACTGATTAGATACGGCCAGTCTACTTTATGGAAGATAATTGGTTTTATTTAAAGTCAACTCACTATAAATGTTAATTATATCTAAATAAATACCTTCACAGAAACATCAAGACAACTATTTGACTAAACAACTGATTGTCATAATCTAGACAACTTGACACATAAAATTAACCATCACAACTCTCTTTCATTTGACTTCATGATGTATTCTCACTTCACCAATGATAGTCATATTCTCTGATTTTCAACTTTCTGACAAATAAAATTACCAAAATAAAAGCAATACTTTATAGAAAACTAGCTCCATGTTAAAATAAGCTACTTAGTAAATACAGGAAATGAATCCAGTAGAAAAATATTAGTCATACTAAATGAGATTTTATAAAAATAAAAATAATTATTAAAAAATAAACACTAAAAATAATTATCTATCCTTTGAAAACCCACTGGTTTGGAAGTATACTATTTTTTAATGTACATCCTACATTTTCAAAAAAAAATAGTGGGATAAAACTTATAATTGGAAGATTTGCATTAGTTATTACCATTATATAGCTCATTAAAAACAGTATCATTTATGAGTACAGAACAGTGTGTTGAAGATGGTGTCTAAGTCATTTATCTAACTTGTTAAATATTTTGTTCTTTACATATTATTGTGTAACATTAGCTATTATATCAAAATCACCTCAAGGATTTTTTCACATATGTAAAAGGGATTAGGACTTTTGAAATTGTAGAGTGTCATTCTCAGTAAATCCTCTTCCCCTAAAAATCAGTGATGAGATTGAACAACAATGTAGAAGCAACCTTAGTAGAATTCTGGAAATCAACCAAAGGCATGCAACAAATTCAGAAGCGACTGTTGCAGCAAAACTACTAAGCTTCTGTTAAGAATAGTGACACCTGAGGTGTTTTATTCCAGGCAAACTCTCATTCCTCCCAGCTCTATCAGTATGGTAGTTTCACCAGGGCAGGAAAAGCCATAAAAAAACAGAAGTTTAGCTCTGGCGCTGACTTAATCTGGAGCAGTGCACACAAAATTTCCATCTGAAGGTGATGTTGAAAGAACTGTCAATTTAGGGAGAAATAACTGCCAAAGACCAATATCACAGATAATCTGTGGTTGTGATACCTGTTGGAATAAGTAACAAACAAGCAGACTAGTCAGATGTTTAACAGAGAGATCTGGAGGATGAGATCACTAAAGTGTGCCTTGATAAGCCCTCATTTACCTGGAGGTCTGGGAAGCTGCATATGTGCTCAAGACTAATCACAACAGCGGAGGCTGAACATGAAGCCTTTTTCATGTACAGAGGCCTTAGTCTGTTTGAACTGCCATAACAAAATATCATAAACTGGGCTGCTTATAAACAACAGAAATTTATTTTTCACAGTTCTGGAGGCTGGGAAATCAAAGTCTAACGCAGTGGATTTGATAGCTGTTGAAGGCCCACATCCTGGTTCATAAAGGTGTCTCACATGGCAGAGGGGGCAAGGAAGCTCTTTGGATCCCCCTTTATATGGATACTAATCCATTCATGAGGTCTCCACCCTCAAGATCTAATCACCTTCTAAAGGCCCTACCTCTTAATACCATCACATTTGTGATTAGGTTTTCAGCATATGAATTTTGGGGGACACAAATATTCAGACCACAGCAACAGAGAAGTGAAGAAGGCCTAGTAGAAAGAAATATCTAGGACAGACTTATAAACTGCCTGAGAACTGAATGTATTACCTAATCTTCACCCAGATCATTAGTAATAGGTAGAAAGAAGCCTTTTTAAAGAACAATCGCATACCAATTATTGACTGACACCTGTCCTCTGCTGACACAGAGGTGATATCTAGAAATCCAGGATTAAAATTAAAAACAAGCATTCATGTGGAAAGGCAATATTATAGAGGCAGAAAGCAAACTGGTATCCTGGGGCTGGTGACTGTAAAGTTCTAAAACTGAATTGCGGTCATGATTGCACAGCTCTGTATATTTACTTACAAGCATTGAATTTTATACTTAAAATTGATGAATTTTATGGTATGTAGAGTTTAAAGAAACTCAATATAGTTTCTTTAAAAAAGATTATAAATGATCCTCCTCTTTAGTAATTATTTGAATTCCATTGCCTCTCTTACACACACACACACATGCACACACACGAGATTGTCATGAGTGTTGACTAAGAGTAACTACTTTTCTGGAATTAATATACAATTTAATAATTTTAATACTTTCAGTTAATAAAGGCCAACAATAATAGTGACTCACATTATGCCACCTTAAAAGTCACAGAAAGAAATCATTTCACGTTAGCAAACATTGTTTTCAATTGTATAAATTCTAATGTCTAGTAATGACCATATAACTTCACACAGACCTTAACCAAATAAGTGATGTTGATTATCCAGGCGAATAGGGAAAATTAAACTTTTCAGAATCAATTGTTGCGAGAAATAGAAAAGGGAAATCCAGGAAATAACAGCAAAGACATCAACGATCTCAGTTTTATACAAATTTTGAGAATCACAAGTTACATTGTTTTCCTTCTTTCATCCAAGGGTAATGATCTAATAGCCAATTAGATAATTCATAGGAAAGAGTAGCTTTTTTAATTTGGCAACACTACAATTACATATGTCACATGCTAGATAGTGAAAACTAATAGATATGCTCAAATAATTTAGAAAATAAAAGAACACTTGGAAATTATGTAAGTTAAGTCCTGTGCCCTTTATTTATTGCAAGATAAGTCTTTTTTTTTTTTTTTTTTTTTTTTTTTTTTCCGAGATGGAGTCTTGCTCTGTCACCCAGGCTGGAGTGCAGTGGGGTGATCTCGGCTCACTGCAAGCTCAGCCTCCCGGGTTCACGCCATTCTCCTGCCTCAGCCTCCTGAGTAGCTGGGACTACAGGCACGCACCACCACACTCGGCTAATTTTTTACATTTTTCGTTAAAGATGGGGTTTCACCTTGTTAGCCAGGATGGTCTCAATATCCTGACCTCGTGATCCACCCGCCTCGGCCTCTCAAAGTGCTGGGACTACAGACTTGAACCACCATGCCCGGCCAAGATAAGTCTTATAAGGTTCCTAATCCAGGGATTTCTTTAAAAAAGGGAAAAGATAATCTTAAAAATTCTACAATTTAAGAAGAATCAGAAGGTTTCACAAATAAAACAATTCTTCAAGAGCCCTTCCTTGATCACTGATATGAATTAAAAATTTAATATCACTGGAATAAAAGATATAGTACAAAACACTTATTATTTAACTTGTTGTGAGAGAATGATTTGGTCAGTGATTTCTGTAAAATCCTGTTCTACCAAATCCTAATTTTTTAAATGTACTCTGTTTAAAATTACTATGTGCCCAAATTCATCTCACATAAAGTATAGTAATATTTTAATTAAGTAGAATTTGTATTTGAATACTAAACTTCCATGCCTATTTTAATATGAAATACCAACATTTATGGTAACAACAATGTTTATGATTTAACAATATTTATGCAGTCTCTCATCAGTGTTGAACAAGGGAGAAGAAGGAGACAACCTCTGTGTTAATGGAACTTTCAATGTAGGAGCAGGAAACCAACAATATGCAAGTAGAGTCACTTAATAATAATAGAAACAGTACATTAGATAATAGTAAGTGATAAAGTATATTAGATATTAGATAATAAGTATATTAGATGCTTATAAATGATGAAGAAAATAAGACAGTAGTAATATCGGGAAAAGACTGTCAATACGTAGCCATGTTTCTTGTTTGTTTGTTGTTTGCTTTTTTGTCTAGGGAAGGTTTCTTAGACAGGAAGCCTAATGCTTCTCTTATGAAAAATCAATCCCACAGATATCTGGTGCAAAAACTTTGCAGGTAGTAAGGGAAGCCCTTTCAAACACCCAGAGGTGACCCAAGCCAGAGTTTAAGGCTCAGAAAAAGGTCATTAGACTGGGAGAGTGCTGAGTTAGAGGATCCTGGTACAAGATGATGTTGGGAATGTGAACATGAGCCACAATAGACAGAGCATTTTAGCACACAAAATGGAGTTTGTAAGAATTCTAGGTAAAATGATATATAGAACAATTATTAAAATATATAACAGAAAAATATGATGTAACTAGAATAATTATTTACCCACATAAACCGATCAGGATAAGAATCCTCAGCAAAGAATATGTTGAAATGCTTTCTGGAAGTAATATTTAGTCTTTGGCTAGATTTTTGTGTAAATGAATAGAGGTTATTATTTTTTTACCTACAACAGTAGACCTTTTAATCTTTTGGAACAGGCCAACAGTAACATAATTGGAAAACAGGGAATAAAGGAAATTAAAAAAAGAAACCTAAACTAATAATTAAGGAAAGGACTCTATTGGTAAAACAGGGGCCTTATAAACTATGAGCCAGTTAAGAAAATATTTATCTTCTGTGAATTTACATTACAGTCTTGGTAGCAGTCCAATGCTTCTGTGTGCGTGTGTGCACGTGTGTGTGTGTGTGCAAGTGTGTGTGTGTTTTATTCATAGCATCTTTGCCTCCTAAATATATTTGGTGTGTCAGATTCCATCACTGAAGATTTTGGATATATCAAAACTGAATGCAGCTAATTTAAGGAAATATGCTAATTAAGTATATTTGAGTACTGAATATATGAAGATTCTATTTATTAAGAACTTGGATACTGGGACAAACAGTATTAAAACTGGTAGTGAAAAATCAAAGTGACTGAACAGAATAAACAGAATTTGGGAAAGAGCAGAAATTCAGGATAAGGAAGCCTGATTAGCAGCATTCATAATCTGACAATTGTAACCTATCAAAAGTAACTGATTTTTTTTTTTTTCTAGACTTGGAAAATGTTGTATTTAGCACACAGCTATAAAATTTCTGCTCCTATGTAGCTTTAAAAAATTGCCTCTAATACCTCAGTTAAGTTTGATATAGCTGTCTGTTAGTATTGTGGAGAATAAAGACAGGGAAGGCAAGGAAAGTCTAGCTTATTTTACATGAAACTCATTAACTTGCAGTAAAGGAACAGTAACTAATGAGGAAATGGTGTCTAGAAGTTTCAAGAAGAGCATTAATGAAGGCAAAGGAAGAAAAAATGTCTAGAAAAGGGAAATATAAAATTGAGAAGCAACATCTAAATGGACCATTCAAAATAAATACGATATGTTGGTTCATTTTTAAATTTGTACTAGGAGAAAGAAAATTTAAAGTAGGTGTGAAGGAGTAGACTATTTGACTTACGATAGCTAATACCATAATAGCTATTTATGCTCCTTAACTAGACACCTCTGTGTCCTGCCTGAGATCATTGAGAACACCTTTTACATCAATCACTTTTTAGGATACCAGCTTGGGACAGAGGTAAACTGACTGTAGCGCCTCTCAGAACGACTGTATGTTTACTTTCCATCCCAGGAGCTTTCTGTTGGAGACACGATGGGAACTAGCGCAAAGAACCATGCATGACCAAACCTGAAAGTGCAAGCTATTAATATATCACACGGCAACTTTTGACCTAGAAAGGATGGGATTTTGTAGATTTCCTTCCATCCATCCCCCGGGAAACAATCTTTGCCATCTTCTACACAGGCCCTTGTGGGTTCTAGTGGAACTGAGCCCCTAATTGCATTTTTGGTGGTCAGCTTAACAATTGTTTATTTCATTTACCCAGTTTCCTGTTCTTCTTTCTTAAGATTACTTCCGTAAATAAACTACCTTTACAAGTGATTGTGATATGTGATGTTGATCATGTGTCAAACTGTTTTATTTTGCTTTTGTGTGGGAAAGAATATTGAAACTTAAATAAGAGGTACAATTTATGAAGCAATTACTATATCCTAGGACATACAAGCCTTGGGCTGCCGTAATTGCTATATTCCTAGTTCAACTTAGAAGAACAAACTTTTCACTTTATTTTGTAAATTCTTGTGTGCCCAAATGAACTAGTTAGTTAGGACTTGTGAGGAAATATAAAATTACAACAGTACAATATATTGAACATTCTGACAGGAAAAGCAACAGAATAGCAGTATCCTAAGTAGTTGTCTATTATATATATTATGAGATTATATACCTATATCTATATTTACAATCTCTTTTTTAAATCTATCTTTAAATTCCACAAGGAAGTTTTCACCAGTATCTCCCTGGGATGATCTATTTGGCCTAATGTATAGCTCCAGAATTCCATATCCACCAACTTGTATGAACATACCATTGTAATACAGGAACAGGTTGGTGTCATAGGCTAGTACTTATTCAAGGAATAGTGGTGTCAGAGACATTCAAAACAGAGAGACTCCATCTTGAGTGAAGGTCAGGAAAATGAGGCTGGGACTTGCTGGGCTCCCTCCCCAGAAAGGTAGGCATTCCTAGCTTCTAGATGTTTAAGGTTAAGGGAACAAATGAATAATGTTTACTAAACAGACTCAGGTCTCCATATATCCCAATATCTGGAGAACAAAGGCATTCCTAATTTTGCTTTAAAGATAATAACATTGATTCTTTCAAAATACAGTAATTAAGAAAATTAATCCTTCATCACAAACCCTTGTAGCAGAGCACATCTTTCCATGATCTTTTTATCCTATATAAACAAGCATTGTACCTGGGGTAGAGGCATTCCTCCTCTTGCTTTTGGGAACTATGGGATCTATGGAGTAACTGTACTTTCACTACTTTACTTTCTTAATAAACTTGCCTCTACTTTGCACTGCGGACTCACCCTGAATTTTTTCTCGCATGAGATCCAAGAACGCTCTCTTGGGATCTGGGTAGGGACTCCTTTCCTGTAACAGTAGTTATTGTAATACCTAGTTGTGGTAGTAGCTAGTATTATTCAAGGAATATTTCAGCTCTTAACCTGAGAAATAATACATAGTTGATTTACACATTCTGGCCACTTGATAGGTGAGTGGTTGTGAGAAACACTGATGTTAGTTCTGGTTGTCTGTCATCTCTAAGTCAAACATTTATTTTCTAGAATGACATCTTTTAGTTCTCTGTTTTACCCTGGTACATAACTGCCAACCCCAGTGTATCCTTCATCAGTCTTGGGTTGTAAATGACTGTAATAAGCAGGAACCCCCTAACGATCTGAAAATCTGTGATAGATATGCAGATTCAATATGTATTGTTTAAAACTACTGATGTTCTAGGGCTATCTATTAGCATAACACAAACCAGACTGATACACCTATGCAGTTGTTCCTCAGTGATAAACTATTTGCATTTTTCACATCGTCTTTAATTATTGTGTTTTTATAATGAAAATTATGAGAATAATCAGATATTTATTTTCTGTTATAACTTAGAGCTACCAGTTGTCATTTAAGGTGTTTTTCTTCTCTGGTAGTGCTCTACTATGTTGTTGCTAATTCAATTCTCTAAATTAAGTATTTCATTGCAGCCAACTTATTTGATGGAAATCAGTTCCCTGCTTTATTTAAATGAACAAACAGAAAGTTATAAAGAGGCATTTTTATATTTTCTAATAGATGAACCCCAAAGGAAGCATCAAAATATTTTCTGGAATTCAGCAATTTCAGTTATGCATGTGTTTATGTATGTTGTCAATTAGTTGATACTGTTTACCAAAATGTAAATGTTTTCAATTCATCCCTTGTCATTTAATAACACAAATCCAATGAATGCTAATGCCCAGTATTGAAATTATGAGTTAGACTGACAAACGGATTCCTTCTCTCATTCTTTATTCAACTTCAATCATATGGCAATAATTATCCCCAAAGCCATATTTCTCTAATTTTTATTTAAATGTTGTTTCAATGAAAGGATACTTGCATTTGAATCATTTATGCATACTATTCAAATTAAGTCATTTTCAACCCAAGTGATTACATTCCTTTACAGCATCAGTGACAAATCACACTTGGAAGGGAAATAACACAAAAAATGTCAGAAGTGAGTCAAGCATTTTATAAAATATTGAAAGGAGAATACCACTAATCTATTTATTTACTCTGAATTCAATAAAGAAATCAAATTGGGGTTACTTTGAGAAATAAATTTGAAACCATCCATTCAGTTTCATTCAGTTTCCTACTTTTTACTCATAATAGTCAATTAAGTAATTATATTTTAATTTATATAGAGAAAACTTTTTCTTAGAAAATTGTTACACATGATCAACAATAAAAAGGCATTTAAAATGAAATTTCAATGAACGTAAACAATATGCTTTGAATAAATCAATAGAACAACCTGGCAAAAGAGAAAGAAAATCTTTGTATCCATAGATATCCAAATATAGTATGTACAAATATTTGAAAGAAGGGTGAAAGTACATATGAAAACAAATAAAGGAACAAAAGACATGGGAGACTTTTTTTTTTTTTTTTTTATACTTTAAGTTCTAGGGTACATGTGCATAACGTGAAGGTTTGTTACATATGTATACTTCTGCCATGTTGGTGTGCTGCACCCATCAACTCGTCAGCACCCATCAATTCATCATTTATATCATGTATAACTCCCCAATGCAATCCCTCCCTCCTCCCCCCTCCCCATGATAGGCCCCAGTATGTGATGTTCCCCTTCCCGAGTCCAAGTGATCTCATTGTTCAGTTCCCACCTATGAGTGAGAACATGGCGGTGTTTGGTTTTCTCTTCTTGTGATAGTTTGCTAAGAATGATGGTTTCCAGCTGCATCCATGTCCCTACAAAGGATGCAAACTCATCCTTTTTGATGGCTGCATAGTATTCCATGGTGTATATGTGCCACATTTTCTTAATCCAGTCTGTCACAGATGGACATTTGGGTTGATTCCAAGTCTTTGCTATTGTGAATAGTGCCGCAATAAACATATGTGTGCATGTGTCTTTGTAGTAGAATAATGTATAATCCTTTGGGTATATACCCAGTAGTGGGATGGCTGGGTCATATGGTACATTTAGTTCTAGATCCTTGAGGAATTGCCATACTGTTTTCCATAATGGTTGAACTAGTTTACAATCCCACCAACAGTGTAAAAGTGTTCCTATTTCTCCACATCCTCTCCAACACCTATTGTTTCCTGACTTCTTAATGATTGCCATTCTAACTGGTGTGAGATGGTATCTCATTGTGGTTTTGATTTGCATTTCTCTGATGGCGAGTGATGATGAGCATTTTTTCATGTGTCTGTTGGCTGTATGAATGTCTTCTTTTGAGAAATGTCTGTTCATATCCTTTGCCCACTTTTTGATGGGGTTGTTTGTTTTTTTCTTGTATATTTGTTTGAGTTCTTTGTAGATTCTGGATATTAGCCCTTTGTCAGATGAGTAGGTTGCAAAAATTTTCTAGACATGGGAGACTTCTTGAAGGTGGATGGAGGTAAGAGGGTGAACATCAAAAAAGTACCTGTTGGGTACTATGCTAATTACTTGGGTGGCAAAATAATTTGGACACCAAGTCCCTGTGATATGTAATTTACCTATATAACAAACCTGCATATATACCACTGAATGCAAAATAAAACCTTAAAAAAATCATATAACTAGGTACTATTATTATACCTATTTTACAGATGAAGCGATTGAACTTGTTTGGGGCAACAGAATTAACATTGAAACCAGCATTTCAACCCATATAGACAGACTCTAAAGCCCAAAAGAGAAAGAAAATCTTCAAGAATAAATATGTTAATAGATATTTCAATACAGTATATACAAAGATTAACAAGAAGAGTGAGCGTACATATGGGCACAAATAAGGGAAAAACAGACAAGCGAGATGACTTAAAATTAGAGGACGACTGCTCCCAATATTTTATTATTACAATCAATGCTGTAATGACCATCTAAGCGTAGGTAGCTCTCCATCCTGCTAAGTATCTGCTTAAGTCATTCATAAACACAGAATAATTGAGTCAAGAAACATGCAAGATATTATGGCTCTTTCTACATGTTAAATTACTCTTCTGGGTTATTTCATCAGAAAGCCATCAGCAAAGACTGAAAGCATATCTGATTTATTTTGTCTTCAAAAAGCTTAGTGTTATTTAAATAAAAATGTGTTTGGTTTGTAGGGCAAAAGAAGAGAGAATAAAATAATTGTATTCATAATTATAGAAAATATGTCAAATAAAATACCTATATTAAGAAACTACCTACTACACATTCTGATAAAATTTCTTGCATAGTAAATAAATATGGAGCTTAGAAAAAGAAAATGTTAAAATTATTTTTCTCTAAAAATAATTTGTTACCTTTTCTGCATTAAGTTTCAAAACAATTGATATTTACAAAATGTTTCAAGAATATACTCCTGGAATTTTTTTCAGCATTATATAACAATATGACACCAGCATGCTCATTCTTTTAATTTCTATGATTTTCAAAATGAAACTTATAATGTAGTGTTAACTAATTTCCTGATGGTAGCCATCAATAAAAATTAGCATTAGGTCTCTGGGAATCTGATGCTACTTATTTTGGAAATCAGTGTAAACGTATTTGGGGAATTTCTAATATAAGTTGAAGGTATATTTTCTATACATCTTATTTGAGCCACAAAATGAGCCAAAATTTAAATGAAGGTAAATAATACAGAACACAGTATACAACACTCAGTAAAATTTAGAGTTCAAAAATTATTCAGAGGAATACATTATTTGGTATTTGAAAGAATAGCTTTATTTTCATAATTTTAAGTGCCAAAAAGGAAGAAAATAGAAGTCTACATTTTATTTTATTGTATCGTAAAATAACATTCTATTCTTCAAACTTGCTATATATGTTTTGTAATTACCTTATGTCAACTATTAAAGGGCTGTCTAAACAGATAACATGTGTGACAGAGATTGGGTGATTTCTCACAAACCCCACTATTTCGTCATGGGTATCTGGAAACAGTACTTCAAAAAATTGCAGTCCTCTTGTGGTTTGTTACTTGCTATGTGATTTGGCCAAAGGACTGTGGGTAGAAGAGATTTACATACATTGACTTGGCTGTAATACATTATTTACTCTCTGTAATAGGCTATCATTGCCAACTGTATTCAGGGGATCCAATGAAAAATTCTGCATCAGCCCTAGTGATGTTGAAGCCACAAGCTGCAGGTAGCTTGAATTCCTGGATCGTTCTTATAGGAGAGCATCACTTTAAACCTACTTTATCCATACTATGATGAAAGGGAGAAATAAGTTTTTATTATTTTAATCCACTAAGATATTTTGACTGTTCTTCACAGCAGACAGAAATTAATTATTTTGACTAATAAAATATAAAGCCATATTAGAAAGCTTTTATGGTTACATCACAATGTTCAAAATAAAAATGCCAGATATTTAATAATGTTATTGGGCTTAATCTATTCTATTTTGATTGATCACTGATAGGAAAATCTGTATTATTTTACATGAGTTTTGTTTCCTAGATTTCACATGCTTAAAGCAGCACCTAAAAGCATTAAGATATACATTTTGGACAGTTGTAAAGCACATTGCTAATTATACATAATATAAATAGAAGTAGAAAATATAATGACTATACCTCTAATATTTTGACTTATGTATACTATATTCTTGGCATGCACTTGCCTGTATAAAATGAAGCTTAATAACACAAGAATGTAACCATCATTAATACAATTCAGAAACCCATACAGAGTGATTAAAGTAACTCAAATTGCCCTTGATCATATTTCTGACCACTTATCATGACTGTCTTTATACTGTCATTAGCTGAGCTTCTCTTTTATAGTTTTCTATGTCCTTGTCAAGTAAATACTTCAGAACCAGATCAATGAGAATCTATTAGAAAGAATTAAGATCAAACTCAGCCCAGATACCCTTTTCAATGTAGAACTGTCCTCTTTGACATTAGTATGGAACAATTAATATACATTTATGTTTACAACTGTCCTCAAATTCCCTTATTGGGCACAATAATTGCAAAGATTCAGGATGTTTTGCACAATTCAACATAGCCTCCAGAGGAAGATATATGCTATTATGACATCTGAAACTTTACTAGTTCAATGAACTTCTCGGAAAGATGGTAAGTTTTTTGTGGTTGATATGCCTGAAGAAAATGTTCTCCACAATGAGGAAGAAAGAATTAAACCTGGCAGTGTTTCCTTTTGCAAGCTATCAAAGTGAAAGGCTAGAAATTGCAGAACAGTGAATATATGCTGCTCAAATATCTATTGAAATGGTATTCAGAATTAGTACTGTAGCCAATATATTTAATTCTAAATTTCAATGTAACAATTATTGGCTGAGAACATAATGAGAGCAGATAGATCATAGAGGTTGTGCTATCACTGTGCTAAACATGTTTATAGTCTATTAAGTCCATTATAGTCCACAAATAAGAGAAATATAAGTAAAATGTGTAAATATTATGAAGGATGTTCAAATCTGTATTGTGCCAATAAAAGAATGTCAATAACTCATAGAAAATATTCTTTTCGGTGTTTTAAAATTTAGTTGCTCCTGAATTTCTCTAGTTAAAAATAATTTTGTATATATGTATGTATTTTTAATTTTGAATTTGTCTTGTATTATTATATAAGAGTGACTTGTTCTTACTTTGAAAAGTCTTGAATATACAGAAAATGTAAGGCTAAAGTTACAAGTACATATAATCTCATTACCCAGAAGCAATTACTACTAATATTTTGGTATGTTTATAGCCAATAATTTCTGATAACATTTTTAAAAAGTTGGTGCATATACAATTTTGTATCTCTATGTTTACCATTTCACATTATAGCATCACAACTTGTAAGTATTTACAAGTGTTTACAAGCATTTACAAATGCTCACCTTTTATCTTATGTTCTCTTTTATTGCTGAACCTCAATAGGTTATTTACAATATTTCACTTTATATGTAACATTGGTAAGAGCACCTTTGTAAAGATATTGAGATATTTCCTCAACCATCCTACTTATTATGTCTTCAGGAATTGAAATTACTTGTTCAAAAAGAAAAAAAAAAAAAAAAAAGAAAAAACACACCACATTTTAGAAATTCTTGCTACATACTTCCAAGTAATTTTCCTAAGTACCAATGCCCACTGGCAAAATATATTCATCTCACTATATCTCTGTATTTATGTATGCTAAATGTGTTCTATTTCTATATTATTATTTTGAACTGTATTTCTGTGTTCAGAGTTTGGATAAATATTTTCACCTCTTTTTATAATTTTGTTTTTATGAGTTGATGAAAACAAATTGTTATTTTCATGTTTTCCATTCAGAGTTATTTAGGTTTTTTGAAAATACTTTCTTATAGGCTCACTTTGGAAACATTGTGTGCATCAGGTAAGTCTACTAGTAAAACAACAATCAAATTTTCCACATTACAGGACAAAGTTATGGCAAGACATCTACAATCCATTCACACTGGCTAAGTCAAAGTATGGAATAGTTCAGGAAGCTGCCAAATATTTTGTGCTTTGAAAAAGACAAATACTTGATTGGCTAATACATTTTCAAAATTTTTCTCAGAAACATGCTTTATGCCACCGTACATGCAGTTTAAAACATGTTAAAAGTTGTTCTAAAGTACCAAGATTTGATTTGAAACAAAATAACCGTTTAACACTCCTTCCTCAAGTTCATGAAAGCTGCTTTTAACTTAAGAGTGGAGAGCAACATAGCAAACTAGATGATTTCCTAGAAATCTTTAACTTTCTACCATCACTGGAGGATGTTTAACAGGATTATAATTGAATAACAGATTTCATTATAGTTTACACATCTTAGATTATGATGACTGCTGTCAAAGTTTCTGAGATTTACTATTTCTCTTTTAAAATATGACGTAGTAAAAGTTTCATTCAGTAAAACAGTTTATCTCCTTTTTCTAATAATTGTAGAAGGTGAAAATAGTTTTGACAATAAAATGTTTGTATTATTCTACTTTTAAGAGTATTTTAGTCAATTTATTAACTTGGAAACTCAAGACATTATTTACGTCTATTTTCTTTTTGGTCATACAGATATTTTTTAAAATGCCATAAAGTTGATATTAGTATTATTTACCCAAAAAGATCTATAGTTTTGGGTGTAGTAGATAGGATGATAATTAGGCTCACAGGCTGAGATTATTTTACTTATGTTGAAATTGAGGTATAATCTCGTATGGGATCTATGATATTGAGAAGGCTATTTAACCTTATTACATATAAGCTTTCTCATTTATAAAATGAAGACTAAGATAATAACAATTTGAATTGTGTGGGATAGATGAGATAATATATTTAAAGCATTTAGCCCAATACCTGGCAATAAGGTGACTGGCAATTACTAAACATTACTAAAGAAGTAGTACTAGGTATCGGGGGAAACCCCACCCTTGATATTTAACCGTGGGTTCTTTTCTATTTCCCTGAACATCTCGACTGGTTTGAGAAATAAAGGGAAATAGTATAAAAGAGAGAAATTTTAAAACTGAGTGTCCGGGGGAGACATCATATGTCAGCAGGTTCTGTGATGCTCTCCGAGCAGTAAAACCAGCAAGTTTTTATTAGTGATTTTCAAAAGGGGAGATAGTGCATGAATAGGGTGTGGGTCACAGAGATCACATACTTGACAAGATAATAAAATATCACAAAGCAAATGGAGGCAGGGCGAGATCACAGGACCTCAGGATGGGGCAAAATTAAAATTGCTAATGAAGTTTCGTGCACACATTGTCATTGATAACAACTTAACAGGAGACAGGGTTTGAGAGCAGACAACCCGTCTGACCAAAATGTATTAGGGAGGAATTTCCTCATCCTAATAGGCCTTGGAGCATTACAGGAGACCAGGGCTTATTTCATCCCTTCAGCTTTGACCGTAAAAGATGACTGCCCCCAGGGGGCCATTTATAGACCTACCCTCAGGGCATATTCTCTTTCTTAGGGATGTTCCTTGCTGATAAAAAGAATTCAGCAATATTTCTCCTATTTGCCTTCGAAACAAGAGAAATATGGTTCTGTTCCGTCCAGCTCACCGGCAGTTAGAGTCCAAAGTCTTATCTCCCTTGTCCCCTGAAGATTGCTGTTATCCTGTTCTTTTTTCAAGGTGCTCAGATTTCATATTTGTTTAAACACACAAGCTCTACAAACAATTTGTGCAGTTAACGCAATCATCACAGGGTCCTGGGGTGGCATACATCCTCCTCAACTTACAAATATGACAAAATTAAAAGATTAAAGACAGGCATAGGAAATCACAAGGGTATTGATTGGGGAAGTGATAAGTGTCCATGAAATCTTCACAATTTATGTTCAGAGATTGCATTAAAGACAGGTGTAAGACATTATAAAAGTATTAATTTGGGGAACTAATAAATGTCCATGAAATCTTCACAATTTATGTTCTTCTGCCATGGCTTCAGCCGGTGCCTCCATTAGGGGTCCCTGACTTCCCACAACAACTGGGAATAATATGGTTGGTATTTTATGGAAGATAATTTATTTTAAGGTACATAAGTGTCATTTTTTTTTAGAAAAAGTAATATTTTATGACAAACTAAAATGCCATCTTTAATCCACCTATTAAATGAATTAGATAAAAACTTTCAATTAACATCATTATAAGAATGAATGTCTAAGTATAGTAAATAAATATAAAACCCTATTATATAAAATTAGGAATAGATAGCTCATATCTTATGCTTAGTCTTTCCTCGATTCCATATCATGTTCTCAGAAGAGCTTCTTTTTCTGTCATAATTTTATTTTGTTTTCGTATTCAGTGGTGGTTGTGGGCATAAAAAGTCTTAATCTATTCCAAAACATTATCCTTTATGCAGCTTGTATATTTTGGAGCATTTAGTTAATCCAAACATGACTTTATCCATTTATAACTGATGTAGTAATAGTTACCAGTAATTACATACCATAAATTTGACAGTATTCATAACTTGCAAGTATCAACACTTTTTTTTTTTTTTTTTTTTAATCATTGGTTTGCCTTTAGCAGAAGATCACACTTTGAGATTGGGAAGCATAAGTAAAACTACGTAAAATTTTTCCACACCAGTTTTGAACCAAATAAGAGATTTAGAGAGATGATAAGTAAAATATCAGCAATACTACTAAGAAAGAAATTTAGAGAATGTGATGTAGAAGTGTCAAAATAGACTTGTAAATAAGCAACCTCCCAAATACCTTGAACACACTTTTTCCAGAGAAGCCTGCCTACCCTTTAGAAGTTAAATACCACCCCACTAAGCATCCCCATAATAAGAAGTGTGTTCTTGGATGCATCCTTGCTGTAGGCACAAGACCAAAGCAAGAAATTCCTGTAGGCAGAAAGAGACAAAAGTAGCTGCGCCACCCACTCACTTTCTAGAAACTGAGAAAGGCTGAAAAAGCCCAGGTAGCATATTCTTGGGACATGCTTCTTAAGGAAAGAGGAGGAGAAGGACTTCATATTTTCCCTACTTTCTTATAGCTATCCTATGAGGTCATTAACCTTGTTACCAAGATTATAGTATTCGAAGCATTATTTTTCTTCCCTTTTTAGTGGGTATGTACAAGATGTGATCTAAACACGTACATACATACAATATTAGCTTAAAAAATAGAAAAAACAACAATCATAAAGAAATGTTATAAATTGAACTAGATGAAAATTCATAAATTCTTATAATTAGCCCAATCCATGAGAAGCATGGAAAAAACAAAACTCTGTTCACTCTTTCTCAACTGTAAAACATTTTCATGTGAGTAATCCCCATGACCTAAAACAAATAGGATTATTTTAGTTATATTTGTATATATTTTGCTTATATATTAAGTACACATTTCACATATGTATTACAAAACTTAAATTGTGAATGGCTTCTAATCATGTCTGCATTGAAATTTATGCTTCTTAACCTAACACTAGAGCCATAAGATTGGACTGTTTCAACTCACCATGTTTTTAACCAAAGATATTCTCTGCACCTTTTCACTTTATCTAGTAATCTCTCTTCCCTATTGTTTGCTTGATTTTCAGATAGTAAAATGTTACTTTCTCTGAGAAGCCAATTTTCACAGCCCAATCTAAAGCAGATCCCTAGTGCCATAATCTCTTAATTAACCAGTGTTTTAAAATATTTGATTTTCCTAGTAAACTTAAGCCCATGAGGGTTTTGTTTAGCTCTGATTGCCTATTGTCTATAGTATATGAAAAGCAGTAGCCACTCCAAAACCAACTTTTTGAATAAATGAATGAGTGAATGAGTGAATTACTTTGCTCAATCTTCTTCCAGCTGCTAGCAACATAGCTACACTGTTATCATTTATTTACTTGGATTACTAAAATAACCTAATAAAAAATCTCTGCATCTAATTTTGCTTTATACTAATCCATTATTCATATCCTCTTCACTACAAAGAATGATCTTGTAAAGTATAAATCTACAAAGAATGATCTTGTAAAGTATAAATCTGATCACAATCCCATCCCTTCCTTAAAGCCCTCCCATTATTTTCTGTTGTAGTAATAAAAGATAAAAATACTCATTATGATATGCAAAGGTCTACATGACAGGTTCCAGGTCAAACCATATTTCCTTGTATTTTTTCCTCTGTCACTAGGTTAGAGTCACACAAAAATTATTTTATTTTTTTCCTTAATTGAAAAATACAAAATCAAACATATTTATGGTATATGTGAAGTTTTGATATATGTATACATTGTGAAATGATCAAATCAAGCTAATTAACATATCCATCACCTCACATGCTTATTTTTTGTGATGAGATTATTTAAAATCTACTCAGCAATTCTTACATTTACATTATTATTATTATTATAGTCACCATGCTGTATAATAGATTTCCAGAACTTTTTTCTCTTATTTCTCTTGTCTAATTGAAACTTTGTGTGCTTAAGCCAACATCTCTCCATTTACCAACCCCGTCTCACTGCCCCCCTTCAGTACAACCACCAGTGTACTCTCTGGTTCTATGATTTCCATTATCTTTAGATTCCACATATTAAGAGATCATGCAGTATTTATATTCCTATGCCTACCTTATCTCATTAAGCATAATATCCTCCAGACTCATCCATGATGTTGGAAATATGATTTCTTTCTTTTTAAAATCTCAGTAGTATTCTGTTGTGTATATATACCACATTATTTTTATTCATTTGTTGATGAGCATTTAGGTTGTTTCCATATCTTGGTTATTGTGAATAATGCTGAAATGAACATGAGAGTGCAGATATCTCCTCAACATACTGATTTCATTTACTTTGAATGTATACACAGTAGTGGAATTGCTTCATTATGTGGTAGTTAATTTTCTGAGGAACCTCGATACTGATTTCTATAGTGACTGTACTACTTTACACTCACACTGATAGTGTACATAGGATCTCTCCACATCTGTGCCAATGCTTATTTTCTATCAGCTATTATTATGAGCATGAAATTATATCACCTTGTGATTTTAATATGCATTTCCTTGATGACTGATGATATTGAGCATCTCTTCATATACCTGTTGATCTTTTGTATGTTTTCGTTTGGGAAATACCTATTCAGGTCCTTTGCCCTTGTTTTCCTGAGATTGTATGTTTTTTGTTTTTTTGTTTTTTGTTTTTTCTGTTGTTTGATTTTCTTGTATATTTTGGATAGTAACTCCTCATTAGACATATGGTTTACAAATATTTTTCCGCCATTCCTCAGGTTGTCTCTTTATTCTATTGAGTGTCTCCTTTGCTGTATAGCAGCTTGTTAGTTTGCTAGAATCATATTTGTCTATTTTTGCTTTTGTTGCCTGAGTCTTTGAGGTATTATCCAAAAAATCATTGCCCAAACCATTGTCAAGTAGGTTTCTTCTTGTTTTTGACTAGTAGTTTTGCAGTTTAATGTCTTATGTTTAAGTCTTTAATCCATTTTGAGTTGACTTTTGTGTACGAGATGAGGTACACTTTCAGTCTTTTGCCTGTGGATATTCAGTTAAAATTTCTTTATTCCTAATCACAACTAGCTTATTTCTGCTTCAACACCTTCACACATGTTATATCCTATTCCTGAACCCAAATCTCCTATTTTTCAACCATTTAACATTAATAGTGTTCTCCATGGGTTGGAAAAACTGTAGGTGTTTCTAATGGAGATATGAATATACATAACTGGAAGGTGTTAGGCACATTCTCCTTTCCCTGAACTAAATATTTCTTCCTCTTAATTTGTTGAGGACACTGTGAGACTTTGCTAAGCCTCATTAGAGACTATATCAGATAATCTTCTGATATTAATGAATATTTATAATTTTCTTTTTATTTTAGCCTGAAAGACTTTACAATGAGAAGTGAGACACCCCTGAAATGTAACTTAAGCCTTCATGCAATACATACCTCTGAAGCAGGTGCAATAGTGATTTAGGGTAACCTTACTAAACTTCTATGGTCTTTTTTCCTAGTTTTGCAGTTTTTAGAGGTGACTGAAAAACAATAGACTCCTCATGTTACACAGATGATTTGATTTGCCAAGCTATACCTGGAAGAAGATACAATGTGAGGAGAAAAATAATTAGTTTAAGAATCAGAAAACCCATGTACACATTTTAGTTACTCCACATTTTGCAAGGTATCATTTTCTCTGAGCCATGATTTCTCTTGTTGTGTAATTGCACTAATAATTCTTTGCCTGCCTCATATCCTGGCTATTGTAAGACTCCAAAGAGATCATTTGTTTTAAACTCATTACCCAATTTTAAAGAAGTAAACAAATATAAGGTAATACTTATCATTAAGTTTAAGGGCACATAACTAAATTCTATTCAAGGAAAATAGGTAACATAAACTTTCTAGTTATTAATTCATGGCTATATATGTAAAAAACAAGACAACAATGAAAAAGTTTCTCTGAAGATTTATTTAGCCTATTTTCAGTTGTTAGGATTATTGACTTAAATTATACATATGTATATCTCTTTTAATCTTGTATTAGCATTCATTTTAAATTGCAAATATATGTCTATCACTTTCATTAAATTCAGACAAGCTTGAAGATAAAAATGATTTCATGTTTTTAATCCTCCATATACATTTTTATGTAACTTTTAAATAAGGATATAATGAACTTTAACATAATATTTTGTATTAAATTTGGTGAATGCCAAATATCTTCAAATTTCCCCTAGGAAACAATAAAAGAAGCATGAGTTTTTCATTTTTAGGGATATTTCAGTGTTTACCAGATTTAAGTTTTTTTTTGAAGCTGTCCAATTATTATGTAATATCTATCTTATTATTAAAGTTATTATTATGATATGTAGAAGCTACATATTGGAGAATAGACAACATCTTTGAAGACTTCTTGAAACACCAATATTTTATTATCTCAAATTTTGAAATTCAGTTTTCAGGCAGATTCATGTTGTTTAATCAATATCTCATTGCCATTGTATGTTTCAAGAATCTGTGACATTTCAGGCTTATTCACTTGATTCTGAAATCATTAACTCTACTCAGAAACCATGAAAACTACTGAGTTTCTATAATCCTGTCTTCTTGATCTGTTTTTATAAAACTCTGTTAAGCATAGAGTGTGAACACACATTGGTTGCTATAGATGTGATTTATAATTTTTTGATGTCTTTTTACTATATAAGGAAAAAGTAGCACAATATTAGTTTGAAAGAGAATTATTTTATATACTACGTATGTGTATTTTAATTGTAAATTTTCTTCACTTATAAAAATTATGTCATGGATTCCATCTTTTCTCTGGACATTCTATTTGTCTCTGGAGATTCTATTTCCCTATATTAATAGAAAGTTCATATTAACTATTCTAAACTTATCACTATAGTATCAATCCCAACTTCTTTCATTCTCACAAATGGGAAAGGCTAAGTAAATACTTTTCCAGACTGGGTTATTTCTGTTCATATAGAAAGTAATATTTAGTAAAGCCTTGCTCATGGCTATGATATAAAACATTGCTCAAGGCAACTGGTTGGGGTTGGGATGAATACTATCTGATTAATTACAGCGAAATAAATGGGTCTCATCAACATGATTATTTATTCTTTCTGTGAGAATTGTAGGAAAATTTATAATACGACTTCCTATCTACCATGGGTCCAGTTCACTAACCTCACTAGAATATCTGTGCTCTAATTGTCTGGTGCTCTTGCTCATTCTGTCATGCTGTTTCTTCTGGGTGGAATGCTTACTCCCATTTTTCAACTTATAAAAATGTTTGTCATGCTTAAACCTGTCAGCATAACGTAGAGGTCAATTTACTCAGATGGTAGACAGAGATTGCTTGAGTTTGAATACAAACTCTGCTAATAATTTCCTATGTGCTGTTGAAAAAGTTATATAACCTCTCTATGGCTTAGTTTCCTCAGGTGTTTTATCAGTTAGGGTTCACCAAAGTAATAGAACCAATTGGAGATTTTACACATGCATATAAAACTGATTTATGATAAAGTGTTGGCTCCTGAGATTATGGAAGACAAGAAGTCTCAAAATCTGCCATCAGAAAGCTGGAGACCCAGGAAAGTCAGTGGTGTAAGGTGAAGGCCTGGAAGCCAGAGAGCTGATGGTGTATGTTCTAGTCCAGATCTGAAGGCCTGAGAACCAAGAACATTGAAGAAATTCAATTTCCCAGCTTACCAATTAGTCAGAGAGGGGTGGAGTCCTCCCTTTCTCCACTTTCTGGTTCTTGTCATGTCCTCAATGGGTTGAATGCTGTCCACTCACATTGAGGAAGGCAATCCCCTGTACTTAGTCTCCAATTCAAATGTTAATCTTTTCTGAAAACACCCTTACAGACAAACCAAGAAAAAAAGTTAATGAGTTAACTGGGCATTCTGAGATCCAGTTAATTTGACACATAAAAGTAACTGTCACAGATGTTTAAAGGGTTAAGATTAAGACCAATTTTTTAGGTAAGATTAAGTCTCTTTACATTGCCAGAATAAATCCACTCAGGGAATATGAGGCTCTTAAAACGATATTTGATAAAGAATAAGTACCTGCAACTGTTTCCTATTAGTTAAAATTGTTGACGATTTTAGCCTTCCTTTCCTTTAACTTTTCATTTAAGTCTTAGTTCAAATGTTATATTTTCTGTTAAGCATTTTACATTTTCTAGATGAATCATTGCTTTTGTCATCTAATTTTCATAGCATTAATGCTGTGCCCTTATGACACGTACTATGATGGGTCAGAGTAAGTTGTATATACTTTTTTGATTTCCACTACCTTGTGAGTTCATTAAGAAAATGAAGTAATTCATTTCCATTTTCTTGTGATTGCTATTTAAAACTTTTCAGATTGCTTGAAAATATTTCCATGTAAACACATGTGAATCTTCATGAAGATGAGCAAAATTTCAGATGCATCATTGATCTGTGTACTTTTAAACTACAACTTACAAGCCAATTTCGAAAAAAAAAAAATTACTTTGCACTTAAAAGTGCATACATATTACTTTGTATAAAAGATAATGTGAAGTTCAATATTTTAATAAAATCCATCTAAAACTTTGCTTTTTAAAATTTAAGTATTTTCCCTTCATCCCTGAGAAGATTTGCAATTGGAAAATATAACTAATTTTCCTCAACAAAGGAACTGAAAATTGAACTCTTTGTCCTCAAACAACCAAAAATCTTTATTATTTTGATGAAACATAGTAAGAACCAAGCCTTTATTTTCCTGTACTCCTGTGGAAACTTTTTTCTCTCGTATTCCTGCACTAAAAATAAGTTAATAGGACATAGGGATAAAACTAAATTGGATATATCTTATAAAAAGCATATTCAGGCTAATTAAAGAATGCCTTCTCTTGTCTAGTACAATAACATAAAAAGTTTGTGAAATCGGCCGGGCGCGGTGGCTCACGCCTGTAATCCCAGCACTTTGGGAGGCCGAGGCGGGCGGATCACAAGGTCAGGAGATCGAGACCACGGTGAAACCCCGTCTCTACTAAAAATACAAAAAATTAGCCGGGCAAGGTGGCAGGCGCCTGTAGTCCCAGCTACTAGGGAGGCTGAGGCAGGAGAATGGCGTAAACCCAGGAGGCGGAGCTTGCAGTGAGCCGAGATCACGCCACTGCATTCCAGCCTGGTGGACAGAGTGAGACTCCGTCTCAAAAAAAAAAAAAAAAAATATTGTGAAATCTACTGATGAAATTTACCTAGATATGGGAAACATTATAAAATATGTATTTTGTGTCATTGATATGTTTGCAAAAATTATAAAACCAACAAGGCCAAAATAAGCAAACAAACAACACAAAATAACAACAACAACAAAAGGAAGCATGAAATCAAAGCCAGGACTGCATTGGAATCATGTCAATCCTAGTGTTAGGTTTGATGATAGTAGACTTTTGCTTCTTCAGGGGTTGAAAATAAGTATCTTTCTTTCGCATCTCTGAGTTCATGGCTGAGTTCCCTAAAACAAAAGACAGATTTACAAAAGAAAAGTGTAAAAATTTAAATTTTATATGGCATAGGAGTTTTCAGAAGTCAAGACCCAAAGAAAGAGGGAAACCTGTTGATATGTATGCTATGTTTGATGATGTAATATGTGTGGAACAATACGATTGGACAAAGGGGCGTAATGTAATAAACTGAGTTTAGCAAGAGCTTAGCAAGGTCTATATGTTCAGATTATTGTTTGTGCCTTAAGAGATAAGAAAATTCCTTTCCTATGAGTATAGGGTAGACACCTCTAAAATTAGGGTCTAATGATCAGCAGAAAAGTAGAAACTATAAAAATAAAAAAAAATTGCTGGCATCAGAGGGAAATGTTTACTCAACCAACTGAGTGGAAAGCAGAACTGGAAACACCTAACTAAAATTAAAACATTCAAATGAACTGCACTCTCAATTAAACTAAGGGGAAAGATCCTACTAATGGAAATAGTGATTGCAAAAGAAAAATATCCAGCTCCATGCTGACATTAGAAAAAAAAAAAAAAAACAATTATCATCTTCTTTGAACAACTGAACTGTAGACCTAAGAATGTTTGAGTATAGTATTTGAATTTACAGATTTGAATGTGTAGTTAAAAACTGTAATGATTTAAAAAACGTTCACCGATTTGTATCCCCTTATTCTCTTAAAAACAAACACAGTTCTTTTCTAGGGTAATGGGTTCATAATACTCAAGATGATTTTGAAAGGAACATGTCATCAAATAGCAAAGCTTGTTATAAAAATATATTGTGTGAGAGATTTTTATTTTTGCAATACTATATAAAACTATGAATAGAATCAAGTAGAGATCAAAGAAAATGATATATACATTTACTTGGATTCATGATGTATTATAGAAATCTAATTGCAGATCAATGGGTAATTGATGAATTAATAAATATTATGTGATGGTGGAATATTAATGGGAAAATGTGAACTTCAGCTCATGCCAATTAAATAAATCAGGTCCTAATACAAAATTAAATATAACATATTCTGAAGAAAATATAGAAGAACATTATTATCACCTTAGAAATAGTATAATTAATATGTTAATGAAAATAGAGAATATAATTAAAATGATAGGATAGAAAAAAGGTTTTAAACAAGATACATTATAAAAATTATAGATTAAATAATTTGTCTTTTAACCACATCAAAAGTATGTAAATAACAAATTCCGTGTTCATACAAATGGTACAAATGTATACTTGTACATTTGAGTATGTACAAGTGGTACTCGAAGTTTAAAAAGTATACAAAAGGTACTGAAAATTAAAAAGGAAATGAGAAGATATTGCTGATACATATAAACAATAAAATATCATAGTAAATTAAAACATGTATATTAAAAATTAAAACATAAGACAAGATAACTTTAGTTTAATTATGTAGCTCAAGTGATATAAACATGCATTACACAGAAGTGAAGATATGACATTTGTCAGAAAACTTTATATGACACTATTATTATCTTCAGTTCTCTTGCTGTTTTTACCACATCTGTAGTTACTTCCTCCACTGAAGTCTTAACTCCTCAAAGTCATTCCATGAAAGTTGAAATCAACTTCTTCCAAATGCCTGTGAATGTGTTTATGTTGCTCTCCTCCCATGAGTCACACATCTTCTTAATGGCTTCTAGAGTGGGAATTCTTTCCAGAGATTTTCAATTTACTTTGCCAAGATTCATCAGAGGAATCACTCTTTGTGAAAACTATACAAAAGGTTTTTTTTTGCTTTTTTTTTTTTTTTTTTTAAGATATGGAAGTCAAAATTACTCTTTGATCCATGATTTGGAGAATGGATGTCATGCTAGCAGGCATGAAAATATTAATCTTATTGTACATCACCATGAGAGTCATTAGGTGACAAAGTGCATTGTCAAGGAGAGGTAATATTTTGGGAAAAAAAAACAAAAAAAACTTTCCCTTTGTATTTACAACTTGGCTGTTTATCACAATGGGCCTAGCTTCTGCTGTGTTGGCTTTTGACATGTGCTCTTCACAAAACATAATCATTTCTGGCTTTTGATTTAAAGCGAGAGATGTATGACTCCTGACTCTTCCTTTTGCTTGAGCACTTATGGGTCATTTTAGGGTTACTAATTAGCCTAATTTCAGTATGGTGTCTCAGGGAATAGAGAGGCCTTAGTTGTAGGAGATCAGTCAGGGTGATGGGAAAAATTATAGGAAAGATGTTTGGAAGGCTGAGAGGTTTTGCAAAAGCTTAGGGAGAGGATTAAGCTGAAGACAGCTGATTCTCTTATCCAGAGTCTGAGAGCAAAGGGTAGATAACAAGAGAATGTAAATAAACTTATCTAGATAAATCTGTTTACTTATGTCTCTAGAAACCAACCTTTGATCATTTGATGCAGGACTGCTCTCTACTCGGGGGTCGACAATATTAATTACCTACAAATTGTGTTTGCTCCAAGCCTTTGTCATTAAATCTGTACTAAATAAATGTGAGTGTCTGCAGCAGCAGCAGACACTTTCATTGACAGTGCTAAGCAGTGAGGTCCCCTAGCCAGACTGTCAGGCAAAATACCTGTGTCAGCATACTTCTTTCATCCATCCCTCAGGTGGAGTCTGCGGGACAGACTCGGCAGCAGGTGGTGCCCTGTGTGAGGAACACTGCAACAGATTGCAATGGAACCCTTGAAAATGAAGGTGAAGAGACTGCACAGTCAGTAAGTCATTGGTGCCTGCAGGGGATTTCCAAGTTTGAGGGACTTTTTCAGGCTAGGGTTACATCATGGGACAACAGTTTTCAGCTCAACAGCAACAGTATATAAAAGTATTGAAACAGCTGCTTAAAGCTAGTGGAACATTAGTCTCACAAGCTCAATTAAGGGACTTAATGCAAACTGTTGTTTCCCATAACCCATGGTTCTCAGAAGAAGGCACGCTAGATGTAGAGCTCTGGGAACAAGTGGGGAAAAATCTTAAACAATATCATGGACAAGGGCAACGGGTCCCAGTAACATCTCTAACGTTATGGGCCTTAGTTAGGGCTGCTTTGGTCCCACTCTACACAGAAGAGCCTAAAAAGGGAAGGGAGGAAGAACCATCACCTACTTTAACTCCTTCTCCTTCAGCCCCACCATTCTCAGGCAAAAATACCAAAGAGGAAACAGAGGTTTTGCCTCTGAGCCCCCTCCTGCAATAAATTGGAAAAAAGAGAAGAGATATGTCACAGCTATGGGGCCCTGTCTTAGGCAAGTGGCATTGGAAGGGGAGCTCTTGGCCTGCTCAGTAATGCAAGTTCGACAAGTCAGTCGGGTGTATGAACCCATTTCTTTTGATGCTTATAAAGAGATACAAAAAAGCATTAGAGAAAACAGAGCCACTAGCTCATTTATGAAAGGGTTAATTAAAGCCATAGCAGACAACTTCCATATGCCCACATGGGACTGGTCAGTGTTAGCTAAAACAACCTTAGAGTCCAACCAATACCTCCTCTGGAAGGCAGAATATGATGAGTTATGTGAACAACAAGCCAACCGGAATCAAGTGGCCAGGCAAGACATAACAGCTGCTATGCTCCAGGGGAGGGGTCCCTATGTCAGTGTACAACAATAATTAAGTTTTGTTCCCCAAGCCTATGCACAAGTGTCTTTGTGCATTCTCAGGGCTTGGGACCAAATTCCCCAAAGAGAACTTCAACAGGGATCTTTTATAAATGTTTGACAAGAGCCTCAGGGAGCCATTTGTTGAATTGATCAATTGGTTAGCCTAGGCAATTAAGAGGCAAATTAGTCATGCCCAGTCTGCTGATATCTTATTGTTGCAATTGGCTTATGAAAATGCTAACATTGACTGCCAGCAAGCAATGCAGGCAATCAGAGGAAAGGCAGTCACACTCTGGGAACTTATATGAGCATGTCAACTGGTGGGCCCTGAAACACACAAAGCCAAAATATTGGCTATGGGATTAAAGCCTCTTAGGATGAAAAGAGAGGGAAACCCAAATTGTTTTCTATGCAGAGAATCAGGTCATATGAACAGGGAGTGCCCCAATAGTAGAGACCAAGGTAACTCAGGAAAAGAACCACCTTCTATATGCCCCTGCTGTAAAAAGGGGAAACATTGGGCAAATCAATGCAGGTCCAAATTTGATTAAAAAGGCAACCCCCTAAGTAATCAGGTGGAAAACTTCATGAGGGCCCGGCCTCAGGCCCCACTTCAAACTGGGGCAATGCCAGTGGCTTTCCTCAGTCAGATGGAAAGCCAAGAGTCCTCTCTCTTAGAGCAGCCACCTCTGGGAGTGCAGGACTGGACTTACTCTGCTATAACAAATTAGTGCTAAAAGAAGAAGACCCTAAAAAGGTTGCAACTGGGATCTGGGGCCCACTGCCTCTGGGAACAGTGGGATTAGTCCTAGGGCAATCAATCCTATCCAGTAAAGGAATCAGTGTGATCACCAGGGTAATCAACAGGGAGATATTTTTTATGATGAAATTCTGCATACTCTTCTACCTGGATCAAAGATAGCTTAGTTGCTACTTTTAGCATAATGGGTCCCCAATGCCCAGGGAAAGGAAAAGGGAAAGGGAAGTTTTGGAAGCATGGGAGCCACAGGAGCATATTGGAACCAATTAATCACTTATCAAAGACCCATGATTACTTTAAACATTTGAAATAAAATTTTTACTTGCTTATTGGACACAGTGATAGATATTGCAATCATCAGTGATCAAGACTGGTCAGAAACTTGACCTTGGATCACTCAGAAAAAAAAATATATATATATGTATATTGGCATCGGGGAAGTGCACACAGCCAAGCAGAGCACACATCTCCTAATATGTTGGGAGTTGGAAGGAAGAAAAGCAGTTATACAACCTCTAATTATGCCTATGCCTGTTAATCTTTGGGGACAGGACCTATTAGCTCAATGGGAGATCACTCTGCAGATCCCTTTCTAATAGCCACTGTCATTATTCCTCCCCTATCCTTCATGTGGCTCTCTCAAGATCCAATTTGAATAGAGCAGTGGTCCTTAAAGGGAGATAAATTACAAAGAGCCCATGAATTAGTTGAGGAGCAACTAAAAACCAGCCATATAGAACCATCAAACAGCCCTTGGAATTTGCCCATTTTTGTCATTCCCAAAAGGTCTGGCAAAGGGAGACTTTTGCATGACTTACAGACAATTAATGCTAATTTGCAACGTATGAGTCACCTTCAACAGGGTCTCCCTTCCCCCACAGTGATTCCTCAAGATTGGCCTATAGTTGTTATTGAATTTGAAAACTGCTTTTATACTATTCCCCTTATAGAACAAGACAGAGAAAAAATTGCATTTACCATACCAGTTATCAATAATGAAAGGCCAGCTCAGGGGGGGGTGGAGCAAGATGGCCGAATAGGAAAAGCTCCAGTCTCCAACTCCCAGCGCGAGCGACACAGAAGACCGGGGATTTCTGCATTTTTCAACTGAGGTACTGGGGTCATCTCACTAGGGAGTGCCAGACAATCGGTGCTGGTCAGCTGCTGCAGCCTGACCAGCGAGAGCTGAAGCAGGGCGAGGCATCGCCTCACCTGAGAAGCGCAAGGGGGAAGGGAATCCCTTTTCCTAGCCAGAGGAACTGAGACACACAACACCTGGAAAATCGGGTAACTCTCACCCCAATACTGCGCTTCAAGCCAACTGGCACACCAGGAGAATATATCCCACACCTGGCCAGGAGGGTCCCACGCACACGGAGCCTCCCTCATTGCTAACACAGCAGTCTGCGGCGATCTATCCGCAAGGCAGCAGGGAGGGTGGGGGAGGGGTGCCTGCCATTGCTGAGGCTTAAGTAGGTAAACAAAGCCACTGGGAAGCTCGAACTGGGTGGAGCTCACAGCAGCTCAAGGAAACCTGCCTGTCTCTGTAGACTCCACCTCTGGGGACAGGGCACAACAGGGGAAGCAGCAGAGGCCTGAGCAAACGCGAATGACTCTGTCTGACAGCCTTGAAGAGAGCAGTGGATCTCCCAACACGGAGGCTGAAATCTAAGAATGGACAGACTGCCTGCTCAAGTGGGTCCCTGACCCCTGAGTAGCCTAACTGGGAGACATCCCCCACTAGGGGCAGTCTGACACCCCACACCTCACAGGGTGGAGTACACCCCTGAGAGGAAGCTTCCAAAGGAAGAATCAGACAGCTACACTCGCTGTTCAGCAATATTCTATCTTCTGTAACCTCTGCTGCTGATACCCAGGCAAACAGGGTCTGGAGTGAACCTCAAGCAATCTCCAACAGACAAATAGCTGAGGGTCCTGACTGTCAGAAGGAAAACTATCAAACAGGAAGGACACCTATACCAAAACCCCATCAGTACGTCATCATCATCAAAGACCAGAGACAGATAAAACCACAAAGATGGGGAAAAAGCAGGGCAGAAAAGCTGCAAATTCAAAAAATAAGAGCACATCTCCCCCTGCAAAGGAGCGCAGCCCATCGCCAGCAACGGATCAAAGCTGGTCCGAGAATGACTTTGACGAGATGAGAGAAGAAGGCTTCAGTCCATCAAACTTCTCAGAGCTAAAGGAGGAGTTACGTACCCAGCGCAAAGAAACTAAAAATCTTGAAAAAAGAGTGGAAGAATTGACAGCTAGAATAATTAATGCAGAGAAGATCATAAACGAAATGACAGAGATGAAAACCATGACACGAGAAATACGTGACAAATGCACAAGCTTCAGTAACCGACTCGATCAACTGGAAGAAAGAGTATCAGTGATTGAGGATCAATTGAATGAAATGAAGCGAGAAGAGAAACCAAAAGAAAAAAGAAGAAAAAGAAATGAACAAAGCCTGCAAGAAGTATGGGATTATGTAAAAAGACCAAATCTACGTCTGATTGGGGTGCCTGAAAGTGAGGGGGAAAATGGAACCAAGTTGGAAAACACTCTTCAGGATATCATCCAGGAGAACTTCCCCAACCTAGTAGGGCAGGCCAACATTCAAATTCAGGAAATACAGAGAACGCCACAAAGATACTCCTCCAGAAGAGCAACTCCAAGACACATAATTGCCAGATTCACCAAAGTTGAAATGAAGGAAAAAATCTTAAGGGCAGCCAGAGAGAAAGGTCGGGTCACACACAAAGGGAAGCCCATCAGACTAACAGCAGATCTCTCAGCAGAAACTCTACAAGCCAGAAGAGAGTGGGGGCCAATATTCAACGTTCTTAAAGAAAAGAATTTTCAACCCAGAATTTCATATCCAACCAAACTAAGTTTCATAAGTGAAGGAGAAATAAATCCTTTACAGATAAGCAAATGCTTAGAGATTTTGTCACCACCAGGCCTGCCTTACAAGAGACCCTGAAGGAAGCCCTAAACATGGAAAGGAACAACCGGTACCAGCCATTGCAAAAACATGCCAAAATGTAAAGACTATCGAGGCTAGGAAGAAACTGCATCAACTAACGAGCAAAATAACCAGTAAATATCATAATGACAGGATCAAGTTCACACATAATAATATTAACCTTAATGTAAATGGACTAAATGCTCCAATTAAAAGACACAGACTGGCAAACTGGATAAAGAGTCAAGACCCATGAGTCTGCTGTATTCAGGAGACCCATCTCACATGCAGAGACATACATAGGCTCAAAATAAAGGGATGGAGGAAGATCTACCAAGCAAATGGAGAACAAAAAAAAGCAGGGGTTGCAATCCTAGTCTCTAATAAAACAGACTTTCAACCATCAAAGATCAAAAGAGACAAAGAAGGCCATTACACAATGGTAAAGGGATCAATTCAATAGGAAGAGCTAACTCTCCTAAATATATATGCACCCAATACAGGAGCACCCAGATTCATAAAGCAAGTCCTTAGAGACTTACGAAGAGACTTAGACTCCCATACAATAATAATGGGAGACTTCAACACTCCACTGTCAACATTAGACAGATCAAAGAGACAGAAAGTTAACAAGGATATCCAGGAATTGAACTCATCTCTGCACCAAGCGGACCTAATAGACATCTATAGAACTCTCCACCCCAAATCAACAGAATATACATTCTTCTCAGCACCACATCGCACTTATTCCAAAATTGACCACATAATTGGAAGTAAGGCACTCCTCAGCAAATGTAAAAGAACAGAAATTATAACAAACTGTCTCTCAGAACACAGTGCAATCAAACTAGAACTCAGGACTAAGAAACTCAATCCAAACTGCTCAACTACATGGAAACTGAATAACTTGCTCCTGAATGACTACTGGGTACATAACAAAATGAAAGCAGAAATAAAGATGTTCTTTGAAACCAATGAGAACAAAGATACAACATACCAGAATTTCTGGGACACATTTAAAGCAGTGTGTTGAGGGAAATTTATAGCACTAAATGCCCACAAGAGAAAGCAGGAAAGATCTAAAATTGACACTCTAACATCACAATTAAAAGAACTAGAGTGGCAAGAGCAAACACATTCAAAAGCTAGCAGAAGGCAAGAAATAACTAAGATTAGAGCAGAACTGAAGGAGATAGAGACACAAAAAACCCTCCAAAAAATCAATGAATCCAGGAGTTGGTTTTTTGAAAAGATCAACAAAATTGACAGACCACTAGCAAGACTAATAAAGAAGAAAAGAGAGAGGAATCAAATAGACGCAATAAAAAATGATAAAGGGGATATCACCACCGACCCGACAGAAATACAAACTACCATCAGAGAATACTATAAACACCTCTACGCAAATAAACTAGAAAATCTAGAAGAAATGGATAATTTCCTGGACACTTACACTCTTCCAAGACTAAACCAGGAAGAAGTTGAATCCCTGAATAGACCAATAGCAGGCTCTGAAATTGAGGCAACAATCAATAGCCTACCCACCAAAAAGTCCAGGACCAGATGGATTCACAGCTGAATTCTACCAGAGGTACAAGGAGGAGCTGGTACCATTCCTTCTGAAAGTATTCCAATCAATAGAAAAATGGGGAGTCCTCCCTAACTCATTTTATGAGGCCAAAATCATCCTGATACCAAAGCCTAGCAGAGACACAACAAAAAAGAGAATTTTAGACCAATATCCCTGATGAACATCGATGCAAAAATTCTCAATAAAATACTGGCAAACCGGATTCAGCAGCACATCAAAAAGCTTATCCACCATGATCAAGTGGGCTTCATCCCTGGGATGCAAGGCTGGTTCAGCATTCGCAAATCAATAAACGTAATCCAGCATATAAACAGAACCAAAGACAAGAACCACATGATTATCTCAATAGATGCAGAAAAGGCTTTTGACAAAATTCAACAGCCCTTCATGCTAAAAACGCTCAATAAACTCGGTATTGATGGAACGTACCTCAAAATAATAAGAGCTATTTATGACAAACCCACAGCTAACATCATACTGAATGGGCAAAAACTGGAAAAATTCCCTTTGAAAACTGGCACAAGACAGGGATGCCATCTCTCACCACTCCTATTCAACATAGTGTTGGAAATTCTGGCTAGGGCAATCAGGCAAGAGAAAGAAATAAAGGGTATCCAGTTAGGAAAAGAAGATGTCAAATTGTCCCTGTTTGCAGATGACATGATTGTATATTTAGAAAACCCCATCGTCTCAGCCCAAAATCTCCTTAAGCTGATAAGCAACTTCAGCAAAGTCTCAGGATACAAAATTAATGTGCAAAAGTCACAAGCATTCTTATACACCAGTAACAGACAAGCAGAGAGCCAAATCAGGAATGAACTTCCATTCACAATTGCTTCAAAGAGAATCAAATACCTAGGAATCCAACTTACAAGGGATGTAAAGGACTTCTTCAAGGAGAACTACAAACCACTGCTCAGTGAAATCAAAGAGGACACAAACAAATGGAAGAACATACCATGCTCATGGATAGGAAGAATCAATATCGTGAAAATGGCCATACTGCCCAAGTTATTTATAGATTCAATGCCATCCCTATCAAGCTACCAATGAGTTTCTTCACAGAATTGGAAAAAACGGCTTTAAAGTTCATATGGAACCAAAAAAGAGCCCGCATTGCCAAGACAATCCTAAGTCAAAAGGACAAAGCTGGAGGCGTCACGCTACCTGACTTCAAACTATACTACAAGGCTACAGTAACCAAAACAGCATGGTACTGGTACCACAACAGAGATATAGACCAATGGAACAGAACAGAATCCTCGGAAATAATACCACACATCTACAGCCATCTGATCTTTGACAAACCTGAGAGAAACAAGAAATGGGGAAAGGATTCCCTATTTAATAAATGGTGCTGGAAAATTGGCTAGCCATAAGTAGAAAGCTGAAACTGGATCCTTTCCTTACTCCTTATACGAAGATTAATTCAAGATGGATTAGAGACTTAAATGTTAGACCTAATTCCATAAAAACCCTAGAAGAAAATCTAGGTAGTACCATTCAGGACATAGGCATGGGCAAGGACTTCATGTCTAAAACACCAAAAGCAACAGCAGCAAAAGCCAAAATTGACAAATGGGATCTAATTAAACTAAAGAGCTTCTGCACAGCAAAAGAAACTACCATCAGAGTGAACAGGCAACCTACAGAATGGGAGAAACTTTTTGCAACCTACTCATCTGACAAAGGGCTAATATCCAGAATCTACAAAGAACTCAAACAAATATACAAGAAAAAAACAACCCCATCAAAAAGTGGGCAAAGGATATGAACAGACATTTCTCAAAAGAAGACATTCATACAGCCAACAGACACATGAAAAAATGCTCATCATCACTCGCCATCAGAGAAATGCAAATCAAAACCACAATGAGATACCATCTCACACCAGTTAGAATGGCAATCATTAAAAAGTCAGGAAACAACAGGTGTTGGAGAGGATGTGGAGAAATAGGAACACTTTTACACTGTTGGTGGGATTGTAAACTAGTTCAACCATTATGGAAACCAGTATGGCAATTCCTCAAGGATCTAGAACTAGATGTACCATATGACCCAGCCATCCCACTACTGGGTATATACCCAAAGGATTATAAATTATTCTACTACAAAGACACATGCACACGTATGTTTATTGCGGCACTATTCACAATAGCAAAGACTTGGAATCAACCCAAATGTCCATCTGTGACAGACTGGATTAAGAAAATGTGGCACATATACACCATGGAATACCATGCAGCCATAAAAAAGGATGAGTTTGCATCCTTTGTAGGGACATGGATGCAGCTGGAAACCATCATTCTTAGCAAACTATCACAAGAAGAGAAAACCAAACACCGCCATATTCTCACTCATAGGTGGGAACTGAACAATGAGATCACTTGGACTCAGGAAGGGGAACATCACACACTGGGGCCTATCATGAGGTGGGGGGAGGGATTGCATTGGGAAATTATACATGATATAAATGATGATTTGATGGGTGCTGACGAGTTGATGGGTGCAGCACACCAACATGGCACAAGTATACCTATGTAACAAACCTGCACATTATGCACATGTACCCTAGAACTTAAAGTATAATAATAATAAAAAAAAAAGAAAGGCCAGCTCACCACTTTCACTGGAAAGTACTTCCTCAAGGGATGCTGAACAGTCCTACCATGTATCAGTATTATGTAAATCAATCTTTGCTCCCCAGTAGAAAATAATTTCCTAATTGCAAGATTATTCATTTTATGGATGATATTTTACTAGCAGCCCCAACAGAGCCAGTACTTTTAAGTATATATGCCTCTGTCATAAAGAATATGCAGTTGAGAGGTTTAATCATTGCACCTGAAAAAGTACAAATGTCCTCTCCTTGGAAATTTCTTGGATACATACTAACTTCCTGGTCACTAAGACTTCCAAAGGTTAAATTAATTAAATAGCAACTCATACCTTAAACGATTATCAGAAATTACTGGGCGATATTAACTGGCTTTGCACCACCTTGGGCATAACTGTTGATAAGTTACAAAACCTGTTTTCGATCCTAAAGGACAATACAGCTCTAGACTCCCTCAGGTATTTAACTCCCGCAGCAAAAAGGGAAATTGAGGAAACAGAGCAAGCTATTTCTTAGATGAAACTAGATAACATAGACCCACAATATTCAATTCAATTGTTTGTTTATCCTACTAAACATTTCCCCACAGGATTAATATAACAGATAGCCCCAGGGCTGCACTTCCTAGAATGGGTTTTTTGGTCGCATACCAAGACTAAAACACTATGTCCCTATATTCAGCTACTTAGCAAATTCATCTATACAGGCTGCAGACAATGCAATCAGTTGCTAGGTTATTACCCTGATATCATTAAAATTCCTTTGAGTTAAAAGCAATTTGAAGCACTATTGCCCCTACCTCTAGATCTTCAGATAGCACTCTCTGACTGTGCAGGTCATATAGAGTATGTTCTTTCTGCTGACAAACTACTTTAGTTCTTATCTCATACTCCTGTAGTTTTGCCTACAAAAGTAGTTCACTCCCCATACCTAATGCTTTAATGCTTTTTACGGATGGTTCTGGTAAAAATGGAAAAGTGGTTATTTGGGGCAAACCATATAATTCCCATACTCATTCTGGATTTACTAGTACTCAAAGAGCTGAGGTTGGAGCCTTCATATTAGTCCTGGAGACCTTTTCCACTCATCCTATCAATATTGTTAGTGACTCTGCTTACTCTGTTTATTTATTGCAGAACATTGAGACAGCCCTCTTTAAGCCAATTTTTGAGACTACCCTGTGTACACTTTTTTTTGACTTCAGTAATTGCTAGATCAATGTACACATCCTATTTTATAACAATATTCAAGCCCACAGCTCACTGCCTGGTACACTGTCTTATGCTAATAATCGTGCAGACCTGCAAATTATGACATTATTGCTTGACCCACCCACCAAATCACATCAATTTTTCCACCAAAATTGGAGAAACTTAGGTAAATCTTTTCATTTAACCCAAAGACTAGCTAAACATATTATCCTGAAATGCCCAGTTTACCAGCTCACAGGCATGTCCCCTCCTTCAACAGGTGTTAACCCTAGAGGACTACAACTTAATCAGTTATGGCACACAGATGTTACTCATGTCCCTGAATTTGGAAAACTTAGATATGTACATGTATCCGTTGATACCAATTCTCATTTAATTAGCGCTCATGCTCTTCCTGGAGAGTGTGCCTGATATGTTATTAAACATCTCTTAAGTTTTGCATTTATGGGGCAGCCCACAAAAACTAAAACTGATAATGGTCTGACTTACATCAGTTCACAATTTCAACAATTTTGTCACATGTGGAACATCCAACATTCCACACACATTCCATATATCCCCCAAGGATAGGCCATAGAATGTGTTCATTCCACTCTTTAAAATATGCTCAGGACCAAAAAAAAAAAAAAAAAAAAAAAAAAAAAAAAAAAAGGGGAGAATATGAGTAAGGACCCTGCAACACTACTAGCACAAGCCTTATTTACCCTTAATTTTTAAAATTTAGATGATACATTTCAATCAGCTATAGAAAAAACACTTTTCTAAAACCTCTAAAGACAAAAAACCAGCAGTTTTATGGAAGGATTTAAATGTGAACATATGGCGTAGTCCAAATGATTTGCTAACATGGGGAAGAGGATACGCTTGTGTTCATACCCCTTCAGGCCCTCCTTGGATTCCAGCACGATGCATCAAACCATACCATGGTGTGGCTAGGACCCAACCTGGTACTAGAAATGAAGAAAATGACCCTACAAGACACATAGTCCCGGACAATGTGGTTTCCTTGCATGACACAAGCCCCAAATATTACCTGGGGGATTCAGAAGAAGACAACTCAGGAGGCTGAGCGAATCCTGCACTGGATACAGACACCATTCACTCCAGATAATTTGTTCCTTGCTATGCTCTCTGTTGTACATTGCAATTTGCATATGGTATTGATCCTTTTTATGCTTTCACTTTGTCTCCAACCTGCTACATTCTATTGGGCTCATATCTTAGATCCACCTTTCTTCCACTCTGTTACCTGGGCAGACACCCCCTTCCCAGACTCTAATAATATAACTGCTTGGCTAGGAGGGATTGACTTATTCTCAGTGGGGTCCCTCATTAATGACATACATTGGACTAAGGTGCCAGGTAAAACTACCTATCACTCCACTGTCCTCCCACTGTGTGTAAGTTATAAAAGTTCTAACCCTTGCTGTGTACTTACCCAAACACAATTATGGCTACATAAGGGAAAAGGAAATGTCTTAACATTCTTGTTTGAAGGTAGTCTCAAACCAGGCAATGCAACTAATGGCACTTTCCCAACATTCCTTCCTGTACGAAATAATGTAGCCAAAAAAGTAATGAATTCCACTTTGGCTGAGAGGTCTCTCACAGAGGACAAGCCCATAGCCTCCAGTTAGGTAATTATAACATCTTAGACTGGAGCTCCCACTGCCATTTGCAGGGAGACCATACTGATGTCTGCGTCCATTGTGGCTTCAATCACAATTTCATAGCCACATCCCATTCCCTTATGATTTCAGCCAATGAGGGGATGGGATATCCCAGACCCCAAGTACAGTTCATGTCACCCTAAGACACTTTATGACACCTGAGACATCTTAGCACCTCCCTTAATACCTGGCATGGGACATATCATAATTCCAGTAACAGCTATACTATGACCATTATTCATAATCACACAGATCAATGCCTGATTTGCACTACTCATCCATATGTTTTCCTTATGGAAACCAATATTTCCATTACACCCCAAAACTTCACACTTGTGACCTAAGTGCAAGGACAGGCTTGGTTTGCCTCATGTATCACTAACTACAATATATCTAATTTAAATATTACTAGTGTCATAGCATTAAGGAGACAACCTGAGGCATTCCTATCAGTCAATGTAACATGCAATTGGCAAGGTTCCTCTGCTCTTGCCACCTTAGAACATGCTGTGTCCCAGGTCAAACACAAAAGATTCATAGGCACACTTATAGCCTTTATAGTCTCAGTCATAGTCATCTTGGCAACTGCTAGTGTTGCTGTGGACTCTATTACTGAATCAGCACAAAGAGCTACCTTTGTAGATAACTTGTCCAGAAATGTGTCTAACAAGCTTCTCGTACGGCAGGGTGTGAATCAAAAGATTCTTGCATGCCTGCAAGCCCTTGAGGCTTCCTTGGAATATGTAGGGGAGCGGCAAGATGCACTGGCATTCAGACAGCAATTAAACTGTGACTGGGAGCATAAGCATATCTGTGACACCTCTCAACCTTGGAATCAATCCATACATAGTTGGGATAAGGTGAAACAACACCTCTGGGGAACCTTACATGATAATTTAACAGCAGATGTAAGGCAACTTAAAACTAAAATTCTAGAATCCCTAAGCACCATGGTCCACACACCCAAAAACAGCCATATGGAAGGATGTGAGAGAACATCTCTCCTGGATAGACCAACACTTCTGGGGTCACTCCTTGATTGGAAAAGAATATTCCTGATTATACTCATGTTTGTCTTATGTTATTTACTAATTCTAGGATGCAAAGCCGGAATATGAGTTATAATCACTGTGCCTGAAAAACCTGTTGCTGCACACATCTGTACTCTTCAATCAACAAAACCTGATTAAAAAAAAAAAAAAGAAAGAAAGAAAGGAAAAAAAAGAAAACAAAAAAAACAGGAAAGAGGGAGATGAAGATTTGTCAGGGTGGTGGGAAAAATTATAGGAAAGATGCAAACCTTCTTTGAAAGCTGGGAGGTTTTGCAAAAGCTTCAGGAGAGGATTAAGCTGAAGGCAGTTGATTCTCTTGTCTAAAAACTGAGAGCAAAGGGTAGATAACAAGAGAATGTAAAGGAACTTATCTAGATAAATCTGTTTACTTACGTCTCTAGAAACCAACCTTCGATCATTGGCATGCAGGTCTGCTCTGTACTCGGGGTTGGGGGATTGACAACGTTAATTACCCACAAATTGTATTTGCACCAAGCCTTTGTCATTAAATCTGTACTAAATAAATGCAATCATCTTCCGCTTATGGGGTCTGCTACTGATGCTGCTACTGAACTCTCACTGGCTGTCAGGAAAAATACCTGTGTCAGTGTACTTCTTTCATCCATTACTTAGCCACAGTCTTCAGGACAGAGTCGGTGGCACTTACGAAAGGGGATGGAGAGAAAACTGGTGAGTGGAGTAGTCAGAACACACACAATATTTGTCAATTAAGTTGGCAGTCTTAATTAGCATCATTTATGGTACCTCAAAACAATTACAATAGAAACATCAAAGATCACTGATCACAGATAATCAAAACAGGTATAATAATAATGAAAAATTTTGAAATATTATGAAAATTACTAAAATGTGATATAGAGACATGAAGTCAGCACATGCTATTGGAAAAATGGAGTCAATAGACTCACTTTATGCAGGTTGCCACAAAACTTTATTTTATAAAAAATCAATATTTGTGATGTACAATAAAGTGCAGAAAAATGAAGTATGATATTGCTTGGCTGTGTCCCCACCCAAATATCATCTTGAATGTAGTTCCCATTATCTCCGTGTGTTGTGAGAGGGACCTGGTGGGAGGTAATTGAATCATGGGGGGTGGTTATCTCTATGATATTCTCATAATAGTGAGTGAGTTATGAGATCTGATGGTTTTATAAGGAGCTTCCACCCACCCCCTTCACTTTGTGCTCCTCCTTGCTGCTGTCATGCAAAGAAGGAAGTGTTAGCTTCTCCTTCTGCCATGATTGTAAGCTTCCTGAGGCCTTCCCAGCCCTCAGAATTGTGAGTCAGTTAAGGCTCTTTTCTTTATAAATTACTCAGTCTCAGTTATTTCTTCATAGTAGCACGACAACATACTAATACAGAAAATTGGTACCATGAGTGGGGTGCTGCTATAAAGGTAGCTCCAAATGTGGAAGTTACATTGGAACTGAGTAACAAGCAGAGGTTGGAACAGTTTGGAGGGCTCAGAAGAAAACAGAACAATGTGGGAAAGTTTGCAACTTCCTAGAGACTTGGAGGACTCAGAAGACAGAGAGATGTGAGAAAGTTTGGAACTTTCTTGAGACTTGTTGGATGGCTTTGACCAAAATGCTGAAAGTCATATGGACAATGAAGTACAGGCTGATATGTCCTCAGATGGAGATGAGAAACTTATGGTGAAATCAAGTGAAAGTCACTCTTGTTATGCAAAGAGACTGGCAGCATTTTGCCCTTGCCCTAGAGATCTGTGGAACTTTGAACTTGAGAGAGATTATTTAGAGTATCTGGTGGAAGAAATTTCTAAGTGGCAAAGCCTTCGAGAGGAAACAGGTCATAAAAGTTTGGAAAATTTACAGTCTGATGATATGATAGAAAATAAAAACCCATTTTCTGAGGAGAAATATAGGAAATTTCATAAGTAACAAGGAGTTGAATGTATAAATGCTGAATGTATATATACCAAGACAATGGAAAAAAATGTCTTCAGTACATGTCAGAGACCTTCATGGCAGCCCCTCCCATCACAGCCCTAGAGGCCTATGAGGAAAAAAATGCTTTCATGGACTGGGCCTAGAGACTCTTGCTCTGTGCAGCTTCAGAACATTGTGCCATGTGTCTCAGTTGCTTCAGTCCATCTGTGGCTAAAAGGGTCCAAGGTCAATTCATACCTTTGCTTCAAAGGTTGCAAGCTCCATGCCTTCACAGCTTCCACGTGGTGTTAGTCCTGCAGATGCACAGAAGACAAGAATTTAGGTTTGAAAACCTCCACCTAGATTTCAGAAAATGTATGGAAATGCCTGGATGTTCAGGCAGAAGTTTGTTACAGGGGCAGAGCCCTCATGGAGAAACTCTGCCAGGGCAGTACAGAAGGGAAATGTGGGGTTAGTGTACCCACAGAGGGTCCTGACTGGGGTACTGCATAGTGAAGCCTTGAGAAGAGGGCCACCATCCTCCAGACCCTAGAATGGGAGATCCACTGACTACTTGCACCGTGTTCCTGGAAAAGCCACAGACACTCATTGTGAGACCATGAAAGTAGCCATCAGCCTTGACTGTACCCTGCAGAGCCACAGGGCAGAGCTTCTGAAAGCTGTGGAAGCCCACATCTTGCATCAGTGTGCCCTAGATGTGAGATATGGGGTTAAAGGAGGTAATTTTGGAACTTTAAGATTTAATGACTGCCCTATTAGATTTTAAACTTATATGGAGCCTGTAGCCCCTTTGTTTTGGCAAATTTCTCCCATTTGGAGTGGATGTACTTCTGAATGAAGCTTATCTTTTCCTTTACCCTGTGACTTCGGTGTTTTATATTTCAAACCTGATGTTTTACTACCCTTGTGCAACCTATAGTTGAGATAACAATCTATGCTCTCTGAAAAATATTTTTCTTAGGCATTTCCAGGTTTATCTCCGATATACATGCAAAATTGCATCTTCCAAGACTTAATGGTTCAAATTGACACCAGAGACAGTTTATGTAACGTTTTGTTGGTTTATTCATTTCTTTTTGGTTTTTAAATTCTAAGCTCAATAACAACAAACATTTCTTCCTATGAAAATAGTGATAGATATTTTATTCAGCTAAAGATGGCCATAATTCTGTTTTCTTCCTTTAGTTCTTATACTAGTCAGAGAAGCGTATTCTGTCCCATTAAATTCCCTGTTCCTGGGTTCCTGGGTTAATCCTATTACCAATTCTTCTCTACCATTTGATTCCCTCAAATCCATTTTTTTCTTCTCTATGAGTGCTCACAACTCCTTTTGCAAGAAAGAGAAACTTACAACAAGTGTCTCTAATCTTGCTGTCATTTTAACACTCTTTTAAATATCTATGGGGTTTAAAAAGAAATCAGGGCTAAATATGTAATATTCCAAAGCTATATGAAAAAATGAGTCATTTACATGATCTATTCTACCCAGAGAAAGAAAAGAAATTTCATGTCACACCTACTGGCCCAAGTAATCTGTGAAGCTGTCCTGAAAACAATACTTTAATGATTCATCATTATCTTGACTTTCATAGATTGCAGTTAGTGCAAATATATTTGTGTTCTAGTTGCTATCTAATCTAACTACATGAGTAATGATATACAATTATATATTAGATCATAAATAAGGCCTGTCTAGTCATGAGCATTAATTTGTTCTCAAAGTGAAAAATGCCATTTTTGAGTTTACATTTCTGATCTAACTCAACACCTTTAACCATATTTTATTTAGTAAAGAGTAGACAATTAAAAATGAGGCCACAATTTAAAAAATTATGCATCTCATCCCAATTTCAACATTGTCTCTCTTCCAATACTGTAAAAGGGAATATTTTCACTGTCTCTTACTTACTTCCCCCTTCACAGGATTTGGTGTTTTAATTTAACACATCTTTGGAAATTGTTTTTAAAATCAATTACCTTTCATAGGTTGCTTACACATACAAATATTCTTTGACATGTCTGCAGAGATGACAAGTGTTTATTGGTGCAGTTGAAAATATGCCATGTTTAAACATATTTTTAATACAATATGATTTGACTTCTTTACCTAAAATTTTACTTTCAGTGGATCAGAGCTTTCAGCATTAGATTAAATACGTACTTTATCTATATAGATTTCTTTGTACTCTTTCTATGTGAAAGACTATGAAAAATATTATAATGGGAATTATTCATGATTAGTTAATATTTCAAAGATATTTGTATTCCAAAAACACCCTTAAGTTATTCAGGTAATTGTAAATATATTGTTTTCAGGGGAATTCAGAAAATACATTACTATTAATACAATGAATTATCAGTATTTCAGGAATTATACTTTCTGAGTGAGATAATGTTCCCATATACCTATAAGACTCAATAAAGCTGAATTGGTTTTGTCCTAAAATATAATACAAAATATTCCAAGTTTATAGAAGTATATCCACTTAGTTATCTGAAAGAATAACATTTTATAAAAATCTGGTTCTAATTACTTTCTTTTTTCTGGTAAGGCTGCGGCATGCTTGCTGTTTATTAAATGCTACTACTTATTTTTTTTTTTTTTTTTTGAGACAGAGTCTCGCTCTGTTGCCCAGGCTGGAGTGCAGTGGCCGGATCTCAGATCACTGCAAGCTCCGCCTCCCGGGTTTACGCCATTCTCCTGCCTCAGCCTCCCGAGTAGCTGGGACTACAGGCACCAGCCCCCTCGCCTGGCTAGCTTTTTGTATTTTTTAGTAGAGACGGGGTTTCACCGTGTTAGCCAGGACGGTCTCGAACTCCTGACCTCGTGATCCGCCCGTCTCGGCCTCCCAAAGTGCTGGGATTACAGGCTTGAGCCACCGCGCCCGGCCGAATGCTACTACTTATTGACAGAATATTATTTCCCCCTCTTAGATTCTCATTTAATTATCAAATATTAATTGTCTGATTCTTTTTTTTTCTTTTAAATCTTTGCTGGACTTAGTTCAGGACTCCAGTTTATTCTGTCAATCTATGTTTTTTACCTTTCTGAGAGCTGGATGACTATCTAGAGTAATTTTCTTATTGTACTTGTGTTACCAGAAAGGGGCCAACTGAGCATGTAGTAGATATGAGACATTTTGCATATGACAATATACATAGATTTTATTACCTTCTTGTTGAGAAAGTTGATGAGGTTGACTCCCAAGGAGGCTAAGTCACTTACCGAAGGTAACTTTTCCAATTAGTATACCAAGTAGGTTTCTTTAGAAAATTAAGTTTGAGATTTGACACTCTAAGAACTAAACCTCCTCATTTACTTCAGCAACACAACTAATTTATTTGAGTAGAGTGGAGCTTATTTTCTTTGTAAGTTCTGGACAAATATACTTGTGACTTGAAACAGGAACGCATTTCTGGAATATGTAAAATGAGACAAGTTGGTGAGTCTATTTGTTTATGAAGCATCACAAAACTGTGTTAGATATCAGGTTGTGTGGGTTACAGTTTAAAATGTTCATATTTGTAACTGTAGGAATAGAGCATGTTTAAATGTGCATACATATTTTATATATGACAAAATAGTTTCATGTGAATTACATGTTTGACAAGTATTGTGCCCCTGAGCAGTTCAGAAAGCTAAAAATTACTTCTGAGTAATCGTTTTTATATGTACTTAGAATTCTGTAAGAACTAATTTTACTGCATAAAGCAACAATTACAAATTAGCATTGAATGCAACCGTGACTATTTTGCTTGCTTGTGGATTGATGAGGATAAATAAAGAAGAGAGGATGGGAGAATATGAGTTACTTATTCTGCTCCAAAACATTCATAACTAGCAAAGTAAATATTTGAAACATCTTACTGTTTATTAATACATACTGTATTTAAAATGCACACACATTTCTTATACAAGGTATTTGATAATCATGCATATTCAACTGCTGTAAAACAACAAGTTCACCATAAATGCACTAGAGGCTTAATTAGATTTCAAGTAAGCAACTGTTTCTTAAGTTTTCCTTGGTGCATCAAATCTGTCCTGGACTACTGAATAATTGTTGAAAGATTTAAACATGAATTAAGATGGTATTAGTCACCTGCTTAACTATGGCATACACTACATAAATAGGATGCTCAAAATAATATGAATAAACTTGTGTAACACTATGAAGAAAATAGGCTATTTCACCTCTGCTTACCTGCTCCATTTGCTTCAAAAATACTTAACATTTTAAAGAAAGATTTATTTTTGACTTTCTGTTACATTTTTATAGGAAATAGTTCAGGAATAAAGACATTTATATTTTACAAGGCTTTTGATGGCAAGGTAAAATTAATTTCCTCAGTATTATTAGTACCTCTGATGTTAAAAAGGGCACTAAATAATATTCATGAAATTTTCCTTTTTTATGTCCCTACACAGCAACTTTATTCAATATACAAAATGTCCGCCCAATACAACATATGTTGATTTGAATTGTAATTGTTTTTATATTTTTCCAAGTCAAAGTTAATAATTACATAATAAAATATCATATTCTGTAGTTACTTTCTTTGTAATATCCAAAAAGCTGATGGTGTTAGTATTTCAGCAAAATGAAACTAAGAACTAGTTACAGATATTGATGAAAGTATCAGTTTAAAAGATATACATTAGAATTTCATCTTCTCAATGACATCGAATTAGTGTTCATTTTTGAGTTTTAAATATCAGGCAACACACATTATTTCTCTTTGCCTCTATAATTATTTTTCAGCTTCAAATTACGCTAGAAATAATTGATTGAGTGCCATTATAATCTAAAAGAAACAATAAGTCAAATGTTCAACAGACTGAACTATTATAATTAAAAGACCATTTTTCCCCATTAAGATAAAGTGCTGATTCTGCTAAATAACTACTTAGAATTAATATCTGATGGTGAATAACATTAGTAATGCAATTTTAATTGAGCACATCTATTTTTTTCAATAGAATTGTTTTCAATGTATTATTACATAGGTTAGAGAAGACTGAAATCAGACATATTGTCAATCAATACAAAGTATAAATAGTACAAATGTATATTTTATTCTTTGAACATATTTCCTTCTTTCCTGATCCAAAGGTATAATTAGTGCAGTTCAGTACTAAGTCACATAAAACCTAATTGAGGGTTGCCTAAAAGTATTTCACTAATAAACCAATGACATACAAGTTAGCTTTACACAACATGGTGGATCTTGATAATATTTGTTACTACTTTTGGTGTTTTTTCACTCTGTCGCAGAAGCTGGAGTGCAATAGCACAATCTCGGCTTACTGCAACCTCTGCCTCCCATGCTCAAGCAATTCTCCTGCCTCAACTTCCCTAGTAGCTGAAATTACAGGCATGTGCCACCATGCCCGGCTAATTTTTATTAGAGAGGCGGTTTCACCATGTTGGCCATGTTGGTCTCGAACTCCTGACCTCAAGTGATCTGCTCACATCGGCCTCCCAAAGTTTTGGGATTACAGGCATGAGCCACTGCGCCTGGCCTTTTGGTGGTTTTTAATGAGGTGATAACAGCAGAAAGGCTGTGTACATATTAAACAAGTATATCAAAGGATATTTTGAGGATAGCAACATTTCTTTTTTTAATTTTTTTAATTTTTTAAATTATACTTTAAGTTCTAGGGTACATGTGCATAATGTGCAGGTTTGTTACATATGTATACTTGTGCCATGTTGGTGTGCTGCACCCATCAACTCGTCAGCACCCATCAATTCGTCATTTATATCAGGTATAACTCCCAATGCAATCCCTCCCCCCTCCCCCCTCCCCATGATAGGCCCCGGTGCGTGATGTTCCCCTTCCCGAGTCCAAGTGATCTCATTGTTCAGTTCCCACCAAGTGATCTCATTGTTCAGTTCCCACCTATGAGTGAGAACGTGCGGTGTTTGTTTGGTTTTCTCTTCTTGTGATAGTTTGCTAAGAATGATGGTTTCCAGCTGCATCCATGTCCCTACAAAGGACGCAAACTCATCCTTTTTTATGGCTGCATAATATTCCATGGTGTATATGTGCCACATTTTCTTAATCCAGTCTGTCACAGATGGACATTTGGGTTGATTCCAAGTCTTTGCTATTGTGAATAGGGCTGCAATAAACATACGTGTGCATGTGTCCTTATAGCAGCATGATTTATAATCCTTTGGGTATATACCCAGTAGTGGGATGGCTGGGTCATATGGTACATCTAGTTCTAGATCCTTGAGGAATTGCCATACTCTTTTCCATAATGGTTGAACTAGTTTACAATCCCACCAACAGTGTAAAAGTGTTCCTATTTCTCCACATCCTCTCCAGCACCTGTTGTTTCCTGACTTTTTAATGATTGCCATTCTAACTGGTGTGAGATGGTATCTCACTGTGGTTTTGACTTGCATTTCTCTGATGGCGAGTGATGATGAGCATTTTTTTCATGTGTCTATTGGCTGTATGAATGTCTTCTTTTGAGAAATGTCTGTTCATATCCTTTGCCCACTTTTTGATGGGGTTGTTTGTTTTTTTCTTGTAAATTTGTTTGAGTTCTTTGTAGGTTCTGGATATTAGCCCTTTGTCAGATGAGTAGACTGCAAAAATTTTCTCCCATTCTGTAGGTTGTCTGTTCACTCTGATGGTAGTTTCTTTTGCTGTGCAGAAGCTCTTTAGTTTAATTAGATCCCATTTGTCCATTTTGGCTTCTGCTGCCGTTGCTTTTGGTGTTTTAGACATGAAATCCTTGCCCATGCCTATGTCCTGAATGGTACTACCTAGGTTTTCTTCTAGGGTTTTTATGGTATTAGGTCTAACATTTACTAAGATGATTTTTTTTAACTTAATAGGCACTTCATAAGAGTCGACAATTTCATAACGAATTCCCTAAATTTCCTATTAACTCATTGGAGTTCGATTAACCTCAAGGAAGAAATATCTTATTTACATGATTCTCTCGGGGCATTTCGATGACTCATAAAACGGGGGGACCAACATGTTCAGTAAATATAGCTACTGGGAAAGTCAGTAACTAGAAGTTTCTCTCTCTCTCTCTCGTGTGTGTGTGTGTGCATATATAGCCTATGCCTCTTCAAATCTGGCGTATTGACATCTTACTGTGTTTTCTAGACTCAAGTTTATACTAAAACAAACAAACAAAACAAAGTAATAAACACACTTTGATATTTCTCCAGCATATACATTTCAACTTGTGGGTTAATTCTAAGACCACATCTTTCTAAGGGTAGTTTTGTTTTTCAGGTTGAAGCCGATTTACCCTATATGCAAAGGCTGATATTAAAAAAAAAAAAAAAAAAAAGCAACAAAAACGAAATGAATATTTGTCAATTTGTCTTAAGGTTTGGGATTAAGCTTGACAGATAAGAAGCCTAGATTTTGGTTCCTGTAGAATAATGATTAATTATTACACAAAAATACTGTTTGTCTACTGAGTATAAGACACTTTGATAGGTTTCACAAGTCTCAAGGAGATGGGTGGAGAAGGCAACAAGCAGTAAAACATGTATCTAGTATGACATCATAAGCACTATAAACAGGAAATAATCAAAAGAAAACAAAATATATTCTATTTTTGAAGCAAATTAAAGCTAGAAAATAGGAATACATATAACACTTGAATAATGGGAATTATGGTAGTCTATAATGGAAAAACAAGATCAATTCTTCGAAACATCTGATTTTTTGGAAGAGAGGAAGCCTGTAGTGTTGCAAGCTTAAGTAAACTATACAAATTCATGACAACTTTAATAAGATAAAATATTTAATAAGATAAAATATTTTTAAAACTTCATTTTTATAAAGACAGTCCATAGATAGTCTCTAAATAATTGATTGATTTCTTTGCAGAAGTAGTATTCTCAGTAGTATTCTTTTTATCTGGTAAATGTGAGAGGATCTGTTGTATGCTTAACGTGATAATTTCAGGCCGTATCAAGAGGCTAGGACAATGTCTTTATAGAACTAATATGGAAAGTCCAGGCAAGCAATGCATAGTCCTATAGCAAAGAAGCTTTGGTGCCTGTATTGCATCTGTTGGAAACATCTCTGTGCCAGGACTAGAATGTTTCAGTATGAAAGCACTATAATGATACTTTCTGTACAACATGTTCTTATTCTTCCTTCCACTCATGGTTCTCAGGGTCCCTCCTACTCCTTTCATTAAAAATTATATTGACTATATTTGTTCTTTGACTCTTCCATTTGAACTTTAGGATTAGCTTATATGATTTTTCAGAAAAACAGTTCTGCTATAAATTGCATAAAAATTGTATTAGGTTTATCAAATAACGTGGAGAGAATTAGATTTATAAATTTTTGTTCTGTTTTGCTCACTGAGATTCCCTAATTCCTTAGGAAAGGACCTGACACTTAGCTGACATTTAATAATTGTCAGATCAATGTTAGATCTTTTCGATATCAATTTTTCCCACCCATGAGTATGGCAAATCTTTTCATTTATTTAGGAAGATTTTATGTGTTTTTAATTATAATTATACAAAAGATCTTAAAAGCATCCATCTGTAGGTAACTTACATTTTGTTGCTACTATAATTGCATCTTTTCAAATTACATTATATGAATGTTTGCTGCTGGTTTATAAGGTCATAACTGACAAACTGTCTTGTTAATTGTATTTGTAGAGATGTCCAGTAATTTCCTGGATAGAAATGTTATTATCTGCAAAAAATGATATCACATCACAAGGCAATTATATTATAAAATCTCTGCAATGTGCTAAAGTTAGTGAAACTTAAGTTAGGGAATATAACAAAAGAGAATATTGGAATTTGAGAAGAAGCAAAAAATAGAAACAAGATCACAAGAGAGTAATAACATAAGTTTATATTCAAATCTTCCTAACAGAGATCAGTTTTCGCAACTGTAAAACATGTGACCATGTAAGCAAGGCTGAAAAATAAAGTGTGCCTTTTTAACCTAGAATATTTTATATTGGAGATACACACACACACACAACACACACACACACACACACACACACACACAGCCTCTACCTCCCGGACTCAAGCTATCCTTCCACCTTTGACTCCTGGGTAGTAGGGACCACAGGTGCAAGCCACTACATCCAGCTATTTTGTTGTTGTTGTTGTTGTTGTTGTTGTTATTATTATTATTATTTGTAGAGATGAAGTCTTGCCATGCTGCCTAGGCTAGTCTTGAACTCCTGTGCTCAAGTGATCCTCTTGCCTTGGCCTCCCAAATTGGTGGGATGACAGGCATGAGCCACCACTCCCAGCCTGCAACTGATGTTTACTATCTCTCTTTTCTACTTCCCATTCTGAACTGTTTTTGCTCTTATCTAGCAACTCTGCTGGTCCAGATGGGGTGGAGCAACGGAGGCCTCAGCTTTGAGATATTTGAGTTACCTGGAACATATACATCTTACTATGGCCTCTAACATACTTATTGCTTCCAGCACATCTGGTGCAATTAAAATAATGTCATTCATAGAGTAGAACGGTGATGTCATTCATACATACTGTGATTAAAAGAATGTGATTTATATATATGTCCTGCAGGATGTCCAGGTAATCCAGTTCCCTGTGCACTATATTACTACACATGCCAAGAGAGTTAACACTACCCTGGAGCAAGAAGATAAGTGTTTATGCCTTTCTGCCCAAAAATAATGCAAACTGTTTCTGACCTTTTATTCTAACAGAAATGGAAAAAAAAAAAAAAAAAAAGGCGGATTAGTGATTGTCAGATAGTAGCATACCATGTACCTGGGAATATGTTAATGTGTTCTAGAAAATACATAGCATCGGCGGGGGGCGGTGGCTCATGCCTATAATCCCAGCACGTTGGGTGGCCGAGACAGGCGGATCACGAGGTCGGGAGATTGAGACCATCCTGGATAACACGGTGCAACTCCGTCTCTACTAAAATACAAAAAAAAAAAAAAAGAAAGCCGGGCGTGGTGGCAGGCGCCTGTAGTCCCAGCTACTCGGGAGGCTGAGGCAGGAGAATGGCGTGAACCCGGGAGGCGGAGCTTGCAGTGAGCCGAGATCGCGCCACTGCACTCCAGCCTGGGCGACAGAGCCAAACTCGGTCTCAAAAAACAAAAACAAAAACAAACAAAATATATAGCTTCTGGCACGGCAATATTTATTGGGATTACAATTTATTGGGTTGATTTTGTAGTAGTCTATTGGCATTCATGAGTCTTTCGAATTTTTAAGAGTGACACCAGTTTCTACATCATCTCTCAAGATTATGTAAATATATGTGTATCATAGAGAATAAAATACCTAGAAATACAGCTAACAAGGGAAGTAAAGGACCTCTTCTAGGAGAGCTACAAACCGTTGTTCAAATAAATCAGAGAGGACACAAACAGATGCAAAAACATTCCATGCTCATGGATAGGAAGAATCAATATCATGAAAATGGTCATACTGCCCAAACCAATTTGTAGATTCAGTGTTATTCCTGTTAAACTACCGTTGACATTCTTCACAAAATTAGAAAAAAACATTTATTTTTTTCATACAGAACCACAAAAAAGCTCATATAGCTAAGACAATCCTAAGCAAAAAGAACAAATCTGGAGGCATTATATTACCTGACTTCAAACTACATTACGAGGCTACAGTAAGCAAATCAGCATGCTATTAGTATGAAAACAGGCACATAGACCAATGGAGAGAATAGAGAAGTCAGAAATAAAATCACACATCTACAACGATCTGATCTTCAACAAACATGATAAAAACAAGCAATAGGGACAGGATTTCCTATTCAATAAACGGTGCTGGGAGAATTGGCTAGCCATATGCAGAAAATTAAACTCAGACCCCTTGCTTATACTTTATACAAAAATTAACTCAAGATAGATTAAAGACTTAAATGTAAAACCCAAAACTATAAAAATTGTAGAAGAAAGTCTAGGCAACACCATTCAGGACAAAGATGTGGGCAAAGATTTTATGATAAAATCACCAAAAGCAATTCTAACAAAAGCAAAAATTGATAAATGGTATCTAATTAAACTAAAGAGCTTCTGAGAGAAAATTTTTGCGAGCTATCCATCTGACAAAGGTCTAATATCCAGAATCTACAAGGAACTTAAGCAAATTCACAAGGAATAAACAACCCCATTAAAAAGTAGGCAAAGGATATGAATAGATATTTCTCAAAAGAAGACATTTATGCAGCCAATAAGCATATGAAAAGGAAAGATAACATCACTGATCATTAGAGAAATGAGAATGAAAACCACAGTGAGATACCATCTCACACCAGTCAGAATGGCAATTATTAAAAAGTCAAGAAACAACAGATGCTGGTGAAGTTGCAGAGAAACAGGAAAGCTTTTACACTGTTAGTGGGAATGTAAGTTAATTAAACCATTGTGGAAGACAGTGTGGCTATTTCTCAAAGATTTAGAATCAGAAATACCATGACCAAGCAATCCCCTTACTGGGTATAAACCCAAAGAAATATGAATATAATCATTCTATTATAAAGATATGTGCATGCATATGTTCATTGCGGCACTATTCACAATAGCAAGGACATGGAATCAACCCAAATGCCCATCAATGATAGACTGAATAAATAAAATGTGGTACATATACACTATGCAATACTTTGCAGCCGTAAAAAAGAAAAACAGGTCCTTTGCAGGGACGTGAATGGAGCTGGAAGCCATTGCCCTCAGCAAATTAACACAGAAACAGAAAAATGAACACCACATGTTCTCACTTATAAGTGGAAGCTCAGCAATGAGAACACATGGAGCATGGGAAAGGAACAACACAAACTGGGGTCTTTTGGGGGAGGGAGGTGAGGGAAAGCATCAGGAAACATAGCTAATGCATGCTGGGCTTAACATCTAGGTTGATAGATGCAGCAAACCACTATGACACACATTTACCTATATAACAAACCTGCACATCCTGCACATGTACCCCAGAACTTAAAATAAAATAAATATATGTGCATGTGAGAGAGACAGAGAGACAGAGAGATAGAAGAGAGAGAGAGAAAGAGAGAGTGTGTGTGTATGAGAAATTTTCACTTGGGCTTTCTCATTAAAAATGCTCTTATATTTTTATATCAGAATTCAAGAATGTGAAAATTCTACCACTAAGTATGTTCACTCCAATTATGGAGTTAGGTACCATGAAAAGTGACCACTTGCTTATTTCCTGGGTACAGTGGAGCCACTGTGTCCTGAACTGAGCCAGGATTTCTTTTATTGCCTTATCATCATGCCTCTGTTATAATGGGGGTTAGGAAAGATAATGACTCTTTGGTTTCTGAGAATCAATATTAAGATAGACTATATATTCAATCGTACTGAAAGTATTTGGCTGTTTCAATTTCCCCAATGTAACTTTGCCAAAGAATGTGTTTTTCTGAGTAAAAATTGAACAGTCATTAAGAAATCTTTTTATTATAGCAAATGTATTGAGATACAATTCACATAATATAAAAATCACCCTTTTTAAATGCACAATTTGGCGGGTTTCAGCATATATAGAAGGTGGTGCTACCATTATATCTAATTCTAGAAAATTTTCATCATCCAAAAAGAAAGCCAATACCCATTAGCAGTCCTCCACATTTCCCCTCCCTGCAGTCAGCAGCAAACACTAACCTACTTTTCTTCTCCATGAATTTGTCTATTATGGAGATTTATGTAAATGAAATCACACAATATGCATCCTTTCATGTCTGGCTTCTTTATTTAATATATTTTCAAGGTTTACTCATGTTGTGATATATATTTGTACCTTATGCCTTTCAATTGCTGAATAATATTCTTTTATAGTCAATCGCATTTTGTTGATTCAATTTTCAGTTAATACAAATTTGTGTTATTTGCAGTACCTGGCAATTATTAATAATGATGCTATGAATATTTATGTACAAGATATAGAGTGAACATGAGTTTAAATTCTCCTGGGTATACACCCGGGGTGAAATTGCTAGATCATATGATAAGTCTATGTTAACTTTATCATAGTCTACCAAACTTTTTTCCAAAGAGGCTGTATAATTTTAAATTCTAAACAATAGAATTTGAGAGTTCCAGTTGCTCCACATTTTTGCTAATACTTATAATTTTCCATATTTTTATTTACAGTAATATTAGTAGGTGTCAAGTGGTATCTCAAAGTTCTTTTCATTTTCTTAAGCATATTTGCATATGTTATTGGCCTTTGTACATATCCTTTGGAGAAACATATATTAAATTACTTGACCATTTTTAATTTGCTTATGTGTCTTTTTATTGTTCAGATGAAGAATTGATTTATATTCTGTATTCAAGTTCTTTATCAGATACACAATTTGCAAATATTTTTCTATTATCTTGGTTGTCTTTTTGCTTAATTGATGGTATCACTTGAAGCACAAAGTATTTTAGTTTTGATGAGGCCCAATATATCTACTGTTTTCTTTTTTTCTTTTTTTTCACCTGTGTTTTTGATGTTTCATTTAAAAAACATTTGGTTAACCCAAGTCAAGAATATTTAACTCTATGTTTTCTTTTAAGGATTTCATAATTTAAAATTCTTAGTTTGTTGTCTTATATTTACATCTCTGATCTATTTTAAGTTAATTTTTGTGTACAGTGTGAGGTAGGGGTTTAACATTCTTCTGTGGCATGTGGATATCTAGATGTTCCAGCACAAAGTGTTGAAAAGATTATTCTCCATTAAATTGTCTTGGTACCCTTGTTGAAAATCAGTGAATCGTAAATGTGAGGGATGTTTTTGGGCACTCAATTATTTCCCACTTACCTATATTTTTATCCTTATGCAAGTAGCATAATCTCTTGAATACTGCAGTTGGTAGCAACTTTTGAAATCAGAAAGTGGGAATTATCCAACATTGTTTTTACTTTTCAAGGATAATTTGGCTTTTCTGGTTTCCTTACATTTTTAGATTTAGATTTAGATTTAGATTTAGATTATATCAAACCTCCTGGGCATTTCCACAATCCTAGGCATATGATCATCTCTGTGTATTTGCATACATAACATTCTAGATTTCCAGGAGCTTGTTGGAGTTTTCAAAGGACCTATAGACATATCATTCCCTAATTTTTCCTTTTAAGTGTTTTGGCTAGTCTCTCACTAGTCCCAACAGGTGGTGCTGACTAAAGAATCTTTAATATTAAACAATGGCAGCTGACTGTTTTTAACAAATGTGTTGTATATGCACTGTTAACACTGAGTGAAGTCTAAGTTAGGTCAAATAAAGATAAACTGAGTGGTGTTTTCCAGAAAGTTTTCAGGTGGTCAAATAGTGATAATTCCCTGTGATGTGGAGTTTTGGGATCTCCAAACCTATTCAGTTCCTTTCAGTGACTGATAAGGTACTGGTTTTTATCAGTCATGACAATCATGAGGCCATTGGTTTTCAAGGATACTGCAAAGCCATGGAGAGGGGAATGGGATTAGATCACATTAAAGTAGTGACAAAGCTCAATTTTTTACCTAGATTCAGCTATTTTTATTGGATAAATCTTTCTTCAATTGTTGCAAGTATTTAGCTATTTTCCAGAGTTCTGAAAAAGTTTATATCGGCTTTTTTTTTTTTTTTTTTCCTATGCTCTTTTTGCTGTTATGGGGCATCAAATGTTTGAACGTCCTTTCTTGGCCATTCAGGAAGTGTTCCCATTATGATATACACTTGACATGGTGCTTTCCTGTTTTCTTTGTTTGCTTGTTTTTAGAAGATCCTCTTTAGCCAGTGTATTCTGGGTCTGAATCCCTGCTCCATTTCATAAACAAGGCAATAAATCAAGATATTTAATGGGGATATTTGGCATTAACCTCTATCATCTATTCTTCCTTTATTTTGGTTGTATGTATTTAGCAGTAAACTTGTTGGCTACCTAGATATCTTACATGTAGGGAAATTATATTCTATGTATTAACAATTTCTGTGGCTCTCTGCATGTCAGGCCATCCTGACCTTATGAGTAATTATGCTAATGACAATCAGCATGTTTCTGACAGCTAATTTCTGCCATCTCACTTCTGTGTTTGAGGTCCTGTTATTACCATTATTACCAAATAAAGCAGTGCTGTATAGTATCTCTTACAGTCAGCACTGTACTATATGAGACTGACAACAATGAGCTTCTTAATGATGCTAGGGCCCTTTACCCTAGTGCATATTTATTATGTTGGTAAGCACAGTCTCCTCTAGGCTCTCTCATGGGACATAGGCAGCAAATGGGTTTTTCAGCCTTACATAGTATGCTCACTCTAGCTGGCTCAACTGTATGAGTCTTTTGATCTTTTTCACCATGATTTGCCATGGCAGTCCTATCAATTGTTCTCTACACCAAATTACTGACTGAGGTTCACCATTTTTTCAAGTTTTATGAAACATCCTATTATGTCTGCATTATCACCAGGATACATGAAAATAATCTTGAGTAAAGTCGCTTTCTTCACCCAAAGCAACTCCCAGAGATGGATTCATCTGAGAATCTTGAGTGACCATACTATCTGCCGCTAGATAAATGGGTGATTTAGTCTTGGAGTGTGAAAACACGGAGATATGTGTGACACATTACAGTATTTGCTACATCTGTCCAAGGAAATGATTCCATTGTCAGAAAAGTAGGAATTCATTCAAAATAAGTATACTAATTTGATAAGTAGTATATAGTTTGGGCTCTGGGCTAGCAACTAGAGTAAGTTTGCTTTAACCATCCCTAACCAAAATGAAGTTATCATGCCATCAATGATATTGAGTTCATTAAAATACATACTACAACATTCAGGAATATGTTAAGGTGGTAGATGATTGGCTATTTCTTTACTTCCTATTTTTTGCCTAATTAGCATTTTAGTGAGCTCTCTTTACTACCTGATTGGTTGGGTGTGAGATAAGTTGCAAGCCCCATGTTTAAAGGTGGATGCGGTCATCTTCCCAGCTAGGCTTAGGGATTCTTAGTTCGCCTAGGAAATCCAGCTAGTCCTGTCTGTCACTGACAGCCGAACTATAGAGATTGTTATCTCTCTTCTGGGTCTAGCCACCCAGCATGTCTACCAGGCTCTGGGCTGGTACTGGGAGTTGTCTGCACAGAGTTTTGTGATATGAACCGTCTATGGGTCTCTCAGCTGTGGATACCAGCATCTATTCTGGAGGCAGTGGCAGGAAGGTGAAATGGACTCTATGAGGGTTCTTAGCTTTGGTGGCTTAATGTTCTATTTTTGGTCTGGTTGGAATCCTGCTGGGAGGTGGTGCTTTCCAGAGAGCATCCGATGTGGTAGTAAGGTGAGGAACCAATGGTGGGCGGGGCCCTAGAACTCCTAAGAGTACATGCCCTTTTTTCAGTCACCAGGATGAGTAGGGAAGGACTGGCAGGTCAGGGCAGTTCTAGGTGTGTCAGAGCTCAGATTCTCCTTCGGTGGGTCTTACTGCAGCTGCTGTGGGGGATGGGGTGAGGTTCCCAGGTCAATGGAGTTGTGTACCTAGGAGGATTATGGCTGCCTCTGCTGAGTCATGCAGGTTGTCAGGGAAGTGGGAGGAAGCCACAGTCGCAGGCCACACCCAGATTCCACGCAATCTGAAGAGCCAGGTTCACTCCCACCGTGCTCCCTCTAACAACACCAAGTCTGTTTCCAGGCAGTGGGCAATCAGGGTTGAGGACTTGCCCCAGCCTACCTGCCCCTCAGTGGCAAAAGAAAAGAGCTTCAGTTCTTCCCCACCTGTGGAGTCTGCACACCAAATTCGTGCCCTCCCCCGAGTTCTGACTAGGAGGCTTCTCGACTGGTCCAAATTGTTACAAAGTTCAGCTGAAGACTTCTTTCTTCCTGTGGCATTTTCCTGGGGCCACTGGCCACACACCCAAAGGATCCTTGTGATGCTAGCAGGAATGGCCTGCTTGGGGACCCAGCAAGCTCCCAGGGTCTTTCCCATTGCTCCTCTACTTCTGTATTTTGCTTGGCTCTCTAAATTGTCTCGGCTCCAGGTAAGGTCAGAATCTTGTGCTGTAAGCCAGACATTCAGTTTCCTCAGTGAGTGTATGTGTTTGGGAAAAGAGGAACTTCCTTTCCCACTTCTGCAGTTTGGGCACTCACAGTATTTAGGGTGTCTTCTGGGTCCTTCAGGAGCAGTCTGCTTCCTTCAGAGGGTCTGTGGGTCCTTTTGGGGGTCCCCATTTATTCCTGCAGTCATTCTGGAGCTAAAATTCACAATACAAATCTCTGCATGCCGCTCTATCCGTCCAAGTCAGAGCTGCAATGTAGTTCTGCCTCCCACCCGCGATGATGATCCTTCTGTCCAAAAAAGAATATCCTTGACCTCCGGATATAGTAATACATAGGTAGATTGATAAACACATATTAACAGAATTATGTTATTCTTTGTAAATATTTATATATATAAGAAATATTCATTAAGAGACGTTTTGAATACGTCAGCCAATTTTGAGGACAAAGATGAAAATGAACTTCTCAACTTTGTGTCTCCATACCATAAAAGACTTGAAGATAGCCAAACAATTTCATGTATAAACATCAACAAACCTTCACATTTACAGGCATGGCCTGAGAAATGAGCTTTTAGTACTGTTATTTAAGACTTTATGTTCAGCTTAGAAATTCAAGGTCCTGCATTTCTTCTCCCTGTGTGTGTGTGTGTGTGTGTGTGTGCGCGTGTGTGTGTGTGTGTTTCACATTCACCATTCTGGGTCTCTTCATTGCACTTATAATAGTAGTCTTTTAAACATGGCCTAGGAGATACTGCATAATCTACCTATCAAATCCATCTTCTATTTTATTTTGAACTAGTCTCAGCCCACAACACACTCTAAAAACATTGTTCTTGTTTTTAGTTTCCAAAAATGGTAAGCTCTCTCTTGGGTCAATTCATTTTGTTTATAGTTCACTCTTTCTGGAGATACTTCGCTTGCATACTCACATTTCTGGCTTCTTCTTATCCTTAGGTCTCATCTAAAATGTAAGCTCTGCAGAGGGGCTTTCTCATAGTATTTATCTAAAAAAGACACCTCATAGTATTCTGTCATTGAGGCCTTTGATTTTCTTTCATTGCTATTATCACAATTTCTAATGATGCGTTTTTTCACCTGTTAGGTTGTCAACTCTGCAAACTTCAGATTGTGTCTGCTTGCTGATTACTATCTACTGTGACACAGCACATTTTCTGGCATAAAGTAGATTCTTAAAGAAATTTTGCTGAATGAATGAACAAATGTATTTTGGAATGAAGCCTCTTTAACTATCCTGGCATATGCTATTTAATGTAAATTGTGTGTAACATGGGAGCCTTCAGAAAGGAATACCCGTAGAAACAGGAAAATCTGTATATTTTTACACTAAGTTTGATGAAGAAGTGAATAGTTATGAAGAAGTATCATTGGACAAAGGGAGAATGACCTAATGATAATAAACTGGGAGAACTTAGCAAAATCTGTTTAGTTTCTTTGCATTGCTATTTGATATGGTTTGGCTGTGTCTCCACCCAAATCTCATCTTGAATTGTACTTCCCATAATCCTCAGTGGGAGATAATTGAATCACGGGGGCAGTTACCCCCTTACTGTTCTTTTGATAGTAAGTGAATTCTCAAAAGATCTGATAGTTTTCTAAGGGGCTTTTCCTCCTTTGCTTGGACCTTCTCCTTCCTGCTGCTCTGTGAAGAAGGTATTTTCACCTTCTACCATGATTGTAAGTGTCCTGAGGCCTTCCCAGCCAAGTGGAACTGTGAATCAATTAAGCCTTTTTTCTTTATAAATTACCCAGTCTTGGTCATAGCAGCATGAAAATGGATTAATATGGTAAATTAATATCAGGAGTAGTGGGGCACTGCTATAAAGATACCCCAAAATGTGGAAGTAACTTTGAAACTGGGTAACAAGCAAAGGATGGAATAGTTTGGGGGGGTCAGAAAAAAACAGAAAAATGTGGGAATGTTTGGAACTTCCTGGAGACTTGTTGGGTGGCTTTGACCAAAATGCTGATAGTGATATGGACAATGATGTCTAGGCTGAGGTGGTCTCAGACGTAGATGAGGAACTTCTTGGAAACTGGAGCAGAGTTCAATCTTGTTATGCTTTAGCATTGGGACTGGTGGCATTTTGCCCCTCCCCTAGAGATCTGTAGAACTTTGAACTTGGAAGAGATGGTTTGGAATTTGAACTCATGTTTAAAAGGGAAGCAGAGCATAACATTTTGGAAAATCTGCAGCCTGATGATTCAATAGAAAAGAAAAACCTATTTTCTGAGCAGAAATTCAAGCAGGCTGCAAAAATTTGCACAAGTATGAAGAGCCAAATATTAATTGCCAAAACAATGGGGAAAATGTGCAGGGCATCAGAGGTCTTCATGGCAGCCCTGCTCATCACTGGCCCAGAGGCCTAGAAGGAAAAAATGATTTCCTAGGCTGGTCCTAGGGCCCCCTGCTGTGTGCAGCCTCAGGACATGGCGCCTAGCATCCCAGCTGCTTCAGCTCCAACCATGACTAAAAGGAACCAAGGTACAGCTCGGGACAGTAATTCAGAAGATGCAAACCCCAAGCCTTGGCAGTTTCCATGTGATGTTGAGCCTGTGAGTTCACAAAAAGTAAAGAATTGAGGTTTAGGAACCTCCACCTATACTTCAGAGAATGTATGAACATGCCTGGAGGTTCAAGCAAAAGTTTACTGCAGGAGTGCGGCCCTCATGGAGAACCTCTGCTAGGGCAGTGCAGAAGGAAAATGTGGGGTTGGAGCCCCCACACAAAGTCTCTACTGGGGCACTGCCTAGTAGAGCTGTAAGAAGAGGGCCACTGTCCTCTAGACCCCATAATGGGAGATCCACTGACAACTTGCACCATGTTCCTGGAAAAGCTGCAGACACTCAATGCCAACCTGTGAAAGCAGCCAGGAGGCAGGGGTTGTGTCCTGAAAAGCCACAGGGGTGGACTGCCCAAGGCCACAGAAGCCCACCTCTTGCATCAGCATGACCTGGATGTGAAACATGGTGTCAAAGGAGATTATGTAGAAACTTTAAGGTTTAGTGACTGCCCCACTAGATTTTGGACTAGGGTGGTACCTGTAGAACCTTTGTTTTGGCCCATTTCTCCCATTTGGAAGGGGTGTATTTACTCAATGCCTCTACTGCCATTGTATCTAGGAAGTAATTACCTCACTTTTGATTTTACAGATTCATAGGTGGAAGGGATTTGCCTTGTCTCAGATGAGACTTTGGACTTCGACTTTTGGGTTAATTCTGGAATGAGATAAGTATTGGAGGGACTGTTGTAAAGGCATGACTGTGCTTTGAAATGTGAGAACATGATATTTGGGAGCTGCTGGATGTAGAATGACATCGTTTGACTGTGTTCCCACCCAAATCACATCTTAAATTGTATTTCCTATAATCCCCATGTGTCATGGGAGGGACCCAGTGGGAAGTAATTGAATCATAGGGGTGGTTACCCCACGTGATCTTCTTATGATAATGAGTTCTCACAAGATCTCATGGTTTTAAATTGGGCTTCCCCACCTTTGCTCACCACTTCTTCCTGCTTCCCTGTGAAGAAGTGCCTTTCTTCCCTTTCACCTTCTATCTTTCACTCATGCTTGTGAGTTTCCTGAGGCCTTCCAAGCCATGTGGAACTGTGAGTCAATTAAACCCTTTTCTTTTATAAATTACTCAGTCTTGGTTATTCCTTCATAGCAGCATGCGAATGGACTAATACACTGTCTTCAGAGATATGGATGTCCCTTTCCTCCCAGTGCATAGTAGGTACCCGTCACATGAGGGTTTTATGACCCACTTCAAGAAAGGTATAAGAAGGCCAGAGAGTGACCATCCTGTTTCTGTTGTTTTCTCAAATGCCAAGGTACCATATTTTGGGGTAACTTGTCCTGAATCCTATCAGGAGATAAATTACAGAGAAAAAAAACAGCACCAAGTTAAGAGTAGAATCAAAGGTGAGCTTGAATCTCCATTGCTACCCTCTCCCTTTGTTATATTTTCATGGTTTTCAATGAATGTCCTTCCCTATTATTAGTTTAACACTTGTTTCTCCAAAATATAACTCTCTTAAGAGAAAATAAAGTGACTCACAAGAACTATACTAATTATAATTACATTCCTAAATAGTGTCCCTCACTTATAAAAATTTGATTCCAAAAAGTATCCTTAAAAGTGTTTTTATTTCTAATAAAATCAAAGAAAGAGTTCTTTGCAAAATTAATTTAAATTTATTTTTCAAGCATTCTGTTAAGTTAATGAGAAAAACCCTTGTGATTTGAATGTTGAAATCCCTCATTTTTTCTTAATAAGGCCATTTGATTCAACGGAACTTCAAAGATATGTAGATAAAGATGCAAATTAATGTAATAGATAAGCCACCAAAGGGCTGATTAAGAGCATTTATTGACTCTTCTTTAGCTGATTGCAAGACACATCCAATAACCAGGGGTTAAATGAAAACAGAGACAACAGGTTTATTTTGTAAGACACTTTAGAATAAAAAGAGAGCATATATGGTCACATATATTTAAATATAGTCATTGTGAATGGTGCATTAATAATTAAGTTTTTGTGTCCTAAAAATACAAGCATAACCCCCTGTGCTACGGCACTGTTAATCAAATATACATTCCAGAACCTGTCAGAAATTATTTCAATGAGCCATTGCTGGTACTTTATAAGTTAAAAGGTATCCTCTTAATATTGTTAAATTTAATTGCCTTTTACAAAACATATTTTTTCTCTGTCATGTTATGTGAAATTGGGACTTAATTTCAAAATTTAAATTTTTAGACCTATGGATTATATGTATACAATAAAAATACATGTAAAATGTATTAATATATTCAAATAATAATCAAATTTATAAAAGTATCTGTTAATAATTACAATAAAAATTCAGAGCCTAAGTGTTTAATTTGAAATACCTATAATCCAAACCAATCAAATAACTATTTAATATTTGAAAATTTTAAGAGCAGTATACTTTTGAATTATAAATTATGAGCATAATGTTAGCATATTGATTTTAGTGCACATATTTTTTTCTATTGATTATGAAGCAGGTTTAAAACAAAAACTTTGTTTTTTCAAAGCCAGTCTCCTAAATATTTCTTTCCAAAGTATCCCTCAGTTTTATGTAGTATGCCATGAGTAAACTGAAACAAATTGGTGAGTTCTAGATTTAACTTTTCACAATGTTCCATAAGCCTGTTTATCTTTCTCTTTTTCCTTTATTGACTTGAGTGATCAATTTTTCTCATGTTTCTATGTTAATATCCCATCCCTTAATTACAGAGTGACACTTATCTTTTTAATGTTTATGTTTGTACTAGGAACAAAAATTACCCCAGGGTGCATTTTTGGGCATAGGAAAAATCTGGTGAGTATGGGAAACTTGAATTTGATGCAGTTTGGGTATACTGTTGGCCTTATCCACCATTGTGTCCTCCCCTGTTCAAATTCTCCATCTTTCTCTCCTATGGGGAACATTATCATTAACCAGCTTGTTCACTATGTACTTCTTTGATTACTATCCCCAGAGTTAAAACCTATCCTAAAGTTGGTAAAGAATTCCTAATATTCTTTTCATACGGCATCTCTTTATATATTTTTTAAAGCAGGCCTTGTTCAATTTTGTGGATTTTTAATTTTATATAAATGTAAATGTACACGGGAAAAAGCTCAAACACAGAGACTAACCAAAAATGGGAAATAAGAATTTTAGGCCTAGGGAACAAAGGAAAGAGAGAACTAAAGAGACCCCCTTTGATATTCACCTATATAGCCCACTGGGGAGAATTCTGAAGTTTTGGAGGGACATTCCTTGAACCAGGGACAAAGAAAAGGAAATGATGATAAAGTTTTGCTATTTTACCTGGCCCAAAGACCCCATTCATAAGCTTTTGGTCTACGTTTGGCTCAGGAGGATTGAATGTGACAAGTTTTAATTCTCTATGTAAATGATAAAACTCCATCCTCACAAGAAGAGATGGGTTATGCTCTTTGTTGAATCAGGTAATTAGTCCCCATGGTTCCCCATAAAGAATAAGGAGAAAAAGAGCATAGTAAAGAACGCTCACCCAGTGAAAATCCCTGGGATGCCCTAACTTGCATTCGCCGCCATACATCTCCCAAAATAAGGAACAGGAAGATCAGGGGGCAACAGGAAGATCAGGGGGCAACAGGAAGATCAGGGGGCAACAGGAAGATCAGGGGGCAACAGGAAGGCCAGAGGAAGAGAAATCTGGGCATTAAGGGAATTAAACCCAGTGTTCCCTTAAGTCATTATCTGAACTTGAGGAAAGAATTAGAACAACATAAGAAGGATATTAAGAATTTCTCTGTTACCTCCAAACAGCAGACGTCTAACATGTTCCCTCTTAGAGAAGTCCCTATGGGACAGGTAGGAGTTGCATTTGTGAATGTGCCTTTAACAAGTACTGAGGTTAGAAATTCTAAAAAGGAAATGAGGCCATTTTTAAATGATCCCCTTGGTTTAGTAGAACAGCTAAATCAATTTTTAGGACCAAATCTTTATACTTGGGCTGAAATAATGTCAATCATGAATATTCTGTTTACTGGGGAAGAGAGGGGGATGATTAGAAGGGCAGCCACGATCATCTGGGAGAGAGAGCATCCTCCCAGACAACGAGTCCTGGCATCTGGGCAGAAATTCCCAAATGTAGATCCCAAATGGAATAATAATGACCCCAGGAATTGGGTCCAAATGTAAGATTTTAGGGAAGTAATAATTAGGGGGATTAAAGAGTCCACTTCTGGGACACAAAATGTCTTGAAAACATTTGAGATTCAGCAAGAAAAAGAGAAGACTCCCTTTGCGTTTCTGTGGAGGCTTAGGGATCAAATGAGAAAATGTTCAAGATTAGATACAAAGGACCCAGTAGGGCAAGATCTTTTAAAGGTTAATTTTGTAACTAAAAGCTGGCCTGATATTAATAAGAAACTACAAAAGATTGGTAGATGGAATGAGAAATCGACTGAGGAATTACTGAAGGAATCTCAGGATTTTGTAAGAAGGGAGGAAGAGACAGAAACAAAGGCAAAAATAATGGTTTCCATTGTAGAGGAATAGAAAGAGTTTAAATGAAGACCCCCTTTTGGAAAAGATGAGAGAATACTAGGTCTCAGCAAAGAGACAGGAGGGAAATACAGGGAACAATTCCAAATACTGCAAGTGGATGCTACAAACTCGGAAAACCAGGACATTTTAAGAGAGAATGTCTGGAATGGAAAAAGGAAGAGAATATGATCCCTTTTATGAATTTTGATGGAGAATAGGGGGGTCAGGGGTTCTTTCTGAGCAGATCCCACCAGGAACCCTTGATAAACTTGAGGGTGGGACCCGAAGGGGAAAAGTAAAATTTTTGATCGACACTGGAGTGGCTTGCTCCTCCCTAATGTACCAACCAAGGGGCACAGAACATTCTAGGGAAAAGTTAACAGTATCGGGGTGAAGGGGGAGGGATCTGAAGTTCCAATATTTAAGAAAGTGTTAATTAGGTTGAGATCAGAACAAATTAAGTGGTCATTCTTACATGTTCTCGAAGCAGAAACAAGCCTTCTTGGTAGAGACCTCATTCTTAGATTAGGTTTAGGATTAGGATTAGAGGAGGGACAAATAAAAGAAATGATAGGCCTCCTAACAGAGGAAAGAAAAAGTAAAATTAATCCCCTTGTGTGGGTTAAGGAAGGCAACAGGGGAGGATTAAAAATCACACCCTAACAAATTGAACTAAAACAACCAGGAAAAATAGTTTTCAGGAAACAATCTCCCATACACATTAATGGGAGGAAAGGTCTCCAACCAGTAATAGAGGGATTAATTAAAGATGAACTATTGGAACTCTGCATGTCACCATACAACATTCCAATTCTCCCAGTCAATAAATCAGATGGGTCATAAAATCTAAGGGCTGTAAATCAAATTGTCCAAACTCACCATCCTGTGGTGCCTGACCCCTACACCCTCCTTAGTAAAATATACTAAGAACATAAGTGGTTCAGTGTAGTGGATCCAAAAGATGCATTCTGGGTGTGTCCCCTAGACTCTAAGAGTAGGAACCTCTTTGCCTTTGAATAGGAAAATCTCATAACTGGAAAAAAGCCACAGTACCAATGGACTGTGCTGCCACAAGGTTTCATGGAAGCCCCAAACTTATTTTGTCAAGTCTTAGAAAAAGTCCTGGAGGAATTCCAACCTTTAGGAGAAACCCGGTTGTTATAATATGTGCATAATCTTCTAATTTCTGGGGAGAGGAGGGCCATGGTATCAGAAGCTACCATATGCTTGCTTATTTTCCTAAGGAAAAGGGGATTGTGAGTCTCCTAAAACAAATTGCAATTTGTAGAAAAATAAGTTAAATATTTAGGACACCTAATTAGTGAAGGAAAGTGGAGAATAAACTCAGAAAGAATATTGGAAGAGTGGGTCTGCCCTTGCCTAAGACAAAGAGAGAATTCTAAAAAATTTTCACATTTAACTCATTACTGTAGGTCATGGAATAACTCACAGGTTCTAAAGACAAAGATTCTGTATATTAAGTTATTAGAAGGGGAACCTGACCCCTTGTAATTGTAATTGAACCTGACCCCTTGTAATTCCTACAGTCATCCCCATTAAGGCAATGGAGGATTTAAAGTAAGCCCTGATCACAACCCCAGCCCTGGCTCTCCCATCTTTAGAAAAAAGGTTTCATCTGTTTTTAACAGTAGACCAGGTCATGGCCCTTGGGGTGTCCACTCAAACTTCGGGGCAGATGAAGCAACCTGTTGCTTTTATCTCCAAGTTTCTTGATCCTGTCTCTCAAGGGTGACCCAAATGTGTGCCAAGCAGTAGCTGCCAAGGCCCTGCTAGCACAGGAGAGTTGAAATCTGACCTTTATTGGGGCCCTGTTAGTGAGCACCCCACATCAGGTTAGGAGTATATTAAATCAGAAAGCTGGGAGATGGTATACTGATTCCAGGATTCTGAAATATGAAGCCATATTACTAGAAAAAGATGATTTGGTTTTAACAAGAGATACTTGCTTGAATCCAGCCAGTTTCTTGAAAGGAGAGGAGAATAAAGAGGCATCAAACCATAACTGTTTAGATATCATAGAATACCAAACCAAAGTTAGACCAGACCTTAAAGAAGCTCCATTACGTGATGAGATAAGGCTGTTTGTGGATGAATTGTCCCGAGTGATAAATGTTAAGAGACATAATGGCTATGCTGTCATTAATGGAAAAAACAAAAAACAAAAAACAATTCTTATGTAAGAAAGGTAGCTTATCTAATGGCTGGTGAGACTAAACCTGTAAATTATATGCTCTTAACCAGGCCCTAAAGCTCTTAGAAGGCCAAGACAGCATTATGTATACTAATGGAGTGATACAAACCTTTAGAAATATCTGGACAGAGCGGGAACTAACAAGTAGCAGGGGAAAATAATTGTTACAGGGTAACTGGTCAAACAAGTTTTCAATAACCTCTTGCTTCCAGCAGAGGTAGCAAAGTTCATATAAATGGCCATCAAAAAGGGAACACTATGGAGGTTGTTGGGAATAGGCTTGTGGATGAAGCTGCTAAGCAAGTTTCCCTGGAGGAAAGAGACTCTTTAGCCTAATTCCAGATATCCCTAAGGTAGTATTAAGCCCCAATTTTCCAAAAAAGAGAAAGAAGAACTGGGCAAGATAAGGGCCACTCAAACTGAAGATGGAAGATGGATGCTCCCTGATGGGAGAAAAATGATAAGTAAACCAATAATGAGAGAACTAATGTTCATGCTACACAAAGGAAGTCACTGGGGTCCCCAGCATGTCTGTCATGCAATATTCAAGAATTCTGGGTGTATAGGGATTTATATCCTTGGTAAACAAGTGTGTAGGGTTTGTGTGACCTGGCAAAGAATCAACAAAACAGTAGTTAGAGCGCAGACTACTGAAGGAAAACTCCCCGGGTTAAAACCATTTCAAAACATGCAAGTAGATTTTACAGAAATGCCAAAAAAAAAAAAAAAAAAAAAGAGAGACTAAAGTATCCACTAGTAATAGTAGACCACCTCTCTGGCTGGTGAACACCTTCCCTCTCTCAACTACCACCTCCAGGAATGTCATCAAAATAATTTTAAGACAAATTATACCCAGATTTAGCTTGATGAAAAATACTGATTCAAACAATGGAAGCCACTTTACCTCAAGGGTGCTAAGGGGAATTATGGAAGGTTTACACATTAGATAAGATTATCACACCCCTTGGCATCCCCCCTCCTCTGGAAAGGTACAAAGAATGAATCAAACTCTTAAAAGGCATATTAGCAAACTCATCTTAAACACTAAAATGCCTTGAACCAAACGTCTCCAAATAGCACTCCTTAAGATTAGGACAACCTCAAGGAAATACTTGGGATTGTCCCTTTACTAGTTATTATATGGACTCCTGTATTTAGGCTGGGCTATTGACCTTCCTACTATGGAAATCAAAGACCTATTATTAAGAAACTATATACTGGCCGTATCCTCTTCCCAGTCATCCCTTAGGTTAAAAGGACTTCTGACTCAAACTCTGCCTCTTGAGTTCACAGTTCACCACTTCTAGCCTGGTGAGTTGGTGCGAATTAAGACTTGGAAGGAAAACAAGCTCCACCTAAACTGGGAAGGTCCCTAATAAGCACTCCTGACCACCAAGACAGCAGTGCAAAGAGCTGAATGAGGGTGTACTCATTATACTCGGGTCAAGGAACTGGTAAAAGAAACCCCAGAATAAAGTAAAAGGGGCTAATAGGAAGTGTATGAATCACCTAAGGGACCCTTAAAGTTAACTCTGAGAAAAACCTAGAAGGGAATTATGATACAGTCCCTTCATTGGGGGTGGATATGATTAGGATTAATCCTAACACAAGGGGTGAAAGAAGGCCTGAGTATTGGATGGAGCCTAGGGGTGGAAAGTAGGGAATACCCAATGAAGCTGATAATCATCATAAAGAGGGCCTCCACCCCTGAGACCCTAAAGTTTGATGCCTGCCAAGTCTTACCTTGTGGAAATAAAAAAAAAAAAAAAAAAAAAAAAAAAAGGCAGTTGTCATAAGCAGACAAATGTCTACGTTCTGAAATGGGCTGCTATTGGGGAAAGCCCTGAGTTAGCCGGAATGAGGTCTAGTGGACCACTCAATTTCAAGACTGGGTGAGTGGTTCTTCAAAACAGAACTTTAAAGGATAAAATACATTTATATAAGGGCCCCATGCCACCAACTGTGAAAATTTAGAACAGAATCCTCTATTAATCACAATAAACAACCCAGCTACTTTAGACCAGGAACCTTGGAGGTATGGATTAGGAATAGATATCTCAGGAAGGGACTTCATAGAATGGTTAGTTCTCAGGCTAATCTATAACTCCTAGTCCCACCACTTCCTTCAACTCACCAGGCAATAACCCTAAGAGAGAAAAATAATTAAGATAACTGACCTGAGGTAAGCTGTGAAAATTGAGACCAGATATGGGGATGTAAATGTTGGGTTCAATGGGTCAAATTTTCGGTACTAGCCCTCAACAAAAGTGACTATTGTGCATGCTCTGCTGGGCGGCCTCAGGCACAGGTGGTTCCATTTCCCCTAGGATGGAATACCAATTTGAAAAGAATGCGTTGTATGTTGGTTGTATACCAGGACAGTAATGCATGGGGAAATAAGACTTGCAAAGTCTATCATTGCTCTTTCCCACCTTGCAAAGATCAGACCCGAAAGCAATCTTCTCATTCTCCATAGGGAATGTGAATCACCCTCTTGCCTCTCTAAGCAGGGGGCATAGTTCAATAAGCCCGAGGGAGAACTTTCAACTTGTACCCATATTCTAAATGTGACTAGTGAGTAAGACAAAGGCAACTATTTGGCTCTTCATATACCCCCTACTGATGTCTGGTGGTATTGTGGAAAGAGGAACCTCCGTGACCTGTTACCATCCAATTGGACCAGTATTTGTGCCTTAGTTTAGTTGGCCATTCCATCCACCCTGGTATTCCATAAGATCTCCAAGAATCCACATGGCCACTGAAGTTGGAGAGATTTAATACATTCTTTTAATCCCAACATGTATATTAACTCAATAGGAGACCCTAGAGGAGTACCTAATAAATTTAAGGGCCAAAACCAAATAGCTGCAGTTTTTAAGTCAGCACTCTTCTGGTGCTCCATTATTAATAAAAATGTGGATTGGATTAATTACATCTATTATAATCAAGAAAGAGTCATCAACTTTACTCAAGAATATTAATACGTTCCATCTCTTCCATTTTGTAACCTTTAGTCCTAAAGATGTTAGCTGCTTCCTGCAGTTTCTTCCTTTGTGAAAACTTTATGTTCTCTTTCTGCCTTGAAATTAGATATCAATCTAGTTAACAAAATTATATATAGTTAATCATTTTTATATTTAATTTTCTCTGTTAAAGTAACTGGAGTGATTTGCATATCCTGATTGAAACCTCATGATTTTTTAAAAACATTGCTAAAAAAATCTTTGAGCATTACTAAAAATGCATTTTTTTTTTTTTTTTTTTGACAGTCCTCTCTCTGTCCTCCAGGCTGGAGTGCAGTGGTGCGATCTCGGCTTACTGCAAGCTCCGCCTCCCAGATTCACGCCATTGTCCTGCCTCAGTCTCCTGAGTAGCTGAGACTACAGGCACCCACCACCACACCTGGCTAATTTTCTGTATTTTTTAGTAGAGATGGGGTTTCACCGTGTTAGCCAGGATGGTCTGGATCTCCTGAACTTGTGATCCACCCGCCTCGGCCTCCCAGAGTGCTGGGATTACAGGCATGAGTCACTGAGTCTGGCCTAAATGCATATTTTTAATAATTCCTCTAGTGCATATTCTAAGAGTGCAGTGGGATCCTAGGTTGTTCACAGGTTTAACTACAAGATAATTACCACTCGTTCTACAATATGGTTATGCCAATTACATTTCCAAAAGTGATAAAGCAGAGTTCACAGTACTCAACATTCTCGTCTACACTGATAATACACTGTTTTTTCTTTTTCTTTTTCTTTTTTGTTTTTTTGAGCTAAGTCTTGTTCTGTCATACAGGCTGAATGCAGGGTGCAATCACAGCTTGTGGCTGCCTTGACCTCCCAGGTTCAAGCAATCCTCTCACCTCAGCCTCCTGAGTAGCTGAAACAACAGGTGCATACCACTATGCCTGGCTAATTTTTTGACTTTTTTTTTTTTTTTTTATGTAAAGACAAAAATCTCCCTTTGTGGCCCATCCTGACCTCAAACCCCTGGGCTCAAAGGGTCCTCCCATCTTAGCCTCCCATAGTGCTGGGTTTACAGGGGTGAGCCACTGTGCCCCATTTTTTCTTCTAGTGGTTGTGACATTATATAACATTGTCCCTTTAATATATGTTCTTTACATTATAATGAGCTTGCATGTATTTATATACATACAAAAACATTTTATGTTTTAGTGGTAGTGCTTGAAATTAAATGATGGTACATACACAGGAATCACTCTGTGCTCAAATAATCTCACCCCTGAGTTCAGCCTTGCAGTGGAAGCACCATTATTATAGAGGGTAAGTGATGTCTATAGACTTTCACACAGCGCAGCCAATGTAGGTTCAAAACTACAGTAAAAAGAGTTGGTAAATGAAAGAGAAACAATTTTAGAAGAGAAACTCTGCCATGGGTCAAGTAAGAATTTCAAAGAGAAATGACTCCATCCATTTTCCTCAAATGTAATAGTACAGGAGGGTTTTTGAAAGGTAGGGAATAAGCCTGGCTAATGACATTTGTAATGCACTTCCTATTTTAAATCCATTGACAGCATTTCCAGAACCAATGTCTTATGGAAAATTGAGGCCATTATGTTGCTCTTGTCTGCATTCACTGAACATTGGCTTCTCTATCCAGTATTTTTTTGAGAAAACAAGTATGTCACAGATGCACATATGACCACTACTGAAAGAAATTCTTTAATGGGCTAGCAGTGAAATTCAGTTCTGTAAATATGAAGATAATAGAGCTAAGATGATGATATTGACACCTTGCCATTTAGTTTACCCAATTAGATTTTGCCCTAATCCTAGAAGTGTTAAAACATTTCATCATTATTTAAATCAGTGAAGGATGTGCATTAATTATACATAGACATCATCAGCACGGGAATATAGACATTGCATCAAAAATAAGATCTCCAAATCTCCTTTACTCATAAAATTCTCTTTGATATAAAAGTTGAAAGCATGAGGATATGATCCATGTGTGTGTGCCAAGACCACGGTTTTCCTATGCAGAAAGTCAGTTATTACTTCTAACATAATTTTCACAAGTGTACTAGAAACAAAATGCAGAGCCTTGGAGATGTACCACATCTTATTCCAACATTTTGGTAAACTATTCACAAGTCATTTTTGAGATGAAAGCCATATTTTAGGAACTAAGAAACATTTATTTTTGAACAGGTGATTAAACTACCTAGCAGATATATTAACTTTCTTCATGGTGACAATGAAAAAGAAAAATATTTCTAGCTATGAAGCTTGAATGTCAAAAAGTAACATTAAATCAGATACTTGTTATTTTGATACAAGAGTTTAATTATGACATAGCTTCTCACTTTCCTAGGCTTATACTCTGTAACTGATGTGAATGCTGAGGAAGTAGGCCTAAATTTGAAGGTTCATTTGATCTTCAGAAGAGAGTAATATCACTCCATGCATTGCTTTGGTTTCATGTCTTGGTGTCCAGGTATTTTCCATACAGTGTGTGCTCATGTGTTCTCCTTCTGCATCTCTTGCACACCTTCAGGAAGCTTATTTTGTATCATGGCCACCCTATGGATTACCATGCCTTCCTCTCTTTCCTAACTGACAAATAGATGTGACAATAACTCCTTTATTTTTCTGGGAGAAATCTGTGACAGAAGTGTGCATTGGACAGTATTAATCAAAAATAAAGTTCTAAGATTCCCCAAAGGACTGAATAGACCCCTCCTTTTGGCCAAGGGCATTTTAAAGTTAACCTGAAAAACTAGTTTAGGCCATAATTACAAAAGGGGTTCTAACATGTCACATTTTACTCTACTTCTTTTGGAATTCAACCACAATTGACCAGTATTAACATTAAAACAGAGATCTTAAGACTGACAAAACAGATTCTGTGTAGCAATAAGATGACAAATTCCAACCTGACTCCAGTATAGCATCACATGACAGATAACAGACCCAGAAAGAAATCACACTAGCTTTAGTTAATGTTATATAATTGCAAAAGCACAAATGTCATAAATTTCAAAGAAAGACTAATAGAACAAAGATTAGGGATTCTGAATTAATTTGAATGATCAAAACTATTTCAACTATTTTTCCATTAGACACAAGAAAGAAAAAGAAGAAAGAAAGAAAGAAGGAAGGAAGGAAGGAAGGAAGGAAGGAAGGAAGGAAGGAAGGAAGGAAGGAAAGAAAGAAAGAAAAAGAAAGAAAGAAAGAAAGAAAGAAAGAAAGAAAGAAAGAAAGAAAGAAAGAGAAAGAAAGAAAAAGCAAGAAAGGAAGGAAGGAAGGAAGAGAGTGAGGAAAGAAGGAAGGAAGGAAGGGGAAAGAGAGAGGAATGGAGAAAGAAGAGGAATTGAATACAATTTGTATATTTAATTTTCCATATTTGAATTTTTCTGGAAAATAATTGCTTTTTGAATTGAGAAACTCACTAAAAATTTTACTTCAGCAAGGTGGCATCCATTGTATACATTCCTTTTGTAAACTTTGCCAGATTTGCATTTTCACTAACAGTTGCTAAAAGCAGCCCATGCACAGGGAGCATTGCTACTCACTGAGCAAGTTCTCTCTTTCACTGGCCTTAGTTTTCTAATTTCTACTGCTATATATTCAGAATAATTTACTTACTCTATAATTACTTTATTTGTTATAAAAATAATAATCATAAGATTTTTCTCATATTGTTGATGACAGGGAAAATAAGCAATAATTATTTTATTGCTGCTATCACTTAATAGAGTCACTATGTACTAATGTTGTGTTAAGTAATTTTTAACAATTTAAGTATTTTTCTAAATATCTACAGTAACTTAAGTTTTTATGAATATCATTTAGGAGTTTTTTGTAGCAAATATAATAATCAAGTCTGACATAGAAGAAAGAAAAATACAGAACTCTTGAGAGTTACCTGGAACAACAACTATGAATTATTAGGTTACTAGTACTAGTATTTAAAAATCTAATGTTTTCTTCTACCCTTGATTCATTATGTTTAAAATTCAAAACTTCTGGAAAATGATCTTAATTGGCTAAATCTAGGCTACATGTCTTCACCTTGACTTTTCTGGGGACCCAAATCTGCAAGATCTCCAAAAGTTTCCAGATACTAGGCTGGATACCTTTCACACTGTTTCACCAAGATTAGCTATTTGGTTATAGAAATCTATTATTTTGAAATTCTTATGTTCGTTGTGAATCTAGATCTCATAAAATAGATACACTGTATATCTTCAGCCATGCTTAAACATTTTACTAATATATAACTTCAAAGATATATTCATATAAGAGTGAGAAGCAGAAAATTGTGGGGAAGAAGGGAAGACATATAGGAACATATTTAGTTTTTCAATTAGCTTCTTTCATTTTATTCAGCATTAAAATTTTAGCTTTTGTTGTCGTTTGTTTTTGTTTTTGTTTTCGTTTTGAGACAGAGTCTCGCTCTGTTTCCCAGACTGGAGTGCAGTGGCGTGATCTTGACTCACTGCAACCTCCACCTCATGGGTTCAAGCAATTCTCCTGCCCCAACCTCCTGAGTAGCAGGGACTACAGGCATGTGCCACCACACCTGGCTAATTTTTTGTATTTTTAGTAGAGACAGCGTTTCGCTGTGTTAGCTAGAATGCTCTCAATCTACTGACCTTGCGATCCTCCCGCCTTGGCCTCCCAAAAATTTAAGCATTTTTAATGAAATAGTCTTTGGGATCATGATTTTAACTATTACATACTGGTACATAGCAAATATGTATGTTGCTCTATATTGCTGGGTTTTGTTTGCTTGTTGATTTTAGGAATACCCTACATGAGTGTCAGAAATTGAAACTTGAAAAGAAATATCACATATTTCTTTACCTTTATACTGAATTAGACAATTCTCTCAATTATGTTATTACTGCAATTGCAATATATCATTAAGTTGATATATATCTCACTCGCACTTAATCCTATTTACAATTATCTTACAATCAATGACATATTAGAACTGATAAAATATAGTATAGTCTAGAACCATTGGTATTTAGGTCATCTCTGAATTGAAAATAAAGAGCTGGAGGGGCTAACTCAACATGAGTTAATTTAATACTGTGAGGGCTAGAAATTAGGCTAATTCAAAAAACCAAAGAAGCAAGGGTCTACTTTCTTATTGTAATGAATGTCTAAGGAGATGTAATACCATAAAAAAAAAAAAAAAAAAAAAAAACCTCCTGCCCTAATAGATATTTATATAAAAAACATTAGGAGAGTATTTCTACTTCTAGGATCATGGGATGTGCATGCTTTCCCTATGTCACCCTCCAAATACAACAAATGACTCTAGACATTATACATAAACCAGATATAAGAAGATTCTGAAGGAAAAAAGAAAACAGATCAGCTAGAGACCCAAGGAACAACATGGTGAATAGGTTGTCTCACCTATCTGTTTGCCAATTTCTTCAGCACCAAGTCTGTCAACACCAACTGGAGCTGACAAAAACCTCTTTCAAATCTTGCTCTTTACAGTCAAAGGACAATGAGAACGGAACTCTAGCAATACAAAAAATGTTTTAGAGAATAACCTATCCAATCCAGACAGATACCATAGAAAAGTTCGTGGGTTAAAACCCCTCATGTCAGCAATGGCTCAATGGGGACTTAGACTACAATGCTTGCTAAGCTGTAACAAAGTACTGCAACTCTGCCCTTGGAGTGGCATTAGAGATGGTAGAGTAGGGAGCCTGGACTTTCATTCCACTAGATATTAGTGAGGCCACCTCTTGGCATTTCAGTGGAGATCAGATAAAGAGCCTGGAATTCCACTCTTAACCTTCAGTAGTGAGACACTCTGCCACCTTCACTAGGGTGATATAATGTCTATCCTAGTGAATAGTAAGGAATTATACATAGACCAGGGTTTGAGAGGTGACTAAACCCCTATCTTGTTCTGTCACTTGAGGACACATGGGGAACAATAACAAGGCATTCCTTTCTTTCCAGTCAGTTATCATAGGAGGCCTGGGAAGGAGCCAGAACTGCCATTACCCAGGAGTAATGATGGTTCTCCCTCATTGGGTGTCAAAAGAAGCAAATAAAAAATCAAATTCTACTACAAGAGTTCAAAGGAAGTCAGTTAAAAAAGAAGGTTTAAATAAGATCCAGGGTCTTATAATATGTAATGTAAATATCTAAATCACAATAAACAATCATCATACAAGAATCAGAAAAATCTCATATGAAATAAAGGAAGATAATAAATAGATGCAACACTAAGAGTAGAGGGATAACATAATTAGCTTTAAAGGTTTTGAAGTAGCCACTACAAAAGTGCTAACATGAGCAATTATAAATGTTTGAAATAAATAGAAAACAAAGTTTCAGCAGAAGAAAAGATATTCTTAGTAATGATATGGAAGAACCAAACACAAACTTTAGAACTGAAAATTCTAATACCTAAATTTAAAAAGAAAATAATAGGCTCAGAGCAAAATTGGAAGGATAAAAGAGAAAGTCAATGAACTGGTAGATAAAATAACATATATTCATTCAATCTGAATAACAAAGAGGAAACAGATTAAAAACAACACCAAAAATAAAACATGTTTTCAGAGATCTGTAAGACTACAACAAAAGAATGACATTTGTGTCATCATGGTTCCAAAAAGATAAGAAAATAAGGATGGGACAAAAAAAAAAAAAAAACTAAAAGAAATAATGACTGGAAATTTGGCAAAATATATCAATCTAAAGATTAAATAAGCTAAGTGGAACACAAACAAGATAAACACAAAGAAATCCAATTCAAGTCACAACATAATGACACTTCTGACAACTAAAGGCACAGAAAAACATGAAAGGAGAAAGACAGACATGACACCCTACTTTTATGGGGAAAAAACAATTAAAATGATAGTGGATTTCTCATCTAAAGGCTAGAGACCAAAATAAAATGAAGTAGCATTTTAAAGAAAACAATTGTTGGCTAAAATCCTAGAGCCAATGAATATAAATTTCAAGAATAAAAGTAAAATCAAGACCCTCTAAGATGAGGGAAAATTAAAATAATTTGCTGCCAACAGACATAACCTAAAAGAATAGCTAAGTGAAATTCTCTAAGCAGAAAAGAAATGAGAAAAGAAAGAATCCTGGAACATCAGTATATAATACAATAAGCAAAAACAAAGAGTAAAGACAGTAGATTCTCTCCTCTTGAGTTTTCTGAATTATATTTGGTGATGGAAACAAATTTTAACAGTGACATGATTATAAATGTATTTTGATAGTTATATTATAAATAAGGGTAGGCAAAGGAATGTAAAGGAAGTAAGGTTTCTAAACTTTGCACAAACTAATAAAATAAGAAAAAATTAAAAAGTAAAGAGCCAAACTGAAATCCAAAATTCAAATGGAATGATTAAACCCTTATACATCAGAATTTTATTAAACATAAATATGTAAATGCAGCAAATAAAAGATGAAGATTCACAAAGTGGATTAAAAATATGCCTCAACTATCTTCTGTTAACAAAAACTGAAACTCACTTCAAATATAACAGTATAGACTAGTTGAAAGTAAAAAAAAAAAAAAAAAAAAAAGAAAAAAGTTTACTATGCAATACTAATCAAATGAAACTAGTATTGGCTATTAAGTAGACTTTAGACCAAAGGAAACTGCCAGAAACAAATAAGGCATTATACAATTATAAAAGAATGACTCTCTCAGGAAGACCAAGCAATCTTAAACCTATATATACCGAATACATGGCTACAAATATATGAAACAAAAACTAAAAGAAATGAAATAAGAAATAGAAAATTCATAATTATATTTGGAGACTTTAACACACCTCTCTCAACAATGTATAGAGAGAAAACCTGCAAGAATATACATCTTAAGACCATCAGCTATCAGGATCTACTCAACATTCATAAAACATTCCACTCAACAATAGCATAATAAACATTCCTGTTAAGTACTTCTAGAGTAAATACCAAGACAGAGCCAATTTGGGGTCATAAAACAAACCTCAGCAAATTACAATAGCTGAAATCATACATAGTATGTTCTCTGACCACAATGGAATAAAACTGAAAATCAGTAACAGAAACATAACAGGAAAATCTCCAAACCCTTGGTAACTAAGCAAGATTCTAACAATTCATAAAGAGGAAATTTCAAGGAAAATGAAAAATATCTTTAATTATATAGAAGCAAAAATACAATATATCGAAAATATTAGGATGCAGGTAAATCAGTGATGATAAGAAAATTAATAGTCTGCATTATAAAACATAAACTGTCTAAAATAAAAAATCTTAGTTTTTACATCAATAACCTAGAAAAAGTGGAGTAAATAAACTCAAAGCAAGGAAAATAAAGAAAAATAATGAAAATAAGAAATTAATGAAATTAAAAACAGATATAAGAGAGAAAATCAATGAACCAAAGAGCTGCTTCTTTGGAAACATTAATAAATCTCATAAAGCTCTAACAAATTAAAAGAGAGAGAGAAGATGCAAAATTACCAAATCAGAAATGAGATGAGATAATATTACAGACCTGTGAGATAGAAAATGCACAATGAAAAAATACTATGAACAACTCTCTACATGTAGATTGATCCGTAAATAAACACAAACTACTATGTGTCACCCAATATGTTAATTTAAATATACTATAACTATTAAGAAAATTCAACTCATGACTTAAATAATCTAACTTCCATTCCCCTATCCTTCCAGCCTCTCCAGAGCTACTTGGTTTCACTGGACGAACACCTAAAGAACTAAGACTCCATGATCTCTTCCAGAAAATAAAAAAAAAAATAAAGAAACTCTTCTTGTTTGATTTTATGAAGTTAGTATTACTGTCATACCAAACCAAATATAACACAAAATTAAAATCTATAGATCAGTAGTTCTTTTACGTATACAGATGAAAAAACTCTTAGCAAAACATCAGTAAATAAAATTTTAAAATATATAAAAAGAAGAATACATCTTGACCAACTGGGTTTATTCCAGAGTTGCAAGACTTTCAATATTCAAAAATGAATCAATATAATTTATCATATTAATGGTATAAAGAAAAAATTCATTATTAGATCAACTTGTGCAGAAAAAGGTAAACATCTACTATCAAAAAACTCTTAGAAAAATACAAACAGAGGAGAAATTCCTCAATTTGATAGGGGAAATTTTTAAAAACCTATAGCTAACATATTTACAATGATGAAAGTTTGAGAGGTTACTCCTATTATATGTAAGAGAGAACAAATTCTTTCTTACCGTTCTTATTCAATATAGTGCTGGAAGTTCTATCCTGGGAGTCAGGCAAACAAAGAAATGAAAGACATAAAGATAGGAAAGGTATAAATAAAATCGCCCCTATTTGCTGATGACAAGACAGTAAAAAGGATTCTACAAAAATCTCCTTAGAGTAGTAACAGAGTTCAGAAAGTTCACAAGAGACAAGATGAATATACAAAAATCTATTATTTTTATGTATACTAGCAATGAACCCGTCGGTATCAAGTTTAACATACGTCATTTACAGTAATTCAAAAATAAAATACTTGTGTGACAAAGCACATACAGTAATTAAATGTTGTCAACTACCCAACACTGAAGAATGAAATTAAAAACTAAACAAATTATGAATATATATATATATATATATATATATATGTTATTGAATTAGAAGGGTCAAAATAGCAAAGATGTCAATTTTCCAAAAATGATGTACAGATTTAACACCATTTTTATCACAATCTCAGTAATTTTTTAAATAAATATTCAAGTTTATTTTAAAACTTATATGGAAAGTCTCTATAAGTAAAATGACTAAACAATTTTGAAAAAAATAAGAATGTCTAAAATAAAAAATACAAACAATCTCAAACAGTGATGCAGATAAATTTGGTCACTCACACTTTGCTACTTGTAATGTAAAATGGTACAGCCACTTTGTAAAAGTGATTTGCATTTTCTTTAAGAAACTAATCATACAACTACCATATAATCCAAGAATTTCATTCATGGGTATTTATCCTACCAAAACAAAAATTTATGTTCACTGAAAATACCTGTACACAGATGTTTATACAGCTTTCTTTGTAATAGCCAGAAACTGGAAAGATGTTCTTCAAGGAGTGAAAAGTTAATAAACAAACAGTGATACATGTGTATTATTGGTTACAACTCAGCAGTACAAAGGAATGTATTATTAGCACACAAAAACATCTAACTCAATCTCCAGAGAATTATACAGAGCAAAAAAAACCAATCCCAAAAGATAACATTTTTTGCTAGATTTATTATTTTTTTGCTAAAGATAGAATTTTGCTAAAGAAAGCATTCTTGAAATTACAATATTTTAGAAATGGAATATGGATTAGTGGTTGACCAGTGCTAAGGAAGTGGTAGGGGCAGGAAGGGAAGTGAGCATGGCTATAACAGGGTACCATTAGGGATCCGTATAGTGTGGAATTATTCTCATTTGGACTGTATCAATGTCATTATCCTGGCTGTAATATTGTACTACAGTTTTCCAAGATGTTACTATTGAAGAAAATTGGATAAAGGATATACACAACCTGATTTCTTACAACTGCAAGTGAGTCTACAGTTACGAAAAGAGAACTATTGGGTACCGGGTTTAATTCCTCAACAATGAAATAATCTGTACAACAAACCCCTGTGACACGGGTTTACCTATGTAATAAACCTTCACATGTAGGCCCGAGCCTACAGTAAAAGTTAAAAAAGAAAACATGGTAAGAATGTGTGTGTGTATGTGTGTGTGTATTCTATATATATTCTATATATAGAATATGTTCTATATATACTCTATAATATATATTCTATATATACTATATATAATATATATTCTGTATTCTATATATTCTCTCTATATATATTTTATATATTATATACATATATATTTTTACCAAAAGAAAGTATCATGCTTAATTATGACCCAAAGGATATTCATCAGACAAAAGAAGTGCCTCTGAGGAGGTATAGGCATGGACATGTCAGGGGCCCAAGGAGGGCATTGCAAAAAATACTTAGTCAAGGTGTGTTAATTTTCCAGGGACTTGGGTGGACAACCTGGCCTGTCACAACTAAAGAACTGTAACAGTAGCTATACAAATTTAGGACAGCTTTGGAACATAAAATGATACAGAATTTCAGCCAGACATGGTGGTGTACACCTATTGTCCTAGCTAATTGCAAGACCGAGAGATAGGTTCGACGTTGTAGTGCGCTATGATCACACCACTGCACTTCAGCCTGAGTGACAGAGTGAGATTCCATCTCTAAAATTAAAAACATGAAAGAAAGAAAGAAAGAAAGAAAGAAAGAAAGAAAGAAGAAAGAAAGAAAGAAAATTGATGCTAGAATTTTATCAAGTCTGTCCTTAAGCAGAATTTTTTTTTTAATTTTTTTTACTTTTTTTCTATTAACAACTTTAGTTGTGTGGTTTTTTTTGTTTTGTTTGTTTGTTTTTGCTTAAACACATACACATTTATTTTGTGGTTACCTAATGTTTGTAAGTGTTTCTGGGTAGATAGGATGGTGAAGAGGGATAAATGATTCAGGCTGATAGAGACTGCAATTTTCAATACATTACTTCCAAGTTCACATAGGTCATTTCCATTCAGTTGGTGGAAGGAAAAAGAGTATGGAGGAGAATTGTTTGTGAAGTTTTTATGGGCTAGACCCGATAGTCGAACACTCACTTCCACCCTCATTCCATTGGCCAGAACCCAATCACGTAGCCTCACCTAACTGCAAGGAAAGCTGGGAAGGTTATGTGATCCAGCTGTGAGTCCAGAGGAAAGACAAAAATGTGGAGTTCAGGAGGCTGTTTTTTTGCTACCCTTCTCTCTCCATCCTTTGCTTGTTCTTTGAGTCTTTTCTCCTGTTTATTCTTCTAATGGGGGTTGTGCACTTTGTTATGTTTTTAACATTTAAACCAGACAGGGTTAAAACAAAGATATAGAAATAGAGATTTGGTGTTCCATAAATTGAGTAAGCAAGCAAAATTTGATTAAATGTGATTGAAATAAGACTGGAATTATTCTATTTATTTTCTTTACACCCCTACTCCACACTGTGAGGTTGTATTGTTTTATTTTGTGTTGTTTTGTTTATTTTCTCTTCATTTCTCATACAATTTTTAGTGTAGATCATGTGTAGAAAAAGAAAATCCTGTGGAGAATGTTGTCTCAGTTAGCCATCTACTCAGTGAAGTTTCAAACTGAAATTTCTTTACCTATATTAAGTATTATGCCCTCTGCTTGGCACAGAAGACTGCCAACAAATTAGAACTACTCATTTTGTTTTTCCTTTCTTTCTCTCTTTTTCTGTTTAATAAACTCTATTCCATTCCTTCCTTTTCCCTCTTCTCTGACTCAGAGTTTTCAAGCTTCTCTCCTGGATTTCTTTTTCCAGATGAGTTCATTGTTTCTGAATCATATTCTCCAGACATTTCTTAGGGCTGGTTCTATGTTTCAATGAAACAAATGATATTAACTTTTAGGTTTGTACCTCTAATGGTCGTGCATAATGAAAGCATTGTGCTGTTGCTTATCAGATTTATCTCCCTGGAAGGTGGGGATAGGGATTGTTGGAGCAGAAATTCAAACAGAAAATAAATAACTTTTAAAATAATTTTGGAAGCATAAGTCCTAAATTCTAAATCCTTTACGCCCCTGCTCCTCCTGTGTTATACCAAGGGTCAGTCCTCAGTCCTGGTGAACAGATCAAATCTTGCTCCCCTTCACTAGCATTATATTTTTCTCTCAACATCTCCACTGAGCTCTTTTATTTTCCTCCCAAGGTGATTCCCTATTGAGTTGAAATGACAAAATTTATTATTTCAGTGACTCTCTTGTCAATACACTCAAACATTTCTCTTCCCCCACCATATTAATATATGTGCATTTTAAAAATTAATATACTATAAAATAAATATTTATGTAATAGAGAACAAAATTGTTACTAAAATATTTTTATTTTTGATTATTTCAAGCTTTCCAAAAGGGTGAGTCAAAATATATACTTCGGTTCTGGCCCAGCAATGAATATCACAGAATTGAATTCTTGTTTAAAATAATCTCAATAATTCACTTTTTGGCTGAAATCATGTCAGAGTTGATTATCCTTTCCAATCAATTCTAGGTTATACTTTTAATTATATGTTAGTAGTAATTTAATGTTTTGTGGCAAAAATATTTTATGTTATTTATCCATTTGTGACTCTTAGCTAAATCTAGATAAGATAATAATATATGTTACTGTAACCACAGATATTTCTAAATGATGTTATTCACCAAGAGAGAAGAAAAAAGCAAATATGACAATTTCCAACTTACTATTATATAGAATATCCTCTCTTGAGATGTTTTACTTAATATATACTATCCTTAAGCACAATAGATTACAAACAATTTATAATACATGAGAGTTATCCTTTTCTTTCATCCCTTACATGCAGACAACACATTTTGAATTATATGAATTTGATGGATATGAACTGTCGTCTATATGTTATTTTGTATTTACTTGATAACTAACTTAATCAAGTTACTTTTCATGTACATTGACAAGGTCTTCTGCTCATTCTACTTCTTCACAGAGTATAAGATCAAGGTGACATAGCTTTTAAACAAGAATGTATTAGAAACAATCTCAATTCCTAAAGCCTGTATCTTGGGCCAGCATACTGTCGGCTCCAAGTTGCTAAGTCTTAAGAGTTCCTTCTTTGTTTCTGGTAGCTCCTTAAAGAAGCCTTTTCTCATTTCTCCTTCTAATTTAGCCAGCTTATGTTTTGTCCTTCACTTTTTTTCTCCCCTCAAAAGCACACTGAATGCATATTGTTTGCCAGGAAATATGTCTTTTCTGCTTCCTCACAGCACACTGAGAAAACCAGATTCAAAAATTTGATCACATAGCACTGTTTATCATCTTGTTGATTTTCCTGTTGATATCTCTGTGTCTTTCATTAGACTCTAAGCTAGTTCAAGTTATAGTCAGTCATTGTCTTTTAGGTGTTTATAATTTTAGTGATCTAGAGAGTATTAGAAATGTTTATAATTTTAGTGATCTAGTGAGTTTTTTTTAGCTATAAAAAAGAGATTGCAATGTATATTTATTTGGTGCAGCAAATAGTGCTTCTGTTTCTGTGTATGCAAATGTTTTTTATTGTGGCACTCAACAAAACATCAAATTGTCATAACTCCTTTGTTTCATCCTACTGTTGTGGGAGGAATTCCTGCCCTAGGGTTATGGGAATGGCGTGGCACAGGACACACAACATTGGATAGGTAAGAGTAACAGCAGATTATTAGTCACATATATGCACAGCCTGAGGGAATAGGACACCACATGCCATGCAGTAGCCACATGGGGCTGTACTTGGGAAGAGGGTAAACCAGGGACTGTGGGAGGGGACAGGCTTTCTAGTGTGAGGAGGATGGTGTGCTCTTGTATTGAATGGAGAGATGTGATTAGCTTATTTGAAACATTCTGTAGACCGTCAGAGAATTGAGATCCACTACTCAAGGAAAAGCAGAAATTGCATTTGGTCCCCTGGATAAGGAGGGTTGTTTGACGAGGAAACCTTACTCATGTGGGCAGAAGGAGAGGGGTACGGGGGCTAGGCCATTTGAAGCCCTTTCAATTTTACCAGATATCAATGCAGCACATAATATTGAGCCTTAACTTTAGTCCTTATACCACACAAATCCAGATATACAAACTAATTTATTCTAGCTGGTATTATCTTCACATGGAGATGAGCAGATTGAGGTCTTACCTTTGGTTACACTTTTCAGTAACCACAAGCAAGGCATATTAAATATAATTTTATTGAAATTTTTCTCCTGTAGAATTAATTTATTCTTACATTTTAAAATAATTTATAAGTAATGTTTTTTACTTTTCGTTAATTTTTACAAATGTGATTGAAATATTCCTGAGTATACAGAAAACTGCTGACTGACAGCTGTTGAAAGCTGTCTATCAAGGTGAAGGCAAAAAAGAGAATATGTAAGCCAAAAAAAAAAAAATTATCAGATGCACATTAGTTATCAAAATGAATTCTATGCAAGCACTAAAGGAAAAGTTCCCAATATTCACAACTATTCTCTGAAAACCATTCAATGAATAAAAGTACCTGTGAAATTGCTGAATCTCTAGAGGAACTGAATACAAATAAAAGATTTATGCCATTTTCAGCACACTACAGAAACATAGTAGAAAGCAAAGTTTGCATAATTGAAATTTGGATGATACAGTGAATAGTCAGGGGAAAATAGTAGGAAATCTACATACTTTGTAAATTGATAAAACAATGTGGTCACAATAAAATGAATATTGAAAATACATAAGTAAAATCCATTGGGAATAGTAATGAAATATTTAGTTCATTTTTATTTTTGTCATACTCAAAAGTCAAATGTCATTCAGATTAAATTGATTGCTATTTTGATGGATTAAATCTTAAAAAGTTAACCAATATGCAAAATGAACAACAAAAATATAACGTTTACAATGGGGAAATTAATTTAAGGATATAGAGTAATATAACAAATCTCAAATGGTAGAAACATAAAACATATATGGAATTATCATCTCTGTATTAAAAAAATTGTAACAGGGTCATATACAGAATCAGACATTTACTAATTATCATACATAGAATTGCTATATATGTAATTAGCTTCAAATGATTTATCTTGATATTTCATTCACTCACACATTGCTTCTGTCACTATTTCATGACTGATCTACCACACATAATCATTCTGCTAAGAAAATAACACAAAACAGTTGCAAACATAACAGACATGGTTTCTGCTTTCATAAAATGTACAATATAATGTTGAATTTCTGGCTGTAGTTCTGGCAGTTAGACACTCCGTAGTTGAAATTTGAGATTATATATTGTTTCTGTCTCAAAGAGTGCTATGCAGTACACCTTTCTGTGATGATGAGGATATTCTATATCTGTTCTGTCTGCCAATATTAAGTAATAGAAATGTGACTAGTGAGACTAATATTTATTTAATTTGAATTAATTTCATTTAAACTTAAATAGCCACATATGGCTAGTGGCTACCACATTGGCCTGAGTGGCAGAACTATTGTAAATATCAAATGTACATAAAGCAGTTAATATAGTGCTTAGCACATAGTAAGTGCTTAATATCAAGTAGTTATTAACATCAATGATAATGATGACAATATAGGTTTCCTGGGAAAGAGATCTGTCATGTTTGGGGCTACATTTTCCCTTTGATCTGATTCACGTCAAACATAATTCTTAGATATATTCTGTTGTTCAAGCAGTTTATTATGGCAGCAGTTATACAAGATGTATAGTAGGAGTGGGCTGATGTGTCACAAGCCAGATGTAGTCAGGGGCCAGATGATGGGAGGGTCTCCACTTGGAGACAATCTCAGAGTTTGTCCTGAGAATACCCATTATTATACGGGTATTCAGTCTGTGTCAGGTAGCAGGTGTTTAAGCATCTCTTCCGTATTATTAATATGTTCAATAACTATTAGGACTATTAGATATGGGTCACGTTTTGGCACAATTTTGTATGTGCTACATTTGGAATTCTTGTAAGAGTGAGCTTTGATTCTACGGTTTATGAGAGTTGCATCTGTGCTAAAGTGACCTTTTTCCCTGTAAATTCCTTGGTCAGGATTGGAAAGTCCCAAGTTAGGCTGCATCACACTGCTAAGTGACACATAGAGTAGGCTTTGCGAGATGTTTAAGTGGGCCTTATGTGTATCATTAATCTTATAGCCACAATATGCTTCTTATAGTACACTACAAGATCAAATAGTTTAAAAATGAGAAACACTTTTTTCATATTTTGATACTAAAGTTCACTAATGAACTTATTTCTGAGTAATCATAAGATAAATATTACTTTGATGCTTATATTGACGGTATTAACATTTAATATACATTAAATGAGAATAAAGAAAAAACACAACTAAAACACAATAAGTAGCATCAATTTCTCAGAAAGGTGAGTTCAGATACAAATAACATTCAACGTAAGAGGCAGATCATGTATTGCCCAGATGGGACACCTGAAGATTTGTTTCCAGTTCAAAACAAGGGACATCTACAAAACATCCCAGAATAGCAACGGAGTCCTTAATTTTTTTTTTCAGGCCACAGCACTGCAGATCACATGGTATAGTGATGCCATGCTACTACACCTCTGCCATGTTATACATACGTTCAATAACTATTAGAAATGGGTCATATTTGGCCATGATTTTGTATGTGCTAGATTTAGAATGTTTGGAAATTGTTGATATCTTGGTAATAATACTATGTTTTCTGGTAAAAACATTGCAGAGAGTGAACACAAATTCAAAATAGCATGCTATCTAGACTGACTCTTATTCTAACTAGAAATTATTCTTCACAAGAAGGTACACATTGGGAAAGGAATTACAGTAGTCCTAAAGCCTAGAGTTGTTGTGGATATAAGAAGTTACTTCATAGAAAACTGTGATAAATATTAGTTATTTTTATTTTGTTGGTACCATCATAAAGTGCTGACTATCCAGACGCACATGATATACTAATCTTATTCAGCTCTGAGCTATACTACTAATTAACCAAATACATTAAAAGAGAACCGCAACAATGCTACATCAATAATGGTGGGGCCTTGAGCTTGTCATAGACAGCTTCCTAAGGCTACTTTTCTCCACAGGACATATTTTGGGTTTACAATACCAATTGTGTATGGTACAAGTTATCATGGAGAGTCAATTAGTCTGGAATTTCTCCTTGTTCATATATTGCTACTAGTTCATGCTAGCAGTATGTAGCATTGTTGTGGTTCCCTTTTAGGGTACTTGGTTAATTATTAGTATAGCTCAGAGCTGAATAAGATTAGTATATCATGTGAGTCTGCATATTCAGCACTTTATGATGGTACCGAAACATAAAAATGACTAATATTTGTCATAGTTTTATGTGAAGTAACTCATTTGCTCAATCATAGCTGGACAAACTGCATGATTAACTTTGCATCAAAGCTATGAATTATAAGATCACAAACTGTGGTTTTATTTACAATAGACAGCCCTGACAGACCAGTATGCCCTGATGAAAATATGATTTAGGTAGTAATTAGTTCACAGCAATACTTGGAAGGACTCCTACCCCATTTCATTACTGGACCTATATCTAACAAAAATTTTTGCACATTTTCACTGTGGGATGTTCAAATTTATGAAAAACAGTATTATTCATAAGAGTCCCAAACTGACAACAAATTAAACATTGACCAGTAGTTGAATAGGCAAATAAGATATGGTATATTCCTTTAACAGAATGCTATGCAGCATGAAAAATGAATGAACTATGGCAACGTATGTTTTCAGTGGATGAATCTCTGAATATATGAGTTTAAGAAATCAGACAAGAGCACACTTACTGTACAATTCTATTTATTAAAAAATTGAAAGCAGGCAAAGTGAAACACTAACATACAGAGATGGATATTCAAGTGTAATCCTACAAAGCTACAAAGACCGGTGTGAATACCGTAAGCCTTCATAGTGGTTTTCCTTAAGGAGAGTAATGGAATTATGTTTGATGGAATGATGGAAAGAAGTTGAATGTTTCTGGAGCTATCAAAATGTTTTGTTTCTTATCTTAGATAATGATGATATAGAAGTACTTTTTTTTTTCTTGGGAGGTTTGGAGGAGTTATTTTTTAAAATGATGTGTGTCGCTGAACTCATATTTTATTCAATTTTTTTTTTTTTTTTTGAGACAGAGTCTCCCTCTGTTGCCCAGGCTGGAGTGCAGTGTCACAATCTCGGCTCACTGAAACCTCCTCCTCCCAGATTCAAGTGATTCTCCTGCCTCAGTCTCACAAGTAGCTGGGATTACAGGCATGTGCCACCATGCCCGGCTAATTTTTGTATTTTTGGTAGAGACGGGGTTTCACCATATTGGTCAGGCTGGTCTCAAAATCCTGACCTCAGGTGATCCACCTGCCTCAGCCTCCCAAAGTGCTGGGATTACAGGCATGACCCACCATGCTCGGCCTATTCAATTTTTCTCTATGTGGGTTTTACTACTCAATAAACTTACTTCACTACTCAATAAAATTACTTCCACTCATATGACTTAAGGGGAGACTGTCTCATTTGAGCTCACAACCATATTCTGGCAAAAATCTGATTGTTCAGCAAGTATCAGAGATTGCCTTAAGATACAGAGTTTAACAAGAATATATTCCAATTGCTGTCATTAAAATCAAATTCTTAACATTGGACATTGAAGGAAGACATAGAAGTAACTCTGGAAATCAGGAAATAACAAAGTAAGTATAGGCATAACCTTCTTCCAAAATGTGGGGAAGTATTGAAAACTGTGCTATCAAAAAAGACTCTAATATATTTCAGCAAAAATATGTGGCTCAATCTGAATTGAAAAATTAATTCTAGGATTTGTTAGATATGTTAATTGGTTCAAATCAAAATTAACATATGAAAAGGAAAGAAAGACACTGAAAATAGACTGTGAATTAAAGCAGCAATAGAAGTAATAGAAATAAACCTTACATGTGACAGCCTGTCACCTCAATAAAATGAGGTTGTGTGGCAAAAAGGCAGTCATTGCAAAAAACTATGACACTGATATCCAAGAGCAGCCTCAATGTTGGTCACATAGACACTTTCTTTACAAACATTCATGTCATTAATCTTCTCTCAAAAATCGCTGAGGTATAAACATCAGCTAGACTTGCATTAGCAAAAAATGCAAAAATGAATGTGCCAAACTCTTTCTTGCTGTTTCTATTTATACACATTATAATAAGTAATGCCATATGAGAGAGGCCAGGTGTACTGAATGCTTGCTTTTACCTGCCATATATGTAGAGCTTACAATGTGTCTTAAGACATTTAGAAACTCATTTTTCTATATGTATTTTGTCTTGTGTTTGCTTTGTAAAGTCTTTCCTAGAATGGGACCAAAATGAGATTTACATTAGAGTAATCTTGTTTATTTCTATATTATCATATAAGTCATTTTTTACTCATGTAAACATATATTCATACCTATAGACCAAGATAGAGAGAGAGCTAATTTTTCTATATACAATTTAAAAAATCATAGCATGTCATAGAAAATACAATAAATAAATGTTAATATAGTAAAGTTAGAGAAACATCTGTATATTCAAAGCCGTATGCAAAAGGCTAAAGAAGAATATAAATACCTGCAATGATGCACATCATCTAGGAGTCCAAACAGAAGTAATAAAATGAAATCTTGGTGCTCTTGTTGGGGTGTAAGGAAAACATTATGGAGACAGGTAGGAGGAACTCTGATTTAATAAAGGGCAAAACACTTTGTAGAATTTGTTAGGAGAGAAGAGGTAAGTACAATCCATGTAAAGGAAATAATACATGGAATGGATCACTACATGTGCAAGGCCCTCAAGTAGTTCTGGCAATGATAGAGTTTGCTTAGGTAAGAATAGTAAGGTGATACTGGACAGGTTTGCTGGACTCGATCACAAAGAGTTTTAAATTTCCTGGAAAGTCTGAAAGATCAAAATAAGGTAAGACAAAGGTGAAAAGTGCACATCAAACTCTGACCTTAATAGCAGTGGTAAAGATTAAATGATGTAGTGCGGGAAGGTGTCAGAGAAACCATAGGGTATTAGTGTTACTGTAAATAACACTAACATCAAACAACATTTGAAGGGGATTGTTAATAAGTCAGTGGTAAGGGGATGAGATAAACAGAAATGTGTGAAGAAGGTATTTAGAATTTAATACTCACAGGATTGCAGTAAGTTATATTTTGGAATCAAGAGACAGAAAGGCACTCTTAGACTGATAAAGGTCCTGATTTGAGTGCCTAAAGGATGATGGGATGATGGTAAGAAACACTGAATATGAAATACTTTTAAAGGAATTAAAAAGAACTTAGACTTTGGACACATTAATATTGAAATTGTTATGGGACATAAGTGGTTGTATCAGGTATTCAGTCAGTAATTTCTGAAATTTGAGGAACAGATTTGGCTATCATGTACAGATACTGAAGTTGTTGCTATTTAAAAACAGGAAAGACCTTGTCAAAGAAAACTGAAAATTCAGAACTATCACTTACGGAAAGCTTTAGTGATTATAAAGCTAAATTTAGAGACTATGTAATGATTATAAAACTAAATTTAGAGACTATATAAAGATAGAGCATATAATGTCTATTATATAGCTATCTCACGTCTTGAAATGACATTTAAACAGGGAGAGAGAAAAGAAAGATATAGAAGAAGGTTATGAGTTAAATAAGTACTGAAATATTTTAGATTTGGCCCAACCTTAGATAACACAGTTGATGACTAAATTAACATTTTATTTCTATTGTGTGACCTTTTCTTAAAATACCCCTATCTAAATCTAGTATTTTGTTTCTACTTCTCACTTTTTAAAGAACTTGTACGTGGCAACAGACTCACAAAATCGTTGATCAACTGTGGTAAGGATCGTAAGGTGAAAGCCCTAGAAGTCATGAGTAGAAATGCTTAGTAGGACACTTGGCCTAAATTATTGAGAATGATTAGAATGTAAGTCTCTTAAGTCAAAAAGTTTGTTATCCTCTTTTATAAATTTTGCTGTTATTTTCTTTGGCCTTTATTTGTTATCCAAAATTCCGTACCTGGGACATAGTATGCACTCAATAACTCAACAACCTGTGTTGGATTCTGCAAACTCCCAATATTACATTCACTTTACTTTGTACATCATATTGTAATATACACAGAGATTATATATACTGTACTATATAATTGTTAGTTATATCCATTGAAATTGAATACATGTTATTACCTCTAATTTATTAAGCCAAACCATGTACAGTTAAAGAGATTGGCCATGGTTACTCGACCATTGTTATCCTGATATTGATATTTATACATCCTGACAATATTCCTTAATATAATGGCCATCATGGACAGTACACTGTACTATTTTTCTTCCTTTACAATAACAAATACTTATTAGAATATACAAAAGAAGCAAAGATACTACTTGTAATATAATAAAGTGGTATAAAATATCAAATGATGTTCTACAGGACATAATAAAAATGAGATCTTAAAAAGTTTTGTGAGATTTTAAAAAGCTCACACATAACTTATGAGATCTTTAAAAGTTGTATTAAATATATGAAAAAAGACTGTATAAATTGATAAATTTGATATATTTGTGAATGAGAGAAGTCCATATAATGATTAATGCTTTATAGTTTGGTTTATTAATTCAAAGGGACCCTAATGAAAATTTCAGTAGGGAGGTGTGTTTGTGTCTACTTGAGTCTGTGGTGTATGAAAATCTAATTTTAAAATTCATATGAAAGAGTAAAGAAAAAACTGTCAACATAAAAGAATTCTATTGAAAAATCTTCTGTAAGACATAGATAGAAAGCAGTTTTATACATTATAATATTGTCAGTGATTAAAAAATAGCAAAGAAACAGATAAGAAAGTCAAGAACTTATCCGACATATACGGAAATAGACATGTTGATAAAAGGGGCATTACACTGAAGAAATTCATTACCTATAAAAGAAGTAAAATATAGATACGTTCCTTACACTGTATATAAATGTACATTCTGTATGGATTATTGATATAAATGTAAAAGCTAAAACTCTAAAATGTAAACAAAGTACCACATTTCGTATGTGCGATTCTATTCCTCATGAACAAGTATTCATGCTGGCATGGGTGATGGTTACGGGTAGACTCAGAAACATGGACTTCTACTGACCAAGACCAATCTGGCTACATTCTTTTCTGAGTGGCCCATCTGCCAACATTAGATAGCAACTTCGTAATGCAAAAGAAAGTACAAATTTGTCAAACAAGAGGAATTCCTTTATATACCCAGACTTACATGTCTATGTAGTTGGTAAGCATGGCTGTCACAATTGGAAATTCACACACACAGAAAAAAATCAAAGAAACAAAAAAGCTTGAAGTCAAGGGAAGATAATGAGAAATTATTGTAATCCCAGGCATTGAGACGCTCTGATATAAATGTGTACATTGGTACAACCTCTACAGAGAGATTTTTCCCAATATCTACATGAATTCTGAACATACTTACCCTTAGACCCAGAAAAATATTGTTGATTTATATTTTACTGATAAACTTGTACACATGTAAAATAATTTTTATCTGAGATTATTATTTGCAAGATGATCTGAAATATCATAGATAAGAAATAATCTAATTTACCCATCTAGAGAGACATTATGAAATAAATACGGTAAAATCAAACAATGGTATACTATGTACCTTTATAGAAGTCAGTCTTTTGTGCTATGAAGTGGAAATTTAAGATAAATTCTAAAGTGAAAAGTAAGTACTGCATGAACAAAATGCTTAATGTGTATTTGGGTAAAAATGTAAATAACCCATATTCACTTACATGTACAACAAATCATTTTAATAGAATTTTCAAGGGGCTAATTGTATTGACTTTCTTCTCAAGAAAGAAAATGGGAGGTTAAAAGTAAATAGCCATAATGGAGACTTAAACTTTTAGAATATTTTAAATATTGCCTTCTATCAAAATATTATCTAATAAAATAGTAAGTTAACTAAAAATTGTCCATGGAGGTAGAGAAGAGATGGGAGGCAATAAAGACAGTATTTAAAAATAAAATGGAAAGTATATGCTCTATGACCCAGCAATCCCTTAATATCCTTGAGAATACTGGTCAGAGAGGAATACAAGTTGTGAAGAATGCATATTATGGAATGGTCTTCTGCATTTAGAGAAAAAAAAAAATGCTGGGTCTACATTCAGCAAGTTGGTCTTTAAAACAGCTATGAAGAAAAGAAAGAAAATTGCATCTAAAGCATAACGACATTTTCATAAATTCAAAATTTATGCATAAAAAGCAACATTATATATCCTACAAGGATATATATTAAAACTTATTAAAGAATATATACCAAATACTTTAGCTATCTAAGAAGAAAGGGTAGTATTAGTGACGTTTTGGTGCAAAAAAAAATTACCCCAACATGGGCCAGGAGCGGTGGCTCACGCCTGTAATCCCAGCACTTTGGGAGGCGGAGGCGGGCGGATCACGAGGTCAGGAGACGGAGATTACCCTGGCTAACATCGTGAAAACCCGTCTCTACTAAAAATACAAAAAGATTAGCTGGGCTAATTAACTACTCGGGAGGCTGAGGCAGGAGAATGGCATGAACCTGGGAGGCGGAGCTTGCAGTGAGCCGAGATCCCGCCACTACACTTCAGCCTGAGCGGCAGAGTGAGACTGTCTTAAATAAATAAATAAATAACCCCAACACCATATCTATTACTTCAAATAGTTTCTGAGGGTAAGACATCTAGAAATGGCTTTGCTGAGTGATTCTGATTTAAGCTTTTTCTTGAGGCTGTAGTCAAAATGTAGGCTGGTGCTACAGGCATCTAAAAACTTAACTGGGATTGGAAGACCAACTTTCCGGAACAGTTTGGATAACATAAGGCTGTTGGCTGGTGACCTCAGTTCCTTGCCCTATGGGCTTGCCCACTGAGCTAGTTGAATGTCTTCACAAATTGGCATCTGGATGCCTCCAGTGTAAGTAAACTCAGAAAGGGAAAATTTAACACACACTTAAATAAAACAATAATTTATTTACTCCGATTATAATTTCTTTTGCTGTTCAGAAGCTCTTTAGTTGAATTAGATCACATTTGTCAATTTTGGCTTTTGTTGCAATTGCTTTTGGTGTTTCAGTCATGAAGTCTTTGCCCATGTCTATGTACTGAATGGTATTGCCTAGGTTTTCTTCCAGGGTTTTTATGGTTGTAGGTTTTACATTTAAGTATTTAATACATCTTGAGTTAAGTTTTGTGCAAGGTATAAGGAAGACATCCAGTTTCTGTTTGCTGCATATGGCTAGCCAGTTTTCCCAGGACCATATAATAAATAGCGAATCCTTTCCCCATTGCTTAAACAGGCAACTGACAGAAGAGGAGACAATTTTTGCAATCTATCCATCTAAGAAAGGTCTAATACCCAGAATCTACAAGGAACTTAAACAAATTTACAAGAAAAAAACAACAATGTCATTAAAAAGTAGGTGAAGGATATGAACAGACACTTCTCAAAAGAAGGCATTTATACGGCCAACAAACATACGAGAAAAAGCTTATCATCTTTTGTCATTAGAGAAAGGCAAACGAAAATCACAATGAAATACCACCTCACACCAGTTAGAATGGCAATCATTAAAACAGATGCTGGAGAGGATATGGAGAAACAGGAATGCTTTTACACTGTTGGCAGCAGTGTAAATTAGTTCAATCATTGTGGAAGACAGTGTAGTGATTTCTCAAGGATTTAGAATCAGAAATACCATTTGACCCAGCAATCTCACTACTGGGTATATACCCAAAGATTATAGATCATTCTACTATAAAGACACATGAATACATACGTTTACTGCAACACTATTTACAACAGCAAAGACTTGGAACCAAACCAAATGCGCATCAGTGATAGACTGGATAAAGAAAATGTGGCACATATACACCATGGAATACTATGTAGCCATATAAAATAATGAGTTTATGCCCTATGCAGGGACATGGATGAAGCTGGCAACCATCATTCTCAGCAAACTAACACAGGAACAGAAAACCCAACACTGCATGTTCTCACTCATAAGTGGGAGTTGAAGAATGAAAACACGTGGACAGAGGAAGGGCAACATCACACACTGGGGCCTGTCAGAGGGTTGGGGGTAAGATGAAGGAGGGCATTAGGACAGATACCTAATGCATGCGGGGCTTAAAACCTAGAGGACACTGTGATTGATGGGTGCAGCAAACCACCATGGCACATGTATACCTGTTTAACAAATCTGTACATTCTGCACATGTATCCTAGAACTTAAAGTATAATAAAAAATAAAAATAATAATAATCTTATATTTCCTGATATGATAGTGGCACAAAAATGATATGATTAGCTTGATTTTATGTTCCTAAATACAAAGAAAAGCACAAATAGACATGTGTCATTCATACATAGTCACACAGCTATTTATGCATTCTCTTGATAAGCATATTTACAACATCTTTGCATTACACATGATGATGTAGTGAAAATCTTTGTATAGATTTCAGTGTGAACTTGTGATTGATATACACTTAAAAATGGAAATGTCACCTTTTGTAGGCACAACTCCCTTTACACTTGGTGATAAATTTCTTCCCAAAGTGGACATAGTAATGCACAGTCCCACCAGCAGTAAGGAGAGTTCCCATATATATTATCCTTACTGAACTTGATTTTTTTGGCAAATCTGATAGGAAATGATATAATGTTTTAAATCAGGTGTTTCCCAATTACTAATGTTTTTGAGCCCCTTCTTATAATCAATTTTATGTTAGTATTTCCACTTCTGTGAATCATCTTTTCAAGGTCTTCTTCATTTGTTTACTTGGACTATTTATTCTTTGGGAATTATTTTAATAATCTGATTAGGAATCTTTGACCTTGTACTGCCTTGCAAATATTGTCTCCAAATCTGTGGTGTGTCTTTTTTTAGGTACCTGTTGATGGACCAAAATGATACTTTGATTTATACTGCTTTTTCTTAATAGATTATGCTTTTTGAAATTTGCTTAAGGAATCCTTCCCAACCTGAGCTTATAAATATTCTTCTCTATACTTTTAATGAAATTTTCAAGAATGTATTTTCAATTCAAATCTTTAATATGTCTGAAACTTAAGTATATTGTTATAATAGGATAGAGTTGCATTTTAGTTTTTACAGTGGTAACAAATTATCCTACAATTATTTTTGTATCGTTGAATGTATTTACTTTTTCTACTGATTTTTAAATGTATTCTCTTACATGTTTAAACGTACACATGCCCCATTCTGGGTCCTCTCATTCTTTTGGTATATTTCTACATAAAACGGCACCAGTAGCAAACTGTCCAAATTACTGACCTTACAATAATTCTTTATATCTTGTTTAACTTGCCATTTTAATATCTTTATATATTTCTGACAAGTTTAGTTATTTATTTTTATACCAACTTGGTAAGTTTCACTTAATATTTTTGCTTTTAATTGGAATTTTTCTGAGTTATAGATAAACTATCAGAGGATTAAAAACTACACACTAGAAAGGATTCTCTTCTAGGTAACAGGTATACTTCTGTTTGTTTAGGTATTTTATAGCTTTAGTAATTTTCTCTATAAATGTCCTAAATATCTTTTATTAAGTTTATTACCAGGTAACTTACAATTCTTGCTGTTATTGCAGAACATAATTTTTTATTATTACATTTTAAAAGTTGTTGTGTCTGGTATATAGAAATGATATTGATTTCTGGATCTTGATCTTATATCTGGCAATCTTGCTGAAATTTCTAATTAATTTTTATTGTTTCTAGACTTCATTAGATTATATATGTTGGCAACTGTATCATCCTTAAATGACTAACTTTACAATTGTTGTATTTAATTTATTTTATTGGTTTCTTATATTATCTAAGGCCAATAATGTTTTCAATAATATAGGTGACACTGGACCTACATTTCTTGTTCCTAACTTTAATATATTTCTCAAGTTTTCCTTCAGAATGATGTGTGTTCTAAACTCCAGGTAAAGCAGTTCTCTTCTAGTTTACTAAGTGTGTCTTTCTTGGTTACATGGGTTTTAAACATGAATGAGTGTTGATACATATAATTTTTCTGAACCCATTTAAGTGATTATATTGATTTTTAATAATCTAATGTTATATAGACAATTTTTCTGATGACAAACTACCTTTATGTATATATGTTTCAAAATTTATTGAAATATAGGTTTTTTCCACAAGGTGTTTTAAACCTTTTATAACAATGGTTTTCTTTATTTATTCTTGATATCCATGTTGGATTAATTTTAGTTTTTACTTTATAAATTTCATCTCATCTTAACTCTTTTATTGCTTACTTTCATTTTTACTCTATTTTATTATTTTCTTGCATGTAATACTTATCTCACTGATTTTCTTATATCTTTATTAAAAACATTTATAACATAAAAGTTACCTCCGAATATAATGTAATCTCTTTTCTGTAAGATTTGGTATTTGATATTTTCAATATTGTTCAGATTTAAACTTTTAAAATGTACAGGAACTTTCTCAATAATCTATGATATTTTTATTCTCAATAATCTAATAGATAAGCATTAGAAAATATTTATCTATTTTTAAATTCTTTGAACATTTGTCTTTTTCTGTAGTTCTTCCCCTTTATGTGTCCATGTGTTCTCATTCAGCTCCCAATGGTAAGTGACAACATGAGGTATTTGGTTCTCTGTTGCTGCATTACTTTGCTGAGAATAATGGCTTCCAATTCCATCCATGTCCCTGCAAAGGACATGATCTCATTCCTTTTTAATGCTGCATAGCATTCCATGGCTTATATGTACATTTTCTTTATCCAGTCTATCATTTGATGGACCTTTAAGTTGATTCCATGTCTTTGCTATTGTGAATGGTGCTGCAATGGCTGCAATGAATATACACAGGCATGCATCTTTATAACAGAATTATTTATATTTATTTGGTAAATACCCAGAAATGAGATTGCTGGGTCAAATGGTATTTCTGCCTCTAGGTCTTTGAGGAGCCACAACACTGTCTCCCGCAATGATTGAATTAATTTACACTCCCACCAACAGTGTAAAAGTGTTTCTTTTTATCTGTAACCTCACCAGCATCTGTTGTTTCTTGATTTTTTTTTTTTTTTTTTTTTTTTTTTCTAGACAGAGTCTTGCTCTGTCGCCCAGGCTGGAGTGCAGTGGCATGATCTCCCCTCACTGCAAGCTCTGCCTCCTGGGTTCACCCCATTCTCCTACCTCAGCCTCCTGAGTAGCTGGAACTACAGGCACCCGCCACCATGCCCAGCTAATTTTTTTTGTATTTTTAGTAGAGACAGGGTTTCACCGTGTTAGCTAGGATGGTCTCGATCTCCTGACCTCATGATCCACCCGCCTTGGCCTCCCAAAGTGCTGGGATTACAGCCGCGAGCTACTGTGCCCTGCCTGTTTCTTGATTTTTTAATAATAACCATTCTGACTAGTATGAGATGGTATTTCATTGTGGTTTTGATTGGAATTTCTCTAATAATTAGTGATGTTGAGCTTTGTTTTTTATGTTTGTTGAATTCATGCATGTCTTCTTTTGAGAAGTGTCTGTTCATATCCTTTGCCTACTTTTTTAATGGGTTTGTTTGTTTTTTCTTGTAAATTCGTTTAAGTTCCTTGTAGACTCTGGATGTTAGATCTTTGTCAGATGAATATATTGCAAATATTTTCTGTAGGTTGTCTGTTCAGTTTGATGATTTTGTGTGTGTATGTGTGTGTGTGTATGTGTGTGTGATACAGAAGCTTTTTAGTTTAATTATATCCCATTTGTCAATTTTTCCTTTTCTTGCAATTGCTTTTGGTGTTTTCACCATAAAATCTTTGTGGCTGTGTCCTGAATGGTATTGCCTAGGTTTCTTCTAGGGCTATTATATTTTGGATTTTACATTTAAGTCTTTAAACCATCTTGAGTTAATTTTTGTATATGGTGTAAGAAATGGGTCCAGTTTCAATTTTTGGCATATGGCTAGCCAGTTCTCCCAGCACCGCTATTACATGGAATCCTGGACAACAGGCAAAAATGGCAGATAGGCCAGACTGACTTGCAGCTCCCACTCTGTTGAACAGAGCAACTTATGTAGGCTCACATCATGCACTTTGGCTCCAAGAAATACTGCACGAACATACCAGGAAAGCCAAGATAATCCACAGACCCTTGGAAGGCAGCAACTTGCCTCTGCAGGCTTTGAGACAGCTGAAAACTGTGAGAGCCCAAAGGGTGAGGGGGGACATCTGTCCCGAAAACACATCCTTACCGGGGAACCTGAAGGCCCAAATCACAGGAGAAGCATTAGATCTTACCTTGAGCTGAGATGAATTCAGAGAGTCAAGTGAAATATAGGACTGGAGGAAGCAGTGGGAAAAGCCCTGTAACCGGCACTCTTGGTCCCAAGGGATGCCATTTCTGACTTTGTCCCACAGGGGTCCTTGGGGGTGGGCTGCCAGAAGAATTGGGGAAAGATGACAGAAAGAAGGAAACTTCCAGTTGAACTATATAACAATTTCAAAACAACCCAAAGTTTCCTGTACAGAACCTGGGACACAGAAAACCTGGAGTGTGGATAGCAGCACAGAAACTGCAGTAGATAGGGAGAGGTAAAACCTGAAAGCCTTGCCCGCTTTCTCAGCAGGGAGGTATGTATCCTAGAGCAAGTTCTCAGTCCTGCTCACTGGCTGCCTGGAAATAAACTCAATGCTGTTGAGGTGTGTGTGTTGGGGAGGCATATTGGAAGAGAAACTGGCCTTGTGGGCTGCATAGGAAATGGGTGAGGCCTGTCACTGCTGGCTTTCCCTCACTCCCCTGGTGACCTGTGTCATATAGCAGAGGCAGTCATAATTCCCGTGGGAACATAACTCCCTTGACCTGAGAACCACACCCTCATCCTCCACAGTGTCCACAGCAAGCTCAAAAAGAGTTTGTTTGAGTTCAGAGAGTTTTAATCCTGCCCCACCTGATATTATTTTTCTATGTGCCCTGGTAGCAGAAGACAAAGGACATAATGCCTTGGGATCTCAATGATCCTGCCCACAGCCTGAGAAACCTGAATGTTTATTCAGGTGACCTTAGGGCAAGCTCATATCCTCCCTATACTACTGTAGCTGATGCTGTAGAGGCCAACAAACACAAAGCCAGTGCATTAAACAAAACCAGAAACAAGAACACTCACAGAGTCAACTTTACTCCCCTGCTACCTCTACCAGAGCAGGTGCTGGTATCCATGGCAGAGAGACCTGAAGATGGATCATATCACAGGACTCTTTGCAGACACTTCTTAGTACCAGCCCAAAGCCTGGTAGTCCTGCTGGATGGTTAGACCCAGAAGAGAAATATCAATCACTGCAGTCTGGCTCTCAGGAAACCTCATCCTTAGGGGAAAAGGAAGAGCATCACATCATAGGAGCACCTTACAAGACAAAAGAATCTGATTAGCAGCTCTTGAGCCCCAGATCTTCCACTGTCATAGTCTACCCAAATGAGAGGGAACCAGAAAAACAATTCTGGTTATATGACAAAACAAAAGTATTTAACACATCAAAGGATCACACTAGCTCACCAGTAATGTATCCAAACCAAGGCAAAATATCTGAATTGCCAGAAAAAGAATTCAAAGTCAATTATTAAGCTACTCAAGGAGGCACCAGAGAAAAGTGAAGTCTAACTTAAATAAATACATAAAAATACAGGACGTGAATGAAAAAATCTCCAGTGAAATAGATAGCATAAATAAAAAAAAAAATCACAACTCTGAAAATCAAGGACACACTTAGATAAAGGTTAAAATGCACTGGAGATTCTAACCAATAGAATCAAACAAGTAGAAGAAATAATTTCAGAGCTTAAAAACTAGGCTTTCAAGTTAACACAATCAACAACAACAACAACAAAAATCAAACGAATGAACAAAGCCTCCTAGAAGTTTGGGATTATGTTAAATTACCAAATCCAATAATTGGTATTCTTGAGGAAGAAGATAAATCTAAAAGTTTGGAAAACAGATTTGAGGGAATAATTGAGGAAAACTTCTCAGGCCTTGCTAGACATCTAGATGTTCAAGAAGCTTAAAGAACACCCAGGAAATTCATTGCAAAACATCATCACCTATGCACGTAGTCATCAGGTTATCTAAAGTCAAGACAAAGAAAATAGTATTAACTATGAGGAAAAGCATCAGGTAACCTATAAAGGAAAACCGAGATTAACAGCAGATTTCTCAGCAGAAACCCTACAAGTTACAAGGGATTGAGTCCTATCTTTGAACTCCTTAAAAAACAATTATCAGCCAAAAATTTTGTATCCAGCAAAACTAAACACCATAAATGAAGGAAAGGCACAGTCTTTTTCAGACAAACAATTGCTGAGAGAACTCACCACTACCAAGCCAACACTACAAGAATTGCTCAAAGGAGTTCTAAATCTTGAAGCAAATTTTTGAAATACACCAAAATAGAAACTTCTTAAAGCATAAATCTCACAGGACTTATAAAGCAATAACACAATGAAAAAAATATGGTATAGCACAATGAATAGAATAGTACCTCACATCTCAATATTAATATTGAATATAAATGGCCTAAAAGCTTCACTTAAAAGATACAGAATGGCAGATTGGATAAGAATTCACCAACCAAGTATCTGCTGTCTTCAAGAGACTCATCTAACAAATAAGGACCTCAGTAAACTTAAGGTACAGGGGTAGAAAAAGATATTCCATGCAAATGGGCGCCAAAAGCAAGCAAGAATAGCTATTCTTATATCAGGCAAAACAGACTTTAAAGCAACAACAGTTAAAAAGACAAAGAGGGACATTGTATAATGATAAAGGATGAGTACCACAAGAAAATATCACAATCCTAAATATATATACACCTAACACTGGAGCTCCCAACTTTATAAAACAATTACTACTAGTCCTAAGAAATGAGGAGGGCAGCAACACAATACTAGTAGGGGACTTCAGTACTCTACTGACAGCACCAGACAGGTCATCAAGACAGAAAGTCAACAAAGAAACAATAGACTTATATTATACCCTAGAACAAATGGACTCAACATATTTACAGAAAATTCTGCCCAGCAAGAATATACATGATATTCATCAGCAGACAGAACATTCTCCAAGACATATCATAGGATAGACCACAAAACAAGTCTCAAAAACTTTAAGAAATCAAAATTATGGATTCTCTCATACCACATTGGAATAAAATTGGAAATAAACTCCAAAAGGAACTCTCAAAACCATGCAAATACATGGAAATTAAACAAACTGCTCCTGGATAATCATTGGACCAACAATAAAATCAAGATGGAAATTAAAAAGTCTTTGAACTGAATGACAATCATTACACAACCCATCAATCATCTGGAATACAGCAAAAACAATGCTAAGAGGCAATTTCATAGCATTAAATGCCTACATCAAAAAGTCCAAAAGAGCAAAAATAGACAATCTAAGCTCACACTTGAAGAAACTAGAGAAATAAGAACAAATCAAACCCAAACCCAGCAGAAGAAAATAAATGACAAAGAGAAGAGCAGAACTAAAATAAGTGGAAACTAACAAACAAACAAAATACAAATGACAAATGAAACAAGAATCTGGTTTATAAAAGATAAACAAAATTGTCAGACCATTAGTGAGATTAACCAAGAAGAGAAGAGAAAAAATTCAAATAAGCACAATTAGAAATGAAACTGGAAATATTACAACCGATACCAGAGAAATACAAACAATCACTCAAGGCTACTGTAAATACCTTTATGCACATAAACTAGAAAACCTAAAGGAGACAGCTAAATTCATGAACATATACAACCCTCCCAGGTTTAACCAGGAAGAAATAGAAACTCTGAGCAGACCAATAACAAGCAGCAAGATTGAAATGGTAATTTAAAAATTGCCAATAAAAAAAGTTCAGGACCAGGCAAATTCATAGCTGAATTCTATCAGACATTCAAACAAGAACTGGTACTAATCCTATTGAAAATATTCCAAAAGATAGAGAAACAAGGAACCCTCCCTAAATCATTCTATGAAGCCAGTATCACCTTAATACCAAACCCAAAAAAAATATATAAATAAAATAGAAAACTACAGACCAATATCCCTGATGAACATAAATGCAAAAGTCTTCAACCAAATACTAGCTAAATAAATCCAACAGCATATCAAGAAGATAATCCACTATAATCAAGTGAGTTTCACACCTGCGATACATGGAAAGATTAACATGCACAAGTGAATAAATGTGATACACCATATAAACAGAATTAAAAACCAAAATCACATGATCATCTCAATAGATGAAGAAAACACAAAATACAGCATCACTTTATGATTAAAATCCTCAGCAAAATTGACAAAGAAGGGATATAGCTTAAGGTAATAAAAACTGTCTATGATAAACACACAACCAACATTATGCTGAATGGGGAAAAGTTGAGAGCATTCTCCATGAGAACTGGAACAAGACAAGGATGTCCACTTTCACTACGTTTATTTAACGTAGAACTGGAAGTCCTAGAGAGGAATTAGACAAGAGAAAGAAATAAAGGGCATCCAAGTCAGTCAAGAGGATGTCAAATTGTCATTGTTTGCTGATTATATGATCATATACCTAGAAAACCCTAAAGACTCATTCAAAAAGCTCCTAAAACTGATAAATAAATTCAGTAATGTTTCAGGGTACAAAATATACAGAAATCAATAGTGCTGCTATACACCAACAGTGAACAAGCCAAGAAGCACATCAAGAACTCAACCCCTTTTACAATAGCCACAAATAAAATAAAATACTTATGAATATACCTAAACAAGCAGGTAAAATACCTCAAGGAAAACTAAAAAAAACACTGTTCAAAGAAATCACAGATGACACAAACACAGAAACAAATGAAAACACATCCCATGCTTATGGATGGGTAGAGTCTGTACTGTGAAACTGAACATACTGCCAAAAGCAATCTACAAATTCAGAGCAATTCCTATCAAAATACCACCAACATTCTTAAGAAAACTAGAAAACAAATCCTAAAATCATATAGAACCAAAAAAGAGCCTGCATAGCCAAAGAAAGACTAAGCAAAAAGAGCAAATCTGGAGACATTAAATTACCTGACTTCAACCTATACTCTATGGCCATAGTCACCCAAGCAGCATGGTACTGGTATAAACATAGTCATATAGACAAATGGAACGGCATACAGAACCCATAAATAAACCCAAATACTTACAGTCAGATCTTTGACAAAGCAAACAAAAACATAAAGTCAAAGAAATGACCCCTATTCAACAAATGGTACCGGAACAACTGGCAAGCCACATGTGGAAGAATGAAACTGAATTCTCATATCTCACCCTATACAAATGTCAACTCATGATCGATTAAATACTTAAATCTAAGACATGAAACAATAAAAATTATAGACGATAACATTGAGAAAACCCTTCTAGACATTGGCTTAGGCAAAGACTTCATGACCAAAAGCAAATGCAACATAAAAAAGGATAAATAGAAGGGACTTAATTCGACTAAAACATTTCTGTACAGCAAAATAAAATGAAATAATCAGCAGAGTAAACAGACAACTCTGTGACAAAAGACTAATATTCAGAAACTGTGGGAACTCAAACAAGTCAGCAAGAACAGAAAAACAATCCCATCAAAAAGTGGGTAAGGACATGAAAAAACAATTCTTAAAAGAGGATGTATGTATGGCCAACAAGCAAGAAAAATGCTCAGCATTACTAATGATCAGAAAAATGCAAATCAAAACTACAATGCAATACCAATTTATTTCTTCCAAAATGTCCTTAATCAAAATCTTAAAACATAATAGATGTTGGCATGGATGTGGTGAAAGGGGAGCAATTTTACACTGCTGCTGGGAATGTAAACCAGTACAATCATTATGGAAAACTGTGTGGAGATTCCTTACAGAACTGAAAGTAGATCTACCATTTGATCCAGCAATCCTACTGCTGGGTATCTGCCCAGAGAAAAAGAAGTCATTACATGAAAAAGACACATGCACATGCCCAGAAAACTGAGGCTGCCGTGAGCCACCATCGTGCTACTGCACTCCAACCTGGGTGACAGAACAAGACCCTGTCTCCAAAATAAAAAAGAAAAAGAAAATAATTACCTGAATTTCAAGTTTTATATTTTTTCTTATATATTTAATGACTCACATGTTATCTTCTTCCACAATGAATATGAATATTTGAAAAATACAAAAACAGTGAAAACAATTAATTGATATAAAAGTAAAAGAATATGATAAAATAAGATGAAACACATCAGTGTTTTATAACCAAGGCTAAAACTTTATTTACATGATGGATTTAGCCATACATCTGTGCTCAGTTGACTAACAGAACAAAATATAAACAAACTTCTCAATTTTAGTAAAAAATGTCAGTTACTAATAAGTAATGACTCAATTCCCACACATTAAGATTGAGGAATTATGGGAATATATAATCAATTATGAATAATGAATTCTTTTGTTACCTAAGAAATGCAAAATAAAGTTCAGAGTTATGTAATGTTAATACTTTCTATGAAAATCTCTATTGCTTTGGATACTGCTATTATTATCAGCTAATCTGAAAATGGTGTGTGTGTGTATATGTGTGTGTATGTGTGTGTGTTTGTGTGTATACATTTTGAGTGTACTTATGATGAGTTTACTTTTCTAATATTACTTGACAAAATTTTGCAGTATTTTAAATACATTCATAAAAATCTAATTAACAGTAACAATAAACTTAAGGCAGAGGTATTTTCTACCTAATAATTTATTTCAAACAAATATGAAATAAATGACTTCTTCTAAAGGTTAAATACAGGAAAGACAAGACATCATTTTCTGTGAATGGCATATCTATGTAGTTAAATATAAATCTACTCAATAAACACTTCTTAAGGAAGTAGGTTAAAAGCTTTAAGATGATAAAAATATGGTTTCCACCTTTAAGGATACTATAAATATGAACTGGCAGACAGGTCAGGAAAAGTAACATTGGACATAAAACTTGGAAAATGCATGATAATTTAGCAAAGACAGACAAAAGGGAATAATATAAGCTCCTCCATGTAGACAGATATATTCACCTGTCTTATTTACTCCTGTGTCTGTGTAACAGTGCTGAGAAAACAGTTGATTCTCCATTAATAACTATTTTCTAAATTTGAAACATTCTAGAAAGCAGGCTTTCTAAGCAAGGGACACATAAAAGATTTATGTATAATTTTTGTATATTGTCAAAAAATATCCAATTGTTTCCACACTATAATTTTTTACAACCATACTGAAGAGGTCACGTAACTTATCTTTTATTCAATAACCTTTGTTTCCTTAACATGCTAATTGACTTGAAGAGTGTGTGAAAAATAACTTACAATTGTACACAGGTTAAAAATAAACAAAACTAATGGAGATCACAGTGGAAATTTAGCAAACTACATATCCTATTTATTTAGCTTTAACTCTCTAGATTTTGCTATGAGGTCTATGTGTAACTCATCTGTTTTATAGTAGACCAAATTATTTCTTATACAGAATTCACAGACATATTGGAAACCATAAAAACCTATTCTTTCATTTCCAGTTTTAAATGTCATCTGTCTAAGCAGCCCTTGAAAAAACCTCCTCCACCTTTTTCACTAAAGCAGTTAGGTAGAGACGTGAAAAGATGAAATTGCACAACACTATGAACTAGGACTCACTGTCAACTTATTGTCAGAATATGAGGGGAATTTCCATTAAATACAAGGCCAATGGGAGTGAATTAAATATATAATCAGTATGATGCTGCTGGTGTGCTTGCCTGACAGAAAGTAGATAGACCTTTATTTCTTCCCCTTTTCTCTAATCTTTGGAACAGAAACAAAATCTGAACAGAGAAGAAAATTGGATAGCCATGCTTCTACTGACTGCATGCTAAATTTTAGGCAGTGTTATGGTTTCCCATAACCCCTTCCCTGACCCTGACCCCTAATAATATATCTCATTCTGTATCCATTTAGATATTATGATTTAAACAACAACAACAAAATTGGATTAAGGGAAAGGAGGGTTTATTTGAAATTATTTGAATTCTGATAATATGATTCCCATAACTAGAGTACTAACTGAGGAGGGGGAAATCAAGGAAAACTCTAATAGAGTTATTTTCTGCATTAAGTAATTTGTTTAATATTCTCCGTCTCCTAAGACCATTAGACATGTTTAATGTGGTGGAAGAGGACCCACGTCAACAGGTGAAAATACTCAGTAGATAAATGGCAGGCAAATACTGGAAATCAGTCTGGGAATTATGTATACTAAGATCTATAACTTTATATATTTACACATACAAGTTTTTTGGATGTGATATCTCCCCTTACAACAATGGATACATATGAATAACCGTATTAATAACTTTCATCTAAAATGCCTCTCCCTTTCCCCTACCCCATCTCACATGAAGTCACTCAATTACCTAGTATCCTGCATTACCTTCTTCATTGTGCCTATTACCTATGAACTGGGATTTATTTATTTTTCTCTTTGTTATTAGTGGTCTTGATGAATAGATTCTATGCTCAGTGAGTACTGAGTCCTTAATCTGTTTTGTTCCCTGTTCTGTGTCCACATTTAGAAGAGTGTCTGAGACCTACTAGGGGCTTGACAAGCATCTACCAAATGAAATAGTGAAAGACAGAATGAATAAATTCTGAGAATTCAGCAGAAGGAGCCTCATTGAAATGTTCTATTCTAAGACTACGAGATAAAATTTTTGACAGCTTAGCTTCCTTAATAGGATACAAACCATGACACCTACGAAAGTGGAATAGGATGCCTAGAACAACTGGTTAAAAAACAGCAACAACAAAGAACATAAGTTGAAGCATTATTGAGAGGAAAAGATTGAAGGAAAGCCACCAAAAAATGAACATGTTTGCATTATGAGGTTAATTTATACCTATCAGCATTTACTGGGATTTCTAGTGTTTTTCTAACTATGCCCAACTAATTTAGTTAAGCACTAATGCTGTGCAGGTTTGAATATATAAGGGTATTCACAAGGACTATTAGAATTTGAAAAACATGGTACAAGGAATGTCTCTGTCCTAAAACTGTGATCCTTGTAACGGGCTACTTCATGAAATTACACATCCGAAAGTGTATGATTCATCCTGTTTTCTTTTTTCCTTTTTTTTTGTAAGATGAAGACACCGCGGTACTTCTGATGTATCTTTGGAATGAAAATAGGTCAGAGCCTCTTGCTGAACTCTCACAAGGTTTTTTTTTTTTTTTTTTTTTTTCTTTTTTTTTGTACAGAGGAGTCAGGTCTTTAGGACGTTCAGATAACTCCTAGCAAAATTGTTTAGTGTATTTATCTTGACACTAAACTTTGTATTCTGGATGACTTTCTCTTCACTGTGTGTATGTAAATGAGACTTATAAACAATTATTTAAATTAACACTCAGACATACTGTAGCATTTGTATACTCTTTTCTATGAAATTTATGATTACAACAAAGACAGTAGAATTAAAACTTATATCTGTAGTGTGGCATATCTGGAAATATAGAGACTGGTACAATTACTACACCTTAAGTCAATTACTAGGATAAAATTCACATTGGGTATATTTATAATAAGGTATTACAATGTAAAAAACATATCAGTGGTATTGATAACTAACTTGGGATTCTTAACTGGAATGAAGAAAAGAGATATAAGAGGATAAAAATGGAAAAAGCTGTATAGTTGACCCTTGAACAACATGAGTTTCACCTATGTGGTCCACTCACACTTGGATTTTCTTTTGCCTCTGCCACTCCTGAGATAACAAGAACCACCATTCCTCTTCTTCCTCATCTTTTTGCCCATTACATGTGAAGATAATGAGGATGAAAATGCTTATTATGATTCACTTATACCTAATAAATAATAAATATATTTTCTCATCATTTTGATTTTCTTAATAACATTTTATATTCTCTAGCTTACTTTATTATAAGAATACAGTATATAATACAAGTAGCAAAAAACATGTGTTAGTTGACTACGTTATTGGTAAGACTTCTGGTCAATAGTAGGTTATTAGCAGTTACGTTTTTGGAAGTCAAAAGTTATATGTAGATTTTCCACTGCATGGAGGGACAGTGACCAACTCTTATATTTTTCAAGATTTCATTATATATCACTGAGGACAGAGAATAAAGATCCAGTATAAGAATTAAAAGTGTTCTTGATAGAAAAACATGATATTTTTAAGAAACATTATTATATGAAATATAGTTGTGACATTACTGCTTTGAAAATAATGTACAAGTACTTATTTTGAAAGTTGTACTTCATTCAACAGCAAAATAAATAAGAATTTCTGTGACAAAAGACAGACACCTCCTGGTAACATTTGTGTTGATTTAATGTCTTCATCAGTTAGGGATAGAAAACTGCTCAAAAGAGTTCTTATTTCACAATCTACATGTGTATCTAATCATCAAGTTGTACACCTTAAAATAATTATCAATTAAATATCAATAAAGGTAGGCAGAAAATTGCCCAGAAGGAAATAACAATTAGGATGATACCATAGTTCCCTTTATCACATTGTATAAGTATGTTCTGGCTGCCATACAAAATAACAAAGGCTGGGAGGCTTATAAAGGACAGAGGTTCCCTCTCTACGGTTCTGGAGGTTAAGAAGTCCAAGATCAAGGCACTGGCAGGTTTAATGTCTGGTGAGGGCCTACTTCTTCATAGATATCTGTCTTTTCATTTTAACTGCATGTGGTGAAAGGGCAAGAGACCTCTCTCACAAATCTTTTATAAGGACACTAATCACATTAATGAAGGTTTTGTCCTCATGACTCAATCATCTCTGACAGATACCACCTTCTAATATTCATCACCTAGAGGGTTAAAATTTCAATGTATGAATTTGAGGGGATGCAAATATTCAGATTGTAGTGCATATAAATGCTGGAAGAAAAGTGATCAATGCTTCAAAATTTTTGAATGGAAGCAGTCATGTTTCCTAAATTTTACATTCAGAAAATTTTATTTTTATTTATATCTATAGTCCCATACATACAATACAGAAAATATTCTACTAGAATTCTCTTATTCTTCAAAACAAGAATATTTACAAATATTGCCAGGGGTTCTTAGAATAAACAAAATCCACCAATCAAGTCTGGAAAGTTTCATCAATTAAATGATATATTAAATGATATTACATTGGTTATAGAAGTGCTTATATGTTTAGGGAAAACAATGCTTTACACAATCTGCTACTGCTGCTAGCACAGAGACTGTTCTCCACCCCTCGTGGCGAACCAGATTTGCTACCACTGAAAACCTGGGGCCATTACAACTACCGCTACCACCACTGAATACTGATAATCTGCTCCCTATTATGTCAGGAAAAAATGAACATTTCAGAAGAACCTATTGCATCTTATTGCTCACTTCTGAATTAAATACTTATGTGGGTGTTCTTATTGAGAAACTAAGTAACACATACACAACTTAATTGTAAAAGAGAATGGATACTAGGCTCTGACTTCTTTTTCAGCAGCACCTGTGATTCAATACATAGGTCTGGCCTCAAATATTAAAAAGGCTATTCAAAAGATGAAGGGCAGTCATGAATATGGAAAACATCCATGATGGCATCAAAAACAACAAAATACATGGCGAAACCCCATCTCTACTGCAAAAATACAAAAATCAGCCAGGCATGCTAGTGAGCGTCTGTAATCTCAGCTACTCGAGAGGCTGAAGCAGCAGAATCGCTTGAACCCAGGAGTTAGATGTTGCAGTCAGCCAAGATCGTGCCACTGCACTCCAGCCTGAGTGCAGTGGCACCAGCAAGACTCTGTCTCAAAAAAATAAAATAAATAAAATAAAATAAAATAACAAAGGAAAGCAAACTGACCAACCTACCAACCACTGAGAACTGAACACAAGACTTGTTCCCGTTGATAGGGACATGAAGAATGGGCAAGTCAGGGTACGCTATAATCTCATCTTTTGGATTGAACTATAAATTTAGGAATCCTGAAGGATTATGTATTCTCATTATGGATTGCACAACCAGGGAATAAACGTTAGACCTGCACTACTTTTTAAAGCTTTTTTTTTTTTTTTCTCGGACTGCAATATCCTGGAAATTAGAAAATACAAGTCTTGCATCACTTCTTTTGATCAGTAATTTAGAATGGATGTATTCTTATGATTAGTAACATTTGAAAACTATAATGAATCCCTCCATAACTTGCTAAAACTGATTAAACAATTGACTTGTTTGGGAAAACAGTGCTGGGAGAATTACTGAACAAAAGGTTCAGGTGCTAGAATAATTATTGTACAAAAGTTTTTTTCATCTCCAGAAATACAGTAGTGCATAGAGCAGCATAATTACCTTTTGCTTTTCCAAGGAACTTGAGTAATTATTTTCCCCCCTTTAAAGCTCTTAGTTGAGTATTCAATTATTTGGTTTAAAAATATGTCAAATGGCAACTACACAGTGGCAGTTATTATCCGCTATCAAATGTTTTGTTATAGCAAAACTTTCCACTCCTCTACCTTTTCAAAGGAATACTGTTAATTTACAGTGGTCATTTTGTAAATAAACAATATTTTAGAAAGTTTATAAAATTCTATTCTCAACTCTTTTAAAAGCAACATAAAATAATTACAGAAATTATATTCAAATATCCAGTTTCCCAACACAGTATACATTATATTTTAAAAATCCAAATAACTCCTAGGAATTGGAAATGGTTATTTCCATTTTAGTTATTATTAAAAACATAGCATTAATGTAATTTGAACTGCATAAATAAAAAGCACATAGAAGACAAGATTTAAAAATGTTTATAGTAGTTATTTAATGTGAAGAGGCTCTGTTTATTTTCATATAATGTATGACTATGTGGATAGATATACATATATACACATATAAAATCATTATTTTAATTTCAATATACCATTAGAACAGAAAAAACTATCAAAACAACAATCTTAAATAACCAATATTATTTTATTATTTTTAGGAAATCAATGAATTTTGACCCTTTTAGAATACAAAATCTATTGACCAAAACAGTTATTTTCTACTTGGTGCTCTGTGGTGAGCCATTACATTTTGATCGTAGTAAATAATTAGGAAGACAAGAACAAAATATGAAAGAGAATGATAGGTAAGATTTTCATCTTCCAACTATTATTTTTGTGTTTTTATATAATATATTGTTAGGCTTTTTATAAACTGTGTGTAATACATTGAGAATTTGAATGCAAATATTATTTTTCAGATTACTTACATTCTTTTTGAAAACCTGAGATTAAAATTTTAGAAATAATGCTGTTTATTTTCAAAATGACCACTGCAAATTAGCATTTTTTTTTCTCAAATTGGTAGAAAATAGGAGATAATGTTTTATTTGTAGGACTAAAGAAGTCAATGTACATAGAGCACTTAGCAGAAATCCTGGCACTGTAAACAATCATTACATTGATTTATTAATGTTATTAGTAATAGTATCAATATTAGTGTACATGTACAGCTTTTAAATTCATTTGTAAATATGAATATATAAGTAAATAAGAGGAACTGAGAACAATTTACAATACTTATTGTCTTAAACTGAAATATAGAGCAGAGAAAAAAATGAGAGTGGTTAACCCCTGAATTTTTTAATTGTAAATATTTACTTTATATTCCAGGAGACAGATTACAAAGACAGTTTGTTACTATTAGCAACTTTTAAATAATAATATATATATTAAGAATTATGAATATTAATTTTTATGCACTCAGTAGTTTTATTATTAGATTTGGTTTCAACTTCCTGAAGAATATGACACTTGATTTATATGAATATATTTGTTGTTTTTTTTTCTTTTATATTTTACCATATCTGCATTTTTATTTTTATTTATTTTTTATTTTTATTTTTATTTATTTTTTTATTATACTTTAAGTTCTAGGGTACATGTGCATGACGTTTATATCATGTATAACTCCCCAATGCAATCCCTCCCTCCTCCCCCCTCCCCATGATAGGCCCCAGTGTGTGATGTTCCCCTTCCCGAGTCCAAGTGATCTCATTGTTCAGTTCCCACCTATGAGTGAGAACATGCGGTGTTTGGTTTTCTCTTCTTGTGATAGTTTGCTAAGAATGATGGTTTCCAGCTGCATCCATGTCCCTACAAAGGACGCAAACTCATCCTTTTTATGGCTGCATAGTATTCCATGGTGTATATGTGCCACATTTTCTTAATCCAGTCTGTCACAGATGGACATTTGGGTTGATTCCAAGTCTTTGCTATTGTGAATAGTGCCGCAATAAACATACGTGTGCATGTGTCTTTGTAGTAGAGTAATTTATAATCCTTTGGGTATATACCCAGTAGTGGGATGGCTGGGTCATATGGTACATCTAGTTCTAGATCCTTGAGGAATCGCCATACTGTTTTCCATAATGGTTGAACTAGTTTACAATCCCACCAACAGTGTAAAAGTGTTCCTATTTCTCCACATCCTCTCCAACACCTGTTGTTTCCTGACTTCTTAATGATTGCCATTCTAACTGGTGTGAGATGGTATCTCATTGTGGTTTTGATTTGCATTTCTCTGATGGTGAGTGATGATGAGCATTTTTTCATGTGTCTGTTGGCTGTATGGATGTCTTCTTTTGAGAAATGTCTGTTCATATCCTTTCCCCACTTTTTGATAGGGTTGTTTGTTTTTTTCTTGTATATTTGTTTGAGTTCTTTGTAGATTCTGGATATTAGCCCTTTGTCAGATGAGTAGGTTGCAAAAATTTTCTCCCATTCTGTAGGTTGCCTGTTCACTCTGATGGTAGTTTCTTTAGCTGTGCAGAAGTTCTTTAGTTTAATTAGATCCCATGTGTCAATTTTTGCTTTTGCTGCCATTGCTTTTGGTGTTTTAGACATGAAGTCCTTGCCCATGCCTATGTCCTGAATGGTACTACCTAGATTTTCTTCTAGGGTTTTTATGGTATTAGGTCTAACATTTAAGTCTCTAATCCATCTTGAATTAATTTTCGTATAAGGGGTAAGGAAAGGATCCAGTTTCAGCTTTCTACTTATGGCTAGCCAATTTTCCCAGCACCATTTATTAAATAGGGAATCCTTTCCCCATTTCTTGTTTTTGTCAGGTTTGTCAAAGATCAGATGGCTGTAGATGTGTGGTATTATTTCTGAGGACTCTGTTCTGTTCCATTGGTCTATATCTCTGTTGTGGTACCAGTACCATGCTGTTTTGGTTACTGTAGCCTTGTAGTATAGTTTGAAGTCAGGTAGCGTGACGCCTCCAGCTTTGTCCTTTTGACTTAGGATTGTCTTGGCAATGCGGGCTCTTTTTTGGTTCCATATGAACTTTAAAGCCGTTTTTTCCAATTCTGTGAAGAAAGTCATTGGTAGCTTGATGGGGATGGCATTGAATCTATAAATAACCTTGGGCAGTATGGCCATTTTCACGATATTGATTCTTCCTATCCATGAGCATGGTATATTCTTCCATTTGTTTGTGTCCTCTTTGATTTCACTGAGCAGTGGTTTGTAGTTCTCCTTGAAGAGGTCCTTGACCTCGCTTGTAAGCTGGATTCCTAGGTATTTTATTCTCTTTGAAGCAATTGTGAATGGAAGTTCATTCCTGATTTGGCTCTCTGCTTGTCTGTTACTGGTGTATAAGAATGCTTGTGATTTTTGCACATTAATTTTGTATCCTGAGACTTTGCTGAAGTTGCTTATCAGCTTAAGGAGATTTTGGGCTGAGACAATGGGGTTTTCTAAATATACAATCATGTCATCTGCAAACAGGGACAATTTGACTTCTTCTTTTCCTAACTGGATACCCTTGATTTCTTTCTCTTGCCTGATTGCCCTAGCCAGAACTTCCAACACTATGTTGAATAGGAGTGGTGAGAGAGGGCATCCCTGTCTTGTGCCAGTTTTCAAAGGGAATTTTTCCAGTTTTTGCCCATTCAGTATGATATTAGCTGTGGGTTTGTCATAAATAGCTCTTATTATTTTGAGGTACGTTCCATCAATACCGAATTTATTGAGCGTTTTTAGCATAAAGGGCTGTTGAATTTTGTCAAAAGCCTTTTCTGCATCTATTGAGATAATTATGTGGTTCTTGTCTTTGGTTCTGTTTATATGCTGGATTATGTTTGTTGATTTGCGAATGTTGAACCAGCCTTGCATCCCAGGGATGAAGCCCACTTGATCATGGTGGATAAGCTTTTTGATGTGCTGCTGAATCCGGTTTGCCAGTATTTTATTGAGGATTTTTGCATCGATGTTCATCAGGGATATTGGTCTAAAATTCTCTTTTTTTGTTGTGTCTCTGCCAGGCTTTGGTATCAGGATGATGTTGGCCTCATAAAAAGAGTTAGGGAGGATTCCCCCTTTTTCTATTGATTGAAATAGTTTCAGAAGGAATGGTACCAGCTCCTCCTTGTACCTCTGGTAGAATTCAGCTGTGAATCCATCTGGTCCTGGACTTTTTTTTGGTGGGTAGGCTATTAATTGTTGCCTCAATTTCAGAGCCTGCTATTGGTCTATTCAGGGATTCAACTTCTTCCTGGTTCAGTCTTGGGAGAGTGTAAGTGTCCAGGAAATTATCCATTTCTTCTAGATTTTCTAGTTGATTTGCGTAGAGGCATTTATAGTATTCTCTGATGGTTGTTTGTATTTCTGTGGGGTCGGTGGTGATATCCCCTTTATCATTTTTTATTGCGTCTATTTGATTCCTCTCTCTTTTCTTCTTTATTAGTCTAGCTAGCGGTCTGTCAATTTTGTTGATCTTTTCAAAAAACCAACTCCTGGATTCATTGATTTTTTGGAGGGTTTTTTGTGTCTCTATCTCCTTCAGTTCTGCTCTGATCTTAGTTATTTCTTGCCTTCTGCTAGCTTTTGAATGTGTTTGCTCTTGCCTCTCTAGTTCTTTTAATTGTGATGTTAGAGTGTCAATTTTAGATCTCTCCTGCTTTCTCTTGTGGGCATTTAGTGCTATAAATTTCCCTCTACACACTGCTTTAAATGTGTCCCAGAGATTCTGGTATGTTGGATCTTTGTTCTCATTGGTTTCAAAGAACATCTTTATTTCTGCTTTCATTTCGTTATGTACCCAGTAGTCATTCAGGAGCAGGTTGTTCAGTTTCCATGTAGTTGAGCGGTTTTGATTGAGTTTCTTATCCTGAGTTCTAGTTTGATTGCACTGTGGTCTGAGAGACAGTTTGTTATAATTTCTGTTCTTGTACATTTGCTGAGGAGTGCTTTACTTCCAATTATGTGGTCAATTTTGGAATAAGTGCGATGTGGTGCTGAGAAGAATGTATATTCTGTTGATTTGGGGTGGAGAGTTCTATAGATGTCTATTAGGTCCCCTTGGTGCAGAGATGAGTTCAATTCCTGGATATCCTTGTTAACTTTCTGTCTCGTTGATCTGTCTAATGTTGACAGTGGAGTGTTGAAATCTCCCATTATTATTGTATGGGAGTCTAAGTCTCTTTGTAGGTCTCTAAGGACTTGCTTTATGAATCTGGGTGCTCCTGTATTGGGTGCATATATATTTAGGAGAGTTAGCTCTTCCTGTTGAATTGATCCCTTTACCATTATGTAATGGCCTTCTTTGTGTCTTTTGATCTTTGTTGGTTTAAAACTGTTTTAGCAGAGACTAGGATTGCAACCCCTGCTTTTTTTTTGTTCTCCATTTGCTTGGTAGATCTTCCTCCATCCCTTTATTTTGAGCCTATGTATGTCTCTGCATGTGAGACGGGTCTCCTGAATACAGCAGACTGATGGGTCTTGACTCTTTATCCAGTTTGCCAGTCTGTGTCTTTTAATTGGAGCATTTAGTCCATTGACATTTAAGGTTAATATTGTTATGTGTGAACTTGATCCTGTCATTATGATATTAACTGGTTATTTTGCTCGTTAGTTGATGCAGTTTCTTCCTAGCCTCGATGGTCTTACATTTTGGCATGTTTTTGCAATGGCTGGTACCGGTTGTTCCTTTCCATGTTTAGGGCTTCCTTCAGGGTCTCTTGTAAGGCAGGCCTGGTGGTGACAAAATCTCTAAGCATTTGCTTATCTGTAAAGGATTTTATTTCTCCTTCACTGATGAAGCTTAATTTGGCTGGATATGAAATTCTCGGTTGAAAATTCTTTTCTTTAAGAACGTTGAATATTGGCCCCCACTCTCTTCTGGCTTGTAGAGTTTCTGCCGAGAGGTCTGCTGTTATTCTGATGGGCTTCCCTTTGTGGGTAACCCGACCTTTCTCTCTGGCTGCCCTTAAGATTTTTTCCTTCATTTCAACTTTGGTGAATCTGGCAATTATGTGTCTTGGAGTTGCTCTTCTGGAGGAGTATCTTTGTGGTGTTCTCTGTATTTCCTGAATTTGAATGTTGGCCTGCCCTGTTAGGTTGGGGAAGTTCTCCTGGATGATATCCTGAAGAGTGTTTTCCAACTTGGTTCCATTTTCCCCCTCACTTTCAGGCACCCCAATCAGACGTAGATTTGGTCTTTTTACATAATCCCATACTTCTTGCAGGCTTTGTTCATTTCTTTTTCTTCTTTTTTCTTTTGGTTTCTCTTCTCGCTTCATTTCATTCATTTGATCCTCAATCGCTGATACTCTTTCTTCCAGTTGATCGAGTCGGTTACTGAAGCTTGTGCATTTGTCACGTATTTCTCGTGTCATGGTTTTCATCTCTGTCATTTCGTTTATGATCTTCTCTGCATTAATTAGTCTAGCTGTCAATTCTTCCACTCTTTTTTCAAGATTTTTAGTTTCTTTGCGCTGGGTACGTAATTCCTCCTTTAGCTCTGAGAGGTTTGATGGACTGAAGCCTTCTTCTCTCATCTCGTCAAAGTCATTCTCTGACCAGCTTTGATCCGTTGCTGGCGATGGGCTGCGCTCCTTTGCAGGGGGAGATGCGCTCTTATTTTTTGAATTTCCAGCTTTTCTGCCCTGCTTCTTCCCCATCTTTGTGGTTTTATCTGTCTCTGGACTTTGATGATGGTGACGTACTGATGGGGTTTTGGTATAGGTGTCCTTCCTGTTTGATAGTTTTCCATCTGACAGTCAGAAGGACTGTCTGTTGGTCTGTTGGAGATTGCTTGAGGTCCACTCCAGACCCTGTTTGCCTGGGTATCAGCAGCAGAGGTTGCCGAAGATAGAATATTGCTGAACAGCGAGTGTACCTGTCTGATTCTTTCTTTGGTAGTTTCCTCTCAGGGGTGACGCCACCCTGTGAGGTGTGGGGTGTCAGACTGCCCCTAGTGGGGGATTTCTCCCAGCTAGGCTACTCAGGGGTCAGGGACCCACCTGAGCAGGCAGTCTGTCCGTTCTCAGATCTCAACCTCCGCGTTAGGAGATCCAGGGCTCTCCCCAAAGCTGTCAGACAGAGTCGTTGGCGTCTGCATCGCCCCTGCTCTTTCCCCTAATGGACTGCAGCTGTGCGCTGTCCGCAGAGGTAGAGTCTACAGAGACAGGCAGGCTTCCTTGAGCTGCTGTGAGCTCCACCCAGTTCAAGCTTCCCAGCGGCTTTGTTTACCTACTTAAGCCTCAGCAATGGCGGGCGCCCCTCCCCCAGCCTCGCTGCTGCCTTGCGGATAGATCGCCACAGACGGCTGTGTTAGCAGTGAGGGAGGCTCCGTGGGCATGGGACCCTCCCGGCCAGGTGTGGGATATATTCTCCTGGTGTGCCTGTTTCCTTAAAGCGCAGTATTGGGGTGGGAGTTACCCGATTTTCCAGGTGTTGTGTGTCTCAGTTCCCCTGGCTAGGAAAAGGGATTCCCTTCCCCCTTACGCTTCCAGGTGAGGCGATGCCTCGCCCTGCTTCAGCTCACGCTGGTCAGGCTGCAGCAGCTGACCAGCACCGATTGTCCGGCACTCCCTAGAGAGATGACCCCAGTACCTCAGTTGAAAATGCAGAAATCACCGGTCTTCTGTGTCGCTCGCGCTGGGAGTTGGAGACTGGAGCTGTTCCTATTCGGCCATCTTGCTCCGCCCCCCCCTTGTTTTTTAATTTAAACTTCATCTGCTTTTTAAATCTTACTGTAATATACAGCAATACTTTATTATTTTACATTTCTTGTAATCCTAGTAAAGCATTTCATATATGCTATTAAATGTGACCATTTTATTTGTTCTCTTCAATTTATGCTTATTAAATGCAAATATTTTGTCAGCTCCATCCTTTTTCTACTTAGTAACTACTGGGCATCTGAAATAAAAATCTATTTTTCCAAATGAATTTTAGGAGTTAGTATTTTGAAAAGCTTGTCCTCATATATCAAATATTTCACAATCTTGACAAACAAAGAAGAAATAGACAAATTGGATTTTTTAAAAATTAAAATTTTTGTGTGTCAAAGGAGACTATCAGCAGAGTACATAGGCAATCCACAGAATGGGAGGGAAAATTACAAATCATGTATCTAATAAGAGATTAATATCCAGAATATATGAAGAACTCCTAAAACTCAAAAACAATAAAAACTCATTCAAAAATGGGCAGAAGATTTGAATAGGCATTTCTCCAAAAGAGATACGGAAATGTCAATAAGAACATGAAAAGACACTCAATCACTAATCATTAGGGAAGTGCCAGTATGAAATAAGGTGAGATGCTATTTTATGTCCATTAGGATGATTATTATCACACAAACATGAAATAACAAGTGTTAGTGTGAATGTGGAGAAACTGAACCCTAGTGCACTGATGGTGGGAATCTAAAATGCTACAGCCATTATGGAAACTAGTATGGCAGTCCCTCAAAACATTAAAAATAGGATTACCGTGGATCCAACAATTCCACTTCAGGATATTTACCTGAAATAACTGAAATCAGGAACATGGAAACATATTTATACACCCATGTTCATAGCAATGTTTTTTCACAGTAGCTAAAAGGTTAAAAACAACCCAAAGTGTCCATATATGGATGATAGACAAAATATAGTGTATGTACACACATACACGTGTGCACGCACACACACACAATGAAATATTATTTAGTCTTAAAAGGGAAAGAAATTCTAACACATGCTACAACACCATTGAACCTTGAGGACCTTATGCTAAGTGAAATAAGCCAGTCACAAAATGACAAATACTGTAGATTCTACTCATTTGAGGTACTTAGATTAGTCAGATTCATAGAGAAAGACCATATAATTGTGGCTGCTAGAGGCAGGGAGGGAGGATGAGTAGTTATTATTTGATGAATATAGAGTTTCAGTTTTGCAAGAAGACAAAAGTTCTGAAGATAGAGAGTGGTAATGGTTGTACAATAATGACAGTGTACTTAATATCACCGAACTGTACACATAAAACATTATAACTAAAAGGATACATTTTGTTACATATATTTTACCATAATTTAAACAAATATATATTTCTTCAAAAGCATAGCTTAAAAATTTGTGATTAAATTTTTGTTCCAAAATTAATCAAACAAGAAATTTTGGATGTCTAATTTGAATATGTGACTATTTGGTTAATATTACAAATGATTAAAATTTAACAAACCATTGTTCTTAAAGGTGGGTTTTATTTATTCATACAACAGAATTTCAGCAAATTTGCTGCCAGCTCTGTAAAGTGTTCAAATTTAATAATTGTTTAAATTAAAACTTAATTCAAGTAAAATATTTAAATTCAAATAGTTTAAAGTGTTTACATTCAAAAATTAAGGAAGAGAACCGTTTATGGTTAGTAACAAACCTATAAAATGTAAGGGTCAAATATGACATTGCCTGGAAACGTAATTATTGTACATTTTTATTTTACATATTCCCAATTACTTTCTTAGGCAATCTAAAGAGAATTTGGGAGGAAAAAAAAAAAAAAAAAAAAAAAAAAAAACCTCTCATGAGCCAAAGTAAATAATACTGAACAATTAAACAGAAAACACTAATATCTTTTTCTTTTCTCTTTTTCTTTTTCCTTTCCCCTTTCTTTTCATTTCTTCTTTCCCTTCCTTTGCCTTCCTTTCCTTTTTTTTTTTCTCTTCTTTTCTTTTCTTCCCTTTTTTCCTTTCTATTTCTTATTTCGTTTTCCTTGAGACAGTCTCGCTCTGTGGCCCAGGCTGGAGTGCAGTGGCTCTGTCATAGCTCATCTCAGTATGGAACTCCCAGGCTCAAGAGATCCTCCTGCATCAGCCTCCAGAGTAGCTGTCACTACAGATGCGTGTCACCATGCCCAGCTAATTACTTTGATTTTTCTTTTAAATGTAACTGTTAGAATGCAAGTTCCCAAAGTACAGCGATTTTTGTTTCCTTTATTGTTGTAAATCAAGCACCTAAAATGCTGCCTGACACCAAATAATCATTCAATATTACTTTTTAAATAGATGTTTTTTTTTTTTTTTTACCTTTAAAGATGAAATTTTGTTACCTTTTTTTTTTCTCTATTTTGGTTGAAGGTTATAGTTTCTTTGGAACTTTCATTAATGTTGAATCACCAACCCTTTAGCATACGAATATATGGCATTTATTTTTGACTTAGACCTATCTTCATCTTCCTTTAAAATGTATTTAGAACCACATGTTACAAATGGGCTATTCAGAAATTGAGAAACCTTTTTGTAGAGATTACAGACTATTTCCTTGCATTTTCACTTTCCTGTCTTCAAAACATAAGACTGTGGTTCACTTATTTCTTCATCCTGGCTCAAAAAAGGTTTTATAATCAGGTATAAAATATTGCTTTTGTTTAGATAATGTGTGTGAAATATTATAGAACATGAAGCAATATGGGTCAAAGGCACCCACACTTGAGTAAGTAGAATATAAGATTAAACTGACGATGTGGAATAAATTGTACACAACTTTTAGGCAAAAACAACATATGTCCTTTACAGATGGAGAATACCAAATAGTATGAGAAAAAAAAATTAACATTCTAGTTATATAGATGAGTATGCATAAAATTAATTATAGGTATTGATGACTACTGGCATATAGATGCTGGTTTTTGGCAAAATGTTTAATCTCTGTAATTCTTAATTTTATCATCTTCAAAAATTCAGTAACAGTATTTGGCTCACAGGATTTTGTAAAATTCATTTTAATTCTTAATATATAGTAACTACTAAATAGTATATCATTATTAATAAGTCCAACATCACTATATATCAAAATAATGACAGTGAATGCTTTGTATATAAGAATTAAAGTCTGTTATATCCTCAGTATTCAATAAGTGATTATTGAATAAATCAAATATTTCTGACCAATCAACATGAGCATGTCAAATGAGTAATTGTGTTGACACTTATTTCTTTTTAAAACTTAAAATGTGGAATTTTAAGATTTTTACATGTCAGACCACTGTTTAAATAAAAGAGATGTCTGTGTGTGTGTGTGTGTGTTATTCTATCTAGTTAATATTTGAAGTAATGTTGTTGTCAGGTAAGAGTGATTCTTGTTGATTCACTAGAGCTTGATATATCTAAACATTACGGCTAAAGAGTGTGGACTTTACTTATGTGATGCTCAGAATTTAAAGAAAACTTCAGCCTTCAAGCAGGAAGAGTATTCCATTAAGTGAAAAGTGTAACAATGAATGGAAGTTTCATAGTTCAATAAAAAGTGAATTGGAATGCTAAAAACATGCTGGGGTTTTCAGCCCCATGAGTTGTATTTTAGGGAAAATGTTTATATAGTTGCAACAGATAATAAATTACTTTACCATTGAACTGCAGTTTTTACTATAAATAAAAACAGCTACCATGTTTGTGGAAAGGCTAATCACTAGGCACTTTGCCTACAGCTCAGTCCTCATAATAAAACTATAAGGAGGTATTAACCCCCGAATTTCATACAAATGAGGTAACTGATGCTTACTGGAGATGACTTAACCAATATTACACAGAGAGTAAGTATAGAGAGATGAGATATTAAAATCCATCTGGCTCCACACGCTGTCTTAGCTTCTATGTCATCCTATATGAATGTAACAGTATCATCAATATCTACTCATCAGTTATTTTGAAATGCTAATTAGTCAACTAAAATACTATGCCTTAATTGACAAAGCAACATTTTACTATACAATTTCTAAACTCCAAGTTCTTTCAACAAATTCACAGATAAATCCATGTACATGATCCAGGTTTCAAGTTGTTGTCTTATGAACACTGACTCTGTCCCTCCTATCTCTGAACACTTGGCCAAGTTTATTTGTATTCCCACACTTGTCTCATATTTAAAATAGAAATTAATAGTCACCTAGAGTCTGGTATGGAGGCTCTTGCCTATAATTCCAACACTTTAGGATGCCAAGGCAGGAAGATTCCTTGAACCCAGGAGTTCAAGACCAGCTTGGGCAACATGGTGAAACACTGTCTCAACATGAAATAAAAAATTAAGAAAAACAAACAAACAAACAAACAAACAAAAAATTAGCCAGATGTGGTGTGCACCTTTGGTCCCAGCTACTTGGGAGACCAAGGTGAGAGGATCACGAGCCCAGAAGTTCGAGGCAGTAGGAAGCCATGTTTCTATCACTGCACTCCAGCCTGGGTGACAGAACTAGACACTGTCTCAAAAAAAAGAAAAAAAAAAAAATCACCTAGCACATACATTGTTGAAAAGGTTAAATGTTTTAATATAAACAAAGAGCTAATAAATTGCCTGATATACGAGAAATGCTCAATATAGGTTTATGAATGTTTTCCTTTATATTCTTCACTGTGACTGTGCTAAAATAATATAAAAATCCAATAATGAGATGGTTGAGGCTCCCTGCATCTGGTTACCTACTTTTCATGACCACAATGAAGACCCTAAAAATAAACAATAGTTCGAACAGTTTCCCTGTGGAAGTGCCAAAAAGTGTACCTTAGGGGAAAGTAAGACAAACAGAATATTTCTAAATATGTTTGTAGATATTGGCTGTTAGCAACACTTTATCACTAGCTTTTGTGACTTGTATGCTTTCCTGTCACTCTAAGTTGTTCTCATTACATTATTAAAAAGAACCAGCGTTTTTGGGGGGAGTTCAGGAGTGGTATTTGAATCAAATATTTCCACAGACTATATTCATTGCTTACCCAATTGAAAAGTTTAGTTTCTCCATGATTTTCTTTCAAACAAATAAGTAAGTTCTAAGTCAAAAAGTTTTTCCTGTATTGCGTAGATGAGAAAATCTATATATTGGAAAACTGAAGAATATAGGAAACTATTTTTTATAGTTTTATTTTATATGTTCTTTATTCTATGTAAAAAAGAGTAATCCAAATTTGAAAGAAAGTTGATGTTCATAAAAATATAGAACTAAAATGAAGTTTGTCATGAATTACCTACCATTTTGGAAATACATAATTTTTTGATAGAAATATATCATTATATTAAGAAGATAATTTTTGAGAAAAAAAGAAAAATTATTTTCTAATTATCCATACCATTTAACTGAACACTTCAATAACCATTTGATAGTTAATTTAAAAGCTACATTTTATCTTCGGTTTTCAAGCAAAAATATTTAATAAATAATTACAATAGGCATTTAGTTAATGAAAAATTGAAGGATCTATTAACTCTGGGCTTGTGTAATAAAAATAAACTTCTTACTATATATTATAAACCTTTATCAAAATATGGAGGTATACTAATTTCAATGACATTACACTATCAGTGTTTATAGGATTTGCTATTATTAGGAATTTAGAGAATAGTTTCATTAATACAATTTTAAAACTATAGTTTTTTTGGTATTCATTCAAAAATAATGTGGAAAATGTATATATGTTGTTTTTAGCTGAAGTAGAGCGACATACTTCTTTTCCTATATCCTCTTTTTTCTCTGATAGATGACTCAGAGTCGGCCTCAGCAAAAAGATATAAGATTTTAAAATTTATTATTGTCAATAGTATGTGTGACCTTTACTTTAACTGCATCTTGGCTGTCAGTAATAATCCAAGGCTGTACTTTCAATGATAAAATGAAAAACTTTGCATATTGAATCTCCCAGTCTCCTTGAAAGTGTTTGGCTATCACAGTCATTTATTCCCTTTGTCAGAGCAAGGTCCATTATGAAAGCCCATTCGTCTTTACTTGAAGATGAAGAGTGGAGGAACTCCACTTCTGCCTTGAATCGAGTACTAACTACTTCAGAGCCCTCAGATATATCAATTCATTGAATTGCTGTAGGTCTAAGATTCTGTCACTCTTTTCGCTTGGGGCATTGGTTCTTTAAGAGTTCGCTTCACCTTTATAATGCACAATTTCTGTGTCAGGTAAAATAACACTTTGTCAAACAATTGGGAGTCTCTTTTTAACTGGGCTTTTTGTTTAACTCTTTTTTCAGCTTAAACTGACATGCTAGACTACCAGTAGAATTTTGTAAAAAGCGGCCGGGCGCGGTGGCTCAAGCCTGTAATCCCAGCAGTTTGGGAGGCCGAGACGGGCGGATCACGAGGTCAGGAGATGGAGACCATCCTGGCTAACACGGTGAAACCCCGTCTCTACTAAAAACTACAAAAAACTAGCCGGGCGACGTGGCGGCACCTGTAGTCCCAGCTACTTGGGAGGCTGAGGCAGGAGAATGGCGTGAACCCGGGAGGCGGAGCTTGCAGTGAGCTGAGATCCGGCCACAGCACCAGCCTGGGTGACAGAGCGAGACTCCATCTCAAAAAAAAAAAAAAAAAAAAGAATACCTAAAGAAATACTAATACAAATTCATTTAAAATATCCTAATACATTTTATTTTTGGCGTAAACAATTTTTGATTTATTAATAATTCTTATTCTTATATTTTTATATTATTATTTATTAATTGGTCAAAAATATAACAATGTCTGAAAACTGCATCAGACTTATCATCACAACAAATAAGATAATGTATTATTACAGAATAAAAATAATGAATACCATGATGTACATATGATTAGTTGATATTTTTGCTCCAACCTCCAATTCAAAAAAATATCATAACTGAATAATCTGACATGCAAAATTCTGCTTCCTAAATTCCTTCAGGCAAAGAACTTTATTTTGCTTTTTTACCTCTTACTCCACAGAAAAATCTGAAGTTTAGATTTTTGTCTCAGGCTTCTTTGAGATAGGAAGAAAAAAAAAAAGAAAATACTTTAACATGTCAACATTCATGAACTTTACCAAGCCAGACACTTGATACTCAGAAAAGTATGAAAGAGAAGAAAAGAGATGCTCAAGTCTTTACTAAGGAAAAAGGCCTTAGGTTGTGTATATTTCCTTATGCTGCAGTAACGAATTACCAAAACCTTGTTATCTTAAAACACAGAATTTATTCTCTCATAGTTCTTGAGGCCAGAATTCAAAAATCAAGGTGTCAGAAGGACTGTGCTCTCTTAGGAGGCTCTGAGGGAGAATCTGTTTGTCACATCTCTAGCTCCTGGTGGCTGCCAGCATTCCTTGGTATCCCTTGGCTCATGGCCTCTTTACTCCAATCGGTGCCTCTGTTTTCACATCATCTTGTCCTGTACGTGAATCTAATCTCCATCTAGTTCTCTTACAAGGACACTCGTGATAGCATTTATCCACTGGATGATCTAGGATGATCTCTTCCTGTCAAGATCTTTAATTTAATTGCATTTGCGTGTTTTTTTAATCCCCAAATAAGGTCACATTTATAGGTTCCAGGAATTAGAACATGGACGTATCTTGAAATGTGTGTGGCATTTTTCAAATTACAATAGGCCATTTTCTGCTATTGACATGAAAGTTAAAAGAAAAAGTCACCTCTAAATGATGTCCCTTTTAGATGGTAGCTATTATGATAAAATATTAATCCTCAAATGTGACCAATCCTTTGGGGGAAAGAAGAAGTCTCGGAGAGCACTGTCAAACAATTACATTTATGCTACAGAAAAATTAATAATGAGCTATATGCAGAACACCAAATAATTTAAAATAATGTAGAATTTTTTCAACAATTTCCAAATACTCTCTTTGAAATATATACATTTTGGTTGATTCCAGTTGATGCAAAATATGAACTGAGGAAACTGCTATTTTTCCTTTACCTAATATTTTGTACAGGAACATTAAACAATAAACAAAAGTGAGACAGGGTATATTAACATCTGATACAATATACTGACTAGTGTGTGTCAATGTCAAAAGTAGATCAGAGATTCTTTTGAGTTACTTTAATGATGACTGAATTGATTTCTGACAAAGAAAGCACTTAAATTCATTTTCCATAAGTAATGACAAAGCTTTAAAAATGTGGGTTAATTTAATTAGCTGGCAGTCTTTGGTTGTACCTTTGAAAAAAGTGTTTTCTGTAATGCTTTTGTGTTCTTTAAAGAACTGAACTAACTTACTTTGATGCAAAAATCAACAAGGAGAGCTCATCTGCTAAAATGCAAAGTAGAGATGCTTTTCTATAGCTATTCTTGGGCAGATTCAAATCAGGCTTTTTGAGTCCTAGATTGGCTGCCTCAAACACCCCCTTATTTACATAAACTCTGGGCTTTTGCAGTCATCTCCATTGTGCAAAAGAGTTTTTCTGCATGCATTCTGATTAGGCTTGTGTAAAAATGCATAAATTTCTCATCCAATCAAAGGCTGACCTGGGGGAAACTGGCAGGGAGTGAGTAGAGTAGCAGATTAGTAAATTGGCTATTCCTTTTTAACTTTAGTAGTAATTTGGGTGAAATGAACCAGATCTTAAAGAGGGCAGAGGTATTGGTCTAAATAGAAGTCGAATAAAATGCCTTTGACTTGCAAAAAGATATTGCAAAAAGAAACATGCAAAAAGAATAATTGTGAATTGATAGGAGATCAACTTGGGTGTTTTTACAGAATAAAAAATTAATTAAAAAGCCCAAAGAATATGTTCATTCTTGATTGTCGATGCCAACATAATTGTTATAAATTAACTCACATGAAAAAATAACAATCATTGTAATTTATTTGCTTATTTAATTTCTATTAAACTTATAACAGAGACTGGCAAATTTGACAATGAGGGTAAGTATTGTAGATCACTTACAATTTTAGCTATTATGTGAAGTATTAGGCTAACACTTGGTAATAAAGCACGCTCAACAAGAAGGCAAACACACTAATGCATATCTCTGAATTATATTTCAAATAAATATGAATATTTCATGCATTTCAAACTGTGAAATGTAAAGAAGAAAGATTATATTATTTAAAATGTACAGAGGAGAATGTCACTATAATTATCATGGCAATTTAAGAAGCATTCTAAAAGTACTTTATTTATAAATTCCTTTATTAGTAGAAAATGTAAATAGTATAAAACAGAGTTTTCCTTTAGTCTGATAATAAATGATGGCTCCAAAGGGGTATAATTTTATTAAATGTAAGCAAAACCTTTTAACAAAATCTTTTGAAAGGAAGAAATACTGAAGGTCAAATTGAGCATACATATAACAATTAAAGAAATAGCAATCACTGCAAATAAAAAGAGCAGGGAGAGAGACGATTAATCTTGAAGTAAATCTATAGAATATCTGAACGGAAAACTATTGAATAATATAATTATTATTAAGTGAAGCTGGTAAAAGTTCAATTATATTCAAAATTATTTTGTTGGCAATATAATAAACATATATGAGCATTTATATAGATGCATGAATAAGCCTCACTTTAAAATGTTGTTAGAACTGAGGGAAGTGTTAAAAAAAAAAAAAAAAAACACAGAGCAGGGCAGTACTAAAGTACTAAAAACAGATTTAATTTAAGAACTATTGTATGGAGCAGAACACGGTGTTCTAGCTACCAACATCAGAGGAGGTTAACAAAGGTCATCACTGTGCCAACCAAAAGAAATAGAGTCCAAATGCTTTCGTCCTTTATATCTTGGCAGCGGAGTCACCAAGAAAAACACAACATAGTCAAGAACTGGATGGAATGATACTCTTACTTAACGTCAAAGAGACAGAGCAAGATCAGTTCCAATAGTATGCATTTACATCCTCTGCACCCCGAGGGCTAGTGGGTCACTAAGTCTATCCCCACCCCACTCTCAGCCTACACAGGGAAATTGGGCTATAAACAGCAGCCCTCTCTTGCTGCAATAGGACCCAATCCCATGAGTCTGAAATACTGAAAGCTGGGTTATGCCTGAGGACCAATGATGTGCACACTTAAGCAGAACAAAGACACTGTGTGTCAAACAGGGAAAGATATTCTTACATAGGTGATAAGCCCACTCTTGGTAAGGAAGCGTGCCAGGCCCAAGGCCCATTCTCATGTGGCCTAGTAGGAGTCAAAAGATAGTGAATGTGATACTGCCTTTCACAAAATATTAAAATGGGAGAAAGGAGAGCTCAATATAGAACTGGGACCAGCTCCAAACACAAGGTAAAGTAGGGGTGTATAGCAAAGGAGCAGTGTTGGGAACGTCAGTGGAAGGGAAATTACTAAGAGGAAACATCAAGGGTAGAGAGGATTCCTATAGACTGATCAAACAGGATTCTTTCTGAAGGCAGGCCAGGGTGACCAGACACCATCTGGGTGGATGGTGGGGGATGGTGGTTGGTTATCAAGTGTTGGGGGACTCTGGCTAAAGTGACTAAACAGCATTCTTGCTAGGCTATGCATGTCTAGCAAGGACAGTATCTCCTTGAGAAGAGGGTCTAGAGGAACCTGACTAAAGTTTAGTCAATGAGCTTTTGTCAGATGTCATCTGTACTGACATTATTTTAGCTATCCTGTGTGTATGAAGATATATACAAATTAGATTCTAAAGTTCCTCAATTTTCGAGTGGAGTCATTAAAGTACAAAGTGAGTTCTCTAAATAGTGAGGCCACATTAAAACTGGAAATACTGCAGAGGAAACAATGAAACAATAAAACTAGCTTCTCTGAAGGACTAATTGGGTCATCAGATGCTCATACATAACCTGAGGCACTAATTACCTATGCTTTATATAGAAAATTCTGCCTGTGAAGTCATCAGTGGATTCTTTAGCTAAAGGTATTATTACAAAATATTTGGCTTGTAAGAAGAAAAGTACTTGTCCTTTCCAGAAAAAAAAAAAAAAAAAAAAAATAGGTAGCAGTGCAGAATACATGATGGCTTTTGTCTGTGCTACTCTGTAAAGACTTTTTTAAAGTATCTTCTTTTATCTTATATCATTCCCTTTCTTTCTTTTTTTTTTTCTTTCGGAAATATTTTAAGTTGAAGGATACCAAAAAGGGATAACAAGATAACTTGATAATTAAACTATTTCATTATAAAGTGTTAGTTCCAGAATTTTTCTTCCCAAATTTCCTCTCACACATGACTTCAACCCTAAGATCTACAATTCCCATCTGATTAACCTATTATCACATTAATGTTGCTCAAAATAAATATTCAAAGAAGTAAAAATACAACAAATCCTTTTTCTTCCTATTCACCATTCTGCTTTCCTTTCTTTCCCAGGAAAAGGACAGTATTGCAGTAAAATAAGACATTATTTTCCATGCATATTGTCCTTGATTAATCATTTTCTACTATCCTTTTAACCCAATAATTATTTGCTTCTATTCAAGCTTTCACTAAATTAACAGTCATTAGGGACCTTCCTTGCATTAGCTTCTGTTACCAACTGCTGTGTTATTCCACTGCAGAAGTATTTAACACAGTTGTCTAATCTCTCTTCCTGAAACTCTAAGTTTTGTATTTTGTTGAAAACAACTCTTCTCCTGCTTTACTGACTATATCTATTAATTCTGCTTTGTGGGCTACCATGTTTTCTCTGTGTTTAAGTATTACTAATTGTCCTAACAGTCTGGAATCTTTCCTCTGCCGAATCTAGATTTACTACCTGGATAATCAAAGCTGTTGCTATATAGCTTTAGCAAATACCCATGCCAACTCCAGCTCCATCTGATGAGTGGAAAACTTGAATCATTATTTGATGTGCCAAACTCACACAGGTAACTGTGTAGGTAGAATATCCTATGGAGGTTTCTCACCTCATTTACTAACGTAGATGACATTTATCATTTTGTTTATTATTTTATTTTTAGCCAACTAACACCTAAAAACACTTGTGGTTTGAATGGAACACCCTTGACGTTTTCCTGCATGGCAAGCAGGATTTTGTCTTCTAGAAAAAAAAACAAGAAACCTCTCCCTGATGCTAGGCAGCCAAGAGAAAACACATGATTTCAGTCTAGTAGTTACTTAGCTTCCCTCTGAGATTTGAATCCATAGGAAATAACAAGGAAATTCTGGTAAATTTTTTTTTTTTTAATGTAATGGTGGTGGAGGCTGTGACAGTGCCAAGAGGCCAGCAGCAGTCATGCCACAGTGGTACCCAACTGATGGTCTTCCTGTATGGCATGATCTTGTGTGATTTCTCTGCCTAACCTTCCACTGCTTCTACCAGTTTTCTTTATCTAGTTCTGTAGACCTCATTTGTTTTCTAAGCTACTCCATGACTTTCCAATAATCTCATTTGTTCTCTGCTTAAAAAGTAGATATTGTTTGGGAAAGAAAAAAACAAACACACCAGATTGATGGTATCCCAGAATGGGCCTCCTAGGCTGGCCAAACACAGGGCATTCTAATTCTTCAGTGTTTATTATTGTAGCAACTTGCACTTTTACCTGGTCACTCACACTAGAAACATGAGTAGTACCTCTGCTCTTTCCTCTCTACATTTAATTTATTCCTGTGTCTTATTAATTCCATAAATCTTATTTATATTTTATGTCCAACTCTTCCTTTGCAGCCTAATTGCCCATATCTTATTTAAGGCCTCAATAACATTTCAAATAGAATGTTGCAGGACTTCTAACTATGTAACTTGTTTCCCTCACCCCAAATACTTACTGTATTAATGTGAGAGAAACATTAATATGAATAACAAAAGTATTTTAACAATACAAATCTCATGATGCCAGTCACCATCTCTCCATAGACTATGAATGTCAACTCATTGCTTTTTGAATAAAAAATTAATATTTCAGAATATTATAAAAGCCCTTTTATAATGTAGATGTATTTCCTTACTTCTATTATCTTGTTTCTCACTACAGTTGTAAATTCTAGTAATTTAAATTATTTACCATTTTCATATCATGTGTGTGTGTTTTCTCTCATCACATAATGTAATTCTATTTATTTTTAATGCTTACTTTCAATCTCACCTGTAAAACCTATTTTCATCAGTTCTAGTTGGCACATTTCCTCTTACATGACCTACTTCCTATAAATATTGTGTTCCATTATACCTTACCCCAACTCAATTATGATTATCATAATATTCCTGTTTTTTTTTTGAGAAATGCTGATCTTGTTTATCCTGTGTGAACCATTAAGTAAAATAATTCTACTTATATTCAAATTAACAAATTACAGAATAGCAAATGACATAAAGCAGTTGCTCAACAAACATCCTCTCAATGAGTGAATAAATATATAATATCTTGAAATAAACATGATACTGAAAATGAGCCAGAGGAACAGCCTAATCAATAACTTAAGCAGAGAAGCAAAACCAACAAAAGATATTGAGAAAAAATGGCCCATAGTGTAGTAAGAAATTCATGAATTTGATATCACAAAAGCCAAAAAAAACAAAAACAAAACAAAAAAACAAGTTACAAAAACATAAATTCAGTATTAGTTGTTGGAAGGTGGTATCTGACCAACCTTGATAAAAAGTCATGCTTTTTTGAAACATACAATAAATTATTGTTAACTATAGTCATCCTATTTGCTCCTGAACACTGGATCTTATTCCTCTTATCTAACTGTATTTTGTACCCATGAACCAGCACTTCTTTGTCCCCGCAATCCCTGTGACCCTTTCCAGCCTCTGGTAACTGCCATTCTAGTCACTACCTCCATTATATTTTATGTAACTTTTAGTGCCCATATACAAGTAAGCAAGAACATTAGATGTTTGTCTTTCTGTGCTTGGCTTATTTCACTTAAAATAACAACTTCCAGTTCCATCATGTTGCTGCAAATGACAAGATCTTATATTTTTTATGGCAGAATAATAAAATAGATTTGGAATGTTACCAATACAAAGAAATAGCAAATGTGTGAGGTGATGGAAATCCCAATTACTCAGATTTGATCATTATATATTTTATGTTTGTATTAAAGCACTACATGTATTTTGATATATAATACCCTTATGTATCGATAATATTAAAAATTAAAAGTGACCAAGTTTGTGAAGTGTTGAGGATGAAAGCACTTTCAGAGTGAATAGAATAGGAAGCAGGGAGGTAAAGAATTAGAGAAAATAAATAGAAACTCAATTGGAAAATTCTATTGGAAAGATCAGGGAAGTAGGGTACTAGCCAGTGACAAACAGGCAAAAAGTGAGGATTTAGTGAACTGTCTATGCTTGGTATTGGAGTGGTATATAATTAAATTTCATATTGTTTTATTTCTGTTAAGCCATTGTCAATATTAAGTGAATATCCACTGAGCTTTCTTGAAATGACTATTATTAATGGAAAAATTGAGGCTTTGAATTCAAATGTTTGTTAAACTTTCATCTTGTTATTTTCTTTATATTCATTCCATTATATTAAATTCAGTTTGAAACTGGGTTCTGTCTTCCTTCTTAAAAATATCCATCTAAACAAAGACTTAATGATTATTAATGATGTTTTCCTTGTACAACATTGTCAAGCTGATGTCAAGGATACATTTCTGTAAAAGACTTTTCTGAATTGACTTGATACTAGTAATCAATTAGTTAAAAATTTTTCTACTAGATATTTTTCACTTTCATATACTGACATCTTACCCATATTTTCTACCTTATCACATTGTTTTCTAGAAATTCTCTTCACAAATAAAGCAACTGTTAAAAAGGAGAAAGTTATAACATTATTTTAAAGAAGCAAATCTCTCTGAATGATATTGTGAGGTACTTTGTTTTTATTTCCTAAATGTTTACAGTGTGTTTTTTATACTGAGATTTCCAGCTATCATTTTGTGTCTTCTGGATATATTGTATTCAGATTTATCTTAAATAATTTAATGAATTTACTCCTTTCAAATCATAAAAAATATGCTCCTCAACCAAAATGAAATTAAATTAGAAATCAGTAATAGAAACAAATTTGTTTGTGTATTCAAAAATTTGGAAATTTTGGAAATTTATAAACATATAAAAAACTTTGTTTCTATTGCTGTTTTCTAAATAAATAAATTTGGAAATTTATAAACATATGGAAATGAACACACTCATGAAGAATCCGTGCTTCAAAGAAGAAACATTAAGATAAACAACAGGATAGTTTGAAATGAATGAAAATGAATACCAAAACATGAAATTCAGGTAAAATAGTGCGCAGCAGGAAACGTATTGCTGCAAATGCCTGTGTAAAATAAATAATATCTCACATCAATAACTTAACTTTCCACATTAAGAAATAAGTACCAGAAGAGCAAATTAAACCCAAAGCAAACAGAAGGAAGACAATAATAAAGATTAGAGGAGCAGAATAAAGAAAAATATAACATAGTAAACTTATAGAGATAATCAATAAAACAAAAGTGTTTTTTTTTGAAAGACCAACAATACTGACAATTAGGTATATTGACAAAGAAAAAAAGAACAGAAGCCTCAAATTACTGACGACAGAAATAAAAGAGGTAATATCTATACCAAATTTTCAGAAATAAGAATTGAAAGAAAATTGTATAAATAACTTCTTGCTAACAATTTAGGCAACCTATATGAAATTTAAAATTTTCTAGAAAGGCACAAATTATTAAAAGTGAGGAAAACATAAATTGACAATTTGAATAAACCTATAATATACAAAGAGCTTAAGGTAGTAATTAAAAAAACAAAAACAAAAACAAACAAACAAAAAAAACTTTACACAAAGGAAAGCTCAAGTTCAGACTCCATCACTAGTCATATCAAACGTTCAAAGCATTACTACAAATTCTTCACAAACCCTTCTATAATCCTCAACTCATTCTATGAAGTCACTATTATCCTCGTACTAAAACCAGACAAAAATACCACACGAAAGAAAAGTATAGATCAGTATCTGCAATGAACATGGATATAAAAATGTTCAAAACAAAGACAAAACTAGCAAGTGAATCTCAGCAACACATAAAGAGAATTATAAACCGTGATCAAGTAAAATTTATCCCAGAAATGTAAGTTGATTTAACATATAAAAATCAATTGATATAATATGCCACTTTAACAGAATAAATGGTAAAAACTTTATGATTATTTCATTAGATGCAGGAAAAAAATTGACAAAATTCATCACCTTTCATTATAGAAATGTTTAACCATCAAGCAATGGGAGTGAACTTTTTCAACCTGAAAAAGAGTATCTGCAAAAACCTACAGATAACATTGTAAATAATGGTGAAAGACTTTAAGCTAAGATGGGAGGAAATAAGCTGAACTCTGGCCTCTTCTATTTACCATTGTACTGAATGCCCTAACTTGGGAAGTTAATCAAGAAAAAGACATAAACATCTTTCCTATTGGGAAGGAAGAAGTAAACCTGTATCTTTTTACATGTGATACAGTATTATTTCAATAAAATTGTAGCAGGATACAAAATCACCAAAAAAACAAAATTAAGAAAACAGTCTTTTTAGAGTAGCATAGAAAAAGAATAAATACACAGAGATGCAAGAGTTGCACAGAGAAAGGCATAAAACACTATTTATAGGAGTTAAAGTTTTAAATGAATAGAAACATCTAAAATCCATTAATTGGGAGTCTTGCTGCTTTTAAAATTGCAATATTGCCCCAATTAACGTACATATTCAACACAATCTTTTTCAAAATCTCAGCTGCCTTTTTAAAAAAAAATTAATTATGTGATTCTAAAATTTATACGGAACTACGAGGCAACAGATTAGCCAAAACAATTTGGAGGACTCATACTTTCTGATTATAAAACTTACTACAATCCTGAAGAACTCAAAACAGTGTGGCACTTGCACAAGAATAGACACATAGATCAAAATAAAAAAATCCAGAGTCCAGAAAAAATTACAATCCATTGATATTGAGCATGGCACTAAAACAATTTAATGGGGCAAGAATAGCACTTTTAATAAATATTGCTCTGGACAACTGTAGATCCACATGCCAAAGAATAATGGTGGACCTCTACCACACAGATACAAAAAATTAACTCTAAATGGATCATAGACCTAAAGGTACTAGTTAACATTATAAAACTTTCAGAAGAAAACATAGAGTAGATTATTGTGATCTTCTGTAAAGCAATGGTTTCTTAGATATAATACCAAAAGCAAAAGTGGCAAAAATAAAATAGATCCACTGGCTTACATCCTAATAAAAAAAAAAATTGTGTCACAAATGATATTGTCAAAAAGCAAGAAAGATAACCAGCAGAATAAGATAAATATTTGTAAATTGTGTATCTGGTAGGGACCCAGTACACAGAACAACTTAAACTACTCAATAATAAGTAGATAGGTAGCTCAATTATTTAAAAATGGGCAAAGAATGTGAAGAGATATTTTTCAAAAAAAATGATCTACAAATGGACAAAAAGTACGTGAAAAGATGTTCAACAGTATTAGTCATTGGGGAAATGCAAATCAAAACCACAATAAGGTATTACTTCACATCCAAGATGATTGCCATAATCATAAACCAAATAATAAAGTTGTTTAGAGTGTGGAGAAATGGAAGCCCGCATGCATTGTTTCCGGGAATGTGAAATCATACACCACTTTGGAAAACAATTTGGCATTTCCTCACCATTTTAACATAGGTACATATGACTCAGCAATTTCATGTCTACCTATATATCTAAGAGAAAAGAAAACATAGGTCCACATAAAATCTTGTACATAAATGTTCATAGTATCATTACATATAATTGCAAAAAAGTAGAAATAACTCAAATGTTCATCAGCTGATGAATAGATAAACATAACATGGCATACCCATACAATGAAATATCATTAGGCTGTGGACCATCCCATTACTGGGTATATACCAAAAGGATTATAAATCATGCTGCTATAAAGACACATGTACACATATGTTTATTGTGGCACTATTCACAATACAAAGACTTGGAATCAACCCAAATGTCCATCAGTGACAGACTGGATTAAGAAAATGTGGCACATATACACCATGGAATACTACGCAGCCATAAAAAAGGATGAGTTTGTGTCCTTTGTAGGGACATGGATGCAGCTGGAAACCATCATTCTCAGCAAACTATCACAAGAACAGAAAACCAAACACCACATGTTCTCACTCATAGGTGGTAACTGAACAATGAGATCACTTGGACTCGGGAAGGGGAACATCACACACTGGGGCCTATCATGGTGAGGGGAGAGTGGGGAGGGATTGCACTGGGAGTTACACCTGATGTAAATGATGAGTTGATGGGTGCAGCACACCAACATGGCACAAGTATACATATGTAACAAACCTGCACGTTATGCACATGTACCCTAGAACTTAAAGTATAATAATAATAATAATAATTATATATATATATATATATATAAAAAGAGAGAGAAAAAAAGAAATATCATTTGGCTGTGGAAAGACATGAAGTCCTGACATATGCCAACACATGGATGAACCTTGAAAGCTTTCTTCACGGTGAAAGAAGTCAAACATGAATAATCACATATTGTAGGGCTCCATTTGCATGAAATACCCATGATAGGCAAATGTATTGAGACAGAAAATAGCTTAGTGATAGCCTAGGGCATGGTGGATGTGTGGTGATTACTACTATTGGGTTTGAGGCTTCTTTTGGTGGCTAGTATAAAAATATTCTAAAATTTGATTGTGTTGATGGTTGATCAACTCTGTGAATGTACAATAAAAATATTAAACTTTACCCATAAATGTAGAAATTTTGAAATTTAACTAAGTATAAATAATGCTATTAAAAATAAAAAGCTGCAGTTTAAGAAAACATCAACTCGTTTTTTTTTCTTTTCCATGTTTTTCATCAGCGATTTTTACTATGTTACCATTTTCAAATTTATAATTGGCAGAAAATCAGAAGACAGATTATTCCCCATGATAGGCTCCTATCCTTTGAATAATTTTGCATGCTAAGGATGAATTTCATTTTTCCACTTGTTCATGAATTCAAAACCTTATAAATAACTTCTTTTGTGAAAATTGTAACTCATTTCTTTCCAGTGCATTTTTTATCCCTATGGTTACCTTGTGCGCATATCTTCTGCCTTTTAATATTATTACTATTTTTTAAAAAATATTGGTGGCCAAACCTATGATAACATTTTGCTCACTCACTCTTCTCTAACACATTTAGCTTTGTAGGTTTATTTATATATTTTCCCATGTGTATGCAGATTATAGTTGAAAATTTAGATCAAATAATTTTCTCCATAATATATTTCTTGGTCTTCATTTTCCTTTAGAATCTTCTTATTAAAGGATTTATTTTCTCATCATTGTTATAGTGGGTAAAACCACAACCATATATAAAATTCAGATGAAATCTATGAACAAAGGAAAGTAAACCCCCAAAACAAATATAAGATCTCAAGGAGATCTATTTTATGTTTTTTCTCTCCCTTAGCTTAAAAGAGCCTAAGACTGCCAAGAGTTGTAAATAATAATTAAATACATAAATAACATAAAAAGAAAGCAAGACAAATAACAAATAAAAAATTGAACTGAAGATAATCAGGTGATATTTAATAATAAAAATCCTGTGCGCTTTCTAGAGTTGAAAACCATATATCCAATTTTATGGTCTAAAATTAGTATATTTCTAGGCAAACGTACTAATCTTACAAAGTTATTTTTTATGCTTACATGGTTCCTAAGTTAAAAGCAAATCATTTATGAGAAGTACCATGATTCCTAATATGTAAAAAGTAAATAAAATTGAAACACATACTTGATGTATTAATTCAATAAATCTTTATAGATTACCTTTATGTATCAAGAATATGTCTAGATACCTGGTATACATCAGTGAACAAAGGAGGAAAAGGATTCCTACTTTTGTGAAACTTACACATTACCATGTAATATAGACAATAAAAGTAAACTTAATAAGTTATATGGTATGCTAAAGGAGGTAAATGCTATGAGAAGTAGTAAAAGTAAAGCAAGGTAAATGGGACGGGAATAGCATGATGTATTAAAATAGGGTGTTTAGGAAAGCTTCATTGAAAAGGTATCATTTGAACAAAGACTGAAAGCAAGGCAGGGATAGTCAGCTGCAGGAATAGTGTATAGTAGTTCTACCGGATCCATGATTTTGCTTTCCACAGTGTCAGTTATCTGTGGTCAACCAGGGTCTGAAAATATTAAATTGAAAATCTCAGAAATAAATAATCCATACATTTTAAATTTCATTCTGTTCTGAGTAGCATGATGAAATGTTATGCTGTTTCACTGTGTCCCACCTGGGATTTGAATCAACCCTGTGTTCAGCAAGCCTTGTTGTAGATGCTACCCACCTATTAGTAGCTATCTTAGATTGACTGTCTTTACTGTCACAGTACTACAGTGCTTGTGCTCGAGTAATCCTTATTTTACCTAATAATACTTTACTAACAGTAACTTAGTTATTAGATATTATCATTAATTTCTTATTGTGTCCAGTTTATAAATTAAACATTACCATAGGTATATTCAGGAAAAACAGCATATATAGAGTCTGGTACTATCTGTGGTTTCTGGTATCCACCGGGGGCTGTGGAACATGTCTCCTGTGGGAAAGGAGGTCTTCTGTACAAAGAAAAGGAAACAGCCAGTGAAAAGGGGGATAAGGCTGGTAAGTACTATAGTATTTGAGGAACCACCAGAAAGTCACTATTTCTGGAACCACCTAAGAAAGAGGAAAAGTAGTAGGAGATGTGATTAGAAAAAGAAATAATAAAACTAGGGAAAAGGGACTTTTTAGCTTTTAAAAGAAATTAGACTTACTCTAAGTGAAATGGGCAAGATTTGAACAGAGGAGTGACACAATATAACCAAACTTTTAAGTATGTTTCTGGCTATTGAGAGTAAAACAAAGTCATTAAGGAGGCTGCTAGAATGATCCAGGCGAGTAATTGTTATGACTTGGGTTGTGGGTAGTGGAGAAGGTCCTACCCCAAGGAGGTGGATTTATTACATATTGGGTGTGTGTTCATATTTCAATACATAAATGTAGCATATAGATGTATATTTTAAATGTATAAAAGAATATAATATAAGGACATTGGATATAATTTAACAAGCAAATGACAAGATAGCCTAAGAACATCACTGGTATACATAGACATTTTTTTAATAAATTGACTTTCGATCATTAAAAAATGTAAAATCGTAAGTATAATAGTCTTATATGACGTACAAGAGATCAAACCCTTGGACATCCAGTAGTAATAAGAACTCTTAGCCATCTTTGGGACAAGATGGCTAACTAGAAGCAACTAGTGTATGCTGCTGTCACAGAGAGAAATTCAAGGGGCAAGTAACCAGAGCACCTTTAACTGAAACACCCAGGTACATGCATTGGGATTCATCAAGAAAGCAACTTAACCCATGGAGAATAGAGAAAAGGAAGGCAGGACAACTTCCTAGCTGAGAGTGACATGGAGCCTGGGAAGCCTCCCCTGCCCAGGGAAGCAATTGGTGAGTGAGTGAGAGGCCTCAGATACCCACACTTTTCCCATGGATCTTTGCAACCCATGAGTCAGGAGATACCCTCATGAACCCACTGCACACGGGCCTTCAATCTGAGATGCAGAGCTGCAGGGAGTTCCAACAGAGCAGTTGCTCAGGCACACATGGAGCCCTGAGAACTTTAGATACCAGCTTCCTGGCAAAAGCGGCTAAACCCTGGCAAAGTAGGAGGTCAGACTTTCCATACCCTTAGGAAAGGGGCTAAACAGCAATGGTCTGCAGGCACCACTTCCAAGGCACCTCGCAGGATAAGACCCACTGGCTTGGAACTCCAGCCAGTCACAAGTAGCACTGTTAGACCTCCCTGAGACAGAGCTCTCACAGGGAAAGGTGAACTGCCATCCTTGCTGTTTCACAGTCTTAGCCATTAACGTCTTTGGGCTCTGGGGAATCCAAGGTGACTACAGACTGGGGCAGTGACTTGGCACAGGGTAGCAGCTCTGTGAAGAGGTGGCCAGACTGCTTGGTCACGTGGGTCCCAAATCCTGTTTCTCTTCATTTGGCGGAATCTCACAGACCGGAGTCTACAACCATCCCCACCAGTGTTTTCCAGCTAGCAGCATTTCCAAACCTCTCTGAGACAGAGCTTCCAAAGAAAGACACAGGCCACCATCTTTGTTGTTTCACAGCCTCAGCCATAGTTGCCGTTGGACTTTGAAGAGTCCAAGGTGACTAGGGGCTGGAGTGGAGCCCCCAACATAGCACAGCTGCTCTATATAAAAGCACCAGACTACTTTTTTACTCAGGTCCCCAATCCCATTTTTACTCATTTTTACTCACTGGGCAGGACCTCTCGACCAGGGTCCCCGGCCATGGCCCCCAGTCACCCTCCATTGTGCTTGGGCTGGCAACAGGTTCATACCTCCCTGAAATGAATCTCCCAGAGGGAGGTACATGCCTCCATTTTTGCTGTTTTGCAGCCTTCACCATTGATACTTTCTGGTACTGAAAAATCTGAGGTGACTAGGCACCGGAGTGGACCCCCAGTATAATGCAGGAGTCCTGTGAAAAAGTGGCCAGACTGTTTGTTACATGGATCACCAATCCCATATCTTCTCACTGAGCAGGCTTTCCCAGCCTGGGTCACCAGCCACCCACCACTAGGACTATTGGGTCAGTAGCAGCTCTGCAACTCCCTGTGAGAGCTCCCAGTGGAAGAGGTGGGTTGGTATCATTGCTGTCTTGCAACCCTCTCTCTTGCTGTCTCCAGGCCCCGATAAGTCCACAGGACAAGAGGATTGTCTGGACCCCCAGCACAGAGCACCAACCTCATAGAAAACTCTCAATAAACTAAGCATTGAAAGAACATACTTCAAAATAATAAGAGCCATCTATGACAAACCCATGGCCAACATCACACTGAATGGGCAAAAGATGGAAGCCTTTCCCTGGAAAACTGGCAAATGGCAAAAAATAGCAAATCTCACCACTCCTATTTAACTTAATATTGGAAATCCTGGCCAGAGCAATCAGGCCAGAATTTGACTGTACTGCCCAAAGCAATTTATAATTCAATGCCATTCCTATCAAACTACCAATGACATTCTTTGCAGAACTAGAAAAAACAATTTTAAAATTCATATGGAACCACAAAAGAGCCTGAATAGCCAAAGCAATCCTAAGCAAAAAGAACAACGAGGTATCACGTTACCTGACTTCAAACTATACCACAAGACTACAGTAACCAAAATAGTATGGTACTGGTACAAAAACAGGCACATAGGCCAACGGAATGGAATAGAACTCCCAGAAATAAGGTCATGCATACAACCATCTGATCTTAGGCAAAGCTGACAAAAACAAGCAATGGGGAAAAGAGTCCTTATTCAATAAATGGTGGTGGGATAACTACTAGTCATATGCAGAAGAGTTAAACTGGACCTCTTCCTCACACCATACACAAAAATCAGTTCAAGATGGATTAAATACTTACATGTAAAACCCAAAACTATAAAGACTCTGGAAGACAGCCTATACAATACTATTCTGGACATAGGAACTGGCAATGATTTCATGACAAGGACCCCAAAAGCAGTTACAACAAAAGCAAAAATTGACAAATGGGATCTAATTATTCTTAAGAGCTTCTGCACAGCAAAAGAAACTATTGTCAGAGTGAACAGACAACCTACAGAATGGGAGAAGATATTTGCAAACTGTGCCTCTGACAAAGGTCTAATATCCAGCATCTATAAGGAACTTAAATTTGCAAAGCAAACAAACAAACAAAAAATGTTACAAAGTTGGAAAAGAACATAAACAGACATTTCAAAAGAACATATATACATATATATATATATGCAGCAAACAGAAAAAAACTTCAACATCATGGATTATTAGATAAATGCAAATGAAAACCACAATGAGACGATCTCACACAAGTCAGAATGACTATTACTAAAAAGTCAAAAGGCAACAAGTGCTTGCTAGATTGTGGAGAAAAGTGAATACTTATACACTGACAGTGGGATGTAAATTAGTTCAGTCATTGTGGAAAGCAGTGTGGAGATTCCTCAAAGAACTAAAAAGAGAACTGCCATTCAACCCAACAATCCCATTACTGGGTGTATATCCAAAGGAATATAAGTCATCCTACCATTATGACAATGATACATGCATGTGTATGTTCATTGCAGCACTGTTCACAATAGCAAAGATATGGAATCAACCTAAATGCCCATCAATGGCAAAGTGGTTAAAGAAAATGTGACACATATACACTACAGAATACTATGCAGCTACAAAAAAAGAATAATATCATATCCTTTGCATAATATGGGTAGAACTGGAGGTCATCATACTTAGCAAACTAATGCAAGGACAGAGAAACAAATACTGCGTGTTCTCACTTAGTGGGAGCTAAATGATGAGAACCCACATACACAAAGAGAAGAACAATAGACATTGGAGGTTACTTGAGGTGGAGTCTGGGATGAGGTAGAGAAACAGAAAAAAAATTACTCTCGGGTACTTGGCTTAGTACTTGGGTGATGAAATAATCTATAAAACAAACCTCTGTGACACAGTTTACATAGATATAACACACTGGCATATGTATCCTTGAAATTAAAGATTAAAAATCAACTGTTAGCCATCTTGTAGTACTAAGATTCAGTAGTAACTGTAGCAATTATTTTGCTATGTATAGAACATAGACATAAACATATACATAGACATAGGCGTAGACATATACTTTACACTTAGACACAGATATAAACATATACTTGCTCTCTCACTAACATACAATGTATATTACTTGTAGCCTTATCATTCAATACCATCATCTTGTGTTGAACAAAATCTCCAAAGCCTCAAGCAAAACCTTCATAATTGGTGAGTTAAATGATATAAAGTGCCTATACCATCCCTTCATTGGAAGTGTACTACTGCATTCTCTCACTAAAGTATTATTCTAGGAAATCATATGACCCAGATTTTTTCAGTATTTCTTACTGACTCAGGGGTGGGCACATTAACCAACCTAACCTTACTGATCCTCTTTGTAATTTGAATGAAATGCATAGGGTTAGATAGACAGTGACAGTTACTGGATCTAAGTTCGTTTTGAGTCAAGGTCAGACCTGGACTAGAGATAACAAAACCCAATTTGCTATTATGAGAGAGTAAGAACTAGAAGCTTTAAAGGATGAAAGGTGTGTGTGTGTATGTGTGTGAGAGAGAGACAGAGAGAGAGAGAGAGAGAATGAGAGAGAGAGAGAAGTTTAATAGACAAAATAGACTCAAATTGTTATTAAGTGATCCTATGATGGATCATCCTCCTTTATTGAAATCATTTAAGTGCAATTTTGTACATTGCAATTTAGTTATCCCTAGTTTAGATGCTATATTAAAGCAATGTTTTCTAAATTTCAGGAATGTTCTTTTTCTTCTTCTCTTTACCCTGTCAAAATAATTCAAATACTACAACATTTTATGTTCTTTTTCTTCAATGCTTATGACCATTCAAGGTTCATTTCAATATCAACTTTGAGTTTAAATTTAAATATGTATGTTCTTAAGGTATGTTTATGTTATTTAAGCAGTTTAATGAGTGTATTTATAGTGATCATTTTATATTTAAAAAATTCTTTTACTAGTAGTTTTTCAGCATGCAGCTTTAGTAAGACTTTTCTCAACTTGCTGCTCTCATAATATATATTTTTTTGCTTCTGTCTTGACCCTTTTGAAATAACATAGTCATGTTTACTGCTTTCAAATCCTCTAGAATCTCTCCCAAGTCTAGTGAACTTTAAAAAATGTCAGTTAAAGGTTCACTGGTTCTCTCGTTCACTTCCTTTAAAATTCATGGATAGCCGCCATTGAGATCACTGCTCTGTCTGCTTGAAGCATAGAGCCTTTAGCAGTTTTACTTTTTATCTGTATTTGTCTTTTTCTTACAATCTTATGAAATCTGGTTTTGGATGAAAAATATTTTATCATTTTATTCTGAGTGCAAATTTAAATAAATATTTTTATTATGTATAACTAAAATGATAATGACATAATTTTGTTGTGGAAAATGATTTCTGATATATTGAAATTAAAATCAGAGAAAATAGGTGTAGTTAAAACTAATGGTTATGTGTTTTCTTAAAGCTGTTTTAAATACCTTATTAAAACTTATGCTTATATAGAAAGATTCAAGAACATTAAAAACCTATTATCTTATTTCTTAGAAATTACATGCAAAGCATTACTGTATACCTGACCATTTTTTTCTGTGATTAACAGAGTTCAGTGAAGCAATATGTATACATATATATGTAATATATGTATGCTCATTGCTCTAAAAAAGACAGCTATCTTAAAATGGCATTTCTATTATTCAAACTTTATACATCAAGTCATGGTAAGTTTAACTAACCAAAAATCATAGATATATACAGCGAACTATGTTGAGCTGATATTTTAATAAAGAAGCTATAGGTATATACAGCAAAATAAGCTGAGCAATTTTCTAAATAAAATTTTAACACTATTTTGAATTCAAGTTTATACCTTTAATAAATAGTTTTATACAGTTTAATTTTAGGTACACGTTCAGAAAGTTACCCATTATGTAAGTAGACTATTTGTTTGAAATTAACACATCATTTGTTTGGAATTTAGAAAATTAAATTTTAGGCAACTCTAACAGTTTATTTCCACAGATTATTGGAAATGATGCTACATTTTACGGCATATTTTATAATAGGATATTTATGGAGTAATATGGTCAAGCAATTTGTTTCACAATGTATATATTGCAAGAAATTAATGTCCATTAAACCATGTTTACATGACATGCTAAGCAGTTACCTTTTCAGGATCTAAAGCTATACTCCATCTAAAATAAGACATGCCTGAAATTTGTCAAGAAGGGGCAAAAACGTGACTATTGATGATTGATATGCACCAGTGAAGAAGTTCTAACTTTTAGCATGCTGCACAGAAACTGGTATAACATGCCTTCGGTATATTAACATTCATATGCTCAGTTTTGTTTTGTTTTGGCAGTTGACAAGAAGTTAATTTGCTCTAGTGAAAATCTCTCATTCCAACCTTTCTATATAAACAGCTCTTCCTTGCTGTTTTAATGTGGTGAACACTATAGCCTCACAAACCTGTTATTCCAATATAATCTGTGGTTTTGTAACTAAAGTTACTGGCTTGGTCTTATTTGCACAAGGTAGTGGAAGAAAAGGACAGGGAGAGATTTGTTAAATAACATACAATTAAAGCTACATAGGAGGAATAAGTTCTAGTGTTCTATACCACCATTAGGATGCCTGTAGTTAACACTAGTAAACTTTCGAGTAGCTAGAAGGAGGGTATTGAATGTTCCCAACACAAAAAAATGATAAATGTTTGAGATGATAGGTATGCTAATTACCCTGAAATGATCACTATACATTACATGCATGGGAAATTCAATGTACTCAATAAATACGTACAAATATTATGTGTCAATTTAATAAAAGAGAATATGTTGGAATAGGTGTTAGCACTAGGAGCCTGATGAAGCCAAACAAGGGTGAACGCCTGGCCAGAATGTGATCAAAGGTTCTCCTCCTGGCTTCAGTAATAGATGAAAATGGACACTGAGTTCTTCCTTCACTGCAGTCCTACCTCAAGTGAGCTGTGCCTATACCCTGGAACTGAGACATTAGCTCTTCCTTTCCTCACATCTACTTCCTCAGCATTCTGCAAAGCCTTCAGCTGGAGTGAAGTTTTCCACGCCATAAGACTTTTCTAAATCACTTCTTTATTGAAAACACTGCTTACATTGCCCCAGCATACCCATTCTTGACCATGACATATTATATTTGAATATACACTGATGGATTTAGTTTGCCAATATTTTTATTACATATTTTACATTCTTGTTTGTAGGAGAGACTGGCCTATAATTTTTCTTTCTTTATATTAATATCTTTATCTTGTTTTGCAATTAAGTTTATACTAGCTTGTAAGTATTATGGAAACACACTTTTATTTTTAATTCTCTTGAGAAATTTTTAGCAAAAACTAATCTATTTCTTGAGAAGTTATAAAAAAATGTTTTCAATCTTTCCTTTTAAACCTGGGAAAATTTTAACTACTGTTTGTTTTTAATGATCATAGAATAATGAAAGCTTTTTTTTTTTTCAAATTTCTCTTTAGTAGGTTTTTACAAATTACTCACTCTAGAATTTTTTCGTTTCCCAACTAATATTGTTTATTTGTGTCTTTTCTTATTTTTTGATTGATTTTGCAAGCTGTTTATGAATTGTATCAGCCTATCTAAAAAAGATATTGCTTTTGGTGGTTTCTCTAGAATATTTCTATATTCGGATTAATTTCTATTTTCATATTTATTAGTTTCCTTTTGAAAAATTTTAGAGACTTTTTAAAACATCTTAAGTGGTACATTTAAGTATTAGCTCCACCTCTTTTTAAGGCTAAAATTTTCTAATTACTACTTTGGTTTCAGCCATCTCAATTAAATATGTAATGTTTTATAATTGTTAAATTTTTAAAAAAAGCTCCAAATTTTAATATTTTTGATGTGTCACTGAGAAGCCTTTTTAATTTCCAAATTAATATGACTTTTAAAAACCATGATTTTATTAATTTAACATACATGCTAATGTTTCCAAGTTTCCTGTTAATCTTTCACAGATCTTTGCCTTTCTTTTGGTTTATTTTTAAGTTTTTCACTAAATTCACTTGCATTATCTGCTCACTTAGAAATTATTCACCTTATTACTGGGTGAATAATAATTCTGTTTACTCCCTTATTGACTTATGTAATATTCTATTATATCTGTTTTCTTTCTTTTTAGCCCAATGATTTATTCATTATTTTTACCATTTTATATGGTAAGTGCTTGCTAATATTTACCTAGGAAATTACTATTATTTTTTGATGACCACATTTGCTTATACTGCAGGCTTTTTCTGTTATTATTATTACTATTATTATTATATTTTTGAGACAGAGTCTCACTCTGTCGCCTAGGCTAGAGTGCAGTGGCATGGTCTCGGCTCACTGCAAACTCTGCCTCCCAGATTCAAGAGATTCTCCTGCCTCAGACTCCTGAGTAGCTGGGATTATAGGTGCCTGCCATCACGCCTGGCTAATATTTGTATTTTTAGTAGAGATAGGGTTTCACCATGTTTGACAGACTGGTCTTGAACTCCTGACCTCAAGTCATTTGCCTGCCTCAGCCTCCCAAAGTGCTGAGATTACAGGCATGAGCCACCACACCTGGTTAACATTAATTTAAAAAGTAAGGAGAAATTGGAGATTGTTCAGTAATGGAAGAGGGACTGGCAATGACTGTGGCCTCATTACAAAGCTGCTTTTCCCCATAGAGATAGTGACTGCCTGATTTACTGCCTGATTTGTGTTTCTGAGCAATACCAGTGGTTAAAAATATTTTCCAACACATTCTCTGTTATCTTGCATTTTGTTTCGGAGGTCAAAGATGGTATAGTTTCAAATGTTTATGTTGTTGCTGTTCAGCCTCCCAAAGAGCTGGGTTTACATGGGCAACTTTTATCTTGCACTTGGCTTTAATTACCATCTATACCACGTAAGACTTACATATTTGCATCTGCAGGCTGGATCGAGATCTCTTCTCTGAGAATGAGACTTGAATTCCCACTTAACCTCCCTCGCCACCACATCCACACATGAATTCTGCCTCTTTTCCAATATGTTTTCTATAGTACAACCAATGCAGAACTTTCAACACACAAAACCAAACCCCACAATTCTGGTGTAAAGTATGTTAATGACTTCACACTATTCTAAGAAGGAAAACCAAAATCCACAACATGAACTAAACAGACCTTTGCAATGGAGCTCTACCTCATTCCAACAGCCTTTTATTCGTCTCATACTCACTTTAATGTCCCTGGCTTGTCTAATTCTTCAAATGACTAATGTTACCTTCTGTTGCCAGTCATTTCTTGAGACTTACCCTTCTTTGTAGACTTTTATTTTTACTGAGGACACATTTGTACTGCATTTAGATATCTGGATTCCCATCATTTCCTCACTGACATACCCTTCTGCTCCTTATTTTTGTAGATATTTTCTATTTTATTCTCACAACATCGTGTGAAGCCCTTAGCAGCTGTAGCATGTTTTTCTGATTACATAATTAGTTTCATATAAGTTCAATGACCAGGAATGCAATAGATCTGTTCACTATTTTATCCATAATATCTATCAAAGAGAATAGTGTCTACTCATCCTCACTTAATATTATGAATATATTAAATAGTAACCAACCAGATTAGGCTTTCATCTTGTTGTCTCTAATGTTCCCTTACAACACCTGTATTAGTCTGTTCTCACACTGCTATGAAGAAATATCCGAGACTGGGTAATTTATAAAGAAAAGAGGTTTAATTTACTCACAGTTCTGCATAGTTGGAGAGGCCTCAGGAAACTTAGAATCATAGCAGAAGTCACCACTTTACAGGGTGGCAGGAGACAGAATGAAAGCCAAGCAAAGGAGGAAACCCCTTATAAAGCCATCAGATCTTATAAGAACACTCACTATCATGAGATGAACCTGGGGGAAACAGCGCCATAATTCAATTACCTCCACCTGGACCTGCCCTTTACACATGGGGATTCAGAGTGAGATTTGGGTTGGGACGCAGAGCAAAACCATGTCAACATCTTTCAAATTTTACTTAATTATTGATTTGGAACTACTTATCATAATGTTTACTTTGGAAATTAATATGCATGCCAAGAGAAACTGAATTGACAGTACAATTTGAAACATTATGGGCACTTAAAAAAATTTGTGGTTTCAATGAAGAATTGAACACTGTGTGCATATATCATGGATAGTTATGTTGAAGTACTATCAACCCGAAAGAATTCTGCCTTCAAATTAGAAATTTGTCATTATTTGTCTTTAGAGTTTATAGCACTAATAACCTTAAATAATTTATTTGTTTACAGTTACCAAGTGAAAAATATAAGAGTAACTATTAGTAGGGGTGTATATCTAAATTACATCAATACCAATGACATACTCAGCAATGGGGGGCTATAACAGTAGAGTCTTGTAGGGCCCAAAGGGACTCATCCATAGCTACACTTGGGCAAAAGTCCCAAGGTTGGTAGCTTCAATCCCCAAACCAGAGAGCATTAACTTTCGTTTATTTTAATTCGTCAGAGTCACCTGTGCACAATTATCTAAAAGGCCCAAGAGATGTAATATTCTTTTATTTCCACAGTGAACTCTTATCTTAGCATAGGGTCTCTAGTCCTTCCTGGGAACAGGGAGATACGGTTTAAACCCTGGCTGAGTTCATTTCAGAAAGTTGAGAGGTCTGGACAAAGAATGACAGAGCTCTTTGACTCACCTCCAGGACCACAGGGAGAATTAGGGGAGTGAAATCTTTGTCAGGATTTGTCCACAAGCTTTCTGGGGTAGTGAGGAAAAGGTGGGAGCTGGGGTGAGTGACTGCTGCTATCACTGTTGCCGTTTGTGTTTTGGGATGTTGACAGAGACTTCTCGGGGCACTTTGAGGAGGCGGTTTATAGTGATGTGCCCTACATCATGCCACTCTCTTTTATTAGCTTTAGTAAGATTATTTCTGGAGAAGTACTAACCAAATCTTTAAAGTTTCTTGGGGCCACTAGGCAAAGTAATCTTGAAGGCTCTAGACTCTTCTGTTTTTCTTCTGAGGTTTCAAGGCTCTAGACTCTTCTGTTTATCTTCTGAGGTTTCAACAACTTACTGTGTGGCAGAGTTTTTATCAGTACCGGGGACCTGCTTAGAGCCCCTCAACTCCCAGGAGTCCCAGCTCTATCTCTGATCCTATTGCTGGAAGCCCACAAACAGTTGTTATAGCCACTGGGAGCAGCTAGGGAGCAGTGAGGGAACTGCTTCTCTAGTTTTTTCTTTCAAATCTCTCCATTTGATCGCTAACCTGACTCACTAAGGGAGTTTAGCCAGGATTCAAGAACAAAAGACAGCCAAAGACCACCCCCCCTCCTTGGAACCAAAAAACATATATAAAAAACCTGTTAGCATCCTCCAAGCATGCTACACTCCTGCTAGCACTTCCCAAGACTAATTGGAATGGCTGGCCAAGTGCCCCATCGGCTCCACTAGCACTTCCAGAGACTTATTGGTGAAGTACTCCGCAGGGCCCTCAGACTCTTATAAATAATAATCCACTTGCACGCTCCTTTAGAATGTAAGAGAGGCTCCAATAGCACCTCTCAAAGGTGCCCTGCAGCATCTTTCAGCTTTTGGCTCTTCACAATGGCATTCTGCTTAATTGATTACTCTACTGCTGAGCCAGGTTTTCAGAAGCTCAGGTGAGCTAGAAAGAGGGCTAAACTTCCAGGTGTTGAAGTGTCACAAGCCAAAATGGAAATAACAGTCAAGCCTGTAACCACTTGCTGTGATCATATAACCAAGATACCTACAAGAGAGAAAGCATGAACTTCCCCTTGTTTCATTTTTCCATGGATGAGAAATAGTTTGTTTTACTATATCCTCTTGTAAGATTTTCCTCAGGAAGAGAGACCCCTTGGATTCCTAAAAAGGATATTCTCTGAGTATTAACGGAGAAGTGGATCCATGATGCAACGTATCAATTATAGTAGCAATGGAAGCGAGCCACTCAAATCTCTCCTCAATACAGAAATTGCTGTTCAAATGAAAGAAGTACAATTAGTTAACAGTCTCCAACTGTTAGTATCCTCAGGCTCTGACTCAGCTTTCTAAGGTCACGCACTTCTCAATCAGGCCACAGCCAAAGACTCATTTGATAAAGGTATTAGAGTGTGGTCACTACTACGCCACCTAGGAATTCTCCATAGGTAGCCTATGATACAAATGTTAACACCAGACCACAGGGTCTGTGGAATTGATTTTGGATATGTGTTTGTAAAATTTGTATTCAAATTTTAATGAAAGAAACATGAAGACTAGTTTGTTTTTATGTTTCTTGGAAAACCATTGAACTCTATTTCTTATTGATACACACTATATGTGTGGGTATGTTCACAGATTATTTTATAAATTGAGAAGGACAAAGAAACCCTAAAAGGTTTATACTTTTAATTCTCCTAAAATATTCCTAGGACTTACATGAGCATAAAATAATGCTTCTACAATGGCCTGTAATTCAGTTTTGAATTGAAGCATATTGTAGTTGCCAGTGAAAAAGTACAAAATCACATCAAATGTATTATGCTTATTTTTGAAGCAAAAATGAGACTTGGCAATTCTATTCTTATATTTAGTAAAGGACCAATTTATTTTTTAAAAAATTATAATCATTTAATTATTGAGTAAATTAGAGTGAACTATTTTAATTAATAAATTCAGCAATCATCAATGTTTTCTCATCATACTGTCAAAAGTTATTATTTAGGGAAGAATTGAAAACTTTGAATTTTCACGCAACTATTAATTCAACAATATATAAATATAACGTATTCTCACGTGCCTAAGAATTTCCATCATGGCCGGGCGCGGTGGCTCAAGCCTGTAATCCCAGCACTTTGGGAGGCCGAGACGGGCGGATCACGAGGTCAGGAGATCGAGACCATCCTGGCTAACACGGTGAAACCCCGTCTCTACTAAAAAATACAAAAACTAGCCGGACAAGGTGGCGGGCACCTGTAGTCCCAGCTACTCGGGAGGCTGAGGCAGGAGAATGGCGTAAACCCGGGAGGCGGAGCTTGTAGTGAGCTGAGATCTGGCCACTGCACTCCAGTCCGGCGACAGAGCGAGACCCTGCCTCAAAAAAAAAAAAAAAAAAAAAAGAATTTCCATCATTTATAACAATTTTAGAAACAGTAGTTTATATATGGCTTACTCAAAGCACTAACATAAAGTAATCTGCATTCTCTATTCATGGAGAAATTATCATATTTGTGAATCTACATATTTTACTATTTAACATGCTACTAGTTCTATTTGAAGTTTTTTTCCAATAACATTACATACCTTTGTTATACAATGGTAACACATATTTTTACTCAAATCACTAATAAACCAGACAAATTCTACATGCAAACTCAGTCTATATAATGTCAAATAAAACACTTGTAAATTAATACACATAAATTATTACATATATTTATTAGGGAGAAAAGAAAAAACAGCGAAAAGGTTTGAAAATTACATATGATAAAAAATAGTTTTAAATAATGATATATACATTTGAATTTATTTAATATCATATACATATGGATTTGAGTCATAGTATTTCAAATATCCAGATAAACTTTTCTAATTATTTATAAAATTTAGAACTGAGAAACAGTCCATAAATGAGCAGGGCAAGCTGGTATTTTTATCCACAATATAAGCCATTACAATGAAGGCAGTTTTTCTGGTAAGTCACCACCAGTTTCTCCTTGGACTTCTAGAGTTTCAAGTGACCCCTCTCTCATATGCCTGCTTAGAGAAGTATGACCTTCACGGATGAAAAAAGTCATGAAAATTGTTAAAGATTAGAAGTCATTACACTTATTGTTACAAATTCTAAGCAGTATAAGAAAGATTTAGAAGATAGAAACACTGGTGATACTGTTCTCTACTACTTAGAGAATATGTCTACCTCCTAAGTTTAGAAATCCAAAAGAGTTTCCAAAATATAATTATCAAGTAGCATTTTAATAAATATATTATTCACACTTAAATAGATTTATCCTATATATTTGTGATCCAAAATAATTTTATTATTCTAACAATAATCAGTATATTACTAATATTATTTTGGGTTACTAAACTCTGAGAGATAAATATCTAGTAAAATATAAATAAAACATTTATTATCATGCACATTCTCATCATATTTTTCTTACAAAGTATGCCTCTTTAGAACTTAAATGGATTCAAACAAAATAGTTTGCCAATGGATTTTATGGTCAATGTTTGTCACATGTCAATGTAGGTAAGTATATATCAATAGTAGGCAACATAGTTTATAATAGAGTAACAAAATATTTTTTTAATTATAGAAAGCATAGGTAATCCAAATGGAATTTATATTTATTTGCACTAAAGTACACAATACATATTCAGCTTCACATATTCACTTTCACTGTGAAGGGAATTTTTTTTCCCTTGTCTTCAGAAGTCCTGTTCTATGAAAAGAATAATCTGTAAGCTCAATACAAAAAAAAAATGAGTGGCAGCGCACTGACTTTTCAAAGAATTTTCAGATGCTATGCCTATATTAGCCAAATAAAATGTTTAAAAAATAGATAAAAATGGTAAAATTGCCTCATTCGTTGGTTGAATTGCCATGAAATGATCTAATTCTACTGATTTTCCTATTCTCCTGAACAGACTACCTATTGGGATTTCCTATTTGCTGTAGGCTGGATCTGATGAACATAAGCTTTCAGAGAGATTGTGACTGACAAGACATTGGAGAGGGCTCTTTAGGGGTTCAGACGAAACTTGTGTCTCTCTTTTATCCTGGCTTAATAGCCTAAGGAAGTCTTTTGATGCCATTGCAGCAGCAATTGCAGCAGCAATTGCAGCAACAGCATTATCGGCATTGCCCCAGTGGGTAGTAATGCATCAGCCAACCATTACTAGAGAAACAGGAATGTAGAAGGAGTCTCGGAATGTAGGTGCAATGGTAGTAGTTACTCTATCTCACTTTCAGGAGCAAAACACTGCAGCCATCCTTTGCTTTAGAACTTTCTGTTTTGTCAAGCATGTAAATGCTAATTCATTGACACTATTATCTAAACATTTTTTTCTAAAATAAGTAATATAAAACTTTATTTGTGACAGAAATTTAAGACATGTACACCTATTTGCATATACACTTTCAGAAAGTGCTTATATTATGGAATCAGGAAGCTCCTTTTTTTTTTCAAATACAAAGTTATGTTTTGTTTTCTTTTATTTTGTTTTTTGCTTTGCAAAGCAGTGTCAGAAATGCATATTCATGTTTTTCCTTTAAAATTAAATTGTGTGTGGATAAGTTTGCTAGTCTTAACTTCCTGAAACAATACTTTTATAGTGCTATATCCTGACAAAAATTACCCATATTCCTAAATCATTTCTGATCTTTGCTTTTCTTTTTTTTTTTTTGAGATGGAGTCTCCTCAGTCGCCCAGGCTGGAGTGCAGTGGCCGGATCTCGGCTCACTGCAGACTCCGCCTCCCGGGTTTACGCCATTCTCCTGCCTCAGCCTCCCAAGTAGCTGGGACTACAGGCGCCCGCCACCTCACCCGGCTAGTTTTTTGTATTTTTTTTAGTAGAGACGGGGTTTCACCGTGTTCGCCAGGATGGTCTCGATCTCCTGGCCTCATGATCCGCCCGTCTCGGCCTCCCAAAGTGCTGGGATTACAGGCTTAAGCCACCGCGTCCGGCCTGATCTTTGCTTTTCATATGACTCGGTAACAAATCACAACTTCTGTAGCTGAAACTCCTTCATGCTGTTTGGAAAGCCTTGCCTTAACACTTAACACTTGAGACAAAGACAATATACAGTTTAGAAGAAAAGTAACATTTAAATATTATGCATTAAGAGCATTTGTATCTTTAAATACAAGCTACATATTCTAATTACTCTAAATAAAGTGAGGAAACAGCCACAACTCTTCCTAATCATGCTGTAATATTTTATGAAGAATTTTATATCCCATGTGTTGTGTTCTCATATCCTTCTGATATCAATCTGGATGTCAAACAGTTCATGAATTTAGAGTGTACCACAATATACTACCTAGATGACATCTCGTAAAACTACCTCTTATGTCAGAAGGGTAAGTCAGTTCCATTATATTACACATTTACTGGTGATATCAAAATACATTGAATAATGCATATTTTTGCCTAGTGGTTTTTAGAACTTCATTGCAATGTATCATATAATATTGCAATATATTATTGTAATTTAGCAATATATCATATAATATTCATGAATTGCGTTCTGATTGCTTTAGTAAATAGACAGTTAGTAACTAGGAACTTAGAACATCTTTTTTCTGTGTAAGTAACTGTATCAAACATTGCAGAACTGCTGGTATATTTAAATATTTGTGCTTCGTTGAAATGAAAGAAAGAATGACTCCTGGCTTAAAATGGCAGCCCAGATAATTCACTCAATAAAAGTGAAGAACATATGGTCACAAATTTTATTTTTTGTGTGTTTGAATGCATTTTATTTAATCTAATTATATTACAATGGAAAAATCCACCAAACAGAACTACTTTGGCAATAGTATGTAAGAAGTCAGAAACTGTAGTAAGTCCTCAAATTATTAAATTAAACATATAAAGTATAGAGAACGTGTTGGAAATAAGTGTTTCAGAATTTCACACTTTATATATTAGAAAATATCACCACTTGAATCTGGGCAGCTTCATATTATTATTTGTCAGTAAAACATATGAATGTCCATTCCAACAAAGAGTAACGTAGTCTATGTAAATTGTGTTATATTTTCCTGCCAAGTGAGTTACAAATAAACTTCTTATTTTAAACACTTTTGTGTTTTCAGATTTGCAAATAATAGATGTAACACTGTCAGACTAAATTGAGTTGTACAGAAAAAGTATTAAAGTAACTTACAAAGCAGAATTCAGTGTAAGAGATAGAGAATTATGGAAGTGAAAACTATGCTTCAAAGTGCATCAAAAAGGGCATCTTACTTATGACTACCTTTGTATTGCAATACTGAAGAACAACATTCCCCTGTATCTTTTAATTAAAAATCTAGGGAGGGGATTCACATTTGTCATATGAAAACAGAGTGCCCCTAAAAAAGATATGTTGGGCTCTTGATAACCTACCATACATTTCATTTACAGCTCTTATACTTTGAAATTAATATATCTACATTCCTAAAAGGAAGTATCAGGCATTTTTCATTTCACTGAGCACTCCAATGTAATACTATTTGTAAACTGAACAATGTTCAACTTGACAAAGAAATCCTGTTGTTGTGGATGTCAAGAGGTTCAACAACTACTCTTATGGCTAGATGTGTAAAAGTACATTGTTCTTTAAGGACAGACTTACGCTTTTAATCATTTCAAGTTTATGCAGTGCTGGAATCTACTACTGAATAAGTATGCTTATATAAATACAATATTTAATACAAATTTGGGTTTAGTCAACCCCAGATAACGTTGTAGCATTTTTATTGTTGCTGTGTATATTATATGACATCTCTGACCTAGGACGTCTAACTTACTATAATTTAGCAATAGATATTAAACATCTCCAAATAACTTCATTTTTATATTTCTATGGAATTATGTATGGAGGTACTTTTTGAAGAATTATTATCACTAATGCATCAGCTCTGAAAATTACTGTATTTTAACACAGTAACTTACTGTATTACTACTTGTCCTATTGAATCAGGATATTTCTCTCTAAATGGCATTTTGTAGATAATGTATTAGTAAACAGAAACATATTTAGAACACAAATTGTGGTTTGGACAAAACAAGTTGTGATAGTACCTACTGTCATGGAGTAATTCACAGTAATTTTTCTCTTAATTTTGAAGGAACTAAATTTTATATTAATTGTGGACTGAAATAATTTCTGTGCAAAAATAAATTACTACTTATCAAAGACACTAAATAATATCAATTACTGTAAACTATTCACTATATACACTATGCTAGTGTATATACTAGTATGATATAAAGGCAAAGACTCTTCAAATGTGATTAGGGTAATAGACTATTTATACTTGAAAAGTATCTGTATATTAGTTCAGAATGACTAATGGCAAAATATGTTTTAGAGAGAGACAATGCTAATTTATACATAAGGATGAAAAGGTATATCGGGGTGTCCAATATTTTGGCTTCCCTGGGCCACACTGGAAAAAGAAGGATTCTCTTGCCCACACATAAAAATATACTAACACTGACGATAGCTGATGAGTTTTTTAAAAAATCACAAAGGCTGGGCATGGTGGCTCACGCCTGTAATCCCAGCACTTTGGGAGGCCGAGGTGGGTGGATCACGAGGTCAGGAGATCGAGACCATCCTGGCCAATATAGTGAAACCCCGTCTCTACTAAAGGTACAAAAAACTGAGCTGGGCGTGGTGTTACACACCTATAGTCCCAGCTACTCAGGAGGCTGACGCAAGAGAATGGCTTGAACCCGGGATGTGGAAATTTCAATGAGCTGAGATCACGCCACTGCACTCCAGAGTAGCAACAGAGCAAGACTCCATCAAAACAAACAAAAAAAGAAAACAATCACAAAAAAAAACTAAACTAATGTTTTAAGAAAGTTTGCAAAATTTGTGTTGGCCTCACTCAAAGCCATCCTGGGTGCCACACAGGGGATTGAACAAGCTTGAGGTACATGTTTCATAAGAACAATTAATTTCAATAGGAGACATTTTAGAGAATTCATTAGAATGAAGACTGAAACAAACCAAAACAGTTCACATTACCTGGTATCAGTTGATCTTGATGATTTGTAAGATGAAAAAGTCAGAGTTAGTGCAAGAATAATTTTTATTCAAAATGCTAACTCTGAGTGTATTCATTTACATACATTTTATATTATTCCCCAGAATTTCCTACGAAGAGTCTAAAAGAGTAATAAATGATGTGCCCATTGTCACATAACTAACAATAGTAGAGAGTACTTCTAAATCCATGCCTTTCAGCTACAATTCATTACTCTTTCTATGAAGCAACATGAGCCAGTATAAAACACAAATGCCTACGCTTTCTTTGGAAAGAAAGCAAATTATTATTTCTTACAATAGAATGGAGGTTGAATATTTTAAAAAATCATAATAGTAAAGTAGGAACTGATATTGAGGGACTCCATCTTCACCAAAGCCCAAAACTACAAATAATTGTTCTTTCTTTTGAGTCATAAAAGAAAGCAGCTGTACTTATTAAAGAGTTTTTTGGCAAATATATTTTTGTGTCAACATTTGTTACTATTAATATCTACTAAACACTTTATGTAAAATAACAGTTAAGGTTAATTATGATCTTATAACTATTTTTTCTATTTTCTAGATTTAAAATGTGTTACATGGAGCCAATTGCACATAAGAAATAGAAAAATTGTGTTTCAAAACCAAGCTTGTTTCACTTCATTATCAAAGTTTTTGCTACTATTCTACATTATTAACTACTAATTTTAATATATAACTCAGTAAACATAACATCAACTTTGATGATGTGAAATAGTTATTTTTAAAAAGAATGTTTAGATCTTGTCTTCCCCTTTAGAATGTGGGTACTCCTAAATTTTTCAAGTGCTTTTACATAGACATTAATATATAAATGTAAATTGTGCTATAATACATTAGCAGTGTTTTAATCATGCAATTAACAGAAAAGGCATATAAGTATCATTCCACCCATATTCAGGTACAAATGAAAAGAGAATGTTCAATCTCCGTTCCATTGGCCTTGTTCTTTGCCCTAGTCTGTACTAGATAAGTCACATAAAACTTATTATTTCTTCCTCTAAATTCACAGATAGGATTTAAAGTGTCCTTTAGAATACTAAATGGCTGTCATATTTCTCCTTACTCACAATAACCATTTCTAAGTCATTTCTCAGATGATTTGAAGAAAGTATTACATTGCACTGAGATTTTCAGTTTTAAGGACTATTTTGTCAGAGTCAAGTGGCTATTCATTTAAGTTCAACAAAGAGTTGTCTACTGATTACTGAGTGTAAACCAGCACTTCTTAAGGAATATATTCTTGTTTCTCATAACGTTATTAAGGTAACCCTTAAGCTTATGATGCTGGATCTGTGTTTTAACAATGCCAAGTAGCACAAATATATCAATCACTTAGCACTCCAATGTAATACTATTTGTAAATTGAACAATGCTCAACTTGACAAAGAAATCCTTCTGTTGTTGTGGATGTTAAGAGATTCAACAACTACTCTTATGACTAGATATGTAGAAGTACATTGTTCTTTAAGGACAGACTTATGCTTTTAATCATTTCAAGTTTATGTAGTGCTGGAATCTACTGCTGAATAAGTATGCTTATATGAATACAACATTTAATACAAATTTGGGTTTAGTCAACCCCAGATAATGTTGTAGCATTTTTATTGTTGCTGTGTGTATTATGTGACATCTCTGACCTAGGGCATCTAACTCACTATAATTTAGAAAGAGGTATTAAGCATCTCCAAATAACTACATTTTTATACATCTATGGAACTATGCATAGAGGTACTTTTTGAAGAGTTTTTATCATTAATGCATCTGCTCCTAAAATACACCTACAATTAGCTTAGTGGAATGGATAAATAAAAAATAAATAAATAAATGATTTAATAAATGAATAAAATAATGAGCTATAAGGCACCACTGGTTTACACTGAATATTCTTCATGAAGCCTATTTCTATACAGCTCTCATAATCTACTAATAAATGTTGAGTGGTGATCTTACCTTAACATAATTAATAAATTGCGTCTGTATATATACCAAGTTTAGTATACTAAAAGAAACTAGTAATTGTTCAGTAATTGTTATATAATCCTTGATTAATAATCGGAAATGGTTTCAAGGATCATTTTAATATATTATGTTCTTTTCCTTTTTAAAATAAATACAAATATTCAGGTTTTAATTGTAAAAGTCTCAAATTACATTATCAGTTATATATCAAGTATTTTCAATACGTTCATCAAATTCATTTTTTCTTCAAGGAAACAGATTTGCATTTAACTCAGATGAGTTTAAAAAATAAGTAGGAAAGCTGACTACCACTATAAGAATCTCATTATCTTCAAGGAAATTATTGAATGTGGCAATATTCTGATTTAAAAAAAAAATTAAGAGTAAAATTTAGCTAAAGCAGAGAGATCTAAAAGAATGATATCGACGCATAATGGATTCTAATGGGATTATTAACTCTACATGGGCTTAAAGTTTCCAGTCAGGAAAACCAAATTGAAATATTGTTTACTCCAACTGCATAGACATAGTCATCCCTAGTTTTTACCACATGCATGACCTTAGACAGCTTGCTTCCCTTTTCTAACCCTCAATTCCTTTTTCATGTATAATTGGGCATAATACTCATCTTAGACTATAAGGATTAAGTTTAATAATGTGCTAAGCACCTAGCATAAAGCCTGGAACATTGTAGACTCTCATTAAATATTAATAACTATGAAAATAGACTAAAATGGCTTATTGACTAATTGGGGTCATAGGCCATTTATCGTCAAAACTAAATTTGAGCTGATTTTCCACAGCATACCAACAGATTCATTGTGACCAATACAAATAAAATGTTCACAGGGTGATTCATGTACAAGAAAATCACTAAAATTATCTTTTTTGGAAACCACATTGTGTTGAGTTTTGTGTATAAAAGTTACAGATGAGTCTAAATAAAATAAAAATTATAATTTAGCCACAAATGCTGAACTGAGTCAGAAACCTCTAGTCCTATAATGTCATAACCTCTATATGTGTTAGTACTGCATATGGTATGATTGTAAGGCTTATTGGAAAGCAGTTTAATATGCCATTCTTCCATGTGGGTAGGTGAGCTTTCTCCTTGAGCTGAACATCTCTTAGAAAACTATCAGTCACCTAGAAAATATATTTGTCCTTATATGGGAAACTAGGTCTAGGAAAGCAGGGCATAGGTATAGGTCTTAGATTCTTGGGCCAACAATGTAACAAACGAGATTTGGCTATCATAGTCATCTAGTGAAAGTAGAATAGGACAGAAAAGAGCTTGTAACTTGGGAAATAAATGTTATTTTCTTAGTTTATTTAGACTTTGATATTCCTCTTTCATTGCAGTAAAGATTTTCCAGAACTCCAAATTTCCGCCAGCTATAGTTAAAAGCAATTAGGGAAGAGACATCCAGGTTTGGGGAATATATTTTACAAGAGAGTGTACCTCAGACCAGCATGAGAGTGGCAGCTAGAAGTTACTCAAAAAACTTTTATGCTTCAAGAGACAAGTTTAATTTATGTGCGATATAACTAAATCACTCAACATGGAATTCTTAATTTAATTGTAAACTTTAGGAACTTAATGTTCATTTTTATACAATTGAATAAGACATTTATAAACTAAAACAAATAAAAAAGGACACTATATATGCTATGCTGATTAAATACAAAAGTGCTGCATATTCCAGAAAGGGTATAAAACTGTAACAATGTTGGACATTCTGTTAAATCTCTTGGTTTCTCCTGGATAAGATGGAATTTTTATCATAGAGAAATAATAATGTCTTCTTGTTATGTTCAAAGTAAGTTTAACAAAACAAAGTGGTTCACAAGTCACAAGCAGAACTGTAGATCTCTTGCTTTCAAGTTTCTAAATTTATGATCAGGGTTACATATCAGAATAAAACATCATTATACCTAACAAAGTTACTTTTCTTTAAAAAAATATTTATATAGACATATTTTTAAGTAGTTCAATTTCTGATAAAATTGTAATGGTTATTTAAAAGTGATTCCATTATGAAAACAAATGAATTAGTAAAGCATAGATGAGAAAATTAAAAATCATGAGAAATCTTCAACAAAACCAGGTAATAAATTATCTCCACTGCACCCTGAATATGGTTGTAGGACAAATTACAAACAATAAGTTCCTTGCAAGACTAACGCATTAATAAGAAGCAAATTGTTTTACTTGGTAAAAAACATGACAATGAAAAATATTTTTGCTTAATACCTACATTTGAATTTTGTTTAACACGTAGCTACATAAATTGTGCTTTGTCAGTTATTCAAATGAACACATCTAATGTAAAAATAATAATTTATGTTCCATAAAATAATGAGAATATGCATAGATAAAACCACACACAGCTATGCCGTGTCACTCAGCCACAGGTCTGAGACTTCTAGCATTGTAGTCTGTTCTAAGTGGATGAAGTATTAACTTGAGGAAAACTGCCCAGAGTGTTTTTCAAACTAAGCAGGCTGGAAACACTGAGAATAGAGAAAATGAGTTTTAGCCATCTGGAAATAAGAGGTCTAAAGGAGTCTGATCTCAGCTCTATGGAAACAGCTATATTTAGAGTCCTAATATTCTTAACATTTTGTAGTAAATGATAGACAGCCCTCAAGAAGTAAAGATACAAAAACAATGCTGACACAAGAACCTTTCTCTAAAATGTAATATAGTCATGTATCATAAAGACAGGGATATGCTCTGAAAAATGCATTTTTAAGCAATTTAATTGTAGCGAAAACATCACATAAAACACACCTAGGCTTAAGATATAGCCTATTGCTCTTAGGATAAAAACCTGTACAGGATATTACTGCACTAAATACTGTAGGCAATTATAACACGATGGGAAGTTTTTATGTATCTAATATACTAAAACATAGAAAAGGCACAGTAAAAATACAGTGTAAAAGATAAAAAAATAGTACATCTCAATAAAGTACTTTATATGAATGGTGCTCCTAGGACTAGACATTGTGCTGGGTAAGTGATCAGTGAGTGAATGTGAAGGCCGAGTACATTACTGTGCACTACTGTGGACTTTATAAATACTGTACATATAGGCTACACCAAATTAGTTTTTAAAAATGATTTCCTCAGGAATACAACAGACTTGGATTACTGTGTCTTTTTTTTTACTTTTTAAACTTTTAAGTTTTAATAGATTTTTACTCTTTTGTAATGACACTAATCTTAAAGCACAAACGCATTGTACAACTGTAAAAAAATAATATTCTTTCTTTATATTCTTATCCTATGAGATTTTTTCTGTCTTTTTCTTTTTGTGCTTTTTTTAAAAAAAAAAAAAAAAAAAACCCTAAGAAACAAACACAAACACATTAGCCTATGCCTGCACAGGTTCAGGATCATCAATATCATTATCTTCTACCTCCACACTTTATCTCTCTGGAAGGTCTTCCAGGGCAAAATATATATATATACCTGGAGTTGTCATCTCCTAGAAATACAATGCCTACTTCTGAAATACCTCCAGAAGGACCTGCCTGAGGCTGTTTTATACTTAACATTTTTTCGATAAGTAGAAGGAGTCCACTTTGAAATAACGATACAAAGTACGATCTAGTGAATATGTATAGCATATATCATTTTCAAGATTATGTACTATACATAATTGTATGTCCTATGCTTTTACATGACTGTCAGTGCAGTAGACTTCTTTACACCAACATGACCACAAACATGAGTAGCGAATAATGTGTCATCTAGGATGTTAGGAAGACTACAACATCACTAAGCGATAGGAATTTTTGAACTCTATTATCATCTTGAGGGATCACTATCATATATGCAGTCCAGCATTGACTGAAACATCATCATGTGGTACACGACTGTATATGAAAGTATTATTACACAGGAGATGTATAAAGTTTAGATTGAATTCCATATAGAATATTTAATAAAAGATACAAAACTAAATAGCACATGTACTGAAAAATAAAAAAATAAAAATGAGAACAAAACAGATGAGATTATATGCTAACATTATAAAATGAGCTAAAGGCATTTTTAAAAAAAAAAAAAAACTATTAAAAGTCATGACAAAACAGCAACTGAAAATACCAAAGTTAAAAATGTGACTATACAATGAGAGAGTATGAATAGATCATTGAGAGAGCCCAAGAAAAAAAGAAATCTCAGAAACAAAGTCTGAACTACATACTGCTGCAGTAAACATCACAAAAATTATGATAACCAAACTAGAGAACAGAAAGTTGAATAATATATTAATTAAACAGAAATTAAAATAGGAAACAAATTTGATGGAAAAAGGAAATATAGAAAACAAATACAGAAGATTCAGCATACATATTATTGGAGATGCCAAAAAAGTAAACCAAAGCAATAAAAAAATAGATAGATTGATGTTAGATTGATAAATGAACAGGTAAACAGAAAAATAAATACATGTAAAGGATTTTTTTTTGAAATAAAAAAACTACATGTAAATTGAACTATTTAGAATCATATTGGAGAGTAAAGAGTTATTCACAAAATTAAAATGGGTATTTTCTAATAAGTAACAAAAATAATATTGAGTATTAAATTTTAAAAATAATGAAACATTTAAACAGTCACAAAAATAATAATAGGGGCATTTTCCAGTAAATAAGAAAAATAATATTGAATAAAAATTTTTTAAAAAAGTAAATCTACTCAGACATCCAATAAAAACCATAACTAATCATTAATTAGGAGAAAATCAGGTTTGGTATTAAACTTATTAAAGACAATACTTCATAACAGAAGACAAGATAGGGACATGTTTAAGTCACGCAAGAAAAGAAAATAGAGAACCAAGGTATTACACCCAGCTCAGTTTACTTTCAAGCGTAAAGCATACAAATAATAATAAATATTAGAGCAAACAAGCAGAAAAACAAAATCCTGGAATACAATTCTTGAATATTTTTTGAGGAACCTATTAAAGTATAAATCTTGTATAACCAAAAAATAAGTGGAGAAACTATGATGAGATTACTTAGTATTGCATGCATTTAATTATATATATATAGACACACACTAAGACATCTTATGAAAATGAAGGCTAGTTATCCTGACTAGTATAGTAATTCCTTTCTTTACCTATTCGTCAACAACACAAGAAGCTCAAAATGATCAGATAATCATCATAGTTTCAGGTTTAGTGGACACAATTCTGAGCTCACTAGCAGAAGTGTCATTACTCCTGAAAATCAAGATCCCTAATCCAGCAGAATTAGAACTTGTGGTGACAGGAAGCCTACGTTTTGAAACTGGGTTATGAGGAATGATGGTGAGAGGGGTCACTCCTATCACCACTATATCAATCCATTCTCACACAGCTATAAAGCTACTACCGGAGACTGAGTAGTTTATAAAGGAAAGATGTTTAATTAACTCACGGATAAGCATGGCTTGGGAGGCCTCTGGAAACTTACAATCATGTCAGAAGGTGAAGGGTAAGCAAGGTACCTTCTTCACAGGGCGGCAGGAAGGAGAATGAATGCAGAAGAAATTATCACACACTTATGAAACCATCAGATCTTGTGAGAATTTACTCACTATCATGAGAACAGTATGATGAGGAAACCACCTCATGATTCAGTTACCTCCACCTAGTCTCTGCCTTGACATGTGGGGATTATGGGTATATGGAGAATTATAATTCAAGATGAGATTTTGATTTTTGTGGGGACACAACCAAACCATATCAATCACCCACTATTTCCTAAACCCTTGTATTCTAGCCATTGAGAACAGAGCAGTAAAGTATAGAACCAAGTTGATTGCAAATCTCTGTCCAGAAAGAGAATTTTCTCTGACATCTATCAGACTATCCCTGATTAGAGCTATACTGCAGTGTTTTTTGATTTTTGGCTACCATAATTAAACAAACCAAGAAGTAAATCTAGTTGTTTAATTTTGTTTGTTTTTTATTTTTTTTTTTCCTTTCATTTATTTTTCCTTCATGGGGAATCACACATGAGAAAATGTGTGCAAATGAAGCATCAATACAACAGAGGTAAGCATGTGAGTTAGACTACTTGTTTAATTATGTAGCTTACTTGTTCCTATTGGACATGCTTTGGCCTGATCGTAAGCATATAATAGTGTCAAGGAGAAAATATATCTTTTTACCTTATCCATCTTAGATTCTTCAGCTGGTACTTCGTAAATCAGATTAACAAACGACACATTAAGAAGAGAAAAACAGTTTATTAATGTGTGCAGTACACGTTACACACGAGGAACCTCCATGGTGAGTTACTCAAAGGGTTGATTAGAGCTTATGTTTATATAGTATCTTAACAAAAGAACAATACATTTGTAAAGCAGCTACAAGACAAAGGAAAAGTGTTTTATGCTTTCAAAGATGGTAAATGGTGGGAAGGCAAATGTTAAATATGTAGGGAAAGTAAGGGAAGATAAGTGTTGCTTATTCAGGTTGCTTTCGTGCTCACTTTCTATTTCCTTCATGGCCGTAAAACTTTCTTTGGAGTAGAAACTTTGATAGTTCTAATTTTTCAGAGGTTTCTGCTTTTAGTCAAATAAAAGAAGCTCCAGCAAGGCTCCTTCTGCATCTGTTATTTCTGATTTATCTTTAGTTCAAAATTATTTTTATGCCAAGGTGGCATATTTTGAGGTGGAATATTTTGACCCCCTGCACATGCATATTATAAGATGAATTTCTACTTTGCCTGTCTAATATTTTAACAATACACAGCTCTTCTATTTGTTCAGAGTCCCATGGCCTGGGGCTCAATCGCTATTAGAGCCAAGTAGCTGATAAAGAACTTTTTCTCAAAAAGCAAGTAGCTCCCTCCTTGCTCTGGAATGTCAGTAATCTACAACTCTCCAATTGGTGATCCCAGAGACCCACACAGCATCTCTTACCAACCATGAATAGTCTGTTACCAGTGCATCTGCTGAATCATATAGCCAAAGCTTCATGGTAGGTTACAACACACTTTACAGCCTTAATTTGCTAAAGGCCTTTCTCTCTCTGGGTCCAAATAGAAATTAGTATCCTCATGAATACTGGTATGAATTAGTATCACTGAAAGCTGTATATGAATACTTCAAGTCAAAATAACTCAGCAAGCACTATACCTCTCATTTTAGTAAAGGTGCAAGTTTCAGCAACTTGTTTTTTTAAATCATACACGGGATTCCCAGCATGTGCCAGATTATGAAATTACTAAAGTTTTTCTGAGGTGACAGATTTCTGAATGGTCTAAGTTTACGTCCTGCTCTTCTTCCAAAATAGCTAGAGTAGCTTTGAGATTTCTGACCACCAAGTTAATTAGCATACTAGTGCCACCAGAGCAGACTAGCATGGTGTTCTGCAGAATACATATGCATTTAAAAAAAAAAAAAAAAAAATCTAAGTCCAAGCTCAGCGGCTCATGCTGTTAATTCCAGCACTTTGGGAGGCCAAGATAGGCAGATCGCTTGAGCCAAGGAGTTTGAGACCAGCGTGTGAAACATGGTGAAACTCTGTCTCTACAAAAAAATTAGCCCGGTGTGGTGGTGAACGCATGTAGTTTCAGGTACTCGGGAGGCTGAGATGGGAAGATCACCTGAGCCCAGGGAGGTTGAGGCTGCATGACAGAGAGCCATGATTGCACCACTGAATTTCAACCTGGACAACAGAGTGAGACCCTGTCTCAAAAAAAAGAAAAAAAAGAAAAAGAGAAAAAAAGAAAGGAAAAGAAAAAAATTGAGACCCCTGTAGGCTATCATGTAACAGAACAGGAAAGTTAAAATAACTTTAAGCAAGAAAGTATACATGTACTTCTGTTTTATAATTATATTTCTTGCTTTGTCTAAATATTTTTTACTCCTAAATCATTTTAAATAATAAATACATATCATATTTTAATATCCACTTACACTAGTCACCTCTTTTTTCACAGTTTTCTCCTCTGACTCTGGAATTTTATTGTCCATATTTTTAAACTCTTCCTTTGCCTACTCTTTTTCAGAATTTATCAACAGACTCCTCTAACCCACACATACTGAAAAATGAAAATGTCAAAATTCCTATTATAATTTTTACTTTCTCTGCCCTTCCTTTTAGATTCTCTACCTTGATCATGTTTTACTTAACACAATTTTGCAATAACAATAGACTAGAAGGCCTCTTCAAGTCACTATGAAAGTCAAATGTTATACAATATTATATATTGTACATATATAATGGCTAAAAAGCTACAGTTTAGTAAAAGAAATGTCATTTATTCAGACTATAAGTTATAGAAGATCTCCTGCATGATCTGTTTCCAGAGCTGTCTTCATAAAAATATCACCTAAAGTATATTTTAAATTTTAACTTGTAACTTTAAAAAGCAAAGCAATTACACGTACAATTCTGCAAACCAAACAGGCAAAGTAATTAAAACACTGTGTTAAATTTTGAGTTACAATGATTTTAACATATAATCCCAGGTCCTATTTAAATTTTGGTTAAAAATGAAATGATCTTCTGGTATAATAAAATATGAAGGGTATGAAATTAAAGGAAGATAAGTTAATAGGACTTCTGTAAGAACAACCAATTAACTTTTACATACTGACTGTGAGAGAAAAATTATCTAGAAAAAACATAGAATTCCCAAATACATAGGCTTATAAATATTGATAAACATGTTTAATATTTAAAGTATAATACTAATATAAAGATATAGAATAACTGTAAAGCAACATAACATGAAATATTGACTCTGGAATTAATTCTAAAAAACATACTCAAAAATAGACTGCTAATGTGAAATTTGTAAGAAATATTTTAAATTTTGGTATATACTTTTCAAACTTCTTAAATAAATGATAATGATATAACTCATTTTTTGCTTGATTAAACTTATTATATCACTTATGAAAAAATAGACATATTTTTCCAGATTTTCTCTACCTCCTGATGATAAAATTAATCTGTTAAGTTTCCTTAAATTATTAACTAGACAAAGGAAAATTCTTGAAACAAAAGTCCCTATCCATATCATGAAAATCTAATTCACATCTTTAGCATACTTAATTCTTAGTAGAAAAAAGAACTTAACGGTACTTAAAATTGGTGGGAATTATTTAAAATGTACTTATTGAACTATATTCTTAAAATAACTGTTCAATGCTCATCCCCCTACTCAGTAAATATTTTTAAAAAGTAACATATATTGAGTTAATATTCCCTGATATCGTGCTTTCCTTGAAACTACTGACAATAAAATTAGCACAATTTTGCTAATTGATTCTAGTTTCATCTCCCTAATTAGTCAAAGCAGAGTTAAAAGTTAGACAGCAGATTTGGAAATACTGAGAATTCAATGTCTGGGTAATTTATAAACAAAGCAGGTGGGAGCAAGTTGCAATGATATAATATGTCTTCATTGCCTATTCTCATAAATCAGAATTTTAGAACTAGGGCACCCTAGATATTATTTAGTCCACTGCGTTGTTATAAAGATTATAATTTTTTAGACTTTTCTTGCAATGTCCTTTTCTAAGATAGTATATTACCTCTATATCTCATCAATCATTTTAAAATTTTATTTGATCAGATTGTTGCAACTGCTATTTCTGTAGATTTAGGATAAAATATAGAGAGGTGAAAGATACAACTAAAATTATACATTCAAATATTAATTTGACTAAATAAATATTTTCCATTATCATACAATAAGTAGGAAAAGCTAAAAAAAATACAAAAATGAATGTTAGTAGTAAGCAATGTTTGCAAATGTGTGAAAATATGTATTCCAATGTTCACTTTTAACAGCAAAGCAGAGAGGCCATTTGTGGTTAGACCCAATTTAAGAGATACACACTGTTCGAGTTCAGAATATGATAACCCCAAAATATTGCATCTCGGTATACCAACTATTTTCAGCGGAAGGAAATTGAGAGTACCACAGAAGCAGAAATGTCACTCTCTGAGCTTCACCCTCCCTTCTCCCCTGAAGACCAAAAAGCAAAAATACCTCACAGTTTGAAGAGACAGAGCAAGTATCAGAATCAAAGCCGGGTGGCAGAAGTGTTGGAGTTATCAGACCAGCAATTTTAAATAACTATGGTTTACATGCTGAGGTCTCTAGTGGAAAAAGTAAACAACAAGTAAGAACAGATAAGTAAAGTAAGAAAAGAGTTGCAATTTCAAGAAAGAACAGAAAATGAATGTTAATGATCAAAACACTGTAACAAATGAAGAATGTCTTTCATGGGCTAATCAGAGACTGGACATGGAAAGAATCTCTGAGCTTGAAGACATGACAATGGAAACTTCCAAAACCGAAAAGCAACAACAACAAAAAAGCACATAATATTCAATAATTTTGGAACGACTTCAAAAATTGTATTATATGTATAATGAGAATAGCAAAAGGAAAAAAAAGAGAGAAAGGAACAGAAGAGATATTTGAAGCAATAACAGCTGAGAATTTTTCCAAATTAATGTCAGACATCAAAGCACAGATCCAGAAAGCTCGGTGATAAGCAATCAGTAAAAGTACCAAAAAACAGAAGAAGAAAAACAATAATAAAATCCATAAAACAAACAACAACAAAATAACAAATTACACCTAGGCAAATCATTTCTAAATTACAGAAAATCAAAGATACTGAAAAGATAGACATTTAACAAATAAGATACCTCTCCACAAAGGCATCTTACTTCATAAACTAAATATATACACTTGCTATTATACACTAAATATGTTAAGATGTGTTTACAGAGAGCTATATATTTGAATTTTAAAGAATTACATAAATATTATACTTCAAAAGTTAGTGTGGAAGATGAGCCAAACATCCAAGGTAGTGAACAAAGGCAGATCTGTGTTCTGATGACAGAATGCAGAACATAGTGAGCATGTTCACTTATTTGTCTGTTCATTGAGTAGTGAGAGTGAAGATGGAAGGAAAAGGTGAGGGAGGGGGGGAAATGCTGGCGTTTCAAATGCTTTAACAAACTAATGTTACAAAATGCAAGCTTGGAATAATCAAAGGTGAGGACAGGGTGAAGTGCCACTGAGAGTGTTACAAAAAGGAAGCACATATTTAAATTTACATTTTGAAGAAGAACACTCTGTACTTTGGGAGGCTGAGATGGGAGGATCACGAGGTCAGGAGATCGAGACCATCCTGGCTAACACGGTAAAACCCTGTCTCCACTAAAAATACAAAAAAAAAAAAAATTAGCCAGGTGTGGTGGTGGGTGCCTGTAGTCCCAGCTACTCAGGAGGCTGAGGCAGGAGAATGGCATGAACCCAGGAGGTGGAGCCAAGATCATGCCACTGCACTCCAGCCTCCATGGCAGAGCGAGACTCTGTCTCAAAAGAATAAAAATAAACAAAAAAACCCACTATGATGGTACTGAAGAGGATAATGTGAATTGGGATGACATTGAAAGCAGGCAGATCTCTTATGGGATATCTCTTGGTGGATTTTGTCAAATTGAGATGGGTATGCAAGAATATGGCATAGAAAGTCACAGGAATATTAGACCAATAAAGAGTGGAAGGAGAGGAAATACCTTGCAATAGTTAAAAAGCAAAAACAAACAACAACAAAAAAAACAAAAAAATAACATGGGTTTTGAAAGCAAATAGCTCTTCTGTGTATCTGTCTATAAAGGTATATAGAGAGAGAGACACAAAGAGACACAGACTCAGACACAGATAACACACATACACACACACGCACGCACAGTTTTCAATTGTAAATTAAGTAGAAATAAATTCATTGAACTGTGAAGCCTCAAAGAGTTATTCATTCAAGAATGGTTTTTGGCCTTTAAAACATGCTAGCAGTTTAATAAATTTTAGCTGTATATATTTAAATGTACTTAAACATTTTCTATATGTTATCAGCAATATTTAGTATTTCCAGATGTATTATCTTAGAAGAGTAAATTTATTCTTCATATCACAGTTTTGTTTACTTATTTTGGTTATTTTTTTGTTTCAAATACCTGAATTTTTAAAAAGTTGAATGAAATTAATGTGAGATTCCAAATCTTTAATCCATTGTTAGTTAGAAACTCATTTATGACTTTTTTATAGAAGACTCTGAAGGAAAGGAAATAATGAACAAAATTTTCCATTATTGTACAATGTTTGAGTTGTATTTCAGCGTTGCAAATTTTAAAATCTATAGCAGACTTTCTAAAATTACAAAAGAATTACATAAAATGATTTTAAAATAGAGGATCTTGAATGTTATATTGTTTCATAAAATAATTGACAATAAAATGAGAACATTTTGCAGACTGCATTGCTTATAAATTATGTATACAGCATAAAAAAAATTTTCACTTCAAATAATTTTCCATAAATCTTTTAAATTGTTATCTGTGAAAAATTACAAACCAAGGTTCATTTTTGCTTCATAATCTACATCTCTTCATATCTAGATACTTTCTCTTATTTTAGCAAATATTTGGCAAATTTGTATTTATATTTGTAAAATATTTGCTAAAATATAGTATTGGTATTATTATAAATTTGGTATTATTTAATAATCACTCATATGAATAAACAATTTATAACTGTTATTTAGTAAAGGACAGAATATTAAAACATTAAATATTCTCTAACAACATTTTAAATATTCAAAATATTTTGATATTTATTATTGTTCCTTAAAATATAAAAAAAGATAAACATTTCAAAACTATGTGTATGTCTGTGTATATTTCTTTTATTGTTATTATTTTTAGCATAAGTAATTAGAATTTAAATTTCAGGATTCTAAATTTGTATAAAACAATTGATATTTTCATATTTTTTCAGAATCTAGGAGATTTTGTTTACACGTTTCTATTTTATGTTTTTAAGAGTTATTGAGATTTTGACAGTTGATAAAATACATGACACATGAAATATCTCTATGGCAATTAAGAAAGAATACATTTAGTGTATTTTTAAGGTACTTTCCTAACATATTTAAAGGAGAATGGCCTTTATTTAAAATAAAAAAGTCTAAAGTGCAGCAGTGAATGCAATAATTACATAACTAATATGTTTGATTGAAGATAGGAAACCTATATCTTTAGATGTTAAGAGAGATTAAGAGTACCACATAAGATAAATATTTCATTTTTTCTTTTGTATGAATGTGGTTTGATTCTTCATTGTTATACATTATGCGTGAGAGTAAATATAAAGAGGGATTTATTATAATCATTGTCAGAATGCTTTGTACAGCACATTTAAAGTGTAAAATTCTCATCTAATATTGAGGACATTATTTTATGAAGAAGGTATATTATATCTAGAAGTCAAACCATATTTCTGTGATGTGTTAGTTCCTTGGCTCTGACAAAATAAGCAAATGCTATTACACCTCAATATGTAAATCATCATTAGACATACTGCAAACCCATATATTAATTATGAAATTGTTTTTTTCTTTTGTTTTTCAATAAAATCTTCATTTAGTTCCTCAGTGTAGTTGCTATCTCCTCACTAAAAGTGAGTTTTGAAAGGATCTGTGAAATATTTTAACCACATCCATATATCACAAGAAAATGTTCAGAACTTCTTGTCTTCTGTTATTTACAGGCTTTAAGTGATTTTATGAAACTTGAAAAAGGGATCATAAAAGCATGTGTGTTGATTTCCAAACAAAGACATTTATCCTTATAAATGCTCTTGCATTGGTTTACAGCATAGAAATTTTCTAGCATTTAAAGTATTTTTAAAGAAAGAAAGCAATGAAACAGAATCCTCAATATTATGACAAGTGTTAAGTGCTGGTAGTGTTTAGAAAAATACTAAGTAATCAAAGAATGTGGTAACAACTTAGGAGGTTTAGTAAACAAAACTGTCTTATATACCAAACTTTTGCATTTCATTGAAATATAAAGTTTAAGAATAAAAACATAAATATGTTTGACAATGGAGTAAATTTGATACATAAATGATCAAAACTTTCAGTAACGCAGACATGTTTTTGCTTTGTTTTAAAATGCACATCTTAAAATAAATTACAGAATATGAGTGTACCATATTCTAATATAATAAAATTACACAGATCTTTTCTATAACTAAACAACTTAAACCAGGGGGAAATGGAAGACACGTTTCAATATTACTTTTTTTCTGTTTCTTTTCAACTCTTTCTGAATATATTAAGTATATTCAGAAAAGTGGCCCAAATGAAATGTTTTTTTTCTTTCTTTCTTTATTTTTTTACTATACTTTAAGTTCTAGGGTACATGTGCATAACGTTTATATCATGTATAACTCCCCAATGCAATCCCTCCCTCCTCCCCCCTCCCCATGATAGGCCCCAGTGTGTGATGTTCCCCTTCCCGAGTCCAAGTGATCTCATTGTTCAGTTCCCACCTATGAGTGAGAACATGCGGTGTTTGGTTTTCTCTTCTTGTGATAGTTTGCTAAGAATGATAGTTTCCAGCTGCATCCATGTCCCTACAAAGGACGCAAACTCATCCTTTTTGATGGCTGCATAGTATTCCATGGTGTATATGTGCCACATTTTCTTAATCCAGTCTGTCACAGATGGACATCTGGGTTGATTCCAAGTCTTTGCTATTGTGAATAGTGCCGCAATAAACATACGTGTGCATGTGTCTTTGTAGTAGAGTAATTTATAATCCTTTGGGTATATACCCAGTAGCGGGATGGCTGGGTCATATGGTACATCTAGTTCTAGATCCTTGAGGAATCGCCATACTGTTTTCCACAATGGTTGAACTAGTTTACACTCCCACCAACAGTGTAAAAGTGTTCCTATTTCGGGCCGGGCGCGGTGGCTCAAGCCTGTAATCCCAGCACTTTGGGAGGCCGAGACGGGCGGATCACGAGGTCAGGAGATCGAGACCATCCTGGCTAACACGGTGAAACCCCGTCTCTATTAAAAATACAAAAAACTAGCCGGGCGAGGTGGCGGGCGCCTGTAGTCCCAGCTACTCCGGAGGCTGAGGCAGGAGAATGGCGTAAAACCCGGGAGACGGAGCTTGCAGTGAGCTGAGATCCGGCCACTGCACTCCAGCCCGGGCGAAAGAGCAAGACTCCGTCTCAAAAAAAAAAAAAAAAAAAAAAAAAAAAAAAAGTGTTCCTATTTCTCCACATCCTCTCCAACATCTGTTGTTTCCTGACTTCTGAATGATTGCCATTCTAACTGGTGTGAGATGGTATCTCATTGTGGTTTTGATTTGCATTTCTCTGATGGCGAGTGATGGTGAGCATTTTTTCATGTGTCTGTTGGTTGTATGGATGTCTTCTTTTGAGAAATGTCTGTTCATATCCTTTCCCCACTTTTTGATGGGGTTGTTTTTTTCTTGTATATTTGTTTGAGTTCTTTGTAGATTCTGGATATTAGCCCTTTGTCAGATGAGTAGGTTGCAAAAATTTTCTCCCATTCTGTAGGTTGCCTGTTCACTCTGATGGTAGTTTCTTTTGCTGTGCAGAAGCTCTTTAGTTTAATGAGATCCCATTTGTCAATTTTGGCTTTTGCTGCCGTTGCTTTTGGTGTTTTAGACATGAAGTCCTTGCCCATGCCTATGTCCTGAATGGTACTACCTAGATTTTCTTCTAGGGTTTTCATGGTATTAGGTCTAAAATTTAAGTCTCTAATCCATCTTGAATTAATTTTCGTATAAGGGGTAAGGAAAGGATCCAGTTTCAGCTTTCTACTTATGGCTAGCCAATTTTCCCAGCACCATTTATTGAATAGGGAATCCTTTCCCCATTTCTTGTTTCTCTCAGGTTTGTCAAAGATCAGATGGCCGTAGCTGTGTGGTATCCATTGATCTATTTCTCTGTTGTGGTACCAGTACCATGCTGTTTTGGTTACTGTAGCCTTGTAGTATAGTTTGAAGTCAGGTAGCGTGACGCCTCCAGCTTTGTCCTTTTGACTTAGGATTGTCTTGGCAAAGCGGGCTCATTTTTGGTTCCATATGAACTTTAAAGCCGTTTTTTCCAATTCTGTGAAGAAAGTCATTGGTAGCTTGATGGAGATGGCATTGAATCTATAAATAACCTTGGGCAGTATGGCCATTTTCACGATATTGATTCTTCCTATCCATGAGCATGGTATGTTCTTCCATTTGTTTGTGTCCTCTTTGATTTCACTGAGCAGTGGTTTGTAGTTCTCCTTGAAGAGGTCCTTTACATCCCTTTTAAGCTGGATTCCTAGGTATTTTATTCTCTTTGAAGCAATTGTGAATGGAAGTTCATTCCTGATTTGGCTCTCTGCTTGTCTGTTACTGGTGTATAAGAATGCTTGTGATTTTTGCACATTAATTTTGTATCCTGAGACTTTGCTGAAGTAGCTTATCAGCTTAAGGAGATTTTGGGCTGAGACGATGGGGTTTTCTAAATATACAATCATGTCATCTGCAAACAGGGACATTTTGACTTCTTCTTTTCCTAACTGGATCCCCTTGATTTCTTTCTCTTGCCTGATTGCCCTAGCCAGAACTTCCAATACTATGTTGAATAGGAGTGGTGAGAGAGGGCATCCCTGTCTTGTGCCAGTTTTCAAAGGGAATTTTTCCAGTTTTTGCCCATTCAGTATGATATTAGCTGTGGGTTTGTCATAAATAGCTCTTATTATTTTGAGGTACGTTCCATCAATACCGAATTTATTGAGGGTTTTTAGCATAAAGGGCTGTTGAATTTTGTCAAAAGCTTTTTCTGCATCTATTGAGATAATCATGTGGTTCTTGTCTTTGGTTCTGTTTATATGCTGGATTACGTTTATTGATTTGTGAATGTTGAACCAGCCTTGCATCCCAGGGATGAAGCCCACTTGATCATGGTGGATAAGCTTTTTGATGTGCTGCTGAATCCGGTTTGCCAGTATTTTATTGAGAATTTTTGCATCGATGTTCGTCAGGGATATTGGTCTATAATTCTCTTTTTTTGTTGTGTCTCTGCCAGGCTTTGGTATCAGGATGATGTTGGCCTCATAAAATGAGTTAGGGAGGATTCCCTCTTTTTCTATTGATTGGAATAGTTTCAGAAGGAATGGTACCAGCTCCTCCTTGTACCTCTGGTAGAATTCAGCTGTGAATCCATCTGGTCCTGGACTTTTTTTCGTGGGTAGGCTATTAATTGTTGCCTCAATTTCAGAGCCTGCTATTGGTCTATTCAGGGATTCAACTTCTTCCTGGTTTAGTCTTGGGAGAGTGTAAGTGTCCAGGAATTATCCATTTCTTCTAGATTTTCTAGTTGATTTGCGTAGAGGCATTTATAGTATTCTCTGATGGTTGTTTGTATTTCTGTGGGGTCGCTGGTGATATCCCCTTTATCATTTTTTATTGCGTCTATTTGATTCCTCTCTCTTTTCTTCTTTATTAGTCTAGCTAGCGGTCTGTCAATTTTGTTGATCTTTTCAAAAAACCAACTCCTGGATTCATTGATTTTTTGGAGGGTTTTTTGTGTCTCTATCTCCTTCAGTTCTGCTCTGATCTTAGTTATTTCTTGCCTTCTTCTAGCTTTTGAATGTGTTTGCTCTTGCCTCTCTAGTTCTTTTAATTGTGATGTTAGAGTGTCAATTATAGATCTCTCCTGCTTTCTCTTGTGGGCATTTAGTGCTATAAATTTCCCTCTACACACTGCTTTAAATGTGTCCCAGAGATTCTGGTATGTTGTATCTTTGTTCTCATTGGTTTCAAAGAACATCTTTATTTCTGCTTTCATTTCGTTATGTACCCAGTAGTCATTCAGGAGCAGGTTGTTCATTTTCCATGTAGTTGAGCAGTTTTGATTGAGTTTCTTAGTCCTGAGTTCTAGTTTGATTGCACTGTGGTCTGAGAGACAGTTTGTTATAATTTCTGTTCTTGTACATTTGCTGAGGAGTGCTTTACTTCCAATTATGTGGTCAATTTTGGAATAAGTGTGATGTGGTGCTGAGAAGAATGTATATTCTGTTGATTTGGGGTGGAGAGTTCTATAGATGTCTATTAGATCCGCTTGGTGCAGAGATGAGTTCAATTCCTGGATATCCTTGCTAACTTTCTGTCTCGTTGATCTGTCTAGTGTTGACAGTGGAGTGTTGAAATCTCCCATTATTATTGTATGGGAGTCTAAGTCTCTTTGTAGGTCTCTAAGGACTTGTTTTATGAATCTGGGTGCTCCTGTATTGGGTGCATATATATTTAGGAGAGTTAGGTCTTCCTGTTGAATTGATCCCTTTACCATTATGTAATGGCCTTCTTTGTCTCTTTTGATCTTTGATGGTTTAAAGTGTGTTTTATTAGAGACTAGGATTGCAACCCCTGCTTTTTTTTGTTCTCCATTTGCTTGGTAGATCTTCCTCCATCCCTTTATTTTGAGCCTATGTATGTCTCTGCATGTGAGATGGGTCTCCTGAATACAGCAGACTGATGGGTCTTGACTCTTTATCCAGTTTGCCAGTCTGTGTCTTTTAATTGGAGCATTTAGTCCATTTACATTTAAGGTTAATATTGTTATGTGTGAACTTGATCCTGTCATTATGATATTAACTGGTTATTTTGCTCGTTAGTTGATGCAGTTTCTTCCTAGCCTCGATGGTCTTTACATTTTGGCATGTTTTTGCAATGGCTGGTACCGGTTGTTCCTTTCCATGTTTAGGGCTTCCTTCAGGGTCTCTTGTAAGGCAGTCCTGGTGGTGACAAAATCTCTAAGCATTTGCTTATCTGTAAAGGATTTTATTTCTCCTTCACTGATGAAACTTAGTTTGGCTGGATATGAAATTCTGGGTTGAAAATTCTTTTCTTTAAGAACTTTGAATATTGGCCCCCACTCTCTTCTGGCTTGTAGAGTTTCTGCCAAGAGATCTGCTGTTAGTCTGATGGGCTTCCCTTTGTGGGTAACCCGACCTTTCTCTCTGGCTGCCCTTAAGATTTTTTCCTTCATTTCAACTTTGGTGAATCTGGCAATTATGTGTCTTGGAGTTGCTCTTCTGGAGGAGTATGTTTGTGGTGTTCTCTGTATTTCCTGAATTTGAATGTTTGCCTGCCCTACTAGGTTGGGGAAGTTCTCCTGGATGATATCCTGAAGAGTGTTTTCCAACTTGTTTCCATTTTCCCCCTCACTTTCAGGCACCCCAATCAGATGTAGATTTGGTCTTTTTACATAATCCCATACTTCTTGCAGGCTTTGTTCATTTCTTTTTCTTCTTTTTTCTTTTGGTTTCTCTTCTCGCTTCATTTCATTCATTTGATCCTCAATCGCTGATACTCTTTCTTCCAGTTGATCGAGTCGGTTACTGAAGCTTGTGCATTTGTCACGTATTTCTCGTGTCATGGTTTTCATCTCTGTCATTTTGTTTATAATCTTCTCTGCATTAATTAGTCTAGCTGTCAATTCTTCCACTCTTTTTTCAAGATTTTTAGTTTCTTTGCGCTGGGTACGTAATTCCTCCTTTAACTCTGAGAAGTTTGATGGACTGAAGCCTTCTTCTCTCATCTCGTCAAAGTCATTCTCTGACCAGCTTGGATCCGTTGCTGGCGATGGGCTGTGCTCCTTTGCAGGGGGAGATGTGCTCTTATTTTTTGAATTTCCAGCTTTTCTGTCCTGCTTCTTCCCCATCTTTGTGGTTTTATCTGTCTCTGGTCTTTGATGACGGTGACATACTGATGGGGTTTTGGTATAGGTGTCCTTCCTGTTTGATAGTTTTCCGTCTGACAGTCAGAAGGACTGTCTGTTGGTCTGTTGGAGATTGCTTGAGGTCCACTCCAGACCCTGTTTGCCTGGGTATCAGCAGCAGAGGTTACCGAAGATAGAATATTCCTGAACAGCGAGTGTACCTGTCTCATTCTTCCTTTGGAAGTTTCCTCTCAGGGATGACTCCACCCTGTGAGGTATGGGGTGTCAGACTGCCCCTAGTGGGGGATGTCTCCCAGCTAGGCTACTCAGGGGTCAGGGACCCACCTGAGCAGGCAGTCTGTCCATTCTCAGATCTCAACCTCCGCGCTGGGAGATCCACAGCTCTCCCCAAAGCTGTCAGACAGAGTCGTTCGCGTCTGCACCAGCCCCCGCTGCTTCCCCTATTGGACCTCAGCTGTGGGTTGTCCCCAGAGGTGGAGTCTACAGAGACAGGCAGGCTTCCTTGAGCTGCTGTGAGCTCCACCCAGTTCGAGCTTCCCAGTGGCTTTGTTTACCTACTTAAGCCTCAGCAATGGCGGGCGCCCCTCCCCCAGCCTCGCTGCTGCCTTGCGGATGGATCGCGGCAGACTGCTGTGTTAGCAGTGAGGGAGGCTCCGTGGGCGTGGGACCCTCCCGGCCAGGTGTGGGATATATTCTCCTGGTGTGCCAGTTTGCTTAAAGCGCAGTATTGGGGTGGGAGTTACCCGATTTTCCAGGTGTTGTGTGTCTCAGTTCCCCTGGCTAGGAAAACGGATTCCCTTCCCCCTTGCGCTTCCAGGTGAGGCGATGCCTCGCCCTGCTTCAGCTCTCGCTGGTCAGGCTGCAGCAGCTGACCAGCATTGATTGTCCGGCACTCCCTAGAGAGATGACCCCAGTACCTCAGTTGAAAATGCAGAAATCACCGGTCTTCTGTGTCGCTCGCGCTGGGAGTTGGAGACTGGAGCTGTTCCTATTCGGCCATCTCCCAAATGAAATCTTAAAATATTAGCAGACCCTTCTTATTTTTGATAATTTCTAGAATAGCATGGTGGGGTCAAGGGAAATCTTTAAAAAGTGCTTGATACATTTTCTTCTTTTGCTCCTCTTCTGAGTTTATGTATAGTAAAATGGGAGGACAATGATATATGTGCTAAGCCAGTTGGTATTGAGACATCACAACTTAAGAGTGTGATTTGATGCACACAGCAACTTTGCCAACCTTGGTCCCATAGGAAATCTTGAAATAGCCCTGAAACTCAGCCCCAGGCCCTCTCAGCTGCAGTTTGAGAATATTCTTGACCACACAGAGTCCCAGCACGAGACATGCCTGCCAGTGACTCCAGAAGCAGGCCCACTGACCTCGATCCCACTATGCATCTTCAAACAGTATTGTAAATTGGCTCCTGCCCCTCTTGGCTGCACTCTGAGAGCAGTCCTACCAGCCCAGAGACATGATATGTGTGACCCCAGAGGGAGCCAGACCTCAGTTTTGGTGGTGGATACTGAAGCAGCCTTGTGATGTGGTTTCAGCTCTTCTCATGCATGATCCAGAGCCAGTGCTGGTTGCCCAGAGACCTACTCCATTACTCAATAGGAGCTGTTCTAGGAACTCTGAGGAAGCCCCCCTCCTATCTGCACACCTGGTAATGGCCAAGATTCTGGAGAACCTTCATTGGAACCTTATCCTAGCATCAACTGCACTGACCAAGGTTCCAGAGGTTGTCCAACCCCCTTAGGGATCAGAGAAGATACACACCCAGTAGTGCCCCTGGTAACAGTCCCACTAATCACAAACCCACTGAGAACTTGGCAGCAACCACATGAATTGGCACCAACCTCACTCAAGCACAATCCCAGAGGAATTCGTATCAGTCCAGAGAACTGACAGGAGAAAGATAATTCATGCAAATGGTAAGTAAAAGCGGGCAGGAGTGGCTATATTAGGTTTACATCAGATGAAACAGACTTTCAGTCAAAATCTGTCACAAGAGATAAGCAATAATAATAAAGGGGTCAATTCATCAAAAGGATATAATATAGTAAATACATATGCACCCAGCATTTGAGCACCTAAATATAGAAAGTAAATACTAACAGAACAAAATGAGGAAATGACAACGATACAGTAATAGTAGGGGACTTTCTTACCCTACTTTCAACAATGGATAGATCAACCAGACAGAAAAACAAAAAGTAAACAGCAGACTTGAATAACACTGTAGACCAAATGGACCCAACAGACATGTACAGAACATTCTATTCAACAGTAGTGAGTGACACAGGGAACATTCTCCAGGATTGATCATGTGTTAGGTCATAAAGAAAGTCTTAACACATTTAAGAAGATCAAAATCATTTTAAATGTCTTTTCTGACCACATAAAACTAAAAATGAAAAAGAGAAGAAATTTTGGACAATTCACAAAAATGTGTAAATTAAACAATACAATTCAGAACAACCAGTGAGTGAAAAAAAAAGAAAAAAAGTGAAATTTTTAAATTATCTTGAGATGAACAAAAATAGAAATACAACATATTAAAACATGGGATGCAATAAAAGCAGTGTTAAGAGGGAAGTTTGCAGTGATAAATGCCTATATTAAGAAAATAGAAACGTTCTCAAATAAACAACTTGAACTTCAGACCTCAAGGAATTAGAAAAAGAACAAATTAAGGCCAGAACGAGCAGAAAAAAAAAAAGAAGAAGCAATAAAGATTATGGTAGGAAAAAATGAAACAGACTAGAAAGACAAGAGGAAAACCAAAAAAATCTAACAATTTCTCTTTTATTTGAAAAGATAAATGAAAATGACAAACCTTTAGTTAGTCTGATGACAGAGAGAGGGGGAGAGAGAGAGTGAGTGAGAAAAAGAGGACTCAAGTATAATTACACCTGAGAAAGGATACGTTACAACTGATACTACTGAAATACAAAAGATCAAAAGTGACTACTATAAATAATTACATGCCAACAAATTGAATAATTTATAATAGATGAATAAATTTGTAGAAACCTACAATCCAACAAAATTGAATTATATGAAGAAATAGGAAGTCTGAGCTGAACAATAACAAATAAAAAGTTGAATCAGTCATCATAAATTCAACATGAAAAGTTCCTGACAAAATGGCCCCATGATTCTGTTTTACCAAACTTTTAAAAAAGAATTGATACTAATGCTTCTCAAATCACCCCTCCCCCCAAAATAATTGAAATTTAAGAGGAGAAAAATGTTCAAATTCATTTCACAATGCCAGTGTTATCTTCATACCAAAGCCACATAAGGATGTTATAAGAAAATTATAGATCTATACCCTTAATGAGCACAACAGCAAAAATCCCCAAGAAAACATGAGCAAACAAAAATCAACGCTATAATCAAATAGAATGTACCTATGGAATCCAAGGATGGTTCAATCTACTAAGTCATTAAAAGTGATATTACCACAATAACGGAATAAAAAATAAAAATCATACGATCATCTCAATAGATGAAAAATAGTATTTGACAAATCTCAATATTCCTTTATAAAAAAAGCTTTTAACAAATTAAGAATAGAAAAAATATACCTCACTATAATAAAGTTGGTATGTTTCAAGTTCACAGCTAACATCATATTCAGTGGTGAAAAGCTAAAAGTTTCTCCTTCAGAAACAAGACAATGGTGATCACTCACCACTTGATGGAGCAATTAGGCAAGAAAAAAAATCACCCAAATTGGTGGAAAGGAGGAAGTAAAATTGTATCTGATTACAGATGACATCACTTTACATATAAAAAATCATACAGACCCTACAAAAATACCTGTAGAACTAATAAACAAACATATTAAAACTGCAGGATACAAAATCAACATACCTAAATTAGTTGTCTTTGTATACACTAGCAATGAATTATCTGAAAATAATATTAAGGAAATGATCCCATTTGTAATAGTATCAAAATGAATAAAATACTTAGGAATAAATTTAACCAAGGAAGTAAAAGATCTGCACACTTAAACTATAAGGTACTGATTAAATAAGCTGAAGAAGACAAAAATAAATGGAAAGATATCCAGCCAGGTGTGGTGGGATATCTCTTGAGCTCAGGAGTTTAAGACTACTTTGGACAACATAGGAAGATCCCATCTTTATGGAAACCACAAAAAATTAGCTGGCATGGTGGTTCATGCTCTAATCCTAGCTACTAGGGAGGCTGATGCAGCAGGATTGCTTGAGCCTGGGAGGTAGGCTATAGTGAGCTGTGATCATGCCACTTCACTCCCCACTGCACAAGAGAACAAGACTTCATAGAGAAAAAGTAAAGAAAGATATGCCATTTTCATGGGTTGGAAGAATTACTATTTTAAAGATGTTCTATTACCCAAAGTAATCTACAGATTCAATGAAATTCTTATGAAAATTCAAGTGTCATTTTTTTTTTCCAGAATAGAAAAAATAACAACTAAAATTCATAGGGTAGCATAAAGACACTGAAAAGCTAAAGCAATCTTGAGAAAGAAAAACAAAAGTGGAAGTATCACATTCTCTGTTTCTAAACTATATTACAAAGCTATAGTAATTAAAACAGATGATACTGGAATAAAAGCAGGTACATATATCAATGGAATAAAAAAGATAGCTCAGAAATAAACCCGCATATATATGACATTCATTCACTGACAAGGGTTCCAAGAACACGTAATAAGAAAAGGAGAATCCCCTCAAATGTTGTTGGGGAAACTGTATACCCATATGCAAAAGAACAAAATTGGGCTAATATTTATATCATATGCAAAAATTAACTCAAAATGGATGAAAAGTTTAAATGTAAGGTTTGAAATAATAAAATCACTAGAAGAAAACTTACGGAAAAAGCTCCATGACATAAATCTTTGCAACTTTTTTTTTTTTTTTGATATGACACCAACAGCACAGACAACAAAAGCAAAAATAAACCAGTGAGACTATGTCAAATTTTAAAGTTTCTGTACAAAAAATGAAATAACAAAATCAAAAGGCAACCAACAGAATGGGAGAAAATATTTGCCAACAATTATTTAATAAGAGATTAATAGTCAAACTACATAAATAACTCACACAATTCTATAGCCAAAAAAGAAAGAAATAACCAAATTTAAAAATGGACAGAAAGTACCTAAATAAACTTTTTTTTTTTTCAAGGAAGACATACAATGGCCGACAAATACATATAAAGGTGCTCAATATCACTAATCATCAGGGAAATGCAAATCAAAATTACAATGAGATATCATCTAACACCTGTTAGGATGGCTATTATCAAAAAGACAAAAAAGTGTTGGTGAGAATGTGGAGAAAAGGATACCCTTGTTGGTAGGATTATAAATTAGTACACCTATTGTGGGAAGCAGTACAGCAATTTCTAAAAAAAAAAAAAAAATGAAAATAGAACTATCATGCTATTCAGCTATCTCACTTCTGGGTATACACCCAAAGGAAATGACGTCAATGTTTCAAAGAGATATCTGCACTCCCATGTTCATTCCATGACTATTCACACTGGACAAGATATGGAAAACTCTAAATGTCCTTATATTGATGAGTGGATAAAGAAAATGTATGCATGCAATGAAATATTATTTAGCCATAAAAAGCAAGGAAATCCTGATGTTTACGAAAACGTGGATAATCTTGAATGACATTATGTTAAATAAAATAAGCCAGACACAGAAAACATACTGTATGATCTCACTTACAAGTGGGATTTTAAAAAATCAAACTCATAAAAACAGAGAAAGGTAACTTCCAGGGACCTGAGGCTGAAGAAATGAGAAAATGTTGATCAAGGACTACAGACTTTTAGTCATAAAATTAAAAAGTTCTGGATATCTACCATACTGCATGAGTGGTGACGGATGTGCTAATTAATTTGAATGTGATAATCATTGCACAATGTATACAAATATCAATAAAAGAACATTGTAAGAGTCGATGAAAATAAACTTTATTTTATACTTGGGGATAATTTAGAGATAAAGATGAATGTTTTGAAAAATACATATATTCAAAATAAACCAGTGGGAAATAAAACTGGAGCTTAGGAAACTTTTCAATCAAATTTGTTTAAACATCACATTTTTCAAAGTTAATGCACAGCAAAGTAGCCTTTAGAACAAAGAAAATTACAAGAATAGAGAAGAATGTTACATGATGATAATAGTTTGAATCCACCAGGAAGGTTTAACAAGTTATAGAACTCCAAAATGCATAAATTGAGAAGTGACAATGTTAAAAAGAAACATAAACAAGTCAATGACCATAGCTGCGGGCTTTGGTACTCCCTTCTTAGTAACATATAACTACTAAACAAAAATTCAGTAAATTATTATATCCATTGAGTCAGAAAATGCACTTGAGATTTCAACACCTCTTTCATTAGAAAAACTCTTAGCAAGTTAGGAATAGAGGGAAATTATCTCAGCTTAATAACACTTAACTAAAACCTACAGCCAGCACACTTAATTGTAAAGAACAAGGACTTTCTGCTTAGAAATGGGAACAATGCAAGGACACTGTCACCATTCATTCAATATGGTACTAGAATTTTCTGTTCCTGAGATAAGAAAAGCAAATAAAATATATAGGTTGAAAAAAAAAAGAAAGAAAGAAAACTATCCTTATTTGTGGATGACAGAATTGTCCAGGCAGAAGATTCCAAAGAATCTTTAATAAAACTCCCAATAATAAGTGAGTTCAGCAAGGCCACAAAATGCGAGATCCACACATGGACACACACACACACACACACACACACACACACACACACATCAATTACATTACTTTATGCTAACAATGACCACATGGACATTGGATTTTAAAATACAATACCGTTTGCAATCACTTGAAAAACAAGGAAATACTTAGGTATATATTTACTAAAATACTATAGATTATATGTATTGAAAAAACTATAAAAATTTAACGAAAGAAATTAAAGAAGGTTTAAATAAGTGGGGGCACATCATATTTATGGATTGGAAGACTCAAAATGGCGTAGATACTATTTTTCTGCAATTTGATCTACATTTTTAATGCAATTCCCATCTAATTTCAAGCAAGATGTTCTGCAGACATAAACAAATATTTCTAAACTTTAGAATAGCTAAAACAGTTTTGATAAAGACGATAAGTTGGATGAATTACTCTACTCTAAAATATTCTATTTAACTATAGTATTCAAAGCAATGTGGTACTAGAGTTTGGTAGACACACAGATCAGCAGAATAGAAAAGAGGATCCAGAATTAGGCCCACATAAATATGCCCAATTGGTATTTTACAAATGTGCAGAACCATTTCAATGAAAGGAACATCATTTTTTCAACAGATTGTACTGGAGCAATTAGACCTCCCTAGGCAAAAAGTGAACCTTAAGCTAAACTTTCCAAGTTATAAAAAATTAAATTGAAATAAAACATGAACTAAAAAGATATATATAAAGCTCTAACACTTCTAGAAAAAGACAGCAGAAAATCTTGAGATTTAGGGCTAGGTAAAATATTCTAATACTTGACATAAAAAACAGATCCATACACAGAAAAATTGATAAACTGGATCTAATTAAATCTGCACAACACAGGAAACAGACAACAAAGTGGAAAGACCACCCATAGAATGGAAGAAAATATTTGGAAACTATTCCTCTGACAAGATAGTAATGATTAGTATATATAAGTAGCTCAAGGAACTTGACAGGAAAAGATCAAATAATCCAATTAAAAATGGGCAAAAGACCTGAGTAGGTATTTCTCAAAAGAAGACATGCAAATGGTTCACAAGTATTTGAAAAAATGCTCCACATTGCTACTTTTCAGATAAATTCAAATAAAAACTGCAGTGATGTATCGTCTCACCCCCGTTAAAATGGCTTTTATCAAGATGACAGGCAATAATGGATTCTGACAAGGATGTGGAGAAAGGGGAATTTTCCTACACTATTGGTGGGAATATAAATTAGTAAAGCCAGGATGGACAATAATGTAGAGGTTCCTCAAAACACTAGACATAGAACTCCAATATAATCCAGAAATTCTACTATTGGGTAATTATCCAAAAAAAGATATCAATATATCACAAAGATATCTGCTCTTCTGTTTATTGCAGCACTATTCACAGTAGCCAAAATATGTAATCAACTTAGTGCCCATCAACATATGAATGAATAAGGAAAATGTGGTATATACACATCATGGAACATTGTTTAGCCATAAAAACAAATGAAATCCTGTTTACTGCAGCAACATGCATGGAACTGGAGGTCATTGTGTTAAGTGAAACAAGACAGATACAGAAAGGCAGATATTGCATGTTCACACTTACATGTGGGAACTAAAGAAGTGGCTCTCATGAGAGTAGATTAGTGGTTACTTATCTACCCCTGGAGGGCAGTGGGGGGAAGAAGGAATTAAGAAAAGTTGATTAATGGGTACAAATATACAGTATGATAGAATAAACAAGACATAGTGTTAAATAGGTCAGTAGGGTGACTATAGTTCACAAGAATCTATTGTACATTCCAGAAGTCTAAAAGATAATACTTTGAATGTTTCTAGCATAAAGAAAAGACAAGACTATAGATGATGGATATCCTAGTACACTGTCTTGATCTTTACAAACAAATGACTGTATTAAATCATCCCATGTATGCCAAAACTATGTACATTTATTATACATCAGTAAAATATGTTAATAAACTAAAACATTTGTTCTCTGAAAGCTCATGTGAAGGGAAAAGACAAGCAATCGACTGAGTGAAAATACGGTATTTGCAAACTGGATATTTAACAATTGATTAGTATCTAGAATATATAAAGAACTCCTGAAATTCAACAGTGAAAACACAATATAATCAGAAAATTGGCAAAATAAGTTTGTAGACATTTCTACAAAAATAATGTACAAATAGCAAAGAAACACATGAAAATATGTTTTGCATCATTAGCCATTAGGAAAATGTAAATTAAAGCCACTATATCACAAAACACCTATTAAAATAACTAAAATTAAAAGATGATAATAATAAGAGAAACAACACCAAGTGGTAGAAAGTTTGGAAATGAACTATATTACTCATGAATCACAGGTGGGAATATAAATGATAAAATCACTCTGGAAAACAATTTGGCGATTATTGTAAAAACTAAACATATAACCACCATATGACCCAGTTGTACTTCTGGTCATTGGCTAAAAGATAAATAAAAAAACTTATGTCCAAATAAAACTTGTACACGAATGTTTATAGTGACTTTATTTTGAATAAAGACTGGAGTCATCCCCAAAGTCCTTCAATAGGTGAATAAATACACTAGGATATAATCATACCATGGAATACTAATCAGCAATAAAAAGATAGAAACTTGATATATGTAACCATTTGAATGAATCTAACAGGAAATTATGTGGAACACAAAAAACGTCATGAACACCAGTGAGTTAATGTGTGATTCCATTGATGTAGCATTTTTTGAAACGAGAAGAGTTTGGAAGTAGAGGACAGAATAGTGGTTAGCTGGTGACAGGGCCAAGGGGCCAAGGAACAGTAAGGGCAACAAAAATGTTTCTAGTGGTGTTGGAACTGTTCAGTATGTTGACTATGGTGGTGGATATAGGAAACTACATAGATGATACAATTGTATAGAACATCATGCACACATACTGGATAAATATGAATAAGATTGGTGAATTAGATCAATACCAATATCCTGGTTGTGATATTATGCTATAATTTTGCGAAATGCTACCTGGGGGAAAACCAAGCAAAGCCTACAAGGAAGATGTCTCTGTGCTATTTCTTCCAACTGCATATCTTTAAAATGTTGATTGAATTCTATGGTTTAATCTAGAGTGTTAGGAAAACAGCGCTGTTTTGTAACAGAATTTCTCTTACATGATTACTAATAGGAGCATCTAACATAATAGGAGCATCAACCTTTAACTTCAGTAAAATGTGAAAGTCAAATTGGTTGATTCATAATCTTTCCTTAGCAAGAAAAGCTGAGGTAACAGTAGTAGAGTTAAAACTTCCAACATGAAAAAGGCAAGTGAACTTTACCTCACCTAGACCTCTTTGAGCTGTATTTCAACAAAAGTGAAAATGAGCACTTGCCCCCAGGGAGGCACACCTTCAATCTTGAGCTGCTCTTGACTGCTCACAGGTTTCATGGCCTACTCTGCTGCTTAATGGCAGCTTCAGGGGTGCAGGGCTTCCTTTTATGTTCATTCTCATGTCAGTTGAGTAGCCTTAGTTCTAAGCAAACTGTTGTCAGGACATCTATATTGTTGCTACATGCCTGTTTGATATTGTAGTAGTTGCCTGTAGCCATCCACACTGCCTGATTGTTCCACATTATCTCCCCCAAGTTCCAATTACTATTTAATTTAATTCTTTGATACAAACTTGAAGGTGTCCTGAGGAGTCTTATCTCCACCTCATTTTCTCATAATTAGGGTGATCATAAGTCCTGGAAAGTGAAGGAGTTCAGAAAAGGCCAGCCCAAAATACACTATTTTGGCACATTTACTATTTTGAGTTAAAAGCACTTGAAAACGAGCAGGTGCAAGAAAATCACTGTGACCTTTGCTCTGTTACTTAAAAAGCAGGAGATAAAATTCTCTTATAAAAGATGCCCTACTTATATCAGAAGGAAATGAAAGAATTATTATTATTTTCAAAGATGGACAGTTAAAACTTGAGGAAAATTGATACAAGCAAATCTTGATAACCTAACCCTTACTATACTAGTGACTTCTCCATCCAATTAACTGGCCTAACCTAAGCCTCCGTGCCTTGCCACATTTTTACAATGCATTGCTCGTTTTCTAATTCAGTGTGTGGGTGTTCAACTCCAGTATTGTCTTTGGTCTTTATTTCTTTAGGTTCCTGGGCCACATAAAGTATGTATTAATTAAATTTGAATGCTTTCTCCTGTTGATCTGTTTTATGTCAACTCAATCCTCAGGTCCAATCAAAAAACCCTAGAAAGATAGAGGCAATGTTTTCATTCTCCCCCAAATGTCCCTGATTGACCTTGTTTAAGGATTTTTAATTTTATTCTTGGCATAACTATAATTCTCTTTCAGTCTTTTTTAAGTGAAATTCATTAATTTATTCATGCGATAAACATGGATTGAGTTCCTATTATGTGTCAGATACTGTGCTGGGTATTGAGGATCCAAAATAGTCATAAGGCGTTTACAGTCCAGAGAGCATAATGCCCTTGTGAAGCAAATGCAAGCATTATTTTGCATTTATATTATTTAGTTTCCTCAGAGAAAGATCAGAGAGCCCAACCTGTTACTCAGGAACTCGGAGAGCTAAAATGATTGTAAGAAGACTCTGAAATCTTACATTTGCTCATTATTTTCTAAAGACATAATAGGTAATAGATGCAAATTTACATATCTTTCATTATTTCAAGTAAACAATTAGTAATACATCCAAATATCTACTCAAATTTTCAAATATTTATAAAAGTTATTCTATCTGTAAAATATAAAAAAATTAATAAAATGTAAACTAAATGAATTGTAACACTACTAATTTATCTTGGTTGATATTAATAGTAATATTATAATCCAGTAAAAAGATTTTATATGAATGGAATCTCTTTTAATATTTAAAAGAAGAATCTCGTGTTCTAACAGTAGAAACCACCTAAGAATGACTGGTCATTTAAACTGCTAAGGTAAATGAGCCTAAGACACAGATTTTAATCCAAATGAGTAATTCATTAATATATTGTTTTATTCAAGTTTAAATAACTTTAGGCTTCATTTTTAGTGATATCTTTTTTTTTTCCTTTCAATTTTTAATTTAGGTTAAGAGAGTACACCCACAGTTTTGCTACATTGTTTTTGTGTTGCAAAACACAAAATTGTGTGTTGCAGGAGATTGGTCTAAAATTATTTTGTCACCCAGGTAGTAAGCATAGTACTCAGTAGGCAGTTTTTTTGATCCTTACCCCACTCCCACCCTCCACTCTGGAGTAGGCCCCAAGTGTCTATTGTTCCCGTTTACGTGTTCATGAGTACCCAGAGTTTAGCTCCCACTTATAGGTGAGAACATGTGGTATTTGGTTTTCTGTTTCTGCATTTATTTACTTAGGATACTGGCCTCCAGCTACATCCATGTTGCTGCAAAAGACATAATTTCATTATTTTTATAGCTGCACAATATTCCATGGTGTACATGTACCACATTTCCTTTATCCAGTCCACCATTGATGGACTTCTACGTTGATTCCATGTATTTGCTACTGTGGAGCGCTATGATGAACATGTGCATGTATGTGACTTTATAGTGCAATTATTAATGTTCCTTTGGGTATATACCCAGTAATGGAATTGCTAAGTTGAAAAGTAGTTCTGTCTGAAGTTCTTTGAGAAACTTCCAAACTGCTTTCAACAATGGCATTCCCACCAGGAGTGTATAAGCATTACCTTTTCTCTACAACCTTGTCAGCATCTATTATTTTTTGACTTTTTAATAATAGACATTCTGACTGGTGTGAGATGGTATCTCATTGTGGTCTTATGGTTGTAGGAATGATCAGATGTAGATCCCTTGGCTGTAGGTGTGCAACTTCATTTATGGGTTCTCTAACCTGTTCCACTGGATTATGCTCCTTCATTTTTTAAAGTACCATGGTTTGATGGACAAACCATATGTTCACCATATTCATAATCATGTGTTTTAGTGTAATTTCACAGAATATGCAATTCTCAAGAAGATATATATTAATATGTAACAGAAAAGCTCATAATTGCACTGAGGAAGTGTACTCAACTCTATGTATGTGTGTAGGATGGTAAATCCTAGATGTTTTATTTATTTATTATTGGATTTGTTAATTAGCAATATTAAGTATAAGAAATAAAAACAGATTTTTGTCTCACCCTAAGTCCAAGTGATATTAAAAACTGATTCAGAAAGAAACAAACACTTTCGATATTCATTATTCAAGTGATTGTATAGAAACTACCAAAACTTTGATGAAGCAAACTAAAAAACTCTAATAATTATTTCTATGTTTTATAAATACTTAATTTGCAACCCTTTATGTACAAGGCACACATGAAACTTATAATCTTATTTAAGAGTAAGTAAACCATGACCTACTAGCTGGCTGCCTTGTTTTTGTTTTTGTTTTTGCTTTTTTTGAGACAGAGTCTCATTCTGTCACCTAGGTGCTGGAGTGAAGTAGCAGGCAGGATCTTGGCTCACCACGACCTCTGCCTCCTGGATTTGAGCGATTCTCGTGGCTCAGCTTCCCTATTAGCTGGGATTACAGGAATGCACCATATCCGGCTATTTTTTGTATTTTAATAGAGACGGGATTTCACCATGTTGGCCAGAAGGATCTCGAACTCCTGACCTCAGATGATCCGCCTGTCTCGGCCTCCCAAATTGTTGGGATTGCAGGTGTGAGCCAGCACACCTGACCTGGCTGCCTGTTTTATAAATTTTTTTTTGGAACATGACCACATCTGTTTTTAAATTATTATCAATGGCTTCATGCTCACTTTGGCAAAGTAGTTGCAACTGAGGTCATGTACAGCCTCCCCAATCTGAAATATGTATGTGACCATTTAGAGAGCTGACTCCTAGTTTACATTATGCTAAAATTCTATAAAGAAGTGAAATTTTCATGATCCATCACTTTATGTTCTCCAGACTGCAAAGAAGAGATGTTAGAAGCATCTGTTTCTTGTTGTACATTCACAAGAAGTTGCATGATGTGATCGTTATACATGACCTGGCTTTTGTTTCAGAGGAAGGTATGTATTTGAAAAGAATACCCAAATCAGTGTTATGAAAGATATTCATTAAGGAACCCCCAAACCTCATGATATAAATGAGGTGATGCTTTCTTTTTCTGGAGAGGGAAGTTGCTTGATAATTTCTTAACTTTAGGAAAAATCAATCTGTCAGTATGTTCAAATACATAATCTTGCCAGTGTGTTCTCTGCAAAATAAAAATAGATTGAGTTTATTTGAAAATTTTATGTTTGGAAATTAAGAAAAATAATTTAGTGCTGTAAATTAGTTTGTGCTAAGTTGTATATTTACATGTTATTAAGTCATTGTATATCATTGACTATCAAATTGTATATATATATTATAATTTAGACATATATAGTGTGTGTTCAAATATAATCTATAGATACTTCAAAACAACTTTTGAAATGTTCCTTTTTCTTTAATCATTTTTAATAATTTATGTGATTAAAGAACTAAGTGCAAGTTATTCATCATACTAATGTTAAGTAAAAAGTTAATTTTTTAAATTTTCTAGTTATATGAGTAATATGCAGATTGTTTAAAGTTGTTAAAAAAGAAAGAAAATATATAATGCCTTCATTTACTTCCAATATTTTTATGCTTTTTAAAGGTTGTGAAATGTTTAAGTTAATCTTTTGCCTCCTTCTCCTTTTGTGCTTTACAACAAAACCAGCTATGTTTAATTTTTAAAATTAACTTCTCATAAAATAATTTAGTGAAAATATAATTCAAAATCATGTACTGATAAACAACACAATGTGTTTTCTATTATTAGATATTTATATATTACCAGCTTTTCATTGTTCCTATTAATACTGCTCACTGCATTCTTGAAGAAGGCATTCAAAAGTTTAGGAACCAATAATTCCTAATTATAATAAGAAAAGGTGAACAAGTATTTTTCCCTCCACAAATATGCCATTAAAATAACAATAAAGATAAAAGCATTACTCAAAAACACAATGCAATTAGGAATTTTATTCCATAATTGTATAGGTTTTGGAAAGAACTAAAATAAGCCCATTAAACACCGGGACATGACTAAAAAATACTGGAGGCAATGATTGTGTTGACCTTTGAAGCAGAGGACACTCGAACAAAGAAAAAGAGAGTGTTTGAATCCATATTATCTACAAGACTGAAAATCTCTATCTGATATCAGCCATAGCAAATATATTGGATACTTCAATAGTCTTTTCCAACCCCACTCCCATCCTATCCCTAGATTCACCTTCCCTTACCAGTATATTATATGACTAGTTTTAAAGGGGAAAGGGCAGTGAAGATTATATATATATATATTCTATAAAAGATATATATAAAATATGTATTCTATAAAATATATATAAATATATATTCTATATATATAATTTCCTTTCATGTAATATCTTAGAAAAAAAGAGACTACTATCCTACTTCTATGTACAAAACAGGGGAAATAGGTGGAAATCCCACATAAGTAGAATGATACTATTTTAAAGACAAAGGAATTTGAGTCAAGCCACATATATCCTTCCAGATTAACACCAAGCAGACAAAGCATCAGCACTAAAGAGGGAAAGAGGTATGACAAAAAAAGTGACTTAGATAAATGTCTTCTTACTCTTCTTACTCTGGAAAAATTCTGGCTTTAAAGATATTAATCAACAAAATTAGATAAGAGAAAGAAACAAGAGGAATTATAATTGAAATAGAAGTGGGAAAATCACTAACAAAATGATATATTTCTCAAAAGAGAAACTCAGGAGAACCTATTGGAAAACCATTATTAGTGATGATAAATTTTAGTAAGACAACTGGTTGCAAAATTAATATATAAAATTAATATATTCATACATATAAGAATAAATTTCTAGGTAATATAATTGAAACTGATAGCAATAAACAATATTAACTAATTAGGAAAATTATAAGGAGGTCACAGTTACAAGATTTACATGAGAAAACACATGTATGTACAGTTAGAAAGACTTAATATCACAAAAATGTGAGTTCTCTTTACACTAATTCGTATGTAATAATTAAATTAAACAAGTACATGTTAATAGGTTCATAGCAGATGATATCTTTACTCTTTCACCTTTTTCTTATTCAAATAAATCTAAAGACTCATTTCTGGCACTTAGAAAAATATCTCCAGCCAGTACCATGATTTTTTTCTTTAATCTTCAGATAAATAAACAGTTCTCTGTTTAGTTTTACTTCCATAGATAGCCATATGTTCGCAAATAAATTACTCATCTCACTAACATAATTACATTACTTGTGTTGTCTCTGATTTAGACTGGGAACTTCTACCTAGTCAATTAACCATTACATAAGAAAACATATAGGCCGGGCGTGGTAGCTTACGCCTGTAATCCCAGCACTTTAGGAGGCTAAGACTGTTGGATCACGAGGTCAGGAGATCGAGACCATCCTGGCCAACATGGTGATACCCCGTCTCTACTAAAATACGAAAAATTAGCCAGGCGTGGTGGTGGGTGCCTGTAGTACCAGCTACTCAGGAGGCTGAGGGAGGAGAGAGTTGCTTGAACCCAGGAGGCAGAGGTTGCATTGAGCCGACAATGCACCGCTGCACTCCAGCCTGGTGACAGAGCAAGACTGTGTCTAAAATAATAAATAAATGAATAATTATATAATATGTAATAATTAATTTAATACATTATGTTATATAAAAATATATAAACATGTAATATATATAAATATATGATATATAATATATAAAAATATATAAAAATGTAATATATAAAAATACACATTTTATCATAGACTAAATTGTAGTGGTAGGATTATTTTTCTTAGTTTACATTCCATTTTCAAAAAGACTCAGTATGTCTTTATTTTGCAGAGAGCACATTGAAGAGATCACGTATTTGAACCAACAGAACTTTTTTTTTTTTTTTCTAAAGCTGTTGTATTAGTCAGGGTTCTCTAGAGGGACAGAACTAATAGGATAGATGTATATATAAAAGGGAATTTATTAATGAGTATTGACTCACATGATCACAAGGTGAAGTCCCACAATAGGCTGTCTGCAAGCTGAGGATCATGGAAACCAGTCTGGGTACCAAAACCTCAAAAGTAGGGAAGCCAACAATACAGCCTTCAGTCTGTGGTCAAAGGTCTAAGAGTTTCAAAGCTGAAGAACTTGGATTTCAATGTTCAAGGTCAGGAAGCATCCAGCATGGGAGAAAGATGGAGACCAGAAGACTGGGGTAGTTTAGTGTTTCCACATTCTCCTGCCTGCTTTATATTCTGGCCGCACTGGCAGTTGATTAGATTGTGCTCACCCAGATTGAGATTGGATCTGCCTTTTCCAGTCCACGGACTCAAATGTTCATCTCCTTTGGCAACACCCTCACAGACATACCCAGGAACAATATTTTGCATCCTTCAATCCAATCAAGTTGACACTCAATATTGACCATCACAAATCCACCCCTTGTCAACTTGAACCCATACATATCTCCTGAAATCATACATAATCTTCAAATAAAGACAATAAGAAGGTAATAGTTATGCCTAATGTAATATAGCTATCCTTCCTAAAACTGGAAATGCACCAATCCCTAATCCAAATGCTATTACATAAAGTTAACAATACTTAAATGCTGATATGAACTCAATCAATCTTATGTCACATGATAATGAAAAAAGAAAAGAAAAGAAAGATTTTTTTTTAGTACAAGTGTGTACATTCACCAACATGTTCTTAACAAAATACAGTGGAAATACTTATGACAATTACAGTCCTCATTTCTGCAATGGGCCACGTGGTTGTAGCTGGTATTGATAACTATCTTCTGCTACTTCCCAGTTTGTATTCCCTTTGCATTCAGCAAAGAACTCAGCAGCTCATGGTTTTTTATAGGGTAGAGTAACCCAAATATTCATTCCTGAAGAATCTGGGCCACTTGTAGTCCTGCCTGGATTGGGCTATTACAGTTTCCCATTGACCTTAATCACAGGGCATAGTAAAACTGACAGACACCCCAAGGGATCTCCTGTATTCCATGCTTACTCTTTCTTACCTCCACCATGGAATAGTAGACTAATTTCATCTTAAGAGTCCGGATCAATCACCCTAGCCAACACCAACTCCCTTCTTAGCCCACTGACTTATGGATAGGAGGAGCCCAAAGTGTCCAGGTGCCAATCTAACATCCAGTTTATTGGAATCATTGTGTCTCCCAGTGGCAGCATTCCTCCCTCTGTAACTAAGACCTCTAGGCCAGCGGAATATAATGTCACAGGAACAGGAAGCAAAAAATTTGCTAGGGGGTTATGAGGGGTGAGGGTGAGGGTGCCACTTCCACTTCCACCCCTTGATTCCTGGCCCCTTGAATCCTAGCTAAGAGAAACAGTACCATATATAGGATGCTGATTCAGAGCATACACAGCCTTCTAGGGAACTCTGCCCCCGACCTACAAAGTTTTGACGCCTAGTTGGCATTGTAACTGTGACTTTAAAAGGCCATTCCATCAGTCTATCAATCCAGGTGCTTCAGGATGATGGGGAACATGGTAAGACCAGTGAATCCCATGAGCATGAGCCCATTGCCACACTTGTTTAGCTATAAAGTGAGTGCCTTGCTCAGAGGCAATGCTGTGTGGAATATTATGGTGGTGGATAAGGCATTCTGTGAAACCACGGATGGCAGTCTTGGCAGAAGCATTGTGTGCAGGATAGGCAAACCCATATCTGGAGTAAGTATCTATTCCAGTGAGAACAAACTGCTGCCCTTTCAATGATGGAAGAGGTCCAACATCATTAACTTGCCAGCAAGTAGCTGAGGAATGGGGCCTGCCTTTTCGAGGGCTCAGTGTTGGTCTCTCCTGCTGGCAAATTGGGTACTTAGCAGTGGCCATAGCCAGGTCAGCCTGATGGGTGAAAGTCCATGCTGCTGAGCCCATGTGTAAACTCCATCCCCACCACCATGGCCACTTTGTTCATGGGCCTATTGGGTGATGACAGGGGTGCCTGTGGAAAGAGATTGAGTGGCGTTCACAGGATGAGTCATTCTATCCACTTGATTATTAAAATCCTCCTCTGCTAGGGTCACCTGTTGCTGAGTACTCATACGGGATACAAATATATTCAGTTTTTGAACACTCGGAGAGTCCCTCCACATACCTCTTACCCAAATTTCTTTGTCACCAATTTTCCAATCATGCTTCTTCCAAGTCCTTGACCATTTGGCCAAACCATTCACTACAGTCCACTAATCATTATATAATCGCACATCTGGCCATTTCTTCTTCCAAGCAAAGTACACAATGAGGTGTACTACTGGAAGTTCTGCCCACCGAGATTTCCCTCTTCCACTGTCCTTCAGGAATATCCTAGGCAGTGTCTGTAGTTCTGCAGCTCTCCATTTTTGGGTGGTGCCTCTATATCATGCAGAGTCATCTGTAAGCCAGGCCCTTGCCTCCTCTTCCTCTGTCAACTGATCATAGAGAACTTCCCATGAGCCCATCTGTGCAGGCTGGGCAAAGAAGGCAGGGTGGCAGGAGTAGGGACCATGGGCACTTGATCCACTTCCTCATGTAAGTTACTTGTGTCTCAGGACCTGCTCAAGCCCAATCATGTATATACCACTTCCATTTGAAGATGGAATGCTGCTATGCATGCCCCAATTTAAGGCAGATGGGTCAGAAAGCACCCAGTTCATGATCAGCAGTTTGGGTAGCATGGTGACTTGATGAACCATAGTCAAACGTTCAGTTTCTACCAAAGCCAGGTCCAAGAGCTGTCTCTCAAAAGGAGAGCAGTTATTTGCAGAAGATGGTAAGGCCTTGCTCCAAAATCCTAGAGGCTTGCACTGTAATTCACCTATGGAGGCCTGCCAAAGACTCCAAATAGCATCCCTATCTGCCACTCTTCTCATAGCTCCACTAGGCAGTGCTCCAGGGGGGAATCGGTGTGGGAGTTTCAACCCCACATTTCCCTTTCATACTGCCCTAGGAGAGGTTTACCATGAGGGCCCCACCCCTGCAGGGAACTTTTGCCTGGGAATCCAGGCATTTCCATACATCCTCCTAAAACTAGGTGGAGGTTTCCAAACCTCAATTCTTGACTTCTGTGTACCCACAGGCTCAACATCACACAGAATCTGTCAAGGCTTGGGGCTTGCATCCTTTGAAGTCACAGCCTAAGCTGTACCTTGGCCCCTTTCAGCCATAACTAGATTGAATGGGACACAGGGCACTAAGTCATTAGGCTGAACACAGCAGAGGGGCTAGGGCCTGGCCCAGGAAACCATTTTTCTCTTGTAGGTCTCCAGGCCTGTTATGGGAGGGGCTACCGGAAAGGTCTCTGACATGCCCTGCAGACACTTTCCCCGCTGTCTTGGTGATTAACATTTGGCTTCTTGTTAACTATGTACATTTCTGAGCTAGTTTCAATTTCTCCTCAGAAAATGGGTTTTTCCTTTTCATTGCATCATCAGTGTGCAAAATTTTTAAACTCTTATGCTGTGTTTCTCTTTTAAAACTGAATGCTTTTAATAAAACCCAAGTCGCCTCTTAAATGTTTTGGTGCTTAGACATTTCTTGTACCAGATACCTTAAATCATCTTCAAGTTCAAAGTTCTACAAATCTCTAGGGTAAGAGCAAAACACTCCCTGTCTCTTTGCTAAAGCACAGCAAGAATCGCCTTTACTCCAGTTCCCAACACGTTCTTCATCTCCATCTATGACCACCTCATTTTGGGTTTCATTGTTCCATATCATTATCAGCATTTTGTTCAAAGCCATTCAACAAGTCTCTAGGAAGTTCCAGACTTTCCCACATTTTTTCTTTATTCTTTGAAGCCCTCCAAACTGCTTCAACCTCTGCCTGTTACCCAGTTCCAAAGTCACTTCCATATTTCTGGATATTTTTACAGCAGATCCCTACTCTACCATTACCACTTTATTGTATTAATCCATTTTCATGCTGCGGATAAAGACATATCTGAGACTGGGTATTTATTAAAAAAAAAAAGAAAGAAAGAAAGAGAGAGGTTGAATAGACAGTTTCTATTCTAAACTGTTATTCTAGTTTAATAGTTTCATGTGATTGGGGAGGCCTCACAATCATGGTGGAAGGTGAAAGGCATGTCTTACATGGCAGCAGACAGGAGAGAATGAGAGCCAAATGAAAGGGGTTTCCCCTTATTAAACCATCAGATCTTGTGAGTCTTACTCACTACCATGAGAACAGTACGGAGGAAACTGCCCCCATGATTCAGCTCTTTCCCACTGAGTCCCTCCCACAACACATGGGAATTATGGGGGCTACAATTCAAGATGAGATTTGAATGGGGAGACAGTCAAACCTTATCAGCTATGAAAGTATCAAACAACTTCTTCCAAAAGAATGAAGAACTACCTGATTTGTTTCAAGAGGTCTGGAGTTTCCTTAATCATATCTTCCATAACACTGTCTTGAGCATTCTTTGTGAAGACAGACTTCCCTTTAAGCCGTAGCCAGGCTCTATACAGATATTCAACTTCTTGTATAGTGAGATTGATGTTTATTTTTCTACTTGTACATTTTCTTCTTCACCTCCTTTCATAAATTGCTTCTGGCTCCCTCAGATTTGGGTAATTGGAGGAAGCAGAAATTAGTGTTTTCTCAGAGTATCGTTTATTTTTTTTATTCATAGTGATATGGTTTTTAGTTGGAACCATATCTATAGCTGTTCAATATTTTCTTATCTTGCCCATTACCTTGTCAATCAGAAGTGGAATGGAGTCAATCTCCTGGTTATGTTCATAAAAGGAAGAGCATATGCCTCATAGCCTTCTTCCTTTACTCTGCTTTGGGTGTTGTAGATATGGTAGAATCATCTTGTATTATTATACCAAAGGAAACATGAAATAATGAAGTAAGGATACCTAAAGAGACTGGGTTCCTGAAGAAATGAGGTCATAATATAAGCTCTCTGGATGGCTTATATATATTGTTCATTGAGAGAAACATGCTTCTATTTTATTTAATAGTCTGTATTTCATCAGACAAAAGTAAATTTTACCTAATAAGGTGGAGAAGGGTGTGATGAGGCAGGGGCACAGATCTGACCAGACAGTACAGATATAATCTCCTTTCATAGCCCCAGTCATGCACTTATAGATAAAACTCCTATTTATCTGGGACAGAATACCTGGGGAAAGGGGTGGCTGTAGGTGAAGTTTCATCGGACTTAAACAGGCCTGCCCATCAGCTCTGAAGAGAGCAATGGATCTCCCAGCACAGTGTTTGAGCTCTACTAAGGGACATACTGCCTCCTCAAGTGGGTCCCTGACCCTCTTGCATCCTGACTGAGAGATATCTCCCAGCAGGGGTTGACAGATACCTCATACAGGAGAGCTCTGGCTGGCATCTGGCAGGTGCCCTTCTGGGACAAAGCTTCCAGAGGAAGGAACAGGCAGCAATCTTTGCTGTTCTTCAGCCTGTGCTGGTGATACCCAGGAAAACAGGGTCTGGAGTGGACCTCCAGCAAACTCCAGCAGACCTGCAGCAGTGGGGCCTGACTGGTAAAAGGAAAATTAACAAACAGAAAGGAATAGCATTAACATCAAGCAAAAGGATATCCACTCAAAAACCCCATCCAAAGCTCACCAACATCAAAGAAGGTAGATAAATACATGAAGATGAGGAAAAATGCATGCAAAAAGGCTGAAAATTCCAAAAACCAGAATGCCTCTTCTCCTCCAAAGGATTACAGCTCCTCACCAGCAAGGTAACAAAACTGGATGGAGAATGAGTTTGACGCATTGACAGAAGTAAGTTTCAGAAGGTGGGTGGTAACAAACTCCTCCGAGCTGAAGGAGCATGTTCTAACCCAATGCAAGGGAGCTAAGAGCCTTGAAAAAAGGTTAGAGGAATTGATAACTAGAATAACCCGTTTAGAGAAGAACATAAATGACCTGATGGAGCTGAAAAACACCACACAAGAACTTCATGAAAAATACACAAGTATCAATAGTTGAATTAATCAAGTGGAAGAAGGAATATCAAAGATTGAAGATTTACTTAATGAAATAAAGTGTGAAGACAAGATTAGAGAAAAAAAATCAAAAGGAGTGAACAAAGCCTCCAAGAAATAAGGGACTATGTGGAAAAAACAAACCTATGTTTGATTGGTGTACCTGAAAGTGACAGGGAGAATGGAACCAAGTTTGAAAACACTCTTCAGGATATTATCCAAGAGAACTTCCCCAACCTACCAAGACAGGCCAACATTCAATTCAGGAAATATAGAGAACACCACAAAGATATTCCTCAGGAAGAGCAACCCCAAGACACATAATCATCAGATTCACCAAGGTAGAAATGAAGGAAAAATATTAACAGCAGCCAGAGAGAAAGAAAGGTCGGGTTACCCACAAAGAGAAGCTCATCAGACTAACAGTGGATCTCTCTGCAGAAACCATAAAAGCCAGAAGAGACTGGGGGTCAATATTTAACATTCTTAAAGAATTTTCACCCCAGAATTTCATATCCAGCCAAACTCAGCTTCATAAGCAAAAGAGAAATAAAACCTTTTACAGACAAGAAAATGCTGAGAGATTTTTGTCACCACCAGGCATGCCATATAAAAGCTTTTGAAGGATGCATTAAATATGGAAAAGAAAAACCGGTACTAGCCACTGCAAAAACATACTAAATTGTAAAGACCATTGACACTATGAAGAAACAGCATCAACTAACAGGCAAAATAACCAACTAGCATCATAATGACAGGATCAAATTCACACATAACAATATTAACCTTGAAAGTAAACAGAATAAATGCCCCAATTGAAAGACACAGCCTGGCAAACTGGATAAAGAGTCAAGGCCCATAGGTGTGCTGTATTCAGGAAACCCATCTCACGTGCAAAGACACACATAGGCACAAAATAAAGGGATAGAGGAATACTTACCAAGCAAATGGAAAGCAAAAGAAAAAGCAGGGGTTGCAATCCTAGTCTCTTATAAAACAGACTTTAAACCAACAAAGATCAAAAGAGACAAAGAAGAACATTGCCTAATGGTAAACGATCAATGCAGCAAGAAGAGCTAACTATCCTAAATATATATGCATCCAATACAGGAGAACCCAGATTCATAAAGCAAGTCCTTAGAGACCTACAAAAAGACTTAGACTCCCACACAATAATAGTGGGAGAATTTAACACCCCACTGTCAATATTAGACAGATCAACGAGACCGAAAATTAACAAGTATATTCAGGACTTGAACTCAACTCTGGACAAAGTGGACCTAATAGACATCTACAGTACTCTCCACCCTAAATCAACAAAATATACATACTTCTCAGCACCACATTTTATTTATTCTAAAATTGACCACATAATTGGAAGTATAATCTGCTGTCAATACCCTTTAGATACTGAAGATCCCCAATATTGATTCTTTCTCTTGTAGGATGTTTTCATAGGCCTGAGGAAATATTCACACTAAAGAGTTCCAACTTCTACTCTCTTGAATCAGTCAAATACCAATCTTTTCGGCTGAGTACTTTTGAAGTCCCCATTAGCAACAGTATATAACTGGACACCTGTAGAATCTTCCTTCTGATGTCATTTTGTCCTGGCAAATCCTCTTGAGTGGATTTTTGTCCACCACAAAAAGGAACCTATTTCCTGTTGTTGATGAGAGTCATGCTTTCTTCTGATAGAGTCAGCTGTCTTTGTTATTTAAGCATGTAAATGGCTCCCACCATAGCCCTTCATCCTAGTATACTCAGAAATGAGCCAAGTATCTGTCATTTTAACTCCCCCAATTAAAGGAATACTTGACAGTATTAATGGATAGTTCTCTTACCATCACTCACATTGACTTGAAGTTACAAGTAAATGCCCTCTATCTACATTTATTAGAAGAACAGAATGTAAATATGTGTTTCTTTTGAAAGAAATTTTTCTTCCTAATGCATTTTCTTCCTATATGCTTTAACATAACCTTTTTTTTTTTTTTTTTTCATGGAGTCTCACACTGTCACCCAGGCTGGAGTTCAGTGGTGCCATCTTGGCTCACTGCAACTTCCACCTCTCACATTCTAGTGATTCTTCTGTCCCAACCTTCTGAGTAGCTGGGATTACAGGCACCCACCACCACTCCTGGCTACATTTTATTTTTTTTTGTATTTGTAATAGACACGGGGTTTCACTATGTTGGCCAGGCTGATGTCAAACTCCCAACTTTGTGATCCACTCGCCTCAGCCTCTCAAAGGGCTGGGGTTACAGGTGTGAGCCACCACACCTGGCCTAACATAACTTTTTATAAACTATTACGGTAGGAGATAGGCTAAGAGTCACTCTAGGTTCCAAGTCCATGCATTGATCTATGACTACAAACTGCAAGAAAAGGTGGTAATTGATCAAGGAAACCATTTTCAATACCTTTATTTTCCATTTTCCATTTGCTTTATTGATAAAATGAGCACCATATTTGTTGGCTCTCCACTTACCTTCATCTTAGGGATACTGTGTCACTTTAACTATCTCTAGAGCAATCTCCAATTTAGGTCCTCGAACCTTAGTCTCATTAAAAGAACTTCACTTATCTTGCTTGTGATAGTTCGGTACTCTTCCTGGCTGTTATTATTTCTAGATTTCAAGTCCTTATGCAGTCTGGGAGCTTGGAGGTTTAACTGCCTATCTTATTTTTAATTTTGACCTACAGAAGATTACCACCACTGAACTACCCAACGATTATTGTTCTCCTTTTATCTTGATTTTCTTGTGGAGATTTATGTTCTGATGTATTGATCAACACTCTCAACCCAGACTCATGGGAAAATCCAGATACAAAAATTCAACTAAATGAAAATGAATATGCAACATATTTCAATCTGTGGGATATAGAAACAGTAAGACTAACATGATAAAATACAGCATTAAAGGCATATATTGGAAAAGAAAAAAGATATAAAAAAATAATCAATATTCCCATCTTTGGAAATTAGAGAAAAAACAGCATGTAAGCTAAACCAAGTAAAAGAGAAGAAATTTTAAGAATTTGACTAAAAACCCATAAAATCATAAACAGTAAAACAACAGAGAATATCTGCAAAACCAATATCTGATTATACAAATACAATACAATTGATAAAATTCTAGCTAGGATAGCCAGGAAATAGATAAGCTACAAATTATAAACATCAATGTTAGAAGAGGGGACATGAAGACTGTTCCCATGGACATTGAAAGAATAGTAAACATAATGTGAATAAATCCATGTCCACAAATTTGATAAATAAAAGCAATGATTGTTTTAAAGACACAAATTACTAAAACTGAAAAACAGAGAAATAGATCATCTGAATATAAGCCTATTCCTATGATTTCTTCAAAAACTGGAAAAAAAACCCTAAAAATTGTAAAATAGAAAACTTTCAAAATGGAAAGTATCAGGCCAAGATTATTTCAGTGGCAAATTCTACAAAACATTTATCAAAGAAATGATACCTGTTCTCCATAGTAATCTTCAGAAAACAGATGGAGAGGAATTAGTTCCTAACATTCTATGAGTTCAATGTTATCCTAATACTAAAACAAGACAGAGGCATTATAAGAAAGGAAACATACAGACCAATATTTCTCATGAACATAGATTCAAAAATCTTTATTAAAACATTAGCAAATCAAAAAATTTATAAAACAAAGAATTATACAACATAACCAATGAAGTAAGATTTATTCCAAGCACGAAATGCTGGTTCAACACCACCATATCATAGGCAAAATTTTTTAAAAAATTATATACTCATACTAATTGATATTGAAAAAAAATTTTGACAAAAACAAACCCATTTATAATAAATTTTGGCAAGCTCAGTATCAAAGTGAAGTTCCTCACCTTGATAAAGAACATCTACTAAAAACCTATAACTATAATCATACACAATGTTATAAAACTGGTTGCTTTCTTCTTTTTTATTTTTTTACAATTTTTAATACTGGGGCACATGTACCAGATATGTAGATTTGTATATAGGTAAGCATGTGCCATAGTGGTTTACTGCACCTATCAACCCATCTCCTAAATATTAAGCCCAGTATGCATTAGCCATTCTTTCTAATACTCTCTCTCCCTGCACCCTATTCCCTGATAGGTCCCAGTGTGTGTTGTCTCTCTTTTCATGTCTATATGATCCCATCATTCAGCTCCCACTTGTAAGTGAGAGCATGCGGTGTTTGGTTTTCTCTTCTTGCATTAGTTTGCTGAAGATAATGGTTTCCACTTTGATCCATGTTCCTGAAAAGAATATGATGTTATTCCTTTTTATGGCTGCATAATATTCCATGGTGTATGTGTACCATATTTTCTTTAGTTTATCATTGATTAGCATTTGGGTTGGTTCCAAGACTTTGCTATTGTGAACAGCGCTGCAATAAACATATGTGTGCATGTGTCTTTATAGTTGCATGATTCCTTTGAATATATACCCAGTAATGGGATTCCTAGTCAAACGGTATTTCTGGTTCTAGCTCTTCAAGGAATCACCACACTGTCTTCTACAAGGTTGAATGACTTTACATTCCCACCAACTGTGTGAAAACATTCCTATTTCTCTGTACCCTTGTCAGATACTGTTGTTTATTCATCTTTTAATAATGGCCATTCTGACTGGCATGATATGGTATCTCATTGTGGTTATGATTTGCATTTCTCTAATGATCAGTTATGTCGAGATTTTTTAAATATGTTTGTTGACCTCATCCATGTTTTCTTTTGAAAATTGTCTGTTCATATCCTTTGCTCACTTTTTATTGGGGTTGTTTGTTATTTTCTTGTAAATTTGTTTGAGTTCCTTGTAGATTCTGGATATTAGACTTTTGTTGGATAGATAAATTGAAAAGATTTTCTGCCACTCTGTAGATTGTCTGTTCACTCTTATGATTGTTTCCCTGTGCAGAAGCTCTTTAGTTTGATTAGATCACATTTGTCAATTTTTGCTTTGATTGCAATTGCTTTGGGCAATTGTGCCTAGAAATCTTTGCCTCTGCCCATGGCCTAAGTGGTATTGCCTATAATTTATTCTAGTGTTTTTATAGTTTTGGGTTTTACATTTAAATCTTTAACATATCTTAGATTAAAGCCTTGTGTTAATCTAAGATAGATTAAAGATCTGTGTTAGATTAAAGACTCATGTTAATTTTTGTATAAGGTGTAAGAAAAGTGTCCAGTTTCAATTTTCTGCAAATGAATGGTCAGTTATCCTAGCAGAATTTGTTGAATAGAGAATCCTTTCCCCAGTGCTTGTTTTTGTAAGGTTTGTTTATGGATATGTGATCTTATTTCTGAGTTCTGTATTCTTTTTCATTGGTCTATGTGCCTGTTTTTGTACCACTACCAAGCTGTTTTGGTTATTGTAACTTTACAGTATACTTTGAAATCTGGTAGGATGATGCCCCTAGCTTTTTCATTTCTGTTTAGTATTGTCTTGGTTATATGGGCTCTTTTTTGGTTTGATATGAATTTTAAAATAGCTTTTTTCTAATTCTGTGAATAATGTCAATGGTAGTTTGATGGGAATAGCATTGAATCTATAGTTTACTTTGGGTAGTATGACCATTTTCACAACATTGATCCTTCCTATCCATGAGCGTGGAATATTTTTCAATTTGTTTGTGTACTCTCTGGTTTCCTTGAGCAAAAGTTTGTAGTTCTTGAAGAAGCACTTCACTTCTCTTGTTAACTGTATTCCTAGATATTTTATTCTTTCTGTAGCAATTATGAATGGGAGATCATTCATGATTTGGTTCTTTCCTTGCCTATTGTTGGTATAAAGGAATGCTTTTGATTTTTGCACATTGATTTTGTATCCTGAGACTTTGCTGAATTTGCTTGTCAATTCAACAGGTTTTTGGGCTGAGATGAGGGAGTTTTCTAAATATGAAATTATGTCATCTGCAAACAGAGACAACTTGACTTCCTCTCTTCCTATTTGAATACTCTTTATTCCTTTCTCTTGCCTGATTGCCCTGGCCAGAACTTCCAATACAAAGTTGAATAGGAGTGGTGAAAAAGGGAATCCTTATCCTGTGCTGATTTTCAATGGGAATGCTTCCAGCTTTTGCCCATTCAGTATAATATCGGCTGTGAGTTTGTCATAAATGACTCTTACTATTTTGAGTTATGTTCCTTCAATATCTGGTTTATTGAGGGCTTTTAACATGAAGAGATGTTGAATTTTATCAAAGGCCTTTTCTGCATCTGTTGAGATAATCACGTGGCTTTTGTCTTTCAATCTGTTTATGTGATGAGTTACATTTATTAATTTGCATATATTGACCATCCTTGCTTACCAGGGATAAAACCAACTTGTTGATGTGCTGCTAGATTCCATTTGCCAGTATTTTATTGAGACTTTTTACATTGATATTCATCAGGAATATTGGCCTGAAGTTTTCATTTTTTGTTGTATCTCTGCCAGGTTTTGGTATCGGGATGATGCTGGCCTCAGAGAATGAGTTAGGGAGAAGTCCCTCCTTTTCACTTGTTTGGAATAGTTTCAGAAAAAAATTGAATTTGTGTTTCTGGTAGAATTCAGCTGTAAATCTATCTGGTCCTGGGCTTTTCTTGTTTGGTAGTCTATGTATTACTGCCTCAATTTCAGAACTTGCTATTGATCTATTTGGGGATTCAACTTCTTCCTCTTTCAGTCTTGGGAGGGTGTATGTGTCCAGGAATTTATTAACTTTTTCTAGATTATCGAGTTTATTTGCATATGGCAGTTTAAAGTATTCTCCAATTGTAGTTTGTATTTCTGTGGGGTCAGTGATAATATTCCCTCTATCATTTTTTGTTATGTCTATTTGATTCTTTTCTCTTTCTTCTATATTAGTCCAGCTAGTGGTCTATCTATTTTATTAACCATTTCAAAAAAAACAGCTCCTGGATTCATTGCTTTTTTTTTTTTTTTTTTTTTTGAAGGGTTGTTCATGTCTCTGTCTCCTTCAGTTCTGCTCTAATCGTGGTTATTTCTTGTCGTCTGCTAGCTTTGGTGTTTGTTTGCTTTTGGTTCTCTAGTTCTTTTAGTTGTGATGCTAGGCTGCTGATTTGAGATCTTTCTAGCTTTTTGATGTGGGTATTTAGTGCTATAAATTTCTCTCCTAACACTGCTTTGGCTGCATCCCAGAGATTCTGGTGTGTTGTCTCTTTGTTCTCAATGTTTTCAAAAAATCTTCTTGATTTCATTGAACAACCAATAAAAATTTCATTGAACAACAAATAATAAATTCATTATTTACTCAGGAGTCATTCAGGAGCAGGTTGTTCAATTTCCATGTAGTCATGTGATTCTGAGTGAGTTTCTCACTCTTGAATTTTCCTTTGATTGTGCTGTGGTTTGAGAGACTGTTTGTTGTTATTTCATTTCTTTCACATTTGCTGAGGAGTGATTTACTTCCAATTATGTGATCAGTTTTAGAGTAAGTGCCATGTGGCACCAAGAAGAATGTGTATTTTGTTGTTTTCAGGTGCAAAGATCTGTAGAATAATTCTAGAATATATTAGAATAATTCTATAATAGATCTAGAATTTATTCTAGTGTTTTTATAGTTTTGGGTTTTATGTTTAAAGATCTGTTGATATCTATCAGGTCAACTTGGTCCAGATCTGAGTACAAGTCATGAATATCTTTGTTAATTTTCTGTCTCTATGGTGTATCTAATATTGCCACTGGGGTTTAAAGTCTTCTAGTATTATTGGATGGGAGTCTAAGTCTCTTTTTAGATCTCAAAGAACTTGTTTTATGAATCTGGCTGCTTCTGCCTTGGGTGTATATTTAGGATAGTTAGCTCTTCTTGTTCAATTGACTCCTTTACCATTATGTAATGTCCTTCTTTGTCTTTTTTGGACTTTGTTGGTTTAAAGTCTATTTTGTAAGAAACTAGAAGTACAACTCCTCCTGTTTTCTGTTTTCCATCTACTTGATAAATGTTTCTCCATCCTTTATTTTGAGTCTATGTGTGTCCTTGCATGTGAAATGGGTCTCTTGAATACAGTAAACCAATGGACTTTTACTCTTTATCCAGCTTGCTACTCTGTGTCTTTTCGTTGGAGCAAAGTCCATTTACATATAAGGTTATTATTGTTAAGTGTGAATTTGATCCTGATGTCATGATACCTGGTTATTTTGCTGACTTGTTTATGCATTTGCTTCATAATATCACGGATCTGGCTATTTCAGTGTGTTTTTTGTAGTGATTGGTATTGGTTTTTCCTTTCCATATTTAGTGCCTTTTTCAGGAGCCCTTTCAAGGCAGGCAAGGTGACACATTCCCTCAGCATTTGCTTGTCTGAAAAAGATTTTATTTCTCCTTCACTTTGGAAACTTAGTTTGGCTGGATATGGAATTCTAGTTTGGAAATCCTTTTCTTTAAGGATTTTATATATTGCCCCCCAATCCCTTCTGGCTTGTAGAAGTTCTGCAGAGAAGCCAGCTGTTAGTCTGATGGGCTTCTCTTTATAGGTGACCTGGCCCTTTTTTCTGGCTGCACTTAACAATTTTTCCCACATTTCAACCTTGGGAAATCTGATAATTATGGGTTGATCTTCTCATGGAATATTTTACTGGGGTTCTCTGGATTTCCTGAATTGGAATATTGGTCTGTCTTGCTAGGTTGGGGAAGTTACCTGGATGATATCTTTAAGTGGGTTTTCCAACTTGGTTCCGTTCTCCTCATCTCTTTCAGGTATCCCTATCACTCATAGATTTGTTCTTTTAACATATCCCCATAGTTCTTGGGGGTTTTGTTCATTTATTTCCATTCTTTTTGCTCTAATCTTTTCTGCCTGCCTTATTTCAGCAAGATCGTCTTCATGCTCTGATATCCTTTTTTCTATCGTCTATTCAGCTATTGATACTCGTGTTTGCATTGTGAGAAGTTCTCATATTGTGTTTTTCAGCTCCATCAGATCATTTATATTCCTCTCTAAACTGGTTACTCTGGTTAACAGCTCCTGTAACATTTTTATCATGGTTCTTAGCTTCTTTTCAGTGAGTTAGAACACAATTCTTTAGCTCAATGAAGTTCATTATTACCCATCTTCTGAAACTTACCTCTGTCAATTTCATCCATCTCAGCCTCAGCCCATTTCTGTGCCCTTGCTGGAGGCCTGGGGCAACCCTCTGAAGGAGAAGAGGCACTGTGGCTTTTTGAGTTTTCAGCATTTTTGCATTGATTCGTTCTCTTCTTCGTGGGTTCATCCATCTTTGATTTTTGAGGCTACTGACTTTTGGATGGGGTTTTATTTGGTGTCTTTTTTGTTGATGTGGTTATGTTCTGTTTGTTTTTCTTTTAGCAGTCAGACCACTCTTCTGTGGGGTTGCTGCAGTTTGCTTGCAGTCCACTCCAGCCCCTATTTGCCTTGATCTTTCCCCTCCCTGGAGTTATCACCAGGGGAGGCTGCAGAGAACAAAGATGTCAGGCTGCCTTTTTCTCTGGGAGTGCTGTACCATAGGGGCACTGGCCTGATGCTGGCTGAAACACTACTGTATGAGGTTTCTGGAGACTCCTTTTGAGAGGTCTCAGTCATGAAAAGTGGAGTTAGAGACCTATTTAAATAAGTAGTGTGCCTGTCCCTTGACAGGGTAGATTTGCTGCACTGGAGGGGATCACCCTCATCTGGGCTACCGTGATTCTCTAGAGCCAGAAGGCAGAAAAGACAGGCAGGATACCACAGCTGCCCCTCCTCCTGCGGGCTCCTCTCAGTGTTATCAGTGTTCTGTCCACAAATTCCTGCCTGGGGATGCTGAGATTCCCAAAGGGAGGCTCCACCTACTGTGGAGAAGTTGATCCATTCCCACTCTCTCTCACGGGTGTCAGTGGCAAGGGAAAGGGGCCAAGAATGATGGCAGCGATCCCTCTCCCTGGGGAACTCTTTCTTGTTAGGCAGCCTCTCCCTGGCTGCATGGGCTGGGGGAAGTGGGGTAGAGCCCTAGACCGGTGGGTTTTGGCTTGTGGAGGTCTGTGGGAACAGGCCACTTGGTTCCCTGACTTCAGTCCCCGCCTTACAAGAGTAGATGGATTTTCTGCCTCATGGGATTTCACAGAGTCCAGTATGCTAACACTCCTGTGTCACAGTGCCTGCTCAAAGCAGCTGCCCACTCGAGCAGCCTCTGTGATTCTCTAGATTCTCCACAGCTTTCTGTTTGGGCCCCAAGGCTCTGGTAGCCTGGGCTCAAGAGGAGACCACCTGATGAGCAGGTTGCAAGGATCCTTGGGAAAAGTCTGGTTTGCAAGGAGGGGAAGTACAGTTCCTCATTGTCTTCCTTGGCTGGGGGAAGGAGCTCACTTTGCCATGTGTAGCTCCTGGGTGGGGTGTTGCTCCACCCTGCATTTGCTTGGTATCCAAGGGTCATGCCCACCACCTAGTCAGTCCCAATAAGAGAACTTTTGTACCTCAGTTGAAGATGCACAGTGCACTTACCGTTTTTGTCTTCGGTGGGAGCTGCTGAGCAGAGTTCCCTCTATTCGGGCATCTTAGTTCCACCCCTGCTTTTTTCTTAATATCAGGATAAAGGCAATGACTATTCAACATCCTACTGTAAATTTCTATCTGTTGCAATAAAATAAATACATAAAATTTTTACATATTTAAAAGTAAGAAATAAAAATATCTTTGTCTCTAGATGACATGGCTTTATCTGGACACACCCCTGCCTCCACCACAATGTGTCCAAAAAATTCCTGGAACTTATAAGCAAGTATGACAAGGTTACAGAATACAAGTTTAATATACAGCATTAATTGCTTTTCTGTATGCCAGCAGTGAACAGTTGAAATTTAAGATTTTTTTTTTTTTTTGAGACGGAGTCTCGCTCTGTCGCCCAAGCTGGAGTGCAGTGGCCAGATCTCAGCTCACTGCAAGCTCTGCCTCCCGGGTTCACGCCATTCTCCTGCCTCAGCCTCCGGAGTAGCTGGGACTACAGGCGCCTGCCACCTCGCCTGGCTAGTTTTTTTTACTTTTTTTTAGTAGAGACGGGGTTTCACCGTGTTAGCCAGGATGGTCTCGATCTCCTGACCTCGTGATCCGCCCGCCTCGGCCTCCCAAAGTGCTGGGATTACAGGCTTGAGCCACCGCGCCCGGCCGAAATTTAAGATTTAAATAAAAATACCATTTACCATACTATAAGAAAAATAAAATCTTAGGTATAAATTTAATAAAATATATACAAGATATGTGTGAGGAAAACTACCAAATTCTGATTAAAGAAATAAAAGAAGATCTAAATTAATAGGGAGATACTCTGTGTTGATAGATTGGAAAGCTCAATATTGTTCAGATATCAATTTTTTTCAATTTGATTTATAGATTCAACACAGTTCCTATGAAGATTACATAATGGTATTTTGTGGTTATGAACCAGCTGATTTAAAATTAATACAAAATGGCAAAGATCTAGAAGAATGAACACAATACTGAATAAGAGCAAAGTTGGAGGACGTATACCACCTTATTTTTATAACTTACTATAAAGCTAACTTTGACAGCATAGGCTAACTTTCTACCCTTTAAATAAAGTCTGTGCTCAACGACTTTCTTCTAAAGAGTGCAGTATGAAAAGGATGAGAAAAGACTTACCTTGAAAAAATCTGAAAAATACTATCTCAGTCATGTGATCAAGGTCAACATCAACAGTGATAAGTCATATTCATAAGACATACATTTGATAGGATGTGATGAAAATGGCACATTTTATGGTCTTCCTTTGAAAAATCTATAACCCCAGTTTAATCATGAAGAGGAGAACATCATAGAAATACCACTGAAGGCCATTTTGCAAACAGTAACCTGTACTCTTCAAAACTGTCAAAATCATCAAAAACAAGGAATGTCTTAGATACTGTTAAGCCAAGAGGAGCCTTAGGAGACATGAATGCTAAATGTATTGTGATATCCTGAATGGGATTCTGAAGCAGAAAAACAAAATTAGGTAAAAATCAAAATATAAATAAAGAATGAATGTAAGTGAATAATAATCAATATTAGTTCATTAATTGTAAAAAAATGACCATAGTTATGTAAGATATTAATAGGAGAAATTGGGTATGCAGTATTTGAAAACCTGTTCTATTTTTATACTTTTCCTGGAAATTTAAACTGTTCTTTAAAAAGTTTATTTTTAAAGCAACAGAAAACAGAGCTCTATATGTAAAAGAAAAAATCTTCAAACTAGTCTAAGTGAAAAGAAGCAAACATTAATGCTGTATAAAATATGCTGTATTTGTGTGGTAAATATATATATTTTACTTTCATTGACTATATCTGGAGACACCCACAGAAACTTAGAAAATTGGTCATCACTGGAACAGGAGAGAGAGAGACTTACTTATTACCATGCATGCTTTTATGCTGCTAGGATTCTGAATCTTGCATCTATAGTACTTAAACCAAAAATAAATTAAATAATAAAGAGTAAACATTACCTATGTAAAAAATATACAGTATAATATGAATGTGCATATCTCTGAAAATTCAGAAGAAAATCCTAATCTTGAGACTAGCTTCCCAGAAGGAGAGTCTGAGATTTGCCAGGAAGTTTGCCAGGAGGCTAAATAGGTATTTAGGAATATATTAAAAGTAAAGGCAAAAACCACAGTTACTTTTGCACCAACCTAATAGAAGAAAAGGGAGGAAGCTAAGCAAAGTGTAAATTGCAGGCAATACCTCCTCCTTCACCTTTTCTTGCAGTGGCACTCTGGTTTGAAAATTATGGCTCAGAGTGAATTTAAACTCCAGGAAAAAGAAGCAGGTTTTCATTCATCTCAACCAGTTAGTGGCTAAGTCTTTGCTCTCTGCCTTCACCCAAGTGATGTAAATTCCTAGAGACTTCCCTCTGAAAACTATGTTGAATAATCCTGAAAATAATCCTATATGAGGCTCATGTGAAGCAAACACTCAGAAGCTGGAGGAATGCACAAAACTCTAAAAGGGATTAGTGGGAATGTGGGAATAGGACTAGTATTATCTGTTACAACACAGTATAAAAAATAGTTTCACATAGATAGAGGCATAACCTCTGTACTTGCTTTCTTAAAGGATGGGCTATATAAGAAGAGAGGAGACTGGGATGGCAGCTGAGATAAAAGATTGTACAAAATTTTCACAAGATTTAGAAAGAGTCAAAAGAGTTGCTATTGTGTAATTTAATCAGGAAAGTATAGGGAAATCTCAAAGATATATTCTTTAATTTAAAAATAAAGCAAAGAGAATTATTATGGAGAAGATGATAGTCATGTTGTAATATAATCTTTGACTAGAGTGAGTGTTTCTTAGCTCAAAAGACACAAACAGCATTCTATTAAGAAAAATAAAACCTGTATTTGTCTACACAAATGCATATAATTAAAAAACAGATAAAATTAAAGGCATGTAATAAATCAGAAGATTACAGTGCTTTTATTCTCCTTACTTTTTTTTGGCTCATGTTTACAGAACTTTGCAGCTTCTTATGGAAGGAAATTTTAAATAAAGCCTGAACATATATAGGCTTTTACTAATAAGTCAAAAAATACTTCTATAGAAGAATGAGCAACTGTTATAAACAGTTCCTTCTCTCTCATCACATGCATATCAAATAAAAAATTCAGGTAGAAATAAAACATAACCTACTCGATATTATCATTATTCAAATAAATACAAATTAATTCAATGATAGCTGCTAGTTTTGTCTGTCAAATTGGTAATTAAATCTTAATAATACCTGAATCTATGTGGCTCTAATATTGTACACCCAACTGACAACATCAACAGTACAACTGTTAACAATGCTTATGATAGAAATTTGTTAATATTTACCAATAGTTTTGCTAGTAATCAAAATGTGGAGATACAATAAAAGCCTTAAAATAATAATTGTTAAATCATCTCTCTATATGAAGAAATCATAAATTTAGAGTTCCCTTCCCTCATACCTCAAATTACTTTTCAAATAGAACTAGTGATTATACACTATTAAAAGAAATACAATCTGGCAGTTACTATCAAAGCTCTAGATAGGGAATATATTACAATCTTAAAAACAAATTCAAGAAATATAAATTATAGAAAGGTCCATTTGGTCACAGTTGTAGATATCTGTAAATAAATATAATATCATACATTTAATACCAGTGTTACAAGTCTAAGGTTTCATAATGTTAAATTAACAAATGAACATTTTGTAGAAGAGTGGAAGAAATAATAGGCCAAATATCTGAGTTTATGTCAGCTCCTGTCACTATCCATGTGACTTTGGGCAAGTTGTTTAACCACAAAAGCCACTGCTCACATTATTTCTTGACACAATTGCATACACTCTGACCATGTTTAACATATAAGATTTCTAAGTAATAAATGCCACAGGCCTTCATTAACAAAGTGATCTATTTTGGTCATAAAATATTTTCCTTTTATTCTCTGATAGTTTCATTCTGTTTATTTTTTTATTTGACTCATTGAATCACAAAATGCACCAGGATGCCTTTTGCATGCAAGCCTTTGGCAATATTGATGAAATATATTTCTATTCCTGTCTATTATCCATATTCACATACTTTTCCTCAAGATTTCCAATCTCCTTTTTATTTCCAAAGGCTTGTTATCAACAAAGACTTGATGTCAGTTACTCAGTATAACCTTCTCTGCCTGTGCCTGCTTACATGACAAATTAAGTCACTAAACATCAATCATTATTTGCGCTATTAATTGTATTTTCATTTATTAGTGGGTTTTCTCTTTTACTTCAGGTTAAACCGCATGAACTCAGCTATTTGGGGCATCTTTCCATCCTTCTTCATCTTTTCAAAGTGTTTTGCATAGTAAATGTTCAATAAAATTACGATTTGTTAATTTTGAATGAGGCAATATGCAATCTGAAAGGGATGAGGACCGGCAGTTGTGACAAGAACCAGAGAGAAGATAGTCCTGACATTTTTTTAATGTATTATATCTTACAAAATGTTTTGAAATTTATCTTTCTAAATCACAGATCTGTTCAAGTTATTATTTAAATTCAACAGGCCCTGACCACCACAATTACAAACTTTACAACAAAGGATGTCTTCAAAACGGTTCTTTCAAACATGAGTGATGAAGATTGATATTCTTAATTTTAAAAAATCTTGTGTATTAAACATAATAGTCCATGTATATATTTTTATACAGAGTCCATCACGTAGTAATTGTTCAGTAAGTATTGTTACGTATGTGTTATTATGAAATATTTCTATATATTTGAAATATCTCAGAAGTAGGACAAAGTGAAAACTTTTAAATTTAACATAAAATTATTTTTATTTTTTCTCAGCATTAGCTAATTATGAGTGTTTTACTACCTGAATGCCTCCAAATTTTTAAATAAAATCATATAAATATTTGAACATATAGGATCTATCTGCTTGTTAAATAGCATATATTTCAGTATTTTGGCATCACAGTTAATAATATAATGTCTTAATATGTTTTAAAATACTTTTTGATTTAAGTGATCATCATGTGAAATACCACTGCATAATATGGAAAGTCAAATATAGATTTAAAATCCTGATGTAACTTCATCACTTTAAATATAAGATAGTGAGGCATCTTTGTATTTTTCCATTGCCAAACTTTGATATCTGCAGAATGTATTGCCAGCATCCTGTTCTAACAGGCAAGAAATCTTAGAATTATCTTTTGATCTCTCACCCTATTTTTCAGTCTATTCCAACCATAAAAATTGCTGCTTTTTCATTTAGATTGCCTCAAAAATTCATTTGTCTTTTTAATTTTTTTCCAGCCAAAAATGACCTAGAATTTTGAATAAATATAAATTTTCAGAATCAATATACTTTTAACATCTAAACTTCAGATGAAATAGATCAGGGTGGAGAATTTATCTGTGGATTTCTTCATAAAATTTCACAAGCAATCATTTCTGTTAGATTTTCATATTTCTCAATTAGATTAGTCTACGTCATTCTATCTTTTTTAATACTTCCTTTCATTATATAAACTAGTCATACATTGCATATATTATTTCAAACTGCCCATGTTCCTCAAATAGATTCTCATCACCACGTGTGACATATTTTCAAATCACACAGGATGAAAGCTTAGTTAGATAAACAGAATGAAGTGCACAGTTATGAAAATATTCTTTGCAAAATCTTTGCACTAGAATTAAAAGTTGGCTGTCTATGGTAGACAACTTAATGTGTAAAACATTACAGGACAGAGATTAGGCTATATATATATATATATATATATATATAATACACACACACACACACAAGAATATACTGAACAAAATAAATATTAAGTCAGAGATGTAAAATGAAGTATTGTCTACCTGGTAGAAAGGTAGAATACTTTATCATTGCTCTAAAAAGAATACTTTATCATTGTTTTAAATCCAAAAATATTTAAGTGGCTAACTCCAAAATAGATCTAAGCCCTGAGATTTAATGTTCTATGAGGGTTTAAAAGATTTATGCACACATTTGTGGATACATTAGTATTTTAGTATTTAAACATTTTGAGTTAAATATGATTTGGAAAACATGCATCCTTTTCTCTAATTGGTAAAAAGTTTCTCTGAGGAAAATCTTTTAATAATACTAAGTGTTATGATACAATAAGATGAAGATCTCGTTAATACTGAGTTGGCATTTGCTATACTACAATACTCCCTAAAGACTTCTACTTTGAATTTTTTCTTATTTGATTAAATAATAAAAAAATTATAATCATAGTCACACGAATTAATGTGTTGTGTCTCCAGGAAATATAAAAATATATTGCTATGATATAGGATTTTTCAAATATTCAAGCCCTTTCCTTAAAAATGAGTGTATAGTGGGTAATTTTCGACAAGAGTGTACACTTACATAACTGCCACCGCAATCAAGACCTAGAAAACTTCCACCTACCAGAAAATTTCCTTATGTTTCTTTTTACAATTCAACTACCATAATTGCATAATGTATAATCCAGGAAACAACTGATCTGATTTGATTCAGTATAGATTATTTTTCCTCTTCTAGAATTTCTTTTAAAAATGATTCATACAGTATGCTTTGTATGGGTCTTGCATTCAGCATAATTTGTATTTAATTCTTCTGTTGCCCAGGCTGGTCACGAACTCTTGGCCTCAAGCAATCCTCCTACTTCTGCCTTCCAAAGTGCTGGGATTATAGGTGTGAGCCACTGTGCCTGGCCTTAAACTGTTTTTATGACTTTATGTCATTAATGTAAGTGCAATTTTTGTTTTGAGTTTAAAAAATTAAAATAACTTTCATTGTATGGTTATCGCAATATGATAACTTCAAATGTCCACTGACAATAGCTGTGACTGATGCTCATTCAGTCATGTGTGTATCTGAGAGATTCTCTACCTGCATATATTTTTCTACTTGATATTAGAAAACAAGATTCTTACTGTTTTATTTTTTGAAAATGCTTACATATTTATTTTTTGAAAAGTTAATATGATTACATTTTATTATATTAATAGTTTAATTGATTGTATACCATTATCTGTGTTTCTAGTTAACATATACTTAAAATGAACACATTTTGTTGTTTAAATTGGTTGTTACATTATATATTAATGCTTTTTATAATTTTATTGTTACAGATAATATTCTAAAATATTTCAATATTTGGCATTTTAATTTATGTTATAAAGAAGAAAATCAAACTGCAATTGAATTTGAAAATTTTATCACAGTTATTTAGAGCTGACACTTTAGCTAAGGATAACATTATTAAATCACCAGACATAAATTATTGCTAGTGCTACAACTTTTTCCTTTGTTTTAATTGAATGTGCAGCTTCCTCAATTATACTTTAGTATGTATAATAAAAATACATTTATACTTTATGCAAACCAAAAATTGAACATAGATACAATGAATTTATTACTCAAATAAAACAATCATTATGTCAAGAAAGAGTTAAATAAGCATGCTTTTCAAAATTTGAAACATATTTAAATGTCAAGTTGTATGACTATTGTATTTGCTATAAATTTGCAGCTATTTCGATTTAACACAGGTATAATGTATCATATATAGTATTATGGGATGTAAAACTTTGAAAACAAAAAGAGGCCTTGAGATCAATATACCTAATAATTTTACTTGGGAAGGGAAAAGACAGAAACACTATTTTTGTTGATTTGCCAAATATCACCCAACAACTTACCTCCAGAGTTGAGCCTGATGCCCGTGCTAGGTACAGAAATATGAAAACGCTAAAACACTTAGTAAATCTATTATTTTACCCCAAATTATTTGATTATGCAAATATTTTATATTCTCTTTCTCAATTTTTTTAATGGGTAATAGTTTCACATATGCTTGAGTTTAAAAAAACGTGTACCACAAAACCATCCTTGTGACTTCATAGGTAGAAAAAAAGTCACATCCATTTTCTAAGGTAAAAGTGGACATAAAGTTTTTTGTTTCATTTTTGTTTTAGAAAATTAATTCAGAAAGAAAATAAGTGGAATATTTATTTCACTGGGCTATGTATTTTCCTTCATCTTTATTTAATGATTTTATTTTTTAAATATTAACTTAAAAATACCTTAATTCCATATGGATCTTCATAATGACTATAACAGTGGTCACACCAAGGAATTGCAATATGGAGTTATACCTGTGGTTTAGAAACTTTTTAAAAGTCAAAACATTTCTGTACATTTAGCCACATGATATTTACATTTGATTTATTTGGTTTTAAGATGGGAATACGGCAGATGGATAATTTGTTGAACCGATATTTTTCATCATATAGACATGGCTTGTGAAGTTGAAAATAAATTTGATTTTCACCATCTGCACATAGATTTTTTTTCTTGCATATTTAGCACAATGTGACATCTAATTTGGTTACTAAAGTCGCTCTTCATATTTCCAAAGGCAAAGAATTATGATTTATTTAAATATTCTATACCATACAGCACTATTCACTTTTGCAAAGTGGCCTTGAGTATGAAAAATTGAAAATATCTATCACGTTAAAAGGTAATTATCTGTGTTTTATACTTGTTTAAAAACATTAAGACTGGGCCGGGCGCGTTGGCTCAAGCTTGTAATCCCAGCACTTTGGGAGGCCGAGACGGGCGGATCACGAGGTCAGGAGATCAAGACCATCCTGGCTAACACGGTGAAACCCCGTCTCTACTAAAAAATACAAAAAAAAACTAGCCGGGTGAGGTGGTGAGCGCCTGTAGTCCCAGCTACTCAGGAGGCTGAGGCAGGAGGATGGCGGGAACCTGGGAGGCGGAGCTTGCAGTGAACTGAGATCCGGCCACTGTACTCCAGCCCTGGGCGACAGAGCAAGACTCTGTCTCAAAAAAAAAACAAAAACAAAAACAAAAATAAAAAAAAAAAATCATTAAGACAAGATAAAAATGAGACTAGCCCTCACCAAACAGAAAGTCAATATTAAAGTATTTACCTGGATCTTAAAATATAATAATGTCAGACAAAAGGGAAATGTCCTTTCTGTTACACTTTCTCTACTTTATATTGCAAAATAATATATTTAAAAAATTAATTTTCAAGTTTATCTTTGTATTTCATGTAGAACTAAAAGAAAAAAAACATGAGTCTATGGTTCAAAGAGTCAAATTACATTTTTTGTGGTATGATTCACACTATAACTTTAAAGAAGTTATATGACAAAAATGGAGCCAGCATTTAAATGATTCATATCAAAAGAATTTCCCAATTTTGTAAATACTTGCTTTTTTGTACATATGGAAGATAATTATATAAAATGTGTATGTGTTTGAAAAGTTTTATCTTTACTTAGGCTATGTATTTGTATTAGTCAAGCAAATTCCAGGAAAGCAAAATATCGCAGTGGTTTATGCAGGATATAACTTAATGAATTCATCGTTGCTATCATGCTGTACAATTAATGGTCAAAGCAAATATTCCCATGATCGAGCAAACTAATTTTTTTCTTTATTTTATGAGAGTATTTGAAAATATTTTAGCAAGCCAGATGTATAAAATATGTTATATGTTAAACTTTATTTCCCAATACTCCAATTCAAAACAACCAAGATATGGTATAATGAGTTACCAAAAGGCCTTATGCTGCAGTAAATAAACACTGGGACTTGGAGTCAGACAGAACAGCTGATATACAGCTTGGCTGCTTTCCTTATTATTTACATTACTTTGTGAAAGTTACAAAAATCTGTAGCATTTCCATATCAAAAAACTCTGAATAATAACAAAACTGATCCCAGAATTATTTTAAACATGTGTAAAATGGTAAAATGCCTAGGACATAAAGGTGGAACACAAAAGTTATGGTTGTCTTTATGTAGAGTCTATTTTGACCATGGTTATATGTATATCACGATTTAAAAACATATAATAATCTTTAGTTAGATTTAAAGTTTTCGTTATGTTACACAAGTTTTAATTTTTAAAAAGACCTTATATTCTGTTATCAGCTGAATTGTGGTCCCCCAAAATTCAGATGTTGAAATCTAAACCCCAGTACCTCAGAATGTGACTTAATTTAGAGACAGGACTTTTAAAGAGGCAATTAAAGTTAAATGAGATCATTGAAGTGTGCCCTAATTGAAATGACTGGTGTCCTTATAAGAAAAGAACATAAAGACACAGACGCACACAGAGGAGAGACCTTGTAAAGACTGAGGGAAAAGAAGGCCATTTGCAAGACAAGGAGATTCAGAAGAAACTATCCCTGCTTACATCTTAATCATGGACTTCAAGTCTTCAGGATTGTGAGAAAATACATTTTTGTTTTTTAAGTCATCCAGTTGTTGATACTATGTTATGCCAGCCATGGTAAATGAATAACATTTTATTTTATTATTTTATGGCGTTATGCTTTTATTTTCTTCTTGTTAGTTATTTTTCTGTTCTAATGGTAGTAGTATTCTGCTACTAAATGGACATTTTATTCTTCTACTTCCTTTTTAAAAATATTTTATTTACTACTCAGAGGGAGTATAAGATGAAATAACAAGGAAATGCTTTCGGAAGAGAAACATATGACTTAACTAAGTTTAATTAGTCAAATTTTAACTAATTCATTAGATAACTAATTTAATGAATCACTTAAATTTTAACTAATTTTAAATTAGTTACTGACACTTAATAGCTTTGTAAATGTGAGAAACTTTTAATCTCCATAGTTCTCAGTTAAATGTACCTCCTCACTTTCAGGGTAGAGATTCTGTTTTATTTCTATCACTATGGACTAACAATGTGTCTGGCACATAATAAAGACTGAATAAATCTTTGTGGTCACAGAAAATGAAAGAAATAATAACATAATAATTCTTCTAGAATAGGTTTTGATGTGAAGCATTTTTATTTTCGTACTTTGATTTTTTTAAATTTAAAACTATTACAATTTATATTTAGAATCTTGAAGGTGATGTTTAAAATTTAAATTGCCTATATTAAAATATTAAATACTTATTATAGTAACATTAATTTTTTTAAAACAGTTTCACTCTTGTTGTCCAGGTTGGAGTGCAATGGAGCAATCTCGGCTCATTTCAACATCCACCTCCCAGGTTCAAGTGATTCTCCTGCCTCAGCCCCCCGAGTAGCTAGGATTACCAGCACTCGCCATCATTGTATCACATAGAATTTCAGTTTTTCTAATACTTAATTTAAAAAACTAGATTAAACTTTTTGTTTCACATAACTTTGTATTTGTTTGCTTTCTTTGTAATGATAACATGTGGAATATATTAGGATCTCATGAGTAACATTGTTACTTCTTACTACCCAGAGTAGTAAGAAGACATCATGTGTGTCAACATATCCCCAAAATATTTCATTAAAATATTTTAAAATTATACTTGTGTGATTTTCAATTTGGTGGAGACTTGTATAATAGTTTTGTTAATTTAATGATTCATCTATGTGATTAACATTAGTCTTTCTCACTTGACTAAAGCTTCATGAGAGATGTAATCATGTGAACTTTGTTCATCTTTTTTTGTCTTCAGTGTTTTAAACAGCATCTAGCATATAATAGATATTATTTATGAAATAACAAATTTATACATAAAAAACGTATACATAGCCAAATTTTTACCTTATGTTAATGGAATTTTATTTTTTTTAGATTGCATTTGGCACTAATCATTTTTTAATTTAAAATGGTTAACGACATATATTTTAAAATAATATACATTTGCATTAAGTTAAATTTCTGCATTTAATTTTTGATTTTTCTGATTGTCTACTATGAGTCTATAAACAAATAAAAAGAAAAACCAGAATATGAGATGAATCCAAATAATTCAAATCACTAAAATTTTGATAAAATTTATCATTAGTTTATTAGTATACTATACTAATAAGTATAATAAGGATGATTTACTTTGTTTCTTATGTTAAATTTATACACATTTTTAAGAAACTTTTCGGTATTTGAGAACATAATTCAAGTCATAACTAGGCAATAATACATGGATAAGAAAACCAATATTTATATTTTTCAGTTAAACCAGAAGGTTGGAGGAAACCATGCTACCTCCAACTTTTAGTGATGCATTCGTGATAAAAGTCCAAATAACCCAGAATGCATCTCTGAGGATTATTATCATTGGTAGCCAAGTTTTGTCTATTTGAGTCTTTCCTCTTTTGTCCCTGGAGAGTCTAGCTTAAGAGTTCATGGGAGGAGGAAGTAGTATTAATTTTTGTTTTAAACTAATCTTGCACGGGTCTGCCACTCCTTCCTTTGCTATGAATGGAGTAGCACTGGAGAAAACCAGCTGCAGCACTTGTGAGGTAGAATTGCTTCTTTAGTTTGGACCTGAGCTGAATTCTAAATATTGAACATAAAAGGAGAAAGTGGCAGTGTGGATAGGCCATCCTTTCAAGGCAGATACACATTCAGGAGTCTCTAAAAGAATGTTCTTGGGAAACAAAATTGGCCTGTTAGGGCAAGTGAAGAAGATCCTTCTTAGAAGTTCTGGTAAAACTGTCATCCAAGATAATGATTTTTATACCAAAGCATTCTTGGAATACCAGGCTATAAAGTCACTTTCTATGTTAAAATTATGCACTGGGTAGTATTTTATGTGTACTATATAAGCATATAAATGTATATGCATAATCATGTATTCTTTATAATATATACATGAAGATTTTCCATCTCTGTGTTTTATATAAAATTTAAATAACCCTGGTATAAAAATATCAATTTTTTCATGCCAGATAAATTAATGTTAATTAAGCACATTAATTTCTGTGTTGATGCTAGCATTTTATGGAGGTGGTACCATCTGTTAGACTGAAAAGTATTGTAAAGGTAAAACATATAAAATCTATTCACATTTGTAAATCTGTAGTAATGTTATATTTTACTGTCCAGATCTCCTGGCTTTATTTACCTTTAGAGAAAAGGTTAAGATATAAAGGAGTATAATTCTGTAAACGTACTAAGCTGGGTTTATATCTTGCTGGGTTTATATCCATTTACTTTTCTTTGGAAAAGTTATTTAACTAAAAGTGGAGGAGAATTCTAATCTTAGTTACATGACTTAATACCAAATATATTTGGAAGAATTTAATCAACCTCTCTTTTTCTTCATTTCTTACGAAACAGTATGATTTCAATTATTGATTGATCTATGATTAATCTTTATAACTAATATTAGTCTTTTTCATTTGACTAAAGCTTCATGAGAGATTGAATCATGTTAGCTTTGTTCATCATTTTTGTGTTCAGTGTTTTAAACAGTATCTAGCATATAATGAACACTATTTATGAAATAAAAAAGTTATTCGTTGAGGAAAAGGTACACATACATCTATCAGTATTTTGAATCACTTCTCCTTTGTGTGAGACTTGGGAGAAAGAGTTCTAAGTAATACAATAGTCCATACTGCCTCATTCTATACCCTTCCTATATTTGTATGCATTATTCAGCCTCTCTAACTTTTTTTACTATCCTTAGAAAGTCGATATGTAGATCTACTTATCAGAGTGCTCTAAATAAGCAATACGTGTAATGGATTGGATTTGAAAACAAGATTTATTCCAAATCTCATTCATTTATACACTTTGTTAAACAGAATTGTTATATGGATGGTTCTCAATGAATGTATTTTAATAATTAAATTAAGAATACATAGCATAATTCTGGAATGTGGTTAGAAACCCATTTGTCCAAACTATAAAACTAGGCATTAGGTTTAAAATATATGAGACAGAGTGGGCCAAATATAACTGTAACTGTATTGTTTATATTTACATTTAGAATGTGTGTAATGCACACAATACACATATTCTAACTAAAGTAATGATCTTAGTCAAAATGCACAGCAGTAAGTCTGTACTAGACCAAAAGACTTGGGTATTGAGGAATGAATCAGTGGAAGGAACAAAAGATTGCTATAGTTTAAATATAACACCTAAAAACTTCATTTGTTCTAATTTATCTGAATTAAGTACTAAATATTGAGTTATCATCTCAATAATGGAATCAGTTAAAATATGTTTAGTAGCAAATATTAGAAAACTTACCCTCAGAGGATACTTATGCTTTATATATTAAGGAATTCTCAGGATTGATTTAGCAATTTAGTGTCTTCAAGATTTCAGTTCCTTCACTTTTAATCTTTCAACTTCAGCCGGGTGGCAATATTACCTTTCAAGGTTAGGAAATGGCTGCTACAGTTTCAAATATTACAATATCATTCTTCAGCATTCTCAAAACAAAGAAACAAAGGTTGAAAGGAAAAATGGGGAAGGGAGCTAGAGAAAAAAAAAAAAAAGGCTTTCTCTTGGCCTCGACTTTGCATTTCATCAGAAAAGAAATAGTTTCCCTTTAAGTTGAGGTAATGTGTATGCAACCTCCAGCCTAAAAGAAGTTATATTTGCTTCAGCATTAAACAATTAAAATCATTGTAACTCTTTGAAAACACTGATACAGACTGCCTTTCCAAACCAGTTAGTTCAAAATCTTCAGGGTATCAGGATGTCATAAAATTTCCTCAGGTGACTATAATGTGCACTTCAGTTTAACATTCACCAGTTAAACCTGATTGTAATTCATCCTCTTCATCAAGGCAGTTTTTATCTGAATGAAATGGAGATTCTATAAACAAGGAAGAAAAAAGAATAATAAAGCCAAATAAGAGCACCATACAGAAACCTCATATAAAGTGGATCTACAATATCTCACCTGATTCAATTGCTCCTGCAGGAAATAGAACACTAAAAAGTCTTTTACTCCAATGACAACATATTCAAGCCATTCCCAAAACATCCTAAGAAATAAAGCTTGAAATAGACTAAACTTCATGAAGACTTGAGCTAGCATCATGAGTAGGGGTTATGATTACTAGGAATTGCAAAGATTGTGTACTTGTTTCTAAGTGTGGCCATGTGTTTAAAGATTACAAGGGGGAAAAGGACATATCTAAATGGGGATAATATATTTTTTTTCATTTGAATTTCCCACAACTGACAGCAAAAGCAAAATGCTGGTCTATTTTTACCAGTGTTAAATAAAATATTGTGCTGAAAATCTTAATTTCTAATTTAAGATCTAGTTTTCTGTCACAGCCAGATTTACTTTATTCTCATAAATGAATGGTGATTTAAATGTAAACAGAAATGATGATATAATTACAGTAATTTCAAATCTATACAATGTATGACATAAAATTATATTTGATATTTCCACATTCATTACTTTGCAAGAATATTTGTTTCTATACATAAATTTGTATGTGATTTGGTGATGACTGCAGCAAATACTTGCTTTAACTTTGAAAATGTATTTTGGCTTATTCCCAATGCAGATAATCGATACCATATGCATAATGATGGATATGATCCGTTACTGGAGTTAAATGTAAGTTAATGGAGAAATGATGAGAAAATGAAGCAGAGGGCTCAATAAAGCTAAAAAAAAAGGAAGAAAAGAGAGAGAGAAGAAAGAAGGGAATTAAAATGTTGCTGGTCAAGCCTGCATTTGTACAAATGAACGCGGTGAACTATATGGTGTGTAAACATATTCTAAGTGGGTTGTAACAATTCTTGATGCTAGTCATAGAAAGGATAAAATTGGAATAAATAACAAATAAGTTAAAATGAAAGTCTTTCATTAACAATGTGCTAGTTTTAAAATATTACATATATATAAATTAAAAGTTCAAAAAGTTTTAAATAAAATCCCATTATGGAAAAAGAAAACTCAGAAATGTCAGAAATAATTACAGATGAATTTTTAATGTATGCAAATACATATTTTTCTGTATTAGTGACAGGTGCACTGTTATTTTTAATGGAGTAAAACATTTCTTATTAGAACCTGTCAGGTGCTCCCAGCTGACAAACATGCTTAAGGAACATGTTTCAATGCAGCATACTCAGTAAGGTTCTCTGCTCACATTTTCATTTTAATTCATTCTTAAGTCAAGCAAATCAGAAAATATTCACCTGAAAAATTAATAAAATATCATGTGGAAGGCAATAGCTTTCAAGTAGTCCTTCATCTTCTTTTTAAAAAACAAGTGAGAAAGCATTACACTATTAAAAATACAACATGTCTATGGTGTTATATACATATTATGGCTCCTATTAATATGGTTCATCTGTTTCAAATTCTGTATGTCAAATTGCTTAGTATCACTTGACCTGTGAGTAAATGCTTACATGACATAATTAGTTTAGTTACTTGAAATATTTAACCCTATTATTTCAAACAAATACTAAATAGAAAAGGTAGAACCATTTCTTAGAAATTAAAAAAAAAAACTTTCTGTTTAAACATGTGACATCAAATATATAAACTATGTGAATAAGAGATTGAAAATTATCTCATAAAAAAACAAAAAGGAAAGGTACAATAATGATCAATTAAAAATGGAAAGGTCTGTAATAGCATACTTTAAATTGCATTCCAAGATATCAAAAATAAAAGTGACAATACAAATGATAAAGAGTTTGCTAATGCCTTTTCTTATAAAAATACAGGTAAACACAATCCAGAAATAGTAACTCAATGTATTCACCATGAAACTATCCATCTGTTCTGTAAGTGTGTGTTTATTATTACACATTAATTTATCTCAAAGTTGAAATAAATGTTGATAAATAGCAAAAGAATAAAGTAAAATAGAAGTTTATCTGTACCTCAAAAGACTTTAAAAAATTCATTGTCACAAAAATGATACAAGCCACAATGCCACTGTAGCTGAAATGGAGTATTCTATTTTTTCAAAGTTGATTTAAAGAATTTGGGTAGAAATTACTTCATTGTATATTAATCCAGAATTGTTTTCTGTTCAGATAACAGTTGAACTTTCTTAGTGATATTTTTGTATTTTTTTGTGTTTCTGTATTGTCTTATGTGATTAATAGAAAAATTAGAAAAGACAGACTTATATGCACTTAGGCTGGTACCATTTTAAACTGTAAGTCCTATTAAAGGAGGAATAGCAAGGGAGAAATAAAATTTGAATGACATCTCAAGGGGATCACTCTGCCATGCAGCAAAATTCATAATATTTTTTATAGATTAAGTTAAAAATAAAACAATTAAAAAGAAGAAAAAGATCTAAAACTAGAAAAAGTCAAAACAAATAAAAGGCTGTTGAGACATCTCCTGGTTTATTTCATGGAGTATGAATATAATAAAATCAAAACAACTTTATATAACAAAATATCAGAGAGAAAATTAAGATGCACTTTGAGAAATATTTGCTATAAATATAATTAAAATGGTTAATGTCAAATAATTCTTCATAAAGAAGAGGAAACACTTATAACCAAAAACTGACAAAATATTTTAATACAAAATTTCCAAATGTTTGAGAATAGGCTTAGTTATGAATATTAAAATGTAATTTAAAACTGTGTTATTTTGTTGTTGTTTTGCTTATCACTTTGACTTTCCACCTTGTTCCATGGATGTATATGTGTTCCCTCATTTCAATGTCACACTGGCTTGACTGGTGCAAATCTACATTCACCTTGAGATATAAGTCCTCAATTTTGTTTTTGTTTTTATCTCACCAAGACTGAGTTATCTAGATCCTTTACATTTCGATGGAAATTTTAGAGATAGCTTGTTGATTACTACCAAAAAAAGAATGAAAGCTCCTGAAATTGTGACTGGGATTTTATTGAATCTGTGGTTCATTAGTGAGAATTGATTTTTCAACAATATTAGATCTTCTTTTTTTTTTTTTTTATTATACTTTAAGTTCTAGGGTACATGTGCATGACGTTTATATCATGTATAACTCCCCAATGCAATCCCTCCCTCCTCCCCCCTCCCCATGATAGGCCCCAGTGTGTGATGTTCCCCTTCCCGAGTCCAAGTGATCTCATTGTTCAGTTCCCACCTATGAGTGAGAACATGCGGTGTTTGGGTTTCTCTTCTTGTGATAGTTTGCTAAGAATGATGGATTCCAGCTGCATCCATGTCCCTACAAAGGACGCAAACTCATCCTTTTTGATGGCTGCATAGTATTCCATGGTGTATATGTGCCACATTTTCTTAATCCAGTCTGTCACAGATGGACATTTGGGTTGATTCCAAGTCTTTGCTATTGTGAATAGTGCCGCAATAAACATACGTGTGCATGTGTCTTTGTAGTAGAGTAATTTATAATCCTTTGGGTATATACCCAGTAGTGGGATGGCTGGGTCATATGGTACATCTAGTTCTAGATCCTGGAGGAATCGCCATACTGTTTTCCATAATGGTTGAACTAGTTTACAATCCCACCAACAGTGTAAAAGTGTTCCTATTTCTCCACATCCTCTCCAACACCTGTTGTTTCCTGACTTCTTAATGATTGCCATTCTAACTGGTATGAGATGGTATCTCATTGTGGTTTTGATATGCTTAACCATTTATATGGAATGACTCATCATTGTTTGAGATTTTCTTTGATTTCTCATACCTCTGGGATTTTTTTTTTTTTTTTTCATTATACAGATTTTGTTCACCTTGTGTTTAATTTATGGCTAACTGAATTACGAGTTTTGGCACAATTATAAATAAAATGTTTTCTAATTTTACTTTTTTTGTTTGATGTTAATATTTGAAAATAAAATTTTATATATTAAACTTCTATTCTGCAACTATGCTGAGTTGTTATTTCTAGTTGCTGTTGGTAGATTTCCTAGATTTAATATATAAACAGTTATGCTTTTAGCAAACAGAGACATCGTTACTTTTTTCTTCCTGATCTAGGACCAGAAGAAAATGATAAAATGAAATGAGAGTATGCATCCTCAAGAGCAAATGTTCAATATTTTACCATCAATTATGATGTTAGCTGTAGATTTTTTATGTTATTTATTAGATTAAGTTCCTTAATATTTTCAGTTTACTGAAAGTTTTTAACAGAGATTGGTGTTGATTTTTTTAAAATTATTTTTCTGTGTCTATTGAAAAGTTTGTTGAAAACAATCTTGTGTTACTGAGATAAGACTTCCTTAGTCATGGTGTAATATTTTTAAAATACGTTTTTGGGTTCAGTTACCAATATTTTAAAGTATTTTTATACCTACATACATAGCAGTAGTAGACATAATTTTCTTCATTTTATTGTCTGTGTGAAGTCAGAGGATTATGATTTTGCTATCCTCATAAAGCAAGCCAGAAATTATACTTCTTCCTTTGTTTTCTGAATAAGTGTGTGTAAGATAGGCATTCATTTTTTCTTAAATATTTGTTAAAATTCACCAGTGAAATCATCTGAATCTGAAATTGTCCCTGTGTCAAAGTTTTTGATCATGAATTCAACTACTTTAGTAAATGCAGGTCTGTTAAAATTTTCAGTTTTATCTTATATAAATTTTACTCCATTGCAATTTTTAAGGAATTCGTTTATTTTATCAGAGTTTTCTAAGATTCCCTGACATTCTGGCTCCCAGAAGCTCTAACATTGTAATGCTCCATCATGTTTCCTTCTTCTAAGACAATGTATCTTGCCTCCCTTTCTCTGGAGATCTGTTTCCCAACAATTCTTGCTAAGTTTCGCATGCTCCACCTTGGGCACACACACATGAGACAGCTTTGACCCCTGATCTTAGTCACGGTCGGTTTAGTCTCTGCTCTAAACTGCTTCTGATTCAACTCTCCCTTATTATTTAGTTGTCATTCTGGGGTTCTGTGAGAATTATTCTGTCTCCTATAGTATGTATTATCTGGAGTCTATTAGCTGCAGAGCAAGCACAATTAAAAGCTCCTAGTTACTTACGGTGTTGGAGTTTATCCTAACAGCATGCACTCCTAGTCAAGACTAAATGCCGGTTTAATGAGTAAATGATTAGAATAACCTTTATATTAAGTGTATGATCTATAAATCTCAAACTTTTGAAAACAGTCACATAAAAAACTGTTGTATATAAAATAACATAGAACTAGAAGGGTAGAGCAAAGATGGGGAAGCTAGGGTCCTTTTTCTTTCAGAAACATAGAGGCAAAAGTGAATGTCAAATTAATTAGAGCTAACTCTAAAATTGTTATTTCTTGGGTAGCAAATCTTGAGCTCATCATTGTTCTTTGACATTGTATATCCTTATTAAAATGTCAGTTTAAAAATAATACCCATTTTATAGATTCATGAAAATTTAAAAATATATAGAAGTCTTATTAATTTCAAGTTAAATAAAAATGACAGTAATTATTTGTTAAGGGTTGTGGATTGTGTGATGCTTCATAAAAATACAGAATTTGAATTTAATCTTGAAGAAGTTACACAATTTTTAGCAGATGACGTTATAATTGTGCATTCAAAGGTAATATAATAAAAGGGGGGCTCTAGTTTAGGATTTGAGGACCTAGTGATCTGATTATACCTAAAAACGGAAAGTGGGAACTTATATCTGGATAGCTATATTTAGAATTGGACATTTATCTAGCTTATTAATACCCTTTCTCATTGATCTATTGTAAATTCTATGAAAAATTTATATTTTTGTGTTTTTAATACCTATGATAGAGGTACTACATTTTGAAAACAATAATTCAGTAAACAAATAGAATTAATAAGTAACTGCAAATCCTAAAAGTCAAGCTAAGGTACTGAATTTGATAGTTAATAGTGTGAGAATTAGAAGGATTTTTTTTTTTTTTTTTTTTCTTGAGATGGAGTTTCACTTTTGTCACCCAGGCTGGAGTGCAATGGCACGATCTCGGTTCACTGCAACCTCCGCCTCCTGGGTTCAAGCATTCTCCTGCCTCAGCCTCCTGAGTAGCTATGATTACAGGCATGAGCCACCACACCTGGCTAATTTTTTTTTTTTTTTTTTTTCAGTAGAGATGGGGTTTCACCATGTTGGTCAGACTGGTCTCAAAGTCCCAACCTCAGGTAATCCACCGGCCTCAGCCTCCCAAAATACTGGGATTACAGGCAGGAACCATCGCACTGGCCCAGATTTTCTTTTTCTTTCTTTCTTTTTTTTTTTTTTTTTTTTTTAATAAGAATGGGTATTTAACTATGACAAAGCTCTGTAACTTCAATTTATCTGGTTTTTTTTCTTTTTTTTTTCACAATTAATTGTGTCTTTCCAGTTTTAAGAGCAAGATGAAATTTAAGAATGCAGTTACTATTAGGAAATTGCTTTATTCATATGGTCAAATGCATTATTATCACTAAAACATTTTATAGAGATTACTATTTCGACAGAAATTGTAACAGTATAACAAAAAAGATATTCTTCTTATTAAATTACCAAATTACAAAACTAAGATCTTTGTAGAATCTTTGGAAATTGACACATCTAATTAAATAATAATTTAACCCCTAATTGTTATGGCCACTATAAAGGAATCTTACATCCAATGTAGTCTAGATTAAAATGTAAAATATTTTTATAACATATAAATAACATTGGTAATCAACAATTTGTAAAGTGCTTGTCTTTGATTATGTGAACAGGAAGTTTCCCTGTATCTATACCACAATAATATATTCATATTTACAACTGAATTATCACATAATTATTAAAATATATCTTCACTTTCTTAAAGAGGTCCTAATTTATGGCAACAGAAGACCGGCAAACTTAAAAATCACTAAACATTTAAATAGTTGCTACTTAATCTGCTGGCACTTTGGTACAATGGAATCAACAAATGTGAATACACATATCCATAACCTATCAATTATCTCATTCATGAGGTGTTGTTTTGATGTAAATGTAAAAATTTTAAAAATAATGTTTTGACTTTAAACCAATATTTCAAGTATACCTTTTTACATTTATATAATGTCAAAACATTCCAAGCTGGAAAAAAAAAAAAAAAAAAGAGAAGGGAAAAAGCACCACAAAGCCCTATTTAGTCTATTTACTGTGCTTTTAAGTAAGACATTTATTATTTTAATAAATCAAAAGTTTATATTTTTCTGGAGTCATAGAACACACATTTTCCTTACCTAATACAGATCTCCCACAAATTGCTTCCCTGTAATGCTTTTCTTTGCTGCTGACAAAAGATGAGCCTATTTATATTCCATTTAATTCTTTTTTCAAAAGAATACTCTATCATCTTAATTCACAGAAAATAAAACCATACACGTTCCCAGCATATGGTTTAAACCACACATGCACACACAAACACACACACACACACACACACACACACACACACACACGGAGAGTACTTTGAACAAAACGAAAGAACACTTGAATAAGCCATGAATAGGGAATTTCAGAAGAAAACATAATGCTCAATCTATCAACAAAAGTACATTCTACCTCTGGCAAAGCTGAGGGCAGATGTATTTCGTATAGACTCAACAGTTTTGAATACTGGTTAGATGAAAATTTTATTACATTAAAAGTCAGCAGAATAAACAAAAAATTCATATTTCAGATTGTGTTCATTACTAATATAGTATATCTACTAAGAACAGACAGCTCTGAATTTAGTCATTAAAATGTGGTTAGGTCATTCAGTTTAATAAGCAGTACTGGTGTTCTAAAATATTAACATTTTAAATAATTTTTATATATGATTCTCAAATAAAGCATGGCTTAAAATCACTTCTCTTATTTTTCTTAATATACATAGCAGATTGCTTATTTGGCTTATAGTGCATAGAAAATATTGAAGCTTCTGGCTCATAGCACACATGGAAAACTGCAATTTCCTCCTGTTTGGCATGACTGCCTCTCCCAGATGCCTTCCCATCAATTAGTCACACTGAAATAAAAATGATCTTTCAACATGAAAACATAATCATGTACCTTCTATACCCCTCACGACTTTCTAAGTTGTTAACGTGCCATTTGCTTTGGAATATCACCCATATCTTAGGAAAGGATCTCTACATGAACTAGCATTTTCCTTCTCCAGCTTCAAATCTGATCACTCAACTACCACCCACCTTCATAGGTAGACTGAGTTATTTACTCCAGGTAGACTAAGTTATTTACTCCAGGTAGACTAAGTTATTTTGCATTCTGTAATTTCGTAATCTTTCTCCCTTATTTGGGATCCATTTATGTGTACTGTATTTTCTTTCACCTGAAAATTTTTTACTTACATTTTATTTATTATTTTATATGTCATTTCATCTAATAAGCCTTTTTTATTTAAAAATTACTATTTCTTTTCTCATTATAGCATTTAGTATACCATATCTCTGTCTGTGAACTTGTTTGTACTCCTTTCTGAGTTTAGGTGTTTTTTCAAGAAATATTTGTCACACTCAATGATTATATATCTACTACCTAGAGTAGTAACTTGCCGAAAGTTACTGTGTACAAGTTGCATTCAGTAGAGCTCATATAGTAAAGTGTCACATTGCATTCTAAATGTAATTTCTACATGGTTTTAATACATGCTGTGCATACAAACACAGAGTCTCTGCTATTCATTTGTTCAAAATATCTGACTTTAAATAAGATTGCTGTTTTCTATATTAAATGTACATACCACTGAAATAAGATCTTCTGATATGCCTCTCTGTATTAATTTTTAAATATTCACTTTTATTTTACCTAAGTTCTCCTGTAGAAATATCTACCTAGACATGAGAATACAGACATACATGTTTTAAATAAATTTTCTAAATAACATTTTTATCATTTTATTAATCAATTTATCCTAAAGACAATTTTTTAAGCTTTGAATTTTATTCACATGTAGTACCAGCAATAGGTAGAATCTATAGATATGAACATGGTGTTCCATTTCTAATGACTAGGATTCCTATGGCAACAACAAATACATCATCAGTAGGACAAAACTGTCCTGTATCATCATTGCCTAATCACAGCTCACGTTCTTATTAATGGGTGAACAATCCCACCCTTAGTGAAGGCTGCTTCACAGTGAAGAACCAATATTTTACAACAAAGTGCTAATATCTAAGGACCAAACAAACAGTGGCATTGCCATGAATACTTGGCCACCACATTGCAATGATCTCTGTGACAAACTTTCTGACACCTCTTGCTTAAGATCCCAGTGGTCAGAGGGATCATGAAGATCACTGAGCCTCACTTTCACTGTCTCTATGCATAAAGAAAAGTCAAACTCCACCAGAAGTTCTGCCTTTCTGCTCATGAGATGTTTCTGTCTTTCTGTGCTTATCTTAAAATTCCTGCATTACCACTTGGAAGATACCATCCCAGTTTCCTAGGCTAAGGTGACTAATCCAGCTATATTTAGCCCAACAATTCGTCTGGCCAGAACATGACATCTATGGCCTGTCATGGGGGCGGGGGTGAAAGGGCCACCTGGAATTGTGCCCTTGGGAATTTTATCTAAGAAATTCTAATGAGCTGATTTATAGGATTGGCAAATTGATGCATCTAAACGAGTCTTACGTACAAAAATTCCAGAGAAACCATGATAGCCAACCCTATGAGTAAGAAAATTTAAATTCGGTAGAGAGAAAAATAGATGAGATTGCAGACTGGGCTATGAAGGTCACATAAAAATGAAAATAATTCATATCCACAGAAAGGGAAGAGAATTCTTTACCTATGGACATGTTATTGGATAAATTCAGTATTTTCAAGCTACAGAAACAAAGTATGCCTAACAAAATTAGGAAATAATTTATTGAAGTAGAGCACCGAATTGAGGAAAAGGCTGAAAAAGATCATTAAAATATGGAAATTAACATTTTATTTGTTAAGATTTAACATCCAGTTCTTGGAAGAAACCACAAACTAAATTGATATATAATAAATATAATGGTAAAAATAATAAGAATAAAACAACCTGTAAAAAAGTAGAATTGAGCATGGGAAGAACAAATTATATATATTTTTACTTTTCCTACAATGCTTCTGTGCACTGGACTGAAAAATATGCAGGTTCATTTGATTATCAAGCAAAAGAAACATACAGATAATCTTTGAAGATGATATAAAGAAATACATCAGCACCTAACCTATCACAGGAAATTAGCTACCTAGCACCAGTGGTCATGATTTTCAGAAAACTGAAACCTAAATTTCCTAGAAAACTAGCAAATTACTTTCACATTGTTCATAACAACAGTCCTGTGTGTTCCATTGCCCCTTGATTAACACAGATTTGCATAGCACTGGTTCACTTGTATTTGGATTTTCTTCCTCCTTTGTCACCCCTGAGACAGCAAAACCAACCCCTGCACTGCGCTCCTCCTCCACCTATTCAATGAGAAGAGAATGAAGATGAAGACCTTTATGATGACCCACTTTCACTTAATGAATGGTAAATATACCTTCTCTGCTTTGTGGTTTTCTTAAAAACATTTTCTTTTCTCTGGCTTACTTTATTATAAGAATACAGTAAATAACACATTCCACATGCAAAATGTGTGTTAGTTGACTGCTTGTGTTATTGCTAAGATTTCTGATCAACAGCAGGCTATTAGCAGTAAGTTCTGGGGGAGTCACAGGTTATAAGTGGATGTTATCTGTGTAGGGTCAGCACCCATAACCTCTGTGCCCTGTGTTGTTGAGTGGTCAACTATATTCTCTCTCTCTGTTTTTTTCTTTTGTCTTTCTCTCTTTCTTTCTTTCTTCCTTTCTTCCTTCCTTCCTTCCTTCCTTCCTTCCTTTCTTTCTTTCTTTCTTTCTTTTTCTTTTTCTTTTCTTTTCTTTTCCTGTCTTTCTTTCCTTCTTTCTTCTCTTTCTCTCTCTTTTCCTTTTCCTTCCTTCCTTCCTTCTTCTTTTCTTTTCTTTTCGTTTCTTTCTTTCAACACAAAGTCCCCAAAAGTAGTTTTTATATAGTCAGTTTGATTTCTCTGACTATGGAATACCTTTACTGGCAAAATATATGCCAGTATATTCAGCTCTGGGTTACTAAATAACATCTGTAAAAATGAATGTATACCTGGATACAATGAAGTAAAACCTTAGCTCAAGAATCACATTATTTTTAAAATGAGAGAGAAAAGGCTGATTATTGCCTATAAAGGTAAGATTTCTAAGTACAATTCCTCATTAGCAAATATATACCTAACAGAAAAGCATGTAGTAATAGTTTCCAACTGTTGGGGTTTGAGGGGAATAACACTTAGTTTAGATATTTACATCTAAATTAGCCATCATTTAAGAATGAAGTCAAAATATGCTTAATTTTTTTTTTTTTTTTTTTTTTTTTTGAGACAGAGTCTCACACCCAGGCTGGAGTGAAGTGGCACAATCTCAACTCACTGCAGCCTCCACCTCCTAGGTGCAAGCAGTTCTCCTACCTACCTCAGCCTCCCATATAGCTGGAATTACAGGCACATGCCACCACACCTGGCTAATTTTTTTAATTATTATTTTTAATATATACGAGGTTTTGCCATGTTGGTCAGGCTGGTCTTGAACTCCTGGCCTCAGGTGATCCACCTGCCTGAACCTCCCAAAGTGTTGGGATTACAGGCATGAGCCACCACACCAGGCCAGAATATACTTAATTATTAATGTGGAAAAAAATTAGATAATTTACCACTTACAGAACCTCACTAAGAAAACTATCATAGAAAATCCTTTACAGAGAAGAAAAATAACCCAAAGGAAAAATGGATGGCTTTTAGCTAACATACTGAATTCCTCATTAAATCTGCTACAAATGAGAGACAGAGGTGATGTTACAAAAAAAAAAAAAAAAAATTCACTTGTTTTAACAGATGGTAAAAATTTGAGAATTCATGGATTCCTCCTTTGCCTAACAAGTACAGCAGACATGATTTAATGACAAGCCTACACAGCTTCTCAGAATTTCAGAATTTTGAAAAAAAAGTAAAAGTTTATATATCCAGAAACAAAACAAGAATTTCTCATTATAGATCTTAATACTTTCTCTTGTGCTATGCTGCTATTTATTAAGAAAATATTGTATCTAACACCCACTAGAAGTTGTCCTATGATGAATAAAATATCTGAAAATATTTAAGATAAGTTTTTGTCTGCTGTATTATTTCAAAAGCATGTGTGATAACTAAATGATGAATTATGTTAACAAAAAACTTCGCCAAAATTGAAGCAATAAGTTATTTCTCATGAGCAAGCAAAATCACAGTAGCTTTACTGATATCAACCTGTTATTTTTAAACCGAAATGATTCAAAATTTTTTGTCTAAATGGGCACAGCCTTATGGTGATGCAGCACACAGAACTGGGGAAAAAAACTGAATTAAAAAATAGTATTTCTTCACCACCAGAAAATATATATATATATTAATTTGAAATCAAAATGGTGTCAGTAAGAACTACATGTCTGTTAAACGATTCTATCTGTGGAAATTGAAATATAATATTTGAAAGTGTTTTCTCAATGGGTAAGACCTACAGTTTAATTTCTTTCTTTCTTTTTGAGACGGAGTCTCGCTCTGTCGCCCAGGCTGGACTTCAGTGGCTGGATCTCAGCTCACTGCAAGCTCCGCCTCCCAGGTTTACGCCATTCTCCTGCCTCAGCCTCCCGAGTAGCTGAGACTACAGCCGCCCGCCACCTCGCCCGGCTAGTTTTTTGTATTTTTTAGTAGAGAGGGGGTTTCACTGGGTTAGGCAGGATGGTCTCGATCTCCTGATCTCGTGATCCGCCCACCTCGGCCTCCCAAAGTGCTGGGATTACAGGCTACAGTTTAAGTTCTTTAAGGTCTTAGCAATAACGTGGAGTAGAATACACTCCTGTGAAGGTCACAATGGGAAACCAGAGGTGACCATACAAAGTCTCCCATTGCACTGTGTTTTATTAACATGCAATAAAATTCAGCAGTCCCGGCACGGTGGCTCACGCCTGTAATCCCAGCACTTTGGGAGGCCGAGGCAGGCGGATCACGAGCTCAGCAGATTGAGACCATACTGGCTAACACGGTGAAACCCCGAACCCCGTCTCTACTAAAAATACAAAAAATTAGCCGGGCGTGGTGGTGCGCTCCTATAGTCCCAGCTACTCGCAGGCTGAGGCAGGAGAATGTGGTGAACACGGGAGGCGGAACTTGCAGTGAGTTGAGATGGCGCCACTGCACTCCAGCCTGGGCGACAAAGCGAGACTCTGTCTCAAATAAATAAATAAATAAATAAAATTCAGCAAAGGGCATGTGGCTACTGCAGACACATGTGCACCGATAGCTATTTTAACACAAGCTGAAGAACTGAACTTATATTAAAAATAAATTAGTTATAAAAGTCTATCTTCATTTATATTTAAAGGAGTTAACAGAGTAGATTAATTATGTGTCAGAATCAATATCATTAATTAAAGAAAAAAGTTGCTAAATGTGTTATAGAACATTAGAGACTATTGCAAATAGAAATAGGAAAAAGTAAGGAAGCTATGGGTATTTATTGAAATGTATATTACCTAGTTAAGAAAATCAATATTGTTGAACTACACAGACTTATAGTTAGAAATAGTAAAATACAGTAATATAATAATATTTCAATTCTGTTGCTAACCCAAGTCACAATGTGTGATTTTGTAATATATTTTAAAGATTGTTTTAGTTTTGCACAATTGAAAAGGAAGCATAAAAATGTAATTTACTGACGTGCCTTCAAAAACTGTCTCTCAATTTTAAGTCGTGAAATTTGAGATTGGTCCATTTCACCTTGGAGCATTCAAAGCGTTAACTCATTTTTATTTTCTGAATATTTCTGTTTTAAACTAGAAAGTCTTAACTGCATATCTGGTTGAAATGTACTTTAATATTTGAATTAAATGTTCAAGAATTTTTCCCAAACGTTCCTGTCACCACATTTATTAAAAAATAAATAGGCCAGGCACGATGGCTGATGCCTGTAATCCCAACGCTTTGGGAGGCCAAGGCGGGCGGATCACGAGGTCAGGAGTTCAAGACCAGCCTGACCAACATGGCGAAACCCCGTCTTTAGTAAAAATACAAAAATTAACTGGCTGTGGTGGCATGTGCCTGTAATCACAGCTACTCAGGAGGCTGAGGCAGGAGAATGTGGTGAACACGGGAGGCGGAACTTGCAGTGAGTTGAGATGGCGCCACTGCACTCCAGCCTGGGCGACAAAGCGAGACTCTGTCTCAAATAAATAAATAAATAAATAAATAATAAATAATTAATTAAATTATAGATCGATCAATAGATGGATAGATAGATAGATCTACACTGTTGTTTCATTTAAAAAGGAATCATCCATATGATAATTTTGAACTGTTTGTCATCTGAGAAATCTTTAAATCTTTAGATTGTTTTATGTTTTTGTGTTATTTTTCCATCATTGCTTTTTTCTCTTCCCTTTACTTTTTACTCCATTTTCAAAGTATTTCTCTTATGAGCCGACTTGGTTTCTGTGCAATCTGTCTGGTATAACCTATACTATGCAGTGACCTCAGCAAATTTCCTTCCTGAGTCCTTTGAAAAAGCAGCAAGATTGGTAACAAGAACTTCATTGTTTACTCTTTTTTTCCCTGCTACTTAAAATTTGGAGAAAACATCATGCATAAAACATTTTGTGTGACCACCCTCACTACGCCCCTTGGTATATTTAGGGACTTATTCTCAAAGCCTCCATATGGCCTGAAGTTTTGCTAACATATCGAATAAACACTTGAAAGTTCTTTGCTGTGTGCCCCCAATCTCTAAGACAAAATTTGTGGATTGCTTTTAAAACTCAATTTTAAAACTTTAGCCCTTGGTAAAGACTAAATTAAACACAGCTTAAAAAGCATTGAACATGACAAAATAATAGTTCAAGGAGATTTAGAGATACTGTCAGAAGTTATGCTGAAGTTAGAAGAAACAATTTAAAGGTTATTTCAAGGAACTTGCAGTTCTCATTTTAATGCTAATGAACCAAGAAATGTTAGGCTAAGGGAGTTAATCTTTATTCAGAGCATTCTAATAAATTAAATGAAAAAGGTGCAGATTTGATGCAACTTGCAAATGCTGGTTTCAATAATTGTCACAACAGTTGAGTACTGCATTTATCTCATCAGCACTACTAAATTTACCTTTCTCACTCATATTGATTTTCTTTTTATCGCATCATTTTAACGGCTTTTTAGTCAAAATGAGGATTTCCCCCTGAAGCACTTGGGGGAAATAGTATATCTTTATTTATAGAGCAATATGTACTAAGTGTTAGAAACTATTGAGGAGTCATTTTAAAATTCACTGAACGTGCGCTTCTATAATCAAGGATTGTCCCTTTGAAATACTTATGAATGTTAGTCTTCTTAATTTTCTTCATTCTAGAATGTAGGTTTTTCAAACAGTGTTTGTAAAATTATTACTAGTCAACAACAATATGTATTCTATTTCACTGTACCTAAGTGAGGTACAGTGCAATAGACTCCCTACCAATTTCCCATGAATCCTCTTCTTCCCATCCAATGTCATTAATTTTTTTCTTGAATTTGCATAGTAATAAAATGATACATCCAAATATTAGAATATGGAACAATTCCTCTCAACATTTTTCAAATGTTTTACTCAAACAAATCTGTATAATACTTGAGTATAAATATGAGATTTCTTCTGACGTGAGGTAACCAGCCTATGCCTCTAGGAAACCCAGGCCCTCAGAACAAAGTTATCCATATGTTGGCACAGATGTAATTCACTTTAGGCATACCAGAAATAAAATGTAATAAACAAGTATTTATAGTCCTTTCTGGTGTAGCTTAATTTTTACTTCAACTTGAGGCTTCTTAAGCCTTCTCTGCATATTGTCTCACCGTCTTTCATAAGGGGGTAAAGAAATAATTCAGTTTGTCATTGGTTGGATTTTTATAGTACTCACAATGTATTTGTAAAAGACATCACATTAATTTTATGATCCCCTATGTGACATGTTTCAATGAAACCTTCTTGGAAAGGTTCTTAATGCAAAAGAAATTTCACAGAGAATACTGGGGATAATAAATATGGAAAAGGAAGCCATTTTAGGTTTGGGGATAAGTGTGAAAGCGGGACAAATAATTTTCAATTTGGAGGTTATAATGAACTATCATTTTTTATAAAAGTGACCTTTATAAAAAATGAAGAGGCATGCCTTCTCCTTTAGCAAGAATATTGCATTAATAATTGTCATCCTGCAATTAGAAGAAGAGTAGGCTTTCAATTCTTATAACTTTTCTCTAAAACATTGGCACATGAAAAGAAGTGCCCTGGACAGATGGGAAATTAGCATGTCATAAAAATCTATAATAGATGGGCTGTTGCTGTCAATCTTATGAAACTAATTACATCACAATGAATTTTCCCGCAAATTACCATGGACTTACCAGGGAAAATATTATGCATACAAGGCAAACAACAGAAATATTTTCTTTCAATATAATTTTTAATATTTTTAATTCTTTGCTAGAATAGAGATGTGTTTATTATTACTGTATGATAACGTATATATATATATATATATATATATATATATATTCAAGACAAAGATATGTGTATGAAGGCAAGAGTATTTAACCACTACCCTGCTTAAAGGTCAGTCTTTAGTTGATACTTAGCTACCACTTGAGCCAAATGGAAAGGCTTTCCTTCCACACTACCACTTCCCTGAAATGTATCCAGTGTCCTGGGTCTCTGAAACATGGATAGCCTATAGAGGGTGCATTTGGTAAGACAACAAATTATGGGTCAAAAAGAGGCATCAGAACTCCTTGGACAATTAATGGTCAACATGCTTGTTGCCATCAAAGAGAAATCCTTATTGGTTTGCAAAAAGCAGGCAAATAATGTATATTATTAGCATAGGTAATGTTTGGTACTCACAGGAATGGCAAACAGACACAGTTCCTGAAGGCATCCCTGATCCTGGGAGTGCATTCTTGGATGAGACTCATTGATCGCATGCTACTGCCTCTTCTGTCATATTAATGATGTTCCTCTCTCCCCCCTTTCTTTAGTCCAGCATTTGCCAATCTCAACACGATTGTCATTTTGGATCAGATCATTCTATGTTGTGGAGCTGTACTTTGCATTGTAGATGTTTAACAGCAGATGTGACCTCTACTAACCAGATGCCAATATAACCCCCAACTTTCAGTTGTGACAACCAAAAATGACTCCAGACATTGTCAAATGTTCCCTAGCAGGGAGTGGAGCGGGGTGGGGTGGGGAGGAGGTTCGCAGTGGATATTCACTGTCTAGCTCATGGAATTTTTTTCTGTCTGCATGCAACATAAAGATTTTCATCCTATATCTATATTGTATTTGGTTCCAGAGTGACAGTAGTCCCCTTGAGGAAGTGGTAATTTGGCCTAGCTACCTGAATTTGGGTGAAGAATAGAGCTGTGAGAATTCAAGTGGAAAAATGCAATTAAAACAATTAGTTAATACTTAAAGCTTCCTGCTCACAATCCATGCATGCTTCCATATGATAGTACTGTGTTTACTACAATTTAAATGTAGAATCCATTGATTGAACTACAAAAATAGATTTGATATACAAAATCTATTTTGATACATACTGTTTTTTGAGCACTGTGACCATTTTAGTAACCAAAATCTTTTTTTACAGTTCAAAAGTAAATGATAAATTACTCAGTCAACTGCAGCCTGAAAGTATTAGATAAAAAATTTCAAAAATAAACAATGTATAAATTTCAAATTGCATTGTCTTCTGAATAGCGTAATGAAACTCATGCCATCTCTGCTTGTCCCATCCGGGATCTGAATCATGCTTTTGTCCAGCTCATCCACACTGTCTACACTACCTGCCCATTAGTCTCTCAGATTTCTTGGTTATCAGATTGATTGTCATAGTATGGCAGTGCCTGTCTTCAAGTAAGCTTTAATTTATCTAATAATGCCCCGAAAGTGAAAGAGTAATGATGCTGGGAATTCAGATATTCCAAAGAGAAGCCATAAAGTGCTTCCTTTAAGTGAAAAGTTGAAAGTTATCTGCTTAATAAGGAAAGAAAAAAAATCTTATGCTGAGATTGCTAAGCTCTACAGTAAGAACGAATCTTCTATATAGGAAATCATGGAAAAGGAAGAAGAAGTTTGGATATAGTATACATATAATTTAGTAGTATCCATGGTTTCAGCTGTCCAGTAGGGGCCTTGGCCACAGATAATGGATGACTACCGTATGCTCAGTGTAATATATACTAGTTAATTAGCAATCTCTTCAACATATTTTTGAAATAGTATAAATACAACTATGTGTGTTCTATATGTATTTATGCACATATGTATACATGTATTTATGTGTGCATATATACCTATGTCTATATTACATATATAATTTTCAAACATTGAAGTTTTTACATTTTAATGATAATAGTATTAATAAAATAACTGATATTGAGAAGTTCTATGATTTATTCTTTGTGGAACCACTTCAAATATTATCTGAAATCACATCCACAGTACACCTAACAAAACAAATGTCACAAGATGATGTTATCTGTGCTTATACATCATATACTTATCCAGTATTATTAACTTTATAGCATCTACCTATACCAAATAACATTTTACTTCTCACTCCTAGATCCTCTGTTAATATATGTGTCGAATATGGGCTTTGAAGTTCATTAAAAGTAGTTGGAATCCTATTCACTAAACACTGAGATTACATATGCAACAGTGCCTGCCATGTAAGATGTTCCCCATGCTGATAGTATCTTCAAACATATATATGTATAATAAATGGACTCAGCAGATTTTTAACAAAGAATTTACTATTTATTAAATAAATATCTTGCAAAATTAAACAAGATAGCTGATATGTGTTTATCCTGCAATCATTATGATGGAAAGTATGCATTCACATTCATGTATATTCTATAGGCATAATGTTCTACTTAAAAGAAAACATTTTAAACAGCTTATAATAAATATGACATTTTTTGATATCTTTAACACACGTTGTCTCCACAGAAGTAAAAGGAATTTTATAAAATCATTATGATCACTGCAAGGAAATTCCCACTTCTTATTTAAGTTTGAGCTTCCATATGTCCCTTTTACAGAATCTCAGAGAGTGTTGATGGAGTGAAGCACCATGTTCCTCACTCATTTTCACGTTTCACATTTTCATATTATCTCTCTGCCATTTGAATCACTCTATCTTGGGATCCCAGGACCTCCTCTTCTCCTCATGTTTTCAAAGGCATATTTAAGGACTTTTTTTTTTTTTTTTACTACTGAACATATGGGAAAGTTTTTAGTTTGAATTTTCTTGTTCAGTCAGTATTAACTTCTGAAACTGTAGCTTATTGATTTTTTTCATGAATAACTTAATTTTATTTTTAATTAATGATAAGTTAAAAAGAAATAAAGCTTTTTCAGGAAACAATTCCTATCTCCTACAGTTGAGAGTAAATATATCTATACATGCACATATATCTCTGTGCGTGTGTGTGTGTGTGTGTGTGTATATATACGGAGAGAGAGAGATACACATATGCACATATATATAAAATGAATATTGGATAAATGAATATGTATACATACATATACATACATATGTGTATATATATTTCATATGTGTATATATTTATATATATTTGTATATTTTTTGTCAAACATTTATTAAAAATATGCAATGTGCAAGATACAAATCAGGCTTATAAGCAAAATATTCCCTGAAATTATAGTCATGCACCACATAATGACTTCAGTCAACAACAAACCACATATATGATGATTTTTCAAAAGATTACAGTGTAATTAAAAAATTCCTATTGCTTAGTGACATCACAGCCATCATTAAGTCACAGCACAATTCATTACTCATGTGTCTGTGGTGAAGCTGGTGTGAACACACCTACTGCACTGTCAGTACTATAAAAGTATAACACATATAGTTATGTACAGCACATAATACTTGACAATAAATGACTATAGTTGCTGGTTTATGTATTTACTATGCTGTTGTTTTAATCATTATTTTATGGTATACTCCTACTTATCAAAGAAAAAGGTTAAATGTAAAACAGCCTTAAGTAAGTCCTTCAGAAGGCATTTTATAAGAAGGCATTGTTATCATAAGAGATAACAGCCTCATGTACATTATTGTCCCCGAAGACCTTCTGTATTGGTCAGTTTTCACACTGCTGATATAAACATACTCAAGACTGGGCAATTTACAAAAGAAAGAGGTTTAATTGGACTTACAGTTTCATATGGCTAGGGAAGCCTCACAATCATGGCAGAAAGCAAAGGGGAGCAAGTCATGTCTTACATGGATGGCAGAAGGCAAATTGAGAGAGTTTGTGCAAGGAAACGCCTCTTTTTAAATCCATCAGATCTTGTGGTGCTTATTCATTATCACAATAACAGCAAGGGAAAGACCTGCCCCCATGATTCAATTACCTCCCACCAGGTCCCTCCCACAACAAGTAGGAATTCAAGATGAGATTTGGGTGGGGACACAGCCAAACCATATCACCTTCCCAATGGACAAGACATGGAGGTGGAAGATAGTGATATTGATGATCCTGACACTGTCTAGGTCTAGATTAATGTGTTTGTTTGTGCCTTAGTTTTTAACAAAAAGTTTTAAACATTTTTTAAAAATTTAAAATTTACAAAATAGAAAATAGCTTATTGAATAATTATAGAAATAAAATATTTTTGTATAGTTGTGCAATGTATTTGTGTTTTAAGCTGTGTTATCACAAAAGACTCAAAAAGTTTAAATAGTTAAAAAGTTTGTAAAGTAAAAACTTATATGCTTTGAAGATTAATTTATTATTGAAAAAATATATAAATTTAGTGTAGCCTGAATATAGTGTTTATAATGCCCTATTGTAGTGTACAGTAATGTTCTAGGCCTTTCACATTCACTCACCACTCACTCACTGACTCATCCAGAGCAACTTCTAGTCCTGCAAGCTCTATTCATAGTAAGTGATCTGTGTAGATGTACCATTTTTATCTTTTATAACTCTATTTTTACTGTACTATTTCTATGTTTAGATACTCAAATACTCATTGTGTTACAATTACCTACAATATTCGGGACAGTAATCTGCTGTATGGAATTGTGGCCTACGAGCAATAGCCCTTACCATACAGCCTAGCTGTGTTATAGGCTATAAAATATAGGTTTGTCTAAATACACCCTATGGTGTTACTGCAATGAAATTGCTTAATGACATACTTCTTGGAATGTATTTCTACATTTAATAAACAATGTATAACTATATTTGAGAAAGATTTTAAAGTATCTTAATGGATCAAACTTTTTTAAATGACTTAAATGCTGACCTAGTACTTTTTTAGGTCTCCTGAAAATATGTTCTTTATGCTGCATCAAAGTAAGTCTGCCACTGGCTTGTGGTTAGTTGTTCAAAATATCATTTCTAACATTCTGATAGAGAGGATGGAGTTAACCTTGAAAAGACATGTATTTAAAAATTAGAATAATCACAGTTAACTCTTTCTGAAGAGTATTAAGCTGAGTATAAAGACAAAAATCTATAAATTATGTAAATTAAACTAATTAATTATATACATATTATATATGTGTTTAAACACTCTGCATATTACATAGATATGCACAGGCATGCAGATATTTCAGATTCATTAGAGCAAAACATAAAATTTACTTTATGTTTCATTCCTTCATTGCATTACTATTTAGATATGTTTTTAGTTAAATCCCAATTTTATACAAAAGCATAATTTTTATATTCTGTTTGATTTCCAGACACTTAAATTGATAGAATGGGCCAAGTTAAGAGCATATTTGCAATTTTCTTTTGAAGAAAGTGATGTCAAACTATGAACATATTAAACAAATTTAGTAAAGCAGTGTAACTGCCTTCATTTAGTAAGGCTCAGCTAATTAAGGATATTGTGAAGGTCACCAAAACAGATTTTGAGTTGATATGAAAATACATATATTCAGTGCTGATAATATTCACAGTTTCTTTAGAAAGATGAAATGTAAACCTGTAAAACCTCCACAGTCAGTAATGAATAATAGGCACTTTGGAAAACCCAGCTTTTCCAAAAACACTTTCCCATTGTTTTCTTGACTAGATAAGTTTAATTTGCCATACCCCCTCCATAAACAGAACATAATCACATGGCTAAAGTCTATTTTAGCACATGATATACCCAGATTTCAAAATATTTAAACTGCTAAATATAATAACAGCCACTGGTTTAACTGTTAATGTAATAGTGTAGTCATGAGAGATATATTAGTTTTGTATAATTTTCTTTCTAAATTAGAAATTTAGTCTTTATGATTTTTAGATTCAACAAAGAGAATTGTTGTTGTTGTTGTTGTTGTTAACTACATACTAACCCCTAAGTAGTTGTCAGGTCCCCTTGTCGATTTTACTTAGACGATCAGAAATTTCATCTTGTGTTGGTTTGACACATACCTTCCAGGTAACTCCAGGAAAGCTGAAGTCAACCCGTGCTGCAATGCTGGGCTCAGAGTCAGTCCTGGTCATCTTAACTCTTTCAGGAGTTTTGCATTTGGGTCAGGAAATACCTAATCTAATATTCAATGAAAAAATATTTTATTGTTAAGAGTTGTTTTCTCTTTCCATGTAGATGTGAACATATACCTATCTAACTTCAGCAGCATCTGCTGCCCCATGGAACCTTGAGGGAAATCATCCCGGGCCTGAAACTCAAAAAGAAGGAAGCAGACCTGAAATTATCCCACAGAAATGGTTCAGAATTGATTTTTTTTTTCCTGAAATTCCACTTTTTACAGATTAAAAAAAAAAAAAAAAAAAACTGTGACAGTGATAGATTCTCATATTGTTTTTACTACCCCCAGGAGAGTGGTTAGGGAGAATGTAACTAATAAGGTGGTTTATTTTCTTTTATCAGAATGGGTAAGAAAGCAGTATTCACATTCTTCAGAGGGCATTCCCAGTGTTGGAAGCTCTGAAATAACTTAGGACTGTATAGGATGTGTGTTTGTCATAAATGCATAGTTGTTATAAGAAAATAATATAATTTTTTTAGAATTCTGCAACTTAGGACGAAAACTACAGAACATAAAGTCTTGCATTTCTTCAGCTATGAAAGTGAGCATGTCTTCTTTTGATTAAAAATAAAGAAATGAGACAAGTTTATTAGGTAAATTTAGAATGTTTATTTTCTCCTGGTGAATTGAAACCTGTGTCATTATATAATGGCCCTTTCTAGACCTGGTAATACTATTTTTACTTTCAAGTCTATTTTGAAGGATAAAATTTAACCACAAAGGATTTCTTTTCAATTATCTTTTCTCAATATAACTTTGTACAATTCTTATATTGTACCATTCAAATTATCAAATATGATATCATATTTAAAAATGTCGAAGTTGAATTCTGCTGTTAATAGCTTCTAATGTCTTTAATCATGTAATCCACTTTTTTTTTTTTACTTTTTTGTTAGTTGATATTTAACTGATTTAAATGTTTAACAATCATGAGGGCTATATTTTCAGACTGAGTTTCTCCAGATATAAATTGTATTTACATCTTCTGAAGGACTTTGGACACTGTCAATTTGATTTTATTTTAGCTTAATCTCTAACTTTTAGCTTTTCTGTATTTTACATGTATGTATATTTGGATCCCAAGACTTTGTGATAGCAAGACGACAGATCGACAGGTGGATGAAAATCTCTTCTTTCCTTTCTTCCTTCCCTCCCCTCCCTCCCTCCCTCCCTCCCTCCCTCCCTCCCTCCCTCCCTCCCTCCCTCCCTCCCTCCCTCCTTCCTTCCTTCCTTCCTTCCTTCCTTTGTTCCCTTTTCTCCCTTCCTCTTTCTTTTTTTTTCTCTTTTTAAAAATATTTTATTCTTGAGTGGATGCCTAGATAGGTACTATGGACTTATAATCACCCTGTGCTTCTATTTAATTTTATTTTCTCTTGCCCATTATTATACTGGGCAAACTAAGTTTTTGATAAACCTGGGTGTATATAGTGATATGGTTTGGCTCTCTGTCCCAACCCAAATCTCATCTTGTGGCTCTCATTATTCCCATGTGTTGCAGGAGGGACCCAGAGGGAGATAATTGAATCATGAAGGTGGGTCTTTCCCATGATGTTCTCATGATAGTGAATAAGTCTCATGAGATCTGATGGTTTTAAAAATGGGATTTCCCCAGCACAAGCACTCTCTCTGTGCCTGACACCATCCATAAGATGTGACTTGCTCCTCATTGCCTTCCACCATAATTGTGAGGCCTCCCCAGCCTTGTGTAACTGTAGATCCATTAAACTTCTTTTTCTTCCCAGTCTCTGGTATGCCTTTAGGAGCAGCATGAAAACGGACTAATACAACAAATTGGTACCAGGAGTAGGTGCTGCTGAAAAGATACCGGAAAATGTAGATGCAGCTTTGGAACTAGGTAACAGGCAGAGGTTGGAACTGTTTGGAGGACTCAGAAGAAGACAGGAAAATGTGGGAAAGTTTGGAAATTCATAGAGTCTTGTTGAATGGCTTTGCCAAAAATGTTGATAGTGATATGGACAATAAAGTTTTGGCTAAGATGGTCTTAGATGGAAATGAAAAACTTATTGGGAACTGGAGAAAAGGTGACTCTTGTTATGTTTTAGCAAAGAGACTGGAGAGATTTGCCCCTGTCTTAGAGATTTGTGGAACTTTGAAGTTAAGAGAGACGATTTAGGGTATCTGGCAGAAGAAAGTTCTTAGTAGCAAAGCATTCAAGAGGTGACTTGTGTGCTATTAAAGGCATTCAGTTTTAAAAGGGAAACAGAGTATAAAATTTCAAAAAATTTGTGGCCTGACAATGCAATAGATAATAAAATCCCATTTTCTGAGGAGAAATTCAAGTCAGTTGCAGAAATTTACATAAGAAGAAGCCGAATGTTAATGGCTGAGACAATGGGGAAAATGTCTCCAAGGTATATAAGAGATCTTTGCAGCAGCCTCTCCCATAACAGACCCAGGGGCCTGGGAGGAAAAAATGGTTTCATGGGCTGGGCCCAGGGTACCCATACAGTGTGCAGCCTAGGAACTTGGTACCCTGAATTCTAGCCTCTCCAGCCATGGCTGAAATGGCTGAAAGGGGCCAACAGAGAGCTTAGGCCATTACTTCAGAAAGTGAAAGCCCCAATCCTTGGCAGCTTCTATGTGGTGTTGAGCTTGAGAGTGCATAGAAGTTAAGAACTGGTATCTGAGAACCTCCTCCTAGATTTCAGAAGATGTATGGAAACACCTGGATGCCCAGGTAGACGTTTGCAGCAGGGGTGGTGCCCTCATGGAGAACCTCTGCTAGGGCAATGAGGAAGGGAAATGTGGGGTTGTCCTCACAGAATCCCTACTGGGACATCATGCAGTGAAGCTATGAGAAGAGGGCCACCATCTTCCAGACACCAAAATGATAGATCCACCAAGAGCTTGCACCATTCATCTGGAAAAGCTACAGACACTCAACCCCAGCCCATGAAAGCAGTCAGGAGGGAGACTGTACCCTGTAAAGACACAGGGGTGGAGCTACCCAAGACCATGGGAGCTCACCTCTTGCATCATCGTGACCTGGGTGTCAGACCTGGAGTCAAAGATCATTTTGGAGCTTTAAGATTTGACTGCCTTGCTGGATTTTGGACTTGCATGAGGCCTGTAGGCCCTTTATTTTGGACAATTTCTCCCATTAGGGATGACTGTATTTTCCCAATGCCTGTACCCCCATTGTATCTCAGAAGTAACTAAGTTGCTTTTGATTTTCCAGGCTCATAGGTGGAAGGGACTTGCCTTGTCTCAGATGAGACATTACACATCAGACTTTTGAGTTAATGCTGAAATGAATTAAGACTTGGGTGACTGTTGGGAAAGCATGATTGGTTTTGAAATGTGAAAACATGCTATTTGGGAGGGGACAAAGAATGGAATGATATGGTTTGTCTGTGTGTTCCCACTCAAATCTCATCTTGAATTGTAGCTCCCATAATTCTCACATGTTGTGGGAGGGACCCCGTGGGAAATAATTGACTCATAGAGGCAGGATTTTCCTGTGCTGTTCTTGTGATAGTGAATAAGTCTCAAGAGATCTGATGGTTTTAAAAATGAGAATTTCCCTGTGCAATCTCTCACTCTTTGCCTACTGCCATCCATGTAAGATGTGACTTGCTCCTTCTTGCCTTCCACTATGACTGTGAGGCCTCCCCAGCCTTGTGTAACTAGAAGTCCATTAAACTTCTTTTGCTTATCAGTCTCAGGTATGCCTTTATCAGCAGCATGAAAATGAACTAATACATATAGTTATTTCAGCTCCAGCATCTCATTTGAGCAAGTACAAGACCTCAACTTCTTAACTCTATATGACCACTAAAATTAAGTATGCTTTTTCACCCATTCTGATGAAGAGCTATCTCACCTTGCAAATCACATTCTCTCTATTAGTTCCCCTTGAGGGTAATAACAAAAATATTGGAATCCATCCTTGTCAACGAATTTACTGCAGTCCCAGAATTATTTCTTACTTTTTATCTCTGGATGTCTTCTTTTCTGTGTCTATCAATCTAAAACTTTAACATCAAATTTAATTAAATTATTTCCCATCTTCTCAATTTACACTTAGTCTCAGAGTTTATGTAGCCATAGTGTTGAAGCAGAGCACAGTGTTTTTATTGTCTCTTTCTTCATCTTTCCCACTCATTCTTTTCTTTCTGCATCTATTTTCCTTCTCTGGTATAAGCTTAGGAAGAGGGATTAGGGTAGAGCTAATGTGCTGCTTGTAATATATAACTCAACAAATTTATTTAATTTTGCAGTCTAGTATAAAGAATTGGGAAAATACATTAATCAAGCTTTAATAAAATGCATGTTTCAGGGCTATACCATACATTATAGTACTCAAAGGAAAGATGATGTCCAAATAACATCCATAGAATACTGTACATAAAATCAATTTGTTGGTTACAGCAAGTTAAAAAATATAAAAATGAAAATAAAATTTTGAATTTTTGAATGTATCTAGATGGTTAAAAATCTTAGGGAAGTAAATAAACTTTATTCCTAATTTTATTTCCTATTCAAAAGAAAATTTAGATTAGTTGATCTCTAATTCTCTATAAACATAATCAAAATTTTGTTGTCATAAATTACATTTATTCTCACAGTGCAAATATTTCCATTATATTCTATAATAGTGTAAAAATGAGATCTGCACCTTTTAATAACCAACCAGTAATGTGAATAGCTAGCAGACAAACCATATAAGTATGCACTAGATAATGATTTGAGATTATTTTTTCCTTTCCTCTCTAGTTTATATAATTGAAACTGCTACAGATGGCCCCAGACTTATAATGGTTCGACTTATGATTTTTTACTTTATGATACCGTAAAAGTGATATGCATTTAGTAGAAACCATACAACCATTCTGTTTTTCACTTTCATGCAAGATTCAATTAATTACATGAGATATCCAACACTTCATTATAAAATAACCTCTATGTTAGATGATTTTTCCCAACTATATGCTTATGTAAGTGTTCCGAGTATGTTTAAGGTAGGACAGGCTAAGCTATGATGTTCAGTAGATTAGATATATTAAATATATTTTTGAATTAAAATATTTTCAATTTACAGTGGCTTTATCAGGATGTAATATCATTGTAAGTTGAAGCACATCGGTATATGCCCATCCATCAAGAGAAAAGCAAATTGGATCTTCCCTTCCAAAAAAAAAAATACTCTGAGAGTCTTGCTATTCTTTTGAAATTAGCAGGATTGCTTCTTCTTTCAATATTGAACTTAAAGTATAATAAAAAAAAAAACTCAGTAAATGCTGAATCAATTTAAGCAGTTAATTAAAATTAAATGAAAGACTAAGGCTAAAATTATGCAACTAAGGAAATTATTTCAAATGTTTTAACTCTCTGAATCCAGGTGAAAAATGGTGTTAAGTTCATAGGAAATATTCTTAATGGTTCTAATATAATTGTCAATTATCAGGGTGAAGCAAATTGTATGCCAACAACCTTGTTCTATCTTTTGTTAAAAAGAAAAATTTCAGAGCCCAAAGTTGGAAAAAATTAAGAAAAAAATGAATTCAACTAGGCATATATATATATACATACACACACACACACACACTTGCTTTATTTTCTACTTAGATATTTACCTTAGATTGGTCATCAAATAATATTTTCAAATATTGTTTAAAATATTCTTAATACATAAATACTCTCATGTACTTTGTTTTTTTATGAGTTTCTAAATAGCTCAAAGTCCACGTTACTGTGACTTAGGTTGGGAACATGTTAAAAGTGTGCAGTTATTCTATGAGGCCAGCACCACTCTTATATCAAAACCTTGGAAAGACACAACAAAAAAGAAAACTTCAAGCAAACGTCCTTGAAAAACATCAATGCAAAAATCCTCAATAAAATACTTGCAAACTAAACGTAGTAGCATGTCAAAAAACTAATTCGCTACAATCAAATAGGCTTCATCTCTGGGACTCAAGGCTGGTTCATCATATGCAAATCAATAAATGTGATTCATCACATAAACCAAACTAAAGGCAAATACCACATGATTATCTCAATTGATGCAGAAAAGGTTTTTGATAACATTTAACACCCATTCATGTTAAAAATTCTTAATAAAGTAGATATTGAATAAACTTACCTCAAAATAGCAAGAGCCATCTAGGACAAACCGACAGTTAATATCATGCTGAATGGGCAAAAGCTAGAAGCGTTCCCCTTGAAAACCAGCACAAGACAAGGATGCCAAATCTCACCACTCCTATTCAACATATTATAGGAAATCCTAACCAAAGCAATTAGGCAAGAGATAGAAATAAAGGACATTCAAATAAAAAAAAAAGGAAGTCAAACTATCCCTATTTAAAGACAACATGATTCTATATTTTGGAAACCCCACAGCCTCAGCAAAAAACTCCTTCAACTAATAAACAACATCAGTGAGGTTTCTGGATACAAAATCAGTGTACAAAAATGAGTTTCATTTCTATACAGAAAACAGCCAAACCAAGAGCCAAATCAGAAAGGCAAGCCAATTCACAATTGCTACAAAAACAATAAAATACCTAGCAATAGAAGAAACCAGTGAGGTGAAAGTTCTCTACAATGAAAATTACAAAACACTTCTCAATGAAATCAGAGATGACACAAATAAATGAAAAAAAAAATGCATGCTCATGAATAGGAAGAATTAATATCATTAAAATAACCATACTGACCAAAGAAATTTGCACCTATCAAACTAAAAATGACATTCTTTATAGAACTAGAAAAAATATATTTTAAAATTTAAATAGGAACAAAAAAGACTGAATAGTCAAGGCAATCCTAAGCAAAAAGAATAAAGCTGGAGGCATCACATTACTGAATTTTGAACTATACTATAGGGTTACAGTGACCAAAAAAGCATGGTACTGGTATAAAAACAGGCACATAGACCAATGGAACAGAACAGAGAGCCGAGAAATGAGGTCACACACCTATCATCATCTGATCTTCAATGAAGTTGACAAAACAAGCAATGGGGAAAAGACTCCCTGTTCAATAAATAGTGCTGGGATAACTGGCTAGTCATAACCAGAATATTGAAGTTGGACCCCTTCCTTACACTTTATACAAAAATGAACTCAAGATGGATTAAAGATTTAAATGTAAACCCAAAAACTATGAAAACCCTGGAGACAGCCTAGGCAATAACATCTGGGACAGAAGAATGGGCAAAATTTTCATGGCAAAGACACTGAAAGCAATCACAACAGAAGCAAAAATTGATAAATGGCATCTAATTAAATTTAAGAGCTTCTGCACAGCAAAAGAAACTATCAACACAGTAAACATACAATCTAAAAAATAGAAGAAAATATGTGCAAACTGTGTCTGAGAAAGGTCTAGTATCTAGCATCTATAAGGAACTTAAACAAAATTACAAGAAAAAAACAAACAAACAGCCCCTTTTGAAAAATTAGCAAAAAACATGAACAGACACTTTTCAAAAATAGACATAATCCAAGATAATTACCTCATCTCAAGATCCTTAATTTAGTCACATCCATATCGTACCTTTGCATATATAAGGTAGGCATATTCACAGAATCTGGGGATTAGGACAAGGGTATCTTGGGGCAGAACATTATCTGCCTACCACATCTCTGCACTGGAAACCACCAGCATCTTGCTTTTACAAACTCTCTTTAATTTATAAAGGAATCCCCAATGTTAACCCTAATGATTCTCAATTAGTGAATCTGTGTATGATGTACTACCTGAAATTTCTTTTTCTTTCTTTCTCTCTTTCTTTTTCTCTCCTTCTCTCCTCTCCTTCCTTCCTTCCTTCCCTCCTTCCTTCCTTCCTCCTCCCTCCCTCCCTCTCTCTCTCTCTTCTTTCTTTCTTTCTTTCTTTCTTTCTTTCCCTTCCTTCCTTCCTTCCTTCCTTCCTTCCTTCCTTCTTCCTTCCTTTCTTTTCTTTCTTTCTTTCTTTCTTTTCTTCCTTCCTTCCTTCCTTTCCTTCCTTCCTTCCTTCCCTCCCTCCCTCCCTCTTTCTTTCCCTTCCTTCCTTCCTTCCTTCCTCCTCCCTCCCTCTCTCTCTCTCTCTTCTTTCTTTCTTCCTTCCTTCCTTCCTTCCTTCCTTCCTTCCTTCCTCCCTTCCTTCCTCAGATTTTATAAATATCCCCCCATGAAATTTAGGATATGGGAAGTAAACACAAAGACTCATAAGCTACATGTGATTTTTGTTCTATCTCATATTTTTGTCTTTCCTGTGAAAATGAACAACAAAATAACCATTAGGGAAAATAACAGAGAAAAAATATAGATTGGTACTCAAAATATCATAGAGAAACATATGTTAATATTCAGAAAAGCTAAGAATAATTGTTATAAGAAACTAAAATTATATAACACTGAAACATTTAAAAAACTAAAATCTATAACACAGATAATTATAACATCTTAATTATGTTAAAATGATGTTTCCATCAGTTAAAGCAGAATTGAAAGTAGAGCACTTCACAAATACAGATAATGAATATGGATAATCAAATTCCTTAAATAAATTTACCTTATTGCACAAATTATTCACTTAATTATCATTTTGGCCTGTTGTCTTTAGATGATCACTCATTTCTCATGTGTGCAATTTTCCTCAGTTAGAACATGTAACTAATATGATAGAGATGGAGTTTTCTAAATGTTGTTGTATTGGAATTTGTGCCCAATGCTAATTCTTTGTGGTACATTATGTTGTTTCATAACTATTTTTAAGGATAAACTGTTTCCTCTGCCTGAAATCACCTACTGTTGTTATGGGAACTCATTCCTAGAACCTAGTCCAGTGCTAGCAAAAACTAAATCTCCAAAGTTATTGAACTAAATAATTTGAAGAAACCCAATAAATAATGTATATAGATGGTCAAAACTATGAAATGACTACACAATTATATTAGAGTAACTGATACTTTAAGAGAACCAACCAAATACTCTTTCTTCATTTTATTCAAAACAGTGAAATATTTTGCATTTAGCTTCAGGATCATATCACTCAAGACGTGCTATGGGAGTTTTCAAATTTTTATGAATGAAATTTACTACTTTTCAGATAATCCTAGAATATCTCCCTCAAAATACATCTCTTTCCTGTAAAACTGCATTGTACACAAGAAGCCACCAAATTACGCCATTGGAGAATGCAGAGCAATTGAAAGATTTCCTAAATCTGCATAATAGAAGATGTGGGAATGTTCTACTTCTTAATAAAAACATTTTGTATGTCTGCATATAGCATTCTCAGTTAAAAATAAAGTCTTTAAATCATTTCAAAATATCTCTACATTAAAGTTATTTTGTCAAATGCATATTAAAATATATGTTTATGTACTACACTGGACAATGAAGAACAGGAATAAAATGTAAACCCAAGAACAATCCATACTAAAATGGTATTTTGACATGTAAATTCATTTATATCTTAAACTACTCATGTAAGATATTTGAAACAAAGCTACAGCTATGAAGAGTAGTTGAAGGCAAAGACTGACGAAGCATTTTGCTTTTCTGAGGCCATTTTCCATTTTTTTTTTTTACATACACCCTTATGTAATACGTAGACTCTTTTCTCACTTCAGACCATTTGCCCCTTTGTCAAACAAACTTGAAATTGTTGAAATAATTTAAGTGATTTAGTATGATAATCCTTTTGAAGTGAAGTTTAAAAGTTTAAATATTAGTTTCACAGAAACGTGTTTTTTAAAAATATAATGTGAATTTTTTTTTACTGTCATTTAATGTGAAATCTAAAGTGGAAAAATGTAACAGAGATTTATTTTATCCATCACCCTACCTATGACTTAAAAAAATATATTTATAGATAGTGGTAGGTTGGAGTGGTGTCTTCTGAAGAGCAATTTTCCCCCTATCTTCTTAACTCTGTATTCTATGAAATCACACTGGGCGTGGTGGCGCATGCCTGAATCCCAGCCCTTTGGGAGGCCAAGGTAGGCAGATCACTTAAGGTCAGGAGTTTGAGACCAGCCTGGTCAAGATGGTGTAACCCTGTCTCTACTAAAAATACAAAAATTAGCTGGGTGTGGTGGCATACACCTGTAGTCCCAGATACTCAGTAAGCTGAGGCAGAAGAATTGCTTGAACCTGGGAGACAGAGGTTGCAGTGAACTGAGATTACACCCCTGCACTCCAACCTGGGCAAGAGAGCAAGACTCTGTCAAAAAAAAAAAAAAAAAAGCAATCACATGAATAGTTTTCAATCAGCAACTTTGGGGGTAGTTTATAAAGCCACAGATGCTGTGAATCTCCCACTGGAGAACTGATTGTTAACCATTTATCACCACACTACTTAAGTATACTAATGATCTCTGTATTGCCTTAGTCCCTAGACTATATGCTAAGATGAAATGTTTCAAATGGGCAGAGCAGCCTCTCATATTTTTTGAATTAATATAACTTAATGATTGTGAGCAGGTAACTTCTTTTGTGATAAAAGATGATTGAATTAATAGGAAAATGCTTATTACACACTTTTTCTATTACATTATTGTACTTGTCAATTTGAACATAGTTTCCTAAAAGAGTCTAATCAATGGAACAAAGGGGAGAGATATTAAACTTAAATATTTTATCTGTAAAACTGAATCATGAGAGAATCAACAAGACCCTGGGTGAAAATGAAATCAAATAGAATATTTTTTATTGGATGTTTATTTTACAAATTTTTATTGAATACAATTAAAAAATATACTCTATGCTAATCATAGTGGTTAATAAAACGTTATTAAACTGAAGAGACCAACTCTTAAACCAATATTTATAGAATGTTGTACTAATTACTTTTGTAAATGCCTAGAGTGTTCTGGAAAATCTAAGAAAGTGGCACTTAGGTTAAGAAAGTGGCACTTAGGTTTTAGTAGGTTTTAGGATACGGGATAAGGGAAACAATATGGCTTTTAAACTAATTCTCCAAATAACTTAAATTCTCCCATTTAACTTTACATTTTTAAAAGTATCCAAGACAAAACATCATCTTGAACTATCATGATAAATAAATAATTTTGTTCTTTTCTTTTCTTTTTCTTTTTTTTTTTTTTTTTGAGACAGAGTCTCAAAAGTCTGTTGTTCAGTGGCACCATCTCTGCTCACTGCAACCTCCGCCTTCTGGGTTCAAGCGATTCTCCTGCCTCAGCCTCCCGAGTAGTTGTGACTACAGGCATGTGCCACCACACCCGGCTAGGTTTTGTATTTTTAGTAGAGATAGGGTTTCACCATGTTGGCCAGGCTGGTCTCAAACTCCTGACCTCTAGTAATCTTCCCACCTTGGTCTTCCAAATGGTGAGTGACTGCGCCCAACCAATAATTAAATTCTTAAATTAAATAGTTTGTCACTTTTATTCTGTTTATGAAGCAAATTACTTACAATGTTCATTCAAGTTCATTGCAAAACAAACAAGCAGACAAAAATGCAGTCTCTCCTTAAAACGAGTTAATGACTGCATTTATCTTACATTTAAAACCTGAATTTCTCTAAAAATGATCAGTGTGCACATAGAGAGTCAAATCAGTTATGCTAAATTGTATTCCGCTGTCTCTGTGCTTTTTGCCTCCCCATTCATTTAGAAGTTCTGTGTCCATTAATTTCCCCTCAGCTATATGTGAGTTCGCCATAATGTATCCTATAGACCCATAAATCACTGGACTTATGAAAAGGATTAAAATGCATTATCATCTGTTAAGAAATTTTTCCTTTAGCATTTTTAAAAGTGATTTTTAAATGAGTGTCTCATCTTATTGTTCGAAGGTTAAAACATACACAGAAAAGCACACAATACTGAAATAGATAGTTTTATGTATTATCATAATATTGACACACAGTTTATCCACCAATTAAATCAGGGAATACAACCATGACAGGATCTCAGCAGATACCCTGTGCCTACCTTCTATCATTATGCTCCTCGTCACCTGCGTTAACTATCATTTGCATTTCTATCCTTCAGGTTGTTTTTTATGTTTTAAAAAACTTTACATACATGGAATATTACAGAATGTATTATTTCATGACTTTTACTTTGTTAAATATTACATTGTAAGATTAACCTGTATCTATGTTTTTTTTTCCATTTTCATTATTATACAGCATCACATTCAATAGCTATGTCAGGATTTATTTATTAATTTTACAGTCTATTGGCATTTAGCCTCCTTTTATATTCTAGATATTAGAAGCTATATTGTTTTGAATCTTCTTTGAAGTCTTCTGATGTACATGTACACTAATTTTTATTGTATGAATACATAGGAGTAGAGTTGTCATATAATTTATTGATAACACTTGGGTATTTATTTTGACAGATGATGACAGATTGACCAAATAAGCTTTATGAATTTAAATTTTCATCAATAGTGTTTCAAAATTTATTTTTCTTTTCTTTTTTTTTTTAATCCTTGGCAATGATTGGTACTGCCAGGTTTTGTTTGTTTGTTTGTTTTGGAGACGGATTCTCGCTCTGTCACCCCGATTGAAGTGCAGTGGTGCAGTCTCGGCTCACTGCAACCTCCACCTCAAGGGTTCAAGTGATTCTTCTGCCTCAGTCTCCCGAGTAGCTAGGACTACAGGCACATGCCACCACACCCAGCTCACCCAGCTAAATTTTGTATTTTTAGTACAGACAGGGTTTCACCATATTGGCTAGACTGATCTTGAACTCCTGACCTCATGGTCCACCCGTCTCGGCCTCCCAAAGTGCTGGAATTACCAGTGTGAGCCACCATGCCCGGCTCAGTTTTATAAATTATAAATTTACTAGTGAATATATATTATATTTAGTGACATTAAAATAATGTATACTCAAAAGCTCCCAACTACTAAATATACAGCTCCATAAATTATCACAAAGCAAACATAAAAGAAAGTATAATTTTTGTTGTTGTTGTTAATGTTACAACATTTAAAGAGCTGTGAGGCCTCAATCTTATCTTGACAACAACAACAACAACAACAAAAAGCTGAAAAACTGAAAATTAGTGACTTTTCTTAGACTCATCTGATATTTGATGTAACAGAACAAATCTGAAAGATACACAAATAAAGAAAATCACAGCTGAGATCACCTTACATGGGGCAGGAGCCACTGAAACTTTAAATTGGTAGAAACACTTACAATTTCGAGGAATTACTAGAAAACCAGTGTGCTTTACCTTAAAAGTGAGAAACTCCTTTTAGCCCAGTTTTAGGAGACATCACCACATTTGTGGGTTTTACTTCCAGGACCTGACCAGTTATTAGGGTGAAGACCTGAAGAAAACCGCTCCGTGTTTATGGCACAGGAGCAGAGAAGTAACTACTTTGAAATATATTCAGAGAATTGTCCATAAAAACAGTCTGCTCTGCATAGGAAAAGACATTAGCAGAGCCTTATCTGGCCTGAGGAAAAGAAGGCTGCCCTCTAGTCTTCCTGATTCACTGAACGAATTTGGAGGAACTAAGAAAGACTTAACAAAGTCACAGCCCAGGGATGCAGGCCCATAAAAAGATTAAAGTTTAATATAAGATTATAGAATGTGCCCCCTTTTCCATACCTTGAGACTTAAGCAACAGGTCTCTAGTAAAATAAATGTGGATTGCAACTGAGAGAGTTGCAAAACATAAATGGTTTCAAATAGAATTCTCAGGGAAATCCAAAGACAGCAGAGGAAAAATAATCAAGGACCCTAGAGGAATTTGAAGCCTCTGACACATACAACTACAGAAAATACTAAACAAAAGCCAAATTATAGCTAGAAACACATAAAACCTTTCACTAAACCCTGACTTACCTAGGTTCCTATTATCAAATACATCATGTCTAGCTTTCTACAAAAAATTCACAACGTATGATGAAAAATAGGAAAAGATAGTATGATGAGACAAAGTAATCACCAGTATCTGATTCAGGCATGACACAGATTTTGAAATTAACAGGCATTAATTTTTTTAAATAACAATGATTAACATATTAAGGACTCTAATGGAAAAGGTAGACATGTAAAATCATATGGGCAATGTAAGCACAGCAATTACAACTCTAAAAAATCATTGATGAAAAATGCTAGTAATCAAAAATATAAAATAAGTAAAGAACACCTTTAATGACCTCTTCAGTAGACTGGATGTTATGGTTTGAATGTTCATATTGAGACTCATGTTCAAATTCTATTGTCCTTGTAACAGTATTAAAAGGTGGGGTGCCAAGATGGCTAACTAGAAAGAGCTATAGTCAGAAAACTCCCACCAAGAAGAACAAAAATGGCAAGTGAATGCTGCATCAGCAAGTGAGGTATCCAGGTTCTCTCACTGGGGTTGACTAGGCAGTTGGCGTGACCCGTGGAGAGCAAAGAAAAGTAAGGTGATACGACGGCCCACCTGGGAGCCCCATAGGGCAAGGGGAGCTCCCACCCACAGCAAAGAGGGGTGGTGAGTGATGATGCTACCATGCCCAGGAAACCACATTTTTTCCACAGATCTGCACACGTGGATCAGGAGATCGCCCTCATGAGTTCATGCCACCAGAGCCTTGGGTCCCAAGCACAGAGCAGTGCAGATTCTCAGTGATCACTCCTCTGGAGATTGCCTGAGACTACCAAGTTCCTAGGAGGAGGGGCAGCAGCCATCACTCCAGCTCCAGTTGGCTGTCTTTCCCCTTCTCATGCTAGAAAGACTAGTTGGTTTGCACCCAGGAAGAATTCCCAACAGTGCATCACAGTGACTGTGGCAGATCATGGCCAGACTGCTTTTTTCTTTTATTTCTTTTTTTTTTCTTTGGAGACGGAGTCTTGCTCTGTCGCCCAAGTTGGAGTACAGTGGCACGATCTCGGTTCACTGCGAGCTCTGCCTCCTGGGTTCATGCCACTCTCCTGCCTCAACCTCCCGAGTAGCTGGGACTATAGGTGTCCACCTCCATGCCCGGCTAATATATATATATATATAATTTTTAGTAGAGATGGGATTTCATCGTGTTAGCCAGGATGGTCTCAATCTACAGACCTTGTGATCTACCGTCTCTGCCTCCCAAAGTGCTGGGATTACAGGCCTGAGCCACTGCACCCGGCTTGCCAGACTGCCTCTTTAGACAGGACGCTGACCCATTCCTCCTCACTGGGTGAGGCCTCCCTGCAGGAATTTTAGCAACTCTAACCATGGATTAGGGAGGAATTCTGATCTCCCTGGGACTGAGCCCTTGCGGGGAGGAGTGGCTGTGGTCTCTGCAAATAAGCAGACTTAGTCTTTTGTCCTGCTGACTCTGAGGAATCTGGGCAGTCCAGACCAGTGGGATTACCCCCAGTGCAGGGCACTCCCTCCACTAAGGGGTAGGCAGAGTTCTTTATTAAGTGGATCCCAGATCCAGTACCTCCTGACTGGGAGAGACACCTCAACAGAGGTCACCAGACACCTTGTATGGAAGCATTTGTACTGGCACCAGGTCACAGTCCCTCTGGGACAGAGATCCCAGAAGAAGAGGCAATCATTTTTTTCTCTTCCGCAGCCTCCATTGGTGACGACTCCGGGTGCGGGGGAGACCCAGTAAATTCAGGTCTGGAGTGGACCCCAGCAAACTGTAGCAACCCTACTGAAGTAGGGCCTGACTGTTAAAAGAAAAACAAACAAACAGAAAGCAACAACAACACAGCATCAACAAAAAAGTTCCCACAAAAACTCCATCCAAAGGTCAGCAGCCCCAAAGACTGAAGCCAAATAAACTCACAAAGATAAGAAAGAATCAATGAAAAAAAAGGCTAAAATTCAAAAAGCCAGAGTGCCTTTTCTCCTCCAAAGGATCAAACACCATTCCAGCAAGGGCACAGAACTGGGCAGAGGCTAAGATGGATGACTAGACAGAAGTAGGCTTCAGAAGGTAAGTAATAACAGACTTTGCTGAACTGAAGGAGTATGTTCTAACTCAGTCCAAAGAAGCTAAGAACCATGATAAAACATCACAGGAGCTATTAATCATAATAACCAGTTTAGAGTGGAACATAAATGACTGGATGGAGCTGAAAAACACAAAATGAAAACTTCATAATGCAACCACAAATATCAACAACCAAATAGACCAAACAGAGGAAAGAATTTCAGAGCTTAAACACTATCTTGCTAAAGTAAGACAGGCAGATAAGATTAAAGAAAAAAGAATGAAAAGGAATAAACAAAACCTCCAAGAACTATGGGACTATGTAAAAAAGACTAAACCTATGACTGATTGGGATACTTGAAAAAGACAGGAAGAACAGAACCAAGTTTAAAAACATACTTTAGGATATTATCCAGGAGAACTTCCCCAACCTAACAAGACAGGCCAACATTCAAATTCAGGAAATTCAGAGAACCTCAGTAAGCTATTCCATGAGAAGATTAACACCAACACACATAATCATCAGATTCTCCAAAGGCAAAAAGAGGAAAAACTGTAAGCGCAGTCAGAAAGAAAGATGGGGTTACCTACAAAATGAAGCCCATCAGACTAACAGCAGACCTCTCAGAGGAAACCCTACAAGTCAGGAGAGATTGGGAGCCAAAGTCAACATTCTTAAAAAAAAGAATATCCAACGCAGAATTTCATGTCCAGCCAAACTGAACTTCATAAGCAAAAGAGAAATAAAATCCTTTCCAGACAAGCAAATGCTGAGGGAATTTGTGCCCCTATGTTTGCCTTGTAAGAGCTCCTGAAGAAAACACTAAATGTGGAAAGGAAAAACCATTATCAGTCACTGCAAAAACAAACTGAAGTACACAGAACAAGAACACTATGAAGCAGCAACATCAACAAGTCTGCAAAATAATCAGCTAACATCATGATGACATGATCAATTTCACACATAACAATATTAACCTTAAATGTAAATGAGATAAATGTCCCAATTAAAAGACACAGAATGGCAAACTGGATAAAGAGTCAAGACCAATTTCTGTGTTGTATTGAAGAGAGCCATTTCTCATGCAAAGACATACATAGGCTCAAAATAAAGGGATGGAGAAAAATTTACTAAGCAAATGGAAAGCAGAAATTGACAGGGGTTGCAATACTAGTTTCTGACAAACATATTTCAAACAAACAAAGGTCAAAAAAGACAAAAAGGGCATTACATAAGAAGAACTAACCACCCTAAATAGATATTCACCCAGTACAGAAGCACCTGGATTCATAAAACAAGTTCTTAGAGACTTACAAAGATACCAAAACAGCATGGTTCTGGTACAAAAACAGACACATACACCAATGGAACAGAATGGAGATATCAGAAATAAGACCGCACATCTCCAATCGTCTGATCTTCAACAAACCTGACAAAAACAAGTAATGGAGAAAGGATTCCCTGTTTACTAAATGGTGGTGGGAAAACTGGCTAATCATATGCAGAAAATTGAAACTGCACCCCTTCCTTACACCTTGTACAAAAATTAGCTCAAGTTGAATTAAAGACTTAAATGTAAAACCAAAACTATAAAAACCCTAGAAGAGAAAATCTAGGCACTACCATTCAGGACACAGGCATGGGCAAGATTCCATGATAAAAACACCAAAAGCAATTACAACAAAAGCAAAAATTGACAAATGGGGTCTAATTAAGCTAAAGAACTTCTGCGTAGCAAAAGAAACTATCATTAGAGTGAATAGACAACCTACAGAATAGGAGAAAATTTTTTTTCAATCTATCCATCTGTCAGTGGTCTAATATCTAGAATCTACAAAGAACTTAAACAAATTTACGAGACAAAAAAATAAATCTCATTAAAAAGTGGGCAAGGCTGGGCATGGTGGCTCATGCCTGTAATCCCAGCACTTTGGGAGGGTGAGGTCAGGAGTTCAAGACTAACTTGACCTATATGGCAAAACCTTGTCTCTACTAAATATACAAAAATTAGCCGGACATGGTGGCATGCACCTGCTACCATATCCCAGCTACTCAGGAGGTTGAGGCAGGAGAATCACTTGAACCCGGGAGGCAGAGGTTGATGTGAGCCAAGATTGCACCACTGCACTCCAGCTTGGGCAACAGAGTGAGACTCTGTCTCAAAAAAACAAAAATAAAAAAAAAAAAGTGGGCCAAGTGCATGAACAGACACTTCTCAAAAAGACATTTATAGAGCCAAGAAATATATTTTAAAAGCTCAACATCACTTATCATTAAAGAAATGCAAACCAAAACCACAATGAGATATCATCTCATGCTAGTCAGAACAGCAATTATTACAAAGTCAAGAAACAACAGATGCTGGCAAGGCTGTGAAGAAATAGGAAGTGTTTTACTCTATTGGTTGGAGTGTAAATTAGTTCAACCATCGTGGAAGACAATGTGGTGACTCCTCAAAGACCTTGAGGCCAAAATACTACTTGACTGAGCTATCCCATTACTGGGTATATACCCAAAGGAACATAAATCATTCTATTATGAAGATACATGCACATGTATGTTCATTGCAGCACTATTCACAATAGCAAAGACATGGAATCAACTCAAATGCCCATTAATGATAGACTAGATAGATAAAATGTGGTGCATACATACCACGGAATACTATGAAGCCACTAAAAGGAATGGGATAATGTCCCTTGCAGGGATATGAATAGAGTTGAAACTCATTATCCTCAGCAAATTAACACAGAAACAGAAAAGCTAACACTACATATTCTCACTTATAAGGGGGAGCTAAACAATGAGAAGACATGGACAGAAGAAGGGGAAAAATGTACTCTGGAAGCTGTTGGGAGGTGTGGGAAAAGTGAAAGGATCAGAATAAATAGCAATGCATGTGGCACCTAATACCTGGGTGATTGGCTGATAGGTGCAGCAAACCACCATGATACATGTTTACCAATGTAACAAACCTACACATGCTGCACATGTATCCCAGAACTTAAAAAAAAATACAATAAAATTTAGAGTATGATCCTTTACCAAAAAAAAAAAAAAAGGCATAGCTTTTACAAAGTGTTTAGGTCATGAGGGCTCTGCTCTTGTGGACAGATTAATGTCATTATTGTGGGAATTGTTTAGTTATACTGACAGCAAATGGTTCTAAAATGAAGTTCACCCATTTTCTCTCTCTGTATACATTTGCCCTCCACCATGTTATGATGTAGCAAAAAGACTCTCCCCAGATGTCCACATCATGCTTTTAGAATTCCCAGCCTCCAGGACTATGTGACATATTTTTTTTTCTTTATAAATTACCCATTTCATGGTATTGTGTTGTAGTTGCATAAAATGAACTAAAACACTGCACAAAGCTGAGAGAATAACTAGGGATCATGATGACATGTAAATAGAAACTTTCTAAACTGAAATGCAAAAAACAAATTAAAAAAAAATTGTATCCAAGAACTGTAGGACAATTCCAAAAGGCAGAACATGCATGCAATTGGAACATCAGAGAGAAAAAAATAGAGAAACTTGATGAAAAATAATTGAAGTATTAATAACAATGCCAAGAATTTTAAAAAACTACAGACACAAAATCACAGATCCAAGAAGTTCAGATAATACCAAATATAATAATTGCTAAAGCATTTCTACCTAGGTGTAACATATTCAGAATGCAGCAAACTAAAGACAAAGACAAACCTGGTTAAAAAGAACCAGGGTAAGCGGGATACCTTTCCAAAACAAACAAACAAAAAATCACAAGAATAATAATTACATTGGGCTCAATTTCATAAACTCTAAAGCAAGAAGAGTACAATTTGAGATATCTAAAGTGTTCCCCCAAAATACCTGGAATCCTAGAGTGAAATAAGTTGTTCTTCAAAAACGAAATAGGCCTAAAGACTCTCAGATAAACAAAAACTGAAAGACATTTTTGCCAGAAGCTTTGCCCCACAATAAATGTTAAAGAAGTTCTTTACAAGAAAGGGGAATTGTATCAATCTGTAACTTGGGTCTACATAAAGAAAGAGAAAGTGTCAAAGAAGGAATAAGTTAAAGTAAAATACGATATTTTATTTTTGTATTCTTGATTTAAAAAAAAGTTTTTTTGTTTTTGTTTTTGTTTTTTTTTTTTTTGAGACAGAGTCTTGGTCTGTTGCCCAGGCTGGAGTGCAGTGGTTCGACCTCGGCTCGCTGCAAGCTCCGCCTCCTGGGTTCACACTATTCTCCTGCCTCAGCCTCCCGAGTAGCTGGGACTACAGGCGCCCGCCACCACGCCTGGCTAATTTTTTGTATTTTTAGTAGAGACGGGGTTTCACCATGTTGGCCAAGATGGTCTCGATCTCCTGACTGTGATCCGCCCGCCTTGGCCTCCCAAAGTGCTGGGATTACAGGCGTGAACCACCACATCCGGACAAAAAAATACCTCTTGTTCTAAATAATTACTGTAACATCGAAGCAGTTGATTATGAAAATCAATGACGGTAATATTATATGGAATAGGAGTGAGAAACTGAAAGTTTGAGACTGGCGTTGCCCAGAGCCTTAGGGGCCCATCCCCAACCCTCAGTGTGTCCAGAAGGCAGGACATCGAGTCACAGATTATTTTTACACCTCAAGATTTAATGTTTGCTTTGGGTTTTCGACTTACCTGGAAGATGTTACCCCTTTATTCTCTCTTAGTTATCCCTTTTGGAATGGGAATGCCCACGCCATGCCTGTCCCACCACTGTACTTTGGAAACACATAACTTGTTTGGTTTCACAGTTCACAGCTGGAGCGCAATTTGCCCCAGAAATAATCATAGTTTGAATCTTACCCATATACACTTTAGATGATGCTCAGATGACATTTTTGAACTTAGACTTTAAAATTAATGCAGGAATGAATTAAAATTTCTGGGGCTATTGAGATTGAATTAATGTACTCTGCATGTGATGTAAGAAGAACATGAATTTGGGGAGGCAGGAGTAGAATGCTATGCTCTGAATATGTTACCTAAAACTCTTAAGTGGAAAGTTAATCACTAATGTGATAGTATTAAGAGGCGAGGCCTTGAAGACATCATTAAGTCATGAGGGCAGAATCCTCATGAACGGGATTAATGACCTTATAATTCCTTTTAACTCCTTCCAACATGTGAGGGCACAGTAAGAAGTGCCAACGTAAAGCAGATAGCAGCCTTCACCAGGCAGTGAATCTGTTAGTGCCATGATCTTAGACTTTCCAGTCTCCAAAACCATAAGAAACACATGTATGTCCTTTATAAATTACTCAGCTTCAGGTGTTCTATTATAGCAACACAGATGAACCTAAAACAACATTTTTGAATGTTGTCATTGAGTGGAGGTGTGTATTATAAACTCCAGTAAAACCACTAAAATAAGATTTTTTAAAATTAAATAATTTAAATAATTAGCCAATAAATTAGATAAAGTGGAATTATAAAAATTCTCCCATTCATACACAAGAAAGCAGAATGAGAAAAAAAAAAGTATGACAGAAAAATTAAAAATAACTAACAAGAGGGTGTATTGTAATTCAGTCACAATAATAATCATTTTAAATGTAAGTGGTCTAAACAGAACAGTTAAAAATATAGGTTTAGAAATTACATAAGAAAAGAAGATATAAGTGTATATGTCTACAAGAAACCCACTTTAATATAATAACATGGAATGGCTAGAAGTAAAAAGATGGGAAAATATTTCTTTCAAACACTAACCAAAAGAAAGTTGGCATATTTATACTATCAAAAATTAGACTTAAAAACAAGAAATATTATTATGTATAAAGAGAACATTGCATAATGATAAAAGGAGTCAATTTTTCAAGGAGTCATTAACGTCCTAAATATGTATGTACCTAATAATGGAGCCTGAAAGTATATGAGGCAAAAACTAATGAAATTGGAAATAGAAATAGATAAATGCAGAATTTTAGTTGGAGTCCCAAGCACTCCTCTAAGTAACTTTTAGCACAAATAAATATAAAACCAGTAAGGATATGAAAGACCTGGAAAACATTGGAATCCCATAATAGATAACTGGAAAATTCCCAAATATTTAAAAATTAAGAAACAAACTTCTAAAAACCTCACAAATCAAAGATATAGTCCCAAGGGAAATTTTTAAAAATATGCTGAATAGAAATGAAAACACATCATATTTTTTAAAATACAAAATGTTCAAGTTTAGGATATGCAGCTAAAGCACTTCTAAGAAGGAAATTTATGATGTTAAATGCTATAATAGAAACAATAAAAGTTCTGAAATGACAATCTAAGATTCCATTTTAAAACACTAGGCGAAGAAAAGTAAATCCAAAGCAAGTAGAATAATGAATATAATAAAGGTTGAAATCAATAAAATTTAAAATACAAAAACAATAAAGAACATTAATGCAACCAAAAACCCATCCTTTAAAAGTAATATTCAAACTGAGAAAAGTCTAGCCAGAGTGGCAAAAAAATAAAAAAATGAAGAGACAAATTACCAATATCACATACAAAAGAAGGGATATCACCACAGACTCCACAGAATTAAAATAATAATAAGGGAATATCATGAATAACTATATTACTATACATTCAAAATGCAGATGAAAAGACCAGCAGTCCACAACCTTTTTGACACTAGGGACAGGTTTCATGGCAGACAATTTTTCCACAGATGGGAGTGGAGAGGTGTGGGGAAATGGTTTAAGGATGAAACTGTTACTCCTCAGATCATCAGGCATTAGCTTTTCATAAGAAGCATGCAAAAGATCCTTCACATGTACAGTTCACAACAGGATCCATGCTCCTATGAGAATCTAATGCCACCACTGATCTGACAGGAGTTGGAGTTCAGGCTGTAGTGCTTGCTCACCTCCTGCTCTGCAGCTTGTTTCCTAACAGACCACAGACCACTATCAGTCCATGGCCCAGGGGCTGGGGATCCCTGAAATAGAATTACTTAAAAGACACAAACTAACAAAACTGACTCAAAATAATATATATAATTTTAATAACTATATCTATGAAATAAATTGACTTTCTAGTTTCTAACTTTTCTGTAAAAGAAAAACTCAAGGGTTATATAATTTCACTGTTTATTTCCACCAAACATTTAATGAAGCTGACTTAGGTCAGCTCTTTTCTTTCCTATCCCCTTCAGTGTGTTTATGGAATGCATTTATAGTATAGTTGAATTCACCTGTCATAGCCTGAAATCAGTCTGTACCCCTATGTCCTGGTTGATTTGTTGAAAAAATATTATAGACAATACAATTTAGATATTTTGGTGGATAATTGTATGGGTTTTGACTACGTTATAAAGATGTATGGCTACCACTACAGTTTCATACAGAACATTCTCAATGTTTAGTATGTGTGTGTGTGTGATGCTTTTATATTTATACACCACTGGCAAAAATGGCACAGAATTTTCATGTACCATTTACACAGCTTTTTTTCCTGTTAAAATGTTACATAACCATAGGAGATCTATCAAAAGTAAGAAATTAACTTTGCCGCGATACTGTTAACTATAATACAGACGTTGTTTGGATTCAGCCAGTTCGTTCCACTATGATTTTTCTGTTTGAGGTTCGAGTCTGGTATGCTACATCACATTTATTGTCTTCTTGGTTTCCTTCATTCTGTGATCATAACTCAGTCTTCTCTTGTCTTTTATGACCTTTGCACTTCTGAGGAATACTTGTCATTAATTTTATATAAAATTTCTGTAAATTTGGGGTTGTATATTTTTTCTTTCATGATTAGAATGGAGGTGTTCACTGTTGGGAAAAGTAAAACAGAAGTACTGTGCCCTCCTTGTTCAGGAGGTATTTGATATTTACAGGTATTGCTAGAGGTCTTGACCTTGATCATCTGACTAAAGTTGATTCACTATAGTGAAATTATTATTTTTTCCTTTGAAATCAATAAATATTTGGGAGAAGGTACTTTGAGACCATTCAAGTGTTCTAGTTCTGCTCAAACTTTTCTCAATAATATTACCATCCATCAGTAGTACTCAATCTGCAGTAACTTTCTTCTATCTCATCAAGAAACCTAGCTCAAATGACCTACAACGTATTTACTTATTTCTTCAGTCATAGTATACAAAAACAATTGTTTCCAAATTTCTAAACCACATATCTGTGAGAAACAATTTACTTACTATAATAATAGATTACAGTATTATTGTTCAGTTCTTTTGATCTTTAACCATTCGATATCCATTCAGTATCCGTACTGATGCAAGATACTGAATTGATATTATTTTCTGATGATAATCTATAGTAAAGCTATGTATTTATATCAAGTTCTAGTGTTACCTGATGTATTATATGGCTTAAAGAAATTCTTTTCATTTTTTTTAAACACATGGGGTCTCACTTTGTCAGCCAGGCTAGAGTGCAGGGGTGCAATCATGGCTCATTGAAGCCATGGCCTCTTCAGTTCAATAAATCCTCTCACCTCAGTCTCTTGAGTAGGTGTGACTATAGGCATGTGCCACCATGCCTGGTTATTTTATTATTATTATTTGTACAAACAGACTCTCACTACATTGCCCAGTCTGGCCTTAAACTCCTGGACTTGATCAATGCTCCTGCCCAAAGTGCTGGGATTACAGGCGTAAACCACTGCATGTGTCCAGCATTTTTAATTATTATATTGTCACATCATGTTTTTACTCATGATAAGGCACCTATGTTCAAAGTATTACAAATAATACATTTCTGGATGAAAATAAGTCACCAAACTTTACATGAAAGAAAGAAAAGTAGAAAAATTAAGCAGTAATTTTACATGGCTGATTTTTTAGTGAAAAAAAAAAAAAAGTCATTTAAAAAGACATATAACTCTTCCCATATATCAACACAGGATCTGTGTTGAACACAATTACCAAATCTTCTAAATTTTAAGTAAAAGAAAATGAAATTAGGTTCAGGTTCATCTCAGATTGTCTTTATAAAATGATATATATATGTATATATATGCTTTTTTGTGTGTATATATTGCATATATATAATACACATTTATATAGGCTCTTTAAAATCTTTATTGATCCCTCAAATTTATTAAATAAATCTAAGCATTGTAGATAAACAGCTCTTCAGAAATTGGACCAAGTATTAAAAAAAAAATCAGGTAAACAATATCAAGGCAATAAAGAGAGAGAACAAAATCATTGTCACAGCAAGTAAAGCGAGATCAATGTTTTCCATGTAATGTAAGATAAAAGCATACCATCAGGCTTAGTTTATTTATTTTTTTCTTTGAAATATTTCATTAACTTTAACTTTACTAAAATATGTGCATGGACAAATATATAATGATATAAATAAGTTTGAACATTAGACACTCTTAAATAGTATTTGTTTTGGCTCATTTGCTGTCTCTTTTCTTCGTAAAATATATTGAACATGAATGAGAAACGCTATTGCATTTATGAAAACTAAAGATGCTTTACAAAGCCTTGAAAAAGCTAAGATGCTAAAAATACTTGTTGGTGAATAGATGTGGGTGACACAACTACAAAGGATCAGAGAAGTTAAAAAAAATACTGCATTTAGTATATTTTTACAAGAGTCTCTAAATTCTCACTTCACTTTAAAAAAACTGAAAATAAAGATTGTGAAAAGTATGAGATAGATATGTTTTATAAAAAAAAAAAGTGATCAATATTTGCCCTCGAAATAGGGAGGAGAAGCTTGGCCCTATAACAAAATATAGCAGAATAAATACATTTTTATATATGTGATGTTTTTAGAAAGTTAAGATGATTTACTTTTTCATTTAACCCAAATCCTAGTTCCAATGAATAAGAGAGCTTCTACCCTTCCTTCATTCCCAGACGTGAAGGACAAGGATTTTCATTTTATGCCATTTGTTTTCATGCTTGTCTTTTTTATTACTTTCAAGTATTTTGCTTTTGATTTTCAATATATGTTTAATATTTTAGTGTTCTTTCTTGTACCTTATTTCACTAACCGAATTGTTTATATATATATGCATATACACACATATGTATGTATATTATCTTAGTTATTATATTTACTTTTTATCATTTTTAGTAGAAGACTTTTTTCTCCTCCTGTTTTGATTTATTTAATTTTATTCTCTTATCATCTTCGACTGTTTCTTCTCCATGGGTGCATGGGTGATTTTTCTGTATATTTTTCTTATTCTTTGTATCTCATTTTTCTGCAGAAATTTTGGAATTTGTGCTTTGTCATTAATATTTAAGAACAGAATATAATTCTAAAAATATAATGGGGAGCTCTGTGTACATGTGCAGAATTTATGAAATAGCCAACTTCCCTTTAGGACAAATGAAAAAGGAATCCGCCATTGTGCTGATAATGTTTCAACATCACAAAGAGAAAGGGCCAATGCTAATATTAGAATTCTCTGTTGGCTGTCTTTGTTTTTTTTTTAATATTAGAAAATAATTTTTATGTTGTTTTGTTTTTAATTTTGCTAAATGATTATTTATTTGCCTGTTTGGGGCCCAGGGTTACATAGCTAACTGCTAGTGTTCTGTGCCATAGGTAAAATAAGAGTTGGTGGAGATATATCAGGTTTACTTGTTTCTGATCAGCCCACATCTCAACATCGTTATAGTCAATTCTCCAGAGCTCTCTGGAAGAGATTAGCTCCCTATTTTGATGCTATGCTCTTAGGTAATAAGTTAGGCTGTTATCTCAGCTGCCCTGCCCTCTTTTCTTTAACATAATTTAAAGAAATTGCATAAACTACATGAATACTTTTGTTCTTTTTGCCTTCTTGAATAAAAACCTTTCAACTTTACTTTTAAGTCTCTACTGTTAAACATCTAATTTTATTTAGACATTTCTGTTTTAAAACAAAAGTTTAATAGTATTTTAAATTTCAGATTAATTATTTCTTCTAAAAAATGGGATACCTGTGCAGAAATGCAGGTTTGTTACATAGGTATACGTGTGCCTAGGTGGTTTGCTGCACCCATTGACCTGTCCTCTAAGTTCCTTCCCCTCACCCCCTGCCACCCAACAAGCCCTGGCATGTGTCGTTCCCCTCTCTGTGTCCATGTGTTCTCATTGTTCAGCTCCCACTTATGAGTGAGAACATATGGTGCTTGGTTTTCTGTTCCTGTGTTAGGTTGTTGAAGATGATGTCTTCCAGTTTCATCCATGTCCCTTCAGAAGACATAATCTTAACCCTTTTTATGGCTGCATAGTGTTCCATGGTGTATATGTACCACATTTTCTTTATCCAGTCTATTACTGATGGTCATTTGGGTTGGTTCCATGTCTTTGCTATTGTAAATAGTGCTGCAATAAACATACATGTGTATGTGTCTTTATAGTAGAATATTCTTTTGGGTATATACCCAGCAATGGAATTGCTGAGTCAAATGGTATTTCAGGTTGTAGATCCTTGAGGAATCACTATACTGTCTTCCACAATGGTTGAAATAATTGACATTTCCACCAATACTCTCAAAGTGTTCCTATTTTTCCACAGTCTTGCTAGCATCTATTGTTTCCTGACTTTTTAATAATTGCAATTCTGACTAGTGTAAGATG